>NC_087438.1:114989828-117389828 GCF_036321535.1 Camelus dromedarius
ACAATATACCTAAATGTCCATATTTCAATTGGGCAAATAAATCATTTACATGATAAATATTCCTGAGATTGATGCAAGGCAACACATTCTGGTTTTGATTCCTGGAATTATGTCAAACCAGCTTCTCAAATATGCACACACTGTTGAGACTACTACATGAAATACGTAATTTAGCCCTGTTCGCTAAAGAATGACTAATGTCAAGCTGACAGAACATCAGAAATAAATAAAAACAATATTGGATTTTCTAAAGAGAATTTTTTTTAAAGAACTGCTTTAAGAATCTGGTGGGTGAATAGACAAGAGTAAACAAAAATGTCAAAATCTTCAAACAATACAGTTATTAAGCTTGATGAAGAACAGATGATAAATGATAGATTGATAGATATAAACATATATAAGATAGACATATCTAGACAGAGAAAATAGACAATTTCATATGCAATGGGGAATATGTTGCATGTGTGTATATCATATGAACATAATTTACAAAAAAGACATTGTATATTTTATGTTGTTAAATTTTCAACTTTTTCTCAATATCTCTTCCCTTCTCTTTGTAAACAAAGAGAATCAAAATTAATAAATTTATTTTTATAACAGATTCAATTTGCTTATTTTGGTCTACTTGATCTACTGGATTTAAAGAGCACTCTATTAAAAAATCAAATTAGTATCAATGATCTATCCAGTTCTCTTTACAATTTTGGCAGTTTTGGTTTAGCTACAATTATATAGGTACTATTAATATTTAGTAGAATAAAGGAAGTAAACAATAAGATGCTATGATATAGTAAGCATTGCAGTTAGAAGAGAATGACTCCAAAGCCCAGATGTGGCCTTTTCTCCCTCTCAATCCCTATTGGGACATCACTGACCTCACTAAGCCTTGGATCCCGAGTCTCATACGAAGCAGAAATGCCCATCCTTTAAAATTTTATGTGTACTAATCCACAGACATTAATTCATTTATTTTCATAACAGCCTAAATTAACAACTAAGAAATAAAGGCTTTGATTAAAAAACAAAACAAAGCAAAACAAAACAAAAAAAAACAGACAAAAACTGGCTTCAGTCCATTCACCTGTTAAGAACAGATCTGGGAACTGAAGCCTGGCAAAATGGCCCCAAAGGAGTTTTACCAGTTACCTTAACATTATACTGGCCTATGGTAACTCATGAGTGCCTCATGCCACTTTCCTTCTGATGATATATTCCACAGAATATACAGTAAGTATAATTTTCAAGTGGACAATGGCCAGTGATTCTGAGGAGTCTAACTTTTGGTCAAGTATCTGTCCGCTGGTCTTTCCGGCCAGCCATTGACCATTACACAACTGAAGGCAGACCTCATCGGAAACACATGCCATTCCCACACCAGACTTGATGCACAGTCAAGTGTGTTGCTGTCCCTGAAAGTGCCTGCCGTCAATGACTCAGGTGGAGTCCAGCTGGAGTCCAGTTTGGCCATGCTATTGTACATGTCTACAATTTGGCCCAGATGCATTCATTCTGGGATCTCTGCAGCTGGGGTCTTCAGCTGAGTAGTTGCAATGGGACCTCTGCCACGGCTTCCCAACGGAGGGGAAGAAGAGAAATCCTCAAGACACTTTCCTCTGCTCTAAGTATCCCATACATCATGGTCCTACTCCTCCCTTTTCTTCCCCACCCCTTCTGGTCCAGGCCCATGAAACTCCAAGAACTTTTCATTTAGGTTCCTTGAGAAGTCATATGACTTCCACATATCTGCTGATTCTTCTGGCCCTTGATCAGTTGTCACAAAAATAGAACAGTCGGTGCATTCTCCAGTTGATCTTTTGTTTGTACCAGCATAGAAAGTGACTAATGGCTTAACTGATACTCTGATTTCTGGCTTGTTGCTGCTCAATATCCGGCACCGGCTTTCTCTCCAGCTCAGTGGAAACTTTGAAACTGTTATCTCCATTTCTCTCAATTGAATATGATAGATACAAATAGATTAATTAAATTTTACAAAGCCCACGATTGAGGTCATGTCATTTGCCTACACCAAGATATACAAGGTTATCTGGGTTCCTTAAAATATATAATAGTATTAATCACTGGAATCAGAGATGTCCCCAATGCAAACTTTGATAAAGATGCATGATGCTCTTTAATTATATTATTTACAAACTTATTAATTATTTACACACATTTATAGTAACACTCTTCCTAGTTCATCAACCCTGTCTTCATTATTCAATTGGGTTTCATTTTAATTGCGTCTCACTCCTCTGTGCTCTAAGGATCATTATCTGCTTGAAATTACCCTTGGGCAACTGACCAAAACTCAAATCACAAAGATTTTCTTCCCAGAGGCATCGAAGGTTATGGCACACTTATGCCCACATTTTTACACAAAACAGAACGTGATCAGCCAACTTACACAACCTAAAAATGGTGCTTTTTTCATATTAAGGTGCTCCCAATGCTTATCTGCATGGGCAAATTCAGTCAATCCATCTTAAGGACCTTGATTTGGAAAAAATAACAAGAGAAGAATTTGTTCCCTTATAGATTAAGAACATAGAGTACTCAAGAGTAAGTACTTTTTGATTACTATTGTTAACGTCTCCCCAACTGCTGCACTTCCCCAAAACATTCTGTTTTTTATGAGATTTTTGCTTCATCTTTATAATTTTACTTTTGTTTTAGAAATGAACATTTTCAGAATTGAAAGTACGGCTAGATTGTCAAAGCAATAGGCTAATTTATTTTACAATATGAAACATGTAGTCATTTTATTAAAGGAATGAGCTCACTCAATAAAAGAATAGTTAATTATGTGAAGAAAACAGAGAGCACAGAGAATTTTTGCCAAATGTTTTATAGAAGTTGCTATAACTACTATTGTCATAATACTTGGTCAGGAGGTGTGATGGACTTAGGTTTAACATAAAAATAAACCATAGTGGACAGTTGTTTCTTTATACTGTTACTATTGATTTAAAATTCTTATTTTCAAATATATCTATTTATCTATCGATCTATCTATCTATCTATCTATGTATCTATCTCTCAATCATATACTTGGAAAATCCTCAGAACCTTGTATATGGAAGTTCCAGAGGAACCTAAGAAGAAATCAACATTCAGGTAAATAAATAATAATATAAGACAGTCAGAATATATCTATATGTTTTATCTGTAAAACTAGATGATATGATATACATATGCATTATAGATTGATTACCAAAATCAAAATAATTTGTACATCCATCACCTCATATAATTAACTTTTTCCTATGCCAACTCTCAAGATCTACTCTCAGCATTTTCAGGTATTCAATCACATGTTATTAACTATAATCCATATACTGTACAGTAGATCTTGAGAACTGATTCTTATAAAGGAGATTTGTACCCTTTGACCCCACTCTCCTCAAGCCCTAGCCATCACTGTTCTATTCTTTGTTTCTCTAAAATTTACTTTTTAGTTAGATTTCATATGTAAGTGATGCCATAAATTACTGATATTTATCTTTCTCTGTCTGGCTTATTTCATATAGCATAATGACCTCCAAGTTCATCCATGTTGCAGGATACCCTTTCTATGGGTGAATCATATTCCATTATATATGTGCATATATATGTCTGTGTGTATGCATATATATATCTATACTTTTTGTATGTATATGTATATATACATATCTATATACACATATCCATGTACTTTCTCTAAATTGCTTCCATATCTTGATGATTGTAAATATACTGCAATAAACATTGGTATAAGATAGTCTCTTCAAGATGACTCATTTCATTTCCTTTGGGTATATTCTAAGAAGTAGGAATTTTAAAATTATCATTCAAATATAATTAAGTTACTTGTTTGTGTTAAATGTAACTATTTTATAATGAAATTGCATTTATAGTTTATCTTTTGAAATAATGTGAGGTCTGAAATGAGACTAAGAAAGTAGCTTGTTGGCAGTTTACTAACTTCTATTGGAGAAACAGCTAAAAGGTGACTTAGTGTATCTCTAGTTCTGTGTCACTGTGCAGGTTTAAAAATGTGTCTTACCTTTTCATCTAATATTTTGAAAAAGAGAAAAGCCCTATAAATTCACTTCTACTGTTTTTATTAGGACCTAGGACCTAGTATTTTCTGAATTTTTAAAGATTCATTTGTGTTCTTCAGTACTATATTTTAACCTTGCTGGAATCAAGCATCTAAAATAAAATAATATTTTCTTGCTTTCAGTAAAATCCCAGTGCCTGGAATAATTTTTGAATGATTGTGGGTCATGAGTTCAAACAAATGTTTCTAGATTAAAACCTCCTACTCCTCATATGCTATTATGAGTTTTATTATTTTAGACCTATGTGCACTTTATTAATTTCCGGGTGACTGAGAAAATATTTAATTCTGCTTAGATCTAGTAACCTGTGGGAAAAAATAGCATTGAGAAGAATGTTAGTAATCAATCAGATAACTTAAAATGCATCTTTTTAAAACTAACTATGACGTATGCATTTATAACTGAAAGTACAAAAAGTTCTGGGTGTAGTTGGAGATTCAGAAGGTCACTGAGGTGACAGCTTTGATATCCTGTAGGGGACAAATGGAGAATATAACAGTGTATGAGACTGTGTATACATTTTACAAAAAAACAAACACTTAAATTTTATACCTTTCTTGTGCAATGTAATATACAAATACTTGCCCTGGTTAAGGAAAATCACAACCTTGGAGAAGACATTCATTTTCTGTTCTGCTTTAAGGAAAACTGATGAGAAAAGTGGACTCCATGTGGGAGATTTTGGCTAATGTGAGAAGCTGTTGAAGAGGAAAAAGTTAGGGCCGTGCAAAGGAAATAGACTACTCACAGACCTGTAATTGGTTCAAACTGCTTAAGGAATGACAGAAAGTATAAGTAATACTTTTAAAATAAATGAGCACAATGAAAATGGTGGGGAGAAGCGGCAAAAAAAATCTACAAGCCCAAGACAAGCCACTTTGTACACAGAAATCTAAGTTACTGATGCATAAAAGCACTGAGACGAAATCTTCATTAGTAAACTGACCATAAGACTGGAAATCTTTAAATTTTTTGTGGTAAGAATATTTTTCTATATAGAAAATTTACCAAATTCTATTCTGTACTGCTAATATTCATATGATGATATTAAAATGGTGGCAAATGTGGTATTCAGGCACCAAAGAGAGGAAATTAAACCATGGAGTATTAAAGGATAGTAAAATAATAATTTGTTAGGGACACGAAAAGGTAAATGATAAGGTATTTATGCTTAGAATGTGACACTCTCAGATTATTGTTTTGTGGGAGGAAAAACTTTTTGTGTGATCAGTGCCAAAATTAATAGTGATTTTAAATAGCAATATAATTGTATAAAAATTGAATTTCTAGGATGAAATTTACATTCTGAAGTATACACAGAAAGTACTCAAGCTATTTTATTACAACCATTTAAGATTTAACGATATTTACTCAAGTTTGAATAAGAAGGTAGAATATCATCTACAAAAGGTATAATAGTAAAATTTAGTATTTATTTCCTCACATAACTGCATAGAAATCTTCTCTACCCAAGTTTACTTTATCTAGACCAGTACCTCTTGAAATAACTGAAATGAAGACCATTTTCAATTTCCTCTGAAATTTTCTTGAGGAGTAATTTAAAAGAATTAAAATGAATTTCAGGAAAATTATACTAAAAACTGACAGAAAATACAAGCTTGGAAATTCTTAATCTCAGTTTCTGTGCTTATCTCTAAAGACTAATCTGAAGAAGTTATGAACTCTTGTTGACCCACAGTCAACATTTTGTAGGACATTAAGCTAAACTTCAACTGTGTGTCAGTATCCACCTAGACATGGGATACAATTCTAAATGAACATTAAAAACAGTCATTGAGACTTGACTTTGAAGTATCTCTGTCTATCTATCTATCTATCTATGTATCTATCTATCTATCTATCTATCTAGTGATAAATCTTCATTAAAATAACAAACCACAGTGGGCTGGATATTATTGCATAAAGTAACAACTCTCCATGTTATAACCAAATAATGAGATTGGACAGTCTCATCCTTAGCACTATGCCATGTTCAATACTCAGTGGTGACAATAAGATGGACAGATCAAAAGTCTAATGGTGGACATTTAATGCATCTAAAGACCAGCTGTATGAGATAGAGAAGCCCATGTTCAAATTAAATAGTTAAGGAAACTACATTAACTATTTTTCTTGAGCCCTGTGTCTCATGGTTTATCCCTTTTATTTTCCAGATCAACCACCTTTTCCAAAAGATGGCCAACTCCACCACGGTGACTGAGTTTCTCCTCATGAACTTTGCTGAAAGATGGCAGTTACGGCTCCTGCACTCCATGCTGTTCCTTCTGATCTACTTGGTTACCTTGTTAGGGAATCTTCTCATTGTCACTGTCACCACGTTCGACCCGAAACTTAACATGCCCATGTACTTCTTCCTCAGAAATCTGTCTGTCTTAGATATGTGCTATGTTACTGTCACTGTCCCCAATGCCTGCGTTAACTCTCTCACTGGCAACAGCGCCATTTCAGTGGCTGGGTGTGCAACCCAAGTTTTCCTGGTCATTTATTTTTTCTATGTGGAGCTGGTGTTCCTCACCATTATGGCCCGAGACCGCTACGTGGCCATCTGCCAGCCCCTCCACTACCCAGTTGTCATGAACTACCAATGCTGTATCCAAATGACACTTGCCTCCTTGCTGAGTGGTCTTGTCTATGCAGGTGTGCACACGGGTCAAACATTCCAGCTGACCTTCTGTCAGTCCAATGTGATCCATCAGTTCTTCTGTGATGTCCCCTCTCTGCTGAGGCTCTCCTGCTCTGACACCTCCAGCAATTTCCTTTTAATTCTTTTTTCTGCCATTGTGGTTGCTGGGGGCTGCTTTATCTTCATTACTATGTCATATATTCACATATTTTCCACTGTGCTAAAGTTTCCAATCAGAGAGCAAGGAAAGGTCTTTTCCACCTGTGTCCCTCACATTCTTGTGGTGTCTGTCTTTCTCAGCTCTGTTCTCTCTGTGTACCTAAAGCCTTCGGTAAACTCTGAAACAATTCAGGACATGATTCTTCCTGTTTTTTATACCATAGTCCCTCCATTCTTAAATCCTATCATCTACAGTCTTAGAAACACACAGGTAAAAGAAGCTGTGAACAAAGTTATGTTAAGAAACTTTCATCGACAGATGACTGGATAAAGAAGAATTGGTATATTTATACAATGGAATACTATTCAGCCATAAAAATGACAACATGATGCCATTAGCAGCAACATGGATGTCCTTGGAGAATGTCATTCTAAGTGAAGTAAGCCAGAAAGAGAAAGAAGAATACCACATGAGATCGCTCATATGTGGAATCTAAAAAAATACATAAAGAACACAAATACAAAACAGAAACAGACTCATAGACATAGAATACAAACTTGTGTTTGCCAAGGAGGAGGAGGGTAGGAAGAGACAGACTGGGAGTTCGAAATTTGTAGTTACTGACTAGTATATATAGAATAGATAAACAATATTATAATGTATAGCACACGAAAATATATACAAGATCTTGTGGTAGCCCATGGTGAAAAAGAATGTGACAATGAATATATGTATGTTCATGTATAACTGAAAAATTGTGCTCTATAGTGGAAATTCACACCACATTGTAACTGACTATAACTCAATAAAATAAAATTTTAAAAAAGAGAAACTTTTATTTTGGAAAATAATAAATCGTATTATTTCATTCCAACATCACTGAACGAGATTCAATGTGTGTCAAATAACTTCTATCTGGGTGTTATGTATTAGACTGCTCCCTCCAAATTCACTCTATTGAGAGCTGTATAATTAATCCTATAAAATAATCATTGTGCTTTATATTACCCTTTTTACTCATTCTCTGTTAAAGTTAGCAGCTCTATTTTTAATGAATGAATATGCTCCAAGATATATGATGAAAATCATTTTAGATTATATATGTCTGCTATTCATTAATTATTAACAATATCAATAATATCTCAAAGGGATCCTTAGAAAATCAAATGTATAAGTAATTTGCAGGCTGTGTTATCTGTATTTAGATGGTGAAATTTGAAATATCTATGTACATAACATGCTGCATAATTATACACACATGTGAAAAATATAAATAAATGTCATCTATAATATACATGATATTTGTATTAATTTTTATTAAACTTTTTGTTTCCAAACTACTCTTATCGGTTTATAACCACTCAGTACATGCTCAGGATCGAGTTATCTAAGGTAATTTGTGTAACAGACAAATTGAGGAAGAAATAAGTTCTGCTAAAATTATTAAGTGGAAGAAGAAATGTGAATATCAGAAAATCAATTATATTTCGACATACAGTTAAAAAGGAGAAAAACATAAACAACTATATTATTTAAAACAATTAATAAAAATAGAGAAAATATACTGGTGCACCATTCCATATTTGTCTCAATAGATTAGCTCACTCTGAGTACTTCATAGAAGTGGCACGATAGAGTATTTGCCTTTTTGTGAGAGGCTGATTTAACTTAGCATAACGTCCTTCAGTTTCACCCATGATGGAACGTATGTTACAATTGTTTTCCTATTTAAAGGTGAAAAACATTTCACTGTATGTACACCACATTTTCTTTATCTGTTCATCTTTTGATGGACACTTGTGTTGCTTTTACCTTCTTGTTGTCTTCATGTTGTGATTTAACTGTGCTCCAAGAATGTGGACCGTAAGGTTTATACTTAGAATTCACTGAGATTTTCTATGTGGCTGAGGACTTTATACTCTGAATGAAATTCAGAACTTTTCATGAAGCTTATTCCTGAGTGCTTTAAACTTGTATTGCCATGTCTCCTGTGATAGTTCACCTTTGTGCATCAGAGGGTTGGAATGGGGGGATTTTTCTTGTTATGTTTCATAGGAGTGTGTAGAAATATCTTATTTTTCTGGAGGAAAAGACTCAAGCATCATTATCATAGAGAGGCTGAGAAAGGGTGCCATGATTAACATTCAGAAGATAAATCAGGAAAAAAATCTCCAATTATTTTATTAAACTCATACAAGATTTAATCATATTGACTCTAGGTTGTGTCAGAGTGTAGACGAGTCATTTGCAATACTGATCACAGTAAAATTTAATTTATTTTCTCATAGAATTTTTTACAGAACGACCACATAGAATTCTTCTCTACTGTGGTGAGTCACTTAGACCAGTGTATCAGTAAATGGTGGTAGTGAAGACTAACAGTATATCCCTGGTTCAGTGTTATCAACCTCAGATACAGAGATAGGAAAACTGATGCTATAAAAGCTTTAATAATATTTCCAAGCTTTACAAATTTTTATTTGGATGTGCACATTGTGTAGTGAGTATTTGCTAACTCTAACATTTGTTTTCAATAAATAATTTTCAACTCTATTGAAATACTTAAAGAGAAACTCACAATGTGCTGATGACTTTGAAATTATCAACGTACATTTTTTCCAAGGTTTTTTTGTTTTATGACATTTTATTAATAAGCACGTTATAAAATCCAGATCCATGTGAAAAAAACTTTCATTGTACTTCATATACAATACACCTAAATACACATACTCCCGTTAGGCAAAGAAATCATTTGTGTGTTAAATATTCCTGAGATTTATACAATGCAACACTTTCTGGTTTCGATTCTTAGAATTAACTCAAACCAGCTTCTCACATTTGCACTCATTACTGAGAATTAATTTTCTTACATGTAATGTGGAACCTGCCCTTTTCCCTACAGAACAACTGATGTCTAACTGACAAAATATCATAATTAATTAATTAATTAATTAAAACAATATTGGATTTTCTAAAGAGAATTAAAAAAAACTGCTTGAATAATCTGATGGATGATTAGACAAGAGTAAAAATAAAGTATCAAAATCCTCAAACAATAGAGTTATTAAGCTTGATGGAAGAATAGCTGATAGATTAATAGGTAGATATAAACAGATATAAGATAGATGTATCTAGACAGAGAGAGAAAATAGACAATTTCATATGCAATGGGGAATATATATGTGTGTATGTGTGTATATCATATGAACATAATTTACAAAACAAGACATTGTATATCTTACGTTGTAAAATTTTGAATTTTTTCTCAATATCTCTTCTCTCTCTCTTTTAGTATATAAAAAGAATCAAAATTAGTAAATTTATTTTTATAACCGTAGATTCAATTTACTTATTTTGGCCAGCTTGATCTGCTAGATTTATAGAGCACTATACTGAAAAAACAAATTAATATGTATAATCTATCAAGTTCTCTTTACAATTTTGGCTGTTTTAGTTTGGCTGCAACTGAATGGATAGTATGAATATTTAGTGAAATGGAGGAAGTCAACAATAAGATGCTAGAGTATAGAAAGCATTGTAGTTAGAAAGGCATGAGTTCAAAGCCCAGGTGTGTCCTTTTTTCCACCCTCAATGTCTTTTGGGAGATCACTGACCTCACTAAATCTAGGAATCTGAGTTTTATACAAAGCAGTAACAATAGGACCCGTCTTTGAAGATTTTTATGGATGTAAATCTACAGACATTACTTTAACTCATTTATTTTCATAGCAGCTCAAATTAACAACTAAAAAGGTCCACATTGTACAGTAAGTACAATTTTCAAATGGATGATGGCCAGTGATTATGAGGGGTTTGATTTTTGGTCAGATATCAATGAGTGTGTCTTTCAGGCCAACCATTGACCACTACAGGACTTTATTTGGCTGATCTCACCGGAAAAACATGCCATTCCCACACCAGACTTGATGCCCAGTCATTACATTGCAGTCCCTGAAAAAGCTTGTGTTCAGTGACTCAGTTGGAATCTGGCTTGGCCGTGCTGTCGTACGTGACTACATTCTGGCTCAAATGCATTCACTTCAGACCTCTGTTACATCCGCCTTCCTTAAGGGGGACGAGGAGAAATCCTCAAGACACTTTACTCAAGTACCCCATACTTTCTAATCCTACTACCCCCTTTTCTTCCTCCCCGGGTCCCAGCCGATACAGCTGCAAGAACGTTTTGTTTGGGCCCCCTGATAGTGGTATGACCTCCACCTATGTGCTGATTCTTCTGGCCCATGACCAATGGCCACAAACATAGCACAGTCAGTGCTTTCTTTAGTTCATCCTTCATTTGTGCCATCATAGGAAGTGATTAAAAGCTTAGCTATTAGTTTCACTTCTGGCTTGTTGCTGCTCAACATGTGGCCCTCAGCTTTCTCTGCAGCTCAGTCAAAACTATGACAGAGTCATCTCAATTTCTCTCAATTCAACACAACAGTTACAAATAAAATAATCATATTTTACAAAGCCAATGAGTGAGGTCGTGTCATTTGCCCAGACGAAGGCAGACACAAGTTATCTGGGTTCCATAAAATACATAACAGTATCTTGAAGATCACAGAGATGCCCCCAATACAAACTTTGAGGGATAAAAATGCAGGTACGTTCCCTAATTCTATTATTTTAGTAACTTACTAATTATTTACACACACTTATCTGTAACACACTTCCAGTTTGTCAGCCCTTGTCTTCTTCTTTAATTGGGTCTCATTTTAATTGGGTGTCACCCATGCTGTAGAGATTGTTACCAGCTTGAAATTACCCTTGGGCAACTGACCAAAATTCAATCAGAAAGATTATCTTCCCAGAGGCTTTGAAGTCATGACAGCTATGTCCATATTTTTAGAGAAAACAGAACGTGACTGGCCTACGTCCACAAGGAAATGATGCTTTTTTCATATGAAAGTTTTCTCAAAACTTATCACATGGGCAGATTCGGTCAATCCATCTTAAAGACCATGATTTGGAAAATTTAACAAGAGAAACATATGTTCCCTCATAGATAAGAACATACAGTGCTCTAACGTAAGTACTTTTTGGTCTCTATTGTTATTAATGTCTTCCTAACTTCTTTACTTCCCC
This sequence comes from Camelus dromedarius, assembly GCF_036321535.1. NCBI lineage: Eukaryota > Metazoa > Chordata > Mammalia > Artiodactyla > Camelidae > Camelus > Camelus dromedarius. The sequence continues at coordinate 115,001,824 of NC_087438.1, forward strand.
ATCACACTCCGTTTTTTCAGGAGATTTTTTTGCTTCATTTATGCTTTTACTGTTGTTTTAGAAATGAACATTGTTCAAAATTGCTAGAATATCAATGCAATGGCCCTACTTATTTTACTCAATGAAACATAAATAATTTTTTAAAAGAAAAAGTTGACCCATTAAAAGAATAGCAGCAAGCGCAGATAATTCTTATCAAATGTCTTATGGTCTCTGCTATCATTGTGTTGCCACAATAGTTACATCGGGGAGTGTGATCCGCTCATGTTTAACATACAGCTGATAGGTGTTTTTTTATACTGTTACTATTGATTTAAAATTCTTATTTTCAAACATCTATAGACCAAAGACTTGGAATATCCTCAGAACCATGTGTATAGGATTTCCAGATGAGCCTGAGAAGAAATCAGCTTCAGGGTAAACAAATAATATTATAAGACTGTTGGAATATATCTCTTTCTTTATCTGTGCAACCACATGGCATATATACACATCCATTGTAGACTGATTGCCAGTATCAAAATAATAGGTACATTCACCACCTCACATGGGTAACTTTTTTCTTATGACAACGCTTAAGCAACTTTCAGGTATACAATAATATATGTTAAATTATAATCACTATGATCTACACTAGATCTTTAGAACTAATTCTTAAGATTGAACATTTGTACACTTTGACCCATTCCCCTTTGCCCTCGCCCTGGCAACCACCATTCTATTCATTGTTTCTATAAAATTTCCTTTTTAATTAGATTTTATATATAAGTAATAGTATACATTATTGGTATTTATGTTTCTCTGTCTGGCTTATTTCGCATAGCATAATGCCCTCCAGGTTCATTCATGTTGTTGCAAATTGCAGGGTACCCTTCATGGCTGAATAATATCCCATTGAATGTGTATGTGTGCATGCACACACACCCTTTTTTTCCTTTCCTTTCAGTCTTGGTAGCACATTTAAATTGGTTTCATATCTCAATGATTGTGAATAAAGCTGCAATAAACGTTGGCATGAGATGGACTTTTCACGATGACTGATTTCCTTTCCTTTGGACATATTCTTTGAAGTTGGAACTTAAAATATATAATTAAAATATTATTAAAACATGTTTTTACTAAATTCTGACTTTTTGAAAAAATAAAATGCATTTATATTTAACTGTTTAAAGTATGTGAGGTCTAAAATGGGAGTAAGAAAGTAGCTTGTAAGTTTATTTCTTTTGTATTTTATTGTTACATGAGACTACTGCCTTAGGCTGTAAAAGCTCAATGTTCCCTATGGTACTTATGCATAAAAATAGTCAAATAAGTAAGGAATTTTCAAGTTATAATTTTGTCACATAAATTAAAAAGTATGTCTATTAAGTTGTGTACTGAAAATTTGCTAACTTCAATTGGAAAGACAAATAGTGGGTGACATTGTCTTTTTAGTTCTATGTCACCTTAACAGGTTTTAAAAATGTATCTTAATTTTTCATTTACTATTTTGGAAAAGAGAGAAGTCATATGAATTCCCTACTACTACTTTTTTTTAGGATCCACTGTTTTTCTAATTTAATTTTATTGAATTATAGTCACTTTACAATGTTGTGTCAATTTCCAGTGCAGAGCACAATTTTTCAGTTTTACTTGAATATACATATATTCATTGCCACATTCTTTTTCACCGTGAGCCACCACAAGATCTTGTATATATTTCCCTGTGCTGTACAGTATAATCTTACTTATCTATTCTGTATATACCTGTCAGTATCTACAAATTTCGAACTCCCAGTCTGTCCCTTCCCATCCCCCTGCCCCGTGGCAACCTCAAGTTTGTATTCTATGTCTATGAGTCTGCTTCTGTTTTGTATTTAAGTTCTTTTGTCTCTCTCTCTTTCTTTCTCTCTTTCTTTGTTTCTACTTTTTTTTTTTTTGTTTATATTCCACATATGTGCGATCTCATATTGTATTTTCTTTTCTCTTTCTGGCTTACTTCACTTAAAATGACATTCTCCAGGGACATAGGATCCATCGCTTCTTAATTTTAGATATTCATTTTTGTTTTTAAGAATTATATTTTACCATCACTGGAATCAAGCACCCAAAATAAGATGATATTTTCTTTCTTGCACCAAAATCCCAGCATCTGGAAGAATTTTTAAATGGTTATGGGTAATTCGTTTTAAAAAATATTGCTAGACGAAGACCTTAGCTTATTCTTCTCACATGTTGGCATGAGTTTTATTATTTTAGACCACTATGCAATTTATTAATTTAAGGTAATTAAGGAAAAATATAATTCCTTTGAGAGCTAGTTATCTGTGCAATACAGCACTGAGAAGAATGTCAGTAGTCAATCAGTTATCTTTAAATGCACTTTTCTGTTAACTTAGATGCATGCACTCATGACTGAAACTATAAAAAGTTCTGGGTGTATTTTGAGATTGAGAAGGTGGCTGAGGTGAGAGCTTTGATATCACATAGGGGACAAGTGGAGAATGGAACTTTATGTAAGATTGTGTGTACATTTTTACAAAAGCACTTAAATTTCATACTTTTGCTATGCAAACTAATAGATAAATACTTGGGACTGGCCAAGAAGAATACAACCTTGGAGAAAACATGTGTTTTCTGTTATGCCCTAGAAAAACTGATGAGAAAAGTGGCTTCTGTTTGGGAGATTTTAGTTAATGTGTGAAGATGCTGAAGAGGAAAAAGTTTGCGGACTGCAGAGGAAACAGACTCCTCACAGACACAAAATTAGTCAAAAGTGTTTTAGAAATGATATGTGCAGAACTAAAATTTTACTAGAAAGTACAGGTTAATACTTTTAAGATAAATGATCACAACTGAAATGGGAAAAAAAGCAATGGAAAAAATCAACAAGACCAAGACACACCACTTTGCAGACAGAAACAGAATTTACCATTAGGTAAAAGGACTGGGATCAAATCTTAATTAGTAAACTGTTCATGTTAATGATGATATTTAAATTTTGTGGTAAAATATATTTCTATATGGACATTTTACCAAATTATCATGTGTATTACTATTATTTACATGGTGATACTAAGTTGGCAACAAATGTGGCATTCAGGCACAGAAGAGAGGGAATTAAATCACAGAGTATTAATAAATAGTAAAAAAATAATTTGCTAGGAATAAATAATTTTAAATGATAAGGAATTTGTGCTTAGCATGTGAAACTTTCAGATTATTGTTCTGCAGGAGGAAAGCCTTTTTGTGTGATCAGTGCCAAAATTAACTGTAACTTTAAATAGCGATGTATCTGTATAAGAAATTGAATTTGTAAGATGGAAATTACATTCTGAAGATACACACAGAAAAGTAACTCCAGTTATTTTATTGCAACCATATAAGATTTAAAAATACTCAAATTTATAATAGGAGTGTAGACATAATCATCTATGAAATACCTAATAATAAAATTTAGTATTTATTTCTTCACATAACCACGTAGAAATCTTCTCTACCCAAGTTTATGTCACCGAGACCAGTGCCTCTTGAAATAACTGTAGTGAAGACCATTTTCAATTTCCTCTGAAATTTTCTTAAGTAACAATACTTTGAAAGAATTAAATATATTTATAGAAAAATAACACTTTAAAATGACACTCACAATCTAAATGCAGAAATTCTTAATCTCAACTTCTGTGTTTATTGCTAAAGACTGATTTGAAGAGTTTATGGAATCTTGTTGATCCAAAGCCAGCACATTGTAGAAGGTCAAGCTGAACTTCAACTGTGGGTCAGTATCCAACTAGACACGGGGTACAACTCCAAATCAAAAGTAAAAACTGTCTTTGAGGATTGACTCTGAAGTATCCCTATCTATCTATCTATCTATCTATCTATCTATCTATCTATCTACCTATCTATCTACAAAGTGATAAATCTTCATTAACATAATGAATCTCAGAGGGCTGGATATTATGAAAAAATAATAACTTTACATGTTGTAACTAAATAATATGATTGGAGAGTGGGCATTTTGCGATGTTAAGTACTCAGTGATGACAATAAGACGGACAGATCCAAAGTCTAATGGTGGACATTTAATACATCTAAAGACCAGCTGTATGAGATAGAGAAGCCCATGTTGAAATTAAATAGTTAAGGAAACTACTTTAGTTATTTTTCTGAGCCCTGTGTCTCATGGTTTATCCCTTTTATTTTCCAGATCAACCACCTTTTCCAAAAGATGGCCAACTCCACCACGGTGACTGAGTTTCTCCTCATGAACTTTGCTGAAAGATGGCAGTTACGGCTCCTGCACTCCATGCTGTTCCTTCTGATCTACTTGGTTACCTTGTTAGGGAATCTTCTCATTGTCACTGTCACCACATTCGACCCGAAACTTAACATGCCCATGTACTTCTTCCTCAGAAACCTGTCTGTCTTAGATATGTGCTATGTTACTGTCACTGTCCCCAATGCCTGCGTTAACTCTCTCACTGGCAACAGCGCCATTTCAGTGGCTGGGTGTGCAACCCAGGTTTTCCTGGTCATTTATTTTGCCTATGTGGAGCTGGTGTTTCTCACCATTATGGCCCGAGACCGCTACGTGGCCATCTGCCAGCCCCTCCACTACCCAGTTGTCATGAACTACCACTGCTGTGTCCAAATGACACTCGCCTCCTTGCTGAGTGGTCTTGTCTATGCAGGTGTGCACACGGGTCAAACATTCCAGCTGACCTTCTGTCAGTCCAATGTGATCCATCAGTTCTTCTGTGATGTCCCCTCTCTGCTGAGGCTCTCCTGCTCTGACACCTCCAGCAATTTCCTTTTAATTCTTTTTTCTGCCATTGTGGTTGCTGGGGGCTGCTTTATCTTCATTACTATGTCATATATTCACATATTTTCCACTGTGCTAAAGTTTCCAATCAGAGAGCAAGGAAAGGTCTTTTCCACCTGTGTCCCTCACATTCTTGTGGTGTCTGTCTTTCTCAGCTCTATTCTCTCTGTGTACCTAAAGCCTTCGGTAAACTCTGAAACAATTCAGAACATGATTCTTCCTGTTTTTTATACCATAGTCCCTCCCTTCTTAAATCCTATCATCTACAGTCTTAGAAACACACAGGTAAAAGAAGCTATGAAGAAAGTTGTATTAAGAAACTTTTATTCTGGAAAATAATAAAAAAGTCCATTCCAAGTTTATCCCAATGGCACTGAATTTGATCCACACTTCTATAATTAACTTTATGTCTGGGTTTTAGGTATTGGAAAGCTCACCCAAATTCACTCCCGTGAGACCTGTATAATTAATCTTTTAAAATAATCATTGTGTTTTCTATTGCAGAATATTTAAGACTCTTTCTATATGCATAGTTCCTCTCACCCTTTGCCTTTGTTCTCTAGTAGTTGTTAAAGACAGAGCGAGAGTTGTTTGGTTAAATACAATTTCTTCTGAGCATCTTGAAGATATAATTACATAGCCAGGACATTTTTACTCTTTAGTTGAGGCATATTATAAATAACAGAAAATGTATTATTTGAACCATTTCAAAGTGCACAATTGAATGGCATTAAAAACATCCACACTGTTGTGAAGCCATCATCACAATCCATCTCCCGAACTCTTTTCATCTTGCAAAACCGACACATCAGACCCATAAAACAACTCTCAGTTTCTCTTGGCCCTTGTCCATGGCAACAATCAATCTAATTTCTGTAACTAAATGTTTTAACTCTCTACGCACCTGACATAAATGGAATAAAATAACATCTGTCCTTTTGTACCTGGCCTATTTTATTTTGCTTAATGTCTTCAGAGTTCATCTATGTTGTAGCATGTATGAAACTTCGCTTCTGTTTAGGGCTGGATAATGTTTCATTGTAATTATCAAAAGTTCTTTATCCATTCACATGTCATGGATGCTTGAGTTGATTCCAAATTTTTACTTTTCTAGATAATGCTGCTATAAACATGGATGTAGAAACACCTCTCCAAGACTGCTTTCATCTCTTTTTGAGTGTATACCCAGATGTGGAATTGATGGATCTTATAGTAATTCTATCATGAATTGTTTGAAAAACCAATATATTATTCTTCATGATTGCTCTGCCATTTTACATCTCCACCAGCAAAGCAGGAGGGTTCCAATTTCTCCATATATTTGTCAGCATTTATTTTACCCTTATATTTTGTTTTATTTTTAAATGGAAGTATAGTTGATTTATAATATTACATTAGTTTCAGGTGTACAACATAGTAATTCAGTATTTTTATATATTATACTCCATTTAATATTATTACACATATTGGCTGTATTCTCTGTGCTGTAAAATATATCATTGTATCTCACTTACTTTGTACTTTGTAGTTTGTACCTCTTAAACACATACCACAACTTGCTTCTCCCCTATCCCTCTTCCCACTGCCAATCACTAGTTTCTTTTCTATGCCTGTGAGTCTGTTTCTGCTTAATTATATTTATCCATTTGTTTTATTTTTTAAATTTCACATATAAATGATAACATGTACTTGCTTTTCTCTGATATATTCCACTAAACATAATACTCTCAAGATCCATTCATGTTGTTGCAAATGGCAACATTTAATTCTTTTTTATGGCTGAGTAATATTCTAGTGTCTCTGTATATATACATATACATCCTGCATCTTTTTTATCCATCCATTTATTGATGGACACTTAGGTTGCTTCCATATCCTGGATATGGTAAATAATGGTGCTATGAACATTGGGATGCATTAACTTTTCAAATCAGTGCTTCCTTTTCTTCAGATTCCACCCAGGAGTGGAATTGATGGATCATATGGTAGTTGTATTTTTAGTTTTTGAGGAATGTCCATACTGTTTTCCAAACTGCGCCAGTTTATGAATTCACCAAGAGTGTACTAAGGTTCCCTTTACTCCATATCTTTGATAATATTTGATACTTGTCATTTTTTTTCCTTTTTCAGTTTTATTGGGTAGAAATACTACAGTCTGACTGCACATACATATTATATTGCATGTAAATACAAACATACAATATACTGCATGTATTTTTAGTTTACATATATGTACTGATTATTGTTTCTAAGAACAGATTAGAGATTTAGCTTTTTAAACTTACATAGTTAGCAAAGGAATAAAGCCAACTACAAATAAGAATCAACATAATATGATAATCCAATCATAAAGGACACTCAAATGTGCTTACACATATTCAAGAAATCAATCATCTAAGTTATGAATAATAAGTAGTTCATTTGTGTCATTATTGTTATTATTTTTTAAATTCCTCATATAAATGATACTATATGGCATTTTTCTTTCTCTTTCCAGCCCATTTCACTTAGAATGACAATCTTCAGGTCCATCCATATTGCTGCAAATGACATTATTTTATTCTTTTTTATGGCTGAGTAGTGTTCCATTGTATATACGTACCACATCTTCTTTATCCAGTCATCTGTTGTTGAACATATGTGTTATTTCTATGTCTTAGCTATCATAAATAGTGCTGCTATGAATGTTGGGTTGCACATGTCTTTTTGAATTTTATGTTTCTCCAGATATATGCCCAGGAGTGGGATTGCTGGATCATATGATAGGTCTTTTTCAGTTTTTTAAGGAACCTCCATACTGTCTTCCATAGTGGCTGCACCAATCTACACTCCCACCCACAATGTTGAAGGGTTCCCTTTTCTCCACACCCTCTCCAGCATCTGTCATTTGTAGACTTTTCAATGATGGCCATTCTGGCTGGTGTGAGGTGATATCTCATTGTAGTTTTGATTTGCATTTCCCTGACAATTCGCGATGCTGAGCATTTTTTCATGTGCCTCTTGGCCATTTGTATGTCTTCACTGGAGAATTGCTTGTTTATGTCTTCTGCCCATTTTTGGATTGGGTTGCTTGTTTCTCTGATATTAAGGTGTATGAGCTATTTGTATATTTTGGAAATTAGTCCCTTGTCAGTCACATCATTTGCAAATATTTTCTCCCATTCTGTAGGATGTCTTTTTGTTTTGCTTATGGTATACTTACTGTGCAAAAGCTTTTAAGTTTAATCAGATCCCATTTGTTAATTTTTGCTTTTATTTCCAATACTCCAGGAGCTGGTTCAAAAAATATATTGCTGTAATGTATGTCCACAAGTGTTCTGCCTATGTTTTCCTGTAGGAGTTTTATAGTATCTGGTCTTACATTTAGATCTTTAATCTATTTTGAGTTTATTTTTGTGTATGGTGTCAGAGAATGTTCTAATTAAAGTCTTTTACAGGTAGCTGTCCAGTTTCCCCAGCACCACTTATTGAAGAGATTGTCTTTTCTCCATTGTACATTCTTGCCTCCTTTGTCATAGATTAATTAATCATATGTATGTGGATTTATTTCTGGACTTTCTATCAACTTGTGGTCATTTTTAAGATAGTCACTATGTCAGGTGTGAGGTGACATCTCATTGTGGTTTTGATTGCATTCCTCTGATGATTAGCTACATTGAGCATCTTTTCATGTACCTGTTGACCATAGGTGTATCTTCTTTGGAAAATTGTTTATTGGGGTCTTCTGCCCATCTTTTTACAGGGTTGTTTGTATTTGTGATATTAAGTAGTCTGAGGTGTTTATATATTTTGAATGTTAATCCCTTATCAGACTTATAATTTGCAATTATTTTCTGCCATCCAGTAAGCTGTCTTTTTTTGTTTTGTCATTGGTTTCCTTTGCTGTGTAAAATCTTTTAAGTTTAATTAGGTTCCATTTGCATATTTTGCTTGTTTCCTTTGCCTGAGGAGACTGATGGAAAAAAAAAAACTGCTACAACTTATGTGAAAGGATGTTCTGCCTTTGTTCTCTCCTAGGAGTTTTACAGTTTCCAGCCTTACATGTAGGTCTTCTTTAATCTTCCCCCTTCTCCCCCTTCTCCCCCTCCTCCTCCCCCTCCTCCTCCTTTTCTCCTTCTCCTTCTCCTCCTTCTTCTTCTTCTTCTCCTTCTCCATCTCCTTCTCCTCCTTCTCCTTCTTCTTCTTCTTCCTTCTCCTTCCTTCTTCCTTCTTTCTTCTTTCTTCTTTGATTTCATTGTTGACCTATTGGTTTTTTAGTAGTATGCTGTTTAGTCTCCATGCAGTTTTTTTGTTCTCATTTTTCCCCCTGTGGTTGAATTCTAGTTTTGTATCATTGTGGTTAGAAAGATGCTTAAAGTAATTTCTAGTCTCTTAAATTTATTGAGGCTTCTTTTGTGTCTGAGGATGTGGTCTATCCTAAAGACTATTCCATGTGCACTTGAAAGGAGTGTATATTCTGTTTTGGGACAATGTAATGTCTTAAAAATATCAGTTAAGTCCTAGTGTTCTATTGTGTCATTTAGCATCTCCATTGTCTTATTGATTTTATGCCTGGAATATCTGTCAAATAATGTTCATGGGTGTTAAAGTCTACTAATATTATGTTTCCATCAATTTCTCCCTTTAAGTCTGTTAGTATTTTTTTATATATTTAGATGCTCCTATATTGGTTGCATGTATGTTAACTAGTGTAATATCCTCTTCTTTTTTTTTTTTTTTTTTTTTTTTGCTCCTTTGATCATTATATAGTGTCCTTCTTTATCTTTCTTTTTGGACTTTGTTTTAAAGTCTATTTTGTCTGGTATGAGTATTGCTACCCCTGCTTTCATATAATTTCTATTTGAATGAAATATCTTTTTCCATCCTCTCACTTTCAATCCATGTATCCTTCACCCTAAAGGAGTCTCTTGTCAGCAACATATTGTAGAGTCTTGTTTTATTTTCCAATCTGCCACTTTATATCTTTTGTCTGGAAAATTTAGTCCACTGACATTTACAGTAATTATTGATAGATGTGTGTTTATTGCCCATTTTGAACTTTGTTTTTCAATTCATTTGGTATTTCTTCTTTGTTCCTTTCTTTTTCTTTTTCTTTTTGTCATTTGATAATTTTCTTTTGTATTAGCTTGGTTTCTTTTTGATTTTTGTGACTCTACTGTACGTTTTTGATTTGTGGTTACCCTGTCCACTTTCCTTATAATGATATTGTTCACGTATGTGTTGTTTACAAATGGATGATTGCCAGTGATTTTGAGGAGCCTGGCTTTTCTTCAAATATCTATGCGTGGTCCTTCCATTTGACCACTGACCATTACAGGATTTTACTTGTCAGACCTCTTAGGGAATATTTGTCATCCCCATACCAGACTTGATCCACAGTCACTACATTATAGTCTCAAAAATATTTGTGACTTAGGTGGAGTACAGTTTAGCTGTACATTTTGACCCAAATGCCTTTAATTTGAGATCTCTGCTCCTGGGGTTCAACTGAGTAGTTCCTCATGGACCTCTGCCAAGTCTACGCTATGGAGAGGAAGGAGGAATCTTCAAGATACTTTTCTCTGCTCTGAGTATCCCATACTTTCTAATCCTACTCCTCCCTTTTCTCCCTCTTCCTGCAAGAACATTTTATTTGGGTTCCCTGAGAAGTGATAAACTCCACATATGCACTGATTCTTCTGGCCCTTGACCAGTAGGCCTGTTTGTGCATAAAAATAGAATAGGGAAGAGCTGGTGCATTCTCTAGTTTATCCTTTATTTGTGCCATCAAAGAAAGACTTACCTTATATTTTCATATCTGGCTTGTTGCTTTAATCTACTACTCAATATTTGACACCTCAGCTCTCTCTCCAGAAAAATGGAAACTTTGACACCATCATTTCAATTTCTCTCAGTTGAAGATGGCAGATATAAATACCTGTCTTTTACAGAAGCTATGATAAAGGTCACGTCATTTGCCCAGACCAAGGTAGACATAAGTCCTCTGGGCTCCTTAAAATCAATAAATTACCAGTATAGTTTTGAGAAAAATAACACCAAATACTGAATACCAAATAATAAATATTACAATAATAATAATAATAGATTTTTCTATGGTATAAATAATTATGAAAATGGCAAATTCAGAAAAAATGTATTTTCTACACAGACAAAAGCAAAAGAAATTCACTGATAAGCATATCATACTAAGTTAACTATGCACAACCTAAGGACTGAAGAGGAAATTGCAAAAAAGTACTGAAAAGTACTCAACCATTAGTACACTGTAGCAGTGGGGAATATTTTAGTTAATAAATTCACAAAGTTTACAAGAAGCAGGAAAATAGCATTTACACATAAATTCAAATAGCGTAAAGATCAGAATAATTGTTTAAAAATTTTTGGAAATTTTATCACTATTTGTGTCACGTGGAATTCTCATAAGTCTTCAATAGCACAGCAACGTGCCCCAGCTTCCTTGGTGGAAAGCTTTTTCTTAGGTAACCTCACTTTCCACCTGGGCATTTCCTATATGCTGTATCCCTTTGTTGAAATCTGATTCTGCAACACTAACCAACACTAACTCCAATGCTAACGTCCTGTAAGGGACTACACCACCTCGCAAAGCTTTGGTAATTTCTTGAAGGGGGAAAAATTGCATTAGACTTTATTGTGAACTAGAACTTTTCAAAAAAGGAAGGAAGGAAAACTTGATTGGAATTGTGTAAGGATCAGAAAATGACAGTCCTGGATTGGTGGAAACAGCAAGATGGGGATTTTCAGATGAGGATCAGATGAATCAGGTAATAAAATTTATGTTGATGTTTTCAACTGAAAAGTTGATGAATCTCATAAATTTATGTAAAAAAAACAATCAAACAGAACAATTCCATAAGCAGGAGACTCCTGGAGAAATTAGACTATGCAATTAAAACAGAATACATAGTACAAATTCATTCCAATATAGATAGTAAGGGTAATTTTTGTTCTTGGTGTCAGGACTGAATACATGGGCATATGGTTTTGGTTCTCATTCTCAAACTAGTTGATTTTATTTTTTCAAATATTGCTATAAAGTTAATTTCACAGCAATATGTCTTTGTGTTCATACCCATAGTCTATTTTTATTATATCAAATAAGTTGATGTTATGTATTTCATGTTCAAGTGCATTCCTCATATAAATAATTCTAAATAAAGAGTAGTTTTGTATTATATTTTCTTAATATAACGTTTGACACAATGTCCAGTGACTACTAAATTGTTATGTAATATTGGATCATTGCATTCTTTCACTCCGTAGACCTGATTCATTGTCTTCAAAGTGTAATAATTAATTTCAACAATCCACATGATACCAAACTCAGATTCTAAGTAGAATAATGTTGAATTCCAAGAACCAAGCTAGACTCTGTATTTTATCTCTCAGTATCCTTCTAGCCCTTATGTCTCTAAATATAATTCCAGAATAGACGCAATCCCCACGGAGCTCTCTTTCTACAAGCGACTAATGCAATTAAGATAAAATTGGCTTTGACTCCCCATATTCTGTTCTGTAGGGTATAAACTTGGAATGAGCCCCCTGGGTTAGGTAAAAAATAATCCAGTGTGTTTCATGTCTCTTAAGAATATTTTTGATTCTTAAAATATTACCTCAAATGTTACTCCTTAACAAAATATTACACACTTTACTCTCAGGCTATAAATTCTTTCTGGATATTCTTTCTGAAGATTGTGTTCGCAGGGACTTTTTGCAGTCAGGGACTTCTTTCGGGAAGAACTTTAAACTCTTTATTTATAAATCTCAACGCTGTATGCATACTCCTTAACTCTTCTCCTTTACTTGCTGTTTCATAATATTTTCAACAAGACTGTTAATATAAGTTCAAACCCAAAAGTCAAAACTTTTGTTAAAAATTTGAGCTCAACTAAGATTATATCCAAGAGGTAAAAAACTGCTCTTTGCCCATGGGCTTTTCTGAGTTGGAAAATTTAAGGTGCGTAGTATCTTTCAGTTCTTTTCCTGCTTTGATACGTTTGTATGGCACTGTTTCAAGTTGCTTTGGGTAACAATTCTTTGGTTTTCACAATGATGCCTAGAATAGAAACTATTTTTTTTCACGTTCCTTAGTGATATTGAACATAATGATTAAAGGGGGTACTTAAGCATTTCTATTGCTAAGAGCATGATCAAAAACTGTTTGTGTCTCAAATATTTTTGTTATTTTCTAGTTTGAGACCCCATGGCTACTGACGAGAATAAAGAAGTTAATTCCACCAAAACTTTAAGTAACTATGAGATTGGACAGTGTGAGGATTTGTTTCTTCTGGCTAAACATGATGCTAGGGGGGCTGTTTAGTTATTGTGTTGCTGTTTATTGGCACTCTTTTCTGATTCTCTTTATTCACTCAATCTCTCAAAGGTGGTAGAGTGAAAGAACCAGAAAGATACAAGGGGCAATTTAGAACACTGGAAAGTTCAGCCCACTGTTTTCATTTGATGGGTAGAAATGATTAGTTCTTGGCATGGTTGTGAAGAATCTCAAAGCCCTTAAATTTGAACCCTTTGTTATTATAATCACCCAATAATGCCTGAAAACCTCCCGTGTCTTTGGTGCTTCTCTTGTGAGTATGCTCTTAGATACATAGATCAATTTTAGTCTTATTCAACAGTCTTCAGAGAGTGAATAGTGCAGCGCATGAATGTCCAGGCTTTAGAAAATCTGGAAGGATTCATACCCTGGCTCCATTCACTTACTTTCTGACAATTGGCAAATTAATAAGCCATTTTGCCAATATGTTTTCCCTCTAAAAAAAGACTTAATTATTGTTTTCCCTGGAGAGTTTTGAATATTAATCAAGTTGATGCACACAAGGTGCTTGAAATAATATCTAGAAAATTATAAATGATTATGTAGAGTCTTAAATAAAATTTTGAAAATAGTAACTCAAATTATTTTCTTGGTCTGTCATTCAGACAATCCAATTCATGGACTCATCAAAACTTTGTAGATCTTATTATATATTGTCAAATAAAAATTACACCTCCATATTGTCTCACATATTTTATGATATGGGACCATGAATAACTAAAATTGGAAAACTAAGAGAGATATTTGTTAATTTGTGTCTATCCAACAATTTCATTTTAGTAAACTGAACAGAAATAAAATATAAACTCAAACTATGAAGTTACACAATATTTAGCTCTAAACAAAGATTCTCACAGTGTTTTTCTTCTGCCCAGTCCCAGAGAGAAGATTATCATGGCCAATGTCAGCATGTCCATCACTGAATTCGTCCTCATGGGATTTTCAGATAGCCGGGAGGGGCAAGTCCTCCATGTCGTTCTGTTCTTATTCATCTACCTGGCAGCTCTGGTTGGCAATCTTCTCATTGTTCTTCTTACCACTTCGGATCAGCACCTCCACAGTCCTATGCACTTTTTTCTGAGGACACTGTCACTGTTAGATGTCTGCTTCATCTCTGTCACAGTTCCCAAGGCCATCATTCAGTCTTTGACCCAAAATAGTTCCATATCTTTCCTTGGGTGTGTGGCACAAGTTTTTCTGGTTGTTTTGTTTGCATGTGCAGAGTTGGCATTGCTCACAGTGATGTCTTATGACCGATATGTGGCTATTTGCCGCCCCCTACATTATCAGGTTGTCATGAAGAAAGCAGCCTATGAGCAGATGTTGGCTGCTTCATGGCTCAGCGGGATTGCCTCTGGGTTCTTGAATACATCTGTGACCTTCTCACTACCGTTTTGTAGGTCAAATTTTGTCCATCAGTTCTTCTGTGAGATTCCTTCATTGCTCAAACTTTCCTGCTCAGAGAAGTTCGTTGCTGAGATTGGAGCCATCATTGTCACAACATCCTTGGGGATCGTGTGTTTTATTTCAATCCTGGTTTCTTATATCCACATCTTCTCCACAGCTATGAGCATCCCATCCGTGAAAGGCAGGTCAAAAGCCTTCTCAACATGCATTCCTCATCTTGTGGTTGTTACTATTTTCCTCAATACAGGGTCCATTGCCTACCTAAAGCCAGTGTCAGAGTCTCCTTCTGTTTCAGACCTGATGGTGTCTGTCTTCTACACTGTGGTACCACCAACTCTGAATCCCATCATTTACAGCCTGAAGAACCAGGACATAAAAGCTGCTTTCTGGAAAATGCTGAGAAAGACCATATTTAAATACAATGATGGCAATAAAAATAGCAACAATAACAAAGGCATAGATACTTCATTCAGTTCAGACAAATGTGAAGTCAAACTAGTTAATTGTAACAGGCTTCCTTCTATTTAAACAAGGTAAACCACCTAAATGTTTATAAACAAGTCACTGGATAAAGAAGCTGTAGTGTATTTATACAATGGAATACTACTCACCCACAAAAAAGAATAAAATAATGTCATTTGCAACAACATGAATGACTTACAGATCATCTCTCTGAGAGAAGTAAGCCAGAAAGAGATAGAAAAATACCATATGAGATCACTCATATGTGGAATATAAAAAAAAAAAAAAGGACACTATGAACTCATCTACAAAACAGAAACAGACTTGCAGACTTAGTGAAGAATCTTATGGTTACTGGGGAAAAGGGGTGGGAAGGGATAAATTTGGGAGTTTGAGATTTACCGATGTTAGCCACTATATATAAAAATAGATTTTAAAGCTTCCTTTGTATAGCACAGGGAACTATGTTTAATATCTTGTGACAATCTTTAATGAAAAAAATATGAAAATAAATATATGTATGTATATACATGACTGGGACATTGTACTGAACACCGAAATTGACATACTGTAACTGGCTCTAGTTCAATTAAGAAAAATAACAAAATCAATTACAAAAGATAAATAACTACATTGTATAATAATAAAAGTGTAAAATTATAAGGCAGCTACAATACTTGTATATGTGTGTGCATGCAACATTGGAACACCAAAATATATAAGGTGAATATTAGCAGATCTACAGTGGAAATATAGATGGCAATAGAATAATAACATGGGACTTCAGTATTTCACTTTTAACAATGGGTGTGTGGCCCAGAAAGAAAAAAAAAATAAGGAAACAGGAGATCTGAATAACACTTAAACCAAATGGACCTAGAAGACATAGAGATAACATTCTACTGAACAGCAGGGTACATATTCTTCTCAAGCACGAACATTACAGTATCCAGGAGAGACCATATAACAGTCCACGATAAAAGCATTAACAAATTTAAGAAGACTGCAATATTGTCAAGCATCAATTCTGAACACAATAATACAAAACTAGAAATCAGCAACAGAAGGAAACTGGAAAAATTCACAGATACATAAAAATACCACCCTCCTAAACAGCCAATGGGTCAGAGAATAGATCAAAAGGGAAATTTAAATAAATAAACAAATAAACACACACACACACACACACACACACACACACACACATATCTTGAGACAAACAGAAAATAAAATACAAGATAACAAAAGTTATGGGATGTATCAAAACCTGTTCTAACAGGGAAGTTTATAGTAATACACTTCTACATGAGAAAAAAGATAGATTTCAAATAAGAATCGAACTTTGTATCTCACGGAACTGGAAAGAGTTTAAAAAACAAAGCTTAAAGGAAGCAAACCAAAAAGATCAGAGCAGATACAAGTAAAATAGGCATGAAGGGAAAATAGAAAAGATCAGTGAAACTAAGATTTGATTTTTTTGAAAAGATAAATAAAATGGACAAGATTTAACTAGACTACCTAAAAAAAGAGACTGCGAAGATTCAAATAAGTAAAATTTTAAAATGAAAGAGAATGAATTATACAAAGAATCATAAGAAAACTACTATGAATATTAATATGATTAAATATTGGGCAAACTACAATAAATGGATACATTCCTAGAAACATACAATGTGCAAAAATAAAATCATAAAAAATGGAAAATCTGTCCAGAACAGGAGAGGGGAATGATTCTGTAATAACAATCCTCCCCAAAAAGAAAACTTAAAGATCATATGGCTTCACTGGTAAAATCTAACAAACAGAAGAAGATACAATGGTAATATTTTTCAAAATATTCTAAATTTTTTAAGTGGTGGGAACATTTCAAAATTATTTCATTCAATTATTTTATTTTATTTTATATTTTCTGATAACAAAACTAGACAAGGATAATACAAGAAAAGAAAATTATAGGCCAATATGCCTGATCATCTCAACAGCAAGTTAGCAAACCAAATTCAAGAATACATGAGAAAGATCATACTCTGTGATCAATTGTAATTTATCCCTGGGATGCAAGGATGCTTCAGCATAAGAAAATCAATAAATGCTATGCACCTCATTTACAAAATGAGGGATAAAGTCTATGATCACTTCAACACATAAAGAAAGCTCATGTGACAAAATTCATCTTCATTTCATGGTAAAAATACTCAACAAATTCAATATACAAGTTATGTACCTCAACATAATAAAGGCCATTTATGGAGACCCACAGCTGACATCATGCTTAATGGTGTAGAGCTGAAAGATTTTCTTCTGAGATCATGCAAAACACAAGCTTTCTCACTCTAGCCTAGTATTGAGGTCCGAACCAGAGTAATTAGGCAAGAGAAAAAAATAAAACATATCCATATTGGGAAGGAAGAAGTGTAATTGTCTCAGTTTGCAGATTATATGTAGAAAATCCTACATACTCCTCTAAAAAAAAATGGTTTAAAATAATACACATGCTAAATAAAGTTGCAGGATACAAAATCAACATACAGAAATCACTAACAAAGTAAAAAGTTAAGTAAACCATTTTAATTACAATAGCTATAAAAAAAGAATAAAATACTTAGGAATAAATTTAACTGAAGAGGTGAAAAGTATACTAAAAACCATAAAATATTGATGAAAGATATGGAAGAAGACCCTAAGTAGAAAAATATCCCACACTCATAAATGGAAAGGATTTATTGGTGGCACCCAAAGGGATTTGCGAATTCAAAGCAATTCCTATCAAAAGTCCAATGGCATTTTCAAAGAAGTTTTTTAAAATCCTAAAATGTGTAACCTTAAAAGACTCCAAATAGCTAAAAAAAATATTAAGCAAGAAGAACAAAGTTCGAGGCAATATACTTCCTAATTTCAAATTACATTACAAAGTAATAAAATCAAGACAGATGCATAGATCAAGGGAACAGACTAGAGAACCAGTTAATAAACTTTCACCTAAAGTAGTTTTTGACAAAAATGCCAATAATAAACTGGGAGGAAAGGATATTTCTTTTTCATTTAATGATATTGGAAAAAGGACACCCAAAACCACAAGAATAAAATAAAATAAAGTAAAATTAATTAATTAAATAAAATTAAAGTACATAAACAAAACAAACAAACAAATAACCTTAAAGCATAAAACTCCTAGATTTGAACAGAGGAAAACTTCTTGACATTGGCCATGACAATTTTTTTTTTTTTTGGATTTGGCATTAATAACCACAGGCAACACAATTCAAAATTAGTAATTGTGACTGTACAAATCTAACAAAGTATTGCATAGCAAGTGAAACAATCAACAAAATTAAAAAGGAATTTATGGAATGAGAAAAGTGTAAACTTTATATCTGATAAAAGGTAAATATGCTGTAAATTAATGGAGTTCATAAACGTAAAAATGAGCAGAGGAACTGAATAGACGTTTTCCAAAGACATACAAATAACCCTCAGTTACACGAAAAGGTGTTTAATATCACTAATTATCACTAAATGCAAATCAAAAGCACAATCAGTTCACCTCACATATGTTAGATGTGAAGAAAAGGAACTGTTGTTGGGAATAGGATTTAGTACAATGAAAAAGAGTACAGAGGTTCCTCAGAATTTTAAAAATAGAACTACTGTATGATCCAGAAATCCCACTTCTCAGTATGTATCCAAGTAAATAAAAACAAGGTGTCAAAGAGATTTCTACACTTCATGTTTATTGCAGCATTATTCACAATAGCCAAAGTACAAAAAAAGCGGTGTCCATCAACAGATGAATGGATAGAGAAAATGTGAAATTGAAATAGATAGGAGAATATTATGCAGCCACAAGAAGGGATCAAGTCCTGCCATTTGCAGCAATTGGATAAAACTTGAGGGCATTATGTTAGATGTAATATCAGAGAGAGAAAGACAAAATACTGTGTGATATCACTTATATGTGAGATCTAAAAAAAGCCAAAATCATGGAACCAAGAGTAGAATGGCAGTTACCAGGGGCTGGGGTAGGAGTTATGGGGAGCTGTTGGCCAAAGAAAACAAACTTACAGTTAGAGAATAAAGAAATTCTGAGGATCTAATGCATAGCCTTATGATTATAGTTAACAGTTATGTATTATATATGTGAAATTTGTTAGGAGAGTAAAAGTTAAATGTTCTCATCACAGAAAAGAAATGGTTCACAGAATCATAATTACAGGATATGATGGGAGTGTTAACTAAAGCTACATTATTAATCATTTTGCAATTTAGATGTTATCAAATCAACATCTTCAAAGTGTTGTACACTTTAAATGTATGCATGCTACAGCATGTTGGCTACTGTTTACAATATTGTATTGTATACTTGAAAGCTGCTCTGAGGTACAGCTTTAATGTTCTCACCATAACAAAATGGTAATTATGTGAAATTGAAGGATATGTTAACAACAAACCTTATCGTGGGAAACAGTTTGCAATATATATCATCACATCATACATCTTAAACTTACACAATGTTACATGTCAATTATATCTCAATGAAACTGGGAAACAATGTTTTAAAATTAAATGAATTGGAAAAATGATAAAAAATAAATGTAATATTAAACTAATACAGATTTCACATGAATAGCAAAAGAAATTGTACAATGAGTAATCTAATTAAGAGTGATCAAGACAATTTTAGCTTTGACCATGGTACTGAGTAATTCTATTTTCTATGACAAATCAGTTGAACTATGAGTTTCAAAGTCTGTGTCAGTGAAGGATTAAAAAAAAAATTACTTCACAAATTTTTCATGAACTTCAAATGAGAATAAAATGTAATTCACGCATAGAAGAAAATATATTTTGCTGAATGAAAAGGCTACTTAGAAACTAAAATACTTCCATACCTAATAATTTATTAGTGATGTTGAAATTTGCAATTACTGTTAATATTGGTTAACATTGTGATACATACTGAGATTAAAAATAAAAGCAGATTTATAGAAAGACATGAGGCAAAAATCCAGAAAAGTCCAACAGGACGATCTGTTAGCTTCTTTATTAGCTCTCTTAAATGCATTCCTTTTTATAGTCTCAAAGGGATTTATCAACAGAAAAACCTTGATCCACTCACTCAATGGGCATAGCAGAACCAGGGGTGATGTCACTCTCCTAGTCCGCTTTGCGCACTTAACCTGAACACACTTTATCAACCCATCTGGATGAGCCCAGCGACGTCATCTGATGCTGGGTTAAACCAAACAAGGAGACAGAACTTCAAGAGCAAAAGGGTAATGATTGTTCTTGACTTTTCTGCTTCTCGCACATTCTATTAGTTGTTAAAAATATTTTTCCTTTTTAAGAACTATTTTAAGGAGAAAAGCAAATGTGCTTTTTCTTTTGAAGCTCTTTATATAAGATGTATTTACTGCAATATATTAGGAAGTCAGTTTTTGGTTTTCAACTATTTGTAGAGAAAATAATATATATTCTTTCTGTTTTATTAAATGGTGTATTTGTTTTTCTGATCCTGAAACTTTATAGAGGAAAGGTTACTGATTTTACTTGGAATATGGGTGATTTCTGAGGGTTAGAAAACATCAAAAATAAATGTCTTAATCATATTTATGTTTTCAGTTGCTGTACAGTGTGTTCCCTTCTCTGTCTGGTGTCTTGGGTGGGCTGTCCATTATGGCTTAATGACAGTGAACCCCACTTGCCAAAGGGCAGCAGAGCTTCGTCCAGTGCCCACCAAGCGCCCTCCTGATCCCCCTCTTTTCACTCAGTAAATAACTTCAAAGTCTTCATATCTATTGGTCACTTCAACAGTCTTTGCTACTATTTAACCACAATATAGACTTAATCAAGAGGTGTGTTTTGAAATTTACTGAACTGTTTTTACGTTTTGCACAGAGCCAAATTCCATCTGCCAGTGAGGGCAGAGTTTGATAGAAAGGTTATATTTTAAATGTGTAAGTTTTTATTGCAATGTGTCCTGGATTTGTTGGATGTTTATATTAAGAAATCAAAGAATTTTTGCAGTATTATCTATTGCTTCAGCCCTCTGGAACCTGGAACGGTTCATAAGTTGAATATCATAATTAGCCTTTGGAATTATCAGAAAATGTATTTGAAACTTGGACATTCTTTCTGAAATATTCCTGCATCGTAACCAACTCTAAACTCTTCCCAGAAAGAGGAGCCAATACTTCCTTCTTGCTGGTAATGGTTTTTGTCAGAAATTGAGAAGTTGCAAAAGTTTAATCTTTGTAAGAGAAAGTGTGGAAGAAACTATTACTGAGTGAGACATTCTTTGTGTCTATTTTTTTAAATTTTGCAGCTAGTTTTAAATCATACTTTACATCACATTTACATAATATTTCTCCCTGAATAGACTGACCGTGATCTCCTCAAAGCTAACTAAGTTTAATTTGTCTTTAATTCAGCTTCAGCGTCCAATACAGAGGCTGGCTGCAATCAGCAAGATAGGGGAGGAAACAGTAAATTAGAGTCAGAAATATCTCAGTGTACAGCTTTCCTCTCTTCATCACAGCTTCCATGAATAATTCATTGATATATGTTTTAAGCAGAAAACATTTGGGAAACAACTAAAGGCTTGTCTGAGAAATGGCAGTGACCCTCAAAATCCCATTTCTTGACCCCTGAGATTTACGGCAAATGGTAGATGCTTGCAGAAGGTGAATTTCAACGTGGAAAAACATGTAATAGACAGAAATAAGGTGGGTTCCTATATAAATCTCTGCTTAAACAGGTTTAAAATAAGAAATATATATTACATATTTATCCATATTTATTTATATACATATATTTATTTAAATGTATATATTTATATACATGCATTTATATATATGTATATACATTTATTTACATACATATATGTATATATTTATATACATATATTTACTTAAAATTATGTTTTTCTTTAAAATAATTGGATGCATATGTGCATACATATATTAATAAATGTATAATACATACATGTATATATGTAAAACATATTCATACATCATTTGTACACAAATTACTAAATCCAAATTCTAAAATGCACAAAGACACTAAAACTGGTGAGCTGATGTAATGCATCTTATATCATCGGAGACTCATAATAACAGCCATCTCTTACATAGATTCCGCACAGTTACTATGGTAGATATTAACACTTTAAACAAACAGGATGTGTTACAGGTTTATTCATCTGTATCTGGTAGTGTTCTAAGACTTTTATTATTTTTCCTCATCTAATCCTAATCATACCTGAGATCCGACACTATTTTTTAGCCTGTTTTTATATAGCATGAACAGAGAAACAGTGGGTGCAGGATGCTCCAGGCCCACAGTAGCCCAGCCTCAGATTCCGGGCTTCTCTCACGGTGCCCCCAGGATATCTGAGAGACTGACTATTGGTGAGGACCACAATCTGTTCCTGGAGACCCGAGGCTCACTCCGCACAACCACAACACCTCACAGTATCATCTAATCCTGTAGGACAAGGTGTTCAAATGTTTTGTATAGATTTTCTTTAAATTGTGTTTCAGCTAATTTTTAAATCTTTCTCATATGGAATATGCCTCCAAGAGTTTTTAAGAACCAAGTTGGATTCTTAAACCAGAGAGAGAAAGAAATTCCAAGTTCTATAACAGAAATTCTACAGAAGTGTAGTATTTCTTTTAAAATAATTCACTTTTTTTGGTGTGTTTTCATAGGCCAGCAACTATGCAAATGTCCATTTTTCTCCATGAAAAGCATTTCATCATCAGATAATCTCAATTCTTCTGCCCCTAGTTTTCTGATAATTCATAGACTTACAGGTAATTTTAAATCTCCATGTATACAGAACAAAGGGATTTCCTCCTGTTAGCACAACTGGGTTGGTACACACACACACACACACACACACACATACACACACAGTCAGTAACTATTCATTTCAATGGGTAGCTTCCTTTGAGGATCCATTAACTTCAAAGCTCTCTTCGGTGGTCCAGGGGGAACCTCATGGAGAACAGCACCTGGATGACCAACCGCAATGACATGTCAGGTTTCATCCTGGTGGGACTCTTCAGCCAGACAGAGCACCCAGCTCTCCTTTGTGCGGTCATTTTGGTGATTTTCCTGATGGCCTTGTCTGGAAACAGCATCTTGATCTTTCTGATACACTCCAGCATCCACCTCCACACCCCCATGTACTTTTTCATCAGCCAGTTGTCTCTCATGGATGTGATGTACATTTCCGTCACCGTGCCCAAGATGCTCATGGACCAAGTCTTGGATGTGAATAAGATCTCAGCCCCTGAATGCGGGATGCAGATGTTCCTCTATGTGACCCTAGCAGGTTCAGAGTTTTTCCTTCTAGCCTCCATGGCCTATGATCGCTACGTGGCCATCTGCCATCCTCTCCGTTACCCTGTCCTCATGAACCATAGGGTGTGTCTCTCTTTGGCATCTGGCTGCTGGTTTCTGGGCTCAGTGGATGGCTTCTTGTTTACTCCCATCACCATGACGTTCCCCTTCTGCAGATCCCGGGCAATCCATCATTTCTTCTGTGAGGTCCCTGCTGTATTAAAGCTCTCCTGCTCAGACACCTCCCTCTATGAGATTTTCATGTACCTGTGCTGTGTCCTCATGCTCCTCATCCCTGTGACAGTCATTTCAGGCTCCTACTATTTTATCCTCCTCACCATCCACAGGATGAACTCAGCCGAGGGCCGGAAGAAGGCCTTTGCCACATGCTCCTCCCACATGGCTGTGGTCATCCTCTTCTACGGGGCTGCCGTTTATACCTACATGCTCCCCAGCTCCTACCACAGCCCTGAGAAGGACATGATGGTATCTGTCTTTTACACCATACTCACTCCTGTGCTAAACCCTTTAATCTATAGTCTGAGGAATAAGGATGTTACGGGAGCTCTGAAGAAAATGTTGAATGTGGGAATGGTCTTTCAAGAAACTGTAAAGTAAGAAACTTTGATATTAATGTATTTTTCCTTCTCCCTACACATCAAAAGTTTAGAATCCTATGCCAACATTAATCCTCAGGCTTTCATACCATGGTGTCTCATCTCATTTTCACCCCTCTTTTAAAAAAACAAACTAACTAACTAACAAACAAAGCATAGATACAAAACGGAAACAGACTCATAGACATAGAATACAAACTTGTGGTTGCCAAGGGGGCAGGGGGTGGGAAGGGATAGACTGGGATTTCAAAATGTAGAATAGATAAACAAGATTATACTGTACAGCACAGGGAAATATACACAAGATCTTATGGTAGCTCACAGAGAAAAAAATGTGACAATGAATATATATATGTTCATGTATAACTGAAAAATTGTGCTCAACACTGGAATTTGACACAACATTGTCAAATGATTATAAATCAATAAAAAATGTTAAAAAAAAAAAAAAGAATTCCTTTCCTGTACAAGAAAACTCTTCAATTTTTGAATCCTTCGTTCAAAATGTATTATATAATCATACTGTATTGATGTTACATGTACTAAAGTTGATAACTACACTATGACTTTATAGATGAATATCTATATTCTTAGGAAACACATAATAAAAATATTTAAAGGAAAAAGGTCATGAGATGCTATGTAACTGATTTGATGGGGAGGAATGGTGAAGCAAAATGGTACAAAGTCAGTAAGTGGTGAGTCTGGGTAAAGAGTATGTGGCTGTTGCTTTTACCGTTCTTGGTCATGCTGCTCTTATGTAAATATGTAATTATTCCATGTAAACAGTTAAAATATCAGTCACCCCCCTTTTGGGTTTGTCTTCTGTTTGGTGACAATGTAAATGACATAATGTCTACAATACGTGTTCATTTCAACGTGGCTAATTACTACTGAGACCATCCCCGCTCTGCCCACCTTTGTTTGGGCTAGCTTGTTTCACGTGGTCCAACCCTGGAGGCATCTATCGGGAGGTTAATTGTCCTCACCAGGTGGTAAGTTTAGAATGCAGAATTTCATAAGGGACAGAGGAAAAACTATAAACTCTGAATGGCAGAAAAGCTTAGGGGAGTTTCCTTCCATGAGGTGCTATCTGAGCTGAGTTTTGAAGTATGTAATTTACCGCACAAAGAAAGAGAGACAGGATATCAAATATCCAAACTCATTTATTCAAATATTTAATGAGTATTTCCTATGCTATGTTATAACCCAAAATAATAGCTAAATGAGATTAAAATCTGAATGCTATATGGTTGCTGTTCCCAAGGAATTTGAACCTACAGTTTTATATGCAAATAGATTCAATTAAATACATGGTATGACTTGATATGCATGCAGAAAAGTTACAGCTCATAAAGACACATCAGTTCTGTCTGTGACATGTAAATTTTATAAACAAAAGGTTGAGAGCAGACCCTGGAACTCAGTGTTGAATGGTGAGCAGATGTTACCCTCGGATGAATTTAGGTGGCTGGGGTCAGGGGAACTCACTCAAGGACAAAGAAAAGAAACTGGGTCAACAAAGGTCAGATAGATTCCCGGGCAGGAGAGTTAACTGCTCCAATAGCTCCTCCTTTCCTGCCTTACTTTATAGACTCATTTCTCGACCTTCTGTGACCCAGAGTTGTACAAACAGCAGTGACATGGTCAGATTTGTATTTTTGAAATGCTAAATCGGTGGTAATCAACAGGGGAACTCTGACACTGGAGACAGGGAGGTGAGGCGAGTGAGGATGGGAGCTGAGTGGTGTTGATCTAAGTGGCATGAGTCCCGCTTCAACAACAAAGGAACTGGGAGGGAGAATATTTGGGGTAAGAGCGGCCTTGGTGAACCTGTTGCGTAAAAACCACAGACACGGTTTCGTGTCTTCCATTTTCCAGTTGGCTGTGTCCAACTTACTGTTTCAAAAGTACATATTCCCTCTTCCTCTTGACACAGTAGATTCGTGACTGTAAAATAAACATCTTGCAGTGTTTTGGGAAACAATTTTAGAAAATCAATTCCCTATAAGTTTGATGCAGTAAAACTGAATCAATAAATATGCATTATAAGTTTAAATTAATTAAAAACTAGCATCATCCCTCAATTTGCTGAACCACAATGATACACATTTGATGGTTCCATTTACAACACCGTAGAGACATAGAGAACCAAACGGAACAAAGTAGAACAAAAAGTGGTATGGAACCATGTTCCCCCAAAGGTTTCTTTTAATTACTCTATCAAACAGAAATAATTTATTTAAATATGTTTTTAGAGCCACAAGTTATAGATGTGTTCAAAATAGAATGTTCCATAACCTCTATGACGAATTTATAAGAACTACGCAGTTCCACTAAAATACACACACACACACACACACACACACACATACATTCAGGTATCCCCACAAAATTCTGTGGCATGTAAGGGACCTGGAATTTACTGAACCCCCTTGTAGGGAACTTCACAGACAAAGGTACATTGGGAAGACCATGTCAATGCCAACATGGTGTCCCCAAATTGCAGACAGCAGCTGTTCCCTCTCAGCAGAAACCCAGTCAGGAGTAGTGTTGACCAACCCTGCTTTTCCAGCAAAAGTAACCAAAAGAAGAGATTCTGATGAAGAAGGAGAAGAAAGAGAGTGATAAATCCCAGAAATCAAGTGAAGTTAGTGTTCTAAGCGGTGTGGGCAGATCCAGGAGACCCAGTTCTGCTCATTGGTTAAGAAGGATGAACACTGAAAATTTAGCATTGTATTGGGAAATTATGTTGTCATTGTGGATTTTGGGGAGTGGCCTCAGAGGAGGGATGGAGACAACAGTCTAATTGAAATGAATCAAGAGAAAATGGGAGGCGAGGAATAAAAGAGGAAATGGCCCCATTCAAAGGGTTATTGGAATCAAGGATGTTTCACAGGCAAGATAGAATCCCCATGTAGAATAAGCCAGATAAGGCTGTTTTCACAGGTTTTCTCAAGGCCTGTGGGGAGTTTTATTCAGGGAAAATGTTCAAGTACTGTATAAATAGGACCCTGAATCCAGTGACTAGTAGATTTCCTTTTCCTGGAGTGTCCTTCCTACTCTTCTCAAGGTCACTTTGTCCTTTCCCCAGCACCATCTATCCAAGACCAAACTCATTGTCTTCCCCAAACTTCTGGAAGACACCCATATTTGTCCCTCTGGACCCCTTGCATGCTCTCTGCACTTGGGGTGCCCACCCTGCCCGTTGTCCCTTTTACACTTGTACTCTTCACAGATGCAACGTGTCCCTCAGTGTCAGCTTCAAATCCCCTCCCTAGAGAGCTCTCCCATCCCGAGTGACCTCTGGCCAGAATCCTCATCTAAAGACTCCCCTTCAAGGCTGCCTGACAAACATTTTGTTCATCTTTTCATCCATCAGGAAGGCTCCAGACAGCAGAGATCATGTGGGTCTTTTTTTTTTTTTTTTTTTTTTTTTTTGTACTTTGATCTCAACCCTTTGCCTGCTTCTCAACTTCAATGCTTATTGGATGAACGATGCTCTCTCTAGAACGAACTGATTCTCTTAAAAGGTACCTCCTCACTGCTATGGAGATGCTGTTATGTTAAGTCCACATCAATCTTGCTACTCTAAGAGCAAGGTAGGCACAAAGATGGGGCATCTCAAATAGATCCTTATTGCCCTTTTGTTGCAGATGAGACATTAAAGTCATATGTCCCCAGCTGTGTAGCAACTGGCTGAACTGGGACAGGATGCATCCGCTGCCTCTGGGTCTATCCTCAGAGTGATTGGTGACCTCACACTGTAGAAACACCCTGGCCTTATTGGTGTCTCTGTCCAGCCTGTCCTTGTCCCTGTTAGCCAAGTCTGCTGTTGACTTTCAATGATGTCTCCACCTGGACAGTGATTTCTTAGTTAGGCAGCCCAGTGAAGATATTCCTTCTCTTCAGGTCCCTTCCCTTCCCCAGCCCTCGAAGACCTTATGGGAAAATCCCCTCCAGGATGCCTGCTTCCTGAGCTCTGCAGGGGTCACCCATCCTGGAAAGAGTTCTGAGCTCTGCAGCCAATGCAGGCATCTGAGCATCCTTACCATCCACAGGACAAGTGCCCTCTATCTCAGAGGTGTTTGTCCTGGTCTCCCAGCACCCCTCCTGCAGAGCAGAGTGAGAACAGGACCCAGACCCACCTGGGCTGGAAGAGGAGTCACCTCTGCCCCTGAGGGGACCAGTGAGGACTTGGCAGTGCTGTCACCTAGTGGCTGGGGACGTGACTGCTGCTGCTGCTGCTCCTAGGCAAAGCCTGGGACGTCTCGGGATGCAGGAGGGCTCTCCTGCAGAAAACGCTTCGTGCAGGGTTTAGTGTATTTTTTTTGTTGTTGTTGTTGTTGTTCTGATTTTCAGCTTTCCAGTTTTCTCAAGGAAGTCTTTTCCCTTAATTCATGAATAAACCAACAATATCCTTGGACTTAAAACCACTGCCTTCTTAACCTGCCTTTACTGTGTATTCGCAGGGCAATTTTAGCAAATCATTTGACCTCTCAATCTGAAATATTGGATGAAAAATATCTTCTCTGAGCCTTAGTTTTCTAAAAAAAAAGGACATGTATTTAATGTGTAAGTTTTTTGTAGGAACTTAATCTGATAATACACATTAAAAAATGGGGATCATTTAAAAACTACACAAGCAGAATCATTGGCCACCCAACAAAAATGTTTTCAGCATCTGTCTTGGACTCTCTTATGACGTGTGTGTACGGGAACCTGCCTACCTTTATAAGAGCACCGGGAGGTTATCATCATCATTATCATTATCATCATTATTATCATTAACATCATTATTCCCTCCTTCCTCCTTAAAGGAGACAAAGCTAAGACTCAGAAAATTGAAGTTACTTGCCCAAGCCCACCTTCCCAGCCTGTGCTCAGAAAGGCCCAGAACCAGAGCGGCCGTTGGGCAGCGGGAGTTTGCCTTGCTGTCTGCACAAGGACCACCAGCACTGTGGGTTTGCATCATGCCCTTATCCTCCATCCCCTACACCTCCTCCATCCCTCCTCATCACCCTCCATCAGATCAGCGTGACGGGGAAGGGAAAGATAAGCCAGAAAAGTTGAAATTCTGTTCAAGTCAGTGACAACATCTGTGAACCCTTCCTCCTATAAATCTTACAGAAATTCCCAGCGTGTTCAGTATTTCTCACTACAGTTGCTTTTAATTCAGCACTAGGTTTAGGGAAAAAAAGCATATCTGATTCTCATTCTCCTTCAATATTTTTGGCTTATTTTAATTACTGGGGGAAAAAAAAACTGCACGGCATAGATGGATCACAAATTAAATCAAAGAGATCTACATTCTCTGCCCAAGCTTGGCAAATATGGGTGGAAACTTGATGTGATTTCTCTTGTGTATTCCCTCATCTCCAAAATGACATAGAACCTTTGTTTTCTTCAACATAAAAAGTGTCTACAAGATTCGAATATTTTGGTCCTTTACCATTTTTGCATTAGTTCACTCACATTCATGACCTATTTCAGAAAATGTAGGATTTGAAGGATCCGATCCAAGCCTTTGAAAATTAACTGAACCCAGTGGCAACTTACTTAACAGCAAATAACTTAACAGCAAATAAACTTAAATCACATTTAGAAGACAATTACAACATTTATATTTGCTAGATGTTTGGCTTTTTTTCCATTGATGTTCTATCATATTAGATACTTTTTTGTTTGCATATATTTGAGAATTTCAATAACGTTTGTAGTCTTTTTACTTAATGTTCTACTTTATTTTCAGTACTTCTAATAAGGATTTATCATTCTTTTAAAATCAAATATTATTCTTTACATTTTTTTTTGTTGTTTGTCAGTGTGAATACATTGTGCATTGAATTCATTTCAAAAAAATTTTAACTTTATTGCATCAGTGCTTCATTATTTCCGTATCATTCTAGCAGTTTCTTTTGTATGTTTGCACTGTACCTGATTCACAAATGCATCACAAGATCAAGAAAAAATATTTTTAAAAATAAATAAGGAAAAACAAGTTTTTCTTTATAATTCAGGGTCTCTCCCCTGACCAACTTCGATTAATATAATGACCTGGAGTTTCAAGATTTACTTCCGGGTGGTAAAAACTGAAAGGCACATATTTCCTTAGCGTAAAACAGTCATCGTGTTGGTAATAACATAAATTAGTGATAATAACAACTAGTCACTTTGAATGCATTTACTAATGCGAGCCTCATCCCAAGTCTCCTAGCTCCAATTAGCCACCGACTGTTTATGTTTTGATTACTAGTATGTCAGTGATTCCTAATATAATGCCTAGGACATAGTACACACTTTAAATTTGGTTTTTTGGTTGATCTGTCTGTTCAAATCAGTAATCTCAATTTCTTCATATAAAATAATGATAACTTCATCATATAATACCCCGTTGACATTTCCTTACTTTCTTCCCATGGTCACAGCAAGGATTCATCCCGTAACTCATAGGCTGATGTCCCCAGAGAGAAACTGACCATATCAAGGGATGATGATTGATTAGTTTAAAATACGGAATGGAATACTTTATACCCAGGGTTCACATTGTAATGATGAAAGTGATGATGGCGGTGGTGTTGCTACATCCGTTTTAGTTGTTTTACAGAAATTCTGGTCTACGAATGCACATACATGCACATATACATGCATATATACCGGAATCAGCAGAGAAAACCCCACACAAGGGCGGTGAAATAGACACTCTTGTCGTATATTTCTACTAAGTGTTATAAAATTCATCTTGGGGTTTATTTAGCAATATAGATTTCTATCCCTTGACTCATGAGTTAGTAGTGGTGTATTAGAAAAAAATATGTATATATACTGGTGTATTAGCAACTCCACTTCTTGAAAACTCTTCTAAAGAAGTAGATTTGAACACAACTATTTCTGTACAGTTATCCAATGCCCTGCTGTGCACAATGGCCAAAATATGAACTCAGCCTGGGAAACTGGTTACAATCGTTTCTCTTTACCATGAAACCATTGAAGTCAGATTGCAGGTGGCAGCACTAGTTACGATATACAGTAAAGAGAAAGTAAATATACACTGAATAATATAACCTAGCTAAGTTCCATCCATTCCTAAGCATATACAACAAAATATAACACTGGTTCTTTGGTGGAATGACAGGTGATATTAATATTGTTTTATTTACT
The DNA here is from genome assembly GCF_036321535.1 of Camelus dromedarius. Taxonomy (NCBI): domain Eukaryota; kingdom Metazoa; phylum Chordata; class Mammalia; order Artiodactyla; family Camelidae; genus Camelus; species Camelus dromedarius. The sequence continues at coordinate 115,032,965 of NC_087438.1, forward strand.
GTTCCTGATTATTACACTTCCCATTTCAGGTGGTCACAGGAAGTATTCATCCCAGACCTGAGTATGATGTTGTCAGAAAAAAAAAGAATGAGCATGTCTAAACTTTCCAGTTGACTGGCACACTTTGCTTTATGTGTTAAGGTGATGAAGTATTGTCCATATTTTTTCAAATTTTTCACATGAATTTTTGCTTTAAAAAATAAAGCAAAGGCTTATTTTTTTTAAACAAAAGTTTCACTCTGACTTCTAATCTAGGATAAAGCAATGTTCATCAACTTGATGTTTGACCAGGCATTCAAGAGGGTTTGATGACAATCATTTCTGTAAATCGGATTCTTATAGGCAAAAACTTTCCCCATAGATTTTCTTACAAATTTGGCCAGTGATGTTGCGATTACACAAGTTGTTTTGCTATCATTTAGTCAACGAATGATCCATATCAGAAAGTTGCTTCACAAAAGAAAAAAAAATGTAAGAATTAGAGTTCATGATTGTTACGGAAGTGAGAAAAAAAAAATGACCACATAAAAAAACTTTTCTCCTTACTTTGCTGGTTTTCCCACTATTACTAATTTGCTCTCCAGGGGAATAAAATACATAATGTGATGTGATGAAACATTCAGAAAACAGCTGATCTCAAGCTGATTGGAAAAAAAAAAAAAAAAACTGGAGAGAAGTCAGCCTAATCCTTTCAGCTTTAGAGCACTTTCTTTGCTTGCCATTTAGACTTTTGGGTTAAATTTCTCAGGATCAACCAAAATCAGTTTAATTAATATCCCCTCTGGATTCTTAGAAGGAGACCTCGCCATGAGAGCTCTCAGGATGGTCATGGTATCATTCTAAAGGTTATTTAAACTCTTCCTGCTTTAGTTCCCTGCTGCTGTGTGCCCCAAATTGTCTGTGGCGCTGAAGTATGAAATACATGGCTTCAGTTATATTGATCATCTTTAAATACTTCTAACTTGGTCATCTTTAAATACTTCTAACTAACAATCTCCGTTTTGATTCTCTGGGTCTTTCAACCTGGATCTCCTGTCGTCTTTTCAAGGAAGGCAAGAAGCCAATGTGGAGACAGAAAACAGGAAAACCAAAGAGGTTCCATTTTATCTTTCAGTTTCTAAGGTCTTATCTTTTGTGAAGTTGTCCGTAACTAATCTTGCTTTTAACTAACATTCCTCTCTCTAAATATATTATACCTGCAAGTGAGACATTGCCATCAGCTTTTACCTCCATCCTCAGGGTAAGAAAGCCTCTTGGCTCTCATGGATAATACATATGGGGGCCAGGAAGAATTCATAATAAATTTACTGGTTTGTGACAATTTACATGTCTATTGCATATTCATTTTTTGTGCATATTCAAACTTGCTGTTACATAAGCTTGGAGCACAAAGACTTTGGTGATGAAAACATAATTAAATTGAATAGTATTGGAAATTAGAAATTTTGGTGGAAGTATAAGGAAGACAGGATGCTTTACCTTTAGAAGACTGGGTTGGAAATGGATAAAATAGAATCCAGGGATGTAGAGGCAAATAATTTTGACTGAATTAAATAAAGCCAAAACTGTGGACAAAAACCTAGCTGTCAAACCTAAAAAACATAGACTACTATTTTAGCTATTTCTGAGTACTTGCAAAGTATTCATTTAGCACTCTTAAATATTTATTTTTCACGTAATAATGAAATATTTACAGTTAAATGGGGTGGGGTCAGCAGTTGGGCAGAAATAATCATAGAAACACTTGGATTAGGCTTCAAGTTTTCTGTTGCTTCAATTACAAAATAGCCACTCACTTGTTTGAAACCAGCATCACTGTTTCACACAAAAAATAATCAAATGGTAATTAACACTGCTAGCTTTGCTATGGAGCCACTCACTATTTCATGATCTGGTTATGTTTATTGCATTTTGTGAACCGTTCTGGACACAGCAGGCAGCAGCACCCAGAAGATGGGAGCCCTCTTCCCAGATGGTTGTGGCTGTCGGTCGGTCAGATGTTGTTAGTCAAGCTGTGTTGAAAGCACAGGCTTAACACAACTTTTGATGTTAGACAGAAACACCTTGGCCAACACCGTCACCTTTCTGCTTGGCGTCAAATCTGTCTTTCCTCTCCACAGACCAGTTTTGTTCTGACTTAAGAGGTCTTTGAATTTAGATCTTTGGTACCATGTGATATCACAGAGGCTATAAAAGCAAATAGTCACATCCTTTGTCCCCTCACGTACAAGCCTGAAATGGGAAAATATTAGCCATAGGAATCATTACGTTTTTGGAGTAATCTGTTGATATACAGACCACCTAGTAAGTGCAAGACTGCGCTAATGGCCATGACTATAAAGACCACTTGGAAGGTGACTCGACTGTCAAAAATCTCACACTGTATCTGGAACTCGAGAAATACACAACAAACGAAAACATTGGGCAGAAAGCCGTGAGCTGTGGAAACAAGTTGAAGACATGTCATGGGCGCAAATGGGGAGCCGTGTTCTTCCTCATCAGAAATTTAAGAGCATCACAAAGAGATTGAAAGTGTCATGGAACTCTGATCATCAGAGTCTATCTGATTTGGAAAAGCATGACATACAAAGTGCATCGTACACTGTAAGTAAAATAAACCAGACTCTAAGATGTTCTGGTAAAATGTCTTCCTGATTCTTCAATCTCCATTCAATTCAGCACCTCCTGTGGGTTGTTCTTCTACTTTAAGCCTGATTTCTGCCCTCGGTTTCATTCTTCCCTGTCTGAGTGCAAAACTCACTAAACCAACTATGGGTGATGAAAGTTTTTCTAGGCATACATATTTCCGTAAAAGAATATTAATGTGTTTTTTTTACTCAAAAATATATTATGCACATATTTACATGACAGGAAAACTAATCTACATTATTAGTATCAAAGGGTCCAAGGTAAGGAGTATAATGTTTAATTTTGTCAGTCTGGTGATGTTGATCGCTTACATTGTGTTCAGTTTATTTTCACAATCAAAACGATGATTAACGCATTTGCATATAATCACATCTTCGTACTATATATTTCCTTAAAACAAATTCATAACATTAGAGTGTATATCTTTTAAAAATTGATAAGTATTGCCAGACACTTCCAGAAATTTTGTTTTAATTTATCCTTACACTAGCAATGCGTGGGACTGCATGAGTCCACTTCTTCGCGTTGAAAACCCTAAAATGTTACTGTCATTCTTTAAACATATTTTTTTTTCTGATTCCAAAACAAGGTTTCTTTGTTAAAGAGCTTCAAACATTACATAAAAGCTTCATTTTAGAAATGTATTGATTTCTTTTATTTAAGTTTTTGGAGTCACCTGGGCTAAAGATTGTGAGTTCAAAGAAAAGTTGTATTCTTTATCTCTAGGGTGCAATTTTCTTGTCTCTATAAAGAAGGCAATGCTTTACCAGTGTTAGGTCTTCAGCTGGGGCGCTTCAACAAAAAGATGTATTAATAAAAGAAAAACAAATTATTAATACATGTAGCTTACCACGCACAGGAGAAATCTCAACACAAAAGTAACTCAAAGCCATTGGCTTAGAACTGTGGCATATGTAGCATCTTCAGCGAAGAAAAATACATTTGTAGAAAAATAGTAAGACTAAGGGAAGCAGTTTTATGCTTCTGTGAGTGGCAAGCTGTGGGAGTATAATATAAGGGAGGAAATGAATAAGGTTTGCAGTTTCCTGCTGAGTCTGTCTCCAATAATAGAATGTGTATTCTGCCTTTAGAAAGAAAAGAAGGAGCTGTTCCCGAGTTTGCTACTTTTAATTGCCTTCAGCTCAAGATAACTTTTATGTCAATGATGCATCTTTTAGAGTGACGTATTGTTTTCTTTCATTTTTGTATACGCATTCTGAAATCCATCTTTTAAAAAATCGTATGTGCAACATTTACCAATGTGCTATAATCTGTGTGCGCTTTTTTTTTTTTTTTCGCAGGGGCTAGGGGCGTTTATTTCTAAACACGCTTTTTTATCCAGTTGTTCAGTCTCTGCATTTTTCATTGGTCCCCACAGAGGCTGAATATTGCCATTTTGTAACATTGTTCCCTCTGGACAGTTAGCACATCCTCATTCTATCAGATCAAAATTTAGAACCATTTTACCAAGTTTCTCCAGAAAAATTCCTATTGGGATTTTAATTAGAATTGCATTTTATTAGTTTTACACGTTTCTCCAAGTTTGGCACATTACCAGCTATTTCAGCATTTCTGTTAATATTATGTACAGATATTTTGTTAACATCTTTGTTATTATGAACAGTATGTTAACATGTAATTAGGGCATTTTATGCTGTCACTGACACCAGAGAGGGTCCTCTCTGAGGAAAGTACACACGTGAGCTGAAAACAGAGGCCGGAGAAACCAGATGAAGTGGGGAGAATTGTGTTCCGGGCAGGGGGAGCTCCTGAGTCAGGCTAGTTTCTGGGAGGTAAGAGCCAGGAATTGACGGATCCCTGGAAAGCAGAGGGCCAAGGGTCCAAGCCACTGAGGGCCAGGCAAACCACATTCGGTACTTTTACCTGTAGCTCACAAACAATGCAGAGACTTGAAGGGCTTTAAGAAAGAGAAGGAGTGGGCTTATATGAACCGGTTCTTAGATGTGCTATTCTTAACGTATTGCTGGGTTTAATGACATATTAATTTGGGGAATTTTAATCTACATGTATAATTGAAATTGACTTACAATTAGGAAGGACTGTGTTTTGCAAGCTATACAGATTTATAAAATAAATGGGGATAAAACCCATATCTTTCTACACACTGCAACAATTTTGAAATTCTCTGTTCTTAGAAGATTTTTATAGAATGCTTTCTAAACTAGGAACTTGAGGGACACATAGCTCTATTAAAATATTTTACTTAATTTTTTCCAAATTTTGTGGATCTTGTTACCATTTTTCTTAGCAATTTGGATATATATGCATTGTATTTATTTATAGTTATACATGCATATTATGCCTATAGACACATATCTAGAGTATATTTGAAACTAATCTTTATCGAAATATTCACTATATTAATACAATGTTGAAATAACATCCTATCATAAATATTTTGCTATTTTTCTCATTCTTAATTCATTCTTAATTCTTAATCTCATCCTTTTTTTCCCCCCAAATATCATTAGCATAGTCAGAAGTTGGTCTACTTTGTTTCAATTTTAAAGAATCACCTCTTTATATATGCAGTCTATGCATTTTAGAATCCATGAATATCTATTTAAAACTGGTATATTCTCTTCCTCATCTTTAAATTTATTTTGTGGATATATTTCTAACTTACTAGGTTAAACCTTTATTTACACCACATATTTTTCATATAAAAATGCTTTATTGAGTGCTATACAATTTTGTCTGGGTACCTCTTTGGCTATGTCCTATAGGCTTTCATTCATAGTATATTTGATTTAAGTACAAGTTTGAGTGTCTTTTTGCCCTGAGTAGTGGTTGGCATATATCTATATATTTTAAATTAGATTTAAACCTACCATTATTTCATAATTCTAACATATTTTACCTTAAAAGATTGTCCTTTAGAAACTAATAGAACATATTAAACACATAAAATATCTCCATTTATAACGTGAATAATAGAATTATCTCTTTTCTCCATCTATAGTATTGACTTATATTATATTTTTATATTCATTCTTTTTTTTTTTTTTTTTTGCATCTTTTCAGTCTGTCTTTTTCTGTTTGGTACTTTTTCTGATTTGCTTCCTTAAAGAGTGAGCCTCTTCTTCAAAAGGAAGTGTTTCTACCCCATATGTTGATATCGAATTAGCTGTTTCCTGTCTAATCTCATTATATGCTTTTACCTCCTGCCTTTTTATATTATGTAATTTTCTAGTGTTTTTTGAACACACACACACATGCTCGTGTCTCACTTTAATACTCGGCCTGGTTTTGTTAGTGCTTTTCAGAATTGTGCTTTTCCTTGTAGCTCTCTTTTGTTCCAGTCATGAGTGAGAAAATCTATCTTCTCTGGCTCGTTTGCTGAGAGGAACATGTTAAACTCTTGATGGTTGCATGTTTATTTACCGTCAGTCCCTTCCGTTAGAATATATGTTCCGAGATAGAGGGTACATTGTTGTTGTATCATAGCTCCTCCACCAACAGATCACAATAAATAGTGGAATGAATGAATAAAAAAATAACTTCATGCAAGCTACATTCTGGTACTCCCTAATTTTCCATCCTATGTAAACTGAATCTGTTTTATATAAAATTTTCATTACATTTTCTGTTTGTTTTTGTTCTTTTGGGAGGGGAGATTTAGGTTGCTTTGTTTATGTATTTACGTATATATGTATGTATTTATTTATTTAACAAAGGTACCGGGGACTGAACCCAGGACCTCGTGCATGCTAAGCATGCATTCTACCACTGAGCTATACCCGCCCCCACTTTAATTACATTTTCATATCTTGCAATAGATCTTTGTTGTTAAGCATTATTTTGAATTCGAGCAAGTTTGTAATCATATTTACATTCCTTTTAAACATACCTGTTTAAACTGAATTCAGTGTCCACTGTAAGGAACAGTTTGCAATTTCTTCTCTATACTTACTTCTCAATTTTGTTTCACCTATACAAATATCTGGATATATGTTAATGTTTATTCCCCATTAACACGTTTCAGAATATCTTCCTTTTTGATTCACATATTACTGACAATTCAAGTGTATCTAGTAATATGGACAATAGTTTTTATTAGGCAGGTAACGCATTTGAGGTACCAGCTTACTGATGTGTGCTAACTGATTTAGACCTTGCAAATTGTGTCATTTCTGTCATTACAGAGAAGATGGGGGAACAGAGGCCAAACCATGTACATGGTGAAGAAAGGATGACCCTTAATTATAGGTCAAGGAACTGGAACCATAGAGAACCCTTACTTCAAAATGCTGCTCCTAGACCAGCAACTTGGCTGTCAGCTCCACTCACTTATGGTTACATTACCTGCTCCTTCCTATAGAACAACTCATGTTTGCAGTGGTTATTATTATGCACCCCCACCCAAGTAATTCACAAATTAGATCTGGCCTTTGAAGACTGGTAAATGGTGAAGCTAATGGGGAATTTTTGAAAGGGATTCCTTTATTCTCATTATATATTCAATATGCAAATGTACTGCCCGTAGTGTGGATTTCCCTCCAGCCATTGAGACCTTGCAGGGTTTCCTGCTACCCTGTACCCAACATGGTCCTTCAGACACTTCTTTCAGGTACCACGTCTAAGGCTTATGACTGACCAAATTAGGATGCTCTTGAGAGCGAAAGGGGGCAGGACTCACGCTAAACCAGACAGGACCCAGGGACAGAAGATGTAACCTCGACTGCCCCAGACTAACCTGGATGGAATTTCACCTGTTGTGAAGCCTTCAAAGTCCACAAAACTGCAGAATAAAGGGGAAGAATCATTGGCTCAAATGCACAAAAGGGAAACTGAAAAAGAAAAAATCAGAATGAACATGTGTTTGAATGTTAAACAGATGGTTACAAGCTGTCAATTGCATCTTAATTCTCAACAGATATTTAAAAATAATTTTGACCCTTTGCCTTGGCTAACACATCTTAAAAATCTGACCTCAGACACCTCACTACCCTCCTCATTCATGATGTTCTGCATGAAATGTCTTGAATGTAATAAGCTCCTTTCTGCTTTAGGGATTTTAAATTTACTCTTCAGTCTGCAGGAATACCCTTCCCTTTAACTTTCACAGGACTGCTCAGTTGTCATCCTTCATTATCCCTGGTAAACTTTTTCCTTGTAGCATTTCTTACTACCCATCATTGTCCTTTATTAATTCACTCTCATTCTCCCACAACTAAATCCATAACTCACATGAAACATTTCCTCTTCTGTTTGCAGCAGCAACACTAGACTTAGAAACACTGTACACGTTGTTCGCCATAACTAAAGGTTAGTGTGTGATTGATTGAAAAATCGACAAATGAGTGAAGATACAAATAAGGATGAGCGACTGATAAATAGTCAGATGGACAATGCTGTGATCCAATTCATTACAGTTCGTTATAGTTTTCAATCATATCTACAACTTAATGGTTATTTCCTGATGAGGTTGATTGGTTTTAAAATTGTCACAAAAATTCCCAATTCAGTGAAACATCTTACTGAACTGTAGGTTTATTTGAAATGATTAAATCAATTGTTTTGCAGTAGTATCCACATTTCAAATAAATGGAGCCAACTCCAGGGGAAGATCCTCTCTGTGGCCCAGATGTTCTGAAACAATAATTAAACTTGCTTAAACCAAGTGTTAATTGCCAGATGACCAGTCATCTTCACGCCATGGGGACCAAACTTTAGAACTGGTCTTCAATAAGAAGAAATAACCACAATGAGGAAGCTGCAAACTCACCCCCCCCTCACACTCAAAAAACGATATTCTTGATATCAGTTATATAAAACATTTTAATTCAGTCATGCTTGTACAGACATTTTTAATGGTTCATTTTATCTACCACAGTTTTCATTAAGCCCAGACTTCTTTTCTTATCCCTCCAGGTCCAACTCAACATCATGGATGAAGAAAATGAGACATTTTTCAGTGACTTCACCCTCACAGGGCTCTTCACTAACAATAAAGCCTCTGGTTTCCTTTTCAACATCATTTGTGCCATCTTCTTCATGGCCATGATAGCTAATGGAGTCATGATCTTCCTGATCCACATGGACCCTCACCTCCACACCCCCATGTACTTCCTGCTCAGCCACCTCTCTCTCATTGACATGATGTATATCTCCACCATTGTTCCCAAGATGCTGGTCGATTATCTCATGGACAAGAGGACCATTTCCTTCGTTGCCTGTACAGCCCAGTACTTCCTCTATATGGGCCTTGTAGGGGCTGAATTTTTCCTGCTGGGACTCATGGCCTATGACCGATACGTGGCCATCTGCAATCCCCTCCGCTATTCTGCTCTCATGAGCCCTCGGGTCTGTTGGATAATCTTGGCCAGCTCTTGGTTTGGTGGTACTCTGGACAGCTTCCTCCTCACGCCTATCACCATGAGTCTCCCGTTCTGTGCTTCGCGCAAGATCAATCACTTCTTCTGTGAGGCACCCACCATGCTGAGGCTGGCTTGTGGTGACAAAGCTGCCTATGAAATGGTGATGTACCTTTGCTGTGTTGTGATGCTGCTTATCCCCTTCTCTGTGGTGCTCGCGTCCTACACCAGGGTTCTCATCACGGTGCACCAGATGAAGTCAGCAGAAGGGAAGAAGAAGGCCTTTGCCACCTGCTCCTCACACATGATGGTGGTGATGTTGTTCTATGGGGCTGCCCTGTACACATACATGCTTCCCCAATCATACCACACCCCAATCAAAGACAAGGTCTTCTCTGCCTTCTACACTATCCTCACTCCCTTGCTAAACCCTCTCATCTACAGCCTGAGAAACAGAGATGTGACTGGGGCCTTTAGGAGGGTTTTGGCAAGATGTCGAGGGCCCTGTGGTGGGACAGTAGGAGAATTCTGACAATCTAAATTCTCCATGCCTGCTCAGGGGGGAATGGGGTTATGCCATGGATACTACGGATAATGCTTGCAGCAACCAATGCCAGTTATGTCAAAAGGTCCATCAACAGTACTCTTATCAAAAATGTGAAGCCACTGTAACATCTGTGCTTTAATAATGCAAGAATGCTATAAACATTACCGAGCCAAACTCAAGTCTGCTTGCCCAACATGCAGCAAAGCCAGTCTACTGAAACCAGGTTGTGGTGAAGGAGCCTGCAGCATTTATCGCAGGCCACCAATCCAGGAGAATGGGCATCTAGCGCTCAAAAGAACAAAACTCCTGATGGCTCTGGGGCAAGAGTTTTTAAAGGCAACTTAAAGGTGAGGGTACCAGGGTGCATGATAAGTTCATGGACATTCTTCTGATGTGTTGGTGTTGAGGTGACAGGGTCACGTTTTGGGAATCTTAATCATCAACTTTCTTGTTCCAACCAGTCTGGGGTCTACATGCTTGTGATTAGCATTGTAGTCACCATTCTCTGCCTGGGTAAGGGTCTTAGTTTCTGCAGAACTCAAAGAATTGGTGTGTACTTGAGGAAGAACTAGGAGCCCTGTGATTCTGTTTTATTGCTGAACTATTGTTTAAGCTATCATTATTTTTTCTTACTTGACTATTTTTCCTTTGTTTCAGCAATTCCTCACTTTTCTAATTGATAACGGTTTGAGTCTGCTCTTTGGAACTCAGGGAAAGCCTAGGAGACTAAAGCCTTTTTTACAAAAATGAATTGAGGCACACAAATTTGGTACCCAGGAATGCCCTACAGGGTCCTGCTTGGTTTCAAAAACAGCACTGATGTTTATTCCTTGCATCTATCCATTCCAATTCTTCTCTCATACCACTTATCTGGCTGTAATTTATGTATATAAGGGTCCCCAAATGTCTTATTAATATTACATACTCTGCCCACCCTCAGTAGCCTCATAAGAATGGCAAATTTGATTACATTATACAAATGATCCATTGATGGAGTTTATGAAAGGGTTAGGTGTGCAGACATTTGAAAGAAATTATCGTGTCATAAAACTTCAAAGGAAATACATACATTAACTCACACCAGGATTTAGAATATCTGAATATCCTTTCCTTGAGTAACACCTGAAAACATCCCTCCTTTAAATTTGGAGCTGGGAAAAAAAAAAAAAAGAATCATGTATTTTTGCAGAAATGCAAAGACTAAGTATCTGCTGGGCAAGGATTCTATGATATTATATTTGTTATGTGGAAAATAATGCAGACACAGTGAGAGCAGGTGAGGAAGCAGTGCTCCATTAACTTGCAAATTTAGTGATCAGTTTTCAGTTTCTTCTCCAATACACTGAAATTATTAGATTTCTGGAATCTCTCTTTAGGTGTTAGTGGTGGTGTGGATATGTTGTCTTTTTCTTCCAAAGAAATAGTGGACAGCATATTTTTCACTTTCTATGGTACTAAGTTTTACATTATATAAAATTATAAAATGGGAGGGAAATAATTCACTTTTCATTTGAAAGTTGGAGCTGGACAATTCTTGGGAAGTTACAATATAATTTCTTTCCAGGAAGCTGGAACCCAGAATATATGTGTTTGTACTAACCTGTACACCCAGTTGTAAACACTTGGACCATATCCCAAGTCCCTTAGACCACCTCTGCATGGTGCTGTGCCAGATTTTGTGCTTTAACCAATTTGACAAAATCCCAGCTGGGTTTGAGGATGTTCTACTGCTGACAGGACACGGGTGATGGTGGGTGAGGTAAACATAACCATGCCTCCTATCACACTGAAAAAGATTCTGCGTGGTAGACAAAATCTTTAACCAAATGGAAAAATCCACCTTGGAACACTGTGGGTTGGACTAACTAGTTAATCAAGGAAGTGGACTTGCTCCCATCTGATTCAGCAGGGTTATCACTTGCAAGCCAGAGGCAAACTTTCTGAGGCTTTCTATCTGGAAGGTACATCGCCTCCAATCTTGTCCGACTGGCTTGGAAAGTACCATTTGCCAGGTGATAGGAGGGGCCATTTTCAACCCAGAGGATGGTGAGGCACAAGAAAGCAATAAACCAGAAGAGATGAGGCATGGTCCTGAGAACTGAGAACCAATTTGGGCTCCACTTGTAAAGACCATGTGAACTTCTGTATATCATATATGTAATAGAGACCCAATTTCCTCTTTTGTAAAGTTTGACTTAATGTAATGGTTTTCTTTATAAGATCAAATATGATATATGTACTAAATACCAACCATTACTTTAGCTTTTCATAACAAAGGTGATTGCCCTTCATGTTTATATTATTTTTCCTGGTTTTTTTTTTTTAAATTCCTCCATTTATATTTTTCTCTATCTTTCTCACACACATAAGCATGTTGTCTTATTCATTATACTAAGGGAAGGAAATTGATAATGTGTAAAATTAATACCCCAACTGTAGGGATTAAAATAAATTTCATTAGGAAAATTATAAAATTAAGAATAAATAGTGCATACTTTTTAAATGTAGTAGTTAAAACAGTAATGAGATAGCACTACACACCTATTAGAATGGTTACAATTCAAAATACTGTCCATAGCAAATGCTAGTGAAATGCAGTAACCCTCATTTGTTGCTGGTGGGAATGCAAAATGATATAACTCCTGTGGAAGACAGTTTGGCAGTTTCTTACAAATCCAGACACAGTCTTACCATATAATCTAGAAATTGTGCTTCTCAGGGCTTACCCTACTGATTTTTTTACACAAAAACCTGCATGTGGTATTTATAACAGCTTTTTATTTGATCACCAATAATTAATCAAGATGCCTTTCAGTAGATGAACAGATAAAGTGTGATACATTCACACAACGGAATGTTTTCAACAACAAAAAGAAATGAGCTACCAAGCCATGAAGTAAAGGAGGAATATTTAAGATATAAGACTACGTGAAGAAAGACAGTCTGAAATGCCTACATAATACGTGATTCCAACTGTATAGCATTCTGGAAAAGGCAAAATAAGGAGATGATAAAAAGATGATTGGTTCTTAGGGGCTGGAGAAGGAAGAGACAAATTAATGGAACACAGAGGATTGTTAGGGCAATGAAGCTGTTCTGTACGATACTGTAATGGAATATGATGCATTGGTCAGAACTCACAGAACTATAGAACATAGGGTGAATCCTAATGCAAACTATAGACTTTAGTTAATTATAATGTATGAAAATCAGTTAATCGATTGCAACAAATGTACCATACTGATGAAAGATATTAAAAATAGGGAAAAGAGAGGAAGTATATGGTCAAACTCCGTGTGAAATTTTCTGTAAATCAAAAGGCTTCTAATATAAACCTTATTAATTAAAAAAAAAAAACAAACAAACTTCCTAAAACCCAGGTCACTCTCTGATGCTGCATTTCACTCAAGAAATCATTAGAATGGTGGAATTTGTAAAAGCAGGATGGAGACCAGACATTAAATTATAAGACGTTGTTAATGTAATTGGCTTTGTTTTGGGGATTTGGCTATGTGTATTTTGGAGGTGGGGGAGCAGTAAGGCTAGAATTTGGGGGGGATGAAAAATTAATTTCACCCCTTGGGCATACGGTAGCATTTCCTTGGTACTCTGCATTTCAAGTCAATACTTCTTTCCCATCGTGCATATATAATAAGGCATATATAACCTGTGTAAGGAGGGGAAATGAGTCATCTATATTTCTCGGAAGACTACTGCTGCAAGAGAAGCCCACGTTAGAGTGAGCAGAATGGTTTTCTCTCCAGAGGGTGTTTTTTAATTCATCACATGTCCAATACACTAAGAAGTTTATAAAGTTCAGGTGGTCTTAATTCTGCAGAGACACTGGAAAATTTTGAAGTCCTTTGATGGAACGTGAAGACAATCTCTCCACTGGTGAGCTATACAGACATGCCTGCAAGAAAGTCAGGTTGAATATCAGTGTCAGAGCCCGTGGAAAGTGTCTTAAGACCTTCCTGTGGTGGAAACCAGCAAGCTAAATGTGCAACTTGTGTTTATAAAAGAATTAGTAATGACTGGAAGAGTGATTGATTTGGCTCTTAGAGCTGCCAGACACTCACTGTTTCTTAGATGACTGGGCTGCCTTGCCTTCAGTTTGTCCATAAGTGAAATGGGATATATTCTCACAGATTACCAATACAAAATAATTGCTGGTTCCCACAAGACAAAAAAAAACTTGCCAACAATTTGAGTAGTACACAGGCCCTTTCATCAGCTTGAGGTAGACGATGGCCAGTTTTTAAGTTTTTGTTTTGGTTTATGTTCTGATGTTTAGAATGCAATGAACACATTCAGTGCTTTAAATATGTAGCTGTATGTAGCAAATAGAGCGAATTTTGGCATCAAGCCGTGTTCCTAAGAAGTCAATGGTTCCACCTACGAAGCATAGGACTATCCCTGGGAAGGAGTGCAGATGAATTGGGGACTATGGTAGGGAAGGGAGCCAGTGACTTAGATGACCTCCCCAATGGCCTGACAAGCAGCAGGCATTTCATAAATATTGGCCAAAGGAAATGTGGGAAAATTTCATACAGGAAGAGAATTCAAGGGAGTAAATTATCCTAGAGGGGATCTTGCCAATGGTAGGCCAGTGGCTTTCTGGACCACTGTGTCAAGAAATTTTTCAAGAACAAAATCTACATTTATGCTTTGTAAGAAGAGTCATGCAATCCCATTAACCAGGAGGTACATAGCAGGTTTCTGGGGATGAGGTCCAGGGCATAAGGTGCCAGACACAAATGTCTTGTATGTGTGATTACTGATCTTGCTCAATATGATCGTTCCAGAAATGGGAAAACAGTCTCAGAGATCTGAGTTGGCTTACACAGTCTACTATAAACTTCAGCACTAGCACAGGATGAGGATCTTCTGTTTAAAACAGTTTTACTTACTGTTCCATTCCTTGCTAGTAAGCATCCTCAACACTATCGCAGGGTTTGAGCCAAGATGGTGGAGTAGAGACTCACAGCTTGCCCTCTCCCAGAAATACGTCAAGAATTACATCTGCAAACCCATTGAATCACACAGAACACCTACTGAACTCTGGCAGTGTGTTTCTCTCTTTGAAATACAGGAGGATTCTCACAAAATGCAGTAAGAAAAAAAGAAAAGAAAAGAAAAGAAAAAATCAGTGCAGGACCAGTTCTGCAGGGAGAGAGTGGTGTAGGAAGATAGGCACCCTCATGTTAGGATGCCTCCTCTCTAGCCAAGAGGTCAGTGAGGACAGAAGCGGAACTCCCAAGGCTCAGAGGAGAAAGTGGGAATGGCTTGGCAGACAGAACTAAGGGAAACTGATACTAAGAGGGAAGTTCATAGCAATCCAGGCATCCTCAAAAAAGAAAAGCAATCTCAAATAAACAATGTAATCTACCACCTAAAAGAATTAGAAAAAGAAAACCATAAGAAAACAAAAAACCTAAAGTCAGCAAAAGGAGAGAAATAATAAAGATCAGAGATGAAATAAATAAAATAGAGACTAAAAACAGTAGAAAAATCAAACCAAATGCTGTTTTTTTGAAATAGTAAACAAAATTGACAAAGCTTTGGCCAGGCTGACCAAGAAGAAAAAAGAAAGGACATAAATAAACAAAATAAGAAATGAAAATGGAGAAATTACAACCAACGCAACAGAAATATGAAACATTATAGAAGAATACAATGAACAACTATATGCTATAAGGCAATAATTTTGACAACTTAGAAGAAATGGAAAGCTTCTAGAAACATACAATCTACCAGAACTGAATTAAGAAGTATTAGATCATTTGCAGAGACCAATCAGTAGAAGTGAAATAGAATCAGCAATAAAAAACCTCCCTGCAAACAAAAGTCCAGAACCAGATGACTTCACTGGAGGAACTCTATCAAACATACAAAGAAGAGCTCATACCAATCCTTCTCAAACTCTTCCAAAAAATTGAAAAGGAGGGAATGCTCCCAAACTGATTCTATGAAGCCACCATCACCCTGATACCAAAGCCAGACAAAGACACTACCAAAAAAGAAAACTATAGGCCAATATTGATGAACGTAGATGCAAACATCCTCAACAAAGTATTAGCAAACAGAATCCAGCAACACATAAAAAAGATAATACAACATGAGCATGTTGGGTTCATCCCAGGAATGCAAGGATGGTTTGACATACACAAATCAATCAAAGTGATACACCACATCCACAAGAGAAAGTATAACAATAAAATGATCACCTCAATAGATGCAGGAAAAAATCTGATAAAATTCAACACCCATTTATGATAAAACCTCTCACCAAAGTGGGTATAGAGGGAACATATCTCAACATAATAAAAGCTATTGGTGAGAATGACAAACCTACAGCCAGGATAATACTCAATGGTGAAAACCTGAATGCCTTCCCCCTAAAATATGGAAGAAGATAAGAATGTCCACTCTCATCACTTGTATTCAATATAGTATTGGAAGTCCTTGCCACAGCAATTAGACAAGAAGGGGGGGGGAAGGGATCCAAATTGGAAGAGAAGAGGTAAAATTGTCATTATGTGCAGATGACATGTTACTATATACAGAAAACCCTAAAGCCTCCACACAAAAACTACTAGAGCTAATAAAAGATTTCAGCAAGTTAGAAAGATACAAGATTAGCATACAGAAATCACTGGCATTTGTTTACACTCAGAATGAAATATCAGAAAAGGAAAGTAAAGAAACAATCCTGTTTAAAATTGCATCCAAAAAAATCGAATACTTAGGAATAAATCTGATCAAGGATGTGAAAGACATACACGGAGAGCTACAAAACATTGACTAAGGAAATCAAAGAAGACTTAAAGAAATGGAAAGATATCCCATGTTCTTGAATTGGAAGAATTAATATTGTTAAAATGGCCATACTACCCAAAACATACTACAGATTTAATGCCATCCTTATCAAATTACCCAGGACATTTTCCACAGAACTAAAACAAATAATCCTAAAATTTATATGAAATCACAAAAGACCCAGAATTGCCAAAGCAGTAATGAAGAAAAAGAATGAAGCTGGAGGAATAACCACCCTTCCCTCAGACTTCAGACAATACTACAGAGCTACAGTAATCAAAACAGCATTGTATTACAAAAGCAGACATATGGACCAATGGAACAAAACAGAGAGCCCAGAAATAAATCCACAAGTGTTTGTTTAATTAATGTTTGACAAAGGACGCAAGAACATACAATGGAGTAAAGACAGTCTCTTCAGCAAATGGTGTTGGGAAAACTGGACAATGACATGTAAATCAATGGAGTCAGAGTACTCCTTCACATCATACACAAAAATAAACTCAAAATGGATTAAAGACTTAAACATAAGACAAGACACTATAAATCTCTCAGAAGAAAACAAAGGCAAAACATTATCTGACATAAATCTCAGCAATGTTCTCCTAGGGCAGTCTACCCAGGCAATAAAAATAAAAGCAAAAATAAACAAACGGGACCTAATTAAACTTACAGGCATTTGCACTACAAAGGAAACCATAAGCAAAACAAAAATACAACCTACAGAATGGGAGAAAATATTTGCAGAAGATGAGATGGACAAGGGCTTAATTTCCAGAACATATAAACAGCTCATACAACATAATAACAAAAAACCAAACAACCCAATCCAAAAATGGGCAGAAGACCTAAACAAGAAATTCTCCAGTGACGATAGGGCCAATAGGCACATGAAAAAGATGCTCAATATCTCTATTTATCAGAGAAATGCAAATCAAAACTTCAATGAGATATCACCTCACACCAGTCAGAATGGCCATCATTAAAAAGTCTACAAACTATAAATGCTGGATAGGCTGTGGAGAAAAGGGAACCCTCCTACACTGTTGGTGGGAATGGTGTTTGGTGTAGCCATTATGCAAAACAGTATGGAGATTCCTTAAAAAACTAAAAATAGATTTACCATATGATCCAGCAATCCTGGGCTTATATCCAGAGGTAATCTTAATGCAAAAAGATACATGCACCCCAATGTTCATAGCAGCACTATTTACATTAGTCAAGACATGGAAAAATCTAAATGTCCATCAACAGATGACTGGATAAAGAAGTTGTGATATATTTATACAATGGAATACTACTGAGCCATAAAAAAGAATAAAATAATGCCATTTGCAGCAACATGGATGGACCTGGGGAATGTCATTCTAAAGGAAGTAAGCCAGAATAAGAAAGAAAAATACCACATGATACCACTTATAAGTGGAATTAAAAAAAAAAAGAACATATTTACAAAACAGAAACTGATTCAGAGACATAGAAAACAAACTTATGGTTAGGGATAAATTGGGAGTTTGAGATTTGGAGATACTAATTAATATACATAAAATGGATAAACAACAAGTTTTTACTATATAGCACAGGGAACTATATTCAGTATCTTGTAGTAACTTATGGTGAAAAAGTATATGAAAAGGAATATATGTATGTTCCTATATGACTGAAGCATTGTGCTGCATATGAGAAATTGACACAACCTTGTAAACTGACTATACTTCAAAATATATATATATATATATATATATATATAATATTATTGCAAAAAAAAAAAGAATTAGGAAAGTGCTCTCTGAAATTCAGGCACACAAACACATAAAGACACATACACACACACACTGCTTGTAAAGAATGGTTGCCAAGAGATTAAATCCAGCAATCATTGCAGATAGAAAATTTTAGATAGTAAACAAAAATAAAAGTATAATTCCTTACCACGATGAACTTTATCTGTCTCACACTAAGAAAAGATCCAGACAAAATGATAAAGTAATACATGCATTATTATGAATGTCTAAAATAATACAAAGAACCCATGTCCACCATGCTGGTTGACATTTCTGGGAAATTCTAAATAGTATGAGGCAAATAAAAAATTAATCTTTACATTTTAGAATGAAGAAGAGCATACGTTTATTTTTGTGCATTTGATAAGTGTGCAAAGTAAACATAATGTGAAACTTTCCAGATGTTTTTACTAATTAGAAATTGTCTGCTAACAGATTAAAAATAAATTAGCATTTAAAATCCAGCTGTTCCTCAGTATGCCAGAGGTAAATATTGACAAATACAAAAAGTTTGCAGAAATCATAACAAATAAAATAGTAAGGAATAAATGTAATAACAAATATACAAAAATAATTAGTAATACACAGAAACATACAGAATCCATACTCATACCCATACACATGAATGCAAGAATAGCCACACACTATACACAAATTGCAGCTCTTAAAGGTACTTAACCTAATACCTAACCAAATCAAAGGGCCTATCACACTCCGGGATGAGAACAGTAATTTTGTAAAGATTTTAATGCTCTTTAAATCAATAAGTCTAGAGCTACTCTAATAAGAACTATAAAATCATTTTTCTATTTTTGTTTTTGAAACATAATAATGCAGTTCTAGATGTATGTTTCCTAAATAAGTGAGCAAATATTTATAAATCCTTTTGGAAGAGGAAGATGAAAGACCATTTCCTTTACCACATACAAAAACAAATAACATGTTGAAATAATCCAAATGGTGAGGCATAGTTTTAAAAAAGAGAAGGATCAGTACAGTACACTAGATGGGGTCCCTGATAAGTGTAAAAACTTAATATATGAAAAAAATAGATATTCAAACTCATTAGAGGGATAATTTGTCAATAATTGGTGTCATTGGGATAATGAGGATAAATGTATCATTATTCAGAGGGAATATTGTATATTTCTGCTTCGCAGTCATACCCTCAGATTCAAATTTAAAGAGTTATATTAAAAACACACACACACACAAAGGAAAACCAATATAACTTCAAATAGTTTCATGTTTAAAACTATAAGAAAATCTTCTAAGCATGTAACAGAGGAAATAAAAATGAAAGAAGTAATGATGATATGCTTTGTTCCAGTAACTAAAACATAAATCAGTCAGTCAGTCGATCAATAATCTGTTTAACAAAAAACAATGAATAAAATTTAAACAGTAAGCAAATGCAAACACTACTTGAACTATATATGATAAACATATGTTCATACTTTTTTATAATTTTTATTGAAGTATAGTCAATTTACAATGTTAGTTTCACGTATACTGCTAAGTGATTCAGTTATACATGTACATACATATATATATTTTCAAATTCTTTTCCATTTTCAGCTCATTTCAAGAAATTGAATATAATTCCTTGTGCTATAGAGTAGGTCTTTTTTGTTCATTTATTCTATACTGTAATGTGTTTAAAACATAAGAAGTTAAAAAAATCCAATTAAATAAGAGCAAATGAAATGGGCAGACAATTTAGAAAAAAAAAATTCCAGAACATTCAAGAAATTTCCTCACTAGAAAAAAAAATCAATTAAATTTTGGTACAAATTTAAAGTTGTAAATGGGTGTGTATGTGTATGCTTATCTGTTTATACTTATATACGTGGAAAGAGAGCTGTGAGGCTGCATCAGTGCAATGGGAACTATCAGACATTACAAAATATTTTGGAAATGCAAATTAAAAGTAAAACTTAAAAATAATTATACAAATTGACTAATTCTCATTGAAGAAAAATTTATGAAGGAAGCACTACAAGATCTAGATTTAAAATTAAGTGTGTATTGTTAGACTATAAATTACTACAGGCACTGTGGAAAACAGGATGGATGTTTCTCAATAAAAAGAAAAGGAAAAATAGAACTACCATATGACTCAACAATTCGACTCCTGAGTATATATCCAAAAGAAACCAAACATCGTTTTTCAAAAAAGATATATGCATCTTAATGTTCATTGCAGCTTTATTTACAATAGCCAAGATATGGAAGCAACCTAAGTGTCCATCAGCAGATGAATGGATAAAAAAGATGTGGTGTATGCATTTAAGGAATACTCCTCAGCCTTAAAAGAACAGAATTTTGCCATTTGCACCCATATGGATGGACCTGGAGGGCATTATGCTAAGTGAAATAAGTCAGACAGAGAAAAGCAAATACTGTATGTTTTCACTTATATGCGGAATCTTAAAAAATACAAAACTCGTGAATATGACAAAAAAAGCAGAATCACAGATATAAAGAGAACCAACTAGTGGGTACCAGTGGGGAGGTGAGGGAGGGGCATTATAAGCGTGGGGGCTGGGAGGTGCAAACTATTAGGTGTAAGACAGGCTTCAAAGATGCATTGCACAACACGGGGAATATAGGCTATTTAAGTGATAACCCTAAGTGAAGTGTAATCTTTAATAGTTGTATAAAATTAATATATATATGTTAAAACTTGGATATGAAGCATTCAAAAAAACTTCAATCAAGTTAAAACAAGATTTATTTTTAAAAAGATGTTCATCGTTACGTGATTTATTAATGCCACAATTAAAACACATACTCATGAAAGTGGAGCATTGGTTAAATAAAATTGAGCAGATCCCTGGGGGAGAATAATGTGGCTTATGAATGCTACATTTGGAAGACTATTTCACTTCGTGGACTTCCTAAGTATTTTTTTGTGAAAAATCAAAATTGCCAAATTATATGTAAATATGCACATATGTAGGTTTCAGTGTGTAAATGTCATGTATATAACGTATACAATGGAAATGCAATTTTGTAAAGATAATCATCTCTATGATACACTTCGGTGACTATCTCTGAGTATTATGAGCACTTTTAATTTTTTAAACTTTTTCAAATTCCTCAAGTATATATATGTGTGTGTGTGTGTATCAATACCAGATAAAATAATTATTATTAGACTATCAATAAATTGCTAAGATAAATAATGGAAATTGGGCTATTTTAAAAAATCATCTTTATGGCTTTTCACATTAGGATCCATGATGCTGAAGGAAATTTCTGATGAAATGTTCAGGAAATCAGGATCTTGGCTTTGGAGCCCAGCAGTGGAAACACTTTTATTAAGGCCCATGTGAC
The DNA here is from genome assembly GCF_036321535.1 of Camelus dromedarius. Taxonomy (NCBI): domain Eukaryota; kingdom Metazoa; phylum Chordata; class Mammalia; order Artiodactyla; family Camelidae; genus Camelus; species Camelus dromedarius. The sequence goes on from NC_087438.1 coordinate 115,054,441, forward strand.
TTAGGGTTCAAGCTGTTCCACCCCATGAATGCTCTGTTCATTAGCTGGGACAAATCTGTCTCATTAAGGTCTGCTGAGATCCACAGGGAAGAGACCTGCTCTTTGCAAGAGCACTTCACTTCGTGGCCTTCTCAGAAAACTATTTAAACTCCTGCCTCTTCTCACTACGAGCATTTCCTGTTGCTCCAGGGAACCGAAACACAGAACACCCAGATACCGTCCAGCATTCTTTAATGGTCTGCAACTTTCTTTCTGCTTTTTAAGTTTTTCACAATTGTCCCTCACTGGTGTCTAAAATCTCTTGAAAAGAAAGGAAGCAAGTGTTTTAACACATTTTTCTAGAAAGCTGGACTTGTGTGTTTTGTCCTGGCAGTTAAAAAAAAAAAAAACAACTATTTCAAGGATTTTTAGGGCATTTTTAAAATTTTCCTTTTGTAGATTTCTATTAAAAAATAACTCTTAGTAAGTTGCACGTCTCTTTCTGAGCTAACTCTGTCATCAGTTGCTAAGCATAGCTCTAATTTATAATTCAGCAAATTCAGGTTCATAAGCCTAGAGTAAAACCCTCTGTCTTTTGGATCTTCATGGATAATGCGCAGAGAAGACCTGAGCACACAGCTGGATGAGATCTTGAAAGCTTTCTATTTATGGATACCCATGACTATGAATCACTTTGTGTTTTTCCTCCTTAATGTAAATGGGAGAGAAATTAAATCCACTAAGCTTAATCAAAGTCTTTTCTAGTAATGTATCACCTTCTACTTTCTGAAAAGTCTCTGTTCATTCCATGTCTTTTTCAGTTACTTCAAGTTCTTGTAGTTTGTGGGTCTTTGTGTTTGCTAAATTTTGTATGACTATCTTCACCTTTGATGAACCTACTTTACCCTGAATGACCATCTGGAGAAGATTCAGCTCCAAGTAAGTGACAGAGATGATCTTCTTTAGTTGGAACAAAGTTTAGGATCATATTAGACATTTGGGTAAATTTTATATGAATGATGTGTATTTAATTCTTTTATGCACACCAAGAGACTTGTGTAACATGGTCTTTTTAATGTGTAGCATTCATACTGCATGTCTCAGAAAAAGATATGAGAAATGTAGGGTGATGAGGTTAAACAAGGAAGGATATAGGAAAAATAAATCAATAATTTTATGGCTTTTTAAAAAGTAAATGAAATTGACACAACATTGTAAACTGACTATAACTCAAAAAAAAGTTAAAAATAAAAAGTAAATGATTCAATTCAATGGTTTGAGATTTTACCTAAACAATGAAAAGGTCTTGATTCAATTAAGCAATTCAGTGACTCATCCAGGAGCTTCTGCAATACTTAAACCAAGTCTGTATATTCCTCTCTACTTAATATCTTAATGAATATCCATGTCTTTCAAAACTGTGCAGTAAGATCAGAGGTGACAAATAAAATTTTGATGAGCACCTCGCCTGGCCTGTCTTAATGACACTTTAAATATTTGCTGGGTATGGAAATGACTAAGCTTCCACATCATTTTTTAGGGGTCTGACAATACGCACGCTTTATATGATGTTAACAAGATTTATGCAAACTAAATCTTAGGGCGTAGAGGTAAGGGAATCTACCACTCATAGGTTGCACATCCCATGTGCAGGTTCAGTGGGGAAGTAACTGCCCCACGCCCTCCATCCCCACTGCAAGTTCATTGAGAAGCAGATCGCTATTTGATTAATTTGGGGAGTGATCGAGAGTACATATTGCAAATCTTGGGTTTTAAGGATACAATAAGATGGAACTGTGCAACTAATCTTTTCTATAAAATATTTTTGTGTCTCTGTCTTTAATTTTAGCAAAACCTTTACTCCTTTAAAAAAATATATATATATAGTTTAAGCAAACCTTAGCCATGTGAATTAGAAGGGATAGGAGAATACTAATTGAAGGGCTAAATGAAAAATTTGCACTGAATCCTCATTTATTGAGCACAGACTATGAGCTAGGCTTTCTGATTCCCTGCTAGTGTTTCATTCCCCTCTACTCGAGAGTCAAATCCTTTGTATGCTTGCATTCTTTTTATGGATAAGAACACTGAGGGTTGGAGAATGACAGGAACTTGACTTAAGGACACATAGGCAGACCCCTATGGGAATTTTCAAATATTTACATGCATACATTCACATATTTACCAATAATTTTGAAATAACTAGCATGTATGTGCTTAACACTAACTAGCCCTTTACTTTGCATTGTATAAAATATACAAGCCTAGGGCTCCACCTGGTTTCAGCAGTGCAAGCACTTCACATATCACTTTTCCATAATGATTTTCAAAGATGTGGACACCTGCACCCCTCAGATGCACTCTGCCAGCGGTTCACAAGCAATCTTCTAGTGGCCACCATATTGAAGCACAGAAGAAACTCCTTTCAGAAAGAGTGAATCTCTCTAGTTGTGGGACTTATCCAGGTGTGTGGTCTTTTTAAGAGTCCTGGCAGGAGGAGTATATGGTTAACAAAGGAATGTGGTTCTCAATAGCTCCCTGGAGTGACAGCCCAAAGAGTAATGGACCCCTGATGAAATTGTCTGAGTACATTAGCATTTCATTATCTAATAATTGTATGATTCAATTTGATTTTATGCTCGATCATTCCAACTTTTTGAAATGCTGAGCAGAATTTAGGAACACAGAGAGGATCTAGAAATATATGTAAATATTTGTATTTATTTGCAAACTTGAACAAGTATGGATTGGGCCTTGCTAGAGGACCCCTCATGGGAAGATGCAACTGGAAGTTATAATTTGTATATAATGAGCCAACAGTGTGACATGTCTGATATAAAAACAGAAAAAAATAATATTTCCAGGGTATTCTGCTTAGAAAATTCTGCCTAGGGTTAACTCTTGAAATTAAGATACTGCATTTTAAAACAGACATTGCAAAAGATCACCCCAAATTATTACCTGAAACTTGAGTATTTCAGCAAAGGATATATAGATTAATGCACAGAAGAATTGGAAAGCATAGAGTGACACAGAGGAGGGTGAAAAAAGTCTCTGAGGTTGTCAACTGAAGAGAATGCATAAAAAGTTGAAAGTTACGTTTTATTAGGTGGACTTCTTGAGGACTAGAGCCCGGGAGGCAGCCTCTCAGATCATTCGAAGAGACTCTTCCAATGTGGCAAAGGAGAAGCCAGGATATATAGGCATTTTTGCAACAAAGGCCAGGTAGTCAGAACATCAAAAGATTACTGTTAATTAAAGAAAATCAGATATCTCAAGTTAAAGGCTTTAGCACTTTTCTGTGTATGGGAACATGCAAAGATCTGGGCTCATTGAAATCATTCCTTTGATATGCACCTTAGTTCTCTAGGGCCAGCATCCTGTTCTTGCCCATCCTGAGTCCCTTCAGCGTACACCACTGCAGGTGGCAGCAGAAGCCAGGCTGCCTGCTGGTCCTCATCCTGAGTTCCCTCTGCTCACTATTGGGCAGGGGGAAAGGGGGTGCAGGTAGTGGCTGACGACTTGATGGCCACAGCATCCTTCGTTTGCCGATATGGCTGGCAATACTTTTCATTCACATAGTCATGGTCACACTATGAAGGACTTATGTTAAAATGGAAAAAACTACCTCTGAGTGGGTCTAGAGGGCAACAAAGCGGGTTTTATGAGCAGCTTTTAATCCAAGTGAATATAGAACTTCCTGGCAAAGGGCTGTTGCACTGAAGGAGCAGGAAGCACGCTTTTTCATGTGGCAGAAAGCTCGCCAGTGGGCCACATATAAGCGGGGAGGACTGCGGTTTACAACTTTGAGATTCTATTGTCAGTTGATTTCACGGACAGGCTTGGTGACCCTCACAGTCACAGGCAGAAATTGCATCCTAACTTAAAGTTAAGTAGGAAAAAGTAATTTTGAACTATCCCCACTCAACCAAATGTGTACCTCTGACAAAACAGGAGATGATATTTGCAAATGTCAGGATGTAACAATGCATTACTTTTACGTGATGCGTGGTATAGTATAATAAAAAAGTGATTTAAGTCACCCTTAAAGGTAATTTAACTCAATAAACTCGTGCCACTTTTGCACAATCACTGTTTTTTGGTTATGTTCTCATATCTTGCAGGCTCAGCATATCTATGCTTCTCAAAGACATTACGTTCTCATCAGGTTTAAATGTGATGCACACATCTTTCTAAGGATTTATACAAAAAACATTTCCTTCAAGTAAAAGGATTTCTGGGGGGAAATACAGAATCTAAATGCTGAATTATTTCCACTGGGAGTGCCAGAGTCTATAAACCTGAAACTCGAGGTATTTACAATGCAAATTAATAGATTTTAGTTGGATATGTATATTGCTTAATGAGAAACTGGGAATTTTCACGTATTTACTAATAATTTTGAGATAACTAGCATATATGTGCTTAACACTAACTAGCCCCTTACTTTGCATTGTATAAAATATTCCACCTTATAACTATGGATTTTTAATTTGATCTGTAGAGTAATCCTGAATGTTATATCATCTGAATTTAATATAAATGAAATCTGAGGCTTAGAGTGTTTAGGGAGAGAAGCCACAGTCACAGAGTTAATTTATATCATGGCCAGGAGACCTCAATTTATCTGATTCAAAATTTTGTTTTACTGTATGTCTGTTACCTCATTTCAGGAGTAAATTCCTGTATAAAGTCACAGAATCATTTCAGACAATTTATAATCATTTTCATTTGTACGAAATCATAGAAAAGCAATAAAATCTGTGCCCAGCAGAAATTCATGTGTAGCCTTCTCATTATGTGCCCCCCTAGTGAGACAGCAGATAGTAATTTTACCAAACAGGGCTTGCTGTCTTACAAATTAAACTTTTTATGTGCAATCGAGAGGGTAAGACCAGTTAGCTGCAAAATGGAGAAGCCTTTGGAGTTGACTCTGTTATTGTTGGAACTATAGGGCCAGGCAGAAAAACACTAGAACAGCAGAAAAAGTATTAAAAGATTAAGGAATGAATGTGGATCGAGAGCAAAGAAAGCTACTTGACTTTGTAAAACAATACATAACTTCCCTCTGTGACTAGAACTTAGTACACGCAAAAAAAGTTAGACCCAAAATGTGGAAGGTGTGGGAGCAGTTAAAACATTACTAATATTTAAGCTATTCCATAGATTGGACAGAAGTTTTTTCCTGTAGAAGCATATTTTAACAGTAAAAGAAGAATGAGGCAGGTTCTGAGGGATGATGAAATGGTACGTGGTGTCAGGCAAATTTATGAGACCTGGCAACAAAGATTACGAAATTAGCAAAACAAAAAAAAAATTAAAAAGATAAACATGAAAAATAGAGTTAAGTCTCTTAAAATTCAGCAGTCCATATTATAACAGTTAATGTGGTATACTCCTGAATATGACTAATTTTCACGGCTCACATTAATGAGTACGCATAGTTAAAAATCTAATTATTCACATTTAATGACTCACGTTGTCAGCACATTTTATTTGATAACTAATTTGTGTAAGAGCACATAGTGAATTGAGAGTCAACAGATACAAAACACTTGGCACAAAGTAAACTCTTCACAGTATCATTATAATTACTCTCGATAATATTTTTTTCTATACAGTTGACTCAAATGCTCATACTTGTAGTATATTTAGAGGAACATAGACTAGTTGGATCAATTTAACTTCCAACCATGTTGGTAAAATATATCTCATCTTGACATATTTAACTTTAAACATATGGAAAATCATCCTTAACTTTCAAACAATTTGTTGTGAATTTTTTCCTTTATCATCACCTGAAATTATATAAAAGAGTCAATGAGTTTTTCTGAATTACAGATAACTATGAAAAAACTCCAGTTTCCAAAACTAATCAGTAGATTATACTTCAGTGCATATGTTCTTGTGCTATTCCCTCTGAATCCTAACTGCTGATGCTAAATGCTAAAGCTAATTAGCCAAAATCCTACAATGGAAATTTCTTTTTAAAAAATCAACAAAAATAATTCTAGAATCAGTGAATGCCTCTTGTACTGGGTGACCCCTTCACATCTGGGTTTGCAAGAGTAATTTCCATTCCTCACTTGATTTCCGCCATTCAGTTTTGCCTGCGATATAGACAAAATGGCACCAAGAGAACACTCATAACATACTGACTTGCAGCCCAAATGGTAAGGCACTCATATTTGTGGCTAAATGGCCGACATTCACTATCAACAGCCAGTACTGAGATGTTTCGAAGATGGTGGTGATGATGATGATAATAAAGATGCACTGAATAAGGATACCAATTTAAAAGCATCCAAGGTGGTACATTCACACACACAGACACACACACACACACACACATACAACAAACCAGGGTATATTTAACTCCTGTATAGCATTGAGGGTTGTTGTATGTATCACTGTGGTACAATAGTATTGCTGACATCATCTTATTCAATGACTATAAAGAACTTTTGATTTAAAATAATCAATTTTATTGAAAAGTATTTTAGAATAGTTTGTTGCTAAGAATGAGTAGCAAAGAAATGTGAAAACTACGTTATTTAACTTTTTATTGATGTATACTTGACTTACAATATTGTATTAGTTTATACATTCTTTTTCATTGCAGGTTACTACAAGCCATTGACTACAGATCCCTGAGGGACCTTGTTTTTTTTTAAATTTATTCCGTACACAGTAGTTTGTATCTGCCAATCCCAAACTCTCAATTTATCCCTCCTTCCTCCATTCTGTTTGTTTTCTGTGTCTGTGACTCTCTTTCTGCAAAAAATATTTTAAATGCTTTCTTCCAACTTAGAAATTTACTTCCTAACAATCAGTCTGTATTCTATGTTAATTTCCTGCAAATATCATGGTTTTATTTGGAAGGTTCTAGGTCACAACAGCGCCATCATGGGATCCATGGAAGGATACAACACATCCTCTACGGACTTTATCTTCATGGGGTTGTTCAACAGACAAGACACATCAGGCCTTCTTTTTGCCATCATCTCTCTCATCTTTTTCACTGCGTTGATGGCCAATGGGGTCATGATATTCCTGATTCGCACCGACTCATGCCTCCACACCCCCATGTACTTCCTACTTAGCCACCTCTCCCTCATTGACATGATGTACATCTCTACCATCGTGCCCAAGATGCTGGTCCATTACCTGCTGGGTCAAAGGACCATCTCCTTCGTGGGATGCACAGCTCAGCACTTCCTCTATCTCACCCTTGTGGGAGCTGAATTCTTCCTGCTGGGCCTCATGGCCTATGACCGCTACGTAGCCATCTGCAACCCCCTCCGCTATCCCGTCCTCATGAGCCGCCGTGTTTGTTGGATGATTATAATAGGTTCCTGGTCTGGGGGCTCTCTGGATGGCTTCCTTCTGACCCCCATTACCATGAGTTTCCCTTTCTGCAACTCCCGGGAGATTAACCATTTCTTCTGTGAAGCACCTGCCGTCCTGAAGTTGGCTTGTGCAGACACAGCTGTCTATGAGACAGTAATGTATGTGTGCTGTGTTTTGATGCTTCTGATCCCTTTCTCTTTGGTGATTGCCTCCTATGCCCAAATCCTGACCACAGTCTACCGCATGAGCTCAGTGGAGGGGAGGAAGAAGGCGTTTGCCACCTGCTCATCTCACATGACAGTGGTGACCCTGTTCTATGGGGCTGCCATGTACACCTACATGCTGCCACACTCTTACCACAGGCCAGAGCAAGACAAAGTCTTCTCCGTGTTCTACACTATCCTCACACCCATGCTTAATCCACTCATCTACAGTTTGAGGAACAAGGATGTGACCGGAGCTATGAAGAGGGCACTGGCCAGGTGCAAGGGCGTACAAAGAGTGTCAGGGGATGCCTTTTGACACTTGATTCTTTCCCATGCAGGTGGTGAATGGGAGCCTCTGTGGCCGGTGTGGCAGTGCTCTCAACGAAAGATTAAATTGGAGGGTACATTCAACTGTGCAGAAAAAAAAAAAGGATCTATAAAAAAAAATGTATCCTCTTGGTCTTCCTTCCCTCATCTCTTCTTTCCTTTCTCACATCTTCCTTTCCTCCTTCCCTGCTCACATGTGTTCAAAATAAATGCTCAGTGGTTTCCAAAAACACAAATTAAAATTTCTTGCTCTGCAATTTTGCCTTTGGGGACTAAAATAAACTGTATGCAATTTTAAATGGTATGAGCTATGTTAAGGAGTACAGAACGGAAGATATTACTTTGGGGGTGAATGTTACTGCTATGTAACTCTAGCTTACCATCTAAAAATGAGAGAAATATCATTGTTTCTTCTATTTTTAGAGTAATACTCTTCCCCAGCCATAAGAACTGTCTTATATGTTCTAATTTGTCAAGTGGTAGGAAAAGTCACTGAAAGTGTTTTACTCAAAAAGCTATTGTAATCATTAAAATCATTAGGCGATTTTTAAAAGTTTATGTAGAAAGACAGTATTTAACTTCTGCTTGTTTGCAACACATTAGTAGGAACTACTTGTCAGTTAAGTAAAAATTGGATGAGAGTAAAGGACATTGCCCAGAGAAGACAACATGACAGGGCTGAATGCATGAAAGCATTTCTAAGATGTTGGAGAAACATACAGGGGTACCAGCTGGGAGGATGCTAATATATTTTTTGAATATATCACAAAGTCAACAAGATTAAGCATATGTTAGCCTGGTAATAGAAGTTAGCTCACAGTTCTTATCCATATCCCCACTAATCCAAGGAATTCAGGGCAGAAAGGATGTGACAAATCATGTTCAACGTCCCACTGGATTATATAAGCTATTCACTCAGTGATCAAAGGGGTAACTTTATTAAATTATTAATGATCATAATCATATTGGTCAATTGGTCTAAAAGGCAATGATTTAAATGCTTTGTCAGATTCATCATCCTTTATTACTCTCATTATAAATGAAACACTCATTATAAATTCCAATTTGATGAGAACAGTGGAGGTCATGGATATAATGGAATTCTTTAGGGTAACATTTTTAATCAGTGCCCTGGACTGTAACGTTTCAAGGAATGTGATCGATAGGATGCTGTGTCTTTCAGATCCAGCTTCCTCATTCATCCATCCATTTATTTGCTCATTCATCATAGCTGTGAACAAAATAGACAAAGCACCTGTGCTCAAGAAGTTTGCATTCCAGTGGGGGCAAGACAATGAAAACAAAAGTCAAGCAAAAAAGCAAGCAAGCAATCTGTATTTCCACCACATTTTATGTGACAGCAGCCACTACAGTGGAACATATTCATAATTTGTGCTCTAGAAGGTTCATACTTGAGTGAATTCCTAACAGACACATGTGCATAAGGGTTACCAAAAGTCGCGCAGTGACAAACAAAAACTCAGAAGCGACCCAAAAGCTCACTGATGGTGAAATAAAAAACAAATAAATAAAGAGTGACATCGTCAATACAATAAGAGTAGGTGTTCTAACATCACTGGGAGCAACATTGCTTAGTCTCAAAAACATAACGTTGAACTAAAGAAGCAAGTCACAAAGGGTGTATTTATATAACGTACAGATCTAGCGAGACTAACGTGTGCTTTGGGAAGGTTGGTGGCTGAAGGTGTGCAAAGGAAGACTTCTTGGTGCTCATAGTTTTCTGTTCCTTGGTGTGGATGCATGACACAGTCAGCGTTGACTCTGAAAAATGATCACGTTCAAATTTTTGTATGTTTATTTTTGACTGTTGAGTATACTACAATAAAAAAGCTAAAACATGTCATATTTTATTTGTCAACTTATAAGCTCTGTAAAATTTACTCAGTGGAATTTTATTTTTTTGCCAGTATTATTGAGAGTGATGGGATCTGAAGGATACTTCTCATGGCTTCGAGGACAACACAGGCACTGGTACCCATGAAGACTTTGAGTTCTCCAATGTCTTGACAGTTCTGGGAATCATGGGAAACTCCTCTTGGTGTTGAGCACCACACTCACTGTGTCAGGGTACTGATTTAATTGGCTTTTCAATCCAGGCCAGGTCAGCTTGAACTGACAGAATTTTCCACACAGAACCCAAGCCCCTAGCCCTTGATTCAGTCTGCACTTGCCCATTTGATTGGAATCCTCAGAACTTGGCTCTGTCCTCAGACTCTACATTAGAAATTACTGGTGGATTAGTCCCCAGTATTGCATTTGATTGGACTATCCCAGTCCACAGTCTTAATTTTTTGGAGTCTGCAGAGTCAGTCCTTTCCTCAGTCCCCAGTTTCACAGTGAGAATTGCTGGTGGTATGCACAGGCCTACTATTGGCCAGTTCACAGTGACATCTCTCTGGTTTCTGCTGATGTGTTAAATGTACACATGAGGTAAAGGCTATTTCTAACGGAATCTCAAAACCAAAAGTCATAAAAGTTGATGGACATGACTAAAGCACATAAAAGCTGTTAGAGTGCATGTCATTTATTTCTCAGACTACCTGTGACAGTACGTTTGTAATGGAATGAGTTAGATTGACACTAGGTCAACCTGTGCAACAAATGAGGTACACAGTAAAACATCCCATGACCCCCAACCCAGCGGTGGATGCTGCTTTGGTATTAGTTTGAGTCTGGCACCGAGAGACCCAAGTCTTAGCAAAGAAAGTGGAATCCTCAACTTCCAAATAATTGAGCATGCCACTTTCCAGCCCATCTGCTTCATTTATGTCTAAGAACTGTGGCCCCAGAAGATGTAGATATCCACAAAAATGACAAAATCTTGCAAAAGACAATCTAAAGGTGCAATGACTATTATAAAGAAGGTTCTAATGAGACAAGAGCTTTCATGCTGGTCAGCCAGATGGGCTCTTATCTTTGCCAGGCATCTTCTCCCACCCTTTAAGATGAAGGGGTCACCAGGAAAGATAAATTCTGATTTTATACAAGCACTGTCTGGAGGAAAACACAAAAAGGGTCCTGGTAGCTGGTAATGGATGCTGCTCCCTATTCGTTTCCATATTCTTTTTCATTAAAGGTTATTACAAGATATTGAACATAGTTCCCTGTGCTACACAGCAGAAACTTTAAAAATCTGTTTTTGTATATAGTGGCTAACATTCGTAAATCTCAAACTCCCAAATTTATTCCTTCCCACCCCGTTTCTCTGGTAACCATAAGATTGATTACTATGTCTGCAGGTCTGTTTCTGTTTTGCAGATGAGTTCATAGTGTCCTTTTTTCCTCTTTTTTTCTTTTTTTTTTTCTTTTTTAGATTCCACATATGAGTGATATCATATGGTAATTTTCTTCCTCTTTCTGGCTTACTTCTCTTAGAGTGACGATCTCTAGGTCCATCTGTGTTGTTGCAAATGGCATTATTTTATTCTTTTTTATGGCTGAGTAGTATTCCATTCGTTTTTCTTGCTTTAATCTCTACTTCTCTCTCTCCGTCTTTGGCTTCCTGGATCACATTTCTTGGGGAAAATGTACAATGTAGTGTTTATTTTCTAAGATCAAATTTCTGAGAAACTCAAGTTAAGGGAGGTCCTATATGAAAATAATTTAATAACAGTTATCTTAAGTTGACCACAATCCTAAAAATGTAGGAAGCACAGGAACTTTTCTAAAGTATAAGAAAATAATTCTCAGCCAACAATACTAGAATAATTGAATTATTTTTGTCTTTTCTTCACAGAAAATGTCATTGTCTTATAAAGTTCAACCACAGAATATGCAGTCCAAAATTGTTGAAAAAATGGTTAAAGTTGTGTGTCAAGCAGTTAAATCACAATATTATGTTACTGTTTTTTATGAATTTCATTTAGGCATTTATTAGCTTTTTCAATTTGTAATTTGAATGGATTTCTTTTTTTACCCAAGGAGAATATTTATGTTTGTATCTAACTGTGTAAACATGAATAAGGCTCCTTATATTACATAATCTTCAGAACTTCAGGATCAGAAAATCTGAAATCCAAACTTCATTTATGTACGTAGCAGGAAGTGTTAAATGTAAATTGCATGATAAAGACTCAACAGATAATGCAGAGGGAGATAACAACATAGCAAAGTTCCTTGGCCAAAGATTTTTTTGTTTCCCAAAGAGTAGAATGTGGGCACTTGTGAGATTATTAGAAAAAAAGGGGAAAGAGTATCTTATTCTTGAAATAACTCAAAAATTTTATTTTCTTATTGTTTTAGTTGTTGTTCTATATATTGTGAATGTTTTTCAGTGATGAACATTTTCTTATAACTAATTACACGTTATATGAAAGATCAGATGGTTACATACCAAGTGAATACTTTAGTGACAGGGTAGGCATAAAATGTACTGCCTTTAGCAAGACAATGCACCCCTAGGAGGGTTGGATTTTTTCATTAACTTTCAAAAGTGGAATTCATAAAGACTAGAAGTGTAAAAAGGGGGAAAGTGATCCAAAATCATGCCATGAAAAAAGTGGGGGGGGGGGAGTAATTAATTTGAACGCAGAGTTCCACAGCCTGATGCCTGACTTTTTGGGGGAAACCTTAACTACTATAATTCTTTGAAAATTGGAAGATTATATTCTTATAAGTAAAAAAAAAAGAAAAAGAAAAAGAAAGGTGAATGAGCTTATCCCTTAAATAAGCTGTGTAATTGTAGGTTAGGGACAAATGGCCCAGGGACTGATATTCTGATATCAATTATTCTTCCAAATGGGAGTACTAGTCTACCTTGATAATGCAAGCTCTCTTATTTAAATTGCTTGAACTCTTCGCTTGTAGTAGCCTACATCATGTAGCTGGTGCCAACTTTCCTTGTACCATCTTTACTAGGCATTTAAGGACTCTGCTTGACCATCTCTAGGTTTTCAATCTATTCACCTATCCTTGCCTATTTGAAAGTATCTTACATTGGTAGAGACCGGCCCACACCTTCGGCCAACAAGATGCAATTCTATGTTCAAGTCAATGCATAATTTTATTCTTTGAATCTATAGCCACTTGTGACTTCACACACTCTTTGCTTTTCTTTCCCCTTCTTTGTTTTGCTTCCATTCAGAATACCAGCTTTCAGTTTGAAAGGTCTGATTCTTCCCTCTTAAGTTACCCGTACTTACTTAAAAATTGCTGAGCAATTCCATTTACTACTTTAATTCTGTAAGATTTTTCTCCAGACAGTAGGTAATTCATCTTCAGTTGAGACCGTCAGATTTTAGGGAGGCTACCGTGTGAGGTAAGTAACTCTGAGGACTTTTTCTCAGTTAATTATGTGGTGTTTGAAATAGTATCTGATTCTGGACTTACTGGGAAGCTGGTTCAAACTAGGGGCATATTAGGGAATCTTGAAGTTGAAATACTTCACTATTCTAATTATAGAATTATACAGTATTCTAATTACAATCAGTACGACTCATATAAATTTTATATATTTTGATTTCTTCTTTCAGTCTCTAAGATAGACTCAATTCTCTGTCATGTACATTAAAATACAGGTGATTTTTCTGCTCAGGAAAATTCTATGCAAATTTGTTTTAATGTAAGGCTTCAACAAAGCTTACTTTCTTGAAAAAGTATATTCACTTTTATAATTTTGAGGTATTTATAAGGGCGAGAGTTTATCTCATTTGTTTCCAAAAGCCCATCTCCTCAGGTAATTGATGAATATCTTTAAAAATAATTTAGTTAAGGAAATTCTACATATCCTGCCCTAAAAAAACTGACCACACTTTCTCATTTTATACTTGGAAATTATTGGATAGGATAGAAAATTTGAGTGGCTTGTGAGGCATCCAGAATCTCATACATGATGCAAATAGAATGTGAAAACAGGTTTATGTTCCCAAATATTTTTAGTGTACATACTACTTCTTACCAAATGTCAAGGAAAATAGATTTCAAGGGTGGGAATAGACAAGAGAAGACTTCAGTTTAATTCTTCTTGAGATTGAGCTGATGGGATGATCACGTTATTAGTCTGCTTTCAGAAAAAAGAATGATCCTTTGTTTCTGTCAAAATTTCTCTACCCTTCTAAAGATGCCCAAATGATTTTACTTTAGAAAAAGCTTTTTTTATTCCACAATTAGAAGTGGGGTTTTATATAAAAGCACGGTAAGGGAGAATCATAATGAATTAGACTATACATAGGATTAAATGACTTATAGTGAGGGTCTGCCTTTATTTCTGTTTGCTCAGGTGAGGTCCCATTTATGCCAGTTGTCATGCTCTCCTGCCTGTTTTAAACTTTTAACAAAATCTGAATTAAACGGTCACTTAGAATTGTTCCAGTGTTTGACAGGAAGCAGAGTTTAACAGGAGAATGACAATGTGAAAAAGGAAAAAGAAAAAAAGAAAAGGAAAGAAAGAAAGAGAGAGAGAGAGAGAGAAAGAGAGAAAGAAAGAAAGAAAGAAAGAAAGAAAGAAAGAAAGAAAGAAAGAAAGAAAGAAAGGAGGAAAGGAGGGAAGGAAGGAAGGAAGAAAGAGAAAGAGAGGAAGAAAGAAAGAAACAAAGAGAGGAAGAAAGAGAGGAAGGAAGAGAGGAAGAAAGAAAGAAAGAAAGAAAGAAAGAAAGAAAGAAAGAAAGAAAGAAAGAAAGAAAGAGAAAGAAGGAAGGAGGAAAGGAGGGAAGGAGGGAAGGAGGGAAGGAAGGAAGGAGGGAAGGAAGGAAGGAAGAAAGAGAAAGAGAGGAAGAAAGAAAGAAAGAGAGGAAGGAAGAGAGGAAGAAAAAGAAAGAGAGGAAGGAAGAGAGGAAGAAAGAAAGAAAGAAAGAGAGGAAGAAAGAAAGAAAGAAAGAAAGAGAAAGAAAGGAAGAAAGAAAAGAAAGAGGGAGAAAGAAAAGAAAGAGAGGAAGGAAGAGAGGAAGAAAAAGAAAGAAAGAAACAAAGAAAGAAAGAAAGAAAGAAAGAAAGAAAGAAAGAAAGAAAGAAAGAAAGAAGGAAAGGAGGGAAGGAGGGAAGGAGGGAAGGAGGGAAGGAAGGAAGGAAGAAAGAGAAAGAGAGGAAGAAAGAAAGAAACAAAGAGAGGAAGAAAGAAAGAAAGGAAGAGAGGAAGGAAGAGAGGAAGAAAGAAAGAAAGAGAGGAAGGAAGAGAGGAAGAAAGAAAGAAAGAGAGGAAGGAAGAGAGGAAGAAAGAAAGAAAGAGAGGAAGGAAGAGAGGAAGAAAGAAAGAAAGAAAGAAAGAAAGAAAGAAAGAAAGAAAGAAAGAAAGAAAGAAAGAAAGAAAGAAAGAAAGAAAGAAAGAAAGAAAGAAAGAAAGGGAAGGAAGGAAGAAAGAAAGAAAAGAAAAGGAAGGAAGAATAGGAGGGAAGGAAGGAAGGAAGGAAGGAAGGAAGGGAGGGAGAAACCTAGCTACATTCTGTTGAATCTGCTATTACTAGAGAGAGAAGAGTGAGAAAGCAGAGGGTGAGATCCCAGAATTTAATTGTCACTACCATTGCAGTGTTGCTTAAGACTAAACTAAAACCCATTAGTTTTTTAAGTATTCACATTTTATGCCAACATTTACATATGCAACATGAGTGAAAATTGGTTTCATTTATGACGATGTGTTTCCCACATCAACAGAGAGGGAAGTGGGGAACTTCAGCGAGGTAATCCTAGTCTTCATTTGCATTTGAACTCTTTTGCTTATTTGAATAAGTAGAAATTAAAGTTCACTGGCATGAACTGAAAGGACAAATTTATTATGTTCTTCCTTGAAGAGGAATCTATAGTCCTAAATTTTTCAAGGAAGAGTGAAATAGATTCTATTTTTAATTCAAATATTACACATTTGAAATATTTTGATAACTGGATTAAAATAGAATTTCATATGAATCACAGACCTACCTCTATGAGGAATAACTTCCAAACTCAGATTTCAAAGGGACAAAATAAATGTCTTAATTAAGTAAGTATTTAAAACATTTTGACCTAAAAATTAAATAAAGTTATAATTGCAGGTAATCATTTAGGTAAAATAATTGCAATAAATATTAGACACAGAAAAAAAGGTCCTTACCTATAGAGTAATATTGATTTTTGAGAAATCTCCAATATAGAAAAGGGCAAGGGTCATGAAGAATGAAATCTCTAAAATAACCAATAGAAAGACAAAATTACATATAATAACATGTATAATTTTTTTTTCAGTATCAAAAAAAGTCACATTAAAGCAAGTTTAGATACTGGTACCAGATTATCATTGCCACAAATGTGCTCCAGTGTTGTTCTTTGAGTATCACTAGTCACTAGCTTTGTAACAATTTGGTGATGGACTTCAAAAGCCTAATAAACCCATTTTCCAAGACTTATTTCCATAAAGCTAATCTCACAGTATTGCACATTGTAAGCAAGCTTAGAAACAATGTGAATGTCAACCAACTGAGGAATTATGTATTAAATTATTCAATATTCTGTGTAAAAACTGTACTTTACATAAAAAGGCATACTTGATAGTATAAAATACTATTATATAATAGCATTGATTTAATACACTATTTTGATAATAGTGTTAATATATTATTATATACGTTATATAATGTACATATAATTGAAAGTATGCTAAGATTAAAAAAATTTATGCATAGGCATAGAAGTAATATTAATAGTTATTATATGGGAGCATCAAGTGTTCCAGTTGGCTTTTTTTTTTTCTTATTTTCAAATATTCTTTAGTGTAGTTATCTGCTTTGTAGTTTTTTAAATTCAGGGCATGAGTCAATACGAACAAAGTGGGACAAAAATGCTTTTAAAATTTGAGGAATTATGGAGGATGCTGAAATCTCTCCCTTTGTGAAGAATGCTGGGGGGATCTCTAGGGACTCATTAGTGAGTTTCAGTGCTTTAAATAATCATGGTCAGGGCTGGGGATACCTTTGCAGTGAAAGAGAGATTTGGGGGCCCATCTGTCCCTCGTGGGCTTTAACATTTCCCAGGGACCAGAAACAATCACTGTGCTTGGTCTCTACTAACCAGCCACCATCTGAATTTACAGTGAAATAATGAAGAGTTCTCTAAGGAACTCGTTCTTATCAAACTTCTGATTGGCAGGGTTGAGTGGGCATTCTCTTCTCTCTCCTTCATGTGAATTGCTGCTGAAGGCTTGCTTTTCATTTCCCCCGTGGTTTAGCTCAATAGAGGGGGAAAAAAAAAGAGAAACTGAAGAAGGACACACATCAGGAAAACAGCTGATAAAGCCCTGGTGTAAAGGTTGTAATATCTCAAGAGTTAAAAGCTGAAAAGTCTGTAATATGAGTCTCATCCAGAAAAGCCTGGCTGAGAATATACTTTTCATAGTTACGAATCTATCAGTCATAACTTAGTTTTGATGAAACATGTAGATGGTCTGTGGCATAAATTGAAACCATACCTCACACAGTGTGACACAGGAAATACTTATGAAATGAATGAATTGATATCTACTTTGAATTATTGGAAAACAGCATACTGCCTCCGATTTGTCATATGCTTCCAAGAAAATCTCTTAATCTCTTTAAGTCTCATTGCTTTTCATCTGTAGAATGGATAAAGCAGTGTTTCATAGGGCTATTGGGGAAAGTAAATTAAATCATATTTATGAATCACTAAGCACTAAGCCCTCTGTTATTAGTGGGTTCTTACTACTTTCTAATTTGCTATTACACCTGAATTTTTTGCTTGATTTTTTCTAATATGGGTTCTATTCAAGTCTGTGGGCTTGCTTGGATGGAGATATTTGGAGCCATCATATTCTGGGAAAGTGAAGCTTTTAGACCAGTGCTCTCCACTAGAAATCTGTTGGGAGCCACAGAGGTAATTTAAAATTTCCTAGTAGCCACATTAAAAATGTAAAAAAGAAAAAGGTAAAACTAATTTAATCTACGTTATTTAACAAAGATATCCAAAGTATTAGCATTTCAGAATGTAGTCAATATAGAAATTTTAATGTGATATGTTGCTTATCTTCTTTCGTACTAAGAAGTCTTTGATTCTCGATATAATTTGTACTTACAGAACATCTCCATTCAGAAAAGTCACGTTTCAGGTCCTCAACAGTCTCATGTGGTTTGTGATGCCGTACTGCATAGTGCAGATCTATATGGTACCAATAGGAACTGTTTGTCTAAATAACCTATCAGTTCCTAAGTGTGATAAAATATTGCTTAAGTAAAATAACTATCTATGCATAATTAAACATCAGGTTTAAACAGAAAACCCCCTCTTTGGGGAGACAATACCCCCTAGTATTATGTAAATCAGCTTTTTCACTCTTTTTTCTATTAAAAATTTATATATTAGTTATTGCTTTCATTTAACTAATCATACGAGAGTTGTATGTTATTAATCACTGATTTCCGGCTGAAATAAGGAAAATACACACCACTTGACTCTGAAAGTTTTCCCTGGACTGCCTTTTTTCTAATAATTTGCAACTTATTTCTCAGAGTTCAGAGCTCTTGTGGTTTTAATTCAACATGGAACTATCATTTTCAAATATCCAACACCTAAAAAAATGTAAGCTAAACACTCAGATTTTACAGTGTACAAATGTGTCAAGGATAATGTCAGGTAAAATCAGTTAAGGTTATTATCATCTCACAGCCAAAGTGTATGATCTGGATTGGTGGTTTTCAATCTGAATTCTAATTGTGAGAACTAGAGCCTAGTGTGGGAGAGAAGTATATGGTGGGGATTCCCACCACTAACATATCACTCCATCCCTATACAGTTACACACCTTCTGTTTTTAGCCTTCTAAAAAATATATATATATATATGTAAGTTTCAGGTGTATAGCATTATAGTTCAACATCTGTATACACTACAGAGTAATCATTGCCACAAACCGAGTTACCATCCAGTGGAGACCCTTCACCCATTTTACCCTCCCACAACCTCCTTCCCCTCTACTAACCACTAATCTATTTGCTGTATCGTTGAGTTTGTTTCCGTTTTATTTTATTTGTTCATTGTGGTTTTTCAGATTCCATATATAAGTGAAATCGTATGGTGTTTTCTCCCTCTGTCTGACTTATTTCACTTTGCATAATACCCTCAAGGTCCCTCCTTGTCACAAATGGCAGGATTTCATTATTTTTTATGGTTGAGTAGTATTCCACTGTATATAGAAAGATCTTCTTCATCCCTTCATTCATCGATGGATCCTTCAGTTGTTTCCATACCTTGGCTAATGTAAATAATGCTACAATAAACATAGGGGTGTATATACTTTTCCAAAATACTGGTTTTTGGTGATCTTCAGATAAATACCCAAAGTGAAATAGATAGGTCATGTGGTAGTTCTATTCTTAATTTGGGGGGGTGGAAATCTCCATATTCTTTTCTATATTAGCTGCACCAATTTACAGTTCTACCAACAGTGTACAAGGGTTCTCTTTTCTCCGCATCTTCTCTAACATTTGTTACTCTTTCTTCAATAATAGTCATTCTAACAGGTGTGAGGTAATATCCCATTGTGGTTTTGATTTGCATTTTTCTGATAATTGGTGATGTTTTGTACCTGTTTATGTAACTGTTGCCCATCTGTATGTCTTCTTTGGAATAAAGATATCTCTTCAGATCCTATGCCCCTTTTTTAAATTGGTGTGTTGATTGTTGCTGTCTGTCACTGAGTTGTATGAGTTCTTTATATACTCTGGATATTAACCCCTTATTGGATACATCATTTGCAAACATCCTCTCCCATTCAAATAGGTTGACTTTTCATTCTGAAGATGATTTCCTTCACTGTGTAGAAACTTTTTCATTTCGTATAGTCCTATTTGTTTATTTTTGCAATTATTTTCCTTGCCTTTGGAGTCAGAGCCACACAACATCACTAAAACTAAAGTCAATAAAGGTACTGCCTACATTTTCTTCTAGGAATTTTATTGTTTTGGGTCTTACATTCAAGTCTTTAATCCATTTTGAGTTAATTTTTGTATATGATGTAGGATAGTGGTCTAGTTTCATTCGTTTGTATGTGACTGTCCACCTTTCTCAGCACCATCTATTGAAGAGACATTTCTCTGTCGTGTGTTCTTTGCTATTTTGTCATATATTAATTGTCTATATGTGTGTGTGTGTGTGTTTCTGGGCTCTCAGTTCTGTTCCATTGATTTATACGTGGGCTTTTGTGGCAGCACCATACTCTTTTGATTATTATAGATTTGTAGTGTAGTCTGAAATTAGAATGCATGCTACCTACAGCTTTGTTCTTTCTCAAGGTTGTTTTGGTTATTTGGGGTATGTTGTGTTCCATACAATTTTTTAAATTATTTGTTCTATTTTTAAAAAATATGCCTTGGTATTTTGATGGTGATTGCATTAAATCTGTATATTGCTTTGGGTAGTATGAACATTTTAGCAATATTAATTCTTCTAATCCATGCCAATATGGTATTTTCTTTTATTGGTATCCTTTTCAATTTCTTTCATTAATATCTTGAAGTTTTTAGTGTACAAGTTACTTACCTCCTTGGTTAAGCTTAATCCTATGTATTTTATTTTTTATTGTGATTGCAAATGAGATTGTTTCTTAATTTATCTTTTTGATAATTTATCACTAGTGTGTAGAATTGCCAAAGATCTCTGTACAGTGATTTTGTTTACTGTGACTTTACTAAATTTATTTATCAGTTTTAACAAATTTTTGATGAAGTCTTTACGTTTTTTTTTTTTAATATACAGTATCACATTATCTTCAAATAGTGACAGTTTTACTTTCTCCTTTCCAATTTGAATTTATTTATTTTTCTTGCCTAATTGCTGTGGCTAGTAATATGTTGAATAAAAGCGGTGAGAGAGAGCATCCTTGTCTTGTTTTGATCTTAAAGGAAAATACTTCAGCTTTTCACCATTGATAATAATATTAGCTGTGGGTTTCTCATATATGATCTTAATTACATTGAGGTAAATTCCCTCCATGCCTGCTTTGTTGAGACTTTATCATAAATGAATATTGAATTTTGTCAAATCTTTTTCTTATTCATCTTACTATTGAATTTTGTCAAATGTTTTTCTTATGCATAATCATAAGATTTTGATCCTCCATTTTGTTAATGTGATGTATCACATTAATTGATTTGTGAATACTGCATCATGCTTGGATCCCCCAAATAAATCTCACTTGTTTCTGATGTATGCACCTTTTAATATATTGTTGGATTTAATTTGCTAGTATTTTGTTGAGGATTTTTGCATCTATGTTCATTAAGAATATTGGCCTGCAATTTCCTTTTTTTGTGTGTGTTGTCTTTGTCTGATTTTGGTATTAAGCTAATGATAGCTTTGCAAAATGTGTTGGAAACTTTCACTCCTCCTCAAGTTTTTGGAAGATTTTGAGAAGGATAGTTATTAACTATTCTTTGAATTTTATTTGTGAAAAATTCATTAGCAAAATCATCTGATCCTGGGCTTTTCTTTGTTTGGAGATTGTCATTGATGAATTCAATCATCTTATTAATAATTGATCTGGTCAGATTTTTTTTTCTATTGCCTCTAAATTCAGTCTTGGTAGGTTGTATATTTCTAATAATATTTCCATTTCTTCTAGGTTTTCCAGTTTGTTGGCATATAATTATTTATAATTGCCTCTTGTGATCCTTTATATTTCTGTAGCATCAATTGTGATATCTTTCTATTTCTGATTTTTATTTATTATTTTTGGTATTTTCTATCTGTTTGCTGAAGTCCAGATTGTGTTCATCCATCCTTCTGAGTTTGGTGAGCATTTTTATGACCAGTACTTTTAATTCTTTATCAGGTAGAACGCTTATCTCTGTTTTATTGGGTTCTTTTTCTGAGGTTATGGAAAAAAAATTTTTATATCTCCTTTTGTTACCTAATTCTCTGTATTTGTTTCTATGTACTAAATAAATCAGGTATCTCTATCAGCACCAAAAACAGTGGCTTATGTAGCAAATGTTGTGTAGGGCTCAGAAGAGCAATCCTATGCAGCCATCAGAGCCCAGCACTCAAGGAGTGTCCTCTATGTGGGCTTTTGGGATAAGGCAGCAGTTACCACTGCAGTGCACTAGTGGGCAGGGCTACCCCCCAGCATAGCTGCAGGGTCTGTCCGTGGCAACTACAGAGTGCTGGTGGGTGACGTTATTGCTCAGCTGCCTGTGAGGTCCAGCTGAGGCTTAGGGGTGTATGGGGCTCTCAGTAGGGCATGCTCACTGGTGATAAAATGTTGGTGGAACTTTCTAAAGTGGCACCTGCAAGGACTAGTATTAACAATGTAGCCCGAGATCCCAAAATTGTCTCTCATCAATGTTTCAGTCCCCCAGGAATGTCCCAGATGATTCCTGCCTCTCTGGTACGAGCTTCAAGATTAGTAATGAAAAGGTCCATGCATTTTTCAATCTGGTGCTTTTGCAGTGGTTTTGGGGGCAAGTCTGCATGTCAGACCTTTGAGGGCAGGTTTTCCATTCCCTGTACTTCTACAGTTTTCCTGGATGTATTCCCCTATTAGTTTTTAAAATTAAGTGTTTTGGGGGCTTGTCTGTCCTATGCAGGATCTAAGTGTTGCATTACCTGATGTGGAGCTGAAATTCCTCAGTCTTCAAGAATAATAACCTCACCTTTGTGATCTTTCACAAGTGTTGATTGCCACTGCTGGATGGTTTTTTTTTCCCCTTTGGTGTTACCATATCTCTGTTTCTCCTACCTGTCTTGATGGTGTCTTTTTACTCTTTGTTCTGAAGCCTCTGTTCATCCAGTTTTTAGGTCCCTATAAGAGGAACTTATTTCACATGTCACTGTGTCCTAGGGAGGAGATGAGTTTAGAATATCTCTACACTGCCATCTTGAACCCTTATTTTTATCTATTTTATGCATATCTACCTCAATGTAAGACTGTACTTGAGCATAAATAAATAAATAAGCAAGTACATAAATAAATAAATATTCTTGAGCCAATGGACGTAAAATTATTTCACTGTGACCTCCAAGTTAAGAAGTAACAGTAAATCGAGAATATCATTCTTAAGTAAATGATGGTATGATGTGACATAATATAATCCTGCTATGAGTGTTCTTCCAGGAAATTAAAAATTTTGAGCTTCATGATTGAAGGTGGGTCTACTTAGGACCTAAAGGTAAAAACTAATTTCTTCAAGCAACATATAACTGGAATCAACCCCAGAAAGTTTTAGAAAAAGTGGGACATTACACAATGGGATGTGATTAATATGTCTTGATTTGTCTGTGGTTGCGTCATGTTTTAAGCAAACCCAGTACTTGTCTTTTGTGCCCAGCTTTATCTATCATATCCATCTCTCTTTTGCGTAACCTACAGAGTTATGGAGTGGGGCAATTATTCTATGTATGCCGACTTCGTCCTCCTGGGCCTGTTCAGCAACACTCGCGTTCCCTGGCTTCTCTTTGTCCTCATCTTCCTGGTATTTGTCATCTCCATAGCCAGCAACACCGTCATGATCATTCTCATCCACATGGATTCCCACCTCCACACTCCAATGTATTTTCTGCTCAGCCAGCTTTCCATCATGGACATTCTGTACATTTCCACCATTGTGCCCAAGATGCTGGTTGACCAGATGGTGGGCCAGAGGGCCATTTCCTTTGCAGGATGCACTGCCCAGCATTTCCTCTACTTGACCTTAGCAGGGGCTGAGTTCTTCCTTTTAGGACTCATGTCCTATGACCGCTATGTCGCCATCTGCAACCCTCTGCGCTATCCTGTCCTGATGAGCCGCAAGATCTGCTTATTGATTGTGGTGGCAGCTTGGCTGGGAGGGTCCATAGATGGCTTCTTGCTCATGCCAGTCACATGCAGTTCCCTTTCTGTGCTTCCCGGGAAATCAATCACTTCTTCTGTGAGGTACCTGCCCTTCTGAAGCTCTCGTGTGTGGACACATCAGCCTATGAGACAGCCATGTATGTCTGCTGCATCATGATGCTCCTCATTCCTTTCTCTGTCGTCTCGGCCTCTTACACAAGGATTCTCCTGACTGTTTACAGGATGAGTGAAGCAGAGGGGAGGCGAAAGGCAGTGGCCACTTTGCTCCTCCCACATGGTGGTTGTCAGCCTCTTTTACGGGGCTGCCATGTACACCTATGTGCTGCCTCACTCTTACCATACCCCTGAGCAGGACAAGGCTGTGTCTGCCTTCTACACTATCCTCACTCCCTTGCTCAACCCGCTCATTTACAGTCTCAGAAACAGAGACGTCACAGGGGCCCTACAGAAAGCTCGGGGGAGGTGCTTGTCCTCAGGAAGGTAAACACCTTCTAAAGAAACCGTATTTCCTGCTAGAGGTTTGAAGAAAAGAAATAGGACTTCATCATCACCTTTGGATTTGAATATTGTCTGCCTGAAAATAACAGGTCACCCCTATGTCAGCAATCGTGAGGCATTCTGGGATTTGGAAAGCTGACAGTGAGATTTTGAAGATTTCATCATTTTTTGAAAACCATAAGGGTTCTGAACAATGGATGGTTTTGAATGGAGTGGGAATAAAACAGGGATTTCAGTAGTCACACATCTGCTTTCAGCAAACCCTGCATTCCTCTGAAGACCATGCAGTTGTCTGTTTCCTACTATGTCAGTCATCCCAAAAGAAATGTGTATCTTCAGCTACTCCACTAACTTCTCGCTACAGTCTCTCCTCAGACACTACAAATCGACTGCTTCAAAGACATCAACATGTCAAGTATTATTCTGATTATATTTCAAATATTATTTCAATATCTGATTGATCTTTTTACAGGTGATTTTGGGGCTTCCAAATTTTTTATTCAATCAAGGCAGTATTGGCATTATCATTATTCTTTTTTAAAAATTGGTTTGCATCTATATAATTAATTTTCTTAGTTGAATTCCATTAGCATGGCTAGTAGACAAAAGAGTACACATCAATTTTTGGAGGAGACCAACTCCTTTTCTTTTTCTCCATAAAATTTTGCTAAAATCATCCCAGAATGGTGGATTCAATGTAAAAAAACAACGTGGTTTTGAGGCTTTGGTGAACTTCGATGGCTTCTACATTTTCTATTCTCTTAATGATATAATCTAATGGGAACAACCAGGGCAGTTTTAAATCCCATATTTTTCACTATATTTAAATTGTCTGATGGCCTAATATATTTCATTTTCAAAGATTTTAATGCAAAAGAAAGGGGCTTTTCTGAGATTTATTCTTTTGGAAATTAATATATGCTACTCACTATTTTGAATTTTCATAATATTTTCATTTAGCTTAGTTTATTTCATCATTTAAATACTCATAATTGACCAGTATTTTTCTGAAGTACAGAAATTAATTTTTATCTTTTCTCTTTTCCACACTTTTCTCCACTTGATTAAACTCATTCTATTTTGAGTCCTGAGTCTTTCTATATTTCTACATTTCTATATTGGAGTTTGCTTATACTTCATTATCTAACCCTAAGAATACTTTGCATTACAAAAATAAAAATGTAATTATATATAAGCTCATTTAATAATGTTTTAGTATTGGTGTGGTTTTAGTGTGTATAGGTAAGTCATCTGGGAGTTGACAAAATGTTTCAGAAAATCTAATGCTTCTACACCTTGGAAAAGAAAAGGAGAAATAGCTCATTACAGAACTTCAAAGGCATCTTATTTTTTTTATATTGCATTTCCACGTGGGTGAAAGATAACATTGTTTATTATCCTTAAATACAGGCATCTGTCCTATTTTCCCTCAGTAAAACCCATACTGGAATCAGAAGTTGGAATCAACTTTCAGACTTCACAATTGTGTCCTGATCTCCTAGGATCTCTCAATCCAGTTTTTCATTTTGTTAGAAATGTGTCTTCTCACACAGATGTCTGTGTCATGGAGAGAATGATTCAGACCAGGATTGGAAGTTTTGGCCTTTTCTGATATAGAAATGGTGAATATGTTTTAGAAATGGATTCTGGTTAGGAAAGAAATCATGAGTTTAGAAATGTTACATTCTCATTAAAAAGATGCTTTGAGATTGTAACTCTCATTAAGCTTTAGTTATACATGCATTTGCTTATCCCAGGTTGGACAAGTTAATTTCTTGAAACCCTCTTTCCCAAAGTCTTAAATTAGGATATTCTAACCTAATTATTATCTCAGAGGGATCATTTTAAGAGAATACAAGATAACCGATGCAATGCAACTTTAGCTTTGGAAGGTACTATATACCATGAGGTACTATTGTAACTGACTCATAACTGTAGAGACGGGGCGGTGAAACCTACTTTTCTCACCCATTTCTCTTCCAGGAGTGGCCCTACCTCTTGACATTGCACTTAACACAGAATTTTCTTTTGTTGAGGTGAGACTATAAAGGTGTTTGATGACCTGTAACTTTAACATAAGACCTTTAATAAAACATACAGAAAACGTTTCAAGGACCGATGTTAATCTGACCGTAACGCATCCTTGAGATAAAATAATAGTCATTGCCTCTAGTGCGTCGTGAGGGGCTGGATAGCATAAGGTCACTTCAGACTCATTTCCACTTAACTTCAGAAACTGAAGAAAACAGGCAATCGTGTCCTAATATGAAGAAAGCTTCTTCTTGGAAGGAAACTGTATAACCATCTATCAGGGCTTGAACTCCCTCCTTCCCCACCCAGTGAATTAAAAGGGGCCACATGCATTTGCTTTCCAGCTTAGCTTTAGACATACAGTTGTCACTGAAATGATATAAATTGAATGAATAAAATAAATATCACATGGGTCATAATGTATTTGTTTTCAACATCAGCTTATTTTCTCCCCTCTAGAGTAGTGTTGGGAAATTCATGCCATATCTGCCTTTCGTGGGCTCTTCTTTCCCTCAATTTTAGCTTTTTTATCTCCCTCTTTTTTTTCCTGTGACTTCTTTTGTCTTGTCTGATGTGTACCCCTCCCTCTTCCATTCCTAACCATCCCTACCTCCCTAACCCTTTTCTATCTCCTTTTTCTCTCCCTTGCTCTTGTGTTTTATCCATCCCCACTTTTTCTGTAATTTTGACTATGCTCCAGCCCCACTGCTGCTCTTCCCGAGTGAAAGATGGGATTTTAGTTCTCCTAAGATTACCGGGATAACTAGGGACATGAAAAACACAGGGCCTTTTAAAATGAACTTCTGAAGTGTATTGGCAATGATATGAGAGAGAGAAGGAGATGAGGCTTTAATATAGAGGGGTTTTTAATGGAAAGCCGTTTAACACAGATGTGTTTGTCTTGGTTAGATGCACTTAGCTGTAGCCAGAAGAAGGTTTGCCCAATGGAAAATGTAGGTAAATCTAGCATTGCTTTCTTCATTGTGTGCTCAACGGGGCTCTTTGGTTCTGATGCATCAATATAAATAATTTTTTAGCCTAAAATAGTTGGAATTTCCACAACATTTAGAATCTACCGTTCCACAGTGAGCCAGATGAGTTTAGAGAATGTTGTTTCCATCTCTGGGCCGAGATCTGATTTTCATCCTAAGATTGTGCGTTCCGTCTGTCTTGGGTGCCTAATTCTTCATGTGCGCTCTGAGTGGATTCTGCTCAAGACTGCTCTTTGGTATTTACATCAACTTCTTTTTTTTTTTTTTTTACTTATAATGTGGACTTAAAATTTAGTGACTGCCGGTCTTTGCTGAGAAATATCCCAGAGCACCTTCTATAATCTCAAGAAAAATTCTCTTTATACTCTTATTTGTAGCAAATAGATAGATGAAGTCCACTTCAGTTGCAGTGATTGGATTCTTGCCGATGAAGCAAACAATAAAGCAATGAGAATTAAAATGAAAAGTAAACACACATTATTTAAATTCTGTGTCACAGAACACTGAAGTTGGAAATTAGCTCAGAGATGATTGTACCAAACCTTTTTTTGTTTAATAGAGGGTACAACAACCAACCTCTGAGAATGGAATCCGTTTCCCCAAAGACACACAGGGAATGGCAAGGATTCTTATTCCAAGTTCAAGGATCTTTAGCACATCCTCTGAGGCTTTTTGTTTAATCATTCCTCCAAGGAGATGGCTGAATTATAAGACTTACCAGTCATTGTTTAGGTCCAATGTTCTGTCCACTCTGAAATTTTCTTCTCCCAGGTCTCTCAGTGTCTTCATGATTTCTCTTCCATGTCTGAAGTCCTAGTTAGGGAATCTGATATGTGTCTCTGTCTTTCAAGAATATCAGCAGAGAGCTCAAATCTTTAGAAATTTAGAAAGAACTTTCTAAAAATGTATTAGTTTATGTCTTATCATGTAAAAAAATGGGATTTTTGTCCAAAAAGCATTCTCTCCAAATGCCAGGCATCACTTTGGGATGGGGTGGGCAAACAGAATTATTTGAA
Source organism: Camelus dromedarius (assembly GCF_036321535.1). Classification (NCBI taxonomy): domain Eukaryota; kingdom Metazoa; phylum Chordata; class Mammalia; order Artiodactyla; family Camelidae; genus Camelus; species Camelus dromedarius. The sequence goes on from NC_087438.1 coordinate 115,082,602, forward strand.
ATCAAGCACTGGGAATGTAAACATACAGAATTTAGGAACTGCTGTCTTGGAATGTAAGGCTGTGTCTGCTTTGACCTCTGTATGAGAAATATTACCGGAAAGGACTGAAGGAGTTGAAAGGTAGAAGGAGAAAAAGAGTTAAGTGAACAATGAACAAGAACCATGAAAAGAAACATTGAGATGTCACAAAATATCTATCATATATAAATAATTTAGATTTTTCTATTTTTACAAGATCACTAAATTTAACAGTGGATGAAAAATTGTCACGTTCACTAGCTGTGTTATTTTCCTTTGTGAACTTGAGAATAATAAGAGAAGACCAACCTAATTGTTACAGCAGCACGTCTCAACCATTTTTATGACATGAATATCAAACTAAATGGTGGTCTTATGGCACATGGGGGGAAACTGAGGTGGTTGCTGATGGCCAGATCAACTCCCTGATAGTTATAGACCCCCAGGTATCATCAGACCCATGTAGGGCTGGGACGATCAATACCTGTTTGTAAACCACTGGTGGCTCTGTAATGAGCAACATCACACTGGAAGGGAAAGTGTATTCGAATCAATTCCATATCTAATTAAAGGACTTTTACATTTATTGATAACTCACATAAAATATTCTTCAAGAATTGATTATTGAATAGCATTCTAAATGGCTAGAATTGTTTTCGTCTGCAACATAGAGGGTATGAGGTCTAAGGTCTATGTCTAATGAATTTGCGATGAGTAGAAATTATTTAAGTTACCCGTGCATCACGAGGACTAAAGAATGAAAACCATTCAATCATGATGTTTATTATTATTGTTGGTGGTGGTGATGTGATTAGTTAAGATACTCACCTCGTCAAACAAGACCACCTACTTCTCTAAAGTAAAGTGAATTCAAGTTTTGGAAATTTTAATTCATCTCATGTTTAATATCTTAATATAGCTATGCAAAATAACTTTTAGGAAATGTATACCTTTAATTTTATGCCATCTCTTGTTTCTTTCTTCTTCCCTTCCCCTTTCCCCCATCTCCTTGTTTCCTTTCCTTCTTTCTTCTCTTTCTCTGTTTTCTCTTTGCCCTTTATCGTGTCTCCTTTGTTTCATACTGTGTATAAATTCCTCCTCCACTACTCACTAGATGAATAATTACTGAAAAAATCTCTTAACATCTGTATTAAATACATATTTTAATATAACTTTCCCTACACAAAATAGGTCAATGGCATAGAAAAGAGTGGGGTTTTTATTTTTGGTTTGGTACGGCCAATTTTAGAAATTTGAAGCTTTAATTTTAAATTTAGAATGACTCTTATTCTCACCCCTTCACCACATTTTGTTTTTAAATTACTCTGGAGAGGTGCCAGGATTAGATAAGTGGTTCTCTGAAGAAATATCAGTAAGTGATTACAACGTTTCATTTGGGAAAAGAATGGACAATCTGGTAAGAGGGCTGGACTTTCATTAATCCTCTTCTAATGGATAAAGTGAACCCAGTAAATACAGATTAATTACTAACCTAGGGATTCCTGCTGCAGGACATTGAAATCCATTATTAATGAAAAGCTTACCCTTGAACTAGCCCCACCTCCGAATTCAAGTATTTAAGAAGTCTACCAGTTCACTGCTGCCTAACTAAGGCTTGGACCCAGCTGCTCTGAGGTAAGAGCTAACATTTTTGTGGCAACTAGTTAGAACAGTCCCCGTACACTGGGATGTTTTCCTTAAGTATCACTGTGACCATCAGAAAGTGTCTTCAAGATTAAGAAGGATAAATTTGTACTCTCACTTTTTGGAAAGTGGATACTTTAGCTTGAAATGGGAAGCCAAGGGCAATCTAGTAATAGTTTTAAAAGACTTAAATGGATTTACTAAAGAGGAAAAGGGCATGTCCGAGCTGATAATTGGATGATCAAGCTTCGCATTAATTGTGAGGGATGTTTAGATCTTAATGGCTAGGAGATATATTACTAATGGAGAAGCATGGATTGTCCTTTGACTATTTTTAACTCAAGAGTTACCTTCTTTGGATGTAGTTAAATGAGGGTAGAGAGGTTTTTTTTGTATCCTTGGGAGGAGATTAAAAGATGTTGAATTATTTCTTTTTTCTGATTATTTTCTAAGCTCCCCTCTCCCTTTCTTACTCCACAGGCACACTCATGTGCTCTCAGAGTGCCCAAAAGGCAATTTTTTTTTTTTCCCATAGACAAACAACATCTCTTAAAGAAATTCCCTGAATGGCTTCCTAGCGTGGGCACACCAGAGCCCACTGGGCTGAGCAACTGAATCGGATGGGATTGTGTCTACATTTCAGATACTTAGATAATACAATGCAATGATGAGCACATTACGTTTAGAGCTACAGGTATCAGCTGCTGTTGGTCCTTTGTCACTCCTGGTCTTCTGCAGCTCCTTCCCTCTTCTCCTTCACTCCCCACAGCATCAGTAGGGTGGAGTAGATGTCCCCTGTGCCTGATCCTCTGATTTCTATTTACCACCACATAAACTGACCCTGCCGTTCAGAAAATCAATATAATGGCTGTCCTTCTGGCATCTGACAACTTGAAATGTAGACCCTTTGCCCACTACTCTAGGAGCACAGTTGTGCTTAGTTTTTCTGAGCCACTGATGGTATCCTTGGCAATATATTTTAGGTAAGTTGGTGCTTGGCATTAGAACACATGTTCTTTCAACTGGCACCATAAGTGTTCAATAACTATTATCTACATGCCACTGTAGTTCATTTTTTGAGTAAGGAAAGGCTTTTCTATCTTCTTATGCTTGATTTTCCACTTTGAAAATTTCCAAATTGACTGTGGGAGTGGTGAGGGAAAGCAGAGGGTTGGTTTGCATTCCACTGATGAAATCAGTTACTACTTAGATGAACAGAGCAGGTGACGAGTATCTATGAACGTATAATGACCATGAACATTAGAAATAAAGTGAAGAAATCTAGACAAGTTCACATCATTAGGTACTAAGTTGCTACAGAAATAAACAGATTATTGAATGAGTGAAACAGTGCTCAAAATATCCCCTAATTTATAAAAATAGATAAAAGAGGACAGGTGTACTTAGAATGGGTAAAGGAAAGATTGAAAAAAAAAAGTTGTTCAATGGTCACAGCCTAGTGTGGCTTTAAAGAAATTATTAATAGTAATTAATCAACTTCCTTTCAGAACTAGAAAACTCTCAGATATAATCTTTACTAACTATTTCATCATAATCAAACAACTCACATTTATACTTAATTTTCAGCTGAGTCAAAATCGCTCAGCCTTCACTTTCCAGCCTCATTATAAACCAGCTCCAGGCTGTCCCCCACACATTAGCTCTCCGAGGCACCCTTCAGCTACTGGTGCACTGGACTCTTCTTTTTTTCCCCACCCCTGAACCTTGATAATTCTTGTTTGCTATCTTTTTCTGAGATTGTTTACAACAATCATGGTCCTTTTCTGTCTCCTATTTAAGCCTCAAACTTTACAGTCAAACCAATTTCCATCTTTGCTATTATACTGTTTATTCTAATTGAACTGAATACAGTCTTTTCTTGGTTCTTACTCTTTAAAGTAAGCATTTTAAAGCAGTTATTACTTAAGTGTATTTAAATGCTCCACGCTTTAAGTTTATCTCAATCTCTAGCCATAGCTTGCGCTCTTGAAGTAAAGAATTCTGACCCACATTACTCGGGCTCATGCACAGCATTTTTTTGTTTGCTATGAATTTCATGTATGTGATAAGCTTTCAAACTACCTGGTTGGCACATGGCAAACTCCGCTTGCTTTCTGGTTTGGGCAGCATTATAACATCCTTTTTCTCAGCCTGCATCTCTTGATGACTTTCACATCTTTCCTTGTCTCCTCTTTACAAAATGTACTGAAAGCAAATGTATTCCAATATTCTATTATTGACTCTCTATATCATTCAGAAATAATCTATGACTCTTTGAGCTATCTGGTACTTTTCGTTAGTAGTATAATTCCACCCTTTGACTGAAAGTAAATGAAGGTCCAGAGAACTTCCTATATGCAGGTCATCCCCAAGTCCACTTGGCAGTGCCTGTGTAATTCCACAAGCAACTGCATGCACTGCTACTGTCTTATTTTTGCTGCTAAATATTCCCCAAATTCCCAGCATAATCCATTTTCTCTTCTGGAGAAATCCCCAATTTGGATTCATAATAATCTGCTTTTATAAATATTTTTGGTATATGTTGTATTCCTCAAACTGTGCTGTATGCTCCTTTGGGGGGGGGGGTGGCAGTTTCTGTAAATCTTGGCAGTTCACCCCACACGTGGTGCAATGCCTTAAGCATAGAATGTGTTTGCACTTGAGAGAGTCTATCTTTTCTTTTTCATTGAGTTATGGTCAGTTTACAATGCTGTGTCAATTTCTGGTGTACAGAACGATGCTTCAGTCACACATGAACATACATATATTTATTTTCATATTCTTTTTCACCGTGAGCTGCTACAAGATATTGAATATAGTTCCCTGTGCTGCACACGATAAACTTGTTTATCTATTTGATATATACCTGCAAATCTCGACCTCCCAGTTTATCCCTTCCGACCTCTTTAAGAAGAGATTGGAAATGCTACCCTTTGGGAAGACGTGACAGGCACAGTGTATCAGATGGAGGAGATCACTTCTGTCAGCAGCTTTATTACCACAGAAAGAATGCTGCCCAGCTCATTTCCCATAACTCTGGTCATGCTTGAATCCTGGGAGGGGGTGCACTTTGTGTTATTTTATGAGCTGGTCAAGAAAAGCACGGCCACAAGAGGAGACAGAGGAGAGATTCAGGAAAGAGAAAACATGAAGTTTATTATACTCAAGGTCCAACAGACAGGAGGCACAGCATACCACGCAGGGTCACATAGGGGAGTCAGCAGGGGGTCAGGAGGCAAAAGGCAGGAGCAAGGGGAAAGGATTAGGCCCTGCGTGGCCTTTATCGGGCTTTCCGCTGGAAAGATGAGGCAGGGCAGGGGAAGCAGTTCAGGATGGGCTAGTTTGAATCCTTTGGGCAGGTTTTGGAGTGGCTGCCTGGTGTCTAGTTCTGGAGTGAATAAGAGGGAGGAGTTTGTCCCCAGGGGTGCACTTGCCAGGGGAGGGTGTCTGGCTGTGGATTGGTTAGTTTGCGTATCAAAGACATGCTGGGCCCTTTGCTTTCGCTACAAGTTGACTAGCCCAGGGAGGGGCAGTCTCTCCATAGCTAGAATAGTTTTTTAAGATGTCAAAACATCATAAGATACAGAAGATTTAAATGAGCATATACAGGGTATCAGAAGGGATTGTTCCAAGAATTCTCCATCTGGGCTCTTCCTTCTGCCTCATCTGGAGGTCTGTTTTTACAACATACTGTGAGAGTCTGAACTGTGTCTGCATTTCTGTGGCATCTCCCAGAACAATTCCAGGCCTGTTGTCTTGAAATGTACTGCTGGCCCTCTGCATAGAGACCCTCTCTGATCTCCTTACCTCTTCTTTCCATGCGGTATACCAGAGACAGAATCAAGGCCTCTTGGCAGAATTCGCCCATCCTCTCCCTCGGCGGAGAATCCACAGTCTCCCTTCCCAGTGCCCTCCTTCCCTTAGTTGGATCCTCCCATGCCCCAGCCCCTGCTCAACCAGGTGATTTTGTAGCAATGCCCGGGTGATGTTATACTCAGTCCTGGAGGTCAGTGCATTCTCCTTCTAGCACAGCAGATCATGCAAATACAGGCTTTTAAATGTTTCTTTTTTCTTTTCTTTCTTTCTTTTTTTTTTTTTAAAGGACTCCAGTTAGAGATGGAAATGGGAGAAAATCTAAGAGAGAGCAGGGAATAATGATGATAATGATAGAAAGGCTGAGGGGAATGGGATCCGGGATCTTGTACATGTAAATAAACCAAATCACACATTACATTGCATTATTGTTGAAATGAGATCCTGGGAACTGATGTAAACAGAAATAAATCATAAAATGTCATCATGTTCATAATGCAAACATTGTCACTGTTTGCTCGTCACATCAAATAGCCCACACAGTACAGTAGTGATTCCGTGTTTGGATCACATATCACATTGGTTTATATATTTGATTTCATCGCAAAAATAAAATACGCTCCTTTGTGCTAAGCTTCATAGTGGGCTACTCCCCTAGCAAAATCTATTCCCTACACTCAAATATTCTCTCTCTTACACACACACACACGCACACTCACACGCACACGCACAAGCACACAAGCAGCCTGGATCCAATCTGTGGTTCTTTTATTCACTGAGTCTCTGGTCATTTTAAAAATAAAGAAGTTGGCTTACAACATATCTCTCTTCTCCTTCAGCTTCTGTATTCTGTTATCCTAGGATCTACTCCAAGACAGGATCTCGGAGCTAGAAAAATTTTGCATTCCTTAATCAAGAAGACTCGAGGCAATAAGATTGATGAATTCTGTTGAATATTCTGTGGAGTCCAATCTGAGTGCTTGCTTGTGTGAGCTAAAATTCTCTGGCCCATATTTTGGTTGTAAAGAAACTTTTTAAAGTTTCGTAGGCAATTTTCAGACGGCATGGTTATTTCATTTTCAGTGCTTTTTTGTGCTATTTTCAGACGGCATGGTTATTTCATTTCAGTGCTATTCATTAGGAGCGGATTTGATACTGTCAGTAAGTGACATATAAAAATCTATAACGTGTCTAAGTGGAAAAACAAAGGTTGTTGGTCAAGGTAAAGTTAACCTCTGTCTGTGTGAATATTTTCATTTCCAACCAGTTATTGCAAAGCCCTATAATTACAATATCTTAAATTCAGTCTCTTTGTCTGTGATTCAGAGTTGTGCTTGTGACAGGTAAATCTTTCACATATTAAAGACGGATGAAGTAGCTGACTTTCACTGAACTTACTGAGAGTTAATATTTGATATTTAGATAGGGCTTATTAAGTATCCAGGCATTTGTTTCTCTCCCTTTCAACTGAGAAGGTATATTAAATTTAAGTTCCAGCACAGACCAACATCAAATTGCTTTTCATTTTTCCTTCTGGAATTTTGCTTATTTTTCTAGACTACTACTCATAATATAACTCCATCTTTAATGAACACTCAGAAAGAAAAAGTCTTTCTATTGTTCCTAAGAGTTTTGCTTCAGCATAAAGGAGGACTTATTCTTTCTTGATGTCTCATAAACAATATATTTGACCATTATGGAATAAAAAATGCAGATAAAGTATTGGTAGCTAATACATTTTATACTAGTATACTTCATTCTGTCACTGAGATGGAGAGAAATACAGTACAAAATAATTATAATAATAATAAACAATTCACCCTTCAATGTTTCTGAACACAATTCAGAAATGCATAATTACATTTCTGAAGAATAAAAGCTGTAAGCTTTCATTCCATTTAGTTCAAGAGAGTTTTAATATTAATTTATCTTTTTCTCTGTAAATTCAGGAATCACTTGTCCATCTGGGGTTATCTTTACTTATACACATAAGGATCAGTAACAAGGTAGAAAAAAATTGTTCAGGAAATTTTTAAAAAATGGATTCCTAGGACCCTATAACATTTTGAAAACTTCAGAATGCCACCCTGCCAGAGAAACTCTGTTAATGTTTGGCTGAACAATGATTTAAGAGAAGCTTAGATCACCATGAAATGATATGACGCCTTACTAAGTCATAAAATCTCAACCCAACTCAATGGTGTCAACCAGAAGGACCACCATGATGATGAACCCAAAGTCCTGCTCGTGGAATGGAGTAAGGCTAAGTGGTCCTCATTTGAGATTTATGACCTCAAATGATCCTGTGAGAAAAAGTAGATCCAAGCGCTTAAGGTGACCTTTGCCTAAAACATGAGCTTCCTTGGCAGCACAACATCTAACCAGTGGCCAGTGGATCCTGAACCTTAACTGAAGGCCGTAGCACTGCCCGGTTCGTCCCTAATGTTCCAACCATTCACAAAATAGTCTAATAATAACAGGGGCCAAAACGATTAACTTTACTTGCATTTATTGTCTTCATGTTTATCTTCTATCAATTTATGAAATCGCAAATGGATTTCTACGTATGATATTAACAATGTAATCGTCTAAATGGCAGAGAGTAGTTAAAATTTCATCAACCTATGCATAATGATTGCAAGACAACACGAAGGGTAAGGCACAGTTATCAAACTCAGGCAATTTTCAGTCTAAAGTAAGATTATAAAATGTGTATAGAAGATGGTTTGAAAGACAAAGTAAGAAAAATTTGAAAGTGATCCTGTATGAATTATTACATTTACATCTTACATCCAGCCTGCAGAGATACAGACCTATGGTAACCCTTCACAAATGATGAAACTGAGTTCATTTGTAGATTAATTTCTCTGTCTGATGTTAATGTTAGACCATTAATACTGAAACCAGGATTCAAAATGATTCTGAGGTCAGTGTTCTTTCCTTTATTCCACTCTGCTCCTTCACGCATACTAGTCATGTTGCCCACCCATGGCTATGTACTGGATTATCGATTAACCCAGCAACTTTCTGTCTTTGCAGCTCCGGGAGCTATCATCTGACGGGGGCATGGAGGCGGTTCTCCAGAACTCCACTGACTTCATCCTCTTGGGTCTCATCACACATCCTGCATTTCCTGGACTTATCTTTGCAGTGGTCTTCTCCATCTTTTTGGTGGCTGTGACAGCCAACCTGGTTATGATTCTGCTCATCCACACAGACTCCCGCCTTCACACACCCATGTACTTCTTGCTGAGCCAGCTCTCCATCATGGACACCGTCTACATCTGCATCACTGTCCCCAAGATGCTACAAGACCTCTTGTCCAAGGAAAAGACCATCTCCTTCCTGGGCTGTGCGATTCAGATCTTCCTTTATCTGACCCTGATCGGTGGAGAATTCTTCCTGCTGGGACTCATGGCTTATGACAGGTACGTAGCTGTGTGCAACCCTCTTCGATACCCTCTCCTCATGAACCGCAGGATCTGCTTGTTCATGGTGGTGGGCTCCTGGGTTGGTGGTTCCTTGGACGGATTCATGTTGACTCCCGTCACCATGAGTTTCCCCTACTGTGGCTCCCGAGAGATCAATCACTTTTTCTGTGAGATCCCAGCGGTCCTGAAGCTGTCATGTGTTGACACATCGCTCTATGAGACCCTGATGTATGCCTGCTGCGTGCTGATGCTACTTATCCCTGTATCTGTCATCTCCGTCTCCTACACACGCATCCTGCTCACTGTGCATCGGATGAACTCTGCCGAGGGCCGGCGCAAAGCCTTTGCTACCTGTTCCTCCCATATTATGGTGGTGATTATTTTCTACGGGGCAGCCTTCTACACCAACGTGCTGCCCCATTCGTATCACACGCCAGAGAAAGACAAGGTTGTGTCTGCCTTCTACACCATCCTCACTCCGATGCTCAACCCACTCATCTATAGCTTAAGAAATAAAGACGTGGCCACAGCTCTAAAAAGAGTGCTGGGGAGATGCACGTCCTCCCACCAGAAAATCAGAGCGGGCGATGTGTCCAAGAGACACTAACATCCTTGGCGCTGTTGCCAGTGGCACACAGTCATTCCGGAAAATATGTCCTTGGTTCTGAGAAATAGTCACTATCATTTTAACAGAATTATACCAGGCAAAAGCATCCTTTGCGAGCATCATTAAAAAAAAATACATAGCTGAAGGCTGCCAACATCTCAGCATCAGGCAACTGACTTGTTTGGATTCACTGACAGACACCTTCCAGAAAGCACTCTCTTCAATTAGCATTATAAATTATCTCAGGCAGGCCAAACATCCCCTGAAGTCCTGAATAGATGATTTCACATGTTACCTGTGTTCGTGTGTCTTTTGTGTCTGTATTGCTGACAAACTTTTAAAAAGAAATTGCAAGGAGCCGTTATCATGTCCTTGCTGATTTAATGTCAGATATTCAATGCAAATTAAATGCTTTCTAATGGTAATAGTGTAGCAGCTTTATTTAGAAAACTTTTGTGAAGACAATTCAATTGAGTTCTGGGTTCGGTATTCTTAGTTACCTTTTATAAATGTTTGTGTTCTCTAAGCTCTGAAATTAAACTGTAAGTCATTACCACTATGTGCCTGGAAATTAGTAAATATTTACAGATTGATTACAATTGACTTCTGTTATTAAGATGATAACATTGCTCAATCCTTCAACAGCTACCATTCATTCCCCAGTGAAATGTCATAGATAAACATAGAATGAATAAATCAAAACATTTCATTAGTTAACTCAGCTCCCTTGGTCCATTCTCCTATTCTCAAACTTTCCGTTTCGTGGACTGGTAGACAATATTTCTTTTATTCATTAGCTTTTGGTTAAGTGTGGAGTTTTGATAGATGCAGGATTTTGATAGAATCTTTACCAAACGAAGACCATACTCATTGAGGACTGTCCAGTGATTTACCTAATTTTAACTTCCTACTGCGTATGAGGTACTAAAATACAACAAAGAAAATTTGACTCACCTGGTGTTTATTTTAGCTATCAATAGAAAGCTTAGAATATGTTGGACTATTTTTGAGTGGTTTTGTAGTTCACAATAGATTAAGAAAAGGTTACTCAGCCTTATGTTACCCTAGCTTCAACATGGAGTAAAAAAACGTTTCCTCCATGGATGCTGATTTGAATATAACACGTTCTCAGCAATATGCTAATCATGGAGTTAGTTTTGCCTTGGAAGGCTCCTAAAAATTTGATCTTACTCTAAAATCAAATAAACAAATAGAAAAAAAGATGAAAGAATGACTTGGATTGATGAATCTTTTCAAGTAGAAAAACTAACCAGGATTTTTTTATAAAATATCAGTGTTCTTTCTTTTTTTTAATTTTATTTTATTGAGTTATAGTCAGTTTACAATGTTGTGTCAATTTCCAATGGAGAGCACAATTTTTCAGTTATACGTGAACATACATATATTCACTCACATTTTTTTTTCGCTGTGAGCTACCACAATATCTTGTATATATTTCCCTGTGCTATACAGTGTAATCTTGTTTAGCTGTTCTACATTTTGAAATCTCAGTCTGTCCCTTCCCATCCCCCACCCCCTTGGCAACCACAAGTTTGTATTCTATGTCTATGAGTCTGTTTCTGTTTTGTATTTATGTTTTTGTTTTTTTTTTTTTTTTAGATTCCACAAATGAGCAATAGTATATGGTACTTTTCTTTCTCTTTCTGGCTTACTTCACTTAGAATGACATTCTCCTGGAATATCCATGTTGCTGCAAATGGCATTATGTTGTCGTTTTTATGGCTGAATAGTATTCCATTGTGTAAATATACCACAGCTTCTTTATCCAGTCATCTGTTGATGGACATTTAGGCTGATTCCATGTCTTGGCTATTGTAAATAGTGCTGCTATGAATATTGGGGTGCAGGTGTCTTTCTGAAGTAGGGTTTCTTCTGGATATATGCCCAGGAGCGGGATTCCTGGGTCATATGATAAGTCTATTCCTAGTCATTTGAGGAATCTCCATACTGTTTTCCACAGTGGCTGCAGCAAACTGCATTCCCACCAGGAGTGTAGGAGGGTCCCCTTTTCTCCACAGCCTCTCCAGCATTTGTCATTGGTGGACTTTTGAATGATGGCCATTCTAAAATATCAGTGTTATTTCAATGCAATTTCATTCTCTTTTAAATCTCTTAGTCTCTACACTAATACTTTCTGTCTTCTCCTTCTTCCTGGCTTTGTTAGCACCTCTATCCACAAAATCTTTCATTTCACAATTCCCATTTCCCCCTCTACCTTAGACATTCATGTCTTCTTTCCAATTTCCTCAAAGTCCTGCCTAGACCTGGGCTGCTGCTATATGGTTTTAGTTTTCACATTTCCAAGATGAGTCATTTGCACATTTAACAAGGGCATTTAACATGGACAATTGATAAATATTTCAAAAGTATCTGAAAAACAACAGGCAAGGGAAGTAAATTTACTTTCTAGAGTTAGTGATTGGGGCAGAAGAGGGGGGTACTTCTGTGATGTTGTTAAGGGTCTATTCCTTTTGCCTCATGGGTGGTGGCATGGGTGTGTTCACTTCATGATGATTGATACATCATGTCTCTTCTGATATGTGTATTTTTCTATTGTATGCCATACTTTAAGATACTGACTGGTATATATCAAATAGATAAACAAGTTAATACTGCACAGGGAAATAATTTCAAGATCTTGTCATAGCTCATGGTGAAAAAGAATATGAAAATGAATATATGTATGTTCATGTATGACTGAAAAATTGTGCTGTACACCAGAAACTGACACATTGTAAACTGACTATAACTCAATAAAAAAATTAATAATAAAAAAATTAAATCACATCATATACAGTGTGTGTCCTCTCCCCTCACTCACAAGACTAGTCTTATCTTATAAGGGATGACTAGGGAATTTTTTCCCAGTCAAATGTTACCAAATTTTTATAGAAGATAATTGTGGTCATCACATTTTCCTCTTCACCGTAAATATATTTAACTTGAGAATGAAAATTATGAATTTTAAGAATATAAATTAATTCAAAATACCAGTTCCATATTCGCAAGATATCAGGTACTGTTCTTGACTATGGGGAAATGGTGAAGGGAATACTGCCCCCTTTTTTCAAAGCATATTTAACTGCATTCTCTGATTGTGATTCTGCTTCTTCACAAAGTCCTGCCAAGTATTTTGAGAAAGGAATTAGACTCATGGGAGATATAGAGAAGCTGAAGTTCAGAGCAAACTGTTGCCTCACCCAAGCAAGAGGCAGATGAGAACTTCAAAACCACATCTTCTGACTTCGTGATTTTGTACCAAACCTTACTATTAATTGATAAAACAATTTCCAAAGGAGAGAAGAATGTGGCACCATATGCAGCTGCCAGTTTGTTAATCTTGATAATGACCTGGGGGAAAAAAACCCCTCTGGGAGTAACATGCTGATAAAATCCATGCTCATTTTCTGTTGTATGCCAGCTAGGCTGGTCTACCAAGGACCTGATGCTCCGTGTTCAGAGGCAGTCAGACCCCTTCTGGGGTCTTTCTACAGGTGAGGAATGTGGGCATAAAATTAACTGAACCATTGCTTCCAAATATTTATTTCACTGGCACAATATAAAATGTATGTTTATATAATGTACAAGTTATAATCATGGATGCTATAAAGTCTACTTAATAAATATTTTTGTTAAATCCTTTCTGAATACCAAGAAAGGTTTCAGATATAAGGGAATGATCAATACTGCAAATATTTAGAAAATTATTTAGTGTGGAGAAGAGAATACAGATCTCTGTTGACTAGAAAGTGAATGGGGGAAGGGTGTATCTCAAGTGGAAGAGCGCATGCTCAGCACGCACGAGGTCCCGGGTTCAATCCCCAGTACCTCTTTGAAATGGAAATTAATGAAGAACCCGAATTATCTCCCTCTCAGAAAACAAACAATACAAATTAGACTACTCACTGTGGACAAAGTGAAGTCCTGCTAACAGCTTTGATAACCATGACCACGTGAAAACGTGTTGAAAACTTCTGATAGTAATTCTATAAAGAAGTGATTTAAATGAAGCTGGACAATTGTAATAATGGAAAAGTTCATGGCATTGAAAGGTTATTTAGCTAAAACAACAGGCTGATTCATATAGAATTACCTAAAACCAGAAGCATTTTAATTTGTTATCAGTTGGGATTGTGTTGAAGAGAGATCCGATTGACTCTGCATGCCTATCATGGTCTTGCCAAATGTTTACCAAATATCCCAGTGAGTTCTCTTTTCAAAATCCCAGATAATTAAATTTTAAGAAAATAGGTAGGATTTCTGTTCTACTATATCACCTTGGTTTCCATAATTAGATAAGAATATAACGGTGATAAAATCTGTAGCACAAACTCTTACTAGTCCATTTTGCTTGATTGGATTGGATTGGATTGGATTGGATTGGATTGGATTTTTAAGTTTATTCCATTATATTAGATTTTACTCATCACATAAGCAAGGACAGGGATTTTGATTTTGTTCCCTGAAGCACCCCAAGTACCTGACATAGAATATTGTTAGTTTGAATGAATGAAGGCAAGTTCATTTTAGAAGACTTCACACTTGAAAATATACATTTTAATGTTTACATAATTCTTCTTTTTTTCTTCTTCCTGGGAAATCCAGGTTTGAGGAGTTACAGTGGAGGCTGAAAATCAAATAAATTAGGTAACTTTTACAGGCTCACACAGAATTGCCTATCAAGGGTGAAGCTGGACCAAAAGAACTACACTTAAATCCCTTCCACATTCACTAATTCTGATGTAATTTCTGTTTAAGCCTTTTAGCTTTGTGGCTCCTGCGAAGAAACATCATTGCTTTTTGCTAGATTTGTCATAGATAGCCAACCTCCTTTGGAGCAAATAGGAGGTAAATGTCAAATATAGGCATTTGCTCAGGTGTAGAGACAGAAAAAAAAAATTTTTTTTCCATATTGACTGAAAAATTAAGTGTTAGGACCAGGCTTAGGGTGTATCAGTTGACATTATTAAAATTGTTCTTTTCCCGAATTTCCACAGTGTTTACCTGCAATAGGCGGTGATTTTAATCAGTAACCAATAACCTTAGGAAGATAAAATAAGGAAACATGATTGAACGTAGGTAAATCCATGTCTCTGGCCCTGACCTTCCGTAGAGATGATGAAGTTGCAGCAGAGATAGCTGCGTTCCTGCATCCCTGGATAAGCCGTGGGGCAACTTCCATGAGAGAAAGATGATTATACACTTGATGGAAGCCAGGGATGCCTACAAATAATGATCTTTTCTCATTTGAAAGATTATAAAACCTTTATCTTTGAGTACTTTTAAGAACCGAATTACAACATACACTGTGCCTGTATTAAATGATTTTTAGATATTAAATGTCTTAAGATAGAGAACTGGTCCAGTGCTAGTTTTTAGTTGAAAATACATGTTTCTATAATCTTAGATGTATAATCTAAAAATTATGAATTTTATACTATTTTTACTATCATGTTTGCTCTAAATATAAGGAAAATTAGGCTAAGGGGATTAAAGTAATTAAAACAAGGTTATGTGTACTGACCATTTTCAAATTCAGAAGTTAATACCATTTTCTCATTCTGGAACCTGTTCTGTTTCCACGACTAGCAAAGTAGAGGGTTACTTTTCTTGTGTGAGGGAAGGTCGTAAACTTTTCAAAAACAGTCTTAGGTGCCAGGACTCTCATGAGGGCCTTACACAAAATTCTCCCAATGACCCTGGGGACAGGGGCTGCTCTGATGTGCTTTTGGCAAGTAACAAACGTGAAAAGTGACTTTCCCAGTGTCGCATGGATTTTCACCCGAGGCAGTGAGGTACAGTTTCTCCCTAAGGATCAGGTTAAAACTGCATGAGGAGCAAAGGGTAAAGTGACATCTTAGAGTTTGACGTGATTGTCGAAAACTGGGAAATTTACACGAGCAAACTGGAATTGTTTACAACAATGAGTAAGTCTTTATCACTTACGGGCATTCTTTTGTTTGTATTTCTCCTCTCTTTGCTAAAATATTATTTTGCTTATCTAATATGTTACATGTTTACAAGTTCCTATTATCTGACTTTTTAAAATGTATGTATATTACCAAGTCTTTCCAAATTTAACTTGCAGAGACTAAAACGTCTATTTCACGATCAGAAGCATGTACTTCAGGTGACACTCTGTGGTACAGAGGCTTAAGAGTCAGAAGAAATCAGGTGGATTCTGTCTAGAATGCAGGAGCAGATATGGGCAGGATTCTGGTGTAAATTTATTATGGCTTAGTCACTCCATCAACATTTTAAGACTGAGAAGTGGAAAAGTATATGTATTACTGCCCAAGTTGCAAACAGGAGGCTTATTCTTTGACTTGAAAGTAAATTACTTTTACACATTCGATCTATAATTGTAGGAAGACAGAAAATATAGTCAAGAACAAACTGATGTCACTTGAAACTCCACCATCAGTGAAACTTTAGTTTTCTTCATAATTACATATATATGCACATGCATGTGCTCAACATACACACATTAAATTATATATACGTTTGTGTATGTACATCCTTATCACATATGATCAGTGTTACATATATCCTTATCATATATGTTTTATATATTACATATATTATAATACATAAAATGAGATTGTAACTGCCACGTTTTTCTCTTAAGAATACAATGAAACTGTCATACATAATGATGATAGATCCACATCCTGTCCTAAAGGACACCTGGCATTCTGTAACTAATTCTGATATTAAAATCTAAACTATTTTGTATATGTCCATTAGCAGGTGCTTAAGTTGCCTCTGCTTTCTTACTATTTCTACAAGGTCGCTCACTTATTTTTTTAATTTCTAAATAAAATTCCCTGAGAGAGGAAGTTTATACATATTCTTTTTAAAGTCCTGTTACTGACTTGGTGCTCTCTCTAACAGAAGTAACACCTACGCTCTTTCCCACCGGCAATTCATGACAGCCCTCCTTTGATATTCAGTGTTGATACAAGGCGGCTTTCTATCAGAGGTTCAAGTTGAATAACGTTGGCAGCTTGAACCCCATTTCTACACTCTGTGTCCTGTGCGGCAGAAGGGAAAGTCACCAGGGCTCTCCAGAATCTAGCCTGTTAAAAAAAACTTCTTTGTGCTTTGACTGCAGGGAAGAGTCAAAGCGAGCTAAACTTACGCTCCAAACCTTTAACTTTGGGCATCCAATGCACAGCCGAGTGCAGTCAGGCTCCCAGCTTCACATTTCAGCACATCTCACAGCCTCGCACAGCACATGAGTTAGAGGAATGTGGCACCAAGTGTTCAGTGATTCACACATAATTCAGAGGAGAAAGCGGTGGGAGTCATTTTTATGAAGTCACCCAGGAGAGGGGACCACCTGACTGAAAAAGAAAGCTGGGAACACTTTTAGTTTTCTACTGATATTTAAAAACAAATCCAATCCAGCTCAAGCAGGGAATATTTGTATCAAAAAACATCAGGTCCCATGTAACCACTAGTCTTAGATTCACAGTGGGGGAACTCTCAAAGTACCACCACCCGTAGGGAGAATTTGGTATAGAGAATGATGCATTATTCTTCAAAAAACATTAGGCATAACCATAAGAATGCTGAGGTCTGATCACAGAGTTAGCATTTTACCCTGTCTTTTTTTAAATGCTGATTTAAAAACTTATCTTCCTTCCCCATTTGGGAACACCTAAGAAAATATAGGTTTACCTAGGAAAATATAGCAGAGGAGGGAAATTATATTAAAAATACTCAGCAACTTAACTGATGGTTTTAGATTTGTAAATTACTGACAGGACAGCTTTCGGGACATTTCAGTTGATTTCACAAGGATTGAAACTGGATTCCCATTTCCATGCAATATTTTGAAACATCTTTGTTGTTTCTTCTTCACTGAACTTTAAATAATGGTCTTGACCTCAGCAGTTATTCTTGAATGAACTCTGTTACTTTTCCCTGACACTCAATACACAGGATATTATTCAAATCTGGATTCAAAAGGAAACATGGTGCCATCTTTACAAGGCTGCCTCTGCAATGGTGTTTATCTGAGGGCAGGACCGTTGGGTGGGACATTATTATGTCTGCTTGGAAATAATAAGTTGCCCTCAGCAGTGGATGTTTCTGAGTCTGGTGTTTGCAGGATCTTTCTCAGGGTACATTTGATGAGGAATTTTTTTTTTTCACTTGGACCTCAGTTGGAAGCAAGGCCTCTGCATGTAGGTACGGGATAACTGGAGATTGTCCAGGAGCTAGAGAGCATTTTGGGTTTCTGAAATTTACCTTCATTTTGTTACTCTGTAACTTTGAGGACAACTTTTGACCAGAAATTCAAATTTTTCCTGAGTGTGATTACGGCCTTGTAACCTGTGTTCCTTTGACTTGTTTTAGCTGGTTATAAACTTAACTGATGCTTCAAAGGATGCTGTTCACTTACGGGTCAGTTGAATGTAGCCGTGGAGAGTATGAGAAACAAAGTCTTAGTCTTTGAGTCAGGACCCAGCTCTGCCACTTGCCCTCTCTGCCTCAGTTTACCCAACCACAAGATGCTGATCATTACAGTAATTCCCCCACAGAAGTGCTGTGAAGACTGGCTACATCAAAACACTAGAGCGCGTGGAAAGACACCTGGCAAAGAATAAGCGTTGCTAGCTATTTTATTATTAGCAGCATGCCTCAATTATACTTATGTTTAAAATCTGATAAAATTATTTAGAGTATATTAGTTTTTTGTGGCTACTGTTCAAATAACCACAAATTCAGTGCCTTAAAATGACACGAATTTATTATCTTACAGTTCTGGAGGCTGCAGACCCAAAATTGTGCATGCTGGACTAAAATTCAGATGTCAGGAAGGCTGTGCTTCTTTCTGGAAGTTTTAAGGTGGATTTCATTTCTTAGCCATTTTCGGATGCTGGAGACCACTCAGTTCCTTGCCTCATGTCCCCCTTCATTTTCAAAACCAGCATTTGAATCACTTGTACCTCTGTTCATAATGTCACATCTCATCCTCTGATCCCTGCCTCCCTCTTTCCTGCACCCCTGTATAAAGGTCCCAACATAGGACTCAACAAGACATTCCAGAATAATCTCCTCATCTCACCATCCCTAACATACAATTGCAAAGTCAATTTTGCCAAGTAAAGAAATATATTTATAGTCTGGGGATTAGAACACAGGGATCTTTGATTTGGAGTAGAAAATTTATTCTTTTTAACACAATTGGTTTGAATGAACACTAAATTGAATTTATTATAGGTTTGTGAATTTCATTAAAATACCAAATGAATAGTAGCATTTTAATACAAAATTTTTCTGATAATAGATGGAAAGTTGCTGCTAAGAAAAATCATGCATAATGTTGTTCTGTGCTTTTATCTGTGCAACAGAAGGTGAATTCAAACATTATTAAGATCACAATACAATCTCTGGATGGAAAAGAACATCTCAAGCTACTGTTCTCTTTTACACAATAGTTGGTGCATAATCAATGAATAGCTGTCACAACAAACCAGACTCGGAAGAGAGATAAAATGAGATAAAGTGGTGAGTTCTCTTTTTGGAATGAACGTTGATTTCAAGTCACAGAGAGCGATGGTCTCAAATGAGTATACATAAAACCTCAATAACTAAGAGATGAAATTTGTGTTGCTGTTGGAGCTTAGATGTTTTTGTTCATATTTCTGTTTCTTAGAACTATGTTTCTTATTAAGAAAAATCCTGGTGGATTCTATTCTGGGGTGATGTTACATTGAATTGAAGGTAAACACCAAGGCATAGCATTTAAATTTTACTTCAATTTAGCACATTTTATAAAACATACTTGGATGTAGTTTTTAGAAATTCTACTAGAAACGTATCATTTTAAAAAGCAAAAAAAAAAAACAAACTATGTATTCTATGGACTGTTATGTTTCATAGTCATTCATTAAATATTCAACAAAAACTTGCCATATGTTAGACATTATTTTATATTTTGGAAACAGACAGTAAACAACATAGGCAAATATCTTTGCTCATGTTGGTCTTACTTTCTAGTGAGCAGTAGAGAAACCCAAAATAAAATGAATATGTATAATAGATAATGAATCTGAAAAATACAAATACTCAAGTCCTATAAGAATAGATCCTTCTGAGAGGGTGGACTTTGAGGAAAGACTTGAAACGCACGCGGGGATGACCACATACAGATTTGAGGGGGAGACCCAAGCCTGGGTTACAGCAGAAGCAAAGGACGTGGGCTGGCGAGCTCCCAGAGAAGGGGGACGAAGGCTCAACCAGGAGGCCATGGGAGCTGCAGCACCAGGGCTAATGCACTGGAAGGGGGAGGAAATGACTTCACAGAGTGAAAATACCACAACAGGATGGGACTTGAAGTGGGATATGAAGTGTCATAGCAGAGTTTTGAGCATAAAGTGACCTGGTCTGCTGTAGATTTCTCAGGGTCTCTTTGCTCTGCCGAGATCAGACTGAAAACATACAAGAAAGAATAAGTAGAGAGTGAGAAAGCTACTGGAAAAAGCTAGGAAAATGAGACTGGAAACTTAAACATTTTATTCATGATGGCCGAACATATTTTTCTAACCTTTTGTGATAATGTGATGTATAATAAGAAATACATATTGGGTCTTTGTCCCTGTTCCTGCCACAAACATCCTAAAATCCTCAGAATTTCCTAAATGAAAAGAGCCTCATATGTGTCTTTTGTTACTCATAACACGTCCCTCCCAGCCACACCTGCGTTTATTTAATGCGGTTACTTATGGAAAACCCTAAGGATGGAGGCTAGTTGCCAGGAAACTAACTTTATGATGAGAGGTTTGGAATTTTTAGATTCCCACCTCGGAAGTCTCCAAGGAGAAGAGAAGAGTTAGAGGTTTAATTAATCCTCAATGAGTAATGGCCTCTTTGTATAAATCTTGCCTTATGTATCTCTGGCAGCTGATTGTTCCTGAGTTATATCCTAGTCAATTTAATAGGTGAAATGATTTCCTGAGCTCTGTGAAACACTCTAGAAAATCAGTTGAATTCATGGAGGGAGTCATGGGACACTCCAGTGTACAGCCAGTAGTTTAGGAGCAGGGATGATGATCTGTATCTGCAACTGGCATCTGAGGTGGGGTCAGTCTTATGGAACTGAACCCCTAACCTATGGGACATTTCCAGAAAGGTAGAGTGAGAATTGAATTAAATTGTAAGACACCAATCTAGTGTCTATAGAGGTTGGAGATTACCAAGGTAAGGGGAGAAACCCCCACATATTCAGAAGCGTCAGAAATGAAAGTATTGAAAATAGAGGAGACACACAGGAAGCATTTGTTTTTTTCCTTTACACCTTTCACTTAATATGTTGTTTATTCTGCTCACCTTTAGCCATCCAAATAATCACTGAATTAATCATCCTTTCCTCCAACCAGTATTTACCTAGCCCTACTACGTGCTGGACGAGATTCTAAAGGCCAAAAATGCAGAACAAACTGGGCAGATCGAGCTGAAACTCTAAGCAAGGTACAGCAAACACCAAAATTCTTATGCAATTAGCACACTTTATGTACTGCAGCATAAACACAATATAAAAAGTGTTGTTCTCCAAAGAGAAAAAAAAAGAACAGGTTTATAGTTTATGATTTATGATATGTCTCTTGGTCCATTTGTTTTTGTCTCTAGCATTATGACATTGAAAATTTTATTGGAACCAGTGGCTGCTGAGGTGTCATCTCCAATGTGAGTTTCTCCCATATAAGAAATATTTTCTTTCTCCTTTTTTTTCCCCTGGTATTTGTGGCTTCCTGCTCCCCTGGAGCTGTCATAGGCAACGTCAATGAAGAACGGAACTTCATCCTCTGACTTTATCCTCCTGGGGCTTCTGGTAAACCCTAGAAGTACAGGGATTGTCTTTGCGGTCATCTTCGCTATTTTTGTGGTGGCTGTAACTGCAAATTTGGTCATGATATTCTTGATTCAGGTGGACTCCCGCCTCCACACGCCCATGTACTTTCTGCTAAGCCAGCTGTCCATCATGGACACCCTTTTCATTTGTACCACTGTCCCAAAGCTCCTGGTGGACATGGTTTCTAAAGAGAAGACCATTTCCTTTGCAGCCTGTGGCATCCAGATCTTCCTCTACTTGACCATGACTGGCTCAGAGTTCTTCCTGTTGGGCCTCATGGCCTATGACCGCTACGTGGCTGTCTGCAACCCTCTTAGGTACCCAGCCCTGATGAACCGCAAAGTGTGTCTTCTTCTGGCTGCTGGAGCCTGGTTTGGTGGGTCCTTGGATGGCTTTCTGCTCACCCCAATCACCATGAATGTCCCCTACTGCGGCTCCCGCAGTATCGACCATTTCTTCTGCGAGATCCCTGCAGTTCTCAGACTGGCCTGTGCTGACACATCCTTGTACGAAACCTTGATGTACATCTGCTGTGTACTCATGCTGCTCATCCCCATCTCGATTATCTCCACCTCATACTCCCTCATCTTGTTGACCGTCCACCGTATGCACTCGGCTGAGGGCAGGAAGAAGGCCTTTGCCACGTGTTCTTCCCACTTGACTGTAGTCAGCATCTTCTATGGGGCTGCCTTCTACACGTATGTGCTGCCCCAGGCATTTCACACCCCTGAGCAGGACAAGGTGGTATCAGCCTTCTATACCATCGTCACACCCATGCTCAATCCTCTCATCTATGGCCTCAGAAACAAAGCTGTCATGGGGGCATTTAAAAAGATACTTGCACAATGCTTATCTGCTCGGAAAGTATCCACAAGTGATGGTTAGAGAGTCAGTACACTGGGAACAGGTTTTCCTAATAAGATCCTCTATGTGCCCTGTTTCACAAGAGACTATGGAGAGTATCTGGTCAGGTGTCAAAGATTGTTTATAGTTGGCAATTAAGAGGATTTACCTTGGCTGGTTTCTTCCGCATAGATGAAGGGAACCAAACATTTTTCATTAGTTGTGCTAGACTTTTTGGATAACTATCAAAAGCAATGTATTATTAGGTAAGTAAAAGAATTCCTCTGATCTTAGTTCTTATCTCTTGGAAAAAAAGAGAAAAAAAAAAAACAACAAAGCAGGTATTAGAATTTAAGCAACTCTCATAAGGTCCCCTTTACATTCGCTTCATGGTCAAACAAAACAAAAAACCTTCCAAAGCTACAAAAATTTGGTGCCCCAAATTCTGCAATTATTTTTGTATGGATAAGAAAAAAAAATACCAATTCACAGGTGACTAAGAAGATAAATCACAAATTTAACCCTGCCTTTAATTATTGGATTTTCCCCAGTGGATTATAAACTTTATGATCACCTTTACAGCATTTGTGTGAAAATACTGACTTTCAAATACTGGGCCACAACAGATAGTGGATAGTTGAGCTAAACTGAGTGTGAATTTATGAGTGTCTGAGCTTTACACACCTACTCAAAGTGAATAGACTCTAATATTTAACATCGAAAAACTCTATCATGCTTCCTTTCATGTTATTTTAACAGCAGAGTTCTAGAAATGGGGAGAAAACTTACACTGCCCAATGCTGTGATTCAACAAAATGACATGAATGCATTTTTAGTTTTGTTCAGAGATGAGAAGTTCTTGAAGAATTCTCTGTAGAGGCATAACTTGGTAAGTTATGCGTTTTTAGAAGGATCTCTATGTCTATGGTTTGGAGACTAGAGCAGGGAGCTAGGCTGGATACAGGACAACAACTTAGGGGGCTTCAAATGAGAGACAAAGATGGATTGTGCAGGAAAATGACACAGCAGGGTTAAGCTTGTGGAGGGAATGGCTGTTAGGAAAGAATATGGAATGAACGATAACTCAATGGTTTGGGCTCAAGTGAAAAGAAAATGGAATTTGTATTTACTGAGATTTGAAAATTTGTAGAGTAGCAGGTTTCAACAGGAGAAATCAAGAACTCAGTTGTTTTTGAGATACTTTTGAAAAGTCTATTAGATATGTGGATCCGACTGGAGTTTGCATTGGAGTTGTGAAATTTGTAGTCTTCAGAATTAAATATATCTGTATATATATGTGTATATATATATATTTAAAGACATGAAATTAGTTGAAATCACTTAGGTAATAGTAAAAGTTTGATACTGAGACTTGAAACACCTGTGTTCAGTTGGGAAGCAAGTGAAACAAGAGACAGGGATTTAGTGAAATGAAAATGATAAAGATGAAGAAACTGTTCAAAGCTGGAGAGTATAATCAAATGCAACAAATGCAGTTTCTTGTTGAATTATAAGAAGTAAAAGTTGACCATTGTATTTGGCAACATTGAGATCACAGGTGAACTTAATAATATCAACTTCCATGTAGCTGTGGTCAGAGAAGATTCAGGATAAACTGATGGACAAGATGAGCAGACTATAAATACAGTTAGTCTTTTTTAATAGATGACTTCAGAAAAATGGAACAGTAGCTAGAAGGATATGTGTTACCAATTTGTTTTGTTGTTGTTGTGAGGTATTACAGATACATTAAGGAAGTAATTCTATACAAAGAGTAAATTGGTGATGGATGGAAAATAAAGGAAGCTTCCTCCAGAGGGATAGCCTTTGAGAATGACAGAGAGCATAGAAAGCAATTTGGAATTGGAGAGGTTAATCTTTTGTGTGAGTGTAGCCAGTTCATTGACTGTAGCAGGAAGTAAGACATGGCATATGTGATATTAGTAAATTCTCTTCTAATAACTTCTATTTTCTCAGAGTATTTAAAATCAAGAAGAGGTTCTGAGTTTATGTTTGTGTATGGTGTGAGGGAGTCTTCTAACTTAATTGATTTACATGCAGCTGTCCAGTTTTCCCAACACCATTTGCTGAAGAGACTGTCTTTACTCCATTGTATATTCTTGCTTCCTTTGTCAAAGATTAATTGACCAAAAGTTTGTGGGTTTACTTCTGGGCTCTCTATTCAGTTCCATTGATCCATATGTCTGTCTTTGTGCCAGTACAATGCTGTTTTGATTACTGTAGCTCTATAGTATTGTCTGAAGTCTGGGAGGGTTATTCCTCCAGCTTTATTTTTTTTCTTCAGTAATGCTTTGGCAATTCTGGGTCTTTTGTGATTCCATGTAAGTTTTAGGATTATTTATTCCAGTTCTGTGAAAAAAATGTCCTGGGTAAGTTGATATGGATCACATTAAATCTGTGGATTGCTTTGGGTAGTATGGCCATTTTAACATTATTAAATCTTCCAATCCAAGAACATGGGATATCATTCCATTTCTTTAAGTCATCTTTTTAGTTTCCTTAGTCAATGTTTTGTAGTTCTGTGCATGTAAGTCTTTCACTTCCTTGGTCAGATCTATTCCTAAGTATTTTGGTTTTTTGGGTGCTATTTTAAAAGGGATTGTTTCTTTACTTTCCTTTTCTGATATTTTGTTGTTATTGTAAAGAAATGCCACTGATTTCTGTATGTTAATCTTGTATCCTGCTACCTTGCTGAATTCTTTTATTACACTAGTAGGTTTTGTGTGGAGCCTTTAGGGTTTTCTGTATATAATATCACGTCATCTGCATATAATAATAGTTTTACATCTTCTCTTCCAATCTGGATCCTTTTTATTTCTTTTTCTTGTCTGATTGCTATGGCTAGGGCTTCCCATACTATATTGGGTAGAAATGGTGAGAGTGGGCATCCTTGTTTTGTTCCAGGTTTTGGCAGGAAGGATGGCTTAAAGACTTAAACATAAGACAAGACACTATAAACCTCTTCGAAGAAAACACAGGTGAAACATTATCTGACATAAATCTCAGCAATGTTCTTCTAGGGCAATCTACCCAAGCAATAGAAATAAAAGCAAGAATAAACAAATGGGACCTAATTAAACATACAAGCCTTTGCACAGCAAAGGAAAACATAAGCAAAACAGAAAACCTCTGGAATGGAAGAAAATATTTGCAAAAGATGAGACAGACAAGGGCTTAATTTCCAGAATATATAAATAGCTCATACAACTTAATAACAACAACAACAAAAACCCAATCCAAAAATGGGCAGAAGAACCAAACAAGGAATTCTCCATTGAAGACATACAAATGGCCAATAAGTACATGAAAAAATGCTCAATAACACTAATTATCAGAGAAATGCAAATCAGAACTACAATGAGTTATCACCTCACACCAGTCAGAATGGCCATCATTTAAAAGTCCACAGATGATAAATGCTGGAGAGGCTGTGGAGAAAAGGGAACCCTCCTACACTGCTGGTGGGAATGTAGTTTGTTGAAGCCATTACAGAAAACTGGAGAGTCCTCAAAATACTAAAAATAGACTTACTATTTAATCCAGCAATCCCACTTGTGGGCATATATCCAGTGGGAACCGTAATTCAAAAAGACACCTGCACCCCATGTTCACTGCAGCACTATTTATAGTAGCCAAGACATGGAAACAACCAAAAGGTCCATCAACAGATGACTGGATTAAGAAGTTGTGGTATATTTATACAATGGAATACTACTCAGCCATAAAAAGAATAAAATAATGCCATTTGCAGCAACATGGATGGACCTGGACAATGTCATTCTGAGTGAAATGGGCAGGAAAGAGAAAGAAAATGCATGATATCACTCATATGTGGAATCTAAAACAACAACAACAACAAACAAACTTATTTACAAAACAGAAACAGAAACAGACTCACTGACATAGAAAATAAATTTATGGTTATGAGGGGATGAGGGTCAGAAGGGACCAAATTGGGAGTTTGAGATTTGCAGATACTAACTAATATATATATAATAAATAAACAACAAGTTTATACTGTGTAACACAGGGAACTAGATTCAATATCTTGTAGTAACTTACGGTGAAAAAGAATATGAAAACAAATATATGTATGTTCATGTATGACTGAAGCATTTTGCTGTACACCAGAAACTGACACAAAATTGTAAACTGATTATACTTCAATAAACAAATGTGTGTGTGAGTATATATATATATATATATAGCAAAAAAGAGAGATTCTGTTTGTGAAGAACAGGGGGGATTGTGAAAATTTTGAGAAGAGGAGAAAGGCATTTTGGAAAGCAGGCCAATAAATGAACAAGGCAGAGCTATTACGATTGTAGAATGTTCTTAAGACTCCCCCACGTGGTACTGATTTATCAATTTAGCATGAGAATGTTTGTCAGATACTCCAATAAGTGTACTCCACATGGAGTCTAGCAAATAGTAAGCATGCCACATGTTACCTCCAGTTAATTATGGCAACAACAATGACAAGAATATCAGAAAAAAAAAAAAACTGCCATCACTATTTCTACAGACTCAGCATTTCTTGCGGAAGTAAAACTTGTACTCAGTTATGTGTTTTCAATGCCTAGATTTTGGAACGTGTATTGGTTATTCATAGTTTGTTTCAGTGAATTATTCTCTTTGTGCAATTAAAGGCTGTGTCAACCAACCTTCTTACCCTTGCAAGCTTACTGTGTATCACAGTGTGATTTGGGATTATAACGGAGCATCCTGCACCTTCAACGTTGTAATTATTTAAATTTAGGATTAATAACCCCCCAGAGATCCAAGCTTTAACCTGATCTTTGTGTTGGCTTTTTTGATGACAAT
The DNA here is from genome assembly GCF_036321535.1 of Camelus dromedarius. Classification (NCBI taxonomy): domain Eukaryota; kingdom Metazoa; phylum Chordata; class Mammalia; order Artiodactyla; family Camelidae; genus Camelus; species Camelus dromedarius. The sequence continues at coordinate 115,109,687 of NC_087438.1, forward strand.
TTGGATTCTCAGTGTGAAATAGTGTCTCTACCATAAGCACTAAATGTTTTTCAGGACTGGTACTGTCCAAAACATTGACACAATTGGGCTACACCAAAAAGTCTTTTATATTTGGTCATGTCCAAAATGCCCGTTGGGATATTTGGTCCATGAAAAAAAGGCCCTTGAAATCGAGTTCTGTCCAAAACTCCACGGAGACATTTCATCCTTGATTTGCTGAATAATACATTTAAATTGGTTAAAATTGTATTTACATTATTTTTATTGTAATTCATGATAAATTTTGGATTTCATGTTTATTCTTTCTCTTACTCCTCATGAAGTCCAGCAAGGTTAACCTTAAGTTGATGAATAATTTCTCTCAAGTATATATCAACCTGATTAATCTGCTTTATATTTGATATCACTGTTAACAGTTCCTGGTTATTCAAGTTTGATTTTGTCATTATCATCATGAAGTCATTTGGTGTATTTGAGTGACCTTACCAAGAACCTAGGTTATAATTTGTTTGTTGCCTTACTGTTGGTCTTTTAACACTTCAGTAAATCTCCAAACTGAACGATAATGCACTGCCATCAGCTTTCAAAATTTGCTGTGCCAGCCTTCTATTGCGTTTTTCATGCTGTGGCCATTCAGTACTGATATATCAAAAGTTCAGGTTTCTGGTAGAAATCTTGGCGCTTCTGGTCTTCTTCTGCCTCTGTCATGCCTTCTTGACCACCTCATATTTTTTTTTTTACCTATTTACCACTCCAGAATGCATATTTAAGACATCATTCAACATTCTTTATCAGTTTTAAATGGATGCACATTATTTCATTGCACGACAAAAATATCTCACTAACCTGTTACTAGGATTCCTCTCTAATAATATGAACATTTAAAATTACAAAAATAATTTGCCAATGATTAATATATTTTACTTAAGCAAAATATTTGACAAGCAAGTATGGCTAACCACAAGTTGTATGCTCCTAATGTCAGGAAAGGCAGTAGTCTAGGATGGGTACTATGCCCTAGCTGATAACCAGTCTTGGAGAAAAAGATCTACAGAACCAGTTGCCACAACTGGCATCCATCCATTGCAGGGTGGCAATGGCATAAGAGCGCTGTGAGATACACGTGCAGGGTGCATGGTTCATTTCTTCTAGCATACGCTCAAATGAACAGACACGTGTACAGAGCGCACACCAAAGCACACCACTTAGAAAGCTAGGTTAAAAATCAGGATTATAATTACTTTTGCTTGATGATTGAATGACACACGAGTAGAGTTTTCGAATGTTGATGATGTTTTCCTTCTTTATTCAAGTGATGAATTAATAAGTATATATATTTTGTGTTATTTTATGTGCATAACCAATGTGTTTTGGAATTCTTACTATGTATTTTATGTTTTAGTTAAAATTTTATAAAACAGGAGGAAGTATTTATATGAATGTATGTTTGATAGCTTAGTGAACTGTCCTACCCAACTGAAGAGTGCAAGACTGGACGTGTGTATGTGTGTATCATGGAAAATCAGTAAATGTCATGCTGGACTTCTTTGGAGTGTTGGCCTGATGGCAGGAGTTCACACGGCTGTCTTTGATTTAGAAGAGAAAACTTGCTCTAAAAATGTTAGGGAAAAAAAAAGAAGGAATAAAATACTTTTTTTGTTTTTAATTTTTCTTCTTTTTTTTTAGTGGAGGTATGGGGATTGAATTCAGGACCTCAGACATGCTAAGCATGTGCTCTACCATTGAGCTATACCCACCCTCCAGGAATCAAATATTTATATGAAGTGTTGTCTTGACCACATCAGAAAAAGCAAGAGCTAGGAAGAGACCATATGAGTCTAAGTCCTCTGGGAAGTCACAGAATTATAAGAGAAGGCACTCACTCTTACAAACATGGGGAACCAGTGATTTTAAGCCATCTTTCCCAAATATCAAGTTAGTGTGACATCTGTGTTCTAACATGAATAGAAAAGATTCTTGAATCCTGGGAACCACTTTCTAATAGTCAGTCTGTAGGTAATGGGCATTTTTAGGATTTTATAAACGCATTCAGAAAGTTTATGTATTAGTTACATTAGTGTATTAGTCAGGGTTCTCCAGAGAAACAGCCAATAGGGGACTAGATAGATATATACATAGACATATTGACACAGATACAACAGATGTAGGTATTATGCACGTATAGAGAGAGATTTTCTATATCGAGAGATATTTATATACACAGATAGACATTCTCTTGATCCATTTGTCCAGGGAGAGGGAAAGAGAGTAAGAAATTGGCTCACATGACAATGGAGGCTGAAAATCCCATAATCTCTCATCTGGAAAGCAAAGATCTAAGAAAACTGGTGGTAAAAACCCTAGTCCAAGAACACCAATGTCCTGGATCCAATAGGCAGGCAGAGTGAATTCTTTGTTCCACAGTCCACAGTTCTACTCAGGTCCTGAATAGATTGGATGGATCCCATCCTCATCAGGGAAGGTAATATGATTTTCTCATCCACCAGTTCAAATGCCAGTCTCATCTAGCATCACCCAAACTCAGAAATAATGTTTACTCTGGACATCCCATGGCTCAGTCAAGTTGACAAAAACCATTAGCCATCACAGTTGATTTTTATGTTTGCATTAACATCACATAGAATTTTGTTCATAAGCCATGAGGTTTACAGAAAATTCTAAAGCAGAGTGTTTACCCATGAAAGTCCATTGTAACCTCAGTTCTATGCCCCTAATATTTTTATTCCTGCAATTAGAAATATGTGTAAAAGAAACACATTTCAATACACTTAACCTCAATCAGATATCCAAACTGTAATGATACACTTAGGAAATGACTTGATTTAAGAGTGTGTGAGTCCATATACACTGAGCTTACAAACGTGTACAAATACCTCAAAAGACAAAACAGCAAGAATCATGACCTTAGAGGGTAAAAGTGTAAATGATAACTTCAGGTTTCTTCTTTTACTGAAAAGCATGAATCATTAAATTTACAATTAAAAATATATACAGAAGGTGCATAATTGAATATAATATAATTAATTTTAATGAAAGACTTTCTATATATTCTACAAAAATTTTTGTACAATTTTATTAAATATCAGGCTCTGTACTAGGAGCTAGAATATGGTATAGTGGAAGGAAAAAAAAAAAGCCTTTCCTTCACATGGTTTATAATGTAGCATCGTTACACATTAACAATCTTTTTTCCCCCTTAAGAAGAAAAATTAATACAGGGAATTGGTTATAAAGATGTTGATGTGTTGAAAGAATAAGCCAAGGAAACAAATATAATCACAGAATTTTCTCCCCTCGGTCTCCTTTTGGTACTTCCTTCTGGGAGAAATTAATATGAAACAAATTGATAATGGATTCAGAGTAACGACAGTTGGCCCTTGAATAATACTGGTTTGAATTGCATGGGTCCACTTATACATGAGTTGTTTTGTTGGTTTTTTTTTCAATAGTAAATACTACAGTACTCCAGTATTTGCTGTTGTTGAATCCATGGATACAGAACCATGGATACAGAAGGCTGATTGTAAAATATATTTGGAATTTTGACTGCGTAGAGGATCAGCGCCCCTAGTTCCTGCACTGTTTGTGGGGCAACTGTAGTTCGCTGACTCCTAGTCAGTTTGGAGCTGAGAGTCCACAGACAAATAACCGGCACAAGTTTGACTACCAACGATCAGGATTTGAGTTGCTTCCACTCTCCTGACCTCTACACACACACATACTTCTCCCATCATCTCAAAAAGATTATAGTTCCACTAATTTTGTTAAAATAACATTCAATTTTTATATTATTAAGATGGAATAAATATTGACATTAAAGTCATTGGTGGCACTGTGGTTACCTTTCCTTTTAAGATGCTATTTTATTGTTTTTGAAAGAAAAAAAACATCTGATCTGAAACTAGAAGTAATCAGGTCTCAGACTTGTTTGTTTTCTTGATTTGCTTTTCTGCCATATGTACATGTTTTCCCCTGGTAAATATTTTCTTGTTATCGTGAGTGCTTCAAAGTTCTCTCAGTTGCTGCTTCCTAGGCCACCCTTCCTGTAGCCTCTATGCTCCTGCTCCCCTCCCAGACTGCCTGCCTGAGGGTTACCTTCACAGAGCTCCTCCTGGGAGGATCCTTCACCATTAACCCTCTTCCCTGGATCCCTTGATGTCTATACTATAAGCCTCCCTACTTTTTTTATTTACTCTTTCATTTTAGTGGAGCATATCCTTCAGTAGATTCCCAAACAAGGTACATAGGAGAAAATTTTGTTGAAAACTTGCATGTCTGAAAATGGCATTATTTTACCTTCCCACTTAGAAGTTTGGCTAAGTGTAGTCTTCTAGGCTGAAAATCATATTCCCTCGTGATTATAAGGGTATCCCTCCCTCCTTTGTCTTTTAACATTGAGTATTACTACTAAAACTTCCAATGCTATCTCAATTGTAAGTATTTTGTGTATAATCCATATCTGGGCTATTGTGAATAATTAATAAACATGGAGTACATATCTCTTCTCCTGTTTTATTTTCTTTGAATATACACCCAGAGTGGAATTGATGGATCATATAGTATTATCTTTTCAATTTTTTGAGGAACCTCCAGACTATTTTCCAGAGACTAGACCAATTTAAATTCCCACCAACCGTGCACAAGTGTTCCCAGATCGCTACATCTTTGCCAACACTTCTCTTTTCTTGTCTTCTTGATGACAGCCACTCTGATGGGTGTGAGGTGATAGCTTATTTGCATTCCCATTATAACTAGTGATGTTGAGGATCTGATCATGTACCTGGGGCCATTTGTATGTATTCCTTGAAAAAATGTCTATTTAGTTTTTCTGCCCATGTTTTATTGGATTGTTTGTATTTTGTATTCTGCCTATTTTTTATTGGATTGTTTGTCTCACCTAGTTATTTTTATGTGTGTGGTGAGAGCACCTGACATCTAGTCTGGTAGCAAATAGCCAGTATTCAGTAGAGAATTATTACCTATAGTGATCTTTCTGTACATTGGGTATCTAGTCTTATTCATCCTACATAACTAAAACTTTGTACATTTTGACCAGCACTTTTCCAGTTTTTCCACTTCTGTGCCCCTGGTAACCACTGTTACACCCTCTACTTTCATGTACTAGACATTTTTAGACTCCACATATATGTGAAATCATGTAGATGCTTTCTTCTGTGTCTGGCTTATTTTAGGTAGTGTAATGTACTTCAAGGTTTACCACATTGTTGCAAATGATATGTTCTCTTTCTTTTTTAGGCTAAATGATGTATATTATATGTAAATATGTATATATACATTCACAATTTTTTTTTATTAACCCATCTGTCTTTCTGGACACCTAAGTTGTTTCCTTTCCACATCTTTGAGGTTCTAAGTACATTTATTTTGCTGGATAACAAGAAGGTAAAATTTTGGGGTTTTCTGAGGAACCTTCATACTGTCTTCCATAATGGCTGTACCAAGTTACATTTCCACCTACAATGTGCAAGTGTCCCTTTTACCTCACATCTTTGTCACCAATTGTTATCTCTCTTTTTTTTAACACCCATCCTAACAAGTGTGAGGTGATCTCTCATTGTGGTTTTAATTTGCATTTCCCTGTTGATTAGTGATATTGAACTGCTAGGCAGTTAGACAGAAATAAGCATCAAGCAAAGGGGAGAGGAAGGGGGAAGGAACAACCCAGAAAATAATAGTACACCTGCACTCAGGATAAGGGACTCAGTTTGAGTCCCTTCCTGTAAGTTTCTCTGTGTGCATGTGCAAAAGAGATGGGCGTGCCTGAGCACCAGGAACGTGAGCTGTCAATCAGCCTGAACACAAGGAACATGAGCTGTTAATCAGTCAACCTAAGCACTCAAAGAATGTGAGCTGTCAATCAATCAATCACAAAAATGCCCCCTAAGCCAGGCTGTAAGACGGGAGAAACAAAAGAGCAGCATCATTTTCCCCCTCTTGGGTTGGGCCACCTCCAATTCTTAAGGGTGTACTATATTTTACTATCTTTTTACTTTACTAATGAAATCTTCTGTTTATAGCACGCTTTCTGTCTTTCATTAAAAATTCTTTTTTTTTTCAGGTGACTAAGAATCAAGATAACTTTTATTCCCCTCTTCCCGTGAGAGTTTCTCTAGTGCCATGACACAGATATGTGCCCTCCCCGAGGCCAGTGGAGCGCCAGCCCCTGGGCCCGGCTTCTGCAGCTGGAGTGAGGACACAGGGCACCATAAGTGAGCAGCAGCTGGGCTGGGCGGGGACCAGGTGCAGACCGTGGCACACGTGGCTGCTCCAAGTGGCGCCGGACAGCGCAGCAGACAACCAAGCCAGGACCCTGGTCAGGAGTATGGAGGCCACAGCGCTGCCTCCCCCGCACCCAGCTAAGTGCACGGGTCTGCCCATGTGGCACACCTGTCTGCCTCGCCAGAGGGTCTGCGGTATGCCAGGAGAGTGAGCTAGCTCTACGCCGCCAGCCCTGCCTGCCTCCAAGCGGAGCTAAGCAAGGTTATGCCAGAGCAGCAATAAAGTCATCACTTCTGTAAACATGCCAGACGATTTGCCTTCATTGTGCACTCTCCATAACCACACTCTTTCTCCTGAGTCCCATGAAATTCTTCATCATCTAACTTATCCAACTCTATGCAATTTCCGTTATTTCTCAACTCATCATGCTACATCTGTTCAATCTACTCTATTGATTCCTAGTTTATTACATCTAACTCTCTTTTATTTATTTATTACTTAATTTTTAAAATCTTATTTATGTTTATTATATAATTTGCTTTTATTTATTATAATTTTATTTTTAATTATTATATGGTTCGCTTTTTCTGATCACTCTTGCTATAATCATTAAATTTATTTTTAAAAACACACTTGTCTTTGGTTATTCTATTCATATTTTTTTATTTTATTATCATCTGTCTTCTTCTAGTTTCCTTGCAATTATTCTCTTCTTTCTTAAAAATTATTCCTCTGCCACTTTTTAAATGCTAAAACTATCAATGAAGATTCTCTGTGGAACTTTTCAAATATGTTTGGGTCCTCTATCTAAGACAACACTTCAGGAAACAACACTCGCCCTGGCTGTGCCCAATCTCAAGGCTATGTGTGTCTTATAAACACGTCTCTGTTTTTTTTGCTGGGAATACTGGCTTCTGCTTTCTGATCTCTATATTTGGGTTCTCTAGAAAAACACCCTCCTTCAATCTCTAACTCTTTTTCTTCCCACTGGCCACCATAAGGTCCTAAGGCTCTGAAAAAAAAAAGGGGTGCCTCCTTCTTGGTCTATTATTAACCTTCTCATCAAACTGGGAAACATTCAATATTAAGTAAATATCTGGTATTAAGGTTAGCTTAACTTTGTTAATCTAATTAATATAGGCATGTCTTTAGAGTCATCAATATTAAGTATAATACTTTCACTGTACCCAGGTTTAATTAAAGTCAAATAAGATCTTGTTATATCTGTTGCATATTTGTCAAAAAATAATCATTTGGTGTGACAAAATTCTTATAAGTAAATTAAACACCAGTAAGATAAAAAGTTTTGGGTAAACTCTTCAGAATTACTTATGCTTTAGAAATGTCTACTTAAACATGATCTTTCCAAATATTTGGTAACTTAAATTTTAGAATTATGTTAAGTTGAGTTAAATGATGGGATTTTATTAAATAACCAGGTTATTCCCAAATAAAGTAAGATATTAAAACATTACTTACTAAACATTTGCCTTCCTTTACAGAAAAGCTAAAGGCATTTGGGTATTCAGCTGTTTTTTGTTTTTGTGTTTGTGTTTTTACTGTGATATCTTGTGTCTTAGAGGCCTTATTTAATTCAATTGATTTACAGTCTGACATACATATATTCTTTCCTGTGTTGTATTTTTCGGAGTATACAGAAATGATGTTTTTAGAAACGTGAGGTTCCCTGTAGAACTTCTCTCTTTGGATGTTATAAATGAAAGTATGCATTCCTGAACGTGTTCAAATAGCTTCCCCACTCTTCCTTCCATTACTGAGTAGGGGACCCACATAAGAAAAATCTAGAAGACAAATTCAACCAGGCTTTTATGCCTCTTCTTTCTGTTAAATTAAATACTCATCACTTTATTTGTTATGAATATATTTAATAGGTGTAAATTGGACCGATGCTTTTGGAGCAGCACCCCTGATTCATTCAGAAAATTCTTCTGATGTTTTTTATCCTTAAGTGTGCAGCCATTTCGCCTTCAGTCTAGTCTTTGGCAGTAGAGACAGGTCCACACTTTAACATTTATACACTGACAGCAACATTCTGGTATAAACTGTATTTACATGAGCTTCAGTTTTCTGTTATCGTAAGTCTAAGTCACGTATGAATTTTACTTTTTCTTTTCATGTTCTTTTTTCCCTTGTGGGTATTATAATGAAAGATGAAAATAAAATTAAGATTGTAGATTAAATCCATTTTTTTTCACTTCCACAATTTTCTCTTAAAATACTTGAGACTGACAAATTGATGAATTTCACTCTCTTTGAGAGAGAGAGCCAGAGAGACAGAGACAAAGAGAATGACACACACTCTCTCTCACTTTTACTCAACCTCTAACCCCTTTAAACAAAAGAGGAATGAATCTGAATTATATGTGGATTAATCTGTTTAATAAAATCTTGCATCTTTGATTATTTTAATAAAATAATGAAGTGAACATTTGCATCACAATTCTATTTTATATTTCTGGTTTTCATAACATAAATGAGTCAATATAGCAAGGCTAGTTTCTTCTCTGGTTTAAGCTGATATCGTGGGAAAGTGGTAATATATTTTTTCTAAATATAGATATTTATATATGTGTATATATGTGTGTGTGTGTGTGTATGTGTGTGTATATATATATGTATATATATAGATGTGAAATGTATAAATAAAATAGGGTATGTTTTATGTTCTCAACATTTACTATGAAACAGTTTTACCCAGAGGGTGAGATGAATCATGTTTCAAGAAACCTGGAGAGTACAGGTAACATTTTATTTGAGATTTTAGGGAAGAAGTCGAGGTTTACCAGATAGACCAGTATTCCAGGGTGAAATAATTAGTGCATGAAAGTTGATGGTATGGTCAAGGAGGACCAAAGAGTTTACTGTAGATGGAGCATAGAATCTTGGACTCCATGAGAACGATGTTTGGAAAGAATGAAACTTATTGTGGCTTGAGTGTGTCAGCCTCTTGTAGAGTTCCCCATCTTTTACGACTGCTTATGGCATTGAACAGGAAAACAGTACTCAGAACAAGTCATCCACAAGCTAAAAACAACACGCTAAGTTTATACTTACAGCTCATGCCCTTTCTGAACCAAAAGCATTTCCCATTACTAGTGTCCTCACAGCGCCTTTCACATCTTTGTTTCTCAGAGTGTAGATAATGGGGTTTAAGAGTGGGGTGACTACGGTGTAGAAAAGAGAGACAAACTTCCCCCGGATTTTGGAGCTACTTTTCGCTGGCTGAAGGTACATGAAAATGATGGTCCCGTAGAAAATGATGACCACAGCCAGGTGGGAGGAGCAAGTCCCCAAGGCCTTCCGGCGCCCCGCTGCTGATTTGATTCTCAGCACAGCTTGTGTGATACAGCCGTAGGAGGCTAAGATGAGTGACACAGGGACAATTAGAAAGATTACACTGGCCACAAAGAGTTCTACCTCATTGAATGTTGTGTCCACACAGGCCAGTCTGATGAGCACTGGCACCTCGCAAAAAATGTGGTCCAGTTTGCGATGACCACAGAGGGGCAGCTGCACAGTCAGGGAGCACTGAATCAGGGAGGTGATGAGGCCACCGAGCCATGCTGTGCTGGCCAGGGACGAACAGAGCTGAGGATGCATAATGGTTGTGTAGCGCAGAGGCCGGCAGATGGCAGCATAGCGATCATAAGCCATGACCGCCAAGAGCACACACTCGGAGGAGCCCAACCCCATGGCCACATAGAGCTGGGCCACGCATGCGCCATAGCTCATGTTCTTGTCCTTCCTACTCATGGTAACCAGCAACTTCGGGGCAACACTTGTGGTAAAGCAGACGTCTACACAAGAGAGGTTGCAGAGGAAAAAGTACATGGGAGTGTGGAGTTTTGGGTCCAGGCAAGACACCAAAATGATGGCGGTGTTCCCCAGAAGGCTCAGGATGTAGACAAACAAAATGATAACAAATAGTATTCTCTCTAGCTGGGGCTGGTCAGAAAATCCCAGGAGAAGAAATCCCTTTTCAGAACTGTTGCTGCTTTCCTCCATTATCCTGCAGACTTCAATTCAGAACAGAATTTATATTCTGGAGACAGAAAGTGATGAGGTGAACATTGGTAAACTGTAATGGCTTCCGACATGATTTCCTTTAATTTATAACATTCAGCCAGGCTGTAAAACATGATAGCACTTTCCTCACTGTATATCCTTTGACAGAAAATGCTACTCACTTTGTTTCCTTGAAGCATATTTCATTTTTTCTAATGGGAGAAACTCTAATGCAAACACCATCCCGATGCCCTCTTCTTCCCACTCATAATCTAACATCCGCTCTTCAATCTTCCTCTAGAAGAGACAGCTCGATAAATTAGTGATATTCATCTGTGAGACTCTATACTCTATCAGTTTTGGTTGGGTCTTCCTAGAAGAATCTGCTATTGTGCATTTTTAAATTAGACAACAGCAGACAGATATGGGGGAGACTCTAGGAAAAATTAACACAGATGTTGCAAAGAACGTAAGTTAGATGTAGGTAGTGATAGTATATTGCAGGCATCATGAGGAGTTTGAAGTAATGTGACAAGTGACAGAGAAAGGAGCTCTTGAAGATATAGTCTTGAGGAGAGAGGACAGAGAGGAGATGAGAATCAGATTAGGATCAACCAGATGCCCACTCATTGATTTGGACAGTGGCAGTAGAGTTTGGGCTGCAGACATTTTTAATGAAATACCCAAACAGCAATCTCACACACACACACATCATTGCATGGTTCCTCCTTCACTTCCCATCTTCTTCTCTTCACATATCTCCTTTCCAGTTACTTTGAACATTCCTCAATTACTGTAGCTTTAACTTACAAGTGTTTAGAGATGAGTTAGAGAACTAGTTTACCTTAGCTCTCTCCTTGGTAGGTACTTCCACCTGAAACAAAAGCTTTATATATTTTCCTTTTCAAGTCCAAATGTTGCAAATTAATTTTTGAAATAGTTTAATGCTGCTTATAGTCACCAAATTATGTACTATTTTGTTTGAAAATGTACTTGGAACACATTATATTTTAGTATATAATATTTGAAAAATAAAAATGTATAAATTTAAAAGATAACATTTACTTAAAATATCTTCATTCAAGTATGATCACTGTTAACTGCTTTTTATACTCACCTTAGTGATACTAAAAAACCTACTTTCATACCCACGCTCCTCGCTTATCATCTGTACCTTCACAACAATTTACCCATACTTATTATATAATGGATATAAATATTAAATTGTTGGTCATCAAATTATACTATAATAATTTATTAAAATAAATCTGGAGGGCAGGGTATAACTAAGGTGAGGAGTGCATGCCTAGCATGCATGAGGGCCTGGGTTCAATCCCTAGTACTTCTATTAAATAAAGAAATAAATGAACCAAATTACCTCTCCCCTCCAAAAAAAAATCCAAAAAAATAAAGTAAATCTTTTTTAAATTTGTTGATACTTTATACTGTGTGTACTTACTGTATGACCAAATCCTGGGTTTTTTTTTGGATTATCTTATATCCTAAGGCTTAAAAAAAAAAAAAAAACACTTTCATCGTGTAGCAAATGTTATTGTTTTATTATTTGTCATTATAGTTGGTTAGAGTTATTACTATAATATTTTTGCAAAAAATGCATACATTTACTTATACTTTGATTTGTTTATTTTAAAGATCCCCAGAAATAGAACTAGTTGCCAAAATATAGGAAAATCAGTATAGTTTTTTAATCTTACTCAAAAGCTACTCATGTCAATTCATCATGGATAAATGAAATTTTATTAGTTTTAGCCCCTTATGTAATTTGTGAAAAACATTGTCTTAATATTTATTTTCAAGTAGACATTATTTGTTTATATTTATTAAATTTTGCTCTTCTTATATTTGTCCATTTTTAAATTGATATATTTGATTATTAAAATTATGTATACAGCAAAGCAACTGACCTCCTCTTTTCTTTTTTATGCAAATATTTTATTTCAAAGTATTATCAGCTATCTTGGTCAATATTTTAAAACTATTTTAAGTACTATTGCCCAATGTCAAACTGAAATAAGATGCAGAATGTATAAAATGAAATGTATGTATAAATTATACCATATTTACAATTGTGTCTGTATTTAAAATCACATCAGAATTCAAGTCGCAATAAAAGAGAAAAAATAAGTAAACAGAAGACTTACAAATACTTTGCCATACCTGGTCCATGGATATCAGGGGGTAAACACTTGATACATGTCCTCATTGATAACAAAAATGCAGATTCTCATGCAAAGGCTCAAGCCATGGAGTGCAAAGTGAAATCTACCCTCGCTTCAGCACTTCCAACAGAAGAGATAAAAACAAACGTTTTGATTGTATACATCTTCATTAATTAAAGATGAAGATGATGAAATGTTAAACCATTTAAGTCATCTCATTCAAATTACAATTGATTCCTTGTAGCTTGTAGTACTATTGAAAATTATATATACATACATGTGTTATTTTAAACATATATTATATAAAACAGGATCTATTATATGTTTATATCATTTATATATAATTTATAAAATCAAATTTTGTATATAAATGTAAACATATGTGATATATATGTGTATACATATAAATGTTCATAGGATACTGTCTTATCAAAACCATACATACGTTTCTCTGAGTTTAGAATCTGTGGTAGTTAAGACTTTCTTTCCTTAATGTAAGGAAGAAACAAAGTTGTACAAAATCCCTCTATAATCAAGACAACATGAAAAACAGAGCTTTGATTTGAACTAGAATACTGTAGAAGAAAGAAGGAAGAAAATTTTAGCACTACAAGCACTTTGTCTATGGTATTAGTTATTAATTCTGCCAATAAAAGAACAGTAGAAAAGAATTAGAATTTGCAAGCCAAATGATGGATGTGCATGCTAGCTAAACATGAACTGAGAAAAAATTTCCTAAATTATATATGCACATCTAATGTAAGGGGCTTCTGTCTGTCTGTGTGTCAACATCCCCTCATCACCTTTTTGACAACTTCCCTCTTCCAAATCTCTGTTTCTACCACCTGGACCACTAACTAAAAATCCTTTGCACCCTTATTCTAATTATCTCCTTCTACATAGGGGCAAACAAAGCAAAAATTTTCAAATATAAATAAGTTCTGGGTGTTATTAGATAGTCTTCTAATCTTTTTTTTTTTATTGAATTATAGTCAGTTTACAATGTTGTGTTAATTTCCAGTGTAGAGCACAATTTTTCAGTTATACAGGAACAATACATACATTTATTGTTGCATACAGAGCTACAGTCATCAAAACAGCATGGTACTGGTACAAAAACAGACATAGACCAATGGAACAGAATAGAGAGCCCAGAAATGAACCCACAAACTTTTGGTCAACTAATCTTCAACAAAGGAGGCAAGAATATACAATGGAATAAAGATAATCTCTTCAGCAAATCATGTTGGGAAAACTAGACAGCAGCATACAAATCAGTGAAGCTAGAACACTCCCTTACACCATACACAAAAATCAACTCAAAATGGATCAAAGACTTAAACATAAGACAAGATACAATAAACCTCCCAGAAGAAAACATAGGCCAAACATTATCTGACATACATCTCAAAAATGTTCTCATAGGGCAGTCTACCCAAGCAATAGAAATAAAAGCAAGAATAAACAAATGGGACCTAATGAAATTTACAAGCTTCTGCACAGCAAAGGAAACCATACGTAAAACAAAACAACAACCTACAGAATGGGAGAAAATTTTTGCAAAAGATGAAACTGATAAAGGCTTGATCTCCAGAATATATAAGCAGCTCATAGGAGCTTAATAAGAAAAAAACAAACAGCCCAATCCAAAAATGGGCAGAAGACCTAACCAAACAATTCTCCAAGGAAGAAATATGAATGATCAATAGGCACATGAAAAAAATGCTCAATATCACTAATTATCAGAGAAATGCAAATCAAAACTACAATGAGGTATCATCTCACATCAGCCAGAATGGCCATCATTCAAAACTCCACCAATGACAAATGCTGGAGAGGCTGTGGAGAACAGGGAACCCTCCTACACTGCTGGAGGGAATGCAGTTTGGTGTAGCCACTGTGGAAAACAGTATGGAGATTCCTCAAAAGACTAGGAATAGACTTACCATATGACCCAGGAATCCCACTCCTGGGCATATATCCAGAAGGAACCCTACTTCAAAAAGACACCTGCACCCCAATGTTCATAGCAGCACTATTTACAACAGATAGTCTTCTAATCTTAATATTTTTACTTTTATTCCAAAAATATATACCAAACATCCAGGACAATGAATAGCAAAAGAAAGCACACATGGTAGCTTCATCATAATTAAAAGACAGACAAACAAACAAACAAAACCTCACCAAATTACATGTAATGGAGAAGAAAGGTATTCATCAAAATACCTTTCTGAGATTCATCAGAATTGTTGCAGAAAACCCAGAATGGGGCCAAGAGGCCTTGAATTAAAAAAGAAGGGCACTCAGGGTCACTAATGGTGGTAACAGCCCCAAAATATCAAAAAGAGCTTCCCTCTGGGGAGAAGTGCTTACCATTAGTGTAAACAGCTGTGCACGAGTCTTACAGACAAGGAGGCAGGGAGCAATCAGAGAAAAGGTGAAGAGAAAGGTTTGAAAGAGCCTTGGGAGAAGGGGATAGAGCTCACAAAATAGCATTGTCATCCGTCATGGTCGAGGGTGAGGAAGTGACAAAAAGTGGGACACAGAGAAAAAAAGTGTAGGTACACAGATGACAGGGCAATGAAGCCAGAGAAACAAGGAATGATTCCCCAGTGGCTGCAAGCCCGTGGAATTCAATCTGGTAGTAACAGGAAAAGCAAATTAAATCATTAAATAATAACACATAAAAATGCAGTGTCCTGTCCAAAAAGCAAACAACAATAATTAATAAACTTCTTCCCAGAATAAGTAAATTAACCTGAAAATGGTTGCCAAAAAGCAGGTCTAAATCATGATATAATGTTCAAACTAAATTTATAACTTAAAAAAAATCTTAATAAAGCACTTTTAGCAATGAGAGGATATCATGAGGCAGATAAACAAGAATTCAGAGATTTGATGACCAGTGGAAGGAAGAGGCAATGTCAGACAACAGAAATAAGAGAAATGGTTACCAGGAGGGGAAGGGGGTGGGAAGGGATAAACTTGGAGTTAGAGATTTGCAGATACTGACTGGTATAGATAAAATAGATAAACAAGCTTATACTGTACAGCACAGGGAAATATATGGGAAATATATTCAAGATCTAATAGTAGTTCATGGTGAAAAAGAATGTGACAGTGAATATATATATACTCATGTATGACTGAAGCATTGTGCTGTACACTGGAAATTGACACAATATTGTAAACTGACTATAACTCAATAAATATATGTGTGTATATATATACATATAAAGAAATATGTGAAATAAGAGTTGGCTAGTCAGCAGGGAACTTGAAGAAAATAATAGAGATTAAACTGATAATCACTTCATGGTATGTGACAGTGAAATAATATTTAAAGTCAATAAATCAAGTAGTAAAAGATAAAGCATAATTAAGATACAGTAATAAACACTAACAAATATTAACTAAGATTAGATAATAAAGGAAGAGAAAAGAGAGAAATACTATAGAAGGTATTTTATTCTTGTTTCTGTTAGGGAATCAGTAGAGACTGTACAAAGAGAAAGAAGACAAAGGATATTCTACTCTTTACGAAGTGTCTTTTATACCCTATAAAAGTTATTGTTAGAAGATAATTGAAAAAATATGCAAATTTTGTTAAATGGAAAAAAGTAGTAAACCACATAGTGAAAGACTTTCTAAAATAAAAAGATGAAGAAATTGTAAGATAATATATAATGCAAGAGAATATAATACAAGCTTATTAGACATGCCAATAAATATTATTGTGTTTAACATACTTTTTAAAGGAAAAAAAATTCTATTCTCTCTACCTGGCAAAGTCTGTCCCCAGATAAGTTGTGGTTTATTTTTCACTTCATTCAGGTCCCTTCTCCACTGTTTGATTACCAGAGAAGACTGCTTTGAGAAGTCAGTATTAAATAGCCATACTCTGTTTTACTTTTATTCACAGCATGAACCATGTCTCACACTTTTTACGGTGATTTATGTATTATTTCTCTTCCACAATAGAGTGTAGATCCAGGAATGGTGACACAGTACCCATTTTTATCACTAGAATCTCCTCAGTTCCTAACATAGTGCCTTCTCCAGTGCAGATGTTTAAAAATACATGTTTCTTTAAAGAATGCTGTAAATCATTTAGGAGTGACGACAGCACGTTGATGGAACAGTTGATCCCTGGCTTTAGTCTCCCTCACAAAAAAAGAAATTGGCAACTATCCACAGATAAGAACACCTTTGTGAAAATCTGAAAACTTGGGGGAAAGGCTGATGCATCCCATTTAGAGCTCAAGACTCAACCTATATTAGATAGAAGAGTAGAAAGAACTGTTTCACTTTACCTGTAACACCCACTCCTCCAAGTACCAACACACTACCTGAGAGGGATCCCCTGGGCCTGTGGTTTCTCCAGTGGAGAAAAGAGAACCCAAGGCAGACATTCAGCTTCCCAGAATTCTGGGACACTCTCCAGGAGGCCCACTTCTTTGTGTGTGTGTGTGTGTCATGGAAGACACTAGGGGGATTGGGAGGGCTAGACCAGCTAGGGTCAAGCTGGGACAAAAAAATGGAGATGAGGTTCACCAGCCAGGACACCATGGTGGTAACACTGTGCCCATGCTGGCAATCCCACCTGCCTGATCAGAAAGCCAAGTCAGTGGATTCACCCATTTGTGGAGCCAAACTGCAACCCCTTGTGGCCAGTGAGAACAATTAGTAAGTCTGCCTGGCTGGAGTCCCTAAGGAGTGGTCCAGTTCACCCATGGAGCCAAGCCTGCGACCCCACCTGACTGCAGAGCAGAGAGAGCAACCCGACTCAGCACATGTCCCAGCCTGCAGCCCCACCCCAAGTGGGGCATTGCCTGAAGCACATTCAGTCAGGGACCCCACACAGCCAAGCACAGTCAGTGGACTTACCTGATCAGAGTCCAGCTTCTAGCTCTTCATCGGCAGGGTACAGTGTACAGACCTTCTGAAGTCACAGTCCACCCAGTATCACCACATCATTATGGAGGATAGCCCTGTGGCATCACCCTACCAGGGGTTATTGTGGAGCCTGGGCCATGGCATTACATCATCACAGAATTCACCCAGCAACACTACCTAATCACAGAGCTAAGCCTGCAGTCTCATCCAGTTGCAAAATGTAGCCAGAGGCACTGCCTGGTCAGGAATCTCAGCCTGCATCCCTGCCTGACCAGGGAGTCCACTCAGTGGCCCTGCTTTGAATTCAAAGCTAGCTAGTTGCGATTCCCTACTGCAAAGTCAAGTCCAGCCAGAGAATTCACCCGACTATGGAGAACAGCCAGTGGTCCCCTCCACCCAGAAAGCCCATCCAGAGACCCCACGGGATCAAGGAGCCCAGGCAATGGAACTGCCAGATCACAGAAGCCAGCCAGCAGATATGCCCAACTAGCGCTCAGGCAGAGGTTCTAAATGACCTCAAAGTCCAGGCAATTGCCTCATCTGATCAGAGGCTTTGGCAGAATTCCCCACCTTTTCACATATATTACAAGCTAGCTTGGCTAGAACACCATTGTGATGACTGCAAAAGTCTTTGGGGATCTGCCAAGATGGATCTGTAAAGAATGGAAGAGATGACCACTTTCTTAAATTGCATATAGCAACGTGAGGATTCGAGGATCGTGAGGGCAATGGGAGACATGACACCACCAATAAAAACGACTAAATATTGCAACGCCCAACCCAACAGAAAGGGAGATCTATGAAATGACTGACAAATAATTCAGAATAATTATTTTAAGTGTTGGGTGAACTGCAAGAAAACCCAGGTGACTACATAAAATTAGAAAACAAACGTAATATGTGAACAAAATGAAATCTTCATTAATGGAAAATAAACTACAGAAAGAACAAAAATATTTGATAGCTGAAGAATACAGTGATTGACTAAAAATTTCAATAGGAATCTTCAACAGCAGACTTGATAAAGAGTGAATCCGTGAGCCTGAAAACAAGTCATTTGAAACTACCCATTCAGAGGAGTAAAAAGAAAAAAAGTGTGGAAAAAATCCTGTGGGAGTTTTGGGACACCATCAAGATACACAATATGAAGGTAGACAATTATAGGAGCTTCTGAAATAGAAAAGAGAATAGACTGCAAGTTCGAAATTTGTGGATACTGACAGGTATATATAGAACAGATAAACAAGATTATACTGTATAGCACAGGGACATATATACAAGATCTTGTGGTAGCTCATGGTGAAAAAGAATGTGACAATGAATATATGTATGTTCATGTATGACTGAAAAATTGTGCTCTACACTGGAAGTTGACACAACATTGTAAACTGACTATAACTCAATAAAATAAAATTTAAAAAAAAATAGAAAAGAGAAAGTCTATTTAAAGAAAGAATGAATGAAAACTCCCAATTTTGTGTGGGGTTATGGACATCCAGCTACACAAAGCTCAAACATCCCCAGACAGACTCAACCCAAAGAGGACTTCACGAAGAACTGAGACACAATATAATTAAAATGTGAGAAAACAAAGCAAAGGTAAAATTTTTTTAATTACAAATTTGTAGAAAGTAATACGTTCTAGAGCAAAAGGAATGACAAAGTCAAACAAAAAATCAAAAGAGAAACCACAAAATCTTGATTCCAAAAAAAAAAAAATGGGAACACAACTTACCAACATTTACAGGATGCAGCAAAAACAGTTTTTAGAGGAAAGTTATTAAGGAAGAGAACAAAGGGTAAACAAGAGTGTTAAAAACTCAAAATATTTATTACTGCTGGAATGATAACTAAAAGAGGGTGTGATTTTAGTGGTACATTTACAATAAAAGTATCAAGATAGGAAATATCTGTAAGTCCTACTTGAAGGATTATGATAGCAACATGTTACTCAATATTGGCCAGAAACTTAAATTTCTAGGTAAATTCATTTCTCAAGGAACTAAAGCTTATGTGTTAAATTTTCTTAAAGTTTCAAATAACCATTCTGAAGCATATATAGTATGCGTTTCTGTATTTTATTTTAAAATGTGATGTAAAATATTTCCTCCATTTTATTAAGAAATTATGACCATGGATAACGTTAAAATGCCCTCAGCCATTTTTTCTTTTTCTTTCTTGTTACCTCCTGTCATTACAGAGTAGTAGCTTTTAGTAGAAATATCCCGTATTCCAATCACCCTGCATCTCTCTGCCAGTACTTCCCTTTGTCTCTGTCTTTCTCTCTCTCACACACACATACAGACACACCAATGTTTCTTAATACTAAGAAAGATAAAATTAAGACTCAAATTATAAATTCATTTTTGCAAGCCTTAACACTTACAAATTATTTTTAAAATTAGCTTGCATGAAGTTCTATGTAATGTGTGTCGAATACATGGACGTGTGTCTCTATGTCAGTCTTGCTTTATGTCTGTGTCTTTGTTCAGGTAAGTGAAGTGTTACTTCGCATCATGGCTGCATATTCTTTTGTCTGTCTTAAATATGAGTTTTTCTTTTAAGAAGAATTCAGTTTTCATTTAAGAAGAATTCCTAAACAATAGCCATTCTGATTTATACATATTTTATATTTTGTATGATGTCAAGCCCATGTTATTTGCACATGGCAAATTTTAATAATCACACTTGAAATTACAATATTTTTTTCTACTTCCCAACTTTTTAAGCCCTCCATCTCTTCCCGCCATCCAAGGACTGCTTGATCCTTAAGCTTAATACGCTTTATCAAGAGCTCAGTGCACAGTCCCGCAGAGGGGTTATCATGTACTAAGGGTGGATGGAAGAATTCTAGGATGCCATAGGTCTTTGTTTTTGAATCTTAAAATTATGTGGACATTGCTACATGAAAGAATCTGTGGTTTACTTTCTTTCAGCAGCTATAATTCATACAGCATATTTTGTAATACCTGATATTGTGGGTGATCCCAACCTCTTCTTGGATGGTCTCGTTTGGTTTAGTATTTTTGTGTGATTCCAGTTATAAATGCTGGCCAATCCAGGTAGAAAAAAAGATACTAATTTCCTGGGAAGATGATGTAAAAGTGCCAACTAAGGAAGAAAAGTAGTGGATGCGAGAGTTTGGATTCTTGCTCTGCTCTTCCTGACTCGTTACCTATTTGGGAGTCAGGAGAGTAAAGCCACAGAACGACAGTAAGTTCTACATTTTGAATCTAAAACAAGGAGTAAATCCGAAAGGAAATGGAGGAGAACAGATTCTCCCCTTCAGCATAAAGTACCTAGATTTAGGATATGGCTAGTTTATACTGGTATTACCGCAGGGACTATAATCTCAATCCACCAGTTAAACTTGGAAAGATTGAAGGGGGAATTTATGGTTCTGAGATCACTTCTGGGAAAAAAGTCTTACCGTCCAACTGACCTAATACCCACAATGCAATTCTCATGGACAGAATACATACAATTAATGTATCTGGGATTACTTTTTAATGTTTAATAAAAATAATCACTACATCTATTAATCATTCCAACAAAACTTTTTAAATGGGAAATTAAAATTGATATTTTGTTGAACAAATGAAGATAACAAAATATAAGAAAATTGACATTTGGAAGCAAGGCAGAAAAGTTCAGATGAAGAAAATATATTCCAAAAAATTGAAAATCATATTTAGTCAAGATTTTAAATGGTATTTCATCTTTGATAATATTTGATTATTTTCTCTAAGTAGATGAAATATATTTAGAAGATTTTTTTAAAGTACAGACTTAATATATCTTTACAGAATAACTATATGCCCAGAATAGGCATGCTTTCTGTGAATATTCTAAATAAGAAAAAATAATCAAATATATGAAGCCTTTCTTTTACAAAAAAAAAAAAAAAAGGCAAAAATACAGAATAGGGAAAGGATAGCCTCTGTAATAAATGGTGTTGGGAAAACTGGACAGTTACATGCAAAAGAATCAAACTAGACTACTCTTTCACACCATGCACAAAAATAACTCAAAGTGGGCTAAATACTTAAATCTAAGACCTGAAGCTATATAATTTCTGGAGGAAAACATAGGCAGTATGCTCTTTGATAATGGTCTTCATATTACTTTTTTAGATGTCTCCTCAAGCAAGGGAAACAAAAGCAAAAATAAACAAATGGGGCTACAGTAAACTAAAAGGCTTTTGCACAGTGAGGGAAACTGTAAGCAAAATAAAAGGCTACCTGATGAATGATTGAAGACATTCTTAAAAGATAGATCTGATCAGGGGTATTATGCAAAATATACAAGGAATTCATACTATGCAGCATCAAACAGACAAACAAGAACAATAAATTGATTAATTAATGGGCAGGGAACCTGACCAGATATTTTTCCAAAGAAGATGTGCAGATGGCCAACAGGCAAATGAAAAGATTCTCAATATCAGTAATTTCAGGAAATGCAAATCAAAACCAAATGAAATATAATCTAACACCTGTCAGAATGGCTATTATCAAAAAAGACAACAAATAACAAATGTTGGGGAGGATGTGGAAAAAAAGAGTAAACTCATGTACTGTTGGTGGGAATATAAACTGATGCAGCCACTATGGAAAGCAGTACAGAGTTTTCTCAAAAAACTAAAAATAGAACTACCATGTGATCCAGCAATTCCATCCTGAGTATTTATCTGAAGAAAACAAAAAGTGCTAATTTAAGAAGATTTATGTCCTCTACATTTATTGCAGGAATATTTAGACAAGATATGGAAGCAACCTAAATGTCCACTAAAAGATATATGGATAAAGAATGTGTGATAGGTAGATAGATAGATAGATAATAGATATATAGATAGATAATAGATAGATAGATAGAGTGAAGATGTGATAGATAGATAATACATATATAGGAATATTACTCTGCCATAAAAAAGAATGAAATCTTGCCATTTGTGACAATATGGATGGACCTAGAATGTATTATGCCAGGTAAAATAAGTCACTATGTTTTGTAATAGGAACTAACATAGTACTGTAGGCCAATTATACTTTAAAACAAACTAACTAATAAGTTCATAAGAAAGGAAATCAGAATTGTAGTCACCAGAGGTGGAGGTGTGGGAAGTGGGAATTGGATGAAGATAGTCAAAAGGTACAAACTTCCAGTTATAATATAAATAGATACTAGGGATGGAATGTACATGATAGATGTAATTAACACTGCTGTATACAACATAGGCAAATTGTTAAGAGTGTAATACTTAAAAGTTACCATCAAAAGGAGTTTTTTTCTAATACTTTAATTTTGTATCTATATGAGATGACAGATTTTCACTAAATTTATCATGATAATCATCTCATGATGTATGTAAGTCAGCTTATGCTGTTCACCTTCAACTTATGTTGGAGTGTGGTATGTCAATTGTATCTCAATAAAACTGAAAGAAAAAAGACAACAACAAATAAAAGAAAGCAAAAGTCTTCCAATGCCAACATATATTTCATTCAATAAACTCTTGAGTTTCCTCCAAAAAAATAAAAAATGATAGCTCACAACACGGAGAGCACCAGCGTCTACACTTAGTGTAAATTCTTAAGTCTCGGTTATAAAGGCTTAAAAAGATAGGGAGACAATTAGCAAACAGAACATCACACTAATGTGTGGTATAGGTATGACAAAAATGTTCACGTGAGGAAGGACTTGAGTGGTAACTAATGTGTAAAATGAGCAATAATAGTAAATGATAAATAGTCAATATTTTCCAGTGGTAGTTTCCAAATACCAATGTAATTAGCTAAGGTTTTTTGACAATCAAGTGCAGAGGGAGTGAGCGGTCAACAACACAAGAGAACCTAACTTCATGGACTTGCCCATGTAATGAATTCATTCACATTAGCTGAATAAGCACATAGCTTACTAATATAATTTTGATTCGTTTCAAAAGGATGCATAAGGCTATAGTAATAAATAACAAGTACACCTAGCACAGTATCTGGCGTGAAGAAATGTTCATTATGGAACGGGTATTTAAGATTGCTATGGAAGATTGCAACTGTACGATTACTTTATAGCCACTGTACCAGTCAATTTGGATTACGTTACGTTTCGGTAACAGAATACCTTAGTATATATAAGAATAGCCTCGAAAAAAGAACTCGCATTATGCCTTGGCTCAGTGGTGATTCTGCTCCGTACCTTCTTCATTCCAGAATTCAAGATGTAAGAGACTTTGCCAAATGTACAGTAATGGGGGGGAAATACACCTGGTTGGGAGTCACATAATGGCTGTTAATGTTTCTACTTGGAAATAAATACACATGTTAACTCCTTTTCATATATATTGACTAATAAGTCAAAACTTAGCTTGAAAATAATGGAGGTAGACTGGGTAATTCTCCCAGAGTTTTGAAACGTAGTCAAAGTTAATGCCATATATCACACTACTAAGTAAAATATTACAAAATTTTGGGAATCCATAATAAGTTTCTCTATTGGAATGCAAGAAATATTAGAAATAAAATTGTTAGCAACAAAGTGACAAAATGCATCTTGCTATCTGTGTGTGAGAGAGAAATAGAGACATTGGTTTCTTTGGTACTTAAACCTTTCTACGGTATTGGTGTCATATAATTATATAATAAGCCACCGGTATACTTCATAATTAATACAAGTATTATAAGTTTTATGTTAATTTAAATTAAAATGATTTACTAACTTCTTCATGGTGATGTGTTACCTTTTCCATATATTAAATTAGAGAAAGTTATATCATTCCTCCAACTTTATTCTCTGCCTGGCATCTTTGGGAACATTCTCCCAATTAACCTATCTACCTATCTTTATGTCTTTGTCTTCTGGGCTTAAAAGGAAAGATTAATTGTTGGAGCGAGAATTCCGTTCAGAGGAAGAGGTATTTCCCATGGTGTTGGGTGTAAGTCTCTGGTGACTGCAGGTATATGAACGTCTCTTGTCCTGAAGAAAGATCAGTAGATAGATGCAACTACCACGTGGGAAAATAAGGTTCAAAAGGCCCGAAGATAAAGGCATTAAACAGAGCCAGTTTTTTACCACAACATAAACAATACCATCGTGGAAATATTGTTTCATGTAAGAGACACAGTAGGGTACATAACTGCCATGATAGTTTCATGGACAATTGCATCATTAAAGGAGGGATAAATCAAAGCAGGCCCTAAACAAAGAAGCTAAACTCATTCCATATTTAAAAGAATGGCATCTGGTTAAAACCGATTTTGCCCAGGGATAAATTATTAATGTATCCAGTTGGTAAATATCTCATGTTCAAGACAATATAGTTTATTGTCACAAACAGGCTCAGTGACAACGTATCAATATAAAGAAACAAATCTTCATTGGTTTCCAACAAATCAATTATACATAGCAAGCACTGCCATAGAGAATGTGTGAACAAATTACTCAAGTGTTTACTTATGAAAATTAATTGAGCTGTCGCTATCTATGCATTTTTTGTGTATTTATGATTTGTGCAATTTACTACAAATAATGGTTTTATTAAATTGTCCTTTCACACTTTTATTTTCTGTTTTAGCTTAAATGTTAATGTCTAAATATAATCATGATTCTTTCTTTCAATCTGCATGGAAACGTCATAAAATAAACAAGAATATTTTCCCCATCCTCTTTTGATTGATATTTGACCTTCTTTCTGATGAATAACATTGTATATATTTCAGTCCGCATACATGTAAGCTTTTCTTTGCCATAAATTCATGGATGGGCTTGATGGAAAATGTGTACATATGTTATTGAACTAATTTATATGCTTCTCAACAATGCATGACATTACCAGTTTCTGTTTTCACTAGCTAATACACAGTTCCCACAAATGACCTGTAAAGCACTTTTATTTGAATTTTTAATTTACCTGATCAGAAAGACTTTTCCTTGCTCAATAAAACCACAAATATTCAACCAGCTGTGTAACTACTATTTTCTTTTCTACTTTTAAAAAATTGCCTATCCTTTTTAGATCTAAGATTTAAGGAAACACTTTCCTTATCCAGCTTCAATTCCATGGTCCATATTTACAATGATAGCTTGCACACATCTCTCTAGCCACACTAGAGTCTTGCGGCGCCATATCTATTTAAATACAGCTTCCTTGGTTCTGACCATATCCTGCTGAATGTGACTGGAAAAATATACAAAACATCGTCACTTCAAATTTGTCATCTCTAGCGGACTTTTAAACCTCCAAGGATGGCCGTTCGTTTGCAATTCGTTCATTGTTTCTCTTTCTTGATGTCGATTTCATACCATTTTAGTTTTTCTTAATCCTGAATGTTTCCTGTTTCTACAACACTTTTGTCTGATGACTTGTTTACTAGCTCAATCCAGGTATTAAAAGATTCAGAAGAAAAGTTTTATGTCTGTGTTATTGTTACCCATTTATCTGCAAATTTCCACATTTCCTCAATATTCTCATCTGTCAGTGAGGAGACCTTGTGCACACTGCAAAGTAACACCAACCTTTCGCCATATAAAGCAGATTCCCACCTCTATCACCTACACAGGGATATTTTTAAAACTGCCCTCCCTTCTTTCTTGTGTCATAATTTTTTCTCTTCTTTACTGGATCATTTCCTTCAGAATACAAAGTATGTACTTTGTATTTCAACTTAAAGTATTATTTGATTCCATTTTACTGTACCTCTATAATCAGATTTATCAGTTACATATCCAGAAAAAAAGTATTAAAATATTGTGGTACTCACTATTTCCTTTTTTGGGGGGGGGGGCTTCTATTTGGTATTAAACCCAATTCACTTAGTAATTTTCCCAACCACATATGCCAAAACCATTCCTGTTAAGGCTACCAAAGTCATCTACCATTTTATAAACTGACATCAATTCTCAGTCTATTTCGTGCTACCAACAACACTGACAAATGTAACTCCCTGAACTTTGATGTAGTGTATCATTTGGCTCAAATAATCATTAATTTCTTGTGTTTTTCTTTACCCTTATATGTAGCTCCTTTTTTCCCTTGAAAATCGTTCTTCTTTGCCTCAATTTTTTAACTCTGCATTTTCCTGAGTTCAATACTTTCTCTCCTTAATACTGAGGCTAATTTTGATAGTCTGGTATATTTTATATGGTTTCTCTAAATCTTTTGCCTCTCTATAGAATTGACTTCCAAATTCAACTTCCCATCTTAGGCATTCCTTCTAAATGCAGCTATGTGTTTAGAAAGAAATCCATTTGGGTGTCTAATAAAATCTCAGTATTCCAAGACTAGAATCCTTATCTCTCATCTACCTACCAAATGTTCCAAAAGATGGGAATTTCTTCTTTTCGGACTAAATGGTTACTCCCTTACCTCTATTGCCAACAATGAAGCCAGTGTAATCTACTCAAACCTAGACAAGAAACTTTCCCTCTGCTCATAACTCTCCAGAGACCCGCTAGTACTCACAGGGATCCACAAAACCCTGATAAATTGAGTCTAACCTGCTTATTTCTTTATAGATCTGAACTTCTAGTGTTCTTGCTCTTTATCAGTCCACAACTTTTATACTGGTTGCCTTGCCGGTCTTAAACAGACTGGGGATGTCTCACCCTAAGGCCTTTGTCTGACTGATCTCTTTGTCCAAGTGCCTCCTCCAGAGGTGTCTGTAGAGCCAGCTACTTCCCTTCCTTCAGTTCTCTGCTCAATATGGCAGAACAGGGGTTTCCAACATTTATTCCCCCCATAGAAACGATAATTCTGACAATCTCCCATGAATGACAATATCATTGTGGAAATTCTGGAGTCCAGACGAGGGGTACTGGCACCCTGTTGAAGCAAAGAATGTAAGAATAGCTACATAAGAGAATCAAAGAATATTTTCATTACCTGTGTCATCCCTTCCCTAAGGCAGCACAACTCAGTGCCAAGAGAGAGCCTCTAACCCCATGACTTCTCTCATGGGGAGAAATAAGAGGTTAATTAGTGCCTAGCTTCCACAGTCATTCAGGATACTGCCCAATAGTCCCATTTCTTTCTCACTTACCCAAAACACTGAGAGGATCTGCATCATTGAATAGTCTGAGGCGGCTAGGAGCAGGGAAGGAGTCAGGGGTTCACAGCAACTGCGTGCACAACTGAAAGAATGACGGTGATTTCTACTGAATACCTTGTGCTTTCCACCAATAGGGTCACTCATGAACTTCATAGGCTGAATCATCTGTGGGCCCCTCAACCAGTGCACATGTGCCCTCAGCAATGCATGTGCCCATCGGACCTTGTGGCCATTGCCCCACATGCCCATGAAGATAGTGGGCTAAAACCTCTGCAGATCATGCACAAGAATGTTTAGACAGCTGGCTTGGCTCAGCTAGGTTGGGAGACTATGAATAATCTTGAATACTTCATGATCAGTGCCTGAAAGAAAAAAGAAACAGGGAGTTGTTAGCACTCATCCTGGTTCTGAGGGTTTTGAAAAAGGCATACAATCTTCTAACTTACTCTGAAGAGGGAATGAAGCTGGTGTGTCCATAGAAGAGATCATAGAGACCTCCAGAACCCATAGCCTGGTTGACTGGTGAAGATCTTTGTCTCTGGAATCCAGTCAATAAAGACAGCAGATTACTTCTTCAAATGCAAAGACATCAATGCAAGACATCCAAAAAAAATCAGTAAAGCATGACACCAGCAAAGGAGAAAAATAATTTTCCATTAACTTACATCAAAGAAATAGAAAACTGTGAATTTCCTGAAAAATAATTGAACTACTTGTTCTAAAGAATCTGAGCAAGAACACAGACAGTTCAATGAAATCAGGGCAACAATATATGAACAAAATGAGAGTTCAATAAATATATAAAATCGTAAAAAAACAAATAGAAATTTTGCAGTTAAAAACACAAAGGATGAAATGAAAAATCCAATCAAAATCACCAACAGCATCCTTTATCAAACAGAAAAAAAGAATCTGTGAGCTTGAACAGAAGCCATTTGAAATTATACAGTCAGAGAAAAAAATGGAAAAGATTGAAAAAATCCTGCAAGATTTTGATTTACCATTCTGTAAATCAAAATATACACTATGATAATCCTAGGAGGAAAAAAAAAAAAAAGGGAAGAAGACTTATTTTTTTTTAGATGACTAAAACTTTTTTTTTTAATTTTGGAAGAAACATGGATATCCAAGTTCAAGATATTCACAAAGAGGATTATAAAAATATTTACAAATAGGTTCAGTCCAAAGAAAATTGTACTGACACATTATAATCAAAATTAGTAAGTCAAATACAAAGAGGAAAATTTTAAATCATTGAGAAAAAAGTGACAAGGGAACCCTCATAAAGCTATCAGTATATTTCTCATCAAAATCCTTAAGGGCTGACCCTTAAGAGAGTGGAATAATATATTCAAAGTTCTGAAAGAAAAGAAAAAGCCAAGCAAAAATACCAAATCGAGCAAAGCTGTCCTTCAGAAATAAAGAATAATTAAATACCATCCCAAACAAACAAAAGTTAGAGGAGTTTATCACCACTAGAACTGCTTTGCAAAAATGTTGAAAAGGAGCTCTTCAAGTTAAAAAGTCATTAGTAGCACAACACCTCTGAAATTATAAAATTTAATAGTAAAGGTAAGTAAATAGTCAAATTTTTGATTGCTGTAATATTTTAATGGTGGTGCATAAATTGCTTTTTACTCTAGTATGATAGTTATAAGATAAATGTATTTAAAACAATTATAGCCACAAGAATTTGTAAAGGGATACACTATAAAATATGGACACTGCAATATCAATAACAAAAATTTTGAAAGGGTAAACAGCAGAGTTTTTCTATGTGATTGATACTGTTTTCAACTTCAAACAGACTATAATAAATATGTTTTATGTAAGCTTCACTGTTCCCACAAGGTCAAATATTTTAGTAAATACACAAACATAAATAGAAAGGATTTAAAGCATATGCTACAAAAAATCATCAAATCACAAAGGAAGACAGCCAGACATGAAGCAAGGAACAAGAAAATAGTCATAAAAATGAACAAAATGGCAAAAGTAAATCTTTACCTATCAAGAATTACATTAAATATTAATGGATTAAATTATCCAATCAGAAGGCACAGAATGGCTGAATGCATTAAAAAGAAAAAAAAACAATTATTTACAACAGAAACATTTGTTTAAAGAATACACGTGGATTGAACTGCCTAAGGCAATCTACAGATTTAATGCAATCCCTATCAAATTACCCAGGACATTTTTTACAGAACTGGAACAAATGATCCTAAGATTTATATGGAATCACAAAAGACCCAGAACTGTCAAAGCAATATTGAAGAAAAAGAATGAAGCTGGAGGAATAACCCTCCCAGACTTCAGACAGTATTACAGAGCTACAGTAATCAAAGCAGCATGCTATTGGCATAAAAACAGACATATGGATCAAAGGAAGAGAATAGAGAACCCAGAAATAAATCCACAAACTTATGGTCAATTAATTTTTCTCAAAGTAAGCAAGAATATACAGTGGAGTACAGTTTCTTCAGCAAATGGTGTTGGGAAAACCGGACAGCTGCATGTAAATCAATGAAGTTAAAATACTCCCTCATACCATATACAAAAATAAACTCAAAATGGCTAAAAGACTTAAGACAAGATATTATAAATCTCTTAAAAGAAAACACAGGCAAAACATTCTCTGGCATAAATCTCATCAATGTTCTCCTAGGGCATTCTACCCAGCCAAAAGAAATAAAAGCAAAAATAATCATGGGGCCTAATTAAACTTACAGACTTTTGCACAGCAAAGGAAACCATAAACAAAACAAAAAGACAACCTACAGAACCAGGAGAAAATATTTGCAAATGATGTGATACACAAGGGCTTAATTTCCAGAATATATAAACAGCTCATACAACTTAATAATAAAAACAAACAATCCAATCCAAAAAATGAACATAAGACCTAAACAAGCAATTCTCTAATGAAGATATACAAATGGCCAATAGGCACATGAAAACATGCTCAATATCACTAATTATCAGAGAAATGCAAATCAAAACTACAATGAGGTATTACCTCACACCAGTCAGAATGGTCATCATTCAAAAGTCCGCAAACAATAAATGTTGGAGGGGCTGTGGAGAAAAGGGAACCCTCCTACACTGTTGGTGGGAATATAGTTTGGTCCAATTGTTATGGAAAACAGTATAGAGATTCCTCAAAAGACTAAAAATAGACTTACCATATGATCCAGCAATCCCTCTCTTGGGCATATATCCAGAGGAAATTCTAGTTTGAAATGATACACACACCCCAATGTTCATAGCAGCACTATTTACAATAGCCAAGATATGGAAGCAACCTAAATGTCCATCAATAGATGACTGGATATAGAAATTTTGATATGTTTATACAATGGAATACTACTCAGCCATAGAAAATAATAAAATAATGTCATTTGCAGCAACATGCATGGACCTGGAGATTTTCATTCTATGTGAAGCAAGTCAGAAAGGGAAAGAAAAAATACTACATGAGGTCATTTATATGTGGAATCTAAGAAAACAAACAAACTTATTTACAAAACAGAAGCAGACTCACAGACATAGAAAACTTATGGTTAACAGGGAGGGAAGCGGGTGAGAAGGGTTAAATTGGGAGTTTGAGATTTGCAGATACTTATATATATAAAATAGAAAAACAAAAAGTTTATACTGTATAGCACAGGGAACTATATTCAGTATCTTATAGTAACTTACAGTGAAAAAGAATATGAAAATGAATATATGTATGTTCATGTATGACTGAAGCATTATACTGTACACCAGAAATTGACACAACATTGTAAACTGACTATACTTCAATAAAAAAAATTATATATAAAAAAAGGGCAGAAGACCTGAATAGACATCTCTTCAAAGAAGAAATACAGATGACCAACAGGGACATGAAAAGATGCTAAACATTGTTAATTATCAGAGAAAGGCAAATTAAAACCACAATGAGATATCACCTCACATTTGTCAGAATGCCTATCATCAAAAAGACTACAGATCTAAAATGTTCTCCAAATTTGGAGAAAAGGAACCCTCATATATGTTGATGGGATTATAAATTGGTGCAGCCACAATAAAAAATAAAAACACTAATTCAGAAAGATACATGCTTCCCAATGTTCACAGCAGGATTATTCACAATTGTCAAGATATGGAAGCAACCTAAGTTCCCATCAATAGATGAATGTGTAAAGAGGATGTGGTATATGTATAAAATGGAATACTACTCAGCCATAAAAAAGAATTAAAATTTACCATTTGCAACAACATGAATGAACTTTTATCATATTTTCCTAAATGAAATAGGTCACACAGAGAATGATAAGTACTGTATGATATCACTTATATATGAATTCTGAAAAATAAAATAAACTAATGGATAAAACAAAAATAAAACAGGCATAAATATAGATAACTAACTAGTGGTTACCAATGGGAAGAGGGAGCAGCGTGGGTCAAGAGAGGTGCGTGGGTTTAAGAGGCACAAAATATTATGTATATTCTGCCCAAGTTTGGTTGTGGGGTTTCTTTTTATACTGAGTTGTATGAGCTGTTTGTACATTTAGGGTATTAATCACTTGTTTGTCCCTTCATTTGCAAATATTTTCTCTCATTCCATAGGCTGTTTTTTCATTTTGTTGATGGTTTCTTTTAGTGTGCAAAAGCTTTTAAGTTTGATTCAGTCTTATTTGGTTTTTTATTTATTTTATTGTATTTATTTTATTTATTTTTAATTGAAGTATAATCAGTTACAATGTGTCAGTTTATGGTGTACAGCACAATGTCCCTGTCAGACATATACATACATATATTTGTTTTCATATTCTTTTTCATTAAAGGTTATTACAAGATATTGAATATAGTTCCCTGTGCTATACAGAAGAAATTTTTTTCATCTATTTTTGATTATAGTGGTTAATATTTGCAAATCTTGAACTCTCAAATTTATCCCTTTCCAACCCCTTTACCATGGTAACCATAAGATTATTTACCATGTCTATGAGTGTGTTTCTGTTTTGTAGATGAGTTCATTAGTGCCTCCTTTTTTTTTTTTTTAAGATAACACATGAGTGATATCATATGGTATCTTTCTTTCTCTTTCTGGCTTACTTCACTTAGAATGACAATCTCTAGGTCCATCCATGTTGCAGCAAATGGCATTATTTTATTACTTTTATGGCTGAGTAGTATTCCATTGTATAAATAGACCGCAGTTTCTTTAACCAATCACCTGTTGATGGACATTTAGGTTGCTTCTATGTCTTGGCTATTGTATATAGTGCTGCTATGAACATTTGGGTGTATTTATCATTTCAAGTTAGAATTTCCTCTGGATATATGCCCAGGACTGGTCTTGCTGGATCATATGGTAAGTCTATTTTTAGTCTTTTGAGGAATCTCCATAGTTTTCCCTAATGACTGGACCAAACTATATTCCCACCAACAGTATAGGAGAGTTCCCTTTTCTGCACACCCTCTCCAGCATTCATTGTTTGTGGACTTTTGAATGATGACTGTTCTGACTGGTGTGAGGAGATACCTCATTGTAGTTTTGATTTGCATTTCTCTGATAATTAGTGATATTGAGCATGTTTTCATGTGCCTATTGGTCATTCGTGTGTCTTCATTGGAGAATTGCTTGTTTAGGCTTCAGCTTATTTTTGGAGGTCTTATTTGTTATTTTTGCTTTAATTTTTTTTGTCTTGAGAGACTAATTTAAGAAAATATTGCTACAATGTATATCAAAGCATGTTTCTCTTTTGTTCTAAGACTTTTACGGTGTCATATCTCACATTTTTGTCTTTAAACTCTGTTGAGTTTAATTTTGTATATGATCTGAAGGGCGGTTCTGATTTCATTTTTTCACAGGTAGTTGTGCAGGTTTCCCAACACTGCTTGTTGAAGAGATTGTCTTTTTTTTCTGTGCTATATCCTTGGATCCTTTGTTGTACATTAATTGCCCATTTAAGTGTGGGTTGATTTCTGGGATCTCTGTTCTGTTCCCTTGATCTCTGTGCCTGATTTTCTGCCAATACCATGCTGTTTTGATTACTGTAGCATTTAGGTATAGTCTGAAGTCTTGAAGGGTTACACTCCAGCTTTCTTCTTTTTCTTCAGAATTGCTTTGGCAATTCAAGGTCTTCTGTGGTTCAATATAAATCTTAGGATTATTACTTTCAGTTCTATGAAAAATGCCAAGGGTAACTCTATAGATTAATCTACAGATTAAATCTGTAGATTTTGGGGGGGTGGTAAGGCCATTTTAGCAATATTAATTATTCCTATTTCAGAGCACTAGATTTTTCCATTTCTTTGAATTAGCCTCAATTTCCTTTATCAGTGTTCTATAGTTTTCAGTGTATAGGTCTTTAAATGCTTCATTAAGTTTATTAAGAGTTAGGGGGGTTTTTTGATGCTGCCTTAAATGGAATTTTTACATTCTTTTTTCCTGATATTTTGTTATTAGTGTAAAGAAATGTAACAGATTTCTGTGTACTAATCTTGTATCCTGCTATCTTGCTGAAGTCATTTATTACTTCTTATGGTTTTAGGGAGGAGAATTTAGGGTTCTTGATATAGAGTATCATGTAATCTGCAAATAGTGTAAGTTTTACATCTTCTCTTTTAATTTGGGTCCATTTTATGTATTTTGCTTGTCTGATTCCTGGCCAAGATTTTCAATACCATGTTGAATAGTAGTGATGAGAGTGGACATCCTTATCTTGTTTCTGAATCTAGTAAGAAGGCTTTCAGATTTTCAATGTTGAGGATTTTGTTACCCATGAGTTTGTTGTCAGTGACTTTTAATATGTTGAGGTATGCTATTTCTATACCCACTTTGATGAGAGTTTTTAATCATACGTGGATGTTGAATTTTGCCAAATTTTTTTTGCCTCTCTTGAGATGATTGTGTAATTTTTTTTCTTTCCTTTTGTTAATGTGGTGTGTCACATTGTTTGATGTCATATGTTGAACCATCCTTGTGTCTCTGTATTATTCCAGCTTTATCATGGTGTATAACAGTTTTCATGTATTGTTGAATTTGGTTTGCTAATATTTGTTGAGAATTTTTGCATCTATATTTATCAAAGATATTAGCCTGTAATTCTCATTTTGTGTAGGGTCTTTGTCTGATTTTGGTGCTAAAGTGATGTTGGCTTCATGGAATAAATTTGGGGTTGTTCCTTCCTTTTCAATATTTTGGAATAGTCTGAGAAGGATAGATATGAATTCTTTCTATATGTTTGGTAAAATTTCCCAGTGAAGTTACCTGGTCCTGGTCTTCTGTTGGAAGGAGGTTTTTTTTTTTAATTACAGATTCTGTTTCACTCCTAGTGATCAGTCTATTCAAACGGTCTATTTCTTCTTGACTAAGTCTTAGCAGTCTATATGTTTCTGGAAATTTTTCCCTCTTCTAGGTTGCCCGATTTGTTGCAATTGCAACTGCAAATATCTGTTCATAATATTTTCTTATGACTGTTTGTGTTTCTGTGGTATCTGTATCAGTTGTCATTTACCCCCTTTCCTTTCTTATTTAGTTTATTTGGGTACTCTCTTTTTTCTTTAGGTGAACCTGGCTAGAATTTTGTTGGTTTTGTTTATCTTTTCAAAACAAAAAATTCTTACCGAGGGCCTGTTTGCCCAAGTTTCTGTGTTTATCCGCTGTGCATTCTTATGGAGCCTCCTCATGTACACATTGACAATGTCTGCTGTGGTTTGACCTACAGCACCATTTGCGTGCTGACTGTGGGCTATGTGGCTCCCCCAAGATCATACCCCAGGCCCTGCAGATTGTCTTTGCACTTCAATATCAAGCCCTGTCCCTGAGCCTGTCTGCTTGAGATTTTGTGCTTAGCCACTGCACATTCTTGTGGCGCTGCCTGGTGCATGTGCGGACAGTGTCTGCCCTGTTCAACTGGCTGCTCTGACACCTGCAAGGACAGTAGTTTCTACCGTGCTCCCCAGATCACACCTCAGGTGCCTCAGCCTGTCTCTGAATAGCTAGACTAAGTCTTTGCCCTGAAAGTGAGGGAATGGAAAGCGATATTTCATGCAAGTGGAAATGACAAGACAGTGAAAGTAGCACTACACATATTAGACAAAACAGACTTTGTCTTCCATAAGGACAGACAAAGAAGGGCACTATACAATGATTAAGAGATCAGTCCAAGAGGATGTTACACTTGTACGTATATATGCACCCAATATAGGAGCACCAATATTCATAAACTGAACCCTAACACAAGTAAAGGGGGAAATTGACAATACTACAAAACTAGTAGGAGAATTTAATTAATTTAACTGACATCAACAGACAGACCATTTAGCCAGAAAATCAGTAAAACAACAGAGGCCCTAAATAACACCATAGATCAGTTGGATTGCATTGATATCTAAAGGACACTACAGGATATCCAAAAAGAAGCACACATTCACACACACACACACACACACACACACACACACACACACACACACACACAGAATACACATTATTTTCAAGCACACATGGGACATTCTCTAGGATAGATCACACAGTAGGTCACAAAACAAGCTTCAACAAATTTAAGAGGATAAAAAGCATTTTAAGCATCATCTAACCACTGCAGTATGAAACTAGAAATTAACCACAGAAAGAAAAAGTGGAAAAGAACAAACATATGAAGACTAAACAACATTCTACTAAAAAAAACAATAAGTCAATAATGAAATCAAAGAGGAAATCAGAACATATCTCCACACAAATAAAAATCAAAGCACATCCTTACAAAAATCTATGGGATGCAACAAAATTAGTTATAAGAGAGAAGTTCATACTGATAAAGGCATTCCACAAGAAACAAAAAGTTTCAGTTCTGTGAAATATGCCCTGGGTAATTTGATATGGGCACATATCCAGAAGGAACCCTACTTCAGAATGACACCTGCACCCCAATGTTCATAGCAGCACTATTTACAATAGCCAAGACATGGAAACAGCCTAAATGTCCACCAACAGATGACTAGATAAAGAAGATGTGGTATATTTATACAATGGAATACTATTCAGCCATAAAAAATGACAACATAATGCCATTTGCAGCAACATGGATGTTCCTGGAGAATGTCATTCTAAGTGAAGTAAGTCAGAAAGAGAAAGAAAAATACCATATGAGATTGCTCATATGTGGAATCTAAAAAAAAAAACAAAACATAAGTACAAAACAGAAACAGACTCGTAGACATAGAACACAAACTTGTGGTTGCCAAGATGGTTGGGGGTGGGAAGGGACAGACTGAGATTTCAAAATGTAGAATAGATGAACAAGATTACACTGTATAGCACAGGGAAATATATACAAGATCTTACAGTAGCTCATGGTGAAAAAAAATGTGACAATGAATATATATATGTTCATGTATAACTGAAAAATTGTGCTCTACCCTGGAATTTGACACAACATTGTAAAATGACTATAACTCAATAAAAAAAGTTAAAAAAAAAGTTTCAAATAAACATCCCAGCTTCCCACTTAAAAGAATTAGAAAAAGAATAAACAAAACCCAAAGTTAGAAGAAGTAAGGAAATAATAAAAATCAGAGAGGAAATAAAATTTATATTAAAAACAATAGAAAAGATCAATAAAACCAAGAATCTTTTTTTGATAAGATCAACAAAGTTGACAAATCTCTAAACAGGCTCACTGAGAAGAAAAGATAGAGGCCCCAAATAAAATCAATGAGAAATGTATGGGTATAAGAAATATATGCATATTCTTTATGTATGAATTTAGGAGAAATCATTATCTATTATGAGATTTATCAGGATTTTTCATGTGGGTGCATCCCTGTGTAGACTGCATGTCCAATATCTTTGGTACAAGGATTGTTTTTGATACGGACACCAATCACAAATTTCCTCAGGCTATACTGGTCATTATCACCTTGAGAGGAAGTGTGGTTTTTGTTGGGTGTTCTAAAGCTTTGTAGGATGTGAAGTGAGACTTTTTCCCTGCACTGTGGCTGCTGCTGGCCTATCAGGGGCATCATCTGCTCCTCAGTTGTTCAAGTAGAAGCTCTGAGGTTGGAGCTTGATTAGGGCCTATTCCCCATGAGTGCCTTCCCTGTCCCAAAAGGAGGGGATTGCTGAAGCAAGGGAAGCCTGGGCACTCACATAGGACCGATTCACTGCCTTTGTAGGCATCTGTGGCTCTGTTTAGATGCAGCCCAAAGTTGTGTCCCTTTCCCTGTTTTGTTCATCCTAAATCTAGTGCACATCTGTAGTGTGGAGTGTGTAGAGGTGTGGCACTTGTTTAGCTAGGGCTGTGGGTCACAGTGTTGTGGTTGCACGAATTGAGGGGGCATTCTGGGTCACCTCTGTGGCAGTCTTCTCCCAAGACCTGTTTGTCCCAGATCCAGTGATAAGCTTCATTGTGGTGTGGGGGTGTCAGAGCTTTGGCTCAGCTGGGGGACAAACTATGGCATGCTCTCGTGATCCCACCTAAGTGTGCACTGACAATGGCCACCTCCACGGCACCTGGATCACATGCCAGGCCTCCCCAGTCTGTGCATAGCTAGACTGAGCCTTTTCCCAGGAGTCAGTTGGCCAGACCTTGCACCAAGCAGTGGCGAAGAGTGAGCAGGACTAGAGCATTTGACCCATTTGAATCGCAAGAGCATGAGAGGCAGCAACCGCCAGTACAAAGCTCTCTTCACCTTGATTCTTGGTAAGCCAACATTCGTGCACTCTCCAGTAGAATCTACGTCTCTCTAGCTCTTCTATCTGTCCCATTGGTTCTCCCAGCAGCCAAGATGGCTTGTCTCCTCCATGCGGTATCCCAGGACTAGGATACCCAGTCTGTGACTCAGTCTGGTGCAACGGTCCATCCATGCAGACTTTCTCTTTCTTTCACATTTCTCTTGCTGGCTGGGGGGAGTCCCCATCCTACACTTATTTTTTTCCATCTCAATCAGTTACATGGAAACCTTTCTTGCAGCTTTTGGTATAAACGATTTCTTCTACCAGTTTCCAGTTAATTTCCGTAAGAATTGCCCCACGTGTAGATGTAACTTTTATGTTTTTTGGTTTTGGTTTTGTTTTGTTTTGTTTTTGGTGTGTGTGCGGAGTGATCTATGTCTCCTACTCCACCATCTTGGTCCCTCCTCCTCTCATCAATGTTTTGCAGTTCCTCGTGTACAGATCATTAACCTCTTTGGTGACATTTATTTCTAAGTATTTTACAGGTTTGATGGTATTGTTAAAGGTATTTATTTCATAATTCCTTTTTCTGATAGTTTGTTTTGAGTGTACAAAAACACAACTGACTTTTGTATGTTGATACAGTATTCAACGAATTTCATGAATTTGTTTACTAGGGCTAACAGCTTTTGGTGGGTTATTAAGGTTTTCCATATACAAGATCATATAATCTGCAAACAATTAATTTTAATTTATTCTTTCAAATTTAGCTGTCATTTATTTCTTTTCCTTGCCTAATTGCTCTGGCTAGGATTTCTAACACTTTGTTAAATAGGAACAGCTAATGTGAACATCCTTGTGTCTTTTTTTTTCCGATATTAAGATTTAGCCCTTCAATTGTTTAATATAATGTTAACTATAGATTTGTCATATATGGCCTTTACTATGTTAAGGTAGATTCCTTATACACCTAATATGTCAAGAGTTTTTATCATGAACTCATGATGAGTATTGTCTAATGTTTTTTTTTCCTCCATCTATTGAATTTATCACAAGTAGCTATTTGCCATTCTGCTAGTGGGATGTATTTTATTTGCTGATTTGCTTTTGTTGACACATCCTTGTAAGGCAGAGAGAAATCCCACTTGATCCTGCTGTATAACATTGTGATGTGTTGTTGAGTTTTGTTTGCTGGTATTTTGTAGAAAAATTTTTGCATCTATGCTCATCATGCATATTGGGCAGTGATTTTTCTTATAGTGTCCTTTTTTTGGCATTGGTATCCAAGTAATGCTGACCTGGTAATGTGAATTTCAAAGTGTTCCCTCTTCTTCAATTTCTTGGAATAGTTTGAGTAGAACTGACATTAATGATTCTTTAAATATTTGTAGAATTTACCAGTGAAGCCATTAGTTACTGGGTTTTCTTTGTTGGAAGGGTTTTGATTACTACTGAGACCTCATTAATTATTATTAGTCTCTTCAGATTTTCTATTTCTTCATTGTTCAATCTTGGCAGGATGTATATTTTTCAAAATTTATTCATCTTTTTTAAGTTATACAATTTCACAACATATACTTGTTTATATTAGTTTTTAATGATCCTTTTTACCTCTGCTCTATCCATTCAAAAATTCCTTTTCCATTTATAATTTTATTTAAATTTTCTCTGTTTTCTTAGTTTTGCCAAACATTTACCAATTTTATCTTCAAAGAATTACCTTGGTTTTGTTGATCTTTTCTTTTGTCTAGTCTCACATTTTTTTTCTGCTCTGATTTTTACCTTCCTTCTGCTAACTTTATGATGTTTGTTTTATTCCTCATTACTTGAGGTGGAGAGTTCATGTAAATTCCATGGCTGTCTAGGACAAGAGGTATACATGGGGAAACCAGAAGAGAGATGGAGAAGCCAGGAAAGAAAGAGACTAGGGAAGTTGTTTAGCGAAATAATAACTTTGAAAAGTTCTCACACACACCAGGGAATATAGAAGAACAATGGAAATCCACAATATAAGTTCACAACTAGATGCATGACCCAAAAAGGAATGGAGGAGACAATCTGTTTAGCATCTGGCTGAACTCTAGCATTTCTTCAAGCAAGAAACAAAGACTGAAGCCAAGTTGTAAAGGCATGTTTCAATGGTGCTGCATCACATTGCTAAACTGGAAAAAAATCAGCAGACTATTTTTAGGGTATGTTATTTGTTGTTCTCTTTGCTAGTGTTATTTGGGGGAGGCTCCAGATGTTGAAGGGAATATCTGTTGAATCTGTATGTGACCATTAACTAAAGAATTTGAGACTTCAGGGACCACACTTAACAAAATATGTAGTCTTTATTTTAACGATAGTTCAGAAAAAACACTAAACAAAAAAAATCATAAACCCCCAAAAGTAGCAACAACAACACATTATGAGAAGAGAGAAGAATCTGATTTCAAAACTCGCCATATTATAATATTCAAAATACCCAGTTGTCAAGCAAAAAACACATCTGAAGAATGCAAAAGAACAGAAACTACAGCCTATTTGTTAGAGAAGGCAGATATCCAGACATGAGCAGAGAAAGGGAGGCACGGGTCATGTGGCAGGAAACCATACATCTTGTGAACAACAGGGGTCCTCGGGCAGACAAGGAAAATCAGAGCTTCTGGACTCACAAAGCCATATATCTTGAGATGACAGGGGTCCTGTAGACAAAGAAAAGTGGAAAAGATGGGAATCTCCAGCATCCAAATGTAACTTTTTGTTCATTGTGCCTTTATTATAATAAAAATTAGTCTTCCAGATAAGAAGTACCCATCATGCACTTACGCCATGACACTTCCGTTCCAGGCTAAATAAGGGGAAAAAAAATCCCTCTTTCCCTTGGGAAGGTGAAACTGGGATAAAAATAAGGGAAAATGACCCCAAACTTTTTCCTCCTGAAGAATATTCCATCTGTTCATTTTTACACCCTATATAACCAGCTTGCCAAAGAAATTCTGCCCAGCTACACACCTGAGTCTGCCTGCTTGCCCCTTGTAAGTGTTCTATTGCTCAGTAAAAACTCACTTTGCAAGATGGCGGGGTAGAAAGATGTGGTGCTCACCCTCTCCCAACAAAATCTACACCTACATATGGAACAAATCTCACAGAATATGTGCTAAAGTTTGGTAGAATATCTCTTATAGTCATAAATATAAGAAAATCCTCACAAAATTGGGTAGGAAAGAAAAAAAGAAAAAGGCAAAGGAAATCAGTGCAGGACCTGTCCCCTGGGGAGGGAGTGGTGGGTAAAGGAGGAAAAGCTCCCTCACTCTGGGAAGCCCCTTCTCCTCTCCATGGGGAGGTGAGTGGGGACAGAAAGGGAGCTTCAGAGGCTTGGAGGAGAAAGCAGCAGCCGCTTCGCAGACAGAACTAAGGGAAACCAGCATAGAGTGTCCTTGCCATCCCTAGACCAAGACAGAAGCCAGTGGAAGTGGGCTGGGCCGGGCTGCTGGAGCGGGGGCTTCCACAGACAAGCCCAGGGAGAGGACTGGGGCTGGCTGGGCAGAGGCAGCCTCAGGGGACTGGATTTGGGTGCGGGCTAAGGCTAGGAGAGTGTGCAAAACATCCTGGATCCCCCCACAGAAAGCACCACTGCTGGTTCATGTGGGGAGAGGGGTGCGATGCAGCCCTGCCATAGCAGCCACCTCCACTAGCCCAGAGGGCACTTCTCATCACCATTGTTGGTGTGTTTTCTCGAGAGCAGAGGGGTGGGATTCAGACACAGCTTGTTCTCAGCTTGCTCTGGTAGGGGCACAATTGCTGTTGCACAGTTCCCAGTTGGAGATGGGGCTGAAACTTGAATCTGTAGCCAGGGATCCTGTGACTTTGGGTGGGACTGAGATTTGATTTGAGCCCCAGGCAGTGGTGGAAGATTTGCACCACTGGTACCTTTGAGGACCCATGCCTTTAGAGAACCAAGCAAAGTTCTGTGCACAGCAGGAGTGGGTCTGGCATTAACAGTGAGCCTGCGTACCATACATGGACAGAGGGCTGGGTCCTGGACTGACATGGTGGCTCACAGTGAATCTAAGTATGTGACTGCACATGCACTGCTGTGGGTCCTAGTGTCTCACACTGGCAGATCTGCAGTGGTGGCTCTGTGGGTGCAGAATCTGAGGGTCACCAAGCTGGATTGCTAACAGTCCTGCAGCTGAGGTGGGGACAAGGGCAGTGCCAACGGATGGCACTTTCTGGTGGGTATCTCCTGTGGAGGAGTACTCAGTGGCTTCCCTTCCAGCAGAAGCACTGCAGCCCTGCCCACCACACACCACAACTCAGAAATGGGTCTGAAAGCCTCTATTCCAAAAACTGGGGGGCAGACATGGCCCCTGTCAGGGGTGTGCCAACCACAGAGCAAAGAGGAGGCCCCGCTCAATAACCAGGGCAGGCTTTGGTCACCATACACCGACCGCACCGCCAATCAAGGTGATAACGGCCAGCACACGTGGGGAAGACATGGCAACTAAAACAGCCCTTTCGACAAAAATATTAGGCTCACATGGTCTACACAGGGATGGGCCAACTTAACAAAAAAACCTTCAAGATCACAATAGAAGGCTGTTACTTCTAATTTCAGAGACTCAGAGAAATAAGCAAAATGAGGAAGCAGAGGGACCACTCCCAAATAAAAGAACAAGAGAAATCCCCTGAAAGATCCAACAATGAAATAGACCTCGACAGTCTACTAGATCCTGACTTCAAAACGGTGATGATAAAAATACTGAAAGAAATGAGAGAAACTATCAATAGAAATGCAGAATACTATTAAAAAAAAGGAAATAGAAACGATGTTTAATAGATGAAGGATTGAATGTTAATGTTCTCCTTTGGCTCGATTGTATATCAAGTCCCATACTTCAAATCTCAGCCCAATATCGTCTCATGCAGGGAATATTCCCTAAGCCCTCCTTCCACTTGAAGTTAACGTATTTTTCACAGCACTTTATGTGGCCTTGGATTTCCAATCTACCGCAAGGTACTAAGCATTTCGGAGAGGGAACCCTCCCTAGATGCTTGCAGAGTTGGATCACGAGGAACCAGGTCGCCCTCGATAAAGGCAGGCACAGGACTTCTCTCTCACAGTAATGAGCAGCCACATTAATACGAGCATGATTTCTAAGATATGTCTCTTACACTGCAACCAAGCAGAGAGCAGGAAATTAAAAAAAAAAAAAAAGGAGAAAAGTCTGTTACTTTATTCTTTATTTTTAAATAATTCCAAATACACAAACCAGTACTATGAATAAAACTGTGCAATTAACACATACAAACTTTCCCTCGGTTCTCTTGTTAACATTGCACCTCTTTTGCTTCATCACCTTTTTGTCTACTCTCTCTGTTCAGCTGCACATCTTATGATATTTTCCTCCTTATTTTAATTATGTGTGTCCTAAGAACATGAATATTCTTCCATACAATCACAGTACAGTTTTCAACTTCAGAAAAAGTGTAACGTAGATTCACCACAATAGCAAAAACCATTTCTGTATACAAGGAGTATAAGAATGGGGAGTTTTCCAGCACAGGGAAATAATTCCTCTAAAATGGATGAATATGAGATGACACATCATGGTATTAGAGTCTGAGGAATAACATTGGCATAAGACCATAAATTTCTGATGTGTGGAGTGAAGAAAAACCAATACTATGAAAAGTTTTACTTCACAGTTTTCTGAAAGACGGACACCTCATTCAACATCTTCTTTAGAGCCCCCGTGACATCCTTATTCCTCAGACTATAGATTAAAGGGTTTAGCACAGGAGTGAGTATGGTGTAAAAGGCAGATACGACCATGTCCTTCTCAGGGCTGTGGTAGGAGCTGGGGAGCATGTAGGTATAAACGGCAGCCCCGTAGAAGAGGATGACCACAGCCATGTGGGAGGAGCATGTGGCAAAGGCCTTCTTCCGGCCCTCGGCTGAGCTCATCCTGTGGATGGTGAGGAGGATGAAAGAATAGGAGCTTGAGATGACTGTCACAGGGATGAGGAGCATGAGGACACAGCACAGGTACATGAGTGTCTCATAGAGGGAAGTGTCTGAGCAGGAAAGCTTCATGACAGCAGGGACCTCACAGAAGAAATGATGGATCTCCCTGGATCTGCAGAAAGGAAAGGTCATGGTGATGGGTGTGAGCATAAAGCCGTCCACCGATCCCAGGATCCAGCAGCCGGACACCAAGAGGAGACACACACGATGGCTCATGAGAACAGAGTAACGGAGCGGATGGCAGATGGCCACATAGCGGTCATAGGCCATGGCAGCCAGAAGAAAGAATTCTGAACCTACTAGAGTCAAGTAGAGAAACATCTGCATCCCACATTCAGGGGCTGAGATCTTATTCACAACCAAGACTTGGTCCATGAGCATCTTGGGCACGGTGACGGAAATGTACATCACATC
The DNA here is from genome assembly GCF_036321535.1 of Camelus dromedarius. NCBI lineage: Eukaryota > Metazoa > Chordata > Mammalia > Artiodactyla > Camelidae > Camelus > Camelus dromedarius. The sequence goes on from NC_087438.1 coordinate 115,154,201, forward strand.
CATGAGAGACAACTGGCTGATGAAAAAGTACATGGGGGTGTGGAGGTGGGCATCAGAGTGTATCAGAAAGATCAGGAAGCTATTTCCAGACAGGGCCATCAGGAAAATCACAACAACGACCACACAAAGGAGAGCTGGGTGCTTGGATTGACTGAAGAGCCCCACGAGGATGAAGTCCAGCTGTCCAGTGTGGTTGGCCATGGGGTTTCACCTAGAGCACCAAGGAGAGCTTTGTGATTAATAGATCAATCATGGGATATGACCACCTGAACTGAATGTCTGGTAAGCTTGTGGGATGTGTCTCTGTGTGTGTGTGCATGTGCGTGTGCACGTGTGTGTGTGCGTGTGGGTGTGTCTGTGTGTGTGTGTATGCATGCACAGCAAGCCAATTGTAATAACAGAAGACTGTGCCATAGGACTGTAACTTTGGGGATTATAAAATACTTGAAATTCAACAAATTTACTGAAAGACAAGGAATTCACACCTATGGGTCAAAAGAATTGGTTACTGATAATAAGTTTGCCAAAGTTCAAGGTTGTGAGTTTTCCTGATAATCAACAGTGTCATTTATCAACATGTGAAGAAATTTACGGAATCACTGCCCTATGCAAACACAAAAAGTAAATTATTGAAAAAAATAAATCAACCCCCTGTTTCTACAGTTTTTGTTGTTGTTGTTGTTGCTGTTGTTATAAAAATCAGAATTGAATAAACCTCTCTGGTTTCAGGACCCAACTGGATTTTTAAAATAAAAAAATCTTAGGGCTGCATTCCATATAAAATGAATTAGCAAGTAACTGAAACACAATTTGAGGAAATCCACTACAGAACCTTGAGCTCCCTTTGCCTGCAGGTTGAGGCCGTGCTCTGAGGCTCTGTGGTTGTGTGGGGCCAGTCATGCATCCACAGAAGCAGACTGGGTCTTCACCGGTGACCAAGCCCTCAGATACCTTAAGGACCCCGAGTGAGGAGGCCAGACTCTGAGGGTGCACTGTGGCTCTGGGTCCAGATTGTTCTCTACCCACCATTGCTTTGTCCACGCTACATACAAAAGGGGATAATAATGTGATCTCAGACATGGTTAGGAGTAAGGTTAAATTATGAGAATGCTTGTATCATTACCAGTTACAAGCCAATAAGCACATATATTGTTAACAGGTTAATATGCACAGTAATTATTATGCAGAATCTATGTGAGAGATGGCTGTTACTATTACTGCTTTACGATATGAGATGCATTGCTTTAGCTTGCTAGTTTTATCTGGCAGGTAAAAGAATTTTTATTTTATTTTATTTTATTGAGTTATAGTCAGTTTACAGTGTTGTGTCAACTTCCAGTGTAGAGCACAATTTTTCAGTCATACATGAACATACATATATTCATTGTCACATTCTTTGTCACCGTGAGCTGCCACAAGATCTTGTATACATTTCCCTGTGCTACACAGTATAATCTTGGTTATCTATTCTATATGTACCTGTCAGTACCTACAAATTTTGAACTCCCAGTCTGTCCCTTCCCATCCCCCTTCCCACTGGCAACCACAAGTTTGTATTTTATGTCTATGAGTCTGTTTCTGTTTTGTATTTATGTTCATTTGTCTTTTTCTTTTCTTTCTTTCTTTTTTTCTTTTTTTAGATTCCACATATGAGTGATGGCAGATAAAAATTTGAATTTGATTATTTCTGTAGCCCAAGACTACACTACATATAATCTCAAAATTTATGTAAATACATACAACCTACATAAATATGCAGTTATATAAATACAAATATATAAATATAAATAAATAAATAACATATATTTATTATTTAACTGTGGTTAAGCAGAATTTTATGGAGCACCTGATCCCTGTTCTGTCTACTACATGCTTCTCTAAATTCATCTTCTTAAAACTCACGCTATTTGTTCTAAATCTCAGGGTGAAGAACCAGCATGGGATGATCACTGCCATTTACAAGACAAGGCTTTCATTGTTTTGTGAACATCATCTGCTTTATTATCTTCAGCAATCAGTTTTTTTATGGAAACAGAGATGCAGAGAGGAAAACCAAAAAGTACTGAGAAGTCTACGACTCTAATTCAACCTTCTTTCTCTATTTTGCAGTTCACAGCCTACGTGTTGGATGCTGAAGACAAATGAAAGAAAAATACTTGGCTACCCCTAAGGACATCACACTCAGTCTGTTCAAGGACGCATGTTATATAAACATGATTTAAGTAGAATTTTAAAAGGTACAAAATAAATTAGAACAAAAGAAGCACAATGCATCTTAATAGAACCAGGAATAGCTTTTCCTACAATTTCTTTTACGGATATTAGACCTTTGCAACTTTTTAATGTATGACATGTAAAGTGTTAAATTTTACAAGCCCTTACAAACAAGAAAAAAATATTGGCCCCTCTTAGAAGAGTTTACAAGTCTTTCTGATGCAGGGCTATTGCAGGAAGAATTTCCGAGTTTCAAATATATTTCACACTCTTACAATAATTCCACAGATGAGTTAAATATTCAACTTATTAACAGTCCCATATTCTGGAGTGCTGAAGCAGTAGGCAACACTAAAAATTATTCTGATGCCTTAATATGAATATCTAACAAATCTTGGACATGTTGCATTAAAATAGATTATTTCTGTCAAATTCCACCTACACTGGTAGATGAAAACGGAGCTCTGTGCAAAATTTAAAAACAATCTGATCACCTGAAGACACACCGGTGGTTGAGTCTATTTGTGGTCAAATTCAAGTAAGAACTAGTGCCGTGACCAGCACATGTGAAGACCTCAGAGCTGTTGGCTGAATGAATGAAGGGAGAGCGGGAGGGCAGGTGGGAGGCACTGGGTAAAGCTCTTTTGCACTTTGGTAAACGCCGATTCTCCGGGATCAAGTCACACTGAGCAGCCCACCTGGGAAGCTAAACAGTCGAGGGAATACTGTCCGTACCACACAAGACAGTCAGCTTCCCTGTTCACTCTTACTTTCCTCTACCCAACTGACTGAATTCAACATGAACAAAATACTGCCTGAGCTCAAAATTAACAAAATAGTGTGTGTAATAGAGAAAGTACTAATAATTCTGGGAGAATAAGATCAAGTCTTTATTTGAAGCTGACAGCATCCCAGCAATTATTCTATTTCTTTACCATGTTTTTCTCCCCAGCGGACTGTGAGGCACATACTCATTTTATTCTCTCCTTTTGTAGGTTAAATAATTCCCGTTCCTGGAGCATCTGCCTACGTCACACGGTGCCCCTGCAGGAGCACTCACGTCTCAGCTCAGCTGTGGCGACATGCAGTGCCTGTTTGCCAGGACCCAGCCTTCCCTCCGAAGCCTACAGTTTGGGTATTAGCCACCCGCTGTCACGTTCTTCTGCGAAACATACATGATATCGAGACATTTGTTTCAGTGTTATTGCTACCAGAAGTAGTCCACTTTCAATGTCAAATTACTGCTTTTCCTTCTGTAAAATGTCAGCCTCAAACTCATCATACAATAATAAAGGAGGAATGTATATTCCTCAGTCTGTATAGAACCGGAAATCCAACCCCATGTCATAATACGCTGCAGTAAATAAATGTTATTTAAAAGATTCGAGGGGAAAAAAAACACATTTGCATCTTTCCGTAGAAATACATGGTAGAGAAAACATGAGGAAATATGGTCTAGAATTAATCAAATGTGGCAGAAGTGGAACACGTCAAAGCCAATAGTTACCCTTTGGTCCGGTCGCCCTGTCTTCCTATCTGATTGGCCCCAATAGCAGATGGTGCCAAAAGCCTCATCAAGTTGGGACAATGGAAAGTGGCCACAGTCTACTGTATAAAGAGAAACAGGAGCATGACGTCATCCCTGTGCCCGTTAGCAAATGGATAATAATTTTCTGTTGATAAATTCCCTCTGGGACCCTCAACTAGACTGCAATTAAGAGTGCTAGGAAAAGTCATACGTATTTCTGTTGCACCTTTCTGAATTTCTTCTCATGTCTTTTAAAAAATCTCCTTTTATTATTAAACTAGAAATCTTAACCAACATTAACAGTAATCTCAAGTCTTACCATTATCAGTAAATTCTTATCTATGAAATAAATGTTAGTTTATGTATGTTAGTTACATATGGCCTTAGCCTTTTCATATTAAAACATATCTTATTATATGTATGTGTATATATATATATATATATATATACATCCTCATTTAATCTTCAAGAATATTTTATGAGGTACTGATGCTTTTCTTAATATTTCACAGATACAGGCTCTGGAACTCCCAGTCTAACTGATGTGTCAAAGCCAGCTTGCTATTCAGTGCTGTGGTTGACACTAAAACTGACGTGATCTCCTTTACATCTTCATCGGAATCACTCTTCATCAAATAACTGACTTTACTCTTTCTTCTGAATTTCAGTTGTGGTCTGTGCTGCTTTAATGTTGCACTGCATTTGAATGTCAACATGGGCCTCAAAGGAAAAGATAAAAAACAGATACCATTACAAAGAAGCCTCAAAAATGAACCATAAGCTATTCTCAGACTAAAATCCTGCCTTAATATTTACATTCTGCTTTGAGACTACACATATTGATAAAGTGTATACCATACACCAGGCAGTTGGAATTGACAAGTGAACAAGACAGAAGAAGCCCACCTTCATGGAACTTGTAGACAAACCCTTCTGTGCCTTTTTCTATATGTGTGTTCTCAAAATGTTGAACATTTTCCCATGCCGTTTTTTTGTCCATGGCATCCTTGTACAGACAATGTCTTCTGTTTGTAAGGCTCACATTTGGGGCTGGAGCCCCCTGTGTCCTCCACCGTTTCAGGCTGCAGATGATTTGTCCTAACCCCTTTGTCAGGTGAGGACCATGCGGGAACTGCAGGATCCAGGACCCCAAAAGCAGTTTCAGCGGCACTGGTGGGATGCAGGCCTCTGGGCTGCAGCAGGGAAGGGTCCCCATCAATAGCCCCAGAATGTAGCATCTCCAGCAGCTCAGCAGTGAGGGACCCATGGGCCCCAGTGTTTGGTGAGGACTCCTGGTCCTTGGGTGACAGCACCCCCTTTCCTTCACAATGTGTGATCAGCAGCAAGAACTTCCATGTCCCCAGGCGTGAGGAAGTCAGAGAAACATAAAAAATGATATTACACATGCACCCAAGTGCCAGGTCTGCAGGACAGGGGCTTCAGAAGGACCAGGGCTGATCAAGGTGTGTTTAAGGAAATGGTCTTTTAAAATACACACATGAAACTCACAAGAGTGAACATGAATTTAGAAAAAGAAAGGAAGTCATAACAACAAATGGTCCCCTTTTCTAACATCTCTTTGAACAGCTTACCAGACATGCTCACATCATCTTGTGTCCTGACTTGGAGCCTCTCTTCCTCTTCCCACTCCAACCACCCCATGACTTCCAGCAACTGTCAGCACTTAGAGGCACACAGGGTGTGAGGCTCCAGAGCTTTGGCTCTCTTAGCTCCCGGTAAATCCTACTCTGAAGTGTCATTAGAAGATGGAGAGAGAGGAAAGACGTGACAGGCTTGGGGCTATAAGCATCACCATCGGAGGTTTGATGGAGAATGAATCTGGGAAGCAAGAATGCAGAGAGGGGTTTGATGAGTGTTGGTGAGACATGTAGTGAGTGACCGAGCGAAGGCACGATGACAGAGGTGTTAACCGTAGAGTTCTGTGGATGCACTCAGGGTACTGGGGCAGGGCATGTTGGAGAGGAAACTTAGAACTGAAGTTTGGGACTCAAGTCTCCCAATAGACATACAAATAGAGACAATGCAGGACCACTGGGTACCTGAATCAAAATTTCAGCACAGAGGAGAGTCCTGAAGTCATGGGCTAGGTGATGACCAATGCATGTGGGAAGGAATGAGGTTGCACAAGAAGGGAGGACAGAATTCTTACACCAGGAGCCAGAGCAGATAAGGTTAAGTTTCCATACTATCTCCTCTGTTCCAATCATCTATCACTAAATTTTAAAAAATATCTTGTTTAATTGATGTTAATTATGATACTTGTAAACATCTGATGGAACAGTTAGCCTTCTTTTTTTATTCTTTTTTTAAAATATATTTTTATTGAACTAAAGTCAGTTTGTAATGTTGTGTCAGTTTCTGGTGTACAGCACAATATTTCAGTCACATAGGAAGATCTGGCAGCCGTCACATGGAAGTTTGGAAAAATACTAAGTCCCACTTGACTTTGAGAAACTGGCATGGGTGGGGAAATTGGAATCATGGCATTGTCTGAGAAACTACTTGCATTGGATACCCAAAATGGGACTGTCTTAAGACTCACAGAAATGTCGGTGAGACTTCCACATCAGGAAAAGCTCCGCTTTCTGCAGAAGCCACATCTCAGACCACAAGAAATAATGTTCCCCATTTCACTTCCATTTTCCTCATTTGAATGAGACTCCTGTCCTTGTAAAACTCTAACCTAGAATAATGAAAGGATGGTGCTTCTGGGAAACGTAGTATAGGACCCTTAGATAGGAGTGGTGGAAGGGATCACACGGGAAAAATACAGGATCCTGACACTGCCCTTGAAATTGACCGGCTCACAATCTGTGTTTGAACTGATTATGAGCCAATGTATTATTTTCAGCCTATGAAAACTGAGAAGTCCGCTTAGATAATCCCAACCTACTTTCTCTTAAGTATTTGGTTTTTTTTTATTATTGAGTTATATTATTTTTATTATAGTCAGTTTACAATGTTGTGTCAACTTCTGGTGTACAGCACAGTTTTTCAATCAGACATGAATATACATATATTCGCCTTCATGCTCTTCTTCACGGTGAGATATTACAAGATCTTGACTAAATTCCCCTGCGCCACACAGTATAAACTTGTTCATCTATTCTGTATCTACCTGTCAGTATCTACAAATCTCGAACTGCCAAGTATTTGTAATCTCAGAGATGTTTTAACTCATCTGGTGTTTAAATTCCACACGATACTGCCTTTCTGAAATTCAGATTTGTTTTTACAAGGAGAGGAGGGAGAATAAATAAATAAAAAGCAGAAAAATATTATAAGCTGGAAAATACAATTCTGAACTTTAAAAATGTACAGTACCTTTATGGAAAAGGTAGATATATTTGGTTTTTGGCAGCTGCAGCCCTTAAATGACAGACACGTTCAATTCCCAAGTGTACCATGAGTGGAAAGTTACAATATAAGGGGCAAAACAAATGAAAAAACAAAAAGCAAACCGGTAGATTCTGAGAGAGTCTTTTAAAAAGGAGAATTCCAGGGTTGTGCTGATGCCAAATGGGGGTAATATGAATAAATAAGAAACATGAAAATTCCTCCTGACTTTCCTAAGTCCTATTAGTTTTTATGTTTGTTCAACACTGCAAAGGACTCAAGAAGAGACATTTATGTCAACTCCCTAGAGAACACAATGATGTAACTTGCCCACCCTGCCTGCAGGATTTAAACCTAACTTCCCTGGCCTTGGAATGGTAAGAGCAGATTCATTCAGCTGGTGTGGCTCAGATTTACTCTCTGGAAGAGCAAAAAAGGTGGAACCAATGGTATGTACTCTAATTGCCGTGTTTGTCTTTTTGCCGGAATGTGGCTTGTTAACATGTCTCTTCAGAACTTTATAAAATCCCCCCAAAAATAAGGAGCAAAGTGCCTGATTCTGACTTTAGATTTCCTGAAATCCCAGGTTTTTTTTTTTTTTTGACCTAGATGCACTGCACCATGCTTTGCTTCACATTTCCTTTTGTCTCAGTTACTATGTGATTTTTTTTTTTCCTCTGCAAATTTCTCTCACCTGGTGTGCAGCAACTCTGCAACTGACCAGACCTCAGTCAGACATGGAGCTTCTGACTTTTCCATAATATAGAACTTAACTCTCTTCTTAACAGAATCATTTTAGGACAATTGTATCAAGCATAATTCAAGCAGTTCAAATGGGAAGTTAAACACTGAAATATTCAGGCAAAGCCCAGTTGTTGAGCAAAAACTGCTAATTTATAGAAGGTAGAATTTTACTTCTTTTGTGAGGAAACTGAGATGCAGTACCGGGGGGATCACTATGCTGGATTATAGGAATGTAGCTTTATGTTTGGTTTAACACAACTGGTCCGTGTACTCATTTATTATTATTCATTCATCCATTCACTTAGTCAGTCAGTCAGTCGGTCATTTATTCATTCACTGTGCATAGAATACCTAACGTTCTAGACAACTTGGGGGTAAAATGCAACAGCAAAAGGAAAAATAATTATTTTAAATGTTTTTCAACTGAATAATTGCTATGTAGAACATCTGTAAGCTTTGGGGTTTTTTTCTTATAAAAAATCATTTCTCTGTATGAAACGTAATACAATAAATGCTTTAGACTTCACTTTGAGGGGGAAGAAATAGCTCAGTGGTACGAGGGCCTGCCTAGCAGGCACAAGGTCCAGGGTTCAATCCCCAGTACCTCCACTTAAGAAATGAGTAGACAAATAGACCTAGTTACCTCTTCCCCTAAAAAAAGAAAAAAAAAATAGACTTCACTTTGAAGTTGTGAGAAGTTGTGAGAAGTTGTGAGGGGGATCAGCCATCAGACTGCTGCCCTCCTGTCCTACACAGACTCTCCTCCGTCTTCCTCCCCTGCACCAGATCTGCACACCTCCTGACATCCTGCTCTGTATCAGGTACGCACCCCAAGGGCCTTCCTCTGTGCTAGATCGGCACCTCTCCTGTCCTGCAGCAGGTCTGCATCCTGAGTGATTTTTCTGCCCTGTATGAGGTCTACTCCCCTCCTGTCCTTCCCTGCACTAGACCTGCAACGTTCCTGCCCTCCTCACCCTATACAAGGTCTGCACCCTGAGTGCCCTCCTGTCCTGTGCCAGATCTGCACCCCTTCTGCACTCCCGTCCTGTGCTGTATTTGCACCCAACTGGTCTCCTCCCCGTAAAGGTCTGCACCACGCCTGCCCTCCTGCCCCGCACCAGCTTGGCACCCTGAATGCCCTGTCTTCCACCAGGTCTTCACCTGAGCTGATCTACCCAGCCTCTCCACTCTGATGCCCCTCATGGTCCTGTTTAACAGGGCTTCATCATTCAAGGAAAAGTTGAATACACTGAATCATTTAGCAAGGGAAGGGGAGTTCACAGATTAACGGAGATATATGATGGCAGAAAATATTTCAGCTTTCAAGTTTTCAGCAAACTTCATTTATTTTCAACTCATTAACGATATTAATATTAACATAAGCTTCAGCTTTCAATACGGTCATTGAGTCCTCAATGGGCAGCTATGTCCAAAAGTGGAGTAGGGACTTAGTAATGAATGACTTCATTCAACACTCACATTGTGTTACAGACTAACGAGTGGTTCCTACTGCAGCTTTCTAACCATGCCAAGAGATAAGCTCTTTTATATTATCAGTTTGGGGAGAAATTACGATTTACAGAGTATATAATACCTTTTGTATGTATACAGCTCATAAGTGGTCACCTCTGCAGGCTGATTTCATAATCTACTTTAGACTTGGAGCCAAACTGCATCCTGGCCTCTCAGAGATTTGAAATTTTGATTCTACATTGATACAACCTCATATTTGAAAAAAATAGCTTAAAGCAATTTTCTTACTGGAAAAGGGTTAAGGAATTCGTGTGCATAAGAAAATTCTAAAAAAAAAAAAAAAAAAGATTCTTATTTTCTTCCTCAAGTGAGAACTCTTAACCAAGACCGTGTGCTCAGGGAAGCAAAATTCACAGAACCAAACATCAAATGCTGATTTCATCTTGGTGGGCCTCTTTGGTGAAACCAAGCACGCCGTCCTCCTCTACACCGTGACCTTCATCTTCTTCGTGATGGCCCTCGCTGGGAACACCCTCCTCGTCATCGTGATCCACCTGGAGCCCCGCCTGCACACCCCCATGTACTTGTTCATCGGCCAGCTCTCCCTCATGGACCTCATGTACATATCTGTGACTGTGCCTAAGATGCTCCTGGGCCAGGTCACAGGAGATCATACAGTTTCTCCCTTAGGCTGTGAGATCCAGATGTTTTTCTATCTGACTCTCGCTGGAGCTGAGTTTTTCCTCCTGTCTGCTATGGCGTATGACCGATACGCTGCTATCTGCAGACCTCTCCATTACCCCTTGCTGATGAACCAGAGGGTCTGTGAACGCCTGGTGTCTGCTTGCTGGTTCCCAGGAGTGGTTGACAGTTTGCTGCTCACCCCCATCACCATGAGCTTCCCCTTCTGCCAGTCCAGAAAAATCCTGAGCTTCTTCTGTGAGGCTCCCGCCTTGCTGAGGCTCTCTCCTGCGCCGACGTCTCCCTCTACAAGCTGCTCATGTACCTGTGCTGTGTCCTCATGCTCCTCATCCCCATCGCCGTCATCTCTAGCTCATACGCCCTCATCCTGCATCTCATCGGCAGAATCACCTCAGCAGAGGGCCGCAGGAAGGCCTTTGCCACCTGCTCCTCTCACGTAATTGTAGTGTCACTCTTCTTTGGTGCTGCCATCTACACCTACATGCTTCCTGGTTCCTACCACACGGCTGAGCAGGACATGATGGTGTCAGCCTTTTACACCACCATCACGCCTGTGCTGAACCCCCTCATTTATAGCCTCCGCAATAAAGATGTCACAGACGCTCTGCGGAGTATGACGCGATCAGGGCTGAGCCTAAGAAGGCTGTAAATGGGGATGCCTCTGTCCCTTTTATGTTATTCCTCCCCTCCCTGTTTCTCCTCGACTTTGTCCCCCGGTTCCAGGGCCTCCAACAACGAATCCGGTTATCTTTCTTCTTTCTTAAGCATGTGGCTTATCTCCTCCATACTGCGTACACATCACAACTTAATCTCCTTAGGTTTAATGTCCTCATACCCCTATGCGTCTGTGAGGCAATCGCTGACGTAAAGAAAAACAGCACATAGTCCCTTTTAAGTGGTCTCCCGTCCAAAGTGTTTTGGTCATTCTGGTATGAGACTTCAGCATGAACACCTTAACCCTGAATGTGGCTCACTCAGAGGAATTCGGATCCCAGCTTAATCCTGGAGGGAAAATTGGGGTTTCCCTTACTTTGCAAAACCCCTTAACTCACAGTTCACATGTGGCAACCAGAGGTCCAATGAGTGCTATTAGATCTCAGTAAGGACAATGAACACTTTTTTTTTCCAAATATTGAATGTGAGATTTATGGTTTAAATACCAATATTTTCAATATTATTTGACCATCAAAACTACTTAGATCAAATGCCAACCCATATGAAAGTTCCAGAGAGGTTCACCTAACTTCACAGTTCATAAAATATGTAAAAAAAAAAAATTTAAAGAAATTTCTTACTTAGTTTCTTTGTGCTATAATTTATCGTAGAAAGTGCCCTACCATATTTAGACTAAGTATAACAGCCTTGGAGGAGGATGGGAATTTCGAGAATCCTAATCTTCTTAGCTGCTTCCTTCTGAAACAGGGAGAATGAACAAAAAGAGTTTGGAATATTCACCAGTTATTACCTCCTTTATTGTATATCATTCTACAAATAGAATGTCCATAAATCTATGCGTAGCATCAAGGCACTGTTGCTTTCATGATAAAAATAATTTGTGTGTCTAGTGTTTCTGGGATGTGAGAAACTAGGGGAAAAAATACATTTACTCTGATTAATATGCAGGGAGGAGTTTGGGGTTCTAAATTGTTAAGTAACTACCAACTGGCACAGAACCTTGATCTTATCATCAAGAGACAGACACCAGGTGTTTCTATCCTGCTGGACTTCAATAAACTGCCCTATTGGATTTACCTTCTAACATGGCATGCCAACTGAATACTTTTGATTCTCATTTATGATTATTCCTTTAGTGCATGAAAATAATTTGTCTGAAATTGGAAATAATTCCACGAAGTTAGGGGCAAAATGCAGTGAAAAATAAGAGATGTTTTTCTAGAGGTAGGTAAAATTTTTGCTTTAGAAATTGGTGTGATTAAGAAAAACAAGACTATACAAAAAGCACATTAAACAGAGGTAGTTACCCTTTTTATTAGCTTATTGGTATCATTTGATCTCTTTTTTTTTTTAATTTTTTTGTTGATGTATAATCATTTTACAATGTTGTGTCAAATTCCAGTGTAGAGCACAATTTTTCAGTTATACATGAACATATATATATATATATTCATTGTCACATTTTTTCTCCGTGAGCTACCATGAGATCTTGTGTATATTTCCCTGTGCTATACAGTGTAATCTTGTTTATCTATTCTACATTCTGAAATCCCAGTCTATTACCTTTCCACCCTCCGCCCCCTTGGCAACCACAAGTTTGTATTCTGTCTATGAGTCTATTTCTGTTTTGTATTTATGCTTTGTTTTTTTTTTTTTTGATTCCACATAGGAGCAATCTCATATGGTATTTTTCTTTCTTTTTCTGGCTTACTTCACTTAGAATGACATTCTCCAGGAACATCTATGTTGCTGCAAATGGCATTATGTTGTCAGTTTTTATGGCTGAGTAGTATTCCACTGTATAAATATGCCACACTTTCTTTATCCAGTCATCTGTTGATGGACTTTCTATAAGTTTTGTTTTTAATGAGTGTCTGTTTTACCTGATTGTCATTCAGGAGCATAGAGTGCAAAGAAAAACTAAAATCTTGAGTTTGAATTTACCCATAAATTGGGGGTCTGTTGTGATTAGATGGAATAAACTGAAAAGGATTCGTCTTGAGTTTAGTTCAGGATATGCCTCTGTAGTTCTCAAGAGCTGTGTGACATTTTTGGGCTTGCTTAAGCCCTCACAGTTGCCTTACATCACTTTTGAGAAGGGGAAACCAAACTGCTTCCCTTTCTCAGGTGTGACTCCTTGAAGGTGGCTTTGCCTAAGACTCTACCTCTGTGTGTCTGCTCTGCTCCGTCAGGGACATGAGGACACCAGTGTAGACTTTGTCACTTGGGAGGAGCTCAGCAATTGTCTGTTGAATTAAAGAACAGTATTCCTGGTCTTTTTCATCTTCCAGTTGGACAATTCCACTTAAGTATTCAATTAAACTATAAAACCACATTTTAAAAAGCTTATTTTATCTTTTTCTCACAAATCGATTATTTATCCAGTATCCTTTGATTTAATATAAATATCATTCTGCTTATCAAACACTTTGAAAAAAGAAACTCTCCATACACAGTTGAATCATTCAATCTTTTATTCATCTTAACGGATTATTTTCTATGCCACAGATGTTGTGCAGTTCACAGGGGACACAGCAGTGGCCGGGACACAAGCCCTTACTTCAAGGGTTTTATTTGCTAGTGGAGGAGAGAGCTGTACAGACTTGAGATCCCAGCCATAAGAACTAGGAGATGGCTCCACCCAGAAAGCCCCACAGCATCTAGAAGGGAACCCCAGACTTGAGCAGTGATCCTAAAGTAAAGATTATATATGTGTAAAGAGACAAAAGAACGTTTCAAAGAGAGGACCAGCACCTGAACAGACATAAGGATAAAAGAAGCAGGGGAGATACCCCGAAGCTGTAAATACCAAACTGAGTAGGTATGTACACTAGAATGAACAGAGAGACATTGAGAATACATATTTTATATATTAAAATAAACGAAATATATTAAATATATTAAAAGAAATTAAATGTGCTTTATATATTAAATATAATATATATATTTAAAATATCTTGTCATTCAATTTCCAATTTCTATAAATCTAGAGTAAATAGTATACAATGAATTATATTCATATATAATTAAATGTATACTAAACATACTCATGAATAAATATGAATTTTACAATGTTTACTGTAGGATTAGAGTAATTGGAGACTGGAATAGGGCAAGAATAAAGGCAAACATACCTAATAAAAGTGGTTGTACATCTGAGGGGAGAAGTATGGGGATGCCCTACTTTCATAAACAACAATTTGAAAAATTTCTGAATGGTCATCCTAAAAGTTTTTCTATTCTCCTTTTTAATATTTCCAACTGCCACCTTGAGATGTACTATATTTTACTGAAAGATGAGCACAAAATATTTTACCTTTAGTCTTCTATATTCTTCAAATCTATTGCATTTGCTCAAAAATAAAATAACATTGAAAAAATGTGTATTATTTAAAAGGAATAGTTTATGAAATGTTTGTAAAGGGACCATCAAGTGCCCATCCCCCACACATAGAAGAAACATTCCCTAGTGCCTGGAAGCCCTAAATCTGTTTATTCAACACCAGCTTCTGCCTGCAAGGTAGACACTGTACTCAATTTTACAAAAATTGGGGGGTTAGGTAATTAGGTTTACATATATATATATATATACATATATATATATATATTTTTTTTTTTTTTTAATGGAGGTACTGAGAATTGAACCCAGGACCTCATGCATGCTAAGCACACCCTCTACCACTGAGCCATTACCCTCCCCCTAAAATTTATTTTCTTATTTTTATTCATAGATTTTTGCCTGTTTATGTATACTCAACAGTGCCAATTAATTTCATTCATATCTGAATGGGTCATAATTTTTCTGATTAATTTTAGAATTGATTATTATTATATTTTTAAAATTCACCCATGTTGCTGCATCATGGATTTACTAATTTTTCTTTTTTTAACATTTTTTATTGATTTATAATAATTTTACAATGTTGTGTCAAATTCCAGAGCACAATTATTCAGTTATACATGAGCATATATATATTCATTGTCACTTTTTTTTCCTCTGTGAGCTACCGTAAGATCTTGTATATACTTCCCTGTGCTGTACAGTATAATCTTATTTATCTATCTATTCTATATTTTGAAATTCCAGTCAGTCCCTTCCCACCCCCCACCCCCTTGGCAACCACAAGTTTGTATTCTATGTCTATAAGTCTGTTTCTGTTTTGTATTTATGTTTTGTTTGTTTGCTTGTTTGCTTTTTAGATTCCACATATGAGTGATCTCATATGGTATTTTTCTTTCTCTCTCTGGCTTACTTCACTTAGAATGACATTCTCCAGAAGCATCCATGTTGCTGCAAATGGCATTATGTTGTCAATTTTTATTGCTGAATAGTATTCCATTGTATAAATATACCACCTCTTCTTTATCCAGTCAGCTGTTGATGGACATTTAGGCTGTTTCCAGGTCTTGGCTATTGTAAATAATGCTGCTATGAACATTGGGGTGCAGGTGTCATCCTGAAGTAGGGTTCCTTCTGGATTTATGCCCAGAAGCGGGATTCCTGGGTCATATGGTAAGTCTATTCCTAGTCTTTTGAGGAATCCCCATACTGTTTTCCACAGTGGCTGCACCAAACTACATTCCCACCAGCAGTGTAGGAGGGTTCCCTTTTCTCCACAGCCTCTCCAGCATTTGTCACATTTTTCTCTTGTAGAAGACTTAATTCTCTGATTATACTATAATTTATTTATCTGCTCTATTGTTGATGAATACTTACGTTGCCTTCAGTTTTTAGCATTTACAAATAATGCTGCTATGCACATTTTTGTACATGTGTCCTGGTGGTATGAATTTTTTATATCCTATAATCAATAAACACATCACAGAATCAATTACTATCATATAATTTTCTGGCACCTCTAGTATGTTTTATGTTTTCATTGCTGACAATAGTTATTTGTGTCTTATCTTTTATTCCTTGTTCATTAACAGCAGAAGTTTATCAATATTACTCATCTTTTCAAAGGAGAGTCATCTAGCTTTGTCAATCCTCCTAATTGTATATTTTGTTTCTTTTACTCTCTTTGGTTTTCATTTGCCATTATTTTATATTTTTTAAAAAATGTTTCATTGATCTTAAATTTAAAATTTTTTAATGTATGTATTTAAGCTTCCAAACTTCCTCTTACCTGGTGTCTTAGAGTTTCCCATAGGTTTGATATGTCAATTTTTATTTTGCCCGCTGTTATTCTAATGTTATTTAGAATAAAATCTTACAGTAGACAACCACATGAGACAGTTTCTTGTGTCTTTTCATTGAATTCTGAATTCAAACACTGTGGTCAGAGAGTTAATCCTCTGAAATATTTTATACCTTATTTTATGGCTGTTGGGTGTTCAGTTTTTATGAATGTTTCATATGGTCCACTATTATTAAATGTACTGTTTTTCATGCATCCATTACAGATTGTGCTGTTCAAATTTTAATTTTCATCTATTTCTTCTGTCAGTTATAGAGAAGGGAATGTGTTATAATTGTCTACTATTTTTGCCTGTTTAGTTTTATCTTTTTTTGTTTGATATGTTCTAGGGGCATTATATTGGAGTCAAATAAAATTTAAATGTCATGGTATACTAGCTTTTAATATTTTTGTACATTTTGTTATGTTTAAGTGATTTTTCTCTGTATTTATTGATGACTTTTTTCCTATTTTGTCTGATGAACCAGCTTTATTTAGGTTATACTTTGTATGAAATATCTTATCTTTATTTTTTATTTCTAATTCCCTCTATCCCATGCAAAGAGCGGGTAGGACTTTAAGATACCTAAACTCTTTTTCTTTCTTCCAACTCATATGGTGTTCCTGTCAGCTGTTTTATTTCTTTATATCTCTTTAATGGGTAGAGAGTCTGAATAGATATTTTTCCAAAGAAGACCCACACATGGCCATAGGCATCTGAAAGTATGTTCAACATAACTAATCATCATGGAAATGCAAACCAAAACCACAATGAGATAACATCTCACACCGGTCAGAATGGCTATCATCAAAAAAGCAAAAAATAACAAGTGGTGACAAAGAAGTGGAGTAAAAGGAACCTTCGTGCAGTGTTGTTTGGAATGTACTTTGGTGCAGCCATTATGGAAAAAAGTATGGAGATTCCTCAAAAAATTAAAAGCGAAACTACCATATGATTCAGGAATTCTACTCCTGGGTATTTATCCAAAGAAAATAAAAACTTTAATTAGAAAAGATAGATGCAAGATCACCAAAATGGCAGGGTAGAAAGACCCTGAGCTCAATTTCTCTCATGGGGACATCAAAACCATAACTATTTTCAGAACAAACTTCAATGAGAAAGACTGGAACATACTAAAAATGTTCTACAACTGCAGACACAAAGAGGGAACTATGACTAGATGGGTAGGAGAGCTAGAATCCGGTGAGTCAAGTCCAACACCCTTGGGGTGGGCAACCAACAAACAGGAGAATAATTACACTGCAGAGGTTCTTCCACAGGAGAGAGAATTCTGAGCCCCAAGTTGGGCTCACTGGCCTGGGAGTCTTCCATCTGGAAGATGAGCCCACAAAGCATTTAGCTTTAGAGCCAGTGAGGTTTAATGTTTGGGGTCCCACAAAACTAGGGGAAATAGAGACTTCACTCTTACAGGATGTACACAAAATCACACACATTCCCAGACTCATGGCAAAGCAGTAATTTGATAGGAGCATGGGCTAGATCTACCTGCTGGTTTTGGAGAGTCTCCAAGAGAGGCAGGAGAAAACTGGATCTCACCCTAGGGATATAGGAACTGGCAGCAGCGTTTCTTGGGTGCTCCTTCTACCATGTGGACACTGGTGATGAGTTACTATTGTGGAATCTTTCCTCTGACTCATTAGTGCCAAGACCTGGCTCCAACCAAAAGCCTATAGACACCAGTGCTGGTGTGCCTCAGGCCAAGCAACTTGTAAGTGGTGACATTGTCCCACCCATCAGCAGATAGGTTGCTTAAAGGCGTCCTGAGTCCACAATTAATTCTAGGCATGGCCCTGCCCACCAGAGAGCCCAGGACCCAGCTCTATCCACCAGTGAGCAGGCATCAACCCAGAATCCTCTAGGCCCTGGTCTTGCCCTCCAGGAAGTCTCCTTTAGCCTCTGGACAAGTCTCACCCACCAGAGGACAGAAACTAGATGCAGGAAAACTACAATCCCACAGTCTACAGACCCAGCCTGATGACAGCAGGTCAGACCCTGACCCAAGACCAGCAGGATGCCAGCCTTGCCCACAAGCAGGCCAACACAAGTTTCTGGACATCCCAAACCCATACCAACTGTGTTAGGAACCACACCCCACCCCCAGCAACCTCACACCAGCTCTGAGATCTCTGGAACCTGCAACCAGACTTCGGGTCCTGGTGCTGCCTGCCAGCAGTCCAGCACTAACCCCAGGACCTGGCTTCACCCATCAGTGAGTGGGCAACAGCCCCAGAGTCTTCTGGATCCAGACTCTGCCCACCAGTGTGCTAGGCCTAGTCCTAGGACTGCCCTTCTTAGGATCTACAGTCCTGTTAACCAGCAGCCAGCAACCCCTGCACAGAGCATCTTGGAGACAAATCAAACTGGGAGCCAAGCAAGACTACTAGACCACCCTGAGAGTCAGCCCGCCACAACACAAGAGCCCACACAGCCCTCATAGGGGACAGATCTGAAGTGTGCGGCTTGGGTTCTGAGAGGGGAATGTGTGGCTAGGATGCATGGAAAGTCTTCTACAGAAGGCCACTTCTCCACAGCTGGAAAATGTAACTAACCTGCAAGATACGTAAAAACACAAACAGCAGCAAAAGTAAAATGTGGTCACAGAGGAACATGTTCCAGACAAAGGAACAAAATAAAACCTCAGAAGAAGAACTAAGTGAAATAGAGATGGGTAATTTACCAGAGAAGGAGTTCAGGGTAGTGATTGTAAAGATGATCAAGGAACTTGGGAGAAGAATGGATACAAAGAACAAGAAACTAAAAGTTTTTAAACAAAGAGTTAGAAAACACAAAAAACATCCAAACAGAGATTTAAAAAAATACAATAACTGAAATAAAAAATACAGTATAAGGAGTCAACAGTAGACAAAATTATACCGAGGAAAGGATCAGAGCTGGAAGACAGAGTATTGGAAATCACTGATGCTAAACAGGAAAAAAAATGATAATAAATGATAACAGTTTAAGAGGGCTCTAAGACGGAGACGAGAGAGAGGAACGGTGCTGAGAAAGTACTTGAAGACATAATAGCTGAAAACTTCCCTATCTTGGGGAAAAAAAATAATCATCCAAATACAGAAAGTGCAGAGAGTCCCACACAGCATTAAGCCAAATAGCAGCCCAAGAAGACGCTGTATTTAAAATGGCAAAAGATCAATAAAGAGTGAAAATTGAAAGCAGCAAGGGAAAAGCAACCAATAACCTATGAGGAACTCCCATAAACACATCAGCTATCTTTTCAGCAGAAACTCTGCTGGCCACACAGGACTGGCACGATATACTTAAAATGATGAAAAGGAAAGACTTCCAATCAGGATTAACGTAACCAGCAAAGCTCTCATTCAGAGTTGATGGAGAGATCAAAGGATTTACATTTCCTTAAACAAACCCTGGTGATCGCTGGTCCTTCTGAAGTCCCTGTCAGTCCTGGAGGACCGGCCCCTTGAGTCTACGTACAACCTGGTTTTCTGTGTTTTTGCAACTTTCTCTGGGAACAGAGATATTCTTGCAGATGATCAAACATGTCCAATGCGTTTCTGTCTCAGAGTCTTTACCCCTTCTGTTCCTTCTACTTAAAATACTGTTGCCCAGATACTTAATGTCTGGAATTCTTGTTTCCTTCCTGGGTCTGCTAAAATTTCACATTCTGAATGAAGAGCCTTAACCAGCCAGTATAAAACAGATTCCCTCGTGATTCTCATTCTCTCATCCTACCTTTAGTTTTATTCACTCTAGTTTTAACATGTGACATAACATTACATATTCAGTAGTGTATTGTCTTTATTTTCCACAAGAATAAGAGCATTATGAGGGCCGAATCATTGTTTCTAATATCAGGAACCTGGAATAGAGCAAGCCCATAACTGGTAGTAAATAAATATTTTGGAATAAGTAAGCAAATTAATCATTTAGCACTTGAACTTAGTCTCTACCTGAAAACAACCATTTTAGAAATCCATTCCATACCATACCCCCAATAAGTTATTGCTGTATTAGAAGTTAAATGTACAAAAATACTCTCAAGCTCATACTTAAAAATATGTAATGGTGAATATTTTTTTAGTTTCCCAAAGTGTGTGAGAACTTTCTAAACACAAAACTGCTAATGGAAATCATTAAACTCATATATTAAATGAAATACTACTAAAAAATTCTTAGGAGGCAAAATATTAAAATCATGACTGAAGTAAAAATATTATAGTATTCATAAAAAGTTACTAATCTTAATATATTCACGTATATTTTCAAAGAAAAGCTTTCAATATAAAAATGTACAGAGGATATGAACACAGTTTCATTAAGGAGTAGTTACATGAATAAACACATGAAAAATCATATAAACATGTAAGTAATCAACAAAGCCAGGTTAAACAATCATGAACAATCCTCTCAAACCAACTGAGATGGAAAAGCACATATACCTAAATGCTAGTTCAAGTGAAGTTTGATATCATAGCATAAAAGAGAAGAACAAACCTAACTCCATATTGGATCTGTCCCTTTAGCTGTAACCATTGTGCGGTTGCCTGTGCTTAGTGATGCTTTGCAAAAGAATTATGAAATATCTCAATGCTCTGCCTCCCATGCTTGACCTTTACAGTTATGACCTTTTTCCATTCAAAAAGAGATCAAAGTTTGCAGAGCGAAAAATAGTAACTGTCCTGTTGAACATTTATAGGAACATTGTGACCAGCCCTCCTTGAGCAGGTGCAAAAACAAAAGATTCCTGCACCAAGAAGTTTGCAATAACCAGTCACATCCCCTCCCCTTTTAGTATAAAAGGAGACTGAATTCTAACTTGGGTAAGCCAGTTCTCTGGGACACCAGTCCACCACCTTCTTAGTCTGCTGGCTTTCTGAATAAAGCCACAGTTCCTTGCTCCTACACCTCATTTCTCAGTTTATTGGCCGGTTGTGTGGCAAGCATTGGGAGCATAGACTTCATAACAAATTTTGGTGAGACTGCTAGGTGTCCAGTTGCTCCTGGCCAGCAAGCCCTACTTGGGGAATTTTGGAGTAAGTCCCGAGCAGCTGCTGGGGCCACTATTCCTAAGGGTCTTCCCGTCAAAATTTGCTTAAGTTGTTACCAAGTCCAAACTCGTACTGCTTGCCATACAACAGGCCAATAAATTGGGACACAAGATGTTGGAGCAAGTAATAACGACGTTATCTGGAAAGCCAGCAGACCAAGAAGACGGCAGACTAATGTCCTAGAAAACCATCTGACTCAGGTCAGAATTCAGGCTCCTTTTCTACGAAAAAGGGGAGGAGGTGTGGTTGGTTGTTGCAAACTTCTTTGGTGTCGGAATTCTCTGTTCTACCAGTTGTCCCTGTAGATCAGGTCATGGTTTCTCTCCAAACCTCCAACAAGACAAATGTTATTTCCTATTCTGCAACATTTTAACTTTGCATGAATGGGAAAGTGTTATACTCTTAAAGGTCAGAGCCTTGAGAATGGGCTCTCCTGTGTATTTCAGGCTCTAGGCAACAATCTTTTACAAAAGGTGCAGAACCCACATGACTAAGGACAGGAAACAGAGCACAGGGTTAGAGCCAAAGGACGGATCTAAGAAGTCAGATTTGTTCTTTTCTATTACAGAGTGGCACCGGCTGCCCCAGGGCTTGACAGATTGGGGCAAGGAATCGATATCTGGGATTGACAGGCAGTACAGGAGGTTACATCTCTCCAGTGTGTAGAGCCAGAAATTCTCATTTTCCTTCATTTGGGTTTTTGTTTCTCCACAATAAGCCAGTTTGTTTTGTATTTGAGTAGGGTACCCTGTTGGAAAGAGGAAATAATTGCTGGACTTTTACCTGATTTGTGAACAATTTCATTTGTTTCATTTGTGTTCACCATTTGGGTTTTGTTTTGTTTCGTTTTATTTGTGTCTTTAAAAGATGGAAGTGGTTTCATTTAACCCTAAAGAAAGTCCTCTAGGGTGCATTTTGGAGTAGTCTCATTATGTTTCATTGTAACAATATTTGTCCACAGTACCTGTTAGGATCTCCACAGGGGAATTCTGCAGGATTATTTTGGGATCCTGGGTACCATGTTCTGTATCTAAAATAGAAATTACCTAGTGTCACTCTCTCTTTGTTAATTAACAACAAAAGACATTGTTGGTGTGGATCCAACAGCTCTCCGAGGTGTCACATTGCATGGGGGTTGAGCTGACAGCTCTTGTGCGTAAGGGTTTACTTAAGGTTTTCTGTTTGTCATTTGGGTTTTCTGTTTTACTTTGTTTTGGTACTAGTTCTCCATTTACAGTCAAATCAGTTTTGTGATATTTAAAATTTTTTTACTGATTTCAAATAGAGGAAAGAAACACATAAACACACACACACACACACACACACACACACACACACAACACAGAGTCTGTTCTTGTTCAAAGGTGGGACATTCCAAGGAAGAAAAGAAAGATTCCACTTGGTTCCAAAAATTATCAAAAGCTCCAGCCCAGAATGTAGTCCCAGTTGGTTGATAAGGAAAAGAGTCATTCCTTTGATTGCTAGAGAGGATCAGTTGCTATTTATGATTTTACAATAAAATGGTGAGCAACAGTGACCTTTCAATGGTTCTGTACCACTAGGATTATTTTTTGAAAAATCATTGAAGAATAATGAAATCCCCTAGGTGCATGTATTTGTGTTATTACATCAAGGAAAGTAAAAAGAGGAAGAGAATGAGAGTTTCTTCCAATATATCTAATCCCGTCTACTGCCTCTCATTCCTAAACCACCAGCCCTAATTCTCGACACTGGGTCTCAGAAAGTGGTGAAACTAATGTCCCCTCCTTATAAGAATCATTTGAAAATCCTGTGTTGGTTCCAGGAAAAAGGGACTTGGTCTGGGGCAGGGTAATTTTTTCTTATGCTGTTATCCCATAAGGGGCCTAAATGCAAATATCCAGCTGGCTGAGTTTCTACGAATGACCCACCACCTTTCATGGACAACAAAAGAATTTGAATGAAATCCAAGAAATTCAGTAAAAAAGCAAATGAAGTCCCCTCTGAATTTTTGGAAAGAATTTATCAGGCTTACAGCAGATCCCAAGATCCCTGAAAATGCTAGGATGGTAAATATGACCTTTATTGGGCAAAGTAACCCAGGTATCAGAAGAAAATTGCAAAAACTAGATGGTGCATTTGGAATCAGATGGAATCAGTTGGAAGATACTGCGTTTAAGGTATTCAACATCAGAGAACAGAAACAGAAAAAGGAAGAGGCAAGGTGAAATGCTACTTCTTTGACCACCCTCTTTGGATTCCCAAAAGACAAGAGGCCCTAAGAAAAATAAGCCATCATTAGGTAAGGAACAATGTGTCTATTGTAAAGAAGAAGGACATTGGGATGCCCCAAATTAAATAAAAAGAGGGCTGAGGAATAGAAAAGCAGTGATACCTTTCAGATGGTAAAAAGGGGAGAATGTTTAGATGATGAATGAAGAGCCTGGTCTCCTTGGATTTACGACACCCAATTCAAATATCCCAACAGGAGCCCTGGGGAAAGGTGACAGTGGGTAACAAACTGACTGATTTGTTTGGTAGACACAGGGACAAATTATTCCATGCTAAGCACCAAAATAGCACATAGAACAGCCCAGTTTACCCCAGAAGTACAGAAACAATCATTTTTACAATGATTGGAGGGTCAATTAGAAACCCTGACGTTAAAACATAGTTTTCTGAACATGCCTAAAGGCCCTCTCTCCCTTCCAAACTGAGATCGTCTCTGTAAACTAAATGATAATTCGATCTCAGAGCACTCCCTGTCCTGGAACAGGCTTTAAACCTACAGGTGGCTCTCATGGAAAACTTGGACAAACAGACAAAACCTCTTCATCCGGAGGGCTATAAAAAGATAAAACCAGAAGTGTGGGCTGACAGTAGCCCAGGAAGGGCCAAAAGCACGTGGCAAATACAAGTCCTCTTGAACAAGGATGCTGGGAATCTTCAGACATTTGTTAGTGTTTGTGGACATTTTTTCAGGATGAGTAGAAGCATATCCCCCAAGACAGGAAAAAAAAAAATGAAGTAGCTGAAGCCAGCGTTAATGAAACTATTTCTCACTTTAGATTGCCTAAGACCCCCTCAGAATTACAATGGACTTAACTTTTGTCTCCAGTGTAACCCAACAGGTACCATGTTGACTGGAAACTGCATTCATTCTGGAGACCACAATCAACAGGGAAAACTGTTAAAATGTGTCAGGAGGATAATTTAACATGGAAGAAGGCTGTGCCAATTGCCCTGCTACAGATTAGAGTGGGTCCCAGAAGTAAATTTAAATCAAGCCTTTTTGAAATAGCACATTCCAGGTGTCTTCCCGGGCAGGAGAATGTCTTAAAGAACTTAGCAGGTACCAAGAATATTAAGACTTCAGGCACTGTTAACTTCTGTTCATGAGTTTGCTTCCAACAGATCTGCCCACTCAACTGAGGTGGTCCTGCACCCGCTTCAGCCAGGGCATTGAGTCTTCCTCAAAACCTGGAGAGAACAAAGACCTGAACACATCGATGTGCCCCTAAGTGGACAGGACCATATAAGGTGATGCTGAACACAAATGTCTTTGTTAAATTAGCTGAGATAAGATGGTAGATTAAAATTGGCTCATCCAGAAACTGGGTGGGATGAAGACAATCAGATTTGGTCTATGAACCATTAGAAGATCTTAAGATACTGTTTCCGGCCAAGCCTCCAACAGATAAGTAATAATGAGTTTTGTTCTTCTCTTTGCTTCACTACACCAGTGACAGCCACTTGTTGGAAAGTACTGAAGGTGGAAACAACTCCTCTTGCTCTAAAATGTTGGAAGGATATAAAGATAGCATAAGGCAGAGTATCCTGAACATTCTCATCCCAAGTGCTGAGTTAATGTGTATGTTTCAGATGCTTGTCTAAGAACTGTAACAGGACCATGAAACAGGAGTGCTGTGTGACCAGCTTAGGACTCAGAAACACTTCCAGTCCCAGGTTGACCAACTCCACTCCATGATCACCCTCTCGTTGCCCCCACTTATCAGGAAGTAGCCAGAACAGCTATCGCTCCTTTACGCACAAGATTGTGGAATGGACATTGACAGTGGGAATTATAACAGAGAAGAACAAACTGCATTGGATCTATTCCTTTTGCTCTAACCTTTGTGCTCTGCCACCTATGCTCGGTCACGCTGGCTCTGCACCTTTGTAAACGAAGGTTGTCTATAGCCTGAAATATCTCAATGTTCTGGAAGGCTTGATTTTTAAGGCATAACACTTTTCAATTCATATAGAGATTTTAAAAAGCATGACTGCCTTCCTCCTGAAGGCACCTCCCTCCCTGTGCACCCAGGAGCCCCTAGGACCAGCCTTGGGCAGCTTCCAAGCCTGACTATTCCTAAACTGGAATGATAATGGCCAAACATGGACCTGAGGCCCAACAGCAGCAACCAGAAAGACCTCACAGGTCACAAGGAAGAGAGCCAATCCTTGGAGTATTAAAAAAAAAAAAAAAGTTGCAGAATAGAAAAAAAATTTGTCTTGTTGGAGGTTTATAGGAATATTGTGAACAGATCTACTTGAACATGTGCAAAAACAAAGGATTCCTGCACCAAGAAGTTTGCAACAACCCACCACACCCCTTCATTTAAGTACAAAAGAAGACTGAACTCTAATTCTGATAAGATGGTTCTTTGGGACACTAGTCCATCACCTTCTAGGTCTGCTGGATTTCTGAATAAAGTTGCTATTCCTTAATCAAACACCTCGTCTTTCCAATTATTGGCCTGTCATGTGGCAAGTGGAATGAGCTTTGACTCAGTAACAATAACACAATTTCAGGAGGTTTTTGGAAAAGCAATTTAGTGTTGTGTATAAAGAACCTTGAAACATCGTATGCCCACTGGTAAATTAACTTAGGAAAAAAATCACATTCAGAAAATGCCTTCTATAAAAGCACTTTTATTTCAATACAAGTTATAATTTAGAAATTTGAATGCAACATAGTTACTCAATATTCAGGAGACTGTAATTGAGATATAATTAATTTGATACGACATTAACCTCATTGTTTAGGGCCCAGTCATACGCAAACACTTTACACATTTCAAACAGAAGGGATTTGATGCACGAGTCAGTTACTTTTGTCAGTTGGCAAATGGCTGAAGTGAAGGTTGGAGAAGCAAGAGAGGAAGTGTCTTCAACCAAGGACCAGGAGACCTCATCAACCAATGGGGCCCCGTGTGCCCACATTGCTCAGCTGATGGGGACGCTGCCTTCCTGGGTCGCTGGTGGGATCCCATCCCAGAGGCTTGCATCTTGAGAGTGCTCAGAAACTGCCTTTGGGGTGCTGAATACTGTAGCGCCCACATGGTCCTCAGTTGCATACAGCCTGCTGAAGCTGCCAGAGTCCATCACCAGAAGCAAGAAAAAAGATGCAACTTCTTTCTTTCTTACACTGTCCAGTGCCTCCCAGGACTTTCACTCTCAGAATCTTAAGAGAAACCAAGTGACGAAGGGGTTAGGACAAGCCACCTGCAAGCAGAAACCCTGGATGGCACAGGCAGATTCAACCCCCAAGTGCGGGACTTAAAAACAAAAATCACCGAGTGGACAAAGGATGCCGTGGAGAAATAATCAACGTAATTTGAGAACAAAAATACAGGAAAAAGTTCAGAATAATCTGACTGCAATTTCCATTAAGGGTAGGGTTGCTTCTGTCTTTGTCCCTGGTTTATCCCAACTACCTGGTACATGATATAAATTCTGTAAATATTTGTAGTCTGAAGTCAATACATAACTATTATGATGTAACCTTTGTCTGAGAGAGTACCTTACAGTTGATCTTACTTTTTTCTTTGACACATCAAATAGACTATGAATTTCAGAATCTGTATCTCTGAAAGGCAAGGGATGTTTCAGTGCCTCACAAGATATTCTTGAAGAATCAATGAGGGTATACACACATACAATTTTTTTATAATGTGAAAAAGCTAAGGTATATATGAATGAACATTTATTTCATTGATAAGATTTTACTGGTGATGCTAAGATTTGAGATGATTGTTAATACTGTTTAAGATTTCCAGTTTAATAATAAAAGGAAATTTTTTAAAGACATAAGAAGGAAACCAGAAAAGTGCAACACAGATATCTGTTACCATTTTTAGCTCTCTTAATTGCATTCTTCTTGAAGGTCCTTGAGGGATTTATCATCAGAAAACCTTCATTCACTCCCCTAACGGGCATAGCATCACCTGGGATGGCGTCACCCTTCTTCTCTCTTTATACAATTAACTCTAGCCACTTTGCATTATCCCATCTAGATGAGGCTTTTGGCATCATCAGATGTTGGGGTAAAACAGAGGAGAAGACAGAACTGCTGGATCAAAAGGGTAATTATTGGTTTTGACGTGCTCTGCTTCTGCCACACTCTTAATTCTCGACTATGTTTCCTCATGTTTCCCATATTATCTATTTTTATGGAGAAAGGCAAGTTTTTGTTTTTTATTAAATCTTTTATGTAACATTTATCTCTGCATTATATTAAAATATGGGTTTTGATTTCCAATCATTGATGGACAAAAGTACATACATTCCTCCTTTATTGTCTATATGTATGTACTGTATGATGAGGTTGCTTTTCTGAGACTGATTTTACAGAAGAAAAGGCACTAATTTTACATTGAATGTGGATACTTACGGTGGTTAAAACACTGAAATAAGTGTCTCAGTCACATTTACGTTTCCCAGATGAAGCTGACAGCGGGTGGCTAATACCCAAATTGTAGACTTTGCGGAGGGAAGACTGGGTCCTAGCAGACCTACCCGGTATTGGCTCATGTGGGATGCTAGGCAGATGCTAGAGAAACCTGAATTATTTATTTTGCGAAAGGAGAAAGTACGATGAGTACGTACCTCACAGAATCCTGGGGAGAAAACATACGGTAAAGAAATAGAATAATCGTTGGGATGCTGCCAGCCTCATAAAATGTTTGATACTGTTCTATTACTGCTGGTAATAATGCCCCCGCCCTCAAAAAATATACACTATTCCAATTACATTAAACTCTGGCAATTGGATAAAGAAGGGTAAGAGTGATCAGGGAGACTAGTTGCCTTTGCATGATTCAGACAACATTCCCATGGCTGTCCAGTGTGCCAGGTGGGCTGATCACTGTGACTCGATCACAGAGATTCCCATTTGCCAAAGTGCAGCAGAGATTTACCTGCTGCCTCCCACTTGCCCTCCCCGCTCTCCCTTCACTCATTCAGCAAACAGCTCTGAGGTCTTCACGTGTGCCAGTCACTGCACTGGTCCTTACTTCACTCTGACCACAAACAGAAACTCAGCCACAGGTGAGTCTTCAGGTTACTGGATTGTTTTAAAATTTTGCACAGAGCTCAGCTTTCATCTACCAGTTTAGGTAGACTCTGACAGAAATATTATATTTTTAATGCAACCTGTTAGATATGTTAATTTGTTAGACATTTATATTAAGGCATCAAATTCATTTTCAGTGTTGTCTACTGCTTTATCACCCCAGAACACAAGACAGTTAATAAGTTGAATATTTTAATTGTTCTTTGCAATTATTGCAAGAGTATAAAGTATATTTGGAACTTGGAAATTCTTCCTGAGATATTTCTGCATCCTGAACACTTCTAAACTCTTCTGAGAAAAAGGGGTCAATATTTCCTTCTTGTTGGTAAAGATTTATAAAATTAAACATTTCACATATCAAAAATTAAAAATTTGCAAAGGTTTAATCTCTACAAGAGAAAATGTAGAAGAAGCTGTTACTAATTCTCTTCAGAAAGGCCAAACATCTGTTCTTCTATTGTCCTTTCTTATTTGCTTTGCAGCTTTTAAAAATTCTACTTTAAATCACATTTGTATATTTCTCCTGTGAATAAACAGACTGACTGTGACCTCCTTGAATGTAGCCAAGTTTAACTTTTCTTGGATTTGTCTTCAGTGTCCAAAACAGATATATGCTGTGAGAAGCACGATAGAGGATGTAACTTTGAATTGGAGTCAGAGATTTCTCAGTGTTTTTCAGTTTTTCTCCCTGCATCTGTTTCCAGAAAAAATTGATCTCTACAGACAATAAAGTAGACTATGTTTATAAACCAAATAAATGGTTCTCTTATAAATGGCAATGACCTTCTAAATCCTGGTTCTTCTGGCTGAGATTCAGAACAAATGTAGGGGCTTTAAGGAGATGAAGTTGTAGAGGACTGTACTGGACAGAACAGAGATGGGATTCTGCATAAAGTTCAGCTTAACCAGGGTTAAAGTAAGAAATATGCTATATATTTACTTCTATTTATAAATCCATATCTATATAATTTACACTTACATAGTTTGTATTATTTATAGAAAGTCTGATTACATATATCTAAATTATATATATGTATATTCATATATATATAGTGTTCTGGGATTACAGAAATAATTCTATCCAAATTTGTATATGTATGTATAATAATAATAAATAAAATAATAAAACTAGCAAACTGAAGTAATGCATCTGAAATAATTTTTTTAAATGGTTAACAGCCATCTCTTACATAGAATCTGTACAAAAATTACTATAGATATTAACACTCCAAACTAACAATACATGTGCTTATTTATCGATAACTGATAATGTTCTAAACAATTTCATTATTCTATCTCATTTAATCCTAATCGTATTTGAGATGTGAGATTAGGATCCCTTTTATGCAGAATGGACAGAGGAATGGTGAGTAGATGGTAATATGGGCTCATAGCCATAGTCCCGCCTTAGAATCTGGGTTCCTCATTTGCTGCTCTTAGGATATTTAAAGGGTTTGTTTTCGGTGAGGACCTCAGTCTGCTTCTGTGGATGCATGGCTTGCTCCACACAACCACACAGCCTCACAGCATGGCCTGAACCTCCAGGAAGATGAAGTTCAAACATTTGGTATGGATTTCACTCCAAAATATGTTTCAGTTGCTTTCTAATTCTCTCTCACATGGAATACATTCCAAGAGGTTTTAAGATCCCATTGGATCCTTAAACAGAAAGGATGGTACAACTTGACTTGTATAACAATGACTACCTTTTTACTATAAGTAACCAGTTCCTTAACCAGCAGCTGTGAATTCTTAGTTTTCCACTAAGTTTGTTGAATTATAGGCAATTTTTGATCCCAGAATCTACAGTCCCATGGCACTTCCTCCCATTAGCACAGTTGGGTTGCTGTGCATCAAGTGTGTGCACACAGACACACACATGCACCACAGCTCACTAAATATTCACTTAAGGTGGTCGTATCCCATGATTGATCTATTAATCACAAAGCTCTCCTTGGTGCTCTAGGTGAAACCCCATGGCCAACCACACTGGACAGCTGGATTTCATCCTCGTGGGGCTCTTCAGTCAATCCAAGCACGCAGCTCTCCTTTGTGTGGTCGTTGTTGTGATTTTCCTGATGGCCCTGTCTGGAAACAGCATCCTGATCCTCCTGATATACTCTGATACCCACCTCCACACCCCCATGTACTTTTTCATCAGCCAGTTGTCTCTCATGGATGTGATGTACATTTCTGTCACTGTACCCAAGATGCTCATGGACCAGATCACGGGTGTAAGTAAGATCTCAGCCCCTGAATGTGGGATGCAGATGTTCCTCTACTTGACAATAGGAGGTTCAGAATATTTCCTTCTGGCTGCCATGGCCTATGACCGCTATGTGGCCATCTGCCATCCGCTCCGTTACTCTGTTCTCATGAGCCATCGTGTGTGTCTCCTCTTGGTGTCCGGCTGCTGGATCCTGGGATCGGTGGACGGCTTTATGCTCACACCCATCACCATGACCTTTCCTTTCTGCAGATCCAGGGAGATCCATCATTTCTTCTGTGAGGTCCCTGCTGTCATGAAGCTTTCCTGCTCAGACACTTCCCTGTATGAGACACTCATGTACCTGTGCTGTGTCCTCATGCTCCTCATCCCTGTGACAGTCATCTCAAGCTCCTATTCTTTCATCCTCCTCACCATCCACAGGATGAGCTCAGCCGAGGGCCGGAAGAAGGCCTTTGCCACATGCTCCTCCCACATGGCTGTGGTCATCCTCTTCTACGGGGCTGCTGCCTACAACTACATGCTCCCCAGCTCCTACCACAGCCCTGAGAAAGACATGGTTGTATCTGCCTTTTACACCATACTCACTCCTGCGCTAAACCCTTTAATCTATAGTCTTAGGAATAAGGATGTCACGGAGGCTCTAAAGAAGATGTTGAATGAGGTGTCTGTCTTTCAGAGAAGTAAGCTTTTTTTACATTAATAGTTTTTCTTCACTCTCTGCATATCAGAAATTTATGATCTTATGCCATGCCATTCTTCAGATTCTCATGCCATGTGTGTTATCCCACATTCATCCTTTTTAGAGGAAGCTTTTTTCCCCATATACTCTTTCTGTGTTCAAAATATTTTTACAAGGTATTGAATTCATGTTACATTTTTTTTCTGAATTTGATAACTGCACTGTGATTCTGCGGGAGAATATTCATACTCTTAGAAAATACATAATTAAAATATTTGGAGGGAAAAGTTCACAATGTGCATAACTGATGAGAGATGGAGAGAAAGATATGGCAAGGAAAAGGGGCTATAAAGTTAACAGACGAATCTAGGTGAAAGTTGTACGTGTTAATTGTGCTGTTATTATTCGTGGTGCAAGCGTATACTTGAAATTACTTAAAAATAAAGAGTAAAGTGTCCAACATTTCTCCCCATTTTTAGCTCCCAGTTTATGCTTGGTGGCAGTGTGAGCGGCATAACTTAGTGTTATGTGGTTGATCACTTCTGAGACAACGCAGTCCTCTGCCTACCTTTACTGAGGGCCCCTTTGTTCCTCAGTAAACCCATGAAGGGTCCTGAAGGCATCTAGTGAACGCTGCCTCTCTGAAATCCTTAGTACTCGTGGTAGACTGGAAATCCGAAACTGCATAAGGTACTGTGTGAAAAAAATATTAACTCCAAATGGAAGGAGTTACATGAACCCCGGTGTTCCATCACGGAGGGAACAGTCCCCCCCATGAGGTGGTATCCGAGCTGAGATTTCATCTGAAGTATTTAACTTATAAAGCAAGCAGAGGAAAAGCATCACACATCCAATCCTTTTTACTCGACAAAAATTTCTTACACTATAATTTTAAAAATAATAGGTGAGTTGAGAATCTAAATTAAGCATGCCTACTGCCCCTCCCAAATTTGAACTGTAGGTTTAATTTATGCAAATATTTGTGACAAAATACATAGATTGTTTTGATGCTCCTGTTGAAAGGGTAAGCGATAAGGACAGATCAGTTCCACCTGTGATGCGTGAGTTTAGCCAAACAAAGGGGAGTTGAGAGAACCCTGGCTCTAGGTGTTAAGCAGTGACTAGTTACTGCCCTCAGATGAGTACACAATGCTAGCGTGGGGGGACTTGCACAGGAATTGGATGCCATTTTGGAAAAGTAACACCATGAGTAAAGGTCAAACGGTTGGCCAAGCAGGAGAGATAGATATGCCAATGGTATCTGTTCCTGATTCACTTTATATCCTCATTTATTGCCCTTTAATGGCCCACGCTTTTAATAACAGGAGTGAAATTCTCTGACTTGCACTTCAGAAATGTTAAAATGGTGGCACTCATTTGGAGAAGGGCAAGACTGGAGGTAGAGAAACCAGTGAGGATGGTGAGCTGAGTGGTGTCAATCTAAGTGGAATGTCCTATGCCCTAACAACAGGAGGGACTGGGCTGGGTGTTTGGGGGTAAGCAGAGCCCTGCTGAATTTGTTTCATAAACCGCAAACTTGTTTGCATGTCTACCAATTTCCATTTGGCTGCGTCAACTTGTGAATTATCAGATGGTTTGAAAAGTACAGATCTGCTTTTCCTCTTGACATACTCAGTTACCTCATGACTATAAAATAAGGATCATGCAGTATTTGGGGAAACAAGGTTGGAAAATCAATTTATGATTTTTTTCACAAACAGAATGAATAAAATATGTACACTCTTTAACATTTAAAAGAGTTGAGTGTGTGTCACCTTTCAATTTGCTGGACCATAATGATATATATATTTAATAGATCCATTTAAAACACCCTACATATCAGGGAAAATGGACCAAAATGTAACAAAATGTGATTTGGAAACATCTTTTCCCAAAGATGACTTTTCTTCTATCTCAAAAAGAAAAAGGATTTGGATAAAAATGATTTAAGAATGATGAATCATTTTTAAATAAAATGGTCAAAATACAGCTTTCCATTGTCTCTACTAATAAGAATTTACAATCACTGTGCAACTGGGAAATTCTTAGTCAAATGTGTATAGTATATAATTCTCAGAAGTCCTAAATATGGACTACTAATTGCTATTCTAAATCTCTCAACTCTAGAATGAAAGAAGCAAGAGTTTCTGTCTCTGAAGTACACCTACTCACAAAGCCACATAAGTAGCTGTGCACTGAAGTAGTTAAAATTGTCCAACTTCAAAATGTATTGATGTATTTGTGCTCATGATGCCATCAGCCTTTGAGCAAACAAATGGCTTTACACCCATAACAATAAGCCTCACATTTCTACATCCTCCAACGAGCACTAAGGATGATGATTCAAACTCTTACCAAATTTAGAAGTAAACCAACACAGGTTAGAAGCTGAGGATTTTGCATTGCTTTCATAAATATTTCACTTTTTAAGTGTTTACAAAAATTTGAAAAAACAGGAGAAGCAAATAATTTTTCTAGGGATGACTCAGGAAATAAAGCCTAGTAAATAAAACAAAATTAGGTACACTGGAATTCACATTTAACATAATTTTAGTTACTTGTTTTCCCTCATAGATTATTGTTTTATAAGCAAATGGTGTCTGTATAAGTTTGACAATGAGTTCAGAAAATGCAAACCTCTAATGCATGGCTAGGAACTCAAATGTTGTGTATAGACATACCTCATTTTATAGAGCTTTGCTGTATCGTGCTTTGCAGATATGGGGTTTTTTACAAATTGAAGATTTGTGGCAATCTTGTGTCAAGCAAGTCTATCAGTGCCATTTTTTCCAACAGCACTTGCTGATTCCACGTTTCAGTGTTATATTTTGGGAATTCTCACAATATTTCAAACACTTTCATTATTTTTATATTGATTGTGGTGATCTGTAATCATTGACTTCTGGTGTTACTACTGCAAAAAGATTCAGTGAGGCCACCATTACTCTGATACCAAAACCTTAGACACTATAGAAAAAAAAATTATAGGCCAATATCCTTGATTAATATATATGCAGAAATCATCAGCAATATAATAGTAAACAGAATCCAATAATATATAAAAAGTGATGCACCATGATCAAATAGAATTATTCCAGGTTCACAAGTATGGTTCATTACTTGCAAATTAATCAATGTGATGCACTACATAATTAAAAGAAAGGATAAAAATTAGATGATCATCTTAATAGATGCAGAAAAAGCATTCGTCAAAATTCAACATTTATTCATGATTAAAAGTCTCATCAAATTTGGTACAGAGCAAACATATCTCAACAAAATAAAGTCCATTTGTGACAAACACACAGCTAACATCCTACTCAAAGTTGAAAGCCTTTTCTCTAAATTCAGGAACAAGACAAGAATGCCCACTCTCACCACTTCTATTTAACATAGTATTGGATGTCCTAGACACAGAAATCAGACAATAAAAAGAATCAAAATGCATTCAAATTGGAAAGGAAGAAGTAAAACTGTCACTATTTGCAGATGATAAGATACTACACATAGGAAACCCTAAATTCCCCAACAGAAGGCTATTAGAGCTAATAAATGAATTCAGTGAAATTGAAGGATACAGTTTTAATTTACAGGGGGAAGATATAGCTCAAGTGGTAAGCCACACCCTTAGCATGCACGAGGTCCTGGGTTTAATTCCCTAGGACCTCTTCTGAAGATAATAAACAAATAAAATAAACCTAATTACCTCCCCTCCAAAAAATAGTTTGTTTTCCATGTCATGACATCCCCTGTCCAACATTTTTATTCATTGATATAATCTGCTTAAACCTTGAGGTTTCTGAATTTCTAGCAGCTGAGATAATTTGCTGGATCTTTTTCAATTTTAAAACAGTGTGATTCTAAAGCATAAGACATGACCTCTACTTTCCAGAATGTATTTTCAATCAATCAAGAAAATTATTGGGAAAATAAAGAAACCAAGGACCCTGGGTGGTGTTTTCATGATTTTCCACCAAATTATTGTTTTCCTTTCTTGTGTATTTGGTAATAAAGAATCCTGCATCACCAACAAAACAAAAAAGATTCACACACAGAAAACATGTTGCTTTTCTATTCACTAATAGTAAAGTATCAGAAAGAGAAAGCAAAAAAAAAAGTTCCATTTGAAAATCACATCAAAAAGAATAAAATACCTGGAAATAAACTTAACCAAGGAGGTGAAATACGTATGGTCTGAAACAATAAAACACTGATAAAGGAAATTGAAGAGATACAAAGAAATGGAAAGATATCACATGCCCTTTGATTGGAAGGATTAATATAGTTAAAATTGCCATACTTTCCAAAGCAAGATACAGCTTTAATGCAAAACCTATCAAAATACCCATGACAATTTTCAGATAACTAGAACAAATAATTTTAAAATACATATGAACCCACAAAAGACCTCGAGTTGCCAAAGTAATCTTGAGAATAATGAGAAAAGCCGGTGGTGTCACACACCCTAAATTCAAATTATACTATAAAGCTACAGTAATCAAAACAGCATGGTACTGCACGAAAACCAGACACATAGGCCAATGGAGGCCCTTCCACCAGGGTGAGAATTCTGAGCCTCATGCCAGGCTCCCCAGTCCAGGGTCCCAGCACTGGGAGGAGGAAGAGACCCCAGAAAATCTGGTTTTGAAGGCCAGTGGTGCTGTGGGGCTTAACTTCAGGAGTCCCATGGGACTGGGGTGAACAGAGACTTCATTCTCTTGGGAAGCATACATAGAATCTCGCATGTGCCAGGCCCAAGTGCAGAGGCAGTCATTTCATAGGAACCTGGGCCAAACCTGCCTGCTGGTTTTGGAGGGTCTCCTGAGGAGGTAGGGGATGGCTGTGTCTCACCAAGGGGACATAAAAGCTGGTGGCAGACATTCTGGGAGTGTTCATTTACATGAGCTTTCCTGGAGGTTGACATCTTGATTGGATCATCAGCACCAAGACCTAGCCCCAAACAACATCATGTAGGTTTAAGGGTTAGAAAGCCTCAGGCCAAATAACATACTGGGTAGGAACACAGCACCACCCATCAGCAGACTTCCTAAGCCACAATGCCTGTTGATGGGGATGTAAATTGGTGCAGTCACTATGAAAAATAGTTCGGTGTTCTTCAAAATATTAAAAGAGAAACTACACTATGACCCATCACTTCCACTTCTTCGTATTTATTTAAAGAAAACAAAGACACTAACAAAAAGATATATGCATCTCCATGTTTATTGCAGCATTATTTACACGAGCCAAGATATGGAAAAAACTAAGTGTTCATTCATGGACTGACAAATAAAAAATATGGTTTATATACAACAGAATATTATTCAGCCATATAAAAGAATATCTTGCGGTTTATGACAACATGGATGGATCTTGAGGGTATTATGATAAATGAAATAAGTTAGACAGGAGAAAACAACTGCCATACAATTTTACTTATATGTGAAATTTAAAACAAACAAACAAAAAACCAAGATCATGGGTACAAAACATAAATGGTAGTTTCCAGAGGCTGGGTGTGAGGTGAGCAAAATGAGTGAATGGGTCAAAATGTACAAACTTTTACTTATAAAATATACAGGACATATAGCCCGGGGACTATAATTAATAATACTTTATTACATAACTGAAAGTTGCTAGGAGAGTAGCTTTTAACATTCTGATCACAAGGAAAAAATGTGAAGTAAATGTGTTGACATATATTAACTAGAATTATTTTGGCTCATTTCTCAATAAGCACAAATATCAAATCATTATATTGTACACCTGAAAGTAACATAATGTTATACGTCAATTATAACTCAATAAAAAATAAAAAGAAGAATCAATATAAATTCCTCTCAAAATCCACTAAAAAAAATGGAAAAGAATGAAATACTTTCAGACATTTGACAAGGCAGCATCACCCCTGATAAAAAAGACAGAAAAATACAGTATAGGAAAACAAATTTACATGCCAATAAACCTGATAAACACAGATGCAAAGTCACTGACAACATACTAGCAAAGCAAATTCAAGAGAAGAATGACTCATTATTGTGAAATGGGATTTATCCCTGAGATGCAAGGTTTATTCAAAATAAATGAATCAATCAATGTGATATATGACATTGGCTGAAAAAGGATAAAAACAGTATGATCACCTCATTAAATGCAGAAAAGGCACTTGACAAAATTAAGTATTTTTAATGCTCAGTATCACTAATTAGCAGAGAACTACAAATCAAAACTACAGTGAGGTATCACCTCACACCAGTCAGAATGGTCATCAATCAAAAGTCTACAAATGATAAATGCAGGAGAGGGTGTGGAGAAAAGGGAACCTCCTACACTGTTGGTGGGAATGCAGTTTGGTGCAGCCATTGTGGAAAACGGTATGGAGATTCCTCAAAAGACTAAAAATAGACTTACCATATGACCCAGCAATCCTACTCCTGGGCATATATCCAGAGGGAACTCTAACTCAAAAAGACATCTGCACCCCAGTATTCATAGCAGCACTATTTACAATAGCCAAAATATGGAAACAACCTAAATGTCCATTGACAGACGACTGGATAAAGGATTTGTGGTATATTTATGCAATGGAATACTACTCAGCCACAAAAAATGATAAAATAATGCCATTTGCAGCAACATGGATGATCCTGGAGAATATCATTCTAAGTGAAGTAAACCAGAAAGAGAAAGAAAAATACCACATGATATCACTCATATATGGAATCTAAAAAAAAAAAAAGAAGACAAATGAACTTACATATAAAACAGAAAACAGACTCACAGATATAGAATACAGACTTGTGGTTGCCAGGTGGGAGGTGGATGGGAAAGAATAAACTGGGAGTTTGAGATTTGCAGATACTGACTGGTATATACAAAATAGGTAAACAAGTTTATACTGTACAGCACAGGGAAATATATTCAATTTCTTATAGTAGCTCATGGTGAAAAAGAATATGAAAATGAATACATCTATATTCATGTATGACTGAAGAATTGTGCTGTACACCAGAAACCGACACAACATTGTAAACTGACTACATCTCAATAAAAAAAGAAAAAGTTTTAACATTTTTTGATGATAAAAACTCTCAACAAATTGGGTATAGAATGAAGGTACATCAACATAATAAAGGCCCTAAATGACAAGCCCATAGCTAACATTTTACTCAATGGTGCTAAGATAAAATTTTTCCCCCAAGATCAAGAACAAGACAAATATACCCACTCTCACCAATTCTATTCAACATAGTAGTGGAATCCCCAGTTATTGCAATTATGCAAAATAAATAAATAAAAACCATTCAAAGTGGGAAGGAAGAAACAAAATTATGTCTGTTTGGGGATGACATAATCTTATACGGAGAAAATCCTAGAGGCTCCCCTCAAAAAGCTCTTAGAACTAAACAAAAGTAGTAAAGTTTCAGGATGAAAATCAACATACAAAAGCAATTTGGGTTTCTATATACTGACAATGAACAATACTGTAGAGAAATTTTAAAAAAACATTCACAATAGCATCAAAATCAAATATTTAGGAAAAACTTAAACTAAGGAGGTGAAAGACTTGCATACTGAAAATATAAAGCATTAATTAAAGAAATTTAAGAATCACAAATAGATGGAGAAATATACCATATTTTGAATTGTAACAATTAATATTGCTAAAAATGTCCGTACTACCCAAAACAATCTAAAGATACAGACCAATTGTTTATTAAAATCCAATGACTTTGTCTGGTTTTCATATCAGGGTGATGGTAGCTTCGTAGAATGAGTTTGGGTACATTTTCTCCCATTCAAATTTTTGGAAGAGTTTGAGAAGTATTGGCATAACCAAAAATGAAAATTATAGGCCAATATAGTTGATGAATATAGATGGGAAAAATCCTCAACAAAATATCAGCAAACAAAATCCTACACATATAAAAAAGTTCACATACTATGATCAACTTGGATTCATCCCAGGGATACAAGGATGCTTCTATGTATGCAAATCAATTAACGTCATACAACACATTAAAAAAAAGTAGAAAAATCACATGATTATGTCAATACATGCAGAAAAAGCATTTGATAAAATTTAACACCTATTTGTGATAAAAGGTCTTACCAAAGTGGGTACAGAGGGAACATATCTCAGCATAATAAAACCTATTTACGATAAACCTACAGCCAGCGTAACACTGAACAGTGAAATGTTGAAAGCCTTTCCACTAAAACCTGGAAAAAGACAAGGATACCCACTCTCACCACTTGCATTCAACATAGAATTGGAAGTCCTATCCGTAGCAATCAAACAAGAAAATGTAATAAAAGGGATCCAAATTGGAAGAGAAGGGATAAAATTGACATTATATGCAAAAGACATACTATATACAGGAAACCCTAAAAGTTCCACACAGATATTACCCAAGCTGAAAAGGGAATTTGGCAAGGTAACAGGGTACAAGATTAACATATATAAATCTGTTTCATTCTTTACACTAAGAATGAAATACCAGAAAAGAAAAGTAAAGAAACAATTCCTTTTAAAATCACATCCAAAACAATAAAAAATACTTAGGAATAAATCTGACCAAGGAGGTGAAAGACTTATATGTGGAGAACTACAAAACATTAAGAAAATTAAAGATGACAAAGGAAAGGAAGAAAAAAATCCCATGCTCTCAAATTGGAAAAATTAATATTGTTAAAAATGGCCATACTACCCAAAGCAATCTACAGATTTAATGTGATCTCTACCAAATTACCCAGGACATTGTTTAACACACACTAAGTTAAGACACTATAACCCTCCTAGAAGAAAACATAGGCAAAATATTTTCTGACATAAATATTAGCAATGTTCTCCTAGGGCAGTCTACCAAGGCAATAGAAATAAAAGCAAAAATTAACAAATGAGACCTAATT
Organism: Camelus dromedarius; assembly: GCF_036321535.1. Taxonomy (NCBI): domain Eukaryota; kingdom Metazoa; phylum Chordata; class Mammalia; order Artiodactyla; family Camelidae; genus Camelus; species Camelus dromedarius. The sequence continues at coordinate 115,194,278 of NC_087438.1, forward strand.
AAACTTAACAAGTTTTTGTACAGAAAAGGAAATCATAAGCAAAATAAAAAGCCAACCTATGGAATGGGAGAAAATATTTGCAAATGATGCAACTGACAAAGGTTTAATTTTCAGAATATATAAACAGTTCATACAATTTAATAACCAAAAACCCAATCCAAGAATGAGCAGAAGACTTAAACAAGCATTTCTCCAATGAAAACATACAAATAGTCAATAGGCACATGAAAAAATGCTCAATATCACTAATTATCAGAGAAATGCAAATCAAAGACACAGTGAGGTATCATCGCACACCATTCAGAATGGCCACCTTTCAAAAGTCTACAAATGATAAATGCTGGAGAGAATGTGAGAAAAAGGGAACCTTTTTACACTGTTGGTGGGAATGTAGTTTGGTAAAGTCATTATGGAGGACACTATGGAGATTCCTCAAAAAATTAAAAATAGACTTACCCTATAATCCAACAATCCCACTCTTGTGCTTATATCGAGAGCGAACACTAATTTGAAAAGATACATGCACTCTAACGTTCATAGCAGCACAATTTACAATAGCCAAGACATGGAAACAATCCAAGTGTCCATTAATAGATGACTGGATAAAGTAGATATGGTATATTTATACAATAGAATAACTACTCAGCCATAAAAAATAAAATAATGCCATTTGCAGCAATATGGATGCATCTGGGGATTGTCATATTAAGTAAAGTAAGCCAGAAAGAAATAAAAATACCATATGATATAATTCATATGTGGAATTAAAAAAAAAAAGACACAAATGAACTTATTTACAAAACAGAAACAGATTCACAAACACAGGAAGCAAACTTATGGTTCCCACAGTGGGGAATGGAGGGTGAGAAGGGATAAATTGGGTGTTCAAAATCTGCAGATACTACTATACATAAAATAGATAAAGAACAAGTTTCTTCTGTTTAACACTGGGAACTATATTCAATATATTGTAGTTACCTAGTATGAAAAAGAATATGAAAATGAATATATCCATGTATAAATATGACTGAAACATTATGCTGTACACCAGAAACTGACACAACATTGTATGCTGACTATACTTCAAAAAGAATCCAAACACATTTTCTACAGAAAATATAACAAGCTTTCTTTAAATTTATATGCTATCACCAGAAATAATCCTAATAGCCATAGATATTTGAGACAGAATAATGAAACTGTGGGCATTACAGCATTACATTTTCTGATATCAAACTATATTACAAAGATATATTATTAAGCTATACTACAAAAATATATTAGAAGTGTATATATTGGCATAAAAAATAGAAACATAATCCAATAAAACAGAATAGAGAGCACAGAAATAAACTCACACATGTAAGTCATCTAATATTAGACAAAGGCACCAAGAACACACAGTAGGGAAGGCTGTATCTTCACAAATGGTGTTTGACTATCGGATACCCACACGTAAGAGAATGAAACTGGACCCTTATCTTACACCACTCACAAAAATTAACTTGAATTGAATAAAAGATTTCAATATAAGACCTAAAACTTGTAAAATGCCTGGGAAAGTACACAGGGCAAAACTGGTCTTGAAATTGGTCTTCACCATTATTTTTTGGATATGACATCAAAAGAACAGGCAACAAAAGCAAAAATAAGTAAGTACACTACATCAAACTAAAATGCTTGTGTATATCAAAGGAAACCATTAAAAACAAAAAGGCAACCTATAAAATAGGAAAAAATATTTGCAAATCTTATATCTGACAAGGGGTTAACATATAGAATATAAAATGAAGTCATACAGCTCAAGGGCAAAAACACAAGCAATCTAATGTAAAAATAGCCAAATGACCTGAATAGACATTTTTTTCCAAAGAACACAAACAAATGGCCAACACATACACATAAAAGTGCTCAGTCAACATCCCTAGTCATCCGAAAATGTAAATGTAAATCAAACTCACAATGAGATATATTACCTAAAACTTTCCAGGATGGCTATTTTCAAAAAGACAAGAGAAAAGTGTTAGGATGTGGAGGAAAGTGATCCTTTGTATACTATAGGTGGGGATGTATTTTGGTACAACCATTATGGAAAATAGTATGGCTGTTTCTCAAAAAATTAAAAGTAGAACTACCATATTATCAAGAAATGCAGTTTATAGGTAATAAATCTGAAGGAAATGAGATCATTATCTCAAAGAAATATCTCTATTTCCATCTTTACTGCAACATTAAATCACAATAGAGAAGATATGAAAACAACTGAAGTGTCAGCCAGTGGAGGAACTGATAAAGAGAACGTTCTATAGACATGTAACATTGTTATATAAATATACGACATGTGTTTATACTTATTTATAACTAAATCATATATTTATATGTTCCATTTATTATGGACTATTATTCATCTATAAAATAAAAAAAAATCTGCAATTTGCAACAACATGGATGAACCTAGAGGAAATTATGCTAAGTGAAATAATCACACAGGAAAGACAAATACTAGATAACCTCACTTATATGTGAAATCTAAAAAAATTGATTCATAAAAACAGAGAATAAAGTAGTGTATGTCATCAACTGGGTGGTGGGGAAAATGGGGAAATTTTGGTCAAAGAGTATAAACTCTATAGTAATATCAGTAAGTTCTAAGAGTCTAACATACAGCACTGTGAATATCACTGATAATCATGTATTACACACTTGAAATTTGCTGAGAGAGTAGATCTTAAGCTTTTAAACCCCCCCCCCAAAAGGTACTTATGAGAGGCGATAAAGGTGTTAAATTAATTGTGGTAATCATTTCTCAAAGCACACACGCATGAAATCATCATGTTGCACACTTTAAATATAAGAAATTTTATTTGTCAATTATATGTCAATACAGCTGAGAAAAGGGGGTGAAGAAAAGGTAAAAGGGTCATGAATAATGAGAATCACCTGTATATAAAAAGAGGTGAGTCTGTTTTAAACGTAAAAAATGCGCAGAACTCTTTTGCTGCAAGCTGTGTGTTGTCCTTTCTGAGCAGTTTAATTAAGATGTAAAAGGTATTAGACAATTTTGTAACTCACTGTTTCAAGAAAAATATCAGGAAGCATGGAAAGCAATTCAACTGTACTTGGAGCCAATGATGCGCGAGTTGGTATCCCAACTCCCTTTATTCCTACTATTGAACCTGAGAAAGCAGAAACCTATGACACTGAAGAAGACTTGGTGATTTGCAAAACAGTCATTAATGTCTTGGTAGCGACTGCCTCCTCCCATAAGCCATCTGAGGTGGCTATTCTTACACACCTGACCAAGTATGACCATAGAGTCAGGTTCATCATGAAAATGTCGCCTGTGAGACAAGTCCATGTGGTCTCCCAGGGCTAGCTCAGCCCTCTCACGCGGTGTTCCTAGATGGTGAGCAGGCGGTATTTTGAGCAAAATGGTTCTCTGAAGGAACTTGTTCCATCTGGAAACTCAAAGAGTTACTCACAATTAAACTACTAACCATAATAACTGTTTCTAGAACACACACAGCAATTTGACTCACTGAAATTCCTTCTTTTAGATGACATTGCTTGTTATTTCTCTGACTGAAAGAACAAAGTTGATGCTTCTCAATTCATACTCTTTCCTTGGCTTTCTACTGTGTAATTAGTTTGTAATAAGATAAACTAATACGAGAACCCACAATAATTTGGAATAAAATTGAAATCATAAAGTGTATGACACTAACTGGCTTTTTTGCCTGGGATTTTGCTTCAGGGTTCATGACTGTTTTGATACAATCTTCTTTAAAAATCGTTTTTTATTCTCCATTAGTTCAAGGGTCATCCAAGTAGTTTGCTATCACATAGTCAACATGTAATTTCTTTAACATGTCCATCCCCACAGAGACAATCAAAACCCAATTATGTTACTTTGAAACAAAACATACAGAATATGAGGCACTGTTTACACTGTATAGTGCGTTTCTAAGAGCCCTACACTTATTCTAGGTCTATAATTAATTGAAGTCTGGGGACAGACTCCCATGAGACACCCTTCAAGCTTTCCTCACTTGTGTAGACACAGCAGTTATAGAAGGACTGGATCTAATTTATAACACAACACTGAATCCTCTCATACTAATCTCAGACCTAAACCAGGTGTGCAGCAGATATGTACTTCATCCATTTTCAAGGACCTTGAAATGTGAGAGGTCAAGTTCCTGAAGATAATAATTTACTAACATGACACAAAAGAGCCACGCTGCACAAGGGGAGGGCAGCAGCTACTGGAAGTTCAGCAGGAGGCAGTAACTAGGAGGGGCTGGAGCCAGGGGAGGGAGAACATGTTTACCTATTAATGAAACAATTGCCCTCCGTGCAAGAAGTAAACTGGTTCTTCCGTCTCCATACCAAAGGCTCAGGGCAAAAAGCCTTGAAAAGCCAGAGCAGGTAAGTTAGGACTCCATGAAAAGGGAGCCTGCTTCTCACAGTGAGTCATGATATTTGGAATGCATCTCTTCCACAATTTGAGGTGAATGTATAAATGACTAGAGAGGTAGAATACTGTCTTGATGGAGGCAGGACCTGCAGGAAAGTGCCTGGGTCCCGAGCTCCCCAGCCATTGTCTGACGGGGCACAGCCTGAGAGCTCATTGCTGCGTTCATCCCTTGCTCAGGTCCCCAGGACTGCACGCAAGTCCCACATGAGCAGTCAATGAGTAAACGCATGTAAAGCATTTAGTAAGTCCTCTGTCAGTTTTAACCACTACTGTTATAATTATTACTGTCAGTATCTCCTCCACTACCCTGTCATTACAGGAGACGGTCATGTCCCCCAGCAGCACAACGTTACGAATTATCACGCCCTAGGCTGGGAAGAGCAGCTGTGGGTCCTTCCCAGCCACCACCGTGCTCCTCTTTTGGACATTGTTTTCCAGAAGAAGAGTTTGAAGACACTTAAAAGAACAGAGTGGGTTGTGAACAGGAGCAATCTATACAGGCCCTTGTGATAGGGTCTACCTTTCCCTATTGGCATCAAAACATTTTAAGAGTGCTTTCTTTGATCGTTGATCACTCAGTTTCAGACTTTATGCAGTGGACAAATTTATGTCCCTTCAGTATTTGATGGGAAATTTAATTTTCCTGAGAATAAATGAAAAGAATACCACTATTTTCAGCTGAAATAGCCCACAGAATTAAACTTTCTTTTTTTATCTCTTGAGTACATTGTGGTCATCCATATGGACCATCTGAAGGCAAAAACATATATTTTGACAAAAAATATTTTGCAAGAATTGTAAAAGAATACTGCTTGAGTACTATTTAGTCAAAATTGAGTTTCCATTTGGCTAAGGCATAGTTTTTTGTTGCATCATTATTTCAATGTAATTAAGAATGTATCCACTGGTTTTATCAATACCGACTGACTAAGTATAATTTTTTAAAGGTAAGAGCAGATCTTATAAATAAAGTAGCCAATGTCTCATTTACGTATGATATAACAGAATCCTAGAGCTATTCATTGACTTCCAGGCTCACAAAGACACTGACAGACCGAGATCTTACTAAAGAAATCACAGGAATCACTTTTACTCTACAGTCCTAAATACAAGATAATGTAATATTATGTCATAAATGTAAAACATAACAATCGCAAGATATAATATTATCACCTCTATAGACTTAATTTGCACATCTGGGAAATGATTGATTCACACTTGAAAGAGACTCGCATATTAGCACAGAGATTTCAAAAACTGATCATCAGTTAGATGCCAGGAACAGCGTTCAATCATTCATCATTCCTAGAGCAAAGTAGTTTTGCAGTTTTTATGTCTTTTTCTCCTATTTCTAGCCTAAAACCTACTAAATCTACCATTGGTTAATAATAATTACTGTACATTAAACAAGTAAACACTATGTCATATTTTAGATATGATGATTGAAGACCATGGAACATCATGTGAAAGATATCCTCCCATCATTTCACACTACAGAGAATGCATATCTATGTTAGGGAAGCATTTATGTTAAAAAAATGTAGGAAGACAGAGAAACATCTCGAAGGAGGACACCCCAGAAAAGTACCCCAGGAACCGAGAGGTGCCCCAGGTCTCTAGTAACTTAAGGAAACAAAATTCCACAGGCCTGAAGTGAGGCCACAGCCTACAGTGACTCCTCCTTGGAAGTGTGACACACAGAACTCTGCTCTCTTTTCATTCACAATCACACATTATATAATGATCTTTTTTCATTACCTCAAATTAAACTAAGCATTAGGGATAGAAGATTTCATATAACATAAAGAATTCCAAGTATATCATTGACAAAGCTAAATTTCTGATTGTTATTGCTAGAAAAAAGAAGAAACATTGCATGTGAATCATCATGACTCAAAGAAGGAAACCAATTCACTGATCTAAGGATTAAATATTTACGAGATATTTGTCATCAGAATAATAAGGATATATGTATTCATTTGTCTTCAGGTGAAAGACAGCACTCCTTCAAACATGGGAGTTAAAATTCAAGTGCAGGACCTTCATCAGCACCTTCAGAGTATTTTGAATGAGTTTTTAATTCTATAGGCAATGAAAAAGGATGGAAAGATTAACAGACAAGGGGATGTGACTGCTGTCTCTATGTTCTAAATTGAATACGGAAATTATTCAAGTGCAAATATAAAGTAGACAAATCAAGATTTAAAGTAAGAATAAAGAGAGAAAACTCAATAAAATTAGAATTACAGAGATTAATGTGTAAAATAGAGCAAACAGCTTCTCTCATTTAGCTGACAATTACAATGTCTTGAGTAACACTGTGAGACGGCCTCAGGGGAAGTTCAAGGCTCCTCTGGGGTGGACATGAATGGAATAGGACACTTAGAAAAGCAGTATGAAGGAGTAAGAAGGTCAGCAGCCTAGAGTATTAAACAATTTAAACTTGTGGGGAAAATGATGGTCAAGTTCGTGATTATTATCAGTCAAAGGGAATAAATATTCATTGGCCCAAATCAAACCAGCCAAGACACTGCATTGCTAACTTACAGGCAGATGTGTTTAATTTGATGAAGTTGTTTTTCAGTTCCTCTGTGATGACAAGGTACTGGTTTAGTCCTAGCCATACATGTACAGAGGAGAGGGTCCTGACCAAGAGCTGAGATTATTTTAGCAAAGCACCACATCCTCTGTTATGTTATTTTGCTTCTGCAAGTTTACAGTTTGCATAAAGCACTGGAATGAAAACATGGGCCAGAAGAATGAAAGCTCAACTGACTTCATCCTCCTGGGGCTCTTTCCTTGGTTGAGACACCCCCACCTCCTCATGCTCATCATCCTCCTTTTCTACGCTATTGCCCTGACTGGGAACTGCATACTGATCCTCCTCATCCTGCTGGACTCCCGCCTCCACACCCCCATGTACTTCCTGCTCAGTCAGCTCTCCCTCGTTGACGTGGCTTACATCTCCAGCACAGTCCCCAAGATGGTCATCAACTATTTCACTGGGAAGAAGAACATTTCCTATTTGGCCTGTGCCACTCAGCTCTTCTCTTTCCTCACCCTTGCCCTTGCTGAGTGCATCTTGCTGACGCTCATGGCCTGTGATCGCTATGTAGCCGTCTGTAAGCCCCTGAGATACACAGTCCTCATGAACCCCAAGGTCTGTCTCCAGATGGCTGCTGCAGCCTGGATTGGGGGAGCCCTTGCAGCCCTTGTACATACCGTGTACCCAATGAGCTTCCCTATCTGCGGTTCCAGGGAGATTAATCACTACTTTTGTGAGATGCCTGCCATCTTGAGACTGTCTTGTACGGACACATCAGTCTATGAGATGGTGATATTTGTGTCAACCATTGTATTTCTCCTGGTCCCATTTAGTCTCATCCTCACCTCCTACACACTCATCTTGCTCACAGTCCTCCAGATGACCTCTCGCAAAGGCAGGAACAAAGCACTGGCCACCTGCTCCTCCCACCTGACAGTGGTAAGTCTCTACTTTGGTCAGACGCCCACCTCATCCCACACACCTGACCAAGACCAGATTGGAGCTGTTCTTGGCACTATAGTGACCCCCATGCTCAACCCACTCATCTACAGTCTCAGGAACAAAGAAGTGTTGGGGGCTCTGAGGAGGTGCTCGGGAAGGTGTTGCAATTGAGAAGATGCCATGTTCTGCAGTGTCACTCTTGAGAATGTCCCATCCTCAATATTGTAAGAAGTCATAGTCACTGGACTGTCATCCTGGAAATGTAACAGCATAAAGGAGCAGAAAGATCTTAGGACACATGCATATTGACATTTGTCTGTTGAGATAAAGTTGTTCTTATCTCCAGTGTTGACTCCAGTTGAGTACAACCTTAATGCTTCACCTATCTTTAGCTTATGAGGAAATTACATGAGTTTTGACTATAACATCTATGCAGAAATAAATGGTCTCCACTGTTTTTTTTAAACTTTTTTGGTGGGGGAGGTAATTATGTTTATTTATCTATTTTAATTTGTAAGAGAGGTACTGGGAATTTAACCCAGCAATGCAAGCATGCTATCCCCTCCTGTGTAAATGAACTCCACTCTTCAACAACTTCAGTGTATCGGGCCACATAGTCCAAAACTGACTGTCATCCTATGAATAATTCCTTGATTGATGTGTGTTATTTTTAAAATTATCATTTCTGTCTTTGCTTTTCATTCATCAATTCATTCTTAATGGCTCTGGCTCAATCTCCACTGTCTGAAAGATGAAAGATCACTTATTCAATGAACTATTTCTATATAACCCTTCTTTTCTCCAGTCTCCTACTTGTACTCATATATAATTTTTATGCTTTTTTACATATGGCTTATGCAATTTTATTATGTACACTTCTAAATTTAAAAATATAGGAGGCGGCCAAGATGGCAGAGTAAAAGGATGTTTGTAGCTCACCCTCTCCCACAAATACACCAAGACTGACATCCACGGACCCATCCATCCATTCAGAACACCTGCTGAACTTTGACAGAACATCGCCTTCTTCAAAAGACAAAATTCGCCACAAATCTGGCTGGAGAAAAGGGAAAAAGGAAGAAGAAAAAGGAAAATAGTGCAGGACCCGTCCCGCGGGGAGAGAACGGCAAAGGAGGAATAGCGCTTGATCACTGGGTCTCCCCCTCTCCAACGCAGAGGTCAGCAGGGCTGAGGGGGAGCCTCCAAGGCTGGGATCTGCATGGAAGAGCCCTTGACCAACCGAACTAAGTTAAAGGGGCACAAAGGGTCTCTGAGACCCCCAGCCCTAGAGGCAAAGCAGCAGGTGTGGGATAGGTCAGACTGCCTGGGCAGAGGACTCGGGCCAACCGTGCAGAGGCAACCTCAGGGGACTGCAGTGTGCTGTGCGCCATAGCTGGGAGGGTGTACAGATCAGAACAAGCCTAGGTCCCCCATGCAATACACACACACACAGACACACAGACACACACACACACACACACACACACACAAGCAAACATCTTGTAGTAGCTTATGGTGAAGTAGATATGAGAATGAATGGATGTATGTTCCTGTGTGACTGAAGCATTGTGCTGTATACCAGAAATTGACATAACATTGTAAACTGACTATACTTTAATAAAAATATATTAAAATTAAATTAAATTAAATTAATAAATAAATAGTGAAAAATAAAAGAAGGTGAGTTTAAAGCATCAAGGTTTTAATGGGGCCTGCAAAACTAAACATCAGCTCAAATAGAGCTAATTTAAAGAGTTCAAAACCTCCCCACCATTGATCAAGCTGGGAGGGCAGACGTAAATAAACGCCAGCTGCAAAGTTAACAGGAAACTATTTCTTCCAGGGCAGCCTTCAGCTGTAAAGCTAAGTGACTCTTGCTTTCTTAACTTACCGAGAAACTTGCCTAGAAAATCTAAGACACTTTGACAGACAAGCATTCCTGATCTCCAACCTAGCAGCCAAGGTGCAGCCAAGGGATTTCTAAGTATTCACTTCTATCCTAACTTTGTCATTTTGGGGTCCACCTCACATTCCAGGTCTGACATAGCTCTGTTTATACACAGCTATGCTTCACTTTGAGCTTCAGATAAATTTCTCCTAAGTGTCATCCTTCCGCCAGATCCTGTAATAATTCTGTTTGGGGAGATGCCCCAGAGTTCTTACTCAAACTGAGAAACTTAATTATGTGGGACTATATGTTTGTCCCTGGTTGTCTAGTTGGTTGGTCTAGCACAGGGTTTCTCAACCTCAGTTCTACTAACATTTTGGACCAGATAATTCTTTGTTGTGGTGGTGAGGGAAGCTGTCCTGTGCATTGTTTGGCAAGCTCAGCGACATTCCCGACCTCTACTCACTTGATTCCAATAGCACCCCCAGTTGTGACAGCCAGAAATGTCTCTGGGTACGTTGCCAAATGTCCCCTAGGGAATAAATCAATAAATCATCACCAGTTGAGCGTCACTGGGCTAGGACATGTATTCTCAATGGAGGCCATTATTAGAAGGAAGAGGGTGATTTTTAATTTTTTAAGTTTTCTAATTGGAGCATTTTTTGAGGGAGGTGGAAGAAATCTTAGATATTACAATGGTGTGTGGCCCTCCAAAGGATCACAGCACATAAACAGATAAATAATATACCAGTGGTATTAAAATTCCATGGGCGGGGAGCCAATTCGGAAGAAAAAAGGTCTAAAAACAAAAGGCTCCCGGGAGGGACAATAAATGAAAAGAAGTTGAGAAACCGTTTTGGATGAGCTGTAGTGGAACCAGCAGTGAGAAGGTTGGAATGGCCTGAAGTGGGAGTTAGAACATGAGGAATGGCAGAGTCCATTCAGGGACAGTTGCCTGGGAGTTAGGAACTCTATTCTGTGACTGCATGGCAATGGAGTGCAGGCAAAATGCAGAGGAGAGCAACTCAATCTGATAGCTCCAAAGTCTGGACTATTTGAGTATAAATTAAATTAAATTAAATTAAATTAAATTAAAATTTTAGTTTCCCTCTAACTAGCCACATTATAAAATGTGCAGTCATCTCAAGGGCAGAGTACGTTCCTTATATTAGTTCCTAGGGTTGCTATAACAAATTACTATTGACTGCATGACTCACAACAACAGAAATATACTCTCTCACAGTTCTGAAGTCAAGCGTATTGACATAGCCACCCTCCCTCCAGAGATTCTAGGGGAGAATTTGTTCCCTGCCTCTTCCAGCTTCTGGTGGTGGTCAGCATCCCTTTGCTTGTGACAGCATCACTTCAACTTCTGTTTCCATAGACTCAAGGCCCTGTCCTCTTCTTTGAGTCTTCTCCTCTCTGTGTCTGTCTCAAAACTCCTCCTGCTTCTCTTTTGCAAGGATATGTGTGTTTGCATTTAGGGCCCACCCAGATAATCTAGGATACATTTCTCAAGATCCTTTACTTAATCAAATCTGTTGCCATTAAGGTAATATTCCCAGGGTCTGTGGGTTAGGATGTGGACATATCTTTGGGATCCACCACTCAACCCATTATGATACTATATTAGCACTGGCATAGATCATTTTCATCATTGGAGTAAGTTATTTTTGCACAGTGCTGTTAAAAAAAAAAAAAAGTTATAAACCAAGGATCAAAACACTTGATGCGTTGTCAGAAATGACCTAGTAGCTGGTAAATTTATCACAAAGAATGAAGGCAGAAGATGTAAATATCAAAGAGTAGGATTTTTAAACTGTGGTTAAAAAAAAAGAAGTAAAATTGTCCATCTTAATCATTTTTAAGTGTACAATAGAGTAGTATTTACTATATTCTCTTCATTGTGCAATATATTCTTGTAACTTTTTCATATCTCAAAACCCAACTCTGTCCCATTGAGCAATTCTCCTTTTCCTCCTCTCCACACCACTCCCCCAGCCCCTGGCAACCATCATTCTACTTTCTTTTTTGACAAGTTCAACTACTTTCAATGCCTCATATAAGTGAAATCATGCAGCATTTGTCTTTTTTGTGACTAGCTTATTTCATTCAGGAAAATGTCCTCAGGGGCCATCCATACTGTTACATAAGGCAGGATTTCCTTCTTTTTTAAGGCTGAATAATACTCCACCATGTATAAACCACATTTTATCCATTCATCCTTAATCAACATCTTGGTTGCTTTCAAAAAAGAGTAATGTTTTTTGCAGCTGCTGCAGAAGCAAGGTCTGAAAACAGCAATAGGGGAACAGGAAGAATTCTGACACTCTCCTGATGAAAGGCAGAAAGGAACTTTCATTCATTCAACACATATTGACAGTGCATCTATGTCCCAGACACAGTGCTAGGGACTGGGCAAATGGTAAATTACGCCTGTGCACAAGGTTCCCCTGGCTCTCCAAGTGCTGGGTCCCTGGTTTCACTGTCAACGAAGTGTGGAATATGTTGGAAAATACTCTGAGGTGCCAGAGTCACTATAGATGCATTGACCACTTGGAGGGGAGGGTGGCAGGGCTGATCAAAGAATTAAGCATATAGTTAACTTCTCCTCAGAGGTACCAGGTTGGTGGGGAAGACGATCAATCTCAGTAAGGTATCTTTAATGGGATAGGTGGGTAGGCACTACAGAACCACGAAAACATGGAGGCCAGCTCGTCTGGATTCCCTCACTTATCTAAACTGTGGAAATAGCCCACCAGGCTCTCTCCAGTCACGTGAACGCTGAGGCACCAGCATCTCATTGGCCAGGGCTCCCTGAGAGGGCGGGAAGAGCAGGAGGAGGGGCCAATGAGGATGGACCAACCCGGAAGCAGGAGCCCCCCCCCGCCCCTGCGCTTGCGCAGTGCCCTCTGGCCCACGCCAGGAAGAGCGGTGTCCCGCATTGCAACACCGGGTGCAGGTGCCGGGTAGTGTGGCCACCCGCCTGGTCACACGGCTCACAAGGGGGACCAGACGCAGCCGGGTCGCTCACAGAGCCTTGTGGAAAGTAGCGGACAAGGCGGAAGCAGCCCCAGGCCTGCAGGGATAGGCCACATTTCCGAACCCAAGGTGCCTCCAAAGACCCAGCTCTGAGGGCCCAGGAGGGGTGCGCAGGCAGGAGAAAGACTGTTTAAGGGGTTGGGGGCCAGAGCGGCGGTGGCGGGGTTGGGAGGGGGGCGGGGAGAAGCCTGGACTGACTGGCTGTCCCTGCCCGCGGACCTCGGCTAACTGGCTGCTGTTTTTCACAGAGAGCACGTCAAGGCATCAGCCATGCGCCCAGCAGCTCGGAGCAGCCTCCTCTTGGCCTGCAGCCTGGCACTGGCGCCCTTCCTCACCGGTAGGCGTACGGGGTCCCTGCCCAAGTTCCCTCCAGTCAGCCCCCGTATTCCCGCATCCCTCCTTGCGTTTCCTCATTCCTGCCCTTGTTCTGCATTCCTGCCTGCACTTGGAGACCTTCCCTGACACTTGCCTTGTGGGTGCTGTGTGCTCAGCGTGGCACCTGCAGTGAATAAACAGACATGGTTCCGGCCCTCTTAGTTCTTACGAATGTGGGGAACAGGGTCCTGAATGTCACTTCCGAATCAGCCCCTTACTGCGAGGCCTCAGGCAAATAACTGAGCCCATCCATGCCTCTTATATCCTTATGGGAGAACTGGGAATACTGGTTCCTGCCTCTTATGAGGAATATGGGAGATAAGGAAGGGTTGGCACTTAATAAGCTTTCATTAAAGGTGTTGACTTCAGACAGTAAAGCAGCCAGTTTTTTCACAGCAAAATGGGTTTATTCTGAAACAGCAAAGAATGCTAATTCAGGACATGGAGTCTGTGGTGAACTACAGGGAACTCCGGAGAACAAAGGAGAGAAACAAATTCTTTTATAGAGGAGAAGGGGGAATTGGGAGGGGCTGTTATAAACAAGATGCCTACTGGGGGAAGCTAGGAGTTGGAAGTGTATGACTTTTCATTGGCTGAGTTGTGACAGCCTTTTCTTGGCTAGACTGTTGCTGAGTAGAGAGAAATCCTTCTTCCTGTTGGGTAGTAAATTGGTAACATTTTTTTCCTATTGGAGATGCCAAGGTACCTCTTTCTGTTAGGTCTGCAACTAATGCGGTGTGTAGGGCAGGAGAACTCCCCCTTCTGTCCTCCTGCCTCCATTTTATTTTATTTTTTTATTATTTTGTGGCCTTTTTCCCAAACACTATTTTACTGTTTTTTATGTTTTCTTTTTTTTTTTCCTTGATCGGGGGTGGGGTAAATAAGCTTGCTTATTTTTTTGTTTGTTTGTTTGTTTATAACAGAGGTACTGGTGAATGAATCCAGGACCTCATGCATGCTAAGCACGCACTTTACCACTAAGCTATACCCTCCCCACTTCCTGCCTGCATTTTAAGTGAGGTTTCTGTTTATTAATTTTCCGATTTCTCACTTTTGATCAAGGTCTTTCTCTGAAAGTACCACTGTTCAAGAGTCAGATTTCTTTTTTTTCCTGATTCAGTGATCTTTTGTCCCTTGATGCTAAAAAGGACCTTTCCTGGGTGTCATGGCCCACATCAGAGGGAAAGTGCACAGACTGGAAGTCTGTTGAGGTCATGCCCACCCCATTATGCCTTCCCTTCTTCCTTCAGCCTGTCAACTTCCCATCTTTCCTTTGATAGGAGGGAGAAGGGCTTACTGAAAATAGATTCGTTCTGCCGTTGCCCCTTTCCTCCTGCCCCGTACTGATACACCAACTATCACAATAAAAGCAGTTATCACTTAGTAAGAATTCATTACAAGCAAGTTTAGGATTATTGATAAAATAAGAAAGGCCAGCAATTGTACACAAAGTTCCAGGTCTTTGTTGATGTCTTTCCTCCTCCTATGCGTTCCACACCTAAGAAAAAATGGCAGAAAACCACTTGGTTTATTTATTTTGGAGGTAGGCCTTGGGTAAAATGTGGAAATGTATCTTGAGCCTTCAGCCTTCAAGTCCTCTTCTCCTTTCCCTAGTTCGTGAATTTCCCACTCCATCCTATCTTTCCTCCCCCTGGAGCTCATTTTTCCATCAAAGCTCATTGTCAAAAAAGGCAGGGTAAAGTTGTGTTTATCTCACTTTAAATAACTGAGAGCAGTGCTTTTAACCTATCCAGGGTGCTCTGCATTTTAATAGATACCGAAGCCCAAGGCTAAAATAGAAAAGAAAAGCAAACCTCTTGCAGCAAAGGCAGGCTTAAGAGTGTTTATGAGATTCAGTTGAGAAGGCGCAGGGAGATCTGTTGGTCTGCATAAGGTACACACTCTTAATAATTCCCTTCCATTTGAGGCACCATTGCCTTGGGCATCAGAGGGGCACAGAGAGAGGCTTGAGGGTAGCTTCAAGGGGCGAGGAGGAAGTAATAGTCCCACACTTAGCCACTTGGCCACTTGCTTCCTCAAAGTACCTTCCTTTCCTCTTTCGGTCAGAACTTGTTTTGTGGTTATACAGTGAGGTTTACTTGCAAATTTTCTATAATAAGCCTTTTCCTCAGTTTTATTGATACATAATTGACATACATCAGTGTGTAAGTTGGAGGTGTATAGCATAATAGTTTGGTTTTACATATATTGTGAAATGATGACTGCAGTAAGTTTAGTTTTTCCCTTGTGATGAGAACTCTTAGGAGTTACTCTCTTAACAACTTTCACATATAACGTATAGCAATGTTAACTACAGTCACCATGTTGTATTACATCCATAGTACTTTTTTATCTTATAACTGGAATACCTTTTGGCCACTATTCTCCAATTACCCTTCCCCCCCACCTCTGGTAACCACCAATCTGATCATTTTTTAATGAGTTTGCTTGTTTTAGATTCCACGCATAAGAAAGATCACACAGTGTTTGTCTTTCTCTCTCTGACATATTTAGCATAATGTCCTCAGTGTCCATCCATGTTGTCACAAATGGAAGAATTTCCTTGTTTTGTTTTGGGTTTTTTTATGGGTTATATATATACACATACATGTATTTGTATAATCTCACAACTTCTTTATCTGTTCATTCATTGATGGAAACTTAAGTTGTTTCCGTATCTTGGCTGTTGGGAATAATGCTGCTATGAACGTGAGGATACAAGTATCTTTTCTAGTTAGTGTTTGTGTTTCCTTTGGATATATTCCCAGGAGTAGAATTACTGGGTCATATGGTAGTTCTGTTTTTAATTTTTGAGGGTCCTCCATGCTGTTTTCCATAGTGGCTGTACCAGTTTACAATCCCACCAACAGTGTGCAAAGGTTCCCTTTTCTCCACACCCTCACCAACACTTGATGATGGCCATTCTATCAGGCATAAGATAATACCTCACAGTGGTTGTGGTTTGCATTTCCTTAATGACAAATGATGCTGAGCATCTTTTCACGTCCCTATTGGTGATTTGTATATTTTCTTCAGAAAAATATCTATTCAGGTTTTTCGCACATTTTTAAATTGGAATGTTTGGTTTTTTGCAGGGTTTTCTCTTTTCAGGGGCAAAAGTGAATTTAAGAACCCATCTTTTTCTGTTCTTTCTCATTGTTTTTATTCACTTATATTTATTTGTTTTAAATTATATAGCTTTTGAAATAAATAACATATGCCCCTGGTATAAAATGCAAAATGTAGAGAATGGAAAGTGTTCCATCCTCTCCTCTTTAGCCGCCCCCTCCCCCCGCTCAACTCCTTGGAGGCAGCCACAGTTCTCCCTTTCTTGTGTACCTTTCCAGAGATGGTCTGTGTATTTCCAAACATATCCAAATGCACCTTTTTCTTCCCACGGCAGCATTTTACATCTAATGTTCTACATCTTGCTTTCTTTCTCTCAAAGCTACATCTTGGAGAGCTTTTCATATTAGTGCCTGTTAGAACAACATATTCTGTGTACATCCGTTTCATGGACATGCCAGGATCCATAAGCATTTCAGTCACTTCTAATCATTTATTATCACAGGGAATGCTGCAGTGAATGACCGGATACAAATACAATTACATATGTAGGAAAATATCCAGGAATTGCTGGATCAAAGAGTTGGTGTGATCTAAATTTTTATTCTATATTATTAAATTGCCCTCTAAAGAAGTTACATTTAATTTATCCATCAGGAACAGATGAAATGCCAGTTGCCCAAACTCTCACCAATACACTTTAGTTTTGATTTGCATCCATCTTACCGTGAAAGACTCTAGAGCAGTGCTGTTCAGTAGAATTTTCTGCAGGGAGCAGTATGTCTATATCTGCACTGTCCAGGACAGTGGCCAATGGCCATGTGTGGCTATTGAGCATTTGAAATGAGAAGAGTGCAACCAAGGAACCAAACTTTTAATTTTCTTTTTAATTTTAATTAAATTTAAATAGACATATTGGACAGAGTAGCTTCAAGCAGAGTGGGGTATAAAAGAATGTGAAGAGAGAGAAGGGGGCATATGAGACATAGCACTGAGAAATTATGAACTGAAAAGCCTCTTTAATGTTAATGATTAAAAACTTTTTTGTTATTTTCTTTTGTTTGCTTTTTTCAGTTAATTTTGCCTCCGTGTATTGTGCTCCATCAGACCAGAGACTCTAGGGAGGGCAGGCCAGGTTAGCCCTGGATCTCGAAGGGTTTTCGTGTCTGGGGAGCTCCAGCCATCTGTGGACTCTGCTTATGGTGGCATGCGGCTCCTACCCCCAGAAGTCACCTCCCAACTCCTGCTCTTGCCCAGGGTGAGGGGCCTGCTGCCTGCCATTTGCAGGGTCCAGGACGATATGGCTCAATATTTAAGAGTTACACATTAAGAGGGTATAGCTCAGTGGTAGAGTGTATGCTTGGCATGCATGAGGTCATGAGTTCACTCTTCAGTACATCTGGTAAATAAGTAAGTAAATTAACTAACTAACTAACTAAATCACCCCCCCCCCAAAAAAAAAAAACATTAAAAATAAAAATAAAAGGTACACATTAAGCTAAAAACAAAAAAGTTAAGACGGAATCTTTGTCTTACTGGGCAAATGTACCTTCAGAATGACCTAGAAGGCCTGGAATTTTCACACCGCTCAGAATCCCATGCCAGGCAGTGCCAGCACTGAGATTCCCACCCTGGTCCCCAGCCCGCCTCCTCTCCCCTCCCCACCTTCCCCTTCGCCATAAAGGGCATGATGATCTTGTGCCTGGACAAACCAGTTTTCAAGTCCAAGCTCCCCATTCCTACCAGCTTTTTCTACTTGAGCAAGAAATTTCAGGATTGTTGGTATCCAGGATGGATGGGGGTGGAGGTGCGGTCTCCAAGTGGGCACATCCCCTTGGTGTCACAGGCTACTCTCCCTGTGGGGGTTGGCAGAGCCAGAGGAGGGGAAGTCCTGCTGGAGAGGGAAAGTCAACAATTTGAAAACACCTTTTGGTAACCTGCGAAAATTTCTGCAGAAAAATACTGTGACTTTCACTCCCGTTTTTCACCCGGCCCTAATTTTCCGCAGGTTTCCACCTCTTCGTCCATAGTTCTTTCCACTCTCTGCTCTGCCCCACGACATCTTCCACCGGAACAGCCAAGTCTAGAGTTTGTCCTCAACAGCAGCTGCTAGTGGGGACACTGGGATGCAAGTAGGGGGTCAGTGGATTTCAGCTCACTAAGATGCCCAAAAGACAGAGAATGCAGGAGGAGTTAAGGCTCCCTCCTGTCCTCTGGGGACCGTTCTTCAAGCATCCTGTGCATGCTAAAGCCTGTGCCCCTTATTTGTAAGACTGAGTTATTCTGGGCAACTATTTGGAAGTAGACCTCTCTTAGACCTCCATTCAAAAAAGTTACCCTTTCGGTGAGACCTTCCCTAACCACCCTCTTAACTGCAACCACACCCTGCCCTTCCTGTCCTGTCCTATTTCTCTCACTAGTATTTATCCTCACCTGGCATACCGTGCTGTTTTCTTCTTTGTTTTCGTGTGCCTCCTTCATCACGACGTAAGCTCTATGAGGGCAGGAATTTTTGTGGTAAGTGTTTAGTGTCACATGCAGAATGCTGGGGCGAGGCACAGGGGAGGGGGGACGGGGCAGATCGCTCATCCTGCTTATGAGCATGGGTTCCTTTGCCTGCCGGTGGCAAATAGCCAGCCAGGTTTGTTTCTTCCTCCCTCCCTCCCTTCCTTCCTTCCTTCCTTCCTTCCTTCCTTCCTTCCTTTCTTTCAACAGTCTCCTGGGAAATTAAAATGAGTGACCTAGAGGAGAAAGACATCGATGAACTTCACTCCAATGGCCTCAAGTGCCCAACGTGCTTTGCAGTGATGGGAAGGAAGTGTACAAACGATCTCAGGTGGTGCCGAGCAGATAAACTGAAGTGTGTTGAGTTTTCTGGCATCATAAACACAGGTGCTTTTTCCTAGGATGCAATATTGTGTAGACACAAGTGGCACTCTCTCACAAGCTTATAGGGCGTGTGTCTTCAGGGTAAGGTTGAGGAGAAATAAGCTTTTGCCCAAACCACTTAGAAATAAGGATGCCCACAGTGGCTTGATCCCAAAATTAACATCTAATTGGCTTTCTCACATTCATTCCTTTGTTCATGTATGAATTTTTGCACACTTTTATCAACAAACTCTCTGCTGGCTTTGCGAAAGTTGTTTCAACATATTGGATGACCCTTCATTCTCTCCAAACTTTGGTTAGTTTTTTTTTTTAAACACGGGGGTAATTTGTGTTTTCCTCCCTACCCTGAGCTGGTTGTGTGTGTGTGTGTGTGTGTGTGTGTGTGTGTGTTTTAATTTTCAAAGTAAAAGCCTTGGAGAAAGGCAATGACCAAACTTAAACTTTCCTCAGAGATTGCAAAGCATGACTGACGATGCTTGCTTTGAGAAAATCCAATACGAAACTCGAAATCAGCTGAAGACACACACTGGAAGTGAATTACGAGCGGTGGTACCGTGTAGCGTGAAGAGCAGGGCGCAGAGCCCCGCAAGCCTGGGCTGTTCTCGCAGCCCGTCTTTCCCTTCCCATCTTCGCCCGCTGACTGGGGCGCGCAGCCTGCCGGGAGTTCCCCGCCAGTGGCATCGTTGCAGGGGCTCGTCATGTTGGTTGGTCTCTTGGAGTCTCACATTTCCTCCTTCCGTAACTTTGCATAGCAGAGTGATTGTTTTCAAGTAGCAGTCACTGGATGTGGCGCCCAGAGGAGGTGAGATGAAATCACCAAGAGCTTAGAGTGGCTGCCCCATGGAAGAATGTATCTGAAGGAACCTTGAAAGGCAGGGAACACAGTCAAAGTGACAGCTTTTTTTTTTTTTTATAGTTATTGCTATTAAAAAAAAAAACAAAAAACTCCAAGCATAGAGGAGATTAGATCTATGTCCTTAAAATCATGAAGCCCCAAATCCTTGTGGATCAGTCGCATGCAGGATGCTCCTGACAGTCATTTGAGGACTAATAGAAGGAAGCAGTTCATAATATCATCAGTATAAAATGTCTTTTAAAGACATAATGCTAAAAAGCTAAGGACCTAATCTGTTCTTAGAAACAATAATGAGTACATATATGAAAACTGAAAAAATGTGCAGTATACTGTTTATATGGATTCACATGCAATATAATGTGTATGTGCAGTCGAACTGTAATAATTCTACTTAATAAAACTGGAAAAATAAAAAGACATAATGCTAGACCCCCAAGTGATTATATGGATTGAAAAAAAAAACTTATTTAAAGAAGCTTCATAAAATTTACCACTGTTTGATTTGAGATGGGTTGTGAGGGGGCTTAGGGGGTTGGAGGCCCTGCTGTTTGAAGGCCACCAGCCCACTGCCTCCACTAGGGAGACCCATACTGAGTGACTCACACTCGAGTGTGGCCTGGCTTATGTCTTACCCCAGCCCAGTCTGGGTGGGGAAAGAGGGGAGTCTAAGGAAGGAGGAGAGCAGAAGTCTCATTTATGGTTCTTTGCAGGTCTCAGAGACATAGCTGTTGAAGCGAAGAGATGCATACAAGCAGACCTGTGTGAAGAGACAGTAACTTATATGGGTTTCCCAGTCTCTAACCAGAGTAAAACCTGCAGACCAGCCACCAGTAATGGGTCCCAGGTCAGACCCCCAACTCCCATCATCTTTATTCTCTTCCTGGAGAAGCTGCTTTCTTGAGCTCCTGCAAGGGCCCAGCCATCTCCATTATGAATTAAAAATGCATTTTTTTTTTTGGTTTCTGTATTCTTTCATGCCTATTAAATTCTCTGTAAGTATATTCAGTTGTCCATTTACTCACTCATTCAGCGGGTCTACTCAGGTGCCCACCCTCACACAAAGTGGGTCGGGGTCAAAGTCAGTCAGTATTGGCTCCCTGCCTTTAAGAAGATCCCAGGGCATTTAGAAAATGAGGGTAAAGCAATGCAAACAGCAAGACGGAGAGTGGTACCCCTGCTCGAGTCGCCCAAGCTGATCGCTTTAGACACAGAAGAGTGTGGATTTGATCAGGGAAAGGTTGAGATTTCAGATGAACTTTGAGGTGATCTGTACTGTTTGCCATCAAGGAATAGTGTGTATTGAGGCGCAGAGATAGGAAAGTGGGCAGAGGCTAAATTGCAGCAGCTAAGAAGGTTAAGGGTAGGGAATGAGGGGGAGAGGAACGTATCAGGAAGTATATGGACCCGGCTGGAAGCCCCTCCCTGTGAGTGATGGGAGGCGCCACCAGTGGGTGGATATAGTGGATTCACCGAGCTGAGCACAGGCCTCCTCCATCCATGACGGAAAGCAGTGCCCTCCGTCCGCAGGAGGTGTGATCTGAAGGCTGAGGTCTCTCTCTGCGCTTCTCACTCCTGATTGCTCACTAAAGTCACCTGCTAGCTTCAGATTACAGAGCTTACCTGGGCCCACCGCCAGAGGGTTGGATTCATTGGATCTGCATTAGGCTTGGTCCTTTACATGTTTTGTTTTAATCCCCCCCCCCCACCAGTGATTCTAATTTTCAGCTACTAGTAAAAAAAAAAAAACAAAAAAACACTGAGGTGTGAGGAAAAGACAAAAATATTTATTTTACACAAAATGAAAGTTTTCAATTAAGCTAACCAACAATTGCGTGTAGAACACAATTTCTAACAATATCAAGTGTCAATTGATACAAAGTTTGAAAATTGCAAGTTCTCTGCTTTAGCTGAATCATGTGTTGTAAGCACTGACCAAATAAATTTGTTTTGTTTCAAAGGACTTCCAAATTTTTGAAGAAATATCAATTCATGACCCCCAAAACCAAACTCCTGGCATAAGACATCTGTTAAAGAAAGATTTCAACTAAACATAATTAAATTAATTTCTATCATGATGAATATGGTGCTCCAGCTCTGTTAGGTCAGATATCAGGATTTATTAGAATTTTAAAACGACATATTTTACTTCATCATTCCAATGAAAGTATTTTTGCTCAGCTTTTTAAGCAGCCTCTATGAAAAATGTCACAGTTTTTTTTTTAATTGAAGTACAGCTGATTTACAATGTTGTGTTTTTAAAATCATTGTGAGTATATATGTGAAAACGCCACGAATCATCACCAATTTATGGAGGTATGAAATGGAATGGAATACAGTGAATTTAATGATCTTGTGTTCTTTGCCAGTGCTTGTTAAATGAATCACAGATGAGTTTTTAAAAAATGTATCATATTTGCTCCAATTCAAGATTTCCTTGAGACAAAAAGGAATATTTGCCAAACAGTTAATAATCAAAGACCAGAAAGGTAATTTATGTTTTCTCATTGATATTATACTGCATATGCATGACCTAAATTTTAATCTCCAATAAAAGGAAAAGTTAATTTATGACCTTTCTAGGCAAATATGAGAATTCATATCGAAAATGAAATTTTTCATAAGTCAAATCAATAATGATTTTCCACATTTTTAACAACATAGAGATGATTTTAATTGTAGTCAACAGTGTTATGTAAGATCTGTAAAAACCATAAAAACATTAGAACACTTTTTTGATAAGAATAAATTTAGAATTGTTTTCTATTTGTGCAATAGCCCTTTCAATATAATGTTAATTTTAATACTGAGTGGACAGGGAGTTAGTGAAGTTACTCAATTTGGACTGAATTTCAGAATTAACTTGTTTTCTTCTAAGTCAAATTCGTTCTTATAAAAAAATTAAAATGAATCCGTTTTGTCAGTGTGAGTGAGACTACTAAAAGAAAACTATTTTTTCATAACTAATTCAGTTATTAGAAAACTTTTAAGTGTTTTTGGAACAATTCACCTGTGTGAATCTACTTTTTTCAACTTTATTTTAAATTTTATGAAATCTACATATAAATCAAGTATTTTTGATGAAATTTTGAGATGTGCAATAAGTAGAAAATATACATAGGACTTTGAAGACTGCAAAGAAAATAATGTAAAATACCTCATTGATATTTTTATATCACCCATACATTGAAATGATATTTGTACATGTTGGGTTAAACAAAACATGTTATTAAAAATAATTTTTTAACCCACTGCGGTGATAGTAAATTCAGGTTACAGGCACACCTCAGCGTGTATTCTGGAAGGAGGACTGGATACGGAGTCACGTGTGGCTCTCTCTTCCTGAGCACTTATTTCCACGCCTCTGACCTCACTGCCGCCGTTTTCCATCAGAAATAAGCTGAATATTCCTTCCTTGGAGAAGTTCTCTCTGCTCACCCTCCCAGAGTAGTTTACGTATTCTTGCCATGCTCTGCCACAAAATCCTTATTGATTGCCTTATAACATCTCTCACTCTTTATTGTCAATGCTGTTTTTAACTTTTTTTAAATTAAGGTACAGTCAATTAAAATGTGTCAATTTCTGGTGTACAGCACAATGTCCCAGTTATGTGTGTACATTCGTATATTTTCATATTCTTTTTCATGAAAGGTTATTACAAGATATTGAATATAGTTCCCTGTGTTATACAGAAGAAATTTGTTTTTTTAATCTATTTTTTTATATAGTGGCTAACATTTGCAAATCTCAAACTGACAAATTTATCCCTTCCCCCGCCTTTCCCCCAGTAACCATAAGATTGTTTACTATGTCTGTGAGTCTGTTTCTGTTTTGTCGACGAATTCATTAGTGTTCTTTTTTTTTTTTCTTTTTTTTTTTAGAGTCCACATATGAGCAATATCTTATGGTATTTTTCTTTCTCTTTCTGGCTTACTTCACTTAGAATGATGATCTCTAGGTCCATCCATGTTGCTGCAAATGGCATTATTTTATTCTTTTTTATGGCTGAGTAGTATTCCATTGTATAAACATACCACTACTTCTTTATCCAGTCATCTGTTGATGGACATTTAGGTTGCTTTCATGTCTTGGTTACTGTATATAGTACTTCTATGAACATTGAGGTGCATGTATATTTTGAATTAGAGTTCCCTCTGGATATATGCCCACGAGTGGGATTGCTGGATCATATGGTAAGTCTAATATTTTTATAGTATTCCCAACTCTAATGTAAGCTGTATATACCACGCTTAATGTATTCCCAGTGCCTGGGTTATCTATGCTGGATATCATTGTCTTGGAAATAGAATGGGGTACACTGGAGTAGAACCCCTTCCAAAACAGATTCTCTCACAAAGTCTGGCCAGCTAGTGGAAAGTGGGAAGTCTAGGGTTGGCCCCAGCTGACAGTTGGAATTCTCCCCACATATTTCCTCCATTATTCCCACTTTCCCACATTTGTCTGTCCCCCAAAAGGTATGTGTTTTTTCATTAAGACTGAGATTTTTTGTTTTAATGATAATGCTTGATTTTTCAAAAAACTTAAACTGAAACCAAGTCCCCCTAAAACCAAATTCTCTTCTGCTGAGTTTATGATTAACCTCTCCACCCAAAACATTATTTTCTTTCTTGTCCAACACCTGTTCCCCTCAAGACTAAAGAGTATCAAAGAAAAAGGGGTGGGGGAGATTGCAACCAAACAGTACTCTGTGGGGGAACTCCAGAGTACAAAAGCCTTTCTGTGTTCCTGGCTTCTTGTTTCTCCGAAAAAGCCTTTGGCCTCCTAGACCTTCCCTGAGCTCCAAAGGGCAGATTCCAACAGTTACTAATTAGGGAAGAGAAGAAACAGACAAACAAAGGAGCAGCATTCAAGAAATGGTAAATAGTGCATTGATGGTTCCTCCTCAAGGAATATACGTAACAATACATCCCTGAGTTGTTCTACAGGAACTAAGCCCCCCCCCCCACCAGGTTGAGGCTGGTAACTTCAGGCAGAGCACAAGCCTGTGGACCCCAGACTGGTTAGAACCAGAAGGCTGGTGACTGAGATTCCTGGAACACCTCACCACCAACCAATCGGAGGACCGTCACACGCCCTGCAGCCATCCCCCAAAATTTTGCCTATGAATACTCTTCCCCCAAAACCATTGGGGAATGTAGGTCTTTTGAGCACAAGCCACACATTCCCCTTGCACAGCCCTGACAGTAAACCTTTCTCTGCTCCAAACTCTGATGTTTTTGTTTGTTTGACCTCACTCTGCATTGGGCACACGAACTTGGGTTTGATAACAAATGCCTAAACCCTAAACCATTCTTGGAGATGCAGCAAAGAAGGAAGCAGGGGTGAAGAAGAGAGAATGTTACATTCCTTATTTTACACCCCATGTGTCTCCTCTTCTAATACCCATGACATTTGTGGTTTCTTATTTAAATTCCTTTATCCAGATAGATTAAAATAGATTTACTATCCACAAGGGACCCATAGAACATGGATTTTGGCATGCAGCAGGCATCTCGTAAATATATAAGTTGAACTTCCCTCCTTCCTTCAAAACAGCAAGAAAGATAAATCTTCCTATGAGATTAAGGGAAATAAATAAGAATGTAGGTGTATATGACCATATAAGTGGGGGACTGAAAGCTGATGGATTTACATTTTACAGAGGCAAGATCAGATGTTGAGCATGAGAGGGAATCCCCTAGACGATGGGTCAGAGAGAGAGGGAATGCCTTGGAAAGCCTCAGGAATAAAGGACTAATGGAAGAGCTTTCCTTTGATTTTTATTTTGAAAGAATGTGGGACTAAATGTGCCAGAGATGTCAAAAATGCTAGCCTTATTATGTGGCATCTGGGAGAGGCATCACGTGCAAGCTTATTCTGGCCTTTGGCGTATGTGACATTGCCATGACCATCGCTGTTCCCTTGCCCATAGAAATCAGTCATAGCAGCCTGGCCACTGGTGTCAACAGCTTGTACTAGAGTCCTGATGAGAAGAGGCAAATACAGGCCAACATGTGGGCATTCACTCCTTGACTTTCTTCTCCTCCAACATCACAGGGATAGTAGATTCTATCAAGGGAGAAGGACTCCTCCCAGGGCTGTTGCTTCCTAAGGGGTTTAAAGGTAGAGCTGGACCAGAGGAGTTGCTGGTGAGTTGACCAGCGTGATCAACAGTGATTTTTGTGGTGCTTTGGGATTTTTTGACTCCCCTGTAATCTCTACTTAAACTTGGGAAGATTGACAAAGATGAGCGCCAGTCTTTGGTCTTTTCTTTCTGCATACTACCAGACAAAGTAGCTCACGCTCCTGGGTGACGTAAGTTCACAGGTTAGAAGAAATAAACATCTGATAACTAAGAGAGCGACAACAAAGTGGACAGGATATGCTACCTGATGCATAATGACCAGAATAGACTGTCAATCTTAATATCTATTAAAATATGCCATTTCTAGCAACATGGATGAACCTAGAAATTATCATGGTAGGGGAATTTGTAGACGAATATTACATGGTATCACTTATATGTGGAATCTTAAAAAAAAAGGACATATATAAATTTATTTATAAAACAAAAAATTCAGAGACATAGAAAACCAACTTATGGTTACCAAATGGGAAAGGGTTGGGGGAAGGATAAATTAGGAGTTTGGGATTAGGAAATACAAACTACTATATACAAAATAGATAAACAAGAAGGTCCTACTGTATAGCACAGGGAACTATATTAAATAGATTGTAATAACTGATAATGAAAAATAATATATATTTATGTACAACTGAATCTCTGCACTATATACTAGAAA
This sequence comes from Camelus dromedarius, assembly GCF_036321535.1. NCBI lineage: Eukaryota > Metazoa > Chordata > Mammalia > Artiodactyla > Camelidae > Camelus > Camelus dromedarius. The sequence goes on from NC_087438.1 coordinate 115,221,158, forward strand.
CTAACATATTGTAAATCAACTATACTTCAATTAAAAACACGATCAAAATAGAATATAAGACAAAAATATAATGAATAAAGATGTGGCATACTGGCATAATAAAATGATTAATTCAATATCAACATATATCAAACAATAATAGATGGAACTTCAGGAGGAAATGAATACACGGACAAATCTTGTTGGAGATTTAATCTTAGAAATTGCTGGATCAAGCAGGAAAAAATAAACAGATATATCCAAGACCCAAACAGTTAATAATCTATCAGCTTCTGTTTATCTGGTTATGTCTTCATTTCTCCCTCAATTTTTGAAGAACATTTTGCCAGATATGGTTGACTTTTTTTTTTTCTTTTAGTACTTTGAACATACTGGCCTACTGTCTTCTGGACTTCAAAATTTCTGATGAGAAATCAGATAATCTCCTTGAGGATCTCTTGTATATGATAAATTGCTTCTCCCGCTGCTTTCAAGATTTGTTCTTTGTCTTTGCCTTTCGAAAGTGTGATTACAATGTGTCTTGATGTGGGTCTCTGAGTTCATCTCACTAGGAGTTTGTTAAGCACCTTGGATGAGTATATTCATGTCTTCAAATTTGGAAAGTTTTCAGTCATTATTTCTTCAAATGTTCTCTATGCCCTTTTTTCTCTCTCTTCTTCTGGGATTCCCATGATGCATATATTGGTCTTTTTGAGGCTGCCCCACAGATCTCTTAGACTTGGATTGCATTTCTTTAATCTTCTTTTCCTGTTCCTCAGTCTCAATGATTTCCATCATCCTATCTTAAAGTTTGCTGATTTTTTCTTCAGCCGGCTCAAACCTGCCTTTGAATCCCTCTAGTGAAATTTTCATTTCAGTTATTGTACTTTTCAGCTCCACCAGTTTTTAGATTTCTTTTTAGGTTTTCTGTGTCTTTATAGGTATTTCCAGTTGGTTCACACATCATTTTCTTGACTTTCTATACATCTTCCTTTAGTTCTTTGAGCATCTTTAGGACGGTTGTTTTTTAAAGTCTTTGTCTGATATATCTGCCACCAAGTCTTTTTCAGGGATAGATTCTGTTGAATTTTTTTTTCCTTTGAATGGGCCATGCTTTCCTGTTTCTTTGTTTGCCTTGTGGTTTTTATGTTGAAAACTGGACATTTGAATCTAATAATGTGGTAACTCTGGAAACAAAATTCCTCTCGATCCCATGCAAGGTTTTCTGTTTTATTACTATTTTCTATTTACTTACTTACTTACTTACTTACTTACTTACTTTATTTATTTATTTATTTATTTATTTATTTATTTATTTATTTATTTATTTATTTATTTAATTTGTGTAGGCTGCCTCTGAACTAAGGTTTAGCCTGAGGTATAAACCTAATGTTTTCTTATAACTTTTCTGGGCCTTTTCTTGGCTCTGCATAGTCATTTTCTAAGTTTCTCCAATGTGCAGTTGTTTTTAAATACCCGAATCTTATTTTCTTTAATACCCTAATCTTTAATGTCTGTCTCCTGAAAGGGGAAAAGCAAAAAAAAAAAAAAAAAAAAAAAGAAGGGATAACAAAAGGATGCTGGCCCTTTAAATCTGGCAGTCACCTGAGCAGGCGTGGGGAGAGGCTCACAACAGTTGGGTGAGATGCAAGGCCAATGGCAGCCCACTTCCTTGCACTTCTGTGATTAGAAGCAGCAATCAGACCACAGATCCCTGATATTTGGAGGATAGGGTCCTTTTCACCCACCCTAGTTTCTACAAGCTGTGTGAAAACTGCTCCAGGGACGTGTGTACAGCTGCCTGCCATGTGGTTGGGGGATAGCAGAGAATGAGTAGTGGTTAGTATATATACAAAGAGCCAAAATTGCCTGAAATTTTCCGCAATTTACCATCCAGATTTTCCCCTGGAAGCACAAGTCTTCTGCACACTCCAGCATTCCAAAATAGTTGCATCAGATGAATTCAGACACTACATTTGCTGTCTAGGTGGGGAGATGAGACTCCTGGTGCTTCAAGTCTACTCCTCCATCTTCCCCAGACCTTCAACTTTTAACATTTCTTGCAAGGTAGATCTAATGGCAACAAACTCCTTCAATTTTTTTGTTTGTCTGAAAAAGTATTTTTCCTTCACTTTTTTTTTTAACCTTTTAGTGCTTTTCTAAAATTTGATTTTTAAAAATTTCCTTCACTTTTGAAGATAATTTCTCAGGTTATGTCACCAACCAGTACCTCAGGTACTCCATAAAAGAAGGAGCAACTGCAAATACCCTTATTCTGGCAGGCGACTCCCTATTTTTCAGGATCCAAAGTTTCCAGGACAAGGCAAATTTTATAGCCTGTTAGTGGCACCTGGTGTTTGTCAGACTACTGACAGCTTCAGGAAGAGAGAGAGTCACCAGTCGGCTTGGCCTAACCTGAGCCTGGTTGCAAGGTCAGTGTGTGTAGATGAGCTGAGAAGTGTCCAAAAGTTTGCTTCATTTAAATGCTAAAATGTCCCCACCCCTGGTAGGTGGAGCTTAAGCCTCATTAACATAATATACAGTATATGTAAAGGCATGTCTCCAAACCGCACCTGTGCGAGATTAATTCTGCCTCCATGCAATGGCAAGGCTTTCCTGTTTAAGTATTCATCCTCTGTCCCAATAAAAGAACCAGCTTTCCCGTGTTCAGGGAGATGCTGCTTTGGAGATTATTCCCAGTGTTCTCCTTGCTTGTGTGCCTGAAATAAAATTTCTAGATTCATAACTCACATGGTTGGTACCTATATGACTGGCTTTAGCTACCAAGCGAAGGACCCTTTGTCCAGCTACAGGTACAGAATTCTAGACTGGTGGGGGGTTTTTTCTCCTCTTAATACCTTCAGTATTTCACTCCATGCCCCTCTTGCTTGCACTGTTTCTGAGAAGTTGGATATAATTCTTACCTTTGCTCCTCTGTAGGTACGGTGTTTTTGCCTCTGGCTTGTTTTAGGTTTTGGGTGGGGGGGCAGGGTGGGGCCGGTGTCTTGGGCGGTAAAAGGATGAAAATAGAAAGGGAGTTTATTAAGTTACACCGTCATAAACAACAGTGGGCACACGGAAGAAAGCTGCCTGTTTGAGCCTCCAGGGTCGGTTGTTGGGGTGTTTTATAAGGTCAGGTCACAAGGTACCTGGTCAGCATGTGCACAAGTCTCTGATTGGTTGTAGGTGAGGTAAGAAGTTTAGGGTCTGTGAAGGGCGGTGGGGGTTATGGCTCTGATAAGGTGGGCTGAAGCAAGCCAGCCTGAGCTATTGTGAGATTAAGCATTACCTGGGGCTATTAGTTTGTTAGGGCAGTTTGAAAACGAGTGGACACGTTCTGCAGTGCTATGATTAGGTCTCAGTGTTACGGTGAACTTGGGCTTCTGCCCTGTGAATTTCACTCCTGCTTCTAAGCCCCGACTCCCCACTCCCCTTTAGGTGCGACAGGATGGCTAGAGCAGGCTGGACGTGGTTATTTCCCTTCCCCTGCATCAGTTAGGCTCTGATAAGTTCCAGCAGGTGAGGCTCTGGTTAAATAGTTTCTCCTGACAGCAGACCTTGATAAGGAGAACAGAATGCTCTGATATATTACAAAATGGTTCCCTTTCCTTGCCCCCTGCTGGAAACATGGGGGGGGGGGGGGATTTTTTTTCCTCTGAAATTCTTTATGATAACCTGGTTGAGTTCCAGGAGGTAGCACAAAATTATGTGTGTAGGGCCCCAGGTAACTGGGTCCCTCTAAAGTTTTTATCTCTCGGACTTGTCCACATGGAGCCTGCAGCAATCCGTCAACTACAGTTCAGGTCTCCACACCCCACCACTGGTTCTTGTAGACATTTCTGGTCGTGGATCTCTGCTCTGGTAAGTGTTGGAGGACACTGGGCAGGGCTGGTGATGCAGGCCGGTAAAAAGAGTTTACCAAAGGCAAGGGAAAGTTTAAGAACATAGCAAAGTTTAATAGTTATGTTGCTATAGGCAACAGTGGGCCACGCAGGTGCGGGGAGCCCGCGTGTCCACCGTGTGAGCGTGCAGGGTCTTCTCTTGGGGAAGGGGCTGGGAACACAAAGGGACAGGGGAACAGCCTTCTGATCAGCTCTAAGTGAGGTAAGGGGTATGTGGGAGGATAGTGGATTTATGACTCCACTAAGATGGAGACGTGAGCTGACACAAGCAAGGCAGTGGAACTCATGACTCGGACAAGGGGAGATGTGGGCTGTGACAAGTCAGCCTGAGCTGCGGTGAGGCTAGCTATTTCCCAGGGCTGTTAATTGTGCTAAGGCAGACACCCATCAGGAGTTTATCTCCTGAAGAGGAGCAGGCAGATGCCCAAGGGCTGGTAGTTTGGGGGCCGCACGGCCTCGGCAGGCACCAGTTGGCACTGCGGTAAATTGGGGTTCTCTGTGTCTACTGAAATAAATGCGCAGCCTACAAGTTGAGATTTACGTTTTATTTGGCGGGAGGACTCGAGCCGGGATGACAGCCTCTCAGATGGCTCTGAGGGACTGCTCCCAGGAGGTAGGGGAGGAGCCAGGATATATGAGCTTTACAAAAAAGACCAGGTAGGTGGAACAATAAAAGATTACTTATTATCTAAAGAAAACCAGGCACCTCAAGTTAAAGAATTTAGGGCTTTTCTATGTATGGGAGGAAGCAAACATTTGGGCTCACTGAATTCATTCCTTTGACAAGCACCTAGCTACCTAGGGCCAGTGTCCTGCCCTTTCTTATTCTGAGTCCCCTCGGGGTGCACCATTGGGAGTGGCTGCAGAGGCTGGGCTGCAGGCCTGTCCTCACTGGGGGGTGGCGGCAGCCACTGATGACTTGATGGCTTCAGCACTCTGTTTACTGATATGGTTGCAGTATTTTTCCGTTCACATCTGTATTTACCTCCCAGTCTCTCCTGTTTTGCCCTGTGAACTCTCTTCTTTTATAGATCTAAGGAGCTGTTGAATTTTTAGTTTGTTTAGCTTTTTACTTGCTTGGATGGAGCGGTGATTTCCAATAGTATAGTTGATATACAATATTATATAAGTTGCAGTTATATAGTATAGTGATTCACAATTTTAAAGGTTATGTTCCATTTACAGTTATAAAATATTCGCTATCCTCCCGGTGTTGTTCAATATATATATATCCCTGTAGCTTATTTTCTACATAATAGTTTGTCCCTCTTAATCCCCTACCCTTATATTGGCCCCCCTCCCCCTCCCCGCCGGAAACCACTAGTTTGTTCTCTGTAGCAGTGAGTCTGCTGCCTTTTTGTTACATTCACTAATTTGTTATATTTTCAGATCTCACAAATAAATGAGGTCATACAGTATTTGCCTTTTTCTGTCTGAGTTACTTCACTTAGCATAATGCCCTCCAAGTCCATCCATTTGTTTTCATAAATGGCAAAATTTCATTATTTTTATCGCTGGGTAGTATTCCATTGTGTGTGTGTATATATACATATATACACCACATCTTTTTTTTTTTTGTTTTATTGAGTTATAGTCAGTTTACCATGTTGTGTCAATTTCCAGTGTGGAGCACAATTTTTCAGTTACACCTGAACACACATATATTCATTGTCACATTCTTTTTCACCGTGAGCTACCACAAGATCTTGTATATATTTCCCTGTGCTATGCAGTATAATCTTGTTTATCTATTCTGTATATGCCTGTCAGTATCTACACATTTTGAAGCCCAGTCTGTCCCTTCCCACCTCCCCCCTTCTATGCCTATTCCATCGAACTCTTATCCTCCTCTTAAAAAAGCTTAGCCTGGCTCGTGAGGTCTGGTAGCTCTTGGAATTGGCATGGACACGAACACTGTCTCAGTAATTGCCTCTCCGTGGCTGGAAATGCTTGGCTCTTTTGGCTACTTCAACGTATGCTGCTCCATTTTAGTCTCTTTTTCTGGAATGACGGAAACATGGGAGCTCACTCCTTTGCACAGCTGCAAAAAGCTAATATTTGACAGTTGGATTCTAGCTGATTTCAGTGAAAAATATACATACATTTGAAAGGGAAAACCCTGTTTTCTCCCTACTCAGAACATTTCTGACACCAAATGTGCAGTGTATTTATTTTTTCCAAACCAAGCAATGTTCCCATTCTTTGAAGACACCAGCTGGATGTCCTATAATTTAACTCAATTCTGACCCTATCTACCTGGAGTTAGTGTCAGGTCCCACAGGTTAAAGGGCTCGGTACCACAAGACTGCCCCTCATGTCACAAACCAATCACAAGCCCCAGTTGCCCCTGTGCTGTATAGATCAGAGGTTCCCACAAAGCCCTGCTTGGGTTTGAAAATTTACTAGATTATCAGCTTGTTATAAAAGTATGTAGTTCAGAAACAGCCAGATAGAAGAGGTGCACAGGACGAGGTGTGTGGGGAGGCATGCGGAGCTCCCATGCCCTCTCCGGGCTGTGCCACCCTTCCAACACCTCCACGTGTTCACCAGCCAGGAAGCTCTCCAGACGCCCTCAGTTAGGATTGTTATGGAGGCTTTATTACATAGGCATAATTGGCCATTAATGATCAAGTCCATTTTCAGCCCCTCTCCCCTCCCAGAAGGGCTAGAGATTGGGGTGGGGGAGAAAACAGATTCCCTTCCCCAGAGTTTTGGCTCCTGCAGGGTTTTCCGGGGGCCACTGCACTGCCACAGTGGTGCTGCCTGGGTGCACAAGAGAACAGAGAAACAAAGGGGGAATGTCCACTCTCTCTGCATGTGAGGATTTCCCCTCTGCCTTTGAGCCTGAATGAAAGGGTTTCTTCTGGGGCCCTTTTATATTGCACCTTGGTGCCCGCTGCCAGGGGATACCAGAGGGGGAAAAGCAGCAAACTCATGATCAATTCTGAGTTTAAATTCTGGTTTTCTTCCCCCATCTATCTGCTATTATTTATTTCTCAAGTCTTCAGATAGCTGCCCTGTGCCTTCCGTCCAGGTTGTACAGCTGGACTGAATGTATAAAGTCCATCTTCCTGCAATGTGTGTTCAATGATGTCTCTGCTCGTTTTGTTTTGCCTGTTTTCATTTTTAAGCTTGATTCCCCAGGGATAGCCTACTTAGCTTAGTGTTCAGCCAACGACTGGGCAAAGTTGTGTCCGCTTCCTGCAGATGGATCTGAGTGTGAGCAGGGAGCACGCTCCAGTTTCAGTCAGTCCCTGCATTGACTTTCATATGTGCAGGTGCCATCAGCCAGGTGTGTATGGGCGGCCTGGTGTCCCTGTGGTGTCTGCCGCACGTGCACACAGCCTCCAGTGAACCCAGGAAGTGCTGAGAACTTACCAGGCCCTCTGTGTCTGTTTCACCTCCCAGATCTTCGTGTTAAACCCGCCAGCCCACCTGCCAGGCCACTGCTTGCCCCGAGCAGCCCCAGAAGCTCCCTGTGTGCCAGCCACCAGGATCACCACTTACCCTGACTACACTCCAAGTCAAGTGAGCCCCCAAAAGGGAAAGTAAAACTTGATGTTTCCGTGGGAGTAGGGGGAACAGCACAGAAGAAAGGATGGAGACACCCGGTCTCAGCATTCTTATTCAGAATTCAGAAGTTTTCAGCTGTAGACCCTTATCAATTTGTCATGTGCCTTTGATTAAATTCCAGGGCATGGAAGGGGTGTGTGTGTGGGTGTGTGTGTGTGTGTGTGTGGTGTGTGTGTGGTGTGTGTGTTACTTTGCATGGAGGCTTTTTACAGAGGATTTGTCAGCCTCCCTATTCCATTATGCCAGAAGCCAGAACGTCTGGTAGCTAAAAAGAATTTTTTAAATGCCCCCAAGATTTCAAGCCTTAATTCCCAGAACCTATGAATATGACCAAACAGCCCTACTCTGATTATAGCATTAAACACAGCCGAGCTTAGGATAAAGAGATTATCAGAGTGGGCCTAATCTAATCACGCAAACCCCTTTAAAAGCGGAGTTTCCTTTGACTGGTGATGGAAGAGAAAGTTGAAGAGATTGCAAGCCTGAGAAAAGCTGGACACACCATTGCTGGCTTTCCAGGTGGAGGGGCGTCATGTAAGGAGAAACAGGACAGTCTCTAGATGGGAGGGCAGCCAGCCAACAACCGGGAAATGAGGACTTCTGTTCTATAACACAGGAACTGAATTCTGCCAACAACCTTGGAAATAGAGCCTCCCTCTGATTCTCCAAGTAAAAGCCCAGCTGGCCAGCGCCTGGATCTCAGCCTTGTGAGACCCTAAGCAGAGAACCCAGCTGAGCCCAGACAGAATCCATCTACAGAATTACCAGCTAACAAAATTATATTGCTTTATACCACTATGTTGTGATAACTTGTTACGCAGCAATAAAAAAACAGTAACTGACACAACATTGTAAATTAACTATACATCAATAAATATATATATATATATATAAAACCAATATGGAACTCATAAAAACAAGTTTTCATTGCTCATAACACCCACATGGGATTTTGATCCCCGGGAACTTCTTTGACCAGCACAGCCAAAATACCTCCCCCAGACTGGTAACAGTAGTCATAAAATCTGGTTAAAGTCAGAAGTGCCTTGCCAGGAACTTATCAGAGTTGAACTTGGATTATGAACTTATCTCTAAAATTATCTTTATAAACTTCAAGATAATTATGACAATTCTTTTTTTATTATAAACTCCTCCTTGCTCACCTCCTGTGGGTGGAGAAGAATTACAACAGACGTGGTAAGAAACAGATCAGGCTGAGACGTTGAACAATGAGAAAACTCAGGAAAAGCCTATTCAACCAAGACAGGCTTTTTCTCAGCAAGGATGTAGATGCCAAGAGTTCAGCTGATGCCTGGAGAGAGCCCCTTCTTTCAGGCTTCTGGACCAAGGGGTATACCCTGGACAGATCCCAGGGATGAACGCCCAAGGAAGATGCTTCACCCCCAATGTTGCTTCCCTGCTGCTCTGAACAGCACTCTGACTCTTAATAACTGGCTTTTCTTGGGGGAAGGTGTAGCTCAGCGGTAGAGCACACGCTTAGCATGCACGAGGTCCTGGGTGCAGTCCCCAGTACCTGCACTAGAAAAATAAATAAATCAATCTAATTTCTCTCTTCTCATAATAATAACAATAACAATAACTGTCTTTTCTTTACTAAATCTGTAGTCATGAACTCTGCTGAGAGCCCCTCAAGTAGAGCTTATCAAACTTTTAGAAGGATAGGCATTTATTCACTAAGTGGATAGTTTGTTAACCAATTATCCCCAAGTGCGGTCAGCCTGTTCCCTAAGAGATAAGAGATTCATACAGCTATTTCATCATAGATCCTCACTCTGATCTTCCCAGCCTTGTGGGAAAACCCTCCCAAAACAGTGTTAGGTCACTGTCAGTCCTTACCGGCCTTCCCTCTGCTTCAGAGTCTCCCGGGAGGAGGTGGGACCAGTGGGGGAACGTCGCAGCAGTCGGTCAGGCAGGCACTCGCCATGGTGTTAACGTAAGCCATGCAGGCTGAGCGGTTACAAATGAGCAGAGGCGTGAACAGCAGTGCATCCTGGAAACACTTCTTCTAATTTGCTTTTAGTAATCTGCGTGATACTAATGTCCGCTAATTATTTGCAAAAAAGAACTTCAGAATGATGTTTTAAAACCCGAAACAAAAGGTATATCACTTTGAGTACCTATTTCCCAACTTTTAACTGAGCTATACAATTCCCATACAAACTTAAGTTTTAACTTTTCAGATTTTGTTGTTGTTTTGTGTACAAGTCAAACCAATTTAAACGTTTTGGGATAAAAATGAAAAATGTTTAACTTAATGCATGGAATTAGTAGTCTATCTTCATTTACCATCCCTTTTCCTCCATTCCATATCCAGTCCGTTAGATAACCTGTTGAATCTACTTTCAGAATATATCTAGAACCCTACAATTTTTACCACCCCGACTTTTACCATCCTGATGCGAGCCTGCGTCTCTCTCTCTCACCTGCAGAATTACAATAGCCCTAAATGCTCTTGGTTTCTTTGAGCTTCCTCTACTCAGCAGACAGTCATCTTACATAACATCCCTCCTGTCTTCAAAATCCTCCAGCATTGGAGGCTTAACCCTCCCAGACCTCAGACAATGCTACAGAGCTACAATAATCAAAACAGTGTGGTATTGGCACAAGACAGACACATGGATCAATGGAACAGAACGGAGAACCCAGAAATAAACCCACACACCTCTGCTCAACTAATCTTCAACAAAGGAGGCAAGAATATGCAATGGAGAAAAGAAAGTCTCTTCAGCAAGTGGTGTTGGGAAAACTGGACAGCGGTATGTAAATCAATGAAGTTAGAACACTCACACCATACACAAAAATAAATTCAAAATGGCTTAAAGGCTTAAACATAACACAGGACACCATAAATCTCCTAGAAGAGAGCGTAGGTAAAATACTCTCTGACACAAATCATACCAATGTGTTCTTAGGTCAGGCAAGGCAAAAGAAATAAAGCAAAAATAAACAAATGGGACCTAATCAAACTTATAAGCTTTTGCATAACAAGGAAACCATCAACAAAGTAAAAAGACAACCTATCTTCTAGGAGAAAACATTTGCAAATGATGTAACGACAAGGAATAATTTGCAAAATATACAAATAGCTCATGTAACTCAATAACAAAAAGCAAACAACCCAGTCAAAAACTGGGCAGAAGACCTAAACAGACATTTCTCCAATGAAGACATACAGTTGACCAACGGGCAATGAAAAGATGCTTCATGTCTCTAATTATCAGAGAACTGCAAATCAAAACTACAGTGAGGTATCACCTCACACTGGTCAGAATGACCATCATTTAAAAGTCCACAAATGATAAATGCTAGAGAGAGTGTGGAGAAAAGGGAACCCTCCTACACTGTTGGTGGGAATGTAATTGGGTGCAGACACATACTATGGAAAATAGTATGGAAATTCCTTTAAAAACTAAAACTAGAGCTACAATATAATCCAGCAACCCCATTCCTGGGCATATACCTGGAGAAAACTAATTTGAAAAGGTACATGAACCCCAGTATTTACATGAAAGCAACCTAAATGTTCATCAGCAGTAAACTGGATAAAGAAGATGTAGTATGTGTGTGTGTGTATATATATACACAATGGAATATTGCTCAGCCATAAAAAAGAATGCAATAATGTCATTTGCAGCAACATGGATAGACCTAGAGATTATTATATGAAGTCAGAAAGAGACAAATGTTATAGGATATCACTTACATGTGGAATCTAAAAATATGACACAATGAAGTTATTTATAAAACAAGATTCACAGACATAGAAAAACAAACTTATGGTTGCCAAAGGGGAAAGGGTGGGAGAGGGATAAATTAGGAGTTTGCGGATTAACAGACACATACTACTATATATAAAATAAACAGACAATAAGGTCCTACAGTATAGCACAGGGAACTTATATCCAATACCTTGTAATGGCCTATAATAAAAAAAAGAATATGAAAAAGAATATACATATGTATAACTGAATCACGATGCTGTACACCAGAAACTAACACAACGTTGTAAGTCAACTATCCTTCAATCAATCAATCAATTAAGTCCTCCAGCATTTCCCCACCTCACTCAGAAAAAAAGTCACAGCCTGTTTAATCTGGACCTGTGTTCTTTGTCCATCTGCTCACTTTCTTGCTCTCCTCCCGGCTCTCCTCCTTGCTCACCTCCGTGCTCACTACCCTCCAGCCCCAACTGGTCCTCTCACGCTCCTGAGCATCCAGGCTCCCCTCAAGCCCCTTGCATTGGCTGTTTCCTCTTCCTGGATCCCTCTTCTCCACCCCCCACCCCCACATCCGCGGGACTCCCTCCCTACCCTTTCTTGAGGCCTTTACTCAAAAGTCACCTTCTCGGTGACGCCTTCCTTGGCCACCCTGCTGAAAACGCTTATTCCTTCCCGCACCAGCTCTCAAATTCTTACTGCAACTTTATTTAATTACACGGTCTAACTCCGCCCATGTGAGCTCCTGGAACGCAGCCTCCGTGGAGGCAGGGAATTTTGTTCACTACCCTATCTTGAATACCTAGGCCGGTGCCTACTACACAGCGTGCACTGAAAAATATCAGTTGGGTCTGTGGTTGAATTCGTGTGAGGATGGGTGGCTGAACAAATGAAAACAGAACTTGGCTTAATTAGTAGTTAATACCAAGCACGGCCACAAGATGGAGATGTTCCTTAATAAAAGTTTATCCCCCCTTGTCCCTTCTGTTTCTTTTCATTTTTTACCCCCTCTGTATTTACAGACCTTTACCTGGGTTTCTCACTAGTGTGTTTTGTGTGTATTTTTTCTTCTGTTTTGGATTTTGTGTCATTTCTTGTAGATTTGTATACACTTTCTCTGTACACAGTCTCCATTTGCAGGATGGAACAACTTAGAACTGAAATAAATACCTCATTGTTTGTTTAACCTATTGGGGTTTTTTTTTTCTTTCTTTCTTTAATAAATGAATGATTTTTCATTTTTAAATAAATAACATATTTGCATTTTGTCCTCATGAATTATTTTTGTGAACCTAAATTCATTTGCTTTTTTGCTTATGGGCCCTGAACAGGGTGTCTCGCCATCTCCGAGGGCAGTGGGTCTGAATGAAATAACAATACAAATCTAATTATGTCCTTTTTATTGTGAAGAAAACTAGTGTCTTGTCTTGTGGCTTCTTCTTCAGAGGTAGCCAAGGCTCTCCTAGGGGAGAACGTCCCCCTTCCCCACTCAGGCAGCTGCTGGCGAGCCCAAGTCTCACTGGCATTGCCTCCCTGCCCCTAGCTGAGCATCACACCCTGCTACGGACCTGCTGCCTTTTCTGTCCAAGTCTATTGGACATTTTACCTAGAATGAAAGCCTGTAAGTTACATCTCTGTTACAACAAAATACCCCACACAAGGGAGCTTATAAACAACAGAAATGTACTTCTCACAGTTCTGGAGGCTGGAAGTCCAAGATCAAGAGACAGGCTGGTTCAGCATCCGGTGAGGGTTTGCTTCCTGGGTGGTAGACAGCCATCACCGCAGCATCTTCACCTAGCAGAAGAGTGAGGGACCTCTCCGGGCCTCTTTTATGAGAGCCCTAACCCCATCCATGAGTATGTGAATGAAAAATATTGCTAGTCATATCAGTAAACAAAGGATGTGTGGCCATCAGGTCATCAACCGCTACTGCCCCTTCCCCCCCCAGGAAGGATGCAGACAAGCAGGCAGCCCTGCCTCTGCTGCCACCCCCAGTGGGGCACCCGGAGGGAACTCAGGGTGGGAAAGAATGGGATGCTGGCCCTAGAGAGCTAAGGTGCTTGTGAAAGGGGTGATTTCAATGAGCCCAGAACTTTGCACCTTCAGATACGTAGAAAAGTGCTAAATTCCTTAACTTGAGATGTCTTATGTTCTTTAATTAACAGTAACCTTCGATGTTCTGACGACCTGGTCTTTGTGGCAGAACTCACATATCCTGGCTCCTCCCCTGCCACTTCGGGGTGATGTGAGAAGCTGCCTTCTGGGTTCGAGTCCTCAGAAAGTCCACTGAATAAAACACAACTCTCAGCTTACAGACTGCACATTTTATTTCCATCGAGAAGGGCTCCGTCCTTATGACCTAATCACCTCCCAAATTTCCCCATCTCCTAATCCCATTGACTTGGGGGTTAGGAGTCAGCATATGAATTTGGGGGTGACACAAATATTCAGTCTGTAACAGACACACACAAAAGAAGAACCACGTGAAGACGCAGGGACAAAGCAGCCATCTCCGAGCCCAAAGAAAGAGGCCTCAGGAGAAAGCAACCCCGACGGCACCTTGATCTCGGACTTCCAGCCTCCAGAACCGTGAGGGAATAAATGTCTGTTGCTTAAGGCACGCCATCTGTGCGGCTTGGTTATGGCAGCCTCAGCGGACTCGTGATCCCAGGATGCGGTGATTGATTGACAGGCAGTGGGCGCAGACCGTGCAGCCAGGTGGTCTGGGTCGGAGTCCCTGCCTTGCTGCTGCCTCTCTTGTCTGTAAAGTGTGTCTGGTGATAACGGTGCACCTTGCCCGCTAGAGCTGATGTGCCCTCTTCAAGAATTAAACCAGCCCAGGGGTCCCCATGATTACCCCAAAGGTTTTCTTACAAAAGGCATCCTTAACTTATTTACTGCCCTTCTGGGTACTGAGCTGTTTACTTCCCAGCTTACCTAGATGTGGGCTCCTCTTGCATACTCACCCCTCCCCCCAATCCTAGCCAGGTTGGCCTTTTTTTTTTTTTTTTTTTACATTTTTTTATTGAGTTATAGTCATTTTACAATGTTGTGTCAAATTCCAGTGTGGAGCACAATTTTTCAGTTATACGTGAGCATACATACATTCATTGTCACTTTTTTTTTTTGCTGTGAGCTACCTCAAGATCTTGTATATATTTCCCTGTGCTATACAGTATAATCTTGTTTATCTATTCTACATTTTGAAATCCCAGTCTGTCCCTTCCCACGCCCGGCCCCCTTGGCAACCACAGGTTTGTATTCTATGTCTATGAGTCTGTTTCTGTTTTGTATTTATGTTCTTTTTTTTTTTTTTTTTTTTTAGATTCCACATATGAGTGATCTCATATGGTGTTTTTCTTTCTCTTTCTGGCTTACTTCACTTAGAATGACATTCTCCAGGAACATCCATGTTGCTGCAAATGGCGTTATGTTGTCGGTTTTTATGGCTGAGTAGCATTCCATTGTATACATATACCACATCTTCTTTATCCAGGCATCTGTTGATGGACATTTAGGCTTTTTCCATGTCTTGGCTATTGTAAATAAAGCTGCTATGAACATTGGGGTGCAGGTGTCATCCTGAAGTAGGGTTCCTTCTGGATATATGCCCAGGAGCGGGACTTACCGGGTCATATGGTAAGTCTATTCCTAGTCTTTTGAGGAATCTCCATCCTGTTTTCCACAGTGGCTGCACCAAACTGCATTCCCACCAGCAGGGAAGGAGGGTTCCCCTTTCTCCACAGCTTCTCCAGCGTTTGTCATTTGGGGACTTTGGAATGATGGAGGTTGGCCACCCTTATGCACCAGCACTGACTGCTTGCTCTCCCCGCCTCCCCTGCCCCCCTGATTATTTGTGCTCAGCCGTCCACCCCGTCACACACACCCCTGTCATTGTTCTCTGTGCATTAGCTCCTCATCCCTGAGAGAAGGGCGTATTTTTCACTGCTCACATCACTGTACTGGGCACACAGTGGGAATGTGCATAAAACATGAGCCTAGTCGGTGAGTCCTGGGCAAATCGCCCCACCCCTTGCCTCCTCGGCCCAGGGAAGAGAAAGCCCACGTAGGACTCAAGGAGCCTGTGCCTTGCTCTTTGGGGAGGGCTTCAAAGAGAAGGCAAAGCCCCAAGCCTTATGGAGCGCTACGCCCCAGGGTGAAACACACAACAGACTGCTTCCGCAATTGTAGTCACTTCACCTGGGACATTCTTGTCTGTTACGCAACTTGACCAGATAAGCTACCCCCTGTAGGAAACTGAATGTGGAGAATCAAAGGGTCCATCTGAGCAGGCTAAGGCATGTCTCAGTCAGGGAGTCAGCACCGAAAGGACATCACAGAGTTTGGATCCTGTAAAGGCTCTCCCTGGACCCTCAGCTTCTTCAGAGGCACCCCATGAAGTGTGGCTGTGGCCACCCGTGGTCAGGAACCCTGCTGTGTTGAGGACACAGCCCTCTGGACCCTCAGGGCGTGCGCCTTCCTAGTCCTCAGCATTTAGACCGAACTTCACAGGTCACTTCTGCCTGGAGCTTTCATCCCGGCACCTCCGCTCTGAGTGTGTGTCGTGTTTCCCAGGTGAAGAAGACGCAGTTACACGTGGGACTTTACAAACTGTGGGAAAGGCTCTTTTTGAGGGGCCCTGAATTGTTCACTCAAAAGCGTTTTGGGGATGGGGAGTTAAGGATTAGGAGTGGAAACTGAGACCTCTTTATCAGGTGCGGTGTGTGAGGATATGGGTTGGGTGACAAAGTCATCTCAGGCTTCCTCTGAAATGTGCTACTTTGGCTGAGGAGAATGAATAGGATCTTTCCCTTGAAGCACTAACAAGTAATTATACACACACACTTAAGTATCAACTGTAATTCTGCCATGTCTGGGGAATGTTAGGAAGGGGAGCCACCCGAGGACTCCAGCTTTTTCAGGTTTGTAGGATTATGGTTTGACAGGGCCTGATAAAATCAAAGCAAAACTTTGAGCAGAAAAAGACCAGTCAGCATCGATGAGGTGATAGGTGTGATCCGGGGAGGGGGGGGGGGTCCTACAGCTCTCTACATAGTATGTATGGATTTTTATGTTACTCAATATATTTTTCAAGTTGCAGGCCGTTTCAGTAGCATAGCCAAAGGCAGAAGTCATAAATATAGGGCCATCTGCTAAGAGAAAAATCCAGAAGTTGGTCTTATCTCCCATCTGTCTCCTGTCCTAACCCGCATCTTTTTCTATCTGCCTCCCTTGGAGGAGAAAAGGGTATTCAGTGCCCCAGAATCTCTGGCTTCTATTTTTACCAAGAGAAGCAACAAACGCAGCTCCTGCTCCGTCCAGGGACCAAACCTGGCTTCCCTCTGGTCCCACTGTCTCCTCAGTTTCAGAGGGACCCCAGAGGTCCCCTACAGTCTCAGATACATAGCTGAGACTGGGGTCCCTGTGCACTGGTCGTCCTGGAGAGAGATGGCTGATATGGGGACTGGGACTGGAGGTCAGAACTCATGTATTCAGCTAAAATGTTCCTGTGGCACCTGTTCTCTACCTTTGCTTTGCTTCCTCGAGGAAACCAGAGGGAAGAAATGCAGACCTCCCCCCACTTTGAGATCAGGTTCTTTCTCCCCTGGGCTATGAAACTAACGGCAGATTAGCATTGTGGAAACTCGTTACAAGTCTGTGCTTTGAAAGGCAAGTTGGAGTAGAGACACTGACCCCTCCACCCACAGCCCCAGCCCTCCCCTGGATCCTTTGTGACATCCCATTTTCCTCGCTCCTCCCCAACTCATCGCCAACTTACCTAGGCAAGGGGTGTCTCATCTGAGAGCCCTAAGCTCCCCTTCAGAATCTTCTCAAAAAAAGAAAAAGCATAACTTTCCTCCATTCCCACTGAAGTCTCTCTCTTAGCATTTAATCAGCTCCTAAAATACTACAAATCTTATGAACCCTTTTACAAGTTGATAGGAAACGAACTGATGGTGCCCCTTCTGGCTGTACAGTCCAATATTATGGTTATTTTCCCAATTTTTATCTGAATGGTACCGGCGCACTTTATCACAAATACATACTTTTATACCACTCAGGAAAATTATGCATCCTTCTGAAGATTTCAGAATGACACCATGCAAAAATTAAGTGTTTAATTATGGGATTGGGGTAATAGCAGTAATGGGAGTGATGATGAAAAACCAGACTTGACGTGTCATTCACTTCGTTGCCAGTGAGCCACGGCCCATTCTCCCCCCAACCCCTCTCCCCTCCTGACAGATGGCTCCCTCCAAACCTTGGAGGGACAGCTAGCACTGGATCCTGTACCAGCCTTTGCTATACATGGTGGTTGGCCTCTGGGATGGCCCCCACTGACTCCTGTTTCCTGGTATTCATGCCCTTGTGTGGTTCCCTCCAATGTTGTACCAGAGTGGTCTGTGCAACCAATAGGACACAGCAGAAGTGATGACATATCACTTCTGAGATTAGATTATTTAAAAACTGCAGTTTTGCCCACCCTCCCTCCCCTCCTCCTCCTCCTCCTCCTCCTCTTCCCTCTTCTTCTCTTTCCTCTTTTTCTTTCTCAAATGATCATTTTGTTTTACCCTGCCAAGTTTGGGACTAATTTGTTACACAGCGGTAAATAGCGAATATACTATATGCGCTTTAAGAAGATGAACACCAGAATATCTGGGGATACACCCATGCCTGTGTCAAAAACCATGACACATTTTGTCTCTGCCACTGCAGGTGAGGAATACTGGCTCACAGGAAATGTCGTTCACATTGTAGCAGGCGGGGCATTTAACGCCACTGGGAGGTGAGGACTTCTGAGGCGCTGAATGAAGAGAGAAAAAAATTTTATCTTAAAGAATAAGTCAAAGAGCTGAAAACATTAGCCACCCCCGACCCAGATCATGATTTATTCAAGGATTCCTGCCAACAACAACAACAAAAAAAATCAAACTTACTTACAACTGGAATGGCATGGAGGGTACAGGGGAGGCAGGTATTAAGTGAGAAGATGTAGCCAAAAGGATCTTATAGTAATTTGGTGTTATCTTTTCCTCTCTGCCCTGGCTGGAGAAAGGTGCTTAGATAATGGAGAGAAGATAACCTGTGGTGTGAGGTGTACTGTTAAGAGAGTAAGGAATTAAATAGGTGAAGAATGACAACTTTTCAGCTCAAATGGGAAAGCAAGTAATTTAAATCTAGAGACTCACACTTAGGGTAAATCCCCAAGGCTAGTTTTAGCCACCCAGCTGTCACTCACCGTGCAGGAGAAGGACCTGTGTGCATCCATGCACAGGGAGGAAAGGCAATCAGAGGGCAAAATCAGTGGGCAGCTCAGAAGCAGAGAGATAGGTCATAGGAAGGTACTTAGAAGACAGAGACTTAGGGCAATGGGTTAGGAATTGGGTTGGAAATGAAGCGAGAACAGAGATGCGTTGGCACTTCCCTTGGCATTCCCTTTGGTTACACATCCCATTTTGGCAGCATTGATGCTGGTACCCAAACATCTGATGACTCCCCAGTGTTGCTGAGAAGACCGGTGGGACACACGGGCTTGAAGAACAGCCTTTCTCCTCGACAAATTGTGAGCTCTGCCCTGCAAAGAATCAAATCCCACAAGGAATTTCCCCTCTGAGCCATACAGTGATGCCTAAATGGTTAGCAAGTTATTAAAGAATTCTGTGCCTCCAAACACTCTGTTTTCACTCTTTCCACTTCTTCAAAACAGTCTTTCTACATTGGTCCATGGAACGGACAAATGGAGGGATGGTTTGCTAGCATTTGTTAGAGTGGGAGTGTCATTTCTCAGTGAGGCTGAAGATGAATCAGGATCCTAGGATCATCTATCCTTTTTCCTGGAACCTCCGTCCCTGCCACCTCCCATCACCCTACATGCCCAGCCCCATCCTGGTAGGACACTACATAAGGAAACAAGGTAAAATAGAAGATGCACAGGTGTAACAGAGAAGAACGAAAGTGACTCCACGCTGGAGCGATTCCTTTAGCTCTAACCTTTGTGCCCGTTGCCTGTGCTTAGTCGTGCTGATTCTGCAACGTCGTAAAAGAATGTCGCCTATGGCTTGAAATATACATTATAGCCCATTCTCAAGGATCTGCCTCCCAGGCTTGACCTTTAAAGGTTTAAACATTTTTCTGTTCATCTAGGGATAAAAAGTTGCAGAACAGAAAATAATAATGTGATTTGTTGGAGATTTACAGGTACATCATGACCAGATCTACACGGACAGTAAAAAGAACAAACCTCCAGGGTCTGGCCGGCACCAAGAAGTTTGCAAAAGCCAGCCCCCACCTCCCAATTTAGTATAAAAGCAGCTTGAATTTTAACTCCAGTAAGATGGTTTTTCAGGACACGAGTCCACCACCTTCTTGGTGTGCTGGCTTTCTGAATGAAGTCACCACTCTTTGCCCCAACACCTAGTCTCTCGATTTATTGGACGGTCATGCAGTATAAGGTTAGACTCTGTAACACAGGGAAGTGAGGAGCTGCCAAACACAGCAACCTCCCTCCCCCTAAGCATTTTCTTCATCTGTCCTGAGTGCCTGGCGGCATGGGCGGGGGTCAGGCACAGCATACCTGATGTCCTCAATTCTTGCCGGAAGCTGAATCAGCCTTGAGAGGCTTTGCAAGTTGTCTGCGTGTCAGCACTGCATGTACAGAGGAAGAAGCTTGCACGCTTGTAACTCTCAATGAAAGGAAATTAAAATTGTTGAAAAAGTCACTTAGGAATGAAAACTGTCAAGAATCACGGTTAATGTTTCCAGTAGCCAAACATTCCTGAGAGTCGAGGAAGCCTGTTGTGAAATCTGTTGGCTGCAGGGCTGGAGGCCTGCCTCCCCTCCCTTCAGTCCGCAGTTCCTCCCCAAGGCCACAAAAGGCCCCACTCGTAGATCTTCAGAAAATGACACATATATTTTTCACACTCTGAATTTCATGTCTCATCTTCCATAATCACCATGAGACACCCCAAATAGTCTTGGGGGCAAAAAAAAAAAAAAAAAGTTTGATACCTGCCCAAGAATAACTTCTAACCCCATTTTAAGTTTCTCCTGCTCAGTCTCTGACATGACCTCAAGATAACACATAAAAATCATGTGGTTGCTTTCTTTAAATGGAGGAAAAAATTACTTTGCATGACTTAATGCAGCAGGAACAGGCTTTGGGGCAAGGCCTTTCCCAGCTCTGTGGCTGAGTGCTGATGACACAAGGTCCCAGTATTCAGAAACCTCAGTGTCCTGATCTGTGCAGGGAAATAATGATGCCTGCTTTGCAAGGTGGAGGCGAAGGCTAAGGGCATGTGTGAAATGCCCATCAGGGTGCAAGCTTTGCCCCATCACACCAGCAACATATGAGCAAAAAATGGACAGTTGTTTGGCAGAACAGGGCCAGTGTACCTGTCAACTTGTTGAAAGGCTGTGCACACATCAACGTGATGAACATCTAGGAGCCAAATCATGAGATAAATGCACCCTGTGATTTTATTTCTGCCATCTCAACCCAGGAACTGGCTGACAGGTGACCAGATGCCCAGAAGCCCCCAGAGGCTTGGACTCTGGAGCCGGGAGATGTACAACAGGGTCCTCCCACACTTCAATAAGAAAAAGGGTTGTATCTTTTTTTTTTTCTCTCCTCTAACTGACATTTAGCCTTTCCTCCCATGGATGGAGTACACAGACCACAGCAAAACCACCCACTGTTAGAAATCACCGAGGTTTTCCTATTACATGACATCTGTAGCAACTATTGTTTGTCCTCATCATCTACTTCCATATTATGTCCTTATCAGTCCCCTGCTGGAGCCTGGTGTCTGATATGTTAATAAAGAGTCATATCTGTCACTATTCTATACATTAGTAGAGGTTTACAACTGTATTTCAGTATAAAATTGACCCTTGAACAACAGGGATTCGAACTGCATGGGTCCACTCATAAGTGGATTGTTTTTGATAGTACTTACTACACGACCAGCAGTTGGCTGAATCCATGGATGGGGAACTGTGGCTATGGAGGAGCTAAGGATCGGGAGGGACCACGTTTAGAGAAGGCCAACTATAAATTGTAGACAGATTTTTTGACTACAGCTTAGGGTCAGCATCCCTAACCCTCATGTTATTCAAAGGTCACCTATAATTATAAAACTATGTGGTTTAGTTGTTTTCATGAGAAGGACTCCATAGGTTCCCCTGGGTCCTGCCCCGGTCCCCTATCACACACATGGTCACCCCACTTTCGGAAATAGCGAAAGTACGATCTCCCTTCCAAAGCGGCCCTCTGCCCTGATGCCCAGGAGGAAGGTGTGGCTCAAGGCTGTACATTTTATGATTCTCTTATTTCCTCAGCCCATTAAGCCTCTCCCTTTCTCCTAATGTTACCGAGTCCAGACTCATTCTGTTCACTGCACGACAGGCCAGTAAATCAGGAGACGAGGTGCTGGGGCAAGGAATAATGACTTTATTCAGAAAGCCAGGAGACAGAGACAGTGGGGGACTAATGTCCTGGAGAACCATCTTCCCCAAGTCAGAATTCAGGCTCCTTTTGTACTAAAAAGGGGAGGGAGTGTGGTTGGTTGTTGCAAACTTCTTGATGTCAGAATCCTTGGTTCTTTCGGCTGTCCATCTAGGTCAGGTCATGATGTTCCTGTAAACCCCGAAGACAAATGTTATTCTCTGTTCTGCAACTTTTTATCTCTATATGAATGGGAAAGTTTTATACTTTTAAAGGTCAGAGCCTTGTGAATGGACTCTCCTGTATGTTTCAGGCTATAGGCAACATTCTTTTTTTTTTTTTTTTTTACAAAAGGTGCAGAACCAGCATGACTCAGCACAGGAAGCAGAGCACAGGGTTACAGCTAAAGGAACACATCTAATACGGAGTCAGATTTGTTCTTATTAAGCTAATACTTCTTGCCCATGAATTCTTGACCAACTGAGATGACTGGAGATAAGGATAGTTTCTGGCAGAGAAGGTGTGAGGCCTGAGGTCAAACAGTGTGGTCTTGGTCAAGAAGTTCACTAGTTAAATTCAACTGCCTGCTGGCCACCTGGCTCACACTGTGGCCTCGTAACAGAAAAGAACAAATCAGACTCCATGTGAGATCTGTTCCTTTGGCTTTAACCCTGTGCCCTGTTTTCTAGGCTCAGTCTTGCCGGCTCTGCACCTTTTGTAAAAGAACGCTGCCTTTAGCCTGAGGATGACAGCTGTCCACTGTCCTCTGGGAACAGCTGTCAGCACCAGCACCAACTCCGTGTTTGTTCTCTTTACTCTTAGAAATCGGACAGTATTTCTTATGATGCATTTGCTTCCTGACTAGGTCCCTGGACTGTTCCAAAGGTCAGCCAAAGACTCCAAACCAGACCAACTGGACACTGGGCTACAGGATGGCCTTTCTCACAAGGCCAGTCACAAGAAGGTGGCAGCCCCTTTACCCAGACACACTGTGGTCTCTCTCTGTGTCCTGGGGGAGCCTGAGGTTGGAGGAGAGCTTCTGGCCCAGGGTGAGCCCCAAGAAGCCCCTTCCTCGGATAATATCCTCCTCTTCTTGACACATTTCCCCTGAGGGAGGAACTGGACACTTGAGCCACAAGTCCTCAGTGGGTCAAGGGAAAGGTGTGCTCCATCCCAGGAGGCGCCTGACATACGAAGATGTCAGAGCAGAGCCCCACAGGGGCTGATGCTCATTCGTAGTTTGTAGGGGAGACCTGGATTACCCCAGAAGGCTGAGCACTCAGGAAGTGAACAGGCACAGTGACCAGCCCCATTCCCAACAGACAGGAGACACTAAAGGAGGGCTGAGGAGAGATGGAGGGAGGAGCAGAGTGATGGGGACCAGTCCAGTCAGAGTGACCAACCAAGAGGGATTGACCCTCTGCTCTCACTTGGGCTGGATTCTATCCTTTGGGTTCAGCAAGGGGCCAGCACCCAGCCCCTGGTTAGGGCTTCAAGATTTGGGCTAGAAATGCCCCGAGCAGGTAGAGACAGAAATGACAGAAGGGTGGGGCTTCTGACAATGAAAGGTGCAGGCAGGGGGGTGGGCATTGTTCTGGGAGGAAGGAGCAAACATCCGGTCCGTCGTCCTGGTTTCTAGCGCCGCGTTGCTCAAGGATGCTGGGTGTGACCAGGAGGCCTGGGACGCTGGGTTTCAACTCAGCTTTTTCTTTCCCGGTCTTGTTTCGGTATGTGGTGTGTCAGAGACTCATTTGCTCCAGTGTGTGACCCTCGGTGAAGAATTAGCCCCGGGCCCAGCCCTAAGCCCCTCGCTGACCGCCGTGTTCAGACAAGCAGCATGGGCGTGGCACCGTCACAGGATGGCAGACAAATGGCCCCTGCCCTCATCGCTTATCAGCCGGTCCCCTGTGAGCCAAAGGACAAATGGCACCCAAGTCTGACCCACCACCCATGCATGCGAGGCCATTGTCATGTTCAAGCAAGACAAACACAGTCTCAGCCCTCCGATGGCTCCTCACCAGCCTGCCCGTCCTCCCCATTACTGCCCTTGCTCTCATTCTTTGTTCTCTGGCTTCTTTTTCCAATCTCGGGGGAGCTCCAGAGTGTCACCTGCTCCCTTGATGAGGAGAATGCTGCAGTGAACACATTGAGAGCTCAGAGAGGAGGCCAGCCGTGTGCAGCAGCTGTCACCTGCAAAAATATCAGAGTCTCCATGTGGCAGACCCCCCCCATCCAAGGAGTGGGGGACAGATGGATGGAGTTCCAGGGCTGCCACCTGGGGCTTGCTTGACATTGTACTTTCTAGAGTCATCCAGGGTACTTTTGTCACTTTTGTTGATTCTGATGCCATGAGATTTGCCCTTAGAAACCCTGTCTCTACCTGCTGGCTATGATGTTAGAATGCCCATTTTCTGGCCACGAGGCTGGTCTTGAGTGGGATGAGAGTGGGAGGCCCAAGTGTGAATCTTGCTTATCCCTCCCCGCTCCCTGGGTCCATAGTGTTGAGAAAGATCAGACAGCATCCTGCTCCCTAGCCTAGGGACCGCGGAGTCAGACAGCCTAGGTTTGCATACTGGTTCTGCTCTGTGACCCTAGTCTGGTGACTCAACCTCTCTGTGCCTCAGGTTCCTCAATTATAAAATAAGGATAAGATGGAAGTGATCTTTTTGTGGTGGTTGTGAGGCTTACATGAATTAACGTATATACAGCACTCAGAGCAAACAACGCCTGGTTCACTGAAAGTAGCGTTACCGAGTCCACACTCGTTCTGCTCGCTGCACGACAGGCCAATAAGTCGGGAGACAAGGGGCAACGAATAGTGACTTTATTTGGAAAGCCGGCAGACCGAAAGGATGGCAGACTAATGTCTTGGAGAGCCATCCTACTGCAGTCAGAATACAGGCCCCTTTTATTAAAAAACAAAACAAAACAAAAACAGGGGAGGAGGTGTGGTTGGTTGTTGCAAAATTCTTGCTGCAGGAATTCTCTGTTCCTGCAGCTGTCCACGTGGGCGAGGTCATGGTGCCCCTGTAAAACCTCCAACAAAACAAAGCTTATTTTCTATTCTGCAACTTGTTATCTTTATGTAAGTGCGGAAGTGTTAATATCCTTAGAGGTCAGAGCCTTGGGAAAAGGCTCTCCTGTTTACCAGACAGGCTAAAGGCAACATTCATTTATAGAAGGTGCAGAGCCCTCAAGAATAAACCTAGAAAAGCAGAGCACAGTGGTTAAAGCTAAAGGAGCAGATCCAATATGGAGTCAGATTTGTTCTCCTCTATTAACAGCAGCTACTATTATTTATTATTATTACTGAGCACCAGCTGTATCTGAAATGCTAGGCAAGAGTGAATGGACACAGACCTTAACTTCAAAGAGGGAGAGTAAGAGAGAAGGACAAGGGAGTAGGTGAAGAGGTTCCCTGCGGATAAGGGGCACCCTAAGGAGGATGCTCACCCAGCCTGGGCACTGCCCACACACGGCGAAGCCTGTTGAGTCCTGTGAAGGAAGCCAGATTCACACTCTTGGGTGCCACATTCCAGGGGCAGGGCCAGTGGAAAGCACATTGGCAGGTTTGAAACACAGCCTCGGAATCAGAAGCTCTGCCAACCTCCCACAAGCAGGAGGAGCAGAGGGTTTTTCCTGGGGCCCACGAGGCCTGACAAAGCCACCCCACCCCCCACCCCCAGGAAAGAAGCAGGAGGGTGCCCAGAGAACTCACTGCCCACAAGTCCAAGGATATCTGGGCTCCAGATGAACTGCCAGTAGCACTGGGCTCCAGGCCACCTCTGGGATAGACCAGAGCTGACCCAGGGAGGGGCGGTCGCACCTTTACCACCCAGGATGTGGATCTGTGGCTTCCTCATCTGGGTGAAATGGTTGGGATGGGGACACTGTTGGGTGGGGTCCCTTGGGGCCAGATGCAGGCGCTGAGAGAGCAGGCGGGAAAGCTAGTGCCAGCCGGGCCGTCCTGGGGAGAGTGTGCTCTGCAGAGGACCCCACCTCCACTATCCTCCCCCATCGGCTCTTCTCGCCTCTCTTTTTATGGCCCAGGCATTTGAGGTTTCACCCATGGGTTCTGAATAATGACTTTATTCTCTTCAGAAACCGAAAGCCAAATATCAGCAACTCGTACACAGGTCAAGGCAGAGAGCAACTTCTGAGAGGCTTCACTTTTGTTCAAGCCCTTTGATCGTTTATGTATTAACACTTTGACACCTTCCCTAAAAGTTTATGACAGTCTCTATAAAACATACACATGATAAAAGTCATATATAAAGATACTAATCTTTTGTCACATTACAGTTATGTGGTTCAAAGTCGGTTTTTTAACTTTCAATTTAGGGAATTTTTCCCATTAAAATGCCTTTGTTATCTAGGAAAGTCTTGTAACTTCCTTTCTACAAGCTCCATGAGGTAGCATTTCTGTAACAGAAGAGAACAAATCTGACTGCATATTAAATCTGTTCCTGTGGTTTTAACCCTGTGCCCTGTTTTGTAGGCTCAGTCTTGCAGGCTCCACACCTTTTGGAAAACAGTGTTGCCTTCAGCCTGAAATAGACAGGAGAGCCTGTTCTCAAGGCTCTCATCCTTAAGGATATGAACACTTTTGTGCCTATATAAAGATGACAAGTTGCAGAACAGAAAATAACCTTTGTTTTGTTAGAGGTTTTGCAGGGGCACCATGACCTGACCCACGTGGACGGCTGCAAGAACAAAGGATTCCTACACCAAGAAGTTTGCACCAACCAACCACACCCTCTCCCCTTTTTAGTATAAAAGGAGCCTGAATTCTGACTTGAGAAAGATGATTCTCCAAGATGTTAGTCTGCTACCTTCTTGGTCTGCTGGCTTTCCGAAGAAAGTCGTTATTCCTTGCCCCAGCACCTCGTCTCCCAATTTATTGGCCTGTTGTGCAGGGAACAGAACGAGTTTCCATTTGTAACTCAGTAACATTTGCATCCACTTTGTTTACTCTTGTGTTCTCATCATCTTCAGTGCTAAGTTAGTGCTCAGTAATATTGGTGAATGAATATCCCCGTTATTCTTGATCTGAGAACACAAATTTCCTATTATTTTATGCTTCCTATCTAACTCCTGAAACATGTACTCATCATGTGATGATAGATTTCAACTTTACAGGCCATGTGTCCTGAGTTTGGCCTTTTCTTCCTTTAATAATACTTTGATATTTCTCTGAAGGAAGTATAAAATACAGTTTCTGAATTCCTGAAAGGGGCTACTGTTACCTGCAGTCATTAGGTTTTTCCTAACGGTCCTGACTTTGTAATTAGAAGCCAGCTGTATCCACTATAGAAGTGGCCAGGTCTCCAGCTACACTGAGGGCGTTACAAACATACAGCTGTTCGGCTCCAGGCAAAGCACTCTACCCCGCGGCCACCTCCAGCCTGAATTCCCTCAGTAGACATCCTCCCACAGCCCTGACAGCTCGGTATCTTGTCTGGCAAAGCAAACACACAAATCTAAAATCTCCCCTCTCCTTTCACCAGAGTCTGGAAGGTCTAAACAGGCAGACACCTGACTCCTGACAGAACCGACAAGAGCTCAGATACTGCATGGGAAGACCTCTAGAAAGAGGTGTTCTCTCTACAGAGATATCAGAAAGCAGAGGCAATGCACACTCTCACATGCACTCACACACATGCACATGCATTCACACACTCAGGAGATGAATTGGAAGGAAGGACGTGAGGAAGTCAGGGCAAGCAGACCTTATAAAATAGGAAAACTTCACAAAATAAGAGAAAAACAATAAGAATAATGAGATATAAAAGTGAGATGTTAAAAAATATATATATGTAGGAAAGAGGATGAGATGGGGCATGGAGGCAGAGAGAGGGAAAAATGTATCAGGAGTGCCAGCCTTGCCCAGCCATCATCCTTGACCACACGACCAGCAAGGTGCCTGGAAAAGGAAAATGTTTGACTGAAAAGACAGGCACTATTTCTGTTAAGGCCTAGACTTGCCCACTGTCCAAATAGGTCCAATCAGTCAATATTCAAATGGCCCAAAAAGCCACCAAGTTGATCTTTGGGTCTTACAGGTCCTACAGCAAAATGCTCTGAAGTATCTGGTGTTGTGGTAGCCAGGAGCATGTTACAGGTGACAGTCTCCTGGCTTGCCTTTCAGGAGGATTGACTAGCCTGTTTGTAGAGGAGACTCAAATGTTGCATTTGGCTCTGAAATGTATGGTCTACACAATTACATGTGGACTTGTAGTCCCAGAATGCTGACAACCATGGGCAAGAAGGAAATTTAAACATGGAAGCAGGTTAAGATGTTGAATGTGCAACATCACTGATCGGCAACTTCAAGGTGGTCAGTCCCCTACTGAATGATTTTAGCA
The DNA here is from genome assembly GCF_036321535.1 of Camelus dromedarius. NCBI lineage: Eukaryota > Metazoa > Chordata > Mammalia > Artiodactyla > Camelidae > Camelus > Camelus dromedarius. Next base: position 115,249,161 of record NC_087438.1, read on the forward strand.
GGAGCCACAGACAGCAGCAGCTCAAGTTCCCCAAGGCGTTAAGGGTTTTGGAATATCCAGTCTACCTGGTGCTTCAAATTCAGCACCACATCTTGGATTTTACTCAGGCAGCTAAAGACTCTAGCCTTTCTCAACAAACTCCCAGATTCAATCCCATTTTAGTAACTTCAGCCCCAAATATCCTAACTGGCCATAATGTTCCAATGTATTTTCATATAGATGGTTTCCTTCCATCTGTATTGACAGTATGGAGGTAAATTTGATTTTATTAACACAACTGTATAGCCCAGCAGCATTCTGGCTGGTGTCTCCGCTTAATCCTATGTACCCTCAAGAAATCTGTCTACCTTTCCAGCCTGAGGTCTGAACTCTTCGTCCCACATCTAACCCAACAATCCAACAGCCAGGTCCGCAAAGCCACCAGACTTCTCATCCGTGCCCCTCAGCTCACCATTTAGCCCACAACCACCAACAGTTCATCCAACTGGTAGCTCAAAATCATCTATGCATTAGTCAATATAATATTCAGAATATTTCAACAGAACCTCAAAACAAGACAGATTTAAATTAAATTTGAAAAAACCCCCCCAAAGAAATAATTCTTTTAAATGGAATTTGTCTGGGCTTTGAACCTCTATGAGGCAACGTCTTACAGTAGACAAAGTCTATATTTCAGATAAAGACACAAAGAGAGAACAGGTTACGTAGAATCAGCCCATACGTCTCGTATCTACAAAATCTGGACCATCTGTTGCCTCCAAAAATACATCTGGACAAGTGATCACAGACTCTACCTTTATTTGTTGCCACATTTCCAGATGTCAAGTAATTGGCAACCACTCTACAACTTCTCCTCGAGCAGGGGTCCCCCAGTTCAGCACAAGACATCCTTTCAAAATTGGTTTCTGACCTGAACTTTTACCGACTGGTGTCCTCAATCTTTGAACTTTCTGAACCTTCAAGTCTTCCAAACCTCCCTGATTGTTCAATACAGACAGAGTGTATCCAGAAGCTCATGGGCCCAATTTTCACATATGAAGATAGACAAATAGAAGCATGGAACCTGAACATTATTGGTTGTTATAGACTGTGTTATGTCCCTTAAAAATTCATATGTTGAAGACTTAATACCCGTTACTCAAAATATGACTATATTTGGAGATAGTGCCATGAAAGAGGTAGTTAAGTTAAAATGAGGTCATTAGAGTGGGTCCTAACCCAGTAAGACTGGTGTCCTTATAAGAAGAGGAGATTAGGACACAGACATACACTGAAGGAAGACCGTGTGAAGACACAGGGAAAACACAGCTACCTACAAGTCAAGGAAAGGGACCGCAGAAGAAACCAACCCTGCAACCAACACTTTGATCTCGCACTTCTAGCCTTCAGAATTGTGAGAAAATACACTCCTGTATTTCAAGCCATCTGTTCTGGACTCAAGACGCAGAATATGGCAAGGGAACCCATTAAAATTGTGCTTCTGCTACTTATGTGATCACCCAGCCTTAGTCCATTGTAAGTAGTGAGACCTGCCAAGGCATTTCTGAGCCAAAAGGCTCATTACGTTCTCTAAAGTCACATCCAAATGTAGGAGAAGTGACGTCATCACCGTGGCAGAACAAGAGTTTTCTAACGTCTTCCCTTTAAGAACGCTAATTTTGACAATCACCCGCAGACAAGAGTGCCTTTGTGGAAGTCTGGGAGTCCAGCAGAGAAATTTCCAGCACACAGTTGGAGCTAAAAAAAAAAAAAATCCAAAGGAAGAAATGGAGATCTGTGATTCTTCAGTGGAAAGGCCTGTGCCCCCTACAAAGTACAGACTGGATTCTTCTGGAAGGGTGCCCTGGGTCCTCAAGCAGAGCACAAACCCTCTGCAGCTCGACTCAGACTATTTCTGAGCTCCCTGGGGTGCTTGGGTTTCAAAGGGGTTAGGGAAAGGGGGTGGGGGAACAGAGAATCCTTTTGCCAAGAAGATCTCTGACCCTCAGAAGGAAAATAAATAAACAAGCAAACAAACAAACGGAAGCAAAATTCATCCAGGTAAAAAGTGACTGGTACAGAGAAGCCATAGAAACTATTCAATGTAAGAAATAAAAGATAAAATTTCGTTCTATTCTGTGTCCAGTTCCGAGGGGACGGAAAAGGGCAGGGGCGCTGGGTCCCCAGCCCATCTCTCAGCTGAGGAAGAAGCCTGACCATCTCCAGGCCCCCAGGCTACTGCGCTCACTTGAGACCCCGAGTTCTCCCAAGTCCTGTGTTGCCCCTTCACAGCTGCCTTGAAGCCTGAAAAAGGTGATGCCTGAGCCCGAGTCCTCACTATGGCTACAAGATTCTAAAGTGACACAGAGATGAAGAAAACAGAGGCATCCCAAGGCCAAGGAAGCAAAGAGGGACCCAACCAGCAATGCGCAAGTTAGTGACAGAGCAGCAAGCACTCACTATGGACCACGATTTTCATGGCCAGAGAGAACTGGATGCCCCACCCCAGGACCTGCCTAGCTGGCTGTATGCAAGGCATCCGGCCTCTGCAAGCCTCAGTCTGCTGACCTGGACAACAGGGATACAGCAGTATCCTACCTCCTTGAAGATTAAGTGCGGCACTGAGCCAGCTGTTCAGGGGGCGCTCTGACTTGTGCACCATTACCACTGTTACCACTGGGGTCAGTTCTGGTGGTGGGTTGATGCCAAATCACACAGAAGTGGGGCCTGGGCCGACAGCTGGGGAATGAGGACTTGTTGACATGCTTCGCCCCCCTGATTTAGTCTTATCTACCTCCTTCACAGACTCTTCCCGGTTTTCTCGCTCATCTTCTAGTTTTGCTTCTTCCTGGGCTCTCCATCTGGGTAGCATCTCCAGAAGGTGTAAGGTGAGGGTAATGACAATTAGCTCATGGGAAATTGGTAGCTCTTAGGACCAAGAGAATGGCTGGAATTCGAGACTTCATGACGGTCCCCAGGGAGATATTTGAGCAGCAGGCGACCCTGGTTTCTGTGTTGGCCAAGCCCTGCCACCACTGTTAATCTACTTGTGGTGTCCACCTCTGAAGTCCAAGGACCCTCTGCCCGCTTCAAGGTTGATGTTCAGGGAAGCCTCCCACCTCATCTTCTGGGAAAGACCCACGGTGAGACCCTGGCACCAGAGCGCCAATGGTCACTCTTCCCTCTTCCTGAGATGCTGTACTTGAAGACTTACTTCTCTTGGTAACTTGGCTGGTGGGGGCACGTTTGGGAATACTGGAACTTCTGGATCACTTGACCCAAGTAGCTGGTCTCCCCAGCATAAGAACAACCATGTCCTGAGTCCACTGCCCATCCTGCTCAGGTTGTCCCTTCTCTCAACCCTCCCCACTCCCATGCTCAGATCTAAAGTCACACTGGGACACTTAAGGCCCCCTGCAGAGCATCTCGAGACCAAAAACCCCTCTCACAGCCTCATAGGGCATATTCACTCACCCTGTTAAAAAGAGACATTGGAAAAACTCACGTGATTAGTGACTTTAGCTTTTTTAGTTCATATTTCAGATCAAGAATTATTTGAAGGTTTAGTTCAGATCATAATTCAACCGAGAGGTGTGCGGACAAAGAATGTCACCTGACATCTGAGTAAACAAAGGATGTTGTGGCCATAATGCCACCAGCCCACCCCCGCCATTCTGCCCATCCCCGCTGGTGGTTTAGACAAGAGGAAAACGGAATACTGCCCTGGACAGTTAAGGTGCAGATCAAAGGAATGATTTCAGTGAACCCAGACTCTTGCATCTTCCCATACATGGAAAAGCACTGGAACCATTAACTTGAGATGCCTGTTTTTTTGTGATTAGCAGCAATCTTTGGATGTCCAACTACATAGTTTTATTTCAGCAAGAACTCTGATATATCCTGGGTCCTCCTTTACGTCTTTGGAACAGTCCCTCAGAGCTATCAGCACAGCTGTATCCCAGGTTTAAGTCCTCAGTAAGTCTACCAAATAATTCTCAACTTTTAGGTTGCGCTTTTTTTTTTTTCAATGGGCAGGTGTTATATCCTTCTGTCTTCCTGGCCCAGGAAGTAGGGGAGAAGGGAGCGGGCTGGCAGGGCTTGGAGTCCAGTGGAAACAGTCCCCTGACCTCCCCCTTCCATGGGGCAGAGTTGTTGCTGGGAGGAGCTGATATCCCCCAGGGCCTCAACTGCCCGTAGCTTTGTGTCCACGTGGTACCAAGTAACAAACAGCTCAGCTCAGTGGAATGTGGGCAGAAGAGCTGCCTGTAACTTCCAGGATGGGACAGTGGGGATGCGGGTGGGAGCCTGGGGCCAGAGTGAGGTAGACTCAAAGAGGGCTTTGACTGGACTGGAGGAATTGTTACATGGCCACCTTTGTCAAAACTCACTAGTCGGCACACATATATTTTATTATATGTAAATCATACCTGAATAAAGCCGATTCTAAAGAAAATAAAATTACCCGGGCAAAACAGCTTTACAAACTGTAGAGTGCGGTGGGAAGACGGTGATTTGTCATTGGTCCAGCTATACAACATGAGTGTAGAATTCTTTGGGAGCTCCTCAGACATAGGCCTTATCCTGGAGCTCAGGCTGAGACTAAGGAAGAATTGGCAGCCAAGAGCTTTATCGGGGTAGGAGGCCCTAGATCCGGGTCAGAGGGCAGGACTCCAGAGTGAAGTGTGGCCAGACAAGGAAAGGAGCGTAGACACTGAGCAGGAGTGGTGCACTGCCCTCTGCCCTGCTCTGGGTGAGGAGGCAGGAGCCCGCAGTGCGAATAGAAGTTTGTTTCTACGGTGTGAATTGCTCTCAGTTACAGCAGGATGATGGAGAGCCTCCATCCCCACTACTTCTCCATTTAAACTCCCTCCTTGTACTGTTTTTCCACTGTCTTTCTACCTCCCCCCTTCAGTCTGGGAGAGAAAGCCTCCCAGAACGGAAATCCCACCCTGTTCCTTCTTGTGCACGTATCTCTGCCGTGGCCCTCTGTCTTCAGCCCTCAGCCTAAGGCCCGAGTCCTTCCAACATGTGGAACCTCCTGGCATCTGGCCCTGCTCACCCTTCAGTCGCCTTCCCAATTATCAGCACCCTGATTTTCACTCCTGTCTGCAGTTCCCCCAAAGGACCACTTCTTCCCCACATCAGCCCTGAGCAGGGTGACTTCCAGGAGGTCCCAAGAGCAGGTCAGATCTGGTGGTGCCCTTGGCTACCCGGAGTCAACAGCCATGTGAAGATAGATGTTAACAAGCTTCTCTGTGGCCTGTGTGGTCATGGTGGCAGCAGCCACGGAGATTCTGGGGAGGGGATGAAAAGGGAGAGAGGATCCTGGGACACAGAAACAGCTATAATTTCAGTGAGATTGGCATGGTCTGAGGGAAGTGGGCCAGGGCTATACCTCCCACATCCCTCTTTCTGGTGGGCACCCCCTCTCCCTAGAGCATGGGTTGAGGGGGTGCTTTCAAACTGGAGTCATCTGCTAATGGCTAGTATTTACTCTTTGCCAAGGAGAACTATGTTGGCAGCTCTTAACAACCCCATGCAGCAGGCATTATCACTATCCCTGTAGTACAGGAGGGAAACCGAGGCATGGAGAGATGACATCAATTGTCCAAGGTTCCAGGGCTAGAATTTAAAGCCATGATTCTGGATCTAGAGGCCATGCCCCTGACCACTGAGCAATACTGCCTGTGAGGCAGATCCTGCAAGGTGTATGTGGATAAACACCTCCTCCTAGGCCACGTCACTGAGGCTTGGCCCTTAGAGCGTGCTGCGTGGCCTCCGGGCTCTCTCTCTTTGTCAGCCAGCTGGCTGCAGAACAATTAACTAAAAGCCCAAGAACCCAGGGGATAGGAGAACCATGGGATAGAAGGAGCCTGGCCCCTTCTCACTCTCGGAGGGGAGCTGCCCAGGACAGCTGCCCAGTCAGAAACATCTACCTGGGTTCAAGTAACTGAGAAATCAACTTTCTTTGTGTTAAACCCCTAAGATTTTTTTTTTTTTTAACTAAGGTCTATCTGTTACAGCAGCAGAACTTAGCCTATTACTAATTGCAAAGGAAAAAGCAGTGACTTTCTAGCGGAGAAAACTGGCCGAATCCACCTTAACCAAGCGATCAAGGTTAACATCACCAGTTGATAAGACGTACCAACATCGCGTAACTCCCAATAAGATGCACTGAGAAGGGCACCTCCTTTCTGTGGGATTCTTACCGAAAATGCATAACCTCAAATCTTATCGTGAGAAAACTTCAGATAAGCTCAAATTTCTCAAAAACAACTACCCAATAAAATAAAGACTCCAGAACTGTCACAGATTGTGGAAGATTGAGGAGACATAACAACCAAATGCAGAGGACTGGATCCTGGACCAGGAAAAAAAAGGACATCAGCGAAAACCTGGCAAAAGCTGAATGAGACCTATTAGTCAACAGTATTGTTTCAATACTAATTTCCTGGCTTCAGTAATTGCAGCGTCGTTAAGTAAAATGTGAACAAAAGAGGAAGATGGGTGTGGGGGTACTGGCACTCTCTGAACTACTTATGAAACTTTTTGATAAGTCTAGAATTATTTCAAAATGAAAAACCTTAAATAAGAACGAATGCGGTGATGAGTTTCTGCAAGATGGCCTTTCTGGCGGTTCTGTTCTTAATCATTGTCAGTGAGCCCAGGCAATAAAGACTCACAGTGGTTTATACCTTTAAAAGTTTTTATTACAGAAAACCCCATTCTTCCGAGTCCAGCTCAAGGCCCCCCTTTATTTACTAAACCTGGGCTTCTGGCCATATGGAATTGAATGGTTTCCTTGTTCCCTGGTTAGCTGGTCTGGAGTCGAGGAATCTGCATTGGATTGTAAGTTCTCTGAGAGGAGGGGCTGGGGCTCTCCAGCCGTGTTCCATTTCGTACAAGGCTACGAGACACCTGGTCATCGAGGTGCTGACCGCATTATGTCCCTGCCTGAGAGGTTAAGCAGAAGAGTCTGCCAGCCTTCAGCAAGCCCTCTGCACCCTCCTTTGGGTCCCGTGGTGGCAGGGCCCTAGCAACGTCACTGTGGGCCACAGTGGACCAGAGCCAGTACGACTGCTAAAGAGTCAAACAGCGATGCTGAGGGTCAACACACAGCATCACGAGGCGCAGCTGGGGCACCTCCTGAGTGTGAGGATGGGGACAGTGGCAAGTCGGTCCCCAGAAGTGCAAGGAGGTAGGTAAAAGATGCCAGCAAGGTGGAAGGAAGAGTATGCTTCTCAAAAGCAAACTGGGCAGGGATCAAGGAGGTCCTGGGAGCCCACACGCAAAGCTGCAAGGATTGCAAAGGCAAGGAACTGGGAAGTGGTGCTGGATAGCAGCTTGAAGGAAGCCTAGCCCAGAACGTATCGTGACAGATTTGGGCAGCGAGTGAACCAATGTTTTAATAATAAAGAATGATGTGGCTACCACAGGGCATGACCGGGAAGGCTGTGACTGCTGTTCACTGAGCAGTCAAACTGGGGAGGGGAGGGTTGGAGAGGCACCGATCTCAGAGCAGCAGCCCCAGCAGGAGAAGGCTGGCAAGGGCCACAGGGGTGAAGAAGACTTTAGAGCCAGTGCCACTGGTGGGACGGTGAGGGGCAATGGTCTTTGGGTTTTTGGTCGTTGAGGCAGTGGTGGATTTGTCCGCACACACTAACTTCTGTAAAGTGAATTCTCCAAGCTTTGGCTTTTTAGTAGACAGGATGTGACAGGTGGCGTCGTTGATGTTGGAGCAGCCTTTCAGCACTAATTTGCTCGTCTCTGTGAATGCAAAAGAGACAGTAAGGACATCACAGCCCCTTTGTCCACGCCCCCCACTCCCCGGTCTTCTCAGTGACCTGCAAGAACTGAAACGGGTCTGCTTCTGACACAGAAGCTTGGAGAAGGGGCCCAGGACTATGAACACCAAATGGTAATGCCATGGAGATCCCCTCCCCTCCGTAGTCCCACAGGAAACTGGGGCTCCGGAGGTGGATGTGAGCCTGAGGTCACAGGTGAGAGCCAGAGCTGGACCTGGGACTCAAATCTCCAGTGTTTTCCTGAGCAGTTGGCAGGTGGTGAAATCTAGGGACAGGCTCAGACCACCCATAGTCTTCTGCTCTCAATCCAGGAGGGAGTCAGCCATTTAGACTACTCCTGGGCTCCCTTCCTCTAGGCTCTGTTTTCCATCCTTACTCCTCCCTGTATCTGAGTTCACCCTGCCTGAGTTTTCCCTGAGAAGAGGGCATAACAGCCAGAGGGGATACAGAGAGACCACTGTGTTTTTACTCTAAAAACATGTTATGTTCCATTTAACCCCATTTTAAGCTGCAGGTCCTACAAAAAGACCAAGGGAATTTGCAAAGAAGATAGAATTGTGATTGCAGCTACCTTTTATTGAGTCCCTACCATGTATCTACTGAAGGCCACAAATCAAACAGCCCTGGAGGACAGGCCGGTCATAGGGGAGGAAGGGGCCTGAGGAGCTGACCGGCTATGTGCCAGAGGCGGGGCTGTAATTTGAGTTCAAGGCTGACTCCATACTTGCTCTGAGAAGGAGAAACTTCCAAATCCCAGTAAAAACAAAAGCAATCCACTGTTGCTTTAGAGTAAATATCAGGGCTGGAGGTTGAATTAGAGTGGGTTAGGAAGGTGTGTTGCTTGGCACATGTCTACAGTATTTTTTTTAAGTCAAAAACAAAAACAAAATCCTACATTTACGGTAGCTTTGATCTGTCTAGCTTCCAGACCAAGCCAAAGCCTGGGACTTCGCAGACACCTGCAAACGTGGTGAACAGGAAGAACAAGTCCTTCTGATTCCGTGGTTGCCCTCAGACACAGCTTTAGAATGAAACACCAGAGCTGCATAGACAGCCCAGAGATTTTCAGAGTAAAAAGACCCTTAAATGCATATCCTAAGAGAAATGAATCCATCTGAAGAGGCTACATACTATATGACTCCAGTTATGTGACATTCTGATAAAGGCAAAACTCTGGACAGGGTTTTGGGAAAAAAAAAAAAAAAAAAAAAAAGCAGGGGTTGCCAGTGGTTAGGGATGATCTGACAGAGCACAGAAGATTTTAGGGCAGTAAAACTACTCTCTTTAACAGTAGATTCGTATCATTACATATTTGCCAACACCCATAGGATGTACATCACAAACAGTGAGCCCTAATGGACCCTGGATGATAACAACGTGCCAACATAGACTCATGGATGATAACAAATGTACCTTTTTGGTGGGGCATGTTGATAGTGAGAGAGGCTGTGTATGTGTGGGGGCAAGGGGTGAAGGGGAAATCTCTCTACCTTTCTCTACATTTTCCTGTGAATCTAAAACTGCTCTAAAAAATAAAGTCTATTTTTAAAAAAAAAAAAAAGTCAAGGGAAGTTCAGGGTAAGTATGATGTTGGGCCCCACTAAGAAATCTCCAACTACAATTAAGCATTGGTTTCCGATACTGTAATTGCCATTTTAAAGTTGGAATCAAATTGTACCTGGGTGTTGGTGCTCTTAAACCCTTATCCTTCGGAGCCACATTTGTGGCAAAGACTAGCTGGCCGTTCGTTTTAGCTTCACGCCTCTTCCTTTCCCACTGGGCTCCCGCTGGGTTACATGTCCACCTTCGGTTCCTGTACAGTCTGGGGCCCAGCCAGTGGAACGTGGGAGCGATGCATTCACTTGTAAGCCCTGCCTGGAAAAGCCTTCCTGCCTTCCTCCATGCCCTTTCTTCCCCCATCTGCTAGCGAGATGCTAAGAATACAGCAGAGAGCTGCCAAGCTGTGGGTGGGAAGGGGCCAAAGCCTCAGGATGGAAGGAAGGTCCTGGACTCTGCAATGAACTGTTGCACGAACAGCAAATAAACGTCTGCTGTATTGAGCCATGGGGTTTGGAGATTGCCCTTTCACAGTAATTAATTTACTCTGATTAATAAATGTATTATTCTTTAAGTATTCAGGCATGAATAACACTTGTCTGAATATTTAAAGAATTACACATATTAGTTTTGTATTGTACGATGGTTGCTTTGTGTCTCGTATTGGTTAATATCAAATTACTTTCATAGAAAAGATCAACTGGTTGGATATCAAAGCCCAGTGTGACTCTTCCTTCCAGGTGACCCAAGCTGTCATGAACCAACACCTCTCAGTGACAGGTCGAGAATGAAAGCGTACATATAAAAGGAACTAAGTTAGATGCACCCACATCTACAAAATGGCTCAACCTGGTAAATAAGTAAATGCCAGGAGGGAACTGATGCCTAAAACGAGACTGGCTTGCTTAGAAGCCACAGTGAACCGCGTTCGAGAGAGGGACAGCCCAGGAGGGATGGCTCTAGGCTGAAGAGACAGAAACAGCTATCAGCTCAAGGCTACATGAACAGCCTCACTATCTCAAAGGAATCTGACTTTATCCCGTCATCCTACTAACCTTCCCCAGTCCTTCTATGTTAACCCAGAATTTATGACTCAAGTCCCATGAAAAGGAATTGGAACGCTGAAACATACCATTCCATGCAGCGACTAGATCGACACACATTTCTCCGTTATTACATCTCAGGGGTTTCCCATCACAGGAAGCTCTATTAAGTTCAAAACATGCAGGGCACTCTATGTTGCTGGACACGTTTACCAGTGGAGGAGCTGGGTGGAAGAAGAGTCATTAACTCAGAAGTGTGTTATGACAGAGATCCTGGTACCGCCCAGAGTGGAAGGGATGGAAGGGAATAGGCAAAGACACTAGTCAGAGACCCGAGGAACGGAGCAATCGCGTGCTCAAGAATCTCAGATCCTGCCTTAAAAACACCAGTCACCTCACCCCCACATCCCAGCAAAATATTTACAAGACACAACCTCATACACCTACCTTTACACACCAGTCAGTCTTCAAGAACTGTGGTCAGTGAGTGTGGTGGGATGGGACAGGAAAGGTGAGATTTTGAGCTAAAAACAACCTGTAGCCAATGTCAGAATTAGTCAGCTATTCTGAACACTAGCCAACAGGTGTACGACTGTCATTCAATCTTGCTCTGAACAGAAGGACACAGGCCATTATTTAAGACTGTGACTGGGGAGAGGGAGGTGGGCAGGAATTATACGGAGACCCAGCTCTGCTAATAATGAACTCTGTGACGATGGCCACATTTTCTCTTCTTCACAAAGAAGGCTTCGGTCTCGACCAGCAGTTCTCAAACTGGGGTCCAGGAACCCGTGGGGAACCCTGAGACCCTTGCAGGGAGTCTACTAGGTCAAAATCATTTTCATGGCAATACTAAGATATTCTCTGCCTCTTTTTACTTTCTTTCTCTCATGGAAATACAATGAAGTTTTCCAGGGGCCAAGTGACATGTGAGATTGCAACGGACTAAATGAACAAGCAAATCTGAGAACCCAGCTCTACTCCATTAAACCAGAAATTAAAGAGCTTTGAGGAAACATATAGCGATGCCACTCTCCTCATTAAATTATTTTTTTGTTTTGGAAAATAGTTATTTCTGTGTAAAAAAAAATGTTATTAATGTTAACATGTAAATGGGTTTTATTATTTTTAGTCAACTAATAGAGATTTCTAAATTTCTTAGCCTTGATTTTTAATAGAGTAAATATTGATAGATACAATCCACTAAACACAAGTTATTCGGGAGCCTCAAAAATTTTTAAGACTTAGAGTCTTAGAAGAGGGCCTGAGACCACCAGGGTTGAGATTACGAATGAGCATCTAATCCTTTGCACACACCTTGGCGTGCTGCGCTGTGATTTCTGTCCTTACTGAGAAAGGGGAAAGCATGGTAGTAATGCTGGATTTCCTCACTTGTGTCTTAAGGAATTCTTGTATGTCAGCGGTTAACGCTACTCAAATATGCACTGACGCACCTTGACTTAAGATATCCTGTGAGAACACAGGTGGTGAAGGAAGGGACGGAGCTGGGAGGACAGAGGAAGGGGCGTGCACGGCCAGCACCCACCTCCGGTGACGGTGACGTTACCGCATGGGCCTCCTTGGCAGCACTGGCTTGCAAATACAAAGTTTTCGTTAGCCGTGTGGACACTGAAAGTGTAAGCCTCCAGCCCACTGCAGTTGCGTGCAGAGCAGGCCGAATTCTGGTAAAACATGAAGTTCCCTCCTGCACAAAGACAAACACAGATCGTCAGGCCTGGGTGCAGAGAGTTCAGGGAGGGCAGAGTCCCTGAAGAGTGACTGCTTCAGCCAAGGGCGGAAAACACCCCCCTCAGCCCAATGCGATTTGGGGGATGGGGGACACTGGAGAGGGTTTTCTGTAAAAAAAAAAAAAAAAAAAAAAAAAAAATCCTTCCCCAGGAGGTAGTATAGTATTATCAGGGTGTTATCAGAGATGCAGATTAAATTCCAGGTGGAAGGCTGGTGGGGAGCCTAAAAATGGGTGGTTCAGACTGATACCCCAGAGCCCATGATCAGTCTTAGAATCTCTAAATATAGACAAGCAGATGGGATGGGCCAGTGTGCAGCACAAGGTTGAACCTGAAGCTAGTCAAGCTTCTAGACCAGAGCTAGCCAGTATGGTAGCCACTAGCTACCTGTGATGCTGTTTAAAATTCAGCTCCTCAGTCACACTAACCATATTTCGATTGATTGATAGCTACATGTGGCTGCAGGACAGGCCCTCACTGATACAGACATTTCCATCCCTGAGGAATGTTCTACTGGACAGTGTGGGTGCTGTTTACAAGAAATACCAGAAATAGAAGAACAAGAGAAATGACACCACAAGGAAGCAAAGCTGGACTGTGAGACAGTTACAGGACAAATGGCCTTATTTCGCCAACAAATCAATGGGATTGAGCAAAAAAAAAAAAAGAAAAAAAAAGTGATGTTAGCTATCATTCAACGAATTAGACACAGTGGACATAACAACAAAATGCAATGTGAGGACTTCGTTTGGATCCAAATTCCAACGCATCGTCTATATATAACACATCTTTGAAACATTTGGAACATTTTTGTTTGTTTGTTTTCCTTTTTTTTTTTTTTAATGTTTTTGTTTTGGTGGGGGGTAATTAGGTTCGTTAATTTATTTATTTTTAGAGGAGGTACTGGGGATTGAACCCAGGACCTTGTTCATGCTAAGCATGCGCTCTATCACTTGAGCTATACCCTCCCCTCTGAAACATTTGGAACATTTTTAAGGTGGCGTGAGTATTAGAAGAAATTAAAGGATTGCAGCTGATCTTCTTAGGTGTGATAGTGGTGTGGTAGTTACGTAAAAAGAAAAAAGAAAGAAAGAAAAAGTCCTTATCAGAGATGAGTAGTGAATTGTTCACAGGGGAAGTAACATGTTATCTAGGTTTGCTTTAATATACTACGGGGAAAAAAACCAGCTAAATGTTCGTTGTTGACACAGGATGATGGTTACTTGGCAGCTCATCATAGCTTCTTCCTGCTTTTGTATATGTGTGAAATGTCCATAATAAAAAGTTAAAAATAAATCAAAGTGTGCTGAGAGAGAGGGAACAACCATGCCAGCGGAACACCCTGAAAGAAAGTCTGAGTGAGAGAGTATATTGGATCTGGGGTAGAAAGGAACAGCGAGAGGAAGGAAGGGTGGTCTAGAATGAGGTCCCAGTCGGGGACAGCAACTCCAAGGAGCCACAGGGCTTGTCCGCTCACTTGGCTCTGCCACTGTGTTACCGTCTGACCCCGGCTTGTTGCTTCTCCTGGGAGGTGACTTCATGGCCCCCCTCCCTCCTTGAGCAGCTCAGCCTTGCCCTCAGCCTTCCTTTCCTGGCCCAACTCCCCAGTTCCTGCCCTCCACAAGTGTTGGAAGTGGGAATGATGGTCGCCCCTCGGCTCACCTACAGAAGCGGTGCTCAAGAAGGAGGTACAGCTGGCGCTGACGTTTGCAGGACATTCAGTGGCATTTACATTGACACAGGAGTTTCTCCGTGAATTACACTGCAGACATTTCAGGGATTCTGGGGACACAAGATGTCCGGCATCGTCAACATTCAGGAGACATTTACAGAGTATACTTTGGACAAAGCATTGCAGTAACTTCAGGGTCAAAAAACAACTCAGATGGTATCCCTCCCCTGTGGGCTCCCCCCCCCCACAAACTTCAGGCTGTGAGATGGAGCCACCCCCATTAAGTTTCTCCCCCCATCCGTCATTCCCCAATGGGAAGACCCAGCCTTGACCCACCGCACAGAGTGGTGCGACCGGGAGCAGCGCGCACAGAGTGAGAATGTTCCGCGCTGACCACACCTTGACATGAGAAGTCACATGAGAGGGTCCCAGAGCACCAAGAGGAAAGAAAAGGGGTCTTCATCCCAAGAGGGGGCCGCGTGTTTTCCCTCACCTACAGCTGCAACCGTGAGCAGTGCGGTGATACCCGCAACGAGGAAGCCCTTCATGGTGCCAGACCTGACGTCTTCCGAGGACGAGGACTGTGGCCGCAGAGCCTTAAGCCTGAAGAGACATAAAGAAGGAAGTCTGGGGGTTCCGAGGCTACTGGGGAGTGACATTCCCTAGGGTTGGAATCACACGTGCACAGCTTCATCCTTGTCACAGAAAGAGTCAGCATCCTCAGCGGGGGGCACAGAGCCACGTTGCAGGGTCCACCCTGCCCATAGACCTACAACAGTCCGGATTTCCCCAATCCTAGACGCCTGAAGAAGGATCTACACAGAGACAGGAAACACAGCCCGGGGCCTTCCTACAGAGCCTCTGTGGGAAGAAAATGGGCAGGCGGACCCACTGAGGATGGGGGTCCAGGAAGAAAGCTGGCTCTCCCCTCCCAGAGCGTGATGTCCATCCTGTGGTTGGGATCTTGCCACGTTCACACGTCGAGGCTCTGTCTCTGCCATCATCACTCCAACAGGCAGACATCTATATTCTGTTCCGAGCACTGAGGTGCATTGATTTATATAATTCCTCCCTCCCAGCAGGCAGGCACTATTATGAGCATCACCCTCATTTCAAGGGGAAATCAAGCCTCAGAAAGGTTAAGTGAAGCACTCAAAGTCAGGGTCGCACTCCTAGGAGGTGTTAGAGCTGGGTTTGGCCCAGGCCCCTAAGCTCCACTCCACACAGTCTCCGTGACTCCCAAAGCCCTGGGCCTGGACACACTCGACCCACAGGGCTGAATCAGAGGCCCGCGCACACCGCTGACCAGCGAGCCTTCAATCTCTCTGCACCTGCAAATCGACTCATAGCTAAGACTCATTTGTATTTATCAGGATCCTGAATCAGAGCTCCCAGAATTTCCACTTGCCCCTGTATCAAAGCAGTGCGGAAGGGGAACCCAGCCTCCCTCATCGTTAGCTCATTTATCCTATAAACGGTAGCCATGAGCCACAGATGGCCACTTACGTTCAGATTTATTGGAGGAATGAAAAGGAAACATTCTGTTTCTCAGTCACCAGCCACGCGCACAGGTGGCCGCTGTGTGGGCCGGTGCAGGTATGGGACACACCCTTCCCTGCAGACAGCCCCGGTGCGCGATGCTGCCGCGCAGGCTGCGGCCCAGCCCCCAGGTGGGCAGCCGGACCTGGCCGATGGAGGGGTGATGGAACTGGCCGATGGAGGGGCGACGGAACTGGCCGATGGAAGGGTGATGGAACCTGCCCGAGCTCACCCAGCTTGTGAGGCCAGCACTGGGTGCGCTCCGGGTCCTTCCTGGTCTGACGCCGAGTTGCACCGTGATAGCTGCCCGCTTGCTAAGGAGCACCCCGTCTTCACCTGGGAGCCCCAGCCCGCCTCCTGCCGCCCACCTCACCGAGACGTGCACACGCCACACACCGCGTGCACACCCCCCCACACACCAACATATACACACAGCACACACATAAACACACACACACACCCACACACACACACGCACGCACGCGCACCCCTGCACCTATGCTCCCCTGGTTAACTCATCAGGGGTTGGTGAAAAGGAGGAGGAGAAACCAGCCCATCAGGGGGACAGAGGGCCTATCAGTTAGCCAGTGGCTCCGCCACTTAGAGATCCAGGGAGAGCAAATAACACGTCTGGTGTGGAGCGCGTGGCAGTTCCTCTGTGCGCGGAACCTTGTATCCTTCCCGGCCCAGTCACCTTCCAGGCCCGGAAACCCAGGACAGAGAGAGGTTCAGGGGTCGGGCCTGCTGGGAAGGGACGGGGAAGCCTTGTGGGGATGGGAGAAGAGGAGAGGGGAGGGAAGGAGGTGACCTTAAAGAGGCAGTGACATCAGTTAAGCAGACAAACCGACTGAGCCCTTGGGGCGTAGCCCTGACGATTAGCCCCATTTCCAGGGGGAAACACTGGAGGCCCGGAGAGGTCAGGACCCTTTCCAGGGACAGGCAGCAGAGAGACAGCGCCTGGAGGTGGTGGGGCCCGGGCCCAGGGCCCGGCTCCCCACCTCGTGGGGAGAGAGGGGCCAGCGAGGTGGGGGTCGGGGCAGGGGGCCCCTTGGGGAAAGTGAGAACGAGGGGCGTGTGTCCACCGCTTTGCAAAGGCCTTCCCACTCCTTCTATCCTTGGATATTTTCAACAGTCTGAGAGGGACCTACCACAATGGCTCTCACCTTCCACACAGAGGAGCGAGGGCTCACAGAAGCGAAGGACAGAGCATCACACACACGGAGCAAACCCCAGCACTTCTCTGCTCTAGCCGCCCCTCTCCTGAGCACTGCCCAAGGAGCAGGAGCCATGAGATGTGCTGTCCCCCAGCCCGCCCTGAATGCCTCTCCTCTGCTTTCAGCTTCTCCCAGCCTGAGTCCCACAGCCCAGCCCCAGCCCCTCACCTTCTCGGTCTCGGCCCAGAGATTGCCCTCCAGAGGGTGGGTCCCGGCAGAAGCTTGTAGCAGGTGTGTGAGGGACCTTATATAGCAGGTAGCTGCGATCAGAAAGTACAGCCTCCTTCAGGGAGGGGGGCCTCTGAGCCAGACTGGGCCCCGCCCAACCACAAGTGATGCCGGTCAACTCGCTGAGGCCTCCAGGAACTGAAAGCAACTTTGCTCAAGACCTGCCTTTGGTAAAATGTGCGAGGGAGCCAGGTGTGTCCCTGGTACCATCTCATGTTAACTGAGGCCCACTGAACGGGTTCCATGACTGGTTAATGGATCACAAGCACCACCTTACCCAAACCTGGTGAAGCAGCCGCCTTTACTAGCCCATTTACAGACGGGAACCACCAAGGCACATGAGGGAAACATAACAGCTTGTCCAAGGTTACACCGCTGGGGCAGAGTCAGAACTCAGAAACAGGTCATATGGGGTTTGTGCAGCTCACGAAAGGGGCTCGGGTCCCCTCGGGCAAGTGTCTGAACTTCACTAATTCTCAGGCTCCTCCAGCCAAGATGAGGAGGTGCAGCCTCGCAGGGTGGAGGGGCCATGAAGCCTCTGCCTGCAGGATGCCCTGTGCAAGCTGTTGCCCCCTCCCAGACCCCAGGCAGTTCATCTGCCAGTGCCGTCCTGGTGAGAGCTCGGGGCAGCCCAGGTCCCTCCCAGCCCTGCTACTGTGCTGTGCCTGCTCCTGGATTTGAGTGCGAACTTGAGTTCCCTGCCCTCCTCATCTTTCTGCTGTTCCTGCCACGTCAGACGCTCACCCTCACACACACACGCACGCACGCATGCACGCACAGAGACACACACAGCGGGTAGGGAACTGAGGATGCAGGGGTTGGGGGGGTGCGCATCACACCGACACCCCCAGCTGGCAGTCAAACCTGAGTTCCCTGCTCTTGAAAATACTTCTTGTCCATCTGATGCCCACTTTGACCTTTTCTGTGGCTCATGCATTCATTCAACAAACATTCTTGGAGCACCCACTATGTGTCAAGCCTGCTCCGGGCATTTGGGAGGTATTTGAGCAAAGAGACAGAAATTTTGCCTTCCTGGAGTGTAGTCTAAAGGGGCAGATCTGACACAAATAAAGCGATAAATGAGCAAATTACAGGGTAGGCCAGAAGGTGGTGACTGATCTGGCGAAAAGACAGAGAAGAGCGAAGGTGAGGGATGGACAGTCCTGGGGGCAGGAGAGGGGGGCATGTTTGGTTTCAAATAGAGAGGTCTGCGGTGTTCTCACGCAAAATGCAAAATCTGGGTCATTTCAATCAGCAGAGCCTCTGGCCATCTCTTACTCTCTCTTCTCTCCCCCTGCAGCTCCCCCACTGCCCATGATAACATTTTCCTAAAAAAAGGCAGCTCCCTCTGTAACAGAACCCTATTCAGTCTTCACTCCAGCCGCTTGGCAGGGCCCAGTGGGGGAGGTGGGAGTGAGGGTCTGAGGATAGAGGAAGTGTTGCCTTTGGGATAATAGCCCCAGGGGCCACTCCAGTATTGAAGCCGAGGATGGACCGGAAAATCAGGCTGATCAAAATGTTCTTCTTCTCAGAAGACACCTGATACCCAGGCAAATCTGGATCAGAATCCACACTTTCCTCCTCCTGTCCCATAAGTTACTTATGAACCTGGTTTGCAGGGCCTGAGCTCCCCATCTGTAAAATGGGAACACCGGACCCTGAGGACAGGCCTGTTCATCATTTCCTCCTGGAATCCTTACCCCGTTCCACTGTGGTCTTTCCAGTGTCGTTTAATAGTAATGCCACGGGGGCACTTGATCATGTGTGATGAACTGGGCTGTGCCTGACCACTCGCAGCAGAGCCAGGTCTGCCCCTCCCAAGGCCCTGGACAAGGTGAATATCATTATCCCCTCGACAGCTGGGGAGACTGAGCTACAGAGAGGCCACTCTGACCTCTAGGCCTTCAGACACCAGGGCCAACAATCTTCCCACTCTGACACGGCTTATGTGGGACCAGCCTCTGCCCCTGGGGTTGACAACAACGACTCAGCTCTCTTCCTCCCTGTTCCGGGGTCACCGCTCTGTCATCACTGAGGAGCTGTCAGGGTCGGAGGGCTGGGAGCATTCACGAGGTATTATATGAAAGCACCCTTCTAAAGCAGAGCCCCCTCTGACTAGCCAAGAAGTCCAGGGACCCAAGAGAAGCAGGCTCTCAACACAGTCCAACATTTGTTCTTAAAACTAAGGACACTGGACATGCCTGCGGCACCCTGGCTCCATTATCCCTTTAGAAGAGGACAAGGCTGGCTATCCTCATGACCACCCAGGCCAGGCAAGCTGGAAATCACTCAGACTCCAGAGAGTCACGGTGGGGTGTGAACCCGGAACCACTGTGGGAAATGGGCTTCTCCCAGTGTTTCCCTTGACTGTTAGCGGACAAAGCTTGGAGGTGAGCTCTTAGAGGAGTCCACTCTGTTTCGGAATAAACATGGAGAGATGTGCAGGATCGGAGCAGGATGGTCAGAGCTGGAACCCCAACAAGATGTCCAAGTTGAGAACTGGGCAAAGGGTCCAGTCGAGAACCTCCATCCCTTCTCCATCTGCCCTCTGTGTTTGCTTCAGGGAGCTTTCATGGATTGGCTCATTCCTACAGCTTGGCCAGGTGAGAACAAGATAAGAATAATGAAATTACTGTCTTTAACATTCCTGACCTGCAGGCACTTTGCGGGGGGGGGGGGGGGAGAATGCGCATGCCCTGAGGCATGCGCCCTGTGTAAGATGACGATCCACTGAGTCATGGGTTCTCCATCTGTCAAACGGGAAGAGCAGTGCCACCCACTTCTTGAGAGTTATTCTCAGGGTTAAAGGGGATACCTCAGGCAGACACAGTATACACTTACCATGTTGTAGGAGCTCCCAAAACCATGATTCCCATTAGAGTCACCTGCTCCAAGAGCTTGGACCAATGCACCGCAGCCCAAGTGGACACACCAGGTCACACAGGGCAGCGGCCAAGGTGAGGCCAGCCCCAGTGCACACACCTGCCACCTACCAACTGATTGAGCCTGGACAGTTACACAGAAGTTGCACACTCTCTGAGCCTCCAGTTTCCTCACCTACATCTAACGTTTCATAAAGATTAAAAGAAAACACATGATCCTCTTGCACAGAGCATACACTATTAAAAATCTGGCTGAAGGAAATTTTGCTGTTGTTATCATCAACTCAGTCGCTGGAATTTACCTGGGCTTCCTTCGTGTCATTGAATGTGTCTAGGACCAAATCAGTAATCATCTCAGGAAATTTTCAGTATGACCATTTTCCTAAAAACTTTCGGCTCTAAGTATATTTGAAGGATTGCTGCATCCAACAGTATAAAACCAGTTTGTATGTTCATGTATGACTGAAAAATTGTCCCGGACACCAGAAACAGACACAACATTGTAAACTGACTGTAACTCAATAAAATTAAAAAATAATTGAGATTTGTAGATGCTGACAGGTACGTATAGAATAGATAAACAAGTTTATAGTGCATAGCACAGGGAACTATATTCAAGATCTTGTAGTAGCTCACGGTGAAAAAGAATATGAAAATGAATATATGTATATTCATGTGTGACTGAAGCATTGTACTGTACACCAGAAATTGACACAACATTGAAAACTGACTATACCTCTATTTAAAAAATTAAATAAAATAAATAAAAAAGTAAAACTAGTTTGTCTATACAGTCTACTAATGTGGACTTCTGCTGGTTTGAAGATTTGTGATGGAAACAAAATGGTAAACTGAGATAAGAAGGAATGGGGTCAAGGTGGGAAGACCTCTCCGAGAGGTGAGGAGGAACAAGGCAAGGGAAGAGGGAGGTCAGATGGTTCCTAGAACAGGATCAAAAAACGTGAGCCTAAAAGGCTGATCAGTAAAGAACACGTCCTGCTGAAGGAACTGAGCAAAGGAACACCAGTGTGCTGAAGAATCATGAGATCAGAATCACACCTGACTGAGCTCTTTTCAACATTTTATGTTTGTTCTGTTCATAAGCAGTTTAAATGAAGCACAAATAGCACCAGTCTTTGATAGCAGGAAATGAGCGTTCAGAACCTAGTTTTGCAATTTACTAGCTGTGTATTAACTTTTCTCCATGCGTCACAATGTCCTTACAAAATGGTAAAATTAGTAATACGTACCAGTGATAAAATGGATGGTGACCCTCTGCCCCTTACGCGTGAAAAAGAGTAGAAAAACAAGTCACCACCAGATCTACCATTCCTAACAAATGTGGTGCTGAGCACTGGCTCAGGAACAAGTCCAATATCCCTCACAGATCATGCCAAGGGTATTGCGTCCTCTTGGAGCAGAGTCAAAGTCATGTTCACAGGGAGAATAAACTCTTTTAATATAGGACTGAATTATGGTGCCTTGAGAAGTATATTAAGACTCAATTTTGCTTTCTAACAATGAGTGAGGTAATCTGCAAGCATCCCCATTGTTTTTTTTTTTAACATCTTTATTATGGTATGATTCCTGTACAGTAAACTACACATACTTCAGATGTACAATTTGATGAATTTTGATAGATGTGTACACCAATGGAACTACCAGCCAAATCAAGATACCTAACATTTCCATCACTCCCCAAGAGGTGCAAATTTTGAATTTCCAGTTTATCCTTTCCCACCCCCTTTACCCTCTGGTAACCATAAGTTTGTTCTCTATGTCTGTGAGTCTATTTCTGTTTTGTAGATAAGTTTGTGTCCTTTTTTTTAGATTCCACATGTAAGTGATATCATATGATATTTTTCTTTTTCTTTCTGACTTACTTCATTTAGAATGACAATCTCCAGGTCTATCCAAGTTGCTGCAAATGGCGTTATTTTTTATGGCTGAGTAGTATTCCACTGTATATATATACCATACCTTCTTTATCCAGTCATCTGCTGATGGACATTTGGGTTGTTTCTATGTCTTGGCTATTGTAAATAGTGCTGCTATGAACATTGGGGTGCATATGTCTTTTGAATTATATTTTGCTCCAGATATATGCCCAGGAGTGGGATTGCTGGATCATGTGGTAAGTCTATTTTTAGTCTTTTGAGGAATCTCCATACTGTTTTCCACAATGGCTGCACCAAACTGCATTCCCACCAGCAGCGTAGGAGGGTTCCCTTTTCTCCACAGCCTCTCCAGCATTTATCGTTTGTGGACTTTTGAATGATGGCCATTCTGACTGGTGTGAGGTGATATCTCATTGTAGTTTTGATTTGCATTTCTTTGATAATTAGTGATATTGAGCCTTTTCTCATGTGCCTATTGGCCATTTGTATGTCTTCATTGGAGAATTGCTTGTTTAGGTCTTCTGCCCATTTTTGAATTGGGTTGCAGTTTTTGGGTTTTTTTTGTTGTTGTTGTTGTTGTTAATATTAAGCTGCTGAGGCGTCTGCACTGGACCCAGCTAACCCCTCCCCTGCATATCTCATTCTTTCTCCCTTCAGAACCAGCTTCCATTAACAGCTGGCCAGAGCCCAAGGTGATGGCTCTGGTGAGATTCCAGAAGGGAACAAAGGATGGGGCTCTGTGTCCCTTGGGAGGCAGTGGAGTCAAATTTCCCTGGGGAGTGGGGAGAAGGGAGAACAGAGACAACACTGGAGGCTTCACAGGAGACAGAGGGAGGGATACTAAAGAGGAGTGGAAAGAGGTAGACTCAGATGAAAGAAGGATCACCCAGGACCCTCCTGCCTTCCTTCTGCCTCCTCTGTGAGACCCAAGACAGAAATGAGTTGACCCAGGCTCCTTCTGGATGTAGTGGTCTTCTACGCCCACCAACCTGTCATGGAATGCACCTCCACGAGGGGACAAGACTGCTTCAGAGGGGCGTGACAATCACTTTCTAATCACGCTGGTGACAGACATTAGTGCTGTTCTTTTATGATATGTGCTTTTCAACGTGGAATCTAGAAACTCTACGGCACCTTCCAAATATTAGCTTGGGAAACCATGGGACATACCCTTTACTCAGTTCGTCCTAAAGACAGAAGGTAGAATGGTGAAGACTTATGAGTGACTGGCAGGACCAAAGGAAGAAAACCAAGCACAAGGGCTACTGAAGACGGGCCACACATGAGGCTATTCCTGCATCACTGCCAAGGCTGTATCTATTCGCTCACTGGGACAGGGGCAAGATGCCCATGCCCTTGGGACTCATTCGAATGGCATGCTCTTTTAGGCAATATCATGCTGTTTCAGAAACGGGAAACGAGTTACTAAAGAGTGAAAGAGTGAAGGGTTTGCACTGATGTCGGTGGCAATGAGGAAATATGGAATATAAGGCTGCTTTCTGTTTCTGGCTTTCACGGGCTATGTGACTTTGACCCAAGTGCTTCACCCTTTTGTACACCAGGAAAGACACGAGTAAGTCCAGAATTCAGTCTAGTTGCAGGTGTACTGTTCTGACAGAACCAACTGCTCTGAGGCTTCAGTTCCCAGAATTTGAGTCTCTCTTCTGAGTACAAATATGGCTGTTGAGATTGGGCAACCTGACTTGACTGCAGACCATGTGCAAACCCATCACACAAGGCCTTTTAAAACGATGGGTTAAAATGTGCTTAAAATGTTCACAGGGGAATAATAAAAAAGACAATCCCTGATCAAAAGAAAACCTAGTCAAGGAAAATTCATATTTCAAAAAGTGGGTTCCACTTCAGTAATTACACCTTGGGACCTCTGTGGGCCCCCCCTCCCCAATGAAATACACATAACTGGTGAGAATTATTAAAATTATTATTATTAAATATTATTAAATATTATTAAATATAAAGTTATTAAAATTACAACCATGTAAAAAAAAATCTCTGAAATTCCAATATAAGTTGGAATAGCAACCATAAGTAAGTCGAAATGTGGCTATATTAATATCAGACAAAAAGGATTTTAAACTTAAAAATAGTGCTGGCGATCTATGGGGACTTTTGAAAGAACAGAAAACTAACAAGATGGCTATTGAGTTGTTCAGGCCTGTCCTTTTAGCTAAACTGATCTTCTGACTAACAGGTTCCCCCCGCCCCGTGCACTTTTTTCTTAGAATAACTTAGTCCTTTTTGACCCTAGAGGTCTTGAAAGCCAGTCATGGGCTTAACCTCAAGAAAATGGGCAGCCCCTCTTAAATTCCTCCATAACAAGAGCAAGGTTCTTATCAAGATGAAGAGAATGTAACACCCTGTAAAATGCCCTGTTAGCACCTTTTCTGCTCCATCCAGTTTTTCTATAAAACTTCAAGACCTCAACCCCAAGATGGGCTCAGAGTCTTCAAGGCATTCACCTGCTATGACGCCCTTTGCCTGGCAAAGCAATAATGCTGTTCTTTTCCATCCTCCCAAGACTCTGCCTCTGACTCTCAACTTGGCCATCAGGGTACAGTTTCATAATGATGAATATATATGATCTATTTCAGGGAGATACAATAGAAATGAACAAATGGATACCTAAAGAATACATGGAACATACAAGGATATATCGTACAATGTGAGGAATATTAGCCAATAATTTACAATAAGTAAACATGGAGTTTAACCTTTGAAAATTGTGAATCCCTTTATTGCACACCTGTAACTTACATAATATTGTACGTCAGCTATAGTTCAGTAACAAATTTTTTCAAAGGGAAAAATCAAAGAAATACAAACGTTTTTACTTCTCAAAATGAAAAGTAGATTTGGATAAGTGGAGAATGGTAAACTTAAATTTCATGGACTCATGATTCAAGGCTGTTTTTAAAATTTCTAGTTGCTTTCCCCTGGCTACCAAAACAGTTTTTGAAGATTATTTTTTGACTCAAGGTTTTAGCTATGATGCTTCTGATGAAACAATACATACATACACACACACATGCATGCATGCATACATACATACATACATACATAGGCAAATGAAGGTATCGACATTCTCCATTATAGACCAGCCTGGAGTTTGCCTTTTGTTCAGAGCACCAGAGGGAAATATTCACAACAAGGAAATCAGCCAATAATGCATTAAATGATATAAAACAAACTTAACATGTCTATGAAAGTAATTTGCTGGCTAGACTGTAGTGCTTACATATGAGCATTGTTAACATTATTAAACCCCACCAGGGAGAGGAACTTGTCAACATCATCTTGCCTCAAGCTGCAGTAATTCAACAGAAAGGGCACCTGAGCCCTGACTCAGCCAACAAGCATTTACAAGGAACTGGGGAAGAAGCAATGTGTGAATTACCGAGATTTCAGGGAGGGAATCACACACACCATCCTCCCGTAGAATGTCAAGACTCCGGTATTTCTAAATGAAACACGACATACCTTCATTCTGAAGAGAGGCTGGAATCCTTTCAGAGCAGATAAAAATTAAATTTGAATTGAGGCCCTTCCAGCTTCTTTACCATCTTCAAAAACATTGGCCTTTGGTGGCAACTTCAAGCTGGAAACACCCAAAGGTCTGGAGACAACAAACACATTGTTATCATCCAATATTCTAAGTCAGCTTCCAAAATAAGGACTAACTCTAAATGTGGCAACAATTCACACATAATGTTTTACATAAAAATGCTAGAGAAAACATAAAACTTTTAAAAGATTTAACATATATTTATACAAATACCAAATATAATATAAGCAAGATAAATTTAAAATATTAGAGTTTATATTCCTAAATAAAATAACTTAAGATCCATAAATGACATATGAAAGATTGAAGATTGATCTTGGAAATTATTGAATTTCCCGCTTTATCTCTCTCTCTCATAAAGCCTTTTCCCATGGTGTCAAAATGGATATACATATTATCTGCAACCGAAAAAATCTGCTTTTTAAATTATATGAAAATCACTTTGACTATTAAAAAAAAGAAAGAATACAATCTCAAAAAAAAAGGATACTTGTAGCAAAAAAAACGACAAAATAAAGAGAGAAATGACAATTCAATAATAATAGTAGAGAACTCCAATGCCCCACTTTTAATAATGGATAGGAAAGCTAGAGAGAAGATCAAGAAGGAAATAGAAGGCTTAAACAATGCTGGACATCAACCAGATCTCTATAGAAGACTCTACAAAACACCAGCAGAATATATTTTCCACTTAAGAGCATACAGAACATTCCCCAGGATAGAGCATATACCAGGCCGCCAAAACAAGCCTCAATAAATTTGAAATGCTAGAAATAATCTAAGTTGTGTTCTCCAAAGACAATGGAATGAATTTAGAAATCAACAACAAAGAAATTTGGGGCACTCACTAAATGTGTGGAATTTAAATAATAAACTTCTAAACAGCTGTGTCAACTTGGCTGGGCCATGGTACCATTTGGCCAGACATTTTTCTAGATGTTTCTGTGAAAGCATTTTTTTTTTTTTTTTAGATAAGGTTAACAGTTAAATCAGCAGACTTTGAGGAAAGCAGATTACCCTCCATAATGTGGGTGGGCCTTGTCCAATAAGTTGAAGGCCTGAATGGAAAAAGACTGATCCCATCAGTGTTGTGTTCATAGAAACAGCCTTCTTTTCTAATGTAAGCATGGATTTGGAGGGATGAGAGTTCTTGGGAGAAGAGCATCACAGAGTATCAAGTCTACATCCCATAATAGATCCAGACTAATATCTTCAGTATTTGCAAAACTGACTAAAAAAGTAATATTTTCATATACGTGAAGACTATCTCGTACATGGTTTCTTATGTTATTTTTAAGCTATTTGTACCAAATTAGATTTTTAGCTTGAATTAAAATTAAATTGGTTTTGATAAACCAAAAAAAGAAAAGAAAGAAAGAAAAAGACCGATTCCCTGAAGAAGAGGGAACTCGGCAAGCAGACTGCCTTTGGACTTGAGCTGCCAGCATCTAATCTTCCACACCTTTTCTAGTAGGTGGCCTGAGATGAACCTCTAAAAAGGGTTCGCTATTCACTTGACCCAGAAAACCCCCCAAAATCATGCAAATCGAGAGGTTCAAATCTTTGCGTTCACTTTAAGAACACTCGTGAAACTGCCCAGGCCATTAAGGATATGCATATCCAAAAAGCCACCATGTATCTGAAGGATGTCACTTTACAGAAGCAATGTGTGCCATTCCGTTGTTACAATGGTGGACTTGGTAGCTGTGCCCACGCAAAACAGTGGGGCTGGATGCAGGGACGATGGCCCAAAAAGGGTGCTGAATTTTTACTGCACATGCTCAAAAATGCAGACAGTAATGCTGAACTTAAGGGCTTAGATGTAGATTCTCTGGTCACTGAGCACATCCAGGTGAGCAAAGGTCCCAAGATGTGGTGCAGGACTTACAGAGCTCATGGTCGGATCGACCCTTACACACGCTCTCCCGGCCACATTGAGATGATCCTTACTGAAAAAGAGCAGGTTGTTCCCAAACCAGAAGAGGAGGTTGCACAGAAGAAAAAGATATCCCAGAAGAAACTGAAGAAGCAAAACCTTATGGCCTGAGAATAAATCCAGCAAAAAATAAATGCAAATAAAAGTTAAAAAAAAATCTTCCCCAGGTCTGCAGCCTACTGGTTTACACAATTTTGGACTTGCCAGCCTTCACAATTATGTAATCCAATTTCTTACAAGGTGTTTCTCTCTCTCTTTTTCTCTCTCTTACTCTCTCTCTCTCTGACTATATTTTTTATCTGACCTATTGTGAGAGAGAGAGAGAATACTATGAGCAATTGTATACCAACAAATTTGTATACTGAAATAAAATGTCTAAGTTCATAGAAACATACAAACTACCAAAATTGATGCAAGAAAAATAGAAAACATGAATAGACCTATAACAGATTAAGAAGATTAAGTCGGTAATAAAAAAAGAAATTTCCAACAAAGAAAAGCCAAAGACAAATGGCTTCACTGGTGAATTACACCAAATGTTTAAAGAAGAATTAACACCAATTCTTCTCAAGCTCCTCCAAAAGATAGAAAAAGCGGGGGCACTTCTGAACTCATTGTGAGACCAAAATTATCCTGGTATCACTTCACACACACAAAGAAAACCCCAACTATATACTAATATTGCTTATAAATATTAGCAAAAAAAAAAAAACCTTCAACAAAATAATAGAAAACTATATATAGCAGCATGTTTAAAGGCTTTCATATCATGACCAAGCAGGATTTATTCCAAATAAGGCTGGTTCAACCTAGGAATATCAGTCTATGTAATACACCACATTAATAGAATAAAACAGAAAACACATGGACTTCCACATGCAGAAAAATGAATCTGGATACAGATCTTACACCTTTCATAAAAATTAACTCAAAACGGATCATAGCATAGACCTAAGTGTAAAACACAAAACTATGAAACTCCTAGAAAATAACATAAGAGAAAAGTAAATAACCATAGGTTTGGTGATGATTTTTTTAGATACAACACCAAAAGCACAGCCCATGATTGAAAAAAGTGAGTAAATTGGAACTCACTAAAATTAAAAACATTTGCTCTGCAAAAGACACAGTAAAGAGAATAAAAAGAGAAGCTACATAGTGGGAGGAAATATTTGCCAACAGCTACCTGATAAAGGAATGTTTTCAAAAATATACAAAGAACTCTTAAAATGGTACAATAAGAAAATGAATCATCCAATTCAAAAATTGATAAGAGATCTGAACAGACATCTCACCAAAGAAAATATGCAGATGACAAATAAACATATGAAAATATACTCAACATCAGAAGTCATTAAAGAAAAGCAAATTAAAACAAAAATGAGATACCACTACACATCTATTAGAATGGCTAAAATCCAAAACACTGACAACACCAAATGCTGACAAGGTTGTGGAACAACAGGAACTCTCATTCAATTGCTAGTGGGAAAGCAAAATGGTAAAAATAGGATGCTTACATTAATAAATCTACAGTGTACTCATTGAGTAATAATATCTCAGGGGGGCAGGTAATTAGGTATGTATGTATGTATGTATGTATGTATGTATGTATGTATTTATTTATTTATTTATTTATTTATTTATACTGGACAATTGAACCCCAGACCACGTGCATGCTAAGCATACACTCTACCACTGACCTATACCCTCCTTCCCTCCCTCAATAACGTCTTTATGTTCAGAGTACTGGATCAGGCACCAGAGATCCTGTGTTTTGATAAGAATTCATATGTTTGAGTGCTTATTTTTCTCCATAGAGGTTTACATTTGTTAGCTGGAAGCCTGTATATAGATTCTATATACTCAGTGAATACTCAGAGAAGTTCTCTAGGGTAAGCATTATTATTATTTCCACTGTAAAGATAAGCAAACCTGAGGCTCACAGAGGTGAACTAGCTTGCCTGAATGCTAATGATGTAAAAGTAGACTTACCATATGACCCAGGAATCCCGCTCCTGGGCATATATCCAAAAGGAACCATAATTCAAAAATACACCTGCACCCCAATGTTCATAGCAGCACTATTTACAAAAGCCAAGACATGGAAACAACCTAAATGGCCATCAACAGATGACTGGATAAAGAAGTTGTCATATATTTATACAATGGAATACTACTCAGCCATAAAAATGATAAAATAATGCCATTTGCAGCAACATGGAGAATGTCATTCTAAGTGAAGTAAGCCAGAAAGAGAAAGAAAAATACCATGTGACATCACTTATATGTGCAACCTTAAAAAAAAAAAAAAAGACAAATGAACTTATTTACAAAACAGAAACAGACTCACAGACATAGAAAACAAACTTATGGTTACCGGGGGGAAGAGAGTGAGAAGGGATAAACTGGGAGTTTGAGATTTGTAGGTATTGACCAATATATATAAAATATATAAACAAATTTATACTGTATGGCACAGGGAACTATATTCAATATCTTGTAATAGCTTATGGTAAAAAAGAATGTGGAAATGAATATATGTATATTCATGTATGACTAAAGCATTGTGCTGTACACCAAAAATTGACACAACATTGTAAGCTGAATATACCTCAATAAAAATAATGGAAGGGAGGATCCCATTTAAAAATTTCAAAGAAAATGAGAAAAAAAAGATGCAGAAGACACAATGAATCTGGAGAGGAGGAGCCAACATCCCAGATAATAATGAAAAATGCCAGACCTTCTACCCCAAGGCTGGTAGGAGTTCCCAAGAACGGGAAGAGGAGGCAGGGAGTAAGGAGATAAAGACATATCTGAGTATGCTGACATTTTAGGGGTTATCCACTAAGATCTACTTTCTGGCCAATTTTTTCTGTCAAGTCAATTTCCAAGAAATACTGAGAGAGTTTTAAGACATCAAATCATCTCTGGAGAGAAATCTCTAGCTTGCTGAGGACAGCCCCATAAGAGGCAGGTCCTGGGGTTCAGATGATGTTGGCCCCTTTGTTCCACACCCACCTCATCCTCCCATTCCCATTTCCACCTTGTGGAGATGTGATCAAAGTGCTTAGCATTCAGTGTGCCTCCATAATGGTAGCTGCTGGTGCAGTAGCATAAGACATTGTGTTCCATTATATTATTGCTTATCGTCACTACCTGGGAGTTAAATCGTAAGCTCTGTCTGCAATGGGCTGAACCAGATATTTATAAATTCACATCAGACAGAATTCCTTCTGCGCCAGAAAAGACCTTTGAAATTTTTTGACCAGGACGAATTTTAAGAAATAGATTTCACATTTCAAATCTATGTATACATACACACTGAAACCTGAGCAAGACCCTGTAGGTCCGTCACTTCTTGTTTGTAAAAAAGAAAAAGAAAGAAACCTTAAGCCTCCTAGGCCTTCCCTGAGTTCCTAAGAGCAATTTAATCAGAAAAATTAAGAAAGGCAAAAACGAAGGAAAGCAGCCAAGTAAGACAAAATAATAATAATTTAGCCATAAAACAGAGTCAAGGACATTTAGTTCCTCCTCAGGGGCTATAGATAATATCCTAAGCCATATCCTAGAGTTGTTCTGCAGATTCTAAAGTCCCCAACAAGTGGAAAAAGTTAACCACAGTGCTGACCACTAGCACATAGACCCCAGACCAGTTGGAACCAAGAAGTTGATAATTATGATATGCAAACATCACACTGTTACCTCACCACCAACAAATCAGAAAACTGTCTCCAAGTTGACCAAGCTCTCTGTGGCCCTCTCCCTCACACTGTCTTTAAAAACCCTTCCCTAAAAGCCATTCAGGTCTTTATGAACGGCCCATTCTCCTTGCTCAACACCCTGAAATAAATGCTGTACTTTCCTTTATCACAACCCAGTGTCACGTTGGCTTTGCTTCACGGTGGGTGAGCAGACCTGAGTTCATTTTGAACACAACTGAAATATTTTCAGTTTCTTATTTTATTTTTTAAAACAACTTTACTGTGGTGTAATTTCTGTGCAGTAAACTACACATATTTCAGGTATACAATTTGATGAATTTTCATAGATGTGTATACCTATGGAACCACCAGCAAAATCAATATACTTAACATTTTCATCATTCCCCAAAAAAGTGCAAATTTCAAACTCCCAATTTATCCCTTCCCACCATCTTTACCCTTGGTAACCATAAGTTTGTTCTCTGTGTCTGTGAATCCATTTCTGTTTGGTAAATATGTCCATTTGTGTCTTTTTTTTTTTTAGAATCCACATATAAGTGACATTATATGGTATTTTTTCTTTCTCTTTCTGGTTTACTTGAATAGAATGATGACCTCCAGGTCCATCCATGTTGCTACAAATGGCGTTATTTTCTTCTCCTGCCAGGAAACCTGCACAAGCCTTGAGTCTGGCCTCACCCACCAGGGGGCAGACACCAGTAAGAAAACAACAATCTCAAAGCCTGTGGAAGGAATCCGCAAACACAGGCCAGTCTCTGCCTTGGGACCAGCTGGACCCTGGCCCTTGGGTGACAAGAGAGGAGTGTGCTGCTGGGATGCAAAGGACCTCCCCCACAGAGGGCCACTCTCCAAAGTGGAAAAATGTAACTAACCTACATAAAAATAAACATAGAAATCTAGACAATATAAAGTGGCAGAGGAATACATTCTAGGCAAAACTACAAGATAAAATCCCAGAAGAAAAAAATAAGTGATGAGGAAACAGGCAATCTACCTGAGAAAGAGTTTCAAGTAATGATTGTGAAGATGTTCAGAGAACTCGGGAAGAGAAAAGATGCACAGAGCAAAGGTTTTAGCAGAGAGTTCAAAAATATAAAGAATACCCAAACACAGTTTAAGAATAAAACAGACCCACAGACATAGAGAACAAACTTATGGTTACCAGGGGGTAAAAGGCGTGGGAAGGGATAAATCGGGAGTTTGAGATTTGCATCTCTTGGAGAATAATGGAAATGTCAGCTATCTTGATTGTGGTAGTGGTTTCATAGGTGTATACATCTATCAAAATTCATCAAATTGTATATCTGAAATATGTGTAGTTTACTGTGCAGAGATTATACTATAATAAAAGTGTTTTTAAAATAAGATACAGGTAGAAAATTTGATACAGAGAAGAGGACACAGCAGTGCAACAGTGGAGGCAGACGCAGAGATTGGAGGGAGGCAGCCACAAGCCAAGGGATGCCAGCAGCTACAAGAAGCTGGAAGAGGCAAGAGAGGGAGTCTCCCCCAGAGCCTCTGGTGGGGGCATGGCTCTCCCAACACTTTGACTTCAACCCAGTGAAACTGATTTCAGGCCGCTGGCCTCCAGAACAAGGAGGGAATAAATTTATGTTGTTTGGAGCACAAGTGTGTGGTAATTTGTTACAACAGCCATAGAATGCCAATATAGGCAGCGTTCCTAGGAAGGAAATAGATTTTTGTTTCTTCTGCTAAGTACAGACTTACAACAGTTGGACTTGTGATTTTTCGACTTTACAATGGTAAAGTGATGTAATTAACAATGTAATTGTTTTACAAAGAAATACACCTTCAGTGGAAACCATACTTGGAATTTTGAATTTTGAACTTTTCCTGGGCTAACAATTTGCAGCACAACACTCTCTCGTGATGCTGGGCGGTGTCAGCAGCACCGAGCTCCCGGTCAGCCACGCAATCACAAAGGTAAACAACTGATATGCTTATGACCATTCTGTACCCAGACAGCCATCCTGGTTTTCACTTCCAGTACTATATTTGATCAATTACATGAGCTATTCAGCATTTTATTATAAAATAGGTCTTGTATTAGATGATTTTGCCCAACTGTAGGCTAAAGTAAATGCTCTCAGCATCTTTAAGGTAGGTTAGGCTTAAGCTACGATGTTTGGTAGGTCAGACGTATTAAATGCATTTTCTACTTATGATATTTTCAGCTTACAGTGGGTTTACTAGGACGTAACCCCATTGCAAGTCGAGGGAAAGCTGCACATGTCTTTTTTGCGTGTAAGCAGAAGAGGAAAAGATTATAATCTAACTCTAAATGTACCAAATAGAAGCAGATAAAACAGGGTGAACCAGGAGGAGAAGGGTTCAAGAGTGTGTCCCACAGGCAGAAAAGAGCCAAGTCCTGAGAGGAGAGCTCACCACCCAGACTCAAGTTCCTGACAAAGATTCTCTCCAGGCTTCTCTTCTCTACTGGACCTCAACCCTGGCCTCTCAAGACTCGCACAAAGCACCAACATAGCTTCTAACAGCTCAACACCACATCCCTAGGGAGACCTAAACTTAAAAATGCCTGCCTGAGAAAACTCAGAACTGCCAAAAGAATTGACAGTTCTAGCCAGCACCTGCAGGTAGGATCCCTGACCCCTAACCCGGGTGGGAGGGCAGCAACCTAACTTCCATAAGCAGCAGTTAGCAAACCCAGATGGGTTTCACATAGACCAACACCCTTTTCACTACTTTTGTAATTTTTCACTTCCTTGTCTCTGCTGAAGCCCCTCACCCCTCAATTCTCCATCCCTAACCCCTCATTCTCTCTTCAAAACACCATGTCACCTCTCAGCAAATTGAAGACCAATCCACGCTGGACTCTTATCCCTACTGAAATTGTACATTACTGAATAAAGTTTGTCCTTACCAGTTTAGCTAGTGCCTAGCTTTCTTTATCTTTGACACCTCCACCTCTTGGTGACTGGATCTTTCAGGGACCCTGCTTATTATAATAAAAGACTGAGGAAGGGTCCAGCTTGTTTACCTCTAATAGCAGGTCAAGTCTCCATATGGTATTGATCGGATTCTTGGACACACAGTGCAAGCCACGTCAACACCAGAAGAACACAACTGGGGAAAGACTATGTTGTATAACAAAACAAAACAAAAACAAAAACAAAACAAACCTATGAGGACAGCGTGGACTTCGAAGTCTTACTGCCGTGTCTAACGGAGATCGCCTAAGGAAAGGAAACAGCGGGGTAGTTTCAAACCACCTGAGACCACACACCTATGTCAGGATCCAACGAGAGCTATCTGCTTAGTTACCCGGACCCGGAACCATGGCGGGTAGGAAACCATTTCTGCTTTAAAAGTTCTGGTAAGATTACAGCACAATGGGGAGGAATGAGAACAGTGATATTCTTAAGACCTAAGGGAGGCAAACCCTAAGAAACAGTAGGACTAAAAGGAAGGCATAAGAAGGTAAATGATTGTCAGTCCATCCCTGGCATTAGAGCAGTTAGGAGCGGTGCAGCTGTCCCCATCCTGGTGGACTCTGTAATTCTATAAATCTGAGCGTATCTTCTCAGTACATTGAAATTTACATTGAAGTATTTCACAAGAAACTGACATCAGGCTGTGAGTCTAATTCAATACGTAGAAATGTTTTGTCCATTTTACAGTTGATGTTTGTGCATTTGGGAAAATGTAATTTGTTAAACACATGTGCAAATATTTAGATGATTGTTGACTGTTATGTTTTTTTAAAAAAAAAAAGGCTAATCATTTGTTGTCATAAGATTAGTGACATGGGCATTAAATAGCGTGCGTCAGGCATCGGGCAATATGAAATCCTCTCTGCTGATGAATTCTGGGAGGTGTGAGTTGTGATGCACAACTTTACTTTTTCCTTATTGGGAAGAGAGAGAGAGGCCAGGAGGAAGGGAGTTTCCAGAGTTCCGAGGGGAAAGGAGGGGTGGAAGGCTTCTCTGCACTGAGCCCCACATCGTGAGTGGCTGGAGGAGAAAGCCCCAGAACCAGGATCCGCCCTTCCCTGGGGTTGGGTGGCCAGGAGTGGGGAACACTGGATTTTGTTTCTCTCTCTAGGCAGAGCAAGTGAGGCACCATCTGAGTTCAAAGAGCAAGGTAGCAGGGCGAGGAGGGGGATGTGGTCAGATGACATGGGCAGTGCTGTGTTGAGGAGCCGGGGGTGGAGGGCAGCAGCAGTGGCCCCGGAAAGTCAAGCTGACTTCTGACCTGGCTGCAGTGAGCCCAGGAAGCCCTGGCTGTCCTCCGCCACGTCACACCCTCCTGGGCGCCACCTGGGGCTGACCCTGGCTGTCCTCCGCCACGTCACACCCTCCTGGGCGCCACCCCGGGGGCTGACCCTGGACCACCCTCTGGTAATTTATGGGCACTGGGAGAAATGTTAGAAGGGAACTTCCCCCCAGGCTTGGGCTCTTACTCTCTGTGTGGCCTTGGACCCACCACTGGACTTCACACTCCTCATCTAAGAATGAGGTAATTATCCCAATATCTCAACAACCCTTCCAATTCCAGCTGCTTGTGGGGAGGAGAGCATAAACTACAAAACCTTACTCTTCATTCGGAACTCATTTAGGGAGTTCCAAATGTAAGGATGTGTAGCCCTTAATCTTAAGTTTAACAAAAACTCAGAGACTTAAAAATAAATTATCACATTGTACATGGAAGTCCAGTTCCTTGTGGTCCTCCTAAAACCCTCAGACTTCTCCAGGTCTGGGAAAGGAGGAGTCTGGCAGTCTGAGCTCAGTGGCAGGATTCAGGGTGGAACTCTCCATGGCCTTCTGGTGTTATGTATGTTGACCAAATCCCCTGGCTTCAACTTTCCAAACCACTGGCCCCCAGGGGCAATGGTCTATCCCCAGGCAGGAGCATCTCCATTCCCTGAGCTGGGACACTGTTCTCTGGATACCAGCTCTAATACCAGCAGACCTTTTTGGAGAGTCATCATTGCAGACCACCGTATCTTTAAGCCTCTCACGTAGAGTGTGTTTTCTTATAGATCAATTCCATGCTCTTCTCCTGCTCCAAAAAGGGGATTCATCTGCAAACCACATTTTCTGGGATTCTTTTTTTTTTTTTTTTTTTTTTTGCCCATTGACCAATCAAGTTCAGCCAACGGGAAACTACGGAGGGATGTTGGAGGCAGGATGAAGGGAGAAGCCCGATTATTTCCTCCTCTGTGTCTCTGTTTCAGGCATAAGTATCTCCAGCTATGGCGACATCTCCTTGCAGCAAATCCAACATGTCACGTCCCGTCTTCCCTACATGTACCAGTTCAGGGCCTCCGGAGCCCACTGCAGCTGCGAAGGGGCAGAGGCAGGACTCGACAACAAGGCTTCTGATTCCAAACACCCCCTAGACCACAGCTTACCCCCAGCACCTGTCCCCGCATGCACACTCCAGCAGACCCAGCTTGGGTCTCCAGAACACTCGACAGTGGTCCCAACACATGTGTTACCCACTCTTGGCGTAGTTCCCAGGCCACTCCAGAGATCTCAGGAGGCACTCTAGGTACCCCCCTCCCCTTACCATTTCCATATGGGTGGCATCTACTTACAGGAAGGCCAAGGGTAGGTTGAGGAGCAGGCTAATTATTAATAGTGTTTCCCTGTACATTTGTGATGGAGTTACTGTGAAAATCAGGGGCCCCAGCATACAGAAGGCCATCTCCAGAGAATTCCTGGCAACGACCCTGCAGTCAGGTTACAGAGCGCTGGAAACCCGGCTTCCTCAGTGGCGGTGAGAGGTGGGCAGAGTGCCAGTCCTCCCTCTCAACTGTTCTTTTGGAAAGGGGTGCTCTCAGCTGAGTTTGACATCTATCACCTGGAAAAAATAACCCAACATCATACAAACACACACATTCAGCCCAGAAAACTGAGCCTTCTCCTAGGGCAGACACTGTCACCGTGTTTTCTACAGGTTTCCAGTGAGCTATGGGGTGTGTCCAAAGCAGACTTTAACAAATAATAACTGGATAGCCTCCCCCACCACGGAAGGGGACTCAAGGTCACCCCCTCCTCAGGTCTGTGCCTCCATCCCAGAGCTGTCTCTCTCCTGAGTACCATTTCCATATCTCCAGCTGAACCGAGATATTGATGGGGAACTGAAACTCAATACCAGTCCAGCTAAGCTCAATGCTTTCCATTCTCTGCTTCTCAAACCTGCTCATTCCCCTATCCCCCCAACCATTATAGGCAATGATACATAATCCAGCCAGTCAGCCACACCAGAAAGCAGAGTCACGGTAAATTGTTCCACTTCCTATGAATCTTTCTGGCCTTTTAGCTGGGACATATAACTGCCCCAAGCCAGATCACCAGCCCACAGTTTTAATTTCTGCTGATGTTTCCCTCTTTAAGAGGGAAGAAGGTCAAAGAGCTCCTTTCTAGAACCAAAGGGGCCAGCACGTACCTGTCCTTCTCTGTGGTGGCCTCTCCACCCTCCATCTCACTCCCTTTGCCTCCCCCTTGACCCCACATTTCTGACATGAGCTAAGACTTGTTTGAACAGCAACAATCCCCATGCTGGCCAGTTACTCCCCTCAAATTATTTCCACTCATGTACCCTGCCTGGAAGATTAAGGTGAGGACAGCAGGGTCCTCAGAGAGCACCAGAGGAGACAAGTTCACGCACCCATCCATGAGAGAAGGCGCGACCAGAATGTGTGTCATTGTGGGACCAAACAATTTGTTTCCGAGGCCTCCAGCTTACGCTTCTCATAGCCAGCACCCAAATATGGTCCTTCCTGCCAGCTGCACCCACATGGGTACCCATCCAATGGAAGCTCACTAATTTCTTTCTTCCCACCAAAACTGCTCTTGGGAGCCACTTGAGATCTGCATTCACACCACTCTGAATCAGAGCTGTGGAGTTCCTCCCCAGCCCCAGGGACTTGCACACGTGAGGCTTCACCTGTCACTGTGGAGGTTTCCAGGATGGAAGGGGTCCCCTCTCCTGCCTCCAGGAGAGGCTACTGCAGGCCAGCATACAGCGGTACACCATTGCCCTGTGCGGGGAGCAGCACCCTGTTTGCAGGAAGCATGGGCAGAACAAAGAGACACCACATGCCCAACAAAGCGCTTTGTAAACTGTGGTGACCCACAGCCCTGAGTGGCTTAGCATGGACCCTGTAACAATGATGATAGGAGAGAATGCCATCGTCGAAGTGGGGGGGGGGGGAAGCTTCCTGAAACAACAAACACACAGACATTGCATTGCTCACATTCCTTGAGCCCTGAAATGAGAGCCCATTACTAAAGCCTTCTCCTTTGACTCTCAGAACTGCAGTGTCCGTGCTGCGTGGGGGCACGTGTGACAAATGTCACCTCTTACCAAGCAAGTGTCGTGGTCATACTTCTGCATACAGAGTGGGGACAGGCAATCCAGCTATACCCAGGAGGGCTGGAAACAGAAATATGTAGTGTGTGGCTTTAAGGACCACCGTGCTGGGCTTTGGAATCAGAAAGACCTGAATTCAAACTCAGCCCCTACTTATTAACTCTGCAATATGTGCTCATTATTCGGCTTTTTCAAACTTCAATTTCTTAATCAGTAACAGTAACAAGAATAGCAGCAACTGCTACTCATTGGTCATTTACTACATGCCAAGCATGGCGCTAAATGTGTTAACGTTTCACTGGATTGATGAAGAGTGACGAGAAGGATGCTATCATGGGAGAAATAGTATCTTTCTTATGGCAATGTCATTAGAACCAAATGAGTCAATGTACACAAACCATAGTTGCTTCAAATGCTACAGTTGAGTCCAGCTCTGGGAAAGGTATGGTAGGAGGTGGGGAAGAGGAAGGATAGGAGGAGCTCAAAAAAAGAAGTAGGAAAAAAAAAAAAAAAAAGAAGTAGAGGACATAGACGTCACCTACAAGAAGGTTATAGACAGTTGGGAAGATAAGACATGCAAGTGAACCAGAAAACCGTGAGACAGTCTCCCTGCCCTGGGAGAGTGGGATTTCTCTGCGGAGGACTAGCAGGTTTTGAGGAAGTAGAGAAGAAAGAAGAGGGAACGCCACGCTGGCAGGGGAAGTAAGCCAATATATGAAGACAGGTGGAGATTCTAGCGTCATGTGCTGGTGAGGGCACGGAGAAGGGTTCCTGCTCTTCCACGCTGCCCTCTGCTATCTGGGGACACCCCATGAGTCATTCCCCTGATGGATCTGGGCTCTTCGCATGGTTGTAATCAGCTCCAGCTAGCACCAGACTCAGCATTTGTCTGATCCAGTCTCTTCTTTTTTAGATGAGGAATCTGAGGTTCAGAGAAGATGCAAAACTTGGCCGTTGCTGAATGAGAACTAGCCCGGTCCTGTTCCCTGTAACACCCATTGTCCCCACCACTGACTGCCATCAACATCAGGAGAGCCACTTACTGAAGAAGTGGCAGTAATGGCCCCTGGGCCCCGATCAGAGTCATCTTCTGTCCCCCTCCCTCCTTGACAAGTGACCCCTTCCGTATCTGTATGGGAAGGAGAGGGAGGAAGAGAGGGATCTCCAGGGAGTAGGACCAAAGCAACCGGAAACCTGGCATGGATGGAAACAGACAAAAGACTAAGAGAGAGGCAGGTGGATGGAGAGCTGTGTGCACTCTGGTTCATGGGGATAAATGTTACTAACATCGTGTCACACAGACACAGACGCTGGAGCCGAAGACATTTCAGTCTGGAAGATTGTCTACAAGGATGGCCAGTAAGCATT
This sequence comes from Camelus dromedarius, assembly GCF_036321535.1. Lineage (NCBI taxonomy): Eukaryota > Metazoa > Chordata > Mammalia > Artiodactyla > Camelidae > Camelus > Camelus dromedarius. Next base: position 115,288,700 of record NC_087438.1, read on the forward strand.
CTGAGAAATCGATACTGATACAGAATTGAGTGGAACTGAATTGGATGAAATTGACAGTCACGAACTTGATGCCTTTAATCCTTATTATTAACTAGTATCTTCCCCCTGGTAATCATAAGCCTTTATTTTTCAGGGTTTTTTTTTCCCCCTATTAAGGAAATGAAAATAAAATAACAATGAAATTTTTTTAAGTAAATAAATGAAAAAAATAAAATGACCGACAGTCCTCTGGCTTACATGGACCCTTAGGCCAGTTTCTCCAGAATGGATTGCTTTTCTATAGACCCGCTCAAGCACCTGCCCTCTGGCAAGTTTCTCTGCCATCGACTGGCTGCGTGTTCCTGTTGTTTTCTGTACTTGCTACATCTGCACCCCTTACAGTCCCATTTCCCTCTTTTAATAGCTCACCACCTTTCACTAGTTAGTAACTCTGTATTAAAATTTCCCTGTTTAAAAAAACAAACCAGGAGAGCCAGTTGTCCCTCTACCTGGCAGCTGCCCCGCTTCCCCAGTTCTGAGAGGAATAGACAAGGGCTTGCTCTTGCATTCAAGCAGGGTCTAGGAGAATGTATTAATATCTCCAGAGACTCACGGAGCTTCCCTGGAGTTGATTACTCTACTCTGTCTCACTGAGGGCAGGCTTGGCCATATGACTTTCTCTGATCAATGAAATGTGAGCAAACTTTCCAGCAGAAGCCACTGTGTGTGACTACTGTGTGGTTCTCCATTCTGTCTCTCTCATTCTCTCTTTCTTTTTTTATTGTGTTAAAATACACAGAAGATAAAATTTACTGTATTAACCATTTTTTATTGAAGTGTAATTGATTTACAATGTTAGTTTCAGGTGTACGGCAAAGTGATTCAGTTAGACACATACATACATATATATTTTATTTTCAGATTCTTTCCCATTATATGTTATTACGAGAAATCGAATATAATTTCCTGTGCTAAACAGTAGGTCCTTGTTGTTTATTTATTTTATATATATAATATGTGTCTGTTAATCCCCAGCCCTTAATTTATCCCTCCCCTCCCTTTCCCCTTTTAACCATAGTTTGTTTTCTATGTCCATGAGTCTGTTTTCGCATATTACCCAACTTTAATTGTACAGTTCAGTAGTGTTAATATCCATGTTCTCATTTCCCTTCACCATGACAACCAGGAATTTTTCAGATAGGATCTTCTACATCAGCCTGGGTCCCAGGTTCAGATGACATGGAGGAGAAATTCAGCTGACTGTGAGCAAGAAATGTATCTTCGAGGTTGTAGCTTCTGGCATCTTGAGCTTGCTTGTTGCACCAGCAGTACCCAGCCTCTCCTGGCTGATACGCAGGATAACACACTGTCGTTTCCAACTTGCTGTCCACACTGCTGCCTAAGACCATGAAGGTCCCATGCCGTAGCATCTGACTTGTCCAAAAGTAGAAGATATTGTTTCTACCTTCTAAAACCTCAAGATACAGGATGCAGACCAGGAATGGAACTGCTGAAAAGCAAGGGGGAAATGCATACAACTGGATGAGTGTATTCATTAGCATGGGGCATGTTCAAATGACCTGATTCTCTGGGCCTTGGAGGGAGGGTTTTCTTGAGAAGGGAGTCTTTTGAGGCAGGATGTCGCATCCAGTTTTCTCAATCGAAAGAGAAAGGCAAGGAGGAAGAAAGCTAGGGCAGGGGGAAAGGAGTTTCTTAATCGTTGACTATCACCCCAAGCAAGAAGTTTCTTTGCTGCCTACCCCTGCTAACATGCGGGTAGACACGTAGCAAAGAGAAATGATGGTGTCAAGTCCAGTTCCCGCCTGGGACCACCCACCACTTGCACAACCCCTGGCAGCCTGCCACCCAGGAGAACAGGGTCTTAGGTATCCCGGGCCTCTGCCCCTTGTTGACAAGAGACAGATGGTGTTTACTTCTCTCAGGGACAGACTTGTGTCATGTGAAGGTGGAGGAGGAAATAAAGGCTCCACAAACACACTCAATCCCTCTTTATGGCACCCACTTATATACCTGGCAGCTGTCCAATTCATCAAAATCCCATTCTTCCTGAATATGTGAAATGGATGAAAAATTACTTGGGTCAGAGTTCAAGGAGCCAGGGAAGGACCTGTAAATGACGGAGTCAAGCAGAGCATGGGCAGTGTCCACAGTGGAGGCCACCCTGGAGAAGGGTGACCAGTTATGCATCGCCCCTTGGTCTCTGGGCTCCTGGTAGACCCACCAATGTCTACTATGCCCTTGGTAAGAGCCTATGTAAGGGCATAAGGAAAGCATAAAAGCTGATGGTTTTCTTACCTGGAGTCTGGAGCCAGAGCACCTGTGTTTGAAGTAGCTAGAACAGCACTGGCATGACTAGGTCTGAATAAGACTTAACAGCAGCTGCTGCCACCGCACTCCCACCCATCATTTCCCAGGGAGCTCATGATCCAGGAGCACAAATGTGCAGGGCTGGAATAAGTGAGAGTCAGATGGGGGCACGGACCCTTGGTCTGTGGAAATCCTACTGCCTGGGGCCTGGAGGGAGAATAAAGAGGTGATTGTCGTGTGTGAAGAAACCACCAGGCCAACCATGAGGATCCCATCCCTGAGTCCCAGCTTTTTAGTTTAGTTCAAGAAGTGGAGACAGAATTCATCACGTATGGGGCCAGGAGTGAGGTGTCATCTCAAAGGCCCATGTTTGTTCACCTGAGAAGTGGACGAGTCAAATAAAGGTGTACAGCCACGGGTCTGGTGAGAAGGCGCAGGGCTGCAGGGCCTGATGTGCAGGGCACTGTGCACGACCTTGCACCACCCTCAGCAACCCTGCGAGGAAACCCTCGGAGACCAAGGTTACAGGGACAGTCCAGGCTGGAATCTGGGCCCCACAGCAGGATGCTTTCCTGAGACTCTTCCTTAATATGAGCCAAATCTCTGGATCCAACTGCCATGGGGATGTGAGAGGAGATGAGTAAAAGAGGGAAAATGTCACCCCAACAGCTTCTACTACTAGTTTCAAAGCATTTTTCCCCACTCACTAATTCACAGGACCAGAAAGTGTTTTCTGGCTTCCATTATAAACATGAAAGGAGCAGAAGCAGGGTAGGGGACTTGAATTGTGACTTGAAATGTTACTTGAAATGTTGAGTCCAAGTTCTTACTGCCTGCTGCACGACAGGCCAATAAATCAAGAGATGAGTTGTTGGGGCAAGGAACAGTGACTTCATTTGGGAAACCAGCAGACCAAGAAGATGGTAGACTAGTGTCCCAAAGAACCATCTTGTCCGGGTTTGGATGCTAGTTTCCTTTATAGAACAAATACGGGGGAGGTGAAGAGGTATAGTAAAAAGATGATAAATTGTTACAAGTATTTCCTGGTTCTGGCCAGACTCAGACTGCAGAGGGGATGTGTTAATTTCTTGTTTCTTGCAGCCATCCACAGGCGGGTCTGATCAGGATGTTTCCTGTGAGCTAAACAAAGGTATTTTAGCTTAATGTCAGGCATGGGAGGCAGGGTTCTCAGACATGGACCATCATGAATACTTTAATCTACAAGCAACATCCCTTTAGTGATTAACTTGTAGTAAGAAAGCAATAGGGTGCAAAGTTTAAAGTAAAAGAAACAGATTCAAAACAGGATCAGATTTGCTCTTCCTTATTACAGAGTTAGGATGGAGATGTGGAAGTCTTCCAGATAACAGAGTAAGCCTGGGACTATGAATGAACCAGTTTGGACAGGGTGGTGGGTGTGTGAAGGCAAGAGCAAGAAAGCGTCTTAGATTTAAACTATGAAGGTAACTAACTGTCTTAGTTTCTTTCCTAAGGCTTCCATAACAAAGTGCCACCAACTTGGCAGCTTAAACAGCAAGAAATGTATTCTCTCACAGCTGTGGAGACCAAAAGTCTGAAACCATGGTATCGACAGGGTTGGCTCCTTCTGGAGGCTCTGAGGAAGAGGTCTGTCCCATGCTTCTCCTGGCAGCTGGCAGCTGGAGCAACCCTTGGCTGGTCGATGTATCACTCCAGTCTTTGCCTCCACCTTCCCATGGAGCTCCTCCTCTGTGTGTCCCTCTCCTCCTCTGATGAGGATGCTAGCCATATTGGATTGGGGTCTTCCCTACTCCAGGATGACCTCATCTTAACTGAACTAGTAACAGTAGCAATGACCCTATTTCCAAACGAGAGCACGTTCTGAGGTATCAAGGGTTAGCACTTCAACAGTTCCCTCTTGGAGGACACAACTGGACCCGTAACGGGAACATAAGCCCCTCAGTTTCCCACTCTCTGTGCTCCAGTCCCCCTCCTCCGGTCCCTCAGTTCTGTCCTTTTTGGTGCCCATTCAAACAGTGAGCACTGCGCTCCCACAGACACACTCATTCCTGTATGAAAGTGCTCTCTCTTGGAATATAAATTAGTAGAACCACTATGAAAAACAGAAGGGAGTTTCCTCAAAAAATTTAAAAACAGAACTACCGTAGGATGCAGCAATTCCACTCCTGGGTGTATACCCAAAGGAAATGAAATCTGTATCTCAAAGAGATGCATGCACTCCCATGTTCATTTCTGCATTATTCACAACAGCCAAGACATGGAAGCAACCTAAGTGTCCGTGGATGGATGAAGAAAATGTGATATGCAACTTAGTATCAAAAAACAAATTACTCAATTTAAAAATGGGCAGAGGACTTAAAAAGACATTTCTCCAAAGAAAACATACAGATGACCAACAGACACATGAAAAGACGCTCAGTATCACTCCTTATCAGTTAAATGCAAATCAGAATTACAATGAGGTATCACCTCACATCTGTCAGAATGGCTATCACCAAAAAGGCAACAAATAACAAATGTTGATTAAGATGTGGAGAAAAGGGAACCCCCATGCAGTGTTGGTGGGAATGTAAATTGGCACAATCACTGTGAAAAACTGTGTGAAAAAAAAACCAGTTCCTCAAAAAATTAAAAATAGAACTACCGTGCAATCCAGAAATTCTATGTCTGGGTATTTACCTAAAGAGAAAAAAAAAAAAAAATCAAAACAACAACCCACGAATTCAAAAAGATACACACCCCCCTATGTTCATTGCAACAGTGTTTACAATAGCCGAGACATGAAAACAACTTAAATGTTCATCAACAGATGAATGAATGAAGAAGAGGTGAAGCATAGATATACAATGGAATATCAGCCATAAAAAAGAATGAAATCTTGCCACTTGCGACAATGTGGTTGGACCTACAGGGTATTATGCTCAGTGAAATAAGTAAGGCAGAGAAAGACAAACATATGATCTCACTTATATGGGTGATCAGAAAAACAAAACAAACAAAACAAAACCGAAACAGACTTATAGATACACAGAGAAAACTGGTGTTTTCCAGAAGGGGGGGGGGTACAGTTGGGCAAAATAGGTGAAGGGGTTTAAGAGATAGAAACTTCCAGTTACAAAATTAAATGCCATGGGTAGGTAATATACCATACAAGGAATATATTTGCTAATACTACAATAATTTTGTATGGTGAGAGGTGGTTATTGGATTTGTTGTGGTTATTTCATAATATATTTGATTGTTGAATCACTATGTTGTTCAACCAAAAATAACATAACACTGTACATCAACTATACTTCAATAAAATACTCCAATTAAAAAAAGAAAATGACGTATGTAAATATATATATATATATAATTATATGTATAATTATAGATAAATGCTATTCAGACTATTCAGCTGTTAAAAAGAAGGAGATCCTGCCGTTTGTGGCAAGATGGATGGGCACTGTGGGACCTTATTTGGTATCCAGGGCCACACACTTGGGAGAGGAAGCCCTGGAAGGAGCTTATGTCTCCCCCTTTTGACCTTGGACACATTCTTTCTCTGTCACACCTCACGGCCCTGACACATTTCTGTCATAAAAGCTATTTGTAGTAGAGCTGAAAAAGAGATGGAAGTCTCTGAGGAGAATGTTAAGGGCCATCCCTGACTCAGGGTCTGTGCGCCGTGAGGGGAGTATTCTCACCTGAAACTGAGAGACAATCTAGGACTCAGATTGGATCGGAGGTTTGGTCCTTGCCCACCCTCTAAGGTGTCCAGGGTAGAACGTTTAAATTCAAAGAGACTGCATGCTCCATTCCTGATCACTCAAAGATCATTATCTCCAGGGACGTCTCCTCCTTGGGAAATGGGGAACCCTGGTCCCCCTCTGTGCTGGTAGCAGTCAGTATGATGGGCCACAGTCATGGAAGGATCTCTGGGACCTGTAACTTTCCACAGTGCCACCCAGCCAGGAGTGGGAGAGGCTCATGATGGAGAACCAGGGGACTCCGTCAACTTACTCCTTTCCAAGGCTAGGACCCTCACTGGAACCTCATAAACCTGACTGCATCCTAGAACTGGTGTGTGGGATGACAAGACTGGACTTGGGTGACCGAGTGAGGTAGGGTCACCATGAGTCAGCGTGGCCAGATAGGTCACTGTGGATGTGTGAGTGGGAAGAGGGCAGAAGGGAGGGAGAGAGGGAGGAGGAAGCCATGTGTGTGAGTCACCTGCCACGTTCTGGGTCTAGTAGGCAGCTGGAAGACCCTGTCTCCCAACACCATCCTTCCCCACGTAGAATCGTACCAGGAAATGGTGGTTTAATTCTGAACTCATGTGTAATCATCATGCCCTGGGTCCAGGAGGTTCTGGGTACTCCTGAGACCAAATTACACTGGCACCCAGGTGAGAGAGTTCTACTTCCAGCACACTAGTGTGAAAAAACTCTGCAGACAAGTAAACTAGTGAAAATTACTAAATTGTAAAGGTAAGTCTCTACAAAGGGCCCGAAGGACATACAGTAAGTGAAGAAACAGTTATTCAAGAAAACCTACTAAAATTCAGTAAAAACAGTTCAAACATTATTTGAACCAAGAGCCATGCACTAGTGAAAAGTCATTAATAAAATGGGCGCACTTAGGCCAACAGATTGCTTATTCTTATGCTTGCCCTTAGAACGGTCAACTGACCTGACTGACCGGTTGCTACTCACAGTTCCAGGCCCATTGTTAAAACTAAAGCTGTTGATCTCACTGCTTCTACTTTATTCCAGTCATCGAAAGTAATAATCACGGCTGGTCTCTGAGTTGATCTCCAGGGAGAAGGTCGCAGGACTGTAACCTTACAAAACAGCCTGAATGACCAAGAAGACCGTGCCTTGGGCACTTACAAGATAAAGAGATGGGAAGAACGACAGCCACTAGGCTCTCTCGACCTGGTGCCCTGGAGACACCATGACGCCACTCTGAGTCTCATGAGAAGAAAGTAATTCTGTTGATTGTTATCAGCGCTTTATTGTTTAAGCTATGGCTATGTGATCGCCCTCCCCCATCGCCAAGATGCGCTCACAGCTTTGAAGGCACTTTGCCAGGCAGAGCAATAAAGCTGCCTCTTTTCTTCTAAGCTCTAAGACCTTGTCTCTGAATTATTCAGCCCATCAGGGAAGGGGGCTGATCTTTCAGCAACACTACCCCTCTCCCAGCTCAGTGAGATGGAAGCCGCAGTCTGGACTGGGTACAGCCAAGAGCACAGGGCTCCTTCCCACCCCTGCTCCCAGTAGGAGAACTATCTTCCTGGGAGAGACAGAAGTCAGCATTTCTTAGTCTCTTCTTGCAAAGGATAAGTTCCAGGGGAGCATGGCTGAAAGGTGTGGATTCCTTTCTTCATAATCATCATTCCTGGGATGGAGGCTCTACCTTGAGAATACTGCAAATACCTGGTCACCCCTGTCCCCGCTCATGGGACAGATTTCCATGCCAAGAGAAGCAACCTGAGAAATTCTGAAATTGATGCCTACCACCCCACTGAGCACTCAGCTCCGAATGCAGGAGTGTCATTCAGAGAGAAAGAGAAGGCTGTCACTGTCCCTACCCCCAGGACCAAGGCTGTGGCTCAGAGATCTTTGTCTGGGGAAAAAAGCATGGCAGAGAACAGAGAAAGAAGACCAGAGAACAGAAAGCTCCAAGTTTCTCTCCAAAGAAATGGACTTTATTTGCAACAGAGTGAGAAATGTTGAAGGTGGTGGTGAGAGGCAGTTGGGAAGCAATTGATGCATTCATTGCAGATACAGGCTAAGCTACAGGTCAGCCAGTTTGCAGAGAGAACAGGAAAAGAGAACGCTATGGAGAGGAGAGCCCTCCTGAGTCAGGGCAAATTTCAAACACTGACTTTGGAACCTATTCCTTCAAAGAAGATTGCGTTTGGTTTGTGGGGAGAGTTGCTTTGTGGGGGTTGTAGTTTTTTTGGGGGAGGGGGCTGATCTTTTCAAACAAGGCAATTTTCTTATTCCCGAGGGCAGACAATGCTCCATGAAGACTCGCATTAAGCACATCCTAAGGCCAGGTACATAGGGACACACTTTAATAAATAGATAAGCATGTTGTGTAACTTCCGTATCACTAATTAACAATTGAGTGACCCTCAAGTACTCAAAAAAACAAACCAAAAAACCTCTTGTTCTCTTGAGTAATTTCATTTCTACTGTTTACTTAGCAAATCTTTAAATATTTTAAATTGTAATGAAAGTATAAATGCACATGTTTAACATATAAAATAGTAGAGGAGGGGAGCTTGTCTATGAACTTCCCCACATCTTAGACTTGCTCCTTGGAGGTAACCACCTTTAACTGGCTCTTGATTTTGTTTCTTTCATGGTCACCTCCATCTCTTTTGGTAAAGTTAAATCACTATTTCTTGATTAACTTTAGATATTGTTTCTTTTCCTCCCAGGAGAGAGAAAATTTTAGATTCTTTCACCACTACGACCACTTCCAATAGTGTCACATTGATATTTTCAGCTGGGTTTTCAATTCTATTGAATTGCAACAATAATCAGTACCCTTAAAAGCTTTCCACTGACGATGGACAACGTCTTCTAGCTCGTCACTACGCAAGTGAAGGCAACTGCATTTTCACCTCCTCTCTCTGGCCCCTCACAAAAGGAGCCTGAATCTGGTTGGATGGGTCTATGAGGCAGTTTATTCCCAGGGCTTCGCTGAAAACAATAATCAGCCTGCAGTTAGGGCAGTGTGAGAACTGGACATAGTCAGAAAAAGCAATAGTCAAATAAAGACTGCCACCATCCTCCCGGGGGAATGTGGCCGTACACAAGGGCATATATATAATGTCCTGCAGCCTTAGAGGCGTCCCCCTGTGGGCGTGGGGAGAAAGGGGGAAACAGACTTCATGAAAATACTCCAGCCAGTCACTACACAAGTGATACACAATGATAATAACAAACCCCTGGGATAGGGGTGGGGTAGCACTCAGTTGCTATTATATATTATCTAAATGCACTGTTTGCAAAAGGAAAAAGTGATACATGCAAAGAAACAGGAAAGTATGACCCATGCACTGAAGAGAACGCAGGCAACAGAAGCTGCCTGTTTTAATGATGTCAGTCAGTGTTCTCCAAAAAGCATAACCAACGGGTGGTATATATAGGGACAAAGATTGACTTTAAAGAATTTGCTTGTGTGATTGTGGAGTCTTGGCAAGTCCAAAGTCTGCAGGGTAGGCCACCAGCTGGATACCCCGGGGGGTAGTTGCAGTTCAAGTCCAAAGACTTGCTGGCAGAATTCCCTCATCTTCTGGGAGGTTGGTTTTCCCTATTAAGGCCTTTGGCTGATTGGATGAGACTCACACACATTATGGTGGGTTATCTGTTTTACTCATTCTGCAACCATGCAGGACCCTTCTGGGTACCAAAGCCTTTCTGGCCCTCAGCTTCTTGTTTGTAGGGGAAAGGCTTCAGCCTCCTAGGCCTTCTCTGAGTTCCAAAGGGCAGACGCAATTAGGGAAGGGAGGGGATGCGGAAACAAAGGAGGGGCAGTCCAAAAACACAGTGCGGCAATAAAGCAGGATTCTGCTTCCTCCTCAAAGGATGTACATAATAATATATCTCTGGGTCTTTCTACAGGAGCTGGGCCCCCACCCAGGTGGAGGACGGTAACTTCAGGCTGAGCACAGGATTCCCGGAACACCACCCTGTTACCGCACCATAAACAGAAGAAAGTCACACACTTTGCATTCCACACCCCAAATATGGCCTCTGAAAACTCTTCCTGGAAAACCATCAGGTAGTTTGGGGGTTTTGAGCATGAGCCACCCCTTCTCCTTGGCTGGCCCTGCAAAGGTTGGCCTTTCTCTGCTCCATAACGTCATTAATGTTAACAGTACTTAAATACTGCCATATAAAGCCAATACATCTTATATTACAGGAAGGTAAGAAAGGATAAGAAAGATAGGGAAGAGGATTTCTGGTCAAGGTGTCAAAGCAGTAGGACCATGAACTGCCCTCCTCTCACAATCACAACAAAACCACAACTGGCTGCTAAACAACCATTGCGGGGTGGGGGGGGACCTGGAATCTAGCAAAAAAGATCTACAACTGGAAACATAAAGAGGGAACCACATCAGGATGGTAGGAGGGGTGCACTTGAGATATACTTGGGCCCCATGCTCCCCGGGTGGGCGACTCACAAGCTGGAGAAAAATTATACTGCAGAGGCCCACACACAGGAGAGAGGGTTCTGAGCCCCACACCAGGCTTCCCAGCCTGGGGTTCCAGCATCAGGAAGAGGAGCCCGCAGAACATCTGGTTTTGAAGGCCAGTGGGGCTTAATTGCAGGAGCTCCACGGGACTGGGGGAAACAGAGACTAGTTATCCACAGAGGATGTCAAGGCTTTGCTCCAGAATCTTAAGGGTTTATGCTCTGATTCACATACAGAGACCTGCCTAGGATCCAAACTGCATCCCTGTCTGCCAATGACACAAGTACCGATGGATCTGCTGGATCACGTGACCTAAGTGGCAGCGTCGTTTGCCTGGCATGCTGTCTGCTACAGAAACTTCTCTTGCTCCAGGCTCCATTTGAAACTAGCAGCTTTGTAATTTATATTTCCTCCAGGTACATGCCCAGGAGTGGAATTGCTGGCTGTATATATTGGATCTATCTAACTATAATTTGAAAAGAATCGTACAGTTTGTAGCCTTTTCCCACTGCCTTCTTTCATTTAGTAATACGTCTTTTAAGTTTCTTCTATGTCTCTCGTGGCTTGATAGATCTTTTTTTTTTTTACTGCACATATATTTTTTAATTTACATATATGTACTGTTCATTATTTCTAAGAACGTCTAGAGCTTTAGCTTTTTAAACTTGTATAGTTATCAAATCCACTTTAACATTCCAAGCTCCCCAAACCTTTGATTACTCACTCCCTCTACAAGCACACCAAGGCAAGCCTAACACTTCAAGATTATTCACTATGCGCCACCTTTCGGTCCATGTTTCAGTCAACAAACCAAACTTTTACAGTCCATTCTAACTCCCTACACTGCAACACTGATTCAGAATCTCTGCTTAGTGGGCTCTTATCAGTAAATTTGGACTGATTCAGCTTTAAGTTCCTTTCACCATCATCCCATACCCTTTACATCCATTTCTACACATATTCCCCAGATTTCTGTCCCTATAAATTGGACAAAATCAAGACTACTGTTGTGCCATTCTTCATTTCTGTTACATCACTTTTCCTTTTTATTTTTTTCTGCTAAATTTTCTGTTACATCTAGCCTTTCCTTTTTTTCTTCTTCTTCTTTTTTTTTAATTGAGGTATAGTCAGTTTACAATGTTGTGTCAATTTCTGGTGTAGAGCACAATGCTTCAGTCATACATGAATATACATATATCCATTTTCATATTCTTTTTCACCGTGAGCTACTACAAGATCTTGGATATATTTCCCTGTGCTGTACAGTATACACTTGTTCATCTATTTTATATGTAACAGTCAGTATCTGCAAATCTCGAACTCCCAGTGTATCCCTTCCCACCCTCCTCCCCCACTGGTAACCATAAGTTAGTTTTCTATGTCTGTGAGTCTCTTTCTCTGGGCATATTTTACAGTGTTTTCTCTTTCCTTCCTGCTGCCAGAGCCATAAAGAGATTGTTCTTGGATCTTTACCATATGAGCCTCTTGGGGTTCCTGGAGCTAAAGCCCCCAAGTGTAAGAGGGGTCCCCTAAGACTGTGGTCCCAGGATTCTCTCAGCCTCACACTGATCCACACGCAGTCCAGCAATCCATCACAATTACCGTTTAAAGGGCAAGAGGGTATAGCTCAGTGGTAGAGCACATGCTTAGCATGCACAAGGTCCTGGGTTCAATCCCCAGTACCTCCATTAAATAAATAATCTAATCACCTCCCCCCTCCAGAAAAAAAAAAAAAAAGAAATTACCGTTTAAGTGTTCCTACCAGGTTGTGGCTCCAGTGCCCTCTAGGTTAACAGATCTTGGCTATATCCTCTGATTTGCCGGTCTCTCCAGATTTTGGTTAGCAGTTTGCTCTAAAACTCGGGTCTCTGATGAATCTAAGAAAAGTCATTGATTTTCAGCTTGTCCTGCTTTTTCTTGGTGCATGGATAGGAGTGTAAGAACTCCAAGCTCTTTACATGTCCGAGTTGAAATTAGAAGTCTTCTAGATTTGCAGATACTGACTACTATATATAAAATAAACAAGGTTCTACTGTATAGCACAGTAAACTATATTCAAAACCTTATAATAACCTATAATAAAAATGAATATGAAAAACTATATATGTGTGTATATATATCTGTATAACTAAATCACTAAGCTGTACAACAGAAACTAACACAACATTGTAAACCAACTATATTTCAATTTAAAAAAGTCCTTCCAAGGTAGGGATCTTAATAATAGTATATTGCTACATATTCAAGAAATTGGTTTTTGTTTACTTATTTAATAAATCAATTTGGGTCTAAGAATTGTATTTCTGTATTAATTTGTTTTGCAAAATGTTAGGCTTCTTCAAAGTCAAATTGTTAAAGTGCTGTCATTCCTTGAGTGGCTGTGCCCTGCCCCCTTCCCTCCTGTCTCACTCTGAAGAGGTAGGGGGAGAGGTCAGTATTATACATGATTGTAGTGAAGGGGGGCACGTGCAGTCAAGCACACATTTTGGCAGAGTCTCACTGCTAGTCACAAGGAGCAGATTATCGCCATTACTAATTTTAGTGCTTCTCTAGATATGAGATGCAACAATTGGGGCTCATAAAATCTTCTGCTGAAAACATCTAACTATCTGAAGGCCTGTTCTGTGAGTTTTTCCCAGAGCACAGAGCGCCTCATTCCTGATCTCCATCCTGAACTCCTTTCGGTGTATGTTGGAGATCGGCAGATACATCAGCTCATGATTTGCTCCTTGTAGAGGTAGATGGCAAGTTCCAATTTTTAGTTGACACTAGAGTGCCTCACCAAACCCAGATAAAGATTTCACTGACTAGATTACTAGTTTATCATAAAAGGGTATAACTCAGGAAAAGCCAGGTTGAAGAAACACATAGGGCAAGGTACGTGGGAAGTAATGCAGAGTTTCCATGCTCTCTGGAATCTCCTTTCTCACCAAAACTCCATGCATTCACCAACACAGAAGCTCTCCATAAGTCCTATTTGGTTTTTATGGAGGATTTATTATACAGGCATGATTGGTGATTGATTGATTGATTGAACCCAATCTCCAGCCCCTCTCTCCTCCTAGAAGGTTGGGAGTGAGGTTGCGGGGTGGGTCAGACTTAAAAGTTTCAGCCCTCTAATCATGGAGCTGGTTCCCCCTGACAACTAGCTCACTCGCTCGCAGCCTTGGGTTACCTAGGGGCTTTCCAAAAATCACCTTATCAACATAACAAAAGACATCTTTATAGCTCTTATCACTTAGGAAATTCCAAGAGTTTTAGGAGCTCTGTGCCTGGAACGGGAGCAAGGTTTTCCAAAACAGATATGTATATATCAACTGAAAAAGTGCATAACCTAAACGTTGAGAATTCTGTTTTATTCAGTGGACTTACTGAGGACTTAAGCCCAGGATACAGCCTCTAAGATAGCTCTGAGGGACTATTCCAAAGAAGTAAGGGAGGAGCCAGGATATATAGGAGTTTTTGCTAAAAAAAAAATCATATAGTCAAACATCAAAAGATTACAGCTAATCACAGAAAACAGACATCTCAAGTTAATGATTTTAATGCTTTTCTGTGTGTGAAAAGACACAAGAGACCAGACTCATTGAAATGGTCCCTTTGATGTGCACCTTAAGTATCTGGGGCCTTTATTCTGTTACTCTCCATCCTGAATTCCCCTCAGGGTGCCCCAGTGGGGGCGGCTGCAATGGCTGATGACTTTATGGCACAACATCCTTTGTTTACTAAAACAGCAGGAGATGCTCTTTGTTCACAAATATATTCACCTTCCTGGGTCTTTTTAATAACACAGACCAGGCAGCGTGGTGCATAATTAAGTGGAAGCTCCTTTCTAGCAGGAACGTTGTTGCATGCACAGCGGCACAGCAGAGGGGCTCTGCAGGGGACTTACGACTTCACCCCTCCAAGTGTGACACAGATGCTCAGGGACTCTGGCCCCAGACCCGCTAAATCTGAACCTCTGTTGTCAATGAAAAGTTAATCAGTAGATCTTAGAAAGAAATGGAAAATTTTATTTGAGCCAAGTTGAGGATTATAACCCAGGAACAGCATCTCAAAGAAAAAAAAAAAAAAAAAAAGTTCTGCCCATCAAAAGTCAAAGCACAGTTTTTAGGGATAGAAGGATGTACATCAAATGATGTATTATCGACAGTTTACACAATCCAGATCGGCAAGTAGAAAGTGGGGGGGGGGGGGTCGTGTGACCCCCTCCTTGCAAAATCTAGAAGGATGGCTCTCTTTTAAGGAGTTGTCTTGTAGATGTTAGGATAATGTTGCTCTTAGGACTGAGCAGGCATTTCTGCTGATGGGGGAGGTTTGGTCAATGCATAATCCATATAGATACACAATGCACAGTAGAGGAGAGAGAGGCGGTCAAAGGGCAGAAAAATTTTATGTCTAAATTTTTCTTCTCTTGCCATTAAAATATGAATCTTATTCCATAGGGTGTTAATAATGTCCCCATGTGATTTGTGGAAATGACCACCGCAGAGGCACAGATCAGACTAAAGCCACTAAACGTCCCTAGTGCAATGTATAGAGCTTGGCTGGAGCCTGAAGACCACCCAGTGTAAAGGGGGCCTTTGTGAGGCAATTGGGAAAATGCTAATTTGGCCTAATAGATAAAACCAAGAAATTACAATGGCACTGTGCTTACGTTGCAAAGGCACTATTTTTCAGACGTGGTCTGAAAACAGAAAGCACAAACCCAAGCTTCTGCCACCTCCCCTGATAATGTTCATGGCCACTGTTTTTTTTTTTTTTTTTTATTGTTCAAAAGACAGAGGCCTTCAAAAATGGAGTCACTTGTGCTAAGCCCACACTGCCAAACCATGGCTTAATGCCTCACCTAATTGCACTGCCAATCTTCCCCACAAACGTAGTCTGAACCAGCCAGCTTGGAATTTTCTGGTCAGCACACACAGACCCTTTCCATCTCCAAAAGGAAGATGAGGCAATCTGCTCTTCCCTTATGCCTTCCCTTGTCTGCCCACAAAAGCCTTCCAGTTTGTACAGCTCCTTGGAGCTCCTCTCTACTTGCTAGAAGAGATGCCGCCCAATTCATCAATCATTCAGTAAAGCCAATTAGATCTTGAAAATGTACTTGGTTGAATTTTTTTGTCATTTAACACAATCTACTTTAACACTTGCCACTCCTCTGAAATTAGGCCAAGTGACCTTGCTTGGCAGATAAAAAGAGAAAGAAGTGACAAGTTTTAGGAGCCCTGCGTGCAATTTGTTGCATCCCCTATGCCAGCCAATTCACAAACCCCAGTGGGCACCAGAATCACCTGCAGGGCCTATTAAACAGATCCTGGGTGCCACCCCAGAACTTCTGATCCAGTACCTCTGGGGAGCTGGGGCCTGAGAATGTTCATTTCTAACAAGCTTCAGGTGATGTTTTTTTTGTTGCTGGTCTGGAGAATATACTTTAGGAACCAAGGTTCTAGAAAAATCCTCTCTGAGCCAGCGTCTCTGAGTGATACCTCCTTATTGAGCCATGTTTAAGACAAAGGATGGGTGACAAGCAAATATTTCTTCTGTTCTCATTTCACTGGAAGATTTTCATGCCCAAAACTGTGAAAGAACACATCTCACAAAGCATAGAATTCTCAAAACGCACAAGTC
Organism: Camelus dromedarius; assembly: GCF_036321535.1. Taxonomy (NCBI): domain Eukaryota; kingdom Metazoa; phylum Chordata; class Mammalia; order Artiodactyla; family Camelidae; genus Camelus; species Camelus dromedarius. The sequence goes on from NC_087438.1 coordinate 115,304,832, forward strand.
CTCAAGAAGATAATACTGTTTTGATTAGAGAATATGGCTTGCTCAGCTTTGGTTGGGTTCCAGGCACACAAATCGTCGTGGAATTAATGGTACAGAGCTGCCAAGAGGTCCTTGGACACATCTGAAGGCACACCCGCCCCCTTGGTCCTCTTCTACCTGGTAATAGGACAGCTACTTCCAAGATACACCTCTACAGTCCTCTAAAGGAAGATGACCTTGTGACAACCAATCCAATTTTTGCTAGTATAACTTCATTGTTCCTCTCCCTTCTGGTTATAAAAGTCCTTCATTCTGCACAGTGACTTGGAGCTCTTTTCCATCTGCTGGATGGGATACTGACCAATTCATGAATCACTGAATAAAGCCGGTAAGGTCTTTAAAATTTACTCAGTTGAATTTTGTTTCTTAACAGCTCATAGAATCCAGCTTCCTGTTAATTGGATATCGAACACTGTTGGAGCCAAAGGAGGGTGGGGCCAGCCTGAGACAAGATTTACCACTGATTTCTCTGACACCAGAGCCATAAATCTCCATCCAGCAGGCAGCCGCAGAATGTAGGCAGCTCCAGGAATGGCCCCACCCCTAGGCACCTTAAGACAGGTCAAGATAAGGGAGGGCTATAAATCTGAACTGGACTCAATTAATGTCCAGGCACCTCTGCGCACCGTCTCTGCTACAAGTTCTGTCAGCTGGCGTGTTTTCCCCTTCTTATCTCTGAGGTCCCTCCCTCCAGCTGAGTGCACCTGTGTACCTCCACGTCTCTCTCCTTCTCTTCCACTCAACTCCTTTCATCTTCTCCAATTCTCGTGATGTTTTCTCTTATGACACATTTTCCATTTGTGATTCCAGGTCAACTTGCCTCTCTTTCAGATTCTGCCTTTTTGTCCGTCACATTCTCTCTGGTTGTGCCTTTAAAACATATTTTTAAAAAAGTAATTCAGTTCGGAAAAAATAAAAATAACAAAAGAGTTTATCCAAGACGGCAGGAGAATTAAATACCTGGCTGCATGTCTTTTAACCTTGAGTTTGGTTTTTTGTTGTTGCAGACACAGCTTCCCTCTCTCTAACAGAGACCATCCTAAGGCCTCATGCTTTTCTGGTTATTGACAGGTCCTTTCCAACTGGGTGGTGTGAATGAAAACTACTGCAAACTGTATCAGTAAACAAAGAATGCTGAAGCCATCAAGTCATCAGCCAGTGAAGACAAGCCTGCAGCCCGGCCTCTGCAGCCACTAAAACTGGGTGCACCCTGAGGGGACCCAGAATAAGAAAGGACAGGACACTGGCCCTAGGTAGCTAGGTGCTTGTCAAAGGAATGAATTCAATGAGCCCAAATGTTTGCTTCCTCCCATACATAGAAAAGCACTAAATTCTTTACCTTGAGATGCCTGGTTTTCTTTAGGTAACAAGTAATCTTTTACTGTTCCTACTACCTGGTCTTTGTTGTAAGAACTCCATTATATATCCTAGCTCCTGCCCTACCTCTTCGGAGCAGTCCTTCAGAGCCATCTGAGAGGCTGTCATCCCAGCCCGAGTCCTCCCGCCAAATAAAATGTAACTCTCAACATTTAGGCTGCGCATTTATTTCAGTCGACAGTAGCCACGGTCCCTCGGCTAAGTGCGACTGTTTGTTGGAGAAGGAAGAACTTGTGATTCGAGGGTTCAGAAAGTATGTCCAGTGTGGAAGCAGAGCTTGGGTAACGGTCAGCTGGACGAGGACCAGGTGGGAGAAAAGCACGAACGCCTGCTCTCACCCCAGGGTGCAGGGGCAGTGGGCTCCTGGCCTCTCTCTCCAAGGAGAGTGGGAGCCTGAAACCCCAGCAGCAGCACTGAGGTTAGAAGGAGGGAGAGGAGATGCTCTCCGAGGTCCCCTTATCCTTCCCGACAGGCCCCAGGATCCTCCTCCTGGGAAGCCCTTCGTGCCAGGAGCTCCTACCCTTCCTCCCACTCCTCCCCCAGCCCCCAACCCCTATAAAAAAAATCCTGTCTTACCTCTGAAGAAGGCGTGGCTGAAATCCCCTCCTGGTGGACGAGGAGAAGCCCCTGCCCTTCTGCCTGTTATCACAGAAGTCACAAGCAGAGGAAAAGGAAGAGGGCGGCGCAGAAGGCCTGTGAGATGAAGCCGCAGTTGTGGAAGGAGTGTCTCCTCTTGCCAAACTCCACGGCCCCAATCGCCATTCTATCCTAGATCACAATGTTCCTCTATCCTAAATGGGAAAGAAACTCATCTTGCCACCCCCTCCCCCGAACTACGGTGATGTATGTCAGCTGGTTTATCCCTGCTGTGCTGTGAGCACCACCTGCCGGCCGTGGGGAAGGACACACCACCGCCCAGCATTGCAAGTTCCTCCACCACAGTGGACAGTCATCACCTCACAGCCAAAGCAGCAATGTGCAGCCATCCTCCACTGCCCTAATCAGCCCCAGCCCGGAAGTTCTCATGCTCTGACCTCGAACCCCTCCACTATCTCACATTCTCCACCAAAACCCCTCTGACAGGCCCCAGCCTTCTCCACTGGCCATATAGTTTTAGTGATTTTGGTTTAGACAACCTCAGAACTCATCTACCCAGTTCAGCCTCTCTTCTTGCAGACTGGAACACCAAAGCACAGAGGAGCTGTGTGGGCTCATCCAACGTGCGCACAGAGCCTCGTGGCAGGGCAGGGCAGTGATACCCTCTCTGGACAGCGCGATCAGGTGCTGTTCAGTCCTGCATTACATCTACCCTCTTCACACTGGAGTGCCCGTTTAGATCATACATGACATACAGTCACTCTACTGAGTGACATGGAGTCACAATGCCTACTGAGCTATACTGACTGTTGAGTGAGATGGAATCAGGATTGACCCCATTAAGTCAAAAGAGCCTTGAGGAACTTAGGTGGGGGCATTGATTCAGACCTGGCTGGAGAGCGGGGGAACTGGAGGCAAAAGGCCCACAGGGATCAGCAGGGCCTCCCAGGCAGAGACATTGCTTAGTGCTTTGCTTTTGTGCTTCTGTAAAACAGCCTGCTTCTAGGAAGCCGAAACTAACCCCTCCCCATCACGCAGAAAAACCTAAGACCATGTGATTTCTTTGTTCCTAAAACCCTATAAAAGCTCATACGAACTTGCAGTCGGGGTCCAGAGCCGAGAGTATTAACGCCTCTGGGCCCGCCGGCGTAAATAAACCTGAGTTCTCCAACCCTCTGAGTGTCGCTTGGTCTCTCGACGGGATTCAGGTTTCTGTAACAGAACCAGGAAGGCCTTTGGTCAAATGTCCACATGAGCTGGGCATCAAGTCACAGGCAGAAATCTAACAGGTTAAGTGTGAAAACTTGTGCCAAGAGCATAAGCACATCTGTGGGCAAATGTCTGATGGAGAGTGCTTTGTGACAGTCCCCGAGAACACCAAGATGGGGCAGACACAAGCCCTGGCTGGAAGAGCTCAGGACAGATTTCAGAAGAGTGAGGCATGGGATAGGAGGACTGGGAGGAGAGGGTGGGGGTGAGGGGCTGCCTGTTACCTCCTCTCTAGCCTACAGCCAGGGGCTGGTTCAGAGCTTCAGAGTGGTCCCCATTTCCGATGCCCTTGCTTTCTTGCCTAACCTCCCAGAGCCCTCCTTGACTACAGCCCTCAGTAGTTATCTGTTTTTCACTGCTCCAAGTCACCAATTACCTGTGTGGACCCCCAGGTTCCTTATCTGGATATCCCACCCACAGTATTATACTTTCTAAATCAGCCCTACCACAGTGCACCAGTGTTTTGCACTCTGGAAGATCCTGGTAAATATTTCTTAATAAACTATGCACATCCTTTTGCAAGCCAGTGAAACGTGGTCCCCTGTTCCCCTCAGTTCAGGCTATGGTCCGGAATGATGGTAGGGAGAAGACTAAGGGATTTCCCAAAAGGGGAATATGGAAGAGGGCTGAGGAAGGGCAACGGACGGGACATTAGGGAGGACGACACAGGAGGTGAGTGAGCTCTGAGGAGACAGGGCAAGTTAACAGGCACGGAATATCTTGTCTCAAATGACGGCCACCCCAGAAGACCTGGCCCAGTTTTCAGACAGCTGACTTTTCCAAGGATATGCAGAGATACAAGAGGCCCCTGTGGGGCCAGACAGGGTTCAACTCTGGGGTACGGATCCCAACCCCCACCCCACCATGTCCCCAGGCCCCCTGTCAAGGGTCCAGGAGGCGAACCTCATAGTCCTGCGAAACTAACATTGTAATTGCGTGCAGGGATGAAGACCCAGACCGCGCCTGGCCCGCTTTCTGGTGGTTGCTGCCCTCTGCCGACAGAGCAGGACCATGACAGCCTGAGAAGCCCATCAAGGCGGAGTAAAGACCGAAATGATTCCTAAAGAGGGAAAACCAACCCTCAGTGAGATCTTCATGAAGAGTCTCCTTGTCTAGCACAAGATGGGAGGAGGCTTCCTTACGTGAATGTCGCTGCATCCTGAAGCTTCAGGAAACTGCAGCATGGATCACTGTAGCTATCATCCATTGACCTGGCATCATGCTAAGCACGCTGAGATTTTCTCATTTTACAGGTCATAAACATGCCTGGGCTGTGGATACAGACACTGACCTCCTAACCGTGGTACTAACAAAGTACAGATCTTCCTAGACTTACAATGGGGTTACGAATCGATAAACCCATCATTAAGTTGAAAATGTCCTAAATCAAAAATGCACTTAATACACTTAACCAAGCTTAAATGTGCTCGGAACACTTACATTAGCCTACAGCTGGGCAAACACATCTAACATAAAGCCTACTTTATAGTGAAGTGCTGAGTACCTCATGTGGCTAATTGAATACTCTACTGATAAAGTGCAACACAGAACGGTTGTGTGGATACAGAATAGCCGTTAAGTGCATTGCTGTTCGCCTTCAAGGCTGCGTGGCTGACTGGGAGCTAGCTGCGGGGTACCCACTGCAAAGCCTCCAATCACTAGCCCAGAAGATCAAGATGCAAAATTCAAAGTACTGTTTCTGCTGAACGTGTGTTGCTCTCGCACCACTTTAAAGCCAAAAAATCAGCAAGTCAAACTTGTAAGTCGGGGACCATCTACAACCTGGGGGGAGGGTATAGCTCAAGTGGCAGAGCTCATGCTTAGCATACAGGAGCTCCGGGGTTCAATTCCCAGTACCTCTTTCAATAATAAATCAGTAAATCTAATTACCTCTCCCCACAAACAAACCAACAACCACCTTGAATAAATTTGGATTGGGGAAGAGGGGTCACAAAGGCATATTTTCTGAGCCCAGCTACTTACTTAAGGGGGACACAGTTCAAAAGAAGTCATTACCACTATGACATATGACATGGCACAGAAATGGGTAAGAAGAGACTCCACATCTCCCATAAACTGACCATCTCTTGCTTACTTTAAAATTCCTTGACCATCCTGGTATTTCTCAGCTCCTCTTCCCCCCCATAAAACTTCCTAAGAGCCGACTACATCTACCCTCTTCTTTCTCACCTCTAGTTCCTTAACTCAGGTGTTCAGGAGTTTGGACTCAAGAGTCCGACTGCCTGTATCACTTCCTACAAGGCTAGGGGCAGACTGCACACTCCTACATGCCTGTATTTTCAACTGTGAAAAAGCAACTGCGCATTACCCCGCAATGCTGTGGGCACTAAATGGGTCGATGCATTTGCCTGGCACATGAGACACACGGTGAGTGCAACCCACTGCCGTCACGTTAGGGCTGGGGGTAGGCATATTCACCACGGCAGCTTTCCTCCACATGAAGGAAGTGCCGTCAGCCCTAACCCTCCCGTTCTCTCTGCACTGTTGCCTTACCTGGTAGGTGACTTTTGCAAGAAAATGGGTGAGCACAACCAGCCCTTCTTTTCTGGGGCTCCTTTGCACCAGGAGCTTTACGGGCGGGAAGTATGACCCCAGGGAGTCGTCTCAGAAAGCCCACTTTCCAAGGGCAAAGGCCATGCACTACCTGCAGCTTTTCCAGTGAAAAGGGAAGTATTTGGCACCCATCACCTTACCACACTTCACTTCTTTCTCAATTAAGGTAAGAACTCAGGTCAGGACAGGCAGTCTCACACCTGGACAGCGTAGTTAAAGGGTGCACAGTGGCTCATAATGGCCTATCTACCATCTGAGCTCACCAGGGTGTCCCCTCTGTCCTCCTGTCCCTCCAGCTTCTGGCTTCCTACTCTTAGGGGCCCTCAGGACGCCCACTTCTCACCGGGTTCTATCAGCAGGTCTCCCCGTTCCTCACTGGCAGCGCCTTCTCCACCCCTTGGCTGACTCCACCCTCACCTGGTTGTACATGCAGGTACAGCCTGGTGGCGCTCAGTCCGAAGCCTTCACTCTCCACCTCCACCGCTCCTGAAGTCCTCAGCTCTTCCCCTACCTGATCCACCAGACATTTCACAGCCTGTGGGTCCAAAGGTACTCAAAACCCTCCTGACCCACAACGGGTCAAGTCCTGACATGGGAGTCACCTATGACCTATGTTGAATTTTAACTTCAGATAGACAACAAATAACTTGGTGTAAGTATGTCCTAAACATTCCCGGGGGTGGGGGTGGGGGTGCAAAAACACTATCTGAAATCTAAGTTTACCTGAGCATCCTGTGTGTTTATTCGCTAAATCCCACAACCCTATGTACGTCCCTCCCCTTTCCTCATACTCACATCCAGGATTGGCACCCCGATGCCTTCTGCACCACCAGTGGCTGACATTCTCTCCACCCTGCAGAGCCTTCCTGGCTAGCAGGCCGGTGGGGAGGGGATCTGCAGGGCACCGGTGACCTGGTGTGTGCTCACCCCAGCACCATGGCCATAAGCCTTCCCTCCCTGGGTTTGGTCCATCTCATCCTTCACCTCCCTGACTTCCCCCATCAGAAGAGCACATTTCACCCTGCTCCTCCCTGCTCTCCATCCTCGCCGTTCTCCCTCTCCCTCCCAACAGGGGCAATGAACATTACTGTTACATAAACTATTTTATTTAAATAAAATCGGGGCAGACCTTTTCCCCCATACACACAGGCACATGCATGCACGCACGCACGCCCACATCCTCCCACTCTTCCCTCCACCCATGGCCACCTCAAACCTGGCGGTTCTCATCATGACCATCCTACCTCGACCCTGGGACAGGGGGACACCTTCCACGCGAAGGCCCACTCCTCCCCTGGTCAGTGGCAGCAGCTCATAGGCCTAGGCACAAGGTCTCCTGCCCAGAGTCCAGCTCTCAGCCCTCCCGGGGTGGGACAGGAGGATCAGTCCTCCAAAGGCACCCAGATCCAGTGTAGCTCCCCTACCTTTCCCCATACACAGCGTGGGAGCCCCGCCAGACACCTGGAGCTGCTCCCCACGGAGGGCGAGTCCCCTCACCCCAGGCCAGCCCCTCCCCATATCAGCAGAGGATCTACAGCCAAACCTGAGCGTTCCCCCTTAAGGGATCCTGGACTAGGTATTGTTTGGTTTGGGGAAGAGCAATGGAGAGCAACTGAGCACCAAATTCCCTAACTCCAACCCTGTAGGAGGGTGCTGAGACTTGGCTCTGCATCCTCTACCCAGAAAAAGTAAATTAAACCTAACTCCGCAGCAGGACTGGCAAGGGTTTCAGCCATCGGGACTTCACTACGTCCCCACCCCGCAACACGGACCCGCTAGCACCTTGGCAATGTTAAGGGCCCAGCCTAGAAACGCGATGCACACGGGAGTCCCCTATGTTGACAATGGGGTTGGTTTCACCTTCCCTGACCCCAGTACCCCTCAAGTCCTGCTTTGAGGCACACACAGCAAAGCAGCTTAGGTCATGAGGAGGGAGCGCTGAAGGGACCAGTGGTGTCTCCCAGAGGCACAGAGTCCCACAGCACATCTTACATGTTACACACAGGCAGGCTGGGACAGAGGAGCGGGACAGCGGGCTGCCAGGAGAGCTCTGCAGCATCCGTAGGGCCCACCTGGGAGATGGGGAGGTGGAAGGGGCGCCTGTCCGTTCACTGAAAGCTGGGGAACCAAGATGCGGGGACTCAGGTCCAGCACCCACTTTCTCTGATGGCTTCCCTGTGCCTTCTAGATAAATTTCCCTGAGGGGGGAAAATCCAGACAGATGGAAGAAGTCAGAAGGGGACAGCAAAGGGGGTCAGACAGACGGTGAGGAGCCAGCAGGAGGGGAGAGCCAAAGACAAGCCTTCCGAGGGGGTAAGGCAAAGAGAGGGGCCACCCGCGGGAAAGCCAGACACGAAGAGCAGACTCAGACACAGCCACACCGACCCCTCTGAGGAAAGCAAGGCCCCGAGGAGGGGGAGCTGAGAGCCTGAGGGCCCTTCCTGGGCCATGGTGGTTAAGAGTCGCACCAGCCACCCTGAGCGGGGTTGGGGGCTACAGGCTGACACTGCGCTGGTGACGGCCCCCGCGGCCTGCGCCGTCACTGCCCCGGCGACCCCCACCCCGGGGACCCAGCTCCTGGCCGTCCAGACTGGTGTGGTCGGAGAGGCCCCGCAGGTGCTCCACCGAGTCGCACTTCTGCAGGTCCGAGGCCACCGTGCGCAGGCTCAGTAGGCTCAGAGTGTCCGTGTCGCGCGCAGGCCCAGGCCCCAGGCTGACGCCCTCCTCCAAACCCCCGCCCTCGGCCCCCTCGATGATCCCGCTGTCCCCATCCTCGCCAGCATCGGGCCCGGCCTCGGCCCCGACGGGGGAGGAGCGCCGCTGGCCCGCGGGATGCGCGGGCTGGCCCCGGCGCCGCGCATGAATCTGCTCGCTGATCTGCTCCAGGTTGCGCAGGGCGACAGAGTAGCGGGTCTTAGCCTGGGCCACCTGCTGCTCCAGCTCTGTCACCTTGGCCTTGTGCTCCTGCAGAGGGAGGGACAGAGCGGGGGAATCCTCTGGACAACTCTCCGAGGCCCCCAGCGATGCCGAGTCCTGGCAGCTGCACTCAGCATCCTGCGCCTCCTCTGCCAGGCCCGGCCCGACCCTGCGCGCCACCAGTCACCAATCCGCAGGGCTCCAAAGGCCACACCCAGCCCCTCTTCACTCCTCCTTCTCAGGTCCTCCTTCTCAGGTCCTCCTTCCCCACCGACCTGCCCTGCTCCTGCCTGACCTTCCAGGGCCTTCTTCCCAGGTCTTCATTCCCACCCACTCCACCTCCTCTCCCCACTGTTCCCTTTCCTCTTCCCTGTCCCCCCCCAATTCTCACTTCTTCCCCTTTACTTCCCTTCTCCGCCAGCATCCACCCTCCCCATCATCCCACATCCCACTCCCGCAGGGTCATTCTGAGCTCTTGCGCCACCACCTGTCCCACCACATTGGCCTGGTGGATAGCCCAGAGAAGCAGACTGGTGCCCCCCAACCTGTCTCCCTTTCTATGCCTGCCCCGTCTCCAGATGTCCACCCATCCCCCCTCCCCCACTCAGCTACCTCCAGGATCTGGCTGAACTGGGCCTTGAGCTCAAAGTAGGGGCGGCTCTTGCCAATGGCGCGCCGGAGGGTCTTCTGCAGGGCCTGAACCCGGGCCTCGGCCTGCTGGCACAGCCGCGTCACCCGCTGGTGCTCCCGCTCGCCACGAAGCCGCTCCTCCTCTGCTTCGTTCACCTGGCCCAGGTAGGGTGGAGGACTCACATCACTGAGCTCAGACCCACACTCCTGCCCCTGTAGTCTGTCCCAGGCTGCCACTCCGAATGTTACATTGGCAGGAATCCCCCACTGTCTGCAGAGCCCAGAGAGGGCAGTGAGCTCCCGAGACACAAGAGAACAGTGAGTTCTTATACCTGCCTATTGTTACCTGCACCACCCGCCTCTCAGCCTTGCTGCCGCCAGGAGGCGCGGGGGCCCTCTGGACCACTCGTGAGCATGTAGAGAATGTCCGTCTGTGAGCACACCTGCCACAGCCACGGTCCTCAGAGATCCCTCAGTGCTGGGGGCTGGGGCTGGGGGAAGGGGAGAGCCTCGCTGTGGGGAGCCACCGCTCAGCACTGCGTTCTCCAGACGTCCGTGCCTGAGCAGGCAGCAGGCAAAGGCTCCAGCCACTGCATCCACCAGGACCAAGGAGCTGGCCTCACCATACCCTGCACTAGAGCCGCACCACATCCTGCCCCACGCAGCCTGGACAACCCCTCCCCCAGTGCTGTGTCGTCCCTCTGTGTGAGCTCCAGAGTAGAAGCGGAGCTCCTGCTTTGGGCGAGGCCATGGGCCTGGACTAAGGGGCACACAAAGAACCTTGAGACAGGACCACTCCTCAGAGGCTGACACTTACTGCTACGGACTAAATGCCTGTGACCCCCAAAATTCTAGCGTGGAAATCCTAATCCCTGAGGTGATGGCATTGGAGGTGGGCCCTCTGAGATGTGATGGGGTCATGAGGGGAGAGAGCTCACGAATGGAATTAGTTTCCTTATGAAAGAGCCCTTGTAGAGCTCCCTAGCCCCGTCAGCCATGTGGGAACACAGTGACAAGACAGCTGGCTGTCTAAGAGCTGGGAGGCAAGCCCTCAGCAGACGCCACATCTGCCTATGCCTTGACGTTAGAGACATGGAACATGTGTGGTGTAAGCTGCCCAGCCTCACTGTGGGGTTGTGACGGCCCTAAAAGACTAAGACACTTGCCCTTTACGAGGTGAAGGTGGCAGGCTGGAGCGGATGCCAAGGGCCCTCCTGCTCCCTGGTCCCCCACAGGGCAGTTCGGAAGTGATATACAAGTTACACTTCAAAAATCAAGGTCTAATGGCAGAGCTCAGAAGCAAGAAAGGGAGAACATTCTGAAAAACAGAAGTGACGGGTCACAGCTAAATGTAACAAAGGCATTGAATCCAGGGCATTCAGTAGGGATGAACCGCTGGGTTAGTCCCACATCTGGAGGCAAAGGTTCAAGAAAAGCCCAGAAAGACATCCTAAGTCAGAAGGAAATGTACATGGGACACACTGGAGGCCAAAAATGGGCAAAGAGCTAACAGGTTTTCCCTAAAACAGAATCAAAGCTGAGGGAAGGCTGCAGGAGAGAGCGAGAAAAGATGAAGGGATGACAAAGAAAGTGCCGGAACCAGCAGAGGGGACCCACTGGCACTGCCTAGCTCACCTTGCAGGTGGCGTGGTTGAGCATCTCCTGCCACGTGGGGTCCAGCCGGTTCTTGTCAGCCATGACGCCCTGCTCGGCCACAAACACCATCTCCCGGGCAGCGTTGTGCATGCTCACGGCCCGCTCGTACCGCAGCGCTGCCTTCTGTGTCTCCTGCTGGGCCTGGGGGAAAAGGGTCGTCAGGACAGGGAGCCCCACAAGAGACCCCTGACTGCCCATGGAGACCAACCCTGGGCAAGGACAAGAGAAGGAGGAAGGCCCACTGCAATGCTGGCTTTACTTCCTAAACTGCACTAAGGATAAGTGTCAAGAAAGTAAAACTCTACAAAGAATATTTTGTAAGGATACAGCTAAGAGAAGAGATATGGGTACACAGAGAAGGGTACTGCCAAAGGAGGCTGAGTGTGTAAAATCCAGCACCATCAAAGGCTGCTGGCCTTTTGCCCTGGAGAGAAGAAAAACCCACACCACTTCAGTGGGAAGGTGCTTAGTTGCTGATTGATACAATCCACTCCAGTCCAGCAGGTAAGTGAATGAAACTCACCAACTCAAGTTCTCAGTTACAGAGAACTGGCTAAAAAAATAACAGTACACCAAATATAAGGAAATATTAAACAGCCCTTAAAAATAATGGCATGGATGGATACTGACTGACATGAAACCGTGTCATAAGGAAAATAAAGGAATAAAAATAGTACACATTATCCTGTTTTGGCAGAAATATATACCAAAAAAAAAAAAGTTAAGGGGTTATCTGTGCTGTATTAACCACATTTTTTACTTTCTATATTTGATGATGCTTTGACACCTTGGAAGCCACGCTGGTCCTCCGAGGGCAAGCGAACTCCCAGAGACAGTGAACTCCTGCGAGCACACCTTTCATGTGCAAATCAACCAATCCAAAGCCCACACCAAGGATGCGAGTTTCAGGCCAAGGGGAAGACTGGGCGAAGCAAATACACCCAGGAACAAGCTTGTCAAGCTCAAGGCATTTTGAGTGTTTCCTGTATTCTTTGGTCTTCTTGAGACCTTCGCTTGCAGCCGCTTTTATCTAACTCTCACACACCAAGCCCGTGTTTCCCCTGCCCTAAATCACCAGAGGGCCACGTACCAGAAAACTTGAGAGAACATCCCTCTAGCCCAGAGCCCACTAGTTTCAAACTAGCCTACACTGCTTTACCCATTCCTTCCCGTGAAAACCAACCACAGTAAAGGTCTACAATAAAAGCTCTGGGCCAAGCGTTCCCCTCAGGTTTGCTGCCTCCTCGCCCACCCAGGTGCTTCCCCACGCAGCCCTGCACGATGCAGACTGTCCTTTCTCCTTAGGAAATGTAAGTAATAAGCTCTTCTTTCAAAGCAGTTGTCTGTGTCTGCCGCCTCACCGTACTTGACTAACACAAGCCCCAGGTACAAAAATCATGAAGCATAAACATAGCAGGATTTGGGGAGATTTTAGTTCTCTTCTTATTTTATAGTTACAGGTTACAGTTACGGTCTTCCAACAGTGAACTGACATTACTTGTGTAAAGGAAAAAATAAAGGAGGAAGGGTCAAGGAGTAGAGAGGTAAGCCAAGAGAACAGAGACATGAACCACAGGGAAGAGAAGGGAGAAAAGATATTAGAAAAGGTGTTCCGTCTCACACCCCACACAGAGATAAGGGTGTGGGGCCCAGCTCTGCACGCAGCCCCCCGGGAGGTGGGTCAGTGGGCAGTAAGTACCTCCTTAGCCAGCCGCCGAGCCTCGTAGTAGGGCCGGGCCTTCTCGATGCAGCTCCCCAGGTGGGAGCCCTGTGTGTTGAGCTTCCTCGCTGACTCCTGAAGGATCCTCCGGTAGGTGGTCCTGGCCTCCTGGCACAAGGAGAGGGATGTGGGCAGAGGGGATCATGCATGTGGGTCCCAGCCCCTCTTATCTCTCATATACGCCTCCTCCCCAGCTGCTGGACAGAAAGAGGAGGGATGTGAACTCTAGAACCAACCCAAGGGATGAAGAAAAGGAGCAGCACTCACATCCAGCTGCAGCTCCACCTGGTTGATCTCCTCGCTGGCCTGGTTCAGATGCTCCAGCTCCTCCTGCCACAGAGAGGGGCAGCAAGTTAGAGCAGGTGGAGGTAAGCAGCCTCCCATGAACCAGGCAGGGTAGAAGCACAGTGCACAGACGGAAGGCCCAGCTGACCAGGGAAGGGGAGAGATAGGGGAGAAGGTCACTGTCAAGTGCCTCCTTGTCAGAGACCTAATATACAGCCTCCTGTGACCCTTGCAACTCCACCTCTGTATCAGGAAGTAAAAGCCCCCATTTTAAAGATGAGAAGACTGAGGTTCAGACAATGAACACACGTACACACGTAGTGAAGTGGCAACAAGCCTGTGTCTCTCCATCAGACTGCACCACCTCCTTCTCACTCCCCAGCCAGGAGTCTCCTCAGACCTAAGTCTCTGACCCAGAGAGGACAAGACCCCACTCAGCACACATGTACCACACACTTAGCACAGCTCAGCACCATGAGGCCTGAGAATTCAGAACACAGAGAGGTGGCAGCTCACAGCCACAGGCCCTCCGGGGCGTGAAGAACCATGTGAGGGGTGGGCATGGCAGGAACTGGGGATCTACAGGAGAGCAGGTGCTCAGGCAGGCAGGCTGTGAGGTGAGCAGCCGGAGAGGCTGAGGCACAGGGGAGGGGACACTAGGGCTTGTCCCAGTGGCAGAGGGAACCCCTCAGAGCCGGGCGCCACCTGGTCTGTGCTTTAGGAAGGCCGAGCTGGGCCATGCAGGGAAAGCTTGGAGACAAGGAGACAGGGAGACAAAAGTGGAGGCCATCTGTAGGTGGGAGAGGGGAGGGGAGAGCCCAGGGAAGTACAGGACGCAGAATCACCATGGCTGTGTGGACAATTCAGGTTAAGATTAGAGCCTCCAGGCCTGCTTGGGCAGTGGTGACAGTGACCCCAGGTCCCCACACAGCAGATCCTGTGGGAGGGAGGGAGAGCCTCAGGAGGAAGTCACCAGGCGTGCTGGCCTGAGGGCCCCAGCGGCCCCAGGGCTGGCAAAAGCAGCGACAGAATCTCCCAGGGCCCTTCAGTGTCAAGGCAGAGGGCAGGGAGGGCACAGCCTTGAATCGCCTCCCTTCCCCTCCCCTCGGTCAAGTTCCTGGAGGCCAGGGAGCCGAGGACACTCCTGAGAAGGAGCAATGCCCAGAGAAACGCCCAGTGCCCAGCTACAGGATTCCCCTCCCGGAGCCCTGCAGCCCACGGACAGGCCAGCGGCAGCCAGCCTGGTGTCTGTCTGCCTGCTGCCCCTGGCCCAGGCGCGACCTGCACTTGGCAGTGGGCCAGCGCTGCTCCCGCACACGGCATCTGGCCCTCCCAACCACCCAGTGTCTGATCCCCCTTTAGTCATCTTTCTTTCTATACCCCAGTTCAAGCTCTAAAAGATCTGAGTCAGCAAGTAAGGATCCAAGAAACCAAGTTATTCACCCTAATTACAGTAAGAGGTGGAACACAATGGAAGAAACAAATAACAAAACCAGGAAGAAAGACAGGAGAATACATATACCACAGCAGTGTAGACACTGCCTCAGGGAGCGCCACAAATGTGGCTCTCAACTTGCCAGAGCAGAGCTGTCCAACAGAAATATATTATGAGCCTCCTATGGAATCTGTAGTTCTCTAGATGCCGTATTTTTTTTTTAAAAAAGCAAAACCAAAGAGATGAGCCTGCAATAATACATTTCATTTAACCCAACATATCCAAAATATCATAATTTCAACATGTTATAGCAACATAAAATAATTACCACTAATATTTCTACATTCTTTTTTTTTAACTATGCCTTTGAAATCCCACGTGCATCTGACCTTAGGGCACACCTGAACTTGGACAGCGGCGTGTGGCTTCCAAAACTCACGTAATAACGTAAATTAACTATACCTCAATTTAAAAAAAAATACTTAAGTGCAGGCAAGTTGCTGCACATGGGCAGTGTGATCAGCCACACAACCCACACAATCCGGTGCTCATAAGGCAACAGCAAGCCACTCTGGAACCACGAGCAGCCTCCAAGGCCCAGAAGACGCCAGAGGAAGCCCGAGGGCAGTGCCAACACCCCCCAACACACAAAGCGCTGCGTTTCACAGTGCTGTCCTAACAAGGATGTCACCTTCATCTGATGAGATCACCACAGAGGGCCCTCAGAAAAGGCAATTACTGTCAGGGTGAGGGGCAGTCCTCCCCCTGTGGGCCCAGCCTTCTGGGGCTAAACTTGGCTCACAGGGAGTTTCAGACAATCAAAGAGAGGAGGTGACCGGTCCTTTCAGCATCTCCCAATGGAATATTCTTTCTCAGCTCATTCACATTTGATAGACAGGGAACAGTAAGACAGGGAATCAGAGACAGAAGTGGGACTGGATCTAGGACCTGACCTTTTATCTGGCCCTCCTGATACTGGTGACCACCCTCCTAGGACTAAGGATGTCCGTGAATGGCTGTCTCAAAGACATCAGTACCACCATCGAGGAGAACCACAGCCCTGGTAAGAAAACACTGATTGTGGGGGAGAAGAGAAGGAGGTGGGCGGAGGGCATGCTGCAGTATTCCTGTGGGTGAACCAAGGTCCAAGCCTGGAGCCCACTTGGTTCCACAGCCCAAAGGGCTCCCAGACCCTGACAAGATCATTAGAGGAGTGAACAGCTCGATGCAAGTCATCCTCACTGGAAAATGAATGTGAAAGGCTCTGGCTGTTGGCCCACAGAAGCAGGCACGTCTTTCCATACAGAAACTCATACCTGCGAAGCACCTCCAGCAATTAAAAAAAGCCTTTTGTTGACTCTGAGGTCTGCCCCTTCAGAGTCACAAAGCTCTTTCTAACAAGACAAGGAGACGGGCGAGCAGAGCGGGCTGGAGGCCAGGGTGGGCAAGAGAGCCGGGGTGGGAGCAGCCGGGGTGGGAGCAGCCAGGCTGGGGCAGACCCAGGGCAAAGCAGAGCAGGAAGCCAACAAGCACCCGGGACTCTGTTCTAGGCTGTTGGCGCCACGTTCCATTTGGTCTGCTTCACCAGGGACTCCTGGCATCTGGCTGAAATGGAATGCGAGGAGGATGAGGCCTGAGTCAGTGTGCATCATCCATCAGAGAGCCTGCAGCCAGCAGGGAGGGTGACCTTCCCGGAGCAGACCAGGTGCACTACCAGGACACCAGGCCATGGAGCCAAAGGCATGGGTGCTCAGGCTAGAGACGCTCCTGCCCACCTCAGGCAGGCCACTAAAATACTCAACGCCAAAACGGAGTATCACCTTTAAAAACTGTGAACCACTACATTGTACACCTGAAACAACTTAGGTAATATTATAAATCAACTATACCTCAATTAAAAAAACAAACACAAAACTCAAGCCCACAGTCAATCAGCAGGGCCAGGGTGATCCATGACCCGAAGACTCAGAAATAAGGTAAAAACAACTGCCCTGCAAAAGCTAAACTGACACTTTGGCAGAAGCCACAAAGTCACCCTGAAGAGTGTGAGGAGGAGGTCAGTGGACGTATCCACTTACTTGGGGAAAGAATGTGCCCATCACAAAGAGGCCTGAGAAGTCACAGGGGAGGAGAACCAGGCCCCTCCTAGTACTGCCCTCCTCCACTCCTTCCTGCCCCTGGGACCCTGGAGCTCTCAGAAAACTGAGGACCAGCCTGGAGGCCTCAGAAAGTATGTCCATTTCAAGACACAGACACATTCAGTTGACTTCCCTGGCAGACAGCACACTCCGTGCAGGTCTGGCTTCC
Organism: Camelus dromedarius; assembly: GCF_036321535.1. NCBI lineage: Eukaryota > Metazoa > Chordata > Mammalia > Artiodactyla > Camelidae > Camelus > Camelus dromedarius. The sequence goes on from NC_087438.1 coordinate 115,321,637, forward strand.
CTCCAGCTTCGACAGGGATCCCACCAGACAACGGGGGGCACAAGCTGCCTGCCTGCCAAGAATCCCCACTTCCCATGTCATAAAGAGCCTCACCCTAAGGGACCATTTCTGGCCGTTCCAGAAAATACCTGAACAGGGTATCTCCAGCTCAGCGGACTCACCCAGGCTGCATGTTAGAACCACTTCTCGCCCCACCCAGAAGGAGAATTCACAAGTCTGGCACGGCTCAGGAATGGGTGTTTTTCAAGCCCCAGGGGGGTTCTGATGGAGCTGTGGGTAGAGACCCACTGAATGCACTGATCCAAAGTTCTGAAACGCAGTACCAGGATAACACGATCCTGTACACTGTCAACACTAAAAGGGACCTCCAGACACACACCTCTATCTTTCTCTCATCCAAAAGAGCCCAAACCCAGAAGGCCCAAATGCCACTGGCCTCCTCCATGAAGGGTGCCCCTCACACAAGGCTGGCTTTCCCACGCAGCAGGGAGACGCTGAAACCCTGCTGAGAACAGAGCACCGGCCCGGCCCAGCCTCATCAATGAGGGAGGCCTCTGCAAGACTTTGCCTCCCTACATAACCCACAACACTCCACAATGTGTCTCCCAGTTTAGCAAGAGACTAGGGTCTGCCTGCCCCCCCTGTTCCAGTAACACTGCAAGGTCACTGACGGCCGGGTGAATCTTTCTCCTGCTCAGCATTCTCTGGCCCTCACAGAGCTCACACCAGACAACTGTCTACGGGGACAGAGATGTTCTGCTTGTGCACTGCCAACAGCACCTGGGGAAAGGCACTTTTGCTTTTTATTTAATCGTAATTGATTTTATTTAAGTTATCCACACGCGGCTGGTGGCTACTTTATTGGACAGCGCAGCATGAGGGTGCCTTTTCATCCTACCACCTTTGCCTGTGTGGGCACTGGAAAAATATGCAGGAGCAGGAGAGACTGAGCAAAGAAGTGGGAGTGGATTCTCCTCTGGAGTGGGGCAAGGAATGCTGCAGGGAAGTGTGTGAAGGGCTTCAGCAAAGCCCTCCTCCCTGACACGCAGGGGTCTCTTTCCCAAAGCGTGACCTACAAACTTCCACCAAGAGACAGGAAGAGGGAGCTTGTGAAAGAAAAGAATCAGAGCGGGAAGGAGCTGTGCAAATTAGCTAGATCAACCATTCACTTTACAGATAAAGAAACTGAGGCTCGGAAAGGTTATGTAACTTGCACGAAAATCACACATCATTGGACTAGAGGTTCCTTGAATCTCAGCCCAAGGCTTTTTTCACTACAACTTGTTTCCTTGATGCACAAAGAATCTACAGAACCAGCAGGAGAAACTGAGCTGTTTTCAATGTAATGCCCATGAAACACAGCAGAAATAAATTACTGACTCATGCCAGCAAATAGTTCACCACTGCTCCACTGTAAACATGGACACAGCTTCCCCACACACATCCTGGGAACCCCAACCATGAGAGGGCAGGAAGGATGCTAGAACCAGCTTTGATTTCTTCTTGACTCACTGAAGTACTCTAATAAAGGTCTGTTGACAGAGAAGCCTGGGAGTGTGAGCCCTGGGACACTCCTCCTCACTTACAGAGACGTGAGCCACCTCCACGTCAGAATCCTGGAGATGCTACCATACCAAATGGCAGGCTCAGGCCCCAAATACACAGGACAATCCTGACCTTCACCTGCCGAAGCAGCTTCTCCAGGGAGCCCTTCTCTGTCGCCGCCCGGAAACTGCAATCCAGCTCAGCTGGCCATGTTATCTACTCCACATGGTGCCTGTCCTCATCCACTGCTCCCAGGTCTCCTTCACAAAGTTCTGCCCCTCTACCAACTAGCCAATTAATGCTCCAAGACAATAAATCAGCTCTTTCATTCATCTGATAGACCCAGCATCCTCAGAACCAGAAATCTGTATTATGAAGGACTGACCACAGCTCATACATGTCTCTGAACACATAGATTTCCTCAGAGGCCTAAGCCTGATGTCACCTTTATGAGACATGAAAAGTCTCACCTTTCACAAATGTGAATGTCCCTGGGAGGCACTGATGAGGTGAAAGAAGGGAAAAGATTCAAAACTGCCTTCTGATCTCAAAGTCATCTCACATCCCACTCACGCTGCATCTCCAAGCCAACAGCCCCTTTGCGTTTTTTTTTTAATGTTTTTATTTAAGTATAGTCAATTTACAATGTGTCAATTTCTGGTGTACAGCACAATACCTCAGTCATGTAAAAATATACATATATTTGTTTTCATATTCTTTTTAGCCATAAGTTATTACACGATATTAATTATAGTTCCCTGTGCTATACAGTAGAAACTTGTTATGTATCTCCCTTTGTTTACTCGGAAAAGAAACAACAGTTCGACTGTCTCCTGACCTAAAGTGTGCTTCCTGCATCTGCTGCCAATTTGTCTCTTCACTTCATCAGGGAAGCCTTCAGCAACATGCCCCAGGCACTCAGGCCCGGCCTTTCTCTGTACTCCCACTGCACACAACTCTTGTGGTGCTAGTCACACTATGTTGCAATGATTTGTTGACAAACTTGTTTTCCATTCCTGCCTAAGTGCACTGGGAAAAGAGTTAAGTCCAACCCCTCATTTATCGGACAGCTCTTCAGAAATGCTGGGATCTAAGCTCCCTATGTCTCCCCTAGCTCAGTCTTCTCACCTGTATTCTAGGATCCAGCTCTTCTTCTTCTCTTGGGGACAATTTGGCTTCACTGCTGTTGCTTCCGCCTCCTCCGGGCTCCTCTGCGACAGGGCTCCGAGGGACTTCATCCTCTACAACTTCCGGCCGAAGCTCCCCCTGTGGGGTCTCCCGCCCCCCTGGAACCTGCCTGAGTTCAGCCATGCTGACAGGGAGAGGGCAGAGCCCTATGCATAAGAGAGGATTGACATGCTGGGACCAGGGCCCCAGCTTGGGGCTTACTGGGTTCTGGGTGGACAGAAGGGTTTCTCTTCTCAAAGGGCAGATAGAGAGGGCACAGGAGGGATTTCACACTCGGTTAGAGACCAAGATTCAAGTTGTCGGTGGGGTCCCTAGAGCTACAGCCTTGTATGTGCAAAAGTTCTTCCCTCCCCGTCCCAAGGAGTCCACTAGGAAAGACCCGGAGCAACAGCTCCGAGGCAGGGGGCAAAGGGGGCCTGGATCCTGGGCCGAGGCCTGTGAGAAGGAGCACCATTCGGGAGGGCGGAGGCAGGCGCCTCCAGGCTGTGGTGGCAACTGGAGAGAGACGGCTGGGCCTGAGCAGAGGCTGCGGGATGCGTCTCTGGGGAGCTACAGGGGAAACAAAGGCCCAGTCCATAGTCAGCACTAGAACGTCGGCCACCAGCTCCTTTCAATCCCTTAACCTCCCAAGGACTCCACTCTCTTCCCGGCACACCCCCACGTTCAGACCAACCCCTGAACTTTCCCGCGTTCCAGGATCTCTCGCCCCAGCCCCTCCCCCACTAGCACCTCCCAGACTTCCCTCCGTGCTCTCATCCTCCCCACTATCCCCTGGCTTCTCTTCTGCCCGCTCCATTCCACTCCCCCCTCCCCCGGCTTTGCAAATCACCTTGTAACCCCCAGCCCCACCCCATCTCCTCTTCTCTCTCCAACCCTGCGGACAATCCGAGCCTCCCGTTTCCAGCCCCACTCTTCCGCAATCCCGAGGACCCTGGCCCCAGACCTCCTACACAGCCGGGCGCAAACCCACACACCCCCCGCGAACCCTTTCCAGTTTTACCTCAGTTTACCTTCCCGTGCGCCGAGCTTCTCCACTGCAAACAATCTTCCCCCGCCCTCCCCGCAACAAGCCGGTCCAACCAAATACGATGTGGCCGATAGGAAGCGGAAATACATAATCTGGTAGCAACGCCCCCCCCCGCCCCGCCCTCGCGCCCCTCCCTCGCACGCTCCCCTGCTAACCCGGCCACATCTGGATCCCCAACACTCGTCCCGCCCAGCCTTCGGTTTCCGTACAAAATGGTGCCTCACGGCGCGCAGGTTCGCCGTATGTCGCCTCCAGCCCATCCTCCACCAGGGCAAAATGAACTTGAAATGTGGGCGTGTGTGCTGAGAACAAACTAGGGCAGGGGATGGAAGTCGAGAGTCCCTGGTGGGCAGGGAAGTGCTAGAAGTAAAACGCAGAGCGGACAATCACCTCAGAGAGAGCGCTGCCATCTTGCTTTACGGCCCCCAAAGCCACTTCCGGCCCCGCCCAGGAAGTGGGAGGTGGGCGTGTGGACTTCCGGCGGCTGTGCTCCTGGAGGTCCGAGTCGGCACCTGAGGTCTCCGCTGCTGGGACGTGGGGTGCTCGTCCGCACGCAGTTGTAGTATGCGGTACGCTCAGTTAGTAACGGTGTCTAAAGGGCAACTTTGATAGGTAAATGCTTCTGCTCGAGGCCTCCTGCCGCCGCCAACACGACGGCGACGGCCCCTCAGCGAGCCAGGCCGTTTCCCACTGAACGTCGTTGCAGTGCGGTCACTGACTCCCCCATGAGCAGTCGTTAGAAACTTAATTAATCTGAATTCAGGGTTCTTGTGCGCTCAGTGCTCAACAGCCCGCGAGGAGGAGGAGTTGTTACATGGTATTGTGCGTCAGTGAAAAAACCTGACCTGAAATCACCACTTCTAGGTGTCGCCAGGAGACGCTTAAGGGAAAGGCTTCAGGATGGATGTTTTATTTTTGCCAAAAAGATCTAACCTCCTGTGAGCCTGCTCAAGATTTTCCCTGGGGTGAAGAAGGCAAATGGACTGGATTTTCCTTCTTTCCTTTGGATCCTGTCCTTCCAGCCCCTCGTCCCATGAATAACCACATTAAAAAAAAAAATTTTTTTAAGTAGAGCCAGTACATTCTTTTTTTTCAATACATTCTTTAAAAAGTGATTTAAAAGAAGTTTTCTCACAAAATTGAAAATTTTATTTTTAAAATTCCAGAAGTGACTTTTCTCACTTCAGTGAATCAGCGAGACCCTGAGTAACAGTTATAAGTGGACAGATCTGATGGATAATAATGCCTCAGTCTTATATCACATTCCATTTTGCTATTAAGTTTCCATATAAAAGCCATGAAAATTACATTGGAAATTGGAAGCTGTTTATTTGTTCTTTTCTTTTGTAAAACTGAATTTTACTGTAATGTATTTCATTTTACCCATCATCTTCTGTGTACCCTAGCCTGAATTTTCTGAACCTTTCCTATTCAGCACTACTACAGTATCTACTGTCCTTATACCTTGTCCCACATCATCTTTTCCTCTATGTATTCATTCCTTAGCCTTCATGAACTTCATTTTGTCACATATCTCTTGCATTTGGTGAGAAAACATCTCGAATACATATAATGCCCAGACAGCCCTTAGATCACATCCCGGGGTTCAGTAGCCTCCGTGATGACTCCACTGGCCTCTGCCAGGGTTAACTCTCACTCGCTCAGGCCAAATGTGATCTCATCTTGTATAGATTGTAATACAACCCCCAGCAGTTTTTTTGCTGGGTTTGGATAATGTTTCAGGCAGGAAGAGGTTGGGGAGCACTGTGCGCTGACCTGTTTTATTGAGGCCAGAATAGGCACGATGAGTTAAAAATTTTCTGTAGAGCAGCACTGTCCAATAGATCTACCTGCAGTGATGGAAATGTTCTGTATGAGCTCTGTGCGGCATGGTAGCCACTAGCCATATGTAGCCATTGGGCACTTGAAATGAACCTAGTATTATTAAGGAATTGCATTTTTACTTAAATAGCCACGTGTGGCCGGTGATTTCATTATTGGGCAAGGCATTTCCCATCTAATCTCTTTCAGGCACATACTGAACTTTCGCATCTTTAATACAAAACAAAACAAGTGTCTCTCAATTTCCACCTTCATTGGTCTCATCTTCACTTCCTCGCCTCCCATTTACTTCTGTAGTCTGGCTTCTGCTCATGCCAATCCACAGAAATTGCAGGGAGAAGCTCTGAATATCACCAGATCACTGATACCTGACACTGGGTTGTCTCTTCTCTTTTACCTTTCTTTAGTTTCTGAATCACACTTGTGGGTTTCCTCTTATTTCTCTGACCTGTTGGTTAATTCCTTCATGCAGTGTTCTCACCTGGGTGAAGGCAGTGTGCCAGGAGTTTGCATGTAGCTTATAGTCTGTGGTGCTCATTTTATAAATCAGTGATACTCAAACTAATCAGGCTGCAACCCAGAAACGAGTTTCACCTTGCAACCCAGTATACATACAGGTTTGTAAATATATTCGTAACAAAAAGTCTCAGGGAAAAAATCTTAATATTCAAAGCATGTTAATATTTGCTGCACTATTTTTTAATGCTGATGGAGACCTATTCTGTTGATTTCATGAGCGATTCACAGTTTAAAAACCCTGCCCTACATGTCAGTGCTTCCCAGACTCTGATGCGAGTCCCTGACCTTCTCATGCTGTCTAGTTTCTCTGAAAGCCATCACCTCAGTGCATGGCTCTGGCTCCTACCCAGGGCTCCTTCCTTGGAACTCTGTCTCCATCCAGATTCCCCACAGGTCACATTTTGAGATCCAGCAGCTTCTCAGACCACTGGCCAGTCCGAGGGTTGCCTCTTGTAGGGTACAAATCTGATTTCACTCCTTTTCTCAAATCCTGCTGCTTCTACTATATTTATTTTTTTGGTGAATGGTTCTAATCATCCACCCATCTACCCTAGGGAGAAACCTAGAAGACATTCTAAATGAATCCCCTGTCTTCACTGTGCATGACGTTAAGTATCTCAGAGAGCTCACTCTTCTCCATTTCACTGCCATTGCTTCAGCATAGACCCTCACCTCCACATAGATAATATACCTCAAGAGGCTCCTAAATTAGCTCTGTAGAGTAGAACGTTGAGTGATGATGGAAATTTCTACATCCATTCTGTTCAATATGGCAGCCATGTGTGGGGTGCTTGGGAACTTAAAATGTGGCTAGTGCAACTTAGGAGCTAAAGTTTTAATTTAAGTTTAGATAGCCATATGTGGCTACTGATTAATGTATTGGACAGCACAAGTCTAATAATCTCTCCACCACAAGTGTACCCGCTTCTAGTCCCTGAAACAAATAACCAACTAACCCCTGTTGACTAAACTAGTGAATGACATGAAAATACGAAAGCCACGTAAAGAGGTTAGTAACACTATCAGTTACTAGGTCATGTCTCAGTGAAATAAAGTTTTCTCATAAATTCTTACTGGTAACTTAATCTCTTCACAGAAATAGTGTAAATTACCTTCATGTTTAAAAACTTTTTTTTAGTTTGTTTTTTCCTACCAACAGAAACTACTTTTTTATGTTCTTCGATTTTTACCCCCCCACCATCAATCAAATATGTAATAAATACTACCATCAGTTGCTAATTAAACACATTAGTTGACTAATGTATAGTGATAGCAGATTCAGTGGATGCCTAGGAGAGAGGTGGGAGGGATTACAAAGTGGCACACATAAACTTGTGGGCAGTTGGTATGTTCTCTGTCTTGATTGTAGTGAAGATTTGATTTGTGTACACATGTCAGAAGTTTTCAAACTGTACATTTCAATATGTGAGACTTGGTATGTCAATCATACCTCAGTAAAGCTGTTTTTTAAAAAGTCTGGTTGAATACTTGCTCCCAGAAATATATCATGTAACTTACTAATAAAGGTTAATGAAAGGGACAGCCTATAATTGTCAAATCTCTGAATTATTTCTTCCCTTGTTAAATCAACTGAGTTTTTCAGTCCAGAAGTAAGTTTTTCCCCCTTACTTGCTGATCTCATTTGATAATAAAACAGTTGTGTTTATCTCGTACCAGGCACTGTTCTGCATGGTTTATATCTATCCATTTGATCCTCATCACAACCAGCTGAGGTATATTGTACCTCCATTTTACAATCGAGGGGACACGAGGTTAAATAACTTATCTAAGGTCATACTCCTGGCGCTGCGGTCGTAGTGGTGCCAGTCTTTGAACTCAGACAGTCCTGGTCCTTAGGCACAATAATAGACTGCCTCAATTAAGCTTCATGAGGAAAAGTATTTAGGATTATGTAAAATCTTTTCAACAGCACATTATATGTTAATTTAAATATATCTGCTTAGAATTTAAATACCCTAATCTGTGAAAATAACCCAAAATTTCAAAATATTTTCTCAAGATGCTACAAGTTAGCATGTGACACTAGTAATATCTGTATTATTGCTCTTATTTAGCCTTTAAAGTAGCTTCAGTCATAAAAACTGATTTTATCCCTACCTTGTATTTTACTTGGAAACTCATTTTCCCTGAAAGTTCTGCTTCATAATCTCATTTTCTATATCTTAGTTTGTTTTTTGATAAGATAAAAATCTTATTAAAAACTATGACAGTGCAAAGTTATATTAAAATGAAGAATTTAAATTTTTGTCATTGCCTTTTGAACACGTTATTTTATTTTTTTGTTATTTTACTTTATTTTATTGAGTTATAGTCAGTTTACAATGTTGTGTCAATTTCCAGTGTTCATTTTCTATATCTTATTTTGTGAACCACTGATTCCTAGATGTGAATTTTGAACATGACTTTGATCTAACATAACTTTTTAAAAAAAATGTTGTATTAGGACTAAGAAATGTCATCATTAAGGACTAGGACATCATTAAAGACTAAGAAAAAAAAGTTTGTATTTTAAAGAAAGTTGATGTTTAAAATCCTCTCAACAAATATTCTGTTTTTATGCTATACTGTACCAAGTTTATCCAGTTTACCTGTATCTAGTTTAGTATAGCTCTTCACAGTTGACATCTGTGAAGTTATTTGGGAAAACACTAGAATCTACCATGTTCTAGAGGCCAAGGTTTTTTTTTTAACTGAAGTATAGTCTAGTTACAATGTTGTGTTAATTTCTGGTGTACAGCATAGTGATTCGTTTATACATATATATTCCTTTTGGGTTTTTTTTATTATAGGCCACTACAAGGTATTGCATATAGTTCCCTGTGCTGTACAGTAGGACCTTGTTGTTTATCTATTTTATACATAGTGGTGTGTATCTGCAAGTCCCAAACTCCCAATTTATCCCTCCTCACCCCCTCTCCTCCCGATAATCATAAGTTCGTTTTCTATGTCTATGAGTCTGTCTCTGTTTTGTAAATAAGTTCATTTGTGTCCCTCCTTTTTTTTAAGATTCCACATATAAGTGATATTATGGTATTTTTCTTTCTCTTTCTGGCTTAATTCACTTAGTATGACCATCTCCAGGTCCATCCATGTTGCTGCAAATGGCATTATTTTATTCTTTTTTATGGTTGAGTAGTACTCCATCGCACTCACGCATGTATTTATACATGTATGTATACCACATCTTCTTTATCCAGTCATCTATTGATAGACATTTAGGTTGCTTCCATGTCTTGGCTATTGTAAATAGTGCTGCTATGAACATTTGGGTGCATGTGTCTTTTCAAATTAGAGTTTCCTCCAAATGTATGCCCAGGACTGGGATTGCTGGATCATATGGTAAGGCTGTTTCCAGTTTCTTTAAAAATCTCCATACTGTTTTCCATAATGGCTGTGCCAAACTACATTCCCACCAGCAGTGTAGGAGGGTTCCCTTTTCTGCACACCCTCTCTGGCATTTATAGTTTGTGAACTTTTTAATGATGGCCATTCTGATTGGTGTGAGGTGATACCTCATTGTAGTTTTGATTTGCATTTCTTTGATAATTAATGATATTGAGCATTTTTTCATGTGCCTATTGGCCGTTAGTATGTCTTCACTGGAGAAATGTTTATTTAGGTCTTCTGCCCATTTTGGGGTTGAGTTGTTTTGTTTTGTTTTGTTTTTTGTCATTGAGTTGTATGAGCTGTTTGTATATTCTGGAAATTAAGTCCTTGTCAGTTGCATTGTTTGCAGATATTTTCTCCCATCCATAGGTTGTCTTTTCCTTTTATTTATGGTTTCCTTTGCTGTGCAAAAGCTTATAAGTTTAATTAGGTCCCATTTGTTTATTTTTGCTTTTATTTCTGTTGCCTCAGCAGACTGCCCTAGGAGGACATTACTGTGATTTATATCAGAGAATGTTTTGCCTGTGTTTAAGAGGCCAATGTTTTTGTTGAATATGGGACTGCAATTGGAATGCTTGAATGAAAACATTGTATATAGTAAGAAAGGAACAAATGAAACAGTATCCTCTGTCTGTATATCCCTAGTAACCCAGCAAGCCTTCCAAATCTGATTTTAGACATTTTGAATACCACTTGGGCTCACATTTCCAGCAAGAGGTTTGAAATAGCGCTCTGAATCATTAGCTTTTTCAGTTGCCTCTCAACTGCCGTGTAAATCGCGTCCTATGTGCTTGCTTCATGTGCCCATAACCCAGGATTCTTTACTTTTACATCCCTCCATTCTGTCCTTATCCCTCTTTTTGAACCACAGACAGTGCCCTCCAGCCCACCTCAACAGACTGATGCTGCCATGATGTTATCTGACTCATTCCAGCATTGGGCACAGGCCACTACTTTCTCAGACGGTACCAGTGCCTGACCCCATCCTGACCCTCTTCCTCCCCCATGAAGCCTTTCCTGGTTGCCCATTCTGCAGCTGCCTCCTTTTGGAGATTGGTTTTCTAGGGTTCCACTCTCAGCCCCCTTCACATCCACCTGCAGCCTCTCTGGGAAATGCCATCCACTCTCACAGCTTTTTCACCTCTAACTGCCTAGTGTTTACAAACCCACATGCACCATGCCTCCTCCCCTGCCCACTGAGGGAAACCCAAACTCTTGATTGTGGCATAGATGCCTCTAACCACACTATAAGGGCACACGATGTCTTACTCATCTTTAAATTCACATTATCCAGCCAGGTGCAGACTCAGTGGGCCCTTGGTAAAGGCTTGTGGAAAGGAGACATTCCTCTAACTAACCAAATTTCTTTGAGTTTCCTTTCTACCCCCTCTTCTTCCTAGAACTCTTGCCCTGCCCTACTCAGGATTCTGACCCTTATCTACTCATACTGTGTAGTCGGTCTAGAGCAAGAGAATGTCCACTCCTTTCTTGTTCATTCAATCCATCTGCCTCAATCCAGTGCCTACACTGGCAGAAAGGTCCCAAGAGGTGGAAAATTATTATCACCATCATCCACAAACCCTGATACAAAAATCTTGCCTGCATGTTGAATCTATGACGTTTGCAGATGACCTACGTAAGAATTACCCTTTTCTTCCTGTTCTATATTTGTATCACTTTATACGTGGCCCGTGGTGGGATGGCCAAGAGTCTGTGGAGGTCTGCCCTCCCACAGTGTGTTCTCAAAGAACTCAGTCTCTGTTTTGTGTCCAACCCTCAGCTCACTCCCTAGGCCGTAAGCAGGGATTCAGAAATGTACACTCAGTAAGACTGTGCCCTCAAGCTTACAATTTGGTAGGGGAGGTAAGATACATGATTCTGAAGTATGTGGCAAAGGATGGTAAATACAGGGACAGTGTCTTATGTCCCTTTGTGGCCTGAAAGGACAACAGATTTTCAATAGATAGAGAATTTATGGATGGACAGTTTTTGCAGTTGGGAAGGAGATACGGCTTTAATTTTGAGGTGGGTTAACATTGGAATAGAGCCATGAAGGATAAGCAGTATTTTTACAGACAAGGAGAGGCAAAGGAGTGAGAGGAGTGTATTCCAGGCTTAGAGAAATGTAGAAGGTGGGTGGGTAGTCATCCAGTTTACTAGAGGGTTGGAGAGGACCGACTGCAAAGGTGGGTTGGAACAGGTGGAAGATGGCCTTCGTGTCACACCAGGAGAGTAAACTTCATTTTGTAGTTAATCCAAACCTTCAGCAGTTTTTTGAGTGGGAGTATGACACACACACACAGCTTATTTTAGGGAAACTGATGTCACAGTTCACAGCTGGATCCCCCAGTGCCCAGACTACTGCCTGGCACACAGTAGGCCCTCCATAAATGCCTTGAATATTTATGGGACCACACTGAGAGCTGTCATTTATTGATGTAGATTTGTAGGGAAGGACAACCATTTGGATCCAGTATTTTTAAGTTGACAAAAATGCCCGTAACTTCCTTAACTTTCTTTCTCTCACTACATTTGTGATTACTGTTCCAACTATCATTCTTCTCTGTGATGACTCCCATTAGAAACAAAAATCCACCTTCCTGTATGTCCTCTTCACTGTTTGAGTTCTTCCCTCCATAGCTACACAAAATAAAGTTGTCTGATCCAGCCATTGTTCACACGACAGTGTGTCAAGCCTTGTGAACAGTCATCATGTCAAACCTTGTGAACAGTCATCATGTACAGGTTTCTCTTTTCCAGGTGAAAAGTCCTCAGCCCGTTCAACTATACGATGTATTTATCACCATCCTCGTCACTCCTCTGGAATTGGCTAAGTGTGGCAATGTCCCTTAAACACATGACATCAATATTGAACAGTAAGTCCAGAAATGTCCTAATTAGTCCATTTCTCTGGCTCTAAAGTCTCTGGAATGATCCTCAACTAGTCATCTTCTACCTAAAACTACCTTAAAATGTCCGGTATTTTACTTCAGGCACATTTCCCGTTTCTGCATCTCCTACCTCCATCCCTTCCCAGTTCAGTCCCTCATCTGCCTAGGCCTGCATCCTGTGTCCCCCTTTTCCACTTCCTTGCCTGCTGCTTCCAGACCTGTCCTCTTACCCCATGCTGCCATGTGTGGGTCAGCAGACACTCACTGAGCCTTTGTGATGTTTATGAGGAAGGCAAAGCCTTCACTCAGCTGTGACAATATGCAGAGGGGTGCACTGTAGCACAGACTCACACCCAGGGCTGAGGATGGAGACGGGCATTCCAGCATAGGTTTATGGAGATGGCATTTGGCCAACATTTTAAGAATGGGTGGAATTAAACGCAGAGTAGAAGAGCATTCCAAATTCACCAGAAGCTAGGGGGAGAGGCGTGGAGCAGATTGTTCCTCATCCTTCCTCTTCCATTCTTCCTCTTCCCAAAAGGGCTAAACCTGCTGACACTTGGCTTTAGACTTCTAGCCTCCAGAACTGTGAGGAAATAAATTTCTGTTGCTTAAGCCACTTAGTTTGTGGTACTTTGTTATAGCAGCTCTAGGAAACTAATAGAAGCCCCAAACTAGGAACAACCCAGATGTCCATCAACTGTATTTATTCAGTAAAACAGGTAAATCAAGTATGGTATATCACACAATAGAATACCTTATAGTAACAAAAATGAACTAGCCACAACCACACTCAACAACATGAATTTAAAAATGTTAAGCAAAAGACTCAAGACTTAATAGCACGATTCCATGTATATAAAGTCAAAACTATATAAATTAGTCAAAACTAATTTATGGTGTCAGGATTATGGTTACTCTCTGTATGGGAGCAGAGACAAGAAGTGGGCCAAAGGTCTTTTGGGGTTCTGGAAATATTCCAGTTCTTAATATGGGAACGGATTGCATAGGTTTTTTTCAGGTGATAAAAATATTTGATCTGTACACTTATGAATTGCATATGTTCCTGCATGTATGTATATTTCAATAAAAAGTAGAAAGAAAGAAAAAAGGGGGCAGATGAGTGTTCCCGGCTGAACCCGGGGGAAGACTTGAGGGATTTAACTGTATACTCATTTAGGGAACCACTGAGCAGAGCAAAGGGTTAAGAGTTCTGGATGGGTGACAGAATATGTGGTACTAAGTGACCTCGAGAGGAAGATAAGGGCTGGTAAAGAAGTGTACTGAGAGCCATCATCTGGCGTCTGATAGGCAGCCCTGAACAGGGGACGGTCACTTTCCAAATGCGTTTCTGGAAAACAACACTAACAGCACCTCTCGGTGGAAGACGACACTGCATAGAGAGCTCAGCCAGCAAGCACTTGGAGAGATAGCTGCCAAGTGGACCAGGAGTACCCCGAGCCAAGGCAGTGCAATTTAGAGGGATCCGTTAACCTGTGGGAGCCTCCTTGGCAGGGCAGTGGCGAGGATTAAGCCAACAGGTATTAAGTCTGGCCTCACTGTAAGAAGTCACTAATTTACTGCCGGGACTGTTCCGGTGCGTGGACCCGGAGGCCACTCCGCGCCGGACGCCCGCTACCCCTGCAGCAGCACCCGCAGGGTCACAATTTCGGCTGCCCAGAGGGGCGCGCGCGAGCCTCAGGAAGACCTGAGGCTGCAAACCTGACTCCGCCACCGGGCGGCGAGGCGGTGAGTATGGCTCAGTGCCTTTCCCTCTGATTGGGCGAGAAGAGGCCAGCGGGCGGAGACGAGAACAAAGGAGGAGGCAGTGATTGGTTAAGCCTGGGGAGAAGGCAGGGCCTTGGCAACAGAGTCCTAGGTTCCCCCCGTGAGCCCCGCCCCCTCACTGGGACTGCGGCCTGGGCCGGCGAGGCTATCTGTTCCCGCGGAGCGTTCTTAAAGTCTCCCAGTCTTCCAGCAACCGCTGACGCGACCCGCGTGCGGCCGACCACTGGCCAACCCGGGAGAGCAGGGCTAGAGCGTGATCCCCTTTCCCGAGGCGCCTCCCAGCTCTCCCCACTCGGCGGCCGCGCGCTCCGCCAGCTCCTTCTCTCCTTCCCTGCCCCAGCCCGGCAAATCCGGGGGTCGGCGAGCCGGCTGAGTGGGAGACGCGCGGTGTCCGAGGAGCCAGGCGGCGACCGGTGAGGGGACCGAGGGGCTGGGAGGGAGGGTTGGCACGGGGCAGTGGTCCCCAAACTGTCGCCCGGCTTCTTCCCTTCGTCCCAGGCTGCTCGCGTCTGCAGCCATCGAGAACGCCGCCCCGGCAACGAGTGACGCGGAGGCGCCGCGGAGCGAGCGATTGGCCGGCGCATGCCCGCGGCCGCCGCGCGGCTTGCTCCTCCCAGGCCTTGCCCTCCGTCTGTCCTCAGCAGGCCGCCTTCGGTGACCTTCGTGGCCGGCGGCGCCACGACGCAGACATCGCTAGGCTGAGCCGGATTAAAAGGGCAGCGGCAGCCACCAGGCTCAGTCGATGCTAAACGCCCGCTACTCTCCACTTGCCCTTCGGGTGGGCTGGCGCCTGGGCCCGAGTTGCGGGGTGGGGAGTTTCTGACCGAGGCCCCGTTCTCCAGTACTAGGCACCAAGTATTTTGTTTATTTTGAGGGGGGGGGGGGGAGGAGGTTAATTGGGTTTATTTATTATTGTTTTTTACTTTAATGAACCCAGGACCTCATGCATGCTAAGCACGCACTCTACCACTGAACTATACCCTTCTCCCTACTAGGCACCAGGTCTTAAAATGAGTAACCAACGTCACTACTTACTCTCAAAGCTCCCGGGATGCGGCGTGGGTCCACAAAAGGCCCACGCTGCTCTGATCCTATGAAGGAGGCTTCTTTGGGGGGTCGGGGGAAGGACTTAAAAGCTCTTGCAGAACGCTTAGGATGCCTTGGAAGTAGGGGTAGGAGTCAGACCCCTAATTCAGGGTCCCTCCTCAGAGGAACTGTCCTGAGCAGAGAAAATCCTAAAAACTCGGCAACCGCAGTTCTCAGACTTAACACCTTCCCTCTTTCCATATGAAGCATTATAGTAGTTTTCTTTGCTGAGTTTTCTCAGGCAGCAGTGTTAGCCATACAAAGCCCCCTGTCCAAGGTCATAGAGCTGGTAATTGAAGACCCAGAATTTGAAGGCTTGCCTCTCTGGTTCCCACTTAATAAACCAAGGTACAGTATTTGCAGTATATGCAGTGGATAGGGCTATGGAAGATCAGAGGACTAGAGAGACAGCCTTTCCTCCAGGAGCATAATGTTTGAAAGAATTGTATTCCCAGATTAATACATCGTTTAAAAAAAAATAATAAAGTCCAGCTTCTTGCTAGGCCCAGGGAGGGTGCAAAACACCATATAACCCTTCCCTCATCCCAGTTTTGGGCTGCTCTGGCCCCTCTGGGCTGTAGTCCTGCCCGTGTGTCAAAGGGACCTAGAGCATAAACTATCCCACTATGTATGTTCTCCCCCTATCAATATGCATAACTTCTCCACACTTCTCAGATTTCACAGGAAAATCTTTGCAGAAGAAACCTGCAAAAAGATCCATTTGAATCGTGATCAGGCTTGGGCACTTAGGATGGGGGTGGGGGGAGCTGTCATTCCTATTTCCACCAACTCCTTAAACATGTCACACTGGATCTGAAGCTGGAAAGGGCAGCTTCTTCTAAAGTACTGGACCTTGTTTCTGTTCTGGGGAAGAGGGAAGTGAGGAGTGGCCACTTTGGTGCCCTAGATTTCATACCCCATCCTCACCTAGAAAAGAGGCTGAAACCTTTTCAGAGTGGATTGGGAATCACTGTTTCCTGTTACTTTCCCTGATTATTCAGAATAAAGGCAAGTAGGGGGCTGGAGGAGTGAGGGTGAGGAGGTAGTACGGGAGGAGAGCCTTGAATGAAGGGTGGGGGAAGGGCTTTCAGGAAGTCGAAGGGCCCCAAAAAGGGCCAGTTAAACTTTTCCATCCACCTGATTGCTCCCGCCTCTTCCCCCCAGGAGAGTGAAAAGTGGATTATTTGCTTCTATCTGGATGTACATTTCAGCCGTCTTTAGGGGTGTCTTAGAGTCTAGAGACTGTAATGTCTTGAAGGCTGGGGCAACGGACTTTAGGGCTGGGGCAGCGGTAGGGGTTGAGGAGATACGGAGGATGTATAGAAAGGCCAGCAAAGAGTCTCCTCTCCAGAATGCAGCTACCACTCTCCGCAAGGGTGATCCACAGTGGAGCGCACAGAGTGAGCCCTGGTCCCCGGGGCTGCCTGGGGCTTCCTGCTGCGCTGCTGTCTGTCACTGGCTAGGGCCAGGAGTGGCTGGGGACTGTCGGGGAGAGCCAGAGATGGGCCACCCAGCCTGCCATCCCCCTCCTGTCCCTGGACCTGCTTAGCACCCTTGAGCTAGATGGCTCTGCCTACCCGCAGGGAACCTCAGGTCACATAGGGATAACCAGGAGTACCCACGTCATGTAGTGCCCAAGTCCCACCCAGGTCTTCTTTCAGACATTCACTTTCCTGAAGAGCAGCTGGGCCCTCTGGAGAGGGTGGCCAGGGCCTCATATCTTGGGAGATGAGAAAAGTGGCTGTGTACTCTGATTACTGCGGCTCTAAGGATCAGAGCAGTCAGTGACCTCTTCCTATGCAAACCTCTCCAGGGACTGTGAGGTGGCCAGCCTCCCTTTGTATATTATTCCAGAATTTGGAACAGCCATTTGGCAAACACTATCCAATAGAAATAAAACGTGAGCTACATTTGTACTCATCACTTTTCTTAAAAACAGGTGGAATAAATTTTAAAAATATATTTCACTTAAACCCAGTATATCCAAAATATTATCAATTCAACGAATAGCCAACATTAAACATTATTAATGAGCGATTTTGCACTTTTTTTTCCTACTAGGTCTTTGAAATCAGGAGTGTATTTGACCCTTACAGCACATCTCAGTTTGGACCAAACGCACTTCAAGTGTTCAGTTGCCACAGGTGGCTTGGGGCTACTGTAGTGGACAGCACAGCTGGGACAGCTCTCAGCCCCACTCTTGCAGCCCAAATCAGTTTTATCCATCTCTGGTTTCAAGACGGAGGAATTGCAGGGGGGAGGGTATAGTTCAAGTGATAGAGTGCATGCTTAGCATGCATGAGGTCCTGGGTTCGATCCCTGGTACCTCCATTAAAGACATAAATAAACCTAATTACCTCCCCCACACACACACAAAAAAAAAGATGGAGAAATTGTGAGATGATCACTTGCCTCTTCATCACACCCCAGAAATGCTGGCCTGGTAGAAAAGATAACCAGGGAAGAAAATCTTATGTTGGCTGAACAGCACAACTCAGAAGAAAAAGAACTGCACTGCTCTCACAGTAGATTGTTAGTAAATGCACTGAACCCTGACTTAAGTCCAGCACTCTTGTGAACAGTTAGATATGGCATGAGATGCCTGCAAGATCTATTAAGGAACAAAAATAAAGTGATATATGAAACTCGGAAGTTTATCTTCATTACGAATATTTTTGCCATTAGCTTATCTTCTTAGTACGTGTTTTTATTGGTTATATGTGGAGTATTTATAAATATCTGTCTTTATTAAATGCTTGGAAGGTACTAAACTACTATAGTATTGAACAATTAGGACCTTTTAACATTTCATACATAATGACCCCGTTCCCTCTTTCCAAGCCTTCCCTGTACTTACGGGTTTTTTTTTTTTTGCGTTCTTTTTTATTGAAGTATAGTCAGTTTACAACGTGTGTCAATTTCTGGTGAACAGTGTAATGTTTGTCTCCTGGTACTTATTTTTTTCTCCAAAGAAATTTGATGGTATAACTTAAAAATTCAATCAGGAAAATCTTTAGGACAGTTCAGAAATTGTTCTTCGTTTGGCACAGTGATGTTTTATTTTTCTTTTAGATTTCCTGCCGGGCATAGACCCTTTCCTTCCAGGCAAGCTCCAGCATGGGGTGAGGTACAGAAGAGAGACCAGAAGGATACAGCCTGGCTGGCACTCAAGCAGCAAACCTGCACCCTAGACCGGGCTCTCTTACTCCACATCTGTAATGGGGGGAAGTGGTATGTTTGTTTATATGTCATTTGTGTATGCGTGTTTATGTTTGTGCATGTGTCTTACTTCCTTGGGCATGTGCCCTGGAAGGCAGTATCCTGGCAGAGGGTGTGTTTCCAGAAACATGGCCTGAGAGGAGCAGTTGTCTCCAGAGACCCCCAGGTGAGGGGGAACACTCACCTAGGCATAAGCATTAGCCTCTTTGGCATTTGGGATCAACCACTGACTCTTGAAGGAAGGTTTTATTCATAGGAGGGCCAGCATTCCTTTGAATTTGACCAGCTAGAAATCAGCAGCCCAAGCAAGTGTCTTGGCTGAAAGTTCCGTCTGGAAGATCCGAGAGGCTCCCTCTAAAGTCTGCTCTCAGGTTGTAGAGAGGCTCCTGGCTCTGCTTGCAGAGTTTGTTTAAAGCTCATCCTCTTTGAATAAGATATCTGGGATTTAAAATACTCCAGATCCACCCACCACACGCACACCAAAAAAAGAAAGTGTGTGGGGTGGAGTCAGGTAAGGGGAGTGTCACAGATGAAACAAAATGCAAAATGCAGATAGACGCTGCAGGTGAGGGAGTGACTTGTGATACTATTCTTGGTACGTTTTTATATTTGCAAGTGTCCATTTAAAAAACTACCCTCTTCCAGGAAATACTTCCCTCTTCTTTCTCCTCCTGTGTCTGTCTCCTCTAATTAGTTTAAATTCACATTGTCCCTCTTACTTCACTGCTCCTGCAGGGCAGAGCACATCCTGCTCCAGAAGTACAGGAAGGAAGCATCCTGCATCCGCCACTCCCATCCAGTGCAGAGGGGAGCAGAAGCTCCAGAGCCCACCCCTGCAGGTTTGTGGCTATAAAGGCTTTTTTTCAGTTGATCCCATTTGGATTCAAAAGATGAGGACCCCGTCTATGGGCTGTTTTAATGACAGCTCTGTATTTAGGATGAATTTCCAACTGCTAAGAAGAAAATCGTGACTATTTTGTTTGCTTCCTCTCTCTGATCTGTTGGGTGACATGGCCTATAACCGATAACGACTGCATCTCATCTCCAGTGTCCCACTGAACTGGGTTGGGGATAGATCCACGGGTCCCGAGGGCTGGAGTCAGTGGTGAGGCCGGCCAGGTGAGGAGGGCAGCCCTATTTGTGCTCTAAATAGAGGGCACAAAGGCTGACCCTGCTGCTAGGTAGCTACCTGGACCAACTTGTCAGATGGAGTCAGGGATGCCGTTTGAGATCAAGAGGACAGAGCAGATCCCATCCCCATAAAGGGGCTTCTTTGCTACTCCGGGTTCTCAGATCCCTGGAGGTGGGGCAATGAGGAATGTCTGCAGAATGTATCCAAACAACCAGGATGCTGTGAGAATTGGAAAGGCTGTCCCTTCCTTCTCCTCAGCCTTCCCTAAAAATGTGAAAAGCACTTCCTGGATAACGCCATGAACTTTTGATAATATTCTTTGTGAGTTATTTATGCTTCCTTTTCACGCCTTTCCTGGGTCGTGAGATGCTTTCTCAAGGCTAGGCCAGGGGACTCGGATTGTGCACTGGTGTGATGTGACTGTAAGGTGTGCTGCCCAGAGCCAAGGAGTAGTACTTTTAGGGTTTCTCAGACACCTTACCTTGCTCAGGCCCGCGCCCCTTCTGAACCTTTTGCCCAGGCTCCTGCTGCTGGATAAGTTTAGGCTTCATCTAAGGCCCTTCCTGTCTTTCCAGCCCAGGCCTGGCTGGGTTTGCACTGGTGACTCAGGAAAGCCAGGTCTCTGGAAGAAGGTGCTGGTGTGGTCTAGGTCCAGGGGACTTCTCATTGCCTATCCTTCCTTGGTCATTTCCTAGGGCATCTTGAGGCCAAGATCCCTGGTCTAAGACCATAAAATAGGCTAGGCCCTCCTCCTCATCTCCTTCCTCACAGTGTACTGGAGGCAAGCTCCCCTCTGAGTCCCTTCTGCCCTTCCTAGTGGCGCAAGGACCCCCTCCCCATGTATCTAGGACCCTCAAGGCTTTGCCTCCTCTTGGAGAATGGGAATTCAGGGGATGCCGTAGCTGAGGAAGTTATAAAAAACAGGGAACCTGTACTTGCCCTTCCATTCCCCAGGGTGTAGCTGGGGTGACAGTGACCTTCTCCCTGCAGGGCTCACAGTACATGGCACATCTAGCTGCAGCTCACCTTCGAAAAAGCCACAGCACCTGCTCATGAGAGAAGGAGCCCTGGGATCCGCAGACCAGTTGTCCAGGCCTCTCCCTCTCCCCCCTGCTACAGGTCCCCTTCAAGGCCTTAAGAAAAGTGAAAGTAACTCACAGCTCCAGGACGTGGACCCTGGAGTGTGAGTGGGACACCGCACCGGGAGGGCGCCGGGGGCCTGGCCGTCACCATGCTGGCCGCATCCCAGGCCGCAGTGGGCAGGCCTTACGCGTGCAGTGAGTGTGGCAAGAGCTTCCGCTACAGTTCCGTGCTGCTGCGGCACGAGCGCGCCCACGGTGGGGACAGCCGCTTCCTCTGCCTAGAATGCGGAGAGCGCTGCCTGCAGGCCAAGGACCTCCGGGCTCACCGACGCGCCCACGCGGGCCAGACGCTCTACATCTGCAGCGAGTGTGGCCAGAGCTTCCGCCACAGCGGCCACCTCGACCTGCACCAGAGCGCGCACCAGCGGCGCCGCGGCCGCCTCTGTCGCTGCCGCGCTTGCGGCCGCCGCTTCCCGCACCTCCCCGCTCTGCTGCTGCACCGGCGCCACTGGCACCCGCCCGAGCGGCCCTGTCGCTGCCCGCTGTGCCCTCGTGCCTTCCGCCAGAGCGCGCTGCGCTTCCACCAGGCGCGGGCGCACCCGTGGGGGACACCCACCGCGCCCGCGGCCGCGCCCCACCGCTGCCCGCAATGCCCACGGGCCTTCCGCAGTGGCGCGGGACTTCGGAGCCACGCGCGTGCGCACCTGGCCGAGCGCGCCGGTGACTCGCCGCGCCGGCAGTCGCGTGCTCCGGACGTGCACCAGTGTGGCGTGTGCGGCAAGAGCTTCGGCAAGAGCTCCACGCTGACGCGACACGTGCAGACCCACTCGGGCGAGAAGCCCTTCAAGTGCCCAGAGTGCGGCAAGGGCTTCCTGGAGAGCGCCACGCTGGTGCGCCACCAGCGCACGCACACGGGCGAGAAGCCCTACGCCTGCGGCGCCTGTGGCCGCCGCTTCAGCGAGAGCTCCACGCTGCTGCGCCATCAGCGCAGCCACCAGGGCGAGCGGCCCCATGCCTGCGGCACGTGCGGCAAGGGCTTCGGGCAGCGCTCCGACCTGGTGGTGCACCAGCGCATCCACACGGGCGAGAGGCCCTTCCCGTGCCCGGAGTGTGGCCGCTGCTTCAGCGACCGCTCCGACCTCACCAAGCACCGGCGCACGCACACCGGCGAGAAGCCCTACCGCTGCGAGGTGTGCGGCCGGCGCTTCACGTGCGTGTCCAACCTCAACGTGCACCGGCGCAACCACGCCGGTCACAAGCCGCACAAGTGCCCTGAGTGTGGCAAGGCCTTCAGCGTGGGCTCCAAGCTGACGCTGCACCGCAAGACGCACCTGGGCGAGCGGCCGGCCCAGTGTGCGGAGTGTGGCAAGTGCTTCAGCCACAGCCGCTCACTGTCACAGCACCAGCGGGCGCACACACGGGCTCGCGCTGCCGCCGCCGCCGCCGCCGCCGCCACCCAGGCCATGGCAGGCACTGCCCTTATCTATGCTGGCCAAGCTGAACAGGAAAAGCCGGGACTCTTTGTGTCTCAGTTGAGAGAGACTTGCTGAGAGGGTTCTCAGGAGTGGGCTAGACAAGCACTTACATACTATGAGACGGGGCGGGGGAACAACTTGCAGATGGGGGTCTGTGGAAAGGCAGTGTGGCCCGTTGCCTTTCTCCATCTCTGTTGCTGCGCCCCTACGCCTCCTTTCCTGGTCAGCTCTTTGCCTATTCTCAGCCCTTCCTTCGCCAGCTCTGGGTGTAGGTGCCAGGAGAACCTCCCGGACCCCAAGTACTGGTGTGTCCTAGCGCTGTTTCTCTGCTCTCAGGCGTCTCCTGTTATCTACCAGGGTTCTGTCTTTTCTTGTCCCATCTCCTTTTTCCAGCCCCGAGTGTCCGCTACCTCTCCTTTCCGGGTACTCCTGATGTCCTGCTGCTTCAGGTAATGGTCATCACAGACGTGGCCAGAATCACATCCCTCCCGCCCCGTGGCCTTCCTGCCTCTTCCTTCCAATTTTACTCTCAGTCTCTCTGCTGCTCTCTCCCTCAGCTTCTGAGAGATAGGGACTTTGCAGGCAAAGAGATAGTGAGAGAGCTCACCTCACTAAACGGTTATCTCCCCACCAGAAGCACCCAGAAGGGTACTTCACACCACGTGAAGGTGGGCGGAAGCTCTCAGCATGGCCCACGGGCCAGACCTGATGGTGTACAAATCAAGGTGCCTCTCAGCACATTAGCCCTGGGACCCGGGCCAAGAACACAGGGGTCTACAAAGCCTGGCACTGCCACGTGGAGTATGAATGTTTTAGCCCTATCAAGCTTGGAGCCATGGTGAAACTGAGCTCCACAGAGGTGACAGTGCAGGGTGGAAAATTCCCTGGAATTAGCCAGTGATTTTTTTTTTTTTTTTTTTTTTTTTTTTTGCTTGCAGGTGGTGAAATAAAGAGTTGTCTGGGTTCCAGATGCCAAGGGCTTCCCTTTGTCAAACTTGAGGCCCAGCAATCTTGCATGTGTGGCTCCCTCATTTTTGCACTGGAAGGCAAGACCCTTCAGGGGCTTATACATTTGGTTACAGGAGAGTACCAGCGGGGCCCATCACATGCCTGTATCCCCACCCCAGCACATCCCCTGGAATGACCAAGCACTCTCCATACTATCGGCCTGCCTTGCTTGAGTGCAAGAGCAGGCGTGACACTCCACAGGAAAGGCACTGCAAAGTGCCAGTGCAAACTCAGAAAGAAGGCTGGGTCCTCGGGGTGAGGGCAGCTGGGGGCCTGCAATCAGGCACATTCTAGCCAAGCCTGCTTCCAAAGGAATCAAGATTCCTGCACCTGAGGTGCCAAAAACACTTGCTTTGCCCACACAAGTTCATGTAAAATACTGGGTTTATTGTGTCCTTTAGGAAGACTAAAGTTGCCTGGCTCCCCTAGAGCCCTGTCTTGCCCCTACCCTGCACTCCCCATCACCCTAGTTCCCAGGGACCAGGCATCTGGCTTTTTTTTTTTTTTTTTTTTTGCTGCTTTTCAGTCCCTGGGGCCTGGCTCCACAAATTCCAGGGAATGCCCTCTGCTAAGGGAGCAGCGTGGAAGCCTGAGGAGCCAGAGGGGGGCTGGACCCCTCCTCTGCCCCCAGGGATGCAGGGGCAGAGATGCTGGAACAGGACTCCAATGGACCAGATGATTCTTGTGGAGCCAGGAGCAAGGCTGGGTGGCTTTTGCTGCAGTGAGCTGCCACACTGTCTGGCTTCTCGAAGCGCTTGCCGCAGAACTCACAGGGGAAGCGCAAGGCGGCCGCCGTCTCCGCATGCTTGCGCCGGTGCCAGTTCAGGGAGGCCTTCTGGCGGCAGGTGAACCCACAGATCTCACACCTGGGCCAGGGACAGCAGAGGGAAGGAAGGGGCCTCAGAGCATCTTGGCTTCCCTAGGGCTTCCTCCTGCTCCCAGCCTCCCAGGTGTCCTGCCAGCACCTCCCCATTCCCACCTATCCCCCCAACAAACCCCCCCACCCCCACCCCGGCCCCTCCCCAGGCTCCCCTCCCCACACTCACTGCAGGGGTTTCTCTCCGGTGTGGATGCGCCGATGGATGACCAGGTTGCTGCTGGTGCGGAAAGACCGGGCGCAGAACTCGCAGATGTAGTCTCGGGTATCTGTGGGCAGATGGGGGAGACCCCAGCACCCATCCCCAGGCTGTGGGCCCTCCTTGGACCACCAAAGGAATACGGCCCCCGTTCAGCCTGCCTATCACACTTCTCCCAGCCCCCCAGCAGTGCCCTGTGAACTGTCAGCCGCCCTGCAGGTGTCAAGAGCCTACCCCTCTCCCTTTCCCCCGAGCCTGCCCCCCCCCCGCCAGCTCTAACAGCACCTGCCCATTGCCCATATAGAGCAGATCTCACAGGCCCCCTACACCTCCACGCCTCAGGGCCTGCAGCAGAGAGGCCATCCTGTAGACCCCTGACCTGCCACTACACTGTCCGCCCTGCCACCCAACCACACAGGCACACCGTCGGCCTCCATCCCCATCACTCTCCTGTGCAGCTCAGGCTCCAGGTCCTCTCCGCAGCCACCACCACTGCTGTCAGTTTGTTTTCTACGTGTCGGGCGCTCCACTCCCCTTCTCCCTGACCTTCACTGACCTGGTCTCCCCATCCCTTCTCAGCCACCACTCCCAGGTCAAGCCCCATTACTGCACCACCTTGAAATCACAATTTCAAGCATCCCAGTTCCAGCCAGGGCCTCCTACCTTTTCCTGTTACAGCCTGTCCCATGCTTCCGGGCTGCCAGTCCAGCGGCCCGCTGCCTTCCCACCATCCTCCTATTCCCCTCCTCACCCAGCTTGTATCTTTGTAGCCTTCCTTGACTCACACTAAGACCCAAACCAGGATAAATACAACCCCTGGCCAGCTCCAGGCCGGCACGTGTGTGCTGGTGGGCATGGAGTGGGATGGCGAGGTGGGGTGGGGATTGGGGGCCAGAAACACAAACTACAAATCGCCCCCACCCCCCACCATCCTCCCCAGCTCTACTTTCAATCACAACCACAAGTCTCACGCCCCCCCCATCCCACCCCCTGCAATGCCTCTGCATTTCCCTGGTCCGTTCCCCACTTTCTAGAGTCTACAAGGGCATTTGCCACAGGACTTCCTCTCTCCACCAGCCTCGCTCAGCAGTGACCTCGTTTTATAAGCCACCAAGAAGAGAGAACCCAGGAGAGGATGCCCACGCCCTCTTCCCACCTAATCCACCAGCCAGCCTGCTTCTGTGCCTGTGTGCGCATGGTCCCTGCTCCCCTGCGGCTGCCCTCCCGCTGTGCCCAGACACACCCCGCCTCACCGACCTGAGGTTGCCCGCCCCTCTGGCAGCAGCAAGCCTTTCCTCCCTGTGGGCTCATTCCCATCTCTGTGCCCCAAGCCCACAGCCCTCCAGCTTGGACCCATTTCTCTGCTTGTCTTCATAGCAAAGCTCCAAAGAGTGGTCCATGCCTGCTGTCTTCACTTCTTTAGCTCCTCTCTGCTTTGACCCCTCTCTGTTCTGCCTGTCACCTCCCTTGGCATATACCATTTGGTCATCTAGTCAAGGATGGCTTCCCCCCAGCCTTTCTGGGGGCCTGTCCACATCCTCCTCTTACGCAGCTCTGAGGCACTGGCGCAGCTCAGCCCTCCCTCCTCCTGGAGCACTTTCTCCACTTGGCTCCTTCGTCTGCCTCACTGGCTCCTCTGCAGCTGCCCTTCCCACCTGCCCCACTCAGACATCTTCTCTGCCCACGTTCACTCCCTCCCTGTAGGTACCATCCGCCCACAGCTCCAAATACCACCCATGTGCTCATGATGAACATATCTTCTTCTTTCGCCCAACATCTCCTCTGAACTCCAGATTCACATTTTCTGGGATACCTAATTAGCATGTTCCCAAAAAACGTCCCTTCCTTGAAACCTGCTTCTCCCACATTTTCAGGAAATCCCATCACCAGTCCTCCAAGTCACCCCCGACTCCCCGCTGCCAGTCCTACCCGTGGGCAATCTGTCCTTCCTACAGCAGTCCTGGTTCCCTCTTCACTCTCCTGTCAGCCTCCAGCCACTTCCCACCAACTTGGCTCCATGGGTCCAGGTTGGCATCGTTACGCACTGCACATTTCCTGTAATGTCCCCTATCCTCCACATGACAGCCACAATGCTCTTTTTTAAATTCAGTGTCCTTCTGCTGTTCAAGACCCTGAGATGGTACCAAATTCATCTGGCCAGGAGCCAAGCCATCCTGATGGTGGTCTTAGAGGCCCCCACTACCTATCTGACCTCTCTTGCTTCCTTTCTAACCTCCTGGCCTCCTCACCACTCCTGGAACATGACACACAGATAGATACCAGTTTAGGGGCCCTCACACGCTGCCAGTGAATGTGGTGAAGCCTCCATTCCTCCCTCCCTTCACTTAGGTCTTTGCTCAAAGCACCTTCCGTTTCTCCAAAACCAGCTCCTCCCTCTTGCTCTCCTTCCTTCCCCTGCTTTCACATCTCTTCGGAGCACGGTATCACTAGAGTGGACACCTTATAAAATGAGGGCTTTATTCACTGCTGTATCCCAGCATCTAGAACAGTTTAAAGCAGGCGGGTGCTCAACACAGAGAATGCAAGATGGGTGTTTAGTTCAGCGAGAGTTACCCCACAGAGAGTTGTGGCAAGACCTGGAGATAGGAGGTGATGGGCCCCACTGGGGGGTGAAGGGACGCACAGAGGGAGGTGAGGAGGCATTTCCACCACTCACCACTGTGCAGCTTCACATGCTCCTTTAGGTGTTTCTTAAAGTTGAAGGACTTCCCGCAGGCTGGCTCTGGGCAGGAGAAGGACTTTTGGTGGATGTGCTGGTACTTCTTGTGGTGCTAGGGAAGGAAGCAAGGGAGACCACCAGAGCTGACCCAGCAGGCGGGGCTCCTCTGTCCTCTCCCCAGGCAGTTCTCCTTGGTCACCGCCAGCTCACATCATCCCGGCCAGGTCTCACCTACACGTGAGCACCCCGATCCCATCCCTTCCTGACCCCAAACTCTGCCCTCACTCTATCCTGCCCTCAACTTCCATTATCTCATCACCTTGTCACAACGGCACCTTGCAAAGCCCAGTTTCCTGAACAATGGGCCATTCTGGTGATACTCTTGGTCCCCTAACCATGGACTTGTCATCTGCCAGGGATGGGAACACATTTTGGGTAGACCTGATTACCCTCTTTGATAACAGTATTAACATACAACCATATCATTCAGATTGGTTTTTTATTAATACTTCACCACGGGATTATAACATTTTGACCTAAGTCTGCTTTGGAAACACACACATACACACACACTCTTTCTCTCAACCTGGAACAATTTTAAGGGTAGTGTGTTCTTCAGCCTTAACTCCTGGTATTTCTGGGAAATATTTCTCTCTTTATCTGGCCTAATTTCGCATCCTGGCTCACTCAGTTGCATGGGTTTTCCCCTTCTCCATAGTCTGACTTTCCCATAATTAAACTGTCTCCTTTGTTAACAGACTCCAGTATGTCTGACCAGCCCTGCTGAATGTTCTTCTCAGCCCAGAGCTTCACCACCACTAGGGGACCTTCCCCCTCTTCCAAATCCCATCCACCCAGGCCTCACCAGCCCTCTGGTCTGGGTCCTCTCCCAGCCTCAGGATCTGCCCTGTGAGGGCTCTGGCTGAGACTCTTCCTTCTCTGTGCCTCAAACCCCTCCTGCAGTGAGGCTGGGGACAGGACTGTCTCTCAGTCCTCCTGGAGTGAGGACCACCCACTTGAGCCAGCAGGGCAAGGCAGCCCGATGGACTGAGGCACCCCGGCACCATCACACACTAGCCGGGGAGCCTTGGGCAACACTTAACCTTTCTGTGTTCCTCGGTTTCCTCATCTGCAAAGCACAAATCGTATCAGCACCTACTCTGTAGGAATGTTGAGAAGATCAAAAGACTTGACACACATATCACATCTCCTTAGGACAGTCACTAGCACCAGGAATGCCACCATCATCTCCATGTGGCCCTCAGAGGGCCCGTGCAGCAGGTGGCAGAGGGTGGTAGCTGTGTGCCTGAGGCTTGGTTTGCTGCCTTAGCTCCCAGTCGCTGGTTTAGTGATTATTAACTGTAGCCAAGCTCTTCTCTTCCTGGCTCTGAATCCCCCTGCTAACACCCCTCCTTCAGCCCTCCTCCTCCACCCGTGAGGCTACACAGAACCCAATGCGCGCCCCTCACACCCTCACATTCAAATACTGCCGGTTGGAGAAGATCCTTCCACAGCCAGGGAAGTCACAGGGCAGCAGCTCTCTTTTGGCAGCTTTCCTGGGGGAATAGGAAGCATGAGGACTCTGACGGGCTCTCCTCCATGTCCCTCCTCTCCGCCCCCTCCCCAGAGCCCCTTCCCTCAGTCCTACCTAATTCTCTTGGGGCCAATCTGAGCAGTGTCCTCATCCCATGCCGAGGCCAGAGCAGACTGAGCCTGACTCCCAGGGCTACGGGCAGCAAAGAGGGAGCGGAGGGCCTCGAGGGAGGGCCATGTCCCAGGATGCCCCTGCCCTCTGTCTCAGCCATCAGGTTACCTGGCCAGGGGCTCAGTCTGCTGGGCTGCTTGAGGCGTCCCACTGAGCTCCGGCTGCGTGCTGGCTTCCACAGGCAGAGGAGCTCCAGGACCCAAAGAGGGTGCTGATGAGGATGGCGCAGCAGCAAGAGGAGCTGGGACGGTTGCAGGGGCCGGGAGTGTCTCCCCCTCCTTAAGTGCATGGGTGACAGGGGAAGGGGGTGGTCTGGGGGCATCGGGCTCACTGCTGAAAGGAGAATGAAGAGGAGGGGGGTATTATCTCCCTGGATCCTCAGCCAGCCCCAGCCCACTCCCAACCCCTAAATTGCAAAGATCCCAACTCAGACCAACCCTACCCCTACCCCAGGATCCCTATTCATACCTGCTTTCAGCCTTGATTCTCTCCCAGAGCCTAACTTCACCTCTTTCCACCCAATTCAAAGCCTCTAGTTCTTTTTGCCTTCCCTAAAGCCTACCCTGTCTCCCCCAACAAGGCCTTCCCTCAAATCTGCAAAGTTCTACGTTCCCCAACCAGCCACTCCCTCCCTCCTCCCACTCTGCTCAGCATCCTCCCTGGGCCCCAACTTGCTCATCTGGGGAGGAGCTGTAGGTCCACGGGCTGGCATCACTGAGCATCTCCTCTTCATCCTCATCTTCCTCTTCTCCGTCTCCTTCTCCTAGGGAGGGGAAGGTCTCCGGTGGGGGTCCCACCCCTCTGCAGGTCCAAGGAAGGCAAGCCTGAGGTCCTGCTCCCTCACTCCTGTTGTCCACCCAGGTCTACCCAACCTCAGACTCACCTGGGCAACCTGGCCTCCGGAGTCCTCTCATCACACTCAGATTCCAAACCTGTTGGCACAAATAGGGTCAAAGAGCAAGGAATTTGGGACTTGGGGGGGGGGGTGAGAACAAGTGCAGTTCTAAGGTCTGAAGTGTCGGGGGGGGGACCTCTGAGGAAGAAGGGACAGAGGCCACTGGAGTGGGAGGGGCTATTTTAGAGATGGTACATTCACATGATTCCCCCTCAAAAACAACATATAAAAAGGTACACCGTGGAAAAGTCTCCTTTCCGATACTATACCCCAGCCACCTCGTTCTTCCTGCAGGTAACCTGGTTTCCCTTCCTGAGATATTTTATACATTCATAAGTACATACAAATATATATTCTTTCTCTCCTTATTTTTCTACTAATGGTAAAATACCATACATCCTATTCCATATTTTGCTTTTCATACCTAAAAAAAATTTGAGGACATATTTCCTTGTCAGCATAGCGTTTTTCCATTGAGAAAGGATTGTTTTTAAAGAATGGGGTGCTGAGCTACAGAGATGGGAACCCTTTTCTTTCCTCCATAACTCATCTTTCCCCCAGCCTACCTGCAGGGTCCTGCCCATTCCCGGCCTCTGGGCACCAGCTTCTCTGACCAACACTTGTTAGGGGGACCGGACTGGACTCCTCTGGAGGTGTGGGGCCTGAAGAGGGGCCCCAGGAGAAGGTGTGGCCTGCTGAGCACTCCCACACAAGCCCCCCATCTTGGCCCCCAGGTCCCCGCAGCCCAGGCACCAGGCTGCACTCTCGGCTGTGAGCATGAGACAGGAGCACCAGATACTGCAGACCCTTCGGGGGCACGGGCTCAGGACCTGGAGCAGGGGAGGCAACAGTCAGGGTGAGCTAGGAAGCCCCCACTCTCATCCTGGAGAGCTCACACCCAGACAGCCCTGTACCCCAACCCCCTGGGCAACCCTGGTCCCTAATCCAGTTTACCATTCTTCAGAGCCCAGACCCCAAGACTTTGAGATAGTGCTCCCTTCTCCACAGGCTGCCCCCATCAAACTACCTTGGACTCCCCAATTCCCTCATCTCTTCCCAAACTCACTCAAAGTTCTCTCTAATCTAATTTCTGGGTCACAACACTCCCGGTTACCCCCTCTTCCCTCTCTGGCTCCTGACCCCCTACCCTTAGTCATTCCCTACCCACCTGCACAGAGCTTGCAGCCTGACGAAGTGTACCTGCCAAGGGGATAAAAGGTAGGTCAGTTGGAGGCCCATGTAGCCAACTGCCTTCAGCTCTGGGCACTCACACACTTAAAGGGTCCCCTATCCTCTGGGGACCAAGTGGAGCGGGACAGGACCCTGGGAGGACACAAATCACACTGGCCTTATTGCTGAAGTGATAAATCGGTTGGTGATAAGGAACAGCGGGCCACCACTGGGAACTGGGGGGAGACAGGTAGGGTTCTAGGTGATGCAGCCTGGATGCCCTCCCCCAGAGCCCTTGACCCAGCCCCTAACCGGTCCAGCAGGAACTTGGCCAGCTGCGAGTGCAGGGAGAAGCCCAGCTGCTCCTTGAGGAGGCACCACTGCTCCATGTGGCCGCCCAGGCGGATGCGGCACTTGCTGCGACGGGCATCCAGCTGCCGCCGCTTCTCCCGCCGCCTGCGGGACGCGTCCGCAGGCGACGCAGCCATGAGCGCCAGGGCCTGCAGACTGGAGGAGACATGCGTGTGGGCCGACCTTATCTGGGGCCAGAGTCCCCGGCTCCATCATCCGCCAGGGCCTCAGTTTCCTCATCAATGAGTCGGGACAGAACTAAATAAACCATTGCAATAGGATTCGCTACCACTGGGCCAAAACAACCTTTGCTTGTATTACAGGGCGTGTGAACCAGCGCTATGGGGTGGGTATCGAGGGGATGGGAGTTACGGGGTCAGCATAAAAGTCAGAATGACCCGATCCCAGGCCCACTGAAGTGTAGACCTGGAGCTATGGGTAAGGAAATTTCAACTGGGGCGGGGCTGGGGGGAGGGGGTAAGGTAACAGTTCCATCTTGAAAAGGGCGCAGGCCTTTACTGGTTGATGAGGGAAGGACCAGGTCGTGTGCATTGCGAGAGCTCCTTAGAGTCGGGATGATGTGGGTGGAGCCAGGGGAGGGCGGGGCGGGGGTCGGGAGGGTGCCCCCCACCCCGTCTCCGGCGGCCCCACTGATCGCTCACAGTTCGTGGGACGGGCCAATTCTAAAGACAGCTCGCAGGCCGCCCGGAGCTCCCGCCGCGGCCCACCCCCACCCCGGCCTTACCTGTGCGCCCCCACCCGCCCTCATCCCGACTGCGCCTGCGCCTCCCCCGCCTCGCGCGCAGGCCCGGAGAGCGGCGGGAGGACAGGGGCCCACCTCGCGCGCGCGGCCGCCGTTTCTCTTTTAAGAGGAACCCGTCCCCCTTCGCGTCGGTGGCTCCAGCCCGGAACTGGGGCCAGGGCTTGCGGGGGGAGGGGAGGGTCGGAGGCAGGCGGCGGGCGCATGCGCACTGGCCGCCCAGCGCAACGCCTGCTGGGAGCCGTGGTTCCCGCAAGAAGCCCACGCTGGTCGCCGAGCCTTTGGGGGTTTGTGGGCGGGTCGCTTCCTTGACGAGCACCGATCATTGGTGACCAAAGGTTTAGGAAAATGGAATAATTAGGGCCAAGCTCTCCTCCCATTCGCCAACCCCTGCCCGTCCAGCCTGCCCAGGGACATGGTCTCTGCAATTGTTCCTACTTTGTACTTCAACTTCAGGCCCCCCTCCCAATTGCCACCGACAAGCTAACACGTGCGGGAAAATCGGCTACCTTAAAAACCAATTAGAGCCTTCCCTGGACCCCCAAGGCAACCACCACCTATAGCCTATTCCCTCTGCTCCCGTCAGAAGTCGTCCGAAAATTTGCCTAGATTTGCTGTGGACTCTTCCGCACCTTCCATTCTCTCTTCAGTTGACTCCGATGAAGCTTTTCTCTCCACCGAGCCATTGGAATGGTGCTTCTCAAGGCCACTTGGGGCAGCCACTTTGCTAAAGGCAGTGGTCAGTTCTCTGTCTGCCTCTCTACCCTTAGAGGAACATCTGACAATGTTAGATATTTCCCTCCATGCACCTCACCCCCCATCCCCCACGCCAGACTAGCTTCTGTGACTTCACACACTTCTCGTTTTCCCCCCTCCTCATTGGCTTCTCTTTTCCTTTTTTGGATCCTCATCCACTGTCCCAGCAAAATATAGACTGAGTGTCCTCTGGCTTGGGTTTGGTCCCAGAACCAAGTCTTCTCGTTTCTTTCATCTTGTTTGATCTATTTGGCCCCATGGCTTCAAATGCAGTGATGACTCCCATAATTATATTTCCAGCCTAACTTTTAAGCTCCAGACTCATACATCTAACTGCCCGCTCTACATTGATAACTGAGTTACAAACTTAGAGAACAGTGCCTGGCACATAGCAGTGACAAAAGCTAGTGGATACTATTTTCTCAAACATGACTGTGGCCAACACATAACATTTAACAATCCTTGCCCCCTCTCCTATCTCAGTAAATTTTGCCATCATCCATCCACTTTTCAGGATAAAAACCTGGGAATCCTAATTGACTCTTCTGTGATATTAACATCACATACATCAGCTAGTCCTGATGATACTGTCTGCAGAAATAGATCTTGAATCCAATCCCTTCTGGCCCTCTCCACTGCTAAAACCTTATTCCAAGTCACCTGTATTAGTTTTCTGTGGTTGCCATAACATTACCACAAACTTGGTGGTTAAAAACAGCAGAAATTTTTTCACTCATAGCTGTGCAGGTCAGAAGTCTTAGTGTCAGGGTGTCACCGGGGCCATATCCTCTGTAAGCGTTCTAGGGGACAATCCTTTATTTGCCTCTTGTAGCTTCTAGTGGTGACCTGGCATTCCCAGACTTGTGGCCACATCACTCCAATCTCTGTCTCCCTGGTCGCATTGCTGCCTCTTCTTTTGCCTGTATCAAATCTCCCTGTGCTTCTCTTTTATAGAACATTTGAGAAGACATTTAGACCCACCTAGATAATCCAAATAATCGCCTCATCTTGATACCCTAAAACAGTCACATCTGCAAAGTGTTTGCCAGATTGATCTGCTTCCTTCCACTCTCACAAAGCAGGGAGGAACAAACCTGCTTAAAACCTTTCAGTGGTCACCAGGGCAACCCAAAACCCTCACCATGACCTCAAGGCCTATGTGGCCTGGCCCTGTGCTGCTTCTCTGGCCTCCCACACCTTTTTGCTGTTTCTCAAGGGTTCCAAGCGTGCAGGAGGGGGAGTTCCTTCTCTCTGGAGCACCCACTCCCCAGCTTCTCATGTGGTTGTTTCCTTCCTAAGTAAATCTCAGCTCCAAGATCACCCATTCAGATTCTTTTTATCATTTTCTGCCCCACCGCCCTCTTCTATCTCCTTCATAGTACTCATAGTTCTCTGAAATCATTTTAGGAACTTATTTGCTTGTGTGTTTGTTGTTGGTATATGATGATTGTTGCTGTCCCATGCTTTCCTTCTCTATGGCCTAAACAGCCCAAATGACATGGTGTCCACTCATAAGCTACCCTTAGGATGAACCCAGTACATCCTGCCCGTATCATACTCTTGAATTATGGTACCAGTGACTCAACAAGATACTCATCTGCCTGGTCTAAGGTGGAAAGAAAGATTAACCACCTTATTCCAGAAACTTTACTCATTAATGAAAGTCCTTCATGAATCATAACAGGAGAACTCCATAGCGGACAAACAGAAAAAAACTTTATTCTTTCCCTTCACGGTCCCTTAATAGACATCTGCAAAATCCTGGTTCCTCTGTCCCGTGGATGAAATCAGAGCAGGTTCCATAACTCTCAGTCACTCTTAGATAATAAAAAGTCCTTTACTTGATGTGAGACCCAAGAACACTCTTTGTTCTCTCAGTCTGATACTGTTCAAAATAATAAAATTCTAAACTCCTTAATTCTCCTATAACCCTCTCCAAAGAAATCCTCTTTTCTTTTTTTTTTTCTTTCAGCCTCTCTTCAGTTTCTTACATCACTGAAGTAACAGATGAGCCAGGTCTCTCAAAACAGTCACCCTCTTTTGTTATGTCCTGCAGAGAAGCACTAACTTCTTTGGCTTGGAGGGGAAGAAGGGATTCTCTATATTTGTCCTCTACCTTAGCCCAATCTGAGACTGGCATTTATTTTTCTGGGACTCTAGACGGCACCTTAGCCTCCTTATCTTCTGCCCTGGGAAAAGCCAAATTTAATAATATTGCAGTACCCTCTGAGTTCTCAATATCGTCTCCCCAAATAGAAAACCACCTTCCACTCCCCTAGTCCAAGCAGGGAACAGCCAGATTGCTCCAGTGTTGTATTATCAACCCGCTGCTCCGAAATCCTGAGAAGACTCATTTGGAGCGGAGAAGGAGCACTCTACAGGTAGTTTCTGCCTTAAATTTCGAGTCCCCAAGACATCATCAATCCTGCCCAGGCCCCACGTCTATGCAAGAGACTTTCCCGCCCCTTTGCTCTCCCCGTCATCCAATCAGCGTGCGGCGTCTGTTTTCTCCAGCCAATTACTATCTCCAGGAGTCCAATGCCTTTTGTCCTCGCCCTCTGCCCATCAGTGGGCGGTGCCTGCGTCCCGCGGTCAATCACAGCTGGGCTTGGCCCGCCAGGGCCCCCTGTGACGCCATGTGGGCGGGGCGGGACGGTATATAAGAGATGCGGGGCGCCTCTCCGCTTGGGGCCTGGTGAGCTGCCCGCCCATCTCTTGTAGTCCTGAAGTCCAGCCCAGAAGGGCGCAGGACATGAAGGAGAAGGAAGCCGGCAGCCGGGTGACTCGCCGTCGGAGATGTCGCAGCAGCAGCAGGGGTGCTCTCCGCCGCTGCGGCAGGGGACACGGCGGAGCACAAGGCGCCGATCGAGGGGCGACATTGTATTCCAGGTGCTGAAGCAGCAGGTGTCCAGCGACGCAGTGGTCGTACTGCACTTGATGGAGCGGGACCTCTTCAACCAGATGGCGCGCGGGGTGACCCGGCTTAGGCGAGAGGGCGCGGATGTACACGGCGAGCGCCGGGCCACCAGTACTGCTGAGATCAGCGCCGCACTCCGGTCGTTACTGTCCCCGAGAGCTGCGCTTCATGCCCGCTCATCTTCCTTCCAGGCGCGTGGCCGGCGGGTGGCCCGCTTGCTGTCCGCTCTAGTCCGCAGGAGGGGGCCCTGCCGGTGGTCCCTTCGGAACAGGCCCCGCTGCCGAATGCTTGCGGGAAATCGCGGGTTTACAGATACAGCTCGGTTATCATCCAGGCTGTAGCAGGGGGTACATGCACCTGGGCCTTTGGTTTATTGCAGAAGAAATGAAGGTGTTTCCAGAGTAAAGGAAGGGACATTTGAAAATCAGGCAGGGATGTCATGGGTTCAGGCAAAGGTCCAAGCAGACGTGGGAGGTTAGAATCCAGGCACCTGGACCACTCCTTATGTCTCATCCCCTGTTGAAGATGGAAATAAAGAGAAATCTGATTTGCTGTCAGTAGAACCTGGCTTCTTGTGCGCTGCTTTGTGGGAGTGGAGGTCTTCCCTGGCTGGATGTGATGGGTGAGAAGAGCTCAGACAAAGATAGGGTTCCTCCAGTAGGGGAAGTGCCCTGTCTCCTCCATCCGCAGTCGAGCATTTCTCGTCTTAGTCATCTTCATTCCCATTGCACTGTTGCCCTTGCGTATTCAAATGGAGATGAGAGGTAAAGTCAGAAGGGCAAGTAGGGGGTGTTGACAAAACACTGGCCACCTAAGCTAGGCTTACTAGGGAAAGAGGAGCCTGAGATTAGAACTGAGGTTAAGGGGCAATCTTCCCCACCCCCACATAGGCCCCCTACATTTTTCTCCTGCTATTTTCTAGCAAGCTGGGACTCTCCAGCTAGAATTCCCTGCTCCTGCTCCACTTCCTGTGTTTGTTCTTTCCCCCTCATCTCTGTTCTCTCCCATTCCTGTTTCATTCTCTCCACTTACTGTCATTTCTTCTGTTTTATTTCTAACTGTCCCCTTTTTCTCCTTTCTGGCCCTCAGTGCCTATTCTTGCCTCCTTTTGTTTTCTGTCTTCTCTTTTCCTTGCCTCAGTCTTTATGTTTCTTCCTCTGTACCTAGAAAATTTCACATTTGGGCCAAAAATGGATCCAACCGATATTCTACTGCCATCTTCCACTGCGATCTTCCAGCATCAGGCTTCGAATACAGAAGAATTGGTGAGCTACCAACATTCTGAAGTCCTTTCTCCTAATTCTGTTCTTGTTGCATTCCCTTCCTTGTCTGTTCAATCCACTCACGAGACCATTTTTGGGTGGTTCTCAAAATGAACCATCTTTCCTTGCTTCCACCCATCAGCACCTGGTGAATTTTGCCCACCCCCCCCCCCCAAGACTGTCCATTCTAACCACATCATCAGACTTCTAACCAAAGTCTTCTCCTAGTTGAGAACTGAAGCCACTTCCACCGGTGAGAACTGGGAAACATGGTTGGAATTCCCTCATCATCAGTCTTCAGTTTACTTTCTCCAGGAGTATCTAAAACAGCTTGGGGCTGAACTTCCCATTTGGAGCCCTGAGCAGAGACTGCATTCTGCTGGGTTAAACTGTTGGGCTTCATGCCTCACCAGCCTTGACCCTCTATAGGCTTTCTCTGAAATTCATGCAGAGGCTAATCACATCATCTCTCATCTCCTAGGCCAAAACCCTAATGAAAGATGCTCTACCTTGAGAGCTAAGTAGACAGGACTCGATCACAAGCAATTCTTAAGAATCCCAGAAGCTTGGATGTGAGGGTGATCTGGCTGCGACATCTGTCACTCCATTGATCGCCAGGGTTGATTTGGCTGATCTGGCTGGCTAAGCGGGTGTCCCCTTCCTCCCTCACCACTCCATGTGCATCCCTCCTGAAGCTGTGCGCCCAGTCGAAGAGGACAACCATCTCCGATAGAGGAGGACCCTTTTTCTCGGTCAAGGGTATACGAGTAGCTGCTACCCCCTGCTAGAACCTCCAAACGAGCTCTCAGGAATCCCAGAAGCTTGCCATAGCTGTATGCAAAAATGGTCCCCATCAGTGTCCTTCCCATAGCCCTGTGTATCTAGAAGTCCTGGGAAAGGAAAGGAAATAAACTTCAAACAGCCCAGTAGTAAAGCAAGGTGAAAAATGTATTTAATAGGTGAGGACACGTGATGGGAAAAACTTCTGTTGTAAGGCCTGCCTCTGGTTATGCCAAACCTCTCCCTGGAGTGTGAAGACTCCTAGCATAATGCCTAAAACAAAATGCTTGCCCCTCAGCCTTCTCCACCAGGAAAACCCGAGTCTGGCTATTGTATCTGTTGAGACGACTGTTTCAAGTTTATTAACTGAAGTCTTGACTTTCCGAAGGCAATAGTTTCAGACTAGAAAGCAAAACTGAGAGGTTTCTGAACTACCTATATCTCCCTCTACCCTTCTTTCTCTATTTTTCTTCACAGTACTTATCACTCCCAACTTATTCTTATTCTTATTCTTATTCTTATTCTTATTCTTATTCTTATTCTTATTCTTATTCTTATTCTTATTCTTATTCTTATTCTTTACATCTTCCTTCCCTGGAGTGTGAGCTTCTTGAGCACAGATATTTCATCATCTTCTCTGCTACAACCCTGGTCCTTGCCCTCCAGGGTCTCAGAGGATTTTCGGGGTGAGCTAGGAGGGATGAAGGCAGATCAAGTGTGGAAAAGGCAGCTAACTCACTGGCAGACTGTGAGGTAAGGTCAGGCTGGGCAGAAGTTCCTGAGGGCCAAGGAGGCCACCAGAGGAATTAGTATATTATTTTGAGGGTTGTGGAAAATGCTCTTCCCCTTCTTTCAATGCCTGTGTCCTCCTTCCAGTGAAGGCTCCAATGTGAGAGATATGATCACCCCAAATTTGGAAGTGAAAAAGAGATTATTAGTGACAAAGATTCCCTCTTGATCAAAATGTAGTCAGGCTCCTCTGAACCTTCCTTTCTTTTTTTCTTTTGTTTTTTTATTTTATTGAGTTGTAGTCAGTTTACAACGTGGTGTCAATTTCCAGTGTAGCGCACAATGTTTCAGTTATACATGAACATACATATATTCGTTGTCACATTCTTTTTCCCCATGAGCTACCACAAGATCTTGTATATATTCCCCTGTGCTATACAGTATAAACTTGTTTTTCTATTCTATATGTATCTGTCAGTATCTACAAATTTCGAACTCCCAGTCTGTCCCTTCCCACCCCCCTCCCTGAACCTTCCTTTCAACTAGGCCTTGACCTTGGGTTTCCATGTCCTGCCTTGCGGAGTCTGATTTTAATAAGAATCCTGCTAGATCAGTCTAGTGAGAATCCCCCCACTCTTAATACCTGATCACTCTCCACAACTAATCAAGTTCCTCATGCCCCACCATTCCCCAGGTGGTATCTGATGACCCTGGCCCGCCTTCAGCAGAAATCCTGTTACATCCGTTTAGCAAGGGTCTCTCTACCCTTGATGACTCTTCTTAACCATTTTCCATCCACTGACCCCCAACCTGCTCCTTGGCTGTAAGTCCCCACTTTTCCTTGCTGTATTTGGAACTGAACCCAATTCTATATGAAGTCTCTTTTCCCCTATTGCAATAGTTCCTGGATAAAACCTGTTTTTACAGCTCTAACTACTGTTCGGCTCTGATTCTCTTGGATTCTAGGTGTCCTTACAGTGGAGTGCTTAGCGTAGTCTAGCAGATCTTTTGGGGAGTATCTGATTCCATGTACACCTTTGATTGGCTTCTATTGACTTGACTATTTTATGATACTGTGTGGGTAGAAGTTAACTTGTAGAAAACTGACAATAATGCCAATGGTTTCTGTCTGAGATCAAGGGCAAAGATTTCTACTGACAGCAATACAAATACAATTTGTCAAGAGATGCATCTGATTTACCTCTGGCAGAAACAAACAACCCCAAAGTAGAAACCGTACCTTAAACATCACAGCTTATTATCCCCTTAGTATATTAATCTGCCTTCCACCTGCTGCAGTCTATTTTCAACATTCCTTTGGCTGGCTGATATTAAAAACAAAAATCTCTTCAAAAATCTCCTTTGAATTGGTTATAGCAGCATCCAGGGCCCCACATTAATGAGTTGAATAAAATCTTGACATGTATACATCATTCATGTATTTTTCATGGGAGTCCTGTGTTCTACTTTTCGAAAATTATTTTTAGGAGAAGTTACCTCAATGAGGCCTTACTTGACCACCAGATTCTAAAAATAGAACTCCACCCTTTCAGGGCCCTGCTTTTGTCCTCACAGCCTGCATGTTTGTGCTGTCCCCTTCACTAGCAGTCAGCTTGCCAGGGCAGGGGGCTTGCTGTTTGTTTGATGCTATATCAGTAAAGACTAAATGAATAAACAAGTGAGTCAGTGAATGAGTGAATGAATAGTATGTGGTCTGGAGCACAGGAGTCAGGACTCTCCATGTGATGCTAAAGCACATTTACTGTCTTTGCACTGTTTTGAGAACTGCTCCCCTGAATTCTTTTTCAATTAGGCCTGACTTCTGGACTTCGGTGTTTGTGTCTCCATTGTCCAGTTTTAGAAAGAATCCTGTTAAACATGTTTAACCAGAATGCCCCATCCTTGATATCTGATCACCCTGAATATGTAATGGGTTCCTTGTCCTCTACCATCCCCCAGGTGATGTCTCATATGCTAGCTTACTTTCAGCAAGAACCATGTTAGATCGGTTTGGATAGAATTCCCCCTTAGTAATTTTCCATTCACTGACCCCACCACCACTCTTTGGCTATAAATTTCCACTCTCCCTTGTACTTCGGGTTAAATCCAATCTCTCTCCCCAACTGCAAGACCCCATTGCAGTGGTGTCTACACCTATCGGGATAGAGCCCTTGAATAAAGTCTTCCTTTCAGTGCTTTAACAAGTGTCGTGGATGAGTAACTTTTTTTTTTTTAAACACCGATCCCCCATTATCTCTTAACCACAGCTGTGTGACTTGGCAGAGGAAGAAGGGTGGACGTTTAAGGATGGATATGCCAAGGACAATAAGGCAGAAAGCCCTAATGATAATGAAACAACAGCAATCACTGTCACTCTGTGGCAAGCCTATTTCTACGTGCTTTCCATGTATTCCCTCAACTAGCCAGTTTCCCCAACGCGGGTCGGGAATGTGCGGCGGGAACCCAGGATCTGGCAGTGGCGGGTTGCCTGGATGGGCTGCAGTCCGGCGCTTTTCTCTTTGCCTTTGATGCTTTAGTTTCCTGCCTTTACTGAGCCAGGCGGTCACAAACCCCTCTGGTTTTCCGGCGGGATTCTCCTTGCTTCTGTAGGTTCGGTAAGATGCCCGGCCCGCGCGGAAAGATGAGCGAAGCTGGGAAGTCTGGAGTGCATCGCAGACCCGGCACCCTCCAGAGCTTAGAGCGCAGTTCTCCAGCGCTCCGGCTGGGTGGATCCTGGGACAGCCTGCCTGGAGGGCTCAGGGACGCAGCGCAGCAGGCAGGCGCAGGAAGCAGGCTCAGTGCAGGCCACCCCCAACCAGCGTGTCAGGATGGCCGAGTGGTCTAAGGCGCCAGACTCAAGGTGTGCACCTTGCCTGTGGGCATTCTGGTCTCCGAATGGAGGCGTGGGTTCGAATCCCACTTCTGACAGGCGCTTTTTACCCTCTTCCCTGCAGGGATCTTTGATCCTTCTTGAGCCCTTTTCTCCGCCTTTTCGTTTTGTTTTCTGGGAAGGCGGCCACACTCAGACTATCGATCGCTGCCGTTCCCCACTGCCTATTTTTCTGATTTGCAGTGGTTGAATGGCCGCCTAGGTGGATGAGGAAGGCGGGTTAAATACCTAAGGTTCATAGACTCACATGACTATATCCTGTCTACGTCACACCTTTTACATTTAGTCTAGCTCACTAAGGAAACGCTCTCTGTGCGCTCCCTGGTGGTCTAGTGGTTAGGATTCGGCGCTCTCACCGCCGCGGCCCGGGTTCGATTCCCGGTCAGGGAAAACTGCTTTTCTTTTTTTTAATTAACGTTTTCAACCTTTTACTTAGAGGAGAATGTAATAATCGGAAGCGGGAGTTAATGTGGTTAGTGAGGGCCGGCTGCGTTTGAATCTTTGTCCTATGCCTGCAATACCTTAATTATGAAGGGAAGAACAATGCGGGAAGAGCTATATGATCCAAAGAGAGAAACCTGGGGCTGCCACAAAGGCTAGGTCTTCTACTGACCGGGGTTAAAAAGTCTCGCCAGTGTCTAGAAGACCATTAGAACAGCACATGTCCCCTAGCGGGGTGGCTCAAGAAGATCTTAGCTCCTCACAATGGCTTGGGCAAATTTTGCTCTGAACAGACATCCCAGACTTTGCCTTGGGTGCTGGGCTGCCAGGGTGACCAACTGTTCATCCTAGAAGAGTCAGAATTGGCCTCAGGAGTGATTGCCAAATCAACCAGTTGTTCATCCAGAGCATTCCAGACTCTACCTCTGACACCAAGCTGGTAATGATAATGTCCATCCTGGGTGCCTCAGACTTGTTTTCTGGTGCTGGGCTGCCAGGAAGATAAGCTAGTCATCCTCTTTGTCCCGAAATTGTCTGTGGCTACTGAACTGTCCAGTTATTCATCTGAGGTGTCCTGAGTGTCCTGGTCTTGGCTTTGTGTGCCAAACTGCTAGATCAATAAGGTGTCCATTTCGGGCTTCCCAGATTGGCCTCCAGTGCCAGGCTGGCAGGTCCACCAGCTGTTTGACTCAGGCATCCCAAACTTGGTCTCAGGTGATGTTCTGGCAGGTAACTGGCTGTCTGTTTGGGCATTCTGGATTAGGCCTCAAGTGTCAAGTTTCTAGGTCAATCAGATGTCAATCCTGGGCATCCCAGGTATCCTAGACCTGGCCTTGTGTGTCAGACTGCCGAGTAAACCAGCTGTCCATCTTAGGCGCCCCAGACTTGGCATCAGGCCTTAGGCTGCTGGGTTGACCTGCTATTCATCTTGGGTGTCCTGTGTGTCTTGGACTTGGCCTTGGCACTGAGCTACCAGGTCGACAAGTTGTCACCAGCATCTCAGGCTTCCTGAACTTGGCCTTGGGCACTATACTGCTGGATCAACCAGCTGTCCATCCCAAGAGTCCTGGACTTGGCCTCTAGTACCAGGCTGCAGTTGGCCAACTGTATGTCTTGGGCCTCCCAGACTTAGTCTAGGGTGCTGGGGAGCTGGGGTGCTGGGTTACCCAGCTCTTTGTACCAGGTGTTCTAGACTTGGCCTTGGGTGCAAAATTGCTGGGTCTACCAGCTGTTTTCCCCAGGCCTGCTAGACTTGGACTTGGGTACTTGTATTAGAGCTAGAAGAACTATTCGTCCTGAGCATCCCAGACTTGGCCTTGGTCACCAGATTGCTGGGCTGACCAGCTGTCTCTCCAGGATATTACAGACTTGGCCTTTTGTGCCAGGCTGGCATGTCAACTAGCTGTCCCAGGCATCCTGGACTTGACCTCTAGAGCCAATGTGCCACGAGACAGACCTTCCAGAAATCCTGGACTTGGCCTCAGGAATTGGGCTGCCAGGCTGACTTTCTTCCTGATCTGATCACCCTAGATTTGGCCTCTAGCCAAATCTAGCCAAATCTGGATTGGCTGCCAGGTCAGTCACCTATCTTTCCAAGGTGTCCCAGCCTTGGCCTTGGCCCTGGGCTGCCTGGTCAACCAGCTGTCTATCCCAGGCTTGGCTTCTGAATTGAGCTGCCACGTTGGCCATTAGTTTGTCCTGGGCTTGCCATATTTGGCATTAGGTGACAAGCATCCTTTAGGCCAACCAGCTGCCATCCCAGGTGTCCTGAACTTGCCTCAGGTACCAGGCTGCTGAATAAAACAACTGTTCATCCCAGGCAATCTGGACATCTTGGACTTGGCCCTGGGCATGGGGCTGCCAAGTCAACCAGACGTGTGTTCTGCACATTCAAAACTCTCCTTGGGCACCTGTCTGTTAAGTGGACCGTTTTTCTGTCCCAGGTGTCATGAATTGGTGTCAGGCATTAGGATGCCAGGTGGATCAACTGTTCGTTCAGGGAATTTAGGACTTGGTCTCAGGCACTGGGCTACTAGGTTTGCCAGTCGTCTGTTCTGAGGGTCCCTGCTTTGGCATTGGCGCCAGGCTGCTGAGTCAATAAGCTGTTTTCCCCAGGTGTCTCATGGATCCCAAACTTGACCAGGCTGCCAGGCTGCCATGTTGACCAGCTGTTTGTTCTAGGTGTTTCAGACTTCGTCTTGGGCCCCAGGCTGCTAGTTCAGCTAGCTGTCCATATGGGGAATCCAAATCTGGCTTTGGGTATCAAGAGGCTAGCTCAGCCAGCTGTTGGTCTGGGCATCTCAACTCAGCCTCAGGTGCCAGGCTGCTGGGATGACCAGTTGCCTGTTCTGGGAGTCCCTGGTGTGCCAGATTTTGTCTTGCATGCTGAGCTGCTAGGTAGAAGCGGCCTCCCACACCAGGTTGCTGGCTCAACCATCTGCTCATCTCAGGCATTGTAAACTTGACCTCGGGTGTTGGGT
The DNA here is from genome assembly GCF_036321535.1 of Camelus dromedarius. NCBI lineage: Eukaryota > Metazoa > Chordata > Mammalia > Artiodactyla > Camelidae > Camelus > Camelus dromedarius. The sequence goes on from NC_087438.1 coordinate 115,365,739, forward strand.
TGCCAGGGTGAATACGTGTCCATTTGGGCATCCAGGAGTTGGCCTTGGGCACTAGGATACTGGGCTGTCTAGCTGTCTGTCATGGGCATCTCAAACTTGGCCTCTGGATTCAGGCTGTCACGTCAACCAGTGTTTTATTTCAGGTGTGCCACACTTGGTCTGGAGCGCTGAACTACCAAATCGACAGCTGTCCATCCTGGGCCTTCTGAACTTTACCTCAGGCGCAGGCCACTGGGCCTACCAGCTGTTTATTCTGTGTAACCCTGACTTGGGCACAGTTTACAGGCTGCCAAGTAGACTGGCTATTCATCCTGAGCTTCCTGGGTGTCCCAGACTTGTCCATGGACTTCAGACAATTATGTCAACCAGCTGTCCACCCAGAGGATCGCAGTCTCGTCCTAGGGTTCCAGGCTGCTGGGTCAAGCGTTGTTTGTATGTTTTCCCAGACTTGACCTTGAGCACTATGCTGCTGGGTTGACTAGTTATCCATCCTGGGCATCCCAAGCACCCAGGACTTGGCCTTGGGTTCTAGGTTTCCTGGTGACCAGCAGTCTGATTTGGGCTCCTGAGCATCCAAGATTTGGCCTCAGGCACTGGGCTGCCAAGTCAGTCAGTTGTTTGTTTGGGGTTTCTTGGGCATTCTGGACTTGGCCTTGGGTGCTGGAGTCTACTGGGTCAACCAGCTGTTCATCAGAATGTTCTGGTCTTGGCCTCAGCACTGGGCTGCCAGATTGATTAGCTGTCTGTCCCAGGCATCCCAAACATCCTGAATATATCATTGATCACTGGGCTGTCCAGCCATTTGGAGGGGGGCATCCCAGATTTGTTTTGACGGCCAGACTGCTGCACAGACCAGCTGTTCATCCCAGGTATCCCATGCATCAAAAGTTGGTCTTTGGCACCAGGCTGCAAGGTTCATAAGATGTCCATCCCAGGAATCACAAACTTGGCCTCGGGTGCTGGGCTACTGGGTTTATTAGCTAGCTGTCCATCCAGGGCATCCCAGATTGGCCTCAGGCACTGGGCTGCTGAGAGACCAACTGTTCATCCCAGCTGTCCTGGACATAGCCCTTGGTGATGGGCTGTCAGGTCAAGCAGTTGTCTGTCTCAGGCATTCCCAGTGTCAGCCTTAGTGCCAAGCTCCTGGATGATCAGGTTTTTATCTTGGGCATCCTGGACATTCCACACTTGGCCTCAGGTGACAGGCTGCTGGGTTGACCAGCTGTTTGTCTCAGGGATCTCAGACTTGGCCTCAGGAGCTGTACTTCCTGGTGACAGCTGTCAATCCTGGGTGTCTTGTGCATCCCAGACTTGGCCTCAGGCCCTTAATGGCTGGGTTAACTAGCTGTTCATCCTGGGCATTCTGAATGTCCTGGTGTTGGCCTTGAGTGTCAGGCTGCTGGGTCAACCACCAATCTGTCTTGAGTATCCCTTGCATCTCCAAAGTGTCCTCAAGCACTGGGCAGCCAGTTTGACTAGCTGTCCATCCTAGGCACCCAGCTTTGCATTGGGCATCAGGCTTCTGACCCAGAAGCAATTGTTGGACCAGCAGTTCTACCTACTTGACTCAGATTTACTTCAGCACTGGGCTGCCAGTTTGACCAGTTGTCTGCTCAGGGCATCCCAGACCTGGTCTCTGGCCCCAGATTACTGGATCAAACAGCTCTCTGTCTGGGGCATTCCAAATGTGGTTTTGAGCACCAGGCTGCTGGGTCAAATAGCTGTCTGTCCCACATGTCCCAGTTTTGGCCTCAGTGCAAGGCTGTTGGGAAAAGCTGTTCATTCCTGCCATCCCATGTGTCCTGAACTTTCCCTCAGGCACCAGGCTGCCAGGCCAGCCACCTGTCTGTCCTGGGCATCCTGGGTATCCTGGGCTTGACATTGGGTGCTGTGCTGTCAAGTTGACTAGCTCTTCATATAAGGGGTCCTATGCATCCCAAATTTTGCCTCACATGACAAGCTGCTGTCAACCAGCTGTCCATCCTGGGTGTCCTGAACTTGGCCTTGAGAGCCTAGCTGCCAGGCCAACCATTTGTCAATCCCAGGCATCCTGAACTTAGCCCAGGATGCCTACCTGCTGGGTTGACTGGCTGTCTGTCCAAGGTATCAGTTACATTCCCTTAGGCTCTGGGCTGCCGTTTCTATTAAAGAAGGGTGTGGGCAGAGAGGGATGGAGGGAAGAGGAAGAGAGACAGAGACAGAGATAGATTGAGAGACAGAGAAATTGAGACATTAAAAGACAGGGGTGGGGGTACACAGGAGTGAGTGAACGAGATGGAAACCACAGACTTCTTATAACTGCATCTGGCAAGTGATATCCATCACTTTTGTAGTACTTGCAGTTAGAAGCAAGTTGTTAAGTCTAGTGCCACTCAGATGGGCCACATCTGTCTGGGGAGAGGGGTGAAGGGGTCAGAGAAGGCTTCCCCAAGGAGGGGTCATGTGACCTGAAAGCCAGGAGTGGAGGTCTGTGATGGTGCCAGTGCTGCCGGGCAGCGGTGCTCACTGACTGCTCGCTCAGGCCCCACGTCACGGCTGCTCACGGGGCGGTGGCTAGGCCTAGCATAGCGAGTTTGGCGGCCTGAAAGGCTGGGGCTGCAGGGGTGGGGGCAGAGTCCGTGCGTTGCCTGGAAGGGGGTGTTTGGGTGATTCTCCTCTCAACATCCATGCTTCCTCTTGTCCCTGAAAGCTGGCAGGGTCTGTTGGGACCCAGGGGATCCCAAACCCCTGAATGGAACAGGGGACAGGAGTGAGCTCTGGGAAAGGGCAGACCCTTCCTGCTGAGCTGGTGGCCTTTGCAGAGGCAAGCTGGGAGTCAGGCCCTGATCCTGAAGGTAGACAGTAGCCCTCCAGGTCCCATCTTGGCTCTCCTCAAGAGTAACTTGCTAGGCTAGGGAGGGGTGTGTGAGGCAGGGGAAGGAAAGTGGGCATCTGTTTCAGTTTCCTGCTTCAGGAGGAGGGCTCTCCCTCCTCAATGGAAGGGCTGGACCTCCCAGCATGGACTGTTTGGGGTAAGAGGTTTGTGTGGGTGCTGCTTCGGACCTCTGACAGGGGGTTCCTCTAACTCTGCTGCCCTCCTGCCTTCCCCCAGTGCCTTATCATCAATCCTGGGCCCCAGTCTGGACTAGTCACCAGAGGGTGTCTGTCAGCTTCCATACTTCTCTTCCCAAGAGGCTGATGGACTACACACAGTTCAACACGCCTCACTTGGATCTGGAGCACCACGCAGTTGGAGCTCTGGAGCCCAGAGTCCGAGCCAGAGGGTCAGGAGGGCTGGGAGGGGCTGCTGTCAAGAGGGATGCGGCTGGGCCACAGAGACGAGCAGAGAGCAGTCCCAGCTTACTCCTCTGGTGCACTTCAATTTGGAAACCCTTCCTGGGATGTGGACCTTGGGCTTGAACTTCCCTTAACAGCAATTGGGGTCTTTTACGTTTTTGCGGTGGCACTGATAGGTAGCTGTGTTGTTAGACAGCTCCAGGGGCAGCTGTAATGCCCGCTCTAGGGCAGGTCAGCTGCACGGCCAGTGCTCGCACCCACTCCAGCACCAGTGCCCAAGCCGAAGCCACTTCTGGTTCTGGTTCCAGTGCCACTTCCAGATGTGGGGGCAGTACCTGCTCCAGAGGTCCAGTCAGCTCTAGCCCAGCTCTGTGCTCGCATCACATCAGCTCCAGCACCAGCTCCAGAGCTAGAACCAGCTCAAGGGCCATCTGGCTCCAGAGCTACAGCCACATCCCAAGCCAGCACCAGCTCCCAGCACAGAGCAAGCTCCAGGGCCAACTCCAGAGCTAGCCCAGCTCCAGTACAAATCCTAAAACTAAATGCTAGCTCCACACCACCTCCAGTGTTACAGCTGGCCTCACTGCCAGGTCCAGAAAAGAGCCAAGGGCAGCTCCGGTAACAATTTCCCTTCAGAGTCACATCTGAGGCCAGCCAGCTCCAGGACCAGCTCTAGAACTCTCTCTGGAGCTAGCGCCGTCTCTAGCATCTTTGCCAGAGCTGGAGGGAGCACCACCTGCAGGGCTGGATCCAGGGCCAGATCCAGAACTAGAAGCAACTTCAGCACCCGCTCTCGTACCAGCCCCCCCTGAGTTAGAGCTAGCTCTGGTACCACCGCCAGGGCTGCTTCCAGAGTCGGGGCCACCACGTCCCCTGAGCTCCAGCCGGCTCCACCACCAGCTCTGGCACCAGCTCCAGGACAGGGACTGCTGTGTATGATCCACTTCCGTGTCTGCTGCGGCAACTGCTCTAGCATCAGCTGCAGATTTAGAACCACCTCCCAAGGTAATTACAGACGTAGGATCCACACTAAGTTCTGAGCCTTACCAGCTCCAGCTCTAGCGCTAAGTCATGAGCCGGAGCGCACACCAGCGTCAACTTCTGCCCCAGCTCGGAACCAGAGCCAGCTCCGGCATGAGCTGGAGTTACGGCCAGTGTCGGTTCCAGAACTGCAACCAGCTGGAGCGCCGACTCCAGCACCAGCACCAGCTCTACAAAGAACTCTGGAGACGGACGCAGCTCTCTCACTGACTCCCACGCCAGCTTCAGCCTTAGCTGGTCCAGCACCAGCCCCGGCAGCAGCCCCAGAGCTAGAGCTACTGCGCGCTTTACACCCGGAACCGATTCGGAGAGCAGAGACACAGCCAGCCCAGAGCTAGAGACGCCTCGCAGCCCTGCGCCAGGTCCGTGACCAGCGACAGCAGCAGCTCCACCATCAGATCCAGCCGCACCTCGAGCTCCAGCTGCTTCAGTGGCAGCCGCAGCTGGAGCCCCCCCAGCACCTGCTTCTGAGCCAGAGCCGACTTCAGCACCGGTCCTCGCATCGTGTCCAGATCCAGACCCAGCTCCAGTTCCAGGGTCAGAGCCAGCGCGTCATGAGAGCTAGAGCCAGCTCTGGTATCTCTGTTACGTTCTTTTCTAACGTTTATTTTTTAGGTTTACTTTGCTCTTTTTCACAAAGGGTACCTTCTAACTAACTCCTAGCAATAGCCAGCCTCAGGAGCCCCCTCTCCGCGGGGAGTGGCCCGGGCTCGCCAGGCACCTCGCTCCCAACCTGCCAGCCCAGACCACCCCCCGGATTTGGCTCACTACTGACCCTCCCCTCTGGCCGGGCACGATTCCTGACAGTGGACAGGCTGGCCCCAGACTCCTGTGGACCACTTTGCTGCCTTAGATGCCTTCTGCTCTCTGGGACCCAGAGGACTAGCTAACCTTAGCTCAGGACCACTGCCAGTGGGCATACTGCCCTGCCTGCTGCCAGGTGCTGCCCCCTGTACACTTCCTTCATTCCTTCACAGGTGCTGGTCATCACCATCTGGGCCCACAGGCAGCCTAGAGCACCCACTCACTCTCTGGGTCTGACAACGGCAGCTCTCTTATGTCATAACAGCACCTGCCCGTGACCCTCCTAGGGGTCCTGGCCCTGTCTCCTACCGCTCCAGCCTTTCTCAGGCTAGATGGGATCTCAGAGACTCCATGCTCAAGGCCAGCTGAGAGTCAGAGTCTTATCTACCTCCCCACCCTGCACTGCACCCCCCCTGGTAAAGGAGAGGCCCCCCCCCTCACATACCCTGCTCTTCACCAGGTGAGGAGGGGCAGCCGAGTCCCACTGAGGTTACCTGGTGCCACTGTAAGTGCCAGGCATCAAGGACTTTGTGAGACCACAGGAGGTGGGGCCGGTGGGAAGGGGAGATTTCAGAGGAGGTGAGAGGGTGATTGATTTTTTTGTATAAAAGGTTAAAGTTTACTATTATTGTAAACAGCAAAACTTGCACTTGAAAATTATATCAAAATCCCACTTTCGCTACAGCCTGGGAGATGTGGTTTTGTGTTCTTTCATTTCTTGTGTTTAATATGAGATAGACACGCTCAGTCCTCATTCAGTGTCTTGCAGGGTCATTAGTTTATTGTGTGCAGAAGTGAGAAAGGCCAGCCTTCTCTGAAGGACGTGCCCACGTCCACCTTCCACAGAAACTTTTATTTCAGTGTCATTAAGCTGAACGAGGAGCTGAGGCAGCGCCTCAGAACCCAGGGGATTCAGAGGTTGAAGGCACTTGCACAGGCACAGCAGCAGCCGCTGAAATCTGAGCATCTTTAAAAGTAACCCTTGCCCGGGCCGTTTCCCGCCCCCGGACAATGGCTGCCTTTCTACACTTCAGAGGAAGAGAAGCTTTCTACTTCTCCTGCTGAGGTGTCCTTTGACCACCAGTTGGGAAAACTGTAGATCAAACTCTGCAATTCCACGAGCCCAAGTGGGGGAAACGTATACAAGACAAAAACATACAACGTGGAAAAGAACAAGCCAGAGTAAGATTACTGGCAACCAGGCTGAGGGCAGACAGGGCTTTCCATCATAGTCCCCCTTCTCCCAAGGTCAGCACTTCACCTGAACTTGAATACTCCTCTGACCTCAGAATTCCTTTCCTTGTTTTGTTTTTTGTTTTTTTTTTTTTTAAATCCAGGGGAAAGATCTGTGATGCAGAGTTTAGGGCTACAGCTGGGTGTCATTCTGTAAGTGTCCCTGCTGCCTGTGTACAGGGATTTCCCGCACCCCCGCAACGCCTTGTGCAACCATTTTAACCCAGACATGCCCTAGATGCCACCTGTCCCCCGTCGGGTACACCCTGGTCACCCTCCTCTGGCTGGGTGGGGCCCGGTGAACGTCCTGTGTTTATGTCACAGGGATGTAAATCCTTCCTGCAGGGAGGGGAAAGATGCAGCCAGATGGACGGGGAGGGGGTGTACCGCCAGGACCAGCGATACGTGGGCGGCACAGACACAGCTCTCCCCGTCAGACACCGGAGCGTTTCCAACCCAGGTGGGAAACACACACTGCCCTGAGCTCACCCAAGCGCCCTCCGGGGCCTTCTCCCAGGACTGAAAGCTTAAGGGTTAACACCAGGCACAGCAGGAGGTCCCAGGACCTTACACAGCCTTCAGCCTGCACCCTGTCAGAATACACAGCCTGTAAGGGCAAGAGATAGACAAATGGTGGGGCAATTCTGAGTTACCCTTTCCTCCTCAATGGCTATAGGTGTCACTCAGACACACAGCAAGGCTCACCTCTGCCAGGCCCCAAGTGATTGTGCAAGGATATTGTTGAAGGCAAATGGGTGTGCAAGAAGCAGACACAGAAAAGAGCAAAATGGAGCAAATGATTGTTGCGCCACACAGAGATTGTAATGGAGTTGATTATTGATGGCTTAGTGGAATTTGGATTCTGCAGAATTAATGTGCAGGGAAAGACTAATAAATCAGCACAAACGGGCAAAGAGTGGTTGTTTTGCAGTGAGTGTGCGAGCATTGACTCTCAAATGGTACACGGTGGGATGCAGGAGAAGCCAGAAGGAGCAGGATAGTGAAGAATGGTTGATAACCTGGCCTCAGTGAGTGTTCAAAGTGCCTCTTGCAGTGAGTGTGCAACAAGACATGGCCGAATAGCACACAGTGGGTTGTGAGAATAGAAAGCCTGGTGGTGAGCATGGGAGAAGCAATTGTTAAATGCTGCAGGAGTGTGCTGGAGCGAAATCAGGGCGCACACGCATTAGACTGGTTTTTGAACTGCACATGGAGTGTGTAGACAGTGACTCTGAAAGGCAAATAGGTGTGCAGAGTGTGAAGTGAACTGGAAATGCCAGACGCTGGCTTTTGAACTACACAGCGCGTGTGCCGGCAGACGTCGCTGAGCGTCAGAGCGGGCCTGTGGGAAGTGGGCACTGGCTGAAGCAGACTGACCACTGACTGTGCAGAGGGTAATTGCAATGTTCCACCTTATGTGCCAGTGTGGCCAGGTCATGGTGCCAGGTTGTTTGGCTAAATTTAGCCAGTCTGGACGTTGCTGTGAAGGCATCTTTTATATGTGACATATTTAATTCAGCACAGTGTGGGTGGGCCTCATCCAGTAAGTTGAAGGTCTTAATAGCAAGGGACCTAGGTTCCCCAAAGTGATTCTGCCTTCAGGCTGCAACCCAGAAACCCCGCCTGAGTGTCTAGCCTTCAGCCTCAAGACTGCAGTGTCTACTCTTCCCTGGGTCTCCAGCCTGCCCTGCAGACTTCACACTCGCCATCCCCCAACACCTCTCCCTCTCTCCCTCTCTCTCCCTCTCTCCCTCTCTCTCTATACACATACACCTATTCTGTTGGTTCCATTTCTCTGGAGATCCCTGAAACTGATGACTGAGTAGCAGCACACAGGTGTGCAAGGCTTATGTAGAAACTGCATGGCCCACGCAAGTGTGCAGAGTTTAAAAACTAGAATAGTGTGCAGTGATTGAGTTTTGTTTGGCTCAGGTGTGAGAAGCTAGGTTTGGAAGTTGGATGGGGCAGGATGAGTGCACAAATCACTTTGTTAAATGGCGAGTAAGGGGTGTGCAAGGAGTAGACGCTGGATGGTGCTGAACAGGTGTACGAGGTGTGGAAGAGGCCCGGGTTCCAGCCGGCCTCTCGGGTCCCACCTGGCCTGCGGGACTGGCACAAGACCCTCTCCCTCACTGCGCACGCAGCTTCAAGGGCGGGCTTGGGGTCTCCAGAGGGGGAAGGCGGTGCTGCGGTGAGCATGAGGACGATGAACTCACTGGTGCTCTGTCTTGCTTACCTGCTGCCAACAAGGCCCAAATGGCAGCTGCATGATGTACCTGTGACACCTGGGGGGCCTGCATGCGGGACAGCGCGTGAGATCTGCCTAGAGCCCTGACCAAGAGACATCTCTGGCTCAGGATCCTGTGGGGGAGGAGGGAGGTACCGGCCAGTGGAGGGAGGGCGGGCTGTATTTAAATACTGTCTAGTGTTGGACAGAGATACAGGCCTTGGGTCCTGGGGCTGACCTGGGCCCGAGTGTCTCCCCCCACCCTGGGGGCCTTGCTCTAGTGGGACTTAGGCAAGGATGTGGTGCTAGGGCAGAGGGGGCCCTGCGAGACAAGCCACCTGCCCTGCAGTGCTAAGGATGGGAGGCCTATCAGCTTGGGTGCTGGCCTTTGCTGAGAGAAGGCCGGGGGGTGGGGAACCAAGAAAACCCAGCCACGTCACCCCCACTTCGAAATCCCCAGCACATTCCCAGCCTCCTCGCTGTGGGTCCAAGTGAACAGCGCCTCCTCACCCACCCTCTCAATGGATCCAGAGTGCCCAGTCCTGGCTGGGCCTCACAAGGAACCTGGACCCTCTGCACAAGCATCAAGGTCCAACAGACAGGACGTATTAGACCCCAAAAAGCAGACACTGTGCCTGAGACACTGAGGTGACAAGTTTCAGTGGAGAGGTGACATGTCCTGGGCCACACAGAACAGAGCTTTATTGCTAGAAGGGACTCTGGAGCAGGGTGAATGCCTTCCACACTGGTGCCTCCAGCGTCCCCCCAGGACATGTTGCAGCCAGTTCTCATGACCCGCACTAAAGGGACACGGTGGCGGCCATGACTTCCTCCAGCTGCTGCAGGAGCTCCTCTGGCTGTGGTGAGAACGCACTGGTGTCCACTCTCTGGAAGTCAGCGTGGGCCACCACGCACTCCAGCACCTCAGCTATGCGGCCGACGTCAAAAGCGGCCTGCTGGGGGCCCAGCCCACAGCCCTTGCTACCCCCCACCTGGCCAGGGTCCACACCCTCAGCCAGGAAGCGCAGCCTCCTTTCAGCGATGACCTTGAGGAAGTGATAAAAGTCCTTGAAATTGATGCCGGAGCACGACTTCATCATGACCTGGGTCAGAAAGAGCGGCCGGTGAGCCGCCACTCACGCACGGCTCTGGGCAAGCTCTTGCCCACCTTGTACAGAATTTAGGCTATGAAGGGCCCTGGGCACGGCCTAGCCCTCAGGATGGAGGAAGACACCCAGGGGCCGGACTCAAGCGCGTCTGAGTCCTGCAGTCTGGAAGGCCCAGTGACCTGCCTCGGTCCCAGACTCTCGCTCACAGAGGCAGGTCCGGTGGCCACCCCCCACCCTCCCAAAGACTGTAGCTCTGGCCCTAGGAGACCACACCCTCCCGTGGGACCGCAGGCTGTCCTGGGGGCTCCTCCACACCCTCCCCCCGCTGAGGCCTCAGCCCTGGTGAGGCCCCTACCCGTCCTCCCACTGTAGCCCCGGTGAGCCTCTCCGCACGCCCCGCTCCTGCTCAGACCAGCCGTCCCACCTGGCAGTGGCGGTGCCAGTCGGACATGGTGTCCCTCCACTCGATGATCTCCCGCTGCACCGCGCAGAGCTCCTGCTGCAGGAAGTGCCACATGTTGGCCAGGTTACAGCCGTTGACCCAGTTGTGGTTGATGGAGATGGTGTCCTCCTGGAAAGGGCAGGGCGCAGGCTGTCCCCACTAGCCCACAGGGGGCACTGTCCCCTCCCCATGTCCTGAGGTCTTCTCAAGCTGGAAAGGGCTGTTCCCATCTCCCGATGGGTGCCAGAAGGGAAGAGGGAGCCGGGGCTGTGATCATCTGAATCCACAGTTAACCCAGAGTGGGGCTCCCCGGGGGCTGGGACAACCCCATGGCTTGTAGACCCCTTGCCCATTGCTGCCCAGGAAAGCAACACGGGAGGGAGGGAAAGAGGCTGGGGGCCCTCAGCAGTGCTGCGTGCAGGAGCCAGCGTGGCCACAGGCAGGACCAGCCTTGCCCGTGGCCTGCCGTGTCCCACATCTGGGCTCTCCCAGAGGAACAGCCTGCCCACTCTGTGGGACCAGGAGGGGCAGGCTCACCCCGCTCGCTGCAGGGAGGCGTCTAGGAAGGCACTGAGGATGAGGAGGGCCACCTGGCAGGCCACGGGGCACAGCTGAGTGGGGAAGCCCTGTGGCCTGTCTCCCTGAGCCCTCAGGACCACAGCATGTGGGGCAGGGAGGGCCCACCCTACCAGGTTGTGGACTTGGTGGTGCCACCCACTGGGTACAAACACCATCTCGCCAGCCTCCTGTGTGACCTCCAGTGGTGGATTACAGAGATCGAGCCTGGCGTGTAGGTGGCCATCTAGGAGTGTGGGGGAGGTCACATCGTAGGGCAGGCCACCGCGGCTATCCCGCAGGAATTCTTCTTGCCCCGGTGGGAAGAAGAACCACTTTTTCCTCCCGCAGATGTTGACAGACCAGCTGAAGGAGCGGAAAATGTCGGCGTGGAACGGTGACCTGCACAAGAGCTCCTGTTGGTGTCTTGTGGCTCAAATATGGGCTGTGCGCCTTCTGAATTACACAGGCCACGCTCAGAGGCCTCACTGGTCCCCAGTTCTCAGACCCGGCCTGTGGGCCAGGTGGGAGGGCCAGACCTCCCCCACCCCAGAGCAGGTGCCTGGGCTCTTGCCACAGAGCAAAGAGGGTAAGTGGGCTTAGGAATGCCAGACCTGGCAGCCACCTCCATGACCTGGCTGACGGAAATCTGAGAGGCTCTGGCCGAGGACCGACACACCAGCAGGAACAGGAGGGTGACGGGGGTCAGGGTACAGGACGGCGGTGGGAGCAGACAGGCGGTTACCAGGTGCCGCTGGGCCCCATGTAGACGAAGCGGTAGTCATCCACGTCCAGGACGTCCCAGTACTCGTTGAGCCAGTCGGACGAGAAGTACACGGGCAGGGTGAACACGTCCTCCGCTGAGGAGTCCCTTCACAAAGAGGCGTGAGGCTGCAGCCGAAGGCGCTGCCAGCCCACCTCCCAGCACCCAGGTCCTGAGGCCATGAGAGACCCTGAGAGGTTTGAAGTTATGTGAATGATGCTGACCTGCCTCTGGAGCCAGCGCCAACTGCCAGGCTGAGTGGGCCACATCAGGCCATCCAGCCACAGCCTAGCCAACACGCACAGGCAGTGACCCAGCCGTTCTGGGCCCCTCCCAGACGCGCTCCAGGCCTTCAGCCTCTGGTTCTAAATGCATTGTCTGCGTCATGCTGGTTTCCCAACTTTGGGGGCCTCCTCTACTTTTTCACCCACACCAGGGACCTTGACTCTGCCAAGTGGATTCACAGGCATGTACACCAAGGTCCTTTGTACCTCGTCTCTCAAGCTCTCACTCCCTAGTCCATCCCCACAACCCAACCAATGGGCTCCCAAACAGAGGAGCATTCTAAGTTAGCCCAAGGAGAGGTGCAGCTCTGCCAACAGCACGGTCCCACGTCACTCGCAGTCAGAGGCCGTGGCGGGGGAGCCTCAGCACCAAGTCACCCGCAGTTCCCTAAGACACTGTGCAGGCCCTCTGTTGCCATGTCTTTGTGCACTGACAGGCGCCTGCTCATCCTTCAAAACAAGGCTCAGGTATCAACTCCCCTGTGGCCACCCCTGCCTGCCTGATCCAGACCTTTTATTTTAGGGTTGCCGAAGGAAATGCAGGGCACCCCATCAAGACTGAAATTCAAATAAACAATGAACGCGCTTCCAGGCTAAATGTGCCCCCTGTGACACACCTGCACCTGAAAACCCCTCACAGCTTATCTGAAGCCCGAACTCACCGCGCGTGAGCGTCTGCGTCTCTGAGCTCATCTGCGTTCCTGGAACGAGCTCCTGAGCTCTAGGACCAGAGTCTGGCTGCATCTCACCCACTGTCTGTTGGTCCGGCTCTCTCTGCCAAGCAAGCAGTTGTGTGGCAGACAGCACCCAGGGCAAGCTTTGAGCAGGATGCTCGTGCCCCTCGTGCACTCTCGGATTCATCTTGGGACTCACTAGGATCTAAGTTTTTTTTTTTTTTTTTTTTTGAGTCTTAGTTCCTGCTTGAGCAAAACAAGAATTTGACTGTTCACTCATTCGTTATTGGAGCACCCACTCTGTGCCAGGTGGTGCCAGTAGGTGGGGGTCTGACTGTGATCCCCTCTCTGCTAGTGAAAAGCACAGCCCTGGCAAGGAAGAGGGACACAAAATTCTGAGGGCCACCTCAGAGTATGAGTGCCAGCAGAAGGCGTGGAGCTGCCCAAGGAAGCGAGAGGTTTCTTAAAGCAGCGTCCTTCAAGCTCCTCAGGAGGAAGAAGTTTGTGGTCGACGGGGACAGACCTCAGAAGGCCTCGTTAAAGTGTTGGCCTCATTGCTTGTTAGCAATGGAGACCTTAAACGGGCAGGACACAGTCCTGCCGGAAAGATCTTTGGGACTTCAGTGAGTCTAGCAGCAGGGTGCGGGATTTGAGCTGGGGCAGCTAGTCTGGAGACTGGCAGCAGCCAAGGTGGATGAGAGCAAGCCTGACTTGGAGAAGCAGGTTGGGAGAGGGCAGGCTGATCCCAGGAGCATCCGAGAGGACAGGCAAAAGCTAGATGGTGCCAGTTAGATTTTTTAGATGAAGCTGACAAGGACAGTTATGGGCAAATGTGACCAAAAAAAAAAAAAAAAAAAAGGTAGCAAGCACAGCCCATCTGGGCCACTGCCAGGCCCACACTCCTCACAGCAGCCAGCCCTGTCCAGGCACGGTGAAATGGCCACGACGGGACAGAATGACACTTCCAACCACTCTGAAGAGAGCGGGTTTTATACTAATTAAATTCTTAGCTGGGGAAAAGACGAGCTCCCCTGTGTGCAGCCAGGACTCACTCAGGGCAGGAAAAGCAGTGCTGGGGCCAGTGCTCCAGGCTCCTTTACCTGCACAGATGCCAGTCTTTGAGATAGAGACAGCCCCGTGGAGAGGAGTAGTTCCCCTGAATGTACTCTTTCCAGTAGCTGATGTAGTCTCTGAGGGGCATGTGTTCTTTGGGGTTGGAGTTGTATTCTTGGACCCCACAGTTTGCAACAGGTACAACCAGGTCTCCTGAAAGGCAAGGGTCAGGCACAGACTTTTCTGAGAGTGCTCCAGCCTGTCCATCCTCCCTGACCCTGTCCGCCCTCCAACTCATTGGTACACACGTCTCCAGATGAATTCTTCTGGGGACCGACTCATGCCCTGCCTCCCTCAAGCCTTCCGCGGCTTACCTCATTAGCGCCCTCACAGTCTGACCCAAGGGAATTTAGCAGGGCGAGAGTCAAAGGACACTGGCTCTAGTCCTGTGTTTGCTAGTCCATGATGTCGCTGCCCTGCCCAGGCACTTGCGCTCCTCACCATAGTTCTGAAGCAGATAATCGAAGTTGGGCTTTCCGCCGGGCGTCACCCAGAGCCTCCTACTGCCCCAGTCCTCGGTGAAAGCGCTGGAGAAAACACAGGGCAAGTTGGGGAGCAGGTAGCCCTTGAAGAAGTCCGCGTAGGAGAAGGCGTCTGGCTTCTCGATGAAGTCCACGCGGTCCAGTTTGGGGCAGACCCTGCCGGGTAGGCGCCCCCGAAGCCCTCGGAAGTGGCTCTCGGCGAACACGCGCGTGTCCCTGTCCATCCCGAGCCAGGCCCCGCCTCCGTGGGGCGCGGAGCGCGTAGGGTGGGGGCCTGCCGGGGGGTCGGGAGGGCTGCTGGGAATGGGGCAAGGGTCGGGGGGGCTCGGAGGAGCTGCTGCGGACAAGGTGGGGGGCTGCCGGGCGGCCAGAGGAGCCTCCTTGGACCGGAGGGGCCGCTGGGGGCGGAGCAGCGGCCACGGCCCGGCGGAGAGCGGGGGCCCAAAATCCGGCTTCCGGATTTCCACTTCTCTGCTCTTTAAACTGGGAGGTGAAAAAGGAAGTGCTTCCTAAAAGTAGTACCGGCGTAGACGCTCTGGGCATCCGCGGCTTGGCGCCCAGCGCCCGCCAGCACGAAGAAGGCGAAGTACAGGAACCGGTAGTGCGCAGTCGTCCCGGCGCGTCGTCCCGGCCAGTCGTCCCGGCGCAGTCGTCCCGGGCCAGTCGTCCCGGCGCAGTCGTCCCGGCGCAGTCGGGGGGAACCAAGATTCCGCGGGCGCAGTTCCCGCCGGAGCCGAAACGCCGCGCGCCGGGCCCCGGGCGCATGCTCACACAGGCAGCGGCCCTCACCTGGCGCAGGCACTGAGGGGCTACGGTGCCTTGGGCCCCGCGCCGGGTCCGCCCCGCTTCAGAGGTTTTCGAACGGTGCGGGCCCCGGGTCTCGCTGTCTTCGCGCCTCCCCAGTGACTCAGGTAAGCGGTGTCCCTAGTCTGCAGCTGGGCCTGTGTCCCAAGCCCCTCCGCTGGTCCCTCAGCACAATTTCTCCCGCCGCTAATGCCTGGGTGAGGACCCCTCCTCTTTCCAGTGCTCCAAGGACGCAGAAGGTGGTGGCATGTGGGCTGGGCTAACAAAGAGGCACAAGGGCCAAAGGAGGGGTCCTGGGAGATGCTGGGTGTCTAAGGCGATGCTGAGGGCCTGGAGGGGACGCTGGGGGCTAAGGGGGATGTTGGGGGCCAGGAGAGGTTGGTGGGACCTGGAGGACATGCTGGGGGACTAGGGATGCTCTGACGTGCAGGTGTGGGGGACAGGGGTGGGGACATGAGGCTGTGCACACCAGCAGACCTGAAATGGGGGGCCATCAGAGGGGGACTTGGGTGGGGGTGACACGTCAGGGTTTCAGCATGTTTGAGAAATAGATGTCCTTCCAACACAAACCTCCCCACATCAATATGGAAGGAAGAAAATAGGTCTGTTATTGTATGGGCAGATTACATGCATGCTAGGCATCTGCAGGAGAGTACAGAGGTGGGCAGAACTTCAGACATTTCACACACAAGAAGCAGAAGAAAGACTAGGTATGACCCCCACCCCCCACCCCCACCGCTGTCTCCTGTCTCCTTGAGGGTAAAATAGATGCACGAGCGACCCCTGCCTCAGTTCTGGAGGTGTGTGTTTGCATCTCTGAGTCAGCAGGTGGTGACTGTGCCTTGTAAAATCTGAACACTGAGTTTGTTTCATTCCTGACCAAAGGAAATAGCCAAAGGGAAGGGGAGGGGCAACTCCCTCCTCTTTAGTAAGCAGTGAAGATGTAATCTTGTTTATTTACCCCTATAGGTGTCATAAGGGAGATTCTGAGGATACTGAGGCCCTGAGCTTTGGAGAGGAGCTTGCTAAGAGTAGTTCCCAGGGATATGAAGCTCATGCATCAGGACAACAGCGAGGACCAGAAGTGGGGAAAGGCAGAGGAGGGGAAGACTAGGAAGACAGTGAGTTTGGGAGAGTCTGGAGTCCAGGCAGAGGAGGGGGCCAAAAGTGGGAGCTGAGAACATGGGCTAGATAGGACAGGCGGTGGCGAGTTTGTGGCAAGCAGACCAGTGTGAGGGGTTGTGTGACTCAGTGTGCACTGTGCTCCCTTCCCAGTCTGGCTCCTTGTGCCTCATGTGGTCAGGCTGTGGAATTCTTCATTGGGCCAGTGTGGGGCAGAAAGTGAGAATGCTCTGGGAAGCTACAATAGAGAAAAAGAGTCACCTTTAATCCCATCAAGAGATGAGCACTTTTCATTCTTGATACAGAGTTATCCTTCCAGGCACTTATTTCTTTGTTTTTCTGTTTTTTAATTTAAAAAAATTTAATTGAACTATAGTCCATTTACAATGTTGTGTCAATTTCTGGTGTACGGCGCAATGCTTCAGTCATATAGGAACATACGTATATTCGTTTTCATATTCTTTTTCACCACATGTTAATTTTTTTCTCTCTCTCCCTCTCTGCACACACATAGACACAGGGTCTCTCTATTTTACATATATGCAAGTTTATGTATGTAAGCTTTCTCTGCTTTTAGCTTTTTAAAAAAGATTAATGGTACATGGTCAGCTTCTTGCTGCTTGTTGACCAGGAGCTCCTCAATTACTTGATTTAAGTTGTAAGTTGAGATCATGGAAGGCAAATAGGAAGTGTGTGGGAAGCAGAGTTTTCACAGTTGTCTAAGATTTGGGAACTATGGCTCAAAGTTTGCCTCATAGGGGAGATAGGAAATTCAGGTAGTCATTGCCTCAGAGGAACCCCAGGATTTCAGCTCCTGAAGCTCTGTGGTTGAGACTAAGTTTTGTAAGGAAGGAGAGGTTTTAGGCCAGCAGGTCCACACGCTCCCCAGGATTGTTGGGACAACTGACCCAGTAACTCTGAGTTGGAGAGGAAGTCTCCTTTCTTGAGCATTTGCCCTGGGCCAGACATTTTGTGTGGTATTTGTCCTCGTTCACACAGTGGCCCTCTGATGTTGGCAGCGTTACCTGCACTGTGCACATGAGGCTTCAGCTTAAGGAGCATGATCAGAGTTGGAACTGGAACTGTATCCCTCCGAGGCCCCTAGACGGCAGCCCTGGCGTCACCTGGGAACTGTTGAGCACTGCGCACTCCTGGGCCCCACCCAGACCTGAGTCAGAACCTGGGGTGGGACATACCCCACAGAGGGCCAGAAAAGGGAAATGGTAGGAGAGGGGATCAAAAGTCAGCACTTTGTTGGAAATGCAGTGGGAATAACGAAATTCTAGCTCTCTGCTCTGAGAGGTTAGAAAGACAGTGTGTACCATGTGAATAGGCCATGCGATTGCAATGGAACACCCCCAAACGGCACGTTTGAACCTCCCAGGTTGAGAGTGGGAGCCTCTGAGGAGCAGGAGGTGAAGGTAATGGAAAAGACTGGCCACTGGTGCCTGGAGACACTGCTCCCACTGTTCTGACTCTAAGCCTTCTTGTGGTCAGGAGTTACTGGAAGGTGTGTAAAATGTCGCTTGGTCTGTTACTTTGGAAATTAACTAAAAATAGGGTGTTTACCTGATACTGTGTCTACTCCAGGGCACAGGTCTGTGCCAGTGCTAAGAGAGACCCATTATATTAACTGCCGTGTGTTAGGAGTTCAGTCCCTGGGACCACTTGTTTCTTTCCCGGGAGCGTCACTGTGTGGACCAGCCTCAAACACTCCTGGGGTGCCTTACCGTTACCTCCTCTCCCTAGCCCAGCTCTACCCACAGGGGCAGCACGAGTCTACGGGTCTTTTCACTGGGAGATGCGGGTTCCAGGTTACAGCAGGTGAAGACCGAATAAGGCCTCCAGGAACTTAGCTTAGAACAGAGACCGAGGTCAGCGTGTAGAAGGAAGAAAACTGTTTAAAGGGGACACGGTTGATGTTTTCGTGTCATATGTGGTTCACTCAGCACATACTTACTGGGTTCCTGTGATGTGCTGGCATTGTGCACAGGGCACCCTCCTTGTGTTGCTTGCCTTCTCCAGTGTGTCGCCGAGTTGGCACCATGTAAGCACAGTCACAGGCTCTGTGGAGTTAAGGGGAGTGCTGTGGTCAGAGAAGGGTCTGTTACGGGGGAGAGGATGCCACTGGAGCAGCGACCTGGGGAGCAAGATGGAGCTGGCCATTTAGTGTCCCAGGAGCAGCAGGGTGGGGAGCCCTGAGGCAGGAACAGAGGAGAGAGGAGGGGCTGGGTGGTGAGGCTGTAGTTAGTAAAGCCTGCATGGCTGGGGTGGGGACTTTGGATTTTACTCGAGGCACGTGGGGAAGGGTTTCAGCAGAAGAGTGGCATTTTCTAATTTTGCTTTTTAACTGTCACATCGGCTGCTGGATGGACAGTGTGTGGTGGGGGCAGAATGAAACAAGCAGGCCAGTTGGGAGGCTGTCCAGGAGAGTAATGACACCTTTGCATAGTGTTGTGTCTGCGGGGATGGGGAAGCAGAGGGCAGATGGGAGGTACGACTGCCAGGACTGGCTGATGGCTCGTTGGGAGGGGTGAGGAAGGGGGATCCAGGAGAACTCACCTGGCAGTGCCTTCACTGAGCTGCAGGAGCAGACGGAGTTGCTTGCTAAGTTGGAAGTGCCCGTTGGATGGTCAGGCAGAGAGGCCCCGTCAGTACTCAAGTCCCAGAGAGTCTGGGCTGGAGGGGAAGGTTTGGGAGGCATCGGCCTGGAGGTGATACTAACGCCGTGAAACTGTGTTGACTCGCTTGGGAGGAGAGTAGTCATTAAGACCAAGGCCGAGACTGAGCCATTCTAGCAGTCAGCAGTCAGGTGGACGAGGAAGCACCAGCAGAGGAGGCTGAAAACAGGCCCTTGGGGAGTGGGAGGCCAGGGGAGCATAGTATCCAGGAAGCCAGGATGTGACGTCTCTCAGGAGTGGGGCAGCTGTGCTGAACAGAGGTTAGGGTAAACGTGGGCGTGGGATCTGGCTCCCTGGGGGCCGGGGCAGAGCAGTGTCAGTGCGCGGTGGGGACAGGAGTTTGTCTGGAGGGGGCGGTTCCTGGGTGATGGGGGATGGGCAATCACGGGAGAGTTTAGAGCCTCTTGGAAGAGCAGGAAGTAGAGAGGACTGTGGGGATGTAGGGAGGGGGTTTGTCCCTTTTAAGATGGTCTTAGAGCACATGTGCAAACTGATGAGCTGATCCAGGACAGGGGCTGGTAAACCGTGGCCCACAGGCCAAGGCTGGCTGCCCCCTGCTTTATAAATGAAGTTTTAATGGAACAGCCACACCCCTTTATTTCCGTATTGTCTCTGGCTCCTTCTGCTCTGCCAAAGCAGTGGAGCAGTGTAACAGAGCCCACATGGTCACAAAGCGTAAAATATTTACTACCTGGCCATTGTCAGAAAAAGCGTGCCCTCCCCTGGTGGCGGAAGGATGGACAGGTTGACATTGCCGGAGAGGGAGGAGGTTGAGATCCAGGGTGCATGAGTCTGGCCTTTGAGGGAGCAGAGACACTGCTTCCTGCACACTGTACAGGGGGACCAGAGGAAAGGCAAGCCCCCGGGGACAGGACAGGTGCAGTGTCTGAGTCCTCGGCTGAGGGACAGGCCGTGTGTGGGTTGGGTCTCTGCAGTACACACGGCAGTGTTGTTCTCGCTCTGGCCTGTCCATGGAATCCTCATTTATTCTGGTCTGTTGGGAAAGCTGCATGGAAATCTGTGGTAGGAACAGTTGTGGCCACAGGTGACCCGAGGTCGTTGTGCCTTTTCCTCGGTGACTGTGACACCTGAGCACTTTTCTCCTGTTTCTTGTCTATGGTGCTGTAATGAGAAGTGTTTTGTGCTTCTCTTAAATCTTTCCTCTTACTTTTCTCTCTTCTTGAAATTTTAGAATATTTCAGAGCTGATTTTTGTCCTTAGATGTTTTAGTTAATTTATTGGTTAAACAGAGGCCCAGAAGATGAAGTAACTTTTCCACAGTCGTAAAGCATGTGGCACAGCTGGAGTTGGAACTTCAGCGTGCTTCCTTGGATGCTGCAGTGCCAGACTCGGTGATTCTTTGAGGAGTGTGTGCATAATCTCACGCAGTGCTCAGGGAGCACCTCCCAGAATACAAGCTCGGGAACGACGGCTCGGGCCAGGCAATTGTTAATATAAATTCAATTTCCAGGCTAAATCAAACTTTCGAAGTGTGGGGAGCAGAGGTAAATAAGATATGACCCCTCTTCGGTACTTTTGGGGTATTGGGGATGGTGTATGGCAAACGGGGAGCGGCCAAGTGGCAGGAGGCTCTTTTCAGCCAGAAGGACCAGGGCCCAGCTGGTTTCAAGTGCTGACCGGGCCTGCGAGCACACTGCAGCGGCGGGGCCCGACGTACCTGCCTCCGACGTTTGTCTTGGCCGTGGACACACTGGAACCCGTGGTTAAATTGATGGAGTGAGTTCGCCCCTAATTCTGAGAGTGGAGGCCTTCTCTGTTACGCACGTCTGAACGACTGCCGAGCGGCCTGACGGCTGAGCAGTGCTGGCGGGCTGGGCGAGTGGCTCACTGGGGGCCTCGCGGCTCGTGGGGGCCGGCAGGTGTGTGGGTCGTAGCCCGCCGCAGGTGTGCACGTCACTGCCCTGTCCTGTGAGCGGGCCGGGCCAGCCACACGCTAGTCTGTCTGACGTTGTTTCCAGTGTCTGGCTGAGTGTTCCCCTCACTAGGGAGAAGGGTCCGATGAAGGCACCTCGGCCTCGCGGTTCCTTTTGTCTCGCGTGGACTGTGGTTCCGGAGGAAGGTGCGCTCCCAGCTGCTCTGCCGCACGCGGTGAGCTTCCCCACGCTCCAGGGTGTGCCGGGGGGTGTGTGCAGAGATCTCACGGGCAGAGCCCCTCGAAAGGATGACGCCAGTCTTCTGTGCAGAGAAGGTCAGGAGTTTTCAACAGTGAGGAGATCTTCGTTAGCTTCCCAGTGACATAGGAGCATGGGTCTCCTGGCTCCTTCACAGAGGATGCTGAGCTGAGGGCACGAGGTTGTTTGTTTGCTCAGTGTGTTTTCAGTGTTGAGGTTTCCCTTGGCCCGGCATTCATCTTCATGCTGGCTAAGAAGGCGGGTTCTTGGGTTCCTGTCTTTTTGAGCAGGTTTCTGACCCCATAAGCCTCAGGCTCCTCTGTGACGCAGGGTGGTCATGTGAACCGATGCTTGAGAAGGTGGCACCGGGCCTGAGAGCAGGAAGTCTCTGCTTCTTCCTGCCCCAGGCCTGTTACATCCTCCATGGAGGGGGCTTGCCTTCCGTGTGGTCTTCATCTGGAGCAGTCCTTTTTCCACTTACTCTTTGTCCTTTTCAGTATAAGAATATGCAATCTTGTTGCTTATCTTTAAGTGTGTGTGTTCTGTCTCCTTACGTCCATACCCCTCTTGTGCCTGCATGATTTTGTAACTCCTTAAATATGTAGGTTCTAAGGCCATTACTTTGTCAGAATTGAAGCTAATGCAAAACACTTGAAGATGCTAATACTCCTGCAAGAGTGTTGGCCAGGCTGTCGGTGGACTTCTGCCACTGCTGCCGCCGTGGCTGGGCTGTGCTCGCTTGCCTGTAAGTGTGGCGGGTTGGGTAGATGACCTCTGTGAGCCTTCCAGCCCTGATGTCTTTGTATTTATTACTTCCAAGTTCCATGTTTTGTTTTGCAATGATGACAAACTTCTCAGGCTTAATATGGCAGCTCTCTTTTAGGCTTGCCCAAATTTTAGGTGTTCGTAGTGAGCAGAGCTGGTACGCGGGGCTGGTTTGTAGCATGAGTGACAGGAGCTGCTTGGCGGGATGCGCACCTGGGAAGCTCAGGCCTGCCCTCACTTTTGTGATTAAGTTCTAGGAAGGACTTGGGGAACACTTCATTCTGATTGCTGTAAGGGTTAAATATATTTCTTATGTTTTGGAATCAGGTTGCTTTGCTTTAACCTTAATTTTGTTTACATTGGGCACGTTCTTCCTTCATCTCCTCTTTTTTCACTGTCATGTTTGTTTGTTTGTGTTTGTGACCAGGTCCTTTCAACTCTGATCAGTCAGTGAATGAGATTAGATGGCAGGTTCTGGGCATGGCGATGCTCTAGGGGTCGTTAAAGGAACGGGATTGAGGAGACTGTAAGCTCCTCAAGTCCTGCTCGACGAGCTGGGTCGGTTCTGTGCAGGCTGTGTGCTGTTCGTGGTGCTTGCAGTAACACATGCAGCGTCTGGTAGGTGCCGGACACTCTCCTGAGCTCCTTTCAAATACCAGTTCAGTTAAGCTTTACACCCGCAGTGTGGGGTAGCAGGTACCGTTGTCATCCTCACTTGCAGATCGGGAAGCGGAGGCAGAGGGGCGGGCAGCCGGGGTGACACAGGTGAGCGGCAGCACCTGCCGCGTCCCCAGGAGAGGCGCACGTGTAGCCTTCCAGCTGCGCTGCTGCCCGAGGCGGTGATCGCAGGCGTTTCTGCAATTGTGCTCACTGCTCGGCTGAGATGCAGGTTTGGTATGTACCTCATGTGTAAGTTCATTATTAATTTTTAATACAATTTTATATTGTTAATAAATACTCAGTCTTTCATTGAAGTATTAATGCGAAAAATGAACAAATCATTAGAACAGAAAATGCACAAATCTTTAATTAACACAAAATGGGCACACCCCGAGCAAGAAATGGAACATTCCAACACCACAGGGCCTCCCTCCTCCCCAGTTAGAACCACTATTCTGACTTCTTGTTCCTGAGATTTTCTTATACTTATTTTTAAAGTAGAAAAGTTTGGGGAAAGTTTTCGTAATTCCCTTAAGTCAAGTAGAAACATCCTGGGTGTTGTTCATTGATAGAGGGGGTTCTTGGAGTTTGCTTCCTAAACATTTAGTTTTAATAGGAAGATTCTGGTATGAAGAACCCATGCCCAAGAGCAGGAGGGTCTTTCTGGTGCATGTCACTGTCAGGAACCGTGGAGCGTCTGGGACTTTACTGCAGGCTGAGGAGTGAGCCTGGCACAGATTGGTAGCCGTGGCAGGAGACAGGAGCCCCTCGGCCAGAGAGACAGGGCCTGTTACCATGGCCCCGCAGTGTCATGTGTGCACCTGCTCCCCTTGCCCGTCCCCGGTGGGTGCCGCACATACCTTGGGTTTGTATCACAGCTTGTGGGGGACTGCTAGCAGACCTGCCAGCCTCTTGCCGCCAAGGGGACCCCACCTGTTATCCTGGTCAGGAAACATCTTTCAACCAAGAGGGGGACGCTGTCCACAGTTCCATGAAAGATAGTCTGGGACAAAAATGGACATAAGGTATGGAGAAACACCATGGAGAACTGCCTCCCAGTAATGTCTACACCTTGTTTCTATATCATCTTGGCTTCAGTGAATTTTCCCCAATCCATCAACCGCTCTGATTGATTTGGCCAGGACCAGGTCAGTGCGGTTTGTCTCCAACAGTGTTTAACTAAGGCCACCACCGGCAGGACTCTAAGCGGTGGGCTGAGGCCAGCCTGCAGCATTGGCTTCAGCTGTGCTGAGGGTCTCCGCTGGGCAAACACCATAAACCGTGAGCGTCTGTCCTGTTCGTTTCAGTCACAAAGCGTTTCCTGAGTTAGGATTATGAGTAAAACCTGGTCATCGCCCTTTGCGAGCTTGCAGTCAAATAGCAAGTGGTCATCCTGCCGCTGAGCAGGCACAGTAAGGAGACGCAAGGCCTACACAGCCCCACAAGGCGGGGGAGGCAGGGGCTGGTGGGGGCCCTCGAACTCTGGAAGGAAGGCCGTGGTGGCAGTGGGGGCACTTTGGCGTCCCAGTGGCAGGGGACCAATTCGACTGCTGCTGTGGGCCGGTGAAGACTTCCTTACGTTTCTTGACCACGCCTCCAGCCCTGAGAGCTTTGGGGTTTTGTTTGCATTAACTCACTTCATATTTGACGGTACGTTACCTAATCTCAAATCACTGTGCTTCTGTATAGTTCGGGATCTCAGTTCAGTACAAGTTTTCAGGGGCGGGTACTGCCTTTTTTTGCTGTCTGGCCTTGTGTTGCCTGAGGCAGTGCCCAGTACGGTAATGACACTGAGGAATCCGAGTCTTCAGAACACAGCTCAGTGAGGAAGTTCGTAGAATTCCGATGGACTCTGAGCTCCCTGAGGCAAGGACTGTGTCATTGTTGTTCTTTTCTACCTGCAGCCCAGCCTGGCACGTGGGGGGAGCGTGAAACCTGCTGAACAAACGCAGCCAATCCTTGTGCCCATTCTTTGAAAGCCCACACATGTCAATGTTTTTAGAGATAATATTTCTTCTATTTTTGTGAGTGAGGTCATGTCATAATTAACATTTGTGTGTGAGAGAGAATAGGGAGAGAGAGAAGGAGGGAGGAAGGAAGAAAGGAGGGAGGGAGAGAAAGAAGGAGGGAAGAAGGAAGGAAGAAAGAAGGGAGGGAGAGAAAGAAGGAAGGAAAAGAAAGGAAGGAAAGAAGAAGTAGAAGGGATGCCTGATTGCAGGGGGACCTCTCCTGGGAAGGGCACTGAACTTCAGGCGTTTCCAGGCTTAGTTCCGGCCACGCTGATGTCATGAGCTTCTGGACTGGCTCTGTACAAGGCCCTCGCCCTTTCTTGGTCTTATATTTACTTGAACTAAGCGTTCTACAGGGTTGTTTCAAGCCTGTCAATCATGTCTTTTTTGTTGTTGTTGTTTTTAACATTTTTTATTGAGCTATAATCATTTTACAATGCTGTGTCAAATTCCAGTGTAGAGCACAATTTTTCAGTCATACATGAACATACACATATTCATTGTTACATTTTCTTCGCTGTGAGCGACCATAAGGTCTTGTATATATTTCCCTGTGCCAGACCGTATAATCCTGTCCATCTATTCTACATTTTGAATCATTACTTTTAAAAGTGCATTGATAAATGCAAACTGTAGATATAAATAGTACATCTCAATACATATAACTTTGTAAAAGTGTCTATAAAAGTATGTATACATAATTATATAACTAGGCAGAACTCTATAAGATTAGTTGGGCTTACAAAAAGGGGGAAGATTTGTCTGTAGGATTATTTTCTCTATAACATAAGTAAATTTATAAAAATTTCAAGAGGAAAATGTTTAGAAACTTGTATGTAGTGTGTAGTTGATGGGGGTCATCCCAGCCAGAATGGCTTTCCTGTGAAGAATTCTAGGGCGATGGTTTCCAGTGAATTCCTTCCTTCAGTCACGTCCATCTTTGGACCCTGGTCCCAATGCGGGTGCTCTGGTGGGTGTGGGCCATCTGGGGGCTCTGGGGGCCTTGATCCCTGGGGACAAGCACAGATCTGGTCCTGGCCCTCGCCTCTGCTTGGTAAGGCAAGGTCTTCATCCCGCCTGTCACAAGTGGTGTCAAGCCTTTGCCGGGCAGACCTGGCCATGTGCTGGAGTCTCTGGTGCTCAGAATCCCAGTCACACCCCTGCTGTCGGTGTCCAGGTTTCTCTAGTCCAAGTGTGATGATACGTTTAGTCTCGCCCACCCACTAATTTGTCCCCTCTTCTTCAGAGGCAGAGTGGCCTTGGCCAACGTGCAAACCGACCCAGGAACCAGATGAGCAGAGACATCTGCGTCCACACCTGGCCATGTTCTTATTATTTAGAACTTGAGAAGCGATGGATCCCTGGAAAACTTTCATTAACTCCTCTCTCACTAAAATTTATGACTGATAAAACTGGAGAGATTCTTGTCAACTTTCCGCTTTCTAGTATAATTGAGATCAAGAAAGAGGCTTCTCATTTTATCTTCAGTTCTATCACCATCCTGGAGAAGGACCACGTCAAGCACTGGTTCAGTTCCTTGCAGCCTAGTCGAAATGTTGTTTTCAGCATCATCGAGCATTTCTGGAGAGAGCTGCTGCTGTCCCAGCCTGGAGCTGCTGTCGAGGGTTCCTCCTCCCCCGCGACCAAGGGCAAGGAGCTGACTTGTCTGATGGCCTGTTCCCAGAAGCGTCTGGAAGACACAACCAGAGTCCTCCACCATCAGGGAGAGCAGCTCGACAGCATAGCCAGAGGCCTGGACAAGATGGAGTCTGACCTGGACGTGGCTGACAGGTAAGCCCTGTAACCCTGGCCCGACCCTTGGATGGCTGTGGTGTGGTCTCTTCTCCGTCATCCCACGTTTACTGTGCGTTCAGCATTCTGACAATGCAGATTAGGCCCCAGTGGGGGACGCTGACTTTGGGCAGGCTGCTCTGGGTGTACAGATAACGAGGGCCAGTGTTTACTGAGGGTACGGTGTGTGCTGAGTGCAGTTGTCAGTGTTAGTGAGGATTGCCTCATTTAATCACCAGGCAAGCCAAGAAGAATGTGCTGTTCTTCACATCCTTTTACCCACGGGTACAGTGAGGCTGCGCGGTCAGGTAAGTTGTCCAAGGTCACGCACACTACGTTCACTAGCATAGTTTACCTATTTCTTTTACACAGCTGTGGACGAGCAAGGTTTGAGCGGAAGCATTTTAGCCTCAGAAGCTGCCGTCTTTGGTGCTGCCCCGACCACTCCCAAACCTTTAGTCTCGGGGACTGCCCCTCCCCGCTTGTAAAAGTTGAGGACCCGGAGAGCTTTTGTTTACATGGGTTATATACACCAGTGTGTACCATACTGTTGTTAGTTAAAGTATGTTTGATTTACAGTCTTATGTTAGCTTCAGGTGTGCAGCAGAGTGATTCAGTTATACGTGCACGTGTGTTCTCTCTCAGATTCTTTTCCTTTAGAGTTTATTACAAGATGCTGAATATAGTTCCCTGTGCTGTACAGTAGGTCCTTGTACTTCATCTGTCTTATACATGTTAGTGTGTATCTCTTAATTCCAGACTCCTGATTTGTCCCCCTTTGTTCCCCCTTGGTAACCATCAGTTTCTTCTCTATGTCAGTGAGTCTACTTCTGTTTTGTAAATAAGTTCATTTGTTTCATTTTTTTAGATTCCACATACAAGTTATATCATATGATTTGTCTTTGACTGACTGACTTCACTTAGTATGATCATCTCTAGGTCTATCCATGTTGCTACATTTTTTAAAAATTGGAGTAGAGTCAGTTTACAATGTGTCAGTTTCTGGTGTACCACATAATGTTTTAGTCATACACATACAGACGTATATTCCTTCTCATATTCTTTTTTATTATAGGTTACTACAAGATGCTGAATATAGTCCCATGTGCTATGAAGTGTAAATTTGTTGTTTATCTATTTTATATGTAGTAGTTAGTATCTGCAAATCTCAAACTCCCAATTTATCCCTTCCCACTCCCTTCCACCCCTGGTAACCGTAAGTTTGTTTTCTATGTCTGTGAGTCTGTTTCTGTTTGTAAATAAGTTCATTTTTGTCTTTTTTTTTTATTTGGTTCCACATATAAGTGATGTCATATGGTATTTTTCTTTCTCTTTCTGGCTTAACTTCACTTAGAATGATGATTTCCAGGTCCATCCGTGTTAGTGTAAATGGCATTATTTTATACTTTCTTATGGCTGAGTAATATATACAATATTCCATTGTATGTATATATATATATATATATATATATATATATATATATATATATACCACAACTTCTTTATCCAGTCATCTGTCAATGGACATTTAGGCTGTTTCCATGTCTTGGCTATTGTAAATAGTGCTGCTGTGAACATTGGGGTGCAGGTATCTTTTTGAATTAGAGTTCCCTTCTGATATATGCCCAGGAGTGGGATTGCTGGATCATACGGTAAATCATCTGCTGGATCACATGGTATTTTTAGTTTTTTGAGGAATCTCCATACTGTTTTCCATACTGGCTGCACCAAACTACGTTCCCAACAACACTGTAGGAGAGTTCCCTTTTTCTCCATACCTTCTCCAGCGTTTATTTGTAGACTCTCTGATAATGGCCATTCTGACCATTGTGAGATGACACATCAGTCAGGTTTTGATTTGCATTTCTCTAATTAGCACATCACTAAATGAGCATCTTTTCATGTGCCTGTTGTCCTGTTGGATGTCTTCTTTGGGGAAATGTCTATTTAGATCTAATGTCCATTTTTCGATTGGGTTGTTTTATTGGTATTGAGCTGTATGAGCTGTTTGTATATTTTGGATATTAATGCCTTGTCAGTTGCATCATCTGCATGTATTTTCTACCATTCTGTAGGTAATCTTTTAATTTTGCTGTGGTTTCCAATGCTGTGCAAAAGATTTTAAGTTTAATTAAATTCTTTTTGTTTGTTTGTTTGTTTGTTTTTTTTTTTTTTTTTTTTGCTTTTGTTTTCATTACTCTAGGAGACGGGTCCAAAAAAATATTGTTGCAATTTATGTCAAAGATTGTTCTGCCTATTTTTTTCCTCTAGGAGTTCTATAGTATCCAGTCTTACATTTAGGTCTTTAATCCAGTTTGAGTTTATTTTTGAATATGGTGTGAGAAAATGTTCTAATTTCACTTTTTTACATGTAGCTGCCCAGTTTTCCCAGCACCACTTATCAAAGAGATGGTTTTCTCTATTGTATATTCTTGTCCCCTTTGTCAAAGACTGATTGACCATAAGTGCATGGGTTTATTTTGGGGCTTTCTGTCCTGTTCCATTGATCTGTGTGTCTGTTTTTGTAACAGTTCCATACTGTTTTGATTACTGTAGCTTGGTTGTATAGTCAGAAGTCAGGGAGCATGATTCCTCCAGCTCTGTTCTTTCTCAAGATTGTTGTGGGTACTCAATATCCAAATAAATATTTGGAAATATTTGGATATAAATATATATCCAAATAAACTCTGGATTTAAAAATTTTTGTTCTAGTTCTGTGAAAAATGCCATTGGTAATTTGATAGGAATTGTATTGAATTTGTAGAATGCCTTGAATTTTATGGCCATTTTAACAATATTAATTCTTCCAATCCAGGGAACATGGTGTATCTTCCTACCTGTGTCATCTTCAGTTTCTTTCATCACATCTTACAGGCTTTGGAGTGCAGGTCTTTTACCTCCTTAGGTAGGTTTATTCCTAGGTGTTGTATTCTTTTTGATGTGATGGTAAATGGGATTGTTTCCTCAATTTCTTTTTCTGATATTTGTTGTTAGTGTGTAGAAATGCAGCAGACTTCTGTATGTTGATTTTGTATCCTCCAACTTTACAGAACTCACTGATGAGCTCTAGTGGTTTTCTGTTGGCATCTTTAGGATTTTCTGTGTGTAGTATCGTCATCTGCAAACATGCGGTTTTAATTCTTTCTTCCCTATTTGGATTCTTTTCATTTGTTTCTATTCTCTGATTGCTGTGGCTAGGACATCCAAAACTGCTTTAAAGAAGAGGAGTGAGAGTGGGCCTCCCTGTCATGTTCCTGATCTTAGGGGGAGTGCTTTCAGCTTTTGGCTACTAAGTATGATGTTAGCTGAGGGTTTGTCACATACGGCCTTTGTTATGTTGAGTTGTGTTCCCTCTGTGCCCAATTTCTGCTGAGTTTTTATCATAAATGGATGTTGAATTTTATCAAAAACTTTTTCTGCATCTATTGAGATGATAATATGGCTTTTAGTCTTCAATTTGTGAATTCACATTGAGTGATTTGTGGATATTGAAAAATCCTTGCATTCCTGGGGTAAATCCTGTATGACCCTTTTAATGTATTGTTGGAATTGGTTTGCTAGTATTTTGTTGAGGATTTTTGCATCTGCGTTCAGTGATATTGGCCTGTAGTTTGTGTGTGTGTGTGTGTGTGTGTGTGTGTGTGTGTGTGATGACCCTGTCTGGTTTTGGTATCAGGTGATGGTAGCTCATAGAATGAGTTCAGAAGTGTTCCTTCCTCTGCATTTTTGGGAATAGTTTCCGAAGAATAGGTGTTAACTCTTCCCCACATGTTTGGTAGAGTTCCCTTGGGAAGCCATCTGGTCCTGGACTTCTGTTTGTTGGGAGGTCTTAAATTATTGATATAATTTCAGGGCTGGTAATTGGTCTATTCATATTTTCTATTTCTTCCCGGTTCAGTCTTGGGAGATTGTAGCTTCCAGAGAATTTTTTCTATTTTTCTATTGGTTTTTAAGTCTCCATTTCGTTTATTCTGATCTTTATGATTTCTTTCTTTTGCTGACTTGGAGTTTTGTTTGTTCTTTTTGCTTTAGGTGTAAGATTAGGTGGTTTACTTGAGATTCTGTTTGTTTGTTTACTGAGGTAAGCTTGTACCACTACAAACTTCCTTCTTGGAACTGCTTTTCCTGCACCTCACAGGTCTGGATCACCATGGTTTCTTTTTTATTGGTCTCTAGGTGTTTTTTGATTTCCTCTGATTTCTTCAGTGATCCATTGGTTGTTAAGTAGCACATTGTGTAACCTCCACGTTTTTGTGTTTTCTGCCTTTTTTTTTCTTGTAATTGATTTCTAGTCTCATAGCGCTGTGGTCCAAAAAGATGTTTGATATGATTTCAATTTTCTTAAACTTACAGAGGCTTGTTTCGTAGCCTCTACTAGTATGTGGTATATCCTGGAGAATGTTGCACGTGCACTTGAGAAGAGTAGGTATTCTGCTGCTCTCTGATGGAATGCTCTGTAAATATCAATTAAGTCTACTTGGTCTAATGTGTTATTTAAGGGCTGTGTTTCCTTATTGATTTTCTATCTGGATGATCTGCCCATTGATGTAAGTGGGCTGTTAAAGCCCACCCCTTTTATGTTTGTTAATATTTGTCTTATATATTGAGGTGTCCTGTGTTAGGTGCATATTTATTTACAATTGTTCTATCTTCTTGGATTGATCCCTTGATCATTATGTAGTGTCCTTTGTCTTTTGGAACAGCATTTTAAAGTCTGTTTTTTCTGATACAAGTATTGCTACTCCAGCTTTCTTTTGATTTCCATTTGCGTGGAATACCTTTTTCTATCACCTCTTTCAGTCTGTGCATGTCTCTAGATGTGAAGTGAGTCTCGTGTAGGCAGTGTATGTACAGGTCTTAGTTTTGTATACATTCAGCTGGTCTGTGTCCTTTGATGATGTAGCTTGTGTACATTTAAGGTAACTTTTGATGTGTCTGTTCTTACTGCCATTTTGTGAATTGTTTTGGATATTTTTGTAGGTCTTTTTCCCCTCCTTTATTCTTTTGTCATCTTGTGATTTGATAACTATCTTTAGTGTTATTTTGGATTTTTGTGTGTGTGTATATCTATTACAGATTTGTGGTTTGCAGTTACTGTAAGGCTTTGCTTAGCAGTCTCTCCATGTACGTGATTGTTTTAAGTTGCTGCTCTCTTAATTTCAAATGTGTTTTAAGTACCCTGCATGTATACTCTCCTCCCCTGATGATTACTGCCTTTATATTTTATTTGAAGCCATACCGTGGTGGGCTGACAAGGGGCACAGGTGGGGAGCAGGAGGAGGAGTGTGAGCAGCAGAAGATCCAGCTGAGAAGGAGCCAGCCGTGGTTATTGTTTTACATCTAATTGTTTTGTGTATCCCTTAACTGCTTATTGTGGATACAGGTGATGTTACTACTCCTGTGTTTTAACCACCCTACGTCTTTTTGTGTGGATGTTTACCTGCCTCTACTGTGTGCCTGCCTTTACTGGTGAGCTATTTCATTTTGTAATTTTCTTGTTTATAGTTGTGGCCTTTTCTCTTTTGCCTACAGAAGTTCCTTTACCATGTGTTGTAAAGCTGGCTTCATGGTGCTGAATTCTTTTCGCTTTTGCTTGTGTGTGAAGCTTTTGATTTTCCATGAAATCTGAATGAGCGCCGTGCTGTGGGATTGTTCTTGGCTACAGGTTTTACCCCTTCGTCACTTTCCATATGTTGCGCCACTCCCTTTGGGCCTGCAGAGTTTCTGCTGAGAAGTCAGCTGATAGCCTTGCGGGAGTCCCTTGCATGTTACTGGTTGCTTTTCCCTTGCTGCTTTTAGTATTCTCTCTTTATTTCTAATTTTTGCAGTTTTGATCATGTGCCTTCGTTTGTTCTCCTTTGGGTTAATCCAGTGAGGACTCTGCACTTCCTGGACTTGGGTACCTGTTTCCTTTCCCAGGTTTAGGGAAGTTTTCAGCTATTATTTCTTTAAATGTTTTTTCAGGCCCTTTCCTGTCTTCATCTACTTCTGGGACCCCCATAATGCAAGTATTAGTGTGATGTCATCCCAGAGGTCTCTTAAACTGTCCTCATTTCTTTGTTCTGAGGTAGTGATTTCCACTACTCTGTCTTCCAGCTCCCTGATCCATTCTTTTGTGTTATTTAGTCCACTACTGATTCCTTCTAGTGTAGTTTTCATTTGCATTATTCTTCATCTCTGTTTGGTTGTGTTTATATTTTCTAACTCCTTGTTAAAGATGTAAAACTTCTCGCTCTGTGCATCCATTCTTTTCCTGAGTTCTTTGATCATCTTTGCAATCATTACTCTGAACTTCTCAGATAGATTGCCTATCTCTGCTTCACTCAGTTTTTCTTCTTGGATTTTATCTTGTTCCTTTGTCTGGAACATAGTCCCCTGCTGCCTCATTTTGTCTATGTTACTATTTGTATTTTTGTGTATGTGGCAGGTTAGTTACATTTCTTGACCTTGGAGACGTGGCCCTCTGTAGGAGACGTCCTATGCATCCAGCAGTGCACTCCCCTCTCACCACCCAAGATACATGCTCTAGGGCTTCCCCTAAGGGGGCTGCATGTGTCCTTCTGTTACGGCTCGCTGACTCTATAGGTTGTCTGGTAGGCTTGGTTGGCCCCTCGTCTGGTTGGTTGTGGGCCCCGCCTTTGTGCGGATGGTGCTGGCTGCTGTTTAGCAGGGCCCGTGTGCGTGGTTGCTGGCTGCAGAACCCTGGGGGTCCTGGGGCTAGTGATGGCGCACGGGTGGGCAGAGTCAGGGTCCTGAGGAATCTGAGGCTGTTGCCTGCCCACTGGCAGCTGAAGCCACGTCCTGGGCTTAGTGTTGGTTGGACTACTGGCAGGCAGAGCTGGTTGCTGGATTCTGGCTGCAGGGCCCAGGGATCCTGGAACTCATTTCACACTGTTGGTTGGGGGAGGGGGTCTGGTTCCTGACACAGTTCGTTTGGGGGACGGGGTGTCTTGAAGATTGCGCTGTCTTGCTAGTGGGCAGGGCCGGAGCCCAGCTGGTCCCAGGGCAGGGTCTGGCCTGTGTTGCGGGATTGTAGTTTTCTTGCTTCTAGTGTCTGCTCCCTGGGGCGTGACACTGTTCTAGAGACTTGAGCAGGCTTCCTGGCGGGAGGGCTGGTACTGCCCTCTAGTAGGTGGAACTGTGTCTTCGCCCTCAGGTGGGCAGGGCCATGCCTAGGGACGTGTCTAGAGCCAGCTGTGGGCCTTAGAAGTCCAAGGCAGCCTGTCTGCTGATGGGTGGGGCTGTGTTCCTGCCTGGGGAGTTGTTTTACCTGAGGTGTCCCGGTACTGGAGCCTACTGGAGGCTGTTGGTTGGTGCCGATTCTTGGCGCTAATGATCCACTCTGTCAGCCGCCAGGAGTGCTCCTGGGGTTGAATGTACCCCAGTATGTCTGCCACCAGTGTCTGTGCCCCCAGGGTGAGCCACGGCCAGCCTCCCACATCTCCAGGAGACACTCTACAGGACCAACAGGTAGATCTGACCCACGCTTCTATCAGGTTACTGCTTTTGCCCTGGGTCCTGGCAGGCATGAGGTTTTGTGTGTGCCCTGTAAGAGTGGAGTCTCTGTCTCCCCCAGCCACGAGGGGCTCCCGCAGGTACGGCCTACTGGCCTTCAAAGCCAAACGGTCTGAGGGCTCTTCTTCCTGGTGCTGGACCCCCGAGCTAGGGAACCTATGTGGGGCTCAAAGCTCTCATCCGCCTTGTAATTTTCCTCTAGTTTGGGGGTCGCCCACCCAGGGCGGTATGGGATTTGGTTATATCACGATTTCTCCCTTCCTACCCATCTTATTGTGATGCCTTCTTTATGTCTTTAGTTGCAGAAGATTTTTTTCTGGTAGGTTCCAGTCTTTTCACTGATGGCTGTTCTGCAGATAGTTCTGATTCTGATGTGCTTGTGCGAGGGGAGGTGAGCTCAGGGTCTTTCTGCTCCGCCGTCTTCCTCTTCCACTCTGTGCTGCCCCAAGCTGAAATTTTAAATTCACCTGAGAAAAGTTGGTAGGAATGAATACTGAGAAAGAAGGAAGTTCAGCAGTATGTATCCAAAGCCTCAAAGTATTTGACTCAGAAATTCTAGTTCTAGGAGCTGATCTGAAAGTAGGTCCCCCCGGGGGCCTCACAGGGCAAAGCCTAGTCTAGGGCCCAGGATCTGTGTGGTTCTGTACCGTATGCTTTTTTAAACTAAGAAATCAAATAATTATTCATTTTGAAAGTACAATGATAAACCAATGATGTAGTAACATAGATAACATTTTTTAATGAAAAGTAACTTTCATAAAGCAAAGCATGGTCAGTGAGAGGAGTGGCACCGTGTGAGTTTTCTGCTCGTCTGTTTAAGGTGAGGCTTAGAAGACGGCTGCATTCTCTTGCCTGCTTCTGCGGTCAGTCTGCTTAATGTCACAGGTCGTGTGGCCTCTGGAAACTCCGCTCTGCACTCATGAGAGAATGAGAGCTAGCAAGCCAAATGGCGTTGTGGCGCTGGAGGAAGCAATTTTGACCCCCCAGGCTCCCTTGCAGGGTCCAAAGACCACACTTTGAGAAGCACTGCACTGACTATGAGGTGTGTAAAGTACGTCAGGGATGTTTAATGTATCTTCAATACGTATCAGAATATAGAGATTAGAATTTCAGAAGACTGTTCATATGCACTGGAAATCAAAGAGATGCACATTAAGATAACGAACATCTAGGTTTCAATGTCAAATTAACAAAGATTAAAAGAATACACAGAACCACCTGAGGACAGTGAATCAGCATTTTGTCCCACTGCTCGTGAGGTGCGGCAGTTGGTGTAATTCTTTAGGAGAATGATCAGGTGATTTGTATCTTTTGACAAAAGAGAAAGCAAAAGGATGAACCTGAGGTTGGGAGAAAATATTTGTGATATCTGCCCGTATCCCAACAAAGGGTTAATATCCAGCTAGTTAAGACAAAATGAGAAAAAGAGAACTCAACAGAAAACTTTATAAAGGCTGTTGACTGGCATTTAGGCTAATGAGCTGCTATAACAGATCCAAAAATACTGTAGCTGAAATAAGCGAGAAGTTTATTTCCCTCCATATAAGGGTCCAAAGGAAAGAAGGTGTCCCAGGCAGATGGAAAGCTCTGCTTCAGGTCATCACCTAAGGCTACGCATTAGCTAGAGAATCTCCCATCTTATCACATGGCAGCATCACTGTAGCAAAAGTTGCTGGTGGCCCTCACTCCCAGGGAAGGGGGAACAGAGAGGGAGGCCAGGGCACGCAGTCTTATCTTTAAGAAGATGACCCCAGAGTTGCACATATCACTTCTGCTCATATCCTGCTGGCAGGACTGAATCACATAGCTACACCTAGGAACAGAGAAGCTGGGTCGTTGTGAGAGATTACTCACGTGTCCCATTAGGAAACGAAGAAGAGGAGAGTGGATGCTGGGGACCATTCATCTCTGCCACAGTGCCTCACAAATGAGAAATCCCCAAAGACCAATGAACTGCAAAAAGGATTTCAGCATCCCTCGTGATGAAGGGAAGTATCAGTTGAGCAGCACCAGCTGTTGGTTAAGAATTGGGGTGATGAGAACTCTGATGTTTCTGTCAATAATATAAATTAGTTCAACCACTTAGAGCAGTTGTCAAAACTAGTGAAGCCAGAGGTGCACACACCCCATGACCGTGCCCTTTCCCTTTCCGGTGTGTGTCCTAGAGACACACTGGCACTTATGCACAGCGTGTGTGGATGTGAACATTCATTAAAGGACTGTGGACAGTAAAGAACAATTGCAGTCACTTGCTTCTGAAGGAGGATGGGATAAGCTAAGGAGGATAAGCTGTGTTTTAGTCACAAAATAGACTCATTCTTTTATGTTAACTATTATGTGTTAGATCTATGCACATCAACTTGGATAAATCCCAAAGCAGTGCTTAAAAAACCAACAGCAAGTTGCAAAGAGATGTATACAGCAGATTGTCATTTATAAGATGTTTTTAAAGTGTTTTACAGGAAAAATATAGAGTTAAAATATGACAACATGAACAGGGAGGGTGCACGCAGGGCCCCACGCTCCGCAGCCTCGGGGTGACTTAGCCAGAGCTCGGCGGGCCGGTGTGCCCAGAGCGGTGTTCTCGTGGTGCGGGACGCTCCTCGGTGCGAGGCCTTTGCAGTCTGCTGTGGTAGCCCTCAGTTTGTCCGTCGGAGCTGGGAAATTGCCTCAGTTATTTCTCTGATGATCTTTTTCCCTCGGTTTTTAAAGTGTGTTCCTTTCAGAACGCCTCTTTTTTTGTTGTTATCTGACTTCTTGGACTGACCTTCTAATACTGTTCTCATTTTCCTTTCTCCTTGGCCTTTTG
Source organism: Camelus dromedarius (assembly GCF_036321535.1). NCBI lineage: Eukaryota > Metazoa > Chordata > Mammalia > Artiodactyla > Camelidae > Camelus > Camelus dromedarius. The sequence goes on from NC_087438.1 coordinate 115,402,030, forward strand.
TTCTACTCTGACTTCTTGAATTTTATGTTCCTACCCTTGGTGAATGAAAAATGTCGCCTGCCATGTCGGCAAACACAGGATGCTGCATCAGCCAGTGCCGCAGCCCCCAAAGGAGAGCCTCGGGGAACGCAGGATGGGGGCAGCCATGCCCACTGCCAGGCCCTCAGCCCCTACAGCCGCCCCGATGGCGCCCCCTGAGGGGGCTCGGGACGGGGAAGATCAGGATTGCGGCCCGTGGTGGAGGAGGTGCACATCGGAGGACTGATTTCAGTGAGCCCAGACTCTTGCATCTTCCCATAAATGGGGAAGCACCAAGTCCATTAACTTGGGATAACCTGGCTTTCTTTAATTACCAGTAGTCTTTTGATGTTCCGACTGCCTGGTCCTTGTTGCAGAATCCCGTTTATCCTGGCTCCCCACTCCCTTCTTCAGAGCAGTCCCTCAGAGCTATCTGAAAGGCTGCCTCCGGGGCCTGAAGTCCTCAGAAAGTCCACCTAATATAGTTCTCAACTTTTAGGTTGTACTTTTTTTTTCCAGTCGACACTTTCTATTTCTGTTATCATATTTTTAAATTTCCAAGAATTATTTTCTGTTCTCCAGATGCTCTATTTGAATAGCAGCCTGCCACTGCTTCTGGAATGCCCTATTTGCTGCTCTCTTGGGATGTTATGGGTAGCCTTGTCTTAGGATGTTGTGAATGGTCTTGTATGGGAAAGCCTGGACTGTGAAGGTTTTGGTTCTGCTGTAAAGGGCTATTTGTGGTCATAGTGTTTGAAACCTGTGGTCTGAGAACATCTGGTCCTCTTCCCATGACAGTTCAAAATTTAAGCAGTCATAGTGCCTTCGGGAGTCCTCGCAAAATGTGGTCCTCCTCTCCCTTTCTTTCTGTTTCTCTGCCCCTTCTTCCTTTCTTCCTTCTCTGTCTCCCTTTCTGCCCCCCTCCCTTTTTATTTCTCTTTCTCTCCACATTTGTCTGTGTGTGTGTGTATGTGTGTGTGCGTGTGTGTGCGTGCGTGTGTGTGTGTGTGTGTGTGTGTGTGTATCCTGGTGGCTTTGTCTCCCTGGAGAACCCTGACTGATAAAGAGTCTGGTACTGAGAGTGAAGAGGGAGTTCTGAATTCTACAAGTTTTGGAATCTCTGGTCTGATTAGAGACAAGGAAAACTAGTAACTCTTCCCCCGGCGGTGTGGAGGGCACTGGTGGTGTGGCAGTGGTGATACATGGCATCCCGTCCCGGGCTGCTCCTAGCCAGATATTTCAGAGAGGCAGGGCACTGCGTGACCATGTATTTGATACCTGATAACACTTCTGTCAAACTAATGAGTGTAATGAGATTGGCTGGCTGCCCTGACTCCACTGGACAACGTGTAGAAAGGGAAGGATGAGTTCAGGGTGCCCCATGAGGACTTGAACATTTCTGTACGTGCCCTGAAAGAAAACCTTAGCTCCCATAGCAACAGCACTGAGATTTCTGAAAGCCGGATCCAGAGCGTCAGCCTATCAGTGGCTGAATTATAATGTAAATTGAAATCCCAACTTCACATGGTGTGTGCTGTTACACCAAGGGCATCGATAGGAAAGAAATGGGATCCTGAAAATTGGAACGTGAAAATATGGGAAGATCCTGATTAAACTGGGAAAATAGAGCCCCTCAATTCTGATGAGTCTTTGCCAGTAAAAACCCTTACACCCCTATCTGAGGTGTAATGGCCTCCCCCGAGGTAATTACTTTGCAAGACAATGCAGAGATTGTCCTCAAGACCTACTCCCCAACACCCTTTGCTTCTAGGTGTATTGTTAGACTCAAGTCTCAGAAGATTCCAAAAGATGAGACACACAGTGTGACCCAGAAAGCATTGCGCTACACTTTGAAAGAACTGCATGATTTTCTAATTTATACAGACAGAAATCGGGAGAATGTGTGTGGGAATGGATATCTAGGGTGTTGGGGTAGTAGTGAAAGGAATATAAAGTTGGATCAGGACAAGGTTACCAAAATGTGCCCATTAAGCAGAGATCCTTGACTTGGTGCTATGGCTCGAGGAGTTAGAAAGGCTGTAGCAGTTTCTGTTGGTTGACTGCGATGTGGACTGAAAGGTGGCCTACATTGGAGTTTGAAATGTCAGAACTGCCTTGGTGTACTCCAGAGGAAGGGTCCCAGACTGATGAGGATTGGAATGATAGAGTAGCTTCATGATGTGAGACCTGCTTACCCACCTTGGCAGAGTCCAAGAGGACACACCTTTTACCATGACTGAGAAGTAAACTGTTAAGGGGCGTGCCAGCATCCTTGAAGAGTCGTGTGGTAGATTTTCTCGGTAGATCAGAAATTACAGTGGGAACTGCTGCCGCTGAGCTGGGATCCTTAAGAGCAGCAGGGATAATTGGATCCTGGGTGGCAAGGCTAAGTGGTAGCACTTAATCACCAAAGACAAGTGGGGACGGTTATTGTAATGGACAGCAGAGTCAAAGCAGCAATCAGGGTAGCCTGATGCCCAGAGACCGGTGGCGTTGGCTGGTTAGTTGTGTGTCCCTGGAATAGAAATAGATGGGCAGTCTACTCAATTCTTACTTGATCTATGTAAGCAGAAGAGTTCTCGGTTATATGAATAAGCATCTAACTTGAATTTTAAAAAGTCATGGCCCCTCAGTTGATTTCCAGACTTGAACCATTTTACAGGCCCAGACCCCTTGAATGACAGGGAAGGTGTCATTCATTCCCTCTTGAGGCATGAGGGAAGGGGGCAGGGCACAACCTTTAAAAGAATGACATAGCCATTGAAGATATGACAAAAACTGGTTAGAATCTACTAGGCCCAAGATGGTGGAAGATTCGACTTCCAGTAGACCTTGAGCTTCATTCTATGCTCATTGTAGTACATGAGTATGCTAAATGCAGCCCACAGGCACCATGACAGTTCCGAGGCTGACCATAAGAGGCCAGAAAGTGGGCAGTGGCCCAATCCAGGAAGTCCCCGCCCCTTCCCCAAAGTGGTTGTTAGGCTGTGAAATTACCCAGTTCATAAAAACTAATGCCTCCTGCGCTGCAGGGCCACCCTCCCTTCTGAGACAGACTAAATTCTGTCTATGGAATATGTATCTCTGTAAATAAACTTGTTTTCACTTCACCATGGCTCACTCTTGAGTTCTTCCCTGTGCGAAGCCAAGGACTCTTACTTGGTGGGGAGCTTCCCAGGGACTTAGGTGCCTGAGACCTGTGATGTGACCATCCTCTAGCGTCCCATTTTCCTGCAACACCCTTGTGAAAGGACCCCAGTGTGCTGCCAAATTTTATGCTGTTAATCCTTCTCTCAGCCTTCCTCAGGGAGATCTGTGACATTTTACCTGGGTGACCATGCACTGGGGGAAAAAGTAATCAGACTCCTCAGGGACTACTGGACAATGGCTCTGAACTGACACTGATCCTAGGAGACCCACCTAGGGGCTTCTGGAGGTTAAGTGATCAGTCGAGTTTTAGCTCAGGTTTGTCTCACAGTGGGTGCAGTGGGCCCCCAAACCCATCCTGTGGTTATTTTTCCCAGTTCTGGGGCATCTAGTTGGAATAGAAGTACTCAGCAACTGGTGGAATCCCCATCTTGTTTCCCTAATCCCTGGAGTGACAGATATTGTGGTAGGAAAACCAAGTGAAAGCCACTAGAACTGCTTCTACCTAGAAAAATAGTAAACCAGAAGCAATTGTGCATCCCTAGAGGGATTGTGGAGATTAGTCCCACCTTCAGGGACTTGAAGGATGCATGGATAGTGAGTCCTGCCGTGTCTCCACTCAGCTCACTTATTTGGCTGTGCAGAGAAAGGTGGATCTTGGAGGACAGTGGATTGTCTCAGACTTAGTCAGTGGTGACCGGAACTGCAGTTGCTGTTTCAGATGTAGTTTCATGGCTTGAGAAGATTAACGCATCCTGATACCTGGTATGCAGCAGCTGATCTGGCACGTGCTTTTCCCCACCCCTTTTAGTAAAGACCACCAGAAGCAGTTTTTATCAGCTGACAAGGCCAGCAGTGCACCCTCACAGTCTTCCTTCAAGAGTATACCGACTTTTCAGCCCTGTGTCTTAATTCAGTTCACAGAGATCTCGATGCCTTTCTTTTCCACAGGATACCATGATATTAATGCTGACTGGACTGAGTGAGTAAGAAGTAGCAACTACTTTAGACTCATTAATAAGATGTGTGCCTATCAGAAGGTAGGAAATAAATCTGACAGAATTTCAAGGGCCTCCTACATCAGTGAAGGTTTCCGGGATCCAGTGATGTGTGGCTCATTGAAGTATCTCTGTGGTGAAGGATAAGTTGTTGCATATGGCTCTTCCTACAGACAGAAAGGGAGCACAATGCCTAGTGGGCCTCGTAGCATTTTGGAAGCAACATATTTCTCATCTGGTGGTGTTATTCTGGCACATTTACCAGGTGATTTGAAAGCTGAAGCTTTTGAGTGGGACCTAGAACAAAAGAAGGCTCTGAAATGGATCCAGACTAACACAGAGCTGCCCTCCCACTTGGGCCGTCATACCCAGCATATCCAGTGGTGGGATGTGTCAGTGGCAGATAGAGGAGCTCTCTGGAGCCTTTGGCAGACCTCTTTAGGGAATCACAGTGCGTGCCCTTAGAATTTTGGCATAAAGCCCTCGATCCTCTGTAGGAAACCACTTTCCTTTTGAGAAACAGCTCTTGGCCTGCTACTGGGCCTTAGTAGAGACTGAATACTTAACCATACGCCACCAAGCTACCATGTGACCTGAGCTGTCCATCATGAAGTGGGTGTTATCTGACCCACCAAGCCACGAAGTTGGGCATGCTTAGCAACATGCCATCATCAAATGGAAGTGGGATATAAAAGATCAAGCTCAAACAGGCCCTGAAGGCACAGTTGAAGTTGCATGAAGAATTGGCCCAAATGACATGGCCCCACTCCTACTACATTGCCTTCTCTCTCCCAGCCTGCATCTACAGTGCGTTCCCTACTGGGGAATGCCCTACAGTCAACTAAGGAGGAAACACTGGGGCCTGGTTTACAGAGGATTTTGTGCAATATGCAGGCCACTACCCAGAAGTGGACAGTAGTGGCATGACAGTTCCTCTCTGGGACATCCTGAAGGACACGATGAAGGGAAACCCTTCAGTGGGCAGAACTGCAGGCAGTGCTCCTGGTCTTTCAGTTGTGTTAGGAGAGGCGGTCTTGCCGCATGCAGTCTTTTTACCCCGCCTTGGCGTCCTAAGGATGGGCCTTGGGACTGGACCACTTTCTTACCAAGAGATAAAGAGCCCACACAGCCTATGCCAGGCTTATTATATTGTGGGGGAATAAATAGTTTAAGCTGTTATGATCTCCACCAGTTCTCTTGTTCTGCTTAAGTGTGTACATTAGCGGCCCTCAGGCGCACCCCCAGCTTTCAGTACTTTAGACTCCGTGGGGAGGGGGAGGGGTCCCTCCACTATGGCACTAGAAGGATGTGCATAGGCTGGTTGCTGTGCATTGGCTGCTAGGGGGACCTGCTGGCCATGAGGGACCAGTGCCCACTATTGGAGCTGATCTTGCTCTGTCTCCTCTATGTGAATAAAGCTTAATAAAGTGTTACTCCATCCAGTGTTTGACCGTGTTGTGTTTCATGGTGACTCCAATACTAAGGTGATATGGGGAGAACTGTTTGGAGTCCTCTCCTGGGATTGGTGGCTGATGAGTAGTACTTTGGTCAAAATTTGCTTGGAAGAGGCAATGGCCAGACACAGAATTGTATACTGATTGTCTGTGGCCAGTGGTTTGGCTGGACATTCAGGGACTGGAAGAAAGCTGATTGGGAAATTTCATGACAAAGAGGTCTAGAAGTGTATGCATAGATCTCTCTGAATGGGCAAAAAGGTGAAGATATGTCCCACGTGAATGTTCACCAGAGCTCAGCAGAAGAGGGTTGTAATAACCAAATGGATAGGAAGACCCATTCTCTGGATCCTAGTCAGCCTGTTTTGTCCAGTCTGTCCTGTTATTGCCCGATGGGCCCGTGAACAAAGTGGCCGTGGTGACAGGGATGGAGGTCATGTTTGGGCTCAGCAACATGGACTTCTATTTATTGAGACCAGCTTGGCTATAGCTACTGTTGCATGCCCAGTCTGATAGCAGCAGGGATCAGTACCTGGTCTCTAATGTGGCACCATTCTCCAGGGTGTTCAGCCAGCTATGTGGTGGCTGGTTGATTACAGTAGACTACTTTTTACTGTGAATTACTGACTTGTGGCAAGTCAGTCTTCTCTTTTTTATCTTTAGGTTTCAACAATTTGACTAAAATGTGTCTCTTTTTGTTGATCCTACTTGAAATTTGTTGAGCTTCTTGGATGTGTCCATTCTTGTCTTTCATCAGATTTGGGAAGTTTTCAACCAATGTTTCTTCAAATAGATTTTCTGCACCTTTCTTTTTTGTCCATCTGAAATTCCGGTAATACATGTTGATCTGCTTGATGGCGTCCCATAGGTCCTTCAAGTTCTGTTCATTTTTATTCTTTTTTCTTTCTACTCAGACTGGATAATTTCAAATGTGTGACCTTCAAATTTGCTACTCCTTTATTCTCCTTGCTCAGATCTGCTGTTGACTCCCTCCAGTGAGTTTTTCATTTCAGTTATTGTACCTTTCAGCTCTTGAATTTGCTTGGTTCCTTTTCGTAATTTCTGTCTTTTTACTGAGATTCTTGTTTTGTTTTTCTGATTTCTTTCAGCTCTTTGTCCATAGTTTCCTTTAGCTCATTGCACATATTTAAGACAGTTAGTATATCTTTATCTAATAATTCAAATTTCAGGGCTTCTTCAAAGATGATTTCTATCAGTTTTTTAAAATTTTCTGTGAATGGGCTATACTTTCCTCTTTCTTTGTATGTTTTATAATCTTCTCTTTAGAACTACACATTCTAAATATTATGTTGTGGTAACTCTGTTATGGACTGAATGTTTGTGTCCCTGAAATTTATGTATTAAGTCCTAACCCCCAATATGATGGTATTAGGAGGTGAGGCCTTTGTGAGGTCATTAAGTTTAGATTAGGTCATGGGAGTAGAGCCCCCATGATGGGATTAGTGTCCTTCTATGAAGAGGAAGAGGCTGGAGAGAAACTGGCCATCTGCAAGCCAGGGAGAGAACTCTCACCAAAACCCAAATCTGTTGGTGCCCTGATCTTGGGCTTTGCAACTTCCAGAACTGTAGAAAGTAAATATCTGTTGCTTAAGCTATGCATTCTGTGGCAGCCCAAGCTGACTGGTAACACTCTGGTAATCTAACTCTCTTATGTGTCAGGGATCGTTGGCCTTTGCATGTTAAGGATTGGAACTGACATTTTGTGACTTTTCCAGACTATTTTCGCAAAGCGTGTATTCTTTGTTATGTGTGGTCACTGAAGCTCCCAAGAAGGGAAAAAGAAATAGGTCTGTCTTGTTAAATGTTCTGGCTGGAAAGCCACCTCAGCTCATGGTAGAAACCTCTGTGCCAGCCTCTCGGCAATCAGAAGTGCCAGTCAGAACTCACAACTCAGATTTTTGGAGGAAAGATCTTTATTGCCTCCAGCAGGCCATACTAGGAATACTTGCTGCTGTCCCACAGCTGCCAGCTGCTGTGGATGGTGGATGATAGCTGCTACTGCTTGAGAGCAGAAATTTAAATTTACTGGTTTCTCCTTCAAAGTCCCCGCTGGATGCTCCAAATGTTCTCCCTGACCCAGAGTTCCAAAACACTTGCTTTAGACAGTTTCTGCCAGTTCAGTCGTTTTGCTAGAGGGGCAGATTCCTGCAGCTTCCTATTCCACCATCTTCCCTGCTGTCACTAGTTAAATGGCTTTTATGAATAGATGCTGCACTTTTGTACCATTTCATTCCACGGCACATCTCTTAGATGTTTGCTGCTTTTCTGTATTTAGCAGTTTTTTCAAGGTAATGAGTTTGTTCTTTATCATCTTCAAAAGATGTTCAGTTGTTATGTTTATGTCCTTTTGAATTTATGGATTTTAAATTTTTGATGGGTTTCAATCCATTGCAATTAGAATCCTATTGAACTTAATTTTTTTAATCAACTGTACTTCAATTAAAACAACCAACCCACCCATTTAAAACATGGGCAGAAGAACTGAACAGAATTTTTCCAAAAGAGGAAGTGCAAATGGCCAACAGAAATATGAAAAGCTGCTCCGCATCACTAATGTCAGGGAAATGCACATCAAAACCACAATGAGGCATCACCTCAGACCAACCAGAATGGCCGTCATAAAAAAGAACACAAATAACAAATGTTAGCAAGGATGTGGAGAAAAGGGAACCCTTGTACACTGTTGGTAGGAATGCAAATTGGTGCAGCCACTATAAAAAAAACAATATGGAGGTTTCTCAAAAACCTAAAAATAGACCACCATGTGGCCCAGCAATTCCACCCTGGACATATATCTGAGAAAAACAAAAACATTAATTCAAAAAGATACATACACCCCACTATTAATAGCATTATTATTATAATTGCCAAGATATGGAAGTACCTTAAGTGCGCATCACTAGATGAATGGATAGAGAAGATGTAGCATATATATGCAATGGAATACAACTCACTGATAAAAAAGGATCTTTTTTTGTGGCCCTTCATTCACTTTTTTTTTCACTTCAAAAAACCAGAATTTTGTAACTGGGATAAACATTTCCATTGCATCAAGAACAACCAAATACCCAGAAATAAACTTAACCAAGGAGGTTACCTGTACTCTGAAAACTGTAAAACATTGGTGATGGAAATTTAAGATGATACAAAGAAATGGAAAGATATCTTGTGCTCTTGGATTGGAAGAATCATATTATCAAAATGGTGGTACTACCTAAAGTAGTCTACAGATCCAGTGTGACTGCTGTCGAAATGTTCATGACATTTTTCACAGAATTGAAACAAACAATTCCAAAATTTATATGGAGCCATGAAGGACCCTACATTGCCAAAGCAATCTTTTGTAGGTCTTTTTTTTTTTTTTTTCTCTCTCTTTTTTGTTCTGTTATGGTTTGATGACTAGAGAAGTTCCTTTAACATTTGTTGTAAAGCTGATTTGGTGGTGCTGAATTCTTTTAGCTTTTGCTTGTTTGTGAAGCTTTTGATTTCTCCATCAAATCTGAATGAGAGCCTTTCTGGATAGAGTATTTTTGGTTGTAAGTTTTTTCTCTTTTATCACTTTAAATATATTGTACCACTCCCTTCTGGCCTATAGAATGTCTGCTGAAAAATCAGCTGATAACCTTATGGGAGTCCCCTTGTATGTTATTTGTTGCTTTTCTCTTGATCATTTTAGTATTTTCTCCTTGTACTTACTTTTTTTTCAATTTGATGACTGTGTGCCTTGGTGTGTTCCTCTTTGGATTGATCCTGTGTGGAACTCTTGGAGCTTCTCGAATTTGGATGACTGTTTCCTTTCCTAAGTTGGGAAAGTTTTCAGTTATTTTCTCTTCACAAATTTTCTCAGGTCCTTTCTCTTTCTGGGACCTCTATAATGCAAATGTTAGCACGCTTCATGTTGTCCCAGAGTTCTTTTAAACTATCCTCATTTCTTGTCGTTCTTTTTTTCTTTTTTCTGTTCTGAAGTAGTGATTTCCACTAATCTGTCTTCTAGCTCACTGGTCTGTTCTTCTGCCTCATTTAGTCTATTCTTGGTTCCTTCTAGTATGGTACTCATTTTAGTGATTTTATTCAACTCTGGGTATTCTTTGTATTTTCCAGCTCTTTGCTAAATACTTCACTTAGTCCATCTATACTCCTTTTGATTTCTCTGAACATCTTGGACATCATTACTTTAAACTCTTTCTTAGATAAATTGCCTATTTCCTCATCACTTATTTCTTCAGGAATTTTATCTTTTGCCTTGGCCTGGAAGATACTCCTCTGCTGCTTCATATTGTCCATCTTTCTATTTGTATTTTTAGGTAGGTTAGTTATGTTTCTTGACCTTGGTGAAATGGCCCTCTGTGGGAGAGGTCCTATGCATCCCAGCAGTGCTGTCCTCTCTTGTCACCCAGGGCCAGGGTCCAGCCGGCTCCAGTGTAGAGTCTGGCCTGTGTTTGTGGGCTCCTTCCACAGGCTTTGGGATTGTTGTTTTCCTATTTCACACTGCTGGGTGAAGCCTGGTCCTGGACCTCTGGTGGGTAGGGCCCTATCTAAAGGATCAGGAAGTCTGCTGATGGGTGGGGCTGTGTTCCCACCCAGTGTGTTGTTTGGCCCGAGGCTTCTCTACAGGCTGCTGGGTGGGGCGAGGTCTTGGTGCTAATGATCCAGTGAAGATAGCCTCCAGGAAAGCTCATGTAGGTGAACACTCCTGGAATGTCTACCACCAGCTTTTATGTTCCCTGGGTGAGCTGCAGCCATTCTCTGCCTCCCCAGGAGACCCTCCAAAACCAGGAGGCAGGCCTGGACCAGGTTCCTATGAAATAAGTGCCTTTGCCCTTGGACCTGGCACATGTGAAATTCTGTGTACACTTCCCAAGGGAATGAAATCTCTATTTTCCCCCAGTCCCATGGAGCTCCTGGAGTTAAGCCCCACTGGCTTTCAAAAACAGATGTCCTGGGTCTCCTCCTCCTCCTAATGCCAGAAGCCTGGGCTGGGGAGCCTGACATGGGGCTTAGAACTCTCAATTCTATGGGAAGGCCTCTGTGACTTAATTATCTTTCAGCTTGTGGGCTAGCCACCCGGTGGGGTATGGGGCCCAATTATATCACCAGCACCCACCTCCTACCATCCTGCTGTGGCTCCCTCTGTGTGTTTCCAGTTGAAGAAGATCTTTATTGCTAGGTTCCAGTCTTTTTTTTTTTTAATTGTTGTTCAGTTGTGGTTTTGTTGTAGTCACAAGGAGAGGCAAGCGGGGGGTCCTTCTACTCTGCCGTCTTGACGGGAAAGCTCAGTGTCTCACTGAACTTTAAACTGTCCCATCTTTGAGCATGTTGTGACATTTTTAATCCAATAATATAGCAAGGAGCAATGTCTAAGATTGTAAACCTTAAATTGTACAATATCATGAGTTCCTTGACAGCTTATGTGACTCTTAGTTACATCTTTAAATATAACCACGTTGTGGGAATGTTCTGCAGACAGATTCCAGGTGGAGCCCACGTTACAGAGCAGCAGAAAGGGAAGACAGAGAAAGAGCAAGTCTCGTCAGCAAGGTCAGCCTCCAGGGAATGTGTGTGCAGCAGCCTCTTGGGAGGAAGTTCCCAGCCCTGGTTGCCCACAGCTCATTCAGCAGCCATGCGATTCTCCAGTCAGACCTTTACCACTTCACATTCTGTGGTAAAATAGGACTACACAGTGAATTTTTAGAAAACAGAATTTATTTACATAATAATAAAATTCTGAGTTATACACGTCCTACTTTTTGGTATTATGTACGTCAACCAAGAAAGGGGGCGTAGCTAAAATAAGCAAAAGAATTTATTTGGTGTCTTGGAATTGCAACTCAGGGAGCACAGATTCAGGTAGCAACCTAAACTTTGTCCCACTGAGGGGTAAAAGTCAGAGGTTTTCATTAGCAAGAAGAGGAGAGTTTAGAATCATCACCTCAGTTTTTTGTCTAAAATTATGGTTGGAAGATACAGTCACAGTTTACATTTCATTGGGTGTCTGAGCACTTTGCATAGGTTACCAGGAAATCTGTTGTTAGGGTGTCCAGATTTTATCTTAAAAATGTGAACGCAGCAGTCGTGTGTTTCGCCATCCGCCTTAGCCCAGTTCAAGAGTTAAGTTTAGTTCCTGCTTTATCAGCACAAGATGGAGTTTGAATCCAAAAATGGAACCTGTTCAGTTAAGCACACAGGTCACATGTGGCTCTTTTTAAATGAAATGAAGACAAGCTGGTGACCCAGGTTTGATCACGGGAGTTTGCTAGGGAAATAATTGATCTGATTGTGTTTTCATTGGGATCTACTAGTAAGTAGTATTGTCTCAATCTTTATATGTTGGAAAATACCTTTATTTTACACTCTGAATGATAATTTCACTCTTCACAATTGAACCAAATTGAGCTCAGCATTTTGAAGATGTTTTTCTGTTGTCCTCTTTTTCACTCTAATGTGTCTGTGTAGATTTTTTAGAACAGCTTTCTAGTTTACGTACCAAAAAATTCACTTGCTTTATGTGCACAGTCGGTAATTTTTAGTAAATTTACAGTTGGACAAACATCATTATAATCCAATTTTAGGACCTTTTCATCACCCCCTAAGGTTGCTTCAAGCCCGTCTGCCGTCACTCTCTGTTCTCACCCTAGCCCAGGTCACCACCCATCTCCTCTCTGTCTGTATTGTTTAGGTTTGTCTTTTCTGGAGAATTAATGTGTGCCTGGCTTCTTTCACCTAGCGTTGTTGTTTGTGAGGTTCATCCCTGTTGGAGGATAAAGTACATTCCTGTATATTTCTGAACAAGAACTCTGCTGTATGGGTCTGTCACATGCTGTTCGCCCACTACCGGTTTTGATGGACACGTTGTTTTTACTTTGCGGTTACCATGAGGAGTGCTCCTGTGGACACTCATGTACAGATGTTTGTATGGACATATATTTTCATTTTCCTTGAGAGGGAGATTGCTGGGTCTCCGTTTAACATGCTGAGAAACTGAGAGATTGTTTTCTAAAGTAGCTGCACCACTTTGCATTCCTGCCATGATGTGTGAGGGCTCCGTTTTCTCCGCATGTTCGCCAGTGCTTGTTTTAGCCTGTCTTTCGTATTATAACCATCCCAGCGGGCGTGAAGTGGCATCTCACTGTGGCAGTCATTTTCACTTCCTAATGATAATGAGCATCTTCTCCTGTGTTTTTTTGTTCATATGTGTTTTTATTTCCAAATCCTTTGACCATTTTTTATGGTTAAAGGTTAAATTGTTATTACGGAGTTGTAAGAGTTCGTCATGTATTCTGGATACAAGTCTCTTTATCATATACCTGATTTGCGAATATTTTCTCCCATTCTGTGGATTGTCATTTCACTTTCTTGCTTGTGTTCTTTGAAGTATGAAAATTTTGAATTTTGATGAAGTCTAATGTATCTTTTGTTATTGCTTCTCTTTTGGTGTTACATCTAAGAATCCATTGCCTAGTCCAAGGTTACAAAGGTTTACTCTTGTGCTTTTTTCTAAGAATTCTATTGTTTTGGCTATTATATTTAGGTCTGTGATTCCTTTTGTGTTCGCTTCTGTGAATGATATGTGAAATGAGTCCAAATTCTTTTTCTGGGATGTGGATATCCAGTTCTATCAGCAACATTTGTTGAAAAGACTTGTTTGTTTCCCCATTGAATTGTCTTGTCACCCTTGTTGAAAACCAGTTGCCCGTAAATGTCAAGGCTTGTTTCTGAACTCTGAATTCTATTTCAGTGATCCATATGTGTCACCTTATGCCAGTACCACACCATCTTTATTTCTATAGCTTTGTAGTACATTTTGCAATCAAGTAGTAGAAATCCACAGACTTTGTTCTTTCTCAAGATTGTTTTGGCTCTTCTGGGTTGCTTGCATTTTCATATGAATTTTAGTATCAAGTAGCCAATTTCTGCACAATGGCCAGCTGGGATTTTGATAGAAATTGGATTGAAGCTGTAGATCATTTTGGGAGAGTTTTGCCATCTTAACCATGATGTGTTATAAAGCGACTTAAGCTTCCTATTTTATTTTTTGTGTTATTTGTTCCCTCTGTTGTTCATTTCTGGTTCTTTTTCTGCCTTCCTGTGGGTTACCTGAATATTATTTCAGAATCGCTTTGTGATTATATGTTTTGAATGTATCTCCTTATATAGATTCTTCATTAGAGTTGTGGTATATCTATGTAATGGAATACTACTCAGCCATAAAAGGAATAAAATAATGCCATTTGCAGCAACATGGATGGACCTAGAGATTGTCATTCTAAGTGAAGTAAGCCAGAAAGAGAAAGAAAAATACCACATGATACCACTCATATGGCTAATCTTAAAAAAAAAAACGACACTATAAACTCATCTACAAAACAGAAACAGACTCACAGACATAGTGAACAATCTTATGGTTACGGGGTAAAGGGGGTGGGAAGGGATAAATTTGGGAGCTTGAGATTTGGAAATGTTAGCCACTATGTATAAAAATAGATTTAAAAAGTTTCTTCTGTGTAGCACAGGGAACTATGTTCAATATATTGTAATAACCTTTAATGAAAAAGAATATGAAAACTGATGTATGTATGTATGTGCATGACTAGGACATTTTGCTGTGCACCACAAATTGACACATTGTAACTGTACTTCAACAAAAAATTTTAAAAATATATAGATTCTTCATTGGTCACTTTAGGTATTACATTATATAAACATAATTCATCGCTTTTTACTGTTGTTAACATTTTACCAGTTTGAGTTGGGTATAGAAACTTTACCTACCTTTGTGTCTCTTCATCTGATTTGTATAAATTATGTTAAGATAACACAGTCATCTTAACGTCATACATTCTTTGATAACACATCAAGGTTGTACTGTTTTATTTCAAGCATCATACATATTTTAGCAAGCTCAAGAAAAGAGGGCAAGTCTATTTTATTTCCCTGTATTTCCTTTTCTGTTTTTCTACTCTCCTTCCTGATATTCCAGGATTCCTGTCCTCATCAGTTCCTTTCTAATCCAGCCACTTCTTTGAGGCATTTTTTTTAAGGCAGACCTGCTGGCAGCAAATTCTCTGTAGTTTCCTTTCCTCTGAGGATAGCTTGATTGCCTCTTCATTCCTGGAGGATAGTTTTACTGGATAAAGCATTTTGAATGGACAGTTCTTTTCTTGCAGCATTCGAAAAACGTTATATACCTTCTTTCTGCCTCCATGGTTTCTGATGAAACATCCACTGTCATTTGAATTATTTTTCTTATATAAATAAGGTTTCCTGTCTCTCTTGCTGCTGTCAGGGTTTTTCCTTTGTCTATTTAGTATATCTTTATGTGTGGGACTATTCATTTTTTTTTAATCTAAGGGTTTATGTATTTTGGCCTAATTTGGGAAATTGCCAGCCATTATTTCTTTGAACACTTTTTCAGTCCCATATTCTTTTCATCTCCTCCTGGAATGCCAATGATATAAGTATTAGATCTTTCATTTTAATCACTCAGAAACTCAGACTCTTTTTTTTTTTAATTTTTTCTCTGTTTTTCAGTTTGGGTAATTTCTATCCTTTGATCTTTAATTTCACTGATTCTTTTATCTGTCAAACTATGCTGCATGCAGTTTATCTCGTCCAGACTTTTTTTTGTTTAATGTTACTGTATTTCTCAGTGCTTAAAGTCCTGTGTGATACTACTTTTGTGTCTTCTGTTTCTTTCCTGTGACTTCCTGTGTTTCCATTTGTTTCCAGCATGTTCATAATTGTCGAGGTATCTTTATGATGGCCCCTTCGGAATCCTTGTCAAGGTATCCTATCAATTTCTTCCTGGTTTTGGCATCTGTTGCTTGTCTTTTTTTTACTCAAGTTCAAATTTTTCTGGTTCTTGGTCTGGTGGTGAATTTTCGTTGTATCCTGGACATTTGGGGTATTATCTTAAAGGAAACTCTTGGCATTATCTTCTATTTTAGCAGGTCTTCCCCTGACATAGTGCTCTTGGGAGTTAGAAGCTAATTGTTTTTTACTGTTACATGGGAGTGAGAGTCCAGATTGCCCACCTGGCCCTCATTTATGCCTTGAGATGGGAAAGACATTTGCTACTACTGACTAGGGGTGGAATTTCAGGCTTCCCCATCTGCCTCTGCCAACACTGCCCTAACTGGGAGGATGAGAATTGTCTTGTCACCATCCCCTCTTGGCCTCTACTGACTTGTAAGATTTCCCTTATACTGCTGGCCCCTCGCATGGCCTCCTCTGACACCACGCTAGTTGAGAGACGTTCCCCTCAGCGCAGCTAGGTGCGGGTGGGCATCTAGGCCATTCACATGGCCTTCTCTGACTCTGTCCCAGTTAGTGGGAAGGACGTAGCCTGAGAGCAGCTGGGTGAGTGTCCATGTCGAGGCTCCTCTGTGGTGTTTGCTGATGAAGGCAGTAGTGGGCTGCACTTCTCTGGGGGGAATTTGGCTGGAGTAGAGCTGTTATTGACTGAAAGTTCTCTCTCAGCAGGTTTCCCCTTGTCCATAGGGTAGAGAGAGCAGCCTTCCTTTTATGTATTTATTTTTGTCTGCTTATCCAGGGTTCTGGCTTCTTCAGGACTCAATCCAGGATATGGTGAATAGAGAAAGAACTCAGTTCTTCAAAGAAGAGAAGTGCCAAGAGCAGGCATCCTTGTCTTGTTCCCGATCCTAGAGGAAATGCGCTCAGCTTTTCACTGCCGAGTGCGATGTTGGCTGTAGGTTTGTCTTACGTGGTCTTTATTATGTTGAGGTATGTTCCCCCTATACCTGCTTTGTTGAGTGTTTTTATCATAAATAGGTGATGAATTTTGTCAAAAGGTTCTTCTGCATCTGTTGAGATGCTCGTACAATTTTTGGTCTTTAATTTGTTAATATGGTGCATCACAGTGACTGGTTTGTGGATATCAAGCCATCTTGCATCCCTGGGATAAATCCCAGCTGATCACGGAGTTTGGTCCTTTCAGTATGTTGTTAAGTTTTCTTTGAATGTATTTTGTGGAGGATTTTTACATCTCTGTTCCTCAGTGATATTGGCCTGTAGTTCTGTTGTTTTGAAGCATCTGTTTGGTTTGTATCAAGTGATGCTGGGCTTGTAGAATGAGTTGGGATGCATTTTTTCCTTTTTAACGTTTTGAATACTTTGAGAAGGATGGGCATTAACTCTTCTTTAAATGTTCTGTAGAATTTACCTCTGAAGCCGTCTGGTCTTGGACTTTTGTTTGTTGGGAGTTTTTTTGGGTTTTTGTTTGTTTATTTTTAATGATTCAGTTTCATCAGTGGTAATTGATCTGGTTATATTTTGTATGTCTTCCTGATTCAGTCTTGGAAGATTGTATGTTTCTAGGAATTTATCCATTTCTTCTAGATTGTCCATCTTATTGGCATGATTTTTTGTAGTAATCTTCCATGATTCTTTGCATTTCTGTGGTCTCAATTGTAACCTCCCCTTTTTCATTTCTGTTTTTATCTATTTGGGTCCTCTCCTTTTTTTCTTGATGAGTCTGGCTAAAGGTTTATCAATTTTATCTTTTCAAAGAACCAGCTCTTAGTTTCATTGACCTTTTCTATTGTGTGTTTTTTTTGTTGTTGTCTCTGTTTCATTAATTTCCACTCTGATCTTTATGACTTCTTTCCTTCTAACTTTGGGTTTTGTTTGTTCTTCATTTTCTCCTCCCTTCAAGTGTAAAGTTAGGTGATTCTCTTGAGCTTTTTCTTGTTTCCTGAAGTGGCCTGTATCTCTATAAATTTCCCTCCTAGTACTGCTTTTGCTGCATCCTATAGATTCTGGATTGTTGTGTTTTTGTTTCCTTTTGTCTCCAAGCATTTTTTAATTTGTTCTTTAATTTCTCCTGTAACCCATTTGTTTTCAGTAGCGTTCTGTTTGGCTTCCATGTGCTTGTGTTTTTTGCAGTTTTTTTTTTTCTTATACTTGATTTCTAGTCTCACAGTGTTGTGGCATAAGACTAGAGGTATCTTAAACTGCCCTTGCTTTTTTAAAATTTCTTTTTTTTTTCTGTTCAGCTTGGGTGACTTCAGCCACTGTGTCTTCCAGATCGCTGATCTGTTCCTCTGTATCATCTAGATGTTCTACTGTTGGTTCCTCCTAGTATATTTTCAAATTTCACTTACTGAATTCTTCATCTCTGTTTGGTTTTTCTTTATATTGTCTAAATCTTTTTAAACTCCTTGCTATGATCATTCATTCTTTCCCTGAGTTTGCTGAACTTCTTTGTGATCATTACCTTGAACTCTTTACTTAGGAGATTGCTTATCTCCACTTGACTGAGTTCTCCTGGGATTTTATCTTTCCCTTCGTTTGGAGTATATTCCTCTCTTGCCTCCTTTTGCCTAATTCTCTGTGTTTATTTCTATGAATTAAGTAGATCGGTTATGTTTTCTGATCTTGGAGAACTAGGTTTGTGTGGGAGACATTGTTTGGTGCCCAGCAGCACACCCCGCTCTGGTCACCTGAGTTACATAATCTAGGGGTGCCCCCCTCATCATGTGAGCGGGTTCTTCTGTCGTGGCTGGGCCAGCTGCTGTGGGTGCGCAGGCAGGAAGGGCTGGTCTTCGCCCAGTTAGCTGCTGCCAAGCCTTGCCTTATGCAGAGTCTGCTGGCCACTGATGGGCAAGTCTGGGTCCCAGAGCTGCCGACTGAGTGGCCGCAGGGGTTCCTAGGGCTTGTCTCAGCCTGCTGGTGGGTAACCCACTCACTGTGCAGTTGGCTTTGGGCCTGGGGGGTCCTGGGACTGTTGGCTGTAGGTGCCGGCAAGTCCCAGGGCTGGTGCTGGCCTGCTAGTGTGTGGAGCAAGGGCCTTGGAACTCCTGGGGCTGATGCCGGCCTGCCTGTGGGCAGGGCCAGTCCCAGTGTGGCTGGCTGTAGGACCTGGGGTCCCAGGGCTGGCCCCAGTCTGTTGGTGAGCAGTGCCAGGTCCTTGTGTGGCTGGCTACAGGGCCATGGGTCTGGGGGTGGCAGGCAGAGTTGTTTCCCCATGGGACTGGCTGCTCCGTACAGGGTGCCCAGGGACTGCTGCCAGCCTGCTGGTGGACGGGGCCTGGTCCTGGTGCAGAGAGTCTCGACTCCAGAATGGCCCTTGCCAGCACCAGTGTCCTCCAGGGTGGTAGAACAGGCTCCCATAAATGGCTGCCACCCGCATCTGTGTCCCCAAGGGGAGTTCTGCTGGCCTCCCACCTCTCTGTCAGGCTTCTCCAAGTTCAAAAAGTGGGTCTGACCTAGGCTCCTTTCAAATTACTCCCTCTGTGCTGGGTCTGGGAGCGTCTGAGATTTTGCTTGTGTTGTTTAAGGGCAGACTTTCTGCTTGCTACAGCCCTCCAGCTCTCTCTTTTACAAATTCCACTGGCCTTCAATGTCAGACATTATAGGGGCTCATCTTCCAGCGTAATACCCCTGGACTGGGGATCCTGATGTGGGGTCTGGGCCCCTCGCTCCACGGGGAGAACTTCTGCAATTGTGATCATCCTCCCGTTTGTACGTTGCCTACCTGGAGATGTGGGCCATGAAATATACTGCGTCTCTGCCCCTCCTACCCATCTCATCGTAGTTCCTTCTTAATATCTTTAGTTGTGGAAAATCGTCTCTGCTAGTCTTTAGTTCCTTCTCAGCAGGATAGTTGCTCTGAAAATAGTTGTAATTTTGGTGTGCCCATGGGAGGAGGTGAGCTCAGGGTCTCACTACTCTGCCATCTTGTCCACTCTTTTATACTCTTTGTTGTTATTGTTTGTGTTCTGAATACACTTAAAAAGAGTGTACACTCACCATTTGGATGATGTTTTCTGTAAATATCAGTCAGGTTGAGTTGGTTAAATAGGGTTGTTTAAAATTTCTATATTTGTAGTAATTTTATCTTCTGATGTATGAATCATGGAGAGAAATTTGTTAAAATCTACAATGATGATTATTTATTTTTTTTAGTTTTTGCTAATGAATTTTGGAGTTCTGTTATTGGATACATACGTATTTACTATCAGTAAATTTTCTTTTAGATTAACCCTCTTATTATTAAACATTGTCCCTCTTTGTCCCCAGTAACGCCCCATGTCTTAATGTTTACTTTTCGCATATCTTTTCTCCAATTCCCTTCCTTTCAGTGTATCTGTGTCTTTGAATTTAACATTGTTTCTTGTAAACAGGATATAGCTGTGTCTTGCTTCTTTACCGAGACTCACAATGTGCCTTTTAATTAGAGAATTTAGACCACTTACATTTAGTTCGACTACTAATATGGTTGAGACAATTCCACCTTGTTGTTTCTTGTTTTCTGTTTATTCCCTTTGATCTTTACTCCTTTGCTTTTCCTTTCCTGCTTCTACTTTTTCCTCTTTCATTGGGTTTTTAGATAGTATTTCTTGATGCTATTAGGGGTTAGAGTTGTGCTGTCCAATATGGTAGCCACTAGCCACATTAAAATTAAGTTTGAAACTCAGTTCATCATTGCAGCAGCTGCATTTCAGGTGCTCAGCAGCCACCTGCCCCATTACTGTATTAGGCAATGCAAATTACTGCAGAAAGTGCTATTAGACAGTTTTGTAGAGATTAAGATCAAAATTTATTTTGGCCAGAATTACCCCAGGTCAAGTGAGAAAAGAGCAACATTCTAGTCAGAAGCTGTGTGTTTCAATTGTGTGTCTACAGTTCGGATTAGCTGTGTATCTACAGGCGAAACATCCCACTGCTCTTGGCCTTAGTTTTCTTCTCTAAAGCACAGGGATGATAATTTCTGCTCTTTCTGAGGTGGAAAAAAGTGTTTGTGAAAAAGAAAACTAGAAAAAGGTAACATTCTTTATAAAAGTCAAAGCAATTTTCAAAAAATAAATAACAACTGATTGACTAGTTTCTATGTTTCGTTTGCTTTTTTAGGTTGCTGACAGAGCTGGAATCTCCTTCTTGGTGGCCCTTTAGCTCCAGGCTTTGGAAGGTGCCATCAGAAACAAAACGCAGCGCGGGCGCCTCCGTGGCTAGTTCCAAAGCTTCTGGAAGAGAAGGGATAGTGATCAGAATTCCTGCTGTTATTTCCCAAAGAACAGAATCTCGGGTTAAACCAGGAAAGTTCACCGTCCTTGTTTCTGGGTTGGAAATCCACGACTCAGACTCCTTGCTCATGCACAGATTTGAAAGAGAAGATGTAGATGACATCAAGGTTCACACACCTTATGAAGTCAGCATCCGTCAGCGGTTCATTGGGAAGCCAGACATAGCTTATCGTCTGATATCTGCCAAGATGCCAGAGGTTATCCCCGTTTTGGAAGTGCAGTTCAGCAAGAAGATCGAGTTGTTAGAGGATGCCTGGATGTTCGGAAGCACTGCAACCGCTTCCCCAGCAGAGAAGGGCTACTCAGTCTGGCTTGCAGGTGAGTGATCATCAGAACACCCTGTGCGCAAGACCGCTCATTTCACAGCCACGCTCGGCGCGCCCATGATCGGTACCCACCGTGATGCGTCACGTGGAGCGGCTGCTGGCTTCAGCTCACTAGCACCCGCCCATTTGCTTGTAAAGAGAAATAATTTCAGACCGTTTTCCTTAGTACTTGCCCTGTGAATCTCAAATCACTCAGGCTTATTATACACTTGAGAGCTTTGTGGGTTCCCAAATAAGTCAGAAATGGTTTGGGTGACTTTCAGAACAAAGGAAGGCTCTAGGTTAGGTGTCTTCACCCCTTTCCTCTGTTTGATTTGAGCACCAGCACTTCAGGGTCTTAACTTGCATCATCCCTGCCTGCTCTGGTGTGTCTCCAATCCCTCCACCCCGACCCCGCATCACTCGTGGTTTTCTTGGCATTTAATCGAGGTCTTCCCAGCCCACCTTCCAGATGTACATTTGGGTGCTGAGATTTGTGGAAAGTACGCAGCATCGTGTTTGTAGCATCCACAAGATACCGTGAAACTCTTGCTTTTCCTGGCAGTGTGACTGTCAGGTCCTCTTGCAGGTCTCTGTGGGACATGGAGGGTACAGCTGAGTATGGCCCTGGGCGCGAGTGTGGGCGGCAGGGTGTGTGGACACGTCCCCAGGTCTCAGCTTCCTCCTGAGCATAAGGTAAATTGGTGTTATCTGACTTCTTAGCTTTGTCATTCTGATGGATGTCAAGTGACATCTTGGTGGTATTTTTATTATCAGTTTTGATTGATTGTGAGATGGAGCATCGGATGCCTTTTATCTACTTTTTGGTCCCAGGCCTCAGGTTTTGCTGTGTGGGTTGCCTGTTCTGGTTTTGTTTTGGGGGGTTTTGTTGCTTTGGTTTTTGTGTTTTATTTGTCCTATTGGGCTGTCTTTTTTTTTTTTTTTTTCTTCCTGATTTGCAGGAGTTCATTATTCATTCTAGGTATTTATCCCTTTTGACTTGAGAGGCTACCGGTACTTCTTGCAGACTGCCAGCTCTGTTACAGAAATCTCTCATTTTGCTGCGGTCAAGTCCACCCGTCTTCCCCTTAAATTTATTTTTTGAGCCCTACATAAGAAATCCCCAAGTCACAAAGTACCTGCTATTTCCTAATAGTAGCACCACAGGTGACATTACTTCTGTGTTACAGTGATGTTTCTAACAAGTGTTAGCCTTTTCTTACTAACTTTGGTTGCTGGAGTGTTTAACGTAAAAAATGTGTTTGTTACTATTCCAGTTCCTTTCTTTTATCCTCTTTAGTGATTGATTTCAATTCCAATATGTAACCTGTTTCTCTAACACATGAATATTTTAATGTTACTCTAGATGGCTTCAGGTTTCAAAAAGAAATATACTTGATAATAGATCTGGTCCCTTAGGTGTCAAAATATTGCAAATGTTAATGTACAAATTTATAAACTTACTTTCCTGGCATTTGCACATTTTTCTTTGGCTCGTCATTTAAGGCAGGACTCAGAGGCTGGTGTATAAAAGGGACAAGAAGGGAGGACTGTACCAGCCAACATGAGACCCTGAGCAGAAAGACCCTTCAGGAAAGGCCATCTGCAAGCCTAGCCCGGGCAGCCGCTCTGATACCCCAGGTCTCTGAGTTCCCCTTGTGGCTGATTTTCTCTAAGAGGGGCCTTAGCAGGTCCTGGCTGGTGGTACCAGATGCAGAGCACCGTGGGCCATTGCTTTTGCTGTTGCTTTTGGAGAATCCGTCTGTGCCAGGCGTGGCACCAGGTGCCCATAATCCTGAAAACAAAGCTAAATACAGTAAAACCCGCAGCCCTTGGCTGTGGAGCTCTGCCGCCTCCGTGGGTTCTGCATCAGGCATGATGGTTTCAGCGAGAGAAATGGTCCAGAGTGTTACAGATGAGATGGCAACGCAAGCACGGACCGTGTGGTGCAGAAAACCGCACTGTACAAGTAAGAAGAGCACACGCTTGCTGGGCCTCACTGTTGTGGGTGCCGGCCCGCGGGAGGTGGGTTGCTGGGCTCTGACCCTGAGCATCCAGGTGGCAGATGGGGCAGGAGAGGAGCAGGGTGTGAGTGCCAGCACCTCTGCAGCTGTGGTGAGACTGCAGGAAGCTGGGTGAGTGTGGATTGTGCAGGGCCACCCATCAGGAAGAAGTGAATGGGCCTCTTAGGCACAACCTGAGGCTGCTGACGACAGGCTGAACACCTTCTCCTCAGGGAAGCTGCAGATACACTTTTGAGATCTTACAACTGATTAAACCAGGCCCACCAGATTGTTTAGGACAGACTCCCTTACCTAAAGTCAGCCAATGGTGAGCTTTCACCACATCTAGACACCTTCCCAGCAACATCTAGATTCGAGTGGGATTGAGTAACTGGGGACTATGGCCTCACCCATCACAGTAAGAGCTTGTATGTGTGTGGAATGAGCTGAGCCACATCCAGGGTGACAGATGGATTTTCATCTCAGTGCTAACTTTAGCCTCTGGGTAGGATTTCTATAGCACGTGTGAATCTAGACCGAGCCAGAAGTGCCATCCTCCCCTTGTGAGGCCGCCCTGCCTGGGTGAGGCAGGTGTACCTTACAGCTGTGAATTTGGAGAGACACAGGTGACAAGGAGCTATGTTTGAAAGAAGCCAGCATGCTGAGTTCAGTCAGCAAGATGGTATCTAATTTGCTTGGACCTTCACAGTGCTGTCAGCCCGGTGATGAGAGCGTCCTTCCCGCTGTGGCCTCTCTCGTTGTGTCTGTCGGCACCTCTGTTTTTACTGTTCTACGTTGGAAACTACAGAAGCAGTGGAGGTGGAAACCATGACTTTGAAATCTCACAAATACATTCTTCTCCTTGATGAGCTATTTTGGTAAAAAGTGTGGCCAGAAGGTGGCGGTCTAGTAACAGGGGACCAGTGTTTGCCAGGAGTCAGTGTCTAGAAGAACTTTCCAGAGAGCTGTGTAGTAACGTATAGTGTGGACAGGTGAGGGCCTGGGGTGGCCCGGCCAGCAGCTGGGGGAGGAGGAAGTCCCCTGGGCTTCAAGAGCTGGAAATGGCTCAGGTGGACAGATTTCATCGTAGGGAAGTTACAGATTGCTGTTTTTCTGCAGAGCAGCTTTAAAATAATCTTTTAAATTTCACAGTAGTTTCAGACTTGAGAAAAAGAGGATAGTGCAGACAGTTCCCCTGTCTCCCACACCTTGTTTCCCCTAATGTAAATGTCACCTTGCGTTCGTGTCGTTCATTGTCACAACTAGTGCACCTGCCCTGATACGTCTCTATTCACTGAAGTCCGTATTTTATCCACATTTCCATATGTTTTACTGTTCCCGAATCCCATCCAGGATCCCACGTGACATTTCGGCGTCTCGTCTCCTTGGACTCTTCTTGACTGTGGCAGTTTGTCTGATACTCCTTGTTTTGATGATCTGGAAGAGCTTTAGGGGTGGTGGTCAGGTTTTTGTAGACCCTACCCCAGTTGGACTTTGTCTCGTGTTGCCTCATGATCCACTAGGGCGATGAGTTTCGGGAGGAAGGCCATGGTGCTCTTATCATATGAGAGCAAGGGCTGTGCATAACATGTTTTAAGAGTTTTTTTGTGCTGATTTTTGTTTTCGCCGTTTGCCAACTGTACCTTCTGAGGGGCCTTCACCTGGTATAGGAGGACTCTGGTCACCCGCTCATGGACCTTGCAGGCATCTCGCCTCGCACGTGCCCTCTGGTGCCACCGCCCTTGGGTTTGCTGCTTGGCTTTCCACCCTGGGACGTGTGCTCCAGAATCGGACCCAAGTCTGTCTTCTCCCACCCCACCTCTAGCACCAAGGACAGACCTGGGTAACCAGAAGGCACTCGCATCTCTGTGTGATGGTAAACTTCTGGGGCATTGAAGCCTCTGTACAGGGTCATTAATTTAAAACCATCTTTTGAAGCAGTGAAGTTCTGGTTCTGGGATATGGCACCACGCTTGACCAGCAGACTCCATGTGGTCACTAGGACATGGGTTTGAGGCTGAGCACCAGCAGACCCCTCCATGTGGTCACCAGGATGCACCACTGCACTGACTCACTGACTACAGACAGGCCCCATGTGGGCAGTAGGATGTGACCCCCTGACGACCGACAGACCCCTGGGGGCTGCGTGGCCCCCATCTGCTTGATCCTTCCAAGGCCCCGTGAGTCTAAGCTGCACACCATATAATTTTGTAAATTTGTGAAGTTAAGTTTTTTAAAGTGTAGTCGGTGGAGATTGCTGTCTCTCCATTTCAGCTTTCTCTCTCTTATAATCCCTGTTGTGTTGAGGACTTGGGGCATTTTGTGTTTTTTCTGAAGGGGCTTCCACCCTGGTTATATAAGCTTCTGGGTCCATCCCTGGGTAAAGCTGCCGTTTTCCTGTGTCATCAGTGGAGTGTTTGGGGCCCAGAGACAAGGAGAGAGCTTTGCCCATGGCTGGACCGGCTTGGAGCGGTTTTTCTGCTCTCAGGCCAGGTCCTGGTGGTCTTTGCGCAGCACTTATGGTGAAGTCTGGAGTCTGTGTCTGATGCATAAGGGTGTCCTGGCGCCGGCCCCGCCAGCCCAGCCCGCGCTCAGGTTTCCCCCAGATGCCTCCTTGTTCTTGGAAAGTGGCATCATCTCTAAATTCCCATGTGGCTTGAGCAGTTTGTGCTTATTTTGTTTCACTGAGATAACTAATGACTTTTGAGATAAAAATCACCTAATACTGAGCCAAGTTAATTTGTTTCAGAAGATATTTCAAAGCACTGAAGTAACTGAGTCAGCCACTCAGGTCTCAGCACAGAGGCCTGGGAGTGGCCGAGCCTCGCCAGGAACCTGCTGATCCCACGGCTCGTTGCGTAAAACATCCCTGATTAGTGTATTCCAGGAAGAAAAATCCTCAATTTTGGCTTTCTGGTTGTTTAAGCAATCCCTTTTGTTAAACATTCAAAGACAGTATGTCTCTGTAATAATAGGTGTTAAAATGGACACCAGAGTGAGAGAACAGGAGCACAGTGTGAATCAGATGCACGGCTTGCTCTCAGAGAAGCTAGCTGGGGGGTCCCAGGTTGAAAAGATACAGAAAAAAAAAAGCAGTGCAGTACCACAGACGTTGCTGTCAAAGGTGTGCAAACTGAATGATACCAGCTCAGACGAGGGAAGATTGCTTCTGATGGAAGGGCCAAGAGGAGAACTTGCCTCCTCCATACTTGAGCTGGGGGACATCTGTCTGCACGACACGTACCGGGTGGGTGCAGGGTGGGCAGAGTGGCTGGAACAGGAGTCTGCAGGGTCAGGGAGCAGAGTTAGGAAGGGGGCACAGGCTGAGGGAGGGGTTTGCTCTCACCCATCAGGCCATAGAACCACTGTTGCCGTAGACGAGTGAAGTGTAATTCGCCATCACGTTGTCACTAGTAACATTTTCACGTCGTGTGCTGAGCTGGCCTTTCCTGTAGGCTAATAATAACTGGTAGAATGCAGACTCTGTTCCAGCCATCATGTTGTCCAGCACAGCTCTGATGCTGAGTGTTCTGTTGCTGTTCTGGAAGAGTGCTTTTCATTACGCACCATCTGAGTGACATTTTTAGATCATGGAAGACAAAGCAGCAATGAGTGGTGTGCGATGGAGAATTCTGTGCTAATTAATAAGCGTGTTGGAGGAGGGTGGCGCTTTGGAGATTCTAGAACACAGGCTGTGAAAACAATTTGGTTGATTACAACCGGCTTTTTTTTTTTAGCTTAGAATTTTATTTTATTTTTTATTGAGTTATAGTCAGTTTACAATCTGTGTCAGTTTCTGAGGTACAGACAAGCAGCTCTTACGTAAAGAACAGCACAGGAAAGCACGTGTGAGTGCATGGCGTGTGCTAAGGGTTCTGTCTTAGGAGACGTCTTCAGCCCTCCGAGGCGCACGTGAGGATGCCGCTGTCCTGTGTCGTCTCCTCACGGTGGCGCACTGTTACAGGATGTGAAGGCTCTCACAGGGCCTCCTTCCCTGGGGAGATGGGCCCGGGGAGGGGTCGGCCCACAGGTGTGGGACCCTGGGGTCTTGCCTCCATGCAGGTTTGGCTTCACATCAGCTGGTTCCTGAACTCACTCTGTCTGGCTTATTAGGCCCTACTTCTCTCTAGGATTGCAAGAAACGTGCTTTCTTGTCCTCATTCCAGCCTGCGTTTATCCGAGGTGAGGCCAGGCCTTCTTTGCTCAGCCAGGCACTCTCAGGAAGTGTTAATTTGTAAGAATTTTTTTAAGAAGTAAGAATCAAGGGGATGTTTGTGTGCACGCTGGAGGTGGCTGGTCTCTCCCCAGGAGGACGAACTTGCGCGGTTGGCACGTCCTGGAGGTACCGCATGCGCTTCTGCTTTTCAGGCCCAGTGAGGACTTTATGCTGAGATGGATTTCCTCTCCTCACAGTGTGTTTATCAGCTGCTCCTAGGAAGGAAGTGGGGGTCCCACCTGTGCTCCCCCCCCATTTTGTTGACGCAGAGAAGGCTGCTGAAAAGACTTGGTGCAGAAATCCAGACTGCTGGTTCTCAGCCCAGTGTGCTTGCTGCTTCCCAGTGTCCTGATGAATAAACATAGCCATACGACATACCTGAGGTGGCCTGTATTATGGAGAAGAGGCAACAGACTAATCTGTTCTTCTCTGGGCCGCAAAGTACCAGGGCTGCAGTTGGAGGCAGCTCTTTAAATAAATGATTATCACCATTTCTCGCCAAGCTGCCCTTCTGCTCCTTAGCGAGATTCCCCAGGAGCTGGTGTGTGAGCAAAAATACCCCTGAGCAGTGCCTCGCCACATCCAGTTCTCTGGCTCACACCAACCTCAGCACACTCCACATTCAGTTTTGCTTGACCCGACCATTTCCGTGCTCTCTAGAACCACAGTGTTTCATGGGACAATCAGATGGCACTACAGTTCCTAGTAGTGTATTTCATGTACATTTCACCAGGGTTCAACAAGTATTGTTTCATACTCCAAATCTATAATCTTCTCCAGAGAAAAAAAAAGACTCCTGGATAAAGGACTTTTCTTCTAAAATTCAGTTATGGAGCTAGACCCTGAGTATTTACAGTGTCGCACCCTCTGATCAGTGTCGGGTAAGGAAGCAGCCCTGGATTAGGGTAGAAGGCAAAGTTCAGGCAGGTTTCACATGCAGTCAGCTTAGCAGAGGCTGGGGGGGCAGACCCACCACACCCACTGCCCCAGCAAGGGCAGAGGCATGAAACCAGCAGATGCCTATGAAAATACTTCGTCAACCCAAAGAGCTCTGACGGTCTTAAACACCACTTTTTGTAAAGTTCTGAGTGCTCTTGCGTTGTTCACACCTTCTGGAAGATGCCACTGCTGTTTGACTTTCCATTTCAGCATCTGGACGGACGGACCATGCCATGCACAGCGAGCCCTCCTCAGGGAGCCAGGAAGACAGGTCACTTCAGCTACAGACGAGCGAGCTGTTAATTTCCGACGGGGACGCCCAGGAACTGAGACAGGTAACATGCATTCGTGGTGCCACCTCCAGGTGACTCATTTCTCTTTCCTGCCTGAAAACAACTCTCCACTGGTTTATGCTTGCCTCTCACCTACAAGGAACTGCTAGGCTATGCATCTGAATTGCTCAGCTACCTGTGGCTGGAGAAGGAGAGAAAGGGCAGCACCCATCTGAGTCCTAGCATTCTGTGTCATGCAGACGCACAGCCCTCCTGTGCACACAGTAGTCCTGGCAGCCACCTCCACCTGTTGTACATGTGTGTATGTGTGCGCATGTGTGCTGTGTACATGCCACACGCACACACATGCATATGTGGGTCTGGCATGTGTGGGGGCTGTGGGTGTGTGACATATGCACATGTATGCGTGTGTGGTATGTGTGCTGTGTGTGCACATGTATGCAGCACCTGTAAGTGTATGCTGTGTGTGTGCCGTGTGTGCATGTGCAGTGCCTGAATATGTGCTGTGTGTGCACACCACCTGTGTGTGTACAGTTGAGGGTGCTTGCTCTCTCAGATCTCTCTCAAGTGCTCAACACTGGGTTCTTGAGGCAGCTTGCCACTTTTTGACCAGGAAGGTGAAGTTTAAGTAATATATGATAGAAAGATTTTTCAACTTATTTTCCTGTGTTACTGTTGGGCAAGGGGGAGAGCATAGCTCAGGTGGAGGAGCACATGCTTAGCACACAGAAGATCCTGGGTTCAATCCCCAGTACCTCCTCTAAAAATAAGTAAATGAACCTAAATTACCCCCTGCAATAAAAATAAATAAATGAAAGTATATAAAAAGAAATTTAAAAAAATGTTGGACAACACAGTGGCTTTTTTTTTTAATAATTATATAGCAGATACCTAGGTGTATCATTTCATTCATAAATATTTCAGTATGTAGCTTTAAAAGATAAGACTGTTTTTTAAAAAATCAACACAATACCATGCTGACCTTTAAAAAGGAAAAAGTAAATTCCTTGATATCATCAGTCATCGAGTCAGTGCTCAGATTTCCCTAGTCACCTCATTTAGGAAAATCTGTTGCATGTTTGTTCCAACCAGAATCCTCATGAGGCCCAAACGTTGCCCTCAGTGAAGTGCCTTTAATGGGTAGCTTTCCTCTACTATCTGGTCTTTTTCCTTTGCAGTTTATTTGGTGAAAAAACTAAATTGTTTCTCTGTCGAGATTTTGTAGTTTGCATCTTCCTGGCTTGGTTCCCTGGTGGTGAGCTGCCGGCTCCCTGCCCTGGGCTTCCTGCAGGTCAGTTCATAGCTCTAGAGGTGCCGTGAGATTCGGGCTCCATCTTGGAGAGACTGTTTCCTCGGTGGACTGCACACTTGCATCAAGGCATGCGTGTGTCTTTGAAACTTGTTTTTAAACACATTTTTTATGTGTCTTTGTAGGCACAGACTCCTATAAGTTCTGTCTTTTCCTATTTGGGAAAAAGTGTTCATCTTTGCTATGAGGTATTTGAAATATACATGATCTGTCACTTTTTCCCTTCTGATCTAACTTAATCACTTTTAGTAATGACACACAGAAGTGCTGCTTTCTAGTGACAACGAGCAGATTCTGCAGGTTACTAATCACTTCTTTTCATTTTTCAGTTTTATTAGGTAGAGTTGTTACAATTTGACTGCACATACACAATATATTGTATGTAAATACATTTATACAATATACTGCATGTATTTTTTTAGTTTGCATATCTGTGCTGTTCACTGTTTCTGAGAACAGTTTAGAGCTTTAGCTTTTTAATTATCAAAGGAATAAAGCCAACCACAAAATAAGAATCAACAGAATGCAGTAATCCAGTCATAAAGGACAATCAAGTGTGCTTACACATATTTAAGAAATCAATCATTTAAGTTATAAATAATAAGTAGTTCTTTTTTTTTTTTTAGATTCCACATATAAGTGATGTCATATAGCATTTTTCTTTCTCTTTTCGGCCCACTTCACTTAGAATGATGATCTCCGGGTCCATTCATGTTGCTTTGAATGGCATTATTTTATTCTTTTTTATGCCTGAGTAGTATTCCATTGCATATATATACCACATCTTTTTTAACCAGTCATCCATTGATGCACATTTGAGTTGTTTCCATGCCTTCATCATTATAAATAGTGCTGCTATGAACATTGGGGTGCATGTGTCTTTTGGAATTACATTTTTCTCCATGTATATGCCCAGGAGTGGGATTGCTGAATCACAGAGTAAGTCTTTTTTTAGTTTTTTAAGGAACCTCCATACTGTCCTCCATGGTGGCTACACCAAACTACATTCCCATCAGCAGTGTAGGAGGGTTCCCTTTTCTCCACACACTCTCTAGCATTTATCATCTGTAGACTTTTTAATGATGTCACTCTGGATGGTATGAGGTGATACCTCATTGTAGTTTTGATCTCCATTTTTCTGACAATTAGTGATGCTGAGCATTTTCTCATGTGCCTGTTGGCCATTTATATGTCTTCATTGGAGAATTGCTTCCTTAGGTCTTCTGCCCACTTTTTGGCTGGGTTGCTTGCTTTTTTGATATTAAGATGTATGAGCTGTTTACTATGGAAATTAGTCCCTTGTCGGTCGCTTCATTTGCAAATATTTTCTCTCATTTGATAGATTGTCTTTTCATTTTGTTGATGGTATCCTTAGCTGTGCAAAAGGTTTTAAATTTAATTAGATCCTATTTGTTAAGTTTTGCTTTTATTTCCATGAGCTGGTTCAAAAAATATATTGCTGTGATTTATGTCTGAGAGTGTTCTGCCTGTGTTTTCCTCTAGAACTTTTATAGTATCTGGTCTTACATTTAAGTCTTTAATCCATTTTGAGTTTATATTTGTATATCATGTTAGAGAATGTTCTAATTTCAGTTTTTCACAGTAGCTGTCCAGTTTCCCAGCACCACTTGTTGAAGAGACTGTCTTTTCTCAATTGTATATTTTTGCCTCCTTTGTTGTAGATTAATTGACCATAAGTGTGTGGATTTATTTCTGGACTTTCTATCCTGTTCCATTGATCTGTGTCTGTTTTTGTGGCAGTGCCACGCTGTTTTGATTACTGTAGCTTTGTAGTATAGTCTGAAGTCAGGGAGCATGATTCCCCCAGCTCTGGTCTTTTTCAAGATTGTTTTGGGTATTTGGGATCTTTTGTGTTTCCATACAGATTTTAACATTTTTTGTTCCAGCTCTGTGAAGAATGTCTTTGGTAATTTGATAGGGACTGCATTGAATCTGTATATTGCCTTGGGTACTATGGCCATTTTAACAATATTGATTCTTCCAATCCAAGAACACAGTATATCATTCCATTTGCTTATGTCATCTTCCCTTTCCTTCATCAGTGTCTTACAGTTTACAGAGTACAGGACTTTTGCCTCCTTGGGTAGTTTTATTCCTAGGTATGTTATTCTTTTTGGTGCAATGGTTAATGGTATCATTTCCTTAATTTCCCTTTTTGCTGTTTCATTGTTAGTGTATACAAATGCAACTGATTTTTGTATATTAATTGTGTATCCTGCAACTTTACCAAATTCATTGATAAATTCTAGTAGTTTTCTGGCTGCTTCTTTAGGATTTTCTGTGTATAGTATCATGTCATCTGCAAACAGTGACAGTTTTCCTTCTTCCTTTCCAATTTGGATTCCTTTTATTTCTTTTTCTTCTCTGATTGCTGTGGCTAGGACTTCCAAAATTATATTGAATAAAGTGGCAAGAGTTGGCATCCTTGTCTTGTTCCTGATCTTAGAGGAAGTGCTTTCAGCTTTTCCCCGTTAAGTATGATGTTAGCTGTGGGTTTGTCATATGTGGCCTTTAGTATGTTGAGGTATGCTCCGTCTGTGCTCACATTCTGGAGAGTTTTTATCAGAAATGGATGTTGAATTTTATCAAAAGTTTTTTCTTCATCTGTTGAGATGATCATATGGTTTTTATTCTTCAACTTGTTACTGTGGTGTATCACTCTGATTGATTTGTGGATACTGAAAAATCCCTGCATCCCTGGGATAAATCCCACTTGATCATGGTGTGTGATCCTTTAATGTGTTGTAGAGTCAATTTGCTAGTATTTTGTTGAGGATTTTTGCATCTATATTCATGACTGGTATTGGCCTATAATTTTCTTTCTTGTGTGATATCTTTGTCTGTTTTTGCTTATCAGGGTGATGGTGGCCTCACAGAGTGAGTTTGGAAGTGTTCCTTCCTCTGCGATTTTTTGAAATAGTTTCAGAAGGATAGGTGTTAACTCATCTCTAAATGTTTGGTAGACTCCACTGTGAAGCCACCTGGTCCTGGACTTTTGTTTGTTGGGAGTTTTTTAATTACTGATTCAATTTCAGTGCTGGTAATTGGTCTGTTCATACAGTCCATTTCTTCCGGGTTCAGTCTTGGTGAATTGTACCTTTCTAAGAAATTGTCCGTTTCTTCTATGTTGTCCTTTTTGTTGGCATCTAGCTCCTCATAGTAGCCTCTTGTGATCCCTTACATTTCTGTGGTATTGGTTGTAACTTCTCCTTTTTCATTTCTGATTTTATTAATTTGGGCCCCCTCCCTTTTTTTCTTAATGAGTCTGACTAAAGGTTTATTAGTTTAGCTTTTCAAAGAGCCAGCTTTTAGTTTCTGTTGTTTTGTTTTGTTTTTTAGTCTCTGTTTCATTTATTTCTGCTCTAATCCTTATGATTTCTTTTCTTCTACTAACTTTGGGGTTTGTTTGTTCTTCCTTTTGCAGCTACTTTACGTATAAGATTAGGCTGTTTACTTGAGATTTTCCTTGTTTCCTGAGGTAAACGTATCGCTATAAAGTTCCCTCTGAGAACTGCTTTTGCTGTGTCCCAGAGGTTTTGGATTGTTGTGTTTTCATTTTCATTTGCCTCAAAGTATTTTCTGATGTCTTCTCTGATTCCTGCAGTGAGCCACTAGTTGTTTAGTAGCATATTATTTAGCCTCCACGTGTTTAAAGTTTTTGCAGTGTTTTTCTTGTAGTTGATTTCTAGCCTTATAGCCTTGTGGTCAGAAAGATGCTTGGTACGATTTTAATTTTCTTAAATTTGCTGAGGCTAGCTCTGTGGGCCAGCATGTGGTCAGTTCTGAAGAATGTTCCATGTGCACTTGGGGAGAATGTGTGTTCTGTTGCTTTCGGATGGAATGCTCTATAGATATCAATTAAGTCTGTCTGGTCTAATGTGTTATTTAGGGCCTGTGTTTCCTTATTGATTTTCTGTCTGGATGATATGTCCATTGATGTAAGTGGGGTGTTTAGGTCCCCCACTATTATTGTGCTATGGTCACTGTGTAAGGGATTTCTCTTTTTATGTCTGATAACAACTGCCTTATATGTTGAGGTGCTCCTATGTTGGGTGCATATGTATTTACAATTATTACATCCTCTTCTTGGATTGATCCCTTATGCATTCTGTAGTGTCCTTCTTTGTCTCTTGTAACAGTCTTTATTTTAAAATCTACTTTGTCCGATATAAGTGTTGCTAACTCCAGCTTTCCTTTGGTTTCCATTTGCATGGAATATCTTTTTCCGTCCTCTTATTTTCAGCCTGCATGTGTCTCTAGCTCTGAAATGGGTCTCTTGTAGACAGCATATATATGGGTCTTGGTTTTGTATCCATTCAACCAGTCTGTGTCTTTTGGTTGGAGTGTTTAATCCATTTACATTTAAGGTAATTATCAATAAGTATGTTCTTATTGCCATTTTGTTTATTGTTTTGGGTTTATTTTTGTAGGTCTTTTATTTTTTCTCTTTCTTTTTCTTTTTTTGTGCTTGGATGACTAGAGAAGTTACTTTAACCTTTGTTGTAAATCTGGTTTGGAGGTGCTGAGTTCTTTTAACTTTTGCTTATCTGTGAAGCTTTTGATTTCTCCATCAAATCTAAATGAAAGGCTTGCTGGATAGAGTATTCTTGGTTGTAAGTTTTTCCCTTATATGGTGCCACTCCCTTCTGGCCTGAAGGGTTTCTACTGAAAAATCAACTGATAACTAATCACTTCTTTTGATAGGCTTATTGACTCCAGAACACTGTAGATCTCTGCGTTGGGGCTTGAGAAACCCTCGTACTATAAAGACACATGTACCTGTCCTCCTGAGAGTGAATGAGAGCGCATATAGGCCTCGGGCTGGTAGGATCTTGGACCCCCCACCCTCCAACAAAAGCGTCTGTGGCTGAGATGAGCTCTTCTGTGTCCCAGAGCTGTGTTGAGGCTGAAGCAATATGATGGCTTTTTCATGGGAAATATGGGAATTTTATCTGTTAATTCTGATGGTGGACATGTAGTTGGAGAGGACCCTTCCAGTTTCAAATACCCAGTCTCTACCACCATGTCCAATGTGCCCTTCCCATAAAAGCCATGGTGGAATGCAAGGGGTCAGGATGAATGCACCAACAGCAATGAGTAGAATAAGATTCCTCGGTGACCACTGAGATTGCCCTTCTTTCCCGTGAAAGAGTGTGTCTGTGTGGTTGATTCTGACTGTCATCAACAAGTCTTAGTGGGCCCTGTGGCTTGCATGCTGGGAACAGTGGATGCCGTGGTCATGAATCAGGATGCTGGCTTCAGGACAGAGGAAGTGGTGATCCCTGAGCAGCTGGGCCGGGAAGCCCCATGCACAGGAGGGGCAGGGCTTCGTGCTAGGTAGCTGCCTCGTTCTCCTTCCCTGCAGGGAGAACCTGGTTTCCTAAGAGATTGTCTTTTTGAGGTAAAACACATGTTTCATATTTAGAGAAGAATTCTGAGCTGTGTAGTTGAAGCTCAGGCCTAAGTAGGAATGAGCTAAATTTCCGGGGGGAACGAAAATGCAGGAAAATCTGCCTCCATTCATCTGTGGTTTCAGTGCAGACGCTATTAAAGTCATCATGTGGAAATGGGTCTCGGTGACCTAAACTGCATCTGGGGTGCCAGAGAGAAGATCAGTCACGATTTCCCTGAGGGACAGCCATGCTCAGGGCTGTGCGGCCGCCCCCTGCGTGCTGGGCCCCTGCAGCGGGTGTGTGGCTCCGGCTGCTGCGGCTGTGGCCGTCCACCCTCCGCTGTGGGAGGGCACGTGGTGCAGACGGCCGGGAGAGGAATCAGAGTCCCTGAGATGGGTTTGGCAGAGTCTCTCGAATCATTTTCCAGTGTTTGATGCACTCACCTTTCCTGCCTCAGAACTGCTACTCTTTCGTTACCAAGTCTTTGGCTACCAAACATTTGATACAGCATTTGGAAGTGTCAAACACAAGCGGCCAGGCTCCACCCCTAGAATATGTAAAGTGTCTTCCTGATTTCTTAATCTCCAGTTCTCTGTCTTGCCCTGTGTTTGGTGTTTTTTTCATCCTGCCTCCCTCTTTCAGCCAAAAGGATTCAGAGAAAAAGCTGGCCCAGGTCTCATCTCCTGGTTTATCAGGCACCAGCCTGGTTGCGGGGACCAGCGCTGTGTGAACTCTGGGACAGCAGTGAGGGGAGGCTTGCACAGGACGCTCTCGTCATTTCCCATAAAGAGGGACGCACAGAGTGTGGACTCGTGGCAAATTTTTAGGTCATAGTTTTGAACTTTCTGTTTGATTATATTCAGGCATTTAGTCTGCCTATATTGTATGTGATACCTTTATAAACAATAAAACACAAAAATGCACAAAAATGAAAAGAAAATGAGGTGACTCAATCACCCCAATCAGAAGGTTTGTTGACTAGAAAACATAGCCAGTCAGCTGGCATGGAGAGGTTTACCGAAAAGGCGTCTCTGTAGCTGTCCGCGCTGGGGAAATGAGCGAGGCCCTGCGCTTTAGATTCTGTGTGTCTGCCCACTCTGCTTGCTTAGCGGAGCCACGCTCCACGTGGACAGGCAAACTCACTGGAGCCTTCCTGAAATAGTTCTAGGGCAGTTCTCTGCTTGCTGTGAAGCTATCTTAAGAAATTCATGTCCTTCTTTTCTTTTTTTCTTTCTTTTTTAGAAATTATGGAATACATTTCACCTTCAGTAACTCCACCATTCTGCTTTTTTCCCCCATACTCTGTTTCCAGGTATTTAAATTTGTCCTGATTAATCTGTCTCCTCTCCTAGTCAGGGAAAAAAAAAAATCGGTCATTTCTTGCATAACTAATCTATGTAAAAGAATTGTGTTTAACAGTACTCTTCGGCCCAAAATAAATACCTGAATAAATGAATTGTTTAGCCCTGGCTTCAGTGCGTTAACTGTCTGTTTGGAGAGATGACAGACCTGGGTTTCCTTGATGACTGTCAGGACAAAGTCGTGAGATCATGAGCAAGGGGTGGGTCCATGGTGCTTGCCATCCCCTGTGGCTGTGGGTTAGGCCACATTCCAGGACTGACGCGTCTTAGGAAGAAGAGATGGCTATACGGTTAGGCCCTCAACAGTGAAAAGGCAAGGGCGATGTATTCCAGCCTGCAGGACCACCGACCAGTGCGGGGAGGACTTGCAGGCACCTTTGTTGGAGCAGGCTCTGTGGGGGGGTCTGGGGACAGAGAGCTGGATGTGGCCACTAACTTTTCAGTACCTTCCTGCCAGGATTTTGTGCTGTAAGCAGTTGAGAATCATTGAAAGAGTTTAGGCAGGGAGTGGTGGGATAATTTCAGATTTTAACCCGTTCTCCTCAGGTTCTGTTACTATCCTCTGCTACCTTCTAAATCTGTTTCAGACTGTTTATTTCATTCATTAATTCCGGGGCACAGTTAGAAAGTTGTGTTTTTATTTACGGCTTTGATACCCATCCAGAGATTAACAATGAGCTAGGTTATGTATTTAAATGTATGGTACTTTAATTGTGAGTTATTAATAAGTGTTCCTGACATCATATCCTATGTCATTTCTAAATGTTAAACCATAAGAAGAGACTTGGTAACCGGGACGAGGTTCCTAGTAACTCTTGCTGTCCACACATAGTGGGCATTTCAGTAAGAGAACGTGTGTCCTGGGATGAGCCCTGGACTAGGAAGTGCGTCCTCGCACTGGTCCCGCCTGCAGCTCTGCAGTCCTGGGGAGGCTGCTCCCCTCCCCCGGCCTGGGTCTCTACCTCAGAGAAACAAGGGTACTGACTTGTAACATGTTCCAGTACCTACCATCTAACGTAGAATCTACCTCAAAGAAATGAAAGCCGAGTTGCAGGAATATGCCATGCCTTCCTTTGAAATACTCGTTCATGGTTTTCCTGTCTGCCCGGTTGGTTAACTAGGGTCACTGGTGAGCGTGAGCATTGCTTGGACAGACACGTGGTGCCCCAGCCCAGCCCTGCCTGCTGTGGTTTCCTGTGCCTCCCACTGCTGCCCTGTGAGATTGCCCCAGATGACCAGCTCTGCTCCACAGCAGCCTCAGGCCTCCCGTCATGTTGGCTGTGGTCTCCGCTCCAGCCCAGGCCCACGGTGTGTGGGCGGTGCTTGTCGGGGTAGGAGGGCCCGTCAGCAGGGGCTGTGCTCTCTGCCCACGAGAGAGGTGCTGGGCGGACGCGCCACACCCCCTCACATGGAAGCTGTGGCATGAACCCACGCTGCCTGGAGGGGGCGTCTGCCCTTCAGGTCCAGATGTCCATGTGGATGAATCCCGGGGGTGCTTTCCGTCTCTTCCGCTGCCCTCGGGAACTGTGGACAGGGAGGAAGCTGCCAGATAAGGAGCTCTGAGGTCTTGTGCCAAGGACGGGGTTCCAGAAAACACCAGCATCCCAGTGAGCAACTTCCAGAGCCGCTGCCTGGCTGGGCAGAAGGTAGGATGCCAGAGGCCAAAACGAGACGCTCAGGCATCTTGATCGAGAGGAGAGCTTGTTCTTGTTTGGGACATTTCCCTGCGGTCTCCACCAGCATTTAAATGAACCTCACATCTTGAAATCAAGTGTCTGATTGTATTGTTATTGAGTGCCTGGCTGTAGCAGCATATTTGTATTACAACCTTGTTTTCTATGGTGGTAAAATATATATAATATAAATTTTGCCACTTTAACTATTTTAAGTGTAAAAGTCAGTAGTAGTAATTACATTCAAAATGTGTGCAACCATCCCCACCATCTATTTCCAAAGCTGTTTCGTCA
Source organism: Camelus dromedarius (assembly GCF_036321535.1). Classification (NCBI taxonomy): domain Eukaryota; kingdom Metazoa; phylum Chordata; class Mammalia; order Artiodactyla; family Camelidae; genus Camelus; species Camelus dromedarius. The sequence continues at coordinate 115,440,516 of NC_087438.1, forward strand.
CCCCAAACAGAAACTCAGTTACGGTGAAGCACTAACTCCACATTCTGCCTCCTTCCTTGGCACCTCTGATCTCTCCAACTCACCTGAACTCGTAATTCCGTGAACAATAGTTGGATGGTTATACACGTTTTGTTTACATTCATCATTGATGGTCACTCGGCCTGTTTCCACCTCTTGGCTGTTGTGAACACAGCTGCCCTGCACGTTCATGTACGGGTATCTGAGCCCCTGCTTTCAGTTCCTTTGGGCGTACACCTCGGGCTGGAATCGCTCGGCTATAGGACAGTTCTGTTTAGCTTTTTGATGAGCTGCCAAATTGTTTCCTCAGCAGCTGCACCATTTTACATTCTCACCAGCTGTGTATGAGGGTTCTACTTTCTCCACATCCTTGCCAACATTTATTTTCTCTTTTGAAAATTCTAAAATTATTCTATCCTGGTGGATACGAAGTGGTACCTCATTGTAGTTTTGACTTGCATTTCCCTGATGGCTGATGACGCTGAGCATCATTTCATGTGCTTATTAGCCATCCGTGCGTCTGGAGAAATGCGTAGTCAAGTTCTTTCCCTGTTTATTAATTGGGTTGTTTGTCTTTTTGTTTGTTAAGTTGTAGGAGTTCCTTGCATTGTGGATATTAAGCCCTTAAAGCTGGCTTGCAAATGACTGTCCCATTCTGTAGGTTTTTTTTTTTTTTTTTTCTTTTTGGCTTTCCTGATAATGTCCTTTGATGCAATTCTGACACCAGCCCCGAGCTGGTATACCATGATTCAGTTCTGGCACTAACCACTCACTGTTAGAGCAGACCCCGCACGTTAAACGGCCTAGTCCCCAACACAGACTCCTTGAGACACCAGTCACAGTGGTGTCCCAAGGCCACTTGCAGTTCGGACCAGCTGCTTACAAATCTGGGGGGGGTTCCCATGACACCTCTTGGGTTTGATCATTCATTAGAGCAACTCACAGAACTCAGGAGAGCATTCTAGTCATGATTATGAAAGATCCAAATCAGACCAGGAAACAGCCAGATGAAGAGACCCAGAGGGCGAGGTCTGAGTGGTCCCAGGTGCAGAGCTTCTGTGCTCTCTCCCAGTGAATGGACACATCACCCTCCTGGCACATTTTTAACCTGTCTTACAGGTAATGGGTTTTACCTGTTTAACAACCAGATAGCTCCACTGAGCCTCAAGTGTCCAGAGTTTTTATTGCTTCCTTATGTAGGCATGATTGTGGGAATCACTGGTCAAGTGACTGAGCTTAGTCACCAGTCTCCCTCCTTCCCCCTGAGGTCACAGTCCCTACCCTCCAATCAAATGGCTGGTCTTTGAAGCATGGGCAGCTTCCATCCTGAAACTGTCTAGGAGCCTAAACTCAGATGTGGTCCCAGGGGCTCATGGGTAACAAAGGCACTTGGAAGAGTCCAAAGATTTAGAGTCCATCTCCCAGGAGCCAAGGACAAAGGCCAGTCACATTCTTTCTACTACAACAGGTGCACAGAAGTTTTGAATTCTGATGAAATCCCATTTATCCATTTTGCTTTCCTTGCTCACGCTTCTGGTGGCATATATAAGAATTCATTGCCAAATCCAAGGTCTTGAAGTTTGCCTGTGTTTTCTTCGGAAAGTCATTGATCCATTTTGAGTTAGTTCTTGTATATGAAGTGAGGTCCAGCTTCATTCTTTTGCATGTGGGTGTCCGGTTGTCCTAACGCTGCTGACTGAGCAGACTACTCTTGCTCCGTTGCGTAGACCTGGCTCCCTTGTCAGAGCCCACTGGCCATAGATCCTTCGGTTTCTCTGAAGACTCCCCATTCTGTTCCATTGGTCTATGTGTGTCTGTTCTTACGCTGGTGCCGTACTGTCTTTATTACTGTAACATCGTAGTGTGAGTTTTCCAGTTTCATTCTTCTTTTTCAAGTTGTTTTGACTATTTGGGGCCCCTTGCAATTCTACATGAGTTTGAGGGTCAGCTTTTCCATTTCTGAGGAAGAAAAAGGGCAGGGGAGCTGTTGGAAATTTGATAGGGGTTGTGTTGAATCTGTATATCGCTTTGAGAAGTATTGCTCTCTTGCCAATATTGCCTTGCAATCCAGGAACGCAGAATGTCTTTTATTTATTTAGGTAGTCTTTAATTTATTTCAGCATAGTTCATAATTTTCAGTCTTCCACCTCCTTGGTTAAATGTATTCCTAGGTATTTTATTCTTTTGGATGCTACTAGAAATGGGATTATTTTCTTAATTTCTTTTTCTGATCCTTTATTGCTGCTGTTTGGAAACACAGAGCAGGTGTGTTTATGTTGATCTTGTATCTTATACTTTACCAAATTTGTTAATTAGTTCCATGTTAATTGTGGAATTTTGGGGGTATTCTTTACATGGGATCATGTCATCTACAAATAGAGATAGTTTTGTTTCTTCCTTTCCGATTTGGGTGCCTTTTATTCCTTTTAGTTGCCTAATTGCTCCAGCTCGGACTTGCAGTGAGTAGCAGACTGTGTAGCAGTGGTGACAGTGGGCGTTCTTGTCTTTTCCTGACCCGAGGGGAAATGCTTTCCGTCTTTCCCTGTTGAGTCTGCTATTAGCTGAATTGTTCGTAAGTACCTGTTATTATGTTGAAGAAGTTCTCTTGTAGTCCTAGTTTTCTGAGTTTTTATCATGAAAGGATGTTGGCTTTTGTTATTGCCTTCTCCACATCAAGTGAGTTGATTATGTGTTTTTTTTTCTCTTTGTTCTAATAATGTGTTAATCAGTTGCTTTTCTAACACTGAACTACCCTTGTATTCTGAGATAAATCCTACTTGGATTCCATTTGCTAGTGTTTTAGTCTGTTGTGTTTTTCTTTTCATTTGTCTCAAAGAATTTCCCTCTGACCCACTGGTTGTTTAAGAGTGTGTTTTTCTTTTCTTTTCTTTTTTTTTTTTTCAAGAGTATGTTTTTGATTTCTACATGTCTGTGAATTTTTTAGTTGCCCAGATTTCTAGTTTCATTCCAGTATGGCCAGAGAAGGTGCTTTCTGGTACGTCAGTCTTTTTAAGCGTGTGGCTTGTTTTGTGGTCTCCCGTGTGGTCTGTCCTGGAGGTTGTGCCACGTGTGCTTGAGCAGAATGTGTGCGCTGCTGCTGCAGGTGGGCTGTTCCGTGTCCGCTGTTGGGTGTGGTGGGTCTATGGTGTTGTTCAAGCCGTCTGTTTCCTTATTGATCTTCTATCCAGATATCTTACCCATTACCAACATTTTTAAATTAACTTTTAAAAATAGCAGGTATTAGGTGATTTTGGGTTCAGACTGGTACGTTGGTTTTGTGCAGGTTTTAAATGTAAAATTGGACTTAATGCGTGAACACAGTGTTGGGGAGGCAGCTCAGCTGCGTGGCCGTGGGCAGCCCGTGCCTGTCCACCTCATCTGCAGCATGAGGGCCGAGGGCTGTTGGAAGCATGACTTCTGGTGGCCAGTAAGTGCCTTTGGCGCATTAGCTGTGTGGCCTTCATCAAACTGCACATTTCCCCAAAAAAGTGCTACTGCCATATTTTACAGAACAGGGTCCTGCCTCGAGGCTTGCACGGGGATGACCTGAGGATGAGGCCTGTACCACATGGAACAGAATTCTGGCGCATAGCAAGTTCTAAACAAATGTATCAGTGGGGCCCCGAATGTCTGTTGACCCAGTCAATTCTGAAGAGCCCCAAACTTAATGCATTTTCTGTATGTTCCATATTCTGAGAATGTCCCTGCTGAGGCATCTACTTCCACATTGTAAGACGAACCTCCAGTTTCTTGAGCACTTCACTTGGCTGGGATTCCATTGCCCTCTTAAAGACGTGGTTCTCATCACTGGGAAGCTCTGTTTTTGGTCTGATGGCACGTTGGTTCCCAGGACCCCCGCTCTAGTCCTGGGAGGTGCTCACATGTGCTTTCCCTTCCCAGACCTTGAGTGAGAGGGGCCATGCTCTTGCTGTGGGCCATCAGGGCTGTTTGTAACTGGAGGCTAGTCAGACTTTGAGGGCCAACAGACCCCTGCAGACTTGGGATGTGCAGACACATGCTGGTGCACAAGGCAAGTCTGTGCTCAGTTCCTCCACCCTCTGCTCTGAGAGGGGGTCATGAGGAGGGGATTCCCATGCGGGGGGCTCCTTAAAAGAGAACCCTGTACTGCCCCTGTTCATGCACAGATCACCTCAGAGCCCCCAGGAATGCAGCAGAGGGGACAGGGGGGATGCAAGGGGGCTCTGTAAGTGCTGAATGTGACAGATTGTGGCCTAGAACCTTCTTTACAGCCTCCAGAGCTTTGGCTGAGAGAGAGCCAATTTTTCCCTCTTCACCTTCTCTGTAGCATATTAATGGCCCCAACTGGTAGAACTGCAGACAGCTTGATTTATCCCAGCCCTATTCTTAAACGGTTGCTAATTTCTCACTGCAAGAAAATTTCGGTTTTTAGTGGGTCAGTTTAATAACAAGATCAGGGCAGACAGGCTAGCTAATACCAACTCACTTTAGGTGGTGAATGTTAATATTCTAATGCTCTAAATCCTGGAGTTTTGTCATAAAGTAGAGTGGGGCATTTTCTGTTTTCAGACTATCAGCTGAGACAACAACTAGCATACTACAGGCACTTCAGAAATGTTATGGCCTGCACTTGTGCGGACCGTGTCTTTCCCTGACACAGTGACACAGTGGGAGCCCACACTGGACATTTCAGAGCCCCCTGGAGGTGTCGCTCACAGCAGAGCTGGGGCCTCTGCTCCCGACTTTTACACCTTGGTCGCTGGCATGAGGCAGACAGTTATGACGTCTGGTTTTGTAAGTGGACCTACTCTATGGGATGAGCTGTTTCTCTATAATTTCTTTTCTGTTTTTATAAACAAAAGGGAAATGGTTGGGAGACTAAGATGTCCCATATCTGCTCTTATGTCAACCCAGTGTTTGTGCCGCTGTTATGAGTCTGTGGTATTGCAGGGATGGAGGTCACTAATAACATGTGGCCAATGCAGGAGGCCCTCCCCACTCTGTCCTGGGGCCCACATGGTGCCCCCACTTCCTGCCTGAGTCATGTCGGCTGTCCCCCTTCCCAGCTACTGACGCTGGTGAGCGAGCCCAGCATCCTGCCTGTGGGCGGCCGGGCCTCCTGCACCGGCTTTGTTGAGGGCCTGCGGCCCCTGAGCAGCAAAGCACTGGCTGTGTCTGTGGTTTTCCTCGAGGTTCTGCTCCCAGAGGCACTAGCACATGTGCTTTTATGTCTTACTTGTGCTGATGTGCACTGCACATTTCTTTGGACTTTATAAAAGTTAGCTTCACCTAAAACTCAGTGCACTCTTAATCAGCTAACTTCTGTGTAGTTACAAATGTGGCTGCAACAATAGCTTCTCCTGGGGCTGTTCATTAGTGGAGTAGAGACTTGGGGAGGAGTCTCTTTGACCCTGGGCCTTGACTGGGAGCCGAGTGAAGGCTCGTCTGCGAGGCCCGTTGATGTTCCGGGGCTAGGGCACGGCACATTTGGTGGCGAGACAGCTTGTCATGCCAGGCCACAGAGGTAACAGCTGTTTTGGCCAGACTTTATATACTCCATTCCTTCCATCCCATGTTATATGGAATGCACAAGATTTAATTTAATTGCCATTTAATTACTTCAGTCCCTTTCTTAAAGGAAGAAGACACTGGACCATATTCCAGGGGAACCAGTAGTCTGAGCGTTTACTCAGTGATTTTCTTTGCAGACTTAGTAGCTGTAAGGAGCTCACCTGTGTTTTCGCCGTGTTGATTGGTTTCAGTGCAGCTTTGGCAGGGTGACCGCGGGGCTCAACAGGCTGCGGAGACTGAGTGCTGTTCTTAAGGCCATCATTTGGTGAAGCTTTTCCCAAATAAAATTCAACAGGAACCAGCCTTTATTTGGACTGCACGCTCAGTGGAACGCTCAGCTTCTGCAGGCGTGCCAGCCGCTCCAGCTCACAGACTGAATCTCTGCACACCTCTTACTACTGTGAGCGCCGTGCACAGACTCAGGAGTGCAGGTTGTCTCGCTCTGGCCACTGTTCCGCTCTGGGCTGGGGAAGAGGCAGCTGACTCCTGCTCTAGGGAAAGATCGCTGATGGAAGCGTACGACACACAGGGTCAGTCACACAGAGGGCCCCTGATGGAAGTGCTGTCGTGAGGCCATGTGGCCCTGTGCTGTCCACACACGTGGCTTCCGGGCACTTAAAAAGCAGCTGGTCCGAGTCAAGATGTCCCTTAAGTATAACATTCATACTAGTCATAAATAATAATGATAATAATTGTTTATATTGACTTCATGTTAAAATAATAACACGGGGTTGATTGGTTTAAATAAACTATGTTATTAAAATTAATCACACTTTTCACTTTTTTAAAATGTGAGTATCAGAAAATTTAAAATTACAGGGGTGGCCCTCCTTACACGGCACACCTTGCCATAGCTGCCCGGGGCTCTAAGAGCTGGCCCAGGTTCTGGGGCGTGGCCTCCCTTGGGTGTGTGAATAGACTGCCCATCCCTAGTGAGAGCCCTTTTGCCAATTTTTAAGGGTCTTGTGCAGTTTCTGTCAGTGTCTCAGTGATGTGACCTCTGCGTCCTCGTCATGACATCTGCTGTCCATGCAGTGGTCACGTCAGGGCCGCACCAGGAGCTGGACCCCGGGAGCTCGGGCAAGTTGCCCACCCCCTCTTAGCCTTGTTTGTGAAAGAGTTAGATTGAAGATTAACAGAATAGTTAGGGCACATCTCAGGGTCCCATAACTCCTACCCTTCTATAGGATAACTGGGGGATGGGAACCCAGGAAACAGAACCACGTATACATATGCTTTAATCCCCAGTTTTGCTCTTCTCTGAGAGCGTGTGGACGTTGGGATGAGAAAGGCTGCGCCACGTTATCAGCACTGCTTATCTGACAGGCACTAATTCGGAATTGGATGTTGGAGGACTTTTATTTTCTCCTCTAAGTTCTGTTTCCGAGTTTTCTATGTGCACAGTTATTACTGGAACAGAACAAGACAGCTGACAATCTGCCTAAAGGGAACACATGGCTGTCTTGCTGAAAACTTGTCTCCTGCCATCAGCACATGTACAAATGGTGATTGTTTACAGTTGGGGACCTTGTGGTCCAGAAAGACAGTTCAATTGGAAATAAACTTGACCACATTTGGATATGACTGACAGGGACATAGAGGGTGCAGAGAGAGCTGCAGGGGGTTTGTGCAGCCGGTCACCCAGCACAGGAGAGAGACCTCAAGCAAGCGTGTCGGATCAGACACAGCTGCATGGCCAGAGCTGGGCTTCCAGGGGACATCCTGTGCAAGTTCCTGATGGAACGGCCCTATTATCACACTGACGTGGAGGTAACGAGGAAGGAATAGTTGACCAGAGAGAGCAGCGTGGAACGACCTGCCTATCGTGGTGGTGAGTGCTGACTTTTTTATTATGCTGTCTGGGCCTCAGCCGTATGAGATCATAGAAATAAGAGATGGAAAAGACCTCCTGTATTAGGTCATCCAGCCCATCCCCTCCAGAGCTGACTGACCCCACAGTATACTTTCCAGAGCTCCGTCCAGTTTTTCAAGTGACTCAGCTGATGGAGTTTCCACCAGTTCCCAGAGGATGCAAAAAGGTGGTGTCTGAGACTGCTAACTTGGACCAGGACTTAGTCTTCTGTCTCATGACAAAGATCCCAGCAGTGATGCTTTGTTTGGAAAGAGATGTGGGGGTAAATCCTGTCTCTGTCACTAACTTGCGTGTAACTGCGGATGGATGACCTCAGCTCGCCTCGTCACCATGCCCCCCTCCGCAAAGCGGGGGTGCGTGGCTGGGCTCTGAGACTTGGCGGTGGCACCTTACATAGCGCTGTATAGTTTTCACAGCTTGTTCACATTTGTGATCTCATTTGAACCTCTTCATTCTTAGGAAAGGAGTTGGTCTTGCTATCCTCTGGGCCATCTCCCTGCCTTTATCCTGTTTCCTGTTAATCAGACGAAGCAGTTCTTCCAGGCAGTGGGTGGTGGGCCAGGTGGTCAGGAGTCCCTTTCGACTGTGTTCGCAGAGCTGCTTTCCTTTGACCACATGGCTACTGTCATGCCTTCTGAGACAACACATGGGATGCACTTTACTCCCCTTGAGGAGTGGCCTCCTCTCCCAGGCAGTAGCACTGCTCAGGGCTGTCCCAGGCCTCCTGGTGGAACCTAGAGCTTTCTTGCCTGTGTCACCTGATGGGAACTGCTAGGGAGAGGGGCGACTCCAGTGTGAAGCATGATCTGTTATCAATAGATTGCACTCGGGGTCCTTTGTGGTAGTCACCCAGGCTGTTCACTACTGATATCCATCCCATGTGACAGAGGACTTTGAATGGGTCTGTAGGCGGGTTGATCCACTGGGAGTTAGTAAACAGGGCACCAAGGGCTCATCTTAATCATTTAGATTCTGCAGTGCCTTTTTCTTGATCTAACCAATGATCTGAAACTTTCTCTAAAAGAGAAGAGGTATTAACATTTATTGCAAGTAGTTGGTCACTAAGATTTCTCGTAAAATCATTTCTTTTTGCTGTCAGCTTAAGGACATTGAATTTTTAAACCCAGGTTCAGTAACTGTGTAATTAAAAGCACATTTCACAATGCAGCTAGTCTCAAAAGGATTGTAATAAAATGGCTGCTCTCACCCAGTTCATGGAACTGTATGAAGTATGACATGAGTCCCAGCTCTGGGGGCGAGGGGCTGCCATCCAGCTTCCTTGATCTGGCTGTGCCCTCCACCCTGCGGGCACCACCCTCCCCTGCACCACCCTCCCCTGCGGCATCGCCGTGGTTTATGCATTTCTGTGTGTCTTCCACACGTCTGTGCCTGCTGGTGCTGCCCGTTCCTCCCTGCAGAACCCCAGGGCCGTCTCCCAGCACTTGCCACTAGGCTCATGGGGTTGTGTCGTGTAACTGCTTCATTGCCTTGTGTTATTTCTGCTGTTTTGTTCCACCTTTTGTATTTGTATATACAGTATTTCAAACATACAGAGAAAAAGGATTTTGTTTTTCTTTTTCAATTTTGTTTTTCCAGCTTTAGTCTGCACCTAGGTGCTTGGGTTTAGACAAGTAATGAAAACAGTGATTAGGCGAGAGCTGGAACCCAGATCTAAGTTGTAGGCTCCAGGTCCCTGGTTCCGCCCTGTGCCAGCCTGCCATGCTACTGTTTGCAGGAATTCCACATGAATGTGGTAACATCCGCAGCAAGGCTGTCAGCATCAAGTGAAACAGCGAACCATGGGCTGGATGTAGCAGTGCCCGAGGGGTGCACCTCCTGGGCTGTGTGGTCAGTCTCCTTGCTGATAACCTGGAGCCGGGGCCAGAAGGCAGATACGTCATCTCCCAGCAGCTAGTGCCAGAAAGTGGCCGAGCTGAGACCCGCACCCAGGCTCAGAGCCGCAGGCTCTGGCTCTGTGCTCAGTGTCTTCATCACCCTCATTGTCACCGAATTTCTTAAGTGTTGTAAAACTGATGGAAAGAAATAGTCTCTGTTTTTGTGAGAAGAAAAGGCAGCCCTTCCTGTCATCTGTGCCTCTCTTGCAGATCCTGAAGAAACTGAAGGATCTTGCCTTGGATGCCGAGACGGAGCTGGAGAGACAGGATGAGGCCCTGGACGACCTCACTGCAGCGGTGGACCGGACAACCTTAACCATTGACAAGCACAATCGACGAATGAAAAAACTAACATAGGAGGAAAAGAAACCATAGAGGTGACTGCTTTTAATGAGAATCACTTCTCTGAATATGTTGTTCTCAACCCCTGCATGCTTCCTTGAAATGAAGACCCCAGGAAGTCATTCCAAGGGCCCTGTCCCAGGAGGTGCACGGCTGCCTCAGGATGGAAGGCGGCTGTGAGGGCGGTGGGCAGCTTAGCTTGGGGTAATCATGGCTGCACCAAGGGATCTGAAGGTAAAGCTACAGGAGGGGAGTTCTTCCTGCAAACGCAGTGAGCAGCCTTCCCACAAGGCGCTCTCGGGCTGCGCGGGGAGCCAGGAGCACATGTGCATTCGGATCTGGGGCTCAGCCCTACTGAGGCGGCCACCGCAGCACGGTGGCTCTTCCCCTGAGGGTAGGCTGCACCCAGTACTCAGGGGCCACTGCATGGTCACAACCCCAGGCCTCCAGCAGCACAGCTAACCGCGCTTTCATCCTTTCTCCATTCTTGATAAGCATAAAAGGATGAGTTGTCTCTGTGAAAGCGGTCTACTTATTTCTAACTCTCTGCCCATCTGAACACTGCAGGCGTACCCCGTGTGAACAGAATCTCTCCTCTGGGGCCACATTCAGGCCTGAGCCGCCTCTCCTACGTGGACCGCTCGGCCTAGACCCCACGGCCTTTCCTTTCGTTCCATTTCCCTCTGGTAGACAGGTCAGTGTCTGGTTATATTGTGATCTTCCAACCAAAGCTGAGAGTCCAGTCACCTCAAGGTCATCCTATAAATACTCTTTCACTGCCCAGTTTTTAGTCAAACATGAAAATAGTACAAACTACCTATTTTAAAAAGTAATTTTTGCTTTTCTGCCCCATTTCTATTCAGAAACAAAAGACAAGTGCTAATTTTAAGACATTTTTTGAAGATATGCATTGATGCTGCTTTCCGCTTGGTTTGGGGTGTCTTAGTGTGTCCCTGGGAAAGCCCCTCATGGGAAGACAAGGGGAAAGTAGAGAAGTGGGCGATCCCCTTTCCTTCTCACCACAGGCCACCCCAGACTGCTCTGCAGTAGCCCCTCAAAGAACTACGCACCAAGAGGCTCACTGAGACCTCCCAGAGATGGTACTTTAAAGTACCTCTCCTACAGCCCTGCCAGGAAGGAGCCTCCAGGCCGTGCGCCGCCCCGCAGCACTGCTCCACTTGCGTCCTAAGCCCTGGATGTTTTTAAGAATGAGTTCACAGGTGCAGTGTTAGCTTTCTGGGGCTGCCCTAACGAAGTACCGCAAACGGGGCTTACTGCAATGCGAATGCACTCTCTCCCAAGTCTGGAGGCCAGGGTCAAGGTGTGAGCACGCTGTGTCCTTCTGGAGGCTCTAGGGGAGGCTCTTTCCTGCCCCTGCCAGCTGCTGGTGCCTCTGGTGTCCCTGGGCTTGTGGCTACATCACCCTAATTTCTGCCTCCGTTTCACCTGGCCGTCTTCCTTTGTCTCTGTGTCTCAAGTCTGCCTCTCCTTTCTCCTGTAAGGACACCTGTCATTGGAGTCAGGGCTCACCTAATCCAGGGTGATCTCTTTGCAAGGTACTTACCTTGATGACATCTACAAAGACCCTATTTCCAGATAAGGGCACGTGCTGAGGTTCTCAGTGGGCATGAATTTGGGGCCGTCTAGGGATGTGCAGCCTTGGGAAGCTGACCTATTCCAAGAAGACATGGAAAGTAGCCCTTCTAGAAAGTCACGTTCATAAGGGCTTTTGATTCTTTTTTTAACTTGCTAACTTACATCCCTAGTCTCTGTTCGTCTCATTTGGTTTGTACTTACCAGCCTCCAAAATGAGAGGTGGGCCTGTTCTCTCAAGGTTCCTTACTGCAATGCAGGCGTGTGAGCGGCTGCCCTTGACAGTGCCTGGCACATCAGGGGTTGGGGCCCTCAAAGTTCAGGCCCATTTCAGGGGCGGTCTGGCCCCCGGGTGGCCTCTTCTCCTTATCCTTGACAGGGAGGGGCAGCGAGGGCGCAACAGATGTGACGATGTGTCAGAAAGGACAGTTACCGAGAGCTCATGCCCGGAGGCGGCAGCAGCTGGATCCTTGTCCTCGTGGAACTTGGAGCAGTGCTGGGGGCGGGGCAGCCCATGAGGAGCAAGCTTCCCCGAGGCCGAGTGCCTGGTTCTCACCATGGCCACACACTGGGCTCGGGCCAGGGCCTCAGAAGACACCAACACATGTGCGTGCACACACCGATCCCGGGCCCCTCAGTCAGCATCTCTGTGGGCACACACGCTCCACAGATGTTTCTAAGGAGCACACAGGACAAGATCCACAGGCCAAGGGACTTAGCTACCACCAGGCCTATTTTCTCTCTCTCTCCATCTAGCTTGGAGAGCCCTGGGCAGCTAAAATGAAAGTGAATCTGTTCCATTCGTAATGCTGTTCTGAATCCAGGCAGACCCCGCTCAGGGGTTCTCAGCTCAGCCTTCAGTGGCCCGTTGGCACCTCCTTGTCCTGAAAACAGATACCATCCAGCACTCATGGGGCATCAGGGCTGCACACACCTCGGCTGCTAACAGGCCTCTAGAAAGCAGGGAGTGGGACCCGGCTGGTGGCCTGTGCCTGTGAGTTAGCGCTGAGCGCTGTGGGCCTCACCTTCTCCTTATCCATCACTTGGGAACGCATAAAGCCCCGACACTCTGGGCATACAGGTGTGTGGTACTGAAGACATTGTACCACAACAGGATTATTCTCCAGGACTTTTCTCTCCCATGAATAATTGTTAGAGACTATGGTCTGTCTATGTGGAGACTTAAAGAGAGTTAAAAAAAAAAAAAGCCATCAAGAGCCATTTTATGCTATTTTTTAAACCTTGGCCCCAGAGTTAAGTTTTTTTAAGCATAACCCCTTCCAGGAAGTAGCAGAAAATCCATCTGTCAGACCGTTAGTCACTAAGGCTGAAACAAAGTTGCCAAGAACCCTGTAAAGCCAGGCAGTGACTCCCACAGCACACTGGTCCCCAGCCCAGGTGCACTGACTCCACCTCCCACCGCTCCCTCAACTCTTGGTGCTCCGGCTCTGCCTCCACATTCTGGGCACGGGAGGGGCACGAGGGGGATCGGACACTGGGAATACCGGGGGAAGGAGAGGAGCAGGTAGGCTGGGGATCTCCTGCCATCCTCAGGCAGCCCAGGAACTAAGTGTCACGATGCCTGGAACCCAGTGGATCCCATCAGGTGAGCAGACCCTCAAGAGACTGGCAGGAATGGCGCACAATCCCATTGTCTCACCATCATTGCCAGTGTTTGGCTCAGGACCTGTTGTGTCTCCTGTTTTGTTTTTTTACTTTCCTGTTATGGAGCTTGCCCTCTGACATTGATTGGTTTGTGTACAGGGTCAAGCTCACCCGTGTGCTTTATTTCAGCACCAAAATCTGTTTGCCCCTTAACCTGTGGCGGAGGGAATGGATTCTGTTAGTTTGTTGTCACTCCTTAAGGCGTTTGCACTTCCTAAAATACCAAATGCTTTGAGCTCAGTTTTACACTCTGTAAAGGTGGGCAAAATGCAAGACCCACGTCTGATGCAGCTGTGAGACCAACATGGAGCTGAAATGAAGCTGCTTTGACATTTCATCAAAAATGGCTGAATCTTTCATTTGTTTAGGGCAGAGGTCAGCAGACTTTGTCTATAAAAGGCCAGGTAGAAAATAATACTTCATTTTTCAAGCCATCATGACGTCTGTTGAAATGTCTCAGGCCTGCTGTTAAATGAAGGCAGCCTGGGCTTCTGAGCAGACGGACATGCTATGCTCCCAATAAAACTGCCTGTGAGATTAGAACGTGTATTTCATGTGTTGTGAAATGTTTTCTCACTTTGATTTTCTTCTTTAAGCCATTTGAAAATTCAGGCATGTCCTTAGCTTGCAGGTTGTGAGAACAGGCTGCAGGTGACTGTAGCCACCTGCCCAGGTGGGTGTGTTCCTTTTGAGGTTTCACATCAGAGTTGTGCAGCCTGGGCTGCCCTGGAGGGCAGCGTCCTTCCCTCCTCAGCCCGAGCATGGCCCGAGCCCGTCACATAGCACTGCTGCCAGTGGCCAGAGCTGAACCTAGGCTCGTGGCTGGGAGGCTTCTTGGTATTCTCGCTATAAAAGATGAAAAAGGACATAATGAAAAAGACAAAAAGAACATAATGAAACATGAGAAATTAATGACAAAATCTTTAAAAGAGTCTATTGTGAAAAAAATGGAGATATGAAAACTGTTTGATGGGGGGGGGATAGCTCAGTGGTACAGTGACTGTGGAGCACGCACGAGGTCGTGGGTTCAATCCCCAGCACCTCCATTAGTAAATAAATAAACCTAATTACCTACCCCCACCCCCCAAAAAAAACCCAAAAGAAAAAAGAAAAATGTTTGAATACATTTGAATGTGTGTAGATTCATGGTTATGGTTGTATTTGGGTATGTCTTAGGGAAAGTGACACTTTCTCAAAGTTGATCATTAAGGATTCAGGATCTAATGTCAGATATAAGTTCTTTATGATATGAAAAAACTGTTGAGTCTCTTCAGATTTCTCTGGAAATAAAATGAGCAGATGAAGGATGCTATGTCTTATCAATATATTTATTGTGTATAAATGGTAATACATGTCTGGACTTCATTTAAATGTTCCATCACGTGTTCCAGTCCTTATATTTTGCCAAATAATCTAAACCAGATTCTGTGCCAAATACCCAAATTCTGTCTACATCATGTACTCCATTATCAAATAGCAAGAAGTTTTCACCATTTTCAAGAAGCTTAGGTGGGAGGGTACAGCTCAAGTGGTCGAGCGCATGCTTAGCCTGCATGAGGTCCTGGGTTCAATCCCCAGTACCTCCTCTAAGAACAAATAAATAAATAAACCTACTTACCTCCCCCCCCAAAAAAAAAACTTTTAAAAAATTAATTAATTAAAAAAAAAAGCAGTTACCCTCATCAGGAATCACATAGCCATTTCTTTTTGGGGGCTAGGAGGCCGTTGACTCTTCTTTTCCCTTAGGCTTCTAGTATCTCATGATAAATTTGGTAAAGAAAGTATTAGAGAACAAGTTGTATCTAAATCAGCTAAAGAATCGATAATTAGTGCTCCCAAAGACTACTGTGAATCACAGTTATTTTATCTCTTACGGCAAAATTGCCCTACAGCCAATCAGTTGTGTGGTGGAACTGCTTACAGCAAAGATGTTTACAGCAAAAATACTGGACACCCGCCAGCTCGTTTCCTGACTGTGCTCAGCTGTCCAGAGCCTCGAAGCCCACATCCCGCATCTATGAGACAAAGTCAATCCTGTTCCTTTTAAAGGCAGAAAAAGGGGACAGTGGAGAGAGGGGAGTGAGATGGGAAATGGCTGGTGCTGGTTTCCACAAGTCATCTTCTCTGAAGGCCCCCAAAATCAGCACACACACACATTTTAGGAGAGAGGGAAAAATAAAAATCAGTCCTTCGGACATTTTCAAATACCACAGAAAACCGCACTGTATGCGGTCACTTGGGGCGGGGGCTCTGGTTTGGTTTGCGATTTGATGCAATGCCCTCTTGGAGGCAGCTGTGTTGGTTGGGGCATCAACCCTGGCGTGAGACCACACTTCACGGATGCACCTCTGATGCCCACTGGCCTCACCTGTGAGGAGCTCCCTCTCCTCTCACTATTGCCAGTTTAATTATTAGCTGTGGGTTTGAATCAAACTTGAAAGACATGCAAATTGCAGTCAGTTTTCACATTTGCAACTGATTTCCATATCCACATAATATCTCCGGCTTTTGGCACCCATCGGGAAACTTGGAATAGCAGTGGGTTTGCCCAGGAGGTAATTTTCCCTGATTCATTTTGAAAGTGAAAAGCCACAGGGCTGGTCCTCCAGCCAGTCTGAAGGCAGGGGTGGTCCCGCTTCCCAGAAGGGCTGCTCTGTCTCATCCCTCAGCTTCCTCAGAGGGAAGCAGGCCCGCAGGGGCAGAGTGGGGAGGGTATCGATTCAAAGACAATGGGAGCTGCTCACCAACCCAGGAGAGCCATCCAGGGGCCACGTGCAGTGCCCAGGGGAGGAGACCCCGGCTGCAGGGGCAGGGAGCCATGAGCAGGACCAGGGTCCAGGCTGTGCTCTGCGGGCCGGCCTCTCGCTTGCAAGGACTACCATGTCCCGCATCATCCCATCACGAGTGGCTACTCTCCTGGGCTGCGCTGGCACGCACTGACTTTCCAGCACGTTCTCCCACCGGGTCTGAAGCAGCACTTTTTCCTAGGGTCCTCTGCATTTCACTCTTGTCTCCTGTCACAGACTTTGCCCCTTTCTCTCGCCCTGAGGGAGCAAGTGTGAGCTAAGATAGTGGGCAACTCACTTCCCCCATCCGTCCCTCCTGAAGGCTGGAGTGTTAGGGAAAGGGGCGTGTTCCCTAGAATGAGTAAAGGGCAGGGTGCAGAAACCCAGCCGTACGTGGAGGAGGGCCAAGGCCCCACAGGCGTCTTGAAGATGCACAGACAACCTGAGGCTGCTGCCCGGGGGGCCTCCTCCTCCACGGTTTGGGGCGCCCCTGCCCACCAGTAGTGGCTGCCCCATTCCCATGCCTAGCCCGTGGATCTGGTGCTGAGAGGCTAATGAGGCTGGCCCTTTTTTAGAGGCTTTCGGGGCAGATGCCCTGGAAGGGGGCAGGGGGCCGTGGAAGGTGAGGACAAGCAGAGAATGTGCAGACTCGGAAGATCCCTTAGATGCAGCTGTTTGGACCTTGGGCTGCATTTTCCAGTGGAAGCGATGCTCTACGGGATGGTTTGTTTCCTAATGTGACGGTAGTGTTGAGATGCGCCTCTTGGGAATGAAGATTAGGAATGGAGATGACGGGGGTGGGTCAGAGGGCAAGCCTGGGGGCCCGCTCCCAAGTGCCCAGTAAGTGAGTCATCTTGAGTCAAACACAAGTCTGCTCCTGTGTGCTGGCCTTGCTCTGAGTGCTCACAGAAGCTCCCCAGAGGGGAGCTGTGTTTACCCTTCTTACAGGCGAGGAAACAAACACTTAACACCCACATAGGGTCAGCACTCAAGCCTCTAAGGCCTGCTGAGATCCTGGCTGCCTGACGCGAGTGAGCCCGCAGGAAAGAGGAGAGAGCTCACAGAGAGGACAGTGTGGGGAGAAGGGAGAATGTCTCAGGTTGTGGGGCGCAGTCTGGGTGAGCCAGGGCTCCTCAGGGTGCAGATACCAGCCGCAGACCCAGACCCACCCATTTATGCCCTATCTCGTAGAAAATGGGTTTCCTCTTGGAAGCAGCAGCTGCCTGCTAAGCTCACAGACTACCATTCTTACAATTGGCTTGTCCATGCAGGACGTTGCCTTGCCTGACACAGGAGGGTCACAGAGGGGACTGGAGCAATGGCTGGGCATGGGAGTGGGGTTGGGGGGTGAGGGGGAAATGCCCGGGGGACTCTTGTGTCCTGACCCCTCCAGCTTAACCCAAAATCAGGATTTGTCTGAACCTGAAGCCTCCCTTGCTTTGTGCCCTGGTTGGAGCATGCAGGTCATGAGGAAAGACATCTTTTTTGAGCCGACTCTGACCTCTGGGTCCTGTGAAGTAATCGCTCTGCCCTCCTGGCGTCACACGCTAGCCTGAAGCTGCTCACAGCACCACCCACTCCTGCTTGCTCAGCTCTCCCTTGTCACACTGCCCAGCACAAGAACATCAGCATGCATGGGTGGGGTCTCCCTGTTGCTCAGCTCTCACAGTCCGCAGTCCTCAGCATGGGTGGGGTCTCCCCATCACCCAGCCCTTCACTCTTAGCTAGACCTCACAGCATGGAGTCAGCTGGCCTGGCTGCAAACTGTACAAAAGAGCAAACGGGGATGTGATTTTCCTGGGGCTGCTGTGACAAAATACCACAAACTGGGGGGCTTGAAGCAACAGAATTTATGCTCTCACAATTCTGGAGGCCAGAATCTTGAAATCAAGGTGTCCGCAGGGCCCTGTTCCTTTCAGAGGCTCTAGGAGCGAATCCGTACTGCCTCTCCACCTTCTGGTGGCCTGAAGCCACATCTCTTCATTTCCACTGCATTTGTGTATCACCTCTTCCTCTTGTATGTCTGTCTCAAAATTCCATCTGCCTCTTTCTTATAAGGACACTTGTCAGTGGATTTAGCATCCACCAGATAATTCTATGTGATCTGCTCGTCTCAAGGTTCTTAATCTAACTGCATATGTAGAGGCACTTTTTCTAAGTAGGTCACATTTACAGGTTCCTGGAATTAGAGTTTGTACATATCTTTTGGGAAGCAACAATTCAGCCTGTTACAGTCTGCCCTCTGTTTGTCTCCAACTCACATCCATGCCACATACAAAATACACTCATCCCATCCCAACATCTCCACAAGTCTCAACCCATTCCATAACAGCTCTAAATCCAAAATCTCATCAGCTCCAGTCTCATGACTTGAATCATCTAAATCCCAGTATTGGAGACACTCTGGGTATGATCCATCCTGGGGCAAAGTTCCTCTCCATCTCTGACCTGGGAAACCAGAAAACAAATTTTCTGATTTCAAAACACAGTGGTAGGACAGGCATATGATACCAGTGATGGACTGTTCCTACTCCAAAGGGAGTTGGGGAATGGAAGTTAGGAAGGGTCACAAGAGTTACTGTTTCCTATCGGGCACATGAGGAGCTGGGAAGTTGATACTCCATTCTAACAAGTTAAAGGCTGAAGAAACTGAAAGTCAACAACTCTTCCTAGATCCATCAAGGAAGTGAGGTCACAGGGCAAACTTTCTAATTCATTCTATGAGGCCAGTTTTTCCTTAACACAAAACCAGGCAAAGGCATTCAAAGAAAAGAAAACTACAGACCAATATTTCTCATGACCATAGATGCAAAAATCGTCAACAAAATATTAGCAAATCAACAGTACATAAATTGATTTCACACAATGGCCAAGTGGGATTTATCCCATTTTTGCAAGACTGGTTCAACATTCAAAATTCAATCAATATAATCCATCACATCAACAGACTAAAGAAGAAAAATCACATGATCATATCAATAGCCGTAGAAAAAGCATGTGACAAAATCCAATGCCCATTCATGATAAAAACTCCCAGCAAACTAGGAACAGAGGGAAACTTCCTCAATTTCATAAGGAACATCTACAAAAAAATCGACTGCAAATATCATATTTAATGGTGAGAAACTAGAAGCTTTGCTGCTATGATCAGGAAGAAGGCAAAGGTGTTCCTTCTCACTATTCCTTTTGAACATTGTACCGAAAGTCCTAGCTAAAGCAATAAGACAAGAAAAGGAAATAAAATGTACACTGTATGGGAAGAGAAAAATGAAACTGTTTTTGCTTGCAGATGATATGATTGTCTATGTAGAAAATCTGAAAGAACTGATGTCCCCTCTGCAAAAAAACTGCCAGAACTAATAGACAATTATAGCAAGGTTGCAGGATACAGTGTTAATATACAAAAGCGAATCACTTTCCTATGTACCACCAATGAACATACGGCACTTGAAATTAAAAACACAATGTCATTTATATTAGCACCCCTCCCCCAGATGAAATATTTAGGTAAAAAGCTAACAAAATATGTACAAGATCTATAGGAGAAAAACTACAAAAACTGATGAAGGAAATCAAAGAGGAGCTAAATAGAGATTTGGCATCCACAGATAGGAAGACTCAATATTGTCAAGATGTCAGTACTTCCCAACTTGATCTATAAATTCAATGCAATTCCAAAGCCCTAGTAAGTCATTCTGTGGCTATCAACAAACTGATTCTAAAGTCCGTATAGAGACGCAAAAGACCAAGAATGGGTGACTCAGTATTGAATGAGAACAGAGTCAAAGGACCGACGTAACTTGACTTCAAGACTACTATAATGCTGTAGTACTCAAGACAGTGTGGCACTGGTAAAAGAGTAGACAAATGAGTAAAAGAGAATTGAAAGCCCAGAAACAGAGAGTCATACGAATGTAGTCATCAGATCTTTGACAAAAGGGCAAATGGCAATACAGTGGAGCAAATAAAGTCTTCTCAAGAAATGGTCCAAGAACAACTGGATATCCACATACCTCTCGCCACCAAAAAAAATGAATCTTACATCTTTCAGAAAAGTTAACTCAAAACTGATCATAAACCTAAATGGAAAAGATGCAACTATACCTGGAAGATAACACAGGAGAAAACCTAGACGACCTTGGGCGTAGTGTTGCCTTTTTAGATACAACAACAACGTCATGATACATGAAAGAAAGAACTGATAAAGTAGACGTCATTAAAATCTAAAATTTCTGCTCTGTGAAAGGCAATGTAAAGAGAATGAGAAGCCAAGCCACAGACTAGGAGAAAATATTTGCAAGAGACATACCTGATAAATGACTGTTGTCCAAAGCACTGAGTGAACTGTGGTATAGCTAGACAATGGAATGTCATTCAGCACTAAAAAGAAATGAGCTGTCAAGTCATGACAAGACATGAAAGAGACATGAATGTGTATTACTAAGTGAAAGAAAACAATCTGAGAAGGCTGCATACTATATGATTCCAACTCTATGATGTTCTGGAAAGGGCAAGACTGTGGAGACAGAAAAAAAGACGAATGGTTTCCAGGGACTGGGAGGGGAGAGAGAGATGCATAGGCAAAGCACGAGATTTTTAGGGCAGTGAATCTACTATAATAGTGGATACATCTGTCAAAACCCATAGAATATAGAGCATCAAGTGAACCAGTATGGAGATTCCTCGAAAGACTAAAAATAGACTTACCATATGACCCAGTAATCCTGCTCCTGGGCATATATCCAGACGGAACCCTACTTCAAAAAGACACCTGCACCCCAATGTTCATAGCAGCACTATTTACAATAGCCAAGACATGGAAACAGCCTAAATGTTCTTTGACAGATGACTGGATAAAGAAGTTGTGGTATATTTATACAACGGAATACTATTCAGCTGTAAAAAATGACAACATAACGCCATTTGCAGCAACATGGATGCTCCTGGAGAATGTCATTCTAAGTGAAGTAAGCTAGAAAGAGAAAGAAAAATACCATATGAGATTGCTTATATGTGGAATCTAATAAAAAGAAAAGAAAAGAAAAAGACAAATGAACATAAATACAAAACAGAAACAGACTCATAGACATAGAATACAAACTTGTGGTTGCCATGGGGGAGGAGGGTGGGAAGGGAGAGACTGGGAGTTCAAAATTTGTAGATACTGACAGGTATATATAGAATAGATAAACAAGATTATACTGTACAGCACAGGGAAATATATACAAGATCTGTGGTAGCTCACAGTGAAAAAGAATGTGGCAATGAATATGTGTATGTTCATGTATGACTGAAAAATTGTGCTCTACACTGGAAATTAACACAACATTGTAAACTGACTATAACTCAGTAAAATAAAATTAAAAAAAAAAAGTGAACCCTAATGTAAGCTATGGACTTTGGGCGACAATGATGTGTCAATGTAGGCGTATCAATTATAACATACGTACCCCTCTGTTGTGGGATTTTGATAGTGGCGAGACACTGTGGGGAGAGGGCATACCTTCTCTGTACTTCACGCTCAATTTTGCTGTGAACCTGAAACTGCTCTAAGAAAGAAAAATTACTTTAAAAAAAAAATAGGAAGGGAAGGAGAGAGGGAAGAAGGAAGGAAGGAAAGAAAGGAGTCTCTGGTCCAAGCAATACCAAAATCCAGCAGGGCAAATTCTGTTCAGTTTCAAGACCTGAGAATAATCCTCTGTGATTCAAGGCTTTGCCCTCTGGGCCCAAGACTCCACTCTTGGAGTCATTCTTTCTCTTGAAGGACAGAACATGTCAGCAACTCATTAACTATCAGCCTGTTTCCTGCCTGTAGGATTTCAGAAGTCCAAGAGCCCTTTCTCACTCTGTCTCTTTCTGTCTAAACTGGCAGTGTTTCTGCTGATTAACATTCTCCCAAAAACTTGTGGGTCTCCTGTGTTTGTCACGGAGATCCACACCATCAGACAAGAAGGTCCTCCATAGATCTTTCCTGGGTAACCCCATCTCTAGGCTGGTTTCTGCTGAGATGGCTGAGTGCGTCCATGAGACACACCCTCAGTCTCTTCAGCCACACTGTTGGCTTTCTCACCAGTGCACACTTTGCTAACCACGAATCTCCCAATGGTAGCATCTTTTGCTATCTGAACAGGCTGAGAATTTCCCAAATCCTCAATTTCTGTCTTCCCTCTCAAATGTTACTTACACATGGCAAGGGAAACCAGGATACACCTTCAAAACCTTGCTTAGAAATCTCCTCTTGTTTGTTTACAAGTTCTGTGTAGAACACAGTCCGGCTGAGTTCTCTGCCACTTTACAAGTTTGCTCCAGTTTCCAATAACATGTTACTCATTTCCTTCTGGGCACTCGCTGGCAGAGGTTTGCACATCCATATTTATACCATAGTCTCTCCAAGGCAGTTTAGGCTGCTTCTATCATGGGTCTCAAAACTTTTCAAGCCACTACCTAATTCTAAAGCCACTTCCATATTTGCAAGCATCTATTGAATGGCACCCCACCCCCGGGTAATAACATCTCTATTCGTTTCCTGGGGCCACCATAACAAAGGACCACAAACTGGGTGGCTTGAAACAACAGAAATTCACTCTCTTACAGGTTTGGAGGCCAGAATTCTGAAATCATGGTGTTGGCTGGGCTGCATCTTCATCTGGGCTCATCTGGGGCTCTTCCAAGTGTATCCAGGTTGTTGGCAGAACTGAGCTCCCTGCAGCCATGAGACTGAGGTCCCCAATTCCTTTCTGGCTGTCAGCTGGGCCGCTCTGAGCCCTTTTGGGTCACCCCTGTTCCTTGCCCCATGGCTCCCTCCATCTTTACACTAGCAGCTGCCGGCCAAATCCTTCGCATGCTGTGAATCTAGGCCCCCCTTCTGCAGCTAGCTGGAGAAAACTGCTTTTAAAGGGAGTCATGTGATTAGGTCAGGCCCACCTGGATATCTCCCTGTCTTAAGGTCCCCTGATCTGGGACCTTGATTCTGTTGGCAAAATCCCTTTGCAGCAGTACCTTATTAGCACTTGATTAAATAACTGGGAGAGACCGTGTGTACACCAAGGCAGGAATTTTGAGGGTATCTTAGGATCTGCCCCTCCCTGTTTTCAGCATCGCAGGAAAGCTGTGACCAGAGGGAGCCCTAGGCAGGCCCAGAGGTGATGCCGGAGCCCGTGTTAGGGTCTGGCTGCATCAGCTATAACCTCCTGTGGCTGGGCTCCTCCACCCTTCCAGTGAGGCCCACCAGGGATCAAGGGAGTACCATTTGTACCCAAAGGGCATGCCTGGCACACAGTTGGCACCAAACCCCATTTAGGGTCGTGATTGCATAAGGTCCAGTTGGGTGGTATAGGGGAGGACCCCTGAGGAGTGTGCGGCTGGGAGAAGTTACTTTTTATTGCCCTAGACTTTGAAGCCCCCAGCTTGGGGGTGTCCCTGAGCAGGGGAGTATCTCATGGAGTGATGGGAACGAAGAAGCAAAAAGCAGAAGGCCTGGGACAGGGTCCTGGGGAGAGGAAGGCGTGGGAGGTCCTAGGGCCCCTTCCTGTAAGGAGGGCCCCATGCCCGGGACAGGTAAGGTCCCCCAGGAAGATGTCAACTGTCCCTGTGGAAGGACTCCATGCTTGGCACCCACCTCTGACCAGTCTCTTTCAGAAAGAGGGCCGGGCACTTTGTGCATTTGTATGGCTGAATTCGCTGTATGTGCTGGGCATGACTAAATCCCCGTCTCTCACCAAAAGCAGATGTTTATCTCCAGATGCCATCCCAGCGAGCACATAGCCTGAATAAATAAATAAATTACGCTGCAATTTCAGAGGAAAGCATGCCTGTCAGTATTGGCTTTCGTGATTTTCAAGGGAGAAAGTTCCAAAACAAAAATCTGCTTAGATTTGGGAATGATACCTCCTCCAAAGCTTAATTCTTTCCTTATGTTTAGAGTCTGATAAAAATGAGATACAGATTGAGGCTCGTTTTAATACAGCCCTGCTATCGGGATGGTGCTGAAACGATCAAGATACATTTTGTGCAGAAAGAAGTATTCTGCTCATTCATTTGTTGAGCACGCTGGCTTCTGAGTGTGGAGATGCCTGGGCCCCACCCTCAGAACCCCACCCTCAGAAGCCCACACTCCAGCCCCCCGGGAAGGTGTGAGAGTAAGTTGCTCGCCTCAGCGAGGCAGAAGGGGCTGGGCGGCATGGGCCAGGCAGTAGTCAGAGAGCAGGGGATTGGCTCCTGGATGGGCCCGGTCCAGAGCTCAGGTGGCATCTCCCGGCAGCTAAAATCTGAAGTGTATGGAAGGCGGGAAGAGGGTGGACTCTGAGCGGTCTCCCTTTATGAGAGGGGTCTTCAGTAAGCACCAGGGCCAGGGGAGCAAAAGACCCGCACCCTCCAGACACCAGGCCTAGGCAGGGAGACACGGCGAAGCCCCAGGGGGGTTTCTGGGAACAATAAGTGAGGTGATACAGCGGTACCGGCACACGCGGTGTCGCCTCCCAGACAAGCACGTCTGCATGCAGGCTGCCCACAGCCTCGGCAACCTTCAGCTGACCTTGGGAGGCTGCCAGCCCCTTGCTGAGGCTCCCACCTTCCAAGCAGATCTGTGGCCTCTTCACTCCCTAACCTCCTGCTCCTCAGCCCTTGGTCCCCAGGATTTGCACAGGAGACTGACCAGGAGCCCTGTCCAGGGCTGGCCTCTTTCCCTCCCAAGTCCAGGGCTAGGTTTGGTCAGGGGACACATGCCTGGGGCTATTCAAGGGCACAGTGGGACCAGCCTTGTGAGATAGAAGACGGAGGGCTGGTCTGGCTTCAGAACAGAGGATCCAGTCAGAGAGAATGTTCTGACCAGTAGCTCACCAGGCTCCCTTGGTGCTGTTGTGGGCTAGGAGCCTGGCCCAGGGTGTCCAGTTCCAGGACTAGGAGTTCTGCCTCCTGATGGGTGAGTCCACCCATGTCCTGTTCTGTTGTCGGGAAGTACCCCCATACCCTCCGCAAGATGCTATGCAGCCCTAGGCAGGGATGGTTCTGAGGCTGTCAGCTCCAAACTCTCTCCACCCACAGGACATTAGTTATAGGGCCTGAATTAGGAGATGTGAGTATTATCAGCCAGGATAGTTAAAGGAATGGTGTTCCTTTGGGTGGCGTGCCAAAGCCACTTAGCTGCCACTACTCTCAGCTGCACATTGGCATCTTTTAGGGAGATGGAAACCTGTGTCTGGGCAGAAGTGTTGCCATCTCAGCAGGACTTGAGTTTGGTCTCCATGTGTGTGATCAACCTTGCTCCTTGCCCACTCCAGTCCAGCATATGGTGCATATGCTGTGTGGGCTCTGGCTTCCCATCCAAGTATGCGGACTTGTCATGCAATGTTGAAGTCTTCCTTTTGGTGACAGCCAGGTTGTACTGGAACTAGGAGTCATCATTCCCTTTTTCATTCTCTGTGCACTCCCTATGCAACAGTTAATTAGCACCACCTCAGGACCGAGCACAACAGTGAATCCTTGTACTGCATCATGCCATCTGAGTGGCCCATCAGTGTAAGTCACGGGTCACAGCAAGCAGTAACTATGGAAGGCCAGCAATCTGTGTCCTACCCACTGGACACTAAATAGAGTTGCTTTCACCAGGTTTTTGTGACACTATATGAACTTCTTACTCTTCTCCCGGTCTTCTGCCTCAGCCACAGGTCCTGGACATTTCACACCCCAAGGAGGAGCTTCCCAGGATGTGAGACTTTGGCACGAACACGAGGAAGGTGCTTCCAAATCCTGGGACCTGAGGGACCTTAATGAATGTAGGGTCCACGTGGTCTCCCCGGCTGGAGAGGCACAGCAATAAAGAAATTCATCAGCCAAAGTGGCTTCACAGTGTTAAACCTCCCACCTGTGTTGCTCAAATAAGCAAGGCACACGGATCCTTGGTGGGGGCATCCTATACTAGTTTCCTGTGCTCTCCCAGCTCCACTCCAGCAGCTTCCTCCCTCCGTGGGAGAGGGACCACATGCTCATCAGAGGGCTCCAAGGGCTGGCTGGGAAGGGCATGGGACGCACACAGCTGCGGGGCTCCCTTCGGCTCATTGGCTGCTAGCTTTGAGGGGCCCACGTGACAGGGGCCCTGTTCCTGATGCACTGCCCACAGAAACTTGGGGTGAGCTCTGGCCTCTGGAAGGGCTGAGGAGGCTGGATCAGACATGGGATTTCTCCTGGAAGGTCAGGAACTGTGGTGCCCCAAGGTCTCTGCGGGGCAGCAGGAGTCCATGTTCCCCAGTATTGCCCCACCCTCCTGCCGCCCAGGGTAGGGTGCCACGCCTAGCTGGCCAGGCTTTTGGCACCTGGGAGGGGGGAACGTGCAATGAGACAGCTACACCAGCTCACCCAGGCCGAGGCTCCAGATGGGGATGGTGGCTTCCGCAGGTGGACCCATAGCCAGCTTCCCACCCCAAGGGGCAGAATCACCCTCACAGCCTCATCTCTCAGCCCCACCCTCCCTGAGTGCGGTCAGTTCCTCCCCGGTTGCTGTTGGTCCCACTCCCCACTGCAGTGTATGTGGTGCCTTGTCGCAGCCACAAGGAGGCTTTGGGCCAGCTTTCCACTGAGGAAAGGGAGGCTGCTGTCCATCCTCCCTTCCTGAGCCTGGCTCATCTTATCCTGTAGTGACGGATGACACTGCACAGGGCTGAGGGAGAGGCCGCTGAGGAGGATTTAGGATGAAGTGAGGCCCCTGGTTTAATCCCCATCACCTGACTGAGGGGAACAGAAGTTGAGGCCAGAGGGAGAATGTTGCATCCCCTAGGCTGCCAGGGGCCCCGAAACATACAGTCTTACCCTGAGACGGAGCACAGGGCAGACAATTTCTGAGTCCACCCTCTGGGAAGAACTATCCTGCCCAGGAGATCAGTCATTTCTCCCCAACTCCAGTCCTGTGTTTTCAGGTCTTTGCTGAAGGATGACAAATAAGTTTCAAAAAGTTTAAGGAAATCAAGATTTTAAAGTAGAAAAATTCACAAGCACAGAATCTGCAAATAAGGAGGATCCACTATAATTAATGAAAATGCCAATCAATTAATTAATGGTTTGTGTTTACTTTCTCTAAAAAAGGATTGTGCTGGCTTAAAATAAAAATACTGTATATGCCAAAAAAAAAAAAAAAACAAAAAAAACTATCAGCCAATATCGTTGATGAGCATAGATGCAAAAATCCTCAACAAAATATTAGCAAACAGAATCCAACCGCACATAAAAAAGATCAAACACCATGATCAAGTTGGGTTCATCCCAGGGACACAAAGATGGTTCAACATATGCAAAGTAATCAAGGTAATACCACACACCAAGAGAAAGGACTAAAATTACATGATCATCTCAATAGATGCAGAAAAAGCATTTGATAAAATTCAACATCCAATTATGATAAAAGCTCTAACCCAAGAGGGTATAGAAATTAAAGATGACTTAAAGCAATGGAAAGATATCCCGTGTTCTTGGATTGGAAGAATTAATATTGTTAAAATGGCCATACTACCTAAATCAATCTACAAAATTAATGTGATCCCTATCAAATTACCCAGGACATTTTTCACAGAACTGGAACAAATAATCCTAAAATTTGTACGGAATCACAAAAGACCCAGAATTGCCAAAGCAATACTGAAGAAAAAGAATGAAGCTGGAGGAATAACCCTCCTAGACTTCAGATAATACTATAGAGCTACATAATCAAAACAGCATGATGTTGGTACAAAAACAGACATATGGATCGATGGAACTGAATAGAGAGCCCAGCAATAAATCCACAAACTTTTGGTCTATCAATCTTTGACGAAGGAGGCAAGAATATACAATGGAGTAAAGTCAGTCTCTTCAGCAAATAGTGTTGGGAAAACTGGACAGCTGCATGTAAATCAATGAAGTTAGAACAGTCCCTCACACCATAGACAAAAATAAACTCAAATGGCTTAAAGACTTAAAATAAGACAAGACACTATAAACCTCTTATAAGAAAACATAGGCAAAACATTATCTGATATAAATCTCAGCAATGTTCTCCTAGGGTGGTCTACCCAGGCAGTAGATATAAGAGCAAAAATAAACAAATGGAACCTAATTAAACTTATCAACTTTTGCACAGCAAAGGAAACCATAAGCAAAACAAAAAGACAACCTATGGAATGGGAGAAAATATTTGCAAAAGATGACACTGACAAGGGCTTAATTTCCAGAATGTATAAACAGATCATACAACTTAATAATGAAAAACAAACAACCCAATCTGAAAATGGACAGAAGACCTAAACAAACTGTTCTCCAGTGAAGCATACACATGGCCAATAGGCACATGATAAAATGCTCAATATCGCTAATTATCAGAGAAATGCAAATCAAAACTACAATGAGGTATCACCTCGCACCAATCAGAATGGCCATCATTCAAAAGTGCACAAATGACAAAATGCTGGAGAGGCTGTGGAGAAAAGGGAACCCTCTTACACTGCTGGTGGGAATGCAGTTTGCTGTAGCCATTGTGGAAAACAGTATGGAGATTCCTCAAAAGACTAAAAATAGACTTACCACATGATCCAGCAATCCCACTCCTGGGCATATATCCAGAGGGAACCTTAATTCAAAGAGATACATTCACCCCAGTGTTCACAGCAGCACTATTTACAACAGCCAAGACATGGAAACAATCTAACTGTCCATCGACAGATGACTGGATAAAGAAGCTGTGGTATATTTATACAATGGAATACTATTCAGCCATAAAAAGAATAAAATAATGCCATTTGCAGCAATATGGATGGATCTAGAGAATGTCATTCTAAGTGAAATAAGCCAGAAAGAGAAAGAAAAATACCATTTGATATCACTTACATGTGGAATCTAAAAAAATGACAAACTTATTTGCAAAACAGAAACAGACTCTCAGACATAGAGAACAGACTTGTGGTTACCAGAGGGGGAGGAGGGCGGGAGGGGATAAACTGGGAGGCTGAGATTTGCAGATACTGATATATATAGAATAGATAAACAAAGAGTTCGTACTGTAGAGCACAGGAAACTATATTTGATATCTTGTAGTAACTTGTGGTGAAAAAGAATATGAAAATGAATATACGTATGTTCATGTATGACTGAAGCATCGTGCTGTACACCAGAAATTGACACAGCACTGTAAACTGACTATACTTCAATAAAATACATATACACACAGAGAAAAAAATACATGGATATGGAATGCTTAAAACTAGAAAAAATGCTTAGGGAACTCTAACCATTTTGTGGAGGAGGGAACAAACTAGGAAACTGGGTGGCGTCACCTCGGGAGGCTGGGCCAATGCCAAATGGCCCTGTAAATATGTGCTTGTGTCATATTTCCAGATGAATGTGGGCAGGCTGAGTTCACAGGAGAAACCAGTTTTTTTCCATGCACCACCTTCCACATAGAGCTGTCTGGGGTCCTTCTCTGAGGCAGGGGCAGGGCAGGTGCTAACTGCAGCCTGCAATTCTAGACCCTTCTGGTGTTTCCATGACCCACAACCAGTGGAACTAAATGTCTGCATAGATTAGGGATGGCTCCAGATTCCTTGCAAGTGATGGGTGCTTCTTGCTGACTTTTATTATTTATAATTAAAAATGCAAGCAGCTGTATTGAGCTTTGCAAGCCAAGTTTTCCTTCTCTGGAGCTTCTGGATCAATTTAATTTAAAGGTGTCTTGATATTGCAAAGCAAGCTTAAAAACAAAATATTGAATTTGCTGCACAACCAACAAAATAAATGGTAGCTGATACTGACTGTAAAACAGCCTCTTCCTTGATTACCTTCGTAAAAGTCACAGTTTAAATACGTAGTAGTGTCCTCTGTAAAAAATTGCACAACCGAAAAGTTGAGAGTTATTTTTTTTTAATTTTTAATTGAGGCATAGCCAATTTACAATGTTATTAGTTTCTGGTGTACAGCATAGTGATTCGGTTTTGCTTATATTATTTTTCATATTATTTTTCATTATAGGTTACTATAAGATATTAAATATAGTTCCATCTGCTAAACAGTATGCTAAACTTGTTGTTTATTTTATATAGAGAGAGTTATGTTTTATTTGGTGAACTTAAAGATTGGGATGGTAGAGGCTGCTCCAAAGAGGCAGGGGAGGAGCCAGGATACGTAAGAGTCATTGTAACAAAGACCAGGTAGTCAGAACATCAAAAGATTACTGTTAATTAAAGAAAACCAGATAGCTCAAGTTAAGTAATTTAGTACTTTTCTAGGTACAGGAAGATCCAAAAATCTGGGCTCACCGAAACCATTCCTTTGATAAGCACCTTAGCCGTCTAGGGCCAGCATCCCATGCTTTCCAGCCTGCATCTTTTCAGGGGGCATCGCTGCAGGTGGCTGCCGTGGCTGAGGACTTGTCAGAGGGCAGCCTGCTCGTCTCCATCCTGAGCTCCCCCCCCCCCCCACCGCCGGAGGCGGGGAGCGGGGAGCGGCAGGGCGGCCACAGGGGCTGAAGTCTTGGTGGCTGCGCACTTTGTTCACTCATATGGCAGGCAGTATTTTTCATCCACTGTAGCAAATGTATCATTAGACTGATTTGAAATCAAGCTGGAAAGCCGTGATCTCCTCTCTGGGATTCTTCTTCAGTCGTAATTTTTATCTTATTCATGAGTTGACCGTTGAACACCAATTCCTATAATAATAACTGGTCCTGGAGAACCATTTGCAGTGGTCACTATGCAGACACGTGTTCACCAGGTGCCCAACGGGTTGGGAGCCTGTGTGCCTCCCCTCTGGAACTTTCCTTTTTAGTACGCCCTGGGGTGATATTCTCAAACCTATGTTAGTAGATATTCTTTGTGAAGGGAAGGAAGAGGAGAAATTAACATTGGAAAAATTGTTTTCTTCTCTAGTTATTTTTTAATCTACAGAAGGAAAAGGAGGTTATTTGCAGGCAAAACTCTGATTGCAGACACAGGGTTTGTGGGTCTGAAAGCCCACACTGCAAGAACCATCAGGAGAACTTTGGCCACGCTCGCCCTGCGGAGCAATGCCTGCCCTGGGCTGCTGGCCAGTTTCATGGCTTTCTATGAAGTCAGGTGTGTTTGTAATGTTGTGCAACATTTCTATATGTTCAGGAATTTGTCCCACAAACTTCTTTCCCATGGAACTGGGCCCAGGAGGAGGAGGTCGTGTCTCAGTCACCTTTGGTGGCCACTCCATGGCAGCGTGGCTGGGCTCCTGAAGCATGTGCCAACCCACTAAAACCAATGTGGGAAAGTTGCTCTGGGACTTCGTCCCCCACCAACTCAGATGTAATTATGCAGTTATTTATTCATATGTGAGTGTGTGTGCACACACATGGGCAGACAGACATACAGGTGCAGACAGACTGAAGCACAAGCAATGCACTTGGAGACACACACACGTGGAGACCTGCAGTCCCACGCAGAAACACGCAGACACATGGAAACACACGGACACATGGAACCATGAAGACACATGGAAACATGCAGGCACATGCAGACAGGCACACGTACACAGGCTACACTCAATGCACCTTGTTCCAAAAGGTTTTAGAACAGCTTCTAAAGGCTGCATAAAATATTTCAGAAAATAGATTAGTTACAAGAAGGAAAATTTGGGAAAAGGACAGTGATATCAGTGGAAGTAGGGATAAAAGCTAACAGAAAGCATAATGATGATAATGCAGTGAAAGCTCTGACATCACTCAGCATGTGCCGAGGCTGAGGGCTGTATGATCATCCTGCATTGCACAGGTGAGAGGTTGCATGCCCGGTTGCCTGTTCTGGGATCTTTGCATGGCATCACCATGTGAGGCACAGAACCCTCCACCAGGAACCTCCCCCCGTCAGGAACCCCTCGGAGCTGCATCTATGACCAGCAACAGGCAATGCCTGGCGCACGTCAGTGCCTCTGCGTGACAGAACAGGCTTCCCTCCTGAGGCCTCTGTGGCTGTGCTCTGCTCCCACAGCCCGTGTCTGGTGTCTATCACACCCCAGATGAATGCTATGGCTTTGGCATTTACAAGGGCCATAGCTGAATCATTGTGGGCTGTTCTCTTGGGGCCAGATACAGTTTGGAAATCAGAGAGGGTACTCTGAGGAGGGTTTGGGAAGCTCATGTCTGGACACCCCCTGTATCACCATCTCTGCCCTTTGTTTGTTCCGAGAAAGGACTGGCAGCCAAGAGACCTGTCCCAGCTGTGGCCATGGGGTCCCAGACAGTTCCTTCCCTCTCCGGGCCTTTCCAGCTTGGCTCTCAAGTCAGTAAGGGCCGCTGCGTCTTGGGTCATTTAAGTGAGTTTGTTTTTTTCTGGTCAGGCAGCCTCTGCATTCACATGATAGGGACAGAAACCACAGCTGGGACGTCAGAGCAGAACAGGTGCAAATTCTCAACTGATTAGATGCCATCTGGCAGCCTGGAAGAGCTAGAGTGGAAGAGAAGCAAAAACTCAGGTAAAACAGGATCCTTATGGGACAGATGCATGATCAGGATCCTGCCAGCCTTTGTAGGACTCATACTGTCTGAGGGTCTCCTGTTTGTTTAAATCCTTGCCTGTCTGTCCCCACCCAGCAACTGGGGTGTAAAAGCCATAAAATCTAGGACTTTCTCCAAAATTATTGATGATTGAGCTGGAGGCTTCATCTCAGGTGCATGTAAGGGCCTCATTTGGCAGCCTGAGTGAGGTGGAACAGCCCAAATAAGATGGAGCAGCAAAAGTGAGAGGGAGCAGCCTGGGTGAGGTGGAGTAGCCCGGGTGAGGTGGAGTAGCCCAGATGAGGTGGAGCAGCCTAGATAAGGTGGAGCAGCCCAGATGAGGTGGAGTAGCCCAGATGAGGTGGAGCAGCCTAGATGAGGTGGAGCAGCCCAGATGAGGTGGAGTAGCCCAGATGAGGTGGAGCAGCCCAGATGAGGTGGAGCAGCTCAGATGAGGTGGAGCAGCCCAGATGAGGTGGAGCAGCTCAGATGAGGTGGAGCAGCCCAGGTGAGGTGGAGAAGTAATGTACACATCATTCTCCGAGAAACAGCATGCTGGATTTGGGTCACAGCTATGGCCTCCCAAGGGACAATTTGAAGGCTGTTGAGCTGTCACACTTGGTTGTTTCCATCCAAGCCCCATCAACCACGAGTTTCCTTTAATGAGAACAGTGCAGATTGTATAAATCTTTCCCAGCCTCCCCAGTGGCTCTGGTGATTTTAATCCAGCTGATTATGGTCTCTGTTACAAGTACATACTCAACTCTGCCGTTATAGAGTAGAAGCAGCCAGCGACAATTCAGAAATGAAAAGGTGTGGCTGTTTCTTTTTACACCCCTTTTTCAGTTTTATTATGTAGAATTATTACAGTTCGACTGCACACACACATTATATCGCATGTAAATACATATAAACAGTACACTGCACATTTTTTTTTAGTTTTCATATATGTACTGGTCATTGTTTCTAAGAACAGATTAGAGCTTTAGCTTTTCAAACTTACATAGCTACCAAAGGAATAAAGCCAACTACAAAATAAGAATCAACAGAACATGGTAATCCAGCCATAAAAGACAGTCAAATGTGCTTACACATATTCAAGAAATGAAAATAATTAGTTCATTTTGTCCTTATTATTACTGTTATTAATTTTTAGATTCCTCATATAAATGATGTCATATGGCATTTTTCTTTCTCTTTCTGGCCCACTTCACTTAGAATGACAACCTTCAGGTCCATCCACATTGCTGCAAATGGCGTTATATTATTCTTTTTTATGCCCGAGTAGTATTCCATTTTCCTTTATCCAGTCACCTGTTGATGGATATTTAGGTTGTTTCCATGTCTTGGCTATTGTAAATAGTGCTGCTATGAACATTGGGGTACAGGTGTCTTTTTGAATTTTATTTTTCTCTGGATATATGCCCAGGAGTGGAATTGCTGGAATGTGGCTGTTTCAATATGACTTCATTTATAAAGCAGGGGGCAGCCAGCCTTGGCCTGTGGGCCATGGTTTACCAGCCCCTGTCCTGGATCAGCTCATCAGTTTGCACATGTGCTCTAAGACCACCTTAAAACAGACAAACCCCCTCCCCACAGTCCTCTCCACTTACTGCTTCTCCAAGAGGCTCTAAACTCTCCCCTGTGATTGCCCCCCAACCACCACCCAGGAATCTCTCCCTCCAGACAGACTCCTGTCCCTGCTACTCGCTGACACCTGAGATCTGCCTGTGCGGTCCTTGGAGGCTTCCACCTACATATCATTCTACCTGCGATGTCCTGGGAGGGGCCCGAACAACAGGATGAAGGGCAGACTCACCCGTGCACAGAGGCCCATGGGAAGTGGGAGCTCTGTGCACACTCACAGTCAGGTTCTTTGCAGTGAGAAAAGGGAGACCTGGGGTCTCCTGACCAGGGCGGACTCTGGGTGCTGACCAAGGGGTGATCTGATTCACATGCCATGAAACCCTGGATGCCCAGAGTGTTGACAAACTGCTGGGATGTGACAGGGCTGGCAGTGGGTGGCAGAGGGCCTTGGCTCAGGAGGACATGTTGGAGCTTCTCTGGTCAGAGGTGGCAGAGAAGGCCAGGCCCCGGGTCCAGGAAGCTGCCCTGAATTCCAGTTCCTCTTGGCAGAATCCAGCCCAGGTCCCTAGATGCTAGAGGGGCACTTGGTAGGCTCCATGGGGCAGAGTAGCAGAGGTGAGATGCCGGAGGCTGGAGGCTGGGCGGCAGACAGGAGAATAGAGGGCAGGGACCAGCTCCTGGCCTGTCATGTGGCCTCCTCTGACCCACGTGGTGGACCGAGAAACATAATTTAGAAAATCCTCATGGCGTCACCAAACTGGACTGGACTGCTGCTTCCCGGAAGGGTGGATTTGCCCTCTTTTCCCCGTGAGGGTAATTCAGGACCACTGGGGCCACCAGAGATGACTCACAGGAGGACTCAAGGCTCACAGTCAGTCCCGGCCTTGGGTTTCTGGGTGTTTTGGGCCCGAGGAGATACGCTGTCTCCAGGGCAGTCGGGCCTGGGCTCTGCAGTCAGGATTTTCCTTGTGCTCGGGTAACCCCTGAGCTGGCTGGGACTGACATACCCATCGCCTCCTTTAACCTGCCCTCTCCAAGTCCCTGTTTTCAACCCTAGGGACTCCGTCCCCTAGGAGTCAAGCGGCTGAATCATATGGTAATTCTATACTTCACTTTTTGAGAAACCATCCTTCTGTTTCCCATAGTGGATGCACCGCTTCACATTTTCACCAGCAGTGCACACAGATTCCCATTTCTGAACATCCTCGCTGACACTTGTTATTTTCTGCTTCCTTTCTGCGTCTCAGCAGTTACAAAGTAGTATTTGGTTGTGGTCTTCATTTACACACCCTTAATGACTGATAATGATGGACAGTCTTTCATATGCTTGCTGGTCATTTGTGTATCTTCTTTAAAATATCTATTGAAGTCCTTTGCCCATTTTTTAGCCGGGTTGTTTCTCCTTTTGCTGGTGAATTGAAAGAATTCCTTATATATTCTGTATGCTAGACTCTTTTCAGATATAGGACTTGCAAGTTTTTCACATTCTGGACATTATCTTTTCACCTTATTAATGTCCTCTGATGCACAAACATTTTTAATTTTGATGAAGTCTGTTTTTCTTTTATTGCTTGTGCTTTTGGCGTCATATCTGAGAAGCCATTGTCAAATCCCAGATCATGAAGGTTCTCCCCTGCGTTTTCTTCTATGAGTTTTATAGTTTTAAGTCTACAGTCCATTTTGGTTAACTGGGGGAGGTTGGTATGCGATAGGGATCCAGCTCCATTTTCTGTGTGGCTATCCAGTTGTCCCAGCACCATTTGTTGTTGAGACTCTTCTTTCTCCCAAATGGCCTTTGCACTCCTGGTGAAATCCATCGGCCATCAATGCTTGGTGAGTCCTTGGACTCCCGGTTCCATCCCATTGGTCCTATGTCTGTCCCTATGCCAGGGACTGCCCTGTGTTTGAACTACCACTGTTCCCTCAGCCTCACCAGGACTCTCATTCTTCCCATCTGCAAGATGCTTCACTCTAAGTCCACTCCAGCTGCAGCTGGCAGGTATCCATGACGGCCCTTCACCACCACAGTGTTACCTGTGTCCATCCTGGGTGATGCCCCACTAATGGGGGGAGCACCGGTTCCTTCTCATCCTCCTGCCCTCTTCCCATCTCCATGCTGCTGGTCCTTTCCTGAGTGTGGCTAAGCTCGGGTCCTTTTTCCATGTTCACGACCCAGAGCGCAGGCCCAGCATCCCTCATTTGTGAGCCACCTTGGTCAGGAGTGTGTCCCCATCAAAGCCCTGGGGCTGTGGGGTGGCCCCAGCTCTAGGAATGAAGCACTTACTGGTGAGCCTGTGTATGCCTGTGTGAAGACCCAGTTCTGAAACCCACCTCCGCGGGCTCAGCTCCCAACTCGACCACTTCCGTGGTCTGACCCTGAGCTGGCCGCCCACGCTTGTGGTGTAGGGTGACCTAGGCTGAGGCTGAGCCCATCTTTCCTGCCCCACCTGGGCCCAAACCCACAGAGACCCTGGGAAGATTGCAACCAGGGTGAGTCACTGCTGATTGAGCTGGGAAGGCGTTTTCTGGGTGGGGTTATATGTCTGGAACAGTCCTGCCCTCAAGAGGCATATGAAGACAATGACCACTGCTAAGGCCATGGGGGATCACATCAGGGGCTTGGCATTGCAAAGCCCTGGACCCTAAGGGCTGCCACCAGCTGACCGTATAGAGGGGACAGGGAGGGTATAGTGGGAGCTGAAACTCAAAGTCCAGAGAAGGAAAGAGGATGGCTTGTGTGGGTGAAGGTGGGCACAGCTGGTGTGGCCAGAGCCCATTTGAACCTGGATTCTTATGAGTTCCTGTGAGTGTCATCACATGTGTGCAAGGGTGCAAGTGCATGTGCATATCTGTGCATATGTGTACACATGCACACATATGCAAGTGTCTGTGCGTGTGTGCGGGTGCATCGTATGCATGTGATTGCATTGTGCAAGCACACTAGTGTGTGTGCAATGTGTATGTGTTCATGTATATGAATGCATGTGTACAAATGCTTATGTGTGTATTGTGTGCAGGTGACTGCACGTATGCCAGCGTGAGCAAGGGAGTGCGTGTGTATGAGGGTGGGAATACAAGTGTGTGAGTGTATTGGGCAAGTCCACATACAAGTGCATGTGTGTGCATATGCAAGTGTTCATTTGTATGTGCGCACGTGTGTGAGTTTAAGTGTGTGAGGGCATATGTATGAGTGTGTGTGCATGTGTGCACTCCTGAGTGCCTACTTGGGTGTCCAGAATGGACCAATGCCCTAGATGTTTGATCAAGGGCAGGGGCTCCAGCAGCCCTCAAGGTGGGCATCCTAAAGCATCCGTGAGGCCTCCTAGGGTGTGGAGCAGAATTCCTATGGATTGGTGCAGGTAGGCTCCTAGGAGCCAGGTGATGGGACCAGGGTCAGATGGAGTCTGAGGGCATTGGTCTTAGCAGTAACAGGGACAAGCCAAGAGCACAGATGAAATCGACAGACAGGTGGGTACCCAAGGAAAGATGGATATTTGAGCAGAATCCCTAGGCAGTGGTGACCCTTAGCTGAGAATCAAGAGTTCTCGGGACTTGGGAGCAAGAGACTCTGCCCTGCCAGGTTCCAGGTAACCTAGAACCACAGAACCCCATGGCTGGCCTGAGACTCCATGAGAGTCCCACTCAAGGAGGGGTCCTGGCTGGCTCCAGAGTGTGGGGCAGGGCGGACTGAGGCTAGCCCTGCCTCCTGGATCCCTGTCGGTCTCAGCTAAGGTTTGGGCCACTCCTCCAGCACAACCTGCCTGGCTCTTGTCCCAGGGTCCTGAGTCTCATGATCAGGACCTCCCAGGGCCACCAGCCACCCAACTGTGCTGCCTCGGGGCCTCCCTTACAGCTACAAGAGCCCTTGGTCATGGAGGAGAAGTGTCCTCAGCATCTGGAGCAGTCTCCAGCTTCCTCCTCAGCCAGACCAAGTCAGCCACAGGAGGCCCTGGGCTGAGGAAGCCCTAAGGGGTGTGCCCCAGGGCAGGTGGGGAATGAGGAGAAGTGTACAGTGGGCATGAGGCCCAGCTTGGAAAAGGAGCTCAATACCCTCTGCTCCCACCCCCTCTTCTCCCAGCAGGCCTCACTAAGAGGTCGCAGAGTGAGGAGTGAGGCCAGGTCTGAGAGGATGGGCAACATGTCTGGCCAGGTGCAAGCTTAATTTCCTGTTCTAAAGAATGAAGACTCATGGCGGCTTTCTTCATGGGCCTCAGAGGGAGTGGATCGAGGACCCTGCACTCTGGAGGGACATGAGTGTAAGCCTCCCCCTTCTCCAGGGATAGTCTGGGGACTGAGAACCAGCATATAGGCACCAATGGCTCCTTTGTGGTGCCCCCCCCCCAAAGATTATAAGGCACAATCTTTCCACCCACTCACGGTATCCATACACAGTCCATACATGAGTGAAGAACATGGCTACAATCCCTGCTATGCATGCAGGACATGACCTGAGGACTAGCCTTCCTAGCGTCAGACCTTCTCTGTCCCTTTAATTTTCATCTCTGCAATGCCAAGCAGCCACAGTGGTGGAGGGAGGACTCAGCAACCCCCAGGTTGATTGGGCAGGGAGCTCTACAGGAAGCAAGGACACTTGGTCCTGGCTCATTACAGCTTGGATCTCCTGGAAAAGAGATGATGCCTCATGTTTGGCCAGGCTAGGGGCAGACACAGGCCAGCCTGGCAGAATGAGGAAAGAAAGGCTGGGGCAGGTGAAAATTTGGGGTGTGTGCAGCACTCAGAGTTACAACTCCAGAGGCAGAAGTAGGTTGGGCTTTTGGGGGTCCTGGGGCAGCTTCTCACTGGGTGAGCCCTCACAAGATGAGGGGATGGATATATATCTCTCACATCACTTGAAGCCCCATCTACAGAGTCAGGATCAGAGGACAGGGTAGTCTTTGGTCCTGGAAGGTGGGGGGAAGGCAGCCCCACCTCTCTCAGGGCTATAAAAAGTTAATAAACAACTGGGAGTTTGAAATTTGTAGATACTGACAGGCATATGTAGAAAAGATAAACAAGATTATACTGTATAGCACAGGGAAATATATACAAGATCTTGTGGTAGCTCACAGCAAAAAAGAGTGTGACAATTAATATATGTATGTTCATGTATAACTGAAAAATTGTGCTCTACACTGGAAATTGACACAACATTGTAAACTGACTATAACTCAATTTTAAAAAATTAATAAACAGAAAACCCAGGGGGAGATCACCAAGATGGCCGAGTAGAAGGACACTGTGCTCACCCTCTCCGATGAATA
This sequence comes from Camelus dromedarius, assembly GCF_036321535.1. NCBI lineage: Eukaryota > Metazoa > Chordata > Mammalia > Artiodactyla > Camelidae > Camelus > Camelus dromedarius. The sequence goes on from NC_087438.1 coordinate 115,479,557, forward strand.
CAGCGAAGACTACTTTTACACATGGAACAAGTCTCACAGAATATGTACTGAACTTTGGCAGAACATCTCTTGCAGTTAGAAATACAAGGAAATTCTCACAAAACCAAGTAGGAAAAAAAAAAAAAAGGAAATTGCTGTAGGACCTGTCCATGGGGAAGGAGCAGCAAAGGAGGAAAATTGCCCTCACTCTGGGGAGCCCCCTCCTCTTTCCAGTGGGGAGGTCAACAGGGACAGAAAGGGAGCTCAGATAGAAAGCAGTGGCCACCTGGCAGGCAGAACTGAGAGAGACTAGCACAGAGGGTCCCTGCAATCACTGGACTGAGACGCGAGCAGGTGGGAGTGGGTTGGGACAAGGTGCTGGAGCTTGGGCTTCTGTGGATGAGCCTGGGGAGAGGGCTGGGGCTGACTATGCAGAGGCAGCCTCAGATGGCTGGAGTGTGGTGTGAGCTGGGGCTGGAAGTGTGTGCAGAACAGAACAGCCTACATGCCCCCCAAAAGAGCACCATTACTGGTGCATGTAGTGGGAGGCGTTCAAAGCAGCCTAGACATAACAACCCTCTCCACTAGTTCAGAGGGCATTGCTCAGCATCATTGTTGGCGCATGTTCTCACAAGCAGAAGGGCAGGGTTCAGACACAGTGGTCTTCTCGGCTTACTCTGGAGGGGCCAAATAGCTGGTGCACAGCTCCCAGGTGGAGATGAGGCTGAAACTTGAATCCATATCCAGGGGTCCCACGACTTCTCAGGCAGGACTGAGATTTGCTTCAAGCCCCAGGTGGCAGTGGCAGATTTGCACTGCTGGAGCATTTGTGGACCCACAACTCTGAGACAAATGAACAGAGTCCTGGTGCATGGTGGGGGCAGGTCTGGGGTTAACAGCAGGCCTGTGTATGGGGCTGGGGTCTGGGCTGACACTGTGGCACACAGTGTATCCAAGTTTGTGAATGCACGTGCACTATAGCAGGTCCTAGTTCTTGACATATGTAGATCAGCCCTGGTGGATCTGCAGATGCAGAGTCTGGAAGTCACCAGGGTAGGTTGCCAACATTCCTGCAGCTGAGCAGGGACAAGGGCAGCATCCACAAAGTGTACTTTGTAAGCCCCCATAACAAGTGACAGATGACACCACCAAGGGCACTTGCTGGTGGACATCTCCAGCAGAGGAAGACTCTGCAGCTCCTCTTCCAATCCCACCTACCACACACCATATGCAGGTCAGAAATGGGTCTGGAAGCCTCTATTCTAATAACAGGGAAACAGACCCATCCCCTGTCAGGGCTGTGACAACCAAAGAGAAAAGAGGAGGTCCCGCTCAACAACCAGGGCAGGCTCTGGTCACCACAACACCAACCGTACCCTGAATCAAAGGGTAATAGCCAGCACACATGCTGTGGGAACCACCCATGCTGAAAAAACAGCCCTTGCAACAAAAGTATTAGACATGAACAGTCTACACAGGGATGCTCCCACATGAAAAAAAAAAAAAAAGCCATTCAAGACCACAGTAGATAACTATTACTCCTAAATTCATAGAGTCAGAGAAATATAAATAAAATGAAGAATCAGAGGAACCCCTCCCAATTAAAAGATCAAGAGAAGTCCCCTGAAATAAAAAAAAAAATGAAATAGACCATACAGTCTATTAGATCCTAAGCTCAAAAAGGAGGTGATAAAAGCAGTGAAGGAAATGAGTCTATCAATACAAATGCAGAATAATATAAAAAGGGAAAAGAAACTATAAAGAGGAGCCAATTAGGAGAAGAAAACTCAATTGTTGAGGTAAAAGCTGAACTAAAAGAAGTCAATAGACTAAATAATGCAGAAGAACAAATAAATGATTTAGAAGACAAGATAATGGAAATCACCCAATCAGAACAGCAGACAGAAAAGCAAATGAAAACAAATGAAAGCAATATAAGGGACCTATGGGATAATATAATTTGTGCCATTCTATGCATAATAGGGCTCCCAGAAGGAGAAGAAAGAGAAAGGGGGATCAAAAAGGTATTTGAAGAAATCATGATGGAAAACTTCCCAAACCTAAAGAAGGAAACAGATATCCAAATACAGGAAGCATAGAGGGTCCCAAATAAGATAAGCCCAAACGGACCCACACCAAGACATATTATAATTAAAATGGCCAAAGTTAAAGAAATGATTCTAAAGGCAGCAAAAGAAAAACAAAGAGTTAGTTACAAGGGAACCCCCTAAAAGGCTATCAGCTGATTTCTCTACACAACATTGCTGGCCAGAAGGGAGTGGTGAGACATATTCAAAGTCCCGAATGAGAAAAAGCAGCAGCCTGTGATACTCTACCCAGCAAGACTATCCTTTAGAATAGAAGGAGAGATAAAGAATTTCAGAGACAAGAAAAAACTAAAAGAGTTCAGCAATAGTAAACCTATTCTGAAAGAAATATTGAAAGGTCATCTCTAAATAGAAAAGAAGCAGGAAGCTATAGAAATGAGAAAAACGTAAGTGGAAATGCGATAACTACAATGAGTGGCAGGAGAATAAACATGAAGATGTTAAAAAAAAAAAAACAAAGACATCAAAATCATAAAAATTCAGAGAGGAGAGCAAGAAAATATAGATTTTTTTTCTCTCTATTCTTTCCCTTTTTTTTCTTAACTCTTTTTAGGATGTGTTTGAGGCTACATGACTACCAACCTAAAGCAAACAGATATAGAAAGGGGTTAACATACTTGAAAAACAAGGTAACCACAATACCCAAAAAGAAACCAAGCTAATACAAAAGAAAATTATCAAACCAGAAAAATACCATATGATGGTGGAATTTCATTATATGTGGAATCTAAAAAAAAAGAAAGACAAAAGACAAACGAACTTATTTACAAAAGAGAAACTAACTCACGGACATAGAAAAAGTTATGGTTCCAGGGGTGGAAAAGGGGGTGGGAAGGGATAAATTGGGAGTTTGAGATTTGCAGGTATTAACTAATATATATAGAATAAACAACTTAGTTCATGCTGTATAGCTCAGGAAACTATATTTGATATCTTGTAGTAACATGGCAAAAAAGAATATGAAAATGAATGTGTATGTTCATGTATGACTGAAGCATTGTTCTGTACACCAGAAATTGACACAACATTGTAAACTGACAATATGTCAATAAAATATATATATTTAAGAGGTGTTTTTTAAAGGCAGAAATGAACTTACTTACAATACAGAAACAGACTCACAGATAAACTTGTTACCGGGGGGATGCAGGTGAAAAGGGATAAATTGGGAGTTCAAATTTGCAGATACTACTATATATGAAATAAACAAGTTTTTACTGTATAGCACAGGGAACTTTATTTAATATCTTATAGTAATGTATGATGAAAAAAAATATGGAGAGGAATATATGTGTGTATATGTATAACTGAAAGATTATACTGTATGCCAAAAGTTGACACAGCATTGTAAACTGACCATACTTCAACAACAACAAAAAATAAACCAAATTTTTAAAAAAGAAGAAACCCCAACTAAATAGAGTCAGAAGACCAGAAGAGGGAGCTCTAATGACCTGCTACTGCTCTTCTTTCCTGGCAAGGGCTCAGCCAATGAAAAGGCATAGACTCTTTGTTTACTGTAGCCCTCCCAACTTCCTTTTCCCTTCTATAAAAGCATTCCCCTACCCAGCCTTGCGGGGGCTGGCACGTGGCTCATCATGGTTGCAGACCTCAAATTCCAATTCTCTGCTGATCCTGAACAAACACATTTTTGCTGGAGAAATAACTGGCAGTCTATTTTAGGTCAACATTTTGGTGGCCCACATGGGGATCAGAAAAGTCCCCTGAAGGCTCTGAGGTTGGTAAGGAAACAGGTGTGGGACTTCATTGTAGTTCACTACTTTTCCTGCTGACACTGGGGTTTGAAGGTACATCCTTCTCCTGGATCTGAGCTTATGCTCTCTTTGCATTTTGCAGCTCTCCAGGTTTTATTTGGGATCTATTTTAAGGTTTGGTCCTTTCTGGTTAAGGCTTTGTTCTGTATGTGAGTATTCATTTGGCACTTCAGTCTGATTTTGAAATCAGAGTGTTGCGCTGGAACTGTGCTAACCTCCAATCCATTCCCTTTGGAACGGGGACTATTTCTCCTGGAACTGGCTAGTCTTCAACCCATTCCTTTGGAAGTAGGGGTGGCGGTGGTTGAAGAGGGCTGGTTCATTGGAACTATGCCAATTCAGCCTTCAGCCCAGTCCTTTCTGAGCCTTAAGCCTGGCTTCTCCAGTACCAAGCTGTTCCCTTAGAAGTGGCTGGTGTTAAGCCTGCAGGCTGTTTGAGTTGCAAGCTGTCTGAGCTATCAGATCTGTTTAAACTGTTTGAACTGTTATCTGTGTAGGCCATTTGAAAATTATTCTTTCCCTCTAGAGAAGAAACTCTGATAAATGGGATCCCAGTTAACTAAACATTTTGAGGTTGTCCCCTGCACACAAGGACTTTGGCTGATTTTGTACTTAAAAACAAAAAAACAAAAAACCCCACAGTCCTCCCTCATGTACAGTTCTGAATAAGTGAATCAACCTAACCAAAGGCAATTTAGAATTTCAATGACCATTATGGGAAATTTTGAAATCCCCAAATTTAATTTTCTTAAAACTGAATTAGACTACCATAGCTCTAAAATTCCCAAAACTGAATGGAATGCCTATTTCGATTGGTATTTTAAGGCGATTCCCTTAAATAAGTTCCCTTAGCTTCATTCTCTCAAAGAATTTCATTTTGCTCTGAAACTCTCTCCACTCCCTTTTCCTCTGAATTTATTGGAGTCCATTTCTTTAAAATTAAGCCTTCTGAGGATCCACAGGCTAAATTCTTAATTTTTTTTTATATTCTCTGGACTAAAGCTGAACTACAAGCCATGGTCAAAGAATCTCCCAAAGCAATGAAAGATCCTCACATATTTTCTGAGGAAGTTAATATAGTCATTCAACTTTACCAACTTGGCTTCTCTGACACCAGCTAATTCATATGCTCGTCAGTAAAGCCCAGGCCCAGTATTAGATGAATACTGCTAACTGGGAAAACCTTGAAAGGTCTCTAATATTACAACTAGAAGATCGGCCTACTAACCTATTATATGATCAGGCTCAGGCAATCACTCGGCAACTTTATTGGACAATTCCTAGGGCTTGTCCAAAGCCTGTTGATTGTAACAAAATTCAGGCTTATACACCGAAATCTAACGAACATATTCATGACTTTTATAATTGACTTCAGATTATTTAAAAAAAAATTCTGGTCTTCTTTCAGATGTTGATTCCACCGGGGTAGCTTTTAACTCCGTTTATTTATGACTGAATCAGGGCCTTTCCCTTCTAGTTAAAAAAGGCCAGGATGGAATGGGAAACTATGTGTACTCCACATTTAGTTAATATGCAAACACATTTTTTCACACTCTAGATGAGTCGCCAAAAAGGAAGATTGCTAAAATTCTTCATTTTCAACTCCAGCAAATAAAGGCCCCTAAAGGAAATCAAAACCCTCCTAATTTCTGCTGTTATTGCAAAGCAATAATATTGGAAAAGAGACTGTTACAAATTTAAGTGCTTCAGGCACCTTTAGCCCTTTAACCAACATTTCCAACGTCCCTCCAGTTCTCAGTGATGAGGCTCCAAGGAACTACAGAGGGTTCCTCCCGATCTTCTCTCCTAATCAGCTTGGAGAAACACTTCTCCAGATTAGGGATGAATCTCCTCCAGTTCTAACTGACAACAGAGCCACGCTTTCACTGCTAACCCACTACTATAAAGCAGCCCTTGACTTGGAGCAACAAAACAGCTCACATAGTGGAGATCTCTTCTGAACCTCATCAGGTTCCTATTTCTGAACCTATCCCCTTTTGTTTAGGTCTTCTGGGAGGGCCACACCCTTTTCTCTTTAGTTCCTCAGCCCCCACCCATTTATTAGGCAAAGACTTCTTAAAGAAGTATCATGCTGGAATTTCTTTCTCCAAAAAGGATGAAATAATTCTGGAATTAAATAGTGGTCATAAAAGAAACCAACCAGGTGAGTTGAATGACCTTCTGACACTTTTTATTTGGTGTCTCTGATGGTAGAACTGGAAATAGTGATCAGTTGTCCTTATTGAGTCAACTATCATCCACTTTTGGGTAAAATCTCCAACAGATTTTGGCAAAATTCATATCAAGATCAAATATATCCTTCAAAATCTCTTCCCAGAATGTACACATGTAGTAATATAAATAAAGAAGCTCTTTAAGGCACAAAGTCCGTAATAGAAGATTACAAACTCAAGACCTTATTGCTCCTTTTACTAGCCCCTGTAGCACTCCTGTTTTATTGATAAAATCTAAGAGCCAAGGGTGGAGGTTTGTCCAGGACCTCTGAGCAATAAACCGCATTGTTAAATCCCTTGACACCCTTTTGTTCCTAATCCTCATACTAGCATCCATTCCCACCAGGAGCAAATTCTTTACTGTAACTGATTTTTACAGTGCATTCTTTAGTACTCCAGTTGATAAAGCTATCCAATACCTTTTTGCCTTCTCTTGGGAAGAAAAACAATTCACCTGGTCAGTAATGCCTCAGGGTTTTACTGAGGGTCCTTATTTCTCATGAATCCTGAAGGCTGATCTGGATGATATAAAATTCTGTAGGGATTCTACTAAATTGCAATGTGTGGATGATCTGCTTTATTGCTTTTCTCAAGCCTCCTCGCAGAGAGACAGCATCCACTCATTAATTAAAGCTTTTAGCCTTAAAGAGATGTAAGGTCACCAAAGAAAAATTACGGTTTGACCAAACCCAGCTTTGATATTTAGGGCATCTGACATCAGAATAAGGGGTACACCTAGATCCTAATAGGCTTCATGGTATCCTGAGTTTCCCCAAACCCAAAATTAAGGGTCAACTGCAAGGTTTTCTCGGGCTAGTTAGTTATTGGTGAAGCTGGATTCCAAATTTCTCACTTATGCCAAACCTCTGTATGTTTTACTAAACAATATCAACCCCAACCCAATTTTATGGGGGAGAACTGAACAACATAACCTTTAAGGCCCTAAAGGAAAGTCTGATAAACCCACCTGCCCTTAGGCATCATAATTATCAGAATCTCCCTCTCTTTTTTGTATATGAAAAGGAAGGCAATCCCTTGGAGTTCTCACCCAAAAAACAAGGGGACCACCATCAACTCACAAAGTATTGTAGTCAGCAGCTGGACCCTGTGGCATGGGGATAACCCACTTTGCCTTAGAGCCCAAACTGCCAACGCCCTTTTGGGTAAGGCCACTGAGAAAAGTCATTGTGGATCCCCTTTAACCATTTTCGTACCTGATAGAGTAGAAGTCCTCCCGAATTCTCATCACACCTGTGAAGTCCTTCTGTTAGCTTCTCCTCACATAGTACCTTTACATTGTAATAACTTTAACCCTGCTACTCTTCTTCCATCACCAACAAAGTCCTCCATGGCTTAATGCTGGTGGACCACATCCTAACTCCTCATGAAGACCTGCCTGAAGCTCCCCCATGTAAAGCTGAGTCTCACGGTCCATGGTTGATGGTTCTTCTTTAAAAGGTGACGATGGTACATATTGTGCTGGATCTGCTATTGCAACTCGTTTTTACATTATTGAGACAGCATCTTTACCTATGGCGACCTCAGCCCAACACACCCTTACATGGGCTTGCGCTCTAGCCAACGATGAAACTGCCAGTATTTATGCTGACGGTAGATATGCTTCTGTCATTGGTGACCATATTGTAATTGTAACTGCTTACCTGTCTAATAGTTTAGGTGGCTTTTCTCATGCTGTTGCCAACCAGGGTTGGGCTGGAGTGGGGAGCTTGGGTGGTTTGCCCAACGCCTTCATGGTGCTACATGCAGGGACCAGGTGCCATACCCTGATTTCACTCCTGACACCTCCCAAGTGGAAGTTGGATTTCTGGTTTCTGTATCTTGTTGTCCATAATTCGTCCCAGCTGTGCATGCATGCAGTCATTTTTTAGTCCCTTATAGTTTCCTTGTATTTTTTGCTTGAGATGCAGGTCCCAGCCTGTGCAAGCTTTGCAGCAAGAGATCCCAGGTCTCAGCCTGCCTTGGTACTAGAAACATATATCAGCCTGACTTTAATCTGCACAAGTTTTTCTTCAGAGCACTTTTCCACAGGCCCCCTTCCTAAGCACCCTCTGTCCCAGGCACAAGAATATTAAGAGATACAGGTCATTGATTCCCAAGTCCAGAGATAAACAACATGCCCAGCTGAAGGAAGGGGACCAGAAGGAGATCATTGCATCTGCAAAATCAAGAACAACATTGCAACAATTTGTTACCCTGTGTGTGATCTCTATGGAAACCAGCACCATCCCTTGAAATTTTGTTATAAAACCTCCTTCCTTTTCTCCCCAGCAGACTCATAGTCTTAGAGGCATTAGGCCACAGTGACCTCCTTTGCCTGGCAAAGAAATAAAGCTGTTCTTTCTGCTTCGTACAAAACCCTATCCTTGAGTCTCAATTCAGTAATCAGGGTAGGGAGGCAGATTTTCAGCAACACTTCCAGAGTAGCCCATGACTTTGAAATATTGGTGGAAGCAATGTGGCTTCCTTACTTCCAGTAGAAATAAAACTTAAAATGGCCCCTATGTTTAGGAATTATTGGATACAACAATTTTACCTGATGCTTTAGCTATTATTAAGATTCTGGAGCATACTAAACTTCACTCTCTGGAAGCTAAGGGAAAGCACCTTACTGACACTCCTGCAAGGAATGTTGTACTTAAAGGAACAAACTGCAGCCAAACCTCTGCTGTGGTCCAAAGGAATATTGCGCCAAATGATAACTTTGAAAAACTGGCCAGAGAATCCCAACAATTGGGCTCAGAAGAGGAAAAACAAGATTGGAAATCCAACAATTATTGGTTCAATAAAAAGAGAAAACTCTGGTTCCGACCAAATAACAGCCCAGTCCTACCAGAGGCTCTAAAATTCCCACTCGTCACCACTGTACATGCATGAAACCATCTGTCTACTGACAAAATGATAGCCTTCAGGAGTCGATGTTGGTGGGGAAACATTAACAGGGCTGCAAAAATTGCCTACCTCACTTGCCCTGCTTGTCCAAAACACAACCCAGGAAAGCCTGTTGGTACCGCTCCTGGACATTTTAAACTACCTAATGGACAATTTGAGGTCTGGAAAATGGATTTCATATGACTTCCTCCATCTAGTGGATATAAATATGTTTTAGTCATGGTCTGTATGTTTGCACAGTGGACTGAAGCCTTCCCTTGCAGACCGGCTACAGCCTCTTCTGTGGCTAAAGCCCTTTTGGAAAAAATTACCCCTACCTGGGGAACTCCTCTGGAACCCACAGTGATCAAGGAGCCCATCTTACTGCTCAGGTACTTTGACAGGTCTATACTGGTTGGATTTTACTATGCTTACCACCCTCAGGCCTCTGGTTTAGTTGAACACACTAATGGCATTATTAAGACTCAGGAGGGAAAATTTGTAGAGGCCTTCCAAACACCTTGGCCAAAAGCATTGCTGTTGGTTCTTTTAAATCTCATACCCACTCCTTTTGGAATTCATAAACTCTCACCCATTAAGATAGTCACAGGATGCCCAATGTACTCGCCTCCTGCCTCTTTTGACCCACTACTGATAAAAGGAGAGCTACTTCAATATTGCAAAGACCTAATTGCTTCTATTAAAAATAACCATGTTCTGGTAGCACAGTCTTTTCCCACTGCATTCTCAAGAGATGACTACCTCAAGTATCATACCTTGGAACAGGGAGACTCTGTCTATTGGAAAATGTACCTCCAGAAAGACTCACATTAGCCTCACTAAAAAGGCCCCATCAGGCACTTGTAACCAACTCTGTGCCACCAAATTCCAGGGAATAGACCCTTGGATTCATATAACAAAGAAAGAAAGCATCAAACACTAACTTGAACCGCACATCATCTGGTGACCTGAAAGTAAAGAGTTCCTGGAACTGAAGCAGATAATATATGATGAGACAGCTTTTCTAAGATATCTGGACCAGGTCTGTTTGGAGTTTGTCACCAAACCTTTGATGATGACATAATGACTCAGATAATCTCCAAGGTCTGTTATCTTGATAAAAATTGCTCAAGATTTCTCCTTTCTACAGCTCCTTATTACTTGAACGTGACCTCAGTAGGTTTCCAATCAGTGCCCTTTCCCTCCAGTGTGAAACATTACACCCAGGAAAGGTCCTTCCTGGCACTTAGGGAAAAAAAGCTCCTGATACCGGAAAACTTGACTCTTGATCTGGAATGCTTTCAGAGAAGGATCTTGATCAAAGGGGGAGAAATGTAAAAAAAATTAATAAACAGAAATATCAACCAAACAGAGCTGGGAGATCAGAAAGGGGGGCTCTCATGCCTTGTGACAATAGCGCAGCCCAATAGGAAGAAGAAAGACTCCTCTTCTTTCCTGGCAAGGACTCAGCCAAAGGAAAGCTATAGACTTCTTGTTTACCATAGCTCTCCCAATTTCCTTTCCCTCGGCTGTGCAGGAACTTGCACGTGGCTTGCCATGGTTGCAGACCCTGACTTTCAATTCTTTGCTGATCCCAAATAAACTCATCTTTGCTGGAGAAATAACTGGCAGTCCATTTGTTTTAGGTCAGCAGGACTCCAGCCAAAAGTCAGTGGCCTTAGAAGACGGGCCATGAGACGGGGGGTTCACCAAATAGCTCTCTGGTTGGAATGGGCCACATCCAAGTCTCCTCTTCCTGGGAGTCCCCGCCTGCCCTCTGGATCTGGTTGAGAATAAAGACCCAGGAGGGCAGGGCTGAGGAGACAGGAGCATGCTGCTCCGCCTGCTCCCAGGGCTGGAATGTGGAATGAGCAAAGGATCAGGTTTCCTCATTTGCTTGACAAGTTCACTTAACCAGTGGGAGCTGAGCCCTGCTCTAATGGGAACCAGCTGTGGGAGGGGGAAGCTGCGTCTGGAAGGAGCATAGGCCACGTACTCCATCCTCAAGTCATCTCCCAGGGAAGTCCCAGTGTAGCCCTCCTTCTAGAGCTGGGGAAACTCAGACCCAGGGAGGTGGGCCACAGCAGACCCATGTCCAGGGCTCCTCCACACAGACAGCAACTGGGGATCCTTGGGCATGCAGACAGCTACTCCTTTAGGTCACTGCCCAGAGTAACTGTCCTCAGGTCCAGGCAAAGCTCCTCACTCAACAAGGCTGACCCAGCTCCTGATCTGTGTGCTTCCCACCCAGCCCTCCTTGCCCAGAACCTACCAGTCTGGTCTCCATGAACCCTGGGGTAAGACCTGATGTTCTGGCTTGCCCTCATTTGCTTCCCTTCCCTTTAGTACAGTCATAGCTTCCCCTCTGGCCAGGGCACTCAGGAGTGAGGAGTGTTTCTTCCCATGCCAGGTCTTGGGGGCACACAGGCCTTGTATATTGGGAATAATTCACATGTCTGTCAGGCTACAATTGTTTCTGGGAAAGATGGTAGCCTTGGTGTGGGGAGTGTAACCCCAGCAGCCTGCCACCGGCAGTAGAAGAATGCAGGCTTATCCCAGCTGCCTGATCTAACCCTACCACACGATCTTTAGCCCTACACATCCTCAAATCCAGCTCTGACTACCTTGTACTAACTATGTATCAGTTAAATTTGCCGCATAACAAAACATCCCCAAACTTGGTGGTTTAGGTCAGATATGTCTCATTTCTCACAAATCTTTGGTTTCCTATGTGGCTTGACTGGAGCTGAGTTATTAGGATGGCCTCACTCAGGTGTCTAGACAGGGCCAGGACAGGGGTCAGGGGCCTGGATGGTAATGGAGTTACAGTTCAGTGGGGCTTCAAGTTTGGCCAAGCTTTCCTGGAAAGGGTTGGGGCCTGTGATGAGGGACAGTGGTGCGGTGAGAGGTAGGGAAAGGCTGCCCATGGCCTGGTTTAGGCCTGACAGAGGCTTTAGGCAGGGGACAGGACTGAGCTGCTAGGCCCAGGCTCTGAGCTTAGGGGCATGGATCAGACCCGAGGGGCAATGATGACCACACCTGGGGCTGACGCCTGGCCCCAGGACCCCATAGCCACTTGCAGTCACTCTGGGTCTGTTGCAGGGCCAGGCTTCTCCTTCCTGGACTCCTAGGTGTGTCCTGGGTCTGTCTGTCTGGCATGGAGCTTATGGGGGCTAAGGGTGGATAGGGGACACTGAGGGCATGGTCCAAAATGTGAGTAGGCTGGTCCCTGGGCAGAAGCCCAGTACTGTTGCCGACATTTTCCTGCTATGCTGGCCTCAGATAGCAACTCCAGGGGATTATAGGTAGCCTGATCTGAGCCTACCTCGTGGCTTATCCACCGCATGGACCCTGACAGAGGCCCACACTGCCCTGCATGTGGGGTGGGGAATCCTCAGAATGGCTCCTGGGAGAGGATATCCTGCAGAACACAGGGCTGGGGGCAGAGAAAGCCCCCACAAGGCAGATCCCTGGGGACGGCCTGAGTCCCCCCACCCAGGGGCACTGTCCATGCCAGCTGGGGGCCAGGTGGCTCTGCAGAAACAAGGGTGAGGCCCCACCCACCCAGGCCCATGAAATGGAAAGAACAGTCAAGGGGGTTCTGTGGGGCCACAGGGGACTCTGGGCCAAGATGAACAGAGGAAGAGGCATAAATGCAGGGGGTGTGAAGTACTAGTGGGGACAGCCCGAGATGTAGGAGGGAACTTGGGGGGATGGAAGGAGCAGGTCGATGGGGGACAAGTGGGAAGAGGAGGAAGGGACATAGAGGATGAAAGAAGCAGGCCTATGGGGGACATCTGTGGGTGTAGAAGGGGACATGATGGTAAGAGGAGAGGGCCTGGGGGGGGCAGCCCAGGGGTGCAAGACGGGTCATGGCATTGGAAGAGGCAGCCCATGGGAGGACAGAAGGAGACATGAAGGATGCAGGAGGGAACATGGCCAAGGAAGACAAAGGATGCAAGAAGGGACTTGGGATGGGGTGAGAGGGGGGCATAAGCCTGTGGCGAACAGTCAGTGGGGCTAGAATGAGCAGGCCTATGGGGAACGGATGAGGGGACAAGAGAGGGACATGGGGGATGGAAGAAGCAGCCTTTACACAAGGATCCACCTTTACAAACAACAGTAAATTCCCATGGTTTTCATGAGCTGTGGCAGAAGCCAGCAAACATTTTCTCTGAAGGGCCAGAGGCCTGGGCAGAGAAACAACCCTCATCTCTATGGTTGGCTCAGAAAAGCAGCCAGGATGATCCATAAATGATTGAGCCTGACTAAATTTCAATAAAACTCTTTTCATGCATACTGAAATTTGAAATTTCATATAATTTTCACATGTCATGATATAATCTACTTCCCCCCCCCCATTCACTGAAAAGCATAAAACCATTCTTAGATGGCAGGCAATCCCAAAGCAGATGTAAACCAGAGGGCTGACTCTTGAGCTAGAGTGATGAAGCTTTTTAAAAATAATAACGTGCAAATAAAATAATATGCGATAATCAGCTGGCCATTGAGATGGGCAACTGTGTGCACTGCTGGCAAGTGCTGTCAGGCACCCCAGATTCTTCTAGGAAACTCCTTGGCAGTGTAATGGTGAGAGTTTAAGCTAGTAAAGTCTTTTTAGGGGAATTTGACAGTGCCCTTCAAATTTTAAACACGCTGACCTTCCAACCAGCAATTGCATTAAAAAAAAAAAAAAATCCATCCCATAGGAATACGTGTTGAGAGTGCCAGAATGCAGCATTATTTGTAAGAGTGGAAAACTGATTTTATTTGGGGGTTGCTGGGATAGTTAGCATCTGTGAAAGGATGTGTTGGTTGTGTGGTGCATCCTTCTGTATACTAAGTGGGTTCACATCCATTTCCGCCTGTAGCTGCACATACTCCCCTCCTGGTGGGCGCAAGGGCTGGGGCCTCTCCCTCATCGTGGAGACGCTGGGACAGTCTTAGTTGCAAGGCTGTGGAGATGGAGAGGCACGGGGAGGGGGTGCCTCATCCGTGGCCGCCCTGGCTGGGCCGGGAGGCGGATTAGAGAACATTCCATGAACTCTGCTGCCCGGCCTTCCTGGCCGGGCTGGCGGCAGCCTTCTGAGACCTCTGGCTGACCCAGCTCCTCCCGGAAGGCAGCCCGGAATTCCCATCTGCGTGCACCTGGCCAGGCCCCTGCCCGCAACCAAGTGGATGCTCATCCCGGGAACGCCCTCGGGGAGGGGCCAGCGCAGCGAGGGGAGTAAGACCCTGCCCAGAGGAGCTCCCCAGTCCCGGGGTGAGGGGTCGGAGGGCAGCCGGGGACAGGTCACCAGCACAGCTCTACTGTAGTCCCCTAGGGACAGTGGTCACTGACGGCTCCCTTGAATCGCTGGCAGGTGTCCTGGGTGAGAGGACATAGACCAGAGCAGCGTGCAGAACCCAGTCTGGCGCCTCGGCAAGCCTCTCGGGTCCCGCTGCCAGCCCTCGGGGTAGGAGATGCCCTCACAATCACTCTGTGGTCGTGGGGTTTTGTTATCACCGCAGTCCAGGTCCCAACCTCCCAGGACACACAGAGGCCTGGCGGACACCGGTGGTGAAGGCGCCAGGAGCGGTCAGCTGGGCCAGCCGCCGTCTCCACTCGTCCACTGACCGACGCTTCTCTGACCACAGGAATCTGCCTCCCATTTTCCCAAGTTCAAAGGCAGATGGCTGATGTGGGTGTGCCCGTCCCCTGCTGCTCCTGGATCCCGGGTCTCAGTGTACTGGCCTGAGAGGAGAGGAGCTCTGCTCTGTGCTGTCTGCCCATTGCTCTGCTCCCGCTGAAGGGCCCTGACCCACGAACGTGCAGCAGGAGCCCTCCAACAGCGGCCTCAGCAGCAGACTTGCTTTAGGTGCCGGGCAGCTTGGAGCAGCTCTGGCTCAGCTGGATGCCAGCACATGGTGCTCTGTACTGACTCAGCTCCTGGCTGACCCACACTTAGGGCCTCCCGGCTCTCAGAGCTTCTCAGCAGATCCTCCCAGACCTCTGTGCTAACCTAAAATTCAGAGTTCAAGCCTCCACAGTCCTGTTCACCATGGTCCCCTCACCCATAAAAGAATATTATGAGGTGTCGCCACATGGCAGTTACAAAGAGGACCTACCATCCTTTGAGCTTAAGTGGCCTAAATTCCCACCTCTTTCCTTAACTCTCTCTCCCTTACTCCCTCCCAGGCAAATTCAGAACTCCCTGCCAACCCCAGGCTATCCAGGAACTCTTCGTATCAATCATGCCTGTCCAGAACATCCTGTCTCCCTTCCCCGGCCTGTCCTAGAACTCCTTGCTTTCTGAAGTCCTGTTCTAGAACTTTCTGCCTTCCCCCAGGCCTATTCTAGAAGTCTCTGCCTCCCCAGGCCTCTCCTAGACTCCTTGCCCTTCCCTGCCTCTTGCAGTCCTGTCCTAGAAACTCCCTGCCCCTCTAGATGGGTCAGGCCATGTGACTGCAGTATTTCCTGCTTTGTGTCGGCTGCAGGAGGACGTGGTCTCATGGATTTTGCTGATCTCCATGGGTGCAGATGCTAGGCAACTCCTGCTCTGATGGTCGAGAGCAATCAAGGATGCTCTACGTTGCTAACCATGGGCCTGGTGACAGCCCTGTGCCTCGGACTGCTGGGTGGCTTCCCTACTTGGCAGTGGGGAGTCACTTCAGACTCAAAGCCTGTGTGATTCTCCTAGACCCCTAGATCCTGAGATTCAAAGCTGGGTTTCAGTCCTCAGAACCTGTGATGGAGGGTTTCCTGCTCTTTGAGATCCCCAAGTTCTCTGCTAATGCTACATTAGGTCCTCATGAGTCCTTGTGGGGCAGCTCTCTTGCTGGCCAGCTGTATAACTTTAATAAATCAGATGGGAGGTTGCTGCAGATCCTTCAGAGATGACAGATGACAACAGGCTGCATGCACCTAACTTTCTGGAAGACTTTGGAGGTGACTTGGTCACTGTCAAGGTAGGACATCTTCAGCAATGCCCCTCTCTGTGCCCGGCTGCCAGCCATCTCCCCATTCCATTGATAAGGCTGGTCTTACTGCATGGTGTTTTGCAGTGGGACAAAGCAGAGCAGAGGGTGAGGTCCTGCAGAACACCTGGATCTCAGGCCAAGGTTGCTACCCTCAGAGAGCTCAGGGTTCAGTTGCAAAGATGAGCCTCCACCAGGATGATGAGGGCCACAGGAGGGAATGTGCTCAACCCAGGACACAGAGGAGTGAGGGGTGCAGTCCTAGGTGGGAACTCAGGGGTAGGGCTGGGGTCCAAGCCACTGAGGTGAGACCCAGAGTGGCCAGCGGCTTGGAAGTCTCCTTGGAGTCCCTCAAGGATGGCATAGCCCAGATGTGGACAGGAGAGGTAGGCTAAAGAGAACAGTTGAGGAAGGAGAGGTGGTGGGTGAGACTGGGAGAAATGACATAGTCAGGCCTGGATGTGGGCTGGAGAAAGGAGTCCAGAGTCAGGAGGGTGCGTCAGGCTGAGGAATATATCTGGGATGTGGGAAGCAATGGAAGTTTCCTAAGAATCCAAATTCAAAAGAATCATTTGCCAGACTTTATCAAAATTTTAAAAATTTGTGCATCAAAGGACACTATCAAAAGAGCGAAAAGACTCTTTAAGAGAGAGTGGAAGAAAATATTTGTAAATCACATATCTGATTAGGAATTAATATCCGGAATATACAGAGGACCTCCTAAAACTCAACAACAAAAGACAAAAACCCAATTGAAAAACTAGTAAAGGACTTGAAGAGACATTTCTCCAAAGAAGACACACGAATGGCCAACAAGCACATGAAAAAGATGCTCAACATCACTAGTCATTAGGGAAATGCAAACCCAAACCACAGTGAGATATCACTTCACACCCATCGGGATGGATATTATAAAAAGTAAAAATAAAGCAAAACAAAACAAAACAGAAAATAACAAGTGCTGGTGAGGATATGGAAAACCTGGGACCCTTGTGCATTGCTGGTGAGAATATAAAATAGTGCAGCTGATGTGGAAAACGGTCTGGTGGTTCCTCAAAAGGCTAAACTTAGAATTGTGATTCAGCAATTCTGTTCTAGGTATAAGCCCAGAATTGAAAGCAGGGGAACAGACAGATATTTGCACATCTGTGTTCATTCACAGTAGCACTATTCACAAGAGCCAAAAGGTGGAAACAACCCAACTGCTCATCAGTGGATGAATGGATAAACAAGATGTGGTATATCCATTCAATAGAATATTATTCAGCCTTAAATAGAAATGAAATTCTGACACATACTACAGCATGGATAAATCTTGCAAACATTATGCTAAGTGAATTAAGCCAGACACAAAAGGACAAATATCATCTCCTACTTACATGAGCTTCCCAGAACAGGCAAATTCATAGACATAAAAGTAGAATAGAGGTCACCAGCGGGTGGGAGTGAGTAACAAGAAATAATTTAATGGATACTCAGTTTCTACTTGGTGTGATGAAAAATTTCTGGAAACAAATGGTGGTGATAGTTACACAGCATTGTGAACGTACTTAACGCCACTGAATTGTACACTTATAAATGGCTGAAATGGTAAAATTTATTTTATGTATATTTTATTACAATAAGAAGATGTAATAAGAAAATTCACTAAAACATCATTTGTAGTAATGAAATATTAAAATAAATGTATATCAATCAATGAACTCTGAAAAGCATGCAGTGGGGCATTGAACATTAAAGAGGAAAGCTAAAAACATTTGCCATCTCTGATGACATTTATGGCTCAACATTCTTTATACCCCAACATTTCATGATTTCTGTTATTATTGGTACCTCATTCCTAATAATATTTTTTTCTAATTTGGGAGGATTAATTTAGTTCTTGAAATTAAGCACAAGTTTTTACATAATTCAGGTTAAACTTTTTCCCTATAATGATTAGCCTATATGTTTATGACCCACAGAGAAGAACCAAAAACAAAGTCAAAACTAATCATTTTATGTATTTTATGCACACATGTAGGTAACATGCAGGCCTGAGTAATGAAATGGCAGATCACTTTTTTCTCTGTAGTCCAACCAAATCCTATTTCAATCCCATCAATAGTGTGTGCTTTAATTTTTGCCACTTTATACACTTTAAATATTTTGGAAATTTAAAAATTATCTCTTTTTTGTTTACTTTTTTACTTTTCTGTTCTTTTTTTTTTCTTTCTTTTTTAAAAAATACTTTTCTTGTTTTCTGATAATATAGGAATTTTAAAATGCTTTTTTGGGAAAGATATTTGTTTACTTTTTAATTTTTTATTGTGAAGTGATTATAGACTTAATGGGAAGCTGCAGTTATAGTGCAAAGTAACTCAGCTACCTTTCATATAAGAGTGACATCTTTTACAATTGTAGTATAATGTCAAAACCAGAAAATTGACACTGATGCAATACAGAGAACTAAATTACAGACCTTAGTCAATTTTCACCTTTTTAAAAACCTACGTGTGTGTGTGTGTGTAGTTCTTTGCAACTGGATTTCATGAATAGATTCGCATAACCACCATCATGGTATAGAACTGTTCCATCACCACAAAGGAGCTCTAATACTGCCCCTTTATACTCATACCTCCCTGAAAACCCACTTCTCTATAAAGCAATATCAAAAGTTGTCAAAATCAACTTTCTCAGAACTCTGGAAACTAATCAAAAGTTTGCCACAGCCCAAAGAGCATTTAATAAAGGAAAATACATGAAAAGGATTATACACCGTAAATGAGGTGGGATTTATATCATATTTAAGAAAATACTGGCTAACTCAAAATCATGGAGATTTACTCTCATGTTTTCTTCTAAGAGTTTTACAGTTTTAGCTCTTACATTCAGGTTTTTATGATCGTTTTGAGCTAATTTTTGTGTGTGGTATCCTTATGCCAACACCACACTGTCTTTGTGTAATTTTGTAGCCTCAAAATCAGAAAGTATGAGTCTTCCAACTTTGGGGCTCTTTTTGTTTTCAAAATTGTTTTGGCAAATCTGAATCCTTCAGTTTTATATAAATTTTAGGATCATTTTGCTGAATTCTGCAAAAAAAAAAATAGGCAGCTGAGATTTTGATAGGAATTTCATTGACTCTGTAGAT
Organism: Camelus dromedarius; assembly: GCF_036321535.1. NCBI lineage: Eukaryota > Metazoa > Chordata > Mammalia > Artiodactyla > Camelidae > Camelus > Camelus dromedarius. The sequence goes on from NC_087438.1 coordinate 115,498,629, forward strand.
CAGTTTGGGGAGCATCATAACAACATTAAGTCTTCTGACCCATGAACATTGAATTTCTTTCTATTTATTTAGATATTTAAAATATTCTTTCTAGAAGGCTTTATGACTTTCAATGTACAAAGCAGCCACTTCTCCTATTTAATTTATTCCTAAGTGTTTTGTTCTTTTTGGTAATATTGTAAATGGAATTGTTATATTAATTTTCTTTTTAATTGTTCAGTACTTCTTATTTTCCAATCTTGATGCTTTTTATTTCTTTTCTTGCCTAATTTCCCTGGCTGGAGCCTCCAGCAAAATGCTGAACAGAAGTGGTGAGAGCAGACATCTTTGTTGTGTTCCTAATCTTATATCATCCAGTCATTCACCATTAAGTATGATGTTAGCTGTGAGGTTTTTGCAGACACTCTTTATCAGGTTGAGAAAGTCCTTCATATTCCTACTTTGTGGAGTATTTTATTATGAAAGGGTGTTGAATTTTTTGAAATTCTTTTTTTGTATCTGAGATTATTATGTGGACTTTTTTCTTAATCTATTAATATGGTTTATTACATTAATTGATTTGGGGCTATTAACCAATTTCTGGCATAAATCCCACTTGGTCATGGTATATAATTCATTTCATTTGTTGCTGGATTCAGTTTGACACTATTTTACCAAGGGTTTTTGTGTCTGTATTATAAGAGATAACAGTCTATGGTTTTCTTGTGTTGGTGTTGTCTGTATTTGGTATCAGGGAAATACTGGCTTCAAAGAATGAGTTGAGAAGTGTTCCTTCTAAATCTATATTTGGAAGAGTTTGTAAATGAGTGATATTAATACTTCTTTAAATGATGGTAGAATTCACCATTGGAGCTATCTAGTCCTGGGCTTTTCTTTGTGGAAAGTCTTTAGATAAACCTGTCCATTTTATCTGAATTATCTCATTTGTTGGCATACAGTTGTTCATAATATCTCCCCATGAACCTTTTTTGGTAAATCATTCCTGATTATAGTAATGTGAGTCCTTTTTTTTCTTTTTCACTGTGGCTAAAGATTTGTCAATTTTGTTGATCTTTTCAAAGAACAAACGTTTGGTTTTGTTGATTGTCTCAATTTTATATTCTATTTTTATTTCATTGGTTCCCTCTAATCTTTATCATATCCTTCCTTTTGTTTGCTTTGGTTTTAGTTTCTGTTCTTTCTTGTTGCTTAAGGTCATTATTGATTTGAGAGCTTTTTTCATGCAGGCATTTAAAGCTATAAAGTTACCTTTTTGTTTATTTTTTTACTATTCATATTTTTAAAAAATTGCAGTATAGTTGATGTACAATATTATATGTTACAGGTATACAATGTAATGTCACAAATTTTTAAAAGTTATACTCCATTTATAGTTATTATAAAATATTGGCTATATTCCCCATGTTGCACAATACATCCTTGTAGCTTATTTTATACCTGATAATTTTTACCTCTTAATCCCTCCACCTCCATACTGCCCCTCCCCCTTCCCTCTTCCCAATGGTACCATTAGCTCCTTCTCTACATCTGTGAGTTGGTTTGTTTTCTGTTATATTCACTAGTTTATTGTATTTTTTTAGATTCCACATATAAGTGATATCTTACAGTATTTGTCTTTCTCTGTCTGACTTATTTCACTTAGCATAATGCCCTCCAAGTCCATTCATACTGTACACCAGAAACTAATATGACATTTTTTACTGCACATATTTTAAAAAATTTACATGTATGTACTGTTCATTGTTTCTAAGAACGTTTAGAGCTTTACCTTTTTAAACTTACATAGTTATCAAAGGAATAAAGCCAACCACAAAATAAGAATTAATTCAGAAAGATACATACACCCCGCTATTAACAGCAACACTATTTACAATTGCCAAGACATGGAAGCATCTCAAGTACACATCAACAGATGAATGGATAAAGAAATGCAGCACATACATATGTAATGGAATATAGCTCACCCATAAGAAAGAAGGGTATGTTGCCATCTGCAGCCCTTCATTCACTTTTTTTTTTCCACTTCAAAAACCAGAATTTTATAATTGGAATAAACATTTCCATTGCATCAAAAACAACAAGATACCTAGAAATAAACTTATCCAAGGAGGTTACCTATACTCTGAAAACCAAAAACCAAAATGACACAAAGAAATGGAAAGATTTCTTGTGCTCTTGGACTGGAAAAATCAACACTATCAAAATGGCCATACTACCCAAAGCGATCCACAGATCCAATACAACTGCTATCAGAATACTCATGGCATTCCTCACAGAACTAGAACAAACAATTCCAAAATTTATAAGGAACCACAAAAGACCCCAAACAGCCAAAACATTCTTTTGTAGGTCTTTTCTTCTTTTTGTTCTCTTTTCTTACAGTTTGATGACTAGAGAAGGTCCTTTAACATTTGTTGTAAAGCTGGTTTGGTGGTGCTGAATTCTTTTAGCTTCTGTTTATCTGTGAAGCTTTTGATTTCTCCATCAAATCTGAATGAGAGCCTTTCTGGATAGCGTATTCTTGGTTGTAAGTTTTTCCCTTTAATCACTTTAAATATATCATGCCACTCCCTTCTAGCCTGTAGAGTTTCTTCTGAAAAAAATCAGCTGATAACCGTATGGGAGTTCCCTTGTATATTATTTATTGCTTTTCTCTTACTAATTTTAATGCTTTCTTCTTATCCTTAATTGTCAATTTGATGACTGTGTGCCTTGGTGTGTTCCTCTGTGGGTTGATCCTGTGTGGAACTCTCTGTGCTTCCTGGACTTGGGTGACTGTTTCCTTCCCCAAGTTGGGGAAGTTTTCAGTTATTATCTCTCCCAAAATTTTCTCAGGTCCTTTCTCTTTCTGGGATCCTTATAATGCGAATATTAGAGTGCTTCTTGTTGTCCCAAAGTTGTCTTAAACTATTCTCACTTCTTTTCATTCTTTTTTTCTTTTTTCTGTTCTGAAGAAGTGATTTCCACTAATCTGTCTTCTAGCTCACTGATCTGTTCTTCTGCTTCATTTAGTCACTTCCTGGTTCCTTCTAGTGTTTTATTCATTTCAGTGATTTTATTCTTCAACTCTGTTTGGGTGTTCTTTATATTTTCCAACTCTTTGCTAAAAACTTCACTCTGTGCATCTGTACCCCTCTTGAGTTCTCTGAACATCCTGGCCATCATTACTTTAAACTCTTTCTCAGATAAATTGTCGATCTCCTCATCGCTTATTTCTTCTTCTGGGGTTTTATCTTGTGCCTTGGCCTGGGAGATATTCCTCTGCCCTCTCATATCATCTATTTTTCTATTTGTGTTTTTAAGTAGGTTAGTTATGTTTCTCAACCTTGGAGAGGTGGCTGTCCCTCTGTGGGAGACGTCTTATGTGTCCCAGCAGTACACTTCTCTCTTGTCACCCAAGGGCCAGGGTCCAGCCAGTCCCAGTGTAGAGTCTGACCTGTGTTTGTAGATTCCTTCCGCAGGCTTTGGGATTATTGTTTTCTTATTTCTAGTATCTGCCCCTGCTGGATGAGGCTGGACTAGAGGCTTACGCAGGTTTCCTGGCAGGAGGAGCCCGTGCCTGCCCACTGCTGGGTGAAGTTTGGTCCTGGACCTCTGGTGGGTAGGGCTGTGTCTAGAGGCCTTTGTGGCTTAGGAAGTCGATGATGGGTAGGGCTGTGTTCCCACTCTGTATGTTGTTTGGCCTGAGGCTTTCCTACAGGTTGTTGGATGATGCTAGGTTTTGGTGCTAATGATCCAATTAGATGTCAGCCTCCAGGAAAGCTCATGTAGATGAACACTTCTGGAGTGTCTGCCACCAGCTTTTATGTCCCCTAGGTGAGCCACAGCCGTTCCCCCATGTTCCCAAAAGACCCAAAATCAACACGCAGGCCTGGCCCAGGTTCCTATGAAATCACTGCTTCTGCCCTTGGACCTGGTGCATACAAGTTTCTGTGTATGCTTCCCAAGTGAATGAAGTCTCTAGTTCCCCCAGCCCCATGGGGGTCCCAGAGCCAAACCCCACTGGCCTTCAAAGCCAGATGTCCTGGGGTCTCCTCCTCCCAATGCTTGGACCCTGGGCTGGGGAGCCTGATGTGGGGCTCAGATCTCTCACTTCTGTGGGAGGGCCCCTGCAACTTAACTATTCTTCAGCTTGTGGGTCGCCCACCTAGGGGGTATGGGGTCCAATTATATCTTGAGCACACCCTTCCTACCATCCTGCTGTGATTCCCTCTTTATATTCCAGTTGCAGAAGATCTGTTTTGCTAGTTTTCAGTCTTTTTCTTTTTTGGATGGTTGTTTAGCATTCAGTTGTGGTTTCATTGTAGTCACAAGGAAAGGTGAGTTTGTGGTCTTACCATTCCACCATCTTGACTGGAAAAATCTCTATGAAGTTACTTTTAAGAGCTGCTTTAGCTACTTGTCATGTTTTGATATGTTGTGATGTTGTACTTTATTTTCATTCACCTCAAAACATCTCAAAGTTTTCTAACTTACCTTGTCATATTTTCTTTGATCTATTTGTTATTTACAGGTGTGTTATTTACTTTCCACATATTTGTGAATTTCTCAGATTTTGTTCTATTATTCATTTCAGATTTTATTCCATTTTGGCTAAAAAACATAAAATGTATGATTTCAATTCTTTAAATTTATTGAGGCTTATTTTTTGATTTAGCATGTGGTCTATTCTAGAGATCATGCCTTGTGTTCTAGAGAAGAATGTGCATTCTTCTGTTGTTGAATGAAGTGTTGTATAGATCTCAGTTACATTGTTCATTGGAGATTTTACTTGTTTCTCGAAGAAGGCCTGCATTGCTAAAACTCACCTATTAGAACAGATTTTGCCGCATCCCATAGATTTTGGAAAGTTGTCTGTCCCCTCCATTTGTTTCAAGATATTTTCTGATGTCCTTGTTGATTTCTTCATTGACCCACTGGTTTTTTTTTTTAATAGCACGTTGTTTAGTCTCCATGTATTTGTGCTTTTCCTATTTGTCTTCTGTAACTGATTTCTGGTTTTATATTAGAATTCAGTTTGTGGTTGGAAAAAAATGCTTTATATAATTTCTATCCTCTTAAATTTGTTGGATGTGTTTTGTAGCCTAGCATGTGATCTATCTTGGAGAAGAGAATATTCTGGGTATACTTGGAAAAAATGTATCTTTTTGGATGGAATGTCCTGCAGATATCTATTAAGTCCAACTGGCCTATTGTGTCATTTAAGACCACTATTACCTTACTGATTTTCTATCTGGATGATCTGTCTGTTGATGTAAGTGGGGTGTTAAAGTTCTCTACTATGAGTGCATTCCTGTCAGTTTCTCCCTTTATATCTGTTAATATTTGCTTTATATATTTAGGTGCTGCTGTATTGGGTATAATATCTTCTTCTTGTGTTAATCTCTTTATCCTTATGTAATGCCCTTCTTTGTTTTAAAGTTTATTTTGTCTGAATATTGCTACACCCACTTTTTTATTTCTATTTGCATGCAATGTCTTTTTCCATCCCCTTATATTCAATGTGTATGTGTCTTTAGTTCAGAAGAGAACATCTTTCCCCCATGCTTTGTGTTTTTGATGTTATATTTTACATCTTCATGTTTATCCCACTGTATTTATATCTGATTTTACAACTTTTCATCTATTAATCTTTGTACTAAATTATTTAAGTGGTTGATCTTCAGACTTTACTAGTGGGATTTTTCCTTTCCTATGGATACTTAATTATTTTTACAGTCTTTTCTTTTCTACTTAGAGAAGACCCTTTAATGTTTGTTTTAGGGTTGGTTTAGTATTAATGAACTCTTTTAGTGTTTGCTTGTCTGAGAAGTTCTTTATCTTTTTTTCAATTTAAATGTTAGTCTTGCTGAATAGAGTATCCTAGGTTGCAATTTTCCCCCTTCCAGGCCTTTGAATATATCATGCCTCTCCCCTCTAGCCTGCAAAGTTTCTGCAGAAAAATCATCTTACAGCCTTATTGTAATTCCCTTGTATATGATCCTATTTTTCTCTTGCTGCCTTTAAAACTCTCTCTTTCACTTTTGCCAATTTAATTATGATTTTTCTCGGTGTGGTTCTGTTTGAGTTCATCCTCTTTAAGACTCTCTGTACACCCTGTACCTAAAATATGTGTTTCTTTCTTCAGGCTTGGGAATATTTCATAATTTTATAAGTACATTGTCTGATGTCTTCTCTCTCTCTTCTCTTTCTGAGACCCCCATAATGTGAATGTTACTATGCTTGGTGTTATCCCAAAGATTCCTTAAACTGCCTTCATTTTTATTTGCTTTTCTTTTTGCTGTTCTTACTGGGTGATTTTCATTATTCTGTCTTCCAGATCACTTGTACATTCTTCTCTGTCACCTAGTCTGCTGTTCATTCCTTCTAATGTGTTTTGTTTTTATTTCAGTTACTGTATTTTTCAGTTCTGTTTGGTTCTTTTTTTATATTTTCTATTCCTTATTAAAGTTCTCACTGTGTTAATTTATTTTTCCTTAACTCAGTCATCATTCTTATTACTAATGCTGTGAATCTTTATCTGGTAAAAATTTTTTTTCTGTGCATTAGTTGCTTTTTCAGGGGTTTTCTGTTGCTCTTCCAATTGAGACAAATTTGTTCCTCTGTCTCCTCATTTTGTTTTTTTGTTTTTTTTTTTCTCTGTCTCTATGAAATTAAGTGACACAGTTACCTATGGTGGTCTTGTAGGATCCCTATACAGTCTGTGTGTGCCCGTTGTCTTTAGTGGGAGAGCTGGATTTGACATGAACACAAGCCATGTCTTCCCACAGGGTGTGCTTAAAGCTATCACCTTAGCAGGAGATTTGGCTCAAGTTGGAGGCGTTAGGGCTGAAGCCAAGTGTGAGGCGGGTCTTCCCCTCTGCTCAGTGGCTGTCACCACCATATCAGGAATGGATCAGGTCTCAAGTTGCGAGAGCAGAAGACCTGAGGGTTGGGTCCTAGCTGGCTCAGTTTCTTTTAAGTGTGTGACCTTTCCCCTCCCCACACCAGTACTCTTGCCACAGAGGGGAGCACTGCTGGAGCAAGAAGGGTAGATGTAGGTATTTAGCAAAGGCCAAGGTATATGCTGTGGTGGTCTGGGCACCCTTAGAAATCCATCTATGTAATCACTAGTAATGATTGCCCTCTCCCTGTTCGGACACTGTTTAGGGTTTCAGCTACCTCAGCATCTTACAGCTGACTGAACTCTTTCCTTGGTCATAGTAGCCCTTGCTCTAGTGTGGAGCTGTGACATGAGGAACTCAGTGCTGGAACATTCATTTGGCTCAGGCTGGGGCATGCATGGGGGTGGTTGCAGGTAACAAGTTATCCAGATGCACACTTTCTGTCTCAATCTTCCTTCTCTGCCCTGCTTTGGGAGCAAGTAAGTGTCTGTACAACCTTCATAAATGGAGTCCTGGCTTCCCACTGCCCTCCGGTTAGTCCTACCAGCCCTCCAACCAGCCAAGGGGGTTCATCTTCCCTTTGTTGTACCCCTGGGCTCAGGTACCCAATTTGTGGCTCAAACACTTCACTCCCCAGGGAGAGTCTCCACCTTTTCTTCTAAGTCCTTCCCAGGGTTACAGGTCCTGACCTGATCATTCTCTTCCCTTCTGATCTAATTCCATATGAATCTTTCTTACAGCCTTCGTTATACAGGAGTTTTTCTGCTTGTCTCCAGTTAATTTTCAGTAAGGATTTTCCCCCATGTAGGTGTATTTTTTGATGTGTCCATGGGGGGAAGTGAGTTCCATGTCCTCCTACTCTGCCATCCTGGGTTCTCTTCAGGGCTCTTTTTCTTCTGGTTCTCAGTCATAGTATATGGTCTCAAGTTTCGGATCATCTTTGTTTATGTGCTGGAAAGATATTTAAATGTTACTTTTAGAAATTATTTAAGGCTAAAAGTGATATTATCATTATTCTAATTGGAATTTTGCTTGCTTCTGCTAGGTACAGGGTGCACTGTCAGTCTGGAGCTAACTTACGTGAAGTTCAGTTTTGAGGTTTCCTGAACCACCTGTGTGATTCAAGGCTGGGCAGCTGTCCTATTGCTGATTCACTCCTAGGGTGAATCCCTTCTTATTTCAGCCCAAAGCAGGTGTGGTTTGCCATGGTCTACACCCTTGGTGAATCCTGGTCTCCCACTTTTGTTTCCCTAATTGCAAATTACTGTCAGAAATGACACAAAATCACTTAGCTGCCATTTCTGAAGGCATAAATAGCCTTGAATGCCTAACTTACTGAATCTCCTTGTGCCCCTGGATCTGGTGGTTCATCACCATGTTTTAAGTATTTTCAGCTTCTATGAAGATATCTTTTCTATTTTGCCATGAATTTTAGTTCTCTCCATCAAGTTGCCTCCATTGTCTGCTATTATTGGAAACATCCACATTTTAAACCAAACGTTTTAAAGTCTTTTCCTTGTCTTCTACATTTATTTTTTGTACAAGGTATAAAGTAGAGTTCTTATTTTACTCTTCCTCTTGTGGATAGCCACTTTTCCAAGAACTTCTTATTGAATAACTCTTCCTCTCCCTACTGATTTCCTGTGCTATCTCAGTTATGTATCAAAGGTCCATATTCATAGGCTTTAATCTTGGGCTCAGTTATCAATTATCCATTACCAATCTATTTTTTTCCTGTATATGCACCACTGAATTTTAATTATTATAGCATCATAATAAGATTTGGTATTTAAGGGGGAAATTTATTTGCCAAATTATTCTTGGGCCTTATCCTTCCACATGAATTGTACTTTTAAAACAAATTTATAATGTACATTTTAAAATTATGCCAGAATTTGGATTAGAATTTTATTAAATCTGTAGATTGTTTTGAAGATAATTATATTTATGACATCAAGCTTTCATATCCATGAACACTGGATATCTCACCATTTATTTGTTTTTAACATCTCAAAATTTTTTATAATTTATCTTTCCTTTGTTGGTTTATTCAAAATACTTGAATGTTTTTGTTGTGTGTTAAATGTTGTCAACTTTTAAAATTTGTGTCCCAGATGTTTGTTGCTTCTATATATATATACACAAGATTGTTTATATTTGTTCTTCAATTCAGCCAATTTTCTAAATTCTTCTACCACTAGAATAACTTGTCTTTAGATTCTTCTGGGTTTTCAGTGTGGAAAACTAGGCCATGACACACTTATTTGTCATATGACACTCTCTTCCACTCCTTTGCCTTTGATTTTCTTAGTTAATTTATTGCAGGAATGGAATGATAGAAATTATAGAACCATTATTAGAATAATAATCCCATTAATAGAATAAAAAGAAGCAGCTCATTTCAATAGAGAAGACATTTAATAATGGTCATTATAAATACATGACTAAAAATCTTAGTAAAGTGGAAACAGAAGGGAAATTTCCTAATTTGATGGAGAGTATCCCCCCCAAAACCAACAACAAAGCCTGCAGCAAACATTATTATAATTGAGGAGGAGTTCTGAGCATTCATTATAAAAGCAGGATGGGAAAGTATGCTTTCATAGCTCTATTTAACACTGGGAAGATGCTAAGGTCTTCACTCTAAAATCAGGGATAGTGAGGGTGCTGCCACTATTCTATCTGACACTGGGGAGAAGCTCAAAGTGATTCACTCTAAAATCAGGAATAGGAAAGGGTAGTATCACCACATAGGACAATGGAGGAGAAACTAGGAGCATTCACTCTTAAATCAAGAATAGGAAGAATGCTATCATTGTTTTATTTGACTTTGAGGAGAAGCTAGGAACATTCACTTTAAAATTGAAAATGGAAAAGGATTCTATCACCCCGTTCTATTTGACATTGGGAAGAAGCTAGGGCATTCACTCTGAAATTGGCACTAGGAATGGGTGCTGTCACCAGTCTATCTCACATTGCTTTGGAGCGCCTCAGCTGACTCTACTCAGCACTGATCCCTGTCAGCTTCAGCCATGATTGCTGCTGTGCTTGATAGCGCGTTCATTTTTGAGAAGTGAGGATTTAAGCACCTTCGTCTCCACCATGAAACATGAGTGCGTGGATAAGCCTTGGCACATGAATGCGTGTCGCCTTAGCGTGCCTTACGTCCTTCGCTCTCAATGATGAGTACTCCTGGTTTGTTGGTTGCACCTCATGTTTTCCACAGGGGCTTGGAGAAATAAAAGGAAGTGTTATCTTGTCTGTTAGCCCTGAGCCCTTTTTCCAACAGGCATAAATTCAGAATTTTTCTAGGAGATTGAAATTCACATGTATCCTGTTGCTCTTTTTAGCAGTTTTTATAGTCTTCACCTAAGAAGAGTCCAAGGTAACATGCTATGTCCCAAGATAACAGGGAAAGGATTTCTTGTGAAGTGAGTGCCACCAAATAGTACAGATGTTTTGTGTCAGAAATGAGAGGTGAAAGCTAGTGATCGTGAAGAGGGTTAGCTCTTAAGGGACTGTTTTCTCCAGATAGTAGCTTGCTTTGGGGTCTAAGTATGGGACGCTGGTCATTGGCCCCAGGAATACAACTCCACACTCTGGTCTGGATTATGGAAAAGCCTCTGGAGGGATTTACCTGGAGCAAGGAAGCACAAGCAGAAAGGCCACTGTCCTGAGGCCTAGAGCTAATGAGAGCAGCCTAGGCTACAAAATCACGATGACCCAAGGGTGTGGGAACTGCAGCCATGGGCAACCCTGGCCTGTTGTTCTGTGGCAAAAGGGCTTCCAAGTGTCCTCTCTTCCTCAGTTCTCCTTTGGGATTTCTAGCTCTGCAGGATAGTGTTGGTGAACACTGCATGCAGAGAAACATAACCCCTAGACTCTGTGGGCCGGTTAGATGAGGTGAGGAGAGGTGAGACATGTATCTAGGACAGGAATATATGGAAAGTGACACCTCATACACTGGCCAGATCCAGACCTTGGTTGGTTTCCAGCACAGCATCACTGAGCACTTGGCCATGAAATCCTGGAGACTGAGCTGTGGGTGTGGGAGATAGGAAAGCCCAATTCTTTTCCAGCTCAAAGCAAACTCCTTCTTTCTCCTCTGGGTGCTGTACCTATAGAAAATAAGTACAAATTGGAATGAAAATCTGGGCCAAATTGCTCAAGGATTAAATGGAAACATGCTATATCCATATGTTTCTTCAATGCTGCCAGCCACATTGAATGGGTCAGTGTGACTGCAAGGGTTGTGGCCCTACCCACCTGTTCCACCCAACCCACTAAAAATGCAGGCCTTGGCCCTGCAGGCAAATTCAACACCCAGTGACTGCATTTGTCTCTTCACCACGATGTGAAGGGCTCATTTACCTTTCACAAGACCTTCCTTCCCAGGTTTCTTCCCTATCCCTTTCTTGCCCTTGTCTTTTCAAATAATATTGGCTTTCTTTTCCAAATTGTTGTTTGTTTTCTGTCAATCTCATGGACTGTCTGAGGGGTCAGGGCCATCCATAAGAGTGAGTGTTCCAGCCTTGGGGTCTGGGGAGGGATTGAGAGAGAGAGAGAGAGAGTTCAAGGTTTCAGACACACCTGAAAGTAGGGTATGGGTCTGGAAAGCCTTAAAGGGCAGCGGTCCTGAAGCCCACTGGTGGGACTGGAAGTAAGAGAGAAGAGTTTTTACTTCATGATAATTACCCCTGAGGTACTGCTAGATTCCTTAAAGTTTTACAAAATGAGAGACACTAGGATTTCTGTATGTGACTTTATACGACCAGGACTCCATGATTCCTTAGCATACGCATGAATAGGGTCTATACATGTATCCACAGGAACCTTGTGAGAACTCAGTAACGCAGCTTGAAATGAGAAGAGGAGGTCTGTGCAGCAAACCTTTTAAATTACACCACTAGTGTGTTGAAATGACAGAACTGATTTCCCTCTAAACTTAAAAGGTGAAACACAGATGCATTTTCTCCTCTCATTGAAAGGATGAAAGAAGAATCAAAATTGCATCACCATAGAAATTGCTGCTACATTAAATGTACAATGTATTTCTCATTAAAACACTTTAAAATGGGAATTAATGGATGCATAATATTCATCATATTGTTAAGAGAAAATTCCAGATGCGTTCTCCATGAAGTAATTCCACTGTATAACCCTGTTATGAAATTAATAGCCCAACATTAAACAGAAGAGAATAATCTGAGGAATTGGGAAAAATGGTTATAAGCTGTCTCTTGCTGATAATTTTTTTAACATTTTTTATTGATTTATAATCATTTTACAATGTTGTGTCGAATTCCAGTGTTCAGCACAATTTTTCAGTCATACATGGACATATACACACTCATTGTCACATTTTTTTTTCTCTGTGAGCGACCATAACATTTTGTGTATATTTCCCTGTGCTATACAGTATAATCTTGTTTATCTATTCTACAATTTTGAAATCCCAGTCTATCCCTTCCCACCCTCCGCCCCCCTGGCAACCACAAGTCTGTATTCTCTGTCTATGAGTCTATTTCTGTCCTGCATTTATGCTTTGTTTTTGTTTGTTTGTTTGTTTTTGTTTTTGTTTGTTTAGATTCTACATATGAGTGATCTCATATGGTATTTTTCTTTCTCTTTCTGGCTTACTTCACTTAGAATGACATTCTCCAGGAGCATCCATGTTGCTGCAAATGGCATTATGTTGTCAGTTTTTATGGCTGAGTAGTATTCCATTGCATAAATATACCACATCTTCTTTATTCAGTCACCTGTTGATGGACATTTAGGCTGTAATTTAAATATATAGGTCATCCATTAAGAATCAATGTTATTTAGCTAGACTGACCAAGAAAGATAAAGAGAGAAGACTCAGATTACTAAACTCAGGATAAGAAGGATTATATGGGAAACCAAGAACAACCACACCAACAAATGAGATAGCATGTATGAACTGAACAATTTCTTAAAATTGACTCAAGAAGAAATATAAAATACGAATATATGTACAACAAGTAGAGAGACTGAATTAGTAATTTAGAAAACTCTCACTAATAAATGTGTAGGTCCCGATGGCTTCAATGATAAATTATATCTGATATTTGAAGAAAAAATCAATACCAATACTTCATAAACTCTTCCAAAAAACAGAAGAGGAGAAAACATTCCTTAACTCATTATTTGAGGCTAGAATTTCTCTGATATCAAAATCAGACAAAGACATCACAAGAAAACTATGGATTATTATCTCTTATAACATAGACACAAAAATTCTCAACAAAATGCTATTAAATTAAATTGAATTCAACAACATAATAAAAGGATTATATACCATGACCAAGTGGTGCTTGTCCTGGGAATGCAAAGTTGGATTAACATCCAAAAGTTAACTAAACGTAAGATAACGTATTAATAGAATAAAAGCAAAAACCCCACATGATTATCTTATAGATGCAGAAAAAGCATTTCACAAAATCCAACATCCTTTCAAGATTAAAAAATACTCAACAAACTAGAAATATAAGAGAATTTTCTTATCTTGATAAAAGGCATCTAGGAAAAACCCACAGGTAGCATCATAGTTGATAATGAAATGCTAGAAGATTTCCCCCTAAGATCAAAAACAAGACAAAGATGTCTGCTTTCGCCACTTCTATTTAAAATTAGGTGAGAAAAAGAAACAAAAGACAATTAAAAGTTTCATCCAGATTGAAAGGAAGAAGAAAGATGATCTACACTTGGAGATGACATGATCTTGTATATACAAAATTCCTAAGGAAGCCATTAAAAAACCTGCTATAACCAATAATAGTTGCAGGACATAAGATCAAAAGACAGCAATCAATTGTATTTCTGTACACTAGCAACAAATAAAATAAAAATGAAATTAAGAATATAACTCAATTTATAACAGCATCAAAAAGAACAAACACTTAAGAATAAATTTAATTAAAAAAAAATGCAAGATTTGTGAGGAACCTTGAAAGAAATTAAAGATCTAGATAAATCAAAAGATGTTCATGGGTCAATAAATATTGTTAAGGTTGTGTACTAGTTTCCTAATTCCTGATCTAGAGGTCTTAGTTCCACAGGAAGAAATGCTTCTATAAGGAAACACATCAGTGATGTCACTGGGTTGGAATTTAAGACTGTCACCCAGCTAGTTTTTGCTCCACATGCCTCTGAATCAACAGGCAAAAAAAAAAAAAAAAGAGTTATTGTACTAGCTGGGATGATTGATCCCAATCACCAAAGGGAAACTGGACTGCTACTCCACAATGGAGATGAAGAAGAATATGTCTGGGACCCAGAAGAACCCTTCCTCATTATTACCACACTGTGTCTCTCAGTATTACCACGCCATGATTATCAATGGAAAACTACAACAACCCACCTCAGGCAGGACTACCACTGGCCCAGACCCTTCAGGAATGAAAGTCTGAGTCACCTCATGAGGTAAAGAACCATGACCATTTGAAGTGCTTGCTGAGGACACAGGGAATATGGAATGAGTATTGGAGGAAGGAAGTTACAAATACCACGGAGGACCACATGACTATCTGCAGAAAGTAGGACTGTAGGTGTTATGAGTATTTTTCCTCATTTTGTCATGAATGTGTGCGTGCGTGTGTGTGTGTGTGTGTGTGTGTGTGTGTGTGTGTGTGTGTGTGTTATAGGATGCCAAAGAGAAGAGGCAACATCACTTCAGGGCTTTGCATTCTCTCCTGGGGAAAGGACGACTGAATTTTCAATTATACTCAGCATGGCTGCATCAGGTTAGACAGAAGTGTGACTTTGTTATTGTCCTTATTTGGAGATTAAATATGGCTTGGGAGCTGTGTGTAGGTGCCAAGTGAACAAGGGATGACTGTCATGGTGAATTTTATGTGTCAACTTGGCTACAATTGTTTGTTCAAATGTTGTTTAGGCATTGCTGTAAAGGTGTTTTGTAGATGTAATTAACATTTACAATCAGTTGACTTTCTTAATTGAAGTATAGTCAGCTTACAAGGTTGTGTCAATTTCTGGGGTACAGCATAATGTTTCAGTCATACACATACATACATATATTCGTTTTGATATTATTTTTCATTTAGGTTACTACTAGATATTGAATATAGTTCCTTGTGATATACAGAAGAAATTTGCTTTTTTAATCTATTTTATATATAGTAGTTAGTACAGTCAATTGACTTTAAATAAAGGAGATTACCCTTGATATGTGAGTGGGCATTATCTGGTCAATTGAAGACTTAAAGAGCAAAAAAACTAAGGCTTCCTGAAGAAGAAGGAATCCTGCCTCAAAACCACAACATAGAAACCCCATCTGAGTTTCTAGCCTGCCAACCTCCCCACCCAGAGTTCAAAGTCAAAACTACAGTATCAGCTCTTGCCAGAACCTCAAGGCTACTGCTTGCCTCATAGATTTTGGGTTTGCCAGACCAACTCCAGTTACCAAAATCTGTATTTGTTTCCTGGGGCTACCATAACAAAGTACCACACACTGGGTGGCGTAAAACAACAGAAATGTATTCTCTCACAGTTCTGGAGGCCGGAAGTTCAAAATCAAGGTATTGGCAGAATTGGTTCCTTCTGAGGGCTCTGAGGGAGTATCAGCTCCGTGTCTCTTTCTTACTTGCTGGCGATTACCAGCAATCCTTGGCCTTCCTTTTCTTGTACACGCATCACTCCAATCTCTGCCTTCACCTTCACGTCGTGTTCTCTGTGCATCTCTGTGTCTTCACATGGAAATCTTTTCCCTATATGCCTCTCTCTCTGCTCCTGATAAAGACACAAGTTATGCCGGGTTAAGGGCCCAGTTTGGCCTCATCTTGACTTTAATTACACTTGCCATGACCCTATTTCCAAATGAAGTCAAATTCCCAGATACTGGGAGTAGGACTTTAACATGTCTGTTGCGGGGGGACACAATTCAATCCATAACAGATGGTAACACTCTCCAACTTGATCTACAGATTGATTGCCTCCTTATCAAAATTCCAGCTGGATTTCCCACAGAAATTAACAAGCTGACCCTAAAATTCATATGGAAATGGATTCACACTAGCCAAAACAATCTTGTAGAAGAATAAACAAAGTTGGAGGATTTATATTTCGTAATTTCAAACTTACTACAAGCCTACAGTAATTGAGATAATGTCAAACTGGCGTAAGGATAGAAATATACATCAATAGAGTAGAATTAAGAGTCTAGGGAAAAACCCTTACATTTATTGTCAATTGTTTTTGTCAAGGATTCCAACATAATCAGTGAGAAGAGATTAGTCTGTTCAACAAATGATGCTGGGACAACTGAATATCCACATGCAAAAGAATGAAGTTGGATGTCCTACTTAACACCATACACAAAATTTAAACTCAAAATGGATCACAGACCTAAATGTAAGAGTTAAAATTATAAAAAGCTTGTAAGAAAACACAGTAGCAAAACTTTAAGACCGTAAGTTAAGCAACAGTTTCTTAGAGTGACATCAAAGATACAAATAGCAAAAGAAAACAGATAAATTGGACTTCAAAATTAAAAACTTTTATGTCATAAAACACATTCAGGACAGTGAAAAGACAGCCCATCTGCTGTGAGAAGATATTTGCAAACCATGATCTGGTAGACTTGTATCAAGAATTTATAAAGCACTCTTACAACTCAGTAACAACAAAAAAAAGAAGCAATGTGAAACCATCACAAATGGAAAGAATATTCAGTGAAGTAGCATACAAAAATCCCAATCGCCTTCTACCAAGTTAGGAGATACTAATATCAAGAATGAAGATGGGTCATTACTAGGGGCATTGAAAGAATAATAATGGAATATTTACTAACTTTATGGCCATAAATTCAACAACTCAAGTGAAATGGACACTTTCCTTAAAAGATACAAAGTGCCAAAACTCACTTGAGAAGAAACCTAACACGTGAGTAGTACTATATGTATTACAGAAGTTGAATTCTTGGTTAAAAACCCTTCATAAAAGAAAATTCTAGGCCCAGTGGTTTCACTGGCCATCATATGGATGAATCTCTAATGCATTATTCTAAGCAGAGGAAGCCAGACTTAGAAGACTATGTATGTGACATTCTGGAAAAGGCCAAATTATATGGGTGGAAAACTAGATTAGTGGTTTAAAGGGACTGGGCGAAGAAGGAGGGGTTGACAATTAAGGGGCGCAGGGGACATGGTGGCGGGTGAGGACAGTGGAACTTTTCTATAGCTTGGTGGTGGTTTGCAACACTACTGTATGCATTTGTCAAAACTTGCAAGATTGGATACATTTTACTGTTTGTAACTTATTTCTTAATTTAAAAAGTTTTGAAAACTGAATGGCAGATCTGTAAATAGTAATTGAGCTATAAGAATTTAGTGGGCCATGAAAGACATGGAAGAAACTTAAAAGACGTATTACTAAAAGAAAGAAGCCAGTCTGAAAAGGCTACAAACTGTACGATTCCAACCAAATGACATTCTGGAAAAGGCACAGCTACAGAAACAATAAAAACATCGTGGTTTCCAGGGGTTTGGGGAGAGGGAGGGAGGGAGGGAGGAATGAACAGATGGAGCACAAGGGATTTTTAGGGCAATGAAATTATTCTGTATGCTACTATAGTGGTGGCTACATGTCATTATGCATTTGTCAAAGCCCTAGAATGTACGACATCCAGAGTGAACCCTAATGTAAACTATGGACTTTGGTTGATAATAATGCGTCCATGTTGGTTCATTGATTGTACCAAATGAGGGATGCCACTGATGAGGGATGCTGAGGGTAGGAGAGTATGTATGTGTGGATGGGGAGGGCTATGTGCAAACTCTCTGTATTTTCTGCTCAATTCTGCTGTGAACCTGAAACTGCTCTAAAAGAATAAAGGCTATTAAAATAAAATAAAAATAAAAAAAGAACTTAGTGGGCCATGGAGAAAGCTGAAAATATAATGATCTATAACACAGAATTCTCAAAAAAAAAAGAAACAAAGAAAAAAACAGGATGTCTTGATCTGACTATGGGAAGGAATGCTAAAGCTAGGAATACTGGGAGGGAAGCTGTGTGAGAAAGCAGTTTTATCCCTAAATCTTCTCCCCACTCCACTTATATAGATTAATGTACCTTACCGGCTATTGAAGAAATCTGGAGTTATGTTTTCTGCCGAGAGTAAAACAGATCACTCGTGTTGAGGAGTCTCAGGCTAGTTTAGGGCCCTGGATGCCAAACCTGGAAGGTTAGGAGATGGTGTAAATATTTAATGCAGAATGTTAAGACACAGCCACCTTCACCTTGAGCCTCCAGAACCCTGCAGTAAGACCCCCACCATTGGGATCCTCTGGAGAAGTTGATAAGCCCAAAAGGGATGTCCTAAAGATAGTCACATTAGCGGCTCACCCATGATTCATCCAGTTGTCTCACTAGGAAGCTGAAAGTAAACAAGGTATGTCCATATCCCAGAGTTTCCAATCACTTTTTATTCCAATAGTTATAATTTCAAATAGGAGACCAGATATTCAGGGAAAGCCCCTAAATGCAGAAAATAATCACCAAATCAATAAAGTTGAAAATAGGAATTTGGAGGAAAGAGATTCAGATGAGAAAAGAAAAAAAATTAAAAGTCATTAAGGGTTCATAGCATCACTATATACAATAGCCAAGACATGGAAGCAACCTAAATGTCCATCGACAGATGACTGGATAAAGGAGTTGTGGTATATTTATACAATAGAATACTACTCAGCCATAAAAAGAATAAAATAATGCCATTTGCAGCAACATGAATGGACCTAGAGATCATCATTCTAAGTGAAGAAAGCCAGAAAGAGAAAGAAAAATACCATATGATATTGCCTATACGTGGAATCTAAAAAAGGAAAAAAGAAAAGTCACTATGAACTCATCTACAAAACAGACAGACTCGCAGACATAGTAAACAATCTTATGGTTACCAGAGATAGGGTGTGGGGAGGGATAAATTTTGGAGTTTGGTATTTACAAATATTAGCCACTATATATAAAAATAGATTTTAAAAAGTTTCTTCTGTATAATACAGGGTACTATGTTCAATATCTTGTAATAACCTTTAATGAAAACGAATATGGAAACAAATATATGCATGTAAATGCATGACTGGGACATCGTGCTGTACACGAGAAAGTGACACATTGTAACTGACTATCCTTCAATAAAAAAATAAATAAAAATATTTTTTTAAAAAAAGTCATTAAGGACATAGAATTTCTTAAAGTTTAGACAAGAATGACTACATTTCATTTTATTCCTCCCACTGATCATAACTCCACAAGTCACCCATCAGAAGATTTTGAAATATAGACAAAAGGAAGTAGATTAACTAGGGACTTCAGAACTCAAAGACTAACCCAGTGGGGAGTTTCCTGGGGTTTTCTTTCCTCCCATGTATCTAACTCAGGGTTAGAGAAGCCTCACCAACACACACAGACACACAGACACACACACACACACGCCTTAAGAAAAGCCAAAGGGCCAGGAAAGTCTTGCCCACAATAACAGAAAACTTTTTACCATCCTGCTTGTTCTTGAGGCAAACATGTGGAGAGCTTCACCCTCTGTTCCTTAACAGGCAATGCAGACACTGAGTTCATCAATGAGAAGATATGTTCCAACTCTTTCCCATTGCAATAAGGTGGTCCTCATGGAAACTGTGAGCCTAGCATTATTGACATTTGGGGCTGGAAAAGCCTTTGTCCTGGAAGGGCGTCCTGTGCATTACAGGATGTATAGCAGTACCCCTGGATAACCCACTAGATGCCAATAGCAAACCACCAATTTTGATAATCAAAAATGTATCCACCTACTACCAAATGTGCCCTGGGACCATCACCCCTGGTTGAGAACCAACACCACCTGCTTTCCGCAACCTCCTGCAAGAAGGATGGGTCATGCAAGCCAGACACATTGTGGAGCCCATCTTCCTTCCCCATCTGCAGTAGGAGGCAGCACCCTTCTCAGCTCAAGCCAGCACTGAGAAGACTGTGAGGTGAAGTCCTGTCACCTGGGAAACATGCAGGTGGACAGACCAGAAAATCCATGCAGAGGCTTGATCGACTGAACTGCTGTTGGAACCACAGTCCACCAGAGTGAGCCAGGATACGCATTCTGAAACTAAACAGGTTTACAACCAGCTAAAATAGAAGATTTAAGTGGGAACTAGAGTCTCATAGATTAATACTCAAAATTCATAGGACACAATCCAAAATGGCTTATCACACTGGGAAACTCTCAGCTCCAATAAGAAAAGACAATTAGTACACACCAATATCAAGCTAACATAGCTGTTTGAATTCTTGAACAAGGATTTTAAAGAAGCCATCATACAAATTCTCTATTGAACAATTATGAATGTACTGGAAACATATTAAAGGACAAAGACTAGTAAAGAGAAATTATTGGCAATACATATAAAAGACAAGGGATTAATATCAAGAAATAGAAGGTACAGAGATTTCCCAATACTTCCTGCATATGCATTGCCTCCTCCATTAACAAACTCTGTGCCTTCTGTTTAATTTTGTTGTATAATTCTATACATGAACTAAGAATGGTTTGTACACTTTTTAAAGTGTGGGAGTAAAACAAGAGAGTAGATTCTAGAGATGCGCAACTTAAATGAAATTCAGATTTCAGTGTCTGTAAGGAAAGTTTTATCGGACACAGCCCTGTTCATTTGTGTATGCAGAGTTCTGAAGCTTCCAGAGTGTTTAAATAGTACAGTGCATTTTTCCATCCCTTTTTTTCAACAGCTGTATAACTTGCTTTGTTCAATGGCAGTTAGCAAATATGATCAAAGAGAGGCATGCAAAACACTAGCACACTTCTCGAATGCTGCAACTGACACATGACCAAACCCCAGCGTGCTGGCTGGGTATTGGGAGACACAGGACAAAATTATTCCTGTTGTCTCAGCCAAGAGCTAGCCAGCTTACTAGGGGGAGAGACACCAATGACCACCGCTGCCCAGGACCAAGATCACCCAGAGTCCACCGACCACTAGCCCTCAGGGGAGTCTGAACACAGAAAGCCAGCAATGATGAGATTGGTGGGGGAGGAGGGGTGGCGGAGGATGGAGGTGGGGGGCGGGGTGGGGATGGAGGTAGGGGGAGACCACTGAGAGCTGGCTCCATGCTGAAGGGCGAGACAGCCGGTGACCTGCCAGGGGCTCCGGGCCAGGGTTGGTGGGGGGTGGTCCTCACCTATCCGTGAGGATAGAGAGATACAGAGCAGGAGGGCCATGATCACGTGTACGAGATCCAGAGGCAACATCAGGGGTTCAGGGTTCCATCACATTGCGCCGCGCCATCTTGCGTTGGTGCCATCATGTGCCGGGGCCCCGGGCACGTTTGTGCTGTCGCACGTCGTCTGCCTGGGCACTGTCGCATGCTTGCGCCGTCACAGGTCCCGTGCTCCGGCCCGCACAGCCCCGAGGCCCACCGCCGTCATGGCTGCCGCGCGGAGCGGCCCCCGCGCTGGGCCCGGGGAGCCCTGGCCCCTGGCCCCGAGCCTCCTCCGGCTGCTGCTGCTGCTCCTGCCCCCGGCCCGGGTCGCAGCCGCGGCCCACAGGCACGCTCGCGCTGAGGGAATCGCCTGGCGCCGTGGTGTAGGTAGGACCTCTCCAGGCCCGGGTTGGCGGTGAACCCAGGGCTCCCTCCTTCCAAGGGTGGAGCGCTAGTCCATCTCGGCCCTCCCCGACTTTCCCCTCCTCCCACCCGACCCACCCTCCACTTCCCGGGCGCCACTGCTACTTGTATACTTTGCCCCTCTCTCTTCAGCCTGTGGCCAGCGTCACGTGCAGGGGAAGGTCGTGGGAGGCACGGATGCCCCTGAGAAAAAGTGGCCATGGCAGGTCAGCCTGCACTATGCAGGTTTCCACACATGTGGTGGGTCCATCATTGATGAGTATTGGGTCCTGTCCGCAGCCCACTGCTTTGACAGGTGAGTGGGTAGCGCTGGGGACTGTTCCCATGGAGGTCTAGGGCTGCAGGACCCACCGCACAGGCTACCTGGGGCTGGGGCTTCTTGGAGCTGGGGGAGAGAGTGGGAGCCAGCACACCTCCATCCACCACAGCTTCTTCTTGCACAGGGCTGAGGGCCCCCTTTAGGGCTATCCACTCTTCCAGATAGATGTGGAACCAAATCATAGGATGGGAAGTGAGGAGAGGAGCCACACCATAGGATGAGGGGAGAGAAAAAGAGAAAAATCACAGGCTTAGAGGTGACGAAAGACTTATCTTCATGGGCAGCTCACTGTAATTCTGCCAAGATCACCATCCTGGGCTGTCCATCATGTCCTGGTGGTTCCCTTAGTCCTCCGTGGACTCAAGTCAGGACTTCTTTGGGGGCAATTCTGCCTGACAGTCAGCTCCCCACTGTGCTGCAAAGGGCTCGCTTTTCCCCATCCTGGCCGAGACCTTAGATATCCAGGTTGGCATGCTCCAGGACTTCCTTGGCCTGTGAGCTGAAGGTGATTGCTCTCTCCACGTGCAAGGTGCTCAAGCCACTGTACCTTTGTCCTCTGTCCCCACAGGGAAAGGAACATTGAGGCATTTGATGTATATGTGGGCCTTGTGGACCTCAGGGTGCCAGGCAATCATACTCAGTGGTTTGAGGTGCATAAGGTGATCCTACATCCCACACACAAATTATACCACCCTGTCGGAGGCGACATCGCTCTGGTACAGCTGAAAAGCCGCATTGTGCTTTCCGACTCTGTGCTTCCCATCTGCATTGCACCCACAGACGTGAAACTTTGGAACCTTTCTTGCTGGGCTACAGGATGGGGATTCATCTCCCAACAAGGTAAGAAAACAAAGTGCGGGGTCAGTCCCTTTGTTGGAGTTTGTGGAAAGAATGATGCTTTTATGACACTACAGGAGAGAACATGTACTGTCCATTAAGGGGTTGCAGGTGTCTGAGAACTGGAACCCTCATCCATTAATCACTATTTGTTTCTCAATGTAGAGTTTTGTTTTATCCCTGGTTGGCTTTGTTGTATACAGGAAAATAGTTGTATCTACTCCGAGTATGGAATTAATATTTGGTATACTAAGAACACAAATTTCCAAGCATTTCTTAAGTTGTTCTTAAGATTTTAAATTCCCCTTAGAAATAATATTATTTAACCTATTAAAAATGTATTTGTTATTCTAGTTATCTCTATAAAGGAATTGCATTTTCTTTTTAGGTTTATATCTGCATACTTTAGAATTTCTATGATTAATTAAATGATTCTTTTTAATTGCATTTGCTAATCAGTCATAGCTGTTGATTTCTGCACATTGATCATGCTTCCAGCCCGCATAAAGGACTCATTTTTAATAGTTTATCAGTTGATTATGTAATTGTTCTAGATTTTTATATCATATTTTCTTCAAGTAAAGATTTTTGACCACTTTCTTTCCTACATTTAATCTTTTATTTCTTTTGTTTTCAATATTATTGCAATGGATGGAAACTCTAGTGGAAATGTGGCTAGGTCTCCTTGGTTTTTATTTTAATGGAAATGCTTCTAATGGTTTACTATTAAGTCTATAACCTGGCCTGGAGATTTCAAATTGATATCTTTTTTTTTTTAGGTGATAGGTTAGGTTGTTTACTTGAGATTATTCTTGGGTTTTTTTTTCATTTTTCAGTTTTATTAGGTAGAATAGTTACAATTTAGGCATATACAATATATTGCACGTAAATACACATATACAATATACTGCATATATTTTTTAGTTTACATCTATGTACTAATCATTGTTTCTAAGAACAGTTTTGAGCTTTAGCTTTTTAAACTGACATAGCTATCAAAGGAATAAAGCCAACCACAAACTAAGAATCAACAGAATGCAGTAATCCAATCATAGGTGACAATTAAAGGTGCTCACACATAGTCAAGAAATCAATCATCTAAGTTATAAATAATAAGTAGTACATTTTTGTCCTTTTCTTTTTTTGATTCCACTTATAAGTGATATCACGTGGCATTTTTTTTTTTTCTCTCTTCAGCCCACTTCACTTAGAATGATGATCTCCAGGTCCATCCATGTTGCTGCAAATGGCACTATTTTTTTTTTCAATGGCTGAGTAGTGTCCCATTGTATATATGTACCACATCTTCTTTATCCAGTCTTTTGTTGATGGACATTTGGGTTGTTTCCATGTCTTGGCTATTGTAAATAGTGCTGCTGTGAACACTGGGGTGCATGTATCTTTTTGAATTTTATTTTTCTCTGCATATATGCCCAGGAGTGGGGTTGCTGGATCACGTGGTAAGTCTAATTTTAGTTTTCTAAGGAACCTCCATACTGTCCTCCCTAGTGGCTACACCAGTCTACACTCCCACCAACAGTGTAGGAGGGTTCCCTTTCTCCACACCCTCTCCAGCATCTATCATTTGTAGACTTTTTGGAGATGGCCATTCTGGCTTGTGTGCGGTGATATTTTATTGTAGTTTTGATCTGCATTTCTCTGACAATTAGCAGTACTGAGCATTTTTTCATGTGTCCATTGACCATTTATATGTTTTCATTGGAGAATCGCTTGTTTAGGTCTTCTGCCCATTTTTGGATTGCGTTGCTTGGTGTTTTGACATTAAGGTATATGAGCTGTTTGTATATTTTGGAAATGAGTCTCTTGTCAGTCGCATCATTTGCAATTGTTTTCTCCCATTCTGTAGGTTGTCTTTTCATTTTGTTGATGGTATCCTTAGCTGTGAAGAAGGCTGTAAGTTTAATGAGATCCCACTTGTTTATTTTGGCTTTTATTTCCATTACTCCAGGAGCTAATTCAAAAAATATATTGCTGTGATTTATGTCTGAGAGTGTTCTGCCTGTGTTTTCCTCTAGAAGTTTTATAGTAACTGATTTTACATTTAAATCTTTAATCCATTTTGAGTTTATTTTTGTATATGGTGTTAGAGAATGTTCTAATTTCAGCCTTTTACAAGTAGCTGTCCAGTTTCACCAGCACCACTTACTGAAGAGACTGTCTTTTTTCCATTGTACATTCTTGCCTTCTTGGTTGTAGATTAATTAACCATAAGTGTGTGGGTTTATTTCCGGACTTTCTATCCTGTTCCATTGATCTATGTGTCTGTTTTTGTGCCAGTACCATACTGTTTTGGTTACTGTAGCTTTACAGTATAGTCTGAATCAGGGAGCATGGTTCCCCAGCTCTATTCTTCTTTCTCAAGATTGTTTTGGCTATTCGGGGTCTTTTGTATTTCCATACAAATTTTAACATTTTTTGCTCCAGCTCTATGAAGAATATTGTTGTTAATTTGATAGGAACTGCTTTGACTCTGTATATTGCCTTGAGTAGTATAGTCATTTTAGCAACATTGATTCTTCCAATCCAAGAACATGGTATATTATTCCATTTGCTTATGTCATCTTCCCTTTCCTTCATCAGGTGTTTTATAGGTTTCAGAGTACAGGACTTTTTGCCTTCTTGGGTAGGTTTATTCCTAGTATTTTATTCTTTTTGGTGCAATGATAAATGGTATCTTTCTTTAATTTACTTTTCTGCTATTTCATTATTAGTGTATAGAAATGCAACTGGTTTCTGTATATTAATTTTATATCCTGCAACTTTACCAAATTCACTGATAAGTTCTTTAGGGTTTTGTATGTATAGTATCATGTCATCTGCAAACAGTGACCAGTTTACTTCTTCCTTTCCAATTCGGATTCCTTTTATTTATTTTTCTACTCTGATTGCTATAGCTAGGACTTCCAAGACTATGTTGAATAAAAGTGGTGAGAGTGGGCATCCTTGTCTTGTTCCTAATCTTAGAGGAAATGCTTTAGCTTTTCCCCGTTAAGTATGATATTAGCTGTGGGTTTGTCATGTATGGCCTTTGTTATGTTGAAGTATGTTCTGTCTATGCCCACTTTCTGGAGATTTTTTTTTTTTAATCAGAAATGGATGTTGAATTTTATCAAAAGCTTTTCCTGCATCTATTGAGATGATCATATGGTTTTTATTCTACAATTTGTTACTGTGGTGTATCACATTGATTGACTTGTGAATATTGATCCTTGCATCCATGGGATAAATCCCACTTGATCATGGTGTGTAAATGATCCTTTTAATGCATTGTTGGAGTCAATTTGCTAGTATTTTGTTAAGGATTTTTGTTTGGAAGGATTCCCTCCTCTGCAATTTTTTGGAATAGTTTCAGAAGGATAGGTGTTAACTCTTTTCTAAATGTTTGGTAGAATCCACCTGAGAAGCCATCTGGTCCTGGAATTTTGTTTGTTGGGAAGTTTTAAATTACTGATTCAATTTCACTACTGATAATTGGTCTACTCATATTGTCCACTTCTTTCTGGTTTAGTCTTGGCAAATTGTACTTTTCTAAGAAATTGTCTGTTTCTTCTACATTGTCCTCTTTGTTGTTGTATAGTTGCTCATACTAGCCTCTCATGTTACCTTTTATTTCTGTGGTGTTAGCTGCAACTTCTTTTTTATTTCCGATTTTATTAATTTGAGCCCTCTCTTTTTTTTTTCTTGGTGAGTCTGACTAAAGGTTTATCAATTTTGCTTATCTGTTCAAAGAACCAGCTTTTAGTTTTCATTGATCTATTCTATTGCTTTTTTAGTCTCTACTTCATTTATTTCTTCTCTGATCTTTACAATTTCTTTTCATTTACTAACTTTGGGGTTTGTTTGTTTTTCTGTCTCCAGCTGCTTTACTGAGATTTTTCTTATTTCCTGAGGTAGGCTTGTATTGCTATAAACTTCCCTCCGAGAACTGCTTTTTCTGCATCCCAGAGTTTTTGGATCATTGTGTTTTCATTTTCATTTGTCTCAAAGTATTTTTTGATTTCCTCTTTGATTTCTTCAGTAATCCATTGGTTGTTTAGTAGCATATTGTTTAGCTTCCACATGTTTGCAGGTTTTGCTGGGTTTTTTTTTTTTTCTTGTAGTTGATTTCTAACCTTGTAGCATTGTGGTCAGAAAAGATGTTTGTGCAATTTCAATTTTCTTAAATTTACCAAAGCTTGCTTTGTGGGTTAGTATGTGATCTATTCTGGAGAATGTTCCTTGTGCACTTGAGAAGAATGTGTATTCTGTTGCTTTTGGATGGAGTGCCCTGTAGATATCAATTAAGTCCATCTGGGCTAATGTGATATTTAGGGCCTGTGTTCCTTACTGATTTTCTGTCTGGATGACTGGTCCATTGATGTAAGTGGGATGTTAGGGTCCCCCACTGTTACTGTGTTATGGTCAATTTCTCTTTTTATGTCTGTCCACAATTGCCTTATATATTGAGGTGCTCCTATGTTGGGTGCATATATGCTTACAGTTGTTATATATCCTTCCTGGATTGACCCCTCAAGCATTATGCATTATGTAGTGTCCTTCATTGTCTCTTGTAACAGTCTTTATTTTAAAATCTATTTTGTCAGATATAGTGTTGCTACTCCAGCTTTCTTTCGCTTTCTGTTTGCATGGGATATCTTTTTCCATCCCCTTACTTTCAGCCAGCATGTGTCTCTAGCCCTGAAGTGGGTCTATTCTAGACAGCATATATACAGGTCTTGTTTTTGTATCCATTCAGCCAGTCTATGTCTTTTGGTTGGAGCATTTAATCCACTTACATTTAAGATAATTATCAATAAGTATGTTCTTATTGCCATTTTGTTAACTGTTTTGGGTTTGGTTTTGTAGGTCTTTTTTTCTTTCTTCTTCTTTTTGTTCTCTTTTCTTGTGCTTTGAGGACTAGAGAAGTTTCTTTAACATTTGTTGTAAAAGCGTTTGGAAGCACTGAATTCTTTTAGCTTTTGTTTTTCTGTGAAGCTTTTGATTTCTCCATCAAATCTGAATGACACCCTTGCTGGGTAGAGTATTCTCAGTTGTAAATCTTTCCCTTTCATTACTTTAAATATATCATTGCCACTTCCATCTGGCCTGTAGAGTTTCTTCTGAAAAATCAGCTGATAACTTTAATGGACGTCCCCTTGTATGTTATTTGCTGCTTTTCTCTTGATAATTTTAATATTTTCTCCTTACCCTTAATTTTTGTCAATTTGTTGACTATGTGCATTGTGTTCCTCTTTAGTTGATCCTGTGTGGAACTCTCTGTACTTCCTGGACTTGGGTGACTGTTTCCTTTCCCAAGTTGGGAAGTTTTCAGTTATTATCTCTTCTAAAAGTTTCTGAAGTCCTTTCTCTCTCTCTTCACTTTCTGGAAACACCTATAATGCGAATAATACTGAACTTCATGTTGTCCCCAAACTCTCTTAAACTATCTTTATTTTTTTCATTCTTTTTTCTGTTTTCTGTTCTGTCGTAAGGTTTCCACTAATCTATCTTCTAGCTCACTAATCCATTCTTCTGCCTCACTCTATTCTTGGTTCCTTCTAGTGTGTTATTCATTTCAGTGATTTTATTCTTTAACTCTGTTTGGGTATTCTTTGTATTTTTCAACATTTTGCTAAAAACTTCACTCTGTGCATCTGTACCCCTCTTGAGTTTTCTGAACATCTTCACCATCATTATTTTAAACTCTTTCTCAGATAAATTGCCTATCTCCTCATCACTTTTATCTTCTTCTGGGATTTTATCTTGTGTCTTGGCCTAGAAGATATTCCTCTGCTGCCTCATCTTGTCTGTCTCTTTTGTATTTTTAGGTAGGTTAGTTATGTTTCTTGACCTTGGAGAAGTGGCCCTCTATGGGAAACGTCTTATGCGTCCCATCAATATACTCCTCTCTTGTCACCCAAAGGCCAGGGTCCAGCTGGTCCCAGTGTAGTCTGGCCTGTGTTTGTGGATTCCTTCCACAGGTTTTGGGACTGTTGTTTTCTTACTTCTGGTATCTTCCCCCTGGTGGATGAGCTGGCCTAGAGGCTTATGCAGGTTTCCTGGCTGGAATAGCCGGTGCCTGCTCACTGCTTGGTGGAGCTTGGTGCCGGATATCTGGTGGATAGGGCCCTGTCTAGAGGCAGTTTGCGGCTTAGGAAGTCTGCTTATGGGTGAGGCTGTGTTCCCATCCAGTATGTTATTTGGCCTGAGGCTTCCTAGCCCTTAAGCTTACAGGCTGTTTTTGTGGGGCTGGTTCTTGATGCTAATCATCCAATCAAGATGTTAGCCTCCAGGAAAGTTCATGTAGGTGAACACTCCTGGAATGTCTACCAGCAGCTTTTATGTTCCCTGGGTGAGCCACAGCCATCTCCTACCTTCCCAGAAACACTTCCAGAAACAGCAGCCAGGTCTGGGCCAGGTTCCTATGAAATCACTGTCTCTGCCCCTGGACCCATTGTACATGTGATTGCATCCACACTTCCCAAGAGAATGAAGTCTCTGTGTCCCCCAGTGCTGTGGGGCTGCTGGAGTTAAGCCCCTCTGGCCTCCAAAACTAGATGTCCTTGAGTCTTCTCTGCCCAATGTTGGAACCCTGGGCTGGGGATCCTGATATGGGGCTCAGAACTCTCATTCCTGTGGGATAGCCTCTGCAACTTAATTCTTCAGCTTGTGCATCACCCACCAGGTGGGTTTGGGGCCAAATTATATCATGAGCACGCCTCTCCTACCTTCTTGCTGTGGTTCCCTCTCTATATGTTTCCAGTTGAAGAAGATCTTTTTTGCTAGGCCCTGGTCCTTTTACTCAATGGCTGTTCAGTAGTCAGTTGTGGTTTTGTTGTAGTCGCTAGGAGAGGCAAGCTCATGGTCCTACTACTCCACTGACTTGACCCCAAATCCCTCAAATTGATATCTTATACCAGTTTAAGAAAGTTTAGTGTCTGGTTTACTTAATTTTATAAAATTTTTGTTGAAGTTAAGCTGATATAAATTCAAATTGGTATGTTAAAACTTTAGAATGTTCAATATAATCTCCATGATATAACCACAAAAGGAAATTAAGAGGGAATCTAAACATTTCAGTACAAAAAAAAATCAGCTAAATGCACAGAATACAGGAATTCAGGAAATGAAGGAGAAAATAGCTATAAGGCATGTAGAAAGTAAAATGAGAGAAGTTAACTCCCTCCTTATCTGTAATTAGATGGATCAAACTCTCAAATCAAAAAACAGAGACTGGAGTAAGGGAGATATAGCCAAGATGGTGGAGTAGGAAGACACTGAGCTCAGCATCTCTCATTAGAACGCCAAAATTGCAATGACTAACAGAACAACTATTGATAATGAAGACTGGAATCTACCAGAAAGATCTTCTACAACTAAATATATAAAGAATGAACCACAAAGAGATGAGTAGTAGGCAAAGTCACAATATAGTCAAGACTTATACCCTTGGGTGGGTAACCCGCAAACAAGAGAATAATTAAGATTGTGGTACTTGTCCCCAAGGAGCAAGGATTATAAGCCCAACATTGAGTGCTCCAACCTGAGGGTCCTGAACCAGGAATATGAGCTCCCAGAATGTTTGGTTTTGGAGGCCAGCAGGGCTTACTTTTCGAAGACCCAGAAAGCTGTGGGAAATAAAGACTCAACTCTTAAAAGGCACACACAAAATCTCACATGCCAGGGCCTAGGGCAGAAACAATAATTTGAAAGAAGCCTGGGTTGGACCCACCTACTAATTCTGAAGGGCCTCCCAGAGAGGAAGGAGACATCTAGAGCTCACCCTGGGAATATAGACACTGGTGGCAGCCATTTCGGGGAGCGCATTCTACCATGTGGACATTGGTGCTGACAAGCGTCATTTTGCAATCCTCCATCTAGCTTATTAGTCTCAGAACTCAGCCCCGCCCCTTTCCACCAGCCTGTATGCACCAGTAATGGGACTTTGCAAATTAAGAAACTAGCTGGGAAGGACACAGACTCACTCACCAGTAGGCAGGATGCCTTAAGACACCCTGAGCCCACAGCCACTCCTGAAAATAGCCCTATCCACCAGAGGGCTCAGGACCTGTGTAGGCACTAGAACCAGGGCACACAGGGCCCAGCAGTCAGAAAACTTGGGACACAGCTCTATCCACCAGTGGGCAGGCACAAGCCCCAGAAACCCTGAGGCATGGGGCTTGCACATTAGCAAGCTGGCCCTAGCCTCAGAACCAGCCTCACCCGCTAGTGGGTGGACACCAGCCCTGGGTCAAGCTAAGCCCCAGTGCTGGCTACCAGCAGCCAACGTCAGCTCTGGGACCTCTGAGACCTGCAACCAGAGACCCTAGGACCTGGCTCTGCCTGTCAGTGGACTGGATGTTACTAGCACCAGGACCCAGCTTCATTCACCAGGGGCTGGGTATCAGGCCCAGGATCTCCTGGACCCTGACCTTACCCAATAGCAGGTGGATGTCAGCCCCAGGACCAACACAGTTTGCAGCCTGCCATGTGGACCCAGCTAACACACTAGAAAGCCAGCATCAGTCTTGGGAAAACCTGGGCTATTGCCCTGCCCACCAGCAGATGAACTCTAGCTCTGGGACACCTTAGGTCCCTCAGCTTAGGCCCTGGAATCCAACCTAAACCACTAGGAGGTTGACCCAGCTTTGGGACCTGAGTCCTGCAGCCAGAGACTCCAGGACATAGCTCCACTCACCAGTGAGCTGGCACTAGCCCTGGGACCTACTGGTCACAGCCCCACTCAACAGCAGGCCAGTACTAGCTCTGTAATACCTTAGATTCCCCAACCAGCCACCTCAGGATCCAGCTCACAGGAAACCCCAGAGCCCACAGCCAGCCATATCAGGGACCAGCCCCACCCACCAGCCAGCCAACACTAGATCCAAAAATCTGGGCCCCACAACAACTCACCCCAGAACATGACTCTGACCACCGGTGAACCAGCAACAGCCCCAGGTCTCCATGGGATTATGCAGGCAGCCACTTTATGACTCAGCCCCATCAACCAAGTGGCATCCTCCACACAGGACAGAGCCTGACAACCAATCTGACTAGGGGCCAACCGTGCCTACCAGACCACCCTCAGCACTCAGCCTGAAACAATAAGAGAACTCACTCAGCCCACATAGGGGGCATCCCTAGAGTGTGTAGCTCTTATGACCAGAGGGTGGTTCACTGCTGGGATGCACAGGATGTCTCCTACAAAAGGCCACTTCTCCAAGTTTGGGAAACAAAACCAACTACTGGATACCTAAGAATTTAAAAAGCAAATTAGGCAAATAAGATGACAGAAGAACATGTTCCAAACAGGAACAAGATGAAACCCCAGAAGAAGAACTAAGTGGAGTGGAGATAGGTAATCTACCCAGTAAAGAGCTCAAGGTAATGATCATAAAGATGATCAAAGAACTCAGGAGAAGAATGAATGAACAGAGTGAGCAGTTAGAAATTTTTAACAAATAGTTAGAAAATATAAGAACAGCCAAACAGAGATGAAGAATGCAATAACTAAAATGAAAAATACACTAGAAGGAATCAACAGTAGATTAGATGATACAGAGGAATGGATCAGTGAGTTGGAAGACAGAGTAGTGGAAATCACTGAAGCTGAACACAAAAAAGAAAAAAATAGAAAGAAATGACGATGGTTTAAGAGACCTCTGGGACAACATCAAGCATACTAACAATCACGTTATAGGGACCTCAGAAGGAGATGAGAGAGAGAAGGGGCATAGGACATATTTGAAGACATAATAGCTGAACACTTTCCTATCCTGGGAAAGGAAACAGACATCAGGTCTGAGAATCACAGAAAGTCTCAAACAGAATCAACCCAAGAGAACCACACTAAGACACATTGTAATTAAAATGGCCAAAATTACAGATAAATAGAGAACATTTAAAGCAGCAAGGGAAAAGCAACAGGTTACATACAGGAACTCCCGTAAGGCTATCAGCTGACTTTTCAGCAGAAACTCTGCAGCCAGAAGGGAGTGGTATGACATATTTAAAGTGATGAAAGGGAAAAACCTACAATCAAGAATAATCTACCTGGCAAGGCTTTCATTCAGATTTGATGTAGAGATCAGGATTTACAGAAAAGCAAACTTAAAGAAGTTCAGCACCACCAAACAAGCTTTACAAGAAATGATAGAGACTCTTCTAAGTGAAAAAAGACTGGATCCTAGCAAAAAGATCTTCTTCAACTGGAAATATAAAGAAGGAAGCACAGTGGGATGGTAGGAGAGGTGTGTTCATTGAGCCCCATATCCTCCACATGCGTGACCCACAAGCTAGATAAAAATTATATTGTGGAGGCATTCCCATAGGAGTGAGAGTTCTGGGACACACGTCAGGCTTCCAGGCCTGGGGTTTCAGGATTGGAAGGAGGAGCCCCCAGAGTATCTGGTTTGCAAGGCCACTGGGGCTTAATCGTAGGAGTTCCATGGGACTGGGGGAAACAGAGACTTCACTCTCTTGGGAAGCACACACAGAGTCTCATATGCACTAGGACCAAGGGCAGAGGCAGTGATTTCATAGGAACCTAGGCCAGACATGTCTGATAATTTTGGAGGGTCTCCTGGGGAGGTGGCAGGGATGGTTTTGACTCACCCTGGGGACATAGAAGCTGGTGGCAGAAATTTGGGGCGTGTTCACCTACATGAGCTTTCCTGGAGGCTGACATCTGCTTGGGTCATTGGTGCCAGGACCTGGCCCTACCCAAAAGCCCATAGGCTTGAATGCTGCAGTGCCTCAGTTCTGGATGGGAACACATTCCCACACATCTGCAGACTTGGCACATCATGCCCTAGACATGGTCCTGCTATCCAGAGGGCCGTGACCCAGCTTCATTCAGCAGTGCAAGGCACTGACCCCTCCTGCCAGGAAACTTGCACAAGCCTCTGGTCCACCCTCATTCACTTGGGGGGTGGGGGTGGATACCAGAAGCAAGAAAAGAACAATCCTACAGCCTATGGAAGGAGTCTGCAAACTCAG
Source organism: Camelus dromedarius (assembly GCF_036321535.1). NCBI lineage: Eukaryota > Metazoa > Chordata > Mammalia > Artiodactyla > Camelidae > Camelus > Camelus dromedarius. The sequence continues at coordinate 115,532,334 of NC_087438.1, forward strand.
GCAAGACTCTACCCTGGGACCAGCTGGACCTTGGCCATTTTGACAAAAGGGGAGTGCAAGGCTGGGATGCATAGGACATCTCATACAGAGGGTCACTTTTCCAAGGTTAAGAAATGTAACTAACCGACATAAAAATACAAATAGAAATTTAGACAAAAGAGGTGACAGGGGAGCATGTTTCAAGTCAAGGCACAAGATAAAATCCCCGAAGAAGCAATAAGTGATGAGGAGATAAGCAATCTATTTGAGAAAGAGTTCAGAGTAATGATTGTGAAGATGATTAGAGAACTCGGGAAGAGAATAGACACACAGAATGAAGTTTTTAACAAAGAGTTAGAAAGTATAAAGTACACCCAAACAGAGTTGAAGAATACAATTACTGAAATGAATAATATGCTAAAAGGAACCAAGAATAGACTAAATGAGGCAGAAGAATGGATCAGTGAGTTAGAAGACAGAGCAGTGAAAATCAGTACTGTAGAACAGAAAAAAGAAAAAAGAATGAAAAGAAATGAGGCTAGTTTAAGAGACCACTGGGACAACATGAAATGCACTAGTATTCACATTATAGGGGTTCCAGAAAAAGAAGACAAAGAGAAAGGATCTGGGAAAATATTTGATGAGATAATAACTGAAAATTTCCTTAATGTGAGAAAGGAAACAGTTACCCAAGTCCAAAAAGTGCAGAGAGTCCCATGCAGGTTTAACCCAAATAGGAACATGCCAAGGCACATAGTGAAGTGAGAAAAATTAAAGAAATCAGAAAATATCAAAATCAATAAGAGAAAAATAACAACACACAAGGGAATTCCCATAAGGTTATCAGCTGATTTTTCAGAATAAACTCTACAAGTCAGAAGGGAGTGGTACAATATATTTAAAGTGATGAAAGGGGAAAACCTACAACCAAGAATACTCTACCCAGCAAGGTTCTCATTCAGATTTGATGGAGAAATTGAAATCTTCACAGATAAGCTTAAGTTAAAGGATTCAGTGCCACCAAACCAGCTTTACAACAAAGCCAAAGGAGTTTCTCTGGGTAGAAAAGAATAGGCCATGACTAGAAACCAGAAAATTACAAAATGAGAAAGCTCACTAGTAAAGGCAAACATACAGTAAAAGTTGGAAATCATCCACACACAAACTAATAGGGAAGTTGAAAGACAAAAGTAGTGAAAAATCATTTATATGCACAATAAGATGTTGAAGGATACACAAAACAGTTAGATGTAAAATATGATAACAAAACCAGTCATTGTGAGGGGAGGAGGGTATGAATGCAGGGTACCTAAAATGCATTTGAAACTAAGAGACCAGCAGCTTAATCATGTATATATAGATACTTTTATAGCAAAACCTCATGGTAACTGCAAACCAAAAATCTGTGATAGATATATGCACAAAAAAGAAAAAGAAATCCAGATGTAACACTATAGTCAACAAAACACAAGAGAGGAGAAGAAAAAGAAGAAAGAGGAAAAATCTACAAAAAGAAATCCAAAACAATTAACAAAATGGAAGTAAGAACATATATACTGATAACTACCTTAAATGTAAATGGATTAAATTCTCCAACCAAAAGACACAGACTGGCTGAATGGATACAAAAACAAGACACATATACATGATGTCTACAAGAGACTCACTTCAGAGCTACAGACGCATACAGACTAAAAGTGAGGGGATGGAAAATCATATTCCATGCAAATAGAAGCAAAAAGAAAGCTGGAGTAGCAATACTTATATCAGACAAAATAGACTTTAAAATACTGTTACAAGAGATAAAGAAGGACATTATATAATGCTTAAGGGATCAACTGAAGCAAAAGATGTAACAATTGTAAATATATATTTGCACCCAACATAGGAGCACCTCAGTATATAAGACAACTGTTAACAGACATAAAAGGAGAAATCAACAGTAATACAATAATGGTGGAGGACCTTAACAGCCCACTTACACCAATGGACATATCATCCAGACAGAAAATCAATAAAGAAATACAGGCCTTAAATGATTCATTAGACCAGATGGGCTTAATGGATATTTATACAGCATTCCATCAGAAAGCAACAGAATACACATTCTTCTCAAGTGCACATGGAACATGCTTCAGAATAGAGCACATACTAGCCCACAAAGCAAGCTTTGGTAAATTTAAGAAAACTGAAATCATATGAAGCATCTTTTTTGACAATGCTATGAGATTAAAAATCAACCACAAGAAAAAAAACTGCAAAAATCACGAATATGTGGAGGCCTAACAATATGCTACTAAACAACCAATGGATCACTGAAGAAATCAAAGAGGAAATCAAAAAATACTTTGAGACAAATGAAAATGAAAACACAATGATCCAAAACCTCTGGGACACAGCAAAGGTAGTTCTAAGAGGGGAGCTGATAGTGATACAAGCTTACCTCAGGAAATAAGAAAAATCTCCAATAAAAAACCTAACCTTACACTAAAGCAACTAGAGAAAGAACAAACAAAACCTAAAGTTAGTAGAAGGAAAGAAATTATAAAAATTAGAGCAGAAATAAATGAAATAGAGACTTAAAAAAAATAGAAAAGATCAATGAAAACTAAAAGCTGGTTCTTTGAGCAGATAAACAAAATTGATAAATCTTTAGTCAGACTCATCAAGAAAAAACAGAGAGAGCCCAAGTTAATAAAATCAGAAACAAAAAAGGAGGGGTTACAACCAACATCACAGAAATACAAGGGATTATAAGAGGCTACAGTGAACAATTATATGCTAAAAAGGACAACCTAGAAGAAATGGACTATTTCTTAGAAAGGTACAATTTGCCAAGACTAAACCAGGAAGAAATAGACAATATGAATAGACCAATTACCAGCACTGAAATTGAATCAGTAATTAAAAACCTCCCAACAAACAAAAGTCCAGGACCAGGTGGCTTCTCAGGTGAATTCTACCAAACATTTAGAGAAGAGTTAACACCTAGCCTTCTGAAACTATTCTAAAAAATTACAGAGGAAGGAACACTTCCAAACTCATTCCATGAGGCCACCATCACCTTGATACCAAAACCAGATAAAGATATTACAAAAAAGAAACTTACAGGCCAATATCATTCATGAATATAGACGCCAAAATCCTAAGCAAAATACTATCAAATCAACTCCAAGTGTGCATTACAAGGTTCATACACCACGATCAAGTGGGATTTATTCCAGGGATGCAAGAGTTTTTCAATATCTGCAGATCACTCAATGTGATACACCACATTAACAAGTTGAAGAATAAAAATGATATGATCATCTCTTTTGATAAAATTCAGCATCCATTTATGATAAAAACTCTCCAGAAAGTTGGCATAGAGGGAACATACCTCAACATAACAAAGGATATATATGACAGACTCACAGCTAACATCTTACTTAATGAGGAAAAGCTGAAAGCATTTCCTCTAAGATCAGGAACAAGACAAGGATGCCCACTCTTACCATTTTTATTCAACATAATTTTGAAAGTCCTAGCCATGGCAATTAGAGAAGAAAAAGAAGTAAAAGGAATCCAAATTGGAAAGGAAGAAGTAAAACTGTCACTGTTTGCAGATGACATGATACTATACATAGAAAATACTAAAAACACTACCAGAAAACTACTAGAGCTCATCAATCAATTTGGTAGAGTTGCAGGATATAAAATTAATATACAGTAATCAGTTGCATTTCTGTATCCTAACAACAAAATATAACAAAAAGAAATTAAAGAAACAATCCCATTTACCATCACATCAAAAAGAATAAAATATCTAGGAATAAACCTACCTAAAGAGGCAAAGGACCTGTACCCCAAAAACTATAAGACACTGATGAAAGAAATTGAAGATGACACAAACAGATGGAAAGATATCCCGTGTTCTTGGACTGCTGAATCAATATTGTTAAAATGGCCATAGTACCCAAGCCAATATACAGATTCAATGAAATCCATATCAAACTACCAATGACACTTTTCACAGAACTGGAACAAAAAATTTTTTTTAATTTGTATGGAAACACAAAAGACCCTGAATACCCAAAACAATCTTAAGAAAGAAGAATGGAGCTGGGAAAATCATGTTCCCTGACTTCAGACTATACTGTAAAGCTACAGTAAGCAAAACAGTATGGTACTGGCACAAAAACAGACACATAGATCAATGGAACAGGATAGAAAGTCCAGAAATAAACCCACACACTTATGGTCAATTAACCTATGATAAGGGAGTCAAGAATACAATGGAAAAAAGACAGTCTCTTCAATAAGTGGTGCTGGGAAAACTGGATAACTACCTATAAAAGAATGAAATTAGAACATTCTCTAGCACCATTACAAAAATAAATTCCAAATGGATTAAAGACCTAAATGTAAGACCAGATACTATAAACTCCCAGAGGAAAACATAGGCAGAATACTCTTTGACATAAATTGCAGCAATATTTTTTCAAACCAGCTCCTAGAGTAATGGAAATAAAAGCAAAAATAAACAAATGAGACCTAATTAAACTTAAAAATTACTTCACAGTTAAGGATACCATAAACAAAATGAAAAGACAGCCTACAAAATGGGAGAAAATATTTGCAAATGAGGCAATCGACAAGAGATTACCAAATATAAAACAACAGCAACAACAAGCAACTCAATCAACAAACAGGCAGAAGACCTAAACAGGCATCTCTCCAAAGACATCCAGATGGCCAATAGGCACATGAAAAGATGCTCAACATTGCTAATTATAGTGAAATGCAAATCCAAACTACAATGAGGTATTACCTCATACCAGCCAGAATGGTCATTATTAAAAAGTCTACAAACAATAAATGCTGGAGAGGGTGTGGAGACAAAGAAACCCTCTACACTGTTGGTGGGAATGTAAATTGGTGCCGCCACTATGGAGGACAGTATGGAGGTTCCTTAAAAAACTAAAAATAGACTTACCATATGATTCAGCAGTCCCACTCCTGGGCATATACCTGGAGAAAATTGTAATTTGAAAAGGCACATGCACACCAATGTTCACAGAAGCGCTATTTACAATAGCCAAGACATGGAAACAATCTAAATGTTCATTGACAGATGAATGGATAAAGATGTGGTACATATATACAATGGAATACTATTCAGCCATAAAAATAATAAAATAATGTCATTTACAGCAACATAGATATCCCTGGAGATCATTATTCCCAGTGAAGTAAGCCAGAAAGAGAAAGGAAAATACCATATGAGATCGCTCATATGTGGAATCTAAAAAATTTAAAAAAAAGAACATAAATACAAAACAGAAACAGACTCATAGACATAGAACACAAACTTGTGGTTGCCAAGGGGACGGGGGTTGGGAAGGGACAGACTGGGATTTCAAAATTTGTAGATACTGACAGGCATATGCAGAATAGATAAACAAGATTATACTGTATAGCACAGGGAAATATATACAAGATCTTGTGGTAGCTCACAGAGGAAAAAAATGTAACAATGAATATATGTATGCTTATGTATAACTGAAAAATTGTGCTCTACACTGAACTTGACACAACATTGTAAAATGACTATAACTCAATTTAAAAATGTTAAAAAAAAAAAAAAGATTGGTATCTCCTGAAGTCTTGGCTTGAAAAGGTCACCTTTTCTTTGTGCCCTCACATGGCCTTTTCTCTGTGCACCCATACTCCTGGTATGTCTTTCTCTTCTTATAAGGACACCAATCATATTGGATTAGGGCCCCACCCTTTTAACCTCATTTAATCTTAATTGTGTCCTCATTTAAACTTTATATATATATATATATATATATATATATATATATATATATATTTTACTGGAATATAATCAGTTTACAACGTTATGTCAATTTCTGGTGTACAGCACAATGCTTCAGTCATATAGGAACATACATATATTTGGTTCATATCCTTTTTCACCATAAGTTGCTACAAGATATTGAATATGGTTCCCTGTGCTATATAGTATAAAATTGTTGTTTATCTATTTTATATGTATTAGTTAGTATCTGCAAATCTTAAACTCCCAATTTATCCCTTCCAACCACCTTTACCCTCTGGTAACCATAAGTTTGTTCTCTATGTCTGTGAGTCTGTTTCTGTTTTGTAAATAAGTTCCTTTGTGTCTTTTTTTTTTTTTTTTTTTTTTAGATACTGTGCTACACAGAATAATCTTGGTTTTTTTCTTAACATTTTTTATTGATTTATAATCATTTTACAATGTTGTGTCAAATTCCAGTGTAGAGCACAATTTTTCAGTTATACATGAACATATATATATTCATTGTCACATTTTTTTCTCTGTGAACTACCATAAGATCTTGTATATATTTCCCTGTGCTCTACAGTATAATCTTGCTTATCTATTCTACAATTTTGAAATCCCAGTCTATCTCTTCCCACCCCCTGCCCCCATGGTAACCACAAGTTTGTATTCTATGTCTGAGTCTATTTCTGTTTTGTATTTATGCTTTGTTTGTCTTTAGATTCCACATATGAGTGATCTCATATGGTATTTTTCCTTCTCTTTCTGGCTTACTTCACTTAGAATGACATTCTCCAGGAGCATCCATGTTGCTGCAAATGGTGTTATGTTGTCAGTTTTTATGGCTGAATAGTATTCCATTGTATAAATATACCACATCTTTATCCAGTCATCTGTTGATGGACATTTAGGCTGTTTCCATGTCTTGGCTATCGTAAATAGTGCTGCTATGAACATTGGGGTACAGGTGTCTTTTTGAAGTAGGGTTCCTTCTGGATATATGCCCAGGAGCAGGATTCCTGGGTCATATGGTAAGTCTATTCCTAGTCTTTTGAGGAATCTCCATACTGTTTTCCACAGTGGCTGCACCAAACTGCATTCCCACAGTCTTTTTCACTTTAGCTATGCTGATTATCGTGTAATGATAGCTTCTTGACATTTTATAATTTGTAGAAGTTTATAAAAATGTATTTTGGATACATGTATTTAATAGATATGCAAATATTCTCTGCTAGACTATGGCCTGTTTTTATAATTTCTTAATAGTGTCTTTGGATTGGAAAAAGTTTTAAATTTTTGACAAGGTCCAACTTATTACTTTTTTTCTGTTTTATATGTAGGATATTTTATATCCTATTTATGAAGATTTGCTTATTGTAAGTTCATGAAAATAATTTTTTTCCATTTATCCTAGAAGCACTGTGAATTTAACTTTTACACTTAGTTATAAGATCCATCTAAAATTAATTTTTGCATGTGATATACGAGTCAAAAACCAAGGTTCACTTTTTTCCACATTGAGAGGCACTTGCTCTAGCACCATTTGTCAAGGAAACCTCCTTTCCCCACTGACCTGTATTGGCACTTCTATCAAACATCCTGTGACCATAGGTGTGTGGGTCTACTTCCAGGCTTACTCTTCTGCCCCTTGGATTTCTCCAGTTCAACAGTGCTGTACTTACCATAGCTTTATAATGAGTCTGGTCTTCTACATCCTCCAAAGTTGTTTCTCCTCTTCAAGATCATCATGGGCATTCTGGATCCTTTGCATTTCCATTGGCCTATCTTCAGGTTCATTTATTCTTTCTTTTGCCTGTTCCAATCTGCCTTTGAATCCATCTGGTGAACTTTTCTCTTCTGTTATTATTTTTTTCAGCTCCAGGTTTCCTTTTTTTGTTTGTTTTTATATTTTTCTATCTCTGTTGATAGTTCCATTTTGCTCACACATTATTTTCTTGACTTTCTCCACATCTTCTAGTTCTTTGAGCATCTTTAAGATCATGTTTTAAAGTTTATTTAATATAGCTGCCATTACGCCCTTTCAGGGACATAGTCTATTAATTATATTTTTACTCTGATTGAGCCATTTCCTGTTTCTCTGTATGACTTATTTTTGGTCAAACATTGGACATTTTAATCTAATAATGTGGTAACTGTGGAAATCGGATTATCCCCCTTCCCCAGGGTTTTCTGGGTTGTTTTTTTTTTTTTTAAAGCATGTGTTATTGATTGTTGCAAGCTGTCTGTGTGCTGAGGACCAGCCTGAGGTGTAAACTTGAGGTCTTCTTATGTCTTTTTTAAGCCTTTACCTGGGCATAAATGGTTACTTTCTAATTTCCCTCCATATATTCAGTTGCTTTTGATTGTCTTAGTCTTTAATATCTGGATCCTAAATGGAGAAAAGTGAAAAATGAAGAGGGGAAGAAGCTCTGGCCCTATAAATCCCTTAAAAATTACTTCAGCTGAAGGGGAGGTGCTTGTGACAATGGGGGGAGGTGCAACAAAAATGGCTGGTCCTTTCTTTTTCTCTGCCTCTGTAATCAGAACAAGCAATCAGCAATCAAAGCACAGGTCCCCAGTATATGGAGGACAGGGTCCTCTTTGCTCACCCTGGCTCACGCATGCTGTGTGCAAGCTCTCCAGGAATATATGCACAGCTGCCTGTCCCAGGGGTGGGGTTGGGTAGCTGCTACTGTTCTAAGAGCTGAAACTGACTGAAGCTGACTGCAATTTATCCTCCAAGCCTTCAACAGATTCTAGAGTTCCAAACCAGTTACATCAGATAAATTCTGCCGGTGCAGTTGTTTTCCTGGTTGGAGATAGATTCCCAGTGCTTTCTGCTTGGCCATCTCTCAGGATCCTCCCCACAAATCTTTCACAGACAATCGTGGCATATACATGGATTCCAGGGTATAGAATCCATCGCCTCTCAGGAACTGAGGCCACAGATTGGGACGATTGGACCTAAATAAAAGAATGGCATGTTCCACTCTCTCCTAGCTGGAAACTGCCTTTATGTATCTTCCTATCCTCTATGAGACCCTGGAACTAACTCACCCTTCAAACAAGATTCAACCACAAGGTTATGGCCCTCTGTTGGCAAAGCTCAGTGAGAGAACCACTGCAAGAAAATGATCTTAGGATGCACAAATCGATGAAATTAGTCCAAATAATCCTAAGGTCACCTAATGCAGTTTTGCAGTTTCCCAGTCAAGGCCAAGAAACCAAAATTAACTGGAAAGTAGCCTCATCTTTATTGGATCACTTCGATAAGTTGGGTTCCAACTACAATATAATACATATTTCTTCTTCATTTTCCTCTTCTCCTATTCCACACCAGCAAATCCTTGAAAATTACCCAAAAAAGACCTCTCTGACACTCAGCTCACAAGAACACCCTGTCTCCTACTCACTCAGCTCTTCACTGAATGTTCTTCAGTGAGCTTCTCTGGTCTTTTTTTTTTTTTTTTCAACTTTTAGAATTGTCTCTTTTTCTATGTAAATATTCATGAAATACTCAAATCACTACATTGAACATTTTCATCATCTCAGAAATTTCTCTTTACTGTTTTGCAGCCAGACTCTCTGTCTCTCTCTCTTCTAAGGTAACTATTGTTCTGTTTTCTGTCCCCATTAATTAGTTTTATGTTTTTGGACCTCATATAAATGTAATGATAGTGATCTTTTTTGTCTTGTATTTTTATTCAATATAGTCTATAAGATTTGTTCATGTTTTACATGTATCATTAGCTCCTTTTTATTTATTGTTGAGGAATATGTAGTCACATGAACACCAAGGATTCATTTGTCTGTTTTTCTGTTGACTGACATTTGGGTTGTTTCAGTTTGGGGCTACTGTGGATAAAGCTCTTATGAACATTATCTAACAACTCTCTTTCCACACGTACTTTCTTTGCTCTTGGGTGCACACCTGACAGTGGGTTTACCTATTCATGAAGTTCTGAGAAACCGCAAGGGATTTTCCAAAGTGCATTTACAATTTTTCACTCTCACCAGCAATGAATAAGAGTAACGAGTCTGTTTGTATGAAGGAGTCTTTATTTTACCTCTTTCTTGAAAGATAATGTCACTAGATATAGAATTTTGGGTAGAAAGTTTTCGGGGACGGGTGTTGCTTTTGTTTTAGTTTTTGCAAGAGGCAGTTTTATTTTCTTCTGTCTTGCAGAGTCTTTGATTAGAAATTTACTGTAACTGTTTTCCTTGATCTTTGTTTTTGCAGCCATTTAACTATGATGCTTCCAAGTGCCTGTGTGTCTGCTTGTTTTATTCTGACTTAGGGTTCTCTGAGCTTCTTGTATCTGTGGTTGTCATAGTGTTTAACTTTGGAAATTTCTTGGCCATTATATCTTCACATATTTCTTCTGCCCTGTACTCTCTTCTTCTAATTCCACATGTGCTACACTGTTTGCTATTGTCCCACAGCTTGAGTGCTCTGTTCTGCTTTATTCCCCACTCTTCTCCTTTTGTGTTTCAGCATGGATAATGTCTATTGACTTATCTCCACATTCACTGATTCTTTCCTCATTTGTATCTGCTGATAACACCCATTGAAGGAATTTTTCTGTTCCCAGTGTGTGTGTTTCTGGCATTTCCAATTGATTCTTCTTTTACAGTTTCCATATGTCTACTTAAATTCTTCATTTTCCACACATGTTGTTTACTTCTTAATAATTTCTTTAGCACACTAATCATAGTTATTTTTAAGTTTCTTTCAGATACTTTCATCATTTCAGTCATCTCTGGGTCTACCTCTGGTCATTGTTTTGTCTCTTGACAATGGGTCCTGTGTTTTATCCTCCTCCCCAACTTTGTATGTGTATGTGTGTATGCATGTGAATGTGTTTGTATGTATATCTTCTTTTTTGGTTGAATGCCAGACATTATAGAAGAATATTTAAGACTAAAGTCTTTGTTCCCCAAAATAGGCCTTCCTCTTTTTCTGCCAGACCGTTAGTAGCATGGGGCAGGGCTGATTTCAGGCTAGCAAGAACTTGAGCTGGGCCGTGGGTTCTGTTGTTGCTCTAGCTTTGGTGCTTCAGTGCTCCAAAGGCTTCAGGTCCCTCCATGGTGCAATATTGTGCTCCGTGTGAGGCCTGGGGTGTTTCTCTGTTCCCATTCCACCCTTCACTTCAGCATCTTTGTACACCTGTGGCACGTTTTTGTTTGCCCTTCAGAAGAAAACTGCTGTTCTCGATAATCATTACTAGACTGGTATGGGGGAAGGAGAAAACTTGGGTCCCCTGATCCAGCCTCAGTCTCAGGAAGAGCTCTGAGTCTTAGATTTGGAAACGGACCTCTGTGCACCACTATTCTTCCTTCGGGGCAGCTAATCCCTGCTTTGTATCTGTGATGGCTCCTTAGAGGGTCTAAGCCCTGCCCCCAAGTTAGCAGAACTCTGATGTTCCTGATGTGGGTTTTTGGTACCAGAGGCTTTCCAGGGATATAGGGCTTGTTTCTACTCTTCCTTCAGAATAGTGCACTTGTGCCAGGCTCTGAGGGCAGGAGCATTTGCCCCCAACAACTGGTGGAAGGCTTCTGCTCCATATGTGAGAAGGGAAGCAAGCTGTGTTCTTGCAAGTCCTCAGTGGTATGTGGCCATTCTCTGAACACCTGCACTGAGATGCTCTCTCTCTAGATCCCAGCTCTGCCCCCAGTATATCTCATGAGCTGCTAGTGGAAACCCGGGGGAAAGACCTACCAGTGAGTGCAGATCTCTTCTTGTCTGGTTTCCCGTCATTCTGAGCTGGCACACTAGCACACAGTTGAAGAACTCATTGAAATTATAGCTGACTTCTCCCCTCCATTTCTGTGGTACACTTCTTCCTATGAGCTCTGCCAAAGGTGAAACCACTTTGAGCTCATCATTTTGGCCCCCTGTCCACCAGGTTCCTTGTGGGCCTCAGCGTCCGTGTGAGCACAACATGGGTATTTTATCCCACCTCCACACTATCTCTACCCAATGCCTTGAGCTCCACAAGACTCTCCACTCTTGACCAGTTGGAACTCAGCTTCCTAGCCCCATGTGAGCCCTGGGAACTGTGAAGTCTAACCTGGCCACTCTGCCCTCCCTGTGGAATTATACACCCTGCACACATGGCTCAGGGTCCAACAGTTGACTGCGGGCCCTGAGGCGGCCTGTGTGCCCTCTGGGGCCCCTTCTCTCAGGAGCGACTTCCCCCTGGCACCCGTCTTTGCAGATTACAGCTGCCTGAGTCCCTCTTCACCCTGCAGCCCGGGGTGTGTGTGCTCCAGGGAGGGTGACGGAGCCCTCGAAGACCTTGCCTCACTGTTCTATCTTCTCAGGGGCCACAGCCCCGCCTCATGTCCAACAGGAAAACAGTTGTGTCCTGTGTAGATGTGTTTACTGCTAGCTCATGGCAGAGGGGAGTCCATTCCCAGTTACCCCACTGTGGGCACCGTAGAAAGCCTCAGGCAGATTTTTAGCTGGCCTAGAGGTTCAAAGTATTTCCTAACTGCATTTTACTCGGTTATTTCCTCCAGTATTACCAGCCTTGAGTATTTTTTTTTACTTCTTCTATTGTTCTGCATTCTTATTTGCAAACATCTAATTCTTTCATGGCTTCTCTCCTGGTATTACCTTGTCAATGCAGCCAGCAGCAGCCACGAACACTGCTGGCGTTCTGTTCTCCATGGTCTTCCTTCAGGGTACAAGCTGTAAAACGGATTCCCCACGTACCGTAGGCTACACCTTCCCAAATATCTTCCCCCTTGGTACCCAGTCAGATGGGTCTTCAACCTGTGAGAACGGCTTCTTTCCAGTTAAAGCAGGCCCACTTGTATGTTGCCGTGGGGCCCGCTTACGCGTTGGTCAGGGGCAAGGTATCTGAGACCAGTTACCATACCCTCTGGTGCAGACCAGGACAGGTGGTGTGACCGCCCACAAACTCTGGAGCCTCTTTCTTGAACACACTCCGTGTCATCCACTCACTCTCACCCAGGGGCTCAGCTCACAGAGCTGTTGACATTTGAGCCACGGCACTGGGAATATGATAGTCTGAACCAGTTCCTGGTGTGAGAAGACCTTACGCTGGGCCCGCCCTCTTTTCTGACAGGCGACACCTCAGACAAGCTACAGGAGGTGCAGCAGCCTCTGGTCCCGCTCCGCCTGTGCCAGCTGCTCTACGGAGATACGTCCCACGTCCTGCCGGACATGCTGTGCGCTGGGGACCTCCGGGACGTGAAGACTGTGTGCGAGGTGCGACCCACCGAGGGGGTGGGAGGCTAAGCCCGGGGATTTCGGATGTTCCGTCTGTGTTAAGTCACCTACTAGGTGGGTAGGTGGTCCCAGACAGCCCAGTCCCTGCAGAGCTCAGGAGTATTATCTGCACGCAGCCATGGGTTGAGTAGGAGACCACAGGGTGGCTTATGTGCAGATGGAATGCAGGCCTCATTCAGGCCCAGTGGACCTCAGTGCAGCTCACAGATGTCCCGGGCTCCACATCTGCTGGGGGCCACACCTGGCACCCACCCTCCACCAAGTGAACACTGCTTGCGAGTGCCCTCCCACTGGCAAGGTGGGGAAGCCCCAGACTACCAGTTTACACGAAACTCCTCTTTTTTCCAGGGTGACTCTGGGGGCCCACTTGTCTGTGAATTGAACCACACCTGGACGCAAATTGGAGTCGTGAGCTGGGGGCGCGGTTGTTCATACCCTATGTATCCTGCAGTTTATGCCCGAGTCTCCTATTTCTCAAAATGGATTCATTATCACATAGAACATACACCCATGCCTCTTCAGCCGCTCCCCGCCCTCTCCTCCCCTCTGGGGGCTGCCGTCAGTGTCCTTGTGACCATGTTGGCTGTCCTGTCAATGATATAAAGGCCGAGGCCCCCACCCCAGCTTCCTCATGGCCACATGCCTCTGTCCCTACCCATCTCCGGCCCCTCAGATCTTCACACACCCGAGCAAGGTGAGGGCGACCAGCCAGGCCCACGTGCAGGGTCCAGGAAAAGGCTGAAAGGGCCACGCCCCGGAAGGCAGAGGCTGGTCTCACTACAGAAGGGCAGGGGTACATAGAAGAGCAGAGCTCCTTAGCTGAGTGCTCCGGACACCTGAGATTTGGTAAGATATTAAATATTTACAAAGCAAGTGTCCCAGAAGTCCTGTGTCCTTCTTTTTACCCAGAGTGCAGGCTCCCTCATGCAGAGTGTGTCCATCGCCCTGGTGATGCTGGGATGACAAACAGCAGGGTGAGAGAAGTACAAACCAAACTGCAGCGTCTCTCGAAGGGACAGCCACACATAAACTGGCGTCCGGACCCGGAGTGCCGAGTGTGACCAAAGCTGAGGCACAGGGAAGCTTGTTGCCTTAACAACTTAGACCTGTCAATATCAAAGAGTTTTAAATACCTAAACATCCCATTTGAAAAATGGAAAACATGAGATGGGAGTAGGAACGAGAAGGGAACTAAAAAAAGATAAAAGGAGAAATCAATAGCCAAACATCAAGAAACAATGAAACTAGCATTTTAGAAATATAGTTTTTTTATTTAAATCAAAAAGTAAGAAAAGAAACCACGAACTTAATCAAAACATAATGTGAGACCAAAAATGCACAAAACAAGAAATGACAAGGGGGAAATATCCATTAAACACAGAAAATAGGAGAAATCTTCAGAGATCTTGAACAGCTCTATGTAAATAAATTCAAAATGAAAAGTATTACTTTTTAGGAAATAAATAATTCACGAAAACTAACCCTAGTAGAGGCAGAAGGCTTAACTAGACCGAATTCCGTAGAAGTGGGGAAATTTCAGCAAGAACGCTTCCTCCCAGTGAAGGCCCTTTGGCTGAGATGGTGGGAATCACACCTTCACTCAGTGCTCATCCCAGTGCTGTCCGTGCTGTTCCAGGCAGACGCAGGCAAGGGAGGAGCGTGTCCATACGCTCCCTAGCAGCACATATGTGTGGGGAAAGAATCTGATCACACAGAAAAAGATTAAGACAAGCCAACCTGTCGATTTTAAAAATCCTAATGAAGGATTAGCAAACAGAATCCAACATTCTTTTTAAAATAGTACACTATAGGATTTACTCTAGTAATGCAAATATGATTAATTATTAGGAAGTCCATAGCTATAATTCATGGCCTTAATTGCTTTTCCAAGGAGAATAAAGTTAATGAAAAGGCTTTTAGCAAATTCAAAACCCACTTCCAATTAAAAAGAAAAAAAGGAATCAATGGATAATAAGATGTGTATGTCAGCCTAAAAGCCAGCACTTTTCTTAATAGGGAAACACTGAGTGAGTTTCTGCTCAACTGTGAAGTCAGGGTCTCAGAAAGTTTTCTCCTTTATCTGCTGCTCCTTAACGTTGTATTGGAAGATTGGCCACCACAGTTGCACAAGGGAACCATCCAGGGAAATAGAAGAGAGCCTTTTAAACTATCACCTGTTGTTAAAAAAAAAAAAAAAAAAGACTCAGAGTATATCTGGAAGACCCAAAGGAAAACTATGAAACTATCATAAATGGTTTAAAAAAATTCAGTAAAATTACTAAATAAACATGACAAAATCAGCCTATATTCCAGTTAGAATGTAGACAATGGAAAAAAATATGTACACAGTGGAAAAAAAGAAAAGGAAAGAAAAAGAAAAATGAACAAATACAAAACAGAAACAGACTCATAGACATAGAATACAAACTTGTGGTTGCCGGGGGGAGGGGGGTGGGAAGGGACAGACTGGGAGTGCGAAATTTGTAGATACTGACAGGCATATGCAGAATAGATGAACAAGATTATACTCTGTAGCACAGGGAAATATATACAAGATCTTGTGGTAGCTCACGGTGAAAAAGAATGTGACAATGAACACATGTATGTTCATGTATAACTGAAAAATTGTGCTCTACACTGGAAATTGACACGACATTGTAACTGACTATAACTCAATAAAATAAAGTTAAAAAAAGAATATACACAATGGAAGACAAGACACCAATAATAATAACAATGAAAAAGATAAGATACCTCTGGTCTTAACAAGAAATGTGAAAATTGATACAAGGAAATTTTAAAAATACTCCTGGAAAACAAAACAAAACAAAACAAACAAAAAACACCACACACACAAAAGGAAAAAGTAGATTTGGATGAATGATAAGACAGCATACATTCTTAAACAAATCAACTCAAAATGTGATTTTTTTTTTTTCCTGGAGCTAGATAAGTTGATTTCAAAGTTTATATCAAAACACAAACAAGCAAGAAAACCCTAGAATAAAATTAAATATGAAGGCTGTGGTGGGAACAAATCCAGCAGAAATTAAAATGTCCTGTGAAGATGCTGCAATCATAACATGCCATTAAGATTTGACAATTTGTGTCTGTGCACGCACACCAGTGGATAAAGCACTCAGAGTTGGGCCCAAGTACATGCTGGAAAATCAGCGCGTGAGAAATGTGTCACTTTAAATCACTGAAGGTGGGTAAATTTTCAAAAGTGCGGTTTAGCATGGCCATATAGACTTGGTCCGAGAAAAAGTGTACATCCTGACCAAGTAGACTTTATTCTAGAAATTCAGGAATGATGGAACACTAGAATTCTTTTAAAACATAACCGAATTCATCCCATGCAACATTTACAAGACATTTGTTGGGTACTGCTGTACGCCAAGCAAAGTGACAAGAGACAGCATAGTGCTTTGTCTCTGCTGTCATTGGCCCTGTGTTCTGGCATGAAGTTGCGACGAAGCTGCACTCAGGGCCAGAGCAGTGCATTCCCATCATTGTGATCTATAATGTCGGCAACACCTGAGCATTTCAACAGCAACTTTTTAAGACAAACTTTAACTGCACTTGGTGTCTTTCCCTGCCTGTCCTTCATTCTCATCCAGGGCCACTGGGGATCCAGTGAAGGGAGGATCAATATGGGATGCATCTTCCCGCATTACACCTATTTATGTGGTGTACATCCCTCTGCAAAGAGGTGAGTAATTGCTAGACATCTGGGTGCAGCAACGCTGCAGGGAACACTCAGGCCCCGTCCTGTGTGTACAGAAGCACAAGCCAGAAGCTAGTCTACAAGTGAGAATTTAGTTCTTACCACACAGGTCAAGATGGAAGCTCTCTGCTGTCAGGAATACACTTGATAATACAGCCTATGCAGTGATAAACACTCCAGATATCTACTGTTTGGATGGAATTTCATGAACTAGAACTCACCCGAGTCCCTGTGTCAGTTGAGCAGGAAACTGGTAAAGTACCGATCGCGGTGAAGTGGCCACTGAAGCTGAGCGCTTCATACGTCACAGCCGACCTTCATGTCTTAGCTCCTCCTCCTAGTCTGCCTCGGCAGAGTTTGCCGGTTCCTGGTGAAACTACACGCTGATAGCTGCAGATGCAGCCAAACTCCCTGGAAAGGTAAGTGTCCCAGTGACACAACTCCCACACACGTATGTCAGTGCATCGGAGAGGCCAAAGTGGCAACTTAAAATGCATTTAAACTGCTCTTGTGTAGGCCTTAATTTCAGATTACTTTGTGCATTTTTTCAGTATTATTGATCATATTAAAATTCAAATAATGGCAGACAGCAAGTAACCTAGTCAAACAATAACTAAGAAAAAAAGTCAAACAATAACTAAGAAAAAAAGCCAAAAATGCAAACTGGTAAGAAGAAAGAAAATGAGAGAGAAGAAAGGAAGAAAGGAAGGAAGTAAAGAATGAAGGAAGGAAGGAAGGAAAGAGAGAGAGAGAGAAAGAAAGAGAAAGAAAGAAAGAAAGAAAGAAAGAAAGAAAGAAAGAAAGAAAGAAAGAAAGAAAGAAAGAAAGAAAGAAAGAAAGAAAGAAAGAAAGAAAGAAAAGAAGACAGGAAGATAAAAAGAAAGAAAGGAAAGGAAAGAAAAGACTTCAGAGACAAAGCTTCCCTTATTCTCATATCCAAATGGAAACTAAAAACTCTGGTGGTCAAAATCATGAAGGAAGTAAGGATAACAGCCAGGGAAACCAGCTGAGAGAGGATAGAAACGCTAACAGAGGGGACGAAGCAGTCTGTGGGAGCCAGGGCACTCTAACCACAGCAGAACTGAAAGCGACAGCACACAGCCTGAGGGCCAGCAGGGGGGAGGAGCAGGTAATCCTGACGAATTTGTTGGCCTTCGTAAGTCCTATGTTCTTCCATCGTGATGTGGAAATTCATCAACCCTGTTAATGTGAGTCTGTTTTTCAGGCATGACCCCAGCAATATGCATAGATAATCAAACAGAACATACATCTAGAAGCTTCAATCAACATTTAAAAATGGTGTTAGATGGTCAGACTTTTAAGATGTCTTGCATTCTCCAAGACTAAAGTTTTCACTTACCATTTTGCTTTAAACTATTTTTTTTCTTTTTTTTTATTGTGGTCAATATATATAACATAAAATTTAGTATTTAGACTATTTTTAAGTGTACAGTTATTTCAGCGGCATTAAGTTCATTTACTTTACTGTACAACCATCACCACTATTCACTGCCAAACTTTTTCACCTTCCCAAACTGAAACGCTTTACCCATTAAACAATAACTTATCTCTCCTCTTCCAGCCTCTGGAACCCACCACTGCACTTTCTATCTCTATGCATTTGCTACTCTGGGAAACTCATACAAGTGGAATGGGACAGAATTTGTCCTTTTGTGTCTGGCTTATTTCACTTAACGTAATGTTTTCAAGGTTCTTCCATGTTGTAACATGTATTAGAATTTAATTCCTTTTTAAGGGTGTATTCACTATGTATACCATCATATATATATGCTACGTTTTGTTTGTCCATTCATCTGTCAGTGGACATTGGAGTTGTTTCTACCTTTTGGCTAGTGTGAATAATGCTGCTCTGCACATTTGGGTACAAATATCTGTTTGGGTCCTGCTTTCAATTCTTTTGTGCATACACCCAGAAGTAGAAATGCTGGGTCATATGGTAATTCTGTTATTTAATTGTTTGAGGAACCACCACAGTTTTCCACAGTAGCTGCACCGTTTTACTTTCTCAACAGCAGTGTACAGAGGGTCCAGTTTCTCCACATCCTCACCAGCACTTGTTTTTATGATTTTTTAATGCATTCAATTGTCTACTCTGAATTCTTTCTATCATAATATCTATTAATAAATTGGATAATCAACGTGGGCTTGACAAATGAGGTTTAATAAGTAAAAACACAAGTATTTCGAAGATGATCTGTTTTCCTTTATTTATAAGGGGCCCACAGTTCAGTCTATATGAAAAGATTTCCCATTTCTTCTTTTAATACAATTTTACTTTCCATTTACAGTTATTACAAAATGTTGGCTATGTGTTTTACAATACATTCTTGAGCCTATCTTACACCCAATAGTTTGAACCTCCCACTACCCCACCCTTATATTGCCCCTCTCCCCCCTCCCACTGATAACCACTAGTGTGTTCTCTATATCTGTGTCTGCTTTTTTATTATATTCACTAGTATGTTGTAGTTTTTAGAGTCCACTTATTAAGTGAGATCATACAGTTGAGGAATGTGATTCTTCCAATTCTGTCTGACATTTCACTTAGCATAACGCCCTCCAAGCCCACCCATGTTGCTGCAAATGGCAAAATTTCATTGATTTTTATGGCTGAGTAGTATTCTATTGTACTGCAGCTTCTTTATCCAGTCATCTGTTGATGGACACTTAGATTGTTTCCATATCTTGGCTATTGTAAATAGTGCTTGGGATATGAACATTGGGATACATGCATCTTTACAAAGTATTGCTTTTGGTTTTTTCAGATGTATACCTAGGCGTGCAATTGCTGGGTCATATGGTAGTTCTATTTTTAGTTTTATGAGAAACTTCCATACTGTTTTCCACAGTGACTGCACTGATTTACATCCCCACCAACAGTGTACAAGGGTTCCCTTTTCTCCATATCCTTGCCAGCATGTTATTTGTAGACCTTTTGATGACAGCCATTCTGACAGATGTGAGGTGACACCTCATTGTGGGCTTTATTTGCATTTCTTTGATGATTAGTGATGTTGAGCATCTTTTCATGTGCCTGTTGTCCACCTGCATTTCCTCTTTGGAAAAATGTCCATTCAGGTCTTCAGCCCACCCATTTTTCAACTGGGTTGTGTGTGGGTTTCTTTTATGTTGAGTTGTATGAGCTGTTTATATATGTTGGCTAGCACCCCCTTATCAGTCATATCATTTGCAAATATTTTCTTCCATCAGTAGGTTGTCTTTTCATTTTGTCAAGGGCTTCCTTTGCTGTGCAAAAGCTTTTAAGTTTAATTTGGTTAATTATTTTTGCTTTTATTTCTTTTACTTCAGGAGACAGATCCAGAAAATTTTTGCTTCAATTTATATCAAAGAGTGTTCCGTCTGTGTTTTCCTCTAGGAGTTTAATAGTATTCGAGCTTACATTTAAGTCTTTAATGCATTTATTTATGGTGTTAAAGGATGTTCTAGTTTCATTCTTTTACAAGTAGCTGTCTGGTTTTCCCAGCACCACTTATTGAAGAGACTGTCTTTTTTCCATTGTATATTGTTGCCTCCTTTGTTGTAGATTAATTGGCCATAAGTGCGTGAATTTATTTCTAGGCTCCCTATCCTGTTCCATTGATCTATGTGTCTGTTTTTGTGCCAGTACCATATTGTTTTGATTACTGTAGGTTTGTAGTATAGTCTGAAGTTGAGGAATGTGATTCCTCCAATTCTTTTCTTCTCAAGATTATTTTGGCTATTCAGGGTCTTTTGTATTTGTTAAATAAAATTAGTTGTTCTCATTCTGTGAAAAATACCATTGGTATTTTGATAGGGATTGCACAGAATATGTAGATGGCCTTGGGTAGTATGGTCATTTTAACAATATTAATTCTTCCAAACCAAGAACATGGTATGTTTCCATCTGTCTGTGTCATCTTCAGTTGCTTTCATCAGTGTCTTACACTTTTCCGAGAACAGGTCTTTTACCTCCTTAGGTAGGCTTATTAATAGGTATTGTATTCTTCTTGTGTGATGGTAAATGGGATTGTTTCCTTAATTTCTATTTCTGATGGTTCATTGTTAGTATATAGAAATGCAACAGATTTCTGTCTGTTAATTTTGTATCCTGTAACTTTACCAGATTCATCGATGAACACTAGTAGTGTTCTGATGGCGTCTTTAGGATTTTCTGTGGCTAGCATCATGCCATCTGCAAACTGGCAGTTTTATTTCTTCCTTTTCAATCTGGATTCCTTTCACTTCTTTTCCTTGTTTCATCGTTCTGGCTAGGACTTCCAGTACTATGTTAATAAAAGTGGCAAGAGTGGGCATTCTTGTCTTGTTCCTGATCTTAGAGGAAATGTTTTCAGCTTTTCAAGTATGATATTAGCTGTGGGTTTGTCATATATGGACTTTATTATGTTGAGGTATTCTGTTCCCTCTCTGCCCATTTTCTGGAGATTTTTTTTTTATCATAACTGGATGTTGAATTTTATCAGAAGCTTTTTCTGCATCTGTTGAGCTGATCATATGGTTCTTATGCTTCGATTTGTTAATATGGTGTATCCCATTGATTGACTGCAGGTATTAAGCCATTCTTGGATCCCCGAGATAAATCCCACTTGATCATTGTGTATGATCCTCTTAATGTATTGTTGGATCTGGTTTGCTAATATTTTGCTGAAATTTAGCCAAAAAAATAGAAACAACACAAATGTCCATCACCTGATGAATGGATAAACAAAATGTGGTTTATCTGCACAATGGGATATCATTCAGCCATAAAAGGGAATGCAATTTTGATACATGCTACAATATGGATGAATCCCAAAAACACGCTAAGTGAGAGAAGCCAGTCACAAAAGGACACGTATTGTGCGATCACATTTATGTGAAATGTCCACAAGAAGTAACTCCAAAGAGACAAAAAGCAAATTAGCGGTTGCCAGGGGCTGGGGTGAGGGGGCAGTCAGATTGACTGCTAATGGGCATGAGTTTTCCTTTTGGGGTGAAGAAAATGTTTGGAATTAGATGGAAGTTACACAATAATGTGAATGTACTTAATGCCCCTGAATTGTTCATTTTTAAATGGTTAATGGTTACTTTTATATGTGAATCCCACCTAACTTTAAAAAAAAAAAAGGGCGGGGGGCAGGTGTGCAGGACAGTAATACACACATTGCAAGGACACATTCCAATAAAAGCACACTCTGAAAAAATATAAATGATTGCCTCAGGTGGAGGGGGAAAGGGGACAGGTGTGGCAACAAATGGGCATAAAGAATTGCATAGATAAGCAAGTGAGAAGAGGTGGGCTTGCCCACCCAGGTCCCAATGAGAAAAGGAATGAAGCAGAAGACATCCTTCCGGTGGTCGGGGGATGGCTGGGGAGCCCCCCACCCTAAGTCTCCCAGTCTTTGGTAGCTGGACCTCTAAGCACAGTCCCCCAGAGATAGACACATTCCCTGGGGCTGACCTTTTGCTGGTGGGCCCCTGTGTTGGGCCCACGAGGGAGAGAGACACCCAGGCCTGGGGGACAGGAGCTAAGGAGGCTGCTAGCAACACAGGCTTCTTCCTCACTCCCTGGGGTGCTTTGCAAGCCTATCCACTGTCTGTTTTTCCTCTGATGTGGGGGTGCTTGATCCCCTTTCTCACTAGCCTAGTAAGTTTTGCTTGGATTCCAGTTTCCTCTGTGTGAGAATCGTGGAAGCTATAGGAGGTCTGTTGGTCCCCTCTGCTAGGCAGGCGGTGGGTGTGGTCTGAGGACCTTAGTTACATGGGGACTGCTCAGGACCAAGGCTCTGTGTAGTCTGGTCACACCTCCAGGAACTTCAGAGAAATTCTGTGTGTTCCCCAAGGGTCTACTCAGGCTGGCCTTGTCGCCCCCCACATCAAAGACAGCTGGAAAGTGTGTTAGCCTCTTGAGATTTTTGTCTTGGACTTTAATCTGCTGTCTGAAATTTCAGAATTTCTCCTACTGAGGAAACAGTCTTTGTCTTTGTGGCTCTTCTAGCTTGTCACCCAGTCCAACAAGCTGCCAGGACTCTGCTGGTCCCTCTTTTCCAGCCACCCACAGCCAGGCCAAGCCACAACCTAGCTGAGAGGATGCCCATAACTAGCAAGTGCCCTTGGAAAGGCCTTCCTGGTCCTCAGCTCACCCCCAAAGGGCTCTCTCCAGCACACCTCCCCACCCCACCCAACCCCTGCCACTGACAGGCCTCTGTCTCCCCAGCATCACAGGACTGTGGAAACACTATTCTGTCTACGGAGCATCTCAGCTTGTCCTCTAACACAGCTGCAGTCCTGAGAGGCCCGGCAGGGAGACAGCGCTACACGGAGACCTCCTGGGCCTCAGTGTTGCTCAGGTCCACTGTGTCCATCCAAAGCTCTGCTGACCTCTGACCATCCACAGGCCACGGCAGTGGGGGGGCATGGCTCAGCAGCTTCCTCCCTGCCTGGGCCCTGGGCTTCTGCTGTCCTGGTGTCTGGTCTTGTGTCAGCCTGCCTGTGGGTTTCTGCCAGGCCAGGCCATTTTCAGCATTATAGAGGTCATGTTAGGCTCTGCCGGTGTGATTTTCTCACAGATGAGACTATGCGGAGGGCACCCAAGGTTTGGTTTTGTCCTTCTCCTGCCCGTTGTAAGCACAGTAATGTCATAGGGCCACACCCACCACCCAGTCCCAGGCAGGCGCTCTCCAGGCACCCCCACAAGTAGGGGTGGTTTTGAGGCCATCCCCCAGGGGACTGTGGAATAGACTTTTGACCCCTGGCCTGAAGCACTACAAAGTCTAAAAGTCTCACCTAGCTGCTTGTTACTTGAGAGAGAAGTGTAATTATTCTGTATGTTAACCTCCAATCCATTAAACTTGATTAATTCTCTAACAGCTACAATATCTGTCTGTAGCTCCTTCTTAGATTTCCAATCTAGGTCATCAATCATCTGAGGATAAAGGGACGTGACGTTATTTCCTTTGCTTGCCTTTCATTTTCTCATCACTTCTAGCAAGGCAATGATGCTTTTATGTTAGGAAACACATACCTATACTTAACATCAGGAGAATAAAAAAGACATATGAACGTTTCAAACACTTTTGGTCGAATTCAGCATGAAATCGTAATTCAGACATCACAGGCACACCCACGTAAACCACGCTGCGCACGCAGGCAGGCTGGGTGCGGGGCCAGGTGTCAGCCCCGCACTGCCCGCAGTCCCCCCCCCCCCCCAGCTCACACCTCCAGGGACCGCAGGGACGGACAAGGCAAGCTAAGAGGCCGCTTTCCTTGCTCATGGCCTCCTGAATCCGCCCACCGCCAGGGGGCCTTGCACAGCCAGCCGGGAAGCAGGCTCCTGCCTCCCAGTTTGTCTGTGTGGGTGGGCTTCTTCGCTCAGAAGGACCTGCTGCAGGCAGTTGTGAAGTGAGTGACGCCTGCCTTGGAGGTGCTGAGTTAAGGTGGCAGAAATGGCAAGCTGAACGTAGCAGTTTCCAACTTCTCACTGTTTGAGCAGGGGAGGCTTCAGAGGGGGTCCAGGTGTGCACAGATCATAAGGAGCCCAGAGGGCCTGGCTCTAGGGAGTCCCAGGACATAGCCTCCTGCCTGGTCAGGCCCCGCAGGAGCAGCCGCAGGGGTGCTTGCTGGACAGGGGCCACCGGGCGTCCGCTGGGCCGCAGCACGTGCGGCTCTCAGCCTGGGCACTGGGCCACTCCCTGCCGGCCCCTGTGGGCAGGGGCCCTGCGGTGTGTGTGTGTGTGCATGCCGCCCCCAGCAGGCGTTGCGGGAGGGGAGCCTTAAGGGCGACGTTCTGAAGGGCCCTCAGTTCTGTGGGCTGGTGTCCAGGGTACCACACGCTCACAGGCTGCAGGATCTCTTTGAAGCCTGTTTCTGGGATGGAGTGGGCAGCTGAATCCGGAGTGGACAGGGGAGCTGCTCCCCACAAGCCTGGTCGGCCCCACCCAGCCCTTGGGCAGCTCCCAGGGGTGCCTGACCACAGATTCTGGTGGGTTGTGGTGCTTTTGATCAAGGTAAGAGTTCTGTAAACAGGAGTGCCTATCTGCTCCCAACTCACAGCAAACTCTTCTCCAGGGGATCGCTGAGGGGACTGCAGGTCTGTAAATTGAGCTAAATTTGGATGCCACCTAGAGAAGTGACGAGACTCTTCTCTCTGTTTTCCTAGGCTTTCCTGCCGAGTCTCAGACTGCACAGAACTGATGGATTTCATAGCACTAAGTACACTGCCACCTCCTCCGGGGCACTCTAGGTCCTACAGGCCACGCCGCTCCCCGACCCTGCCAGCGCCTTGTGGTCCCTCTGTGTCTCTCAAGGTACAAAAGGCTCACCCTGCCTGCCAGCCTTGTCACCTCCAGCCTCTCAGACAGCACATGTTCACTCCCCAAACAGCTTTACCTTCTTTCCATTTGCATCTGCCGTGGTGGTCACCAGCTGGCTGAATGAACTGTGGAGGGACTGAGTACAAGAAGAAAGGATGGGCTTAGGGGGCCAGAGCTCGCAGCAAGACTGGAAGGGGTGTGGTCCTGAGTTGGCCTGATGCACACCCAAGGATTATATGCAGGAGATGATGGGCTGCTCTGAGTGGTAATCATGTCTGAGATTTTAGAAGGTCACGGAAGCTTTACAAAAATGGAGGCCCAGAATTCTTGCATTCATTCCCCCGACATCAAGCCTCTTGCCCCCTTTGCATGCACAGTGTCTCAGCTCAGGGCCAAGGCCCTTCTTAGAACCAGTCTGGGCTCCTTGGTCCTGCTGGTGGCCTTGCTACTTAGTGTCTGCTTGTGTTCAGCATCCTTGTGTTCTGTCCTCTAGCCTTGAGGGATGGGTGAGTAGCTGAGCTCCTCAGACTGTGGCTTCCTGGGAGAGCAGAGGCGTGAGATCAGAGAACCCTCCGCCTAGAGACGGTAGCTAGACTGTAGGTTGAAACCACTCCTTACTATTCAACACACATAGACATAATGGAAACATAAACTGGACGTGCACCCAACCGAAAGCCAGTCGAGAAATAGCATAAAAGAAGGCACATCTAACGGACAGAAGAACTTAGGTCTTGGACTAATAGAGTCGTCCCTAAATGACTTTAATTAGAATATTTAATACATTCAGAGAGATAGAGGATGGAGCAGCACCCAGGTATAAGGACAGGATATTCTGAAGTAAACACAGATGGCTGAAAACATTAATTGGGGGAATTTAAAATATATCATCACTGAAATCTAAAAAATCAGTAGTGTCAATCAAGTATTCCACAGCAGAAAAAAGGCTTTCACAAGGAAGGGGAAGCGAAGACATTCCCAGATCAGCCGAAGCTGAGGTGGTGTGTCACAAGCAGACTTGGCCTATAAGAAATGCTAACAGAGCATTGGGCTGCAACTGAAGGACACTGGACCACAGTCTGAAGCTGTGCGAGGAATAAAGAACACTGGTCGCGGTAGCTGCATAGATGACTATAAAGGCCAATAGTACTGTGTTTTGGTTTGTGACTCCCTTTATTTTCCTACATGGTTTAAGAGAGATACGCATAAAATGATAATTCTAAATCTACGATAATAGACACACGTGTGTAGAAAGGATGTAATTTGTGTGACTGCAGTAAATGCTTTAATATGGTTGCTGATCAATTTTATGTTATGTGAATTCGACCTCAATAAAAACAAATAAATAAAATCAGTAGAAGAGCTTGTCTTGGGCCAGCCTCCCCAGGAGCAGGCGCTGAGATGAGGATTATTGAGCGGGCAGTTCATTAAGAAAATGTTCCCAGGAGAATCCACGCAGCCGGACGGGAGCTAGACAGGAAGGAGGAAAAGCTGGTGAAGGTAATGTCCAGCGGGAGGCGGCCTCAGCACGGCCCTGCGTAGGGACTGTGAGCGCCACTGATGTCTCAAAGCTGTCTTGATCTGAGACAGAGCATCTGAGCTTTCAAATGCTCACACCCAACTTGCACTGGCTGTGTTCCATCCTGAGGGACACCAACTTCGAGAAACTTTCCTCTCTCTGCAGGCTCGGAAGTCAAGGTCAGCTTGCCAGCGGGGTCACAGGTGCTGATGATTGGAGTTCAAGTACACCAGGGTCCACGGAAAGAATCCCAAGGAACTTGGGTGGTCTGCAAAGGTCTGACCCAGAGCTTAACGTCAGAACTGGCCTCCCTGACAGGCATGTTAGGAGTGAGGCATTCCCAGAATGCAAAACGGATAGAAATAAAGGTTAAGAAATATGGAGGACAATGTAGAGCTTCAACATACTTCTAATTGCAACGTGGGAAGAAGAGAATATATAGAATGGTAGCGAGGGAAAATCTGAAGATACGATGGCCCAAAATTTTCCATTATTTAAAAAAGAAAAAAATATGAGCCTTCTGTTTGTTTAATCCCACTAAAGGCCAACATGTGTATTCTTTTAAAAGTTCACTTAGACACATCTTAGTAAAACTTCCGACAACCAATAATAAATAGAAAAATTATAAATGTTTTAAATAAAAAGATACAAAGAAAGAGATGCAAATTGAAATCAGACTATCTAATAAGGAATATATTGGATACCAGAAGACAATGGAGTCTTTTCTTTGAAAATTAAAGGAAAAGAAATTTGAAGTTCCTACACCCGATCAAACCAGTCAAATAAATAAGAATGGATAAAAAATATCTTGTCGGTATAAAACAGACTATGGTTACCAAAGAGGAAGACTGGGGAGGGAAAAACTAGAAGCTTGGGATTAACAGATACACACCACCATACACAAAACAGAGAAACAACAAGGACCTACTGCATTTATAGCACAGGGAACTATATTCAATTCCTTGTAATAAGCTATAATGGAAAAGAATCTGAAACTGTATATATATGTATTATGTATGGATACGTATATGTATAACTGAATATACAGTTTTGCTGTACACCTGAAACTAACATTGTACATCAAATACACTTCAATAAAGAATGAAATTTAAAATCAGTCTCATCAGATACGCAAGGACACATGATGTTTACTACATACAGAATCTCTCGGGAAAGTGCTAC
This sequence comes from Camelus dromedarius, assembly GCF_036321535.1. Taxonomy (NCBI): domain Eukaryota; kingdom Metazoa; phylum Chordata; class Mammalia; order Artiodactyla; family Camelidae; genus Camelus; species Camelus dromedarius. Next base: position 115,560,114 of record NC_087438.1, read on the forward strand.
AGAACGTACTGCAATGAGAAGGAAAATGAGCCCAGAGGCTATGTTCTCTGATTACAGTGGAATTAGACTGGGAATCAGTGACAGAAAGATTTTCTAATTAAAAATCCCACTGTGTTTAAAAATTAAGAAATACATTTCGAAATAACTTTTGAGTCAAAGAGGATATTAGAAAATAGTTCAGACTGAATAATAGTGAAAATGAAAAATATCAAAGCCTGCCTTCCAAGACCTACCCTACAAGAAATGCTAAGGGCGTCCCTTCAGGCTGCAATGAAGGACACTGAACAGTAGCTTGTAGCTATATGAAAAAATAGCAGTGGTATGCTTATCAATACCTATATTGATAAGGATAAAGACCTGTTGAATTATATTATTAGCTTGTAACTCTTCTTCTTTCCCTATATGATTTAAAAGACAAATCCATAAAACAATCATTATAAATCCAAGTTAATGGGTACACAAGGTATGAAGATATACTTTGTGACAATGACAACACAAAGGAACCCAGAGCTGGACAGGAGCAAGGTTTTGTAAACTCCCGAAGCTAAGTAATTAAAACTGGACTGTTATAAGTTTAAGTAATTAAAACTGGACTGTTATAAGTTTAAGGTGTTAATTTTAATCCTTAAGGGAACCACCAAGAAAATAACTAAAAAATACACAGAGATGGAAACTGAGAAGAGAATCAGAACAGTCTGCTAGAAAAACTCAAACAAAAGAGAAGGCAGTAATGGAGGAACTGAGGAACAAAAAAGATATGACATGTAGAAAACAAATAGCAAAATATAGAAGTAAGTCCTTCTTTATCAGTAATTATTTTAAATAGAAATTGATTAAATTCTCCAATTAAAAAATAGAAACTGGCAGAATAGATAAAAAAAACCAAAAGCATAATTCATCTATATGCTAACTATAAAAGATTTGCTCTAGATACAAAGACACAAATAAATTGAAAATGAAAGAATGGAAAAAAGATATTTCATGCAAATATTAACCAACAAAGAGCAGAGATGGATTTAAAGATAAATCAGGTTTTACATAAAAAATATTACAGGAGAGCAAGAAGGACATTATATATTGAAAGATGTCCCAGTCCATTATATAACAATTATAAATATATATGTACCTAACAAGAGATACCTAAAATATATGAAGCAAAAGTGGACAGAATTGAAAGGAGAAAGAGACAGTTCTACAGAAATGGTTGAAGATTTTAGTGCTTCACTTTTGTTGATGGGTAGAACAACAGACAGAAGGCCAATAAGAAAATAGAGGACTTGAACAACACTGTAGATCAACTAGACCTAACAGATGAATACAGAACACTCCACCCAATAACAGGAGAAAACACGTTTTATTCAAATGCACATGGAACATTCTCCAGGCTATACCATATGTTAGACAACAAAATAAGTCTTAATAAATTTAAAAACATTGAAATCATACAAAATATCTTCCCCAACCACAATGGGATGAAACAAGAAATCAACAACAGAAAGAAAATTGGAGAATTCACCATTGTGTGGAAATTCAACAACACATTTTTAAACAATCAATGGCCTAAAGAAAAAAGTTACAAAGGGAATTAGAAAGTAGTTTATGATGAATAAAAACAAAACACACCATACCAAAAATTAGGTATGCAGCAAAAGCAGCACTCAGAGGGAAATTTATGGCTGCAAACAGCTACATAAAGAAAGAAGAAATATCTCAAATCAATAACCTAACTTTGTACTAAAAGAAACTAGACAAAGAAGGGTAAACTAAATCAAGCTAGGAGAAGTCATGAACTAATGAAGATTAGAGCAGAAATAAATGAAGTATAGAAAAATGGAGAAAATCAACGAAATGAAAAGTTGGTTCTTTGAAAAGATCAACAAAATAGACAAATTTTTAGCTAGACCTAAGAAAAATGGAGAGAAGACCCAAACTGCTAAAAATTAGTAAGTGGGGACATTACTACGGACCTTACAGAAATAAGATTGTCAAAGAGTGCTATGAACAATTGTCTGTCAACCAATTAGATAACCTAGGTGAAATGGGTCAATTCCTAGAAACACTTAAAAAAAAAGCCACAAAAATAGGAAATCTGAATAGACATATAACAAATAAGAAGACTTAATTGATAAGCAATCCTTCTAACAAAGAAAAGTTCAGGATTAGGTGGCTTCATTGGTAGATTCTATCAAACATTTAAAGACTGGAAAAAGATATTTCCTCCTCAAACTGTTCCAAAAATTAGAAGAGGAGGGGACACTTCCTAACTCGTTCTATGATGCCAGTATTATCCGGATACCAGAGCCAGACAAAGACACCACAAGAAAACTAAAAACAAACAGCATCTCTTATGAATATAGGTGTAAAAATTCTCAACAAAATACTGGTAAAAATGAATCCAACAGAATATTGAAAGCTGTATACACTAACACCAAGTGAAATTCACTCCAAGAATCTAAGAGTGGCTCAACAAACAAAATTAATTAATGGAAAACACCATATTAATAGAATAAAGGGGAAAACACACATAACCAACTCAATTTTTCAAAAAAGCATTTGACAAGATACAACATATTTTCATACATAAAATAACATTCAATAAATTAGGAATAGAAAGAAATTTCCTCAAAATGATAAAGGGCTTACGCGAGAAACCCTCAGCAAACAGCATAGTCAGTAATGAAAGACTGAGGTGTTTCCCCTGAGATCAGGACAAGACAAGGATGCCTGTTTTCCTTACTGCTATTCAACATCGTATTGGCAGTCCTAGTCAGAGCAATTAGACAAGGAAAAGACTATTTGTATTTGTAAAATTGTTTTTAAAAATCAATGTATTTGTATACACTAGCAATGAACACTCTAAAAATGAAATTAAGAAATAAATTCCATTTATAATAACATACTTACCAAGAATACTCCCCAAGGAAGCACAAGGCTTGTACACTGGAAACTCAAAACATTGTTGAAAAAAAATTAAAAACCTAAATAAATGGAAATACATCCCATGTTCATGGATTGGAAGACTGAATATCATCAGAATGGCAATATCCCCCCAAATGATCTACAGATTAAATGAAATGCCCAGCAAAATCCCAATGTCCTTTTTGCAGAAGTGAGCATGCTAAGATATGTTAGTTATATGAAACCAGAAACCACCAGCTGCCACATTCCATAGAAGGACCTCGAAAACTTTGCATATATCAAGAGCATATGGTGTGCCCCAGAGAGGTGTCCTCTGTGGGCAGAGCTAAACATAGGAGATGCTGTTCCCAAACTGGGCTCCCTGGTAGCAGTGGGGATGTTGGGTCCTAGAATAGCAGAGGTTGGGCAATACGTGACTATCAGAAGCAAGATGGACAATTACCACAATAGGCAGCAAAGTCAGAATGGCAGCCGGGGGATCTGACCCTCAGGTGTCTATGGAGATGAACTTGGTGAGAACTTGGTGTTTCTAGGGCAAGATAGATAGGCAGCTAATACACAAAATCAGAATAAGAAGAAGACTGAGGCAGCCATCCCAGTGGAAAGTCCAATCTCTCCCTTTGTTTCCAGATCTGAGCCAGTTTTCAGACCCAGAACCCTGGTCCAATGAAGCTGCACACCTTGGCATGAGTGTACAGCGGTAACTCCTCCAGTCTTTCCCAGCAGGATTTGTGGTCATTTACACAGTAATTATATCTTGGGAAAAGGAGAACCCCCAGGTCTTTCAAGGGCTGTTGAACACAGGGTGCAAGTTCACTCTGATAGCTAGGGACCCAAAGTGCCATATGGCCTTCCTGAAGGAGAAGAAGGGTACAGGGACCATTAATAAGTAAGGTCCTGGTCCTGGCCTGTCTCGGTGTCCACCTGGTGGTCACTCTTCAAATTTCCAAAAGCCAAGGACATTGGATACCTTGAAAAGACACTCTGCAGTGTAGGCAGTAAACCCTAAAAAGATTCAGACACCTGCCCCACTGGTGTGGGATCCAAGGTCCTGTGGCGTGGGACTTACTGGGGTTTCTCCTCCAAAGCGAAGGGCAAAGCACTGCATCTCACACCTCCTCCCACCCAAAAGGACGTGCAGTGCCCCTCTGCTTCTTGGAGGTAGCACGTTCTGCACTTGGGGATACTGTATCACACGGGGCCCAGACAGGAAAGGACATTATGTCAGGTCCTGGCTGCAGGGCAAGCAGACTTACCAATTAGATCATGCAACTCATTAGATCCCATGACACCAGAGAGATGTGGGGTGCAGACAGACACTGTGAGGAGCGTTAGACCAGCACCAGTGGGAAGCTCACAAGGCAGACCCTCCTTGTTCACCAGTTTTACAGTTCCCAGCATGCCCCAGACACTGGCAGAAAGTCGGCATCTGACCGTGGCGGCTGAATGGTCATGTGGCCAGAGCTGCTGCCCATGACGAGCCCTGTGGGGCCCACCAAGTCCCAGGTTAAATGAACCTTGCTGTTCACCATCATGGTTCACTGGGATTGGGTCCACGGAGGTCTGGGGAGGAGTAAGCTTCAGGGACAGTTAGTTGGGTTCTTCATGCCACCCTCTGCTGTCACAAGGATGGTTTTCCTTAGCCCTCCTGGCCTCCTGGGGGTCCCTGGGACCAGCTGACAGAGAAGAACGAACCTAGACGGGTTGGCTCGGCGAGCAGACTGCTGCTGTACTCAGGGGAAGCCTTGAAAACAGTGGTGAGGGAGAACCACCCAAGGGGCGAGCTCCAGGAAGAGCGCTTGGCCAACCACCTTGTGGCCCAGTATAAGGGTATAAAGGGTACAGGGGGAAACTGTCTGGCCAAAGGTGAGCATAAAATGACTCATCTGTTGGTAAGGGTCCCACAAGGAGCAAATTGGAAGAGGGAAGAGGCACATCATGGGAGGTCTAGGGAGTGGGTACAAAATGCGAGATCATTCTATCACACACTTAAAGCCAACTGAGAGCACCCACTGCAGAAGAGGCAGCCACCACCAAGTGCTGTGCAGGGAGCTCATGGAAGCTAATGAGACACCAAAGCTGAGGCCCTGCACAATCCCCTGAGGAGACCAACTAACCAACCGGGGCCACGTTGCCCACGACTGGACAAGGTTTCATTCTGATCAGAACTGACTTTGCCTTTCCTGCCTGCAGTGTTTCAGCCAACACCAATCTCAGCTCACCAGTGTCTGATTTTCCTCGATGAGATCCCTACAGAATCTCACCCAAGGGATCCTCTTTAGAACATGACCATCCACTGGTCCTACTACCTCTCCCACTATTTGGAAGCTGCCTTTGACTGGCCTCTGGAAGGTGCGGATGAGACACTAGCTTAGAAGTAAAAAATCTAGGAGGAGGTGGCACTATGTCTCGGGATGTGGCATGCACTTCACATCAGTTCCTGCTATACAGTGCAGAGAACTTGGTTCCTAAAAAAGAGATCCTACTACCAGGGAGTGCAGTAGGATTCCCACCAGCCTTCAAGCGATAGCTTCCACCTGACTGGGTACCTCTGCTGGGAGGGCTAACAGGCCTTGATCATCAAAAGAAGTTGGGTTGGGGCCACATAATGGAGGCAGAGGCAGAAAGAGTATGCTTGGGACCCAGGCAATCCCTGGGAGTGTCTTTTGCTCTTCCCATGCCCAGTTGTGAGTGCAGGCAGCAAGTGTGGTCACCATGGCCTGAGGAGGGTCTCATACTCCTCAGGGAAGAGCCGCCACATTACCCTCTGCCCCGGGACAAGCCTGCAAGGCCTGCAAAAGGGAGTGGGATGTAGAGAGGGGAGGAGGAGGATGGCAAGTATCATCAGGCTCGAGACCAACCGCAATATCACAATCATAGTTTATCCCACTGTGCTTTTTAACATTTTCTCAGAACGGTGACCAACAAACTCTCAAGGAAGCTAGCCAGATAGAATGGATTTAATAAGAGAAGTGAGGAAGTGGTGGATGCCCTTGGTTTTCCTCCCAGATCCTCCGTAACAGCTGACGTACCCACTGCCAGCTGCTGTGAGTGTTGGCTGGAGCAGCTCACAGCTGTCTCTTCTCAAGAGTGTGCTCCTTGCCCAAGTGGGAGTGCCTGGTCTGGGAGGCTAGCACCACCCTCCTGCAGGGCAGACCTCAGCCAGGGACCATGAAAGATCGGACGGGATGGCCAGCCCTTTGCCTTAAGGTGGCAACAACTCTGCCACCAGCTCTTGTGCAAGAGTTTTCCTGCGGGCTTCAATGCAGACCATATCCTGGCTTAGCTTCCTTCTCCACCAGCGCCGCTGCTCCACACCTATTATCCGTCTTCCCCTGAGAGCAAAAATCCAGCAAAAGTTGTGCAAGATCTCTACCCAAAAAACTAGAGACAGTATTGGAAGAAATTAAAAAACCCCTAAATAAAATGAGAACTCTGTAATAGCCATGAGTCAAAACACCGAATACAGTAAGACACCAATTCTTTACAAACTGGACTATAAAGCCAGTGTTACTGCAATAAAAAATCCCATCATGTTGTGTACATTGAGAAGCTGATTCCAAAATTTATATAGAAGCACAAAGGTACAAATATCCAAGACACACCTGAAGATGCAGAACAGAAGGATTTCCTCCCTTGGATATGATAAAGCTATAGTAATTAAGACAGTGAAGTGTTGGTGTACAAATAAACAAAAGGGCCAGAGGAATGGAAGAGAGAGCTGAGAAGTAGACACATCTCAATGTGGACATGTGATACAAGGAAAAATAACTGCACGGTGGTAGGGAAAGGGTGATGCTTTCAATATCTATGTGGAAAAACAATGAAACTTGACTCCTACCTGCCACCTTGTCAATTCCAGGTGCATTTTGATCCAACTGTGAAAGATAAAGCTGCTAGAAAATAAAGTAAAATATCATCACAATATTTGGTAGTAGGCAAATTATTTCCTTATAAGGGTGTATACCCACACAAAAAGCATTAGTCATGAGGGAAAATATGAAATTTTTGACATTATAATTAAATTTTTCTGTTCATCTGAAAACACTACTAAGATAGTGAAAAACCACAGAGTGTAAGAAGATATTTGTAACTCATAAAACTGACATATATAAAGAATTCCAAACAATCAAGAAGACAGATAACCCAACAGAAAAATGGATGAGGCTTAAATCAACACTCCATAAAAGGTGAGACTCAAATAACCAACTCATTAGTCATCAGTGAAATGCAAATTAAAATCATAATGACATACAACTACATACTCACCATAATACCTAATAGTTTTTTTTTTTTTTTTAAAAACTAACCATATGAAACAATAAATATTCTTAGGCATTTCTGAAAAACGTTTAAATTGGTTCAGTTGTTTCGGCATTTTCTACTAAAGTTCAGTATGCCTCCATCCTTTGACTTAGCAATCCACTTTTAGGTATATACCCAAAAGAAATATGTATACATGCACACCAAGAAATACAAATAAACTATGTTCACAGACTCATTATTTACAATTGTGCAAAACAGTGAAAAAAATATCCAGCCAACAGAAGATATTTAAAAAGAGTGGTATATTCATACAATGGCATACATACAGCAATGGAATACTATACAGCAATGAAAATAAACAGACTACAACAAGCAACAGTATGCATGAATCTCACAGTTCTAATATTGAGTAAAAGAAGCTGAACACAACAAAGCAGATACTCTGTAGTTCCATTTATACAAAGTTCAAAAAAAAGTCAAGACTAAACTATGATGTTCAGGAATGCAGGTGAAAAGAAAAACAAAGAAATTGCTGTTGTACAGTCAGGGTAGTGGTCGCCTGGAGGAAGTTCCAAGGAGGAGGAAAGAGGGAGTTATTAGGAGAAGCACAAGGAGGTTTCTGGGCTGCTAGATACATTTTATTTCTTGATCTGGGTGGCATTCCCACCATAAATGCATTTCCTTTATGATAACTTTCAGCTGCGTAATCTTGTTTTGTGAAATTGTATGGATGGATGTTATTTTTCAAATGAAAAAAGATTTTTAATAAAAAATAAAGGATGCAATTACACAGCTAGCAGATAAAAGCCAACTTCCAAGAATTAACAGAATTTTAAAGTAACTTCCAAAAATGTAAAATATAATCACAGAAATTAAAAAAAAAAAGATAACACATTGTGGATGGGTTCAGCAGCAGATTAGATATGGCTGAAGAGAGTAGAAGTGAAGTGGAAGTCATATCTGATGAATTTATCCAGAATGCAGGAGAGAAGAAAAGAAGATGGAAAATATGAAGGGGAGATTCAGAGATACAGGAGGATACAGTGAGAGGATCTAATCTGTGTCTGTTTGGAATCTCTGAAGAAGAAAATTGTGAGAATTTATTTGGGAATGGCTACATACATTAAGAGAATTAGTACTAAGAAAATTTTACAAAACTGATGAAAAATATAAATCCACAGGTGCAGGAAGCATAACATATCCTACACCTAGATACATTATAGTGAAATTAAAGAATATCAACAACAAAGAGAATTTCTTGCAAAAACCCAGAGAGAGAGGAGAAAGCACCTTCAAAAGAAAGAGATAGAGACTTCTGAACAGCAATCAAAGCTACTGTGGTAGCCCCCAAAATGGCTTCCAGTAACCCTCACCTCATTTGTGCCTTTTTGTAGTCCCCTTCCACATGCATAGGGTTGGCCCTGTGTAGCCCATAGGATATTGAGGAAGTGATGATGTATGACTTCCAAAGCTAAAATATGAACAGCATTCATACTTCCACCTTGGTCTCTTGGATGGCACGTTCTGGAGGAAGTCAACCACTGCAGACGGGGAGTACTCAGTAGACCTGGGAAAGGTCCTTGTGGAGAGAAACTGAGGCCTCTACCCAATAGCCATGTGACTGGCCTATCCTGAAAGCAGATCTCCAGGCCTCTCAAACCTTCAGGCAATATCCAATCTCATGACAGACCTTGAGGCAGAACAGAACAGCCAAGCCACTCCCAAATTCCTTATCCACTGAAACCATCAAAAATTATCCTTGTGTTAAGCCACTAAGTTTTGATGCAGTTTGTTTTGCAGCAATAGATTCAATTCATTAGAATAATAGCTACTAACTTTTGAGAGAAAATAAATGCCAACATAAAATTGTATACTGAGCAAATCTGTTCCTCAAGGATAAAGGCAAAATAAAATCATTTCAAGATGAACAGAAATGAAAGGAGCTACACCTTCAGCCTGCTCTCATGGAATTCTCAACTATGTGCTTTGAGAAAAAGGAAAGTAATCCTGGAACAGTCCAGTGTGTGAGACGAAATGATGAACAAACAAAATAGTAATATATGGATGAATCCAAACAACCATTATCCATAAGATGATAAAACAATATCTAATTTGTGAGGTTAAAGAAAAAACTAAAACAGTCAACAATACTAAGTTAGAAAGGGATGATTAGAGTTAAAACATTCTGAAGTGTTTTTATTGCCTTGGAAGTAGTCAAATATTATTTAAGTCTATGTTAACTTAAATAGGCAGGTAACAGCTCAAGAGGAAGTGTTGAAGGAATAGAATCAGCATGTATATCCTCAAAAGACTAAAAATAGACTTACCATATGACTCAGCAATCCCACTCCTGGGCATATATTCAGAAGGAACCCTAATTCAGAGAGACACCTGCACCCTAATGTTCATAGCAGCACTATTTACAGTAGCCAAGATGTGGAAACAACCAATGTCCATCAACATATGACTGGATAAAGAAGTTGTGGTATATTTATACAATGGAATACTATTCAGCCATAAAAAATGACAACAGAATGCCATTTGCAGCAACATGGAGGTCCCTGGAGAATGTCATTCTAAGTGAAGTAAGCCAGAAAGAGAAAGAAGAATACCACATGATATCACTCATATGTGGAATCTAAAAAAAAAAGAAGAAGAAGACAAATGAACTTAAATATAAAACAGAAACAGACTCACAGACATAGAATACAAATTTGTGTTTGCCAGTGGGAAGGGGAGTGGGAAGGGACAGACTGGGAGTTCGAGATTTGTAGATACTGACAGGTATATATAGAATAGATAAACAAGTTTATACTGTATAGCACAGGGAAATATACACAAGATCTTATAGTAGCTCATGGTGAAAAAGAATATGAAAATGTATATATGTATATTCACGTACGACTGAAAATTGTGTTGTACACCAGAAATTTACACAACATTGTAAACTGACTGTAACTCAATAAAAAAACAATCAGCATGTAGAAATTTCAAGCCTGCATGGAGAAAAATCAATCAGTGGGGTGGATATTGGAACAAAAATCTCCATTTATAAAACAAGGCAAGAAAGTAGAAAAAAACAGCAAAATTGGTTAATGTGGAACATAAAATGATAGAAACAAGTCCAAATATATCAATAATTACAGTAAATACGTGGGGTCTTCTTATTGAGACAGGAGGGAAGGGGGCAAGTCATGGCCATTCAAGGAATGACACAGCAATTAACACCAAGATGGTGGAAGATTCAACTCCCAGTGGACCTTGAGCTTCAATATACACTCATTGTAATACAATCGCATGCTAAATGGCACTCCCACTGGTGCCAGGACAGTTTCAAGGCTGGCCATAAAAGGTCAAAAAGTGGGTGATGGCACAGTTCCTGGGACTCCCTGCCCCTTCCCCAAAGTAGCTGGAATAATTTCCCACGTGTTAGCATACAAAGCCACCAAGCCCATAAAAACTAACAACCCCACACACACCTCATGGCAATCCCCTTTTTCCTAGCCAACCCCGGGGCTCCACTCTCCCTTCTGAGTAAGATGGCCTGCATTCTTTATATGAAATGTGTATCTCCTAGGCCTTTCTCTTGCCTTCTGAGACAGCCCACGCTCTGCCTATGGTGTGTGCATCTCTCTGAATAAATCCACCTTCACTCTACTATGGCTCGCTCTTGAATTCTTTCCTGTGCAAAGCCAAGGATCATACTGGGATTTTTAAAAAGCCACAACTCCCAGCTCTATTCTGTTTTCAGGAAACACAGTAAAATAATGGAATGCAGGGAAGCTGAAAGCAAGAACACAGAGAGAGAGAGAGACGTCGGGCAAAGATTGGCCAAAAGAAAAATGATCTGCTTATGGGGATATCTGACTCTGAGCGAACACATGTCAGAGAGGCTCAGTACTGATGGGGAAAAGGCCTCACATGAGCTTGCCCAGCGGGAGCACGCACTCCTGCTGCAGAAATTGGTTCCCAGGTGCCAGCATCCCCCATAAAAATTCACCATCTCTTAAGCCATAAAACAATTCCTTACACATTTTTCAATACCATGTGTCATACAGACCACGGTCCCTGACTGTAGGACAATTCAATTAGAAGTTAATGCCACAAGATAGATTTTTAATCCCCATATCTTTGGAAAGAGAGGTTCTAAAGAACTTTAGCAAGGTGGCTGGATTTGAGACTAATATAAGGAGTTGTTTGGATTTTATACAGGGACAAACATTAGAAAATACTTTTGAAACAGAAACACCATGTACAGTAGCAACAACAACCATCAGAAAAAAAATATAGCTGGGAGTCAATCTAGAAAATGTGCAAAGCCTACATGTCATAAAATCATATCATAAATCACACCCACCTCCAAGAGAGTCAGACCAATGCAAGAGTGAGGCCGGAGGCTTCCCGGGAGCCACAGCCCCTCGAGGACCCCTCCCATGTGGCCACCAGGTGCAGAACGGTTGTCCTGAGTATAAGCCAACGTTGGGCCCCTGCTCCTGTGCTGCAGCTGGCGCTGGTGAGCTCGGTGTTTCCGCAGCCATCACCTGTCCATCTGACTCACCCACCCCAGCCTAGGCGCCCCAGGGCAGGGGCAGCGGACATTGAGAACAGGAGCTCACAGCTCTCTGAAGACCTGAGGGGTGGAGGACACTGTGGTCTATTTATAACAAGGTGGGCATTCTTGAATGTCGCGTGCTGGTGAAGGACACCTCCCCTACCCCATCCCCTCCACCAAACTGCCGGGGGCAAGAGGTTCTTGTCTTGTTGCAGAAAGAATTCAGAGACAAGATGCGGAGGCTAAGAAAGCAAAGCAAGGCTTTATTAAGGGGTAGGTAGTACGCTCTCAAGGAAAGAGCAGGCAGACCCAGGCGGGTGGCTGCCCCGCGTTTCCTTGGCAAACTCGTTACATGAGTGTAACATGAATGGGCAGAATATTCACTGGCGGGGAGGGGTCTAGGGTCGTCTTTCCTGATCTTCATCCCCGCCCCACCTTCCCAGGGTGGGCAGGAGGGACTTTCCATCCTTATTTAGTCTTGATCGGGAAGTTGGATGAGGTCGTAATGAACGATAGGTTACATTCGGATGGGGGTGTCATAAGCAAAGGTTACATTTGGACGGATGTCATAATGATTGAAAGGTTACATTTGGATGGTGGGGATTCCTCTCCTGTCCCGCCCTTCTGCCTCCAGGCCACTTATCAACCCAGAATGTATAGGTTTTTTCTCAGTCCAGAGGATCCTGTTTTTCTTGGTCTGTCCAAGGACTCCCATTGTTCACAAGATGTATGGTTTTCTGCCATTTGCCCATGTCCCCCTTTCTCTGCTCATATCTAGCTCCCTGCCTGCTCTAACAAAACCAACGTCAGGTGTGCCCTACAGACACAAGGAAAGGTCATCAGGCTTACTGAGCAAGCCGAAGGTCCTGGTCACGTTGCAGCCAGATTGCTCCCTGCCCACCATCCTCACACCTTCCCAGACGGCCACTGGGAAAGTTCTGGGTCCCAGGCCAGGGGTACCTCAAGGTGTTGGGCAGATGAGCCACCTGGGTGTGGGAGGGAGCTTGTCCAATTCCAGCTGGATACCCGGTGTTCAAGAACCACGCAGGTGGCAGGACCAAAACAGGGTTCCCCTCACAAATGGGGTGGGAGAATCACAGGGTGAAGGGTCCTCTGCAAGGCTGTGCTTGATGGGGACTGGGGAGGCGGGACATGGAGGCACCGGGAGGGGGGAGGAAGGGGAGGGGATCTGAGTCCACCCCTCCCTCTCTCTCTGGCCTCACCTCCACTCTGGCCCAGGCTGGCAGCTGTGCCTCTCTGAGCCCTTGGTGGGGACATGTGGAGGGCATCTGGGTGTCAGGGGCCTGGGGTGGCGGTACCTGCTGCCCCCCTTGCTCCCCTCCCAGGTTGTTCATCTCACACAGTGGTGTCAGAGTTGCGGGGCAGCCAGCAAGACTCTTGTTCCTCAGCAGTTCTCACAGCTCAGCAGAAGGGATGCTCTCAGGCCTCCACATTCCAAAAGTCAGACAGCCCTCCCGCCCCCAGGGAAGGATGGGGTGAACTTCGCAGCATTCAGCCTGAGGAATAACGTGGCCCCACATGCCAGCCTCGCCTGCACACACCTGCATCCTCACAGCCATGGCTCTGGGGGCCACCTGCCCATACCCCATAGGTGAGGAGACCCCACAGGGAGCCTGAACATGGCTTTGCCCTGACCTGTGTGTAGTGAGCTATTTTAACTTCTCTGAGGTTGCCTCCTCACCCATGAGATGGATCATGACATGCCGCCTTCCTGAACGGCACTCAGAGCCAGCGCCCATGGGTAGGGCCCCCTCCCCAGTCCCTGTCTGCTAAGCCCTACATTGGGCAGGGCTGGAAGGCCCCTTGGGCAGGTGTGTCCATCCTGGAGGCCCAGTTCCCAGGTAGACAAGAAGGTGTGGAGATGGAGCAGGAGATGAGGGCAGGAGATTCTATACCGGGCCCAGCACAGCCCATCTCAAGGCTTCCAGGAGGCCCAAGGGTTCAGCAGGGACAGTACCTGCCAGCTGACCTGGGTCAAGGGGAAGGCTGTGCCCTGTCACCCTCAGGGTCAAGGCTGTGACCGCATGAGGAGGCACCACCCCCTCCCTGCCTGCCAGGTGACAAGTTCCCAGGCCAGGCCGGCTCCTGCCCCTGGCTGGGGGCAGGACATGGAGACCGTGCCAGCCCAGACCTCCGTCCATCCTTTGGTTGTGCTGCCTGCCTGGGATTCCACCATGGCAGCCCCCTCCTGGAGTCAGTCCCGAGACATGTGTCATTTGGATCTCCTTCAGGGCCCATCACTTCTGCATGGATGGTCCCTCAGGCCAGCTCAGCTGGGGTCCCAAGTAGGGCCCCAGATCTCTGCTCCCCCTACCCAGCCAGGATCTGGTGTGTGGGATCCTGTGAAGAGGGCTCCTGTGAAGAGGGCTCCAGGGCACAGAAGCCTGATTTCCCCCTGGATTTAAGCAGGACACCCTCTTGGTCCCTGGTCAAGGCACCTCCTCTCCAAGGTTCTCCAGGGCCCCCTGGTCTTCAATCAAGGTGAAAGTTGCAGCTCAGGGCTGAACTGGCAGGCTGGGCCGCTGGCTGTGGCCCCATCCCGACACCGAGTCCCAACAGACCATAGAGAATATCTGGACCCTCACAGCCACTTCCGACTCCTGGCCCTGGCCCTGCTGCTCTGACCACCACTGCTGCTCCGATTGCCACGGGCCTTCGGGAGCCTCCGCCCCTCCCCATTCTTGGCACCCTTCCCCTCTGAAATCCCTTCTCCTGGCCCAGCCCCCTCCCCAGGACTGCTCCCCACCCAGCACCTTCCCTCATCCCATCCCTCCCCTTCCCCTCCTCCTCCCCCCGACCCCTACCTCTGAAAGCCCCTCACTTAGCCCCGCCCTGCTCCAGGGGATTCCCACCATCACCACTCCCCAACCCCCCTCAACCCCCCCCCCACCCCGGCCTTGGCTTTGAAATATCTTCCCCTCGACCCTCCCAGGCTCTCCCAGCCCAGTTCCGCTGGGAGCTGCCCGCTCTCTGCCCCAGAGGTGTTGGACAGAGAGGGTGTGGTTGCTGTGAGCAGGGTGGGCCTGGAGCTGCAGATTTAAAATTTAATGTATGTATTTGTGCAAACCGCAGGCAGTGTGCCTGCCGCTGTGGGTGCGTTGTCCTGCCAGCCCTTATTCTAAGGGAGTCCGTCCCAGAAAGGCGCCCGTACACCCCGAAGTGTGTGTGCGCGCTCTCTCTCCCATCTGCAAGTGAGTGACAGGAGGGGAGGCAGCAAATCGGGAGGCTGTCTTAGACCCCACCCGTTCACCCAAGGACGCCTCCCAGCTCAGCATTGCTGGGGTGCTGTATACTGCCATTGCTTAATAAGAGCTGGGGACTGACACCCCACTGTGGCCTTCAGAAGGGTGGGAGAGAAACCCTCACCCCAGGGAAATGGGGAGAGAGGGCAGCAGTGTTCCCTCGCCTACCCACTGGGCCTGGACTTTCCAACCCACCCTGTTTGTGTGTGTGTGTTCATGGAGTAGGGGGCTGTCTTCAACCCCTGACTGTTCCAAAACTTCTTTAAGAGAGAGGCCCATGTTAAGTGGTGCACCCCCAACCTACGTCCTGTTAAGGCCCACTCCCTGATCCACAGCCAAGGTCTCACTGACCACTGCGTCCTCAGGAACCCCAGGCAGCAGAGGTGGAGAGGGAGTGAGGGGAGGAAGGCAATGAGCTGCCTTTGACCAGGAGGACCAGGGATCTGAGTCCCTGCTTCTTTGAACAACGCCCCCAAACCCGCAGCCCCAATCCTGGCCGCGCTCTACCTTTCTGCCAGGCCCACAACCCCTACAGCAGAAGGCGAGACTCAAGCTGGAAGGTACTGCAAAGGTTCATGGGAGCGTGGGCTGCTCTGGGCTCCCACCCCGACTACCCAGGCCTCGCGGTCAGGGGGGGTCCTCTCAGGCTCCTCTTCCTCACTGGCCCAGGCACACCCAGGCCCCGCTGATCGCAAAACCAGGACTTCACCCGCCCCATGCTCCCCACCCGCTGCAACTCTCCACTTAGCTTAATGCCCAAAACAGACCACAGGCGCTTGGACGCCGGGGCCAGGACAGAACCCAAGAGTGGATCACATAATGTTCCTTCCCCCCATCTCCATCTCAGAGAGCCTCCAGTCAGCTAGGGTGGCCCTGACAGGGGGTGGGGGGCTGTTCTCGGGCTCCACCATCGCCCCAGCCCTGGCCAGAACTGGCAAAACCACAAACATACAGTTTTTAGGAAAAGCAGCCAATATTTCTGTATGGAATCACAGCCTCGGTTCCCGGCTCCCCCTACCTCGTGAAGATCTGTGGGATGCTCTCCCAGGGCAGAATGAGCCCAGCCCCTCTCCCTCCAGGATCAGGAGAGAACCTCCTACCCCATGAAGGCCTGGGAAAGGAGGGGACTGAGGACTGTTCGGCAGCTCAGGGAACATGCACAGGATGAGGAATGGGGGTGGGGGCCAGTGAGTGTTCAGGTCTGAAGGGTCTCAATGGCCTAGTCCTAGAGAGGAGGGGCTGACTGGGGCCCCCATAGGACCTCTCTCCCCTGGAGCCCCTTCTCCCAGGACTCTCCCCTCTTAGAAGCCCCACCCTCAGGGGTCCTGCCTTCGCCTCCCTCTCCGGGACCGGGGAGCCAGCCCAGCTCTCAGCTCCTAAGTGGGGCTCTCGGTTCTTTATGAGTCTCCCACCCCATAAAGGGATCACCTCTTTCAGCAGTCCAGAACCTCTGGAAGCAGCTGACAACAGCCCTGCAGGCCCGGCCAGGCCCCTGGCAGCCCCGGGGGGCTGGCTGGATGGGAGAGAAGCCGGTCCGAGTGTGGGAAATCTGGGCCCGTGACCCAGAGAAGCCCCACAGTTGCTCTGTCGCAGGTCGTGGTCACTCAGCAGGCCTGGTTCTGGTTGCTGCGGCCCCGGGGAGCTGCGGCCAACCTGGCCTTGAATGTGAGACAGCTGCGGCCCTGCCCTGCCTCCAGCCCTCCCACTGACCCCGAGGCAGGGCTGGACAGCTCCCCCCAAGCCCAGGCCCCTCCCAGGAATGTCCAGAGGGATCAGGTGGGGATTGACAGCAAATGCCTCTGATTAATAAAAGTTTGATGGGAATTTCATATGTTGACACAGATCCTAAACATTTTCCAGGAACATCTGGCAGAGGTGGAGCCCTGTTTACGCTCACAGTGAGAGTTCTTTTTCCAGGTCCACAGCCTGTTTCATTCCCTAGGCCCCAGAGGGTCTCTGGGTTGCCATCCACCGCCACTGTCTGGGCCCACCCCTTCCCCAGGAGCAGACAGTTACTGGAACGGGAGCCAGAATCCAGGCCCACCTCTGGGAGGGCCTCAGGGCCCAGTTTTCCCACTCAGCTCTGCCTGCCTCCTGCCTCCTCCCACCTGTGGGGGTGGGGAGTCCTTCCTGGGTGCCATCAGGCCCACAGGTGCGCAGCCTGGAGAGGGTGGAGGGGGGCAGCAGGGAGGGGGCTCCAGGCCTCCACTCTGTGGGTTGGGGTGGGCGATGGCCCCCTTTGGCCCTTTCCCACTGTGGCTGCCTCCAGCCTCACACAGGCACACACACACACACACACTCAACTCACACAGAGGCCTGGGGCTCCTGGGGTCCCTGTGGGTGGGCTCCAGAAAGACAGGGCAATGCACTACCTGAAGTGGTGACAGAAAAGGGCTGAACTCCAGGGACAGAGCGGACCCGGGGCAGCCTGGAGGCGAGAGGTCAGAGACAGGTTCCTGGAGGGGTCAGCACCACCCCAGCAGCGCTGGCTGACAGGCACCCTCGGCGCAGACTTCATTTGAGGGTATGTGGGGACTCAAACTGTTCTTATGACGAGTCCGGCTCCAACTAGATCTGTGCCAAGGGAGTGAGGGACAGGCAAGACTCACCCCGAAAGGTACATAGGCCTCGGCCCCTAATCCCAGGGCAGCACGTAGACGGTGAATGTGGAATCCTGGACTGAAGCCAGTGGGACTCACAGGCTCTAATCCCAGCCCTACCATCACCAGGGGGGCGTGTGTCAGCTGAGCACAGCCTGCCCCCTCCCCCCAGCTGCCCCATGCACCCGCGTGGCTCCTGTAGGAGCCACTGTTAATTTGTCTTTCTTCTTTCTTTTTAATAAAATGCAGCAGAATGGAGGCAGATGCCACATCCTATGTTCTTATAAAATGCATGTGTGTGCTGCAGGCAGGACGTTGGCTCCCCTCACCAGGCCACCAGCCCAGAGAGCTGCCCCCACTGTCCTGGGTTCCCGTGGATCTCAGGACTGGTCTTGGAGACCCCCCCCAGACACCTGCACATGGAGGCTAGGTCACTGGAGAGCACACTCGACTAGGAGGGGACAGATGGCAATGACTCCCTCCACTTGCGGCTTGCTCAGGAGCAAGGTGAGGCCCACCATCCTGCTCCCTGACGAGGTGTCCCTGTGGCCTGGGGCCCAGGCTTTGGCCCTGGGGCTCAGGGATTAATCTCACATCCCACTGGAGTGACTGGATGGGGAGGGGGCCCGTTCTCTGTGCCCTACTGCTGGGCTTGCTGTGTGGAGTGACGGTAGCATGTGCAGGCCTGAGTGGGGGTGTCTGGCTGCTGCCGGGGTGGCGTGGGACATGGTGGGAATGTGAGGCCTCCCTCAGATTGGGATGAGCGCCCCCCCCATTCTAAGCCTCAGCACCAAACATTTGCTCTGAATTACAGCCAACGTGTTTCATAATGTTTTATGCTCTTCCTGCAGAGCTAATCTCTGCTGCCTGTCCACACCCACCACACAGACATCCTCGGCCAATCCTGCGTGAACAGGCTCAGCCCAGCCCTCCCCACTTGGGCTCAGGAGACATGCCAGCCCCACTAAGCCTGGTGGTGCCCGGACTAGCTAGATGCGTGAGACTGCCTTAGACCCAGATGTCTCAGGCTCCAGGTGTCCGCAGCCCAGAAGCCCGCAACCTGGATGCCCGTGGCCCAAAGAACAGGAGGGCCCAGTGGGCGAAGAGTCTGGGGCTGGCTCTCCATCTCCACCTCGGCCTGGCTGCAGAGTTGCATTATCAGGTGTCGCCTTCAGCTGCCTGCCCCTATCTCCCCAGGAGCCTGTCCTTCCTCCAGTGCTGATAAGACCTCCTCTTCAGCGCTCAGCACAGATAGCTTATCTGTCAGCCCAGTATCCCCACCCGCCTACGCGTCCCCACATGCCCAGGAGCCTGGGAAGCTGGGGGCTGCACTCGGCATCTCACGCCGGGAACCTGTTCTCATCTCGTCCCCTCTGCACCCACCCCCCACCCCGAGGCCCGGCCACACTGCCTCTGAGGCCGGTTGTGTCCTGGCCAGTCTCCCGCCAGCTGGGCCAGAAACCACTTCTCTCCCTCACTTTCCCCCAAGCCACAGACCCTGACAGTTTGGCTGCTCCCAAGACCCCTACTCAGGGAAGGCCCATCCCAACTGCCGGCTCCCAAGACAGAACCGTCTACCCCAGCTTTCTCCCAGCTGGCGAGCCCCCTCCAGTCCTCGCCTGGGCCTGCCCTCTACGTCTCAGATTCCCCACCTCCACCCTGCTCTGTTTGCCTCCAGACTCCTTCCGAGCAGCACTGGAAAGTTTCCCTCGCTCTGTCACCTCCAAGCTCAACCCCAGCAGAACCCTGCCCTGCCCCACGCTCAGCCAAACTCACTTAAGAAATGTCAGTCCAACAGCCCTGCTGCCCCCTGGGTGGAGGGAGAGCGCGGGCTGTTTCTGATACCCAGAGTGGCTTCCATCCACTTCTTTCTGGTCCTCAGAAAGGACCCCTGGCCCCTCCTGATGGGAGAACCAAGGGACAGAGTGTCTGGGAGCGGGACTGCTGTCCCTGGGCCCTCCCCCTAACCCCTCAGCACCTCTCAGAGATGTTGGTCAGGGCCTCTTGCCAAGAATCCTCCAGGGACATCCTAATCTGCAGCCTGGTTACCAAGACCAGAGGCCCCAAAGTACCCCCCTTGGGTTCCTGATGAAGGTCGTTATCCCCCAAGGAGTAGGGTCACTGAGGAGATTCAGGTGGAGCCCACACCCTGGGATGCAGCGGTGAGCTCTCTCCACAGGAAAGTGTCTCCAGCATTCCCCTACCTGGGCCCCAGCCCCTCCATGTCTGCCTGTCAGTCTGGGGCTTCCACGTTTTCATTGGGAAAAGGTTCCCAACTGTCCTGCCTGGGGCCAGGGTCAGGACTGGGAAGAAATGAAGCATTTTCTAGGAGACTTTCTAGAGTTTACCTGGCCCTGAGTCACAGGTAAACCCTAGATGCCCTGCTCGGCATCCCCCTGGGTTCAGCCGCCTTCTCTTTTCACTACGCTATCTGTAACAAGCCTTCTCCCACGTGAAGGCAGCTGTTCTTCAAGGTGGGGGTTCTTTGAACTGCGAGCCAGGGGTGGCTACACAACCAGTCACTCCTGATGGGGTGAGCACTCCTGAGCCCCCTGGACCACCGGCTCTGGGGACGCCCGCCACTGGGCCACTCAGTCAGTGCTGTGGCAAGTCCCACGTGAGAGACACTGAGGCCCTGGCCACCAGCCCTCTCCAGCCCAGCAGTCACGAGGGGGCCCTCCTGGAGGACAGTCACTGGTGAGAGAACTGCCAGCCAGACTCCAAAAACAGGCAGTAGATGATTGGTAATTATTGTGTTGGTCACTCAGTTTGGGGCTGTTTCTTATCCGGAACACATCCCTCTAAAGCCACTGCCAGGTGGGTATGATCTGCCATCCCAGGGGTGAGTCACGCCAGGCCCACCAAGGCAAGCAGCACACGTGTGCACAGAGACCTCCATGGGCGGAGCTTCTAGGCCCCAGAGCTCTAGGTGTTGTACCCAGTCACCCCTCCGAGTGGCGGTAGTGAGGTGTGTTCACCTGTATCACAGCCAGGGTGTGACCCGAGGGCTCCCAAAGGGCGCAGAAGAGCTGTTTCCCAGGCAGAGAGAGGATGGAGAGTGGGGATGTAGCCACTGGGCAGGAGACTCAGAACTCAGCACTGGCCAGCGTGGCCCCTGACCCCCAGGGGCCCCCAGAAGGCGCAGAGGCAGGCAGGGCCATGGCATTCAGCAGCCCTGCGCTGGGGCTTCAGCCCAGTGCAGTCGGTCCCAGGGCAGCCTTCCGGGTCCACAGCTGGGGGGCAGATAAGGAGGGCCTGAGGCCTTGACCTGCCATGTGCACGACTGGGAAGGCCCAGTGGCCCTCAGGGCACCTCACCTGACAAAGATGCACATTCGTCCCTGCCTCCCTCTCCAGGATGGCTTCTCCAGGCTGCTAATTCAGAATTGGGGCATTACTCTCTCTCCAGCCACCCTCACCCTACCCACCCAATGCCAGCCCTGTGTGCAGATGGGAAAACTGAGGCCCAGGAAGCTAGTTAGGAGAGCCTGACTCCGTACGGTCTCTCGGAATGAGAAGACGCCCTGGAGCTTTGGGGAGCTTCCATCTATCTGTCTGTCCAGGGTAAAGTCTGTGGTCATGACCCTGGCAGCTGGGAGCTGCCTTGAGTCGGAGTCTTGTTTAGGTGGGGCAGGTGGAGAAGGTCAGTCCTGGGCCATCCAGACAGAGGCCTGCGGGGCTGCAGAACCTGGCCTGGAATGAACAGAAGACCCAGGCCTTTGCTCAGCCACACTTGCACACATTCGCACACTTAACACTCATACACTCATGCCCATGTATGCACTCACACAAGAAAACACAAACATTCACACATACACACACACCCAGGAGAACGCTCACACACTCATGCTCACATATGCACACACATACCTGGGCAAAACGCACACACACTCACGCACACACACACCCAGAGAGTGTACACTCATACATGGATGCACAAACACCCAGGAGAATATACCCCCCGCAGGAGAACACACACACTCACACACACACGCCCAGGAGACCACACATTAGCACACGCATGCGTGCAGGGCTGCCAAAGGCAGCACGGGCGTTCCCTCGGTTTCTGGCCTGGAGCTGGTGGAAGCTGTCACCAGTTGGTCCTTCTCCCTGCTCTTGAACTCAGGGAAGTTTTGTAGGCGGCCAGGCGGGGGGACAGGGGAAGGGAGCAGCCAGCAGACAGACCCTAGACCAGGCTCGAGGATCTTAAGTGCCAGCCCAAAGGCCTGGCTCCCTGGAGAGGTGGCCACCAGGTCAGCACACACGTGAGAGGTGCGGGTGGCCCCCTGCGTGTGCACACAGTGGACCCAGGGGCCTGATTTATGACAGGGCTCCCGCACATGTGTCAAAGGCACCATGTTAAGCACTGGCATAAAAATAATATATAGGTTACCGCAACGTTTTTATGACCTTCCCTGGCCCTGCCCTGGAATGCCGGGATCCAGCAGGTGAAATAACACACATGTCAGGGGCTACGCGGAACTGGGCGAGTGGGGAGCCTGGGCAGCCGGGACACTGAGGCTGGGCCCTCGTCCTCCTGCGGAGGCAGAACCAGGGTGGTGTCAGGCACTCACCTACAAGCCAGAGAACCTGCAGCTTGGATCAGGATGGTGCAGGGGTGCGCTGCGGGAGGGGGCTGCCCTCCACCCCCCCCCCCCAGTACGTGCTGTGGGCGGGCTGCAGAGGAAAAAGGTGCGTTAGAGGGGCCTGTGAGGGCTTCAGCCACTATGGGAACCAGAGGAGGATGAGCCCATGCAGGTAGCCTTGTCACAGGGAAGCATGGCCCTCGCGTTAGTGACAACCTCTGGCTGCAGCAGGGAGGGAGGGTGACATGGGTGATGGGGCAGCTGCAGGTGTCCTCCCCATGGGAACAGTGAAGATGTATCAGTCGGCTATGGTTAGGAGACAAGCATCCCTGGGTTGTCCCCATCGGGAGGGGCATCCCCACAGGGACAGGTCCCTCATCTGTGAGGCAGGAAGGTGCACAGTGTGTGAGCAAAGCCCTGAGAGCGCCTGGTCTTACGCTCATCTCACAGCATCATCTGTCTTGGTGTCTGAGCCAGTCCAGGTCCTGGAGCCCATAGGAGCTGCCCTTCCCCTGCAGGGCCAGGAGAGCCTGAAGACCTGGACTGGCAGCTGACAGGGTAGCAGCCCACATGCCCATCGCCCACGCTCCTGTGCCCACTCACCCACCTGCATGCTGCGCCCCTCTGGGCCTGGGGACCCCTCCTCTGAAGACTTCCTGAGCTGGCCAGGCTGCTGCCAGGTTCCAGCCCTACAGCCACGGGCAGAGTCTGGTCAGCTCTGGCCAGCTGTTCTGAGCTCACAATGGCCAGCAGAACCTGAATTTGGGGTGCTGCCCACAGCAGGGTCTCACACACTGGGAAACTCCTGCAAGGTTAGGGAGTTGGCCTGGATCACACAGGCAGTGGTGGGTCTGGGACAGAGGCTGGACCTCCTGCCAGGACCCACTTGGACCAGATGAGGGGCTAGCTCTGGAGGGACAAGGGAGTACCATGCACCCCAAGGACACACCCAGCCAGACGGCATGTGTCGGGGGCAGGCAGGGCTGGTGGTGACTGAGCAGGGCACAGCAGAAGTCTCTGGGGGTGGGGGGAGGATAAATGTGAGGGGTCCCATTCCCCTCACACAGAGGAAGGGACAGGCCAGGCAGGAGAATGTGGCCAGCAGGGGCAGGGTGTGCTCAAGAAGCAGCCCCTCACTCTGCCCCAAGACCCTCACTGGGGCTGGTTACAGATGGGCAGAGTCCAGGCTCCGGCCTCTACCTGGGAGGGGCCTGGCCTGGCATGGCCTTGGGGGGCCAGAAACCAACGGAACCCCCCATGAGATGGCTCTGACACCAGGCAAGTCCCTGGGGCCACAGCAGCCTGGGGCCACACACTACACACGAGCCCCCGAACTGCCGTGGTGTCCACCAATCCTGGTGCCCTTCAACCTCTGCCTGTTTAGGGGCCCCAGGACAGGGAGGCCTCTCTGAGTGTGAGGCACCATTAAGGAGACTGGTGGGGGGAATGGGGGTGCGGATCAGCCTGCCCCAGGCCACATCAGGCCTTGTGAGGGGTACCTCGTGAGGTGGTCTTGGTGGGGGTCCGAAACACCACAGGACCCAAGGGGACCAGAAGCTGGGGGGACCTGTGGGTGAGGCAGGCAAAGTCCAAGAGCCTCCAAGCCAGGGCAGGGGTCCATAAAAGTGGCTATGGGAGGGCCCTGGGGAGAGTCCACAGAAATGTGCATCGTCCTGCAGGAGGCAGAGTGCCACCTGCCTGGAAGGCGCCTTCACTTAGGCAACCTGAGATGCTCAGCAACCCCTCTTCCATGCCAGGCCTGTTGGTGTCCTGGGGCTGCAGCAGTGACAAAGCCAACTGGAACTTCTAGCCAAGATGGGGCGGGGCGGGGCCAGGCCAGACAAGGGGTCTAACAGCAGATATGGAATTAGGACATCTAATAAATGCCAAGGAGGAAAAATGTGCCTCTGCACCCACGTGGCCCACTGTGTTTCCCACAAATGCCACTGTTATATTTCAGGTCGCACACACCGTGCTCGACCCTCGCACCTCCCTGCCAGAGAATGGAGGCTCTCCCGTGAGAGCCCGGGGGGCTACGTGGCCTCTTGGACTTGGTGGGGGGCATGCTTGGGGCGACCCCTGAGATCAGGCACTGAAGGGGACACAGCCTCCACCTGGACCCTGTGCCCTCTCGCCCTCCCCCCCACCCCGGCCAGGACCCCCGCCATGCTGTGAGGAAGCCCAGGAGTGGGTGAGCCCCACAGGTCCCGGTCTGGCTTTCCAGTTCCTGCGGCCGATGATCGGTGCAGGGATTAGCTGTCCACCAACTCCTGCCCAGTCAAGAGCAAGTGGGGTTGCTGGGAGGGAGCAGCTGCGTTTTGAGGGTGGGGGTCACATAGCCCCTACCCCGGGCTGGATGGGCGGCAACAGGTGCTGGGCTCTGAGAAGGCCTTGCGCACCGCGGAGAGCGCGGGCCTGGACCTGAGCCTGGAGGCCACGGGCAGGGACTCAGAAAAGCGCTGTGGCTCTGATCCCAGCCAGCCAGAAAGGGGACTGAGGAGGAATTCCGGGAATCCACTGGGAGATGGCCTAAAGCTGAAAGAGGGGGAGGAAGGAGGCAGAGGGCATCACAGGGCTCCTGCGTGGCTTCTCCTAGTTCTCCAGGCTTTTCCGGCAGGCAGTGAAGGAATTTTCTTTTTCTGCTTTTTTGAAGTCAAGAGCTTGCGTCACATTTAGGACCAGGAATAAAAACAACCATTAACCCCTTAATGGCTCCCCGCCCTCAGGCGAAGGTCGAGATCCGGGTCTGGCTCCCAAAGCAAGGTGGCTGCTGCTGCCCTCAGGCTTCCTCTCTGTCCTTGCCCAGGTCTTGTGCCTTCTCCCCCAGGCCTCGCACTGGCCTCCAGGCATTGCCCCCATCCTGGGAGACTGGAGGATGGGGGTAGGACCCCCACAGAGGCCTGGGGGAGAGGGAGAAGTCCTGCCCCCGATGTGAGACTGAAACATGAGACATGCAGCCAGCATCCAGGAGTCAATGTGCGATAGGACAGGCGGCCTGAGGCCATATCTCAGAGCCCTGGGGCAAGCGTGTGGGGCCAGGACCCACCACGAGGCCAGGGATGCGCTCAGCGACTAGCTTAGCAAGCTCTCCACCAAGGGGTGTGGAAAGGGCAGTGGGCCCGGGGGCCATCAGAG
Organism: Camelus dromedarius; assembly: GCF_036321535.1. Taxonomy (NCBI): domain Eukaryota; kingdom Metazoa; phylum Chordata; class Mammalia; order Artiodactyla; family Camelidae; genus Camelus; species Camelus dromedarius. Next base: position 115,585,434 of record NC_087438.1, read on the forward strand.
GTCGCTGGGGTCTGTGTCATCAGAGATCTGTGTGCCTGGACCCAAGGAAGAACTTCCGTGACTCCAGCTCCTGAGCATGGCTTCTGGTTAGCCAGGCAGCCCCAGGACCCTCAGGCCCAGGAAGGAGAGAGTGATGTCCAGGAGACACAGCAGGGAAAGGCTGGCGGTGGGGGTGGGGGGTGGGGGTAGGGGGGCTGGTATCCCTCCCTGCAGAGACCAGGTGGTTACAAGGCCAAGACCTCGCTCAACATGCATGCTCCTTCATGAGTCAGACTGTGCCCCTCTGGGGTTTGATGCCGTGGGAGGAAGGTGAGTGAGTGTGCAGGGCATTCTCTCAGACCTGGGGGGAGAGAAGAAAGTAGCATTGCCCCCACACTGCAAAGGCCGTGAGCTGCCTCCCAGTGGTCCTGTCCTCCCAGGCTGCTGGGCAGTGGTTTGTCCTCAGCCCTGCCAGGTGGTCCCCATAAAGCTGGGAGAAGGGAAGAGGCCACATTCCGGCCCTGCTCCCCCCTTTCCTAGGTGAGCCCCGCTGAGCACACGCAGGCTCAGTGCGCAAGCCTGAATAAAGCGGCCAGGGCCGAAGCAAGCATTCCAGCCTCAGCGGCAGGAACCTCCACAAGGGACAGAGGCCGCCAGCAAGGGAGCCCTGAGGAAGGCATGTGATGAGCCCGAGCCCGTGGAGAGCATAGGGCAGCAGGGGGTTGAGCCCTGGGTCTCCCAGTCTGGCATTTGGGGCTTTCCAAGGACCCCTCCTCTCGGCCATGCTGACCCCCACAAAGCCAGGGGACATTGTCCCAGCCCAGCCAGCACCTCCTCCTGCAGGAACCGCTCTGACCACTTCCTCCTTGGAGCGGCCACTCAGAGGTAGGGGAGACCACTGAGGGTGCAAGGAGTCTATAATGTGGAGTCCGGGAGCCGGGAGGTGAAGCTGACCTAGGAGCCAGAGTTCGTGTTGGGACATGTAGGGAGTCCCCAGATGCCCACACTTCCAGACAAGGTTGAGGGGTCCTCCGGCATCAGGGCTGCTGGCACTGGTCCCCCTCTCCACTTACCCACCCCCAGGTCTGAAACAGTCACAATCTGGAAACAGTAAAGACAAAACACAAAAACAAGGTGAAAGAAACTGCTTACCCCTGGAGCATCTTGGACATGCTTCTCCTGGACATTACAAAAATAAACCCGTGCCTTTGAAACACGGCTTGGGGAGTAAAAGTTTTCCGTGTAAGAAGAGGAGAAAGGGGCAGCGTGGCTGCAGCCTAGAGGCTCAGGACAGGGCACGAGTCAGAGAGCCTGGGAGCACAGACGCCAGTGCCGGTACCCAGGGCGCATCCAGGGCACAGGGCGCCCGTGATCCACTCAGGACACAACGCACCACACGCACACATCTGCCCCCACGGGGAGCAGAGCCTGCAGCTGCATGCACACATGTGGGGCCCTTCTCTCTGCTAACAGATTGAGAGGGGGCCACACTCCCATGCTTATGACACATGGGTGTACAAAAGTCTGAGTGCACGTGCGCACCCGTCCAGGAGCCCACACCAGCCACCTTGGTGACTGGGGGCCCCCGGGAGCATGGAGGGCAGGAGAACCCTGGGGACCTAAGAAGGGAGGGAGGCCTGGCAGGAGCAGGAGGTGCAGGGGCAGGGTCCTTGGCCAGGCCTCTCACAAATGGTGCACCCACCCACCCTGGAGCCCCCACGGACCGGAGACCCAGAGGCCAGCTGTCACATAAGAGCCACCTCTCCTTTGCCTGTCATGCTGTGTTACCAGTCTTGGGCACAAGGTGCCCATTTCCCTCAGATGGACCACAGAATGGGGACACAGGCAGTTCCCCGGACCTGACTGCCTTTCTCCCAAATCCAGTTGGAATGGGCCATCCTTGCTGAGACCATCTTGGCCTAGGGGCCATGATCTGGGCCCCCAGCACCCCAGGCAGGGCCCGAGGCTCACCCCCACGGCCCCTCAGATTCCTGGATCTCAGCTTCCTCCAGTCTCAGCTGCCTTTCCTGGGAGGGGCTCTGTGGGCAGTGGTGGACACATGAGGCCGCGAGGAGAACCAGCCCAGGGCTCCGGGCCTCTGGTCCCTGGGCATTCTCAGCTCTGACGTGTTCCTGGCCAGGAGGGCACAGTCCAGCCGGGTCCCCAAGGCCTCATTTCTTACATTCCACCCAAAGGCCAGATCCGATAGGCAGGATTCTTCTAAGTGTGCCTGGGCCAGCCACCCTAGACCAGCCCCTGCTGGGAGTTTCAGTGGCCAAAGGCACTCAGTGTGCTGCTGCCCCCTAAGCCAAGTGCCCCAGAAGCAGTGTCTGAGCTGTCAGGTAGCACAAAGGACAAGACAAAGCATGTTTTCTAAAGATTGAGGTGAAAGGAAGGACATGGAAGGATTCTGAGCAGCCTTAGCATGCTCCCTCCCCTCCCCCAGCCTCAGCTTCCCCACCTGGGTGTCCTGCCATCCATCTGCTCAGTCGTTCATTCGTTCACTAAGTGGTTCATTCACTCGACCTCATGCCAGGCCCCAGGGGCTCAGACCCCAGCCTGCCCTGAAGGACCCACAGTCAGGCAGACCAGCAGGGACACATGGGGACAGGCCAGGAGAAGGTAGCATCCAGGGACCTACCAGCATCCAGGGGCAAGAGCCTTGGCCCTCCCTCTGGGGAGTGTTGTCAGAACAGGCAGCCCAGGCAAAGGGCATTTGAGATGGGCTTTGCAGCGCAAATAGGAGTTCACAAAGTTGAAAGGGTGCTCTGGGCAGTGGGGTCTGGAAGGAGGGCTCCAGAGTCCTGTGGCTGAAATCTGAGCCTGGGAAAAATGGTCAAGTCAGAGTGACCGTCAGAGGGGTCTAGGCAGCTCCTGAGGGTGGGAAGACGGGAAGGGTCTTCCCTTGAAGGCTCAAAAATAACCTTGCTTCCTCGTCTTCTCTTCCCCTGAAGCCGTGGCCCCTGGCCCACCCAGCCACACCACTCAGATGGACCAGCCCTCACCACAGCCCACAGGGGACACAGAGATGTTGCGTGATGTCATGGCCCTGCCCCACAGAGCCCTCCCCAGGTGTCCCACCCCATCACCCTTCTGCTCATGGGTGGACCTTCTGGGGACCACTGGGAGTCCAGGTGAGTCTCCTTGGCCTTTGGGGCAGCCTCAGGGATCCCAGCTCCTACAGAGCCCCCCAGTGCACTTGAGGGGGACCAAACAGAGTTCTGAGTCTCCCCTACATAGCCTGTCCGCTGGAGCCTCCCTCACCCTGAAAGTTTCAACGTCCTCACCCAGGAAATGAGCAGATGAAGGCCTCCACATGGGACCATGGAGAGGGCCACATGAGGTACCGGGTGTGGTGCCCATACCCCTTTCCTGTCCATCCCCCACCCGAGGCCCAAGCCCTCTTAGGAGGGTGGGTACACTGGCAGGGGCCCTGAACCGCTCCAAGTCAAGAAGCAACAGAGCCAACTCCGAGCTCACCCTCCCTTTTCATTTATTCCCTTTGGATTCATTTTCCTGGACAGAATAATACCAATTCTCAAGTATCAATGAACCACATTAATTTTTTTCTTTAAAAAGTACTGGAATTGGGGGGTGGGGTGGGCAGGCAGCACAGCACAGGAGGCTTCAACAGAACACCCGTGCTCCATGGCTAGGAACCGTGCAGAAGACAGAACACACAGCTCTCTGCATCCCCCGTCCTGGGCCCTCGTCAAAAGACAGGCTCTGACTACCAGGCCCGTAGGTGCCAAGCCCCTTGGTAAGGTCGATGTTCAGTCCACACTCTGAGCAGCAGGGGCCAGGGCAACACAAGTCCAGTATCGCTAGAGAAGATGGAGGTGGCTGGGCCAGGCCAGACAGGGCCCATGTCAATGCAGGAATTTAGCCCTCTCCTCGGGGTCCAAAGATGGCTGCTGCCCACTGACTCTCATGTCTCTATCCCAGGCCAGAAGAAGGCAATGAGGACAAAGGCCAGAATGGGTCACAGAGCCTTCCATCTCTCACAGAAGTTTCCCCCAGGCAGGCAGTTCTCCCCCTAACAGCTGCCTTCATCTCTTTGGCCACAGGGAACCCCCCAGGGACCCCATGGCTCAAGGTGGTGTGTATGGTGCTGCTCCTCAGTGAGGACCAGGGAAGACCAGGGCCAGGACTCAGAATGACATTGGGGTTCAGGGAGACGTCCCTGAGACACCTAAGTGAAAGATCAAAGCGGATGAAGAGGGAGGAGCATTGAACCAGGCCCCTCCCTAGGGAGTCTTTGGGGCCACAGACCTGGCAGAGTGCAGCCAAGTCCCGGACAGGAACTGTGGGAGGGCACGGGGACCTGGATTTCCTGGATTTGAGTGGAGCAGGGGCTGCGGGTGGGGATTTTCATCAAGCAGCCAAGAGGAAGGAGCACTCCAGTGTGGCCAGGCGGGGCAAGAGTTTGGCAAGACCACCCACTGGGTGCCCACGGCCATGGCAGACACCCCTAGTGGCAACTTGTGCTTTATCTGCTATTATACTGCCCTGGAAGCTGGACCCCAGGCTCCACGGGGACACACGACAGGAAGCCTGCTCACAGGCCTTGAGGCACCCACTGAGGTCCCCAGGGGCTGGAGCCAGGACCTGGGAGGAAAGAGGGAAGCAGGCTATGCAGGGCCAAGGCTGGTGTAGACATCCTTCTGCAGGCTCAGAGGCCCAAGCCTGGAGCAGGCACCATACTGGGTTTGCCACCAGGGGTCAGAGCAGTAGGCACCCCCAGGACTTATCACAATGCACAGGGGAGAGGGTCACAGTGCTGGACCCTGCTCTGATCACATAGCCCTGCAGTTTGAAGAGGGAGCCCTGGCCACGCATACTCCCTCTGCGGGTTACCCTCCCCAGCCTCGGAGGCCAAGGATGATGTGGGCCTGCCATGGCATGTTTGCATGCTGCTACTCAGGGCCAGCCAGATGCTAGGGATGAGGGCCTGCCAGCTACTGACTGGTTCCAAACCATCTGCCATGTGGTGGGAAACCCCTTATTTCCTGGGCTCAGGAGTGAAGGGCTGAGAGCAGGGAGAGGAAGAGGGGGGAACCTTCGAGTGGGGGCACACAGATGGATTAGAGTGTGGGGCTCAGCCCAGGACTCCGTGTCCAGCTGACCCTGCCCTTCCCCGCAGTCCCCACAGCCATGGGAAGCTCCCCACCCCCCAGAGCAGCACACGGTACTGGGGGAACCATCGCCCACTTCTGCTCAGCCAAGACCAGACTCACATGGGGTGAAGCTCAGGTAGAAGCAAGACCATGTCCTTCCTCAGGGCTGAGTGGTCCCCAGATAGGCTGTTCCCAAGGGCTCAGTGCCAGCCTCTTAGCAGTCCGGAAGATGAATGAACGAGTGGATGAACAAACAGATGAATGAAAGAATGGGTACACGGATGGGTGGACAAATGAACAAATGAGTAGGTAGATGAATGAGTGGACAAATGAGTGGGTGAATGAACAAATGAATGAAAAAAATGAGTGGATGATTGGATGAATAAATGAATGCATGAATGAATGAGCAAACGAACAAATGGATGAACAAAGGAATAGGGCATCTGCTCAGTGGGGGATAAAACATCTGCTCCTTAGCAAACGCCTTCTGGCACAAGGGGTCAGGGTGGCTTATAAGTGGGGTCCAGCAGGAAGCCCGGCTTCTTTTCTGAGGAGCACCCAGGGACACGCCCTGCCGGAGATTTGAGCCCCCACCTTCAGCCCAGGCCTCTTTCCTCCCAGCCCCAGACCCCTCCATGCACACCCGTGGGTCTCCTTCCTCACCCGCTGACCCTGAGTGGGGCGGCAGGAGGTAGCAGAGGCAACCATCACCAGCCCTGGGACTTCATGCGTGGCAAACCTCCCGGTGACTTATCTTCCCCACTTGTGAAGTGGGTCCAAGAAATTATCCTCCTCTGGGGTCGCCATAGGGCCTGAACAGGGTGGTGTGCACACACACAGCGCATGCACATAAGTACACACAGCCACACAGCCACACGCAGAATCGTGAAACTCTACACAGAACTACAAAGCCACACGTGGAACCGTGAAACCGTATACAGGACCACGACATTGCACATGACCACTCCCTTTGTCAGTCACGAGAACCTTGCACACAAACCACACATTCACATGCACACACATCAGAGAACTCAGTGTTCCTCAGCATCCAAGGCAGGGACCCAGCACAGCCCCAAAGAGTGTGGTCAGGTCTCCCAGTGTGTCCTGACCCAGCCAGTTCCCTCCGCTATGCCTTCCTGGGGCTCACCCCTCTGTGAGGTAGTTGGACTGTCTCTGTGATTCCCTCCTCCAGGAAGCCCTCTCTGATTGCCCAGGAGGAGGTGAGATCTGGGTCTCCCAGACGTAGGTGGCAGCAGTAACTAGTGTGGAACTGGGGTAATGAACCTGCCCCGGGCTGTGCAAGCAGCACCAAGGTTTCCCACCACCAACAGCTCAATAGAAGCATTCCTAGGGCCCTGCCCCAGGTAGACAGGGCTGCCCTGTGCCTTCATACAAGGTGGGCAAGGGGGTTCTCCAGGGGCCAGGATGCTGGACCAAGCAGTGTGTGGCCATCTGCTCTCTGAGGCAGACCGGGCTCTCAGGCCTCATGGCCTGTCCCCCAGAATCTCGGGATCTGAGCCGCCCAAAGATCTCTCCCCAACCTCAGGGCCAGCAGCGTGGGAGACAGAGCATCCCAAGGTTTTGGCCTCTCCACAGCTCCCATGGAGATGTAAATGAAGAGTGTGGGCCTGCCCAGAGGCAGAGGGAGCAGGCAATCTGACCCTGCCTTGCTGGCCCCTGCGCCGCTCAGCAGACAGAGCCAGCACAGAATCCCCTGCATCCACTGCTCCAGGACAGGGGTCCTCTGGGCTGCAGCCCCTTAGTTCCCCTCTGCAGGAGGACCCTCCCTCAGCAGCATCATAGGAGTCCACCAGGCCAAGGGGGACACTGGCTGAGCAGAGGCCCGGCTTATCTGGGGAGCCTTCCATCTGAGGGAGGACCTTGAGGTGACAGGAGAGACACCTAGGCTGCCACACATTGGGGAAAGGCATCCTTGAGCTGAAGGTGGGCCCAGAGAGGAGGCTAGAAGCAAGAACCTACTGGCACAGAGCTCAAAGAACAGCTTGCCCACCAGGGAGCTCCAGCCTGCATGGAGCCTGTGACAGAGGCCCCTCTGTCTGCAGTCATCCCAGATCTACTGACCACGTCCTGGGGCCCACGGCAAGCCAGGCCTGTGCACTGAGCAGAAGACAGATGGACAGTCAGATGGACCATTGTGTGATGAAGGCATGGTTTCTCTCTGGCCAAGTGTAGATGAGCAGGGTGTGCGGGGGTGTGGACTGGTAGGGGTGGGTGGATGAGCGAATGGGGTGGGGAGTGCGGTGTGACTTGGGGCAGCTAGCGGGTGGGAGCTGGGTAGCGGGTCGGGGTGGGGTGGGGGTGGTGTGTGGACAGATGAATGAATCGCTGGGAGATGGACAGATGGGGGCTGTTGGAGGTCCCCACTGTCTGGGAGCATCAAAGCTTCCACCGGGGGTTAGGCGGATGGTTGGGGGCACAAAGGCCCGTCCTTGTCCTCTCCAAGGGGCACAGATGCACCTGCCATCTCCCACCCTGTCTACCTCCAGCTCCTCTTGGAGTTTTTGGACCTATGTCAGTATCTGACTCACCATGCAGGTGCTCCTGCACACACGCATGCACACAGGCTGCTATGCGGCACGCACGGGCACATTCACATGTGTGCACAAAAGCTCTCACAGCACGTACACACAAGTACGCACACAGGCACACACAGGCACAGGCCCCCATTCCATCTCGGTCCACCACCCCGCTCCCAGACCCAGCCTCTTTGTCTGTTGCCTCCTCTGCCTGCCTTGGGGTCCCTGTCCCGCAAACTCTATGAGCATCTTTTGCACTAATTTCTGTGCCAGTACTCAGTACCATGGACTCTAGTGAGAGCGCGGAAGGCAGAGAAGGAGAGGGAGGAAAAGAGCCCCACAGGGGAGGGGGTCAGGCAGGGGAGGCCGCCAGCCTTCATCACCCACGTGCTGCACGAACAGACGGATCACAGGATGGCCCAGCCCCTGCCTGAGCCGCTAATGCAGGGAGACAAGTTGGGGGATAAAAGGACCCAGTCCTGGGTGGGAGGCAGGAGCATAGGGCCCTGGGGCTCCTCCTAGACCCATGAGTGACGGACAGACCTCATGAGTCCACTCTCCCAGCCCACCTCCTCAGGGGCCCCTCCCCACATCCCGATGAGGACCAGGCCACTGTCACCACCCTGTCACCTCGGCTTCCCCTGCTTATGCTTCCTGGGGCAGCACCACCTGGCCCATCATTTGCTTGCTCTGTCTGACTCTCCATCTCTCCCTCTCTCCCTATCTCTTTATTTCTCTCTCTCTCTCTCTCTCTCTCTGTCTCCCGAAATTCTCCTCCCCTCCTAAGGACCGTAGGGGAGGGGTGAAGAGTGGTGGCCCACAGGTCCACGTGATGCTCTGTTGTTGCCACAAATTTCCCTTTATCCAAGGTCCAGACCCCAGGCATTCAGCACAGAAGGAGGGCACAATCTGCCCTGAACACAAGGAACCCAAATTCCGCTCTGAGGGGGAAGGGCAGCTTTGCGCAGTGAGAGTATCTTAGCCAACGAAGTTTCTCCAAGGCGCTTTATTGCTAATTGAGTGGGAGGGGCAACAATCCACCCGCGGCTATGGAGAGGAGAGCCCCTCTGTGGTACCCCCACGCTGAGGCCACCCTCTCAACTGTGGGTTCCGTGACCCGAGAACACAAACATTATAGCCATCAGCACGGAGGGCACATGGGGTGACCACATGTCCTTGGTTCCCCCCTCCCAAGCGTCCTTGTGCCTGTGGGATCACCATCCTTGGCATTTTTCTTGAGTAACTTATTCCTTTGCTCCTGGGTCTCAGTCACTGTCTAGAATGTACCCGTGGTTGGGTCTGGCATGAGGCTAGTTGTCTGGTCTCCCGTTCTCTGAGTTGCCTCAGCTGATCACCACGGTCTTTGTTCAGTCGCATGTACCTGTGCCCTTGGGCCTCAGTTTTCACCTCTACAAAATGGGAACCGAAACCTCTGCTATGCAGCCTGGAGGGGGCCTAGTGGCAGCAGAGCAGTAAGAAGCACAAACCCTGCCAGGTGTGGCCAAATCTTGGGTGTCCTCAGGCACCAGGCCCCTCCTGGCCCCTCGCCAGCACCAGAGCCTCCTCACTCACATCCCCAACCTTCCCACCCCAGCCATGGCTAGTTACTCAAGGGTCTTGCTCAGCCTCTAGGCCCCTTACCTCTAGGCTGACTCTGAGAGTTAGGCTGGGAGTTCTGTGCACCCATTTATCCTTGTGCAGTTATAGAGCGCCAACAGTGTGCGGCCCTTCTCTCTGGGCTCACAGTCTAGGAGTCTGGCTGGGCATGGGGAGGACAGCAGGGGGCCTGGCCACCCTGGTGACCACCCCTCCCTCCCTCTTACAGGCCCTTGGAGAAGGTCTGGGGGCCAGGGCTGGAGCAGGCAGAGACACTCACCCTCCTGGTCCCCCTCTGTCCTGATGCACCGGCTGCGGGCTGCCTCTGTGTTTTCTTCTCCGCCTTCTGCACTCCAGGTGCACCCACACTTCCCCTGCTGGACCCCGCTCAGGGTGGGCCTGGTCCAGTCTTGGGCCCGCCTCGGCCCTCCTGGCCATCTCTGCTCCCCCTAGCTGGAGGAGGATGACCTCACCCCACCAGAATGCGGCAGCATGCAGTATTTACATAAACACTACCCCCCCCCCCCCCCCCGCCCCTGGCCCTGGAGCTGGAGTGTGGAAAAGCAGGCCGGCAATCTGTGGAGCTTCTCAGCCTCCCACCCACTCTGAGCTCCAGGCAGCCAGCCAAACCACTGTCCCTCTCTGAAGTTGCTTCTCAGGCTGTAAGTGGGGCCGACTAGGCTCCCCCCTTGCACAAGCCCAGCTGGAGAGGCACCCCAATGGGCAGAATGCCAGGATTCCCACCGGTCACCCTCACTCTCCTCCAGAGCCAGCACACCCTGACCCCAGAAAGGCCCCCTCTCCCTACAGGCTATCCTTGAGAGCCAGACAGACCCACCCCACTAAGAAATGTTCTCACTCAGACAGGCACGTTGGCCCAGGGCAGGCAGTCCAGGAAGGCTGCAGGAGGCGGCACCAGCCTTGAGTCTTACGTGATGGGATTTTGCCAAGCAGATGAGAGGGTGAGGAAGGTTCAGGCAGAATTCACAGGGCTTGAAGAGGTGCAGGCCACAGGAAAGGAGGGTACTGGCCACCAGGACCAGAGTACCAGGGCAGGCCTTAGGCTCCAGCTGGGTTTGGCCCCAGGCTGACCCATGGGGGAAGTGACAGCATTTGGAGCCTTGGGGAGAAGACTGGGTGGGGAGAAATTGTGGGAACCACCGTCACAGGTGCAGGTGGCCAGGGAGACTGGTGATGTGGGAGGGGCTGCCCAGGAGAGAAGACGGGTGAGCCTAGCTGGCGGACTCGTCATTCCAGCATCCCCAAGGAAAGGAATAAGAGAGTCAGAGCCGGGGGGAGCGTCCCTCGCCCTGCGACTGCTCCCCTTTGCTGACCCTTCCCGGCCACCATCCAGATCGGGACCCTTCTAGGATCTCACAGCACGTCACTCATCAGTTCCAAGCTGGTTCCTCTGCTCACTGGTTGCCATGACATTTGGTGCGGATGTTGGAGGGGGCAGCTCTGGGTGTTCCTGGCTGACACCACTCACCTGAGGTGGGGAGACCTGAGGGCCAGTCTGGGCCTGGGGGCTGAAGAGAGGAGGCATCCTCTGTCTTAAGCCTGGGTGGGTGGGGCTTTATGCTTAGCCAGCCCTTTGGTCCTCAGTTTCTCTACTCATGCACCGAGAAGGTTGGGAAAAACCCTCCTGCAGATCCAAGGCCAGGTGGGTAGGTAGAGGGCTCTCTTTGTCCTGGAATCCACAGAGGTGCTCTGAGGCAGGAGTCTTGGGCAGAAGTTGGAAGGGGAGCCGTCATCGCAGCCCCTGCCCTACACAACCTAAGGGAGCAAGACCCTCCCCCCGCCACCAGGGCTTCAGGAGCAGGGCAGCTGGGGCTGGGGGCATAGGGGACCTGAGGCTTTATGGAGCACGTGGAGGTCAGTCCTACCCCACCCACCCTCCACCTCCCCAAAGCCTCTGGGGTCTCGGACGCCACCCGGGAAAAGTGCAGATTCAGGAAAAGCTAGCTTCAGAGAACACAGCCTGTCCTTATGTCTGGGGATGTGCCCATTCCCCGGGTCTGGGGACACGGCCCTCCCTGCACTGGGGTGTGGTTGAGGGCCCCAGCTGTAATCAAGAGGGCAGACCAGTCCAGATCCCCAGCTGAGCCAGGAGCCAAGCCCCTTCCAGGCCATGACCAGGCAGCTCCCACCCTCAGGGCCTGGGGGACAGGGCGGGGAGGGGCAGGATTCAACCAGCATGCAGCTGGCTGGTCTGCGGGCTCTGCATTCCTAGCACCCATTGTGGCTGTCCCCCGCTGCAACCCCAGCTTCCACCCTTCTAGAACCTTCTGCCTCAGGCTGGGACTCACCCTCCTGGCATCCTGGACCCTGAAGCCGGCAGGGCGGGGCCCTTGCCTGACCTGCTGCCCTGGAAGGCCTTGCCACCCTAGCCCACAGCAGAAAGTGAGGGGCTCTGGGGCACTGTCCCTGCCAACAGCCCACCCTTAACACAGACCCAGCCTGGGAAGGTGCGTCACTGCCACCAGATGCGGTCCCCCAGGCTTTATCCAGCCGTGTGTGCAGGGCAGGCCAGGCACCTCGGGGGGCCCTCGAGAGGTACCCCGGCACACTCCAGCTGCATTCAGTCCTCCCTTCAGGCTTATGAAGGGGGCTGGGTAGGGGGGCTGGGACTCTCACAGCTGCCTCCCAACAGGAGGACCGGCTTCCACGGGGCCTGCCTGTCTTCTCTGAGTTTTATCAAAGTTTGAGCAAGAACTGAGCACCGCAGGTACCCGCTCAGTCCCTCCCTCCCAGCAGGGTCGGGGAGAGAGGAGGTGTGGCCCCAGTCCCCTCCCAGCCCTGAGGGGATGCAGGAATCCAGCCCAGCCTCAGCCACTGAGACATTCCCCAGCACGACAAATCACATACTTGGCAGAAATCAGACCCAAGCCACAGCCGAGGAGCACGTGGGCCCGGCCGCCTGGTAATAAGACCTTCACAGTCAGCCTCCGTGCTGTCTTCAGTGTCATATGTTCATCACATATGGCCCTGGTGAGCTATTTGGCTTGGAAACTGCCCCTCCCCTCAGGGCCACAGAAATGCCGCTGGCCGTGGCCACCATCACCAATTACCTGCCTAGTGTCCCTCCTCACTAGGGTAGGGGCTCGTTCCTTCCCTCCCATGTGCTGTTGGACCTCTGGGGAGTGTTCACCCTCTCTGCCCACACCACAGAAATGAGCTCTGGGACACAGAGGGGGTGGGTAAGGAGCAAACAACATGGCACCAGGACTGTGACTCTGATGCTGAATGGTGGCCAGGGTCAGGGCGACACTGCAAGGGCCCGCCCCTCCAGGACCACCACCCCTCCCCTGGGCAAGGACCCTTCTGAGGCTTCGTGAGCTGGGCGCCAGGACTCTGAGCTGGTGGGGCTGGGTCTTCGCTGCTTCTCCGTGCTGGTCCACACCATCCAGCCCCCGGGTAACCCTTAGCATGTGGCCCACAGGAGGGAAGGCAGGTTCCCCAACCCCAAATACTGGAAGTTTCCAGGCCCAGAGCCCCAGTGACCTGCTAGGAAGCACTGACATAACAGCAGCCCTGGCCCCATGTCCCTGTCCTCTCAGGCTCATGGCCCCGTGTCTCTGTGTCCCAGGTCCCTCTCAGCAATCTTAGCTCACTCACACACTCAAGTGCGCGCAGTCACACACACTCACACACACTTACCTACTCACAAATGTTCACAGGCTCACACACCAGCCCTCTACACCTCCCCTCCTCCTAACCTTCCCCGTCTCCCCCTCTCCCACCTTCCCCTCACCCCTCGCCCTCCCTCTCGCCCTGACCTCTTCTCCCCACAGCTGGGTCTGCCCAAACGTGCCACTGCCCGGCTTGCCCTTCAGACAGTCCTTGCCGCACCTGGACCAGCTCACTAGCCAGGGCAGGCCTCTCCCAGGTTGCCTGGCACCTATGCCCCCAGCCTAGCTGAAGGAAGCTCATGCTCCCCTTACCCATCACCCAGAGAGCTGAGTGCCCACCGCTGCCTTGCACAGGCTGGTACCCTCTAGGCTCGGCCTGGGGTTCCTTGGGCCTCATGTCCAGGCTCAGAGGATACCTGCCGGGGCCGTCTCAGGACCATCCAGTACAGAGTGATAGGATTAGAGTCATCGCCTCCAATTACAGAGGGCCTCCAGGAGTCAGCCCTGACCAGCCCCAAAGCCCCCACCACCCAGGGTGGCCCCAGATGACACCAGGGGCCTGCCTCTCCCCTCTCGCTCCTCGGTGAGCCGGGCCAGCTGCACTTGCAAAGTGGGGGCCTTGCTCACTCACTGCCCCTTCACCCCCGCTTGTTTCTGCTCCAGATTCCAGATGCCTCTGAAGCTGGGCCTGCTCCAAAGAAGGGCACCACTGGCGGGTGGGCAAGGGGCTCCAGCTCTGAGAAAGGAGCCCCTCCCCAAACCCTGCACCTGCTGGTCCACCTCAGCCCCTCACCCCCACAGCCAGCTCACAGCTGGCCACAGCCAGAAGCAGCCCCTGCTGAGACGTCCAGGGGCTCCCGTTCTCACTGGCCGCCGGGCCCTCACCCCTTGCACCCTCCGTGTCCACTGTTATAATCCCTCCATAGAGACCCCCTCAGTCCCTGCCCCGCAACAGGCCCACTGAGCCAGACCTCACCTCATCTGTCTGCACCTGGACAGCTGAGGTAAAAGCCACCGTGGGAGCCGGCTGGCACACCCCCACCTTACAGTGACTGGATCCCCATGGCCTGCAAGCTCCACTGTCTGCTCGCCTCCACCCTCCTGGCCCCGGGCTCTGTCTGCAGGGATGCCCTCTCTCCTGCACCATCAGTAGCTCTCTCTTGCTCCCTTGTTCCCTCTCATCCAGAACATGGTGTTGGAGCACCCTCTTCCTGTGCTCCTGTCTCCAGGCCACCTTTATGCTGAGTTTGCCCCAGTATGTGGTTATGGATATGGCTGTCCTGTGCCCATCTGTGTATTTTTAATTTACTTGAGTGGTACTGCATTTCGGATCTTGCTCTGCACTGACCGTTTCCTTCAGTTGTGTTTTTGGACCAGCCTGTGCTGTTATTTGGCTCAGTCTTGTGAGGACACGAGCTACCGGGCTTCGTGGCGCTGGCTCTCTGAGGACCTGCTCGGCAGAGCACAGACCAGAGAGGCAACACCGCCATTCACTCTCTGCGCCTGCAGTCACTGGCTCATCTGGGTTGTGACCAGGATTCAGATGTGAGTCCTGCCCTGCGGCGAGCAGGGATGGGAAGGGCGCCCTGCCAGGCACTCCGGGCATCTCCACACCCCCCACTGTAAGCCCGTTTCCTGCTGGGTCGTGTATTCCCTCAGGCACTGGCAGGGGCTCCTTCGCGGGCACCTCCTCCCCCGACTCACTTCGCAGGGACTGGCAGAAATACTTCCCCTCTGTGATCCATACCAGCAGTCTTTTTTTTCCCTTATGGTCTGTGCTCTTAGGATGTGTTCATAAAGTTTATCACATGTGTACTGTCCTCCATTAAGCCGATAGCTTTAGTTCTGCTGTTTTTGCATCATTAATTTCAGCATCTGCATATATCAGGGGCTCGACAGGTGTTGTGGAACGAGTGAGTGAGTGAATGAATGACTCTAAAGAAAAGGCCTCTGCGGCAGTGAGGTTTATGGAAATCTCATTTCATGGAGCTCTGACTTCGGGAGGAAAATGACAGAAAGTGAGTACATACAAATGTCGACGGTGATATCTCTGAGTGGGATGATTTTAGGAAATTATTTTTCTTCCTTATCGGTAACTTAGTTTCCAGGTATTCTACAGCTTGGCTGTATGTTAGTTTTTAATCAGAAAATGAATGTAACTTTTTAAAGGAAGGCTTTTTTTTTTGGAAAAAAGTGTGCCTGTTGAGAAGTTTTCCACATGCTCTAAAAGTGGTCCTTGTAGATCTAGACCCTTCTGTTAAACAGATACAAGTAAAAGTTGGTGCCATTAAAAAAAAAACAAAACAAAAAAGGGCGGGGGTGGGAAGGGACAGACTGGGAGTTCGAGGTTTGTAGATACTGACAGGCTTACATAGAACAGATAAGCAAGATTATACTGTACAGCACAGGGAAATGTATACAAGCTCTTGTGGTAGCTCACGGTGAAGAAGAATGTGACAATGAATATATGTATGTTCGTGTAACTGAAAAATTGTGCTCTACACTGGAAATTGACGCAACCTTGTAAACTGACCACAACTCAATAAAAAAAAAATTTAAAAGAAAAGAAAAGAAAAGAAAAGGCCTCTGGACTGCGCAACCCTCTCCCCTCTCTGCCCCTTCCCAGCCTGGCTCCCCGGGAGGTCTACATTCCTTACCCCCTGGCCCTCAACCTCTCCTGGGAAGCCCTTTGTGGCCAAATCCACCTGCATGTCCTTCCTTCCTTGTCTTGGTCACCTCAGAGTGTTGGTGAGATTGTCCATGCCTCCTTCACTTTCAGAATGACTTTTTGAGATGAAATTGATTAATGCAACTTGCTTTTTAAAATCAAGCAAAATTAAAATGTACCATGAGAGCAAATCCTTACCCCAGACTCCTTCACACAGAAGTAAACCTTGTTAACAGGAAGTGAGTTTTAATCCAGGCCTTTCCCAGGGATCACACCTGATCCAGGGATCAACACATAGGCAGAACTCTCTATGGTCTAATTACAGTGCTTTAAATCGATAGTGTTAACTGTGAAAAATGATTGTCTTTGAATTGTGTAAATGAAGAAAGATAGGAGGGCGGAAGGAGAGAGAGGGAGAGAGGAGGGAGGGAGGACGGAAGTGGAAAGAAGGAGGGATAGAGGAGGGGGGAGCAATGAGACTCCAGGATTTACTTGCTGAACTTGGGATAAATGTCTCTTCAACATTTGAGATATATACATGTTTGCAAACAGTCCTTCTAGGATTCAAAGAGAGAGCGTATGAGAAATAGGACATTGGGCTGGTTCCCGTTCAGCCAGCGCTGGTGTCTGAGAAGGGATCTGTCCCTCCTCCCGGCCCTCTCCTCTCCTCCAACTCCAGGTGTGCCCCCTGCAGCCTCCTGACTTGGTGATCGTTCAGCAGTTTGCCACAATTCCTTGTCTATAGTTCGGTGAGCTCAGAACTCATCCTCCCACCAACCCACATATTCTACCCCAAACTTCCCCTTTCTGAGCTCTGTAACCCCCCATTCATCTTTCCAGTGATGATCTAATCACCAGGAGAGGACCTGTTTTGCAATTTTTTTCACGAGGACCCACCTATCCTGAATTTCATCAATGCTGGGACATCTGCCACCTTTCTTCTTCCTTGCATCCCCAGCCCTGTTAATGCCCCTTGAGTCCCCTGCCCTTGCCCCAGCCATCCCTAGGCTCCCTCCCCACTGTCTGGATGGAGCCTTGGTCTCTGCATCCTCTGAACTGCTCTGTGCAGCCAGCACTTTAAATAATTTATGAGAAAGGGTGTATAACAAAGTGAACTTTCTGAGAAGTTGCCTGCCCCAAATACCTCTGTTTTGGTTTTCTTGTTTGGTTTTGGTTTTGGTTTTTTTGTGTTTTAATGCAAGCCTGGCTAGGTGTGGACTTCTAGGTTGGAGGTGACTATCCCTTGGAGCTTGCAAGGCATGGCTTCATTTTAGTTTAGCATCCCTTGTTGCTGATGATGTCCGAGATCTGTTCGATCTTCGGGGCTCTATGTGCACATGAGCTAGGAATGATCTGGGTAGCAGATAAAACTCAACCAATGGGAGCCTAAGCAAACAGACGTTAATTTTCTTAAATCACATGCACACAATAGAAACAGAAAAGGCAGTGCAGGGAGAGCAAGAGCCCTAAGGGCCACTGGAGACCTAAGCTTTTTCTTGTTTCATCCCTTCATCCTTCACGTGTGGCTTCTGTACTCATGATCCCAGAATGGCTGTGGCAACTCCTCCATCACATCCTGTGCTCGAGGCAGGAAAAGGATGGAAGGGTATATAGGGTGATGAGCAAAACAGGCACTCTCTCAGCAAGCTTTATCTTTTTATTAGAGAAAGGGCCCTCTCCACAGGAATTCATAACCACAACTCCAAAACTCAGGTGAATACCACAGCTGGAAGGTAGCCAAGGAGAAGCTGGCCTTTTTTTTTTTCTTTCTTTCTTTCTTTCTCACTAGATTTCGTGGGCTTTGTCTTTCAATTTTTTATTAAAAAAGAATTTTTATTCCACTAGCTCTATTTTCATTTCCAATAATTCACTTATCTTTTTTTGTTCCTTTTCCATAGATTTTATCTTCATTTTATGGTAACTCCTTCGCAAATCTTTCTAATGATATTAATGAGTCTATTTAAAACTCCTTTCTGTACCCTGAATTATTTCTGTTTCCTCTGATGTAATCTTTTTTTTTTTTGGTGTATCTCTCTAGAGTCCCCAGAGTGATTCCATGAACCCTTTCACTTCTGTCTAAAAACCCTGGAATCCAGAAAGCAAGGAACTCTGCATAGACTAGTAGGACAGAAAAGGCAACCTGGATGGGTCCTCCTGGCCAAATTGGGAAAAATGTGAGTATTCGAAGGGTAACAATGTCATTGCATTGTAACATTTTGAGTCAAAAAAAAAAAAAAAAAGAAAAGAAAAGAATCTGTGTGTTCTTGTTAATAATAAAAAGCAAACTGAAACTTGAGGAGGGCAATTTGCTTCACAGAACAACGACATGTAATAAATGCAGCAGGAATGGTAGAATTAGGAAATTGCCCTTTCACAAACACCAGTGCAGTCACTGCTTAGGGCAGAGCATCCCTGAGTCCTGGAACGATTGATGGAGTGGATTGCTCCCTGGTCACAGGAAGACTATGTGCCTGCACAGCGCAGAAAAAGGGCAGTTAACCACTTCGCCCATGACCCACCTCGGCGTCTCTGAAGGGGCAAACAGGTGTATTCTCGATGAGTCCTGGATCAGAAGACAAAAACCACAAACAGCCACGCAGTGACGTTGTTCCATCAATGTTGGATTGACCGTGTGAAGACGGTCAGGAGTAAGTGCCCGTGTTACTGGAAGATACACTGGAGAATACAGGGGGGAGGTGTCAGGATGACACCAGCTTACTCTCAAAGGGTAAAAATAGACGTGGCTGTTTTTAGAGAGTAGACAAAGCAAAGGTGACTAAATGAACAGTTGATGAATCGGTGCGGGATATGTGGGCAGTGACAGGGAGGCTACCAGATGTCCCCGTGACCCCTAGCTCTCGTGGCTTTACACTGCTACACCTGATAATTTGTTATGCGGCAGTAGATGACTGATGCTCATTGCAGGACGGTTACAAATTCTCTTTCAAAGTTGCAGGAAGAATCATGTGGCTAGTGCACAGTTGCTGTTGTGACAAAACCCACGCCGAGGCCTTGCTGCCTGGTCTTGGCCAGCCCTGCCCCCGGGCCCTGCCCCCACTCCAGACCTTGACCTGGTGGGTCCAGGTTCGGGACATCCCAGCATTTCCCACACAGGCTGTTCCATCTGCCTGGTGTGCTGGTCCTGTCTTCTCATCCTCCATGGCATCAGGGCCTCCCACTGCCCACTCCAGTACCATCAAACCCCAACCACCCCTGCGTTCTCCCACCTCAGCCCTCCTCCAACCCCTCCCTTGCCCTCCTTCTCCCTGGCCCCCTCCTTTCCCCTCCCCCCACTTCTTCCTCCTCTGCCCCCCTCTCTCTTGTCCCTTCCCCCTTCTCTTTCCTCTTTCCTATCTCCTTCTTCTCCCTCCCCTTGCTTTTCCCCTCCTTTGCTCTCCTTTCACTTTTCTCTCCCCCTCTCCCTCTTCCTTTCTCCCCTCCCCTCCTCTCCCTGCTCTAGGAGGTGGGCCTCTGGCTGCCCAGCTAATAACCACAGCAGGAGCCTCCCGGCTCTGCTCCCCAGCTCCAGCCGTTTCCATGGACGAGGGCCCACACAAACACAGGATGCTGCAGCTCCCCCTGCCAGCCCAGGACCCCCCACAGCACCGGGCTGGTGGCAGATGAGGTCATTGCCACAGGGGCCCCACAGGCCTGTTGGGGGGGACTGTTTGTTTGGCCTTGTTTCTGTGGCAACCTGCTAGACCCCTCCTTCACTCCATCCAAGGGGGCGTTTGCTGGTGCAGGGGACGAAGCTGCCCCTGAGCCCCCAGCTCCACCTCCAAGGTATACAGAGGGAAACTGAGGCCCAGGAGCCAGGCAGAGGCAAGATCATGCAGGACCAGGACACTTGTCCCCAGACCGGGGGCTCCCTCTGCCTGGGAGCTCAGGCGGATAGGCCAGGTGGCCCTACGCATGCACCCCATCGCCTGAGGTCCTGGCTGTGCCTAGCATCTGTCCTGCCTAGGGGTCAGGTCCCTGACTTACATTCTGGACAGTGAGCTGAGAGGGCCCTGTTCCAAGAGAGGAGCCCAAGAGAGGGCAGTGAGCTGGGAGGGGCCCAGGGGCAGGGCTGCTTCCTGAAGGAGCACAGTGACCAGACACTGGGGACGGGACCGTGGGCAGCCCAGGCGGGGAGGCACAGTCTGTCACAGGTTGAGGTGGCTCTATAGAGAGGGGGGTGGGGACAGGAAGCTTGAGGAGGAGCTGAGACGCAGCAGGTTGGCTCAAGGCAAGGCTGTATGTCCAGAGCACACAAGCCTATCACACACACGCTGTCACCACCGTCCTGTCTGTCCAGTGGCCTTTGCAGCAGCCAAGAGACCCCTTGGATGGGGTGGGGTAGGCTCAGGCCAAGGGCATCGAAACCCCCAGAGCAGCGCCAGGAATGGGGGCTGCGTGCCCCCCATGGTGGGGCCCAGGGGGCCCTGACCCACCTATATCCTCCTGGTTTTTAGCACCTCGGTGCTCTGGGCCTTCAGCCTTCCCGGGCCTTCAGCCTTCCCAGGCAGCCTCTTTCTTCCTCAGGGGCTGCTCGCTGAGCACCTGCCGGGTGTGGCTCAGCCAGGCCCTGATGAGGCAGTGAGTAGCAGTTCCTGCGGCTCCTGTGGTCCCAGGGCCCCCAGGGTCTCACAGCAAGGTGAAACAGGGCCCCACCGTCACTTGTCCAGGCTATCCAGCCATGAGGAGTTGGCCTCACTTTTTCCATCTCCCTCCCCCTCATCTTCCTCTCCATCCTCCCCCTCATCTTCCTTTGACTCCTCCCCCTTCTCCTCCTTCTCCCTTCCTCCCTTCTTCCTCCTAACCCCCTCCCCCTCTCCATCCTCTCCCTCCTCCCCCTCTGCCCCTCCTCCCCTTCCCCCTTTTCCCTCTTCTGCCCCCCTCCCCCTTCTCCTTCATCTGCCTCTCCACATCATCCTGTCTCTGAAGTCATCCTGGAAGGCAGGTGGGATCCAGCTGAATACCTTCCCAAATGTGCGGGCCCCGTCTGAGACGTTACCTAACCGCACCTTCTTACCTAATCCCCCAGCCATCTCCTGCCTCCGGTGCCTGCCCCCGCCCTGGCAGGGCTGGGCTGGGCTCCAGCCCAGACTTGCCTCTGGCCATCTGTGGTCCTGGGCTGCCTCCCCAGGATGTGGTCGGACAGGGAAAGCCTTCCCCTGCCTCAGGTTCTGGGCCGGGCCAGCAGGAGCTTGCCAGCTGGAGGAGGCCACAGACAGGGACAGGAGAGACCGCAGTCACTGGGCAAAGCGGGTGGCCAGAAAGGAGTAGAGTGACAGCCCAGCACTTTGTCCTCAGTGTGCACACACGTGCACACACGTGCACACGTACAGACACATGAATGCACGTGCATGTACACAGATACACCTGCATGTATACACGCGTGTGTGCAGACAGACACAGAGAACACAGGCACACATGCACACACACATGCACAGACACATGGACCCAGTCCCCCACGTGCTTACACACAGGCACACTCAGACACAGACGCACGTAAGATTAGCCCGGAGCACAAAGCAGATCCACCACACGTGGAACCCAGGACCGAGGGGAGACCTGGGTGCCCAGATAGGGACCCTGGGCAGAGGACTGCCTACTCAGGTGAGAGGAGGTCGGCCCTGGCAGGAAGCTCTACAAAGTCCTGACCAGTTGTCCCTCCTGGCCAGCCCCTTCTTTCCCTCTGCAGCCCCCACAGCCTACACCTGGATGGCTTTCAACTGCAATTTCAGCCACTGTCGCCCAGGAAGAATGGCACCATTCAGGCTGCCTGCTCCCTAGCTCAGGGCACAGACGCCCGGCACCTGCCTGGCCCTCAGTAGCAGGGCCCAGGGAGAAGAAGGCCTTGCTTCTCACAACGTGCAGTGAGGAGGAGCTGCCCCCATGGGCCCCCCAGGTGGCAGATGTCCCTGAGCTGCCCTCACCTGTGGATCCCAGTGCCTGGCTGAGGGACCTCTCGGAGCTGCCAGGTCACCTTCAGCCTGGCAAGGGTCTGGTGTCAGGAGATACTCTTCTGTCTCTAGAGGGAGTGTCCATGAGACCAGAAAGGGGCACGGTGGCTTTTCTGCCTGAGCCTGTTGATTAGGCAGATAATGCCACATTCCTCTGGTGTCAGCCCCTCTCCTGGGCATCCAGGGGGGCTTGGACAAGACCCGAGGTGGCAGGGAGGCGACCTCCCAGGAGAAGGGCCACCAGAGGTCCAGCAGGGCACATCACAGCTATGGAAGGACAGGACATAGGAGATGGACTCAAGGGAAGACAGAGGCCAGCAGGAAGGGCAGAGGGGCTGGGGACTGGGGACAAACTCGGTGGAGTGGGGGGGGATGTCGTGGCCAGAGAACTCTAGGCTCAGAGAAGGTGGACAGGCCATGTCGGGGACCAGCACCAGGATGAGGCACAAGGAACCTGCTTCTGGAAGAGGCTGCAGGCTCAGAGTGAGGGAGAGGAAGCTGGGGGTGTAGCAGGCATCCTGAGAGGGCACAGAGGGTGTACCCCGCCTAGCCAAGGGCCCCCCACACCCTGGGGTCACCTGCCTGCCTGGGCCAGGGAGAAGGTGACCACGGCAGGTGCCTAACACCCACACCGTGAGATGGGCTGCACCTCCGTCAGCCCAGAGGCCTCTCCCCACTGCCCCACAAAGGACATGGGCCTTCCTTGAGGTGATGAGGAAGAATTGCTCAAGAGACTGTTTTCATTCCTAATTGGTCAAGAAAAGGAGGTGTGCTCTGTCCTGCCCACCACAGGCCCTGGACCCACCCCTGCTCCCTTCCAACCCAGAGCACACTCTTTTCCCCACCTGGGCCCACCCCTTGCCCTAGGTCCTCCCACCCCTTGCCCTAGGTCCTCCCTCCCCTCGCCCTAGGTCCTCTGGACCGCAGTGGGTGGAGCTCCATCCCTCAAAGTTCACACCTACCTGAACCACAGGTTAGGACTACATATGGGAAAGGGTCTTGCAGAAATATTTAGTCACTTGAGTCAATGATCTCCAGATCAGGGCATCCTGTACTGTCTAGGTGGGCCCTATGTTCCACAACAGGTGTCCTCATAAGGGACAGCAGGGGAGAAGATCGAGAAGACATGGAGATGGCCACACGAAGATGGAGGCAGAGACAGGAGTGATGTGGCCACAAGCCTGGGCATGCCTGGGGCACCAGCAGCTGGAACAGGCAGAGAGGACCGTGCTGTCGAGCTTCCCGAGGGGACGCGGCCTGCCCACACCTTGATCTCAGACTTCTGGCCTCCAAAGCTGGGAGAGAACACGTTTCCGTTGCTGTTTAAGCTGCCACCCCGACCCTGTTTGTGGTCGATTGTTGTGGCTGCCCCTCGACTAATCCAGGGCACAAAGCCTCCCAGCTGTCTCCACGTTCCTGCTCCAGAGGGGAGTGGCACAGGGCCTTGACAGGCACTCTGGGAGAGACGAGGGTCCGGGGGCTTGCACAGACCTCCCTCGTAGCACCGTTTGGGGGTGTGCTAGACGGAGCTGGGCACGTGGGCCTCCAGTGCCAGCCTCGTGAGGGGATCCATGGGGCTGCTCAGTGCCTGGGGACCTTGGATGTGGCCTCTGCATGTGACAGCTGCTGCCTCTCCATGTGTTTACACGGAGCACTGCCCGCTCCCACCTCTGGGGAGGGCTGGGCTGGACTTGGGTCTGTGAGAGACCATTCTGCTCTGTGAAACCCTCTAATGTCCCTCGGCCCTCCTCCCTTCAGGCCTCCTCCTCCCCAGGACCAGCAGAACCCCTCTGAAGGCAGCCAGCTGAGATGGGGCTATAATTTAAAAATACATTTATTTAGTGTTTCCATTTGTTTCTGTTCTGTTACACAAGGCCGTTAAATAAATACATTCTCCAAGTCACTCGAGTACACATCTACTCGCTATACAGATGAGGTAGAGAAATTTATAGGCTCACACGAGGCTCTGAATGTTAAGTCCAGAGTCCCCGTGTGTGAATGCCCCTCTCCTCCCGCCCGCCGGGACCTGGCCAACCAAGCTCTGAGTCACGTCTGTGCACGCTGGGCAGAGAGCAGGTGGCCGGGACCGGCCTGGCCCTCAGCGTGGCTCTGCCCTGCGGCCCCCGCGCTGGGGTTGGGGGGGTGGGGGGGTCTGAACCCCACCACAGAACGTGTGTTCTCTTAGACATCCTCTGCTGAACAGAAGAGAAGCATGTTAAAAAGAGGCTCCATCAGCGGGAGTTGCTTCTTCGCTTAGCAAGACATTCTGATATATATTTACGTATAAACAAATCAGCCAGCAGACGTTTTCAATCTGCCTTGTTAAAAAAAAATACTTTTCTTAATATTTATGACATAGAGTTAAATGTGGTATTTGATTTAAAAAAAAAAAAAGAACCCTTCCTTTGACTTGCCGCCTTTCCAGACCCAGTAGTGACCGAGCTGCAGTCTTGTCATGGAAGAATGGCCAGCTCCGCGTGCTCCGGGGCCCCAGCGAGTGGGGGTGCTTGGAACAACTGAGATGCACCCTAGCCCGTCGCCACCCTCCCCAGCCAAGCGTGAAGGGAGCCCGCCCTGGCCACCTCCCAAGGGACATGCCTCGGCTGCACCGCTCTGGCAGCATGCAGGCGCTCAGGGGCTGTTCTCTGAACCACAGGAGAATAAACTTTACTATTTACACTATAAAACAGGGACAAAGAGACCCACATCCACATAAATAGGTTTTCTTTGCAAAACAGTCCCTAAGGTCCCCGAGGCCTCCCTGGACTCTGAGGAACCCCCTCACTCAGTAGTTCCCTCCTCCACGCTGCCACCCAGCTCTGGGCCTTCCCAGACCCCGGTCCACATCCCCTCAGAGCACAGCCATGGAGCTGAGCAGGACGGGCCTAGGGCTGAGGGCCCTGCCAACAGGGGAAGAAGAGCCCCACGCCTAGGAAGGGCACAGGGCAGGAGCCACACCCCAGCCAACCACTGACCATGCCAACATGGTACGCATAAGCCCCCACATCACACACGTGCACACATGTGCTCACGAACATGCATGCATGCACACATCACAGATGCTCACATGCACACGCATGAACGTGGTTGCACACATGCGTGCATTGACGCACGTGCATGCACACCCACACACAGGTATGCTCACGCATTCTCATGCATGCATACACATCACAGATGCAGACACCTACACGTGCTCATACACAAGCATGCATACACACCCATGCACACACACACATCACATACTCACCCACGTGCACTCATGCATGCACGCTTATGCATTCACACAAACATGCTCATGCACATACACGCCACATACTCATGCATGCAGTCACACACATGCACACGTGTGTGCACACACACTCAAACCAAATCAGGTCAGTGCTGGCCATCCTTTTCCCTCCCCTGCAACAAAAACCCAGCATGGCCTAGGAGAACAGCCTTCCATCTGCCAAATCATATTCCCCAGACTCTCTCGGCTCATGTCTGTCCCCACCCCAGCTCCCTCACAGTGACAGAGAGCAAGCTGTGCATTCTTCATGACATGAACCCTCCAAGGGGCTGGCCCTGCCCCTCCTGCCTCTGCTCACTCCTGTGGGAGAACAGGTCACCTTCTGCCACCCCCAGGATCTGCGCTGAGCAGTCTGAAGTGCGGCGCCATGTGCCCACAGGGTGCGGAGCAGGGCCCGCCCACTTCCCAGGCCAGCCTCACTGCGGGTAGCTGACACGAACCATGGGACCTGGATGCCAGAAACCCTAAGGGTGGTGGCCAGACACAGCTTGCTTCACTTCTTTATAAACAACAACGACCATGTCTCTCTTGATTTAGTGGTTTCAAACGACAAAGCAGATCAGGCAAACAGGTTCGGAGGGGGCGTGGAGGGGAGGGAGAAAGGGGTCCCCCAAGACCAGGCTCTGCCGAGAGGAACAGGAGCCATGGCCTGAGAGGCTGCAGGGACGGAGAAAATAATAATTATATATTAGTTAAATAAAAATAACTTAAAAGTCACTGATATCACTCCAAAGAGAAGTACTCGGTGTCAGAAGGGGCCAGCAGTATACCTCCCGCACCCGGGCGGCTGGGCACCTGCTTTCTCTCCTAGTGGTTTGCTCTCTAAGCCAGTGCTGGTGCGGGACAGCCCTCAGGCAGCCCACGCAGAGGCCACATGGTCACAAAGGCGTGCCCGCTGCTCCTCAGAGGGCACCCAGGACGGGAGGGGTACCGCACTGCGGGAACTGGTGACTTAGGGGGACACAGCTTGGAAAGCATCTGTGCAAAGCTCTCAGGTCACAGGGAGGGACAAGCAGAAAGGATGCGAAGGTCAGACTGGGCCTTTGAGATGAGGAGACAGAGGGTCAGAGATGGCCAACCCAGCCAGCCCCTAGGCCTCTGCCCTGCCTTAAACCCAGATGTGCTGGGGGCATCCAGGCCAGGGGCTCAACCCCTGCAGGTGGATGCCCCTCACACTGCACACACACTGCTGCACCCTAACAACAGCCTGGCCAGGCCCGGGGGCTCAGCCCCTGCGGGTGGACGCCCCTCACATTGCACACACTGCCTGCACCCCTGCCGCAGCCTGGCCAGGCCCGGGGGCTCAGCCCCTGCAGGTGTAGACCTCCTCGCGCTGGGTGCACTGCCTGCACCCCTGCCGCAGCCTGGCCAGGCCCCGGGGCTCAGCCCTTGCAGGTGTAGACCTCCTCGCGCTGGGTGCACTGCCTGCACTCCACGTAGCAGCACCAGCGCACCTGGCACTGGCAGGGCCGGGTCACCACTCGGCTCTGTGTGTTGTGGCCGCGCCCGCAGCAGATGCTCTCACAGTTCTTCTCGCGGTGGCACCTGCGGCCAGCAGTGCCCGGGGAGAAGCGGCCAGCCAGGCAGAAGCTGGGTGAGTCGTCCAGGTGCACTAGCTCCGGGGTGCGGGGTAGCGGGTCGCCGCCACCCGTCCCTGAGGCCCGGCCCCTTGGTGGTGAGATGGCGCCAGCCTCGCCGGTGGCCTCGTTGGTGGTGCTGCCCACCTTGAGCGCCGTCTCGTACTTGTGCTTCAGGCGCTTGCCCACCTCGTGGAAAGGCGCCAGCTGCCGCCAGCACGTCCTCACAGTGCACGAGCCTGACACGCCATGGCACTTGCACGTGGTCTCCACCCCGGCCTTGATCACCTGGTGGGAGGGAGGGAGGCGGGCATGA
Source organism: Camelus dromedarius (assembly GCF_036321535.1). Taxonomy (NCBI): domain Eukaryota; kingdom Metazoa; phylum Chordata; class Mammalia; order Artiodactyla; family Camelidae; genus Camelus; species Camelus dromedarius. Next base: position 115,612,093 of record NC_087438.1, read on the forward strand.
GGGCAGGCTCTGGGCAGACTGGAGACCAGTCCCCGAGGACAATCGTCTGAGGGGCTGGAACGGCCACTCACCCCAGGGCCAGACCTCATGTGCCTCTAGACAGGGGCCAAGGCCAGGGGTCACCACTGCTCATCAATTCCCTGGCTCACACACCTGTCCCTCCCTCTCTAAGCCACAGACAGCCCAGGACAGAAATCCCACAGGCAGTACCACACCTCCAGAGTGACCACTGCGGTAACCCAAACCCACCTCCTGCATCATCAAGGCCCTCCCTTCCCATCCCTGCATCCGGGGCTGCCTTCTGCAAGGGCAGGGCACGTCACCCCTCTGGCCCCGATGGCAACACCCTACCAGGACCTCATAGTCTGTTCTCAGCAGCTGCTTCCTTAAAAAGGTGAGGACAAGCAAGCTGGCTGGCCTGGTGGCAGAACTGGCCACCAGAATCTATGTCTGAGCTGACCCGTGTCCCTGCCTAAGCACAGGGACGAGATGCTACTACACGTGCAGGTGCTGCGGCCCCCACCCCGTCCAGCCCTGGTGAGAGCACCTTGGAGGGACAGAGAAAGCCTCCGGAGAGGCCCAGATGGGAGGGGGCTACACCCACCCCCACATGCAGGCAGGAGCACGCACATCACGGCCCAGCACTGACACTCCACCCTGGGTCTGGGAAGCTGCCTGAGACCCAGGCTGGGTCCTTCCCCTCCCAGGACTTGGGTTCCCACCTGCAAAACCGTGGAGTCAGGCCAGCTGCCCCACGGGGGCCTCCGGCCTGACTTCCCACACGGGGATCCCTAGAGGGACATGGGGAAGAAGAATGACAGGGGAAGGGGAGGTCCCTCTCCCAGTGGGCCCCAAGCCAGGCCTGAGCTCCCACACTGCCCCCAGGGAGAGTTGGCTCAAGGGGGATTAAGAAACATAGCTGCCCTCCAGCCAGGCAACAGAAGAGTCACATTTAATGATATTTTGCTGAGAAACCCGGACAAATTTAATTAAAATGCGGCTTACCCAGGCCCAGTGGAGCTAATGGAGCACTTTCATATTCTGACTTTTCATTAATAGCTTACAAAAGGGCAAGTGCAGAGGAAAAGAAAGGCCTTGCCTAGGGATTTAATCAGCCCGCACCCCTCCCCAGAGGGTGGAAGGAGGGGCAGAGCCCCCGTCGAAAAGGGGGAAATTGATTCTTTAATAAGCCTGCACCTCAGAACTCCAGCTTCTCAACAAAGAGGGGCTCAGAGTGGGGCTGGCATTAATTACCTCACCCCTCTTCTAGCCCCGGGGCCGAGGCTCCACATCCCACGGGGCTGCAGCAGGTCCCCCTCCCAGCCCCTGACGGTCCCACCGCCCAAGCTGAGCCTTGGAAGGCGTCTGATGGCCCATGTCGTGCAGGGACTAAGAGGCTGGGGTGCTCTCTCCGCAGTGAAGGTGATGGGGCCCGATGCCCCCTCCAGTGGTGTGGACCCAGGAGCCGAGGGCTGGCGGGCAGGGTACCGCTGGCCCAGTCATGCTTGCCACCAGCAGCTCCCAGAACGGCCCAGCCAGAGAGCTGAAATGGTCCTTCTCACCTGGAGTCTTTTGTTTCAGTTTCCCTCAGAACAAAGTCCTGGCCATGGACAAGGCCCCTGAGGTAGAAGCAGCCTCCCCAGCTTGGGCCAGCCACACCCCGAGCCCTTCCCTGGGAGCCCTGAGCCACACTTCCCAGGCTGCCGCCCAGCTGGGCCGCTGGTAATGGGGCTGCCCACCCCTCAGCGCTGGGAGGTAGGGCCCAGTCTGCTGACCCCCTTGTTATATGCTGCCCAGCAGGGAGATCCTCCCCGTGGCCTTGACCACCCAGGACCAGACGCAGACCCACCTGCCTCCTCCCCAGCCTGCAACAAGTAGGCCTTCTGGGTTCACACAACCGTGAGAGACCATGGGGCGCCCCTCCACGGGGCACCACAGGGCACCCCATCACAACTAGCACCCCTGCCTATCTGGCAAAAAATGAGCCTTGTAAGCAGGAGGACTGGAGGCCCTGGCTGTCACCACGTGGCTGGGAACAGAGACACAGAGGCAGCTGCCTCCACCTCCTCCCAGCCCCCCAGCCCTCTCCGCCACCAGTGCCCTTCCCGCAGCCCCTGTGCCCCACCCCTTACACACATCCGGCCCCACCCACCTCTCTGCCCCTTCCCACCCCGCGCCCCGCCCCGCTTGCCTTCACACCCACGAGGTTGTTGTGGAAGTCCACACGGGCTCGCAGATCCTTGCTCGACCGCCGGCCCAGGAACTCCTTGACGAACTTGCTGCTGTACTTGAGGTTGTCCCCGCAGCCACCCCACTGCCAGGCCTCCCGGTTCTCCAGGTCAGGGGCCTCATCACAAGTGCAGCGCTCCATGCGGCCTGCACTGCACGCCTTGGCCAGCGCATGGGTCAGGCCCGCGGAGGAGATGGCATAGAGGAAGGCAGTCTCCTTGAAGCCTGGGGGAGCAGGGTTGGGAGGTGGGGTGTCAGCAGGGCAGAGTAGCCTCCATCCCATTCAGGTGCAGCCAAACCATCTCAAGCACATATTCCAGATAGAGCAGGGTCCTCAGGGAAGGGGGTTTCTGGTGTGCTTCACACAGGAAGGGGCATACCTGCCGCGGCTGACATGCGCACCTGAGGGTAGGAGGCACTCTTTTGTGCCCTGAACATAGGCCTGGTCAGGTGCGGGAGAGAACCCAGAGTGTACTGTAGCCATGGCTGTGTCCAGTGATCAGAGACCCCATCCATCTGGTTCTCCAACCTACTAGACTGGCCAGGGGCCCTCTCTGAGCCCTGCCATGCCCTGGGCCTCAGGTCTCCAGTTTTTAATCAGGCTGTGAGGAGACTCAGATGAGAGTCCCTCTCAGCACCTTCAAGTGGAAGGAGACACGAGACAGGAGACTCTGTGCTCAAGACCGAGGCACCAGCTGAACCCGTGCTCCTGTGCCCAAGCACTGGGCCTCAGCCACTGCTGTAGCGAGAGCCATCAGAGCTGCCCAGATGTGCCTTGCGCCACCAGCAACTGCTCCACACACGTGTGAGGCGGGACCAGGCACGGGGAGAGGGCGGGAGGGAAAGGATGGAACCATGGGGAAGAGAGAGGGGAGCAGTGGGGTCAAATCCCACCCGCAGTCCCAGTCTCGCGGAACTCAGCGGAGGTGATGCGGAGGGATGCACACCAGGGCTAGGCGGCCCTGCCTCCCCGCCCCTGCCCGGTGTCCCAGCGCACTCACCGCGCTTGAGCAGGCTGGCCCGGTAGCGGCCCTCCAGGGTGCAGTTCCAGCGCTCAAAGCGGAACTGGTACTGGCACTCGAGGGCGCTCATGCTGACCGCCTCCACCAGCGTCTCGGCCACGCCCGGGTCCCGGCGGCACATGCGCCGCTGCTTGCGCTCCAGCTTCAGTCGGTCGCACGCCTTATAGTGCGCCTGCGCGGCTGCTTCCGGCTCCAGGGTCAGCGGGAGGATGGTCAAGGGCTCGCTGCCCGTCAGCCTGGGCAGAGAGAGGCCAGAGTGAGGCCGGCCCCCGGGGCAGGAGGCGGCGGGGGCTGGGCGAGGGCGCGGGCGCAGGCGCAAGGGAGGAGCCAGCCCAATTGGAAGGCATGGTGAGAACTGAACGGGGGCCCCAGCGGCCCCATGTCGGGGGCACGAGGGGGCAGCAGGCCCAGGGGCAAGTACAGAAAAGCCACAGAGAACCTGGCAGGGGTGGGGTGGTGAGAAGGCCGTGGGACCCTTGCCCACCAGGAATCCTCTCTGCATCTGCCTGCCCCCATACCCAACTGGCCACTCCACACCCTGCCCTGCCAACTGCATGCCCTGGGTTCTCTCACTGTCTGCCCGGTGAGCGTGCCTCAAGCATCCACATGGCTACTGACGCCTCCCCAACAACTCCCTTCAGACAGGCATACCCCTGCCTCACTGCCTGGCTCTGATGATAGGGAAAGGGACAGATAGGAACCCCTCCCCAACACACACCCAGGAGGGCTGCCCAGCCCAGGGTGTTGGCCAAGGGCACAGACAACCAAGGGCAGGGAGGGGACAGAGCAGCCCCAGGCCACACGAAGCGCACATCCACCACAACCCCCCCACTCCCATGTCTGTTTACCCAGCTTGCTCTAGGGCCCCCACCCTCTGCCATCCCCAGCTAGGGGTGCCCCCGTCATGGCCCTGTGGTTCCCTGAGGAAGGCCTTGGCTCACCCCATCCTCCTGCAGCCTGTGCAGACGGCCCCAATGGCCCCGATGGTATCTCCTAGGACAACGGTACCAGAAAGGGCCTCCCAGGGAAGTGGGCTCCTGGTTCTTCTCCACCCCTTCTCTTGACTGAGCCAAGGCCCTGGCCTAGGTTGGTCGCCACTGTCTGGCCTGCCTGCCCCACTTCCGTATCACCTGCTCCATCCAGGGACTGACAGGCCCTGGCCTTCTTCCTGTTCTGGGCTCAGAACCAGGAGGTCTCAGTGTCCCTGACAGACAACTGCACATCTGGACTCCAGGCACACCCATGCCCAGCCCCAGCCAGACCTTCAGCCCTCCAGAGAGGAAGGTGTCCATCTGGACATGGGTGGGGCGCAGAGCCCACTGGAGCATCACTGGAAACAAGCTCCTCCTACCCTCAAACCCAGCCAGCCCACAGGAATCAGGGGTGCCAGGAGTCCACAGGTACTGGAGCCCTAAAATGTGCCCCATCTTTCTTCAAGAGCCTCCTCAGTGGCACGATGGCCACGGGGCTGACATGGAGCTGCAGCTTTCTGCAGGGGAAGAGATACAGGCGGGGCCTTGGAGAAGCCCACCCTCTAGCAGACTCCAGCAGTAACGCTGCAGCTGGAGGCTTCTCTAGAGACACCCTGGGTACCATCTTCTGAAGCTGCATGCACACAAACCCCCAGCATGCTCTGCCCTGCCTGGGGAAAGGGGGGACATTGCTACATCTACCCTGGCAAGGGTGGGAGCTGTGCAGGGCAGAATCAGCCCTGCCCTGCAGCCCCCAGCCCCTGAACGAGCTGCACCCTGTCTCACCCTCGCTGATCAGCTCCCTGAGGACAAGAAAGCAAGGCGCTGAGGCTCAGGAACCAGGCTGACCAGAGACCCAGGCAGCAGCTGGGCAAGGAGGAATGCCAGGGCAGACTGTCAGGCCTAGGGGTGCAGAGCAAAAAGGACCACCCCCCGCCCCTCCACACTCAGGTGCAGCGTGAGTGGCAGCTGGATAGAAGCAAGGCCACAGTGGGCACCCTGAGAAGATCCATGCCCTGTTCCCTAGGGGCTCAGAGCCGGGGCAGCAGCAGCAGGGTGTGCAGGAGCAGAGGCAGCAACAGCCCCCAGCCCTGAGACCAACGGTGTGGGAGAGCAGAGCCCACAGTGGAGTCCCCGCCAGCTCAAGACCACGCAGCCATCACTGCAGGGCCTGTGCCCTTCTCCCTAAGCAACACTCCGAACCAGGAGGGTCCCCAGGGGTGTGCTGGGAGGCCAGTGTGGGCACAGACTAGAGGAGAAGTCCCAAAGGTCCCTTGTGGGTCACTGAGCGGTGGGGATGCAGAGGTCGCAAGGCCTGCGGGGAGAGGACACATGCGCTTAGAGCCGGGACGATGAGCTGGAGAGGCCGTGGTGCATGCCAGGCCCAGGCCCTGGTTACCTGCACCCCTAACCTAAGGTTAGGACTTCATGCTTAAGGGCAGGGGCCGACACCGAGTAGCTTTATGGACTTGCAGGCCTCCTGCCTGAGGACAGCTGCTGAGCCGAGGCAGGGAGCGGGCAGGGGCCCGAGGACCCCGTGCTGGAGGCCGGAAGAGCTACGCTCCCCACACAAAGGCAGCTCACACGGTGGAGACTTGTCCCCAGACAGGAATGTCAACAGCTGTGCCCGGAACTGCGTGCCATGCAGCTAAAGCACCGTAGCCTCCAACCTGCACACCCCCCAGACTGGATTCTCCAAGTTAATTGAGCTCTGGGCTAGTGCCGAAACATTCCGGCATCCAAGAGGGCCCCCTGCTGTGAGCCTATCCTGGGGGGACCTGGGGCCAGGCTGGAAAGGGCAGCTGTGGGTGTGGACGAGGGGGCTGGATGGCAGGTGATGCTGCCCCCCTCCCTGGCCTGCCTGGAGGCATCGGGGCTGCCTGTGTCCAAATTCTGCACATGGGGGCTGAGGACAGCCCCCCACCAACTGAGGGCCAGCCTGTGTCCACACTGCAGATGGGGAGCTGATCCGGGGGTCCCCACACACCCAGGACCAGCCTGCATAGCTACAGGTACCTTTAGTCCCACCGGCCTCAGCATGTCCACCCAGGGTTCAGAGGCAGCTGTGTAAATGCAGCCATGGGCAAGCTGAGTCTGCCCTGACGCCAGGTGGGGTCTACCTCTGTTCTGGGCTAAGGGGTGTGGAGGAACAGTCAGCGCAAGTCCAGAAATGCCCAGCTGACAGCCATGTGGCCCATGGCTGAGGCCTGAGGCCCAAGGACCACAGGCCTTTCCCCTGAGCCATCGCTCAGCTCCCATGGTAGGCATGAGGCTGGAACCCGAGGGGGCCGGACTGCTCCACCTCCCTGGCATCTCTCATCCCAAGGTGACTCCTTCCCACATCTCTTTTACAAAGGCCCAGCTGTCCTCTGCCCCAAGCCCCCTTAACAGTCCAGGTGGGCTCAGTGCAGCCAAGCCGGGACTGAGGCCTGGGGTGCAGTGACAGAGGACAGACCCTCACGGAGGTGCCAGGAGGGGAGACAATGCACAGGATACAGGGAACAGGGAGGGTGTCAGGGGGGCCTGGGCTCAGTGGGGGAGGCCCCAGGGACAGGAGACAGGTCTGCCAGGACAGAAACCCTGATACAAGGAGAAACCCACAGAAGTATCAGAAAAAAGATGAGAGGTTCATAAAACAGTTTTAGAATCAGGAAGGCTTTTATCAGAGTGACTCAGAATCCAGAAAGCCTTAAATATTTTTAAAAATCGACTATCTAAAAGTGTAAGAGTCTCTGCACAGCAAAAAGCAGCAGAGTCAAAAGACTAATAGATAAAGGTCAGGAGAAATGCTGCAATTTGAATCCCAGGCCAAGGGCAGGCTTTCTTTGCTTGTGTGCAGGCGTGTGCACGTGGGCACACGTGCACGTGTGTATGTCCATGTGTGGACGCAGGTGTATCTTTTCCTCTAGATCAATAACAAAAGAATCAGCTGTTAAGTGGACACAGGACACTAACACACAGTTCAAGGGAAGGAAATATAGCTGGCTGTTAAAACCTGATTTGCGTTTCACTCAAAAAAAGAACGCAAACTAAAACTATATTGATTAAGGTTAAGGTTATTTTTCATTCATCAGATGAGTGCAAGTCGGTGTCTGATAAGGTTGCTGTCAGTGACACAGAGAAAGAGATGTCCTCCATGGCTGAAATCTGGACTGACATATCCGTAAAAATTCCCCCACCACTTCTCTTTCTAGAAATACAGACCACAGGTATATTCTCTTAAAATGAACAAGTATACGTCACTCACGTGTTACCCAACGCAACGCTGTCATACAAACACACAGAAGCACTGTTTGTTATTCAAAAAGACTGGAGATTCATAGAATACAGACTTGTGGTTGCCACGGGGGAGGCGGGTGGGAAGGATCAAGATTTGCAGATACGACTGGTATATATAAAATAAACAAGTTTAAACTTTGTAGCACAGGGAAATATACTCAATTTCTTGTAGTATCTCATGGTGAAAAAGAATATGAAAATGAATATATGTATGTTCACGTATGACTGAAGCATTGTGCTGTACACCAAAAATTGACACAACATTGTAAACTGACTATAATTCAATATAAAAAAAAAAAAAGACTGGTGACTGGCTGAATACACGGGGTCCATCTGATTCACAGAGCATTCAGAAGGCATCAGAAAAGCCAAAGCCCAGCTGCTGTGCACACTCAGTGCACAGACACAGCCCTCTCCCCGCAGAGAACCTATATGCACATCTGTGGGTGCCAGGGCGACCCGGGACAGAGGTGGCCTGGGGTGGAGGAAACATGTTCTTCTCCCAATAGCCTGTGAGCCACTCACCCGTTGTCCCAGGTACACGTGATCCATTCAAAACAGCAAAGTTCAACATACAGCAAGCAGTGTGGGGGAGCCCCGAACAGGCTCTCGGCCCTGTGTGCCAGCCGGGAGCAGTGAGCCTCTGCCCGCACAGCCTGCCTCCGGCTGCCTGGCACAGCACAGTCCCCGCCAACGCCCAGCTGCCCATACCAGCGCACCTGCCACCGTGCCCAACACAGCTGCTGCTGACTCCCCCTCAACCCGCCGGTGGATGCCTGATCTGAGACAGGCGGGCGGGTGCGCGCACAAGCCTGCCCAGGACGTGAGCTGGCTGCCCATAGGGGGCATCCCCTCAGCAGGCAGGCAGGGAGTCCCCGCCCCTGCCTCACCTGACTGACCCCTCCCATTGCTGGACCCACTTCTGGGAAGAAATGACAAGGAGACCTACGTGTCCGTCTGGCACTTTTTAACGTTCATGTATTTTCTTTTATTTTTTTGGCGGGGGGTGGGGTGGGGGAGGAGGTAATTAGGTTTATTTATTTTTAGAGGAGGTACTGGGGATTGAACCCAGGACCTCGTGCATGCCAAGCATGCGCTCTACCACTTGAGCTACCCCCTCCCCACTGTTCATGTATTTTCAGAAGATATAAATTTCTATCTATATCTGAAAAGAAAAGACAAGTGAACTTATATATAAAACAGAAACAGACTCACAGAAGTAGAATACAGACTTGTGGTTTCCACGGGGGAGTGGGATGGGAAGGGATAAACTGGGAGGTTAAGATTTGCAGATACTGACAGGTATATATAAAATAGATAAACAAGTTTATACTGTACAGCACAGGGAAACATTCAATATCTTGTGGTAGCTCAGGGTGAAAAAATATGAAAATGAATACATGTATATCCATGTATGACTGAAGCATCGTGCTTTACGCCAGAAATTGACACAACATTGTAAACTGACTATACCTCAATTAAAAAATAAATAGAAAAATAAACCAAAAAAAATGTACACCTATATCTGGCACAGGGAAGTGAGCAGTACGACTGCAACACAGCTCTCACTCGGCTCAAGGAACAGCCTTGTGCCGGGCACTTCTGACTCCCACCCACAATGTCATAAATAATCTGCTAAACATTCTCCGAAAGTTCCCCCGTCCTGCTGTGCACATCCAGCTCTCCATCTGCCTGGTGCTAACACCTGCCTGAGAGGTTTGGTGGGTCCAGCATCCCGCCCTCAGGACCCCGAAGGTCCTGTCTCCTCACTGCTCTGTGACATCACAGCAGCCTCACACGTGGCTCATTCCCAGGCTCCACCCTGGGCCCGTGGTCCGCAGCCTGACATTTTACTGGAACTGCATCAGGACCTCCTTCCAGCAGATTCTGAGGGCATGTGTTGGCTCTGCATTTGCATACACATGTGACAGGGTTGGCTGGGGCGGTCACATCCGCTGCGAGTGCAAGACCGGGTCTCTCCCTTGGTGAGCACGGTCTCTCTCCATTTACTCAGAATTCCTTCCTGCCTCTGTCTGAAGTTTTATAGGTTCCCTGACTCGACGGCTGCCCTGTGTTAGTCCTGTTTTCTGGGGTGATAATGTGTAAAAATAAAACATCTTTAGAAAGTCAGTCTTCCCTCTGTTGCTGACCTACAAAAATCCAACTGACTCTATGCTGATCTAGTATTTGGTGACCTTGCTGCGTGTTGTAATTCACCTCTGATGATTTTCAGATGCTTTGTGTACAATCACACAGTCTAAAGAGACACTCATCTGCTTTCTGACTTCTCAATCCTATGTTATCCTTCCTGCCTTCCTACACCGGCTCGGGCCACCACTACAGTCATGCAGAATCCACGAGCTACCTTCTGGGGCCCAGCCTCCCCGCCCCCAGCTCCGCAGCCACCAGCCAGCACAGAGCTGTCTAGTGTCCTTGCTGGCATGTGTGGCCATATGGCGAGGGAGAGAATGGTGGACACCGTGACCAGAAAGTGAGGACCCTCCTCTTTGCAGGTCTCCTTCCCACAAGCCCAAACTTGTATCTCTGCCACCCAGGTCCAGGCTTCTGAGACAAGGGTGCCTTAAAGGCTGGCACTACAAGACCAGAAACCAGGAATCAGCGTACCCGCAGAGTCCGAATGTGATTGCTGCATGAGAGAAATGACTCCCATCACACTTGACGGTCTGTTAAGGCAGCTGGCGTCACAAGGATTCAGACAAGGTGACAAGCACCCCTGTCTGGCTCTTGGTCTTACAAGGGAAGCCTCTGCCGTTTCACCACTAAGCCAGGAGGTCTGCTCTGCGTTTTTCTGGACACCCTGCATCGAGTTAAAGAAGTCCCCTTCTGCTTTTAGTTTGCTATGAGTGTTTTAAAAATTACAACTAGACGTTGAATGTCATCTCATGTCATCCCTGCATCTTTTGATGTGTGGTTAGTTTTTCTCTTTTAACCTGCTAAATTGAGGAATTTCACTTACTGATTTTTCCAATGTTAGATATTAAACATTCCTGGAATGAACCGGGACTAAACCCAGCTGGCCACGGAGGGTTTTATCCTTCCTCTGTTTTGCTAGATGTAACTTGACAGTGTTTTGTCTAGGATGTTTGCATCCGTGCTGGTCATTTTCTTCTCCCATGTTCCTCCTGCTGAGTTTCAGTGCCTTTGCAGGGAAAGTTTTGCTTTATTCTGTTTTTAATATCCTGGAAGAGTTGTGTCAGATTAGAATTGTGTCTTCTTGACTGTTTGGCGGAACTTGCCATGAAGCCACTCAGGCTGAACTTTCCTTGGTGGAAGGATTTCCTTTCTGATCCAATTTCTAGTTTCCCTTCTTCTTTTTTTTTTTTTTTAAACAGCTTTATTGAGATATAATTTACCTACCATAAAATTTGTCCGTTTAAACTAAACAGTTCGGTGTTTTGTAGTCTATCTGCAGATATGTGCGAACACCACCGCGGTCAATTTTAGGATATTTTCATTGCTTCAGAAAGAAACCCCATGAGATACTCCTTAGCTATCAGTTTCCTAATCCTCTCCCTCAACTCCTGGCAAACACTAATCTACCTTCTACCTACAATAGGATTGGCCTGTTCTAGTATTTTATATAAATGGAATCATATAACGTGTGGCCTTCGGTGTGTAGTTTCCCTCACTTAGCACAATGTTTTCAGGGTCCATCCATGTTGTAAACGTGTCAGTGCTTCACCCCTTTCGTTTCCAGATGACACTCCATGGTGTGGATATCCCACATCCCGTTTACTCCTCAGATAATGGACACCTGAGGTGAACACACTTCAGCTGTCGTGCACGATGCCACTTCGACCATTCACGTACATGCTTTTTCGTGGACATATGTCTTCATTTCTCATAGGTATACACCCAGGACTGGGACTGCTGGGTCATAGAGGAATTCTACGTTCCATTGTCTGGGAAACTGTCAGATTTTTTTTTTCCCCACAGTGGCTACACCATTTTACATTCTCAATGACCCAATTTCTTTGCTTCCTATAGTATTCATCAATATTTCTGTATCGTGAATCTTTTTCTGTTACTTTTCTGGTTTTCTCCATTTTTTCCCTGAATTTTCAGGTTTATCAGCATGGAAGTGTCCATTACATCCCCTTGATTTTCTTTGCAGAATCTATGATGATCCCCATAACAGGACACTAGCACTCTGAGCCTCCTCTTCACTGGGTAAGTCTCCTCAGATTTTCTGAGACCTTCTTCCCAGAGGGGGATCTGTTCATCTCGAATGCATGTTGGTTTACGTTGTCAATTTCTGCACAACTTCTCCTTTCTTCTTCCTGCCTTCCTCGGGCTTGCTTTCCTCTTCTTCTCCTCACTTCTCTGCTGGACACCTGCTGAGTGCTTTCAGGTGCCTCTCCACTTCTGAAACATCGAAGCTCCCTCTGTGGCTGCTTCAGTCTAAAGCTGCAGCTTTCAGTCACCAGGCGGAGCCTGAGTCACACCCTCAGGTCACCAGCTTGAGCCTGACCCAGCCTCAGGTCACTATCCGAAAACTGAGTCACAGGTCAGATCGCTGTACTGAGCCTGAGTCACAGCATTAGGTCACTGGACTGAGCCTGAGTCACAGTGCCTCCTTCCCTCTCCACTCTCAGCTCCCTCCTGGCCTCATGGCCCATGGAGCTGGTGTGTTCTCTCACCACCCTCTCATGTTCTCTGTCCTTAAACTTCCTCTGTGCATCTCCCACACGGAGCCTAGAATTAGTCTAAGGACCTGACTACGACCCCAATCACCTCAGTCTTCTACTTGAGGCATTTCACCCACTGGGATCCTGGGGTTTCAGTTTATCCTTTCTGCTGGCCATGCCTCTCTGTTTCTTTTTTTTTTTTCTCCTCTCCTGCCTCTTTTTGGGTTATTATTATGATTCTGGTTTTCCTCTTATTAATCTGAAGTCTTATCTTTCCATGAGTTTCATGGCTACCCTCAAAATTACACCATGAGTCTGTAAGTTACCCGTGTCCAACGATGGTCAACACCATCCCCTTCTGGGTAATATGAGGCCTGAGAACACAGTCCTGTTGACTCCCCTGAATGATCTGCTGTTGCATATTTTCGTTCTAACACCCAGAACCCAACAGGAAGTTGTGCGATGCTGGGAGCTTCTCTTTGCTTTTCATTCCTTTCTGCGTCTGGAACGCAGCAGGGCCGTTTCCCATGCCTGAGCTGCAGAGTCAACATTTCCTCCAGAGCAACTCTCGGTCTGTCTGAAATGTCTTTATTTCGCCCTCATTTAGAGTTACCTTCCCCAGTCGTAGAGTTCCTGGCCGGCAGTTATTTTTCCTTCACGCACCACATGGATGGTCCCACCGTTTTCTGGCTTCCTTCTCAGTTCTAAAGTTAGCTGTCAGCCTGAGACGATCCTTGGAAGGTGATCTGTATTTTGTTTTCTTGGATTGCTTTTAGGATTCTTTGTCTTTGGTGTTTTGCGGTTGCAATCTGTTATGTCCCGGCATGAAAGACACTGGGCCCCTTGAATCTTCTTGATTGCTCTGATCAGCTTCAGAAAATTTTCAGCCATCCTTGCCAGACATCACCCCTGTCTTCTAGCTCTGGGCCTCTGGTGGAGCACACGGGACCACCTCCCAGGGTCCCCAGGTTTCTCGCCCTCTGTTTCCTGTGTGTCTGCCTTCCCGTGCTATACTCTCAGTAATTTCTCTTGACCTATCTTACAGTTTGCTAATTCTCTTCAACTGGTTCTAATCTGCTTTCAAATCAGTCTATTACTTAATTTTTTCCCTAGTTCTGCTTGGTTTTTCCAAACTTGCTGGGTCAGTTTTTGCAGCTTCTCATTCCTTACAGATATCCCTCGCTTATCTTGCTCGTGAAAACACAGAACTGTTCTGTTCAGCGTGGGATGGTCTGTTTACTGGTCTGCTGCCGTCATTTCTGCAAGTTCTTGGAAGCTTTCCACGCACACCATATTATCTCTGATCATATGCTGGTCACCATATTTGAGAAACCGTTCGCAGGAACCATCTGACGTAAAAGATAAAGGTCCCCCAAAGTTCACACCCACCTGGAACCTCAAAGTATGCCTTATTTGGGAAAAGGGTCTTTGTAGATGTAATCAAGGTAAGGATCTTGAGACTAGACTGGATCAGGTCCCACACTGCTGAGGGCCTGCCCCCCGACCAGCCTGCAGCAGCTCTACAGAGACCACCCGCCAGCCCTGGCGGGGCAGGAAAGATCCCAGGACAGACAGAGCAGGGTTTAGGGACGCCTAACCCCCTCTGTGGGCCAGGCTGGAGGTTATCATGCCTGACTGCTTGGGGACTAGTAGGACAGCCCCTCTGAGCACCTAGTCAGTCACACATCCTCACACCTGCCCCCCGAGGACAGCCAGGTAGCAGGATGGGCACTGCTGGATGAGGGTGGGTGCAGGTGTGGCCCACACCGGACATGGGACCGTCACTGTCCCACACTACGAAGCCCCTGGAACGCCTCACTCCATCCTGCAAATAGTTGGGGGGGTGGGGACAGATTCCAGTGGCCATTCCTCCTGCCAACAGGCCCAGCCACCCCAAACCCTGCTCCCCAGGCATGGGGAGCTGAGAACCTGGGCTGGGCAGAAGCAGAAGAGGACAGTGTTCCAGAAGCCACAGTGCCCTGCCAAGGAAACCGCATCCCCACCAGACAGCATTTAATTTCTGTGTGAATCAAATTCAAAACAAATTCCAGTGCTAAGAAACTGACTCTGAGATAATCATCCATCCTCCCGGGCCTACAGCCTCCCGTGGGGGAGGTGGGCGTGAGTGTAGGGTGGGCGCAGGCACCGCCAGAGCCCGGGCTCCACCATCACTGGTGCCCTGCCGCACCACGGAGGAGGTGAGGCAAAGGGACGGGGATGAGCAGGGCAAGAGGGCAGTCCCCCGTTCACAGGTCACACTGCGGCTGTCACCTCGGACAGCTGCGAGAACTGCCAGGCCCCAACTTCCCTACCTCACAGGGCCCCAACATTGCAGAGCATGAAGAGCTCTTGATCGGCCATCAGCTCCATCACTGGCCGGCTCCTCAAGGCATCGTCTGGCCCGGGCCTGGCCACCCTGGGAGTCAGCTGGCAGACACAGGACTCTGCAAAATCCTCTACACTGGAACTCACAGCACTGCCCACCAGGCCTGGCGTCCACGAGACTAACAGAATTGTGCCCATCCACACTGGCCCCTGAAGCAAGCAGAACCCATGGGAACCCCAGACCCTGAGGGCCACCAGCCAAGTGCCCCCTTTCCAGTGCAGGATGGGGGAGCCAAGGTCAGAGAATGGCAGGCCAACGGGCCCCAGGAGTGTGGTGGAAGATGCATGGGACCCCCAGGTTCACTGGCTGCCGTTGAGGAGAAGATGGGCAGCAGTGGCTTCACGGAGGAACCAGAGTGGCCAGGCCGCCCCTGTGCCCTAGTCACCACACCCCCAGGCCTCACAGATGGCCACAGACCCACCACAAGGAAGGACAGGCGGGAAACAGGGCAGGTGCTTGGAAAGCCACAGAGCCCCCTCTCATGACTACCAGCATCATGTCGATGAGCAGTTTCCTTCCTGGAGCTGGCCTGCAGGGTGCCCAGTACTGTGCCTGACACAGATGGGGGACACTGGGATAGCCCCAATCAACAGCCCACCCTGGGGTGGCCTGGGGCAGCCCCTGCTGCTCCCTCTGTCCAGGAGGCAGCCAGCTCTGATGTGCTCTGGTCTGGGAGCCCCTGGCAGTCTCTGCTCTCGGGCCAGACCACTTCCCTGGCCACGTCTACCTCAGGTATCGCTAAGAAAAACAAACACAGCTTGAGGCTTGCCTTTTTCCATTCCCTCGTCCGGCTGCCGGCCTCGAGGTACAGGGCCTGCCAGCTGGGCGGCCGGGTTTCCTCCTGCGGCCAGAGGCACCAGGCCAGCCAGGAACCTCGCTGGGAGGGGCAGGGGAGGTTGGCGGGCCATGCCCGCGGGTCACGGAGCCAGGCAGCCAGCACACCACCCAGGTCGACACTGCCCAGTGTGGGGCTGCCCTCCTCCAGAAGCCCTGGCACAGCCACCTGCCACCCGACCTAGCCTGCAGATGTCCCTTAATGATCAGCCCCTGCAGGAAAACAGGCTGGTCATCACCCAGCCCACGCTACCAAGTCCCACCCCCGATGCCAGCTCAGACCTGCTAGGCGGCACGGCCAGGCACCTGCCCCCACCTCCCCAACCCTTACCCGATGGGGTCCTTGCTCTGCCTCACAGCTGCCCCCAGGAGCTCCAGTGGAGCCCTCTGTCCTCTGCACGGCACCCACAGCAGCAGTGCCCCCCAAAGCACCAGGTCGGCTGCACCTGGCCACGATCTGTGCACTGGAAGGTGGTGTGGCCCAGCCAGCAAGGGTGGGTAGAGCATGGTGGAGGTCAGGGCCAGGGGTGGGCAGGGGGCCAGCCCACCTGGTGAATGGGCACCTCGGACCCCACACCAGGCTCCTGCTGCAAAGTCAGGAAGCAGAGGGGAGACTGGATCCTCCAGAGGCCTCAGGAGTACCAGCCCCAGAGCGGTTTGGGGAAGACCCGACGAGGGACCCTCAGGGGCTCCCCAGAGCTGAGCTACAGGTAAAGAGCGATGCTGCCGGGCTACCCTTGGGCTTCCTGGAAGAGGCAATAGCAGAGTCAGACCCTGGAGGACGGGTAGGCCCATGGGGACAGTGGCCCTGCTACTCACCCACCAGAGGCCAGCTTCCAAGCGGGAGCCTAGCCTCACCCACTTCCCAGACAACTGCGCCTCCTCTAAAACCTCCCACAGCCTGTTGAGCCAGGGTGGGTACCACAAGGGCACTCCCACTGCTGGGACAATACACAAAGGGAGCCAGGTGCCCCCCCAGGCTGGGATTAAGGGGGCTGAGTGCCGGCCCTGCTGACAGGTGTCATTTTTCTGCAGCCAGGAAAGCCAAACCAAGCCCCTTATCAGCTCATCGCTCCTCCCCGAATCCACAGCCTCCCCACCTCCTCCCCCGGGGAGGAATCGTGTGCATGCATTCTTTTCCAGGAGAAAAAATACCCACACACTTCCATTGTCCCAGCTATCACAAGGCCCCTGAGGCGGGTGGTGGGTGCCACCCTCAGCCGGGGGCCACCCTGGAGCCTGGGCAGGACCGCGCTAGTGCCCTCGCCCCGGAGTTGGGTCCCGGATCACAGTGGCAAGGACCGGGGTGAGATTAGGCCAGCTGTCCTCCCGTCCAGACGGCCGCCGGCTGTGGCAGAACATCTGCTCACACAGCTGAGGAGAGCCAGATGGCGGCGGCTTCCTCCTCACCTCAGGCCCCACCATGAGGCCTCCGGCCTCCACCGCCTGTGCCCATAAGGTTCCCAGCCCAGAGGCCCAGTCCTGGCCTGATGCTGCCACCTGCCCCTACCTGGTCTCTGTATTGGATGGCAGGGAGGGGCAGGGCAAGGACCCTCCCCAGGAGTCTGTGGAAGGGGATGTGGCACAGGCAACTGCTAACAGGTTGGGGGTCCAAAAAACCAAAGAAAAGACTAGCCAGGAGAGGGGTGGGAGGCAGGAGGGCCTCTGGAGACTAGAGATGCAAGGGACAGCCAGCTCCTTCAAGGGATCTCCTCTGCCTCCCCCGCCTTCTCTTTCCACCTGCCTCCCCACGTCTGCCCCAGACTCATGCACCGGGCAACTGGGACACCTCGGTCCCTCTGTTGGCCACAGAGGTCCTGGACCATGAGTCCAGGAAGAATCACCCCTCCTTTGCAGACAGGAAGCCCAGGCCCACCACATACCACCCCTCTATCCTCTCCTGTCCCTGGAGCTTCCTCCGCCATCCCCAGGCACCTTCTCCTCAGCCTACTGGCCATGCTCTGTGTCCCTTGTCACCTGCTACTTTGAGGTCTCACACACAGGGCCAGTACCAAGGGGCCTCAGCAACCTCCCTGCCAGCCCCTCGGCTGCCCTGGACACTGTGGAAAAGGCCCCGCTGCCTGGGCTCTCCCTCCCCGCCAGCTCCCCGTGCAAGCGCACCCTTTCCTGACCCTCTGAAGTACACTCTTGTTCCCCACAGCCTCTCCCCCAAATGCCGAACGCCAGATCCGAGGGCTTGCAGGACTGCTTCAGGCATGCCTGTCCTGAGGCGGGTCTCCGCGGGCAGCCCCTGCCAGGACTGTCGCCCAAACCCATCTGACTCCCCAAACTGCTGCCTGCCTAGCTCAGCACCACCAGCCCTGGCCGGACAATCACCTGGGACACCTCCCACTCTGTCATCCCCTCTCTAGCCCAGGCGGACTCTGAGTCACCCCAGCCTCACTGTGAAAGGCTGACCTCTCCTAGAGGGCCACACAGGACCTCTAGCTAGGACACAGGCTCAGTATTCAGAGAAGCAGAGGGGGTGCCACCCTGCCCTCCCTGACCCCACACCCCATCCCTACCCCATGACAGCAGCCCCTCAAGGGCAGCACCTGAGTTCAGTGCCAGGGCCCCCAGGCAGCCCCACTCCCCAGACCAGGCTCCAGCAAATGGACAGCCACCTGCCCCCTGGCCCCCACGCAGGCCACGGGGGGTCGAGCAGGAGGAAGATCTGCTGGGAAGACCCTTGGGTGCAGCCCCTGCATACAAGGGCGAGAGATAGCATGCCGACTCACAGGTCGAGAAAATAGGTCCTCTCCTCAGTCCAAGAACAGAGCCAGAACATTTGAAGCGCCCTTACAACTCAAGAAAAAGACAAACAACTGAGCCAAAACTTGGGCACAGGAACTGAACAGATATTTCCCCAAAAGAAAACATTACAAATAGTTAATATGTATGTGAAAAGGTGCTCAGTATCACCAGTGATCAGGGAAATGCAAATTAAAACTACAATGAGACACCACCTCACATCTACTAGGGTGGCTAGAATTTAAAAAAAAAAAAAAAGATTTTTCTTAAACCAGAGAATTAACAAGCATTGGTGAGGATGTGGAGAAATTGGAACCCTCACACATTACTGGTGGGAATGTAAAATGATGCTGTGGAAAACAGTTTGATGGCTCCTCAAAATGTTAAACACAGCATTACTATATGATCCAACAATTCCACTTCTACGAATATATACCCAGAAAAACTGAAGATATACATCCACAAGAAAAACCCAAAACAAAAAAACTAAAAACTTGTACACCGATGTTCACAGGAGCGTTATTCACAACAGCCAAAAGGTGAAAACAACCCAAGTGTCTATCAACAGATAAATGGATGACAGAAATGGCCATGTGTCCATCCAGGCAAACATTATTTAGTCACAAAAACAAATGAGGCAATGAGTCATGCTGCAAAGGCGGATGAATCTTGAAAACAGTATGCTCAGTGAAAAAAGCCAGACGCAAAAGGCCACATAGTGTATGATTCTATTCATATGAAATGTCCAGAACAGACAAATCCACGGAAACAGACAGTGGATTAGTGGTTGCCAGGGGCTGAGGGAGGAGGGGATGGAATATGAGGTTTCTGGGGTGATGAAAATGTCCTGGAATTAGATAGCGGTACTGGCTGCAGTTTTGTGGATGTACTAAAAACCACTGAACTGTATTCTTCAACTAAGTGAATTTACAGGATATGAGTTACATCTCAATTAAAAAAAAAAAAATGAACTTCAGCTCTAACGGCCACTTGGTACCCCATTCACAGTGGTCCAGAGCACCTCAGCCGCCTTTCAGACTGGCTCCCAGAACTCCTCATGGGGCTGGGGAAACCCTCAGGTGCCACACCTGCTGCTGCCTCCTCCACACAGGCCTCCAGGCCGCCTGCACCAGAGAGGTGGGACCAGCCCACAGACCTTACAACAGGGCCCAGCTCCCCCAAGCCAGCCTGCAAATGTTTCCTGTGCAGCGTGGAGCGCCGCAGCCAACACCATGAAAGAGCCTTAGGGCTCACCATGCCTTTTCTTACTTCTTTTAAAGATTAATCACATTGGAAGCCTCAGGCTGCCACTCGCCCGGGCAGCCCCTGGATGTCTAGCGGCCTCCCCAGGGGCCTCTGCTAGGGGCTGGCTCAGCACACACATGGGATCTCTAAGAAAAAGACAGTGAGGTGCCAGGGAACCCAGGCCCCAGTCTGCCAGGCACAGATTCCCCCCAAATCCCCAGCCCCAGCCCCTGGCTCCATGCTCAGAGCAGCACAGGGGTGACTTGCCCCAGGCTCTCTGGCATCCCTTACTGAGCAGGTTTCAGCAAAGATCACCCTTTAGCTCCATCTTCTCACCTGATGATAACACAGAGAGAGAGAGAGAGAGAGAGAGAGAGAGAGAGAGAGAGAGAGAGAGAGAGAGAGAGAGGAGCAGCGTACGGGTGAGCCCACCCAGGTCCACAGCGTGTTGGCAGCAGGGAGGGGTGTCTAAGTTTGTGTCTCAAACTTGCCACAAGACCTTGGGACAGCCTCTTCCTGCTCAGAGCCAGGCTCTACTTCCTTCCAAGAGGGCATGAGGCCAAGCTGTCTAGGCCCCCAGAGCACAGACATCTCTGTAGCCCCAGGAGAACCAGATGGAAACACCACCTGCTAATAACACCAAGAAGCAGGGTTAGGCCAGGGAGGAAGACGGAAGGGCCCCTTCTCCATGGCAGGCAGGCAGGTGACCTGGAGGGCCCTGCCTGGTGGCCAGAGGCTGCGAGGAGGGCAGCAGGCACAGGACGGGTTGGGTTGCAGCCTGGGGAGGAGAGTGGGGGAGGCGGGGCAGAGAAGGCTCCCATCGCCCACGTGATCCTCCCCCAGGCCAGCCTCTCTGGGTTCTGGGCTGTAACTGGAGCTGCCCTGCCTGTGAGCCTCTGTGCCAGGCAGAGCTTTCAGAGTGGGGGAAGGGGAGAGGAGGGCCTGAATCTCGGCTCCTTCCCCCTGTTCCCTCTGTACTCTGGGTGGAGAGGGAAGCCCCAGCATAAGGCACAGGGAGGCCCCCTGGCTCTGGCCCAGCCTGGCCCAGCCCTGCCCGGCCCTGCCTGCTTTAGGCCACCTCCTCCTCCCCCACTCCTCTGGCTCCTGCCCCTTTACTGGGCCAGGAGAAAGGGCCCCAGACCCAGACCAGCTGGCCAAAGCCTGGGCCCCCACACACAGACCAGCAAAGAGCGTATCTTCCCCCCCTACTCCTTCCAGACCAGGCCCCACCTTGGGAGACAGTTGAGTCCCTGGGGCAATCCTGAGCAGCACGCTAGGCGTGGACTGCTCCAGCAACAAGTCCCTTCCCTCCTCTGCCTGGTCAGCTGGCACAGAGCCTGGCCCCCTCCAGGACCCTGGTCCACCAAGCTGAGCCCTGTCTCTCTCTCATGGGCGGGGGAGGGTACACGCAGCAGAGCCAGCTGTCCCCAGGACAGGACTTGGGAAACCTCACTTGATGGGGCCTTTGGAGCCAAAGAGCAGGGCTGAAAGGGCTGGCTGGAGAAGACACGGGGGTGCCAAGCACTCTCTGCTTGCCACACACCCACTGGAATTTATTCCCCTCAAGGGAGCTAAACAGCAGAGCTCAATGACTTCCTGGGAGGTGCGAAGTGCAGAGAGCATGGCAGGAGAGAGGGATGCTGCAGGGCTGGCGGTGGGAGCTGGGACCCGACCTCCACCCTGTGGACCTGATCTTCCCAGGGAGAAGAGGCCGGCAGCAGGGAGACTCCAGGCAGAGCACAGTGCACACAAGCCCAGGGTGTGTCTGAAACCTGGTGAGCAGACCCATGGCTGGGCCCGGACAGCGAGAAGGCACAGCTGGCTGACAGGCCATCGTGACTCACCGTGGACCTGCAGCCAGACAGCCATCCTCTGACCCTCCCTCTGCCCGAGAGGGTGAGGCAAAGGCTGCACAGATGGCATGCAGGGGCGTGCCAGCCTCTGCACAGCCTGGGCCCCAAGCAGGCCAAACCCACAGCCCCAGCCCTGGCTGCGGGGTGGGGTCTCTAGGGGAAGGAGACAGGGAGCTGACCCTGGAAGACAACCCAGGAGAAAGGAACAGGAGAAGGGGGGAGTGGAGAAAAACACAAAGGGAAAGTTTCCCATGAAAATATTTTATTTTCTTTGAGAACAGGATACACCTGCAGGGCTCCTCGCCCAGTCGGCCTCTCCCTGCCCTGGCAGTGCCACATTTCTGGACCAACGGGGCCCTCTGCCGGCCAGGCCGCTGCGCGCCGGCACCCGGGCCAGGGGAGAGGGAACAGGTGACGACGGGTGGAAGGCGGCAGCCCGGGAGCGGCTGCAGGGCACCCAGGACAGGGGCTGGGCACGACTTGAAAGTGGCCTCGGTTCCAGGAGTGGCGCGGGGCTGAAAGGCGGGGAGTCTGAGGAGAGCCGGAGGGCTGCCCGCACGGTGCCACCCAGTCCTCAGGGTGCCCATCTGCAGAGCGCAGCGAGGGTCCCCAAAGCTCGCCCGGCTGGGCATCCCAGAACTGAGAGCAAGGAACGAGGAATGGCAAGAAGGAACATCGGAGAGACGCGGCCAAATCGCGCAAACTACGCTGCGGAGAAGTGCGCGGGGCAGCGACCCCGAAGACGGCGGGAGGCAGCATGCACGACCTGGCCGGGCCCTGCGCACCGGACGGGGTCCCACCGAAGCGCTCTTGCGGGCCGGGGCTCGAACGAGCGTCAGAAGCAAAACGCAAAAAAATAAATAAATAAAATAAAATAAAATAAAATAAAATAAAATAAAATAAAATAAAATAAAATAAAATTCCTCCAGCTTGGAGGTTTTCTCCCCTTTGGGGCTCAGTGCAAGGAACATCTGGATTTTGTACGTATTTTTTTGTTGTTGTTAAATTAACTTCTCAAGGAGAGAAAGGAGGGGGAAATTGCAAGGGGGGTGGGTGTACAGGGGCCAAGGAGGCTCCAGACGTTTGGCAAGAAATCGGCGGCCTAAGGGAGCCGGGACTAGAGCTTGGTCCCGGAGCCCCAGGGAGCCCCGCACACGGCCGCGCCCGCAGCCGCAGCGACTACGGCTCCGGGGTCACGGAGGACCGCGGCCTCAAGCCAGCCCGTCGGGTACGCCGGCGCCTCTCCGCGCGGCGCGCCACGGGGACACCGACTTGCGGATCCAGCGACGCGCACGCCGCAAACAAACAGCTCCAGGCAACCCGGCGGCCCCCACTAGCCCGGGCACCACTCCCCGTGCACCTGGGTCGCCCCCGCCCTCGCGCCCGCGCCGGCCTCGGGCCCGGCCCGCCCGCCCCGCCCGCCGGGCCGCCGAGGCACCTACCCGAAGTAGGCGGCCGAGGGGCGCAGCGCGGCGAGCAGCAGCGTCAGCGCGAAGGCCGCGGCCAGCCAGCGCGCCAGCAGGGGCCCATCCAGCATCTTGCCGCGCCGCGGCGGCTGACCATCGCGCTCCCAGCCCCGCGCAGGGCGCCCCGCGGCCGCCGCCCTCTTATAGCGCCCGGAGGGCCAGGCCGGGGGCGGGGCGCCGGCCAGCTGGCCCGGCCCCGCCCGCGCCCGGGGAGGGGTCACGCCGGCGCCGGGGGCGGGCCGAAACCCGAGCCAACTCGCCGCCCTGCCTCGTCGCAGCCCGGCCACTCGGGTTCGGGCGCGCCCCGCGCGTGGGGAGGGAGGCACGCGAGGGCGGGTGGGAACCCGGGCGGCCGGAAGAGGAGGGAGGGGCGGGGGCGCGTTGGGGGCCGGGGGAACGGAACGAGCCCCTGGGCGGCTGTAGGGGCGGAGACGAGGCGGAGCGTTGACGGCCTGGGGCAAGACGGCGGGGGCGGGCGTTGGGCGACAGGCGGGGTGGGAGCAAGAGGGTGGGAGCGTTAGGGGATCTGGGGGTGGGGGACTCGGAGCGGCCAAGGGGGCGGGGTGTGGCCTGGGGCGGGGCCAGGGCGGAGCTCTTGGCCCCGACGCCAGGAGGTGGTGCCGCAGGGGACTCCGGTGTCAGCCGAAGAGCGGGAGAGCGCGCGTCAGCTCGGCTCCCCGGAGAAGTCTGCGTGCAAAGGGAGACAGGCCAGCAGGTGATGCCCCGCCGTTTGCGAAGCCTGGCCATTCAGGAAGTGAGGCCAGAGACTCTGGTCTGCTGGCCTGGGAATGAGGCGACCTAGTCAGGGATGGCGCGGGCCGAGACGCTCAACCTTTTGGAACTTGTGTCTCCCTATCCTTAAATCGAGGGAGTTGAGCTAGAGGCTGAATCACTGCCAGCACTGGTCCTGGGGCGACCTCCTCCTCAGAACCTCTGTACTGTGAGAACTGGATGAAGCGACCATGGGGCGTCTAGAGGCAAGAGGAGCTGCCAGGAACAAGGAGAGAGAACGCAGAGCCACTGCTGAAGCAAGGCAGTGTCAGAGAACCCAAAACCCAGGACAGAACAGATGACACAAATTACCAGGCACAAGATAGGGTTAAGGAGAACCCTTAGGAGCCCCCTGGGCCAGGGTTTCTCCATGTCAGCCGCTACAAAGCAGGGAGGAGAGCACTGCTGTGGGATCTGGGCAGTGGGGTAGGTGTCCACAAAATGCCAGCCTTCAGATGACACTAGAGGCCCCGTGGGCCCGTTGGGCCAGTGCTGCGAGGAGCCTCAAGTCCTGGGCCTGCAGGGAAGAGCCCAACTCCTTATCAGACATGTGAGTTCAGAGTTGCTGCGTCTGGGCACAGTGACCCAAGGTCTGGGATCTGAGCACCACCAAAGTTGGGCTGGTGGGCTCTGAGGATCTGCCACTTGGTGACCTGTCTCAGGATAGGCTCAGAGGCAAAACAAGAGGGTAGGAAATATACCCTGACAATGGCTGTGGAGCCACTGGGCATCCCACCTCTCTTAGAAGGCCACGCAGGTGAGCATACTCTATCCTGCCTGGGTGCCTTCTGCTGTGTGGCTTGTTGACAAGAGGGTGGGGAGGAGATGGGGCCTGAGCAAATCACTTCCTCTCTAGGCCTCAGTTTCCCCATCTGAGACCCATCCAACTCCAGGGAGCTGTGTCTTTTTCTAAGTTGTGATGTCATGCTGTGGAAGTCTCTGCCCGTGGTTCTGCCTCTGTGCAGATGTGACCAGCCTCACGTCATTTCCCACTCCAGGGACGACTCCTGTGGGAGGGGGCCCTCTGATGCCCTCATCTGCCCACATCACATTCAGCCACCTTACCAGTAGGGCTGGCACAGCAAAGAGAACACAGACCGAAGCAGCCCCAGCCCACCCAGGCTGCAGGGCCTTGGGGACGCTGTGCCATCCCCAGCTCCAAGGGCCTCAGCGCAGCCCACAGGGCCTCCACCTGAAGGCCTGGCTCCCACACCCGGGAAGTGTGAGGCATGGGGTGAGGGGGGCACAGAGCGATGACATGTTTAAAGGCACAGAGACTGTGTCCAAGAAAAATGAAGTGTGAGGTTGTAAATGTGTGTCTGGAAGGCGCTGCCAGCCTTATAGAGCTCCCTTCCATGGAGAGTGAAGGGTTCTCATCCGGCCACCCAGCAAGTCCTAAGGAGGAAGATGGCCAGCTGAGGTCCCAGCCTGCGACTGGCACAGCCACCGCTGGCACAAAGGGGGCTGGAAGGATGAGCGCCATCCATGGACTTGGGAAGGAGGAGAGGGTTGGAGTTCTGCTCTCATGGGGGCTGTCAGCTCATGGCAGCTTGGGGGCATGCTAGCCCCTGTTTTCCAGTGCTGAGCCTCCCCCAGGTATCAGCAGGGGAGAGGTTCTGAGAGACTCCTTCAGTCCAGGGAGTGGAGAACCAAGGCCTACAAGAGGACCAGGGTTTGCTGGGCCATGCAGCATGGCAAGTGGTGACAGGAGCGGGGAGGGGGTGGGGGTGGAGCAGAGGATACACCTGAGGGTCTGGGAGGGGCTGCCCCACCCACTGCACCCGGGGCGATGGCAGCAGCTGAGGTGGTGCCACCAGCGACCCGCACCCCACCTGGACCTGGGGAGACAGGCTCCCTCTCACAGGAGTCTCCCAGACCTCAGACCTCCCCATCAGACCTGACTGCCTTGCCCCGCCCCTGCCTGCCTTCCCACCTCCCCCACAGGCATTGGTGGGCCTCCCTAAACTGCAGGAGAAAGCCACAGTAGCTCTCCTGCTTACAGGTTTCCAGGTGCCCGTGCAGTCAGATCTCTTCAGAGGGGGGCCAGGTACATTCCACCTCTGTGCCCACAACTCCTGCCTCCCCCACACCCAGCCCCAGCCTACGTTTGCAGATCCTGGTTCCCTGCAACACTTCCCCTGGCCATCCCACACCGGCCTGGCCTCTCTTCCGTCCAGGGTGGAGAAGGAAGGTAAATTAATGTGGAACAGCCATTGACAGACCAGCACCTGGCTTGGTTGACTGTGGGTGGTAAACCAAGGCCCAGGGAACTCGCAGATCAGCCCACCAAAGGACGCAAAGCAAGCAAGAGGGTCAGACACCTGACCCCAGCCTCATTTTACCAGCTAAGCCACCGCGCAGATAATCTTGTTGGCCTCAGCACAGCATGAGGTGGGGGTGTTTTCCAAGGGGGTCAGACCTTTGGCTCCCAGCATAGCACCTTCTGGCCAATGGCAAAGTGGCCCTGTGTTTCTGTTAGAGAAGCCTGGGCCTGGGGCTTCCTTAGTCCCCCGGCCACAGCCACCTGGGCCTGCCTGACACAGGCAAACCTTCTGGGAAAGGACATCCAGAGTACAAGGCAGGACAAGCTGTCACTGGTGCAGGGGCTGCAGCCACCCTGTGCAGCACAAAGGCGAGCAAGGAGCGGTCCAGGCCGGGCTGTGTTGTCTCTACCCTGCACGTGTTCCTAACCAGAGCTGTGGCAGTGTTTTCGAGGGGACTGATGGGCACATCCCCAAGAGGACCACATCAGTACCAGAGAGGGGCATATGCTCCAAAACAAAGCCTGCCCCAAGAGGGGTAAAATAGAGGCGGGAGGCTGTGAAGGGTCACTACCCCATTTGCAAACCTCCTGCTTCATGGAGACCCTGGCCCTGTGATGTGCCAGAAGCACGCACAGCAGTGAATCCCTGAGCACGCTGCCACCCAGCTATGCAGAAGGGGCTGCCCAGGTCTCAGCAGAACAGCAAACTCCTGCAAAGCTAGGGGTGCCTACCATGACCCCAGGCTGGGTGAGGGCAGCCCACTTCCCTGGGTCAGGCCCACCCACATCTTCAAGGCCTAGTTTGGATACAGCAGTGAAGCCTCGATTGTCAAATCCAGTGATCTCCTCAGTCCTTTCCTCCTAGGGCCAGAGACAAAGAGAGAGACAGAGACAAAGAGATGGAGGGGATGGAGGACAGGAGGAAGCCCACCTTCCCAGCTGACACCACCTAACTCCCCACCTGCTTTTCAGGCCTCAGTTTCCCAGCCAACAGCATGATGAGGATGAGGTATAGGGAGGATCCAGGAGGGCCAGGCTGGGGAGGTTGCAGGCCCAGATGCTGCCCAGAATGGGGAGTGGTTCTCTCAGGTGGTCTGGAAGGAGTGGGTGAGCAGACGCTTATCAGAAAACATTGCCTAATTGGGGCCTAATTGGGAAGGTTTATGGGGCCAGGCAGGGGGCGTCCCTGGGGGAGACAGCAAAAGCCACTTATGAGTCATCTGAAACTGAGCCGGACAAAGAGCTCAAGGAGAAATGATCCCACCCAGCCTGCCAGCCATGGGTAGAATGAGCTCATGGGCTGTGGGGCATACATGCGTACATATGTGTGCGTGCGTGAGTGCGTGCGTGCGCGCGCACGCGTGTGTGTGTGTGTGTGTGTGTGTGTGTGAAAGAGAGACAGAGAAAGAGAGAGAGAGAGGGAGAAAGAAGGAAGAGAAGCTGGTACTTACACAGCTGGGACTCAGAAGCTGAGCCCAGCAGAGCCTCCTCTGCTGCCCCAACACTGCATGGCCAGACTGCCCCCTGCGGGTCAGCAATGGAAAGGCCCAGTATCTCAACCAACATCCTGGTCCAGCAATCTAGTCAGCATCCTGGCCAGCATCCAGTTCAGCAACCTTATCCAGCATCTAGTTCAGTATCCTGGTCGAGCATCCTGGCAAGGATCCAGTTCAGCATCCTGGTTAGCATCCAAGCCAGCATCCCACTGGTCCAGTGTCCTGGCCAACGTTCAGTTCACCATCCAGCTCAGCACCTTGGTCTAGCATCCCAGCTAGTATCCAATTCAGCATCCAGTTCAGCATCTCAGCCCACATCTAGCTTAGCATCCTTGTCCAGCATCCTAGTCAGCATCCAGTTCAGCATCGCAACCAGCATCCTGACCAGCATGAACATACCCTCTCTGCAGAGCCCAGCACAGGAACCTTCCATGTCCTTTGGAAAGATGTCGAATGGACATGGAGCTTATCCTTCACAGTGGGACACCATCTGTTCACACCATCTCATCCTCTGTGAGATGTGTGTTGGAGACTTGGATGCATAATAAACATTTTAACATATTTCAAAACATTTAGAACTTGTTATTTTGAAAGAACTGTAGATTCATATGCAATTGAATGGTAGCATCTCCCAATGGTAGCATCTTGCAAAACCATAGGACGATATGACAGCCAGGAAACTGACATTGACACGATCCATTGACCTTGCTACATGCACTCATCTGTGTGCATGTGTATTCAGTTCTACGCACTTTTATCACACATGGAGATTCATTTGCCCACCACAGTCATACCGAACGTCTCCATCACCACAGGATACCTCATGCTGCTCTTTTATAGCCACACCCCCCAGCACTTGCTAATCTGCTCTCCATCTATCATTCTGTCAGTTCAGGAATGCTATAATATACATGGAATCATACAGTATGCAACCTTTGGGGATTGCCTTTAATTTAAGCTTAATTCCCTCGAAATTCTTCCAGATTGCCAAGTGTATCAATAGTCCCTTCCTTTTGAGTTCTTCATAGGATTCTACTGTATGGATATAGCATGAACCCACTGAAGGACATCCAGGTGGTGTCCAAATTCTGGCTATTATGAATAAAACTGCAGTTAACATCTGTGTACACATTTTATGTGCATATACATTTTATTTGCCTAGGAGAGCAAGAGCTGGGTCATATGGTAATTGCCAAACTGTTTTCCAGAGTGGCTGCACTATTTTGCATTCCCACCAGCAACGTACAAGAGATTCAGTTTCTCCACATCCTCACCAGTATTTGAGGCTGTCTCTCTCTCTTTTTTTTTTTTTTTTTATAATTTCAGTCGTTCTTATAGGCATGCAGTGGTATCTCACTGTGGTTTTAATTTGCATCTCCCTAATGGCTAATGATGGATTAGTTAATCCGTTAACATTAACGGATTTTATTTCCTTTTGTATCTCCTCTTTGGTGCAATGTCTGTTCGTCCTTGGCCCACTTTCTAATTGGATTTTTGTTGCTGTTGTTAATTTTGTTTGTTTGTTTGTTTGTTTAAGCTGGGGATGGAGGTAATTAGATTTATTTATTTGTTCTTAGAGACGGTACTGGGGACTGAACCCAGGACCTCCTGCATGCTGAGCCTGGGCTGTACCACTTGAGCTACACCCTCCCCCAACTGGATTTTTTTAAATGTTGAGTTTTGAAAGTTCTTTTCATATTGTAGGTGTGAGTCTTTTGTGAGATGCTGGTTTGAAAATATTTTCCTCCAGTCTGTAGCTTGTCTCTTTTTTTTTTTTTTGAAAGTATTATTATTATTTTATAAACATGCGTTTTTCAAATTTTTAGTTTTTAATTAAAGCAGAAATAATCTATGACCTATTTTGAGAAAGGGATTTCTTTAAAAATTTTTTTTTATTGCAGTATAGTTGATTTACACTGTTAGTTTCAGGTGTACAGCAAAGTGATTCAGTTTTACATAAACATATTTTTTTCAGATTCTTTTCCATTATAGTTTATTATAAGAAATTGAATATAGTTCCCTGTGCTGCACAGTAGGTCTTTGTTGTTTATCTGTTCTGTACAAAATTATATGTATCTGTTAATCCCAAACCCTTAATTTATCCCTCCGTCCTTTTCCCCTTTGAGGATTTCATTTCTATAATTTACTCCAAACCATTTTTCTGAATGGTCTCTTTTCCTCCCTTGGTTTATCTACTGCTAGCAGGGACAGTGCCACTCCAGGAGCACTCCTGCATCCATGGGCATTGACCAATGCTCACTGCAGGGCCAGTAGAGAAAAGGGGCAGATACTCAGACTGAGACAGCATTCCCACTGGAGCACAGGATGGGACTCAGTGGAAAGGGAGCTATTTGCATTGGGAGCCATGCTGGAGTGTGCCAGGTGCGGGGCCAGTGTCCTGTTTCATGGCTGGGACTCCCACCCAGGCTGCAGTCTCCCTTTTGGGTCAGGGGACATGTATCCTGCATCCAGGCTTTTCCTGGCCCCTTGATTCCACTTGTTTCCATCCCGTCCTGGGGAACAATCTCATTCTTCCGTCCAGGCCTGGGTGAAGTTCTGACCCCAACACCGCCGTATTCAGTCATGCGCCCAGATGAGTGTGCCTTGGAAAGGTGCTCCTGCTCCGTGGGACTCACTGACCTCCCGAGAGGAGGATATGGATGAGCGGGCCACGCTGAGCCCTCCCCTGAAGGTCAGCATGTTCCCCAGGGGCTGGCCCCCAAATTAGGAGCTCACCCCCAACATTTGCAGGCTCCTCCGAGGCCAGGGAGGAATGGCTGTCAGGCTCCGTGGCAGGGCCCAGACTGCCAGCTGCTCCTTCATCTCCTAGAGCCCTGACTACCAAATCGTACCACTCACCGGGCTTGCCCTGCATGTCCCATGGCTTCTTCCTGTGGATTCAGGCGGCCTGGAACTCTCCAGGAACATTCTGTGTGAGGTTTGGAAAGAGTAAGTGGAAAGAGCCAAACGCTATTGTGCCCAAGGGGCAGGTGCCAGGCCTGGGAGGCCCCCTGTGGTCAGTGAGGCCGCCTAACTCATGCTGGGCCTCCTGGGTTGTACTGCGGTACAAAGGGAAATATGACCTCCTGCTAGGCCCCCTCCCTCCGTCCCATTCCCTCCTGCCTACGGGACTTCCAAATGAACAGCTGCACAGAGACTGCAACCAGCCCCAAGACTGCGTGAAGTCAAATCTTTGTCATGAATATGTGTGCATCTCTGAACAGTTTAGGTCTCCTCTCAAACCTGGCAGTTTGATGGCAAAGACTTCCCGAGATGCAAGTTAGTTTTGTGGCTGGTAAATGTGCTGTTTTAGTGCCAGTGACGGAGGCTGCTGGTGTCATCGTAGGGCCGCCGGGATACAACAGTCGTCCTCGGGGGCACAGGCCCAGAAGCTGGGCCCACCCTGTCTGTGTTCCTCCCAACGGCCAGGTCCAGCCCTAAGCCCAGTGTGAGGAGAGAAGGAAGCCTAAAGGTCCAGCAGGGTTGAAAACTGATTTAGCAAGAGTTAACGGACTATTTGAAGAAGAAGAAGAAAGTCATACCCTAGCTTTGCCATAAACAATTTTCAGAAAGATCAAAGAGACTTTAAAATAATAAAAATAAAATATGAAACATCTTTCCATTGAAGGATGAGAATGCCTTTTGTAAACATAAGTAGAAAACACTGGTAAAGTGATGCACATTTTTGGTAGGCCATCTGGCAACATACCTGAAAAGTTGTCACTTTGTCAAAACTTTGCCCGAGTCTTTCATGCTAGAAAAGTAACAGAGATGCACAGCCAGGCTGAAGTGAGGCTCATCCCAGGCAGCCGAGCTCCCCGCTGTGGTTTTCCTGTCTGATGAAAGCGAGCTGAGTGTGGATGTCAGCGGGGTGGTCAGAGTGAGTGAGAGCCAGGGACGGGTTGGGGTGAGTCAGAACGATACCAGGGGAGCAGATCTTGCAGAGTCTTGTACCGAGCAAGCAGTTACACAGTTCTGGAGCCCAAGGCAGGGTCCCTCAGGCTGCTGCATAAGATCACACTAGTGGGCAAACACAGAAGCAGGAACCAGGTGAGAGAAACACGTGCTTGGACAGGAGAGCTGGTAGTGGTGGGGCAGGCCCTGGCCATCCCTGCAGGGAGAGTTGACAGGCTTCCCAACACTTCTGTAGGTGTGTGAGGCCGAGAAGAGGCAGACGGCTCTAAAGCTGGGCTGCTGCCAGCTCAGATGGGAAGACTAAGGCACCAACAGATTCAGGGACAGAGTAAGCATGGAGTGTCACAGTAAGCATGCAGTTAATAGAATACTATTCAGCCATAAAAATGACAACATAATGCCATTTGCAGCAACATGGATGTCCCAGGAGAATGTCATTCCCAGTGAAGTAAGCCAGAAAGAGAAAGAAAAATACCATATGAGATCGCTCATATGTGGAATACTGAAAAAAAGAAGACAAATGAACTTAAATATAAAACAGAAACAGGCTCACAGACATAGAATACAAACTTGTGGTTGCCAGGGGGGAGGCAGGTCAGGAGTGACAGACTGGGAGTTCGAGATTTATGGATTCTGACAGGTATATATAGACTAGATAAACAAGTTTATACTGTATAGCACAGGGAAATATATTCAATATCTTGTAGTAGCTCATGGTGAAAAAATATGAAAATGAATATATATGTATATTCATGTATGACTGAAAATTGTGCTGTACACCAGAAATTGACACAACATTGTAAACTGACTATAACCCAATAATAATAATAAAAAAAAAAGCATGGAGTTGATCATTGACATCAAGGTTGGAGTTGAGAGAAGACGGTCATCAGAGTGTCAAAGGGAACAGATGTGAGATGCCTGCTACATTGGCAAAGCAGAACCAACTGCTGCAGCCCCCAGCTTACCAAGTCAGCCCTGGATTCCAGGGAGCACGGACACCTGCAAGAAAACAGTCAACAGTGAATCCCACAGCAGCTGCAAAACCCCCACCAGTAGCCTGGATGCCTGAAAGCAGCTTTGGACTGGCACTTTGGGTGGAGCAAATCCAATGTGGCAACGAAAGGCCACTGTGAGCATAAGGACCTGCTGTGAGATGCCTTGTCCCCAAATTCAGAGGCAATGGGGACTTTGCTGTCTGGAGTCATGCAGCCCATTCTTGCCAGAGAGATAGGAGCCCTGTGAATCACTCTGACATGGACAAGCAGCATTGGTTTTCAAACCTGGGGTGGCAGGCAGGGTTCTAGGGTGCCCCCTGAGATCCCCACCCACAGGTGTGCACACCTTGCATAAGCGCCAACCCTTGAGTGGAGCAAACTCACAATTATGACCAGGTCAGACTTTGAAAAGACCAAGTATCTGGGTGGGCCTGATCTAATCAGGTGAACCTGTAGATGGGACTGGTACTCCCTGAGGTCACAGAGATTGGAGCTGTGAGGGGGCCCAGGGAGGTCCAGGACATGAGAGCTGTCCTTGGCTGCTGAGAGCACAAGCCCTGCAGGGGGAAGACATAAAGCCAGATTACAACCCTAGACAAGGAGAGGCAGCTTCTCCCAGCCCTATGTTTCCCTGAATGTCAGGTGCCTTCCACACCACCAGAGCATGGGATGACAGCGAGTGAAAATGCTTCACAGGGGCTTTTTGGGGCCTGGACCCTTTGTTCTGGGGCTCATCCTACGCCATCTTCTTAAAATCATGGATTGACCCAGGCCAGGGCTGCACCTGACCCTTCTGAACTCACACTACTTGACAGAAACCCCACAGAGGACAAAGAACTGAAAATGCCAGCTATCTTAGAATAAAGGCCACTGGGCACCAGCAGAAGTAGCCGTGATGCCTTTACTCAAGGAGATGACACAAAACGTGAACAAGAAATCAGTTCCAAGAGAACCAAGTGAGACAAGAAGACCTGAGAGGTGGAGAGAAGGCAGCCTACCTGGGACCTTAGAATCGGAGGAAAGATGCAGCAAAGAGTGTCCTGGTTTTCTTTCCACCTCAGGGTCACTAGATCCCAGCCCAGGTGCTGGAGTAGCCAGAAACCCAGAGACAGCAAGGAGTGCAAACCAAAGAAACCCCAAGAAAATCTGCTTATCTCTAGCCAGCAGACCAAGAAAAGACACAAGAAGAGATTTTAGACGGTAATTGCCCAATCCCAGCCAGACATTGTGGGAGAAAACATGCCTGCCACACTCCTGCCACCAGGTGTGGGCGCCCTGACCTCCTCCTCATGCGTAATGACCCTTTCCCACCAGGATGGTGTGAGAGAGGGCCCCTGATGGAAGCCAGACGAACACCACCTTCCAAGGGTTGACAGCCCCCATCTAACCCCTGCAAAGTGATGGAAATCTGATGAGGAGCCACATCCTTCCTGCTGGCAGTAAAGAAGCCGTGTCTCTCCTCCGCTAATCAGTGTCAGAGGAGGCCCACTAAAACAGACTTAAATGTAATACCCTCCTAGTAATGTTACTCATGGTAACAAAGGCCAGTAAAACCTCATCCTGAATGACACAGACAATCAACAGATACTGATACCAAGATGACACTTCCGTTGAACTTTTGACAAAGAATTTAAAGAAATCACCAGGAAAATGCTTCAACAAGCAATTA
The DNA here is from genome assembly GCF_036321535.1 of Camelus dromedarius. Classification (NCBI taxonomy): domain Eukaryota; kingdom Metazoa; phylum Chordata; class Mammalia; order Artiodactyla; family Camelidae; genus Camelus; species Camelus dromedarius. The sequence continues at coordinate 115,645,890 of NC_087438.1, forward strand.
CAAATACTTGAAATAAATGAAAAACATAGAAATTCTCAACGAAGAAATGGAATATGTGAAAAATAGCCAAGTGGAAATTTTAGAAATTAAAATGCAATTAAACAAACACTCAATGGATGGGCTCAACAACAATTCTAAGAGAAAAGAATCAGTGAAGTTGAAGATAGGCTATTAGAAACAATGCAATCTGTGAAACAGAAAGGAAATAGACCAGGGAATAAAAGGTCAGACCTGTGGGTCTATAACAAAAGATCTGTTTGTGTTACTAGGTTCCTGGAAGGAGAGAAGAAAGAAAGAGAGCAAGGCTGAGAAAAATTTCCCAAAGTTGGTAAAAGACATAAACCTACAGATTCAAGAAGCTGAGCAAATCCCAAGGCAAGATCAACCCCCAGAAATGCACTCCAGGACATACCACAGTCAAACTTCCAAAGACAAAGACAAAGAAAAAAACCTTGAAAGCAGCAGGAGAAAAGTGACAGCTTACTGATGAGGGAAAAACAATTCTAACAGATTCTTCATCAGAAACCACGGAGGCTGGAAGGAAGTTGCACAACATTTTTTAAGTGCTGAAAGAAAAGAATTGTCAAGTCAGAATTCTATATCCAGCCAAAAAAAAAAAAATTCTTCAGTAATTAAGAGGAAATAAAGACATTCTCAGAGAAAGAAAAATGAAGAAAATGTGTCCTGAACAGACCCACCCTAAAAGCATGGTTAAATTATGAAACAGAAAGGAAATGGTGAAAGAATGAATCATGGAATGCTAAGGAGGAAGAAAGAGTGGAAAGATGAATAAATACAATAGGATTTCTTCGTCTTGAGTTTTCTAAATTGTGTCAAGGGTTTAAGCAAAGATTATAACGTTGGTGTGGTTCTAAATGTTTCTGTAGGAAATGTTTACGACAATTGTCTTATAAATGAGGGATACAAAGGGAAGTAAGTTTTCTACACTATATTGGAACTGATAAAAACATAATATCATAGTCGTTGTATAAAATATAGTACCTAGACCAATCAGTAAAAGAGCTAGACAAAGAGATATATTCAAAAGCACCGTAGATAAACCAGAATGGAATTCTTAAGCAAATGTTCAAGTAACCCACTGGAATGTATGAAAAAGAAAACAAGGAAACTGCGGAAACAAACAGAAAACAAAAAAATAAAACGGCAGACATAACCACAGCATATCAACAATTACATTAAATGCAAATGGCCTGCTTTATTTGTAATAGCCAAAAATCACAATCAAAATATCCCTCAGTCGGTGAATGGTTAAAACTTTCAGACAACCACTTATTGTAGTATTTATCCAAAAAAAAATCTGTTGATCCACACAAAAACTTAAATGGATCTCAAGGACAGTATGTGGAGTGAAAAAGCCAATCTCAGCAGATCATATGCTGTATGATTCCATGTCTGTAACGTTCCTGAAATGACGAAAATTATAGAGCCAGAGAACAGATTACTGGTCCAAGGTTAGGGATTTGGGGGGGAAGGGTTGATGGGACTATAAATGGGCAGCTCAGGGAAGAGCTGCGTGGTGATGGAAGCATTCTGAGTCTCCATTGTGGTAATGGGTCCAGGAATCTACACAGGTCAACAAATATAGATTAAAAAAACCACACACGTACATCATGCGAGTGCCAATCCCCTGCTTCTGATATTGTACTATAATTATGGAAAAATAACCATGAAGAGAAACAGAATAAAGGGCACACAGGATCTTTTTGTGACTTGTGAATCTATGATTATTTTTAAGTAAAAATGTTTTTTAATGGGTAAGAAATTTGAACTGACATATCACCAAAGAGGATGTACACACAGAAGGCAAATCGGTCCATAAAAAGATGCTCACTAACAGTAACCACTGGGAAATGTACATGAAAACCACAATGAGCTGTCATTACACACCTATTAAAACAGTTAAAATAAAAAACGCTGACAATAAAATTTAAAGCACTGGTTAGAATGTGGAGCACCATTTTGCTGGTAGAATGCAAAATGGTGGAGCCACTCTGGAAAACAGTCTGGCAGTTCCTTATAAAGTCACATTGATATTTACCAAGTGTCCCAGTGATCCTGCTCCTGGGTGTTTACTCCATGGGTTAAACTTCATGGAACTGTACATTTTAATATTTAATTTTACAGTATGTTAATTTTAAAACTAAATTTTCAATAGGCTTTTTTTTTTTTTGGCAGGGAGGTGGGGGGATGGACAAGTAGATGACAAAATGTGTATGAAATAAGAAAGGGCTTAAAATAGCCCAAACAATTGAAGAACAAAGTTAGCAGACTTACTACAGGCTGCGTGAAAAAGGAGCAAGCAATAAGCATAGAGAAATAGATCAACAAAGATGTTAGTCTGGAAACAGACTCTGTTATATACAACCTAGGCATCAAGGAAAAGCAACTAGAAAGAAAAGGTCTTTTCAATAAATGGTGCTGAGACAACTAGATAAACAGATGGAAAATGAGTCTTACCTCCTACCTCAAAGCAGACATAAAATTAATTCAAGATGGTTCCCAGATCTAAACACAAAAGTTAAAACTACAAATTCTTCTAGAAGAAATATCTTCTAAAATTCTCCTTAAAATGTCTTCTAGGAAAGTATCCTCATGACGTTGGAGTAGGCAAAAATTTCTTATAAAGTCACATTTATACTTACCATGTGTCCCAGTAATCCTGTTCCTAGGTATTTACTCCCAGGAGAAATAAATCTTTTGTTCACACGAAAACATGTACAATTTACCCTAAAGAAATATAAGAGAGGACACACAAAGCTCTAAACACAAGAGGAAAAACACACACACTTCATTAAAATTAAAAACTTCTGTTCAACTAAAGATGATGTTGAGAAAATAAAACTGCAAAGCATCAGACTGAGAGAAAAACATACGTGTGTGACAAAGGTCTTGCATCCACGCTGTATAAAGAACTCTTACAAGTCACAAATAAAAAGGCAACATCTCAATAAAACAACGTGTAAAACACTCAGACAGATACTTGGAAGTAAGACTATATACCAATGTTATTAGAAAAATGTAAATTAGAACCACAGTGAGCTGCCACTTCACATCCACTAGCAGAACAAAAATTTAAATGAATGAATAACATCAAGATTTCTGCTTCCATCTCAGATGGAGTAACACAGAATGGAATTACCTTCCTATCGAAAACAACAACAGCAACAAAGAATAGAAAAGAAAAGAAAGGGGGAAAATACATAAAACAACAGCTAGCGAGTGTCCAGCAGTGCAGGACAGTGATCCCTAAAAGAAGAGAAGCAAGCGAGGTCAGCTCTAAACTTGCCCAGTTGACTGTTTGGGGGACAGTCTGCGCTGAGGCAGGGAGGAGAACCCAGCGGGAGCCTGGGGTCTTCCTGAGCTGAGGAGGACAGAATCTGGAGTCTAGGAATCCAGACTGGCTGGAATTCACAAGACAGAGCAGTGGAGTGGAAAGAACTGCATGGAGAGCGTTCCTGAAACTTGCAGAGGGCTCCCTCAAGTCATCCAAGAGTGCTGATCGGCATATGCATGTGAGGAAACCTCTCAAAGTCAGGGAAAGAAACACCTGAAAGAATTAAAGAAATAATCTCCATAGCTCACCCAGATTGGCAACAGTTTATGTTCCTAACAGCCAGACTAGAAAAGCCTTATAATTCAGAGAACATCAAATAGAATCATCAGAAGTGTATTGCCTCAATCCTGGGGAAAAGTGAGCCCTAGACTAAATGCTGCTCTGGTCCTGTCAAACAAAGCTTAAAAGAAAGTCTCAGAAGAATTAAACAGTTTTCAAATAACTTAACTGTATTCAGAATAAAGCTGAAGAATGCCTGTAAGAATACAAAAGTATCCAGCCAAATACGGTAAAATTCACAATGTCTAACTCTCAATTGAAAATTACCAGCCATGCAAGTAAGCAGAAAAATGACCCACTAGGAAGAGAAAAATCAAGAAAGAAACAGAAAGAGACACAGATGATGCAGATGTGAAAATGAGAAGACAGGCACATCAACACAATGACTGTAGGGGTTTATTTCACATGCCCATGAAGGTACACAAAAGGCTGAACAGGTTATTTAGAGACAAGGAACACATAAGGTAATCACTCTTCTAAAATTGATGACTACAGTATTTGAGACGACACGTACACTGGATAGGATTCACGGCAGATCAGACATGGCAGGAAAGAAGGTTAGTGAACTAGAAGACAGCATAGAAGAAGAGACTGAAAATATGAACAGAGAATCAGTGAGCTGTGGGAGAACCTCAGGCAGCCTAATACTTGCGTACTTAGAGTCCATGAAGGTAGGACACAGGTTTACCATTAGAAATCACCTTATATGTTTGTGGAGGCTAAGAAAGTCCAAAATCCAAAGAAACTCAGGAAGAGAAGGAGATCCCAGGCAGATTCAAACCATGGGCTCTTTGAAATGATCACTCTAGCCAGACTAAGCAGGAGAGAGAGAAATTAATAATATCAAGAATTAGAAAGGTTACATCTATAAATACACTACAGGTATTAAAAACAGAAAGAAATATTATTAACATCTATATGCCAGTAAATTTAACAACGTCTATGAAATGAATAGATCCTTTAAAAGACACAGACCACCGAAGCTCACTCAACAAGAAATAGATAACCAAAATAGCCCTACATTTATTAAAGAAATTAAATATATAGTTACAAATCTTCCTATAAAAAATTTTCTTCCTAAGAACATTTTGGGCCCAGATGGCTTCATTGGTGAATTCTATCAAATACTCAGGAAAGAAATAATATCAATACTCCACAAACTCTTCTAGAAAATTAGAAGTGGGAATCCCCATGAGAATACCATGAGGCCAGCATTATCCTGATGCCAAAATCAGACAAAGATATTATAACAAAGTAGCAGACCAATATTCCCTCATGAATATAGATGCAAAAATTCTCAACTGATTTTAGCATATCCAATTCAACAATATGTAAAGAGGACAAGACACCACGACCAAATGGGACTTATCCCTGAAATGCAAGGTTGGTTTGACATTTGAACATCAATTAATATAATTCGATACATTAGCAGACTAAGAAATAAAAACTATTTAATTGTCTCAATAGATACAGAAAAATCAATTGACAAATTCTGACATTTGGATAAAAACTCTCAGCAAACTAGGAATACAAGGAAACGTCCTCAACTCAATAAAGAGCATCTGTAAAAAAAAAAAAAATCTACCATTGACATCATACTGAAATGAAACACTGTGTGCCTATTCCCCATTATCAACAGCAAAGAAAGGATATCCACTCTCACTACTTTTATTTAACATTGTCCTAAAGTTTCTAGCCAATGCAATAAGGCAAGAAAAAGAAATGAAAGGTATTCAGAATTGAAAGAAATATGTAAAAATGTCTTTATTCACAAATAACACCATTGTCTATGTAGAAAATCCTACAGAATCTATGGGAAAAACCACTAGAACTGACAAGTGAGTTTAAGAAGGATATAAGATCACTGTACTACAATCAATATTTCTACATACTAGCAACAAATCATGGAAATGGAAATTAAAAGAAACAATATCATTTCAAATGGCATCTAGCTTATAGACTATGAGGAATGAGCCAGTCTAGAGGCCAGGTGGAAGATTTAGAAGAGAGAGGAGATGGTGGCTTAGCCTGGAGAGTATGGGAACAAATGCATTGCTAAACCTTCTGGACCAACTGGGCTGATGGAAATTTCATCCTCTGAGTCAGGGGAGATGGAGGCCCCACAGCAGGTTCTACTGGGAAAGCTGATGATCTTGATTTCCCTGGACAACATGAGAGAGGAAGGATGCCTATGGAGAGTAAGGGGAAGGAGCTTCACTGATAGGGGGAGGTGGAGATGCTGGGTGGAAAGGCTGTGCAGAGCAGGGAGGAAGGGAGATGGCCCACCAAGAGGCCGATGGATGCATATGAAATACATCATCAAGGATTCCAAGGAAACACACTGGAGCCAAAACTGCAAGGGGGAAAGAGAGTGGCCAGAGAAGACCTCGGACAGCCTCAGCCCCCCTGCCCCTCACTGCTGACATCCTCCCATGATTACACTTCATACTTCCTGAACCACAGCCCCCAACCTGGAAGTGTGGGGAGGTGACATCTCAGCCTCCCTCGGCCCAGGGAGATGGTGGCCAATGGTGGCATGCTTCCTCCATCACTGATGGAGGCACCAAAGGTAATACTGAGGGTTCAGTGCACCAAAGGAGAGAGCAGTCTAGAGTGAAGAGAGAGTTGGAGACTGTGAGCCTCCAGGAGTCAGGAAGGATGCCACATTGGAGCCACCAGACCCTAGCCCTAGCGTTCTGAACGCCAGCCCCAGGAATCTTGCTCTCAACTCCTCTGAGCCTCAGCTCTGACCCCCGGCCTGTGGATGGTAATCCTGCATCTCAAGACTGTGTATACCATTACCAGGAGGAGGATCATCTGCACTCAAGGCTTGGGAACACCAAAAGTTGGGGAGGGGCTGAGGCTTGCTCGACCCACAGCTGAGCCCAGCTGGGCACTGCTTGTGTGTGAGGGACCTAGGAGTGGTCCAAGTGTCCCATCCATGCCACCTCACTCAACATCTCCACGTGGTGGCAGTGTTGTTCCAGAAGCAGAATTTTGGCAGGTGGCCACTCAGACAGTAATGGCACAGTTGAGAGGCTGTCAACAAAACTTAGCACTTAGACAGAACGGCTGGGCTAACAACTCATTTACAGGTGAGCAATCCTGAGTCAGGATTCTGGGCTCCATTGGAAGCCAAGATTCCAGGACAACTAATCTACAGATCCTAGATGGATTCTAGAAGTTCCATGACCCTGATTTTAAAATTATTTTTCTTATGGTTCTAAGATTCCATCTGTGGCTCCCTGCTTTGAGAATCATACGATGCCAAAATCCGACAGCTCTACTGATTCAGCTGCTCTGGGCTCTGTGACTTTGTGACTGAGTGACACCAGCGTTCCCAGAGCTCCTTTGTTCCCTTAAGCAGAATTCACCACGTGGCTACTTAAGGAGTTAGAAGTTGGCAGCTGTACTTCCATGACTCTTGGGTTCCATCCTCCCCAACCCACCCCCGCCACGGGCAGAGATACACAGTTCCCGTATCACCAGACCTCCTCAGTCCGTCTAAGGAGAGCGAGTTCAAGAAGAGTGCAACCTGCAACCAGGACAGAATCAACTATGCCTCTTGTGTGCCAAGTCCTAAACGGAGAGACTAGGGTCTTGGAGCCAGGGTGGGCGGGGTGGGGGGATGGAAGGTTGGGGTGCCAACACAGAAGGACACGTGAGCTGGGGCTGCACACCCAGGAATGTACACAGGAGTCTGGGTTATGGGGGATGTTTGCTCCACAAGTCTTTAATGATGGCTTCCCACATGGCATCCAGAGACACAGGCTGGGTGCTTGGTGATCCCTGAGCACACGTCCTGAAAGGTGTGGAGGATCCCTGGAGTGTCAGGGCCTCGTCCATCAGCCCTCTCTCTCTGCCACTCACTCTGAGCCTACTTTCTCTACCCAAGGAGGGGGCTGACCTCAGGTTCCAGCCACTCCCACGAATCAAAATCTCTGATTAAAATCAAAATGGAACTCTCAGGGGAACTTAGAAGAGGCAACCAAGACGGGGGAGAGCTGGCTGTGGGATGGTATCTTGAGACAAATGGGTTCATTTTTTAAAAAATTTTTTATTGAGTTATAGTCAGTTTACAATGTTGTGTCAATTTCTGGTGTACAGCGTAAGTTTTCAGTCATACATGAATATACATATATTCATTTTCATATTCTTTTTCACCATGAGCTACTATAAGATATTGAAAATATTTCTCTGTACTATACAGTATAAACTTGTCTTTCTACTCTATATATACCTGTCAGTATCCATAAATCTCGAACTCCCAGTTTGTCCTTTCCCACCTCCCTCCCCTCTGGCAATCACAAATTTGTATTCTATGTCTGTGAGTCTGTTTCTGTTTTATATTTAAGTTCGTTTGTGTTCTTTTTTTTTTTTTTCAGGTTCCACATATGAGTGATCTCATATGGTATTTTTCTTTCTCTTTCTGGCTTACTTCACTGGGAATGACATTCTCCCGGGACACCCATGTTGCTGCAAATGGCGTTATGTTGTCATTTTTTACAGCTGAATAGTATTCCATTGTATAAATATACCACAACTTCTTTATGCGGTCATCTGTCGATGGACATTTAGGTTGTTTCCATGTCTTGGTTATTGTAAATAGTGCTGCTATGAACACTGGGGTGCAGGTGTCTTTTTGAAGTAGGGTTCCCTCTAGTTATATGCCCAGGAGTGGGATTGCTGGGTCATATGCTAAGTCTATTTTTAGTCTTTTGAGTAATCTCCATTCTGTTTTCCACAATGGCTGCACCAAACTGCATTCCTACCAGCACTGTAGGAGAGTTCCCTTTTCTCCATGCCCTCTCCAGCCAAATGGATTCGTTTTTAAAGGGACTCCCCCAAACTTCTGCAAAAGCTCTCTAGGGACTCCAGAGAGCAGGAAACCCAGCCCACCAGGTACCTCACCTTCCATCCACGGGGCCCAGCTCAGAAAGATGAGCGCACACAAACCAATTGCATTCTCCTGTGGACAACCCCCACCCCATACATACCCCTTCCATCCTGGCCATTAGCTGTTCAGGTTTCTGTCACAGGGCCTTCAGAATTCAAATCTTGGAGGAAAGATTTGACTCTTGTAAGAGACACATAAGCTCCAAACACACAAGTATCAGGGAGATTGAGTCCCCAGTCCTGCCTCGATTCCCTCCAGGGACCTAGGGAGAGTTGCATTGTAAGGCTCACTAAGCCTCTTGGCCCGGAAGGCAAAGACAGACGCTTCCAGGGGGCACTGGGTGAGACCATGGCCCCCCAGCACTGGGCAGAGCCCTGGACAACCAGAGCATATGGTAGTGTTGCCATCTCAAAGAGCCTTAGGGAAGTCATCTGCTCTGACAGCCTGCCTTTACATGGAGAACCTTCCAGAGACACAAGAGAAGGTAAAAATTGGACCAGTGATCTGGACTGGAGAGAGGTTGAGTTTCTAGCTTTCACTATGATAAAAAGCAACTATTAAGTGAAAATCAACAAAGAGCAGAAAGTGAGGTGTCCTCCCCGGGCCCACCGGCACATGCTTCCCACTAGTAAGTAACTTCGGTTCTGCAGAAATGAAACAAAAACAGTATTTTTTTTCTTTTAAGTTATATGAATTTTTCCCAAGAGCTACTAATTATTACATTGTTTAGACCTAATTACTTGCTAAACAAAACTTTGGCACTTTTTCTTTTTTTTTGGCCTGTGACACTGAAAAGATGACTGCGCGTGGACAGAAAGTCTGCCTCAGAGCGCAGACACTCCAACCCTGGGGAGCAAGTGTCCCAGGAGGAACTCTCCCGCACAGTGCCTCAGGGAAGCTTCCAGACCGGGCTTAGAACCAAACAGGCCTGGGGGCAGGAAGAGTACCCTTTCTTCTGACCCCAGACCCTCGTCCTGTCTGCTTGTGGCCCCTCTGAGGTCACAGCTGCAGGACTCCTCAGCCTCCAGCCCCTGGCTGCCCAGAGCCCTTCCTGCCTCCCCTCAGCTTTTTGGAAAAGAAAGAAGTGAATGAATGATTAGCTGTTAGTGTCTGAAAGTTGGTGTCTAAAAGCCTGGCTCCCGACCCCAGTACTTGATACCTAACAGGCAGGGATTCAAATGCCATAGATGGGGGCTCACTACCTCAGAAGGCAAAGTGCCCTCTCATCTGGTTTCCTGCCCCCACCCCGAACCCCATCAAGCACACCAGTCTTTGCCCTCCTCCCTGCCACCCATCTCCCAGCAGGGACCACCAAATTTCCTGGGACTGTGCCTTCCTTCCCCTCCTGGACTATTCTGGAAGGAACATAGCCCCATGGGTCCTCTGAAAGCCTATGGTGGAACAAGAACAAAAAAAAATACATCTTTTCTCCAGGGTCATCCTTAAATGAGAATGTTGAATCAGACCTGTGACCATGGGTCAGTTATGGAAGCTCCCTCTGTGAAACAGCAGAGGGCGCTGCCTGGAAGTCACCCTCCCCATCATCTTCAGGGAGGGTGCCAAGCAGCGGTGTGGAGCAGACACACCACACCACAGGGTTGACTCTATCCTCAAGTCAGGTTGCAGAATTTCCAGCTGAATGTTAGCAATCAGGAAAGAATTCCACTCACTCAGCTATGATAGAAACATCTCCCTCCGACATCTGCATTCCTCTCTATGCCAGTTTGGAAGTAGTCCCCATTCCCATGCTCCTGGGCTTCTGGGAAACAGTCTCAGGGGGCATCTCTGATGCCCAGAAAATGGGGTGGGACCCCTGTCTGCCCCTGCCACAACCTCTATATGAGCCTCACAGGGTCTTCAGAGGGCTGGCAACCCCTGCCATCTGGACTCAGGTGCCACCACGCCAGGAGTCCCTCTGAGGTCCTGCCACCCATCTAAGGATCCCTGGTCCCCCTCCTCTCTGCATTCAAATGGGTTGTTTGGGGTCAAGGCTTTCAAAAAGCCCCCCAAGGTGGGGACAAAGAAAGAGCCCCCTGCAAGATCAGCACGTGGAAAGGGCCAGCTCTGGAAGCCCCCAGCCCAGTGCCATCTAACACACAGCTTGCTCAGGCTGCAGCTCTCCCAAAGGCACACTATGATGCACATCTTCATTAAAGAACAGGAGTCGTCACCTGGGAGCAGAATCGAGGCAGTTCTCAGCTCCCCACCTCTCTTCCTGCACCATGGAAAGTTGCCCGAGCTCAGGGTCAAGCTCACTCTGCCTCCCCACCACCTGGCATAGGCAAAGAGTAGGGACTGAATGAGGAAGAAGCAAGCAACGGAAGGAGACTAGAGGGGCCTGGCAGGGGAAGTGGCAGGAGGCAGGACTGAGGGGACAGCACTCACCTGCTCCATTCTCTGCAGAGCCCATCACGGCGGGACAGCTGTCCTTCAGGAGGGTACAGCCAACCCCCTTTGTGTGTGAGGAGCCAGCAGCCTCTTGGGGAAAACTCCTCATAGCTCTAATCCCAGGGCCCCACAGTTGGGGAGGCGGGGGTAGGAGTCTGCTGCCTTGGCATTGGCCCCCACCCCACTCCCACAGCCCAGGTCCCCAGTAATGCGATAATTGGGTGGGATTTTCGCTGAGAGAGAGGGGAAGTCCAGAGGAGGGTGAGCCAGCTCCCAACCTACCCACCCCGCCTCATTCCAGAATTCTTCCTTCCTTCCCTCTGCAGGTGAGGGGATGCAGTGACTCAGAGGAGGGGAAGAAGGACCCGGTGACTCAGAGGAGGGGTAGAAGGACCGGGCATGCGTAGACTCAGCTGGATCCCATTGGCAGTGGGGAGGAAGAGGAACATTCCTTGAAAGAGAATGGCTCTCGCTACACATCGGAGAAGGGGCTCCTGACACAGTCACTGAGGTGACCCCTGGTCCAGAGTCCACAGCACCCCACAGGCTCCCTTTGCAAATAGGGGAACGAAGGTTGATGGGGGCAACGTGATGCGGGGTGCAGCCTGCCTCTTGTTTTCCAGCCCAGTGCTAACACTGGAGGGTTGTTGAGCCACTCCCTACCTCAAGAAGCAGCCACTTGCCAGCTCATGGTCTCTCCGTGGGGGCCCCCACACTCTGCAGGTCACATGGTGAGGCAAGGCTCAGGGGCTGTGGAGGAGCAGACGGTCCACAAGAGGAGAGACATCATAGAAGAGCCTGCAGTTGGGATTTTTATTCACAGTTCTGCTCGCCTCAACTGCAAAACAGTGGCATGGATCCCCGCTGCCCTTTCCTCATAGAGTCACTAAAACTGATGGGGTCTCCCGCTGGCACGGGGCTGGCACAAGGTGGGGAAGCTGGGGAGATTTCTCGACTTCGATGATCTTCTTCTCCCCAAATCACCCTGGCACCTGTCTCCCTGGGCTTCAGACAGATATGCAAACAGAGCTTTGCAGTGGGCTGAGAGCTGGACAACTGACTGGCCACTCTTTGTGACCTTGGATAAGTCGCCTTCCCTCTCTGATCTTACCTTTCCTCATCAGCAAAAATCATAAGGCTTACCTAAGTTGTCAGAAATCCCTTCTGGTTTAAGAGGCTAGCAGCCCTCGACAGACTCCGCGGTCTGTGGCCCAGAGTGAGGGCGCTCACCACCCAAAGCGCACAAGCTGCCAATTCCCTTCTCTGGGGGGTGCGGGGAGAAAGTGGAGGCGTCAACACCTGGGCCCTAAGGAGAGCCAGACTGTTTCCCAATAGTGACCTTCAGACACGTGGCTGCACCCTACACGCCCACCCTGCAGCTGTCCCCAGACAGGCCACCTCCAACCTGGCCGCTCGCCGTCCGCCCAGCTCCCAGCGGACCAGCAAGATGTAGCTCAAAGAGCCAGCCTCGAACGAACGGAACTCTCTAGCAAGGAGATGGACGAAAGGGAGCCGCAGCCCGACCACCTTGGGGCCAAGGGACAGAGTGCGCGATAGAGCAGGAGCGAGAGCGGGACAGGGCGTCCCACGGTGAGCGCAGGGTGCGCGGGCCTCCAAACCTAACGCCCTTGAGTCCTGCGGGGGCGCGACCCGGGAGCTCAGAAGGGACACCTGCGGACCATGCAGTCCCGGATACCCGCCGGCCGCCAGGCCAGATGCCCCTCTGGCGGAGCGCAACCCTCGGAGCCGGCGCACCCGCGCACCCCCGAGCACCCCGCGGCCACGGGAGGGGCCAGCGCAGCCACCGCCGCTCTAGCTCCTAGGGCCCCGCCCGCCCCCTGCCCCGCCCCGCCCCGGCCCCGGCCCCGGCGGGCGCCCCCCGCGGCGCTGCCCCGCCCCCGCCGTCCCGCGCCGCCCCGGGCCCCGGCCCGCCGCCCGGCCGCCGGCCCACCTGGCGCAGCACCGCCCTCGGAGCCCGCGCACCCGCGCACACCCGCGCACCCCGCGCACCCCGCGGCCGCAGGAGGGCCCAGCGCCGCCACCCGCGAGCTCCCAGGGCCCGGCCCGCTCCGGCGCCCGCGCTCTCGGGGTGGACTCCTGGCCCTCCGAGATCTCCCGCCCGGCGATGGCCCCGCTCGGATATTTCATATTCCTCTACGGCCTGAAGCAAGCGCTGGGCAACTACCCGATCTGGTGGTGAGTGACTCTTCCTCACGTTCGCCCCAGCGTCTGTGAGTACCCCGGCCGCCGTCCCCTCGGGCAGGGCCCCACGGTGGCCCAGAGCCCGCGCTCTTCCCTGCGCTCCTGTTCCGCGGGTGGTTTGTTTTCCTTGGCGTCCACTTTCGACCTGTTCGGGCCGGGGCTGGGACGCGGGTGGCGGAGTTTCCGGGGACACTGATCCCTCGGGCATAGAGGGGCCTGGCGTCGGACGGGGCGAGCAGTGGGCTGGGGAGAGGGGGGGAGTGGGTCCTCACAGATGGCACGAACGCTCGGGCAGCAGGAGGCCAAGAAAAGTCGGGAGGGCGAGATAAGGAGAGATTAGCCGGAGACTTTCTTTAAGGACGTGTCTTACACACACACACACACACACACACACACACACACACACACGCACGCACACACACACACACACACACACACAAAACACACCTTAAAACAAAGTCAGGGAGACAAGACCGAACAGAACAGCTCGGAGCAGCGCAGTTACGTAAAGACTGCGGGGACGCGGCCGGGAGTGTCGGGCGCACTGGGGCCAGCACCCGGCCCTCCTGCGCCTTCCCGCCGCTGTCCGGACCGCGATGGTAAGGAGGAGCTTCTGGAGAGGTGAAGAGGGAGAAAGCATTGCGTTTGAGGGCTCCTGAGCGAGAGGCTCCTCGAATCCATATTGAGAAGTCTGGGGCGCTCCGTCCTCCACTCCAGTCAAGACAGATCCCGGTGAGACCGTCCTAAATGTGGCGATGGAAGTGCAGATAAACCAAGGGAAGGAGCCCGAGGATCTACAGCACAAATCGTGCAGGTGGAGGGAAGTCAAGGTTACCATCCCTACGGGCAGCTAATTTGGCAGAGTCCCTAAAGGCAAGGGCCACGCCAGCTCGCCGAGGGAGAGGGGAGGGCGCTCTGAGATGCCCAAGATTTGACGAACACAACTCGCGGGAACGCGGGAGCCGAAGGGCCTGAGTGCGCCGCTGGAGGAGACCCAGACAGGAGAGAAGCCTCTCCACAAACATGCGCGCGCGCGGACACACACACACACACACCCAGGAACTCTCTCCGACGGCTTGCCTGGAATTATAATAATTACGCCGAGGGGAAGTTGGGGGTGGGGGGAGAGACTGAGTGCGCCGAAGTACATCTAATCCGATAATAATTTTTCTCTTCGAGATGGTTCAGGAGCTGGGGCGCCCCGGGTGTGGGGCGCGGGTCCAGGCGCAGCCTGGCGGGACTGGGCGGGGCGAGAAGGCGGCCCCGGCGGGTACCGGGGCCTGAGAGCGATGGCAGGGCGGCGGGGACGCGCTTCGGGGACCCCCGCGCGTCCGGCACCCGCGCGGCACCTGCAGCGCCTGGTCGCCTTCCGGAGCGCCGGCTGCAGCGGGCGTGCCTTCGGACGCGGGGACACTGACGCCCGGGGAACCAAAGAGAGCCCCGCGGCCGCCAGCTCCCGCGCAGGCTTCTAATTAGAACCCGCCGCCGCCGCCGCCGCATTCCTGGGCGCTAGTGGAAGCGCCATCGCCCCCGCGCTTCTTCTGTAAAGAAGGGCCTTGCCACCAGCCTCTGGCCACCCTGGGCCGTGGAATCGTCGTCCTGTTGGCGCCGAGGGTCCCTGACCGTACTCCCCTCAACACACATATGCCACTGTTTCCACCTGGGCCATCTGTGTTCCATCTGAAAGGATCCTGAGACAGGCTGGGTGCGTCCGGCATTCTTCAGGTAGAGTGGGGAGGGGCGTCCTCTCCCCACCCCCTCCATCTCAGTGACCCACCCAGTCAAGAGTCTAGAGCAGCCCTTTGGCCCCAGAGGTGAAGAGGGTGCCTGGGACGCCCACTTTGCTCTCCATGGGATTCGCACTCTCCGTGATTGTCTGTTTCCTGAGAAGTGTGTCTGGTGGACACAACCTCAAAGTTCACTGGGGATCAGCAGTTTCCTCTCCTCCCTCCTCTCTGCCCCCAGGCCAGCCGGACGCAGGAAGGACATGGTCTCTCCACAGCGCACATAGGCAGCGTAAAGAGGAGGGCTCACAGAAAAAAAGAAATGGAGTTTAATAGCAGGCAGAAGGCTTTCTATCTTTGCACCATACCTGGTGGAGTTTCCCACAGGTGGCTTCTCCTTCCTCTGGCCACCCTCCCGCCGAGCAGCCCAGTCAGGCCTGGGGCCAAACCTCTCTGTATAAGTTCTCACCTTCACACTCAGCCTCCCTAATTGGCATTCTGTTTCACCTTCCCTCCCCCAAGTGAAGCCACTGCTACCATCCCTTCTTCCCCCCACCCCAGCCTCTCGCATATGAAAGTGGAAGTGACAGGGACTTCCTCACCTGGAGAAACAAGGAAACAGCCCAAATTGGGAGTAATTAGGCTTTGAAGTTGGTGTGGTCTTGGTGGGAGGGTGGAGGGGGAGGAAGTGGTGTTGCATCCTCGGGGAATTTAAAGAGCCAACTGCCTCCCCAGGAGCGTCTCGGAAGGTCCTTCATCCTAGACGCTCAAGGTCCAAAGGCGGGTCCCAGCAGAGGCAGAGACAGCCCTAGACCGGCACGATGAGGGCTGTGGAGACCTCCAAGAGCATGTGCTCTGGGCTCCTTGTGTGGCAGTAGGGGTTGGGGGGGCGAGGATCCAGAGAAGGGACCTGGGAAGTGACAGGACAGAGGCCTGGGCACCTGACCCCAGAGGCACAGCATGACCAGCCACCAGTGTCCCACAGTACTGCAGACCTACAGGGAGGCGCCGGCCCCCACGCATCACTCTCCTTGTCCAGACTGAATTCTTGCTTAATTAAATCGGAAGGGTCCATGTGAACACAGAACAGGCATCATGATGAAGGGGGACACACAGAACCCTTGAAGAGCAGTACCTAGTAGGTACCAGTACTGCGTGATGTGCTTTGGGCATCTTCCTCCCACTTCCCGTGTCTAGGCTGATGGCATCCTGTAATCCCCCGTCATCTAGCCCGGGGCCCTGGAGGTCAGCCTGTTTTCTCCCTTGTCCCCTCGCCAAGGCCCCTCCATTTCCCCCACCAGGCTGCACTGCTCCATTCCCACCATCTTCTGCCTTTCTCCTCATCACCCCCTCACCCTCCACTCCAGGGCACACCCTCACTGCTGCTGGAGTTACAGCACAATGGTCAGCTGCTCTCCTGTCTCTACCTGCCAGAGAGCCCTCCCTGCCTTTCCCTGTCAGGACCCTCTTCCTGCCAGTCTCTGCTGGACCTCGGGCTCCCCAGCCCTGAGTGGTCCCTGGAGTGGGCATCACCCCCAGATGTGAGGCCACACCCAGTCTTCTCCCACCCCTGGACTAGCTCAGCAGCCTGAGACATGATCCCAGTGCAGCACTCCCTGGTTCTTCCCCATTTTACTGCCTATTCACCCTCCTCCCTAGCCCCCTGCACCCTCACATTCGTGTGCAAGCAGACACCCTGCTCTGAGCATGTGTCCAGGCCCCAAGGAAGGCCAACTTAGCCATCACCTGCCCCCAACCTTCCAGAATCTCCTCTCTGCCCAGCTCTCCCTGGTGCCAGACCTACCAGTTCCTCACTCACAGGGTCTTCTCAGTCTGAAGTGGGGCACAGGCTTCCCCGGGTGGGCCCCACTCTTTGTAGGGTGCAGGTGCACGCTGAGTTCAGGGCCAGTGAACAGGAGCTCTGGAGGCACTGCCCAGGACCCACAGCCTCAAAAGGCGGGGGAGGTGGGCGAGGAGGAGGAAGAAGAGGAGGGCTAAGTGACCACACAAGGTGAGAGATTGCCCGTGTCAGATGACACGGGACCTGGGAGGGCTGAGCAAGGCTCTGAGTCTTCTCAGACAGGCAGGACCCAAGCAAGCAAGACTTCCTGAGCTGCCCTGCTGCTGTGCGCCTGTACTCCTAAGAGTCCCTCCCCAGGACAGCCCTCTCTCCAATCCTTTCTCCTCTCTCTGCCCTGTTTGTCTGTTTATCTCTATCTGTCTCTCTACCTCTCTGTGTCTGTCTGTCTGTCTGCCTCTGTCTGTCTCTGTCTCTCTCCCTGCCTCTCTGCAACCCTGAGGCTGCACTACCAATGGTAGTGGTAGCCCACAGAGCTAGAGAAATTCAGACACCAGCTCAACACCCCCAGTGATCTCAGGGTGCTGGGAATGATGCCCCTCCGCAGAACTACCAGTGGACATCTTTTAATGAGGAGCTATGTTAGAAATGACCGCAGGTAAAATACATACCTTCAGAAAACTTGTTCTATACCACTAAGTCAAATATCCATCATCATCAAGAGAGAAAAAAAAAAGCCGACCATAGCACATGCTCCTTCCAGAGCACAGAAATGTCACTTACCTCTCACGTCCGGCTCTCTCTGACTTGCCCACCAAACCCCCAGGACTCTGCCGAGTGAAGCAACTTCTCCCAGGCTGGCTAAGCCTGCATTTCACTGGGCTTGCTGTCTTTTATTAAAAATGATTTTGCTTTATTTGCACAAACCTGCTAGAATTCTTTGTGACAGGGAAGAGGGTGAGAAGATGCAATCATGGAGGAAGAGTGTGGAGGGGCTGTAAAATCGCCCTTTCCCCAGGCAGTCCCAAGCATGCATCTCCAGTCCGCAGGGACAAGGACTGCCCTGTCCAGGAGGGGCTCTGCCCCTTTTAAGTGTGCTTGAAGGGCTGGGGCCACTTGCTGTTGAGACGTGTCAGGGGAAGACCCCGCTGCTGTTCACTGTGTGCCGCGGTTGAGGAAAGGCTTCTGTATATTTCCAGTGAAGGCTGAGAGCAGAGGCTACGGGTGGCAAGGAAGCAGATTTTTGCTCAGTTATAGGAAAGTCTTCCTGGATCTGAGAGTGGTGCCATTACCAGTGTTTGGAAGGTGGTGAGCTGCCCATCCCTGGAGGGGTAGAAACAGGGGCTGAGGAAGGAACAGCCTGCCCCAGGTTGGGGGTTCCCATGGACAGCTCAGTGGCTGAGAATCTGAGATTGACAAGGCTCAGCTCCTCCTCCCACCCCCAACGTGGTCAGCACTGCAGCTAACAGTCCTGGTAAGTCCCCCAAACTCCACCATGCACGGTTGGAGTACTTTGGTTCATGGTTACTGTCACACACACACACTACACGTGTGGAGGGTCCTGGGTGAAGCCTTGCAGAGAAGCCCCCGGCGCAGACATGGAGCCATGGCCCCATCCTGGGGTGCCTTTCCGCTCCCCACCAGGAGCGTGTCTTCCCCACCTCGTGCGCCTGTATCCCATCACACTTCCCCCAGCCTGGCTCAACTGGTCCCAGAGTTGGCCATGCCCCACTCCTCACTCCTCACCAGGCTGAAATGTATGTGGTCAGGTGTCACGGAGAGGTGGGTCCAGCCAGGCTGCCTGCTCCCAGTGGGACCTGCCCCTCCCTTTGTAGAATTTCCACAAGGATGGCTCCTGTATCACCAGGCTATGAAGTCCCATGGAGTATTCGCTCTCCTTCCTCCCCTCTGGACCCCTTGTAGCTGCTAGATAAGATTTTGTTGAACAAATGAATAAAGGAATGAATGAATGGAACCTTTCCTACGAAAAACAGAAAGTGTATCAGATGGCCTGTGCTTTGGGACATAAGGACACAGCTGACTGTTTTTAACCCCCCCCCAACTGAGCCCCCCGGCTCTGGGGCTGGGTCCTCCTGATAGACCTCGGCAGCTCTGCCTTGGTCTCCCTCCCTTCCTCTCCAGGTGACACCCTGGAGGTGTCTCACACTTTGGTGCTTCCACATTCCTTCCCCAACGAAACGTGCCGCTGCCGCCCAGGGAAGCGGGCAAAAGCATGGCCGCGGGCACGGGAGCCTCTGCCCGCCTGCTGGGACTTGCGCGAAGTATGTGTCAGTAATCCCAGCTCGGCCCGGTGGGGCAGGAGGGGGTGCTGGGAGGGCTGCAGGCAGGGCTGTGCCGCCCAGGGGCTGGGAAGAGGTGGCCCCCAAGACCAGGGACCCAGGTCTTAGAACCCCTCCCCACAGGTCTTCTCATTGCAGAAGGTGCTCTAACCTCTGGGGCGAGGTCTTCCAGGTAGGAAAGAGAGAGCATGGATGCATGTGGGCCCTTCCTAGAGACCCCACAGCAGAGAGAAAGAAAAGACAGAGCCTGGAAGGCCTTGGGCCAGGTCAGCACCTCTGGGGGAGTCTCGGTCCTGGGAGCCTCCGGGACAGCTCCATACAGAAAGGGCCGAGCCTACCCATCAAGCCATCTACCCACACGGCAACCAGCCCCACACTCAATGCCTCCAGTCTGAGGACAAAAACCTGGTCCAGCTGTGGAGAGGCCCTGACCTTAAAAAAAAAACAGAGTCTTGGGGGCAGGACAATCCTCATGTGTCAGCAAGAGGGAGACATTTGGGACCAGCCAGAGCCCTCCTTGGTAGGGACCCTGCAGGCAGGGTGGGCAACAGAGGCCACCAGATCAGAACTGGACAGAGATCTGTGCCCTTGAAGGACAAGAGAAGATGTGACCTTGCTCTCCAGGGTCGGCTCCTCTGGCCCAGACATGAGAGGATGTGCAGGCGGAGGTGGCAAGCTTCAGCAGGATCCAGAGAGGGCGGCCAGCTAGGCTGGGAGCACAGAGCACTTCCTGGAGAGATGGCCCTGGATGACGTGTGGGTAGAATGTGCCCCGCCGAGGTGTGGCTGGAGCCATCGTGCCCATTTCTCCCCTCCCCTCCAGGAGCCTCTGATTGAGTGTGGTCCGCTACCTCCTTGGCCAGATGGGGAAACTGAGGCTCAGGAGGGGCAGATAGAAGCAGTTAAATCAGTGAATGATACAGCTGTTGCCCCCACCCTGCCTCCAGCCCTAGCCAAGCCCTCTCTGTGTAGAACCCCTCTCTCTTTGAGAACTGCGCTCTTTGAGCATCCCAGCTCTCCCCTCAAAATGCACACAGCCACAGGCAAGGGCAGAGCTGTGCCTACAGGGCACGGATACCTTGTGTTTGTTGAATTTTCTTACAGAAAGAAATCAGACTATAACTCAAGAAACCTAAAAGGCTGCCACCCCATTAAGACCTGCCTGGTAACGGTACACAGGTACACACAGATTGTGTGTCTGCCTGCGGAGGAGCCGGGTGCAGACAGGGGTTGTAGGGGAGAAGGGACTGCCTTTGCTCCCAGCCTCCGTCCACAAGGAGCGACTTCTGTCATCTGGCCTGGCCACACAATTGTGGTAAAATCCACTTGAGTGAAAGCCATCAGCCCGGGGGTGGGGTGGGGGGCAAAGCTGGTCCAGGCTGGGTCCCGGGCAGCCTCCCTCCCCTGCATGTCACAGCCAGCGCCTCTGCTCTATCCTGAGCAAGACTGTCTGGCAAGGCGCCTGGCCTTTCAACAGCGCAGTCCTTCAACAGGAGCTAAGGAGGGAGGAGGGAGAAAAACCATTAGAGCTTTTGGGCGGCAGGCGTGGCTCACGTGGCCCCAGCCACAGGCTGGAACCGGAGTCTAGAGGGGCCACTTTGTAAACTTCACACGTGTGTGCTCTGGCTTGAAAATGATGCCTTCCCACCCCTGGTCCCGAAAAAAATTATCACTAAAAAATTAGCCAACAATAGCTTTCACAAAAACCTGCTGGGGGGAGGAACGCGTTCATTATCTTACCGACTTCATACAGGCATTTCCCTCACTATAGGTTCTCATTTCACTCACGCATTTTTCATGACCATAAAAACTGTGCAGAACAGATTGTGTTCTGCCTTTTTAAAGCTTACCATCTTCCGTTAAACATTTTGCATCTCTGGGACCTTCTCAGTGACGCGCTCGCGGGTACTCAGGCCTGTGGTGGGGGGGGGGGGGCTGTGATCTGTTTGCCTGACCTTTGGCCCTTCCTGCTGCATGGACGGCCCTGCAAGGAGGACCTCTCCAGAGATGGAGTTCCGGATACAGACTGAGGACTTGGAGGGGGAAAAAGCGCCATATCTGGGGCAGGGCTGGGGGCGAGGGTTGCTTTCAGTTTGGAACACTCTGGTTTTGAGGGGCCTTTGGGACATTGGATGTGACATCCAGCCAGACAGTGAAAATGTTAGCTCCGCAGCCAGGTGTTGGCTGAAGGTGTGGGCGTGGTCACTTCCTGGGGTGCCCTCCTGCACTTCAGGGTTGGCAGCAAGAAGAGAAATGGAACAAATTCCTCAAGGGCTGAATCATGGTGGCCAGGTGCAGGGTGAAGGAAATGGGTGCAGTGGGGGCAGGCTGGCCTCTAGGCCTCTCCCTGCAGGCTGGGCAGGGCCCTTGTGCCCCTGTGGTTCCCAGGCCCCCAGGACCAACACCCCAGGGGATGGCAGCACATCCCCCTCCCCCCCCCCCCAGCTTCCCCTGGGGCTACAGGACATGGCTTTTGCCCTCCAGGGCAGGGCCAACTGTTGCCTGGAACATCCCTCGGTGGAGGAGGAAGAGATGCATCGTGACCCCGAGGCAATGTCAGGACCTCACTGCGACCCACATAGATGAGCCTGAAGGTAAACAAGGGGTGACTGATCATGGGCTCCCTCCACAGTGCTCGCCCGAACACCACCACCCCCATATAAGTAGCCCTAAGTCAGACCCCGCCTGTCCCCATCTGGACCCCAGCTTGGACATCTGCATGTGAGAGGCTGTGGAGGTGGGGCAGAGACTGGAGAACTAACCCAGGCTGAAGCCCCAGACACCCAGGCTGGAGCTCAGAGTGGGTTCCTGGGAGGTTAATGTGGCCTGGTCCACACTTGTGACCCCTCCAGAGGGCCCCTCTTAGCAACACTGGACAGAAGGCCCCGGGTTTGCCTCCTCGGGGCCTGGAAATGGGTGGCCAGTGACCTGCTCCAGCATCAACCCTCCCACCACCATGCCTCTGGATTGTTCACGGTGCTACATCCTTCGTCTGTCTCCACCTTGCTCTTTTGAGGATCCTTGCCACCTCTAGAGGAGTGATGGCATCTGGCCTCCTGGTGGCCTTCCTCCTCGCTGGCTCTGGGACACTGGGCTGGAGGGAGGCTAGTGGCCAGCCCTGTGGAGACAGATGGGGCCCATAGAGGGCGGGCCTCACATCCTGGCCCCATTCTGGAGCCTGGCAAAGCACGCCCTCCCCTGTCTCTATAACCAAACTCATGTTCTTCAAGGGAAGTTTAAGAGTTCACTGGAAGTTTCTTGGAGTCTAGAAGCAGAAACCAAAGGTGAATCCTGACTGCCGGAGCAAAGGATTTGGATTTGAAGCTTTAGGAAGCTCCCTTGTCTTGAAGTCCTAGGACTGGAAGCTGGACCTACCTTCAGCAATCCCCAAGTCCGTGGTTCTCAAACACCAGCAAGCGTCAGAACCCTCCCTCCCCAGCAGGGCCTGTCGAAATAGAGCACTAGCCACAAGTTTCTGATCCAGCAGGTCTGGGATGGAACTTGCATTTCTGATATGGTGCACATGCTGCCGGCCCAGGGGCCATCCAAAGAGGACCCAACTCTCACCCAGCTGCCCGGCACGTTGGCTTGGGAAACCAAGGTGCAAAGGGTCCCAAAGCAGCAGCAAAATCGACGAGCCAGGGGACAGAGGGGGGCCACTACCCACATCACCCCTCGGTGACAGTTCTGTGGTAGAAACAGGGTCATATCGAATCCAGGAGATCTGTGATGTTCTGTGTCTTTTGGGTTTAATGGTGGCTGTATGGGTTTTGTCTATTAATATGTTAACTTAGTCTCTGTCGTGGATTGCATGTTGATGTCCCCCCTAGATTTGTATGTTGAAGCCCTGACCCCCAATGTGATGGTGTTAGGAGGTGGGGCCTTTGGGAAGTGATTAGGGTTAGATAAAGTCATGAGGGTGTAGCCCCCGTGATGAGAACAGTGTCCTTATAAGAAGAGGAAGAGACATTAGAGCTCTCTGTCTGCTATGTGGGGACACAGCGGGAAGGTGGCCATCTGTGAGCCAGGAGCCCTTTTCCAGAACCCCCACTGTGCCGGCACCCTCATCTCAGACCCCCAGCCTCCAGGACTCTGAGAAATCACCGAGTGTTGTTTCAGCCACCCAGTCTGTGCTGTTTGTTGTGGCAGCCACACTGACCAAGACAGTTGTTCATAAATGTTAGCTTGTGTGTACTGTTTTTAATGCATTTAAACAGCAGTATAGCATATAGGAAAGTGGAGGTGGGGAGCCTTGGGAAGGCAACATGTGGAGACCTCCATCCTGTCATATTAACTCGTTCATGTTGATCAGCTCTTCCTCCAGCCCCAGCTTCTCAGTCCAAGAGGTTCCCCGGGGCTCCACCTACCAGGTTGTGCAAGTCGCAGAGAGTTATGTAGTGGGCGGGGCTGGGCCCAGGGCGACCCGGGTGATGGTGATGGGCCAGGTGGGCCAGGTAAGCAGCTAGGCAGTGGCAGATGGCAGGTGGAGACAGAAGCATTGCCAAGGGCTTGGAAGGAAGAAGTAACCAGCCTCCAAGAGAGAGGCACTGGCACATGGGGAGGGGTGGTGCTGGGGACACAGGCAGAGAAGGGGAAGGGAGGGAAGAGCTGTCTAAAGGCTACGGTGATTGGCCCTTGAAGGTGGCAGTGGCTTGGACCCTTGAGCTACACATGGAGGGGCTGCTACCCTGCGAGGTTCTGTTCCTTCTGGCCTGAGCAGCTTGGAGGGCGAGAGAAGAGAGCCAGCGTGAGCAGAGGAGGGAGACAGGGAATATTTAGACTCTGCTGTGTGACAAATGACCAGACTTCTGGCTTCAAACAGCACCTGTGCATTAGTTCACAGCTCTCAGGTCTAAAGTCTGGGTGGCTGGTCTGTGTTCCCTGCTCAGGGTCTCCCAATTCAAAGCGTTGGCCAGTCTGGGAAAGAATGTGCTCCCAATCTCACCCAGCTGTCAAATTCTGGTCCTTGTGGTCCCCATGTACTTACAGCTGTCTGCCAGGGTGGGTCTCGGCTCCTGGAGGCCACCTCCTGGTCCTGGAACTCGGCCCCTTCATCTCAGACCCAGCAACAGCTTCAGATTCGGCTAAAGCTGGAGGGTCTGCTTTGAAAGCATGTGTGTGGTTAGATTAACTCCGCTTGGTGGCCCTGATTTATGTCCGAAGCAGGTCCCACAGATACAGCAAGTGTGATCTGCCTGTATTCACAGTCCTGGTCAGGAGAGGGGAGACTCCTGGGGCCACGTCAGAATCTGGGCTTGGTGGGCGGGAGAGCGGGAGAGTGGCTGCCTCCTTCTGGGGGGTGCTCAGCTGCCCTCTGTCGCACCCCTCAAACCACACATCCCCTCCCAAATGCTCCTGAGCAGCCTCCTTCTGGGTGCCAGATCCCTGGGACAAGGAAGCGACGTCTTTATATGTAACCACCGCTAACCGCAGTTGAACTCACTTTCAATTATGAATGGAGGTGACCAATTGTAGCAGCGTTCGGTTTCTGAGATGCTATCGCTAAGAGAAAGCAGATACTTTCATCTCAGATGACAGCTGGCTCAGAGATTACAAAGTGCCATCACGCTCTCAGCCCACCACGTAGGCTCGACAAAGAAACACACACATCGTCCTGAATCACAAGCTTGTTCCCTGTTGTTGTAACGTGGTTGTATCCATCACTTGTTCCCTTGTAACTGTTTCCCTCTCTGCATGATGTGGGATGATGACTTGACTATATAGTACAGAGAGTTTCTGCAGGGCGAACCCACTTTCCTAGTGTCCACAATTAACATGACTGGTACCCTTCTCAGAACAGAGAGACCACGCTAGTGCACTGCCATCAGCCAGACACTGGCTGACTCCACCAGTCTCTCCATGGACGTCCTTTCTCTGTTCCAAGATCTGACTTGGGAGACCAGTTTGCATTTGATGTCATTGCATTTCATGTGCCCTGGGAACCTGGGGAGACATAGAGCACGAAGGTGATGGTGTCCTGTGGGTGCGGGACTTTTCAGTTTAGAACATCCCACTCCCACTAAGCTGCCTCTAGTCCCTGGCCAGACCCTCGGACGGGACTGTACGTGGTTGTCCCTGAAGCCTGGGGCCCAGCCTGGGGCTGCTCCGCACCCTCCTGTTCAGCCCCCAGCCCCGAGTCAGAGTGCCCCTCACTTCCTCCCAGAAGGGCGTGGGAGGAGGGGTTATGGATCTTGGTTTCCCAAGTATTGATCAATTGGGGTCATCTACTGTCTCTTCATATGAAACATT
Source organism: Camelus dromedarius (assembly GCF_036321535.1). Lineage (NCBI taxonomy): Eukaryota > Metazoa > Chordata > Mammalia > Artiodactyla > Camelidae > Camelus > Camelus dromedarius. The sequence goes on from NC_087438.1 coordinate 115,671,081, forward strand.
TGAATCCTGGGGATGGTGAGGGGGTAGCATATGTCCAGTCTGGATTTTTTTTCCCCAGCTTTACAGAGATATGATTGACATATAACATCGTGTAAGGTTAAGGTGTCCAATGTAATGACTTGATGTATATACATGTAATGATGATGGACGCATTGCTAAATGATTACCACAACAAAGTTGGTGAACACAATTTGGATTTTTAATATGATATTTTTTATGAACCAATTTATCCCTCAAGGCCCAGCCAAAATTTAGTGACCTGATGAGCCCCCTTGACCCTTCCCTGTCTCTTGTCTCCCACACAATGGCCCCTCCCTGTCTGATGGAACCCCCTAGCTCTCTGCCCTCTGCAGGTGGGTCTGCATCACCCAGATCCTCTTGGCTGCCCAGCTCTGGAACAGAGAAACCTAAAGGAGCCATCAGGTCCAGAGAGGGTGGGAGAGGGATCCAGTCAGGCTTGGTGGAGGCCAGAATAGTTGGAGGGGCATCTGGGCTGGGGGCTGGCCACTAGCATCCTGGTGGTGCTCAGGGAGGTGGCGATCTAGGGCCTGACCAGGAGGATGGCCAGGAGGAGGCGGGGGTAGGGGAACTGACTCAGCTTGAATGAGCTTGGGGAGAAGCTGTGAACTGGGGGGGTCCCACTCTGCTTTCCCTGGAGCCGTGGCCTGACGGCATGAAGGGAGGTGGGGAGGGGCCAAGGGAGGAGCAGGCTCTACGCTTTCTGTGGGAGGCTGTGGGGTTCTGGGGATGAGCACCTCACCCCTCCCCCAGAATGAGTCCTGGCCTCTGGACTGGGATTGGCAAGGACAGAGAGACTGAGCTCTCTGTTTCTTTCTGTCTGAATTCAGTGACCCCTTCTTTGCCCACTGGTTCCGAGTCTCCAAGTACATTCAACCAGTGAAAAGTCACCTGAGTGGATTTTCCTTCTGGTGGACCCTCTTTGTCTCTTTTCTAGTTCAAGCCAGGCTACCGGCAGCAGAAAAGAAGGAGGGAACCCCATGAACCCCAGGGGCCAGCTCCCTGAGAAAGACTCCAAGACCAGAGCCATGCAGGACAAACCTTTCCCTAATGCTCCATCAGAAAATATTCAAACATCCAGGAAAGATGCAAGACTTGGACAGAGAACATCCATGTACCCATAGCTCACATTTCACTCGGCCTGGTTTATCCCATATCTAACCACCCCTTTATCCACCCAACTATTCATCTCACGCTTTTATATAGCCCTCAATCCACTGTGCCCCTGAACAATTTTATGGTCTGATCGTCAAGTAGACTTCAACATTTGTTTGCAAATCACAGCCCCTGTGGTGCATCAAAATATGAAACAAGTGGATGTGAAGCATCCTGGCTCACAGAGTGGAGGAACCAGAGCCTCGCCTGGAGTCACAGCTCATCCCTGCTTGCGAATGGAAGCCCCCTCTGTCCCAGGCCAACTGGAACCATTGGCCCTAGCCTCATCTCATCCACCGGCCTCTGAGGCCCCTCTGCTGGGGCTCCTGTGTACTCTGAGGTGTGTAGATTGGAAACCACTAGCCTGGCCCTCACAGTCACCTCTCTGGCCTGGCATTCTGCCCAGGCCTTCAGGACTGGCCACAGCAGCTCTTTCTTGGTCTGAGGCTGAAGGAGCCTGGTGAGAGACCGGCCGGGCCAGCCAGAGGGAGGTGGGAGATGGACTCCAAGCGATGGGAGGCACCATAGAAGCTGCTGAAGAATCCTGAGCCAGGGTCCTGGTTCTCCCCCATCCCGCTCTTGCCCTGTGTTCCAGTTGCTGCCTTCATGAGGCCACCTGGCTGCTCAGCTCTCAGGGCCTCTCCCTCTGAGTCCCCCCGTTCACTACAGAGGGTGTGATCCCAAACTCTCAGGCTGCCAGTCCCAGGTCACATCCTGCCAGTGCCGTGGGAGGTGGGGGCATGATGCTGGGCAAAGGTGGGAGGCAGGGACATTTGAGGTCACTGTGAAAAGCACCACATGGTGGAAACAGACAGCTGACCTCAGCCAGGGTCAGGCAGAGCCATCCATATGTGGCACATGGGCCGACATGGACAGCGTGATCACTGGGGCCAAAACAGGAATGTCTCAGTTGGAGAGGGGAGGGGTTTTGAGTAGAAACTGGCTGGAGCCGGTTGGGCAGGAAGTGGAGGGGATGATGTTCTGAAGGAGAACCGAGATCCGAGATCCGGGGGCTTTTGCCCTCTGTTTTACAGGTGGGAGGTTCTCCGTGAAAGCGTGGGCTGAGAGTGGCAGAGGGCACGCAGCTCAGACACGGCCCACCTCCCCGGCTGCCTCCCACCACCCTCCCCTGGACATCTGACCTCAGCCAGGAGTGAGCAGAGCTGATGTATCTTCCCACCTTCTCACCTGAAGGCCTCACCCTGCCTGCTGGGTGCCCCCAAGAGCAGAGACCACTGACAGTGGCCTGCATGCCACCTCTCATTCCAAGTGCCTGCTACCCCCATCAGTCCCCGATCTTTCAGCCTGGGCTTCCATCCACCAGGAAGCCGAGCACCTAGGTCAGCACAGGGGTCCCCAAGAGGCATCAGAGGCGGCCCCTGAAGTCTCCACTCAGAGCCGTCTGTGCAGGGCAGGGTGAGGCCCAGGTCACAGAATACTTCCTGGAGGAAAGGCCTCACAGCTGGGTGACAGCAGAGGGCTGCCTTTTCTGCAAACCTGGGGGGCCCAGACTGTGGGGTGGGTGTGGGAGAACGCTGGGCAGGATCAGGCCCGGCTGGGCACCCAGCACGGTAGCCTCTGCAGGCAGTGAGGGATCATGCAGGGGAACCAGCCAGCCACAGTCACGTGCCACCCTGGGAGCGCAGACTCGGGCAGGGCCCTGGGGAGGTCTATGATATCTGGCATGAGGTCATGGCTGGTTTTGGGCTCATCAAGGCATTCAGGCAGAGGATGGACAGGATGGAGAGTGTGTCCAGGAAGGAGGATCAGATACTGGGGCATGGATATGAGAGGGGCCTAGAAGGCCAGGAGTCTGGTCTGGAGCCTTCAGGCCTTCCACAGGACAGGGGACACTGGGCATGGCCACCCACAGAAAGGAGGCTTAGCTCCACTTGGGCACCTGGCTGCAAGGTACCATGGACACTCCTTGGGGGAAGACAGGTTTTAACTCTTGAGAAATGTGCTTGATTCTGAAGGGGGAGCTAGCAGAGGACAGAGGCTGCCTGGTATGCCCGGAAATGGTGGGCAGGAGGGCAAGAGATGAGAGGACACCATACATGGGAAGACCTATGTTCACGATTTCCAAGAAGTCGCCCTCTCCCCAGCCAGCTAGCCAAGTAAGGCAGAACTACATACGTGCTGCAGAGGGGAGGTGGGGAGGGTGATGGTCACTCAGGAGGACAGGGGCACTGTGGGAGAGAGAGGGCACTCTGCGTGGCTGTGGAGATGCGTGGGACAAAGCCCCACATCTGAGATGTGGGTAGAGACAGAGGAAGTGTGTGGAGAGGCTGGGGTTGTAGGAGGAAGGGGCCAGCTGGACAGATGCGGATTCTAGCAGGACCGCAATGAGGAATGCTCTCTCTGGGTCGTCGGGTGAGGCATCTCCAGATGCTGAAGGGTGTGGGTTTTGTGCCTCCAGGCAAGGCAACCTTTGAAGATTTTGGAGACTAAGAGGGGAAAAATGATCGGATCTGATCTCTATTTCCAGAGGGTAGATTTGTTTCTCTCAGAGACAGTGATTCCTGTTTCCTATCATTCTCACCACAGCTGGATGAAACTGAGTTAGACTCAAAGTGGGACTTACTGAAAGTCAGCATCATGATGCAGGTGTGTGGCTTGCTGAGGGACACAGAAACCTTTGTCCCACCTCCTCAGGGGTTCTCAGCCTTCCCAGGGGAGAGGAGGTGCCAAACAAGAACCTCTGGGGGTCCAGCTGAAACATTTATAGAACTTCCATTGCCTTGGTTTCCCCACCAAACAAAGGAAGACCTTTCCACTTGGATCCCAGCAGAGCAAGCTTCCAGACAAGCGGGGACCATACTGCCAGGCTGAGGGGGCCGTTCTGGGGATCTGCTCCACTCTGGGCCCACAGCGCACCACACCAGACGGCCCAGAGGAAAGAGGGGGCGCCCTGAGGGGGAGGAGAGAGCAAGTGAGGCCAAAGGCCTGAGCGAGCGTGGGCAGCTTCTCTGCGCTACGAGAATCCGCAGAAGTGTGGGGAGTGTGTGAGAAGCCACAGGATGCTGTTCCTCTGGGACCACTGCCCCCCGAGCGGTCCTCCTGGATCCACAGGGCCTCTCACGCCTTGGTCTTCTAAAAGTCTGCACAGCCCCTTCCCAGAGGCCCTGGAGAGCCTTTGTGATATCAGTGGTTGCAGCAAGGCAGGCTTCCGCAGCCGGCCCTGAACAGCAGCAGTTGCCACACAGTCACGCACACGGAGCATCCAACCAGGGGCGAAGAAAGCGCTGAGATGCGGAGGAATCGAGCAGAGCTCTGCCGATGAGAGCCCATCCCCCCACCGCAGAGGCCCACCCGTAGACAGGAGGACCGTGGGTCACGCACAAAACTGGCCAACACGACCACAGGTGGCAGGACCACGGGTCATCCGTCGGATTGGATGGATATAACGGCATGTCACCATGGGATTGGAGCCCCCAAAGGGACCTGGTGGTTCTTCCTCTTAAATCAAAGTGCAATCACATGTAGTAAAATGACCCTGCTTCAGTCGGTTTTGACACCTAAACACATGTGCAACCAACGCCTCCATCAAACACAGAACACTTTCACCACCCTGGACCAGCGTGGTCCAGTGGAACTTTCCACAGTGACCAAAACGTTCCATGTCTAACCATCCAACATGGTAGCCACAGGCCACACGTAGCTGGTAAGGAACCAATTTTTTTTTCTCATTCTTTTGTCATTTAGCTTAATTTAAATTACATAGGCACGTGGGGCGAGTGGGAACCATTTTGCAAAGCGCAGGCTGAGAAATGCTCCCTTGTGCACCACCCTACCAGGGAGATCCCTGCCCTTTGCCTCAGCAGTCCGCTCCCCTCGATTTCCAAGTAGCATCGCACTGCGAGGGTAAACAGTCTGTTCATCCATACTTCTGTGGATGCGTACTTGGGTGGTTTCCAAGTTTTTCTCTGATGATCACAGCCCTGTGACTATTCTTGAGCACATCGTATCGTGGACATATGCTTTTACGTCTTTTGGGTAAATAGCCAGAAGCCGGCTGGCACGGCGGGAATGAGTTCAGTGGTGATTTTCGCCCGTGGGATTTAACCACTGCTGTGCCTCCAGAAGTGGTCCTCCTCCCCCTGCCACAGACCCAGCAGCCCCTGCTCTGGGCACCCATCGGCTGACCCAGTGTCACACTGTTTCCTCCAGTTGTGGTCTCTGCATTCCCAGACAGTTCCAGGCTACTGCTGACTCCACCTTAGCAGAGCAGAGGGACCCTGCAGTTGTGCAGAGAAGCAAACAGCCCTCCGTCGCTTCCTTTCTGTCAATCCATGTGCACATTTTGAGTTTTGTGCTAAGCCTCAAGTACAGGGTAGGGACAGACTTCCTCCAAGCTAGAAGTACCCTGGAACGCATGAGTGTCCGGAAGGAAAGGGCCTGTGTGCCTCCTCCAAGGAAGGTTTACCCCAAGGCAGGCCTGGATGCTGCTCCTGTTTCGTGGGCCAGCAAGTCACCTCCTCCACTAACCAGGCCTCCTTGTCCTCCTCCCCCAGGTCCCTGGCTGTCGGGCCCCAGTACTCATCCCTGGGCACGCAGCCCATCCTCTGCGCCAGCATCCCCGGTCTGGTACCCAAGCAGCTGCGCTTCTGCCGGAACTACGTGGAGATCATGCCCAGCGTGGCAGAGGGCGTCAAGATCAGCATCCAGGAATGCCAACACCAGTTCCGCGGCCGCCGCTGGAACTGCACCACCATCAACGACAGCCTGGCCATCTTTGGCCCTGTGCTGGACAAAGGTACACATGGCACCCGTCACGGCTTTCAGGGCAGATGCGGCAGCCCAGCGCTATGGGTGCAGCAGGGTCCAAGCCCGCTCCCCCATCAGTGCAGGTGGGCAGAGGCCACAAGCCACTCCATCGCTCCCTGCATCCGTGCCTCACCTATGCCCAGGCGTGGGAGCAGCAGCTCTAGCAGGGGAGCAGTGCTGCACAGACCTCGTTACTGTAGGAACTCCCGCGTGGGTCCTTTCCAACTCTCTCCTGTTCTGTAGGCTGCTCCTAGAGTTTGGGAAGGATGTAGGATCCTGCTTCTCCTTCCCCAAAAGGCAATTACACTGTCGCACTGGGGTAAGATTAATCGTCGCAGGTTTTCTGCGGGAGCCAGGACTTCTGGCCGATCTTGGGGAGAAAATACAAACAAACAAAAACACAGGAAGGGAGAGGCTTGGGACCACAGAGGCACACAGCAGAAGTTATCCCAGGTCCTGGAGGAGGACCTTGGATAATCCAAGGAGGCTATTTGGGGAAGGAGAGGAAGATAAGGAGGGCTGGGTGTTGGTTAGCTTTTGGTGAAGAGCAAATTTTCACAAAACATCATAGTTTAGACAATAATAACCGTATGTTATACATCCCAACATCTGCACACTAAAGTCCAGCAGCCCAATAGGCAGGGCTGGTCTCCGCGCCTCAGCTGGGTCCTCTGACATGTCTGGTAGCCGATGCTGCCATCAGCGGGAACGCCCACAAGTGGTCTCTACATGTGGCCTGGGCTCCCTTAAATACGGTGGCTGAGCCCCTCTGGAGAGTGGGGAGGAAAGGAGGGAGAGAGAGAAAGTGGGAGAGAGGCTTCTTTCACTGAGCATCAAGTTTTCAAGATGTATCCATCTGTAGCATACTTCAGCACTTTATTCTTTTTTGTGGCTGTATTATATTCCATTGTATTGATGGATCACACTTTGCTTATTCACTCATCTGTTGATGGGCCCTTGGGTTGTCTCGTACCTTTTGGCTGTTGTGAATAATGCTGCTGTGAGCATTTTTGTACAAGAATTTGATTGAGTTCCTGTTTTCAGTCGTTCTGAGTATATTCCTAGAAGTGGAATTGCTCAATCATATGGTAATTCTATATTATGAGGAACCACGAAACTGTTTTCCACAGCAGCTTCATTTTACATTCCCACCAGCAACACAGGGTTCCAGTTTCTCCACATCCTTGCCAGTGTTTGTTATCCTCTGTCTTTTTACCTTTAGTCACATCCCAGTGGGTGTGAAGTGATATGTCGTGATTTTTATTTGCACACCGCTGGCTGATGATGTTGAGCATCTTTTAATCAGCTCATTGGACATCTAAATATCTTCTTTGGAGAAATGTCTATGAACGTCCTTGACCCACTTTTTAACTGAGTTGTTTGTCTTTTTGTTGTCAAGTTGTCAGAGTTCTTTTTGTATTCTAGACACTAGATACTTATCAGATATACAGTTTGCAAATACTTCCTCCCTTGAATAGATTGTCTTTTCATTTTTGTGACAGTGTTCTTTGATGTACAGAAGTTTTAAATTTTGATGAAGTTCAACTTGCCTATTTAGATGTCATATGAAGTAAGCATTGCTTAACCTAAGATTTCAAAGATTTACACCTATGTTTTCTTCTAAGAGTTTTATAGTTTTACCTCTTACATTTAGGCCTTTGATCTACTTTTAGTTAATTTTTATATATGGTATGAGGTAAGGGTCCAGCTTTTACATGAGGAAAACCAGCTATTTCAGTACCATCTGTTGAAATCTTTCCCTCATTGAATGGTCTTAGCGCCCTTTTAAGAAATCAGTTGTCCATGGATGTCTGGGTTTATTTCTGGACTTTCAATTCCGTTCCATTGGTCTATGTGTCTGTCATTCTGCTGGTATCACACTGTTTTGATTTCTGTAGCTTTGTAGTATGTTTTAAAGTTAGGAAGTGTAAGTCCTTCAACTTTATTTTTCTTTTCCAAGACTGCTTTGGCTTTTTTAAGATCTCTTACAACTCCGTATGAATTTTAGGATCAGTTTTTCCATTTCTGCAAAAAAAGCTGTTGGGATTTTAAGGGAGATTGCATTAAATCTGTAGATTACTTTAGGAATTATTGCCATCTTAACAATATTAAGTCTTCCAATCCATGAACATAGGATGTCTTCCATTTATTTAGGTCTTCCTTAATTTTTTTTTTCAGCAGTATTTTGTAGTTCCTAGTGAACAAGTCTTGTACATCTTTGGTTAACACATTCCTAAGTATTTTATCCTTTTTGATGATGTTATAAATGAAATTGTTTGCTCTTCAGATTATTCATTGATTATATATAGAAGTATAATTGATTTTTGTGTTTTGATCCTGTATCCTGCAACTTTGCTTAATGTTTTCACTAGTGCCAAGAGTTTTTTGTGGATTCTTTAGGATTTTCCATAAATGTCATCTGTGAATAGAAACACTTTTGATTCTTGCTTTCCATTTGGATGCATTTTATTTCTCTTTCTTCTGGCTAGCACTTCTAGTACTATTTTGAATAGGGGAAATGAGAGTGTACACTCTTGTCTTCTTCTTGATCTTAGGGGGAACACTTCAGTCTTTCACTATTGAGTATATGATGTTAGCTATGGGTTTTTCATAACTGCCCTTTATCAAGCTGAGGAAATCTCCGTCTATCCCTAGTCTGTAGAGTGGTTTTTATCATGAAAAGAGTGTTGGATTATATCAGATGCTTTTTCTTCATCAATGATGTTGATCATGTGGTTTTGCCTTCATTCTATTCATGTGACATAGTATCATTGGTTGATTTTCTTATAGTGAACACCCTTGCATTCTTGGGATAAATCCCCTTGGTCATTACAATCCTTTTAATATGCTAGAGGATTTAGTTTGCAAGTGTTTTGTTGAGGATTTCTGCATCAGTATTTATAAGGGATCAAAATCTGTAGTTTCTTTCCTTGTGACGCCTGTGTCTGGTTTTGGTATGGGGGTAAAGCTGACCTTATAGAATGAGGTAGGAATTGTTCCCTCCTCTTCTGTTTTTTTGTAAGAGTTTGAGAATGGTGGGTGTTGACTCCTCTTTAAATGTTTGGCAGAATTCACCAGTGAAGGTCTTCTTTGTTGGGAGGTTTGAAATTTCTGATTCAATCTCTTCCCTTTTTATAGGTCTGCTCAGATTTTCTATTTCTTCTTGAGTCCGTTTTGGTAGTTTGTGTGTTTCTAAGAATTTCTCCATCTCATCTAGGTTAGTCCTTCATTTTTGAAAAACAGTTTTGTCAGATGTAGAATTCTTGGTTGACAGTGTTTTTCTTTCAACACTTTAAATATGATTTCCCACTGCCTTCTGGTCTCTGGTTTCCAATAAGAAATTGGCTCTTAGTCTTATTAAGGATCCTTTGTACATGATGAATCACTTCTTTCTTGTTACTTTCAAGATCCTCTCTTTGTCTCTATCTTTTGATAGTTTGATTAAAATGTCTCAGTTTGGATCTATGTTTATCCAACTTGAAGTTTATTGAGCTTCTTGAGAGTATCTTGAATTTTCAAGATTTTTAAAAATCAAATTTGGAACTTTGGGGCTATGATTTCTTTACATATATTCTTTCTGTCCCTTTATCTATCCTGTCCTTCTGGGGCTCTCACAATGTGTTGCTACGTTTGATGGTGTTTCACAGGTCTGTTCATTTGTCTTTATTCCTTTTCTCCCTGCTCCTCAGACTGCATAATTCCAACTGAACTATCTTCAGAGTCACTGATTCTTTCTTCTACCTGCTCAACTCTGCTGCTGAAAACTTATAGTGAAAATTTTATTTCAATTACTGTCCTCTGAGGGCAGGTGGGGCCTGATAGTGTTTGTTCAAGTGGTCGGGGCTCCCCAACATCAGGCAGTCATGGTCATGCCCCTCCAGGTTGGCCTGTGTTCTCTAGAAGCAGGAAGGGGGCAGGGGAGAGTCATGCCCTGTGACCTTGACTAGCAGGTCAGCTCACTTCCTGGAGCATTAGCGTCTCCATCTATAAAATGGAAGAATAATTGCCACTCAGCCAACTTCACAGAGCTGCTGGCTGGGGTAATTACACAGCAGCTCTTGCGGGGATGGCCGCTGCCATGCGTGGGAGAAGTTAGGACCACAAGGTGATGTGCACATTGAGTGTGTGTGGGCATATGTGTGTGAGTGTGTGCAAGTGTGTGTGTGTGCGTGCATGCCCATGTGTGTGACTGTGTATGATATATGTGCATGTGGGGTCATGTGTGTGCATCTGTGTGAGTGTGGGCATGTGTGTGTGCATGTGTGCACGTCTTCACACACCTGTGTGTTCACATGTGCCTGCCTATGTTTTCATGTTTATGTGTGTGGTGTGCACATATATGTATGTACGTTTGTGTGGTGCAGTTGCCACCCATACAGGTCCCATGCTGTGCCATGATCAGTGGTGTTGTGGGGCAAGGAGATATGTTCATTATTTGCACAATGGCCAGGAGGGCCCAGACAGGATCATAGTGCTATCTGGGTTCCTGAGTCCAGAGCCTGATGGGGGTGTCTAGGGTTCCCACTCCCCCAGGTAAGAAGTAATGTCAGGGATTTGGGGAAGAAGGCAGAAGCCAGTCTCACCTGAGGAGGCTGCCATCTTGGTGGTAGAGGATGGCTCTGTCTGGTGGGGGTCTGGCTCCACCTGGAAGCCAGAGAAGGAAGTGTGGGCTTATTTCTGGGCTCTGTTCTACCTCATTGGTTCATTAATCTGTCCCATGCCCAGGTCACACTGTCTTGATTACTTTGGCCCTGAAGTAAGTTTTAAAACTAGTAAGTGTGAGTCCTCCAACTTTGTTTCACTTTTCCAAGCTTGTTTTAGCTATTTGAGACCCCTCACTCTCCTATATAGATTTTGGAATCAGTTCATCAACTTCTGCAAAAAAGCTTGATTTTTTAGGGATTGCATTGAATCTGCAGAGCACTTTGAGGAATATTGCCATTTGAACAATTTTAAGTCTTCTGATCCATGAATATTGGATGTCTTTCAATATATTTATGTCCTCAACGTCTATCAATAATGTTTTGCAATTTTCAGCATATAAATCTTATATTTCTTTTGTTAGATTTATTCCTAAGCATGTTTTCTTTTTGATGCTATTATAAATGGAATAATTTTCTTAATCTCCTTTTTGCATTGTTCATTGCTGGTGTATAACAACACAGTTGATTTTCAAATATTGATCTCATACTCTGTAACCTTGCTGAAAGTTTATCAATTCTAATAGATGTTTCATGCATTCTTTAAGATTTTCATGTCATTTGCTAATAGAGACAGTTTTACTTCTTCTCTCCAATCTGAACATCCTTTATTTATTTATTTATTTATTTTTGCTTGCTCAGTTGCCCTGGCTGGAGCCTACAGGACAATGTAGAATAGCAGTGAGCAGAGCAGGTGCCCTTGATTTCCTCCTGATGTTAGAGGAACATCTTTCAGGGCCCATGCTGTTCTTAAATTTTAAAGATCTAGGTGTGAGGATCATCCTTCACAAAAATAAATAGATTAAAAGAGAGAGTTTTGATATAATGTCTCTCTCAATTCTTTGAATTTTGTCTAAGTTATATGTGCCAAAAATCACACAAGGATCTACTATCAAAAAGTTCTTAAAGTTTGTCAGCTCATCATTCAACTGGGTCCTCCTTCATTCTGTGGAAGCAAGAAATTGGAAACACCTGATTTGCACAGGACTTGGTGGCCTAATCTTTATAGATGACCCCTGGGATGGACATGTACCAAGAAGACTGGGAGTCTCTTCATGGGTCAGTTGGGATTTGGGTGGTCCTGGCAGGAGAGGTGGGAGAAGAAGCAAGGATGAAGGCAAGGATGCCAGCAAGGATGCCTTGGAAGTACCTGTGCTGTTTTAAGTGTCTTGCTCTGTTTCTGTGCTTCTCTAGGGATACTTGGACCCGCCCTGGAGACCTTTGGGGCACAGCAGGTACACACAGCAGGCACAGATGGCAGACCCAAGGTGTGCTCTGGCACAGGGTGGGCACTTTATAAGGATGTGCTGAGTGAGTGACAGAGGGATGAGCACATACGCCTGAGAGTGCCCATGTGAGTGGGCTTCCCTGGGGAGGGTCTTAAAGGGTTTTCTCTCTTTCTTTAAAACATGTATGCAGTGCTTTGGGGCTGTGTGTTAAGTGTTTTACACACAGCATCAAATCACATCCTAACAACCCATCCAATTGCCAGCACTATGGTTACAAGTAAGGAAACTGAGGCACAAGAAAGGGGCCAGACCAGGACTCCTGCAGGTGTGCCAGCCTGTGTAGGGGTCTGTAGGGGCTCTCCAGGGGACAGCAGGCCCTGCAGGTGCCCAGGGCCCGCCCCAAGGAGCAGACAAGCCTCTAGATCCTGGGCTGGGGGCCCAGGGAGTTCCCCCTCCTCCTCTGCACTCCATCACTTCCTCGAAAGCCTCTCAGGTGGAGTCCAGACTCCAGCAGGCCTCTGGGACCCTCATGTGGCCTTGGTGTCCCAGCCTCCCTCTCCCCGCTTCCCACCCTTCCTGTGTCCACTCTCCCCCATATCCTCCCTTCATGTCCGCTCCCCTATGTCCATGCTCCTTCCTCTGCCCTTTGCTCCCTCTGCCCCCAACACCCCCGCCTGGTCTCTCTCCCTCCCTCTTCCCTTTTCAGCTGAATGAAAGTCATCTCAGCTCCCCCACATCCTCACCACTTGGTCTAAAGGGAAAGAGGAAGCCCCTTCTCCCCCCTCACTTGCCACGGGGCTGAGAAATGGCCGGATTCATTGTGGCGCAGAGCTGAATGGCCCAGGAGGAAGGAGCCTGCCAGGTGCCCCAGAGAGAGGCCAGCTCTGCGAGGTCATTGTGGAGGCCCCTGCCTGCCCACCGGGCCACACTCGCAGTAATCAATCTGATTGGATTAGGGTCAGGGCGACCCTAATCGTGTCAGAGGTCACTCAGGCTTTGTGGCAGGGCCCATGGGGTGCTTGGCCACCCCTGCTGAGGCGGCCTAGTTGAACAGAGCTTAACGCCGCCCGGCCAGCTGAGGAGAGGGGCCCAGCCCTGTGTGGACGTGTGCAAGCATGTGCGTGTGTGAGCACGTGTTGGGGTAGGGGTGGGGGGGGTGAGGGAGGATGTGGGGAAAAGAGCTCATACCTCCTGCTTCCAGCTCACACACACACACACACACACACACACACACACGTACCGCCATCTGCCTGGCCTGGGGCTGGGGACTGGGTTGGCCATGTGGACCCCTGAGAATCTGTCAGCAAGGAATATGGGGTTGGGTGACGGAAGCGAGCCCAGGCTCAGAAGAAGTACCACTCTTTCTTCCCATGGCAGCAGGACCATTAACCTGCCTCGGGCAGAAAGCATCTGAGGAATTTTGAGTGCATAAAGGCTGGCACAGGATTGCAGCTTATCTGTCCCTCCAGGCCGGCCGCTGGACACCTGGAGCGCCTGCTTTCCCTGAGAGCTGGCCGATACCCACTCTTAACCCCGGATGAGGTGAAGGGGTGGGGAGGCCAAAAGGCAAGGAAGGCAGGTCCTAGAGCTCAGTGCCTCAGCAGATGGGCCTGGAGGAAGCCCAGCCAGGCCAGGACCACACCCCTGGGGAAGCACAGTGGGCACAGCAATTCGAGGTCCGGGCTGATGGGTTTGCGGATGGCACATGACTTTGCGGGGACCTGGGTCTCAGCTGGATGGGGCATTTGCACCTTAAAGAAATGGAAGCGGCCAGAAGGGGGTGAGTCATCCACAGAGGGGAGCAAGGACCTTGATGCTTCTCCTATTGGTGCCCCCAGCTTCATCATCAGTGACCCCTAGACACGGCCTCAGCCTGTATCCATCCGCTATTTCAGGAGCTCTGGGCCACAGTGGCTTCCTTAATGAGGAGACTGGGGGAGCCGCCCAGCCCTGCCTCTGATTCCAGCACGTGTGCCTCCAAGGCTCCTTAGGGGTCTCAGGCCCTGGAGGACACAGGGCCTGCCCATCTGCACCCCAGGCGAGCATTCCCAGTGGTTCCCAGGGGCAAAGGGGGCCTAGTGGCTGGTAGAGGTGGGCTGACCCTTGCTGTGGTGTCTGCACCTGGACCTTGCCCACAGGGCGGCTGAGTTTGGGGCCCTGGCTGACCCCCTCAAAGCATGTCATGCCATAGTCCTGGTTGGTTACCCTGGGGCAGGGTCTGTGGGTGCCAGCTGAGGTCTCGGCAGGATGATCACCTGCCCTGTCCCCCTAGATGGTGCTCATCCCCTCACAACCCCCTGCCCATGCCCTCGGACAGCCCTGGGACAAGCACCTGCATCTGCCTGCCTTCTTCCCCCATTCTCCTTGGGGGGATGGGCTGGGGAGGAGCAGGTGGGGGACAGCACAGTGTGTCCCCTCCCCGGCAGAGCCCCTTCCCTTGGCCGGGCTCCAGGGGGTGGTCTGTCCGCCTCCCTGTGTGTCCGGCCTGGTCTGCGGAGGGCCAGCATGCAGGCACGGGGCTGGGGGCAGGGCAGTCAGGACGGCACAAGCCTCAGGGCTTAGGAGGGGTCAGAGAGAAGCAGGGGCCCTTGAGGGAACCCGCATCCCCGAATCCAGGTTGCAACCCCTGACCCCCATCGGAAAGTGTTTCGGTTCACGGTGGCTGGGGGGCTCCAACTGTCTCTGCGGCCTCCCCCGTGTATCATTAACTCTTCCCGGTTGGGGAGGTGTGTAAAGGGGCCAGGAGAGACCCTGGCGACCCCCTGCCGTGCCTGGCTCAGAAAACAATGTCCCCGCTACGACGACAAGATTAAGCACAAGAGAAAAGTGAAAATGCTGCTGGCGATTCACACGCCCTCGGGAGTGCTGTGTTAAAGCGTGTGAATAGTGAGCTCCCCTCGCGCCCCAGGCCCCTGGGCCGTGCATACCTCCCGGTTGCTATGACTGGCTTGCTATGGCCTAATCGCCGACGAGGGGGAAATTCATATAAAATATCGCAGGCCATTGTGGGCCTAACGCGGCGTGACAGTGGCTCACAAAGCCAGATTCATTAGCCCCAGCAGGTAATCAGGACGCCGGCCGTGCTGGCGGCCGGGCAGTGTCAGGGGCCGCAGTGACAGTGGGGCGCAAGCCGCATTCCGCTCTCAGGTGGCTTCATCCTTTGTGCAGGACGGGCCAACAGGATTACCAAATACCATTGCCCATCGCGACACCCCCTCCTGGCCGCCCCGCTAGCTCTGAGACCCAGGAAGGTGGGCTGTGTGGGAGAGGGGGAAATTGCTGGCTGGGGGCTCTGGCTGGTCTTCCATCTGTCCCTCCTTCGTCTTGGGCATTGGTTGGGAGACGAAGTGCCAACCCCGGATGCTCTACAGTCTCCCTTGCGTCCTCCGTGGGCTACGGAGACAGACTCAGGGCGTTTGTGACCTCTCTGCGCCTGCACAGGTGCTGCAGGAGCCGCTTGTCTGCTTTGTGGGGTGGCAGCCATCCCTGGACCTGCCTCTCTGCATCCTCCCCCTCTTACAGCCCCTCACCTGCCAGGTGGGCAGACACCCCAGACCTGGCTCAGGGAGGCCGTGTGGTGCCTGAGAGGGAGCCACAGCTGCTGCCCCGGAGTGTGCGCTCGGGATCAGACACGTGTGAGGGCACTGAGTTCTTGCTGCATCCCACCAGTGGTGTTCTGTGAGCAGGTGGGAGCAGAGAAAGGCCCCTCAGAGGTCCCCATGGAGCTCAGTGCCCGCAGGAGCCGTTTGCTCTTTCCCGGCCTCTCTAAAGGCCCATCAAACTGTGATCACCAGCATCTGCCACGAGGAACTCCTTACCAGCAACATTAGTGGGAGGACTTACAAAGGGCCCTAAGCTGAGTGGGAAGCAAGGCTGTGGGATGGGAGATTTGCCCCACACACCTGGCAAGGGAGAAGCTTCCCTGCAAGGTAGTGAAGCAGTGGGGCTGGGGCTAGGATGCAGGACTCCCCACCCCGGGCAGATGATTGTGGTTGCAGCCATGATCCTAGATGGGTTGGAGGGGGTGCTCCATGGAGGCAGAAGGGCCTGTCTCATGGCTACACCCCCTCTGCTGACCAACCTCAGTGCCAAGGCAGGAGATTTGGCCCCAAGGTCAACAGTATCCAAGGGAGAGGTGGAGCCTTGGGTCTCAAAGAGCCACAGGGGAGGCACACCCAGGTGAGGGAGGGCTGTCCGTCAGGCCAGAAGTCAGCCAGGAGGAGGCTATGACAGGCAGGTCCTACAACTCCCAAGGAGGAGGTCACACCGCACCCTGCCCCAGGCTGAGTCCCAGATGACAGCAGCCAGGCCCTCGGGTCCCAGCCTCTGGGGACAAGGGGCCTCACTTCACAAAGGGGCCAGGACAGTGGGAGCCCGGGGTGGGAGGACTATGTGAGACCCTCCGTGTTAGCCCCCTCCACGTCCCTCTGAAGGGGGGAGTGTATCAGAGACCACCCTCCTCCCCAAAGTGAACTCCTCCCCTCTCCCTGTGGGAGCCTGTCCCTGGGCCTCCCTCCCACATGCGTCCTGGGTCTGGCCACCTTCCAGAGGAGGGGGGCTTAGGGATCTAAGACCTGGGAGCCTGGGGGTTCAGCATCGGAATCACCAGGGAACCCTTTACAGATATAGAGGCCCCCCACCCCAAAACTGTGGCCCTGGGTGGGTTTGCAGTGACCACTGCTGGGGCAGCCCCCCACACCAGGTTACCTGCAGAGCTTCCCAAAGAACCCACCTGGGTGGACCTGACAGACAGAACGTCTCGGGAGCTTGATCTCATTGGTCAGTGGTTGTATTTGAACCACAGTTTCCTTCCAGGAACTTCCACTGCCCGGGGTCACACTCATTCCTCAGGAAAGCGCTCAGTGCCCCGTTAGGCCAATGGGCTTGTCCCAGGAGCCTTGGATCAGCTCCTCCTTCTCATCCAGCATCAGCCCCCCACAGCCTTCCCTCCCAGGAAAGGACAAATAGGCCTCTCTCTCTTCCCCGTGGCAGGGAGGTGTGGGACCCAGCAGGGCAGATGGCCGCTCCACCACCTGAAAGCGGCAACTGTGGGAACAGTCTGGTGGCTGTGGGACCCACTGCTGGGGGTGTAGGTGCCTCTCCTGCAACACCCTGTCTGGACTCAGCTCTTGCTGCTGGGCAGCCGGGGCCTGGGGCTGACCTCATTCTGAGCCTCTGCACATCTCCGGGGCTGAGCGGACCCATAGTGGCCGCTCACCAGAGAGGAGCTCCCCTCCTTCTGTCTGGGCCAGTTCTCTCAGCAGTGAAAAAAGGATTCGCAGGGCCCAGGACAGGACGGCCTCCAGGCAGTACTCTCCTGTCAACCCCTGATGAAATGGCCCCCTGGGTGATGTCCCTGAGGGAAGGCCAGCCCTGGGACAGAGGCTGCAGCCTTCTTGTCCACTTAGAACAGAGCCACTGCTCAGTAAATCATTGCAAACTACTAGCTTCGTGGTGAAATGTCAACGATGAGGTCCTTGGAAGGATTTTTTTCTTAACTTTCTTCAGCATACAGGACTTTGGAAATGTGTACTTGTTTGATGTTAAAAGGTCCTTTTCTGAAATTGTGATAGTCCTTTCTTGTCTGTCATATTCTCTCAAAAAAGTAACAACATTTTGTAGTCCCATTTCAGTCCCCACATGATCCCTATACTTGCCAAGCCCATAAAATACAAATCTGGAAACAGGATTTGTTAAGATCCCTCTGATTCTAAAATTCGGAGACCCAGGGAGGTGAAGTAACTGCCAAAGCCAATCTCACGTGTGACGCTCAGCCTCTTCACCTAGGGCTGCTCTGGCCTCAGCAGCAATGGATCCTTGCCAGGCACCTCTCCCTGCCTGCCTCCAAATGCCCAGCTCTTGCCAAATACTACTCCTCACTTGCCCCAGACTCTACCTCTACCCATCCATCCATCCATCCATCCATCCATCCATCCACCCACCCACCCACCCAACCATCCATCCACCCATTCATCCATCCATCCATCCACCCACCCACCCACCCATCCACCCATCCATCCATCCACCCACCCACCCACCCATCTACCCATCCATCCATCCACCCACCCACCCACCCATCTACCCATCCATCCATCCATCCAACCATTCAGCCATCCATCCAGCCAGCCATTCATCCACTCACCCATCCACCCACTCTCCACCATTCACCATTCATCCATCCATCCCAGGCCTGCCCCAGAGCTCATGTAGCCAAGCCTGCTGTGTGTCCATGTTCCCCCTATTCTCATCCTCATGATCTATAAGCTCCCAAAGGCAGGTGACTCAGCACAGCCCAAAGCAAAGAACCTGATTTGCAACAGCAGAGCCTCCCATTAAAGGAATGCAAGGATTCCTCTGGTTCATCCTCCTCCTTCCCAGTGCAGGGATTTCTTCCACCTAAAGTGGGTCACACAGTTTATGCTTAATTACCACCAGCATGGGGAGCTCCTTCAACTGTCAGAAAGCCTGCGTTGTTAGAAATTTCATCAGATAAAGCAGCAATCCACTGTCTTGCAGATTTCTTACCTTGGTTCTTGAGAATGGGCACCTTGCATCTTATTTATCTTTTATTCTTAGTTGTGAGCCTAATGTGGTACTCATAGACTCTCAGGTCCTGAATGGATGGGTGGATGCACTGATGCATGGATGGATAGATAGATGGTAGATGGATGATGGGTGGGTGGGTAAGTGGATTGTATGGATGAATATTTGGTAGATAGATGAAAAGAAGGCTAGATCATTGACACTTTGCATTGACTCAATAAATAATTGCTAATGAGACAACATCAGGTTTCTGGGGAAGATTGTTTTCCTGCTAGAAGATGCTTTTCTTACACGAGATTGCCTTTCTTCTTCCTTTTTCCAACCCCTGATCACAGTGTGGGAATAAGAGTCTCCTGGGCTGGAACAGAGCAAGCTAGAGGATGTTCAAAATGTTCATGCAGGCTCTACCCCAGCAACTTGGCAAACTGGCACCATTGGTCCTTAAGCACCCCTCCCATAGCCTACACCCCCCCTCCTCTCTTGACCTCCCACAGCCCATTCAAAAGAAGGCATTTTGCTGGTGACAGAGGTATTTCCAGTCTCATCTCCAAGATGTAATTCCCTTCCCAAGGGCAGGATGGTTCCCCGTTTCCCTCCTTAGCTGCTTCTGTTGCATAAACAGAAGCCGAAAACTCTAGAAAGCTGCTGTCTGTGGCTAAAAACTTCGCTGTAATTGGGGCAGCTGCTGGGCTTCAGGCCCTGGTATGAGTCCTGGCTGTGCCCTCCCCACCCACAACCTCAGGGGAGCCCTGTCTCCCTTCCTTTGTAAGCTGAGGCTACTCCAGGCCATTAGTCATGACCTTCTTGTCAAACTCCTGTGGAAATCTGATAAGAGCAATGGATCCTCTATTAAAAAAAAAAAAAAAAACCACAGACACACACACACACACACACACAAGTTTTCAGGCATGCCCTGGCATTCCTGCTCATGATTTGAGAGGGTTGTGAACCCCCAAAAGCCTACCCATGGATTCCTGAGTTAACCCCACCACTGTGGGATGTCAGCTGGGCATTCTGGCTGTGTTCCTTCTGCATGGCCTCAGGATGTATTTAACTTCTTCTTTGAAAATAATTGTAGACTTATAGAAACTCTGCAGGAATTCAGATCCCCTCCCAGGCCTCCTCCAGTGCTGACATCACACAAACTCAGCTATATCCATTTAAACTAAGATTCATCACTACTAACTCCAGACTTTACCCAGATGCCCGTTTTTCCACCTTATCTGTCCAGGATCCCATCCCAGGTCCTTAGGCTCCTTAGCCTAGCCCTGGCCCTTCGTGCCCTTAAGGCTGGGAGGAGCTTGGTCAGGCCTTTGAGTTTGTCTGATGTTTCCTGATGATTAGATACAGGTTATGCATCTTTGGTGAGAAATGTCTCAAAGGAGGAGGGGTGTCCTTGGAGCATCGTCTCAGGAGGCTTGTGGTGTCCATCCGTCTGTCATCTGTCCCACTGCTGATGACTGCAACTCAAACTTCTTTGATAATTTGGGGTCTACCAGATTTCTCCAACGCAGAGTTTTGGGTGTTCCCTTTGTGATTGATCAATATCTCTGGGAACTGCTTAAAGACCTGTGTCTTCAATTTTAAAAGGGACTTTCTTTGCCAGAATGAACCGTATTCACACTTTTCTGGCCCATGGTCTTTGCAAAGGCTTCTTTTCCTCATGAGTGAGTTGAAGGCTGGCTTCAAGGTGTCCTCAGACTTTGTGAGGAGCCCCCCTCATTCGGCTGAAGAGGAAATTGAGGCCCACAGGGGAGAGAGACATGTGCAGGGTCACACAGCAGGTTGGTGACAGAGCAGGGCAGGAATGAGTTCTTTTTCCACCAAGTTCAAGGGGGAGCACCCCTCCCAACCCCACACACCCTTCCCCTCAAGTGTGTCTGGCGGCCCTGGACTGTTTGCCTGAGCTCGATAAGCAGAGATCTCCAAGCCCTGTTCAGGGTAGGGCAAAGCCCCAGGCCCCCTTTCTCTCCCTTTATCTCAGAACCTGGGGAAAGGGAGGTGGAGTGGGGCTGGAGGAGTGGAGGAAGGGGCAGAGCAGAGGCAAGGACAGAGGCAGGATCCTCCTGTAAGAGCTAGCCAGCCCTAGGCCCTGGGGGACAGGCTCAAAGGGAGTTGGGGGAGCATATTCAGGCCTTGGAGAATCTGAGCCTTAAGATGGACCACCAGAGTGGGTGCTGTGAGAGAGGTTCCAGGTTGTGTGCAGGATTCCAGGAATGCCCAAGACATACTGGATCTGCTCTGCCCTGGGACAGGGGGGTGAGAAGACCCCAGGCCACCAGCTAACAGCCCCTAATCCAGGGTCATTGCATAGACAGGAGGGGTGGCACCAGACTGGGACCCTGAAGTGGTGAGAATCAGGAGGTGAGCCCACCCTCCGAGGAGCTGGAGGTGGGGGACAGCCTGAGTCCTTGAGAAGACAAAATAAGGGCGGGGGTTCTGCTGAGCGGAGGGACAAGAAGGAAAAGGGTCTGTGTCCATGCCAGTATTTATTTATGGGTGCCTTGAGCCCGCAGAAGGTGGCTCCAGGCCTGCCTGCAACTGATCAGTTGTATTATAAAAGGAAAATGCGGCAAGGACTTCAAGTGTCTTGAGGAGGCAGCTACCTGGCTAATTTTTGGGAAGGGGACAGTGAGAGGAGCTGTCTTGAATTTGTTCAAGAACAAGCTAGGTAGGGAGGGCCAGAGAGCCAGGACGCCGGGCGTGGGCCTGCCCAGGTGGGCTCAGACCCTTCTGGACTCCATGCCCCAGCTCAGGGCCCCTGCCCTCTCCTCTGATCAGGCCCTTGCTCCCGAGTCGCCATCTGTGGGATGGGCCTGAGGCTCCAGATTAGAAACAAAATGTGAACAGGACACAATCTCCACCTCAGGGAACTTTCAGGCTGAATGGGTGTAGGAGGGCGCTCCCAGTGCCTGGGACCCAAAGGGCTCTGCTAGGCATGGGCTGCGCCCAGACTACACGGCCAGGACCCTGGCCTGTGCCCCAAAGAGCAGAGATGGGGACACAGCAGATGCACATGAGCAGAGAAGCAACTGGAAAGAACCCAAGGAAAGGATGAGGGCTGAATGTGGCTGGAGGCCAGGGAGTGGTGGACAGGGCTGAAAGGGCGTCCGGTGGATGCATAGGAGTCAGCCTGACTGTGAGTCAAGCAAGGACACAGTGGCAAGAAGTAGAGAAGGGGCTGGGCAGGGCCAGATGGGCACTGGACAAAACGCTCCTCCTGTGTGTGTGTGTGTGTGTATGTGTTTGCTTGTATATGTGGGTGAGAGTGTGAGAGCGTCTGTGTGTGCATGTCTGTGTGTGTGTGTATGGTTGGGGGAAGATGGAAGCTGAGGGTGCCAGTCCCAACTAAGAACTTCTTCTGGTACAAGTGGAGGATGCTGCAGACTGGACTCATGGCGAAGGACCAGGAGGGGCAGGAGGGGCCAGGGCCACTTCGGGGGGCCAGGGCCACTTCGGTAGGCCAGAGCAGCCTTCAGACTCGGGCAGTCCCCAGCCAAGCCTGCAGTGGGAGGCTGATAGGGAAGAAATGGGGAGTCCCTTTCTGGACTTGTGGTTGGGGTTTTGCCACCTGGAAGTTTCCAGAGAGCAATGAGAGTCCAGGCCTATCAGATTACGCAGGACCCACGATACCCCCAGGCCCTTATCCTCCACCCACAGCGGATCATAGCTTGGTTCCCTTGAAGAAATGTTTGCACACACTCCGCAGGTATGATATATTCATTCATCCTGTCTGGAGAATCCTGGCTGGGGTTCCACCCTCTGCGAAGTCCAGGCTGTCCCCCACATGCTCTGCACTTCCCTCTGGTCCTGCCAGCCCACCCCCTCCCCCACTGGGGCCCTGCCCTTGTGGATTCCCCCATGCAGAATACCCCTGCCCCGTGCTTTCGCTCTGTCAACTTCCTGCCTGTCCTCTGAGACCAGCTCCTCCAGGCCTCTGTCTACCAGGCTAGGCCCTCCCCCACCCAGCAACCCCCTGCAGCTGGCCTCTTGCAGGCAGACCTCCCTTGACTTCCCTACATGCCTGTCTGATCGAGATCAGCTCCACCAGCTTTCTCCCCAAGCTCCAGCCATCACCCTCTGTACTTCTACAAAACCAATATCACGTTCCCTGACTCAGTTTCTCCATTTGTGGAGGGGCCCGGCAGCTCCAAACCCAGCTCCTGGGGTCAGTCGTGGCCTGGACGCAATTCCTGGCAGGCATCCTGCAGCTCCCAGGCCCGAGCATGTAGGGGCAGCACGGAGTGAGGAGGCACTGGTCTTCAGAAAGTTCCAGAGGAGGCAGCCCTTCAGCTGGGCCTCTCAGTGCCTGGTGCCCGGAGCAAAAGAGGGTGTACAGACAAAGAGGCACAGGTGGGCGGTACGTGGGCCAGGAGCCACGCTCTGGGCTGAGCTGTCAGGCTGCTGGAAGCTTCCAACCGAGACATCTGGGCAGGAGGCTCCATCATGGGCTGTTGGGACATGAGCAGGAGGCTTTTTGTCTGCCTTTTTATTAATCAGTTTGACTATTTTGAGATTTATCCACACTCTGTTCCCTGCTATATGCTAAATAGAATTCCATTTTATGGCTATGCCACAACATTTTAATTGAAATATAATTGACATATAACATTGTGTTAGTTTAGACGTACAACATAATGACTCAGTATTTATGTATATATTGTGAAATGATCACAGCAATAAGTTTAGTTAACATCCACCACCCCACACAGTTACAAGATTTTTCCTTATGATGAGAACGTTTACGACCTACTCTCTTAGCAACGTTCAAATACAGTACAGTATTTTTTTTTATTGACGTATAGTCAGTTTACAATGTTGTGTCAATTTCTGATGTACAGCATAACGTTTCAATCATACATGTACATACATATATGTGTTTTCATACTCTTTTTCATTATAGGTTCCCATAAGATATTGAATATAGTTCTCTGTGCTATACAGTATAAACTCGTTATTTATCTATTCTATATACAATAGTTAGTATCTGCAAATCTTGAACTCCCAATTTATGGCTTCCCAATCCTTTTCCTCACTGGTAACCGTAAGGTTGTTTTCTATGTCTGTGAGTCTGTTTCTATTTTATAAATAAGCTCATTTGTGTCATTTTTTTTTAGATTCCACATTCAAGTGATATCATATGGTATTTTTCTTTCTCTTTCTGGCTTACTTCACTTAGTATGACAATCTCCAGGTCCATCCATGTTACTGCAAGTGGCATTATTTTATTCTTTTTATGGCTGAGTAGTATTCTGTTTTATATATAAATCTCACAACTTTTTTATCCAGTCATCTGTTGATTGACATTTAGGTTGTCTCCATGTCTTGGTTATTGTTAATAGTACTCCATTGAATATTGGGGTGCATGTATCTTTTCAAATTAGAGTTACCTTTGGATAGATGCCCAGGAGTGGGAATGCTGGATCATAGGGTAACTCTATTTTCAGTTTCTAAAGGAATCTCCATCCTGTTTTCCATAATGGCTGCACCAATTTACATCCCGACTAGCAGTGTAGGAGGGTTCCCTTTTCTCCACACCCTCTCCAGCATTTATAATTTGTGGACTTTTTGAATGATGGCCATTCTGACTGGTGTGAGGTGATACCTTATTGTAGTTTTGATTTGCATTTCTCTGATAATTAGCGATATTGAGCATTTTTTCATGTGCCTATTGGCCATTTGTATGTCTTCATTGGAGAATTGCTTGTTTAGGTCTTCTGCCCATTTTTGGATTGGGTTGTCTGTTTGTTTTGTTATTAAGTTGTATGAGCTGTTAATACAATATTGTTAACTCTAGTCACTGTGCTATACTTTACATCCCTACGACTTTTTATTTTATGCCACAGTTTTCCATCCTTTCACCTGTTGATGGGTATTTTGGAGCAGCCAGTTTGGGGCTATTACAAATAAAACTGCAGTGACATTTGCTTCCTGATCTTTGCCTAGACACAGGTTCCTCCAGGGTAAATACTTGAGAAACAAATGACCAGGTCGTAGGGTAAGTGTATGTTCTAAAGAAGGTGCCAAACCGATTCGAAGGGGCAGCACCAGTTTCCTTCCAGCCAGCAGTGTACGGGGTTCTGATTCCTCCACATCCTCACCAGCACTGATTATGATCTGACTTTCTGATTACAGCTGTCCCTGTGGTTCGCCATGACAAGTGATATTCAGGTTTTTTTTCTTGGGCTCCTTGGCCCTCAGGATACTTTCTTTGGGGGAAGCTCTCCCTCCTCCTTGGGTCCTTGCTTCAGGACGCAAGCCCCTGTCGCATCTCAGCCAGGCTTCCCCGACTCCCATTACCGATTACCGATTACCGAGGTGTGAGTCTAGCACCCCACGCCCACCATGGGCGCCCAGGACCCAGCCCGAGAAGAGGCAGCCACGCCCCTACGCCCAGCCCCACCATCCCGCCCTGCCAGGTCCTGCCAACCATGTCGCCTCATTCCGCAGCCACCCGGGAGTCCGCCTTCGTGCACGCCATCGCCTCCGCCGGCGTCGCCTTCGCTGTGACACGCTCGTGCGCCGAGGGCTCGGCTGCCATCTGCGGCTGCAGCGGCCGCCACCAGGGTTCGCCGGGCGAGGGCTGGAAGTGGGGCGGCTGCAGCGAGGACATCGAGTTCGGCGGGATGGTGTCTCGGGAGTTCGCAGACGCTCGGGAGAACCGGCCGGATGCTCGCTCCGCGATGAACCGCCACAACAATGAGGCTGGGCGCCAGGTACGTCCTCGGCCCCCTCGCGTCCCGCGGTGTTAACTGGAGAGCCCGGAGACCACACCCCTGCAGGTCCCGGGAAATAGAAACTCTCAGAGCAGGGCCTGTGCTGTGGTCCCTTGAGGGGTTACCACCCCAAGGTGGGGGCAGGGCGGTGGGCTGCGGGAGGGACGCCTATGGTGGCCCGGCTGGGGTCTGCTCACCTCCTGACCAGGGATGTTTGAAACAGAGCTGTCCAGTTGCTCCCACAAGGTCTACGGCATTCCCACAGGATGGAGGGCCCATCTGGGATGGGACAAAGGCCCGCCCTGCAGGAGCTTTCAGGGAGCATCACATTCAGGGAGGGGAGACAGCCAGGCCACCACACCACAGTGTGGTAAGTTCTGTAAAGAGGAAATGTACACACAAGACCAAGAGGTCAGACCCAGGCTGGAGTCTCGAAAAAGACTTATACTGGCAGAGGTGATGAGTGGGGACAAGCAGAGTAATTGGCAGTTATCTAGATGAGGGGAGGCCAGGAGAGCCTCTGGGTAGCCCAGAGGTGAAAAAATGCAAGTGAGTTAGGCCAGGAAAAATATGGGAAGAATATGGAGAACAGAGGAAGAAAGAGATCTGGGGAGTGGAGAGGCTGGTAGGGACCAAGCTGCAAAGGGACTTAGAAGGTCAGTGGGGAACTTCTGTTAGGAAGTGATGCATATAGGGACTGAGAGGTGTCCAGCAGAGTTAGCAACACCAAAAGGGCCCTGGCCTTGGCCAGTGGAACTGGGGAATTGTGAAGGGCTAAAGCGTGAACAGGGACATATGACTTCCAAACAGGGAACTAGGTGACTCAGATGGCTCTTCCTGGTAAGGATGAGTATAAATGGAGGATGAAATGTATGAAGCACCCTTTATAAGTATAGACTGCTCACCTGTATACAGTCACCTAATTTATCATAGAGAAGATAGTGCAGTACAGAGAGGCTTTTCAATAAATGGTCCTCAGTCAACTTGATAACAATATGGAAAAACTTAATCTTGCCCCCCTACCTTATACCGTATTTTAAAAAATCAATTATAAATCCAAATGGAAATGGTTAAAGAAAAAAAAATTTAGAAGAAAACATCTTTGTGACCTTGACTTAGGCAAAAATTTCCTAAAAGGTCCCCCCAAAAAGCAATCATAATGAAGGGAAAAAATGTAATCATGTGGACTATATTAAAATTAAGGACATCTGTTCATAAAAAGGCACCTCCATGAAACTAAAAAGACAATCCACACAGGAGGAAGTGTTCACAATATATATCTCCAACAAATACATGAAAATTATAATATAAAAAGAGCTCTAAATTTTTCTATAAATAAATAAATCTCTACAAATTAACAATAAAAAAGATAACCCAATAGAAAAGTTGTCTAAAAATTGGAAAGCCACTTAGAAGAAGATCTAGAAATGGCCAGTAAATATATGAAAAGGTGATCAGTATCATTAGTCATCAAGGAAATGCTGTTAGAATGCATGCCCTGGAGAAAGGAGAGGATAACAACTGGAAGAGAGCATGTTGGGAGATTCTTAGGAGCTGATGCTCTGGGACGGGTAATCTGTGGAACTTTGTCATATTTTGTGTTTATGACATATAAATTTTTGTATGTACGTTACACTTCCATAAAATAATTGTCAGGTGTCAAATAACTAACCATATAGTTAGGATTAGCAGTCTAAGGTCCAGGAGAAGACAAGACTCTGAGCCTGGTACCTGGGGCAGCTGTTGTCCAAAGGTCATTTCCTGATGTGGAAAGAAGTGCATATGCTGAGCTGCACTTTTAGCAGCCTCACAGAGCTAAAAGGGGCCCACGAAAGGTGCTATGTTTAGGAAATAACTCCTCAGTTTAGGCTGCGACCCTGAGGAGTAGAGGAAAACCAGAAGGAGACGAACCCTTGTGCACATGTGCAGGCTAGAAAAATCTCAAGACTGAAGATGGTTCCAAATTGCTGGTATATCCAGGCACCTGGAAAAAGCAGATAAATCTTCTTTGGAGGATGGTAACCTTATGCTAGGCTGAAATTATTTCCTACAAATAATTCTTCAAACACAGTATCCAATACATAATCAAAGATAACCTGTTAAATGAACTGATGATACAGTGAGTGATAACCAGCAAAAATGGGAAAGATAAAGGAAAAGGAAAACCAGAAACAAGACTCTGAATACTGGAATTATTAGTCAAGATTATGAAAAATTGTGCTTATGTGTGCTGACAAAGCTAAAATGTAATACAATAAATTTGGGAAAGAATCACATAGAAATTGTAGACCTGAAGAATGAATGGGGGCTTCCAGTTAAAGATGACAAACAAAATACAAACTTTTCCCTCTGCATTCTCCTAGAAACCTACTAAAATGACAATAAATTAATTTTAAGATACATAAATAAACAACTGGGAACGTGGAAGACAGAAGAGGTGACGATGGCAACAAACTTTGAAAGCAAAAATCATATAGATGAATACTTGATATCTTAGTACACTCAGGAAAGCTGAATCTTAAGCCAGCAGAGACCTCTGAGAACCAGGAATTTCTAGCATCAGATATCTTGAGAAGTAGAGATAAATATGGGATTGGAAACAGAAAGATTGGCTGAAATCTATTTTCAAAGCACTTTTTAAGTTACCGGCTCTTCTGTCCAACCCCTTGCATCCAAGCAACACCCCTCCTTTACCATGGCAGAATTCTGGAAGCTTATTCCCTAAAAAGAATAAAGCAGGTGTCTGGGCTGAAGGACACCAAGTACAGCTGAGGGTGAGACTGCCCGAGTGAAACTGGTCTGTCTACATACACATTTCTCTTCCTGATCTCCTAATGCCACAGTGAAGCTTGATTATGCTCTAGGAAGGAGAATGGAAAAGTCTCCCCTGAGAATCAGACCAACCCAAGAGAAAAGACTTGAAGATACTGATGTGGGGTTCCCCAAAAAACAATGTGGCCAGATCACTCTATAGTGAAGGCCCAAGTTGATGAGTCCCTGCACAGGAGATTCCGACAAGATTTTTGGTGCCCCACTTGTAAATACGACCAGACAGCCAAGGATCACTGGACATCTGAGGAAGGCCTCCAGCAACCACAAAGGCAAAGACCAAAATAAAGAAACAAAAACCGAAGTTATGGAAAAGAGACATTATAAAGACAGATGAAAACTTCAAAAAACTATCACAATTCCCAGAGAGATAAAACACTGAATCCATGAAATTGGAACAGGATGGTAATTTAAAAGAACATTCAGGGGGGAAAAAAAAGAAGCTCTTAGAAATTAAAAATAGGACAGCATAAACAAAATCTCAGCAGAAAGGTTGGAAGATAGTTGAGACACCCTTTCTACAAAGTAGAGAAAAAAAGACAAAGAGATGGAAAATAGGAAAAATTAGAAAATGTGGAGTATCTGTCCAAGGGAGGTAACAATGAACGTGGAGATAAGGAAATTGGCAAAGAAGTAAGACAAGAAGATTCCCAGGGCCGAAGAGCAGAAGGCAGACCACACAGGCCCCATAAGTGATTGGCTCAAGAAAGAGGAAGACCCACATCAAAACTCATTGCTGTGAAATTCACAGCCCATGACACACAGAAACCTTCCAAGCTTCCCAGAAAAAGGTTTGGTTTCATGCAAAGGATCCGGACGCAAAATGTCATCAGAGTTTCTAAGAACAACAGTGAAAGCTATATAAAATATAGCAATGCTTTCAGAATCCTGAGAGGGAAAAATATTTATACTCAACTAAACAATCTTTTCAACTTTTCAAGTAGAAAAGATTTTTTTCCAGACATGCACATTTCACAAAATTTGCTAGAAGGCCTTTGAAAAAGAAAGCTCCAAGAAGCTGAAATTAATAGAAAACCTGATGTGTTTGAAAGTCTTGAAGAGCATATTTAGACAACTAAGGGAGAGCTTGAGAATGAATCTGTGATAAATACATTAAAAATAACAATAACAAAATGTTTTGTAGAAAAAGGAAAAGCAATCATGTCACATGGCTCAACTGAGGATGCTATGACATTTAACACAGCCCCAATACTGTCAGCACTAAATATTGACCTAACTGGAATTATGCTACAGTTTTTAGAGTAGGAAAGGGGGTTGGGAAAGTGTGCATCAGAGTTGTGGGGTGAGGTCTATGGGACCTCCATGGTGAGAGGTCCATAGACAATGCTGAACACTGAAAAATCAAGAAGTGGCAAGACAAATATTTTATTAGAGGTGCAAAGTACTGCCTCAAGTGGTCGGGAAAGTGCTGTGAGTGAGCGTGTGGGAGCAGAACTCCTGTTTTTCTTAACAGATCTTAAGCACTGTTGGACTCTTTAGAGTGTATGCATATGTAACTTTGATCAAAAGTAAAACTAAAACAAGCAACTAGGGAGGCAGAGATGGGAAGTGGTAGCTCCTCTTTGGAAAAGCTTGGCCACAAAAGAGAAGAGAATGGAGATTAGACAGAACTGGACTTGGGGGAGTGAGTAATTTACAGATGCCCCTAAGAAAGGGCCAGTATGTGAGGGAAGGAGTGAAGAAATAATCGGGGGTGAGGGACCGGGTGGAGGCAGCAGCTGGACACAGAGCCCACATGAAGCCTCAGGCCAGCACTGTCCAACAGAAGAGTAATGGAAGCCACATACATATTTATAAATTTCTAGTAGCCACATTTAAAAAGGAAACAGGTGAAATTTGTTTTAATGATAAATCTTACTTAACCCACTATAGCCAACATGTTATCATTGCAATAATGCAATCAATATTAAAATTTTGAATGAAATAGTTTACATCCTCTTCTTACGTGAATCTGGGGATTTAGTGTGACCCAGCATGTGGTTTGAATTTAACAGCGCTTCTCAGTTTGGACCACCAGCTACATGTCAGGGGCTCACAGGTGGCTGGTGCCCACTGTAGTGGACAGTGCAGTCTTAGTTCTGATTATGTCACAGGACCCTTCACCCCCCACCCCCACCCCGACTCTTTTCCCCAAAGAGAGAAAGGAAGAGAACCTGATGTTGAGATGCCCTCGGGTGAAACACTTACTCCTCAGTCACTCTCCAAACAGTAGACTAAACCCAGCTTCCTGGGCCCTGAAGGTGCCCTGCTCAAGCCACTCCTGTGACCCTCCCCCAGCCTTGCCACTCAGCCCATGCACAGTTCATCTGGGCCAGGTCTTGGGTTCTCTCAGTCAAAATGAACTCCTTCCCTCCTGCACCCGGACACTTACATGCCACAAGTTACAGCCCCTTCCTTCCTTCACCCAACATAGATGATACAGAAGTAAACCCAGCCAAGGAGGGGGAGGGGGAGCCTCTCAGGCCTTGCCCTCTGGGGATCTTGGGTCGGCCCTGGGGAGTCACATGGTACAAGAGCCTGCTGGCACCACAGGGAAGTGTGGCGCTGGGCAAGGGCACCCACTAAGCCTGGGAGTTGCGGGAGCTCTATGGAGCAGGTGGACGGGTTGAGTTTGCCAGGTGAGCAGAGGGGCAGCTGCAGGCGAGGAGCACAGCCATCCTCTGGGGAGGCGGGGAGACTGAGAGCCGGCCCTGACGCCCCCGCTCACGCGCTCCTGCAGGCCATCGCCAGCCACATGCACCTCAAGTGTAAGTGCCACGGGCTGTCGGGCAGCTGTGAGGTGAAGACCTGCTGGTGGTCGCAGCCCGACTTCCGTGCCATTGGTGACTTCCTCAAGGACAAGTACGACAGCGCCTCGGAAATGGTGGTGGAAAAGCACCGCGAGTCGCGCGGCTGGGTGGAGACCCTGCGGCCACGCTACACCTACTTCAAAGTGCCCACCGAGGGCGACCTGGTCTACTACGAGGCCTCGCCCAACTTCTGCGAGCCCAACGCCGAGACCGGATCCTTCGGCACGCGCGACCGCACCTGCAATGTGAGCTCGCACGGCATCGACGGCTGCGACCTGCTGTGCTGCGGCCGCGGCCACAACGCGCGCACCGAGCGGCGCAGGGAGAAGTGCCACTGCGTCTTCCACTGGTGCTGCTACGTGAGCTGCCAGGAGTGCGCGCGCGTTTACGACGTGCACACCTGCAAGTAGTGGGCGCTGCCCCCGGCGCCGGCGGGGCGGGGCTCCTCCCGGCGGGGAGGCCGGCCCCCTCTGGGGGCGGGGCTTCTCCCTGGATGGGGCGGGGCTCCGGGGTGGAGTTCCTGGATGGGGGCGGAGTCCTCCTTAGTAGCGCAGGGGTGAGGCTCCTGAGTGGGGTGGAGTTCTTCCCAACAGGTGCGGGGCCCCTTCTCAAGATGAAGCTCCAGGGATGGGGGTCCTGGACGGGGGCACCGCCCTCTCTGGGCACAGGACTCCCAGGCTGGGAATTTAGCCTGCTATTAACTATCCTCAGAAGACCACACGATTCCATCCACCGGATCTCGTCTGTGTAGAGCAGTATCCCCTGGCAGAACGAGCTGTGGAGAACCTGTGGGGTGCATCCTGTTCCCCCATTCCTTCCACTGAGGTCTGCCACCTCCCCCTCCCCCGCCACTCCAATGATTCAGGTGCCTGAAGGCCTCTGGCACTCCTCCCTCAGCCTGGTATCTGCCAACGCTCCCAACCGGGGACCCTACCCAGGAGAGCCTTTGTCTGGCAGAGCCACACGAACTGCCTCGGCTTGGGTGAAAAAGATGGGGCCTGGTGGCAGCAGGTCGAGGAGGAATCTGGAACCTGAGACCTGGCTCTGTCTTGGCTGCCCTGTGCTGAGCATCAGTCACCTGGGCCCCAGCGAGGCGCCATTCTTGGCCTGGTCAGCAGTGTCCTCTGCTTTGCAGCTGACAGAAAGTCCTCTCCCTTCTCCTTGTCTTTGCATTCCCACTTGCAACCCATCTCATCCACGGGAGAGGAGCAAAGCCTCCGGTTCCAGTCCTGCTGTTGCATCTCTCTTGGCCTCAGCAGCTCTCTCCACCTCCCTCATTCACAGCCTCTTGCAAGGTAAAGGCAAGAAAGGGGCCCAGACTCCAAAGCTGCCCAGAGCCACTGGCCCGCACTACCATCCAGGCCACACTCAGATCACTTTGAGTGGGGTTAGGTTGTTTGGGAGATTTGGTGGGGGGAGTGAGGTGAGCCCACACTGGTGCTGCAGACAGAGGACCACAGTCCCTGGAGGGGTGGTCTTCCTCCCAGTCCCTCATGGTCAGGACTGACCCTCAGGTCCTGCTACTGCAGTCATGATGCACCAGACCTGCCTGCCACTGGCCATTGTCCTGGAGTCTCTGGTTGGCCACTCAGTCCTCCTCACATCTGATTTGTTCATCTAGTCTGGGTATGAGGGAGGCTGCTGGACCCCTCAGCTAATGCCCACAGGGACTTCCTGCCAGGTGCTGCCACTCCAAGACCTCTCCTTGCTCAGCCTCTGCCACTGTGAAACGTTGCCTGGCCCCCTGACCCCGGGGGCCCACCCTCCAGGCAGGGGGAGAAGACACAGTGAGGGGAGGGATGATCTGCATGCCCCACTAGGGACGCGGCCTTCCTCTGCCTTGAATTTTGCGTTTTTGATTTTAATTTTATTTCTGATGCTGCTATATCCACCATACACAGGAGCTGGACAAACAGACGTGGTGTTCTTGTTTTCCTTTTCTTTCTGTGAAAGAAATTATTTTAGTCATAGCTTGTGAGTTTCAAACAATGGGGAAAGTAAAAACAAAACAAACAAACAAACAAAAAAAAAAAACAAAAAGAAGAAACAATCAAATAAGCCTGTGGATTGTGCTGGATTTTTGGTGATGGGTCAGCAGGTGTGGGGCCTGGATCAGTCGTGGCCCTCTGGGAGGGGCCCAGATGGGAGGAGGTGGTCAGCCTGCTGAGGTCAGAGACTCCTGGGGCCTCTGCAGTGGCTTCCAGAGCCAGAATTCCAGGGGAAGGAAGAGGGGTGGCTACTCTAAGGAAAGGAGGAAACAGTCCAGTGGTCTCAAAGTCTGGGGCAGGGTAGGCTAGAGACCAGGACAGAAGACCCCAGTGGAAATGCAGAGAAAGGGGCAAGGAGGCCTGCCTGCTGCAGGAGATGTGCAGTGCAGTGAGCAGGGCACCTTGACAGCCCCAGCTGGCAGAGACCCCACGCATGTCAGTGGTGCAGTGGGACATCCACCAAGTCAGCTGAAAGACACTTTCCCAAACATCTACAACACGCTGCACTCAGTTGACATTTGAGCACCAGCAGCATAGCTGTGCTCCTTGGGCTTGCGCCCATGGCCCCTGTGTGAGGTCTTCATCTAGGACCCACTACGGGGTGTTCTAGGAGCCCGCTCTGGCTAGTAGGCAAGACATGTTCCCTTGATCCGAGGCTCACCAGCCTGAGTCCTAGAAACCAGGCAGGTGCTTCTCTCTGGGCCTGGCCTCCTCCCACCTCCTACAAAGGTCACTTTAGAAGTCGCAGCGCATGCAGCTGGAATCCAGTTTGGAGGTCATGAGGGACATCCCTCGCTGGCAGAGACCTGCTGCATGAAGCTGAGAACTCCCAGGGGCTCTCTCCTGCCCTTGTCCATCCTCAGGCCAGAGGCCAGAGCTGACCCTGGACCCCCGGCCTCCCCTCCACACAGGCGACAGCTAGGTGCGCAAGCCTTGGCAGGAATCAGTGGTCTCTAACTGTATGGTTAGCCAGGTACCGCAATCATGCTCAGAACCTTGGGATGGAGATGGGGTAGCCTTTCCATGCCGGGCAGGGAGAGCTCTCAGGCAAACAAGACATCCTGCTGGCCAGGGCCTCATGTTGTCCCTCCATGGCTGTTGCCCACATCCACCTGCGCTCAGGGTGTGCAGGGTGTGGGGAGCTGGGAGGGACTCTGAAAACTGAGGCTGCAGGAGCCAGGGGGTGAGGTTGGCTTTCTCAAGGCCACACCTTCACCTCTCCAAGCCAGGAGCAGAGTCCTTGCTCCCCTCTCTGCTCTTCTTGCTCCCCGACTACTACCACCACCTCTGAGCCCTGCCCTGCTACCCAGCTAGACCCCCAGGAGGGGGCCAGTGGAGGAGGCCACAAGGGAAGGGCAGGCTGGGACAGGTGGGGCATGAGGGGACATGATGCTAGAGCTGAGGACAGGAAACCGAGCCCCCACCCGCTCAGAGGTCAGGCCCTCTGACTTCCACCCTCCATGGGCCATTTGATGGAAGGGAGTGGGGCGCGGGGCAGACAGGAGGAGGCTTGGCCAGAAGCCTCATAATTGGGAGGCCCGTGCCTCCTGATAGCAGAAGGAGGGACACCCAACTCAGCTGGCTCCATGGCTAGAGCCTCAGGGCCACATGGTGTCCTTGAGAGCAAAGGAAGGCAGCGCTACCCTCTGCTGACAGAACCACAGCTGGCAGGACAGGGGGTCTTGGACAGGTGGCCAAGTGCATCTACTCCAGACAGTCCTGCATCAGGAGGGAGCTGTGGTAGGGGATAGAGAGCTGCCTGGTGGATAGAGTGGGAATCCATCAAGGGAGGGAGGGAGGAGATAGGAAGCAGAGTGATGGCAGGTCATGGCTTCATTCCTCAAGACAGGACCCCAGAACGCCTCTCCTACCATCCCCTCCTGGCCATAGCAGTCTTCACTGGAGGCTCCAAGCCACTGAAGACAGAGCTTGATGGGGCCCAGCGAGACTGAGGGACTGGAGACAGACCCAGGGCTCTGGACTCCCAAAGCTCCTACCTTCACACCCCAAATCACATCAGCTTCCCCGGGCTGGCACGCCAACATCCCACGCCAAGCCCAGGGCCTTGTTGGCTCAGGGCTTGCTACTCCCTGAACCAGGCCGTTTCAGGCTGGGTCACCCACTGCTCCAGGGCTGTAGCTGACCACCAGGGATTCCCAACTGGGGCTCCAAGGGGTCAGCTAGGGTTAGACGAGCTCTGGGCAGATGCTCTATAAAGAGGGAGCCAGTGATTAAGTGCATAGGGCAGTGTCTGGGGCCGGAGTGCAGGTGGCCCATCTCACCCACCTGTGTGAGTCACCAGGCAATAGGGCCAGATAGGACACTCCACACAGGAGTCAGGGCCTGGAGGCGGAGGGGTGACAGGTGCCCTACTCGAGTCACCTATGGGCCACATCCACAACGCACAGACAGCACAAACAGTGCAGCACCTCTGAGCTAGGGCCCAGGCAGGAGCCCGGCATCCAGGTGCCAGGGACTCCACCATGAAAGGGCAGGACAGGCTGGGCAGGGGGGTAGGGGCACAGCCACAAGGTTAAAGAGGTGACATACCAAGAGAAGACGCAGGGACAGGGCTGGGCCTCCTAGGAAAGCAGGCATAGATACCGGAGACAAACAGGAGGTACCCTGGGAGTTGATGCAGAAGTAGGTTCTGCCTACTTGGACCCAGCTCTCCATGAGGTGAAGCACCAGGCACCCACTCCCATCACCATGGCTCCAGGGCAGAGAGAGGCAGAGCCCCACCAGAAGAGGCCCATGGGTCCACAGGACAGGCCCCGGCAAATGGGCAAGGGGAGCTAGCAAGGGCCTGTGTGAGTGAGGGGGCAAAACCCTCAACTCCCTGCTGGCTGGAAGTAAGCCCCATCCTTCTCGGGGCCTCAGTTTCCCTCCGGTGCAAGAGCCTGTGGGATGAGGGGGCTTCCCAGGGCCTCCCTGCTCCTGCATTTTGCTGATGTGGGATATTCCATCTGGGGCCCCCTCTGGAGCCCAGCTGGCCCCCCTCACCTGCCAAGATCAGCACATCCCCATGAACCCTGGCCCAGCCCCCCACCCCGCCCCACTTGCCCTTTACCCTCAACTCAGAGGGAGGGCAGAGAACAGGGCAGCCTGCTTGGGCCTCAGAAGCCACCTCTCCAGGGAGTTTACAGCCCCTCCCGCCAGCCCTGAAGAAGGAGGAAATGGGCCTGGTGGGCCTGTTCACAGGTAGTTGAGACGGGAGAGGAATAACCATATTAAAGGCCCGGAGGTAGTGGGGCCTCAACCCACCAGGGCCCCCCTGGGCCCAGCCCCCTGCGAATCTCACACTCCCAGGGCAGCAGCTTTGAAGTCCTGGAGGGAATGTGGCCAGCCCCCTCCTCCTGGGGCCCCCACAGACCCTCCCCGCAACACTCCCACTTTCTGGGTCCTGGGGCCTCACTTTCCACCCTTCAGGGATGCTCTGAATCCTATCCCCCGACCCCTGTGCTGGGCCAGAACCTCCAGGGCTGGGACCTCCATGGCAACAGGTGCAGGGCCAGCTCTGGGCCACAGGCCTGGTACAGAGAGCTGAGGAGGCCCAGCCAGGTTCCCTAGCCTCACATAGTGCTGACCCCCTGCCCCCCGCCACAGCAGAGCCTGGGCTAGGTGGGCTGCTGGTCCGGCCTTTACCCCTGCTTTGGGGGGTCTTATCTGGGGGACATGACACAGTCCATCCTGAGGTCTGGCCTGGCCCCACTCCCTCTGTCCTCCCATTCAGTGGTCTCCCCCCAGCTCAGGCCTCCCGGCCCCTTCCCAAGCCGCTTGGCCCTCTTGCCTGCCACTCATTTCCCTGTTGGAACCCTGTCTCCTTTCATGAAATCCTCTGGCTGGGACACCCAAGGACAGGGCATCCTGGCAGTCAGCAGCTTTCTCTCCAGCAGCCCCTTGGCCTCCTGGCCTGAGCAGGAACAGGGCACCTTAACCCACCCACACTGCCCTCCAGCCCCAAGTCCAGCCATCTGGACGATGACCTCCCAGGGTGACATCCAAAGCTCGGAGGAATGGGACAGCATCTCTGTCATCCCACTGGGTGCTAATGCTGCCAGTCCTTCTGTTCACAGGCACTGAGTGGTAAACTGAGACCTGTTAGATGAGGCCACTCTCCTCAGTGTGAGTTCGTGAAGGCAAGGCCACCCCATTTCCTCCCTCCCTGGCCCACCATAAGGGGAGGGATGGGGAACAGCTAACAGAGGACACTCCGACCCGCCTTACCCGTCACCTCCCAGGTGACCTTGGCCCTGGAGAGTTGGGTGATGGCCCCTTCGCTACTTTCTGGGTCATCTGTGAGGGCTTCCAAGAGGAGGTGAGCATAGGGTGCAGTTTCTATGGCTCCTGCATCCTCAGTCTTGGCCCCTTCTGCATTCATACTTCTGAGAGGTCGGTCCCTGCAGATGTCAGGACCAGACAGGGTGCCCAGGGTGCTGGGGAAGCCCTGGGGAGGGCTCCAGCCTGGGAGCCGCCACCGCCTGTCCTGCCAGCTGGGACAGGAGCTAGTCAGAAGGTGCTAATTGATGTTTAGATCCAGGCTGGCTCCTCAATCACGTCTTTCTCTCTCTCTCTCTTTTTTTTTATTTGAGTCTCTGGAGCACACAGTAAACAGTCATTTGGTTCTCAGGGCCCTGCAAATTGGTGTTTATGGTGTAAGGACCAGGACTCTCCACCCAAACACGGCCAGCTGGGAGGGAGGCACTGAGCTGGGTAGGGATGGCATGCCCTCCCGCCCTTAGAGACCCAGCAGTGGGAGGGCCTTCCCTCCATTCTAAAGGAGGAGGCAGGTCTGCTCCCCACAACTCCTGATGCCTGCAGTCCAGCCTGAGGTGAGGAGCCATCGGGTTCACCCACCAGCACTGGGCCAGCACTGGCCAGAATCCTGTCAACTGGGTGCTTGTGTGGTTGGAGGGGGCCAATACTTGAGGCATTGCAGTTAATCCAGGAGGGCTTCTAGGAGGAGGTGAGTCCCCATGGGAGAGGCACGAAGGCTCACCAGGGCCCTCAGATTCCCCAGCTCTGTGTCCAGCTATAGCTCCTGTCCAAGCTTCCATCTCCCTCAACTTCCTCCAAGTCCCTACGGCAGAAGTTGGGACTCTACATATAATATCCTCTCCCAACCACAGTGGCCATCTGCAGAACTGAAGACAGGAATGTGGGGAGGCCCCGGCCTTAATGCAAGGGGTTGGATGGTGGAACCCCAAGACAGCAGTGGGGAGGTCTTTTGTGAGAAGGGGACTTCCCCACCTGTCTGCCCCTCACTCGACAACTGGACTGCAGAGAGACAGGCAGGCCCAGGCAGAACCTCCATCAGGGCTCAACAGCCATCCCAGATTCTTTAGCTCCCTCCACTGCTGACAGCAGGGGTTTGTCCTCTACCTCACCTGGCTCCCCGGCTCGCTCAGCCTGCGAGCCTGCAGCCTACAGAGGCCAGGAGCCCTAGGGAAGGCTGTTTGATGTTTGGAGTTTGGAAGGAGCCCCATAGATCGCAAGTGCTTCTTCCTCCAGTGTGCTTTTAGTTCCCAGGTCTGGGCCAGAGAACAAGAACCTCAGGAACAGAGGATACAGGTCGCAAATCTCCAAGACAGCTCCCTCCTCTGCTCAAGAACCTTCCATGGCTCCCCAGTGCCCACAGGTTGGAGTTGGAGTGCATTAGCCTGCACCTCTTACAAACTAGTCCCACTCTGAGCTGAAGGGGGCCTCTAACCCATGGATGGGGAAACTGACCTGGGCAAGACACGACTTGCCCAAGGGTACTCAACACCTTAGTCAGGACAGAGTCTTAAGGAAAGCTGAGCCTTCACATCATACCTTCCGGTCCCACCTGCAGTTCCCTCTCATCTTCCTTTATCCTTGCCGCCATCCTTCCAGCTTCAGACACCCCCTGGCCGCTGCTGCAGCCTTCTCACCACCATATTGCCATAATCTTTGGTGATTCCTGAATTAGTGTCCCCTGGGGGCCCGGGAAAGTCAGTGCCTGCTGCACCTCAGGGGCCCATGCAAGGCAGAGGAGGAGCTGTGTATGTGCTGCATATGGGGCGGGGGGTGACTCTGGTGCCAAGCTGGCCCATCCCCAGGGCTGTTAAGCCTCTGCAGGGGCCCTGGCCAGCTCCTAAGGCCCAGCACTCTCCCCAGCTCCAGCCCTTGGGCAGGCCAGTCTGAGTAAGCCAAACTAGTACCCCAGAATGTTTCAGGGTAATGTCCCCTTATCTGGGAGATTTGGGAGTGACTGGGGCACCTGTAATGGGCCAGCTCTACAACTTGTGTCCTCAGCATCAGCTGGCCCTACAGCGATCCCAGGGGGGTCCCCATATGCACGCCCATCATGGAGTCTCACCCCTGTTCCCACATCAGGGTCCCCAGGAGGTGGCCGTTAGGAAGGTCGCCCCAGGACAGGCTTTGTCTGAGCCTCTCAGAGTCAACAGCACATTGAGGATGGGCGGGATCTGTGTGCTGGGTCACTCCTACCCTGGGAGCAGCTCTGGGTGGGAAGTGCTCAGGAAGGACAGGTTCTGTCTGGGACAGGATCAGGGTCAGCCTGAGGTCAGAGGTCAGAATGGCAGATCAGCGCTGGGCCTGGGGCAGGATGGAAGGTCAGCCTGCCCTTCGTCTGTCTCCAGAGGGCTGATCTTCATGGATGTCCCCCATGGTGTGGGGGATGGGTGGCCTCGCCCAGACTCCTGGACACCCCTGTGGGTGCAGCATCAGCTCCCTGGCCCCTAGCCCATGCCTAAGCCCCTCAGCTCCAAGTCCCTCACCCGGTGGAGTGCTGGGCACTTCTTGGGCCATCAGGGGGCTGCCCTGGCCCTGCCCAGTGGCACACAGTTTGCCAGTGCTTGTTTGACACTATTCCTGGGGGGTGTGGAGGTCAGAGAGTTCTCGCCCCTCAGATGGGGAGGATGGACACCCCAGCCTACAGCTGATGTGGGGAAGGTGGTGGGGCTCAGAGCCAGCACCTACCCACTCAGGCCCAGGAGGACAGTGTGGCCACCTCTGGCAGACAGTTCAGCTCAGCTCGCCGCAGGGTAGCCTCTACTTCCCTCTGAGCAACAAGGGTGCAGCCCAGCTCCCAGATGGCTGTGAGGGTAACACTCAGGTGGGGACACTGCAGGTGAGGGGTACACTGCGGGTAAGGGTGACGCAGGTGGGAGAGAAAGGATGCAAATGGGAAGGATACCGGTGGGGACACTGCTGGGGTGGATGCTGCAGGTGGGGACAACACAAAGGAGCACACTACAGGTGGTGTTGCACGCAGCACAGGTGGGATGCCTCAGGCTAGGGCACATGCACGTTCTCTGCCTCTCTCCCTGTCACAAGGCCTGACCTCTGGGGGTGAATGAACTTGACCCCAGTTTAGCCCCTCCCCTGGCCTGACCCTCAACTGTGAGCTGAGCCAAGCCAGGCCCACAGGGATGCTCCTGCAGCTCAGTCCACTGCTGACACGTGAAGTGGGACAGGCCACCACCCACTCTGATACGCTCCCTCAGCCAGCAGGTTTAGGAGCAGGCGCGACTGCTTCCTGCTTCCCGTCCTATGGGGCCTGGGGTCCCTGAGCGGGCCCCTGGATTGAGGGGCGTGAGGACACGCCCAGGCCCTGGAGTAGGACTGGGGGCCTCTCCAGGGCCCCCCCTTGCAGCACTCCAGCTGCAGCTCGAACCTAGCATAGCCCGACATGCTGGCAGGTAGGAGGACCGGCCCAGACAATACCCAGCCCGGACAGGCCGCCAGCACGGCCAGCAGTCTCCAACTCGGGGGCCATTCCAGGGTCAGGTGTTCTTTTTAGATTTTTCTTGCCCCATTAATGAGGAACAATTTCTCTCTAGGACCAAAAGCAATGCCAGGCCTCCTCATACCACCTGGCCAGCCTGCTCAGGTTCCCCAAGACCTCCCCTCGCCGCCATCAGCTCCTCTGCTGGAGCCTCTGGGCCTGAACTCTGCATGTTGCCCTGATGCCCAGGCTCTGGGAAGGCAGGCAGGCAGGCAGGCAGCCGTCCCTTTGGGCAGTGACGAGGCACTCTGGTCTACAGCGGAACAAGGCCTGCTTTTGTCAGGGACTCAGCCTTCCTCACCTGTCCACGTCTCTCTCTCTCTCTCCAGCCAGGCCTGGGGACGTGAGGCCTTTGAAGGTTCAAATCACAGACTCGGACATCCCTAGCTGCTCACCTTGTGAGCCTCCCTGCCTGCTGGTCTCCTTCATGGGCTGTCCACCCCAATTAACACACCCGGGGAGCTAGGAGCCCTCCAGAGCAGTCCGGGCCTCTCCCTCCCAC
Organism: Camelus dromedarius; assembly: GCF_036321535.1. Classification (NCBI taxonomy): domain Eukaryota; kingdom Metazoa; phylum Chordata; class Mammalia; order Artiodactyla; family Camelidae; genus Camelus; species Camelus dromedarius. The sequence continues at coordinate 115,712,109 of NC_087438.1, forward strand.
ACAGTCCTAACAGGGAGTGGTAGGAGGTGTAGCCTGCCCAGGAAGAGGCTTGAGGCCCCCCCCCCCAAGAAGGGGGCTCCTCAGGGCAGGTGCCCAGCTGGGATTGCAGGTAGAAGGCAGCCTGCTTTAAAGGGCAGGGTCCACCCACCCTGGCCTGGGAGCCAGAAGCAGCACCCAACACCCCAAGCTGGAGTCAGGACCTGGCCCAGACAGGCTGGTGTCCCCAGAGACAGCCCGCTCTCATTTTCTGGGAACAGCAAGCCACTTTACAGCCTTAGGATCTCTGCAGGATTTTCACACTCTTGGAGGGACCAGAGCGGAGGGCATGCAGCCTAAGGCCCAGTCAGGGTGACAGGTGTGGGGGCAGCCCTCCAGGGCACAAGGCAGGGTGCACGCGGACAGTCCCTGGCCGCAGAGGCTGAGACACCACCATGCCTTCAGCTGGGTTTTTAATTAACCTCAGCCACTCTGAAGGGCCCCAATTAAGTGGAGAATGTGATGGCAGAGTGGGGTCAGGCCGAGGGATGGGTTTTAATTAAAGCACAGAGGGTTCCCAGCCAGGGTGGCGTGGCCTGGGCAGGAGCGCCCCCACCTGACTGCCTTTGCCCCAGTCTTGCTCCAAAGGGCAGTGGTGCACCTCAGAGTGGGCACTGCCTGCCCCTGGCTGGGCAGGACAGAGCGTGGCCCCCGCAGGGCCTGAGACCTCCCATCCAGTCTGTGTGGCCCAAGATCAGGCAGCTCCTCTCTGAGCCACTGTCCTTTGCTGGCTGTCCCCCTGCTCTCCCTCTTAACTTCTGCACTGGAATAATCAACCACATAGTGAGTGTCTATGGTGTGTCCGCTGCAAAGGCCCAGCTAGGTGGCAGGGGATGGACAGAAACAAACAAATAAATGTATCAAATATGTTCGTGTGCAATGGAGGAGAGCGGAGTGAGGGGCCAAGAGAAGCAGGGAGGGCTGTTTTAGCTGGGGAGTGGGGCAGAGGAGCACAGGTCCTTGGAGGGAGGGAGGGAAGAGGGACTGAGCTCATTTGGAAGGGGGCAGTCAGTTCAAAGGCCCTGGAACAGGACCCGGGGCCCAGCTGAGCTGCGTGATGCCTGCAAAATCGAACGAGAGGGAGCCAGGTGACAGAAGGCCACAGGCATGAGGGGCTTTTAGCTTCACTCAGGGGGACGGGGCCACATGGGGCTTCTGAGCAGGGCCATTTGCGAGGTGCCAGTAACCAGGCTGCCTGCCCCCACCATGGCCCAGTCCCCACTCTGCTTGTCATCCAGGCTCCCTAGCCTTGCTTGCTCAGTGGGATGGGAAGCAAAACACTCGTAAGTCCTTGTGAGCCATGACTCCTGCTTCTGAGGATGGTCTCCACCGTGGCCTGGGCCTACAGCTGGCTGGGGGAGGTGGTGGCAGGCAGGCATGAGTCCTGCCCCACAGCTGCCTGTCTTTCTTCAGGGCAGTTTTGCAATAACTGCAGCTGCAGGCCGATATTCTCCACGCCTGGCTTCCCCCAGACACTGGGCTTTGGGAGCGATGAGTGAAGGAAGCAGGGCTGGGGGGGTGTCTTCCAGTATCAGCACAGGCTGCCTCTAGTCCTTCCCCTGGTCGTGCTCGGGGCTGCAGGGCAGGGGGCACCCAGGAGGGGACTGGTCTCACTCCAAAAGCCAGAACCACTACAAGGTATGGTGGTCACATCAGAGGACACATGCCCAGCGGTGGACACACAACAGCTGGGCAGGCCAAGTGGCTACTTGCAAGATGTGTGCAGACATCGCCTGGACAGGCAAGTGATAGGAAAGGGGGGTGTCCCAGGGGCCCTCATCCTTTCAGCCCCAGGAACCAGCCTGTATGAGGCCGTGGGCAGACCGGGACAAATTTCCACAAACGTGGTAGCTAAAAACAACAGGAATTTGTTCTCTCCCAAGTTAGAAGGCCAGAAGTCTGAGGTCGAGGTGTTGGCAGGGCATGCTCCCTCCACAGGCTTAGGGGCAGATCCTTCCTGCTTCTTGTAGCAACTGGTGCCCCAGGTATCCCTTGGCTTGTGGCTGCATCACCCCAATATCTACCTCTGTTGTCATGTGGCCATCTCTCCATGTATGTGTCTTAAATCCTCCTTTCCCTTCTCTTATAACACTTGTCATCACTTGCCATTGGATTCAGGGCCCACCCAATCCAGGATCATCTCATCTCAAGGTCCTTAACCAATCACAGCTGCACAGACATTTCCAGACAAGATCCCATTCTGAAGTCACGGGCAGATGTGACTTTGCGGGGATACAACCCTACCCACTGCAAGGCCTGTGGGGTAAAACTGCTATACCTCATGAAAGACTCCAGGCCAGCAGATGTCACCAAGATGCCCGTAGGTCCTAACTCCCAAGAACCGTGAGATGGCACATACAAGGACTGTCATTTTAAGCTACTGAGGTTTGCAGAACTTGTCACCAGGCAAGAGAACGGGAACCAACTTTCCCCTTTCCAGAGTTTTTGGGACCCCAAATTCATTAGATGTCCCCCAGCCTAAGTGGGGTCCTTCCCTTCTGCTGTCTTCTGTCTGGGGGTCAAAAGGGGGAGAAGAGCCCCCTGAGAAGGGCAGAGACTCCAGCCCCCTCAAACCTGGGGGTGAATTCCAAGAGAAGAGCTTGGTGCAGGTAGAGTCTAGGGCTGCACCCCTCACATTCTGTGTGTCCCCCACCGAGACCAATGAGGGCCCAGCCCCTCCCCCCATCCACCAACTTACTGGGTGTTGTGGCTCCACAGCTTGGTCAGCCTTGCCCTTGTGGCCTCCTCCTGCTGCCTGCCTGGCCTCCCCAGCCACACTGCAGGGACCACCAGGGAAAGCCCGAGTCATCGGGGCTTCCCCTGCCCCTCAAATTCCAGCCCGGACCTCTCTGCTGGCCCTGCTGTTTTGCACCTGTCCTTACCACATCCCCAAGTGGGGCCTCTCTCCCGCCCCTACTGGCCTCATCCAGAAGCCAGAGCAGAGAAGCTGTATAGGAACTAGGGACCCCCTATTAGGCTGGTGAAGCCCATGGGCCCCTTCTCAGAACAAGGTTTCATCATTGCCTAAAATACTTAGTGCAGCGTTACAAACAAAACAGACCCAGTTATCAAAAGCTTTAAGACCTTTGTGCCACGTGACTCTGGGGGTGACAGGTTTCTATTACCTTGATAGGGGCGACAGCTCCCTAAAAGTGCAGTTAGAACTTTCCACACCTCCAGTGTGTGCTTCAGAAGTCCCCTTCCTCCATAAAGCCAGAAGACATGGAAATGAAGTGTTGCACAGAAGGGGACACAAAATGAAGCAGTGTCTTCTATGTCCCCCTGAGTTATCAGCACCCAAGATGACAAGGTTGGCTGTGGGCTGACAAGCTCTGCGATTTCACATGAAAATGTCTTGATGTTGCTGTTGCTGATAACATCATCGGTCAAGTGCATACTGCTATTTGGGAATGTCACCTACGCTCAAAGTGGGAGGAATGCTAAATGTCAGTTAAAGGGTCCTAAAAACAAAGATGTTCTTTTAGCACTCCAGTGGGAGGCCCACTGAATGGGGGCCCCTTGTATTCGGCTTACCTGCTGTCTGCCTGGACACGGAGTGAGACAGAGAACCAGGCAGGAAACATCCTTGCTCAGTGGAGTTGGCCTTCCAGCGAGGACCACAGTGTCCAGGTGAGTCAAGAGCCTGCAGGAACCGCCCATTCCACACAATGTTCTGGGCAGAGGGAGAAAGGCCCTGGGTCAGGAACGGTCCTGGCCTGTCCAAGGAATGGGAAGGAGCCCTGGGAGCTAGGCCAGGGTGAGGGGGCCATTGTGGAGATGCAGTGAAGGGAGGGACCTGAATGAGATGGAGAAACTGAGGCAAGAGCAAGTAGGCTCAAAGGGTCCTGAGGGGAGAGAGGCCCCAGAACTAACCCTCTCACATGTGTGGAACTGGGCCATGGTCCTCGCACTGCTGCTTGACCGCTGTGTGGCTGTGGACAAGCGCCACCCCTGTGCCAACCACAGGCTTCCCACATGACCTAACTGGCCCCAGACTTCAGCCTAGGCCCAGGACAAGGGGAGGGATGCTGGGGGTAGGGTGGGGAAACGGGCACGGGCATGGAGGCTGTGCCGGCTTCCTCCTGGGATCCACACCATCAGAACAGCTGTAATGATTCCTGCAGCCTGCCCCATGAAGCACATGAAGGAGGAGAAGGGACTGGGGCTAAGCAGAGGGAAGGGTGGGGCCCTCTCTGCACCCCACCCCTGTCTGGACACAAGCCTGTCTCAGGGTCCCCTCTGAGCTCAGGGAGTCAACAGAGAACAGCCAAACGGAGCCAGGAGCACGTGGGTGAGTGCCGGTAGGCAGAGGACCCACCATCCCCCGCCACCATTCAAGGATGTCTTTAAGAGGATAAAGGTCTGCACCTAAGTCCTGGATGCTGTTAACCAAGCAGTGAGACCCCCATCACTGGAGGAGTCCAAGATAATGCTGCAGCCTTCAGGTGTACTGAACCCCCAATGCCCCAGAGCCAGGGGAGGAGCGAAGGCTCTGGCAACAGGCATGTTGGAGTCTGAGTTCCAGGGGCTCAATCCTAGCTGTGTGACCTTGGGGGGACCTGTAACCTCTCTGACCATCAGTAGCCTGGCATGAATGCTGCCCACCTCTCAGGTGCCACATACAGAAGTTGCATGAGGTACCTGCCAGGCTGGGGGGTCCTGGAGGATATAAAGATCTCCTACTCCCCCTTCCTCCTGCCTCTGCCCCTTTGCTCTCACTGGTCCTTCTGTCCCTCCAGTCACCTTCCCCAGGGGGCCTCCTTGTTCAGCATCCTTGTGGCTGACCTTGTCTTTAGACTCAGGGACCCCCAGAAGGGAAGATCTCAACTGCAGACCCTAGCCAGGCCCCCGCCCATGGTCAGGCTGCAGGTGAGGGTCTGGGCTGGGGGCTTTGATCCTGATAATGGAAGTGGACTGGGATAGCGGCAGGCTCTCTAGCCTGCTCACCTTGCCCCCTCTTGGCCAAAGCTGGGAAGGCACCCTGCTCCATCAGTTCCCAGTGTGCCCATCTCTGGGACCTGGGAGCAGGGAGGTCCTAGCCCCCTTATGTGGGCACCAGGGCCTAATTTTCCCTAGGTAACTTCTTGGCACTTCCTGGCTCCTTAACAGGTCTCCTGCCAGGGGAAGGGGTCCTTCCCCTGATGTGCCCATACTGGACTCCGGATACTTGTCTGGTCTGAAAAAGCCCCCTTTTCCGAAGGGGGACCAAACCAGAACAGAATCAAGAGGAAGGTAAATTAGGTATCCTGGAGGTGGGTACATAGAAATCCATATTATTTTTTAAACTGTGTGTATATCTTTCATATGCTCCTTCAGAGGCTAAGGTACAGAGCACAGACTAGTTCTTCTGAAAGTGTTGAGTTCTGGGGGAGGCTGGGGCTCGAAACAGGGGACTGGCTGGGTCTGGCTCATAGGGCCAAGAGCCCTCAGCCTCTCAGGAGAGGAGGACATCGTGTTTGGGACAGGAGGGCTACCTAAGAGGATTGGAAAGCCCCAAGGAGGGCTGGTAAAGCCCCATCCACCCAAGGCCAGCAAGAAGGCCCTGTCCAGGAGGAGTAGATGGGTGAGGGGTACAGAAAGGGGACAGGAGACTAACAGCACGCTGCACAACACCTCAAGGCTCTTCTCTGCCAGGCAGGCCCCTGGGCCAGGGCTCAGGTGATGGCCCTGCTTTGAGCCCTGCATAAAAAGCAGAACGCTGGGCGAAGAACCCCGCCCCCCACCCACGTAATGTCACCAATGCGTCTTAATTGGGGGACCCTTCATAGCAGCAGATGGGTTGCAGGGGAGGGGGCTCGAAAAGTAGACAAGAGGGGTAGGGTAACGGGACCCGGGGTTAGAGGGAGGCCACAGTGAGATCCCAAGTAAGGGTCACAGTCAGGCCCCTGAGCCTGGAGAACGTGGAGAGGGACGGCAACAGGCCTCCTCTCCCTTCAGATCAGCCCAGGGAGGCTCCCCAGAGAAGGGGGCTTTCCCTGTCAGTCACCTGGACCTCAGCTCAGCGGCCACCTCGGGACAGCGCTGTTCCCTGCCCAGCTGTGGTTCCCTGCTCCTCCCGTGCCACCAGACGCCTTCTTTATTTGATCTTGCGCCTGTTTCCCCGGGTCGGCTCCTCCGGGGCGCACGGCGCCGCATGAGTCACTGCGGTCACGCGGGCCGAGGCCGGGGAGAGGAGCTGGCACCCCCGCGCTGCCAACCCAGGGCCGCAGAGCCCTTCCCGGCCTCAGTCTCCGAGACTGCGAAATGGACGTGTGAACTTAACCCTTGGCCGTCCACTGAGAGCTGCGCGCAGGCGCAACCGGACTCTGCCGGGGAGGAAGGGGTAGTGGGGAGCAGGAAGGGGGCGGAGGTGCGCGCAAGCGCAACGGTGGGCGAGGCGTCGTCCCAGAGCCCCGCGCTTGCCGGTGGTCCATCCCCACCTCCCGTCCGGAGTCTGCGCGTGCGCGCCGCAATGGGGAGTGGGCGGGACCACGAGTGGGACCGCCTTGTTCCCCAGCGTCCCCCGCGGCAGCAGGCACTGACGTGGCCGCCGTCAGAGCCGCCATCTTGTGGGAGCGAAACCAACGCCTGCCTCCGAGCAGCAGCATCGCCGAGGCCGCCGAGGGTGAGGCTGGGCCGGGGCCGAGGCGGAGGCGGGGGCGGGGGCCGAGGTGAGGCCCGGCGTGAGGTTCTGCTGGGGCGGAGAGGGCAGAGACGGGGGCCAAGGTGAGGCTGGGCCTGGCGAGAGCCGAGATGAGGCCGGGCCGGGGGGTCGAGGCGGGTGACCGCGGGTCGAGGCGGGAGGCCGAGGTGAGGCGGAGTCGAGGCTGGTAATCTAGGCCGGGAGGGGACTAGGGTCGAATAGAGGCCCGGGGTTGAGGTGAGACTGGACCCGGTCGGGGATTGAGGCCGGGCTGGGGACGGAGGCGAGGCGGGGTGGTGCGGAGGGCTGGGCCAGGGGTCGAGGCTGGGACGGGGGTTGAGTCGGGGCCGAGCCGGGTCAGGGGCCGAGTCGAGGCCAGGGCGGGGGTCAGTCGCGCCGCCAGTACCCCTAGAACCGCTGGGACAGGCGCCCGGAAGTCCGGGCCGCATCGCGGGCTCTCCAGGAAGCCCAGCTTCCTGCTCCGCCTGCGAGGCCTCCTGCCTCGGGGTCGCGAGGACTAGGAAACTGAGGCCCGCGGCCCGGGACACGGCCAAGGTCACACGATGCCCAGGGTTTGAGCCCAATTCCTGTTTGCTCCGAGAACGGAGCTTGCGAGGCGGGGCGGGGCCCGGGTTCCTGGGTGGGAGCTGTGGTCCTGGGGTCTGAGTGGGAGCGCCTGTGGTCCCAGGAAGCTCCCACTACCCGCGGGACGCGCCGTCGGCTTTGTAGGGCCCCTTTATCCAAGCTTGCTGCAACCCCGGGATTGTTTCCTGGATGCCTTTGGCGTGGATAAGAACACTCTTCCGAGCTGGTAAATCGTTAACTTAGCTGTGGAACGACCTATCTGGGGCTGAGGCAGCCTCCCAAGCAGAGTGCCCTAAAGCTTGTCTTGTTGCCCGATCCAAGTGGTTATGGGAGGTAAAATGGTAGCTTTGTAGTAAGACTTGGCAATGAGTTACAAAGTACTTAAAATATTTGTTAATTAACTGAGCATTTTTGAGCTCCTCAAAACACCAAGTTGCTATTTTAAATGAATGGAGCAAAATTGCACAAGAAGTCATTGACAGGAGACAGAGGGAATTCGGACGCTTTGGGAGTAGTCCCGGAAGTCATTGTTGGCTGTGTAGTTGATGCCACTACTGGTGGTGGAGTGGTCAGCTCTAGTTCTTGTTTCAGAACTAGTGGTCAGCATTTTTTTCTGCCAGCTGTTTGCATGGTTGATCCTGTGTTTCTGGCAGCCTGCGTGTGTCTGAAGGAGTTTGAAATGCCACGGTGCATGCTGTGTGTGTTGTCGTTAGAGTTTTCATCAACCATCAGGAGTGGCCCAAACTAAGAACTTTGAATACATGGTGTTGCTAGTTGGGTCCAAAATTAAGAGGAATTGAGTGTATATGCGTTCATCACAAATCTAGCCACTTCGTTAGAGTGTGCTGTCTCCTTCCCGTAAAGGTTTTCTCTGCTTAATGGGTAGAACGTAGTGTCCCTGTTCAACAGGAATGTCCTGCTGAAAATAAATCCGTATCACTTGGACGTTAGAAATCTGCTATTTCTTGTGAGGGCAGTATTCAAAATTGCTACTTCAAAAAGATTTAAAATAGTTGGTTTGGGTAGTAGCTGACTCACATGCTATCCACTCATCATTGTAAGAAAGTTAGTAGAAAGCAAAAGCTGGTTCTGCGCTCCTCACAGTTCTGGTTTTTAAATCATGTGGTCTAGCTATTTGCTTTGCCTCTTGCGCAATGTGAAGAGGACACTCAGACCTGTTAAGCCACCTCTGTCAAAGACCAGACAGGCTTGAAACTACAGGAAGGTATGTCTATTTTTCTGTTTACTTTAGTAAAGTTTGGTGCAGACCATCAGCCACTGAGGTGATCCTCAGAGTCAAAAGGCCATAGGAATAAACCTAACGAAGGGGGAAAACTTGTGCAAGTTCCTAAATGTATTATTTTTGAGAGAGTTGAATCCGTTTTCTTTGTATTCTTCAAATTGAATATCGCCTTCATATATCAATTTAAATCTGTTCTTGATCACAGGTCAGACAGACCAGGCATTTCTGTAGCCTTCCTGGGGGTTGTGGTCACTTACTGACCTAATGTTCAGACCCTGGATGGCCTGGGCTTGCTGTACCATTTAGGACCATCTCTGTGCATATTGTCCCATAGATGTTCTCCCCTTTGACCTTCCAACCTTTGTAGAATTAGGATAATGAAATAAAATGCACATCTGTCAGAGTTGGTTGGGAAAGAAACATGAAAAATTCCGTTTAGTTGGGATCTTAAAATTAGACAAGAACTTACCTCTTGTCATCTATTTTCTCCTCATTGGTGTGGATGGTGTTAGAGATATCTTCCCGGCACCATGTGAAGTGGTGTTTGGAAATGTTTCTGACCTAATAGTGGGTTATATGTAACCCTTCTAAGTAAAGGCAAGTAAAGGACAGCTTGGTGGGGGGAGTGTGTGTTGAGGGGGATGATTTCAGAGTGTAAGTGTGAGATGGGTGGTGCTTTATCCTTAGGTTCTTATCCTCTCGTGATTGTTATAAATTCTTTAAAATATAGTTGTGCCACATCTGTTACAGCTATCCAATGGTATCACTATTCTGGAAGGTAGTTCAACATTCTTAGATGGATCAGAATTAAAATGTGGCAAAATTTAACACAAAAACATCAAAGCTCCTTACTCCTAAGAGAGTCTTTTAGGCCCTTACTCAGTCCTACCACCCCAGCTTCCTTACATGAGTGGGGAGGAATGATGAAGCTACCTTTTGAAGGGACTAACCTCCATATTCCTAACAAAGCCGTGTTTCCTGGTTTTTGAATACATTGGAAGCAAGAGCTTGGCAGTCTGTCATCAACAAATAGAAAAGGAAGAGTGGGGCTTCTTACTGACTCAAGAGAAAGAAAAAACCATACAAGGCAGGCAGATTTTATACACATAGCAGTGGGGGTGACTGTTCAGGAGGCAAACATTTATACACCTGAGACCACAGGGGTGACTATTTGTATGCAGCATAAATTAATGGAAACCCCAGTTATGATATATGAATTGTCAGACGTTAGAAATGTATAGTATATTTTAGAAACATAAATTAATATTTAATTAGGATTTAGTAAGTTTTGCTCCTCAAAGGAACACTAGCAAGCTAGAAGAGTTTGTTTCCCAAAGGGCAAGTCATATGGAAAATAGCTAACATCTTTCTATTTGTGTTGTACATCAAATTATTTCTGCAGTGGCAGTGTGGGAGCTAAACAGGAAGCTTACTGGTTCTAGGTTTCTGAGATCCTGAAAACTTTTAGCATGAAGTTTTTGAGTATCCTGTCAGTTTTGACTTAGAAGCAATGGACAAGAAAACAATTTCAAGATTCTGTCTAGACTCATTTGTGAAGAGTAGGAGTGAAGGCAAAGCTAGCTGTGTCAGCATTTTGATTACAGATTCAGATTAAAAAGTGTCTTTAAAAACTGCTGTTTTAACAGTGCATTTTCCTGTGACGTTTCCTGTCATCTATAGATGAGCATGCAGTTCCTAATTAACTGATTGAATCCATTAATTTGTATTTAAAATACTATATATCATTTGTCAGTTTTGGTGATGTAACTTTGCTTAAAATAATTACAGCTTTTAGCATTTCTCTTCTATCAAAGTGATATGAGATGTTGCAAATTCCTGGGGAGATCACTGAAAATGTATTCTTAGTAGTTACAGGGACCTGAGGGCAGGTTTAGGAAGCAGGTTGTGTACACACCCCTCCTGGTGTATTGGACATGGCTGAGATGCACATGTTTGTCCTGAGTACTTAACTGTATCTCTGCAGCCCTGATTTCCTCCTCACTAGAATGTCAAAGGAATGTTTAGATTTCACCACATTCGTGTTTACTTTTAAATCAGTATGAAATTCGTTGTTGATTTATAGGTTTTTTTCCTGACAGACTTATTTTTAGGGAAAGCATATTTGTAGATGTGTATGATTAATCTTTTTACTTTTTGATCCCTAAGGGCCTTGATAAATGTTCTTTTATGATTCTTTTCTCTCCCTGATGGTGAATTCCTTGGGTCCCCAGAAGGTTGGCCAGCAGAGGAAGATAGGGAGATGGATGGAGGAAGGTGGATGAGTTCTGGGTAGAGGAGATGCTACTGGCAGAGTATGAGGCTGGGTGGAGATGCAGGGCCATGGCAGTAAGTGGGATGGAAAGGCAGGCCAGCAAGATATAGAAACACGAATGGGCACTGAGTGTGGCTAGTGAGACCTATCAGGAGGATGGGGGAGAGGGTGCCATCTGGGCAGAGGTGTGAACGATTGGGGGCCTTGTGAGTCTTTGGGGGAAATAGGAAGCTTCTCCCAGGTTGGGGAACAGTAAAGGCAGAAGCCCTGAGGTGGGAGTGTATATCATGGTTTTGGAGACCTGCCAGGAGCAGAGGAGGGGAAAGAAGTGTGCCGGTGTGTGCCAGTGGTCTTTGGAGGGGTTGCCCCAGAGAAAAGGTATTTTGGGAATTTGTGGGAGGATTTGAGGCTCTGTCAAAGAGGGGAGGCAATGCTGGTATTTAGTACATTTAGCAGCAAAAATACATTTTGTCTGCATGACTTTCGTGTAGGTAAAAAATCTGTTTATATCTTAAACCTAATTATGCTTATGTACAGAGTCACCTTTTTTTTTCATGGTTTTAGTAGATATTCTGAATCTTCCAGGAGTGAATCTATTGTGTAAATCAAGGGTGATTATTTTGTTTTTCTGCAGAATCTTACCAAGAGTTGTTCTCTGTTTCCAGGAAAAAGAACAAACAAACCAAAAAAACTGCCTCATGGACATAACAGGCCCTGAGTGTCGTGAGATGCCAGTACATGCTCTAGTAGTGTGCATTTGTGGCAGTCTTCATTAGGTGGTAGTCTGACTGCCTCCCTTGAACTTACAGTGTGATCGTGACTAGTACTGAAGCCCACATTTTGTTATATGTCACCGTCTTTCATTTCCCTATTACATTTTAGTTGGGGCAACAGGGGGTTTTGTGCAGTCTGGTGTGTATGTTGGTTGTATTGCTTGCTAGCTTCCTTTCTGGATGGTAGAGGTGGTGCTGTGAAATGCCATGGCGTGCCAGTTCTGATCTTTTTAAGGACACTGACTTCATCTGACTTTTCCTTACACGCCCCTCTTGCTGGCAATAATACCTTGTGGGGTGGAAGCTACAGAGGGGAGGTGAGGTGGCTGGGATCAGGCAGAGGGGGATAGTGGTGGGGAAGCACCTTTCAAAGGGCGAGATAATGGGACTTGCCAGTGAAGCAGATAGTTTTGGAGAGGAGAGGGACAGAGAGGGATTGTGGGTGTCTCCGGGGTTTGGGTCTGAAGAACTGGAAGGAAGTTGCTCAGGGTTAGAGTAGGGAAGGGTGAGTCCTTTATATTGAGTATTGGATTCCCAAGGGACATCCGTATGTTGAGGAGCAGTAGAAGTCTGGAGGTGAGAGGAGGGTCCAGCTGGGGTCCCATATAGGAGGCTGTGTTCCCCTGGGGGTGAATGGCTGGAGAGGTGCAGAGCTAGGGAGTGAAAGTGTGAGACAGTGTGGTGGGACTGCTGGTTACCTGAGGGGGCGACAGTGACCACTGGGAGGTTTTAAGCAGAGGATGGCATGAGCAGTTGTGTAAATGACGTTTCTGTTACTCCAGGGCTGCCCTGGATTTGAAATGTGACCAGAGGTAGGAAGAGGCCTATTGAGAGGTTGCTGTGGCTGTTTGGGCCAAACATGGGAAGTTCCCACAAGGCCCTGGGCCTGCCAGGCAAGGCCAGCTTCTTGGAGAGTCAGGCAGAGGGAGTCCCGAGTGCTCCAAGCTGGTGCACCTCTAGGTGCTCCTAACGAGGGTCACAGGAGGGGCAGGTCTGGCAGGGGGCTTGCTTTAAAGGTAGGGGGATCTAACAGAGGCTCTCGGCCACTGCTGCACTTTCCTTTTTGTGTTCTCCAGAAGCCCATCTCTCAGAAAAAGTCAAATTTTTTAAATTTTATTTTTAAAATGAAAGTTCCCTGAAAACAAAAATCAAGTTTTGCAGATTGGTTTAACCACTCAGAAAGTTCCCGGTGCTGAGAAAGCCTCAGGAGGCTGCCTGCCACTCTGAGAATTTTGAGGAAGAAGAACTGGGCACTCTGACAACCTCGTGGTTGGTCACAGTTCCCTTTTTCTTCAAGGGTGTGGAGAGGGACTCAGCAACGCTGGTCCTCCAGAGCCCCACCCTGGTTCCCAGAGAGCGCTCTGTACCTGCACCGTGGGTGCGAGTGACCTCTTGGAAAAGGCCCCAGCACAGAAACTGCGGGGGCTTCTGCGTGGTGATCACATAGTTGAAGACGTGGGGTATTTTTACAGAAACAAATTAATGTGATTTACTTCACAGCAGAAATCAGAACCCTGGATCGCCTTCTCGTCCTTGTTCTCCCTACCAGAACTGAAACACAGGCCTGTGCTGTTTGACAGGCGTGCCTGCCGTTTCTGTCGGGATCACAGAGACTGAGGCTTCAGCAGCCCGAGGGGTGTGAATGTGTGTGTGTCTGCATGCTGAAGCTTCTGGCTGCATTGAGAGGGCTGCAGTGTAACTGGATCAGCCTTGACATTGCTGGACCCAGAGGCCTCTAAGAACTGGTCATTGAGGTGAGGTGGAAGGGTGAGCACTGTTACCATTCCATTTCTGTTTCACCATCTGTTGGTTGGATTCACAGAGTGTTGTTGAGTGTTTGTGTGCCCAGAGCTGTTCTCATTACACAGCTACTCCTTAGGCGAATGTGATGACTGTCAGCCCCATGATGTGTCAGGGGTGCGCTGAGAACAGTAAAGAGAGGAGAGGACCCTTCCTTGTGGAGGGTGGCCTTCAGAGATTGAGTGAAGGGCTTGGAGGGCCCAGCACGGAGAATCAGCGTGGAGAGGGGACTGGGAGCACAGTGGAGGTCAGAACATGGGGCCGAGCGACTTGCTGAGAAGTTCCAAACCGGTGATCCTCTGGTTGCAACTGGGTTGGATTGAAGTACAAATCTAATTGACTTCCAAAGGGCCACTAACTTGCAGAATTAGTAAGGACCCCGTGGTTGGTAGGACACTTTTCAAGATGTCTGCGTGGTTTCAAGTTGCCTGTGGTTTCAATTCTGCTTTGCATTTTAGTCATAAATTACTTTAGTTTCTTCCATTTTCAGTTGAACTTATTGTACATTGTATGTTGTGAGGTTGATGCAAATTTGTGTTTTTGGTGTTTTGATTTTTTTCCAGCAACAGCTTCTTCAGACTAAATTGTATTTGTAGTCAGACAGAGGGTATCTGTGTCCCTACTGCCAGAGAAGTACTCATTAGGGTCCAGACTGCTGGCTGCTCCACAGTGGGGGCCCAGGTGCCCACCACAAGATCTGTAGCACCTGGAAGCCGTTCCATCACTGTCTCCCCATCCCATGGGCTAGCATACTCAGATGGTCCTGCATAGCTTTAGGGGGCCAGGAATGTAGGTTTATTCTGGAAGGAAGTCCTCTTGCCCAGGGACAGATCAGGGAGAAGAAAATCAAGGAGCAAATCAGGGAGCAGCCAGCCTCTGCCACCAGGACAAATGTGCAGAGCAGTGAGCGATGCTCCTGACACAGCATCTGAGTGAGGTCTCAACTTGTGTATATCATCAGCTCCTTGTTTCCTTCCTATTGGAGGCCATGGGATACTTGCGTTCAGAGGTCCTACAACCGACCATGGTTATTGTTTTCATTTGGGCTAGTCTATCTGGATATTTGCTCCCATCTGTAGATTTCTGAATGATACGTGTTTGGTGATGTGCTTTGAAGACAGTTATGTTAAAAAAAAAAGTAAATAAAACTTTAAGACTGAATAAGGGACAGTTACAAAACAAATAAACATGTTCATCAGTTAAATGCTTTTGTTTTTGTAGTGGTAAGTAGGATTGATTACAGTTATGCTGTTTCCATGTTTGCCTTGTGGTTGGTGTGCTCATTCCATTAGACAATGGGCAGTGGCTCTTGGGTGTTCATGTTAGTGTAGACCAAGAGCTAGATTCATAAATAAAACTCATTTTTTGTTGTCATTTTAAGGATTTCACCTTGAATCTTAAGCTGGCAAAGAGTGATCTAAATTACATTTCACTGGTTGCTCTTCCTAAGAATCAGACCTAACAAGAAACGCCCCTTCCTTCAGCTTTGGGAGGCCAGTTGCAGAGCAATGCTGTTGGGTTGAAGACCAGCCCTCCAGGATTAGCATAGAGGCCTCTGGGTTTCTGGCAGACATCCTCCTTCAGGGCTGTGTGTATGGGACTGCTGCTTAAAGGCCGGGTCTGGTGCTTAATTGATTCCTGCAAAACATTCTGGAAGTTTTATTCTGAAACGCAAAAAACAGTCTCACTGAAACTCACTTCTAGATGTAGACCAGAATTACACAGTTCTGGAATGTTTTTGCATGTTCTTTTGTTTATTTTTTTTCTTTGTATTGAAAGTTTAGAGTTGGGGTTGGTGAAATGGGTGAAGGTGGCCAGTCATAAGGTAAATAAGTCCTGGAATGTAAAGTCCTGGTAGTTCACCATTCTGTGTTGTATATTGGAAGGTTGCTGACAGTAATCCTTAAAAGTTCTCATCACAAGGAAAAAAGGTTTGTGACTCTGTTAGGTGATAGGTGTTAACTAGGTTTTTTTGTGGTGATCATTTCAATATTTATATATACACATATCAAATCATTATGTTGTACACTTGAAAATAATGCCATGTGTGTGTCTGTTACATCTGAATAAAACTGAAGAGAAGAAAAAGAAAGTTCAGTCAACTTAATTACATCCATTGAGTGTCTTAGGCTGCATATTCTTCCTTCTGAGCATGTTGTTGATTCTTACCTTCATCACAGTTGTGTTAGGCCTGCGAGGTGTATCCGCCTATCACTAGTATTGATGTGTACAGTTTCCTCCTAACACTGAATTTTATAAAATAGTGACAAAATGTAGTGCTCAACTCAATTTCAGGAAAATGTCAGAGCTACAGAAATGAAGTGTTGGATTAATAGGCAGAGTAATGGCTTAAGACTTCATTTAGATGATGTGCTGGAGTCTCAAGTTAATGGACAAAAAAGTCTTGACTTTAAAAACGGCAAAAAGAAAAAAACAGTTCTGATGTCACCTAGCTGTTCATTTGAGTGGGGGATTTATCCATGTGACCCTTCATTTACTGAGGGACCGTAGCCTCCCATCGTGTCTGAAGCACAGAGTGGAATCCAAGCCCTTGGTTGTTTTGCTTCCCTGGGGCACATTTTCCAAGCCTTGCTCTAGGTTGGTGGTTTCTTCTTCCTAGTGACTCCCAGCAGTTTGGGTCATCTTGATATCGTTGTTTAAAAGATTTTGTTAAGTAAACCAGCTCTAACAGTTTCAGAAAACATGAACAACTTTCCTTCCACATAGGCAAGCTGCACAGCTCTGAATGTAGGGGAGGGCTGTCCCTTGCTTATCCTGAAACCTCTGAGGCTTGTTAGGAGATGCAGCGGGCACAGGTAGAGGTCATGGATACATGTATTCCTCTTCAGTGGCTAAACCAGTTACTCTGGATTCATTTATTGGAGTGGAATGGGTGTAAACTCACAGCTCTTCACCGGCTTTGCCAGGGAAGCCTGTGGTTGGCCTAGGCCTAGGAGATCCTTGCATTCAAGAAAGTAACCAGCTAGTTGTGTCCCATTCTTTGCTGTAATGTGAAAATGCCACCCTATCATTGTTTTTGGTCCTAACCAGAAAAGGGAAAAAACTTGTTCTTAAGGGGCTGCCACTGCTTAGAGCTTTCTGTCTTCAGGGGGAAAGATATGCTGCTGTTACAATTGCATCTTCTGGTGGGCAGGCGCAAAGGTGCACACTCAGGCGGGCACGAGGAAGGGCTCTTCTGAGAAAGTCAGGGTTTTCACTGCTCACAAATACCATCATTATGATGAACCTGAAAAACAGGTTTTGACCTGAACGTGAGGGATCCTGGTGGAGGAAAGGGTGAAACAGGCCTAGGCTGGGTGTCCTGCAAGTTAGAACCTGTGCCGAGAGGCCCCAGAGCAACTCCAGTGGTCACTGTTGAACTTTTCTACTGATACAGATACTGTGTTAGGTCAGAAGCTGCCAGGGTCCCTGGACAAGATGCAGGGTGGGATAGATGCTTGTAGAGTGGGAGAGACCAAGTGCTATGTGTGGTAGCATCTTAAACCCTAGAAGTTGTGCTCATCCCCATCCAGGTTTGGCCACCAGATATGTGGCCCACTTCCCCTTTGGGCATCCAGGACCTAGGTAAGTTGAAAAACCGTGTGTGGAGGGCCAGGACCACATTGGTAGTCAGGACTCAGCAGACTGCTGGGCCAATGCAGACACTCTGGGCTCTGGGGGAACTGACAAGGGCATGACAGGAGGAGGAGGAGGTTGGCAGACTGCTCAGGGTCACAGCTGTGCCCAGTTGCATTCTGAGGCTGACATACAGATTGTGGGCCAGCTGCTGTGCCCAGTTTACCTAGACTGTTACATTAGTCCCATGTGGGGGTTGAGGAGAATGCAGATAACCTTTACATACCTTAGTGCCAAGGTTTTTGTGTCAGTTTGTATGAACATTGTACTTTAATGCCTAAAACAAGCATAAACAGCAGTCTTCATCCTGCCTCCCAGGGACAGTCCCTTTCATGCCTCTCTGTTCTAAATGAGCATGCTGATACTGTTTCACAGTGTGTCAGCTTTGGAGGATGAGGGTTGGCCTTGACACCCCAAGTTCTGGCCTCGGCTTCTTGATACCCAGCAGCAACAGGCAGAGTGTCATGATTGAATAAATATTGCTTGCTGCTGAGTCCAGTAGTGACTGGCTTATGTTTTTCCTCAGGAAACCTTAAAATGACTTCTTTTTTTCATTTTCATCCGTGTTTTTTTTCTGCGTACCTGTCATTAGCTTTTTCCATTTCCCCTGGAATTGCCAAACGCCATGTTTAAACCACATAGGTAACATGTTCCTCTTTTCCTATGGCCCTCCTCCTGCTCCACCTGTGCTGGCTGCTGTTCAGGCCTGCCTGCCTCTGTGTCTCCTTCCGTCACTTTGGGGGGGCTCCCCTGGCCAGTGGCAGCAGCCACAAGAAGGCGTGTGTGAGGCCTTGCACTTCTGACCTTCTCTTTGTTCTGCCCTTTCTCTGAATCCATACTTTGGCTGGTGCAGAATAACAGGTTGAAAGCACTGTTTATGTCTCTCTTTTGGGGGAGCAGTTTTAGGTTAACCACCTAATGCAGGGAAAGGCACAGAGATTTCCTATACATACAGCGCCTTCCTCACTGTTCATATCCCCCACTAGCATGGAGCATTTGTCACAATTGATGAACCTAGATTGACACACCATCACCTAGGGCCCATAGTTTACCTTGCGGTTCTTGGTGTTGTGCATTTTGTAGGTTTGGACAAATGGATAATGACATGTATCTACCATTGCAGTGTCATATAGAATAGTTTCACTGCCCTAAAAATCTATGCTCTACCTATTCATCCTTCCCTTTCTCCTAACCCCTCACAGCCACTGAAAGGATTTTTTTTACCGTCCCCACCATTTTTTGCCTTTTCCAGAATGTCACATAATTGGAATCATACAGTATGTAGTATTCTCAGATTGGCTTCTTTCACTTAGTAATGCACATTTAGGTGCCTCTGTGTCTTTTTATGGCCTGATAGCTCATTACTTTTTAGCACTGAAGGATATTCTGTTGTTTAGATGTACCCCAGTTTGTTTATCCGTTCACCTGCTGAAGGACATTGTGGTTCCTTCCAAATTGTGGCAGTTATAGATAAAACTTCTCTAAACATCAGTGTGCAGGTGTCTGTGTGCATGTTACTTTTCAGTTCCTTTGGGTAAAATACCAAGGAGCATGGTTACTGAAAACATACTGGTAAGAGTATGTTTTGTAAGAAACCTCCAAACTGCCTTCCAGATGGCCGCACCATTTTGCATTCCCACCAGCAGTGAAGAAGAGTTCCTATTGCACCACATCCTGCCAGCAGGTGTTCTGGATTTTGGCCTTTGGTCATTCCTTCTAATAGGTGTGCTGTGGTAGCTGATTTAATTTGCATTTCCCTGCGGACATGATGGGCATCTTTTCATTGCTTATTTGTCTTCTGTAAATCTCGTTTGGTGAGGTTTTCATTAAGGTCTTTGGCCCATTTCTTAATTTTTAAATTTAATTTAAATTTGTTTTCTTACTGTTGAGTTCTAAGTGGTCCTTGTATATCTTGGATGACAGTCCTTTATCAGATGTATCTCTTGCAGATATTTTCTCCCAATCTGGCTTTGTCTTTCGCAAACGATAAACCAGAAGTTTATCATTTTAATGAAGTGCAGCTTATCAATTCTTTCTTTCATGGGGCTGTGTCTTTGGTGTTGTATCTCAAAAGTCATCGCCATACCCAAGGTAGCTGTTGGTCCTTTAAATTGCTCCTAGTTTTCCCTTTTTTTTAATTATGGGCGTGTGTGTTTGTTTGTTTTTTCACTTTGGCTGTGAGGTCTGCCATGTCTGTGTCCTAATGCCCTGTTCTTTGTTTTGTGGACACCAGGTCTCCACCATGTTGATGCCAAAACCATGTGTGGGTTGGGAGTTTTGTTTGTTTTTTATTGTTTTTCTTTTTTAATAGTCTGTCTTCTGTTTTGCTTCCCTCCAAATGACTTGTTTGTTTCATTCGCTCCCATTGGGGGCTTTTTAAAAGGAGATAGGGGCATGGCTGTTTTGGGGCCTCCAGATTCAAGAATCTATGGTTTGTTGTTGGTGGGTTTTTTTGTTTGTTGTTTTTTTTTTTTTAATTAAAGAATCCATAGGTCCTTGCTTTGAGGCCTCCGAGTCTCATGCGTGCCTCCCTGTTGACTTTGCTCTATCCCTCTGTTTCCAGTACAGTGCAAGCCCACGCCCTCCTCTGCCTGGATTGCAGTGAGAGCCCTTGGTTCTGTTGCTCCAAAAAGGCCCCTTGACTCCTGCAGGGCTGAGGGTGAGCACTTGGTCATGGTCAGACCCCACCAAAATTATCTTCTCCCACCCCCACCCCCCCAGCTTTTCTCTTTGTCCTTTTGAGTCAGTCATCACTTTTATTTATTTATTGTTAGTGATTTTAGGAGTAAACTGAGATGAATATATATGTTCATTTCATTCTGTCTTCCGTAATTTAGCCTTTATATTTGGGAAAATTGGCTGTCTGCAGAAAAGGAAATGTCATAATAAAGATCTTTTTAAGTTTTAATTTTACAAATAGTATTCAAAACCAAAAATAATTTAAAAGTGTCAAAAGTGCACTGAAGCCTGTGGAAAGGGGTCCACTGGTCACACCTAGGACTATTGGAGCATCTAATTCACAATAGGGTGGCTGGTTCTGACCCACTGAGTAACCTGGGAATACACGAGTTTACACCCTATCAATACACGGAGAACGGAATGGTGGTTCCTTACAGTAGAATGCTAACTAAGAACTGGAAGGAATGACTAAGTAGAAAATCACCATTTGACAATCCTCATGGCAGTAATTCCGCTGGGAGATGTTGGAGTGCTGAAGCCAGAGGGTAGAGGTTGGATGCGCGTAGTCACCCAGTGCTCTCTGATGACTAAGGCAGAAAGTAACTTACAGTGGAGACCTGTCGACTTCACCAGAGCCTGTCATCAGAGGTGACGTGGTGTGGTGGGGATCTGGGGCACACCCCCCATGCAGGGTGCAGTGGGGCATGCCTGTGGTGGGTGCATATCTGTGTCCTCCATGGAACTGGCCCCTGACCCCAGCAGTGTCCGTCCAAAGTCTAAAGACTGGGGAGCTCATGGTGTGCAGGGCAAGGCCCCTTCCACCAACACCCTCCCAGTGGTTGGGTATGAGCAGCTCCCCGCCTGCTTGGAACAAGCTGTTTTTGGTTCAGTTGGTTTTCTGTCAACAAAGTTTTTTCCATTTGAAGGTTGCCCAGCCCTCCACAGCTTGGCTTCACCTCAAGGTGCTAAAAGTCCAGGTTCCTAAGCAATCAGCATTTGAGAAAGTGACTGTTTGTCCCTAAGGCCTTTTTGGAAATAAAAAAAAGTTGAAGAATCAAAGTACTAAGCATGGAGAAGCCAGGCCTGAGCAGTTTTGGTCATTTGGGAGCATTTAGAATAGGAGATCCTCTCTTCCATGAACCCCACTCCCCCACAGCTATAGTCAGTTGTCCCTTCCTGCAGATCTGGGTGTCTGGGGCCAGGCTCTAAACTTAGTCCCAGCCAGCTCCATGGTGCCCCAGTGTTACTGCTCTCCTGAGGGAGGGGAGCCTGGGGGGGAGCTCAGGCAAAGCATGCACATTCTCATGCAATTATGTTGCTGCACCACGTGGACCTCCTCCTCTCTGGCACAGTGTTGACCACAGCTCACAGGAAAGTACCCCCCTGACAGACTCCCCAGGGCCACTGCTGTGGCCTCATTCTTGGACTGAATGCCGTGGTGTGCTGGCCTAGGGCCCAGGTTTTCCCATTCCCGAGGTCCTGCCTGCAGGGAGCTAAGCGCTCAGCATGTTAGTAAAGGTTGGCTTTTGGTTTCTGCCATGGGCTCTCCCAGCTGCTCATGCACTGGTTGTCTTAACATTAGACTGTGTTTCACAGAAACGTGGGGCAGTTGGGAGACATGGTGGAGTCTTGGAGTGGTTATTTCTGGTCCCATGAAAAGTTCTACTTTAGATTGTGGAGGATCTAGCATTCATTTGAAAGCCACACCTCCTCACACGTGTTGGATATTGTGCCCCACAGTGGCAGGTTGAAGGACTTAGAGGTAAGTCGCCCTGTGGCCTTGGGTGTCACTTTCTGAGACAGCGGCAGTGGCTGCTTCAAATTCCGATTAGCCCTGTTCCTAAGATTCCCATATTCTTCCTTTTAAGGGTGATTTGAGGGCTCAAGAGACAGGTAGGGAGGATTCTTTTTCTTTTGCTTGGGAGCAGGAATTTTGTCAGCTTATGCCTTGTGAAGTTTTCAGGAGAGAGCAGGATGTGTGTCTCTGTCTGTGGGTGGTCTCCGAGTTGCTCCTGTTCTGCTGGCCCTGGGCAACACAGAGAGAGACCTGGGACTCCTTGTCTCTGCAGGTTTCTCTGGCCATTGTTGCTCCCACCAGTCTACAGCATGGGGAATATCTTTGCGAACCTCTTCAAGGGCCTTTTTGGCAAGAAAGAAATGCGCATTCTTATGGTGGGCCTGGATGCTGCGGGAAAGACCACCATCCTGTACAAGCTGAAGCTGGGTGAAATTGTGACCACCATTCCCACAATAGGTGAGGAGACTGGGTCTTGGGAGGCTGAGGGGGCAGCAGGTGCTCTGTGGAGGGGCTCACCCTGGGCCTTGCTCTTCCAGGCTTCAACGTGGAGACTGTGGAGTACAAGAACATCAGCTTCACCGTGTGGGACGTGGGCGGCCAGGACAAGATCCGGCCTCTGTGGCGCCACTACTTCCAGAACACACAAGGTGAGTGGGGGCCACTCATCACACCCTTCAGGAGGGGGTCCGTGGCCCGTGGGGGAAGTCAGGGATGTTCTCAGTGCCTGCACTGCTGACTGCCGTTCCCTTGCAGGTCTCATCTTTGTGGTTGACAGCAATGACAGAGAGCGTGTGAACGAGGCCCGCGAGGAGCTCATGAGGATGCTGGCAGAAGATGAGCTCAGGGACGCAGTTCTGCTCGTGTTTGCTAACAAACAGGTACACGTGACTGAGCTACCCTGTGTGCTGGCGGTGAGCTCATGTCAGGCAGCTGGCCTCTTGGGGCTGGGGGTCTGAGGACAGGGGTCACAGTTTGGGTGGACCGAGGGTTCGTGCGGTCCCCTTGACGCATGGCCACTGTGCTTTCCCCCACCAGGACCTCCCCAATGCCATGAATGCAGCCGAGATCACGGACAAGCTGGGCCTACACTCTCTGCGCCACAGGAACTGGTACATTCAGGCCACCTGTGCCACCAGCGGGGACGGGCTCTATGAGGGACTGGACTGGCTGTCCAATCAGCTCCGGAACCAGAAGTGAGCTGTGCTCCTCTCTCCTCCCCTCTCACTCCCTCCTTCTACCCTCGCTTTACTCTCATGTGGCAAACGTGCCCCTGTGGTGTGAGTGCCAGAAGCTGTCTCCATGGTTGGTCACAGTGTGCTTCACCATGCTGTAAATGTGCAGACGCAGCCTGCAACTGGGTTTTTATTTAATGTAAATAGTTTTTGTTTCCAATGAGGCAGTTTCTGGTACTCCTATGCAATATTACTCAGCTTTTTTTATTGTAAAGAAAATCAACCCACTGTTTAGTACTGAGAAGGGATTTTAGGCACACGGGTCATCCAGGAGTCGCTGTTTCAGATGAGCCCGATGCTCCTCCTCTGGGCTTTAGATCTGTGTTGAGATCCATTTTGGTGGTTGGTTTTTAACCCAAACTCAGTGCATTTTTTAAAATAGTTACAAATACAAGATAAGGAGAACACTTGAACACACAGAAGGGAGAAATGTGCCTAGTGTAGGTTCTGCAGTAATGGCCTGAGCCCAGTCCACCAGTGGTCTTTTCCCCGTTGGGAACATGAAACGGGGCAGAACCAGCCATGATCCATTCTGCATGGTCACAATAGGGTTCCCGTGATTCGCTCTGTCTCGGGTCACCCGACACCCCATAGCGTTTGTGCTTGTGTTTGTGCTTACACAGCGGCCCAGGAGATGGGCTGGAGGCTGCTGCCCCCGCTCTCAGACCCCCTGGAGAGACCCCGGCCTTCTCTTGGGTCAGCACGGGCACTTGGGTCAGAACGCTCTCGCTGGCCTGCCCCGGGCCCTCTGGGGTCTCACCAGCAGGAGCGCAGGCAGTCACCCTAGAGCCCCAGCCCCTCAGAGCCCCTGTCTACATGTGCTTTCACCCCCTCAGCCTGCAAGGGTCAGATTTGCCATCGAAAATGAGAACCTCTACTTTTTTCTTTTGTATTTTGATAAACACTGAAGAAGCTGGAGCTGTTAAACTTTATCTTGGGGAAAACCTCAGAACTGGTTTATTTGGTGTCGTGGAACCTCTTACTGCTTTCAATACACGATTAGTAATCAACTGTTTTGTATACTTGTTTTCAGTTTTCATTTCGACAAACAAGCACTGTAATTACAGCTATTAGAATAAAATCTCTTAACTATTTCATGGCTCTCCCATGTTTGGGTGCCCCTGACTGACAGCCTGCCTCCTGGGAGGTGGGCAGGGACAAGCCACTTACTTGTGACTTAGGGCAGCCGACCCCTGACCTGATGCCTCATTCCCTCCCTCTGCCCACTCCTTCCCTGGGCCAGCAGCATCAGATCTTCACTTTTCCCATGGGAAAGAGTGGGTATGTGCTAGCACTCTTGCGGTGACCCCCTTCCTCACTGGTCTCCTTGTTGGCAGTTCAGCCCCCTGGGCCCAGTCTTGGCAATGCCAGGTCGTGAGAAGTTCAGCAGGGTTACCACATGGGGTATGCCCGAGAGGCCAGGGCCAGGGGTGGTGTGTGGAGGAGGGCCCTCCGCCCCTTCCTAACATCCACCCTTTGTGATACCCCTTGGCCAAGCTCCATGTCACTGCCAGTGATCAACCTCGCTGGGTGCTTTATTGTCCCTGTGCTGTGGACCCCCTCCCACTTTGGGGGGAGGTTGTCCCTCTGACCTGGAGCCCTTCTTGGCACCCCTCTCCCCACACCCCCCTACTGGGTGGCAACTAGCAGGCCAAGGTCCAGGTGTCCTGCCCCTAGGAGGTAGACTGCTCCGCCCTAGATAACAATCTCCTCTGACAGGTTGAAAACCAGTGCCGGTGCTCTGAAGACAGAATTGCCTTCAGTTCTCAATTCTTTCAGTATCAGAGGCAAAACAAGAAAACTCATTAATAGTGAATCAAGCCTGGGTTTTGTCTTTATTCCAGTGTGGTTGTAAAATGGTTAAGTTTTCATTTTTTTCTGTGGATGGTTCTATCTTCGCCTTCCAGCCAAGTGGAAGGAGCCAGTGCCTTTACAGCATGCAAAAGGGGTAGGTATGGGACAGCGGTTAGATCACTTGGTGGCCTGGGGAGAGATGGGTGGCTCCAGCCATAAGTTTTAAGTCCACCTCCCAATGATCTAAGTGCCCAGGCCAGTGCAGGCCACCCCTCTTAGTATACTCATCCACTTGAAGCTGAGCACCTTTTGGTCCCACTGCCCTCCCTGCAGGCCACACATGACCTAGGGTTCTTGGTACACCTGAAGTTGATGCAGGGGCCAGGGCCACATGGGACCCCAGGATGCTGACCACCAAAAGGACAGTGCCCCCTCCCAGTGGGGTTGCAGGTGATCTTGCTGGGACCCAAGAGATTGACCACATTTTCATACATCACTTTCTATTGTGACATGTGACAGCAACTTTCCCTTTAGTATGAGATGCTTTCCACTTAAAATAAGTTTATTTAAGTACAAAGAGTGAGTCAATACAAAGAAAAGAGGAAGTAGCCGTACTTGGCCACAGCTAACCCCCTCTGGGGGCCTGGGATGACCCCCACAGGCCAGCCCTCCAGATCCCTTGGCTTCAGTCGCTGTCGTGCCGGCGCTTCCTCCTGCAGCAAGGCGAGGAGTCAGAGTCATGCCTAGGGAGACCAGGGGACACCTGCTTTGAGGTCCTCTGCCTGCCTCGCACTCCTCCCTCCACCCCTAGGCAGCTGCACCTACTGAGTGGAAGCAGAAGGCAGTGAGGAATCTGGTCCCCTCCCATGCTCCTTTTCTTTCTTCTTCTTCTCTTTCTTGTGCCTCTTCTTCTTTTTCTTCTCTTTCCTGCTTTTCTTGTGGCTTTCAGGGCTGCAAGGGGGGTGGATACACAGTGCTGATAGCCACTGGGGCTTTGAGGGCCTAGCACAAGTGGGGCCACAGCAGTAGCTACTGACCACATGTAGCCATTTCAACTTCAAGTCACTAAGGGAAACTACTCAGTAACATGTGTGGCCAGTGACTACCATGGTGGGCAGCACAGACACACCCAACTGTAGCAGAAAGGTCTACAGGGCAATACCTGTCTGACAATCTCATGGCCCCTTCCAGCCCTCCCACTGGGATGCCCCTGGCACCTTTGGGGCAAAGTGGTGGTCCCCTCATGTGAGCCCTAGACACCCCCGTGCAAGTGGCCCATATCTGAACATCCTCCAGGGCCCCTGACCCAGCTGAGGGTCAGCGGGCACTTGTAGGACCGCCCCAGGGCTCACGACCATGAGAAGCTCCCCAGAAGAAAAAGGGAGCTGAAGCTGGGAACCTCACTCACTGAGGGAAGTAGCCAACATGCAGAGAGAACTGAGTTCTGTGCCCCCAGGGTGGAGTGAGGGGCCCTTAGCCAGCCCTTACCTGGGCTCCACCTCCTCTGAACGAGGCTTCCTCTTGGCAGAAGCTAGGGAAGCCACCCCTGGCCGACTGCTCTCCACGCGGTGGTGCTGGAGAGAAAGGCCACTCTGGGGGCGTGCGGGATACCCCGGCATGCCCATGCCAACAGGGAAGAACCAGTCAGAAAGCGGGGAAGGTTCCCCCAACGGGAGACGGCCTGCCCCGTGGCCCTCAACAGGAAGAGGCACTCAGATTGCCTCCACCCCCACCATGGGATCCCAGAATGTTTGGGGGGATTACCGTGAACACCGAAAGCCCCAGTTTAGCGGCCTCTTTGTCTTCCCGGGACAGCGCCACTCGCCCTGCAGAGCCACTGCGGGGATGCGGGTGAAACCACCCTACAGTGAGAGCCCACCCCCGTGGCGAGGACTGCCCCCCCACCCCAACTCCCCGCAACTCTCGCCTCCCTAGAGGTGGTGCGCCCGGTTGAAAATTCGTGCCGGTTACCACCTGGGCGGCTGACGGTGCGAAGACCCAAGGAACTGCACCCTCGTGATTTCTGAAGCCCCGGAAGACAGGCCCCGGCCCCGCACCTGGAGCTCCCCAGGCCCAGGAGCCGGTCTACTCCCTTCTCAGGGTCACCTCCTTCCCGCTTACAGACCTCGACAAAGTCCTGTGGGGGGTGAGGAGGGAGTGCAAGCGCTCGCCGCAGCGCGAGGTCAGCCCCCGCCCCAACCCGCTCCCGCCCTCCAGGTGGATCCATCTCACCTCCTTGCTCAGGCCCGTGGGCTGCTTCCTTACGTTCTTGTAGCCTCTGCGGGGGCCGCGCGCGAGCTTCAGGGAGCGGCGGGCCTCGCCTCGGCCCCCGCCCCCACCACCCCCGGTCCCCGACCTCCCCGTCGCGCCCCCACCCAGAGGCGCGCCCCCATCCCCCAAACCCCGAGGCGCACTCACAGCGCTGCCATGAGCGCCTCCTGCTCCGCCTGCCTCACTGCCGCCAGCTCCTGCTCCCGGCTCAGCCCCGCTCCGTGCGCCCGGCCCTTGGCGTACCAGGTGAGGTCACGGCCTTTCTGCCAGCGGCCCACCGGGGCCATGAGCGAGTTTCCTGCGGGGAACGGAGCGCTGAGTTCTCGGCACGGCCCACGGGCTGGCGCACCGTAGCCCGCGAGCCCCCAGTCCTCGTGCCCCGCTCACCCAGGTAGTTCTCCCTCTGTTTGTCAGTCTTCACATCCTCCCAGCTGAACTGGTCCTGCCCGCCGCGCACGCCGCCCCGGCTGGAGCCGAACATGGTACCAGGCTGCCCTCTATCCCCGGGATTCCCGGTACCCAGGCCCCACCGGTCCCCGCTCCTACTCCCGCGTCGCGAGCAGTGACGTCACGCCCGCGCCACCCCCCGCGCGCCTGCGCACTGTTCCTCGCGCGCTTGCGCCCTACCCGGTTCCGGCCTTGAGCGCCTGCACGCTAGCCGGGTACACGCAGTGGCACAGGCAAGGGTGAGGCGGCTGGACTCAAGCGCCCCACTGGCACGACAGCCGTTATTATAAGTCACATTGTGTGGGTGATGCCTCAAAGTCACCTTTCCCAGTGTGTGCCGCGTTCCTGGGGCTGTGCTGGAAGAGGGGAGGGCACCGGGGAAACGGTGTCTGCAAACCTGGCCTAAGGATTCCGACTATAGCTGCTCCAGGTTTCTTTCTATCCGGTAGCGGACTGCCCTGGAGAGAGCATTCAAGGTCAAGACGCGTTTGTACCGTTCAGCTGCCACCCTAGGGGATACCGGCTGTGTCCAGTTCCTAAAGGAGCATGCAAGCACACCTCATCGCACATGTTCCCCAGGCAGAGCAGAGAACGCCTCGGTCATCTCGGGTTGGCAGAGCTCCTCTGCTGCTGTCAGCTGATGGTTCAGTATACAAAGTAAAGGGAGCTGCTTACTGGGCAAGTGTGTTCCGTTTATCACTACGGCGGACGACTAGACTCGGTGGTAACACTTCTAGTGGGCAGGGTGCAGCCATTGGCCAACCCCCAATGAATTGAAACCTTAGGGTGAACAAGTGATTTCTGAGGGATTTACAAAAGGTGTCATGTATGTCACTTGTATGCCCTTTGTACCGGATACTGCCCTCCTGCAGGTTGCTCAGTGAGTTCACCTGATGGACTGCCAAGGAGGGAAATGAACAGAGGCCCTTCACCTGGCTCTCTTCTGAACATGCTTTCTGGGGCACCCTCACCTGCCACCGCTAGGGGGCGCGCTTGAGCACGCAAGGAGGCTGGTAGGGCCTAGAGTGCACAGGCCCAGGCGTGGTGGACGTCCCTGTGTACCTGCACAGTGCTGGTGTGGTGAGCAGACCAGAAGGGGGCGGGGAGGGGGCCCTGCTAAAGAGGAGTCCAAAGGTGAGTGCTCAGCCCAGCATCCTTCCCCGAGAACAGATGCAGGGTTCCTCTCCCACAGGCTGCTGGCTCCTGCCCCCCAGGTGATGCCCAGGCACCTTCTCCGTATCAATTATATGGCAGTGCTCTATGACTCAGGTTTATGAGAGAGAGCATGACAGCCAGGGTCCTTTGATGGAACCCCAGGATCTAACAAGATGCAGCCCCAGGCCTGGGCCAGGTCAGCTGCACTTAAAAAAGGTTGGGAATTGTCCTGAAACCAACCCCTGGAGCAGAAAGGCAGCAGTTGACCAAAAGGCCTAGCAGATTGTAACTTGAATGCACTACAGAACCTAGTGGAGTTAACAAAGGAGGCTGGCCACTGCTCTTGGCCTGCTGAACCAGGTAGGGCTGAGGGAGCCCTAGGAAGGGGCAGGGCAGACCAGCTGCAGGCTGGGTGCAGATATCCTTGGATCCTAGACACCCTATTCCTCCCCCTGCTCTTGGTGGCCACTGTGCTCCCCCAGGAGAGTTCCTAGTGTCCCTGAGGCTGAAGACAACACTAAGATCAAGGAGGCTCCAGGACCCAGAGGGACAGGCTCAGCAGTGGCAAGGCTTCCCTGCAGCAGGAGACACACCCGTAACCTTGATAATGTTGACAACTCACATGCCCTTTGGGCCTCATCCTAAAACTACAACTTGACCAAATTCTAAGCCCTTTAGTCAGCTCAGCTGCAGAGAAACCCTTTGGGCTGGGGCACATGAAAAGGGAAGACAAGGTAGAGACGACTTCATAAGCACATGATTTAAAGACACACGATTCTTCTCCCTCCACAGGCCAGAGCAGCTACCAGGCACCATCACTTTTTGGTCCAAAACTTCTTGTACTGCTCCACATCAAAGTCGTCACTGAGCTCTGGCTCCTCCTCCTTCTCCTCTCTCAGCTGGGCCTCTCGTTTCCGGAACCGTGCACGCCTCTCCTCTGGAGACAGAGAGTCCAGGTCCACAGGCATCTGCAGAGAGGAAGGTGTGTGTACACGGCTCAGGCAGAGGGGACCAGGACGTTCTCCTGGGTCGCCACTTCTCCTTGTTCTCTACCACACAGTTTAGGTTTTATGTGTTCTGTTGGGTTTTCTCTCCCTTCAACGCTTTTATTCCTTAAAAAAAAGGAAAATGAAAAAAATCTTTTCCTGCTTGTTTTCCCAAGACTTGATCTTTTTAAAATACATACCTCATTGCTGCTTTCTTACCTTGGTGAGTGGAGTAAGCTCCAGGTCACCCTCCTTCTCCTCCTCAAACAATTCTGCTCCATGACTTGCCCTCCCTCCCCTGACCAGTTTTAGTAGGTTCTGAACCCACAAGCCCCTGGAGGTGCAGTTTCTACAGACTAGGTCCACTGAGACCTGCACCCCAGGGAGTGCTGGAAAGAAACTTACTGTGAGCATCCGTCTCGGCTCCCGGTAGCGAATGTGGATGGTGGAGCCATCCTGCTTGACCAGGAGCACAGGGTAGAGGCGTGCGTAGGTCTGCCGGTGTACACGAGTGAGTGAGGCTCTGTTGCAGTCAGCCCGCCAGGAGGACACACAGAGCCAGCGGCGGCTCTCAAGGGTGGCCCCTGTCACCACACGCTGCCACAGCAGGCTGCAGACATACAAGCTCTGGTCAGTGGCTGGTGCTGGGACCAGAGCATTCATATGGCCCAGCTCCTATGGGGGCCCACAGCAACCCACATCAGGGCAGGATGGGGTCAGAGCAGCTCCACTCGACATCCAGGAAGAGGCTGCAGAGGTGAGCCCACAAGGCTCTGAGATGGGTGAGGACAGAGTCTGCAGCCAGGATCCTGGCAGGTCTCTCTGGTGAGGCTTGGCCCCACAGCTATGGTACTGGACTACAGCACTCAGTGGAAAGCTGACTTCCAGGCGAATGCAAACCTGGTGCTGTGGACATTTATGTCCACCTCTCCCCTCCCCACAAACCCCGGCCTCACTCATATGAAGCCTTAACCCCCAGTGAGATGATGTCAGGAGGTGGGACCTTTGGGTGGTGATTAGGGTTAGATGAGGTCATGAGAGTGAGGTGCCCAAAGTAGGACTGGTGCCGTTATAAGAGGAAGAGACCAGAGAGCTCTCTCCTCCATACGAAGACACAACGAAAAGGCAGCCATATGTGAACCAGGAAGAGAGACTTCACCAGAACCCTGCTGGCACCTAATCTCAGACTTTCAGCCTTCAGAACTGTGAGAAATAAGCTGCCTGGTTTGGTGTTCTGCTAGGGCAGCCCAAGCAGACAGACACCTGGTCCACTTGGCTTCTGAATGCACACAGCAGAGCACATGACTCAAGGTGATAGGAAAGTGCCAGCCCCTGTTCTGACCTGCTCTACCCAGCCACATGACCCAACATTTGTCTCATTTGCTCGATTTCCCTATCCCAGCCTTGCCCCATGACCCCCAAAAGTCTCTTCCAGCCTGGCTTTCATGCAAACTTGAATTCAGACCCCACAGGCTGTGCCTCAGTCCATCTGTTTCCCCACAGATTCGAGGAAGAATGTCTAAATGAGTGCCAGAATGTCCTGGAATTGTCAGGTACTCCAGAAGTGGCCTCATTCTCCCAGCATTCTTTGGAACACTTGTGGTGGACAGGCATCCTGATACTTGCCACATGCCTTTTCCCAGCTCCCTCACTGCACCGGCAGTCACATCAACCCAGACCACACCAGCAGACTCCCATCTGGTCCCCATAACAATTCCAATTAGGTTTCCCTGCTCTGCGGGCAGTAGTTCAAAAACCCCAACATTCACATCACTTCAGTAGTTCCAACCAAACTTTCAGGACTTCTCTCTCCACAAAGCAGCCAGCACCAGCACACATGCCATGCACAGCCACAGTACGGCAGCCCCTGCTTTGGCTGTGGTTCCCACAACCCCCCTGCACTTCCCAGCTGACACCTCAGGCTGAGGGCCCATCTCCTTCACTAGTCTGATGGCCTGGAGTAAGAACTGCATCTTATTTGCTATGAAGTCCCAGACCCTGGTTGAGTGCTCAGTAAATTTTGGCAACATGAAACCAGTCCCTGCCTTTAGAAGTGCATGACTGGAGAAATGAGATGGTGGATGAGCTCCAGCACCAAAGGAACCTGCAGTCAGTTGGGCAGGGCCTGCACCTAAGCAGCACGAGGCAGCCCAGGGCACAGCCACTCCAGAGAACCCGATGTTGGTGA
This sequence comes from Camelus dromedarius, assembly GCF_036321535.1. Taxonomy (NCBI): domain Eukaryota; kingdom Metazoa; phylum Chordata; class Mammalia; order Artiodactyla; family Camelidae; genus Camelus; species Camelus dromedarius. The sequence continues at coordinate 115,743,626 of NC_087438.1, forward strand.
CTCAGGAGACTTCTGGAAGAGGGGAAAAGAGTGGATGTTCCCCCACCATAACAGCAGTTACAATTCCACCGTGAACCCTTCTCAGCACGAGGCCCCTCCACGGAACATTGCAGACAGAGTCCCCTCCCCATCTTCATACTAACCTACAGCTTCAGATGCCACATCCCTCTCCCTAGATTCTGCACAAACAGTTCAAGACTTGCATCCTTTCTCTCCTCCCACAAGGGGTGGGAGGAACAGGTAGATGGGGAGGCAGTTCTGGTGGGAAGAGCAGGAAAGCCATGGTATCCTCCAGGACCCAGAGCCTAGCTGGGCTGCAGGCTCTGAATAGGACAGTGACCACCATCACATCTGTTTGGTGCTACGTACTCACAAGTTACTTCTGTTTTTCTCTCAACACTGTTGAGGTGCTCACACATATGTACTTGTATGTATTCTCCAGATACACTGCCTCTGGAGGCTCTCCTGAGGCAGCACAGCCTAAGGCTCTTGAGTGAGCATTCTCTGGGTGGCCCCATTACAGCAGTCCCAAGAGGCCTGGAAGTCCACGCTTACCCCAGCAAGCTGCCCATGACCGCCATCCCTCCTGAGAACCCCTGCAGCTCGTGAAGGCCCAGAGTCAGTCAATGGTCCAGTGTGGAACCTGCTGGGCAAAGCAATAAAAGATCTTTTTAAAAGGCAGGCTTCTCCACCTCATTGAACCTCACCAAATCCCAGACAGAACAAAGCCGTCTCCAAGAGACATACCAGTTCAGTGCCAGTCTCTCCCAATAACCTATCAGGGCTTCAGCCCTGACTTGGCATTAGCATCACCTGTGGACGATTTCTGACCCGCAGATGCCCCTGTCCTACTCCCGAAGACTCTGACTCAGTAAGTCTGAAGCAGGACCCGGGCCCATTCTCGTGGGTTGCAAAGTCAGGAAAACCACTCTGAAGATGGAGTACAATGTAAAAAGTGAAGCCTGGCTCATACTTTGTTTTCCAAGGTCATTTCACTCTCACAAAATCCAGCGAAATAAGGATTACGAAAGGGGAGCTGGTGCTTGCTTACTGACCCCTGACTCCCAGGAAAGCGTCTCTGCTGTTTTCCGCGGTGACAAACCAGTTGTTTCAAATACCAAATACTTGAGATCCCGGTCATTAAACAGCCCTCCCGGCCGCGACCGGCAAATTTGCCTTGCTGTCCCCTGTCAGGGCAGGGCATCTGAGGGCCTTCCTCCGCCTTAGCAGGTGACTCGGCAGGAAATCGAAATGCTATATACCTCGAAAGCTGATGCCTGCCCATCCTCTCACCCTCGAGGGCCTGCGGTTTGCCGCTGGGCCCGGACCCTCCCTTGGGGGGAAGCCCTCCACGCCCGCGCGACGCAGCTCCTTTCCGGCACCAGTTTGCCACCCTTACTGCCTTCGGAGCGGCCTCCAGGACCAGCAGCCGAGCTGCTTCCGGCCAAGTGGGTGCGGTACTAGCCAGGGCCCCGCACACGGTCACGGCCAACTAAACTTTCGGTCCTCCTACGGCGGCGCCGTGACGTCATCCACCGGCGCAGCGTCGTGCGGTGATGACCTATACGCCCTCTGGCAGACGCAGGGCCGACGCCGCGCGGACGTACTTCCTGAGGGGCGGGGAGAGGCCGGCGCGGCGCGGCGCGGCGCTGTGACGTAGGTCCCCGCGGGCGGTGGAGGCGGCCCCTCATGCTGCGGCGCCCGCTGGCCGGGCTGGCGGCAGCCGCCCTGGGCCGGGTATCCTCGGACGGTGAGTGGCATCCCCTCACAGAGGTGCGGAGGTCCCGGCGCGCGCAGGCCCGGGGAGGGCCTTCCTGGGACGTCCGGCCCCGGGCTTGCATTTTGCAGGCTGAATCTGAGGCGGAGAGGTGGGGGCTGCCGCTGCTCGCGCGTGTGGCGCCGCCCGAGCCTTTGCTGAGCCGGGTATCGTGCACCTGCCTCAGGGACTCGTGGGGCTGTGCTCGTGCATTCGGTCACGTCGCCAGCCACCGAAACTGCCCTCGGCGGCCCTCAGTTGTTCCCAGAGCTCCGTCCCAGGGCGAGCAAAGCGGGGTGGACATGGATAGAGTAGTGTGTCTTTTCATGGAGGCAAATTGACTCCATTTGAAGGGTTGCCCTTCGTTTTTGAATGTATCCTGAGTGTCTCTGTGTTAGAATTGCCTTTGGCAGTTATTATTTTTACTTAGACAAATTAAACGCTGCTTCTCCTGTGTCAGTCCTCCAAATGTAGGAGGAATTTCTTCTGGCACGGGAAGCTCCAGACAGCTTGTAAAACCCCTGCAGCCTGAGGACTTCATGCTGGATGCCATTGTGGACCCTGCAGGATGCTGAGGGGCAGAGAGGGGAAGCAGCCTGACACCCTCCCCAAGGTGGACCACACAGCAGAGCCGAAAACCCCAGGAGATCAAGGTTCTGGAGGCCTTTAGGTGGCCCTTGGAATGGCAGAGTCCCTGAAGTCCCTACCAGCTCCCCTGGCCTGTAGAAATGTGTGGTCTACTGTGAGCTCAAGGGAAGCAGCAGAGATAACAGTTGGGGAAGCCTCTTGGTGGTCCAGTTCTGGTGCTGTGTTCGGTTCCCACCACATTTTGCAAACCCAGGGGGCCCTAGGTGGGCGGAGCTGACTGCTCCAAGGACTCCCAGCTAGAATGTCCCCCCGGGGACTGCTGCAGATTCCTGGCCTGCCCCACAGCTCAGCGCTGCTGGACGTTGCAGGTGTGGGTGCTCCACGCAGGAGCCGGTTATTAGTGGCAGGCTTTCCTGACTGGTGGGCATGGTAGTTGTGGTTCCCCTTCCCTCAGGATAAGACACCTCAAGCCTAGGTTGCTGGAGCTGCCCATCTATTGTTCTTAGACATGCTTTTGGGAGCAGTGAGAGGGAGTGAGCCTCCTTCACCCAGGTGCTGGTTTGGGGAGGGACAGTGAGGTGTGCCCCCTCACCTGTTATAACTGCTTTCTGATTGGGGGTGGGGTGGAAGCTGAGGTGATGGTTGGCCAGTGTAGGTTGGGTCCCACAGGGCCAGGATGTGCTTCTCATGGTCAGCCTTGAATGAGTCCCCTGTGAGCACGCCTTGGCAACACACCTGTCCGAACTGTTGGGCTAATTGATAGCCTTCAAAGTCCAAGGACCCCCATTTCTGGGCTCTCAGATAAAGCACATTCTTTCCTGGGTGTGTTTTCCCTAACAAACCAATACCCCCAAGTAATGCCCACCTTATCAGAGTCAAACCCCACCACCCTTCATGGACCCTAAACCTCTTACCTCACCTACAGCCAAAGACTTGTGCACAAGCCTATCAGGACCAACCTTATAAAAGACCAACAACCAGCCCTCGGCGCTCGTGCAGGCACCCCTCACCTGTGTGGCCGTCTGTTGCCTGTGACAGTGAACCCTAATAAACTCCTTTCTGTTCTTATACTTTATATCTCTAAATTCTTTCACCAACCCATGTCGCTATGTCACTGGCTCACTGACTGGCTGCCCTGTTGTGTCACACAACATGAATGTGGGCTTCTCTGGGCTTTTCTGTCACTCTTAGATCTCCCAGACCACAACTGGTGAAGGACCCAGGAAAACCTTCACCTTCACCACCAGGAGGGATCTGGGGTGGGTGTGGCTTCCTGTCTTAGCATTGACAGAAATTTCCTGCCACAGGAGCCCCAGCTCTCCCCTCTTCTTGTGATAACTGCACACACTTGCCAGCACACACCAGGCCACTCTTGATCCAGGTTGGTGCCACACCTCTGATAAGTGCAGTTTGCCCAGGCTTTCCTTTAGATTGTAGGAACACGTTGACCCAGTCATTGACCTTTAAGATCAATGGTTTCTTTGAGTAGCAGATTCTGGGAGTTCAAAAGTACATTTTTCCTCATCCATACCCAAGCTTTTTAAAAAAAATACCTGAACTGTTAATCTACATGTTTTGCATCACGTTTAGCATAGCCCAAGAAACACATTCAGAGGATTTGAGGAAGCGCAGGAAGGAAGAGGGTTTTATGATGTGGTTGCGGGGCGAAGGAGGTGACCACAGTCCTCCAGGAGGAAAGGGAAAGCACTGAATGTTGTGGGGTTTGGCGGGCTGACGCACAGGCAGTGAAAGAATTTACCAAGGACAGGATGAAAATAGAAAAGGCATTTAATAGGTGCGCTTCCATAGACAACAGTGGGCCACCAGACAAGAGATGCCTGTGTGAGCTCTGTAAGCCACTGAGGTCTTTTATTATGGCGGATTACATCAGGTGCCAGAGGGTCACAAGGCGTGTGATCGGCTTGTGCACAAGTCTCTCATTGGTTGATGTTGAGATAATAGGGAAAGTGAAGGTCGGGAAAGGGTAGGGCTACATGACTCCAGTAGGGGGCTGTGACCAGTTCTGGTGGCATTGCATGGGCCTCGGAACAGAAATCTGCCAAATGTCTGTGGACTCTACACAAAGGGTGAACTGCTGGAGCACTGGTGTGGGGGCAGGTGCCCTGAAGTTGGGCTCTGGTCCCTGACTGAACCCATGTACCAGGCCTCTGTTTCCCCTGGTCCCTCCCTGACTTTTTATGTGCTAAGCCTCGGCTTCCTCTGGGTCCCTCTCTGATCCTGTGTGTGCTGGTTCCTGGCTGACGCTGGGTGTGCCTGGCTGTGGTTTCCCCTCCGTGAGAGTGAATCCTGCCCCACCCAGAAAGGCCTGGGCTTCTTCCTGCTGCATGGTTTGTTTGCCCTAGAGCCCTTTCTCTCTCCTGCTCCCTCTGCCTTCCAATGGGACTTGAGTGAAGATCTCGTGTAGAACTGAATCCTGCTTCTTCTCCTCGAAGGAAAGAGACCCAGATGCAGCTGTGTAGTGCCATGACATGCTCAAGTCTTCCACAGTGTGGCTTCTAGCCAACGCTTCTGAGGGCCAAGCTTCCTCTCAGGGAAGGCACGGTCCTCACCCCACTGTGGGAAGAGGACGTGAGAAGGAAATCACTGGCTGCTTTGTTGCTGTCCCACATCAAGCCAGGTTCTTGAAGGTTAAGTGGCTTCTTAAGGTCACTGGGCCAGGACATGTCCCACACACAGAGCACCTGGGACCTAGGCCAGGGTGGTTCTCCTGTCCCACACTGCCTGTTTGGGGGCTGGAGCATGACCAGCCCTCTGACCCAGATGCTCAGGGTTCCTGATACAGTGTAGAGAGCCAGGTGGAAACCAGTGTTTTGAGGTGAGATAACGAGTAAGACTTGTGCTCAGCATGCCCTGTGAGGGTGTCAGGCCCTGGGACTTCCTTGTGTAGTTTTGCAGTGTCTAGTTGTTAGAGCTTATGACTACAACATCTGGTCATGGCTGTGGGCACGGAGAAGAGGGCAGGAACTGCTAGGGAAGCATTTAGTGGCCTGTGTGCCAGTCTGGAAGTACAGGGCAGGTCAACACCATGCATCCTCTCGGTCTTGCTGGCAAGTTTACAGTTAGGAGCTTCAGGGTGCCCATGGGGATGTGGGATGTGAGGGTGGGACACCTGCCCAAGTTGGGCACGTGGCAAAAGAGCAGAATGCTCCTGAGGGGCTTCTTCATAGGCAGGATGGGTCCTCCCCTCCATAGAGGTGGTTGCCCCAAGTTGGGTCCAGAAGGTGCCAACTGCATCCACTGGGTTGAGGATTTGTTGCTGTAAGTGAGGCCCAGGTAGGCTTTCTGGTCCTTCTCTCTGAGCATTGCCATGTGTCCACTTGGTGTTGCTTGCCCTTGCCCTGGAGAAACTCACATTCTTGTGGCACTGACATGCTGCCTGGTCCTAGGCAGACCTAAGTGGCTGAACGACCATAGCTGCCCTGCATGCAAGGTGGGGAGGGACATGTATACAGTGGTAACCCAGCACAGTCCAGAGGCCAGGTAATGTGGTAGGCAGATCACAGCCTTCACAGCCTTTCTCTTTCCAGGGCCCCTCTAGGAGCAGCATCCTTGCTCAGGTACTTGGTGGCCCCCAGCCTCTCCTCTGCCCTCCTGTGCCCCTCTACCCCCCCACCCCCGCAACAGCTCTCCCCATCCTTGGTCGCTCAGCATCTAGAAAGTCAGGGCAGACCCAGGGGAGTGGGCTGGGCTGCCCATGGGACATCCATTCTGCGAAGGAAGGGACTTTGTGAAGGGCAACAGCGAGGGAGAGATGAGACCTCTCCGTGCACCAGGCCTTAGGGGAGGGAGGGGGCTGCGCTCTGCTGTGCAGTCACCAGCAGTGGGCTTGGAGTCGGACGTACACACGTGTGGGCATGTGTGTGGTGGCACACGTGTCTGGGTAGGAAAGTTCGCACACCAGAAAAGAACTGGGTATCTAGTGGGACAGACTGTTCCTCAATGAAAATGACGTACTGTTGTAATAGGAAACTTCAAGAGGCAAAGGAGCTAAGAATTGGTCACTTAGAGATGGCAGAGTATGGATGAATTCTTCTGGGTCTCTTTCTATTATCTCTGTTCAGCAGTGGATCGTGTTTCCCACTTTTTCTGTAGGCATTTGCGTATGGCGTGATGGTCCCAGAATAGTGGTGCTTTAGCCAGATTACCCAGGTTGGCCTACATTGTGGATTAAGAAAGCAGTGCCCACCTGGGGCCCTGCTGGAAAGCTGCCCGGGCTGGGTGTCCCTCAGCAGAGTGGTCTGTCCCTCCTAGGCCTCACTGCTGGTCTGCTGGCCACCGACTGCTCCTTGGGGACTTCCACACCTTACCAGGCAGCCCACAGACACAGCCCTGCAGGGCCAGGCCAGCTCACCACATGCCCTCCCGGAGTCTCCCGCTGCCTATCTCCCAGCTCCCCTGCTCAGTGTCCACCTCAGTCCCCATCTTCTGAGGCTCCCGAAGCACCTGACCTTCCTCGGCGCGTCTTGCTCACGTGGCTGGGTGGGGAGGGGTGCCTCTCTGGGGTGAGGAGCAGCCTTTTCCCTCCGTGCTGAGCAGGTGGTGCTGGCTGCGCTGGCAGGGATTTAGTGCTCGGAGGGTGAGGCACAGGCAGGGATTACCAGTCTCCAGCCAGCTCATCCAGAGCAGCCCCAGGCTGAGTACGGAGGCTGCACCCCACCCAGAAGGTAGGTCCTGTGTGAAGGGTGTTGGGGTGGTCCAACAAGCACAGAGCTGGCTAAGCTGATGCCCCCCAGAGCTCCCCAATTCTTCCTACCCTCAGTGTTCTCGCGTGGCAGGTGTATGAGCCCTGTGCTGTGAGCTGGGAGGGTGGCCCCCACTGCTCTCCTACTGGCTTCATGAGACTCAAGTATCAGAGAGGTAGGTCAGGAACCTGGTCCCTCGAAGTCAGCCCCTCACTTTTCAATGGAAGTTTCCAGAACAGGGCTTGGGTTCTACTGACCTTGACCAAGGGCACCTCTGGGGCTTGGTGCCAGGAGATGCAGGAATGGGGACCCAGACATGCCCCTCCCAGGAGCCAAAGTCCAGGCTCCTTGAGGTGCAGAGTAGGAGGGGACGGCTGGGGCGGCCGCATGCTTGTGGTTAGTGCATCTGTTACCAGGTAGCCCGCCCCAAAGGAAGGCACGGCTGGAGCTTGAGCATGGCTCTGAGTGACTGCCCACAGCTCTGCCCAATTCCTGGGGTGAATTAACTTGGGGCAGAGATGGGGGCACTGTAGTCACCTCACCCACTTCCATAGGAAGCAGGTCCCTCAGGCCCTGCTGATTATTTGTCCCCCGTCACCTATAGGGATGTCAGGACCAAGGCCTGTTGTCCTGAGCGGACCCTCGGGGGCTGGGAAGAGCACCCTACTGAAGAGACTACTGCAGGAACATGGCAGCATCTTCGGCTTCAGCGTGTCTCGTGAGGCCCCAGGGGAGGTGGGGGAGGGTCTCAAGGATGCTGGGGGCAGGGACCCCTGCTGACATGCCCTGGAGCCCCCCCCACGCCCCCAGAAGGGTGGAGCCAGGCCCTGTGGGAAGGCCCAGGGGATGGGATGCATGGGGCTCCAGGTGTCCAGGTCAGTCACAGGTATTTGTTCCCAGACACCACGAGGAACCCGAGGCCAGGAGAGGAGAACGGCAAAGGTGAGCTCAGCCAGCCGGCCTCAGTGCTCCAGCCCTGTGCTAGAGCAGCCCTCCGCCTGTCGTGATACATGAGGCCTCCCTCTCCCCATCTGCTGTGTGGGTCCCTCTTCTGGGCAGGGTGGGCATAATTAGGAACCAGGCATCATGGTGCATGCTGGTGCCCAGTGTCCACATGAGAGGCTGGGTGGGGGCCCTGGTCCTGGCATGAGGCAGCTGAGGGGCCCCTTTCCTCAGTGTGTGCTGCCCATGCTGTGTGGTTGAGATCATAGCCGTGCACCATGTAGGGCTCTCTGGCATCGTGAGCATTTTCTATAGTTTTAGTAGGGCTTCTATGCCTACCTGACACATAGCATGGAAGTCCACCCCAGCCTCCCCTGCTGAAGCTGGCAGTCTCCAGTCTCCCCCTCCCAAACTCCCCTGCAGTCGCCGGTGGTCTCCAGGCCCTCCTCGGTGGGGACAGTGTGAAAAATGGCCCCTGCCCATCTGTCTCCCCCTCAGACATCTCCCTGCCCCCGTGGCCTGAGCAGCCTTCATTGTGGATGAACAGACAGGGATAGACAGGCCCAGAAGGGGAGAAGCTGGTAACCTGGCTGTGGTCATACTTGGACAGCTCCTCCTCCTTTGCAGATTACTACTTTGTGACCAGGGAGGTGATGCAGCGGGACATTGCTGCTGGAGACTTCATCGAGCATGCCGAGTTTTCAGGGAACTTGTATGGGACCAGGTGGGCCATGCTTGGGGCCCTCCCTTCATCCAATTCTCTCAAGGACCTGGAATGGGTGGCCCAAGCAGGGGGTTTCTCTTTGTGGCCCCCCCAGGCAGCGAGTCTACCCTTGGCTGGGCCCCTGGTTGGGGTTTTCTCTGCGGGCTATCTATCTGGGCAGTTGGGGCAAGGGACCTAACCCCCAAGGGTCAAGATGAGGCAGCAGTCAGGGCTCTTCAGGCCACTCCCTCCTGGCCCAGCCCTACCTGGCCTGCTGTGGGAACCATGGGCCGCTCAAGGGACTGGTATGTAGTGAGAACTCAGGGAACCTGGGTCTCACAGGTCGGCAGGTTTCACTGTGGCCCCCTCCCCTGCAACCAGTGGGGCAGCCTGGGAGGGTCCCTGGGGCAACAGAAGCTGCCCCCCTCCTCAACCAGAGCAGGGTCTATGGTGGCTCTTCCCATACGGCTTGTGAGGCTTGGGAGCAGTGTCTTGACACAGGCAGGCAGGCCCAGACATGCCTTTGTGCACAGCCTGTCCCTGAGCCACCTGGCTGGGTGAGGCAGGGACCCCACAAGACCCATTGTGCTCTGCTTCCAGGTGCAGGTGGAAAGAATGGTCGGTCCCAGAGTGGGGTTGTTTGGCCACTGTTGGGACACTCAGTGCCCACTGAGAGGTAGTTCCCCCAGTGGAGAGCATGTGGTACATGGTGACCCCAGGGTGAGGGGCCAGGGCCTACAAAGGACGGCCAGGGGATGAGGAAGCCCAACGGGGTGTCGAGTAGTGCTGTGGGGGCCCTGGGCCAAGGCATCCCTGCCTGAGCAGGGCTCCAGTCTGCAGGACATGAGAGAGGTGGCCATCCTTGTCCCTGAGGTCAGGATCCAGAGGGTATTGTCTTCTAGGGGCATGATTGGTGGGTTGGACTGATAGAGGTGATGGAGTGGTGTGGCCTGGGGGCAGGTGCCAGGAGGAGAGGCCCTGGGCCAGGGTCTGCAGGGCTACCTACTCCCACTCCTGGACCAGCAGAGGGCCCCCATGTGCAAGGGTTGCTCAGGGAGTGCCTCCAGAAAGGGGAGCAGATGCCAGGGTTAGGCTGGGCAGACAGGCTCAGAGCAGAGGATGGGCAGTGATGGTCCCACTGAGGCTCTTTGAGGCTGTAGGGGCTGCTGGAGCCCGGGGAGGCCCCAGCTGAGCAGCACCCCCTCATCCCCCAGCAAAGCGGCCGTGCGGGCCGTCCAGGCCATGAACCGCATCTGCGTGCTGGACGTGGATCTGCAGGGCGTGCGCAACATTAAGAAGACTGATCTGCAGCCAATCTACATCTGTGTGCAGCCACCCTCGCTGGATGTCTTGGTGAGGGCCGAGAAAGGAGGGGGAGGGGGGTGAGGCGGCCCCAGAAGCTTTGACCTTCTGACCTTTGTGCTTCATCTCAGGAGCAGCGGCTGCGGCAGCGGAACACAGAGACGGAGGAGAGCCTGGCCAAGCGCTTAGCTGCCGCCCGGGCTGACATGGAGAGCAGTGAGTGTGGGCGCCTACTACTGGTGTCCCCTGCACTCTCCCCAAGCCCCACAGTAGGCCAGTCCCACCCACTAAGGGGCAGAGGAGGACTGGAGCCAGCACCCAGCACTGTGGTCCCCATGAAGAGTCCCCAGACCCTTCCTCTGTCACCAGAGCTTCCGCTGACCCTGCCCCCACCCCCAGGCAAGGAGCCCGGCCTGTTTGACCTGATCATCGTCAACGACAATCTGGACAAGGCCTACTGGGCCCTGAAGGAGGCGCTCTCCGAGGTGGGCTGGGGTGGGGCTGGGGCCTCAGACCTCTGTCTGGCAAATGGGGAAAGCAGGCTGGGACAGGTGATATGGTGGCCCCAGGCCAGGCGAGACCCTCTTCCTCTCCCTAGCCCCACTTTTTCTCTCCCCAACAGGAAATAAAGAAGGCTCAAGCAGCTGGTCACCCCTGAGAAGGCCCACCGGCTACGTCCTCCCAGTGGGGGCCTAGGGCCTGACACCCACCCTCAGTGGGTCAGGGTCTCCCAGCAGTGGCTCTGCTCACCTCAGCTGCCACCCAGGGGTCGGGGTGCTGCTCTTCTTCCCTCACCCCTCCACTGCAGCAGGAGGACCTTCTCTCTCACTCCTACCCCCCATGCCCATTTCTAGGCTCCCTCCCTGCCCTGCCCCGCTCCATCACCACCCTCCCTCCTATGGACGCTGGGCCAACATCCAAATAAAGAACTGCTGGATTAGAGTGTCCTGGAGCCCATGGATCGTGACCCTGGGCGGGTGGAGCCGCAGTGCACCCCACCACTCCAGACCCCACTCTAGCTAGACAGCCCCCAGCGGGCTTCGGGCAGCAGCATCCTTCTGGCATCTGCTGCTCGGGGCTGCTGGCTCCAGCGAGGGCTGCTGGCTCCAACGAGGGCTGCTCCCAAGCTACACACTGCTTCCCCAAGTGTCCCTCCAGGTGGGTGTAGGGACCCTCTTGGGGGTGGGTGGTGCTGCTAGGCCTCATCTCTACTGTCTCTTTGAAGTGCCATTGAGCCTGGGGACAGAAGGTCCCAGGGGCTTGTCCTGCTCGAACCATTCCTTCTCCTGGTCCCTGAGCTGGGCCAGGAGTGGCAAAGGGACAGAGGCTACAGACCAAGGCTGGACCTCTGTGTCTGGGGGCCTTGTGCCTGGCCCACTGAGCCTGACCAGCCCTAATGGTCCTGGAGAGGCCAGTGTTGGGGGCCTCTGTTAGGGTTCCAGGCTCTCTAGAGTCTCAGAAGATGCCTCCAGAAGCCGCTGGTCTCAAGTCAGGGTAGCCATGGTATACTGGGCACAGGAGACACACAGTTGCCTGAGCCCTGGCCCATGCTCAGGCTATGCTCCTGTGGTGGAACCCAGACAGATGGTGAATGCAGACCTGGAGGAGGCAGGGAGCGCAGGCAAAAGTAGTCAGAAAGGCCAGACTCCACCCAAAAGCCCAGATACACAGCGGAGGGCAGGCGAGAGCTGGGCCTGGACACTAGATGGTGGGCAGGGGGTGCTGGGCAGCCCCCCAGGCCTGAGGGCAAGTGAGATGGAGCTGGGCTGCCTCCTGACCTGCTGTGCAGCCTGGGAGAGGCCAGTTCCCTCTCTGGGACCCGTCCAGCCCCAGGGACAATCAGGGATTCAGACCTCAAGCCTCAGGGGGAACAATGGAGCCGTTGAAGGCCCTCCCCCCGCATTGTGCTTGGTAGTGAGAGGTGGCCCTGGGTCAGTCTGGCTGGGTACGCACTCTCAGGAGGGCTGGTGTCCAGCCAGCCATCAGGTAGAAGAGCTCAGAAGGCCTTGTTTCCTGGCCTGGAAAAGGTAGGTTGCCCACCAGGGGACCAGGCGTAGGGTTCCCTTTGGGGCTGAGTAACAGCGTCCTCACTCAGCCCAAGGTCTCAGGGGCCTGTAATCACCTCTTGAAATAGCCAACCCCAGGAGACAATAGGTGCTGGGCCCAGCTGGGTGGCCTTTTATTCTGGGGGTCTCTCCATCTCAGGCCCACTGCCCTCACAGGGCCTGACTGGGTGGTGGTTCCGGTGCAACAAGACTTGAGTGTAGGGGGAGGTGGAAGCAGAAATCTGGACCCCCCAACCACAGGGGCTGCTCAGGCTAGCTGAGGAGCAAGGACGGAAGAGGGGTGGGCCCTGAGCAGCTGGGACCCTTCAGGCCATGTGGGACTGGCTAGCTCCTGCCAGCTAGGCAGCTGCAGTGTGTCCAGAGGCTGGGGCCTTGGGCTCTTCAGCTTTTTGGGGAGGCTGGGGAGCCTTTCCGATAAGCTGTGGTCAGTACACCTGCCCTCCGTCCGCAGCACTCCTGGTCTGGCCTTGGTGTGGCCCGGGGCACCTTTCATTAAAATCCTTGTGGGCGTCTCCTAGGTCCTGGGTCCTCAGATCTAGGTCCTGGAGGTTAGCAGAGAGCAAAACAGCCTCCTGTTCTCCAGGAGCGGCCCCTGTTGCGCCACAGATGTGAGTGAGTTGTCTGGATGGGGACTGCATGCAGGGTGGCTGGGCAAGGATGGGGAGCGGGCTGGGGGAGGTGGCCTGGGCAGGGGTTCCAACAAGGGGCAGTACGGCTGAGGGGTAGCAGCCGGCCCTGGGTTGTGCTCCGTTGTCGGGGGAGCAGGTAGGCGCAGCAGGTGTCCAGGGCAGGGTAGGGGTATGTAGGGCGGAGAAAGTGACACTGCTGCTTGTTGAGAAAGGTAGCAGAGTGCAGGCCGCAGGGGCCATCGCATGGGCATTTTCGGCAGCATCGGGGAGGAGGGTTTAGGAGGGGTCACAAGTGTGGGCATCCCGTGCAGTCTGAGGGACACAGCGTCCTGGCCCTGGGCCAGCAATGCCTGGAGCGATCCCAGAGAGGGCACCAAGCTTGTGGAGGGTTTCTGGTTTGGCCTCACTCCCTTGCTTCTCCTAGCACATCCCACCCCAGCCCACCCCCAAAAGCCCAGGGCCCTTCAGCTCAGGCCTCCCTGCGGGCGGCAGCTCCAGCCTGGCTGCAGGAGCAGTCCAGGCCGCGCCACCATGACTCACTCCCCAAGCCTGGCCTCACCACACCCTCCACCCCTGCAGGAGGCCCCTCACTTCCCAGCTTCCAGGCTGGAGTGGAGCAGAGAAGGGCCTCCTGATCCTCAGCAGACCCAGAGTGCCATGGCCACCTGCACCTCCAGAGGCCCTGGGAGGGAGCAGGAGCCTCCCGCCGCAGGTTTACAACCATCCTCTCCCCACAGCTCCCAGCAGGGCCCTGTTCCCTCTGGCATCCGATCATCCCCCTGGCATTTGCTGAGCACTTGTGTGATGAGGGACGCTGAGCATGCAGTGGGAGCACCTCACCCTCCTGGCCATGGAGGACGCTTCCCAGAGGAAGGCCATTGGAGTGGTCCAAGGCAGGAGCGGGTGCATGTGTGTGCGTGAGTGTGAGAGGATGAGGCGGATGGGTGTGCAGGTGTGCAGGGGTGTGTGTGTGTGTGCGGATGGGTGTGCAGGTGTGTGTGTGTGTGAGAGAGAGAGAGAGAGAGAGTCAGTCCAGACATGGGTGAAGCCAGCTCTGAGGTGGGCAGGAGCAGGTCAGGAAGTCCCTGAAGACCCGTGAGGATGGGGATTTTGTTCTGAGAGCCCCAAGCTTCCTGCGACCAACCCACTGGAGCCTGCAGCCCCACCTTGGACTGCCTACAGGAGGGAACATGGGGATAGAGGACTAGAAGGGGAGCCTGGCCGTTAGCCGGTGTGCCATCTGCATGGGAGGCTGTGTGCACTGGTGTTGCTGGGGAGGGTGGCAGATGGATGTGGCAGAGGGTCCCTAGGCTTGGAGTCTGCGTCCTGGGCACTCCAGGGTCGGGGTGAACACCTCTGACTGGCCAGGGGTTCCAGGCAGAACACAACTGGGGCATCCAGGACAGGGGCCCAGAGAAGGAAGGAAGTGGAAGACCACTGCACAGGACCACTGCAGAGTTGACAAGGGCGAGACCTCGTGGGCACCCTCAGGCTAGGCAGTGAGGGGGGCCTGGGGCCTGAGCAAGGGCAGGTGCTGCGGCCCCTCCCTCTGAGTGAGCGCTGCCCCCTACAGGGCACTTTGGTGGGTGGTGAGCAAGTAGCAGAAGGGAGACCTTAACCTTGGAGCTCAGGGAGGTGGATGGGGTGTAGGAGCAGGCCCTGGTCTTTGAGCTAAGGCCTCAGTCTCCCGGGGCTGAGCCCGCCTTGAGCTACTTGTGGGTGCTCATATGTAGAGGAGGGACCACCCGGTGCCAGGTGCATGCAAGGTTCCTGAGTCCTCAGGGAGGGGAAGAGGCTGCCTGAGATGCTGAGGTTCCCAGAGAAGGGTGTCACCAGCCAGCTTGGCCAGCTGAGCACTTCCAGGGGCTGTGGGTCCTGTCCTGCCTGGCAGCCACACCTTAGCCAAAGGAAGTCCACCCACCCTGAGAGGGGCATGTGGGAGGAAGCCGGGCCAGGGTTGGGAAGGAAATGGCTGGGCAGGCCCTGGCCTCACTGTACTGCAGGAGGAGACCCTGGGCCATCTCTGCTCCCAGTGCCCACACCCCCACACCCAGGACCTTTGTTCAGACCCAGGGGTGAAAGGGACTTGAAGACGGGGGGAGCCCAGCTGCCCACCCCTGTGTCAGCACCGGTTGTGGAGGGCCCAGCTCACCCCAGGACAGATCATCCTGATGCCCGCTAGAGCCTACGCTGTCTGCCTGCCACCCTCCCCCCAGTAGGGTGACTTCTTGGGCAACTCTTGGCAGAGATGACCCCAGCCCCTGTTGTGGGGAGCCCTCCCCTGCACACTGGCCAGTCACCTTCCCTCACCAGATCCCACACCTTCTACTGACTACTCCCAGGCCTACCGCCTCGTAGACCTTGACACCCAGGGACACCTTGGCCCCTTACCCCCAACCCCGCCCTGGATCCCAATTGAGTGGTCCCCACCCACACTTGCTCTAACACGTAGCTTTGGGTGAGGTTTCCTCTGAATGAAGGTCCCTGCAAATGCCAGGGCCTTGTTCCCTGAGGGGCCAGCACCCCTCACACTTTCCCCTCCTGCTGGTTCAGCCTAGGGCCTAGCCCCCACTGGCTACCTCCTCCCAGCAGCGCTGGACAGCCATGGGCCTAGACTTTGCTTCCCACTGCAGCACCTCCGCATCGGGGTCCTTCTTGCATCCCACAACTCCAGGACAGGTCACCAATGTCCCTGCTCCGTGCTTGAATCCTCCAGACAGAGAAATGCGTTCCAGGTGCGGACAAGACAGGCAGAAGGAACTTGGGAGTGATGGGTTAGGAGAACATTTTTAATAAGGTTTTTATTTTATAACACCTGTGATTTACAGAGAAGCTGTGAAGAGCCCAGGAAGAGTGCTCACTTGCCCCCACACGCAGTTCCCGCATAGCATGCTTGTCACAATCAGTGCACCAGTGTCGATACGTTGTCATTAACCAGTGCCCACTCTGCCCTCAGATTCTTCACTCTTCACCTGTGTCCTGCTTTTCTGGGGTCCCCTTGGGGAGGGTGACTGACCTTACATCTCCTTGGCCTCCCTTGGGGATGACCCCCTCAGATTCCCTTGTTTCTGACGCCCTTGGTGGTTTGAAGGTCAGGTAGTTTGTAAAAGCCCCTCTTGGAACTTGTCTCACTGTGTCTCATGATCACCTGGGGTGAGGGTTTGGGAAGAAGGCCTCAGGGGCAGCAAGGTGCGGCTGTCAACTTGGCCCCTCACTGTGGGTGGGGACCTCGGCGGCCGCTTGCCTGAGGTGACGCCTGCTGGGTTGCCCCGCCCCCCTCCCTCCTCCTTGCCGTGCTCTCTGGAAGCACACCCTCCTTGAGGTCACAGTGGCTACGTGAGTTACTTAGAATTTCTTCTCCACTTACAGTCACTCTATCATTTGCATCAGTAGGAACTCATTTATTTATTACCGTGGGCTGTAATCTGTGAGCTAATCTGTAATTGGTACTTTACTTCCTCTACTGCCAAAATGATCCAGCTTCAGACACCCGGAGTGCCTTCCCTCATTTGCCACGTTGTGTCCCTTTGACTCGCCTCTGTCAGTGTCAGTGAGTGAGAGAGTGTGTGTGTGAGAGAGAGAGAGAGCACTTCCTTCCTCTCTGGCACCAAGAGATGCTCCTGGCGTGTTTCCTGCCGCAGCCCTGGAACCAGCTGTTTCTCCACAAGCCTAGGTCCCTTTACTGGAGAGCGGGACCAAGGTGTGTTCATGGCTATGGGGTGTTTTTCCTTTTAGGCCCTTTCAGCCAACAGGCAAGGGGCTACAAACCCGTGTGCACGCACGTGTGTATAACTCTAGGAAACCATCTGTGTCCATATTGAACTGATGATGAGTTCAGACCCACGTCTCCAACACTAACCCATGACCAGTTGAACATTCCAGCCCCCTCCGTGGCTCAGTCCGCGTGCACGGAGAGTAGAGAACGCACAGGGGGGTGGTGGGCTGGTCTCAGGGGTTGCCCCGTGAAGGGACAGGACGAGGGGGCGGGTGGAGCGGGGGTCTGGGTGGGGCGTGGACATTGTAGGGCCGGCAGAGCAGAAGCGCTCGCAGGGGTGCGTTCCGCCTGCGTAGGAGCGAAACAGGGGTGTTGGTGCGCTGGCGCCAGGTGCGCTTTGCATTTTACTTCAAAGTCCGGCGGAGTCTCAAGAACACGGGTGGACGGGCTTCCTCAGGTGCCCGGCAGAAGCGAGGCAGGCCCAGGGAGCGGCGGGGCCCCGAGGGGTCTGGTTCAAGGTTCCTGCTGATGGAGCGGAGCGGGTGCTGGGCAGAGAGCGCTCGAGGATAAGTCCATCTGAGATGGAAGCTGCTTTGGAGGGAGGTTTTTGGGTCTGGTCCTCTGGGGTTTGCTGCACCTGCTGGAATCCACGTGCTGATGTGAAGCTGACAACTGGCACAAGAGGTCTGGATTTGGGGGTCCCTGTGCATGGCACTAAGATCAGGGCCTGGGCTCTTCCAGGCCGAAAGTGGTCAGTCAGTGCGAGCCCCCAGACCACAGAATGATCCGGCCGTGACTGCGCGTGTGACCCAGGACCTGCACACACGTGTTCATAGCACGCAGGCATCGGCGCTTGGTCTGAAGAGCCAATTGCCTCTGCCCCGCACCCAGAGGTTGCCAGAGCTCCCCCACTGGCACTCGGGGAAGGAAGAGAGGAGGTTTGCTCCCTCCCGTTTCCTACTCCCCAGGCTGTCCCCCTCAGCTGACGGCAGGCAGGGCCCTCACCCTCTTTTCTCCACAATTCGTCTCTTGGGGGTGTGCTCTAACTGCACCCAGGCCAGCCCCCTTGGGCAAAGTGCCACCCCTCACCCCAGGGCGGGGTCCTCCCAGCGCCATGCTAGAGCTGGTCTCAGAGCCCCGCCACCGCGCGTCTCCCCAAGTTGGTCATGGGTCTGGTGGGAGGATTTTACACCACAGGAATCGGTAAACACTGCACCGAGGCTTTCCCACTGAGATTCAGCTGTGGAATACTAACCACACGTGAAAGGTCAAGCCTGCCCTGGCACCCTCGCCTTCCCTTCCATTTTTCCTCTAGGATCTGTTTTGGAGGGGAGAGAAGTGGGGGGAGGGTGGGGTTGCTCTGCCATCCCTTTTCTGGGTTCTTGCCTGGTGGGACTGTGGGCCTCGGCCTCCTGTGGTGTGGAACTGTAGAGGTCAGGAATGGGGAGAGATCCTGGAAGAGAGTTCAGGTTAGAGCTGAGGAAAAAGCCAGCCTAGGACACAGGACCCTTGTGCTCTTCCCCCGTTGAAGCAGAGGGATATCAAAGATGGCCCTGGAGGGCTGACTAGGCATGTGCCAGTCTGTGTACCTGTGTGTGTGCATGTGCGCAAGTGCATCACACACGCAAGTATGCACATGCATGTCTGAGTGAACTGTGTGCGTGTGCATCTGTGAGTGTTGTGGCTCTGAGAGGGGCACTGCACACAGATGTGAGGAAGTAGGGTCACTTCCCCAGGAACCCTGGCTGCCCCCTCATCCTGCCCCCCGCCCAAGAGCCCAGCTGCATAAAGAGGGCCTGAATCCCTGAATGCCCCTACTGTTCCATCCCACACCTGCCCACACTGCCTCCCAGGCCTGTTCCAGAAGGAGGGAGCCAACAGCATCAGGTACTCAGGGGTCTCCTGCCCCCAAACTCAAACTATCCAGAAGCTGGTACTGGTGTTCACCGTGGAAAAGAGAGGGTGGGTGTTGGGAGGCTGCAGCCCCCTGCCTAGAGTCACAGAGGTACAGGGGCATGTGGTCCTGCCCACAGAGCCCCTTCTAGGCACAGGCCCACTCAGGGGTAGCTGATCTAGAAGGGGCACTGGTCTGGGACATGGTAAGCAGCCAGGTGGCTCTGAGTGTCACAGGTCCCCAAGTGTGGTTGCACATGTGCCTTACGGCCCCCAATCAGGATGTGCATAGGACACAGGAGTGCTGGGACAAGAGGGAGGAGCAGCCTGGAGGGTAGGGCCTCAGCCCCTGGTACAACTGGACCTGCAGGAGGTTCTCAGAGGAGCATGGCAGTGATCCTTTGTGGAGGCGGAGGGACCAGAGCCCCTGTGCAAGGTTTGGGGGAAGGGTAGGGGGAGGGACCGGTCCTGGGAAGCCTGGAGCTGATAGAGCTGAGGGTTACAAGGGGCTGGAGGCTGACAGGGCCGTGGGGTCTGGGGACTGATGGGGTTAGCTCCAGGAGCTAGGAGGCTGGAGGCTGAGGGCCACTGGGACTAGGGGCCTGGGAAACCATGGGCCACCGGGGGACTGGCGTGGTTGAAGAGCTAGGGGGACAGGCAGGCTGGGGACTCAGCCCCTGGTGGGCTTCTAGCCTGCCCGAAACAGGTCTCCATGGGACTCCTTCCAGCGACCTGGGTGCTGAGAGGTGGGGGCAGGCATCTGAGCTGAGGCTGAGCAGCCCCCACACTCTAATACTCTGAGTGAAACTCAGTTTCCCCATTTGTCCTACAAAGGCAGCTCACCCTGCTGGCCTCCTGCAGTTCTCAGGGCCTGGGGTGGGGTCCCCAGAGGTTGGGGAAGGAGTGCAGCTGGCACAGGGCCAGGCTTCCCTGGAGGACTAGGGGAGGGCAGGAGAGACTGGCACTGCTCTGGGCTGCAGGGACCTGGGGTCGGGTCTTGGTGGGAGATGGGGCGTGTGCTCAGCCAAAGCAAGGTGTCCTGTCATCTGTCCTTTTAGTGCCTGTCTTCTGCCTGCAGAGGCCCAGGCCTCTCCCTGTATCCATCCCAGGGCAGAGACTTTGGGTGGGGGTGGCGCTCCTGAAGCGGCTGTTCCTTGGGGCGAAAGATGTGTGTTCCAGAGGGGACCCTGGCTCCAGGTGCCGCTGTCCAACCCCTGCCAGGGGTTGAGCTCCCCATAGCCTGTGTATCTTACCGTCCCTGCCCCGTACCTCCTTGACCTTTGCCCCAGGTTGAGCTCCTGCTCGTGGCCTGCAGGTCCCGTCCCCCGTCCCTATGACCAACATGAGCTGGAGCTTCCTGACACGGCTGCTGGAAGAGATCCACAACCACTCCACGTTCGTGGGCAAGGTATGGCTCACGGTGCTGGTGGTCTTCCGCATCGTGCTCACGGCCGTGGGCGGCGAGTCCATCTACTCCGATGAACAGACCAAGTTCACGTGCAACACGCGGCAGCCAGGCTGCGACAACGTCTGCTACGATGCCTTCGCACCCCTGTCCCACGTGCGCTTCTGGGTTTTCCAAATAGTGGTCATCTCCACGCCCTCTGTCATGTACCTGGGCTATGCGGTGCACCGCCTGGCCCGCGCCTCTCAGGACGAGCGCCGCCGCGCCTCTCGCCGCCGCCCGAGCCGTCGAGTGCCCCGCACACCACTGCCATTGCCCCCGCCGCCCCATCCGGGCTGGCCTGATCCCGCTGACCTGGGTGAGGAGGAGCCCATGCTGGGCCTGGGCGAAGAGGATGAGGAGCCAGGGGCGGGTGAGGGCCTGGGTGAGGAAGACGAGGCTGAGGACGGGGGTACAGCCAAGGGCGCTGGAGGGGACACAAAGGCGGCAGGGGCCCCGGGCCCAGCAGGGCAGCATGACGGGCGGCGTCGCATCCAGCGCGAGGGACTGATGCGCGTGTACGTGGCCCAGCTGGTGGCGCGGGCTGCCTTCGAGGTGGCCTTCCTGGTGGGCCAGTACCTGCTGTATGGCTTCGAGGTGCGGCCCTTCTTCGCATGCAGCCGCCAGCCCTGCCCGCACGTGGTCGACTGCTTCGTGTCACGGCCCACCGAGAAGACGGTCTTCCTGCTGGTCATGTACGTGGTCAGCTGCCTCTGCCTGCTCCTCAATCTCTGCGAGATGGCGCACCTGGGCCTGGGCAGCGCGCAGGACGCTGTGCGCGGCCGGCGACCCCCGCCCACCACCCCCGGCCCGGCCCCGCGCCAGCCGCCCTGCGCGCTCCCCGCCGCGCCCTCGGGCCTGGCCTGCCCGCCTGACTACAGCCTGGTGGTGCGCGCAGCCGAGCGCGCACGCGCCCACGACCAGGACCTGGCCAGCCTGGCGCTGCAGGCGCTGCAGGACCGGCGTGCGCTCGGGGACCTCGACGGCCCACCCGGCCCCGCCCTTCCAGCTGCCGCCCAGGAACCCCCTAGGGCCGGCGCGCCCGCCTCCGGGTCCGGCAGTGCCACCTCCGGAGGCACGGCTGGGGGCCAGGGCCGGCCAGGCGCCAAACCCAGGGTGGGCTCAGAGAAGGGCAGTGCGAGCAGCAGCAGGGAGGGTAAGACCACCGTGTGGATCTGAGGCCCCGTCCTGGCTGCTCTCCCTCCTCCCGCCACACCAGGGAGGGGGGTGAGGTGCTCTAGGGGAAGGATGTGGGCTGGACACCTAAGGGGCAGAACACCTACCTTCCTCCTCCTCAGCTGGCTGCCCCTCACCTCGTGACAGGGTGGGGGGTGGGGTGGGGGCGTGGGTACCAGCCTGCCCTGCATCACTGTGCTTCTGCACCTGAGCCTCATCTCCATCTAGGGTCGGGTGGGACAGGCAGGCCTGGGACCCATGAAGGGTCCCCAGCTCTGATCCATAAACCCTGACAGGTGAATGGGACTGTGGCTGGGGCATTGCCTCCCACCCACCACCCCAGGGCCACCCAGCTAGCCACCTCAGGACAAAAATGTTGGCCAGGTGGGAGCTCTGCCCCCTCCACCCCTGCTTCCCTTCAGCAGCCCATGTGTGACTGCCAGGGGTGCCTGGCCTGTGTATAGGAGAGTGCCGTGCTTGTCCCCACTCCCTGCCCAGCAAATGGGGCTCCTTTCCTAGAAACCACGCTCCTCTAGCCCACTTTCTGCTTCTTGCGGAGCTGGAAGAAATGCCAGGTCTTTCTTGTACAGAAAGGAAAACAGAGAGCAGGGTAGGCAGAGGCCCCTGGGCCCAGCCCAGGTCTACACTGCCTCCTGCCTCATCTGCACTAAGCCCCAGAACATGAGCTGCCAGGTGGGGCTGCACCCTGCTTCCTGCTCCCTGCCCACACAGATTTGGGGCTCAGGCCCTGGAGGGTGTGGATGGGACCATGCCCTCTCCAGCTTCTGCACTGGCCTGGCGTGGCCCCTTCCTCTGGGACATACTTGAAGTTCCGAAAAGACATTGGCCCCCTCGCCACGCTGACAAACAGGATGGTGGTCAGAGGCTGCGGCTTTGGCCATGCTGGGGGAAGGGGTTCTGAGGCTCCCACCACAGCCCCTCTGCCCTCTAGCCCCATCTCCAATTCAGACACAGCCTCTAAAACAAAGAGAGTAAAATAAAACTAACTTTTGTTTACAACCGTGTGTGTGTGTGAATGTGTGTGCATGCATGTCTGTGTGTGGAGTGTGCACACATGTGTGAGTGCACACACAGACGTGTCTATGTGTCCACTGCTGGCCCCTAGGGACACATAGCTCAGCTCTAGGATGGATGGGAGGGGAAACCATTCTGCAGGGACCATCCGGGGAGCAAGGCCCAGGATGAGCCCCTGCAGCTCCTTGGAAACAGTCGGTGTCACTCTGTGCCAGGCACTGGCTTGGCCCAGCCGGGAGAGGCACGGCTGAGTACACAGATGGTGAGAACAAAGAACACGGCCAGGCTTGTGTGCTTAGAGCCCAAGGAGGTAGGTAGCTCAAAGGAGAGAGGGGCAGTCCTGTCTCAGGCCCGGGCATATCCAGACGCTGGCCAGAGCCTGCAGCGATAGCTTTGGTGAGGGGCAGAGGCCAGCACAGTAAGGGAAGCAGCTGCTGCCAGCAAGGAGCCACTTCGCTCTAGACTTGGGTGACCCCAGCTTTCTCCCAGCCCCCATCAGGCCCAAGGCAGGCCCTGACAGCTTCTCCAGACTGCAAACCCTCTCTCTTTGGGGTCCCGGGGCCAAGCTCCAAGCCTTACATGAACCCCAACCCAGCCTGCCTCTGGTGAGATGCCAAATGCAGGCTGAGTCCCTTTCCTTTTTCGGGTCTGACTGGCTGATCCTGGATTCCAGGGGAGCTCCACCTCTAAGGTGAGCCCCAGACCCAGGTGATCCCTGCCCCCAGGTAAGCCCCACCCCCATAAAGTCCTGGATGTCAATGCTGGAGGCAGGGCCACAGAGGGTAAACCAATCCAGATCCAGAGCAGGGACCTACCACTCACCTCCCCAAGAGACCAAAGTCCATGGAACTGGCAACTCTGAATTTGGGTTATGCTGCTGGCAGTGTCGTCGTGAGGAAGACTGGGTCTCTGAGGCAGGGAACATGCCGTCCAGCCATGCCCCGCTCCCAGCAGTGTGAATGGGGACACTGAGCAGCAGAGATGCTGAAAGACATCTACAAGACACACTGTTGGTGGCTCCTCTGCAGCCTCCCTGCAGCCTGCCCCCGGCCATGTCCCTGAGGCCAGCCTCCTACAGCCAAGTGTCCTCTCAGTGGAGGCCCCGGAGGACAAGGCCCTCAGGGGACACAAGTGGACATTCCAGGTGGGGAACAGTGGGAGACTTCAGGGTTCAGAATCACCGTAATGGCTGGAGAGGGCCGGTGAGGAAGGCAAGTGTTTACTCCCAGCCAAGCCCAGAGGTTGTTCTCAATCTGGAAGTCAGTGCTCCCATGTCTTGGGGCCACAATGCACCCTTGGTTACAGGGCCCCACAAGGGCTAGGAGGTAGGGCATGGACCCTCGGCATCTGCCTGAAAAGAAGCCTTGAAACCAGCAGACAGGGAGGCCCCAGACAAGTTTGTGTTTGGAGAAATACATTCTATATTTCACTGTGATAGTGTCCAGGGAAGCCTCCTCCCAGCCATGGAGAGGGAGCTTTAGGTCAAGGTCAAGGTGTCAGGACCTCATTCTCCGGACCCTTCTTGAACAAAGATCTTTAGGGTCACACCCTCCCTAACTCAGGCTGGGGCCCTGGTGTAGCTGCAGCCTGGGAGTGTCTGGTGAGGCCGGGGCTGGCTCAAAGATTTCCTCGCTCACCAAGCTAAGGGTCCACAGTGGGGTCTCTCTGTTACAGGCTCTTTCCAGATTCTTAGAAAACAATATCAAAGAAATGAATGTCACTTCCACTAGACTTGTAGGCAAACAAAGCTTTTTATTAAAAGAGATAGTTTGTTCATAAGGGAGAAAGCAGGAAAAAAAAGTGCCCGCTTTCCAAGCAGAAGCTCTCTGAGTAGAAGGGGGAAGTTGCTTTTATAACAAAAGGGAGGGTTTGGCTCATGATTACTGATGATTTCCAGAAATCATCAACCTTCTTCGATCAGCAGCAGATGGCTACATGGTGGCCACCATGAACAGAGAGTGCTTCTGTGAGGGGAAAGAAATGCATGAGAAATTTCTGCAAGAAGGCCCAGAAAGAGAAGGTTAAAATTTAGAGTTGAGCTTCTTGTCTTGTGGCAACTAGGTATACTCTAAGTGTAACGGAGATAAAGCTAATCTTTTATTCCTGTGAGCCTGGTTTTTTGTCTCTTGGACTCAGGTCCCCAGGGCTTTGTTCTTTGGTTTGCAAAGCCTGTTTTGCCTACGGCCATTCCCTGATCCTTTCCCCCAAATGATTGGACTTTTGTCGTCCTCTCTGGAAGACATGCGGTTTGGATCTCCTCATAGCTTGGCAGCCCAAGAGGACCCAGTGAAGGCCAACTGACTCTTATCACCAGCCCTGAAGTCACCTCACTTCACTTCACAGCAATCACAGGCCCGCAGGATCCCTCTCAATGAGTCAGTGTTACATTTTAAGGGCATATGGGATACAGAATCTCTGCGGGCCCTTGGTCCGTTGGCCCTTCTGGCCACATGGAAAGCTGTTCGGCCCCCACCTTCCCCACACACAGGGGCTCGTGATCTTGGGGTTTTTGCAACCACTGGCCCCTTCTTTTACCACAGTCCTGATATCAGTCCATAATTCACCCCACACAGTGTAATCTGTCCAGTTTCTATCATCTCAGTACCCACCCCCCCACCTCCTAATTGGTTTAGATACCATGTAAGGTAGTTGGGTCAATGGGAGGGGGACTCTGCCCAGGGGCTGCTGGGGAAATCCGTTTGCTGTGTGTCCATGACTCGGAAGTCAGATGTGGATCAGGCTGTGAGTCTCAGTGCACTGGGATTTGGTCCAACACCAATCTAGATGCTGTGGGGGAGGTGTGGTTTTAGATGAGATTAACACTGTCAGTCTGTGGACTCTGATAAAGCAGACCATCCTCCTCAGTGTGGGTGGCCTTCATCCAATCAGGTGATGGGTGAAGGCTGAGATTCCCAGAGAAGTGATTCTGTCTCCAGTCAGTAATGGTTAAATTTGCATCAGCTTGACTGGGCCGTGGGGTGCCCAGAACAAGCATGATTCTGGGTGTGTCTGTGAGGAGATTCTGGATGAGGCTGACACTGAATCTGCACATCCTCCCTAGTATGGGTGGGCCTTGTCCAATCAGGTGAAGGACTGAGTAGGGGAAAAAAAATCAATGGAGTAAGAGGGAACTCCTGCCTGACAGCTTGATCTGGCACATTGGTTTTCTATCCTTAGAGTCAGATTCAGGCTGGAACTACACCACCGGCTTTCCTGAGTCTCCCACTTGCAGATGGCAGACCTTGGAACTTCTCAGCCTCCATAACTCAGTGAGCCAATTCCTTATAATAAATCTTTCTCTGTACATATTGAATTGGTTCTGTTTCTCCAGAGAACCCCAACTAATACACATCCAAGCCAGAGCTTATTAAGAGGGCATCCTAGCTGTGAGGGGAGCTGCAAATGGTGGCTCTATTCTGGAAGGCATCTCAGTCAGCTCAGCCTATGTAACAAATACCACAAACTCGGGGCTCAAACAACAGACATTTATTTCTCACAGTCCTGGAAACTGGAAGTTCAAGATCAAGGCGCTGGCACTGGAGGCCTCTCTCCTTGGTGTGCAGACAGCTGTCTTCTCCCTGTGACCTCACATGATCTTCCCTGTGTGTGTGTCTGTGTCCTCATCTCCTTTTCTTATAAGGACACTGGTCTTATTGCATTAGGGCCCACCCTAGGGAACTCATCTTATCATAATCACCTCTTTAAAGACCCCCATCTCCAAATACAGCCCCATTCTGAGGTCCTGGGCATTAGGACTCCAAAAGGTGAATTTGGGGGGATACAGTGCAGCCCATAATAGAAGGCAGATGCCCAACCGAAAGCTCAATCACCACTGGAGAAGGGAATTCTAAGGCATAGGCCTCCTGCTTCAGGAACTCAGGGCCCTAGCCCTAACCCTGATTTTACTGGCCCTCCCAGGCCAGGGGAGCCAACCTCTGTGTCATCCGTGTTTCTACCTCCAACACCAATTTCTTGATGTTCTGAACCATCATAACCATGATCTCATGCCTGAGCTCTGATACACTAACAGGGTGTCCATCGCCCACCTGGGACATGGTACCTAAGATGTTCAAGTCTGTTAACCCTCAGAGATGGAACCCAACCACTATATTTGGCACTTAATGCTCACTCAGCTACTTAAAAAAAAAACAAACACAAAAACCAAAAACCAAAACCCTCTCAGTGACTGAATGGAGAGCTGAACTGGGGTACAAAGCCACCCCTCCTGTCCCCATCTTCTGTGCCCTAGAGCAGGCTGGTGGGCCAAGCCCAGGTCTCCCATCCCTGCTTCCCTGCCTGGTGGGGTCCTCTGGCTGTGTGGGGCCCACCTAGGTCTGTACAGGGGCAGGGCCAGGCCAGGGGAGTGGCTGGAGCAGGAGCAGACAGAATGGCCTCGTCTCATTCTCATCCGTTTCCATGGCTGGAGCCAACTCGCCGGCTGCTCAGGGAGATCGTGGAGGGCTACAGGGAGGGGGGCACTCCAACACCCCCAGAACGGGGGCAGTTTCCTTCTTCTGCCTTTGGGAAGGGAGGAGGCCATGAGGAGAGAATAACAGGAAACAACCCCTGGCTTGGCAGCGGCTGGGAAACAGGGTCTGGGACCCCCATGCCTGCCGATTTTCCAGCTCTCAGCTCCCCACCCCTCCTGACAGCTCCGAGGCCTGTGGCCTCAGAGGGAGGAGACCGCACATGGTATCTAGCAGCAACCTATGCCCCCAGCTGGACCCAGGCCAATGAGGGGGGGTTCCCTGGGGGCATCCTGAAGCCAAGCCACAGTTCCCTCCACCCAGACCAGTGGACAAAGTGAGGGGACCTGAGAAGAAGCAGTAACCAGGCTGGTGCAGAGATCCGGGAAGGCTTCCCGGAAGAGGGAACCTGGGGCAGTGCTGTTTGGCAGATTCTGGGATGGTGGGAGATGTTGCCTTCTTCTGTCCACGGACGCAGCCACCAGCTGAGAGTGGCTCTGGACATTTCAAGTGTGGACCATGCAGCAAGGAGCTAAAAGTTTCACTTGACTTCATCTGAGTTAATCTGCACTAAACAGCCTCAGCAGTGGACCTGCTGGACAGTGCCAAGCGGGCTGGGCTCGACACTGGATTGGAAGGTCTGGGGAGGTTCCAGGTGGCCCCGGGTCGGCCTACTGGCCCTTCCTGCAGGCTGTGCCAGTGGGAAGCAGGCTCCTCTGCTGGCCAAGGGATGGGCTGACGTGAGGCTGGAGGAATGCACCCCCCCACCCCATGTTGTCCTCGAGTGGTTTCCTCCCTGCCCTCACAGGGTTGGCAGGGAGGTGCTGGGTCACCTTCAGAACACAGGCCCAGCAGAGGAAGACCTTCTCCATGAAAGGTCAGTGGAGCCACATTCCAGGCCTGGCTGGTCACAACCAGGAAGGCAGCCGGGAGGGGGACTGAAGGCTTGGGCGACCCTGGGGAGCTCTGGCTGGGCCCCTCCATGCCCTGATCATGCAGTCAGTCCTGACTTGCCAGGCCCAGCTGAGAAGGGTCTGGGACCTCACAGGATTTGGGCAGCAAAGCCTTGAGGAGGGTTTGGAGGGGCAAATAGGAGCTGGACAGAGGGGTGAGGAGGCTGGGCAGAGGGATGGGTGGCAGGAGGACAGCTGGGTGAGGCTGGACTGTGGTGCACAGATGGGTCCTTTACAGGGATCTGCCTAGACAGGGATTTGTTTGTTTAATCAATATTATCTGTGCCCTTGATGTGTGCTGGGCCCTGGGGATGCAGCAGGGAGCTGCAGAGATCCCTGCCTTTGGAACTCCAGAGCAAAAACCAGAGACATGACAACTAAGGAGTGTTCAGTGTGAAGGAGGGAGGGCTGAGGAGTTTATTCTTTTACAATTTCTGTAGGTTAAAAGTTTCAAATAGAAAAGTGGAGAAATGCACACATAGGTGGTCAGAGTGGCTTTGTAAGGGGTTGGCATCTGGGTCTGATAGTGGGGTGAGGCGTGAGCCCTGTGGCTGTTGGGGGTTCTGCTGAGGCTGGGAACAGGGGAGGGAGACCAGGAGAGGGAGCTATGCCCTGGAGCTGACTCTGATGAGATGGGAGGGGAGTGTGGGGGTTTGAAATCTGTGGGAGCAACACATGAGGATGCCAGAGGTGTGGAGGCCAACACCAGGCTGTGTGCCGGGTATGGGACAATGGGGGCTGCCAGGCAATAGGGCTGCAGGACACTGGGGACATGTGAAGGTCATACCTGTACATGCACGGTTTGAGTATCAGACATGGAAGAAGTGCCAAACAGGAGAGGTCTGGGATTTGGGAGAAATGCATGGACTGCACATCAGTTTGGACCTGTTGGCATTTGGATAGTATGGAAAGTTCTGCAGCTGGATGAGGCTGGTGAGAGCGAGGGGAGATGGAGCAGGGACCCAGGGATGTCCCTGGAGCCCCACGCTATTTGCTAGCACAGTCTTAACCCCTTGCCTTGTTCCCCTGCAATGCTGCTCACAGGCCTTAGCAGAAACCAGCCCGGCCAGCACCTGGATCTCAGACTTCCAGCATCCAGAACTGAGAAATAAATGTCGTTTAAGCCACTCAGTCTATGGAATTTGTTATGAAGCCTGAGCTAATACATTTAGGAAAATAGTATGGAGGTTCCTCAAAAATGTGAACACAGAATTACCATATGATGCAGCAATCCCACTTCCGGGGATACACCTGTGGTATTGTGACTTGCAATAAGCAATATACATTTAATCTTCATCCTTATTCTTGGCACAGGACTCCTAAAACCCTTGGAATTTCTTAAATGATAAGGGTGATTAAGGTGTCTTGATATTCTTAACAAGCCCTTGTCAACCAATTTATGTTAATGAGGTGATTTTGGAAAGCCCCTAAGAGTCTCAATGTCCAGGGACACAAGCGCTATGACGTTTCTCTACGGGTGAGAGAAGGGATTGCCAGGAGAACCAGCCATGTGATTAACCAGGGTTAGAACTTTCAGCCCCATGCCCTGAAAACTCTCGGAAGGAGAGACTGGAGATTCAATCAATAGCCAGCGGTCAATGATTTAATCAATCACATCGCTGTAATGAAGCCTCCATAAAAACCCAAAAGGGCAGGGCTTGGAGAGCTTCTGGGTTGGGGAACACATAGATTTGGGGAGAGTGGTGTGCCCCTTCCCACGTACCTTGCCTTATGCATCTCTTCCATCTGGCTGTTCCTGAGTTATACCCTTTTATAATTGTAGCCACCCCCCCCCCCATTAGGTGAACAAACAAAGAGCCTTGGGCAGGACTGGTAAACAAGTTATAAAAAGCTGCAGACTCAGAGGTGTGAGGGCTGGTTAGCCAATGACGGGTAAGATCCCCAGAGGGGGGCAACCTAAGACAGGCACAGCCGCCTGAGTCAGAAAGAATATCATCAAGCAGCTATTTTCCCGTATGTTCCGCCCTGATAAGATGTAAGGCTCACTGGCTCCATGACGAACGTAACTGATCAAGAACGTCAAAGGATCTTAAGATCTTCAACTAAGAACAGTCTGTGCCTGTAGAGAGTCATAAAAATGTCATACCATAGTTAAACATTTTCCAGATTGTTCTCTTCTGCTTTATAAGCCTGTGTAGCTTAATAAGCTTTTAGAGTAGCCATCAGCTCTCTCCGCATACGGTGTGTGTGTGTACATTGATATTGCCATGCCAACAATAATAAATCAGTAATCTAGTAAGTAATATGTTTCTCTGAGTTCTGTGAGGCACTCTAGCAAATTAATTGAACCTAAGGAGAGGGCTGTTGGAAACTCTGATGTATAGTTGGTTGCTCAGCACAGGTGACAAACTGGTAGATACCTGAAGAAAGAGAGACCGAGAGATAGAGAGACAGGGACAGAGAGAGCGCGAGAGCAAGTGAGCAGAGCGAGTGAGCGTGCATGCAGTCTTATGGGATCTGATGCTATCTCCAGGTAGATAGGTTCAGAATTGAGTTAAACTGTAAGACACCCAGCTGGTGTCAGAAAATCGTGTGGAATGGAGATTCTACCCCCCGCCCCCTCCCACATTTAGTGATCAGAAGTGTCAGAAGTGTAGTGTGAAAACATAGGACACACAGGAGTGTGTGTTTCACACAATAACAAAGGAACTGAAAGCAAAGTTGCAAAGAGATATTTGCAGTGTTCACAGTAGCATTATTCATAATAGCCAATGAGTGGAAGCAACACAAATGTCCATCAGTGGGTGAATGGATAATCTAAATGTGGTATATACATACAGTGGATACTATTCAGCCTTAAAAAGAAAGACTGACACATGTTACATCACAGAGGTACCTGGAAGACACCAGCCAGTCACAAAAGGACAACTAGTTCATGATTCCACTTCTATGAGTTTCCCAGAGGAGTCACGTTCATAGAAATAGAGTGGAATGAGGTTCCTAGGGGCTGCGGAGGGAGCTAGGGATCAGTGTTTGAAAAGGCCCGAGTTTCAGAAGATGAGAAAGTTCTGGATGATGGGGATGACTGCAAAACAGTGTAAATGCGCTTAACACCCCTGAAACTGTGTACTTAAAAATGGTTAAGATGGTAAAGTTTAGGTTATGCCCACCTCACCACAATCAAGCAAGCAGAAACTATGCTCTGAGAACCGAAGACACGCCAAGTACACGCAAGTACACGAGTAGCCTCCTGCCTCGGAGGGATGTGTGGGTGACTGACAGCCAGAAGCCCCGCCCCTGGGCACGCCCCGCCCACTCTCACCCCGGCCACTCTCTAGCCAGCACCGCTCGCCCGCCTCCAGGGGCTGCTGCGGTGCCGGCCCGCGCATGCTCGCGCACGCCCCGCCCACGCCCCGCTCTCCCGCCGCCAAGGGCTGTTGTGGCTTACCCACTCCCCCCACCCCGCGCACCGCCCCGCTGCGCACGCTCCGCTAGCCTGCCTCCAGGAGCTACTGTGGGGCCCGCCCGCGCTGCCGCCCGGGCCGCCCCTTCGCGCCGTCGCATTCCTCCCAAAGATGGCGGCCGCGGCGCTGCTCCGGGGCGCAACTCCAGGGCGCGGCGGCCCGGCCTGGCGCTGGCGGCTGCGCGCGGTTCCGAGGCGCCGCCTGGCCCACGGCGCCTACTGTCAGGGCGGCGGCCCCAAGGGCGGCGCGGCCTGGGCTTGCTTCCTGCTGGGCGAGCGCGCCCTTGTGCGCGTGCGCGGACCGGACTCGGCGCCCTTCCTCCTGGGTCTGCTGACCAATGAGCTGCCACTTCCGGGTTCTGCGGCCGGCTCGGCTTCGGCCCCAGCGCGCGCGAGCTACGCCCACTTTCTCAATGTCCAGGGACGCACGCTCTATGACGTCATTCTCTACGGGTGAGAGCATGGTGGGGGACCGGCTCCGGGGGTTGAAGGAGGGCTGAGGGATGGGCTCCCTTGGAGGGCTCTCAGGGGTGGGCAGACACGGGGGAGGGGCAGGCTGAGGGCGGAGCTTAGGGCATCCAGAGGCGGGGCACTTACGGGAGGACTCCCTGTGGCCCAGGATGGACATCCGGGAGAGCACGAGCAGGACAGGACATCCACTGGAGGCACATCTGGGAGCCTGTGCACAGACAGGGTGGGCCGAGGTGGGACGGCACCTGGGGATTGGAGGGGCACCCATGGTGGGACACGTGGGGACCTGCACACGGGGTGGGCTCGGGGTAGGCGCCGGGGCAGGGCAGCCATCGGTAGGCTGGAGCCGGCACCCACGGATGGGCCTGCGATTCGCACCCATGGGAGGACCTGGACGCTCCTGCACCTGGCCTCTTCTCCTGTTCAGACCCACTGCACGGAAAAGGGGTCGTGGCACCTGGAGCCACACTGCGGGGAGCCGCTTGTGCCACTGCTCACTGAGTTCTCCGATGTGCACTCCGGTGTGCGTTTCTCTCCAAAATCTCCCCGTATTCAGTGATACCAGCGTGTGTTCACATCAGTCTCTGCCGACCTTATCACGACTGTCCGTGTTGGTCATAAGAACAAGCGAAGTCGGTGGCTTTGCCCGTTGTCGTGTAGAACTTGTGGTTTTCACTTGCTGAGCTTTCTCGAACTTGGTTCCTCTAGAACCTCTTATGCAATTCCAGGCAGTTGCTCTGCCTGTGGCTGCCCTGGCAACTCCCATGTCCCTCTTTTATTGTGGGTTCTCATCTGCATCTTCCTTAGTGTACTGCCTTCTGGAGGAGGAAGTACGTTCTTTAGTGGCTTGTTGGGAGGTATGATACTTTTACTCCTTCAAATGGTTTTATCTTGTATCTTGGGTGGGCATAAAACTCCAGGCTGAAAATCATCCCTGAACGTTTTGAAGCCATGACTTGGTGCTGCTGGCGTTGCTGTTAAGAAGCCTAGTGCCTTTTTATTTCTGGGGCTTTGTGTGTGACTGCTTTTCCTCTGGAAGCTCTTGGGGGCTCTTCTTTATCCTGTTGTCTTGAAATGTCATGATGATGTGTTGTATTTTGGGTCTTCTTTCGTGTCGTGTTTCTGGGCACTGGGTGGGCTTTATGACTCTGGTACAGTAAGACCCTTGGGCAGATCCAGCCCTTTTGCTGTTTCTGTAAATAAAGTTTGATTGGAATGCTGCGTGCCCATTTGTTTGCGTACTGTGTGGCTGCTTTTGCCTTCCAGTGGCAAAAGTAAGAATAATATAATAAGCGTGGTAGAGACCGTCTAGCCTCAGACCTAAATTATTTACTCTCTGATCCTTTACAGAAAACTTTGTGATCCCTACTCTGTGTCCCCTGTTTCAGAGAAACCATTGTCATGATTTGTCGTATGTGATTATTATCTTTCCTGTAGTTGCTTTAATCTCTTTTAAAAACTGCATTCTTTGCTTATCTTGAGCTCTGTGTCACCTCTTTTCAGTCATCTCTAGTTTGGTCATTTCACTTTTTAGTTTATCATCGTTTTAGTGATTTTGTGGTCCCCAAATTTCCTTCCTTGAGTCTCCAGTCTGCCTTTACATCTTTCTGTCTTTGCATTCTTGTTATCATGGATTTATATCCTCATGAGTCACCCTACAGTGTAAAACAATTTTTTCGTTTCTAGGTTTTTGTTTTTGTTTTTGTTTTTTTCTGTTGTAATTTCCTTCTGGTTTGGCCTGTCTTTGCTTGGCTGCTGGGCCGGCAGCTCTTGTCACCGGGCACGTGCTTGGTGGCTCTTTCCAGACATTGTGTGTGCCCTGATTTGTTCTGTAGAGGATTTTTTGCTTTTCTTTCTTTGTTAATTGCTCACAATGGGGTATCCCTGTGCCAGTTGCTCTCTGCACTGGGAGAATTGGGGAGCACTGGGATACTGCCCCCTGAGCTCAGTTGCTCTTGTGAGATTCCAATTCAGAGTCCTTTGCGGGGAGTGCCGCCCTGAGGGTGGGGTGGGGTGGGTCTTCATTCCATCAGACAGAGGCAGCCTGAGTGATTGGCCCTACTTCTGAGCAGTTAGTGGAGAGAAGAGGTGAAAACAGTCTCTCAGATGGCTGCTCTTGGGCCTGTGGGATTGATAAGCAGTGTCCAGATTCATCCCTCCCAGGTCTGCTCAGGGCAGGGGGCATGGGGCCGGGGGAAGAGGGGGCTGAGCCCGCTGGCCTTGCACCCTGTCCCAGTGCCTCCATTCAGGTCTCTCGCCTGCTGTTGGCTTCCACGGTGTGCTCCCTCCCCTCCTGGTTGCTATTGGCCATTCACCTACACCAGATCTCACTGAGGTCTGCTCTCCGAGGAGAGGGCCACACTGGCGGCGGGGCCTGGGGCCTCCCTGCTTTCCTCATGCTTTCTCACTGCCTGGCATTTTCTTTGCATCTTCTCTCTCTGGAATTTTTCATTTTAACTGTCATGCTTCTGGTTTCCCATTCTTGACTTGTGGCTTCCTCAGTGCACCCTGTTTCCAGACTTGACACCATTTCTCAGACAAAGCTTTAGTTTTTGTTTTTTAAAGTAGACTGTTTTGAGCAGTTTTAGGTTCATAGCGAAATTGAGGGGAAGGTATGGAGATTTTCCATATTCTCTCTGCCCCTACATATGTGCAGCCTCCCCTGTTATCAGCATCTCTCTCCAGAGTTTACAGTGGGTTCAATTTTTTTTTTTTTACAACTGATGGACTTACATTGACACCAAAATTCCCCGAAGTTCACATTAGGGTTCACTTGGTGCTGTGCGTTCTATGGTTTTGGACAAATGTATAATAACATGTATGTATCATTATAATATCATATAGAGTAGTTTCACTGCCCCTAAAAATCCTCTGTGCTCCACCTGTTTATCTCTCCTAGCTCCTCACAGCCATTCAAAGGGTATTTTTGTATCTGGAACTCTCGCCATCGTTTCACTTTTTCCAAAAAGTCACATCGTTGGAATCACAGAGTGTGCAGCCTTTTTAGATTGGCTTCTTTCACTTAGCGGTATGCATTTAAGTTTCCTCCATGTCTTTTCATGGCTTGATAGCTCATTTCTTTTTAGTGTTGAATAATATTCTATCGTCTGGGATGTACCACAGGTTATATATCTATACCTACTCAAGGACATCGCTGTTGCTTCCAAATTGTGACAGTTATGAATAAAGCTGCTGTAAACATCAGTGTACAGGTTTCTGCGTGATCGTTAGTTTTCACCTCCTTTGGGTAAATACCAAGAAGTGTGATTGTTGGATTTGTAAGGTAAGAATATGTGTAGTCTTGTAAGGAACCACCAATCTGCCTTCCCAAGTGGCTGTTCCAGTTTATGTGTGAAGACCCAGGTTGAGGCAGAGCTGGGTCCAGGGCTGCACTTGAGGAGTGAGGTCCCTGTGTTTATGGAGGTGATGGGTACCAGGGTGGCAGGCACTGTGCAGGGCATCAGGCTGCTGGAGGAGGGCCCGCTCGGTGTTCTGGGGAAGGGCTTAGTTGGGCTTGACCCTCCCTTTTCGGGTTTTCACACAGCCCGTGCCCTGGGCTGAGGACGGTCGCCTGAGATCACATTGCCACCACATCCTATATCCAGATCCTGCCTTCCAGCCCTGCTGCGGAGGCTGCAGCTGCCTCTCCACCTCTGTCTTCCTGCTGCCACGGTTGTGCTCCAGGAAGGGCTGCTGGGCTTAACATAAAATTGCAGGACGCTCAGGTAAATCTCAGACTTTTCAGGGATGACCTATGCAGTGTTCGGGAAATACTTTTACTGAGGACATTATTTACTGTTTATCTGAAATTCCCATCTGACTGGGCATCCTGTATTTGATCTGGCACTTTGCATTGTCTGGGGATATTTGTGGTTGTCACTCAGGCATGGATGCTCCTGGCATCGAGTGGGCTGGATCCAGGTGTGCTCTCAGCACCCAGCAGAGCCCAGGACGGCCCCACAGAGAGTACTCCAGATCGCCCAGTTGTTGGCTATGCCGGCCAAGAAGGCTGCCCTGAGCATAGGCTCACACTACCTTACCCCTTCTCCTGCCGACCTGTCCCCCATTACTCACCTGTGGCAGGGGCAGCAGACAGTCAGATTTGGGGAGGTGGGGCAGAGGTACATTGCAGCTTTGTCATTCCTTAGGGGCTGCATGGCATGTGGCCATTTGCACAGGTAGCTTAGAAAGTGCCTGAGCCCAGAACCTGGCCCTGCTCCCCACCCAAGCCCATCTTGAACCCATGGAACGTCCATCCCATGAGTGAGATGGACGCATCAGAGGTCCTGTCCACCCCGGCACTCTGGTGGTCCCATCACCACCCCTCCTTAGGGCCCTCTACTGGCTGGGTCTCCTCCCAACGTGGCCATGGCTTTACCTGCATCTCTCCCTCCTCCTCCCAAGGTTTTCTCTCCCCAGCAACCTCACATTCTGCTCACCCATGCCCAGTTCCTCCCCTTGCCAGTATTTCATACCGTTTCTGCCTGCTTCCTCT
The DNA here is from genome assembly GCF_036321535.1 of Camelus dromedarius. Taxonomy (NCBI): domain Eukaryota; kingdom Metazoa; phylum Chordata; class Mammalia; order Artiodactyla; family Camelidae; genus Camelus; species Camelus dromedarius. Next base: position 115,779,387 of record NC_087438.1, read on the forward strand.
ATCAGAGATTTAAAAAATAAAAGTGTAATTGCACATGGTTAAAAACCCTAACCTTAAAAGGCTTATGATGAAAACTGACTGTTGTCTCCCTCGTGTCTCACTGGCACAAACCCATCTTCTCCAGAGGCAGCTCCTTTTTCTTTTGAAATAATTATAGATACCCAGGAAGCCACAAAAAAATGAACAGGGAGGTCACATGTCCCCTTCACCCAGTTCCCACAATGGCAACACCTTGCCTTCTGTAGTCCAAGGTCACAACCAAGGGACTGACGTGGGCCAGCCACAGGGTGCACCCAGGTTCCTCCAGATTTCCACGTGTGCCTGCAGCTCTGTGATTTGATCACACGTGTATGGACCTGGGGAACCTCGATCAAGACAGCTCTTCCATTACTATCAGGCTCCCTTCTAAACTCTGCTCTCAGGTACTCAGCTGCTTGCCCTCCATCTCTATGACTGTGTCATTTCAGGAGTATCGAATGAACAGAGTCTCTTAAGATTGGGTTTCACTCACCTCGATGCCCTTCAGCCTCTTCCCTGCTGAGTACTATTCCACCGAGATAATGTACCACAATGTGTGAACCGTTCACCCGCTGAAGGGCATCTTGGTTTCATTGCCTGGCTGTTAAGAATAAAACCGCTCCTAACGTTCATGCATGGGTTTTCTGTGAACACCTGGGGTGTTCCCTGGGGTAAGTGCCCAGGAGTGCAATGGCTGGGTCGTGTGGTAGCTATGTGCTTAGTTTTATAAAGAACAATCCATTTTCCAGAATGGCTGTTCCATTTACATTCCCACCAGCAAGGCTGAATGATCCAGCTTCTCCTCTGCGTTCTCTCTGCCTTGGATGTTTTTATTTCAGCCGTTCTGATAGCTGTGCCCTGGTGTCTTATCACAGTGGGTTTTGCCTCGTGATAAGTGACATTGAACTTCTTTTCGTGGGGTTATCTGCAGCATCGCCTTTGAATTCTTCTGTTTGTTCTGGCCTTTTAATTCCGGCTGTAAATGACCCTTTCCCCACCCCTCAGCTGATCTCAGTTTTGACCTTCTTTGAGGACCGTTTGGGAGGTGAGCGGCTAACCTGGCTTGCTGCTGCAGCCTGCTCTTTCCCGCTTTCTCCACGTGGTTGTTGCCGTCCTTACTGGACCCACGGCTGGTAGTTAACGGGCAGGGACATGGAAGGTTTTGTGCTGTGGGGTGAACCCACAGCAGATCGGCACACAAAGCAAGCCTCTGCAGCTTTTTCCTCTGGGGGTGACTGACTTCTTCAGGGCAGCACTTAACCCTTTCCTGCCTGGGTAGGAGGTTGGGGGCACAGCTGGTGGGCTCTGGGGGCGGGGGCGGGGGTACCAGCTGATGGCCTTTTTCTTATGTGTACTCCTGGAACGTCTTACCCACTTCTTCGTCTCAGCTTCCACCTGGCTGTGGGTCCTTGCTCAATCCATATGTACAGCCAGGACCTCAGCCTTATACCCCTGTGGGTCCTAGAAGTCTCCTCTTAGGGCTTCTCCTCCATGTCCAATGGTGCACTGCCTCTCCTTTGTGCTTATCTGTCCGTGATGGCTCCACCATCCGTCTGGTCACCACAGTAGGATCCAGGGTCCTTCCAGTGCATGTTGGCTGCCAGTGCAGGTTAGGATGGTTCTGGGGCTCTGATCAGGTTGTGGGGCTTTCCTAGGGGAGGTGGGAGGTGGCCTTGGGCAGGACGTGGCCTCACCACGCATCTCACCTTGCATCAGCTGCCTGCTGTCCCCCCAGCTCTTCCTGCCCGCTCGCATCCCTCCTGAGATCCACTGTGCACCCTGCCTTAGAACCCTTGGCTTTTTCTCAGTGGCTTCTCAGGGCTGGAGGAGGCAAATCCTGGACCTCAGTGTGACCTTGAGCACCTGACACCACTGTGGTCCCAGGGCCCTGCTTCTCACCGGTCCGGCCAAGGCCTCTCCTCCACTGGTCAGACTGCTCCCCGTGGGTGAGGAGGGGTCCTGTGGTGGCCATGAGGTTTCTAGCATGCACTGCGCTGTGCAGCAGTACCAGGTGGTCCAGGGGTGGCCCATTGCATTGGAAGGCACAGCCGTGCATGGGCGTGGCCCGACCCTGCGCACTTCCTACCATGTGCCCTGCCCACCCCACCTCCCCCTGCAGGCTCCTTGAGCACTCGGATGAGCAGCCCACCTTCCTCCTGGAGTGTGACACGTCAGTGCTGGACGCGCTGCAGAGGCATCTGGTGCTGCACAGGATCCGGCGGAGGGTCACGGTGGAGCCATGCCCTGAGCTGCGCGTGTGGGCTGTGCTGCCCTGTGCCTCTGAGGACGCCAGCAGGGCTGCACCACTGCAGGAGAAGGCCGAGGGCACCGCCATCCTCACCCGTGATCCCCGGACAGCCCGCATGGGCTGGCGGCTCCTCTCCCAGGATGAGGGCTCAGCCCTGGTGCCCGGGGCCCGGCTTGGGGACCTCCAGGATTATCACCGGCACCGGTACCAGCAAGGTATGGACATGGGACTGGGCCTGGGGAAGGGTGAGGGAGAAGTGCTGGATGGTGGGGCGGGATTAGGGTGGGATTGGAGGGGGAGGAGGGGTGTGACACAGGGCCCTGGGGAAGCTGTGTGCTGGGCCCAGGCTCTGGGAGGAGCCAGGGGGGGAGCAGGGGTCTGGGATAAGACCAGACCCAGGTGCTGACCTGGGACCAGGATGGGGAGCTGCAGCAGGGACCTGGAGAATGGGAGGGACCCGGAGGATTGTGGGGGGCAGATGGTGGGGCTCCTACAGGCCAGCACTGCCAGCCTCCCTGGGTTGAGCTGCCAGCTCTCTGTAGGTCACCTCAGAGTCCAGGATTCACCAAGCCTCTCCCCTCCCACCCCTACAGGTGTTCCCGAGGGGATCCACGACCTGCCCCCAGGAGTGGCTCTGCCCCTGGAGTCCAACCTGGCCTTCATGAACGGCATCAGCTTCACCAAGGGCTGCTACATTGGCCAGGAGCTGACGGCCCGCACCCACCACATGGGTGTCATCCGAAAGCGCCTCTTCCCAGTACAGCTCTCAGGCCCTCTCCCGGTGGGCGGTGTCGCCCCCGGCACCTCCGTGCTCACCGAGTCAGGTCAGGCAGCCGGCAAGTACCGGGCAGGCCAGGGGGACGTGGGGCTGGCTCTGCTGCGGGCAGAGAAAGTCAAGGGCCCTCTCCACATCAGAACCTCTGAGAGCGGTCTAGTGGCCCTGGCTGCATCTGTGCCAGACTGGTGGCCCACAGCTACCAAGTAGCCCTGGATGTCCCTGCACTCCTGCACAGGGCCTCTGTCCATCTGCTGCACCCTATAGGCCGTCCCCCGCTCCCAGGGTGGCCCAGTTGAATGAACACCAGCTTGGAGGCTCCCCAAGTGTACGTGGGCCTCCCAGGGCTGCAGGTATTGGGGGGCATGCTGCTGTAGCCCAGGTGTTCCCAGCCTACCATGCTTCCTCTGGAGGGTCCTATGCTCAGGGTGGGCCGTCCTCTTCTGGCGGCTCTGTGGCTAGAGCAGCAGGAGCCTCTTGGGAACTGGGGGCAGGTAGAGGTGAGCCCTGCACCTGCCTCTGTGCTATGCTGAGCCCCAGCTTCCACTAGACCTTGGATGAGGCTCCAAACCATATAGGCCTGGAGGTCATTCATCCATCAGCCAGGGATGCTCCAGGATGTGTCTGAGCCACCTGCATCCCTCTTGAGTCTGCTCGGGCTGGCCTGGGGAGGAGGCTTCTCAGCATCTGGGGTGGCTGAAGGGACAAGTGGGCTCTGGGAATTGTCTTACCATGTTGGCTTGGGGGCAGGTCTCAGGGTGAAAATCTTGGGGGCCAGGTGGAGTGGTGGTGTCTGTGAGTCGAGGTGTATACACTGCTCACACCCACCAGGGATCTCCCAAGTGTATCCCTGTGCTCAGGGGCAACCAGCTGGGGGAGCCCCAGTACCATTTCTTGCCAGGGTGCCCCATCTGCACAGCTTCGGCCCCACAGTGGTGTCAGCAGCCCTGCCTGACCCCTCCGTGCCCTGCAGACCTCAGGAGCTTGGGGTAGGGGAGGCTGCCCTGGGACAGCAGGGCCCAGCGTGCAGAGAGGAGCTTCAGCTTGGTTTACTCGCTGCTGCTTTCTGATGCAGGCATGTCTTCACAGTGAGGGGATGACTGACTGACTTACCCCTCTTTAAACCACTGATTTCCATTTTCCCGCTGCAATGTGAATCTCGTGTTTATGGGGTGTCCCACCAGATACCCCAGAGTGGCTATTAAAGTGTGACCCACAACTGGCCCACGTGGAACTCTGGTTTCATTCTGAGTGGCAGGTGCTGGGACTTGGTTTTGGGTAGACCAGATACATTGAGATGCTCTTTCTTGAACAGCTGAGCACACCAGATAAAATATTTTAGTGGAGTTTCCCCGGTTTGCTGGACTGACTAGAAGGGAAGAGGTCTCAGAGGCCTGGACCAGTGATGGAGTGCCGAGTCCAGAGGAGACAGGACCTTGGTGATTCTGAGCTGTGGTCTGAGGACCCAGGGCAAAAGGCAGACAGGCCTGTCCCTGTGGATTGTTGGTACCCACAGAGCTGGGATGGGGAACTGAGCAACAAAGGAGCCATCCTGGTGTCGGGGGGAGCAGCAGAACCCCCCCCCCAAAGAACCTGCAGCCAGATGCAGGTAGGAGTCATTTCAGGAGGAGGTGGGGAGAGTGGAGCTGGGGGTGGGGAGCTATTGGGCACTTCAGGGGAATAGGAGACACAGAGAGGGACTGGGATATTAAAGGTGATGGAGACATAGGGGGCGGTGAGTGCTTGGCCAGTCCTGCGAGGCGAGGAAATAGCCAGGCAGTTCTGACCTCTTCCATCCCCGCAAACTGAGAGCAGGTGGTCAGGCTGGGTGGGCAGCAGCATCTGAGGTGCCGCTCCTGGGGTACCTTCAGTCACGCCAGTTGGTTAGGGAATAGAACAAAATTAAGGCAGGACAGCCTCTGGACAGGAATGACGGGGGTCTTCACTACATATAAATAAAGGACACAGGAGCCCCTGTGCTGACGGCGCTGCCACTGTCTGTGATGGGAATTAAAAACGCTCAGGGCTTCTCACGGTCTGTGGATCCCCAGAGTCGAGAGCTAGGCGTCTTCTCTGGACAGTGGTTTTTGTAGAATGTCAGTCCATTGGCGTGAGCATGAGCTTCTGTGCCCTGATGTGGAAGCCATAAGTAAATGAGAAAGGAGGTGGGCCATGGTATTAAGCGTGGTCAGCTTCTGAGTGAAATGCTGCCTTGGACGTCGTGTGTCCCAAAAATGTCCTCAGTGTTCTCCAGTTAACAGAGACCTTAAAATATTTGGTGCAGACCCAAAGAAATACACACTCCGGGTTCAACCTCAGTGTTTTTAAAAGGAGGCTGCCTCGCAATGCAAGTGCTCCCTTTCTTGGACAAACCAAGTCAGTTTTCACGAAAACACTGGAGCTTAAAGAGCTCTGACTTTGAGGCGCTCCAAAGCCAGCTGCCTGGTGCGCATGACCCAGAGGAAACCAGTCAGTGTAAATCTTCACGTTCGCTTCCAATTTCATACACGCTGAACCCTGTGAATACAGATACCTGGGGGGAGCTCATTGCTGGTTTTCCTGTCTGCTTTAGTTTGTTTTGTAAAAAGTATAAAGTTCTGAAAATTAGCTGTTTAAAAAAACAGAGTAGCTCTGGGTGGTAGTATTTCTAGAAGTCTGGCAAATCCAAGTGTAAACCTTTCTTTAGAAACTCTTGTCCAACTCAAGTTGTACAGAGAATACATTCTAAGGAATACACCTTTGTTGTTAAAAAACAAACAAACAAAAAACCCAGAAACACTCATTTAACCCCCAAAGAAACAAGGGTCAGCAGAAAAAACAGTAGAACCAAACCCACAGATTTTTCAGATATTGGAGTAACCAGACACATAACATAAAATAAATATACTTAGTGTATTTAAAGAAATAAGGCATTTAAATATTAGTAAGAAGCACGAGACTATAAAATGATTAGATAGACCACGAAACAGAATCAGAGAAAACTTCTGGAAATAAAAATAAATTAAAATCTATGAATATAGTCTCTGAAAAGAAGGGATTAAGAGACCGAAGAAGAGAGAGATTTAATATAATGTAATGATCTAAGTGGAATTACGGAAGGAGAGAAAGAATGGCTGAGAATTTTCCAGAATGGATGGCAGTTGCCACTTCCTAGGCTCAGGAAGCCCAGTGGGTGTGTAGCATTGTATCTTCTGTGTACTGAGAGAAAGATAACTATCAAGTCTAGAATGTATACCCCAAACTGTTATTCAAGAATGAGGTGAAATATGACATCTTCATCTGTGATGTGATTTTTGTAAGAAATATGTATTTGGTCTTTGTCCCTAATCCAGGCGCAGAGCTCCTAGAACTCTTAGAATTTTCTAAGTGATGAGAGTGATAGAGATATATTGCTATAACAAGCCCCTGTCAGCCACTCCAGAGTTTATGTTAATGAGGTGATTTGGGAAACCCCGGTGGATGGGGGCTGGTTGCGAGGGAATCAACCATGTGATTAGAGGGTTAGAACTTTGAATCCCCTGACCTCTGGGAAAGGGAGAGGTGCTGGAGGTTGAATCAGATGCCAAAGACCAATGATTTAATCAATCATACCTCTATAATGAACCCTCTATAAAAACCTAAAAAGGATGGGGTTTGGAGAGTGTCCAGGTTGGTGAATACGTGGAGGTTTGGGGAGAGTGGTGTGCCCAGAGAGGGCATGGAAGCTCCATGCCCCTTCCCACATACATTGCTCTCTCCATCTCTTCCATCTGGCTGTTAATGAGTTATACTCTTTAAAAATCAACCGGTAATCTAGTAAGTAGAATGTTTCTCTGAGTTCTGTGAGCCACTGCAGCAAATTAATCGAACCCAGGGATGGTCGTGGAAACCCACCTATAGCCAGTTGATCAGGAGCGCAGGTGATAACTTAGACTTGGTTTTGGTGTCTGAAGTGGTGGTAAGGGGGGCACCCTTGGGGGAATGAGCCCTTAACTTGTGGGTTCTGATGCTGCCTCCAGGTAGATGGTGTCAGAATTGGGTTGAACTGTAGGACACAGAGGCGGTCTTGGAGAATTGCCTGATGTGGGGAGAAAGCCTGCATGTTTTAGAATTAAAGAAGCAAAAAGTTTAGAGATAAAAAATTCTAAAGGATGTCTTTAGGCAGAAGGACAGTCCCATAAACGAAATCCCACAAGGGAAGCTCTGAAATACAAGATTGGAATGAATAGAGGAATAAAAGGTAAATATATGGATAAATCTAAAAGCCTGAATTTAAAAGTTGGTATTTATAGTACCTATCTTGGGAGTGAGTTTATGCTAATGAGAAGGTTCAGGGTGGGCCCCGAGATGGCATCAAAATGAAGACCAAGTGATAAGAGAGTGGGAACTTTCAGTCCCATTTCCAACCTCCAGGGAGGGAGGGGATCTGGAGATTGAGCTTCCATTAAAAACTCTTGAACAAGGAGATGTGATGAACTTCCAGGTCGGTGAGCACGTGGAGGGGCTGGAAGGGTGGTGCCCGGAGAGGTCATTGAAACCCCATACCTTGCCTTGTATGTCTCTTCCAGTAGGCTGTTCCTGAGTTATATCCAGAACTCGGGTAATAAACCAGTAAACCTAAGTAAAGTGTTTCCTGAGTTCTGTGAATCATTCTAGCAAATTATCGAATCTGAGGAGAACGCGGGAACGCCTGAATTTGTAGCCAAGCTGAACAGAAGCACTGGTGGGCTGGGCACCCCATGGTAACTGGCATCTGAAGTGGGGGGCAGTCTTGTGGGCTGAGTCCCAACCTATGGGGTATGATGCTAACTCAGGAACTTAGTGTCAGAACTGAGTTGAACTGTTGGACACCTGGTCAAAGAGACAACTGGAGAGTTGGTTGATGTTGGAAGACACCATGTATTTGATGTCACAGAAAAAAAAACTACAGAAATCCTTCTCATCATTAATTGGCAAATCAAATTAACAAGAGTCAGTAAAGACAGGGTGATAATAACATAATCCTTAAGCTTGACCTAAAGCCTCCATCAACCATTGCCCTGAGCAATCAGAGAGTACACATTTCTATCAAAAGCACGTTGAATGTGTATGAAGATTAGCCTTGTTCTTGGCCCTAAAGTTTCCACAACTTTCTTTTTTTTGTAGGGGGAGGCAATTAGGTTTGTTTGTTACTTATTTTAAAATTTTTTTAATGAAGATACCGGGGGTTGAACCTAGGACCTTGTGCATTCTAGGCACACTGTCACTGAGCTATGTACCTTCTCCCGTTTACAGCTTTCAAAGAACTGGTTTCATGGAGATTCCTTTGATTACAATTCTATTTAAAAAGATACCAATAACTAAAAACCTTCATCACTTGAAAGTTAAAAAAGTCATATCTAACTACCTCATGGGTCAAAGAAAAAAGTCATCACAAATCATTAGCTGCTTAGAAATGAAATGTCAATGAAAATACAACAAAATTTGGTTGTGGGTGTACATTTATCAGGGGAGCTTTATAGCTTGAGTCATATTATTGAAAAAGACCAAAAATTAAGCAGCTGTGCCTCTGACTTAAGAAGTTAGCAAAATAACAACACAATAGACTAAAAGAGAATAAAAAGAAGGAAATAATGAAGTGAAAAACCAAAAGGCAGAGGAGCGACAATGCCAAATACTTTGAATCAACAGGGCAGTGGGAGTGGGAGGAGGATCCCGGGGGCTGCAAGGGAGGCAGGGTGGGTGGCTGGGTCTGCACCCTCCCCCTGCCTGGCCTTTCTAGAAAACCCCTCTCTTTCCACCCCCCTGTGTTTCCTTTTCATGTTTCCTCTCCCAGCTGGTGCTGCAGGTAATTTGATTTTCCAGAAGTTCTCTTTTAAAAATACATACTCTGTCCCATTTTCTTCTGGGTTTATCTCCGTGTTCTTTCTCTGCGTAGCGGAGGTGGTTCTGTGTATAACACATCAGTTTCATGTCCTGTATTTCCCCCCACGTACCTTGAGCACTTTTTCCTCTGTCATCACCATGGATGTTTTTTGTGGCTTCCTGGCATCTTCAGTAGCCCTTGGTTGACTCAGCTAGGCCACCGATGGCCATCCAGTACATTTTCTTGGTTCTTCTCTCTCTTTTTTAGCTATGGTGATGTTTCAGTGCAAGCCTTCCAGATAAGTCTCGTGCTCGCATTTCAGGTTTCGTGGCTCACTGTGGGCAGGGGTGGGATGCTGACCTCCTAGTGGGTGGCACTGAGCCAGCTGTGCTGTGTTCTTGACTTGCCACTGGTTTCAGGAGTATTTATAAATAGGTTTGAGAAAAATGATCAAGTGGGGGAGCTGAGACTGAGTGGGACAGAAACCCCACTTTAAGAGGCCAGCACGATCCCCCCAGCCTATCTCAGTGGAGGCTGGTGGATGGGTAGGTCCGGAGTCACTGGCCCTGCTGACTCCTCCTCCTCCATTAGGTTCAGACATGTTTCCTCCAACATTTTATTATGAAAAAAATGAACACAGGAAGTGTGAGTTTCGCAGTAAACACCCCTGGACTTGCCCCATTCTCAGTGAGCTGCTGCTGCGCTTGGTCCTTTGGGCATCAATCCCGCACCCGAATTCTCTCTACTCCCTGCCCCCACTTGGCCTTTCTTAATTTCTGATGCATTTCCAAGCAAGTGGCAGTCCTCGGCCCCGCTCATTCCTGACAATCAATACCAGTTACGGTTCATTTTTTCCCCTTAAGGTGAAATTAGCATATAGTGAAACACACAAGTCGTGCTATTTGATGGGATTCTGAAAAATACATACAGCTGTGCAGCCCAGACCCTGGGGAGGTCTGGGACATCCATGAGCTACATGTGGTTGCTCTCTCCTGCCCCTCCCAGCCAGGCCCTGTGCCCCAGCCACCACGGATGGACTGAACCTGCTGTAAAACTTCACGTGGATGCAGGCACACAGTGCTGTGGTTTCTAGGGATGCTTTGTTCTCAGCACATTTTGGACCCTCCTCCACTGTGCGTGTGTCCCCGGTGCAGTTCTTTTATTGCTGAGTGGGCCTGGTTGAGTGGATGGACCACAGTTAGCTTCTCCATCTCCTATGGAGGGACCCCTCCCCCATCCCAGGATGCTGGCACTTTGGGCTGTTATGAGGAAAGCAGCAGTGAGCATACAAACGGGCGATGGCCGGACCATCTGTCAAAGTAGAACTCTGACCCATGACCTTTGACCCTCCGACCGGGAAACCAACCCACCGTCTTCAGTGGCCAACCCGGAAAGCCAGCCTGCTGTAAGCTGAACTTGCAGGCTATCAGACTGCCATCTCCAGCAACAATCCAGGCAGCCAAATAACCCCTGTAATTAGCAATCAGCCCCAAACCACAGGACTTGATCAATAATGTGTGTTCCCTATCTTTTGTTCCACTTCCAACTCAGGACCAACCAGAGAAAGCCAAATATGCTCCCTTGACCAGTCCCGCAGGGTGCTCCTAGTCGGTCGCTCTGGGTCCCCAGGCCCGCAGGCCTCCCCTTTTTCCATGGGGAGGCTCTGCGGCCCCTGACTGCCTCTGACTCCCTTGCTGCAGCGAGATCTGAGCCCACGCCATCCTCTGCTCCAGCAGCCTGTGTTCATTTCCACACAGGACCAAGCCCTTTGTGGACACAGGCTTTCAACTCATGAGGTCAGCGCCTCGGGGTGGGTGTGTGGGGCCACACGGAGGAGGGAGGGTGTGTGTAAACAGCTGCCTGCCTTCCCCCACAGCGACCAGTCCATTTAATGCTCCCACCGACAGCCAGCCCAGTGCCAACATCTGGTGCTGTCAGTCTTGCTGATTGCCGTTTGGGGATTTGGTGTCTACATTTCAGGCATCTCAGGCAGATGCCTGGCTGTGCGTGACGGGGAGCTGAAGGGGCATTCCCCCACTCTCTGTGGTCTGGGCACCTGATCAACTCAGCGTCCTCGTCTTCAGTTTCTTTTCAACTGTTGATTCAGTTTGGGTCACGTTAGCGTTTGTGGGAAAAATGAAGTACTTCCAAATAGATTTCATGCCAGAAAGCTCGCAAAATGAGAAGTTCGTCAGGGAAGGTAATGATAGCAGGAACCCTGTGGATGAAAAATCTGGAAATTGCTGAGTTCTGGTCTACATTTCACTCATCCATTCATTCAACAAATTATTGAGTGCCGACAAGCCACAAAAGAAAAGTAACTGTATACTGGATTGCCGTAGCTCCGCAGTGAAGAATTAAACAGAATGGGACAGAGTGTGTGGAGATGGGGTGAAGAGGGAGGATGGGCTGTCCGTGGTAGGATGGGTTGTGTTGGGGGGAACCAGGCTCATGGGGTTACCGGGGCATGTGCAAGGATGGGGTGCATTGGGGGAACTGGGCTTGTGTGAGATTGGGGTGCTTGTGGGGATGGGGCAGGGTTGGGGCACATTGCGGTACAGAGTGAGTGCAGAGTCAGGGCATACTGGGGGATGGGGCAAGTGTGAGGATGAATTGCACATGGGGTCGGAGAGCACTGGAGAGACGAGGAGAGCACTGGAGAGACGAGGAGAGCACGGGGTTGGGGTGCGTATGGAGAACAGGCACATTTGGGGGATAGGGCACAGCCAGAGTGCATTGAGGGGATGAGGCATGTGCGAGGTCAAGATGCATGAATGAGGGGTACACCTGGGGGCGATGGGACAGGATCAGAGTGCGTGAGGGGGATGGAGCACCCTGGGGGGACTGGGCACATGAGGGGCAGGGGTCAGGGGGGCATATGTGTTGTGTCCAGACAGAGGACACATCTGGAATACCCTTCAAACAGCCGAGGCCAGTGTGGCTTGGAGCAGGGTTACAGGACAGAGACTGAGGAAGGGGTTTGCAAAAGGCTTGGCTGGCACTATCCCAGAGCAGAGTGGGGGTTGAGGGAGAGCCCCTGGCTGAGGGGTGAGGGGGTGCCAGCAGGGCGGGGCAAAACTGGGTTTACCTTAAAGCACATGGGGCTTAGAGGAATTGGGGTGGCACTGCACTGGCTATTTTTGTGGGGGTGGGGGGGCGACTGGGTGTTCAGTGGGAGTAGGTGGGGTGTGGCCTGGGGGTCCTGAGCACAGAGGAGGGCACCACTGAGAGGAGGCAGACTAATGTAGAGGAGCATCGGGGGGCAGGGCTGCTCGCAGATACGGGCTCAGGGCCTTGAGGCTGTGTGACCTCTTCTGACCCACCCCAGGTACCCCATCACCTTGTGCTGGGCTGTTTCGTTTAATGGGGATTTTTGCCAATAATTGCAGCTGTGAGACATGATACAGAGGGGAGTCAATACCCCTTGCTCAGGTCCTCCCCAGGGTAACTTTTAGCAAAAACGTGCTGGTGTGTATCACACAGGGGTATTGACTCTGTTACCATCTGATGGCCTCGTTCAGAGCCCACCATTGTCTTTGTGCTCATTGGTGTACATGTGTTGAGTTCTGTGCAGTTTTATCTCATGGGGAAGTTAGCGTGTCTCCACTAGAGTCAAGACGTAGAACATCTCCATCCCACAGGGTCCTGTTGGCTCACCCATGTTGACCCATCCCTAACCCCTGGGCATCGCCGATCTGCTCTCCATTTCTAAAAGTCTGTCATTTCAAACGTGTTACGTAAACGAAATCTTACAATAACCTCTACGTTGGCTTTTTCCACTCGCATAACTCCCTGGAGATCTGGCCAGGCTGTATCAACAGGTGATTTCTCTCTGTGGCTCAGCCCGATTGCATGGTATGGCCCTCCAGAGCCTGTTCAACCATCCACCTGTGCCAGGACATTAGCGTTGCCTCCAATTTGGGGTGATTACAAATAAAGCTGCTATAAACACTCGTATACAGTTTTCATGAGAACACAAGTTTCATTTCTCTGGGATAAATGCCCAGGAGAGCAATGGCTGGGTCATATGGTAGCTCCGTGTTTAGTTTTATACGGAACTGCAAACTTTTCCAGAGTGGCTGCACCATTCTACATTCCCGCCAGCATTGTGCCAGAGATCCAGTTTCTCTGCATCTTCGTCAGCATTTGCAGTTTTCACTAATTTTAATTTTTAGCCATTCTGATAGGCATGCGGGGTGTGTCACGGTGGTTTCACTTTAACTCTCCTCGATGGCTAAATGGCGTTGAACCTCCTTTCATGCGCTTATTTGCCACCTATGTGTGCTCTTTGGTGACATGACTTCTCATGAATTTTGCCCCCTTTCCAACTGGGTTGTTTATTTTTACCGTTGATTATATATTTCAATACCAGTCCTTTGTTGGATGTGGTAGATTCTCATTATTTGCAGTAGTTATGTTCTATCGCGTCCCAGCAAACACTGAATTGATGAAGAGTGAGCTCCCGGGGAAAGAAGGGAGGTAGGTTCCTGCCAGCCTCTGGTCACATTTTTGTCAGTTGATCAATAGGTACCTTTATTTGATACGTGCGTCTGTTTAAAGATGCCTTATTTCGTATGTACTGCTGGCACATTAACGATGAACTCATGGCCGACTACATGGTGACTTGTACCTGAATGAAGGTCACCCAAGGAATTTTCTCCGTGAAGCACATCACAGCCCTCTTGTGCTCAGGACTCCTAGGCAGCACTTCAGCTCTTATTCTTGGGGGCCGTTTTAAACAGGTGATCACCAAGGAAAAGCACAAAAATGCAAAAAATGTAGCACCGAATCAACCATGAAAAGAACGTTTGTTTACAGCCTGAGAGCTGGGGCGCGAAGGTAGAGCAGCGCCTTGTTCTTCTTCAGCTGGGAATGTGGGCGTTGGGAGAGCCGAGCGTTCACTGGTCTGAGCATGTCCACGAGGGCTGCGAAAGCACCTCGAGGACTGATTTGGGGATCACAAGTTAAACTTAGGGAGTAGGTGAGTTCAAAAATAGAGACCCTGAGGGTAATGAGGATTGACTGTGGTTTGAAATACAGTCATCCCTTGGTATCCCGGGGGCTTGGTTTCAGGACCCCCTTGGGTACCCAAATCTGAGGATGCTCAAGTCCCTTATATGAAATGGTGTAGTATTTGCATATAACCTGTGCACATCCTCCTGTATACTTTCTTAAAAGGTTTTTTCATTGACGTATAGTTCATTCACAATATTACATTGGTTTCAGGTGTACAATATAGTGATTCAAAATTTCTATAGATTATACTCCATTTAAAGTTATAAAATATTGGCTATTTTTCCTGTGCTGTACAAAATACCCTTATGGCTTATTTATTTTATACATAGTAGTTTGTAGCTCTTAATCCCCTACCCCTAGCTTGCCACCCCCTCTCCCCACTGGTAATCACTAGTTTGTTCTCTGTATCTGTGAGTCTATTTCTGTTTTGTTATATTCATTTGTTTTATTTTTTACATTCCACAAATAAGTGATAACGTACAGTCTTTGGCTTTCTCTGTCTGACTTACTTCACTAAGTGTAATACCCTCCAGGTCCATTCATGTTGCTGCAAATGGCAAAATTTTATTCTTTATGGCTGAGTAGTATTCTACTGTGTGTGTGTGCGTGCGTGTGTGCATGTGTATACACACACACCATATCTTCTTTATCCAGTCATCTGCTGGTGGGCATTTAGGCTGCTTTCTTATCCTGGCTATTGTAAATAATGCTGCTGTGAACATTGGGGTGCATGTATCTTTTCAAATTAGCACTTTTGTTTTCTTTGGGTATATACCCGGGAGTGGAATTGCTGGATCGTATGGTGGTTCTATTTTTAGTTTTTTGAGAAACCCCCATAATATTTTCCACAGTGGCTGCACTGATTTACATTCCCACTATCCTTTTTCTCCACATCCTCACCAACATTTGTTGTTTGTATTCTTTTTGATGACAGCCGTTCTGACAGGTGTGAGTTGGCATCTCATTGTGTTTTGATTTGCATTTTCCTGACGATTAGTGATGCTGAGCGTCTTTTCATGTACTGGTTGGCCATCTGCATGTCCTCTTTGGAAAAATGTTCAGGTCTTATGCCCATTTTTTAATTGTTTTTTTTTTTTTAATGTTGAGTTGTATGAGCTGTTTGTATATTTTGGATATTAACCCCTTATTGATCTCATCATTTGCAAATATGTTCTCCTATCCTGTAGGTTGTCTTTTCATTTTGTTGATGGTTTCCCTTGACATGCAAAAGCTTTTAAGTTTAATTATTTGTTTATTTTTGCTTCTTTTTCCTTTGCCTTAGGAGACAAATCCAAAAAAATATTACCATGATTTATGTCAAAAAATGTTCTGCCTGTGTTTTCCTTTAGGGTTTTTATGCTTTCTGGTCTTACATTTAAGTCTTAAATACATTTTGTGTTTATTTTTGTATATGGTGTCAGAGAATGTTCTAATTTCATGTTTTTACTTGTAGCTGTCTAGTTTTCCCAGCACCAACTTTTGAAGAGACTGTCTTTTCTCGATTGTATGTTCTTGCCTCCTTAGTCATAGATTGATTGACCATAAGCGTGTGAGCTTACTTCTGGGATCTTCTATTCTATTCCATTGATCTACGTGTTTATTTTGGTGCTAGTACCATACTTTTTTTTTTTTCTTGTTTTTGGACAAGAAAGTAGGATTTATTGGTGGGTGTGAGTAAGGAGAGAACACCACCGAGGCAGTCACTAGTGCAGCTCTGCCGTTTTTCTAGGAGGCCATGATTAGAGATGTACTTGACCCCACAGCCATCTGGAAAGAGCTGCTTTTCTGCCACCATGTTTTCAAATTCATCTGCACTAAACTTAGTGAATCTCCACTTTCTGGAGATGTGGGTCTTCTCCAGGGAACTTGAACCTGACACTGTGTAGGGCCCCAGTCACATGCTTCTTGTTCTGTGTCTTGGTGTGGGTGAACATGATGACCTGGCCAACGTAGACCCTGATCACTGTGCCCTGGGTTGTTCCAAAGGCACCACAAATACCTGTCTGGAGCCTAGACTGGAGACAGCATGCCAGACATGAATATCCACTGGGAAGGGCTGTCTGCAAGGTCCCCTAAGGCAATTCATACAAACAACATGCTGCATACACTACCAAAGAGGCTGCTGTTTGCAGCCATTGCACACCAGTCCCCCACAGGAAATAGAGCAGTTGGCATAATTAGCTGCAGAAATACCATACTGTTTTGATTACTGTAGCTTTGTAGTAGAGTTGAAGCCAGGGAGTGTGATTCCTCCAGCTCTGGTGTTCTTTCTCAAGATTGTTTTGGCTATTTGTTTTTTTGCGTGTGTTTCCATACAAATTTTAAAATTATTTGTTCTAGTTCTGTGAAAAATGCCATTGTTATTTTGATAGGGGTTGCATTGAATCTGTTGATTGCGTTGGGAAGTATGGTCATTTTAACAATATTCTTCCAATCCAAGAACATGGTGTATCTTTCCATCTGTTTGTGTCATCTTCAGTGTCTTTTATCAGTATCTTACAGTTCTGAGTCCAAGGCCTTTTACCTTCTTAGGTAGGTTTATTCTTAGGTATTTTATTCTTTTTAATGCAATGGTAAATGGGATTGTTTCCTTAAATTCTCTTTATGATAGTTCTTTTTTTGGTATATAAATGCAACAGATTTCTGTATATTAATTTTGTATGCAACTTTACCAAATTCATTGATAAGTTCTAGTTGTTTCTTTTTTTTTGGTGGCATCTTTAGGATATTCTATGCATAATATGTCATCTGCAAACAGTGACAGTACTTCTTCCTTTCCAATTTGGATTTTTAAAATTTATTTTTCTTTTCTGAATGCTATAGTTAGGACTTCCAATACTCTGTTGAATAAAAGTAGCAAGAGAGGGCATCCTTGTATTGTTCCTGATCCTTGATGAGATGCTTCCAGCTTTTCGCCATTGAGTGTGATGTTAGCTGTCGACTTACCACATATGGCCTTTATTTTGTTGAGGTATATTTTCTCTATACCCACTTTGTGGAGTTTTTCTTTTTTAATATCATAAATGGATGGTGAATTTTGTCAAAAGCTTTTTATGTATCTATTGAGATGGTCATATGATTTTATTCTTCAGTTTGTTAATGTGGTGTATCATGTGGTTGATTTTTGGGTATTGAACCATCTTTGAATCCCTGGGATAAATTCCATTTGAACATGGTGTATGATCCTTTGAATGTATTGTTGAATTTGGTTTGCTAATATTTTGTAGAAGACTTTTTAAATACCTTTATTATGGTATGATTCCTTTACAGAAAACTACAGATATTTCAGATGTACAATTTGGTGAATTTTGATAGATGTATATACCAATGAAACCACCACCACAATCAAGATAGCTAATATTTCCATCACTTCCCAAGAGGCGCAAGTTTCGAATTCCTAGTTTGTCCCTTCCCACTTCTTTTACCCCCTGGTAACCATAAGTTCTCTATGTCTATGAGTCTGTTTCTGTTTTGTACGTAAGTTCATTTGTGTCTTGTTGAGGATTTTTGAATTTATCTTCAACAGTGATATTGGCCTATATGTATTCTTGTGGTATCTGATTTTGGTATCAGGGTGATGCTGGCCTTATAGGATGAGTTCAGAAGTGTTCTTTCCTCTGTAATTTTTGTAATAGTTTGAGAAGGATGGATGTTAATCTTGTCTAAATGTTTAATAGAATTCCCCTGTGAAGCTATCTGGTCCTGGACTTTTGTTTGTCAGAAGATTTTTTAAAAAATTATTATGATTTCATTTCATTACTGGTGATTGGTCTGTTCATATTTTCTATTTCTTCCTAGTTCAGTCTTGAGAGATTATACATTTCGAGGATTTTTCTGTTTTTTCTAGGTTGTCCATTTTATTGGCATATTGTTGTTTGGAGTAATCTCTTGTGATCCTTTATATTTCTGTGATGTTGGTTGTAACTTCTTTTTCATTTCTGATTTTATTGATTTGGGTTCCCTCTCTTTTTTCTTGGTGAGTCCAGCTAAAGGTTTGTCAATTTTGTTTATCTTTTCAAAGAACCAACTCTTTTATTTATCTTTTCTATTGCTTTTTAGTCTCTGTTTCACTTATTTCTATTCTGATCTTTATGATTTCTTTCCTTCTACTACCTTTGGGCTTTGTACATCTTCTTTTTCTAGTTCCTTTAGGTGTAAGATTCCGTTGTTTATTTGAGGTTTTTCTTTTTTCCTGAGGTAGGCTTATATTGCTGTAAATCTCCTTTTTAGAACTGCTTTTTTAGCATCCCATGGATTTTGGGTCATTGTGTTTTTTGTTTTCATTTGTCTGTAGGTATTTTTGATTTCTTCTTTGATTTCCTCAGTGATATGTTTAGTAGCATATTGTTTAGCCTCCCTGTATTTTTTTATTTGCATTTTTTCCCCTTATAATTGATTTCTAGTCTTATGGTGTTGTGATCAGAAAAGATGCTTGATATGATTCAGTGATCTTACATTTACTGAGACTTTGTTTTGTGAACTAGCATGTTATCTATCCTGGAGAATGTTTCATTTGCACTTGAAAAGATTGTGTTTTCTACTGATTTTGAATAATCTATCTATCTATCTCCTTCCACCTGGTCCTTTAAGGGCAGTGTTTCCTTATTGATTTCTGTATGGATGATCTGTCCATTGATGTAAGTGGGGTGTTAAAGTCCCCTACTATTTCTCTGTTACTGTTAATTTCTCCCTTTATATTTGTTAATTAATATTTGCTTTATGTATCTAGATGCTCCTATGTTACATGCATATATAATTTATAATTTATATATATATAATTGTAATTTATAATATCCTTGGATTGATCCCTTGATCATTATGTAATGCCCTTCTTTGCCTCTTGTTACAATCTTTGTTTTAAATTCTTATTTTTTCTAATATAAGTATTGCTACCCTGGCTTCTTTTGAGTTCCATTTGCCTAGAATAACTTTTTCCATCCTCTCACTTTCAGTCTGTGTGTGTCTTTAGACCTGAAGTGAGTTTCCTGTAGGCAGCATGTATATGGGTCTAGTTTTTGTATCCATTCAGCCACTTTGGTCCATTTACACTTGAAGTAATTATTCATAGTTATGTACTTAATGCCATTTTGTTAATTTTGGAAGAGGGTTGTTTTTGTAGTTCTTTTTTGTTCCTTTCTTCTTCTTTTGTTCTTTTTCCTTTGATGACTATCTCTAATGTTATATTTGGATTCCTTTCTTTTGTGTGTGTGTGTGTGTGTATGTGTTATAGATTTTTGGCTTGTGGTTACCATGAGGGTTATATATAGCTACCTATCTGTCTATGATTGTTTTAAGTTGTTAATTTCTTAATTGCAAATATATTTAAAAACTCTACATTTTTACTGTGCCACCCCACAATTAAAGTTTTTGACATCAGATTTGAGGTCTTTTTGTTTTGTGTATCCCATAACTACTTACTGCCAATGCAGATTATTTTTACTACTTTTGTCTTTTAACCTTCTTACTAGCTTTATATGTGGTTGATTTACACATATGGTTGCTCCAGAGCCATCTGGTGAAAAGGCTCCTTCCTCCATGGAACTGCTTTTGCACTTCTGTCAGTGATCAGTTGGGTATATTTATGTTGGGCTATTTCTGGGCTTCTGTTCTCCTTCATTTATCTGTGTGTCTGTCCCTTCACTGATACCACACTGTCTTGATTTCCGTAGCTGTGCAGCAAGTCTTAACATTGGGTGGAGTGTTTCTTCCCACTGTTTTTTTTTTCCAAGACTATTTTTAGCTATTCTAGGGCCTGTGACTTTCCATCCTTTCCAAAAAATTTTAGAATAATCTTACCTCTTTCTACAAAAGCCCTGTTTTTTCTCTTTTCTTTCTTTTTTCTTTCCTTCTTTCCTCCCTCCCTCCCTTTCTTTTCTTGAGAGCATGATAGTTAATTGTGCAAAAGAAGATTATGAATTCATCAGCCTACACTGAAAGGTACGTATATCTTTAAGTTGATTTTACTTTTAGCATTTGAACTGAGAACGAGAGCATTAGTATATTTAATTTTACAAACATATTAAGAAACTTCTAAGTGCAAGCCTTGTGACAAAGCTAGAAATCTAGTAGTGAACAAAGTTGACACACATTAGAAGTTCTCAGCGTGCATACTACTTATTTTAAATAAACTATATATTGATAGAACTATAGAACTGATCAGTTTGGCACTACTTTTATTTTGTGTTCATTGAATATTTGAAATTAAATGGCTTAGCCAGTATCAATAAAAATTTGTGTTAGAATGCATCACCTCAGTGCAAGATTTGAGCAAGATTATCAGCTCAAATATTGAAAATGGAACAGAATGTCTGAAGTGTCTGGGAGATCAGAGAGTAAACTTGGGAAGATATCTGACCAGCAAAACATAATTGTAGAGAACATTTCCAGTATATAATGGAGAAGACAATGAACTAAGCTTTTCAGCTTAAACCTTTCTCCAAAGGAAAATGTTTATTTATCTTCAATGTAACCCCAAGGAAAATGGTGATTCCTTTTTCAGAAATTTACTTTATGGCCAATTGCTAAAGAGTAAGATGAGTGGTAGACAGTCCAGAGAGAGGAACTGCAAATGGGAGAAGACATAAGGGAAAAGCTGAGATGGACCATAAGTCAGGTCAATACTTGTAGATTTTTAAAATGTTGGGACGGGTACAAACAGGTAAGGAAGAAATGGCTGCAGCAAGCATCAAACCTTCCAACTCAACCACTCTCTGCCCAGCGGCAGAGAACGAAGGACACAAATTCAGATCTAGGGTCATCCGTTGAAATGTAATCATCATGGGGAGAATTAAGTCAGAAGCAAATGCCGAATTCTATGAATAAAATGCAGAGAGAGAGAGAAAGAAGGGGGGCGATATCAAGCATAGTTGAACTGCAGATGTACCTCCCATATATAAAGTTGATAAACAACAAGAATTTACAGTATAGCACAGGGAACTATAGTCAATGTCTTGTAATAGCCTATAATGGAAAAGAATGAAAAAAGAATATATATATATATCCCCAAGTCACTTTGCTGTACACCTGAAACTAACACAATATTGCAACTTAACTTACTTCAGTTGAAAAAAAAAAAGCATAGTTGAAGTATGCAGACTGCAGGTGACAGCATTCTGGAAAGCAGAGGGAGGGGGAAGAGAGAGAGAGACAGTGTGTATGTGTGTGTGTGTGTGTGTGTGTGTGTGTTGTGGGAAGGGGCACAAAGTGAAGTTAAGATACTGGAGAATTCAGGCAGCTAACAGATCAGCATCTGGCTACGTTTGGCTTCAGGGAACAAATCTGTGTGGATCTGCTGCTCTTCTGAAAACATTTACTGTTTCTAGACTTAGCTCTAGCTAATGTAAGACTTTAAGATTTAGGATTTTGGCTGATTTCTTGTTTAATAGGAGTTGTGTTAGGCCTACAGAGCGTTTTGGGGAGAATGGACCTGTTCTGTGAAGCAGGGGTCCTGTGTGGCCTCTTTGGGCCCGTCAACCCGCCCTACGGTGGATCTTCTGTTCTCAGGGCTCCTGTCCTTAAAGTGGTAATAAAGCACTTTAAAGGCCTCTCAGGGAATTTTTGCCAACAAAGCTCCCTGGTCAGTTTTGCTGAATTTCAGTGAGAAGATGACACCACATGGGCGGGGCCTGGCAGCGGCTGTGGGCAGGTGCCCCCAGAGTACAGTTCCTGGGACGCACCTGCATCCTGACCACATGCCCCTGGCACGATCTTGCCCCCAGGGTCCTGCTTGCCATGTTGGTGTGCAGCTACACGACTCCACTGTGCGCACCCGTGCAGGCCCTGAGGGTGCTCAGTGGGGCACTGTATGGAGCTTTGGTTTGTCCTTGGTGCTCAGGCTGTCAGGTGCCCCTCAGAAGGCTGGCCTTACCCTGGGGGGCCTGTGGGGAGCAGTTGAGGTCTGCACTTTCCATAGAACAGACCTCCTGTAAGGAGAGGGGTGGCTCTGCTGGGAATGCCCTGCCCCCTGAGAGGGAGGCCCAGTAGACTGGCACCGCCAGATTGGAGGTCACTGAAAAATAACTGGTGGATGTGGCCAGGGGTCAGAGCAGCTTGGAGTGAACCCCATTGTCCACCACGTCCCTCCAAATCAGAAGTCATGCTTCTGCATCAGCTACTTCTGGCATTCATTTTTCCCTGATGCAACTAATCGGCTCCCTGGGTGTGGGGTAAGGGACCAAGAGAGAGCTGCATTATTCCTCAGGGGGTAGGGCTGGTTGCAAATGGACACTTGGGAATGGGGGATTGCCTGGGGGAATGGGGTGGGTGCTGGGGGCCTGGGGTTGGGATTTTGGAGGTAGGAGCCCATAATTAATATGGGAGGGGAATTTGGGGGGATGGGTGTTTGA
Organism: Camelus dromedarius; assembly: GCF_036321535.1. Classification (NCBI taxonomy): domain Eukaryota; kingdom Metazoa; phylum Chordata; class Mammalia; order Artiodactyla; family Camelidae; genus Camelus; species Camelus dromedarius. Next base: position 115,801,613 of record NC_087438.1, read on the forward strand.
GAAGGCTGGGAACAAGATATGAAGGGTGGGGGTGGTGGGCATTTGGGAGCAAGAGCAGAAGGAGAGAGGCAAGGATGGGGCTCAGCGGCATTCCCAGCCCCTTCCCTGTCCCCTGGAAGAGTCGGAGAGTGAACCCGAGTGAGTTAGCTCTCAAACAGGTAGGATCTCTTAAGGAGACATCTTGGTTGACCTGGTGGAGTGGGGTGGGCCAGGGCGGGGTGGGGGAGTGGTGGCTGGGGAGATGACAGGGGAAAGGGAGGCTGGAAACGCAGAAAGCAGTTGTCCTAGGAATCAGTGAAAAATGGCAATTTGGTTTTTTAGAAAATTTTTTTACTTTAAAAACTTGTAAAATACAATAACATAAAAATTACCATTTAAACTATTTTTAAGTGTAGATTCCAGCATCAGCGAAATTCACATTGTTGTGCGAACTTCAGCAACTTCAGCGCCATCCATCTGCAAAGCTTTTTCATATTCTGAAACTGAAACTTTGTCCTTATTAAACAATAACTCTCCATTCGCCCAGCCCTTAGTACCTACCCATCTACTTTCTGCCTCTATGAATTTGACTCTTCTAGATCCCTCATGTTAAGTGGAATCTTTCCTTTTGTAACTGGCTTATTTCATTTAACATAATGTCTTCATGGTTCATTATGTTGTAGCACGTGTCAGAATTTTCTTCCTTTTTAAGGCTCAGTAATATTCCATTGTATGGATGGACCACAATTTGTTTATGCATTATCCATGGATGGACATGTGGGTTACTTGCAACTTTTGGCTATTGTGAATAATGCTACTATGAACACAGGTGTGTAAATATGGAAATTCAGTTTTCAGCACAACCTGAGCTGTCCATGTGACCCTCATTACCCCCATAGGAGAGGCGGAAATGATCAGCCTAGAATGGACCCGACCCCCAGCTGGAGGCCCATGGCCAGGCACTGTGTCTGTGATCTTTCTGTAGGGGGGTTTGGGGGGAGTGTTTAGAAACTGTTCTTAGAGAAAGACAATATATGTTTTTGCCCCTGCAGCGCATCACAAGGGCTGCACTGGAGTGAATGAACGCAGGGAAATTCGGGTCCAAAGAGTGGGTGCATCCTACCACAAGAGAGTTCTGAGTTGCGGGCTGGCTGTTCAGATAGAGCACTGGAGCAGAATGAAAAACCCAGAGACAGACTCACATAGGTAGACCTGTGGGGGTGACCAAGTGCATTGTGGGTCAGCAGGGAAAGACAGATTGTCTGATGAGCAGGATTGGGACAACTGGTTACATAAACAGGAGAATATTAAAGTTAACCTCCACCTCCCACAACACATCAGCATCAGTCCCAGATAGATTCAGATTCAGACGTAAGTGTGGAAAGTCCAACAGCAGAAGTTTTAGAAGCCAGTAGAGGACAACGGCTTCATGACCTCAGGGTGGTAAGAATTTTTAAAGCAAGGAACAAAAAAGCACACATCCTAAGAAAAAATTGAGAAAAGTTAACCACGTTAAAATGTAAAATTTCTGTCCTAAAAAGACATTAAAGAAAGTGAGAATGTTCTGTATATGTCTCTTAGGTTCATTTGGTCCAAGGTTCAACTCCAGTGTTTCCTTGTTAATTTTCTGTCTACTTGATCAAGCCATTGTTGAAAGTAGAGTACTGAGAAGTTCCCTATGATTATTGTAATGTTATCTATTTCTCCCTTTGGGTCTTTTAGGGTTTGCTTAATACGTTTAGGTGCTCTGATATTGGGTGTATATGTATTTATGATTGTATATCTTCTTGATGAATTGCCCACCTTATCATTATATAATGACCACCTTTGTCTCATTACCATTACCATTTTGGTTTAAAGTCTGCTTTACCTGGTATAAGTATAGCTACCTGCTCTCATTTGGTTTCCATGGAATATCTTCTTCCATCCCTTCACTTTCAGCCTGTGTGTGTCTTCTTACATCTGAAGTCGTGTCTTGTAGGCAGCATACAGATAACTACCCAGAAGCAGAATTGCTGGATCCTGAAGTAGTTCAATTTTTTTATTTTTTGAGGAACTTTCATACAGTTTTCCACAGCGGCTGCACACATTTGCATTTTAACTAACTGCACAAGGGTTCCCTTTTCTCCACATCTTTGCCAACACTTGTTACTTCTTGTCTTTTTGATAATTGCCATTCTGACAGATGCGAGGTGATATCTTGCTGTGGTTTTGATTTGTATTTCCCTGATGACTAGTGATGCTGAGCATCTTTTCACGTGCCTGTTGGCCATCTGTATGTCTTCTTTGGAAAAATGTCTATTCAGATCCTGTGCCCACTTTTAAATTAGTTTTTTTTTTTTTGCTCTTGGGTTGTATGAGTTCTTTTTACATTTTGGTTATTAACCCCTTATCAGATATATCAATTGCAAATATTTTCTCCCAGTCAGTAGGTTACCTTTTCATGTTGTTGATGGTTTCCTTTGCTGTGCAGAAGCTTTTTAGTTTGATCTAGTTCCATATTTTAATTTTTTCTTTGGTTGCTTTTACTTTTGGTGTCAAATCCAAAAAAGTCACTGCCAAGACCAATGTCAGGGAGCTTACTGCTTATGTCTTCTTCTAGGAGCTTCATGTCTTATATTTATGTCTTTAATCCATTTTGAGTTAATTTTGGTGTATGGTGTACGATAGTGGTCCTGTTTCACTCTTTTGCATGTGGCTGTCCAGTTTTCTCAACACCATTTATTAAAGAGACTGTCCTTTCCCAATGTATAGTCTTGGCTCTTTTGTTGTAAGTTAATTACTCCTGAGCTTTCTATTCTTTTCCATTGATCTATGTGTCTGTTTTTAGACCATTATTATACTATTTTGATTACTACAGCTTTTAATATAGTTTGAAATCAGGGAGCGTGATGCCTCCAGCTGTGTTCTTCTTTCTTAAGATTGCTTTGGTTATTTGGTGTCTTTTATGTTTCCATACAAATGTTAGGATTGTTTGTTCTGTTTCTGTGAAAAACACCATTTGTTTATTTATTTATTTAACATTTTTTATTGATTTATAATCATTTTACAATGTTGTGCCAAATTCCAGTGTAGATCACAATTTTTCACTTATACATGAACATACATATATTCATTGTCACATTTGTTTCTCTGTGAGCTACCATAAGATCTTGTATATATTTCCCTGTGCTATACAGTATAGTCTTGTTTATCTATTCTTCATTTTGAAATCCCAGTCTATCCCTTCCCACACCCTGCCCCCTTGGCAGCCACAAGTTTGTATTCTATGTCTATGAGTCTGTTTCTGTTTTGTATTTATGTTTTGTTTGTTTGTTTTTTAGATTCCACATATGAGCAATCTCATATGGTATTTTTCTTTCTCTTTCCGGCTTACTTCACTTAGAATGACATTCTCTAGGAACATCCATGTTGCTGCAAATGGTGTTACATTGTCGATTTTTATGGCTGAATAGTATTCCAGTGTATAAATATACCACCTCTTCAAAATGACACCTGCACCCCAGTGTTCATGGCAGCACTATTTACAATAGCCAAGACATGGAAACAGCCTAAATGTCCATCAACAGATGACTGGATAAAGAAAAACACCATTTTTAAAAATAGGGATTGCATTGAATCTATAGAGTACTTTAGATATGGATATTTTAATAATACTAATTTTTCCAACCCATGAGCATGAAATATCTTTCCATTTATTTGTTTTCATTTTTCATTTCTTAATTTTTAAAATGAAGTATAGTCAGTTACAATGTTAATTTCTACTGTACAGCATAGTGATTTAGTAATACATGTACATATATTCCTTTTCATATTCTTTTTCATTATAGGCGATTACAAGGCATTGCCTATAGTTCCCTGTGTGTCTTCATTTTTTTCATCCATGTGTTATAGTTTTCAGTGTACAGAACTTTCACTTTGTTGGTTAAACTTGTTTCCGGGTTTTTTTTTCTTTTTGTTCATTTGTAAGTGGAATTGCGTTCTTAATTTCTCTTTCTGATAGTTTGTTATCAGTGTATAAAAATGCAACAGATTTCTGTCTATCGTTTTTTGTATCCTGCAACTTTACTAGCATCTTGGCTATTCTTGGCTTGCTTAATTCTCTGAACTTTAGAGTCACATTGTTTACAATTGGTTCACACACTTGTTTTTACACACAATAGCATTTTGCCCAGCATTGCATTAAATTTGAAGGTCAAGTTGGGGAAAGTGCCCAACTTGACCTACAAATTTACTGAATTCTGAAATCCATGAACATCATGTATCTCTCCATTTATTTAGGCTCACTTTGATGTGTTTCACAACAGTTGTATAATTTCCCTAAAGTTCCTATATATTTTTTGTTACATTTATCATGTGTTCTTAAAAATAATTTTGATACTGTTGCAAATGATATCCTTGTGAAATTACATTTATCTAAATTTTTGTTCACAGATGTGTAGAAATAAATTTGCAAAATTGTAAATGATTCTTAATGATTCTTTTCTCTAAGTGATTTGGGGCTTTTTCTGTAGACAATCATATAATCTGAGATGAAAGACAATTTTGTTTCTTTCTTGCAATCCGTACACCTTTGCCTTTTTCTGTGTCTTTCTACAATGGATTGAGTTAGATAGAGATGCAGTACCTCACCCCACTTTTTAATCTTAAAGAGATGCTGTTGTCATTTTACCACTTGGTCTGGTTGTTGCTGAGATTTTTTTGGCAGGTATCCTTTCTCAGGTTGAAAAAGTGCTTGTAACTGGAAGTCCTACTTTGATTATTTTTTTAAATCATGAATTGTTGTTAAAGTTTATTGACTTTTGGGGGGTATGAATTGAAATGATAATTGTTTTCTAAGAATTTGTGCATACCATCTAAATTTTCATATTTGTTGTAATAACATTGTTCATAATACTACATTACATAAAAATAATCTATATTATATTATATTTATATATACATAAATAATCTATATACAATATATTTTAAAATTTATTTTTATATATGTATACTTATTTAAATATATAAATTTATATATAAATTATACATATAAATAATCTATAGTATATTAAAAATAATCTTTAGTTGATATACAAAAACTGCATCCATGTAAAGTATACAATCCAATGAGTTTTGGTAAATATCCTCTTATTTTTAAAAAAAATCATGCCTCAGAATTTTTTAAAAAATCTTACAACTGAAGGTCTTTATGCTTTAACTAATGTCTCTCCTTTTCCTCCATCCCCGACACCCCTGGCAACCATCATTCTATTCTCTGTTACTATAAGCTCAACTTTTAAAATTCTTTTAAGATTCCACATATAAGTGATTCTATACAGTATTTATCTTTCTCTGTCTGACTTACTTCATATATCATGATGCATTCCAGATTCACCCATTTTGTTGCAAATGGCAGGATCGCCTTCTTTCTTCATGACCAAATAGTATTTCTTTATATATACAAACCAAATTTATTTATCCTTTCATCAGTCAGTGGACACGTGGGTCATTTCTACATCTTGGTTATTGTGAATAATGCTGCGATGAACATGGAGTTGCAGATACTTCTGAGATACTGATTTTGTTTCCTTTGGATAAATACCTAGAAGTGGAATTGCTGGATCATATAGTAGTTCTACTTTTAATTTCTGAAGGCCCATCCTCCTGTTTTCCACGGGGCTGCACCAATTTACATTCTGATCAGTGGTGCAGGGGTTCTCTTTCCTTCACAGCCTTGCCAACTTTTGCTAGCTCTTGTATTTGGATACTAGCCATTCTAACAGGTGTGAGGTGATGTCTCATTGTGGTTTTGATTTGTATTTCCCTGATGATTAGTGATGTTAAGCATCTTCTCACGTGTCTGTTGGCCATCTGTATGTCTTCTTTGGAAACCTGTCTTCAAGTCCTTGACTTATTTAAAAATCAGATTGTTTGTATTTTTTTGCTATTGAGTTGTATGAGTTCATTATATATTTTGGATATTAACCCCTTATCAGATATATGGTGTACAAATATTTCCCCCTTTTGTAGGTTGTCTTTTCAATTTATGGCTTGTTTCCTTTGCTGTATGGAAGTTGCTAGTTTGACGTAGTCCCATTGGTTAATTTTTGCTTTTGTCATTTGTGCTTTAGGTGTCATTCAAAAAATCATTGCTAAGACCAAAGAGAAATTTTCCTATGCTTTCTTCTGGGAGTTTTATGGTTTTATGTCTTATGTTTACATATTTAATCCATTTTGAGTTAATTTTTGTGTATGGTGTAAGAGAGTGGCTCATTTTCATTCTTTTGCATGTGGACACCCAGTTTTCCCAGCCACATTTTATTGAAGAGACTGTCCTTTCCCTGTTGTGTGTTCTTGATGCCTTTGTCACAGACTCATTGACTGTAGATGTGAGAGTTTATTTCTGGGCTCTTGATTCTGTTCTGCTGGTCTACGTGTCTTATTTTTATGCCAGTATCATTGCTGTTTCAATTACTATTGCTTTGTAGTATAGTTTGAATCTTATCTTTTCAATCTGTGCAGCATTTGTAATTCTGCCATCCTTTCATTCCTAATATGAACTATTTGTACCATTTCCTTTTCTTGGTCAGTCTTGACAAAGGTTTGTCAAGAAAGCAACATGTAGTTTTTTTTGTTGTTGTTGGAATTTTTAAAAATTGAACTGAAGTATAATCAGTTTACAGTGTTGTGTCAATTTCTGGTGTACAGCATAGTGTTTCAGTCACACATATACATACAAATATTTGTTTTCGTATTCCTTTTCATTATAGGTTACTGCAAGATATCAAATATAGTTCCCTGTGCTATACAGTATGAACTTATTTTTTAATCTATTTTATATATAGTAGTTAGTATCTGTAACAACATGTGGTTTTATTTATCCTCTCTGGTTTCTCTTTACTCTTTATTCATTAATTTCTGTTCTTAGAATTATTCTTTCATTCCTTATATGTTTCTTTATGTTGGTTTGATAATTCTTTTTCTAGCTTCTGAAATTAGATGATTAGCTTTTAGATTCTGGTCTTTCTTCGCTCCTGCTCTGAGCTGTTCAGGTTGCTCCTTTCTCAGCAATAACCTGTTGGTTTGACAGGCTATGCTTTTGTTACATTTTCATTCTAAATATTTTAAGATTTCCATTGCATTTTTTTTTTTTGGCTCTTGAGTTATTGAGAGGTGATATCTAAATGGCGCATGTCTTTGTTTTTTTTTTTGCTGAATTTTAACATTCTGGTTAGAGGACGTCAGCTATGTTATGCCTTTCCTTTGATGTTATGACTCCCTGGTGAATCGAACCTTTTCAAATGACCTCTGAACCTTAGTTATTATTTTCCCACAAAGCCAATTTTGTTTGCTAGTAATATAGCTGCATCTGTTTTCTTTGGGTTAATATTTGCCTTTTCTATATCTTCCTGTTCTTTTTCTTTGAACTTCAAAAAATCCTTATGTTTTAGGTGTGTTTCTAATAAAAGGCATCATTTAGATTTTTCTTGTTGTTATCCATGTCCCACATATTTTTAGCCAGAATATATGTATGTGAGCATGTCTACAACACTTACATATAAAACTCTGGATCTATTTTTACTACTTGCACCAACAGCTATTAGTTTATAAACCATGAGTCTTGAACTCTGTCACTCAACACCATTGTGTTCTTTCTTGTTTAATGCTGCTGCTTTAGATATATGTCCTGTGCAAATCAGGGATTCCTTGGGACCTTTTTGGCTTCAGAATTGTTACAAATCCTGAAAACTTTCTCACAGACGCCACAGAGCTTCAGTTCCCGTGGGACAAATCTATTGATATCAAAACTGAGAAAAATTTAAATATTTATTAATTCATTTAAAGTAATAATAAGCCTATTATAAGTCAATATAATTAGCATTTTAAATGAAAAGATAACTGTATTTTCTAAAACCAACAACAAACAAAATATAGGGACAAGGGTGGCATTTGTTAGTGTGCAGATTGCTCATCACCCAGCTTTTCATGGGACAGCCGGATTCTCTGCTCTGGAGTCCTGCAGCCTTGGGACAACACCACACTTGTGAGAAAGTGAGAGTGAAAGAGACAGGTGGCATCTTAACATCGGCATGGAAACCATCGGTAAAGCTAGGTCTCTTGAAAGGGCTGGTGGGTCTACACTTTGAGAACCACGGCACTGTAACATTTCTGCTCTGATTGGCTTCTTATGTGTGAGCTCTGATTAAGACTTCATTGAAAGAAACAACTCTGAAGGCAGGCTGAAAAGTGCGAGAGGAAGGGGAATGCCTGAGCACAAGGCCTGGCACTCACTTCAGCAACGAGGCTACTTCTGCCCTGAGCCCAGAAGGACCTGCCTTGTGGCCTTCAGCATGGCCCTCCTGGTGACCCTCACCATAGCCATCCATTGATCTTCATCGTAGCTCTCACCATGTTCCTCACCTTGACAGTCACCATGACCCTCATCTTGGCTCTCACCTTACCCTCACCGTGGCCCTCAGCCCAACCCTACCCAGGCTTGGCCTCCTGCACAGTCTGGAGGCTGCTCCTTCTCCTGTTGTTACAGATTCTCTTTGTCCTCATGAGCCAGGCTGCATGTCATCCTCAGTTGCTCAGAGTTGGGACACAAAACACCAATTTAGGCACCTCTGGGTCTTCTCCCGACTTTGGCTCTCCTGGAATTTCTGCCTGGCTGAGTTCTCCCGGTTTCCACTGGCACACATGCGTGTTCAGGCACCCTCTCCTTGTCACACCTGGCTCCCTCTACCTGGGGCTGCATCTCCTGGAAGATCTCCCTTGTGGAGTCTTGTGTTGAGGTCAAGCTCACTGACTTTGCTTTCCTCTTTTAAAATGTATCTTATTGTTATTTTTAAAATGCAGATGGGTTGTGTGCCTGTTGAATACAATTGTAACAGCCCAGGAGCACACATACTGAAAAACCTGTGTCCTCCTTTCCATCCTTCCAAAAGTCGCCATGATCAGCCATCTGTGCTCACTTTCAGACAACTCTGTGCACTTATAGACATAGATATATTCATATGTTTGTGTCTACACAGTTTTGCATTGTTCTTTTCCAAGCTTAAATGGGATGGTGTCCTCTATGTCCTGCAACTCACATTTCTAACCTGGGTGTAAGTGTCATGATGGCTAATTTAAAGTGTCAACTTAACTAGGCCACAGGGAGCCCAAATATTTGGCCCAACATGATTCTGGGAGAGGCTATGAGGGAGTTTCTGGATGAGGTGGACTATGTAAAGCAGATGACCTTCCCTAGTGTGGGTGGGTCTCATTCAATCAGTTGAAGGCCTGATTAGAACAAACAAGTGGAGGAGGAAAGAGCTCCTCTTGCCTGACTATTTGAGTTGGGACATCAGTCTTCTGTCTGGACTCAGACTGGAATATTGACTCCCCTGGCTCTCCAGTTTGCTGACTCAGATGTGTATATATATATATATATATATATGCATGTTGGATTTGTCTCTCTAGAGAACCCTAATATGGTGTCTTTCCATGTCAGTGGATAAGAACCTTTTGCATTCTTGACTGCACCCTGCCTTCACCAAGTGTGTCCTGCAATTTATTTGATTCTCCCCCGTCGACTGAATTGGTTGACAATTTTTTTGCTGCCACGTGCCACTGTGAACATCCTTGTATCTCTGTCACAGTGCACATGTGTAAGATTTCCTGCAAATCACACATGTGGCAGGCGTCATTTCTGAAGTTTGCTTTTGGTATCTTTTTTGGGACAGCCATCATGAATTTTAATGTAGTCAAATTAATTATTTTCCTTTTAGGATGTCTACTGTTTTGTGTCTTAAGAAATCCTTGCATATGTATGTTCTCAATTTTCTTCTAACGTTTTTATGGGTTTCTTTTCAGTTAGTTTTTAAAATTCATCCCAGCTTGATTTTTTTAAATTGAAGTAAGATTCACATAACATAAAATTAGCCATTTTAAAGTATACGATTTAGTGGCATTTCATGCATTCACAATGTTGTGCCACCATCACCTTTATGTAGTTTCAAAACATTTTCATCACCTCCAAAGGAAACCCTGTACCCAGCAAGCAGTCTATTCCTCATTACCCACCCCCACACCCTGGAAGCACTGATCCACTTTCTGTCTTTCGATTTGCGTGTTCTGGACATTTCATATGAAAGACTCATACAATATATGGCCTTTTGTGACTGGGTTCTCTGAGCATAATGTTTTCAAAATTTATCCATTCTGTAGCATGTGTCAGTATTTTATTGCTTTTTATGACTGAATAATACTCAGTTATAAGGATAGAGCACATTTTGTCTATCCAACTTCAGTTAATGGACATTTGGGTTGTTTCCCCTTTTTGGCTGTTGTGAATAATGCTGTTGTGAAAGTTGTTGTGTGGACCTGTTTCAATTCTCTTGAGTATATACCTGGGAGGAGAATTGATGGAAGATATGGTAAGTCCATGTTTAATCAGCTTGAATGTTATGTGTGACATTGTATTAATTTCTTAGGATTGCTATAATAAATTACCACAGATTGGGTAGCTTTAAAACAGCAGAAATTTATTCTCCCAAAGAAGTACAAAACCCAAGCATCAGCAGGCCAAGCTCCTTCCAGAAGCTCTAGGGGAGGATCCTTCCTGTCTCTTCCAGCTCCTGGTGGCCTAGGAAGTCCTGACTTGTGGCTGAATCACTCCAATCTCTGCCTTCATCTTCACATGAGCCTCTTACTTTGTGTCCTTACATCATCTTCCCTCTGTGCATTTCCATCTCTGTGTCTACATTCCCCACTACAAGGACACCAGTTATTGGATTGGAGCCCATCCTAATGACCTCGTCATAACTTGAGTGTATCTGCAAAAACTCTACCTCTAAAAAGGTCTCACGCACAGATTCTGGTGGTGAGGACTTTGACATATCTTTTGTCTGGGGAAATCATTCATCCCATGCCAGGTATAAAGTCCGGATCTGGAGGCCCTGGGACAGCTTTGTGGTGTGCCCTGCAAATAACTGTCCAAAGCATCTCAGCACAACCTTGGGACAAGGTGACAAGGACAGGATGTTGTGTGAACTGATGCCGAGAATGTGATGCCCAGGAGAAGATGACTTGGGGTCTTGAAGCTCTTCAGAAACACCAAAGAAGCAGGGGTTGAGCTGAAGCAAATGAGACACTTTGTGGCAAAGCCATGGCTGCAAGAAGGACCAGTTTCTAACCATGATAAAAGGGCAAGATTGTCCAATTAAGTCACTCAGTTAATTGTGACCCTTAATTTCTACTCTAGGAATTTGTGTAGCCCTAATATTAGCATTCCCAGGGAGGGAAGGCAGCTGTTGGGGGCAGGAGTTAGCTCCATGTTCCATGGTGACTCCCAGGCCCCACGGGTTCTAATTTTAAACCTTGATAGGGGGAGGGACGGCTCACAGCTGTACTGCTGACACCATTACAAGGGCACCCAGAAGTTCATTTTCCTTGGACATGTCAAAAAGATTTTCCACAAGCCTTTTCAAAGGTTCGGCAAATACTTTCAGGCCAAAAATTTTTTTTCATGTATATTCTCTGGCATTTATTTTAGTGGATGCAGGATATATCAGTAAAATCCTTGTGTTTCTTTTAAGTTGTTTAAATTCTCATATCACTGTTGCTTCCTGAAACACTATTAAATTACATAATAATTTTTGGATTTTCACCTGAGTTAGTCATCACAACTGAGTTTCTCTTGAACACTGTGAGAAAACCTTAAGGACTGATGAGAGAATTTTTAAAATTTAACCAATAGTATTGCAGCCCCCACTAGCAGGTGATTTAAAGCATTGCCCAGGATTTAAAATCGTTTTAATGATAGTTACTAATTTGAGTAACGGTAACACAATTTCAAGTATGTTATATTTATTTTAATGTTCTGATTTAGCATTTTTAAGATCCCATTTTATTTGATACACTGTTTCGGTGACAGAGAATGATTTACCTTGGAAGTCCACTCTACCTATTTCCACTGCCTTGTGGCATCCATTGTTTCTGGTGAGAAATAAGCTGTAAATCATATCGGGTTTCTCCTGAATGTGATGAGTTGTTTTTATGCATATATTGGTCCACTTCATGGGGTCTCACGTTTCTCTAAGACTGTCTGTTTTTCTTCATTCTTTATTCTCTCTGTTCTTTGGATTGTGTGATCTCTATCAGTCTCTGTCTTCAAGTTCACAGCTTCTTTCTTTTGCCAGTTGACATCTACCATTGGATCCCTCTAGTGCATATTTCATTTCATAATTTCTTTTTATTGCTATCTTTTATTTAATGAGACATCTTCATGATACTTTCCTTTACTTCTTTCAGCATGGCTTCCTTCAGTTCTTTGAACAGTTGTAATAGCTGGTGTGAAGCTTTGTCTGCTGGGTCCAACACCAGGGACCTCTCACTGACAGTTTCTGTTGTCTGCTTTTTTCCCTTCTGGATGGATCACTTTGCTGTTCTTTGCATGATCCATAATTTTGTTGTGTTGTTGAAAGCTAGATATTTTAGGTAATACATTGTAGCAACTCCAGATACTGATTCCCCCTTTCCTCTCTGGGCTTGTTTCTGCGATTGTTCGCCTATTTATTTGCTTGGTGATGTGGCTAGACTATTTTAGTGAGTCTGTTTCCCCTTCAGTGTGAAGTCTTTGGTATCACCAGTCAGACGGTGCAATTTAAGCATAAGCAAAGTCAGCCTGGGATGCAGGGATTTTCAGAGGGCTCTCTGACGATCTCTTTCATGAGCCCTCCATTAAGCTGTCTGTTTCAGTTGACATCATACCCAGCTGTTGGGCTCCACTGATTGTTGGCTGACCAGTATGCTGTTTGAATGGGAGTGGGCACAGCTGGCTCCCCATGGGAGGGACAGCCTTGGGGGTGAGACAAGGTCAGGCCCCCCGAAGGTGAAGGAGCTGTCCTTTGTCCACTCATGAGGCCACCAGACTATCTTCAGAGCGAGGCTGAGGCTGTGACTTCGCTTTCTTTGTTTTAGGTTCAGGTGGGATTTTAAAATTAAGCCAACACTTTTCCTGTACACTTGTGATATGCTGGAGATATCACAGATGGAAACCTGTAAGATGGCATTCAGAAACTATCAGGGTGATTTTAAAAGGCCATCACTGATGCCCTCAGCTAAGACAGCATACAGCTGGCATTACTGAGAAATGCGTGTGCATTGTCTTGGTGAGGCAAAAGAGCTTACAGCCTGCACCTGAGAAGCAGATGCAAACCCAAGGTGCACTTCTCTAAGGAAAGTACCTCCTGGGGCCCTGCGATTCCCAGCATCTCTGCCCCTGAAGTTTCTGTCCCACATTTGTTCCCTGTCTTTTCTTTTATATAAAAGCTTTGCAGAATTCTGACCACAAAGTAATCTCTGCGAAGATAATGTCATTTTTCTTCTAAACCTCAGCCAGAGGTACCCAGATGTAGACCCCGATGTAAGCATGGAAATGGTGTGGCCCCTGTTCTGCTGGACAGACATGGAACTTTCATTGGTACAAACACCTACAATTCAATTCTGCCAGTGACAGAGTAAGTTTGTATTTCATTTGCTAAGTTTCCCTGCACAATTTACTTTGTTTTAGAAAGTAGCATTTCCTTTACATTTCTCATTTCATTTCATTTCAAAATTGGCCTAACTTTGTAATGGATGCTTTTTCTAAAAAGTAGCCCACCAAAATAAAAATGAGGTACCTCCATATTTTGGTCTTGAAATGGAAACAAAAAGGACAACCCAGTTTTGAACTTCCTTTAGGAGAATGGGAAGATTGGAATCAGAGAGCTTTTCCTCCACAATAACATTTTACTTTTGTTGGACTAATGTTACGAAGTAGCCTGATGTGCATTACAACAGAGAGGGGCAAACCAGGGCTGCGTAAGGAAAAAGACAGAGATCCTTCATCTTCATGGTGCAATTTAACACATGTTAATAACACTATGAATAAGGTTCTATTTTACTATCTATCAGTACTTTACTGTCAATCTATTGTGTGTGGTGTCTCTTGTCAATACTTTACTGGGGTAAAATCAACTTTATTTGCTCCAGATAGATTTTATTTTGCTCCTGAAATATTACTGGAGAAAGTTGACTTTGAAGTGGGATATTTGTATTAAACATGGCTGAAATGAAAGCAGGTGTCTCCATTAAAACACTGCAGCATCACTTGACAGAAAACTTTTTTTAGAATCTGCATCCACCCTCCCCACCCCCACCCTGCTGCACCGGGACAGCTGGCCTTTGTCTCTTGTGTGGTCTTGGTGGAGTGTCCACTCTGCTCCACTCTTGGGTCACCTTTATGGGGCGATTGTCAGTAAGGGGCGAGTAGGGGGACCTGCACCCCAGGGAGCTCCCACAGCCACTTGGTTTTCCTGGAATGAATTTTTGTCTTTTCTTTCTTTTTTTTCTTGCAAAGAAATACATGCTTGGTGTTCAAAATTCAAATAATGTACAAATATGTCAAGCTAATTATAATCACAGCACTTTAACAAGAGTTTTCTGCATGTTTTTGTCAGTTCTTTTGCAGTTTCTGACCTTGGAATGCAGATGGTTGTGGGCTCCATTCCTGCCCTGGACAGATATTTACTTTCTGGTGATTTTTGAGGCTTCTCCTCTAAAAGCCAGTCTTAGCTACACAGACCATCCCTGTAACCAATGTTGAGCATGATCCACTTTATTTTTCTCTCTGCGGCTGATTCTCCTAATATCTCGGGAGGCTGTCAATCACTGAGACAACTTTTTGTGGCTGTTCCTGAGGAAATCAAGTGCTTCATCTTCCAAATAACAGTGGCCTCTTGTGTGGCATTTTCTTGAAACCAAGTTTGGGCCTCACCATTTCTTGCACACACACAGTGCAATTCTGCAGTGACCTCCTTTCTCTTGGATTTTGCAGCTGCCTTGTAGTAGGCCTAGCCCCTGGGTCCTTGGACTGGAGAAAGCAGTTCCCTACCTTGGGGCTCACTGTCGTCCTGGCACGGATGCTGAGCTCAGGTCTAGAGGCAACTAGCACACATCCTGGAACAAGGTCCCCAGGTGGGGACCAGGACAACTCTAGCTTTGATTTGGGGCCTGCAGTTAGATACAAAAGGAGATAGCCCACCGTGTGGATGGGAAGACAAACAGGGTGATGGTAAGCCCCTCACTCCCTTTGGTCTCTCTCCTCTGGATGTGAGTGGCTCTGGAGCCTTGCCTCTTGCATGCAGGGGCCCACGGGTACCTTCTCTCAGAGGCCTATCCAGCCCAGTATGCCCAGAGCTAGCTCCCTCTTCCCAGTGCCCCCTACTTCCACCTGATGAGTGAGGCCATCACCTGTGCAGGGTCGGGCCAAGTTGCGAGTCTCTCCCACTTCCGCATATCTGGTGGTCAGCAATCAGCCCAGGATATCCCTTGAGCCCCTCCCTTCCTCCTGGCCCCTCACCACCTGGCCCTGGCTCCATTCTAGTCCTGTCATGGGGAGGACATCCTGGAGCTGTTTCCAGGGTCTGCGCTTCTGAGCAGAGGTCCCCAAAAGCCCCACCGTGGGCGGATAATGGGCCTCGGAGCTGGAGGGGTGGCTTCTGCAGGTCCTGCCACCCTCACCTACGCTGTCCTGCCCAGCAGGACCTCCTTCCTTTTCTGGCACGTTCTCCTCCTCTGCTTAGCTCTGGCCTCAGAGCTTGCCTGACCCACCACCTGCCCTTCCTCCTCCTCCCTCAGGTTCCAGTGTAGGTTTACTCTCTTGTGGCCAAGGGGAGGTGGTGGGTGCACCAAGAACCAACAGATATGCAGGAGAATGGGACACCACCACTTTGGGTTGGTTTTTTTTTCATTTGATTACTTACCTTATTTATAGACATTATTCTTTTTAGAGTTAAATCTGTGGCTGTAATTCCAGTCCTTCCTTCCTTCCTTCCTCCCTCCCTCCCTCCCTCCCTCCCTTCCGTCCTTCCTTCCTTCCCATAGAGTAGGAGATACTGGAGATTGAACCTAGGACCTCGTGCACACTAAGCACGTGCTCTACCAGTGGGCTATTACCCACTCCAGTTCACTTTTTAAACTGATGTGTAGCACCCACTGCCCAATGACACAATCAATTCTTTATCCATTATAACATTGGTGAGCATTTAGATTCTTTCCAAAGTTTCTCCATTAAAAGCAATAGTATGATTTAAAAACCCTTATCTACTTACACACATGCAGGATTTTCATCTGGGCAGCTGACTTCAACCTTTTTGCCTTTCTGTCTCCCCAAGGAATTTTATTTCTTTTTCATTTCTACAGTCAGTTTACAATGTTGTGTCAACTTCTGGTGTGCAGCATAATGTTTCAGTCATACATATACATACATATGTTCATTTTCATATACTTTTTCATTATAGGTTACTACAAGATATTGAATATAGTTCTCTGTGCTATACAGAATAAAATTGTTGTTTATCTGTTTTATACATAGTAATTAATATCTGCAAATCTCAAACTCCCAGTTCATCCCTTCCCACTCCTTTCCCCCACTTCCCATCTATAATTATGTTTGTTTTCTATGTCTGTTTCTGTTTTGTAAATAAATTCATTTGTGTCTTTTTTTAAGATTCCACATATGAATGATCTCATATGGTATTTTTCTTTCTCTTTTTGGCTTACTTCACTTAGAATGACATTCTCCAGCTCTATCCATGTTGCAGCAAATGGCATGTATTTTATTCTTTTTTATGGCTGAGTAGTATTCCATTGTATATGTGTACCACATTTTTTTTAACCCAGTCATCTATTGATGGACATTTAGGTTGTTTCCATGTCTTGGCTATTGTAAATACTGCTACTATGAACATTGGGATGTGTGTATCTTTTCAAATTAGAGTTCCCTCTGGGCATATGCCCAGGTGTAGAATTGCTGGATTGCTTGGAAAGTCTAATTTTAGTTATTTAAAGAATCTCCACACTGTTTTCCATTACAGCTGCACCAAACTACATTCCCATCAACAGTGTAGGAGGGTTCCCTTTTCTCCACAGCCTCTCCAGCATTTATTAATTTGTAGACTTTTTAATGATGACCGTTCTGTCTGGTGTGAGTTGATACCTCATTGAATTTGCATTTCTCTGATAATTAGTGATATTGAGCATTTTTTCATATGCCTGTTGGCCATTTGTATGTCTTCATTGGAGAACTGCTTGTTTAGGTCTTCTGCCCATTTTTGGGTTGGGTTTTTTTTGTTGTTGTTGTTGTTATTAAGTTGTATGAATTGTTTATATATTCTGGAGATTAAGCCGTTGTCAGTCTTATGATTTGCAAATATATTTTCCCATTCCATGGGTTGTCTTTTTGTTTTATTTATAGTTTCCTTTTGCCGTGCAAAGGCTTATAAGTTTAATTAGGTCCCATTTGTTTATTTTTGCTTTTATTTCTATTGCCTGGGTAGTCTGCCCTAGGAGAACATTGCTAAGATTTATGTCAGAGAATGTTTTGCCTATGTTTTCTTCTAGGAGGTTTATAGTGACTTGTCTTATGTTTAAGTCTTTAAGCTATTTTGAGTTTTTTTTTTTTTTTGTAAAGTGTGATGGAGTGTTCTAACTTCATTGATTAACATGCAGCTGTCCAGTTTTCAGAACACTACTTGCCAGAGAAGCTCTCTTTTCTCCATTGTATATTCTTGCCTCCTTTGTCAAAGATTAATTGTGAGTGTTAGGGTTTATTTCTGGGCTTTCTGTTCTGTTCCATTGATCCAAATATATATATATATTGGGCCAATACTATGCTGTTTTTATTACTGTAGCTCTGTAGTATTGTCTGAAGTCTGGGAGAGTTATTCCTCCAGCTTCATTCTTTTTCTTCAGTATTGTTTTGGCAATTCTGGGTCTTTTGTGATTCCATGTAAATTTTAGGATTATTTGTTCTAGTTCTGTGAAAAATATCCTGGGTAATTTGATAGGGATTGCATTAAACTTGTAGATTAGTTTGGGCAATATGGCCATTTTAACAATATTCTTTGAATCCAAGAGCATGGGATATCTTTCTATTTCTTTAAGTCATCTTTAATTTCCTTAATCAGTGTTTTGTAGTTCTCTGTGTATAAGTCTTTCACCTTCTTCGTGAGGTTTATTCCTAAGTACTTTTTTGGGGGGGGGTGCAATTTTAAAAGAGATTGTTTCTTTACATTCCTTTTCTGATATTTCATTGTTAGTGTAGAGAAATGTGACTGATTTCTGTACGTTAATTTTGTATCCTGCTACCTTGATGAATTCTTTGATCAGCTCTAGCAGTTTTTGTGTGGATCCTTTGGGGTTTTCATACATGATACCATGTCATCCACATATAGTGACAGTTTTACCTCTTCTCTTCCAATTTGGATCCCTTTTATTTCTTTTTCTTGTCTGATTGCTATAGCTGGGACTTTCAATACTATGTTGAATAGAAGTGGTGAGAGTGGGCATCCTAGTCTTGTTCCAGATTTTATCAGGAAAGCTTTCAACTTTTCACCATTGAATATTATGTTGGCTGTGGATTTGTCATAAATAGCTTTTAGTATGTTGAGATATGTTCCCTCTCTACCCACTTTGGTAAGAGTTTTCATCATGGGTGTTCAATTTTAACAAATGCTTTTTCTGCATCTATTGATATGATCATGTGATTTTTGTCCTTTCTCTTGTTGATGTGATGTATCATGTTGATTCATTTGCACATGTTGAACCATCTTTGTGCCCTTGGAATGAATCCAATTTGATCATAGTGTATGATCTCTTTTATGTGTTGGATTCTGTTTGCTAATATTTTGCTGAGAATTTTTGCATCTATGTTCATCAGCAGTATTGGCCTGTAATTTTCTTTTTTGGTAGTGTCTTTGGTTTTTGATATCAGGGTGATAGTAGCTTCATAGAATAAGTTTGGGAGTGTCCCCTCCTCTTCAGTCTTTTGAAAGAGTTTGAGAAGGATTGGTATAAGTTCTTCTTTATATGTTTGGTAGAATTCTTCAGTGAAGCCATCTGGTCCTAGACTTTTGTTTGCAGGGAGGTTTTTAAAATTGATGATTCTATTTCATTTCTAGTGATTGGTCTGTTCAGATTAATCTATTTTTCTTGATTCAGTTTTTGTGGATTATGTTTGTAGAAACTTGTCCATTTCTTCTTTGTTGTCCAGTTTGTTGCCATATAGTTGTTCATAGTATTCTCTTATGGATTTTTTCTTGTATTTCTGTGTTGTTGGTTGTAAGTTCTCCATTTTCATTTCTTATTTTGTTTGTTTGTGTTCTCTCTCTCCAGAAGTTTGTCAATTTTGTTTACTCTTTCAAAGACCAGCTCTTTGTTTGATTGATTTTTCTATTGTTTTTCTTTAAACTTTGTTTTATTTATTTTCTCTCTGATCTTTATTATTTCTTTCCTTCTGCTGACTTTGTTTTTTTATTTTTCAGTTTTATTAGGGAGAATTGTTACATTTTGACTACACGTATACAATATATTGCATGTAAATACATATGCCCAATATACTGCACATATTTTTTTCTGTTTACATATATGTACTGTTAATTGTTTCTAAGAACGTTTAGAGTGTTAGCTTTTTAAACTTACATAGTTATCAAAGGAATAAAGCCAACCACAAAATACGAAAGAATTAAAAAAGATACATACACCCTGCTATTAACAGCAACACTATTTACAATTGCCAAGACACAAGAGCACCCCAAGTGCACATCAATAGATGAATAAAGAAGATGCAGCACTTATATATGTAATGGAATACAGCTCACCCATAAGAAAGAAGGCGATTTTGCCATTTGCGGTCCTTTATTCACTTTTTTTTTCACTTCAAAAACCAAAATTTTATAACTGGCATAAACATTTCCATGGCATGAAAAACAACAAAATACCTAGACATAAACTTAACCAAGGAAGTTACCTATGCTCTGAAAACTGTAAAACATTAATGAAGGAAATTGAAGATGATACAAAGAAATGGAAAGATACCTCGTGTTCTTGGATTTGAATAATCAACCTTATCAAAATGGCTGTACTACCCAAAGCAATCTACAGATCCAATGCAACACCTGTCAAAATACTCATGACATTCTTCACAGAACTAGAATGAAAAATTCCAAAATTTATATGGAACCATAAAAGACCCTGAACTGCCAAAGCAATCTTTGATAGGTCTTTTTTTCCCCCTTCTTTCTTCTTTTTGTTTTCTTTTCTTACAGTTTGATGACTAGAGAAGTTCCTTTAACATATGTTGTAAAGCTGGTTTGGTGGTGCTGAACCCTTCTTTTAGCTTTTGTTTATCTGTGAAGCTTTTGATTTCTCCATCAAATCTGAATGAGAGCCTTGCTGGATAGAGTATTCTTGGTTGTAGGTTTTTCCCTTTCATCACTTTAAATATATCTTGCCACTCCGTTCTGGCCTGTAGAATTTCTTCTGAAAAATCAGCTGATAACCTTATGGGAGTTCCCTTGTATGTTATGTGTTGCTTTTCTCTTGCTCATTTTAATATTTTCTCCTTATCCTTAATTTTTGTCAGTTTGATTACCATGTGCCTTGGTGTGTTTCTCTTTTGGTTGATCCTGTGTGGAACTCTCCGTACTTCCTGGACTTGGGTGACTGTTTCCTTTCCCAAGCTGGGGAAGTTTTCGGTTATTACTGACTTTGGTTTTTGTTTGTTCTTCTTTTTCTAATTCTTTTAGATGGTAGTTTAGGTTGCTTACTTGAGATTTTTCTAATTTTTTGAGGAAGGCCTGTATTGCTATGAACTTCCCTCTTAGGACTTCTTCTTCTGCATCCCATAGATTTTGTGTGGTTGTGTTTTCACTGTCATTTGTCTCGAGGTATTTTTTCATTTCTTCTTTGATTTCATTGACCCATTGGTTTTTTTTAGTTAAATGTTGTTTAGTCTCCATGCACATTTTCTTCTCATTTTTCTTTCTGAGGTTGATTTCTAGTTTCATGCCATTGTGGTCAGAAAAGAGGCCTGAAATAATTTCTATCCCCCTAAATTTGCTGAGGCTTCTTTTGTGTCCGAGTATGTGATCTATCCTAGAGAATGTTCCATGTGCACTTGAAAGGAATGTACATTCTGTTTTTTTTTTTTTTTGGCATGTAATGTCCTGAAAATATCAATTACTCTAACTGTTCTATTGTGTCATTTAGTATTTCTGTCGCCTTACTGACTTTCTGCCTGGAAGATCTGTCCAATGATGTTAGTGGGGTGTTAAAGTCTCCTACTATTATTGTATTCCCATCAATTGCTCTCTTTATGTCTGTTAGTATTTGTTTTATATATTTAGGTGCTCCCCCCTCCCCAGGAATTTTAACCTCTTACACATTTTTTTTTTCAAAATCAGACTCCAGATTTTATTTGGATTTCACCAGTTTTCCCATTGATGTCCCCTGTTTGTTCCCAGATATCATGCAGCTGTGATGGTGCACTGAGCTGACACATTGTCCTGGTGGTTTGTCATTTATGCTCAGGAGTAAGTTGGTCAAGCACTGTCAGTTGTATAAACTTACATAAATCATTCAAACTTCTCTGAGCCTCAGCTCTCTGCTGTAAAATGAAAAGAAAATCACCATTTGGGGGAAGAGCCAATAAAATCTTGATATAAAACACTGGAAAGTGTTATTATGTGTCTTTGTTTTCCATATGGGAGCTTGTATTTACTTCATCTGTGTTATTCACAAGCTGGTCAAACATCATAAATGTCCTCCCTTTAAAATGTTCAGAAGGGAATCAGAACCCTTCTTCCCTCCAGAACATACAACTTCACCTTCACAATTGCACCAAAACCATAGACTTTGACATGATCACACAGGACTTGTACTTGATAACATTTGGGACACCCTGGGGGACACACTTGTTTTTGTATCTACTCATGGGAATGTTAATCTAACAGTCTCAGGACAGGTGGAGAAGACAGGGCCCAGGACCCTCGAAGCATGCAGTCCCCCTGGATTGACAGGTGGGTGACTCAGTCCAGGAGAACCCAGTGGGTGATAGTTGTCCACTCTCCCTGCTGAGGATGAGAAGGATGGGATGACACAATTTCCATGGAGTGCAGCAAATATGTGGACTGTCAAAAAATACAGACACCTTCCCTGCAGATGGAGAACACCCAGGAGAGCTGACATCCTGAGAGTGCCCAGTGATGGTGGGTCCATCGGCTGTGGCTGGTGACTGGGGATCTGTCTGTAAGCAGGGTGGAGTTGGGCTGGTCTTAAGAGTGACTGAGGCACGGAGGAGGATCAACAGGACAGGGAGGAGGGACAGAGGAGGAGAAGGGTGAGCTATAGGGGATCACAGGCAAGGAGGAGGGTGATTAGGGTTAGATAAGATTATGGGATAGGCCCCCATGATGGGATTACTGCCCTTAAAAGGAAGAAACACTGGAACCCACTCTCTCTGCCAAGTTAGGATACAGAGAGAATACAGCATCTGTTTTGTTTACCAGAAAGAACAGCTCTTAGCCAACATGGAATCTGCCAACACCTTTGTGTCAAACTTGTAGCCTCTAGAACTGAGAAACAAATGTCCGTGTTTAAGATCCCCCGTCTGCGGTATTTGCTTTGGCAGCCTGAGCTGACTGAGACCAGGTTACCCAGGTGACTGGTCTGTGCTCAGAGCCTCAGTTTTCCCACCGGATACAGGCCTGGGTGCAGAGGGCAGAGATGGCTCAGACCTCAGACTGGGGGTGCACTGGTGCTGGCTCAGGGTTGGGGGTGATGATGGGGCACAGAACAGCACCCCGCCTACCCCCTACCCCTAGTGAATCAGCCTTTTCTTAGGAGAGGTCCCAGGATCCTATCACGTGGCCTTCTTTGGCTCCCTGTTAGACCTTTGCCAAGCAAAGCCCTCCTTCTCCCCTGGGTGGGCCCGGAATCCCGTCCACCACTGTTCCTGCACCAGGGCCATGGGGACGGGGGACAGCCCTCCTGGGGCGTGAGGCAGCATGTGCCACCCACCACACCTGCCCCTGTCCTGCCTGCCCACCCCTGAGGCTGTGTCCTTCATCCCTGGGAAGTCCCATGTAAAGATGTAATGGACACCCAGTCAGGCCAGGTGCTGCTAGGAAGGACCAGGGATAAAGAACCCACCTCAGTCATGTGTGCGATTAGGCTGGAGAGGGGCTGACCGTGGGCACCTGTGCTCGGTTCCTGGCTGCATGCCTCCACCAAGAGGCTGCAGGACTCTCAGGTGACTGGTCATCTCAGGGTGGACCTGTTCCCCTCTGGGGGTGGTTCTGGGTGCCCCTGTGAGTGGTACTGGATTCCCCTTTCTCCTTCTTGCCCTGCACTCCAGGATGCTGGTCCAACTAGGGGTCCTCACGAGTTAGGGCCCCGGTCCCACAGGCACCATCACCAGAGCACACATGCCTCCTCCTCCCCCAGCCGCCCAGAGCCTCTGCCCTTTGCCTCCCTGGGGCCAGGGGTGAAACCAAATCTGGGGCAGTGACACCCGGGCTATTTTGGAGCTGGGCTGGGCAGGCTGGCGGTGGTGGGGGCGGGGTGGGGGCGGGCCCAGCCTTCTTCAGCTGATAGCATCCGCCTGTCCTTTCGTCCCTGTCCAGTTTGAGGACCGGCAGGAGTGCGGGCTGCTGGGCGGGAGCCTTGTCGGTCCTGGGCCCGTGGAGGGAGGTGAGACCCAGCAGCCCTGCCCCACCATCTGAACCCCCCACCTGAGTGCTGCCCAGTGCCCCCGGTAGAGACAGGTGAGGAGGCAAAGGGCAGGCAGGGGTGGGGGGGGGCCATCCCGTGCCCCTGAGGATGTCTCGGCTGAAGGTCATGGCTCTGGGGGACGGAGGGACCTGGGGTAGAGTTTCAACCAGGCTGTGCTGCTCCTGGGGTTAGGGGCATGGATTCCAGCCCCTGACTCATTGGTGACCTGAGCCAGACCCTCACGTTGGGAGGGAGCAGCTGAGGCGGCGGGGGGCGTCAGGCGCACCCACCTTCTCCTTTGCCCACTGCCCTGAGGGTCTGGCTAGCCCTGCCCCCAGCTCTGTTGAGATGGATGCCCGCTGACAGCTGGGGCTATTTTGGGCCTGTTGGCTCAGCGGAGGGGACAGCCAGTGGGGCAGTGACACCTGACTCCAGGAAAGAATTTCCCCTGGAGTTCAGGAAGCTGGCGGGCCCAGGGGTCTAAGGGGAAGGCACAGACTGCAGGGGCTGCCCTTGGAAGTCTTTTCTGGAAGGGCATGGGGGCAACAGGGTTGGGGGGCGGGAAGAGGGGGCAAGCTAGGGAGACAGGGCTTCTGAGAGGGGGCTGGTAGAGGTCCTGCTATCAGGCTGCGAGCCATTTCCCACTCTGGGCTCATCTGGAAAATGGCCCAAACCCCACAGGGGCCCAAGAGTGGCCAAGTTCTGGAAAAGCAAGGGTGGCGGGGCTGTGGGTGTGGCACGGGTCAGCCACAAGGCTCCCTGGCAGGTTTGCAAGGGGGTCCTGGCCTCAGTGTGAGCGCCAAGCCAGGGCCTCTGAGGGGCTGAGGAGCCCAAGTGGGGTCCACAGGGAAGTACCTTCCAAGGTGGGCATCTGAGAAAGGAAGGGGCTTCCCTGAGAAGCCGCGGTGGAGGTCCTGGCTCAGTCTCCCCTCCAGAAGCTCCTGTTTCTGCCCGTGCAGCTGCAGCTCCAGCAGCCCCAGCTCCCAACATGGCACAGGGAGGAGGGGGATGGTGCAGATGGCCCAGTGCCCGGAGGGTCTTTGGGTGGTCCCTCTCCCCAAGCTCAGAGTCCTCGGGCGCACCTTGGGGTGCCTTGGTCCTGCTGACCAGTGGGGACCCCTGTCTGGCGGGACTGCTGTGGGCTGTCAAGGCACTTATGTTTGGGTGAACTCTCTTAGATCCCTGCAGTTCTGCCGCATTGAGAGTGGGGAATGCAGGCTCTGGACAGGGAGCGGAACAGCAGCATGACCCCCGGTGGCTTTGGAGGATCTTGGGGTCTCTGCCCACCCTTGTACATCTGCTGAAGGCTGGTCCCCTAAGCATGTGCAGAGATGAGATCTCCCTCCCCACCCCTGTCCTCCTGGCTCACAGAGGCTGCCAGCTGTGGAAGTGGCCCCCAGGCCCCTGCACGTACTCACTCATCAGCCTGGAGCAGAGTCTCACACCTGTTCTGGGTGTGGCAGGAGGAGGGTGCCATGTCCTGCCTGGGGAACCCAGAGACTGACTGTATGACTCAGGAGACGGGGTGCGCTTGGAAGAGCTCAGAACTCAGGCCCCCGGGGACCTGGTGTCAAAGTAATCCTTCCACAGAGGGGTGCCAAGGCCCAGGAGGGTGTCCATGGAGGCAGGTGGCCACTCGCCCAGGACAAGAGCCCAGTCAGGCCGTGGGGGTGCGGTGTGGATAAAGAACAGAGGCGCTGACTGCACAGTGAGTCAGCAGGACGGTCCCGGCTCACCTCCTTGGGAGGGATTAACGGGATTAGGTCCTGAATCACAGGACGAGGAGCCAGAGGGCCTGGGAACACTGCCCCGGTGGGCAGCCCACACTGAAGGCCCGGCTCCTGGGGTGAAGAGAGTTAAGGCGCTTGGGGCCAGCCCAGGGCCCAGTGGGGCCCATTTGTGCTGGCTGTCGATATAGAAGGCCCTGTGCAGGCAAGGCCCGATTTTAATCTCACCCACCTGTGCCCGGGGCCAGCGGGGCCCAACCTGGGGTGGGCAGAGGCCAGCGTCAGCCTGGGGCCTTCAGCTCTGATGGTGCCAGCCCCGTCCCTACAAGGTGCCCCGTTGGCAGAGCCCACAGCCAGTGAAGCCACAGCCAAGAACTGCAGAGTGACCATGCTACCTGAAGGCCCCCTGGTTGGGCCTGGTTAGCCAGTCTGGTCATTCTCTCCTGCTGGGGGATTCTCTGATTGACCTCTACAGACATCATTGAAGGCACTGCCCCTGCCCCTCCCCATTCCCAACTTCAGTCTCCAAGGGAAGGAGGCAGGCACTCACAGCAAGGGGGGGGTGGGCAACCCCCCACCAGCTGCAGGATTTCCATTCTTTGCTCATTGATGACTACACCCCTTCAAGGGTTGAGGGGAGGTGGGAGGACCCCAGGAGAGGTGAGGTGTGCCCTGGCCCAGAGCTGCTGTAAGCGGGACAGGCTCTGTGTACAAGGCTCCCCGTTGCAGGCAATGCCCAGCGAGGAGGTTTGAGCAGCTGTGCACACAGCCTGCAGTGCATCCCAAGTGCTTGGTTGGGGGAAGTCACTGAGGAGGGAGGATGGGGGGCAAAGGCGGCACGCAGAGCAGAGGGCTCGGAGAGCCTGCTGGAGTGGAGAACCTGTGACCTCTGGTGTGCCTTAGTCAGAGAGAGGGGCAGGCCAAACGTGGGCACTTACTATAAGCTTCCACGGCCAGGCCCTGTTAGGGTGCAGAGAATTGCCATTCTTTGACTGGGTGAGACCAGGTAGATTGGAGGTTTAAGCCACAGGAAGGAACAGTGTGTGGGGAGGGGACAGGACACCCGATGGCAGTTGGAGTGGCCCAGGAGGGACAGGGAAGGTCTTTGTGGTGAGATACAACATGGCAGATGCCACACAGGAGGAGAGCAAGCTTGGTGCTGGTGTTTTGGGACAGTTGCTCAGCTGGACCTTGAGTTTGGGGCAGCGGGCCTGGAGGAGGGAAGAGATGCTCTTGTCAGTTAAAAAGAGCCCATTATGGGAGGTGAGGCCAAACCCCAAACGCCCAGAAAGAGGCAAATTTACACTTGTGGACCACCGTACCATCTGGTGATGCTACCTGCAGGGATGGGGTGTGTGGGAGGAGATGAGACCGGGATGGGGCAGGGGGGCCACGTGTAGGTGTTCACCCTGCATTAAGCTGGGTTCTCCAGGCAGCCCTGGATGGGTGAAGTGACCAGGTGGGGCACAGGTGGGGGGCTCTTGAGTGCACCCAGGTCTCATCCCCACTATGCCTTCCCTGCCACCCTACTTTGCAGGTTCCCCACCTCCCCCCTCCCACCACCATGGATCACTCCTCGTTCAGTGGAGCGCCCCGCTTCCTAACGCGGCCCAAGGCCTTCGTGGTGTCGGTGGGCAAGGACGCCACGCTGAGCTGCCAGATTGTGGGCAACCCGACGCCACAAGTGAGCTGGGAGAAGGACCAGCAGCCGGTGGAGGCTGGCGCTCGCTTCCGCCTGGCCCAGGACGGTGACCTGTACCGCCTCACCATCCTGGACCTGGCGCTGGGAGACAGCGGGCAGTACGTATGCCGCGCGCGCAACGCCATCGGCGAGGCCTTCGCGGCCGTCGGCCTGCAGGTGGATGCGGTGGCGGCGTGCGCCGAGCAGGCGCCGCACTTCCTGCTGCGGCCCACGTCCATCCGCGTGCGCGAGGGCGCCGAGGCCACGTTCCGCTGCCGCGTGCGGGGCTCGCCGCCTATGTCGGTGAGCTGGGCCAAGGACGGGCGGCGCCTGGGCGCGCCCGACGGCCCCCGCGTGCGCGTGGAGGCGAGCGGCGAGGCGAGCGCGCTGCGCATCCAGGCCGCGCGGCCGCGCGATGGCGGCACCTACACGGTTCACGCCGAGAACCCGCTGGGCGCCGCCAGCGCCGCCGCGGCGCTCACGGTGGATGCGGACGCCGATGCGGTCAGCCCACCGGGGGCCTCCACAGCCATGCTCCTGGCGCACCTGCAGCGGCGGCGCGAAGCCATGCGCGCAGAGGGCGCCCCGGCCTCGCCGCCGTCCAGGGCTGGCACACGCACCTGCACGGTGACCGAGGGCAAGCACGCACGCCTCAGCTGCTACGTGACGGGTGAGCCCAAGCCGGAGACGGTGTGGAAGAAGGATGGGCAGCTGGTGGCCGAGGGCCGGCGACACGTGGTGTACGAGGATGCCCAGGAGAACTTTGTGCTCAAGATCCTCTTCTGCAAGCAGTCAGACTGTGGCCTCTACACCTGCACGGCGTCCAACCTCGTGGGCCAGACCTACAGCTCCGTGCTGGTCGTCGTTCGAGGTGAGCTCCTGGTGGCGGGCCCACGGTCCCAGCGCGCAGTGAGCACAGGCAGGGGCCCCTCCCCAGGCCTTCCATCCTTTTCTTCTAACGGCCGCTGCCGCTGCCATCTCCCCGCCCTGTGTCTGTCTGGCAGAGAAATCTGTAGTTATGGGTCTTGGCAGCAGTTACTTTTCTGGGTCCACAAAATGGGGGTGATATGGGATGACCCTCAGTCTGTTCCATTGTCTGTGAGAGTAACACGAGTATAGAGTAAAGCACTTTGTCACCAAAACCACTTACCCCTGGGAGGCAAGGTGCCCAATGGCTGAGCCTGCCCTGTCCAGGCTGAGGGTGACCCAGGCTCTCCACCCCTCCTACAGGATGCTAAGGGGGTCTCCCTGGCAGAGATGGAAGGAGAGCAGGAGCAGGGAGAAACCCCATACTGTTGGAGGCCTCAAGCTGGGGCTGCATCAGGCTGCAGCCTGAAGGTTGTTCTGGGTCAGTTTGCAGGCTCCTGTCCAGGTCTGAGGCTCATCCAGGGCACCTGGGCAAGTGTAGGCAACACCACCAGAATTTCCTGGGGTGCCAGGAAATTGCTGTGGTTGGAGTCCCACTTCCACTTTTTACCAGCTGTAGGATCTCCAAAAGGGCCTTTCAGCCTCTGTGTGGGTCCCTCAGCATCTTCATTTTTGCAGGGAAGTGCGCTCATGCAGTTGAGTGATTTCATGATTCCGCAGGCGGGTACAGGTCCAGCGGCCTCACCCCTGTGAGCCTACCCCATCCTGCCCATTAAGGGCCTGCTCAGTGGGGCTGCTTGCTGTGGCTTCACGGGCCTCATTTCTCTCTTTCTCTTCCAGAGTTCTCCTTATATTTGGGAGAGGGGGCTCTTAAATTCTGTTTCCCATCCCGTGTCCTCCCTCTTTTGCTACACCCTTAGCTCCCTCTGTTCCCCTCCCTGCAGCTCCTCTGCCTTCTCTCCCACCCACCTGCTGCCCCCGGAGCCCCTCCAACCCCTGTCCTGGCTCCCTGCCCCCACCCCAGTCTTACACCTCCCTTACCCTGCCCACCTCCTTCCCTGTCACCCACCTCCCAGTCCCTCCCCACTTCCCCGTCCCCTCACTCTTCATCGCCTCTCCGGTCTGCCCCCTCCCCTCTCCTGGCCCCACTCACCTGTGCTCTTTTCCCGCAGAGCCCTCTGTTCCCTTCAAGAAGCGGCTGCAGGACTTGGAGGTGCCAGAGAAAGGTTCGGCCACGTTCCGGTGTGAGGTGCCGCTGCCAGCCACGGAGTCCGCGTGGTACAAGGAGGAGACGCGGCTGTGGGCCAGCGCCAAGTACCGCATCGAGGAGGCAGGCACCGAGCGCCGGCTGACCGTGCTCAACGTCTCCTCTGATGACGATGCTGTGTACATCTGTGAGACCGCAGAGGGCAGTCGCACGGTGGCCGAGCTGGCGGTGCAAGGTGGGCGGGCAGGGCCCCAAGAGACTGGACGGGCAGGGCTCGGGGTCCAGGCCTCACAGGAGCTGGGCGGTGGCTAGGTACTGGGCAGATGGGCAGGCAGGGTCGGGGTTGGGGACGGTGGGCGGGTCAGGGAGGGGTGAGCAGGGCGGGCACTCTGGGACAGGGGCAGGAAAGAGGTGGGATCAGGGCATGCTGGCAGGGATCTAGTCTGACCAGCTCCAACCCCCTCCCACCCCCAACCCTGGCTCCGCCCACCTCAGGCAACCTCCTCCGAAGGCTCCCAAGGAAGACAGCTGTGCGAGTGGGAGACACAGCCATGTTCTGTGTGCAGCTGGCCAAGCCAGAGGGCCCTGTCTCCTGGCTGCGGAACCAGAAAGAGATGGTGGCCGGGGGCCGAGTGGCCATCACTGCCGAAGGCACGTGCCACACGCTGATCATCTCCCAGTGCAGCTTGGAGGATATGGGTGAGGTGGCCTTTGTGGCTGGGGACTGCCGGACATCCACCCAGTTCTGTGTGTCAGGTAAGGGCCTAGGGAGTACCTGTCAGATGGAGGGAGCTGCTTATCTGCCCTCAGTCCCCTGGGCCCTGCTCTGTGTTTTAGCCTGCTGGGGGGAGCGCCATGAGGGGCAGGGGCCACCTAGGTTATAGCTCTGGTTCCCTGGGGCCCATGGTTCATTTGATGCCCTCTCTTAGGTATCTGCAAAGTGGGAGTCCTGGTGGCCCCCCCACCCCAAGAATCAAATTAGAAGGTGCAGGTTGTTCTAGAAGCCCAGTGGGTAGGGGTTGAGTGCGTCCTCTTTCTGTGGCCTTTGGTGTTGCGATTGGCCCCGACAGGGTCAGCCTTTTGCCGGGGCCAGGGATGAGCCTCAGCATGTGGGTCTCAGCACCTTTGGAAGGGTCATTGTGTCCTGCCTCAACCAGTGTCCAACCCAAGACCCCAGTGAGCAGATGGGGTCAAGGCTGAGAACTGGAAAGAATTCATTTCCAGGACACGTGGACAGTTCATGGTGGCCCTGGGCTGAGTGTGGCCCCTGAGGACTGGGTAAACTTTCCACTGCAAGCAGAGAAATGGCCACAGAGTCAGGACTGGGGCCATGGGCTCACAGCTTCCTCTTGGGTTGGTGGTCCCCTTGGGCTGTGGCCATTCCAGATCATCAGAGAAGTGCTCCCTGGGAGGGCTGGGACTTCTGTGACAATCCCACTCCCCCATCATGGTCTTGGACCTAGGGCTTGGGGAAGGGGCTGCCAGCTGGTGACATGGGCCTGTGCTCTGCCCAGCTCCCAGGAGACCACCCCTACATGCTCCTGAGGGTCCTGTGGTGAAGGCCAAGACAGAGAGCTCCGTGACCCTCAGCTGGTCCCCGCCACCCCACGGCGACCGCCCTGTGGCCATCGATGGCTACCTGGTGGAGAAGAAGAGACTGGGCACCTATACCTGGAGCCGGTGCCACAAAGACGAGTGCGTGGCCACACCTGAGCTGACTGTGGCTGGTGTGGCTGAGGAGGGGGAGTTCCAGTTCCGGGTGTCAGCTGTGAACACCTTTGGCCAGAGCCCCTACCTTGAGTTCCCGGGGACTATACACCTGGGTAAGTCTGGAAGGTTGTGTTCTCCATGGTGTCCTGGTAACCATCTGTGGGGCCGTCTGCTCCTGAATCACCCAGACCCAGAGTGTAGCCCAGCCTTGGAGAGGCCTGAGTGACTCATGGGTCCTCTTTATGGCAGAGGGGAGGGACCAGGGTCCTGATGTTATTGGAGACTCCTCTGTGGGAAGGACCCCGAGACAGGACTTGAGCTCCCAGGAACCTGTCTGTACCCACCAGCCCCAAGACGCTGGGCTGGGCAGCTGCCCCACCCTACCGGGTTTGTGGGATCCGAAGGGGATCTCGGATGGCTCTGACTTGTCCCCTCTCTATCCTGGGTCTGACTTTCGCTTGTGGTCTCTGTGCGCTTGTCCAGTGGACTTCCTGGAGGAGGGGTCATTTGGGCCCAGGTATTGGAGGAGAAGGGGGCAGTGGCCCAGCTCCTTCCTGAAGCCCCCATTTCACAGCCCCCCAGCTGGCTGTGAAAACACCTCTGAAGGCAGTGGAGGCAGTGGAAGGAGGTGAGGTGACCTTCTCCGTGGACCTCACTACGGCCTCGGCAGGCGAGTGGTTCCTGGATGGGAAGGCCCTGAGGGCCAGCAGCGTGTACGTGATACACTGTGCCGGCACCCGGCACACTCTCACCATCCGCTCGGTGCCTGTCAGCCTGCACGGCGCTGAGCTCAAGTTCGTGGCTAACGGCATCGAGAGCAGCATCCGCATGGAGGTCCGAGGTAGGGCCACCCCTTCTTGTGACCCCGAGGCGCCTCTGAGCCCCGTTTCCTCCAGGGGGTGGGAGTGGGATAGGAGACCCCCAGCTCTCAGGGCTCCTGGGGGAGCTGCTGCTGCTCCCAGGGCAGGTGGGCTGCTGGCTGGAATGGGGCCAGGCCATGAGGTGCGCAAGGCCACCAGCTGTGAGTGGGGGAGGGACTATGGAGCCCCGAGGGCACAGAGCCTCCCTCTCTGTCTGATTGTCCCCCTTCCCTCTCCTTTCTCCCCTCCTTTTGTTGATTCCTTCTACTCCGCTTCTGGTCCTGTTTCTTCGTCTTGCCTCTCTGACTCCCCTCCACCATATCTGGCTCTTCCTACTCTGTCCACTCTGCCTCTCTCCACTCCCTTCTGTCCACTTCCCTCTCTGTCCTCTCCCCCTCTGTCTACACCTTCTCTGTCCACATCCCTTCTGTCTCATTCCCCACCCCCCATCTATGCCCCGTTGTCCACACCCTCCTCTGTGCACACCCCTTTTATCCACACCTCCTCTGTCCCCTCCCTTCTGTCCATGCTCCCTCTGTCCTGTTTTCCCTCTGTCCACACCTCTCCATCCTCACCCCCTTTGTCTGCTCCTTCATCCCACTCTCCTGCCTCCTCCCCCTCCCTCCTCTGACCACTTTCCTTCTGTCCCGTTTCCTCTCCATCCACACCCGCTTTGTCCACCTGTCTGTGGCTGCCAACAGCCCCGGGGCTGACGACCAAGCGTCCAGCAGCGGCGGCAGCAGCAGCAAGGGAGGTGCTGGCCCGGCTGCACGAGGAGGCCCAGCTCCTGGCCGAGCTGTCGGACCAGGCTGCAGCTGTGACATGGCTCAAAGACGGACACACGCTGCCCCCAGGCCCCAAGTACGAGGTGCAGGCATCAGCCGGCCGGCGCGCACTGCTGGTGCGGGATGTGAAGCGAGAAGACGCGGGCCTGTATGAGTGTGTCAGCCACGGGAGCCGCATTGCCTACCAGCTGTTGGTGCAAGGTGACACTGGGACATGTGTGTGTATCCGTGTCCCTTCTGGGCCGCCACCATGGCCAGGGCCACACATTCTGTCCCCCAGCTCCAGGGGGTCTGGGGGTTCTGAGCAGCAGGAGCTGCTATTCTCTGTCCCTGTGGGAAAGGTGGGGGAGCAAGCTGGCTCAGGTAGCCCCCAGGGAGCTGGGGGACCGGGGGCTATGCTGACCTCATGGAGGGGGTTGGGGATAAAGCAGCTCTGCCAGCCCCATGAAGAGGATGGGGAGTCAGATAGGTCTAGGTGACCCTGAGGGGAAGGTAGGGGTGTGTGGGGGGAGCTCAGCCCACCTTGTGGAGACAGTTGGGGAATGGGGTGGAGGCAGGTGACCCTACTGGGAAGGCAGGGGACTGAGTAACTCCACCGGCCGACCTCGTGAGGAGGCTAGGGAGTCAGGGCAGGCTCAGGTGAGCCCCAGGAACCAGGGACCCCCACCAACCCCACTGGGGGGGCCCCTGCTCAGTAGCAGGGGAGCTGCCTGGTGGGTGGCAGTTGGGTGGCTGGAAATCAGCAGCTGAGGCTGGCCGCGTCCCTGAAGGGGCCTTGGTCTGGGCGAGGGCCCGGTGTCTCGCATGATCCTGAGGCCCCCAGCACCTTCATCTGCTAGCCGCGTGGGCATGTGCACGATCAGGACCCGGCCCCCTGACCTGCCCATGTGCCCTTGTAGGCCTCACACCTTTTCTGCACAAGGACACGGCTGGTGGCTGTGTGGACGCTGTGGCTGGGGGCCCAGCCTGCTTTGAATGCGAGACTTCAGAGGCCCACACGCGTGTGCACTGGTACAAGGACGGCGTAGAGCTCAGCAAAGCCAGCCAGCGCTTCTCTCAGGAAGATGAGGGTACGCGGCACCGACTGGTGGCTGCTTCTGTCACTGCGCGGGATGAGGGCACCTACTCCTGCCGAGTGGGAGAGGACTCTGTGGACTTCCGGCTGCGTGTCTGCGGTGAGTGCACCTCCTCCCAGGCTTGTGAGGTGGGGAGCAGGTCTGGCTGCATCCAGCTGTCCAGCATTTGCAAGGCCAAACTGTCTCTCCCTTCATTTCCTCTTGGAATACTTGGGGGTGGGGGCAGTTGCTTCTAGATTTGGGTGAAGAAATTACCCACAAAACTAACATACATATGGGTGGAAAATGTGGGTCTGGAAAATAAAAGATAAGAAGGAAATTTGAAGCCCTTGTCGTCTTTAAAGATGAGATAAGGTGGCGCAAACCCAAAAAGTGCTGAAAGTGTCCTTAGAAAGTTAGATTTGGATCTGGGTGAATCTGAGGCCCTGGTTCTTTCTAGAAGCCTTGGGTTTTCTTGGCAGATTCACAAAGTCTTACAAGAAAGACTCTGCCATGCCCCCCCCCCCCCCACGCCGCCCTCTGTCTGAGCCCAGGCTCTGGGGCTCGGCTGCCCACCACGGAGCTCTGAGGCTGCTTCCTACCACACCCAGGAGGGGTTGGGGCATCTGGCCCACCAGTGCCCATGGAAGGTTCCCTGTGCAGCACCTGGTCACAGAGGATCCCTGTGGTGGGGACCCAAGGCTGCCAGGGGTCTAGAGCTTAGGTCTGCTGTGGCTCCAGGACTCAGGGAACCTCATCTTGCCAGGGCTTCTGATCATATATCCCTCCCTGCCTGTCCCCAGAGCCCTCGGCGGTGTTTGCCAAGGAGCAGCCGGTGCGCAGTGAAGTGCAGGCCGTGGCGGGGGCCAGTGCCACGCTGAGCTGCGAGGTGGCCCAGGCCCAGACGGAGGTGACATGGTACAAGAACGACAAGAAGCTGAGCTCCAGCTCCAAAGTGCGTGTGGAGGCCACGGGCTGTGGGCGGAGGCTGGTGGTGCAGCAGGCGGGCAAGGCGGACGCCGGGGAGTACAGCTGCGAGGCTGGGGGCCAGAAGGTCTCCTTCCACCTGGACGTCACAGGTCAGTTGATGAAGCAGACGTTGGAGCATTTCACAGGAACAGGCCCGGAGGAACCATATCAGTGTGGGGGACGGCAGCAGACTCATTGGCCCGTATCAGGCAGTCACACAAATAGCTCCAGACCTCAGTAGCCCAGGGGAATAATCCACGGGCAGGAATTTAAGCAGTGCTCAGCACGCGTGGCTCATCTCTGCTCCACGCGATGGTGGCCGGGACGGGAGGCTCCAGCCTGGCCTCAGATGTCCTAGTCAGGGGGCTGGCAAGGATGGCAGGCCAGGATGGCAGGCCTCTCTCTTCTGGAGCTCTCTCTTCTTGGCTGGGCTCATTCCTATGTCTGGGACCGTGTTGTCCTCTGCTCTGGGGCCATGCTCTCCAGGTACATTGCATTCTCAGGGCCTCTTCCTCCATGTGGATCACCTGAGCTCCTTCATGTGGTGGCTGGGTTCCATTCAGGGAACAGTAAATGCTTCAGGGTTTGTTAAGGTTTGCTTTCACCAGTCCCAGAATGTTCCGTGTTCTATCGCGCAGAGCCAGGCATAAGGCAGACCTTGTTCCCGGGGGGTGGAGAGGTAGACCCCGCTGTTGACGAGGGGTCCTTTGGCTCACTGAGGACAATTTCTAAAAGTCCATCACAGGGACACAGGCTCTGTCTGCCTACGTCTCTGCTGTCCTGAGAATGAGATGAAGATCTCTCTAATGTTTATTGCCTCATGTCACAAGATGGCTTCCACAGCGTCAGCCATCACGTTCAAGGTGGGAAGAACACGCAAAGATCGTGTGTATGCTTGTTTTTTTTTTTCTTTTTTCACTGCTGTACAGCAAATTATCACAAACACAGTGGCTTAAAACAACACTCGTCTATTAGTTCATAGTTCTGTAGGTCAAAATTCAGGATGTGGTGTGGCTGGATTCTCTTATCAGGGTCTCAAGGGCTGTAATCCATGTGCCATCTGGCTGAGTTCTCTCGGAGTCATCTTCCAAGCTCATCCAAACTGCTAGCTGAATTGATTTCCTTGTGGTTCTGGGTCTAAGGCTGTCTCCTGGCTGGCTGGCAGTCAGAGGCTGCTCTCATGTCCTTTTCCACTCAGCCCCTCATGTCCATTCACTCTCATGTTTCGACTCTCTTTGGCCAGAAAGAGCCCCCTTGCTTTGAAGGTCTCATATGATTAGGCCAGGCCCACCCAGGATAATCTTGTTAATGAACTCATAGTCAACTGATCTGGGACCTAAATTCCTTCTGCAGAATCCCTTCACAGCAGTGCCCGGATTAGTGTTTGTGACATAGCCTGGAGAAGGTGCATGCACACCATGGGGCGGGGATCTTGGGAGCAGTCCTACCCAGCTCAGGATGTCACCAGCTCTTTCTTCTATTCAGAGAGCAGATTTCCCCTTATGCCTCTCAGTGTTGTGTGGGTCCAGTGGCACCTTGCTGCAGACAGCCTGGAAAAGTGAGTCCCTAACCGTCCGACCTCAGCAGTGGGACATTGAGGATGGCATTAGTGGGCCTGTGGTGGTGTGGCTGTCATGGCTCTGCTGAGGGACTTGTGACACTGGCCCATACTCACACCCAGGGTGGCTACACCCTGATTTTGGACACCCAGTTTGAGGCGGGCTGTGGAGGGATCTGTGTGGACCTCTTAGCAGCCAGGTGACCTTAGGCAAGTTGTCAATGTCATGTCTTCCTGAAATTCACATCTACCTGGAAACTCAGCA
Organism: Camelus dromedarius; assembly: GCF_036321535.1. Taxonomy (NCBI): domain Eukaryota; kingdom Metazoa; phylum Chordata; class Mammalia; order Artiodactyla; family Camelidae; genus Camelus; species Camelus dromedarius. The sequence goes on from NC_087438.1 coordinate 115,837,838, forward strand.
ACATGGCCTTAACTGGAAATGGGGTCTTTGCAGATGACATCGTGGTAAGGATCTCAAGATGAGATGACCCTGGATTAGGGTAGGCTTTGAGAGAAAGGAGAGGGAGATTTGAGACACAGACGTGAGGAGACAGCCATGTGGTGACAGAGGCAGAGACAGGGGTGGTGCAGTCACAGCCCAGGGATGCCTGGAGCCACCAGGAGCTGGAAGATGCAGGAAGGATCTGCCCTCACAGCCTCCAGAGGAAGCTCACGCCTTGATCTCAGACTTCTTGTGTCCAGAACAGGGAGAGCAAAAATTCATGTTGTCTAAGCCCCCTGTCTGTGGTCATTTGTTATGGCCACCCCAGGACCTCATACAGTTGCCCCCCACCCCAGTTTCTTCATCTGTGCAGTGGGGCAGTAACAGAGCTGCTAATTCTGTGCTGAGGACTCTGTCCCCAAACCCATCCCCACCCCTCCAGGAGTGGCATGGGCTGTCTCCCCTCAAGGTACTGTAAATTATGGCCACTGGGCTGAGATTCTGGGGGCAAGGTAGGTCAAGGGAAGAGGGAAGAGCTTGATTGGTGAACAGAGGCCCAGACATCAGAGCCCTGGCATCAGGTACTGGAGGAAGAATCCAAGTGTGTCAGACAGGGTGGCGCTTCACTGAGTGTGCGTCGGGGTCTCCAGGAAGCTCTGGATGGCGGTGTGAGAAGGGAGGGGCAGGTGCTCGGCCCCTGGTCCTGCTGAGTGGCGTGTGCTCTGGCACCTGAGCCCTGATGCTCAGAGAAGCCACATCGTCTTGTGCAACCTCAGTTTCTCATCTGTATAGTGGGCATAGTGAGGTCCACTCATTTGAAGGCTGTCCAGGGAGTTTGACTGAGCTGGCACTTGTCAAGGGCTGCACACAGCACCCAGCCACCATGCTCCGTCTGTGCTGCCTGCCCCAAATTCTTCCTTGGGAACACACTGCTCTAAACAGGGGACACATGCTTGTGTGTTCATAGGCTCACGCAGCTGTATCCACAGTTGTGCACTTGAATGACAGGCAGTGAAGCCATTCTGCATGGGGCTGTGTGGTTCTGTGTGGCACGAGCAGGAGCCCTTCAGGCTGCCAGGGTTTCATCCCAAACTGGCGGTCTTTGCATGAGATTTTTCTTTAAATTGGGTCCTTAAAAACTTTTGTAATGCCCATCTAAGTCCCCCTTAGCCGCGGCATCTGTGTAGTTTGTATTTAAGAGGCTAATTTTGCCTTCTTCTGATGTACATTCAAATGGATACACAATTGTTGAGATAAACACTGTTCACTCTCATTCCACTGGGGCCCTGTCACCCATTCTGGAGACTTGGACCAATGTCTGTGGCCCAAGTGAGGAGGAGTTGGGAAGCAGGGTTCCTTGGTGACAAAGGAAAGTCCAAACTACTAGTTTCTAATGAATGAGTTTGACATATTATAGTTATGTGCAGGGCTTCTCATGTGCCATTAATCCATTAATTCTACCTCCTGCCTTTTTTTTTTTTTTGTCGTAAAGAATTTTTACTTATAAGGGTGAGGCTATAGCTCAATGGTAGAATGTATGCTTAGCATCCATGAGGTTCTGGGTTCAATCCCCAGTACTGCCACTTAAAAATAAATAAATAAATAAATAAACCTAGTTTACCCCTCGCACCCCCCCAACCAAAAATAATCTTTAAAAAAAAAAGAATTTTTACTTTTAAACATGCAACTGGTTTTGCTCCACTTACTTGCCTTAGGGAGGCCTTTTATAAGACAGAAGTATCAGAAGATTTGGGAATTTCATTATTTCAGCCTCATCCTGCACTTAAATTTTAAAAAAGGAAACCTGTAAAAGCTGATTTAAAACTAGGCTGTGCGACGAATCAGCTTGTGAAGGTTGGTTGACTCACCTCTCTAAGCCTCCTTGCAGTAAGCAGAGCGCGGAGCCCTCGCGCCACGGGGAGCTCGGCCTCCTGAGGTCGAATGCAGTCCCGAACTGTCCTGGGTGAAGCGTTATTCTGCATCTGTTGATGGAATCATGGGGTTTCTACTTTAGACTATGAATATAGAGGATTACACTGATTGATTTTTTAAAACTGAGTAATTCACATCATAAAATTCATCCTTTTACAGTGTACAATTTCGTGGGTTTTAGTATATTCACAGGTTGTGCAAACACACCACAGTCTAATGCTAGAACATATTCATGACTCCCAAAAAGCAACCCTGATCCCACTATTCGTCGCATCCATCTTGCCTTTCCCATCCTTGGCAACCTCTAATCCACTTTCTGTCTCTGTGGATTTGACTCTTCTGAACATTTCCTTTCAATGGAATCATATGAGATGTGGTCATTTGTATCTGCTTTTTTCACTGAGCATAATGTTTACAAGGTTCATCCATGCCATAGCAGGTGTTAATAATTCTTTCCTTTTCATGGCCAAGTAATATTCCTTTGTGTGCACATATCGCTTTTTGTCTATCCATTCATCAGATAATGGACAAACGTTTCCACTTTTTGACTGTTGTGAAAGTGCTACTATGAATATTCTTATATAAGCTTTTGTGTGAACATATATTTTCAGTTCTCTTGGAATTGCTGAGTCATATAATAATTTTGTGTTTAACTTCCTGAGGGGCTTTCCAGAGTGGCTGCACCATTTTGCATTTCCAACAGCAATGTTTGAAGGTTCGATTTTTTCCACATCCTTACCAACACTTGTTATTTTTGGTTTATTTATTTGATTACAGCCGTCCTGGTGGATATGAGGTGGTATCTGATTGGTTTGATTTGTATTTCTCTTATGACCAATTGTGCTGAACATTTTTTCATGTGCATTTGACCATTTGTATATCTTCTTTGGAGAAATGTCTATCTAAATCCTTTGCCTATTTTTAATTGTTATTTATCTTTTAATTATCAAATTGTAAGAGTTCTTCATATATTCTGAATACTACAGCCTTATCAGATATATGATTTGCTAATGTTTTCTCCCTTTCACTTCCTTAATTGTATCCTTTGATGCTCAGAAATTTTTAAATTGTGATGAAGACCAGTTTATCCCCTTTGGTTGCTTGTGTGTTAGGTGTCACATCTAAGAGACCATTGCCTAATCCAAGGTCAAATAGATTGACATCTATGTTTTCTCCTAAGAGTTTTTTAAGTTTTAGCTCTTATATTTAGGTATTTGATTCATTTTTGTGTTGATTTTTATGTATGATGTGAGGTAGGGGTCCAGCTTCATCCTTTACATATGGATATCCAGTTGTCCTAGCACCATTTGTTGAAAAGAATTTTTCACCATTGAATTTTCTTGGCATCCTTGTTGAAAATCAATTAACCATTGATTAAGAACTTATTTCTGGATTCTTAATTTTATTCCATTGACATATATGTCTACCTGTCTATCCTTGTGTCAGTACCACACAGTCTTGATTACTGAAGCTTTGTGGAGCTTTGTGGTATGTTTTGAAATTGGGAAGTGTGAATCTTTTAACTTTTTTTTCAACATTGATTTGGCTACTTGAGGTCCCCTGCATTTCCACAATGATTTTAGGATCATCTTTTCAAATTTTGCAAAAAAAAAAAAAAAAAAAAAAAGGCAGCTGGCATTTCTATGGGCTTTGCATTGAATGTGTAGATCAATTTGAAGAGTATTGCCATCTTAACAATATTAGTCTTCTAATCCACAAATATGAGATGACTTTCTATTTGTTTTAGTCTTTTAAATTTCTTTTAATGATGTTTTATAGTTTTCAGTGTACAGTACTTGTGCTTATTTCATTAAGTTTGTTGCTGAGTATTTTATTCTTTTTGGGGGGAGGTGGAGATAATTAGGTTTATTTATTTGTTTAATTAATTAATTATTAGTTTTTAGATTTTATTTTATTGAGTTATAGTCAGTTTACAATGTTGTATCAATTTCCAGTGTAGAGCACAATTTTTCAGTTATACAGGAATATACATATATTCATTGTCACATTATTTTTCACTGTGAGCTACCACAAGATCTTGTATATATTTCCCTGTGCTATACAGTATAGTCTTGTTTATCTATTCTGCATATGCCTGTCAGTATCTACAAATTTCAAACTCCCAGTCTGTCCCTTCCCACCCTCCTCCCCTCTGGCAACAAGTTTATATTCTATATCTACGAGTCACTCTGGTATTCTTTATATTTTCCAACTCTTTGCTAAAAACTTCACTCTGGGCATCTACCCTCCTCTTGAGGTCTCTGAACATCTTTGACATCATTACTTTAAACTCTTTCTCAGATAAATTGCCTATCTCTTCATCATTTATTTCTTCTTTTGGAATTTTATCTTATGCCTTGGCCTGGGAGATATTCCTCTGCCGCTTCATATTGTTTATCTTCCTGTTTGTATTTTTAGGTAGCTTAGCTGTATTTCTCGACCTTGGAAAGATGGCCCTCTATGGGAGACGTCATATGCATCCCAGCAGTACACTCTTGTCTTGTCACCCAAGGGCCAGGGTCCATCTGGTCCAAATATAGATTCTGGACTGTTTTTGTGGATTCCTTCCACAGGCTTTGGGATTGTTGTTTTGTTATTTCTGGTATTTGCCCCTGGTGGATGAGGCTGGACTAGAGGCTTATGCAGATTTCCTGGCAGGAGGAACTAGTGCCTGCCCACTGTTGGGTGAGGCTTGGTCCTGGACTTCGGCAGGAGGAGGGGTGGGGTAGGGGAAGGCTCTGTCTAGAGGCCTTTGTGGCTCAGGAAGTCTGCTGATGGGTGGGGCTGTGTTCCCACCCTGTATGTTGTTCAGCCTGAGGCTACCCAGTCTTTAAGCCAGGCTGTTGGGTGGGGCTGGGTCTTGGTGCTAATGATCAAATCAAGATGTCAGCCTCCAGGAAAGCTCATGTAGGTGAACACTCCTGGAATGTCCACCACAGCTTTTGTGTCCCCTGGGTGAGCTGCAGCCATTCCCTGTCTCCCCAGGAGACCCTCCAAAACCAGCAGGCAGGCCTGGCCCAGGTTCCTATGAAATCACTGCCTCTGCTTTTGGACTCAAGATTCTATGTATGCTTCCCAAGAGAGTGAAGTTCTGTTTCCCCTAGTCCCATGGGGCTCCTGGAGTTAAGCCCCACTGGCCTTCAAAACCAGATGTCCTGGGATCTCCTCCTCCGAAAGCCAGAACCCCGGGCTGGGGAGCCTGACGTGGGGCTTAGAACTCTCACTCCTGTGGGAGGGCCTCTCTGATTTAATTATTCTTCAGCTTATGGACTGCCCACCTGGTGGGGTATGGTGCCCAATTATATCACGAGCACGCCCCTCCTACCATCCTGCTGTGGTTCTCTCTTTATGTTTCCAGTTGAAAGTGATCTTCTTTGCTAAGTTCCCGTCTTTTTTTCAATGGTTGTCTGGCAGTCAGTTGTGGTTTCGTTGTAGTTGTGAGGAGAGGTGAGCTCGTGGTCCTACCACTCCACCATCTTGACGGGAAATCTACCTACACATATTTGAAGTGAGTTTCCTGTGGACATCGTAAAGTTGAGTCATTTTTACCCATCTTATAATCAGCGTGTTTCGACTGCATTACTTATTAATGAAATAATTGATTTGTTTGAATTCTGGTCTACCGTTTTATTATTTATTTCTGTTTTTTCTCCCTTTTGTTTCTCTTTCACCTTTCCTGCCTTTTTTGGGTTATTCATGATGTTTTTAGTATTCCATTTTAATTTATCTATTCTGAATTTGTATGTATTATTGTGTCTTCACCCTAGGAATTGCACTAAACATACTCAACTCCTCAGCATTTTCTTAGAATCAATATTTTGCTACTTCAGTTGAGATGTAGAACTCACATAGGTCCTTTTGTCTTCCTTCCTTTATGTTGTTTGTTATCTTCTTTATTATCTCCACGTGCATTGAAAACCTCATCAGACAATGTGATGGTTCTTGCTTTTAACTATGAAACATATTTTAAAGAATTCAAGAGGAGAGGTATAGTCTGTTTTATTTACCCAGTGTATTAGTCAGCTCAGGCTGCCATAACAAAATGCCACTAACTGTGTGGCTTGAACAACAGAAATTTATTTTGTTGCAATTCTGGAAGCTGAAGTCAAAGATCAAAGTTTCAGCATGGTCCGTTTCTTGTGAGGGCTCTCTTCTTGGCTTGTAGATGACTGTATCCTCACATCGCCTTTCCTCTGTGGGCAGAATGTAGCAAAGTCAGGGTAAGTTAATAATCGAACTGGCAAGGAAAAAAAGGGAAATTTCCAGGTGCTGGAAGTTAAGTTGGAATGGAAGACAAGCAGTGAGTGATGAGTTGGTGCTCAGATGCTGCGGTGGGGTTTTTGGTTCCAGGTACCTGCATTTGACTTGCAAATAAACAGTGGGAGCTTTGGTTCAAGAGAGCTGAGGAAGTGGAACTGATACCCCTATAGAAATCTGGGAACCTTGTTGACCCACATCGTTAAGGAAGAGATGGACCAGAAAAGCAATCTCTCTATGACCCAGGGAGGCTACAAGGTGCTTGTCTACCTCCCTTAGCTTGGGAGGGAAAAGAAATGGAAAACTGTTTTTCACTCTGGATTGGAGTTTGAATTTATAATATTGAGATCCCAGACTGAGAAGTTAACCTACAAACGGGGTTCCAGGCCAGTGATACTCCTGGAGTAAGACACTCAGGAGGGGTATAGCTACCACCCAGGCCATACTTAGTTACCATCAATTAAATAAACCCTGCCAAAGATGCTTTAACAATAAAAATCTAAGCACCAGGGGAACAATTCAATATAAATGAGAGTTGGAAGTTACAAATAAGAGCAAGATTAGACCAGGAACTTCAGATGATAGAACAACAATCTGAAAGAATATTTGAAATTGTCTGCTTAAAATGACTAAAGAGATAAATGGAAGATTTGAAAACATAAGAAAAAGTGAAATATTAGGAAAGAGAACAGGCAGATTTAAAGAAACAAATGAAATTTCATGAGGTTTCTTCTGTATAGTGTGGGGAACTTTGTTCAATATCTTGTAATAACCTTTAATGAAAAAGAATTTGAAAACAAATATATGTATGTATATGCATGACTGGGACATTGTGCTGTACACCAGAAATTGACACATTGTAACAGACTGTACTTCAATTAAAAAAAAAAGAGAAATTTCATGAGTGGGAAACACAACATTTGTAGTGAAAGAAATCATATGGAGAAGTTTTAGAAATGGTTAAAGAAATGAATCCTAAACTTCAAGATTCACAAGAAATAATGGAAAATGTAAAGAAAACAAATTCACAGCTAAACACATAATAGGAAATTGCAGAAAGCCAAAAGCCAAAAGAAGATCTTAAAAACCTTAAAAACAGAAACAACAACAACAAAAAGATTTATGGGATGACAGTTATCTTTCCTACAGATTTATCAACAGCAATAAAGAGCAGAGAAAGGATGGCATAATTTCCAAATCACTGAGGGAAAATAATTGTCTACCTAGAATTCTATATCCAGCTAAACTATCATTCAAAAGTCAAGGTGAAATAAAGACATTTTCAGAAAGTAAATGGAGTGAATGTGCTATTCAGAAAATCTTGCTGAAAGAATTACCAGTGGATATACTTCATAAAGAAGAAAATCTAGTCTAGAGTAACAGAATGGCTCCTAGAGTAATGTGATGTGAAACAAATGAGGTAAGTTAATAATAAACAGCATCTGATCCCAAGGCCAAGGTTTTGGTAATACCAATGGTGACTGGCCGGCTAGAAGTTGTAGACTGCGATAGCATATTAGTGTTCCTGTGGCTCAGGGTTATTGCCTGTTCTTGGTGACATCACGTAAGAAATTCTCCCTGAAAATACCTATGCTTTGATGTGTCAGCCACAAATTATAGCTCCCTTTGTTGGGATAAGTATGAGGTCATAGCTGATACATAGATGCCAGATCTTGAATTGTAACATATGCCAACCTAAAAATTCTTGAACTAGGAGGACTCACCTGTTCCCTGTGTTGTGCATTTTCTGAGTGTGAAGTTCTCTGTGTTGAGAGGGCTCGGAAAAGGGCAGACTTGTGGCCAAGGCATCATGGTTTTGAGATCCAGAAGGACTCTCCTTCCCCAATTATAGAAACTTGAATGTCCCTATGTGTTCCTTCCTGAGCCCATGTTGGTGTTTGCCAAGGAGCATCTAACATGTAAGGAAGTACAGGCTCAGGTGGGGGCCAGTGCCATGCTGAGCTTTGAGGTGGCCCAGGCCCAGATAGAGATGATGAGGTTCAAGGAGGGAAGGAAACTCAGTTCAAGCTTGAAAGTGTGTATGGAGGCCAAGGGCTGCGCCCAGAGGCTGGTGGTGCAGCAGGTGGGCAAGGTGGATGCTAGGAAGTACAGTGGTGAGGCCAGGGACCAGAAGGTCTTCTACATGGATGTCACAGGTGGGTTACTTGAGGTCCTTCTTATGTTCCTTAAGTTAATTATTAGGGAGTTTGGGGGCTGTGGAGGTGCCACCTAGAATCCTGTTTTCTCACAAAACCTCCCAGATAGCAACTAGCAGGTATTAATTACATGCCAAGGGCCAGAGTTGATGAAGTACTTCTTGTCTTTTTACTTGTGTAAACTTCACAGCCACCTCAGGCACAGTAATTCTGATTATTCCCATTTAAGATAAAGGCACAAGGAAATTTCATAACTTGCCAAAATTCACACAGCCAGATAACTACAGGCCCAGTATTCTGGGATTATTTATTTTTCCTGTCTAAAGAACTCTCATTAGTATGTATTTTAGCAGGTCTGCTGGTGATCTAGTGTTTTTCTGCTTGTATGGAAACATACCTATTTTGCCCTAAATTCTCAAGGCTGTTTTCTCTGGGTATCAAATCATAGTTTAGCACCACCCCCACCCCATATTAAAAAAAAAATGCATTTTAAAGGGTTTATTCCATTGTCTTCTGGATTCCATATTTTTGAGGGGAACATCAACTGTCAGATTTATTATGTTCTCACAAGGATCATTTTTTCCCTTATCCTGTTGTTTTTAAGATACTGTTTTTGATTTAGATTTTCAGCAGTTCATATCAATGAAATTTGGTGTGGTTTTCTTTGTATTCATACTGGTTACAGATGCAGAGCATTTTGAGTCTGTGGATTTTTGTCTTTCCTTAACCATGGAATATAGAGTATGGTTGAGGAAAGACCATAGGAAATGGTTGAGGAATGACATAGAATATGGTTTCTCACATGTGTTTCTCTAACTCTTAATTCTTTTTCTATCTCTTTTTTAGTCTTGGATATAATCTTTCAATCTATCTTCCAATTCACTAATCTTCTGTTCTTCTTTATCTAGCGTGTCGTCAAACCCTTTTATGGTGTATTTACTTTCAGTTATTGTATTTTCCAGTTTTATAATTTTCATTTGTTCAACTTCTTATAGAGTCTGTAGATTCTAGAATCTCTAGTAAAATTTTCATATTTGATCTATTTTCTTTCTTTCACATTAAAAATATTATCATGGTTGTATCCTGATCTGATAGCTGCAAAACTGATCATCTGACACCGCCTTTTTTGAAATTTCTGTTCACATTTTTGCTTGGCATGCCAGCAAATTTTCAGTTGACTGTCGGACATAGTTAGGGAAGACTTTTGAACAGGGATGATGTTATTTTACTCCAAAAACAGGATCAGCCTTTCTTTTACTGGAGAGGGAGTGAACGACAAAGAACTTTAGTCTATTCCAGGACTGCACTGGCTCAAGGCTGCACTGCAGTTTTGTTTTGTTTTGTTTTGTTTTGTTTGTTTTTAGGGGAGAGGTAATTAGGTCTATTTAATTACTTTTTTTAACGGAGGTACTGGGGATGGAACCCAGGACCTCATGCATGCTGAGCACACACTCTACCGCTTAAGCTATACCCTCCCCCTGCACTGCAGTTTTGATCAAGGCCATCTATCTTTAGTTTGCCTCTAATCCTGGGCATAATTCTCCAAAGAATTCTGCAGAGTCTTGGGTTATAGATGTGAGTCTCTTTTCACTCAGCTCTAATCTTTGTCTCTCTGGCAATGCATGATGCTGAAAACTCTGCTCCCATTTTCAGAGGTTTTCTGCTTGGCTTCTTGGACTCCTGCCCCATGCAGCTTTGGAACTCGTCAAATGTCTTGACGGGACAGCAGCTGAGTATGGAACTCAATTCTACAAGGTCTCTTTTCCCTGGAGGCTTGGCTCCTCTAACTTTGTCTCTCTGTTCACACCAGCTGTTCACAGCGTGATCGGCTTTCCTGTTTTATAGGAGCAGTCTTATGCCCAGATTTTCATTGTCATGCCATACCCAGGAGCAGCAATGTCCTGAGGGGAAAAGCAGATGCCCACTGTGGGCCCATATCTCTGAGCAGTTCCCTGTTACCTTCCTTACTCACCGTACATGTGCCTTCAGGAGAGCCCTGGCCCTAGCTCTCATTTCCGTTAGAATGACTCCCCTCAGCTTCATCAGAGCTGCCTCCCTTTCATCACTCAGCACTTCACCTAAACATCACTCCTAAGCAAGGTTTGCTCTGACCGCCAAATCTGTCACCAGTTAGTCCCTTCCAGCATGTCACTCTGTCTTATCTCATCATAGCACTCACCATAGCATTGCATCGTGGTTGTCATTTTTTTTTAACATTTTTTTATTGATTTATAATCATTTTACAATGTTGTGTCAAATTCCAGTGTAGAGCACAATTTTTCAGTTATAGATGAACATATATATATTCACATTTTTTTCTCTATGAGCTACCATAAGATCTTGTATATATTTCCCTGTGCTATACAGTATAATCTTGTTTATCTATTCTACAATTTTGAAATCCTAGTCTATCTCTCCCCACCCCCTTCCCCCTTAGCAACCACAAGTTTATATTCTATGTCTGTAAGTCTATTTCTGTTTTGTATTTATGCTTTGTTTGTTTGTTTGTTTTTTAGATTCCACATATGAGCGATCTCATATGGTATTTTTCTTTCTCTTTCTAACTTACTTCACTTAGAATGACATTCTCCAGGAGCATCCATGTTGCTGCAAATGGCGTTATGTTGTCGGTTTTTATGGCTGAGTAGTATTCCATTGTATAAATATACCACATCTTCTTTATCCAGTCACCTGTTGATGGACATTTAGGCTGTTTCCATGTCTTGGCTATTGTAAATAGTGCTGCTATGAACATTGGGGTGCAGGTGTCATCTTGAAGTAGAGTTCCTTCTGGATATATGCCCAGGAGTGGGATTCCTGGGTCATATGGCAAGTCTATTTCTAGTCTTTTGAGGAAACTCAATACTGTTTTCCACAGTGGCTGCACCAAACTGCTTTCCCACCAGCAGTGAAGGAGGGTTCCCTTTTCTCCACACCCTCTCCAGCATTTGTAATTTGTGGATTTTTGAATGATGGCCATTCTGAGTGGTGTGAGGTGATACCTCATTGTACTTTTGATTTGCATTTCTCAGATAATTAGTGATATGGAGCACTTTTTCATGTGCCTATTGATCATTTGTATGTCTTCCTTGGAGAATTGCTTGTTTAGGTCTTCTGCCCATTTTTGGATTGGGTTGTTTATTTTTTTCTTATTGAGTTGTATGAGCTGCTTATATATTCTGGAGATCAAGCCTTTGTCAGTTTCACTTGCAAAAATTTTTTCCCATTCCATAGGTTGTCTTTTTGTTTTACTTATGGTTTCCTTTGCTGTGCAGAAGCTTGTAAGTTTCATTAGGTCCCATTTGTTTATTCTTGCTTTTATTTCTTCTAGGAGAAAATTTTTGAGATGTATGTCAGATAATGTTTTGCCTATATTTTCCTCTAGGAAGTTTATTGTATCTTGTCTTATGTTTAAGTCTTTGATCCATCTTGAGCTGATTTTTGTGTATGGTGTAAGGGAGTGTTCTAGCTTCATTGTTTTACATGCTGCTGTTCAGTTTTCCCAACACCATTTGCTGAAGAGACTGGCTTTATTCCATTGTATGTTCTCGCCTCCTTTGTTGAAGCTTAGTTGACCAAAAGTGGTTGTCACATTTATATGTTCGTTTGTCTGTTTTTCCTTAATCGAAGATAAGATCTGTGAGGACAGAGATTATGTTATTCCCATTTCCAGCTATAGGGTAGCATTCCCAGCTACCACCGTGGTGCCTGCACATAGTGGGCCTTCCATTGAAATTAGTTGCGTTAATGATTGAATGAATGAATGAATGAATGAATGACTGCATCTACAGCATGGAATCTCTGAAACCCTGTAGGTATTAATTTCACTTTAATGGGACATATACAAGTATTAAACATTGATGATACCAGCTGTTGTGAAGGATGTGGAGACCTGGGACTCTGACACACTGCTGGTGGGAGTGTAAGTTGGTACAACCACTTTGGCAAAAAGCCCAAAGCAGATGCTCCTATGTGCCAACAGTTCTTTGTGCCCTAAAAGATACATAACGGAATGCTCACAGCAACTTTGCACATCGTATCTCCATATTGGAAACAACCCAAATGAACCACAGGAGAAAAAGGAAAAATAAACTGTGGTGCTCATATGACAGAATCCTGTACATCAATACGAAAGAACAGGCTACTGCCACATGCAGCACCATGGACAGATCTTATAGACGTTGTGTTGAGTGAAAGAAAACAGACCCAGAGGGTATATAATGTATAACTCCATTCATGTGAAATCAAAGAACAAGCAAAATTAATGGATGGTGATAGAGGTCAGAACAGCGGTTACTTTTGGAGGGTGGTCAGTCGTGGATGGGGAGCTGCAAATGTTCTGTTTGTTGATATGTTTTGGTTACATGGGGACAGATAGGTACACCTAAACTTCACTGAGCTGTGTAAATGAATTATACACTTCACATGTGAATTATACCTGGAAAAATGTAGAATAGTTGTGGTGTTCATACTGAATGCCTGGCTCTAGGGTTACAAGAGTGAATAACCCTGCCTGCCCACAAGAGGTGACTGTCACATGGGAAAGACAAGAAACTAGCTGTGACAGATGCTAGAATAACCCTGGCCACCTTCCTTCAGCCTTAGGAATTGCTCTTGAGTCAGAACGTCACGAAAATGTACACCTGAGGTTATGACACAGGAGACATGTGTGTAAATACAACTCTGTACCCTACTGGGCACATGACATCGCTGGCTCCAAGGAGAAAATTTACTAAACTCTGAAACTTCGGTCTCTGTGACACCGGCTTGTACCAGTTTTGTGTCTCTGACACTGTGTGTCCCTTTCCGTGCCCAGAACCCTCACTGGTGTTTGCCAAGGAGCAGCCGGCGCGCAGTGAAGTGCAGGCCGTGGCGGGGGCCAGTGCCACGCTGAGCTGCGAGGTGGCCCAGGCCCAGACGGAGGTGACGTGGTACAAGGACGGCAAGAAGCTGAGCTCCAGCTCCAAAGTGCGTGTGGAGGCCGCGGGCCGCACCCGGAAGCTGGTGGTGCAGCAGGCGGGCAAGGCGGACGCCGGGGAGTACAGCTGCGAGGCCGGGGGCCAGAGGGTCTCCTTCCACCTCGGCGTCACAGGTCAGTTCTAGGAGGTAGTAACTTAGCCTGGTGTGGAGCTGATGGGACTGGCTTGCACCCTTGACAGACCCAGTTCTCTTTCCACTAGACTTCATCTCTCCAAGCCTTCTGTCCTCCCACCTCCCATTTTCAAACCCATGGCTGGGCCAAGAGAGGCTGAGTGAACAGGGTGGGAACAAAAGAGAGAAAGGTGTTCCTGTAAACCCCGGGAGATGTTTATACACAGTAATGCACAGTCAGAAGTTCCCAGCCTCTTCCCAGAACCTACTGGGTATTCTTTGGTGCCTGGATGTCTGGTGCTGTCTTACTTGGAGTCTGAGGTAGACCAGATGTCTTTCAGCTGCAAGTATGTGCTCCAGAGTGTACTGGCTGCTCCCAGATGCCCTCACCCAGCCACTCATGTGGGTTCACACTAGGAAGAGATGTTTGAATTTCATTAAACCAGGATAAGGGGATGTTTCTGCCACACAGTTGTATTTGGATTTACCTCAAGACTGGATTGTCAAAGTTTCAGTTCTGGACACCCTTTCCTCCTTGCACACAGACACAGAAGTTATCTGTGCACCTACACATAGCAAAATTTAGACCCATTTTTCTTGCAATGCGTGTGCAGAGTAAAGAGACCCCCGAGGATTGGCAGACAGGTGCCTGGGATTTGCACATGTGAGGTCTGGAACTCTCTTCTTAAAGCAAGTATTGTTTTCTTTTTGTCTTCTGTTAGAACATCCAATGTCAGAGCTCCTCTCGGAGTCTGGTTTATAGATTCAGACGTGTAGAGGCGTGGCAGCTTCTCCTGTGCCAGCGTGCCTTGTTAAAGACCAGTTACTGCAGTAACAGCCCCTGGCTGGTAAAGCAGTGTTTATTTCATAGCATTTCCTAATGGTCAGTGTGTGTCTGTGTCTCCCTGGCTGGTTGTAGAGAAGGATGAGAAGTAAGTGTATTTTCCTTTTGTTAGGAGAGAGAGTCCTAATACCAAATAAATGTGGGCTGTAGTCACACACTGACTTCTCGGTGCCACCACGGGGCAGTTTGGTATTGTATCTGCATTCGGTGGTTTTTAGGTGTATATAGATATTAGAAATGTATTATATATCTTTAAAAATGGTATTTTAGGAGAATATGACAAATTATTTCCTGGCAATAAATAGGAAAGGCTTGACAAATTGATCAAATTCTTAGAAAATTCTGTAAAAAGTGACACAAGAAGCATTCGACAACTCCGATTGTCCTATAACCTTTTAAGTAACTGGAACCATAATAATAAATCTTCTCATAGAGAAAGATCTAAGCCCAGTGACTCCAGTGGTGAATTATATGAAGTCCTTTGGAAAGAAAATCCGTATCCAAAGGGTTTCATCTAGAAAATAGAAAAAGGAGACACACTGTGGTTTCTTTCCTATAGCCAGCGTAACATTGATACCAATATCTGACAAAGACAGTAATAAGAATTAAAATTACAGACCAATCTATTACGGATACCGAGGCCAAAATCTGAAATAACATATTATCGAAATCAATTGAGCCATGTATCAGGAGGAACATTGACAGCACACTGTGATGAAAGTCATAGTCCAGAAATGCAAGGCTGCGTAAACACTGGGAGCATAAGCAAAGCAGTATAATGCAGTGACGTGAGCAGGTGGAAAGGAAAAACAAAGTGATTTCCTCAGCAAACGCAGAGTAAAATAGTAGGTAAAATTTAGCAGTCTCAATACAGAAGAAATGTTTAATAAAGTTAGCATCAATCACATAAAATTCTTCACAAATTATAGATAAAATCATTCTTTCTTAATTTGATAAATGATGCCGCAGACAAACCAGCTAATCGCACACGAAAAAGCGAAAGCTTGAAAGCTTTGCCTGTGAGATGGGGAAACAGACAAGCCAACTGTCACTGCTTTTCTCCCACAGTGTACAGCACAGTTCAGAGGAAGATCAAATGAAAGATATCAAAGTGTGAAAAACACAAAAGTGGAATTTGCAGATGATATGGTTTATCCAAAAAGATAAATTATGAGACTTAATATGATAGTTGAGAAAGATTACTGGGTAAAAAAAATCAGTATGAAGAAAACACTTCTGTGTTCTCATAGTAGCAACAAACATCTGGAAAATGAAATTTTAAGAGTTCCAGTAGTGTCCAAAAATCACTTTCTAATTCCAAGCCTAATAAAAAGGTGCTGAAAGGCTCTGTGGGAGGAAGTTATTAAAAAGTTTTGAGAGACAGGCAAGAAGGCCTAAATAGTTGGGTAGAAATCGTGGGGGAATCAAAAATGTTTAATACCAATTAAAATCCAAACAAATATTTGTTTGGTGGAGGTTTTGAAAAGTGACAAGCGAATTGTCAAGACCACGTACAGTCAACACACTCTTGAAGAAGACCAAAAGGTGCGTTATTTGCTGCATCAGATACCAAGACTGTTATAAAGCTACAGTGACGATTGAGTCTCGGTGTAGAGATAGATACACGGCCCGAAGGACCGGAGTAGTGGTCGCAGACACAGCCCTGCATGTAACAGATGACCACGTGTCCCTCTCACCCCCGCCTTTTTTTAAAATGTGGAATCATGCAAGCAGTGGAGGCAACGTGGTTTTAATAAATAGTACTTGGACCATTTAACCAGACAGAAGAAAGATTGGACCAGTAACTTATAACATACACAGTCAGCTTCCATAGGGTTAGAGACTGCACGCAGAGTAGAAGGGGGAACCATAAAATGCTTAGATGATAATATACATGTTTTTAATTACTTCAGGGTAAAGAGTGATTTCTTAGAGTACACGTGTGCCAACCATAACAAAAAAAAAATGTGACATTAGACTGCACTAAAACTAAAGGTGTCGCTTCATCAGAAGACAGCCTAAGTCAGTGAAAAGGCAAACCACACAGATGTGGAAGGTATTTAGAACACACGTAATTGTCAGGGCTCTAGCAGTTAAATATATAAAAAGTTCCTAAAAATGAACGTACGATGGAAAATGCTTCGAAATTTGGGCAAAAGCCTTAAACGGTGACATCGCAGAAGAACAAACACTGATGACCAAAAGCATCAGAAAGGGTCCTTCACTTTGTGAGTTCTCAGAAAAATGCAGAAGGTAGCCACGGGAGGCAGAGCTTCACTCCCACCAGATGGCCCACAGGGACAGAGAATAAGAGCGTGGAGCCACTTTGCCAGTGCGCACTTGTCCCGCACCATCCTGTCGGAAAGGCTTTGGCCTGTCTGGGAATGCACGCATCATGACCCCAGAGCTCTCTCCTAGAGGATTTGTGCAGACGGGACGTTTTTCACAGTGTCCTCCCCTGAAACAGACTGCATGGTGCCCTGGTGGAATGTGTAGATAAGTTGTCTTACATGTTGCTGACAAGGCAGTGACACTTCTCCAGGCCACACAGCTAGCGCATGACCTGGAGGAGTTTCCTGTCCCCCTACGTTCCTGCCCATGCAGTTGTTTCCTGGTGCAGCAACTTTCATGACTTGAAGGTGAAAAATGTCCTGAATAACCTTATGGAAAAGACTGGGGCGCCATCAGGAGGGATGAAGAACACATGCCTTGAGACCCTGCAGATCCTGTGTGCATAGGGGAAGGGTTTTACAGGGTCCCAACCAGGAAGAGCCCAGAGTGATGTGGGGGAGAATGCATAGTCAAACGGTGTTACCTGTGGGTGACACAGGCAAGGGCTTGTCCTGGCCACAGCACTGGTACAGAGCCTGGAGAATCTCCAGCCCCGCAGCCTCCCCATCCCGGTCTTCTTTCCCCAGTGTTGCCTACCTACTGAGTTGGTATCTTTGACCCCGTGTATCCCTCCCTCCCTGCCTGTCCCCAGAGCCCTCGGTGGTGTTTGCCAAGGAGCAGCCGGCACACAGTGAAGTGCAGGCCGTGGTGGGGGCCAGTGCCACGCTGAGCTGCGAGGTGGCCCAGGCGCAGACGGAGGTGACGTGGTACAAGGACGGCAAGAAGCTGAGCTCCAGCTCGAAAGTGCGTGTGGAGGCCACGGGCCGCACCCGGAGGCTGGTGGTGCAGCAGGCGGGCAAGGCGGACGCCGGGGAGTACAGCTGCGAGGCCGGGGGCCAGAGGGTCTCCTTCCGCCTGGACGTCACAGGTCAGTTACTGGAGTGGGCAGTAGCCTTGTTTGGAGACGATGGGTCTGATCGGAGCCCATGTTGTCCCTGGTGTTCTTTTCATCACACACATCTCCCTTCTTTCCATCTTGCTGTTTCTCCTCCCGTGGCTGAGCCCAGGGTGGCTGGATTAGGTGGGAGTGTAGGAAGCAGAGGGGCCTTCGTTCATCTTGAGTGGCGTTTCCATGCTTGGTCCTTAGTTACATGTTCCCAGCGCCTGCCTGGTTTTCTTCGTTGTCTGGGGCTCTGAGTCTCCTTGGCTTTGGGGTTCGAAGTAGATCAGGGAACTCTCAGCTGGAGATATGGAAACTTCCTCCCACTGGATGATCTGGCAGCTTCCAGATTTGCTCACCCAGAACTATATGTAGGCTCTCACTCGTGATATATTTGGATCCAATGGGACCAACAATAAGGAGAAATTTCAGTTACCCATGCCAACTTGTGAATATCTCAAGCGGAACCCTGGATCATCAAAGTTTTAGATGTTCTGTGAATCTCTTCCTTCCTTGCACAAGGATGGAGAAGCGTCCTCTGCGCCTGCACCATCGAGATCCAGGCCCTGTTGCGCTGTCTGTGCCAGGTAAACAGAGAGCAGGGACGGGTAGACATGTGCCTGTCGGTGCACCTCTGAGGTTGGAATGTTCCCCTTAAAGCAAACCTTGCTTTCCTTTTGTCTTCAGTTAGAGCATCCTGTGTCAGAATTTCCCTGGAGGCTGATGTATAAATTTAGAAATGGAGAGGCATTGGGAGCTTATGCTGTACCAACATGCTTCGTTAAAGAGGCCTTAACATAGTAGCAGTCTGACTGGTAAAACAGTTTTTATTTCAAGCATTTCCTAATGGTCAGTGTGTGTCTGTGCATCCCAGGCTGGCTCATAGAGGAGGATGAGAAATCAATGTATCTTCTTTGTTAAGAGAGTGTGAATGTGACTTAGGGCTGGGCTGCTGCAGTCCCACGTGTGCCTCCTAGGTGCTGCCACAAAACAGTGTGGTGTTGTATCTGTGTTCAGTGATGTCTGAGTGTGTAGAGATCCGAAAAGGCCGCTATATCTATTTGTGTAACATTATTTGAGGAAAAGATGACAAATCATTTTATGAGAAAAAAAAAATTGGAAAGTTGTAACTTTTGGCGAATTCCTGGAAAACTCTATCAAAACTGACACAAGATGAAATAGAAAACTCAGTCCAATGTTTGAAAGACATGGAACCAGTAATTAAACAGAAATCTTTTCATAGAGGAAGGCCTAAGCCTAATGGCTGTATTGATCAATTTTACTGAATATTTCCATGTTCATGGAGGTTCTTCAACAGAATAGAAAAGGGAAATACACCGTCCAAGTCATTTTCTGTAGATAACACAGTATTGATACTTAGATGTTACGGGGAAATTTGCAGAATTAAAATTATAGACAATCACATATAAATGCCAAAGCTGAATTAAGATATTTTGCAAACTGTACAATGTCTGAAGAGGACAATACATGATGATGAAAGTCATAGTCCAAGAATGTGTGGTTGGATGGACCGTAGAAACATTAGAAAATCAGAATAATGGGTAATCTTAACAGCATGAAACACAGAAATGTTTTGATTATCCCCCAAAAATGCAGAATAAAAATGTGTGATAGAATTTAACATCATATATCCTGAAAAATTATTTGAGAAGCTTAGGTTTCATCTCATGATCTAAAATTCATAACAGGCTGTAAATATAGAGATTCTTCCTTACTTTGAAACACGGCAGCACAAATGACACCAGCTAACAGCACACTTAAACAGAAAGCCCGGCTTGGAAATCAGGCAAGATAAGGAGGCTTTCTGCCACCACTTGTAACATTGGAAAGCATAGTAAACAGGAATGTGAGATAAAGGTATAAAATTGACAGAAGAACACCAAACGTTTTTTTTAAATGAGGATATTGTTGTCAATTCAGAAAGTTCAACATATTAATGATTAGATTTAGTAAGAGACTTGGAGAAGATTATTGCATAAGATCAATGTACAGGAAACACTTTTATATATGCACTTAGCAACAGACAACTTGAATGTGAAATTTAAAAGAATGACAATAGCTTCAAAAGCATCATTTTCTAATTCAAGTGTAATAACTGATGTTTAAGTTTAATGATATTAAGTTAGTAAAACTATTAAACACTTTGAGATATGAAAGACACAGAAACCATGGAGAGTCAGTGATGTTCATTCATAGTCAAAATTCAAATATGTATCCTTTTGGATGGAAAGAAAATTGACAAATTGGTTACAAAAGCCAAAGACTCTGAAAAAAAAAACAAAGTGAGAGCGTTTTCTATACTCAATATCCAGATTTAGTGTGGAGCTACGGTAATGAAGACAACGTGGGCTGAATTTGTAGATACTGACAGGTATATACAGAATAGATAAACAAGATTACACTGTACAGCACAGGGAAATGTATACAAGATCTTGTGGCAGCTCACGGCGAAGACGAATGTGACAATGAATATGTGTATGTTCATGTATGACTGAAACATTGTGCTCTACACCGGAAATTGACACGATGTTGTAAAATGACTATAACTCAAAAAAAAAAAGAGAAAACACAACATGGACTAAATGCACAGATGGATAAACATGAAAGGAATGGATTATTGCCTCAGAAACAACTCTGCACCACTGGGCAACAGCAGCCCACGTCTTTTGTGTTTTATGAGGTTGCGAGTGTGATGTGCAGAGACAGGGTGGTCTCTTCACACAGGGCGCTAAGATCACTGACCATGTGGAACAGAATGAAATAAAATTAGCCGTCCTCTCGAATCACGAAGATCAATTACACGTGAGTTACAGACTTTAATGTGAAAGATAACATACGCTGTCAGTAGGCAGTGCAAAGTATTTCATGCCCTCAATGTATGAAATATTTTGGAAAAGGAATATAAATGTACTAATCAGAAGGACAAATTGATCTACATTTCCATGTTAAGTTTAAGAACTGTCTGGATCAGGAGACACCGTAAAAGGGTGAAACAGAAAAGGCAAGGCACAAGAATGGGGAAGAATTTCACAACAAATGCAACTATCAGTGCTTTAGCATTTCCGTAAGTAAAGGGCTGAAAAAGACAGACAACCCTATTGAAAATGGGGCAGAACGTGAAAATGACATCACCAAACACTCAGAAACGTGACTCACGTTGTCTGTCATTGGGAAAACGGAAAGACAGCCACAAGGTGTAGAACTTCAGCTGCACCAGGTGGATGACAGATGACAACACTGAGAGCAGGAAAGAGAGTGGAGCTTCCGGAACGCTCGTGACATGGGTCAGAAACTCTGGATGCATCCAGCACTGTTGAGGCCTTCCTGCATCATGACCCCCGTATCCTCTGTGCACAGAAGACTTTCACAACAGCGTAGCTGGACCAGCTCAGAGGAATGAGTGGGAGAACGTATAAACCATGTTCTTTGTGTGTGACACGGACAGGGGGACTTGTCCCAGCCACATCACTGGCTCAGAGCCTGGAGAATCTCCAGCCCCCCAACATCCTCATCCCAGTCTTCTTTCCCCAGTGTTGCCTACCTACTGAGATGGTATCTTTGACCCCGTGTGTCCCTCACTCCCTCCCTGTCCCCAGAGCCCTCGGCGGTGTTTGCCAAGGAACAGCCGGCGCGCAGTGAAGTGCAGGCCGTGGCGGGGGCCAATGCCACGCTGAGCTGCGAGGTGGCCCAGGCCCAGACGGAGGTGACATGGTACAAGGACGGCAAGAAGCTGAGCTCCAGCTCCAAAGTGCGTGTGGAGGCCGCGGGCCGCACCCGGAGGCTGGTGGTGCAGCAGGCGGGCAAGGCGGACGCCGGGGAGTACAGCTGCGAGGCTGGGGGCCAGAGGGTCTCCTTCCGCCTGGACGTCACAGGTCAGTTCTTGAGGACACTAAGTCCCCCCTTGTGGAAGGCAGGGTCGGGCTGGCTTACAGCCCCACCAGACCCTTGTGCACCTGCCCTTAGATGTCCTCTCATCATGTCTCTTAATCTTCCGTCTGGCTTTATACCCATTTTGAAACCAGGGAGGATGAATGGGGAGGGTGTGCATGGAGGGAAGGGAGGCCGTGTCTGTCCACTTGTTCCCGCACAGTAAGGCTCAGGCACACATGCTGAGCACCTGCCAGAACCTTCTGTCGTCCCCTGGTGTGAGGGCCCTGGCTCCACCTGATGCTTGGGGTCTGAGGTAGCCTGGGTGTCCGTCACCAGGCAGAGTGTGACTTCCCCCTATCATGTGTCCTCACAGCCAGCACACGCCCTCAGCCAGCACCCCCTGGTGGTTCTCGGGCTGCAAGGGCTGTTTCAGTTTCACTGAACCCAGACTAGGGGACGTTTGTCCGCATAGTCATACATGGAATTGTGTCAAGAGTGAGCTTTGGATGAACCCATTTGATTTTCTGGGATATCCTTTCTTCCTTTCCATGGATGCAGAAGCTCTTCCCCTCTGTATGTGGCAAATTATAGGCCCACGTTTCGTTGTGATGTCCTTGCAGGGGGAAGAAAGAAGGGAGGATTGGGAACGCTCACCTGTGATATTTAGGGGGATTGATTTCAAACAAACAGCATTTTGCCTTTGTCTTCAGTTTGGATGTGCAATGTCAGAATTCCCCTTGGAGTTAAATTTATAAATTCAGGATGGAAAGGAAGAAGTCGCTCCTCCACCTCAGTACCCTTTGCCAAGTATGGGGATTTGCTGTAGTAACCGCCTCTGACTGACCAAGGAGTGTTCACTTCATTGTATTTTCCTCACAGCTCATGAGTGCCTTTGCTTTGTGGCTGGTACCTACTGACACGTAAGAGAGGAAGGTTGTTTCCCTCCCGGTATGAGAGTCTTAATGCCGAACGGGGGGGGACCGCCCTCCCACCTTGACTCCAGGGTGCCAACACATACTAGTTGGGGGTTTTGTCCGTGTAGATCATTTGTGAGGCTTAGAGATACCCCAAATCCTGCTACGTGCCTCTGTTTAATGTGGTCTTAGGAGGATATTGAAAAGTATCGTAAGATACAGAAAATGAGAAATTGTGAATCTATGCCTGAAATCAGTGGAACTGATTATGTAAAATCTTCTAAGCTGAGTAGTTCTTTGGTGAACTGTAGCAAATATCCTGGAAAGCAGCTGTCATTCCACACTTGTGCAGGTGATCCTAGAGTAGAAAAAGGAGATACAGCCCACAAGTGGCTTTATTTCCGGAGCATAACATTGATACCAAAATCTGACAAGAAAGGCAGGAAGAATGAAGTTACAGACCAATCAGTGGTGGCCCCCAAGGCGAAGATCATAAAGAAACAGTGAGCAGGATGAACTCAGCAGTATCTCAGGAGGGTAAAACACAGTGATGGAGGTCATTGTCCAGTCACCGGAGTATGGTCTAACTTTGGCAACGTTGATCAATATACAGATTGATGTGAAGAGCCTGAAGGCAAAGAGATGTGATTATGTCAATGAGTGCAAAATCAAATGCTTGATTACAATTTAGCATCCTCCATCGAGAAGAAAGTTTGACGAGATTTGGCATCAATTCATGCTGTAGAATTCTTAACAAACTGTAAAAAAGTGTTCCTCTGTGATAAATGGGGCTGTGGAAAGATAGCACCGCACTTTAAAGTTTACCTTGAAAGCTTTCATATTAGGGACAATAAGCAGTGAGCAGAGGAAGGAGGGAAATAAACTCAAAGGCAAACCATTTGGGGAAAGTAAAGGTGGGACTTCTGGGTGATTTGATTGTCAACTCGCAGAATCCAAAAGATAAATAAAGATAAATTTGGAGATAAGTTACCATGTAAAAAAAAGACGTTATGCAGAAAACATTTCCATTTGTATATACTAGCAAGAAACACTTGGAAAATGAAAATTAAAAGAGTTACTATTGCATGAAAAATAGATTTCTGATCTGAAGTCTGATGAAAGTTGCTAAGAGGCTGTATGGGGACACTGTTAAACTATTTATGAGACAGTGGAGAGGTTGAAGTGGGTGGATAGAAATTTGTGGAAAAATCAAAGCTGTTCATAACCATCAAATTCTGATTTAAAAACTGGGTGGGAGCACAGTTGGTGTGATTAAAAGACAATGGGCAGACTCCAAAGAATGATAGAGACTTGCCTGGACACAGAGCTGGTGCAGAGCCTGGAGAATCTCCAGACCCCCATTATCCCCAACCAGGGCTTCTTTCCACAGTGCTGCCTTCCTGACTGAGATTGTGTCTGTGACCCCGTGTGTCCCTCCCTCCCTGCCTGTCCCCAGAGCCCTCGGCGGTGTTTGCCAAGGAGCAGCCGGCACACAGTGAAGTACAGGCCGTGGCGGGGGCCAGTGCCACGCTGAGCTGCGAGGTGGCCCAGGCCCAGACGGAGGTGACGTGGTACAAGGACGGCAAGAAGCTGAGCTCCAGCTCCAAAGTGCATGTGGAGGCCGCAGGCCGCACCCGGAGGCTGGTGGTGCAGCAGGCGGGCAAGGCGGACGCCGGGGAGTACAGCTGCGAGGCTGGGGGCCAGAAGGTCTCCTTCCGCCTGGACGTCACAGGTCAGTTCTTGAGGACACTAAGTCCACCTGTGTGTACGGGATGATAGGGCTGGCTTACAGCCTCAACAGACTTTTGTGCACCTGCCATTAGGCGTCCTCTTGTCATGTCTCTTCATGTTAGGTCTATAAATTAGGAATGAATGGAAAAAGTCACTCTGCCACATCAGTATGTTTTGGTAATGGGAAATTAACATAACAGCAGCCCCTGGATGGAAGGGAGTATATATTTCACTGCTGGTTTAGAGCCTGGAGAAGTTTTCAGTCCCTTTCTCACCATTCAGTGCTTTTCCTGATTTTGTTTTTCTGACTTTGTTGTGTTTTTTCACCCCGTGAACTTGTATGTGTTATCATAGTTCCCAGTGGGATTTCTTAAGGGGCAGCTGGTACACAGGAAGGTTCATTTATTTTGATGGACTTGAGTTTTATTCTGAAATGGGAGGTAGCTTATATCAAGACTGAACAGGTGGGAGAAGGACGGAAAGAAACTCTGTTGGAGCTTGAACGTGTTTGTGGAGGTGTGACTCTTGGGCTGTGGCTGCTTGTGAAGCAGGCTGGCAAGATAAAAACTAGGAAGTGTATCTGCTAATTCCAGGACCAGGAGGTCTCCTTCCATGTATGTATTTTTCATCAGTTATTGGAGATACCAAATTGGCATTATTTGGTAGTGAGAATGGGGCAGCCTTGTTGCACAGTCAGAACCTGCTGCTCTTTTTCTGTGTATTAATATCTTAAATCTCCTATCTTCCAATCTTCCATTTTCATGGCCAATGTTTGGTCAAGAAAGCATGGATGAGTGGTGGATGTGGAGGGAAAGTGGCTGTTCTTTTATACCAAGTATTATTTTCCATGTCATAATGCTTAGTCACCTTTTTCCAGCACATGTTCAGACTGCATTGGTGTTCCTTCATTTTAGGAGTCTTGCTATATCTGATGCAGAGGGCTGAGGTAGACCAGATGTGTCTCTCCTGGGATTGTTCTGGCAGATCATGTAGATAATTACTTGGCACACTGGACAGTTCCTGTAAACAAGAGGTGTTTGAATTCATTGGATAAGGATAAGGGGAAGTTTTGTCTACACATAATACTTGGAAATATTTCAAGGCTGCACTTTGGGTTTTCAAAGTATTAATTGTCTGGGACACCCATTTTACATAAATATGGAAGCTCTCTGCACACACATGTGTGCACCAGATTCTCAAACAGTAGAGGATTACACATTGATCAATTCCAAAAATCTATATCAACTCACACAAGAAAAATAGAGAAGTTGTACAGTCCATAACCTTTTGACTAAATGGAACCATAGTGAATAATCTTCTCAAGAATAATACCTAAGTCCAATGGCTCTACTCTTACATTGTGCTGAGTGTTCTGGAAAGAAATTATTTCATGTTCATATAAATTCTTCTTTAGTATTGAAAAATGAGATACAGTCTAATTCATTTTTTGTCAATGACATATCATTCCTACCAAAATCTAATAAAGTATATGGAGGATTTAACACAGGTTAATCTCTTGATGATGTCAAGGATAGTATCTTTAAAAAATAGTAGCAGACTGAATTTAGCAATTTATCAAAAGGATAATCCACTATGAAAACAGTCATACTCCAGGAGTGCAAGGTTGGCTTAACACAAGAAACATTAAAACTCAATAGAAATCTTGAAATTAACAAAATAAAAGAGAAAAAGATAAGATTTCCTCAATTTAAAGGACAATAAAAATACTCAAGAAAATATCACACCAAATCCAGGAGATGTATTTGATAAAATTTAACATCAATTCCTGCCATAAAAATTTCACCAACATATAAATGAATGGTTGTTCCTTTTTTTTTAGACTTTTTTTTATTGAGTTATAGTCATTTTACAATGTCATGTCAATTTCCAGTGTAGAGCACAGGTTTTCAGTTATACATGAACATACGTATATTCATTGTCCCAGGTTTTTTTCTCTGTGAGCTACCACAAGATCTTGTATATATTTCCCTGTGCTACACGGTATAATCTTGTTTATCTATTCTACATATGCCTGTCAGTATCTACAAATTTCGAACTCCCAGTGTGTCCCTTCCCACCCACTCCCCCTTCCTTCATTTAATAATTGGTAGTGGAAAATAAACTAGCTAGAATCACACATAAAATGAAACCTTGAAAGTATTGCATATGAAGTAGGGAACAAGACAAGGAAGCCAACTGTCACCGCTTTAATGCTACATTTACAGCACACTTGGGGGACATAAAATAAAAGATGAAAACTTGGGGAAGTAAAACGTGGAAGTCTCAGATAGTATGATTATCAATTTAGAAAATCTAGCAACATTAATTACTACACTTAATATGAGACTTGGGAAAGATGACTGTATATAAATATTAATATACAGAAACAATTCTATATCTGTATACAAGAAACAAGAAACTAGAAAGTGAAATTTTAAATTTTGAGTTGTGGAAAAAGGAGATCTTTTCATAAGTGGTCTTAAGATCATTAACTGTATAAAAAGAAAATTGAAATCTATTTCATACCACACGAAGAATTCAACCCAAGGAAGGTTAGAGACCTCAATGGGAATGGTAAAACAAGTTTTAAAAATCAGATAATATACATTGTTTAATGGCTTCAGAATAATGAAAGATTTGAATACACAAGATAAATGGAGAAACCACAGAGGACAACTTGACATATTTGCCTACAGTATGCCAGCAAACAATAACTTAATTTCACCAGAAATATTACAAAGGAGCAAAAAGTAGGGCACAGAAATGGGGACGATATATATATACACATAACCATCAACACCTTGGCATTTAATTATATAAAAATCTCCTAAATGAATATGGAAAAGACGGGCAATGTTATTGAAACTGGGGCAAAACTTGAACAGTGACACCACCGAAGGGCAAACCACAGAAGGACCAAAATGATCACAAAGATTCCTCACTTTGTGACTCAGCAGGACCATGCAAGAGACAGCACAGGGGGAGTAGCCTCATTGCCACTAGGTTTCCAAGAGTTAACAGCCCTGAGGGTGGGCAAGGGGGTGGATCCTCAGGAAGTGTCCTTCACTGCAGGTGAGAACGTGGCCCGCACCAAGGTGAGGGAAAGGGTCTGGCCTCATCTAGGAAGGGTGAGGACTGCATGACTCCACAGCTCTGGTCCCAGAGGAGGTGGACATGGGAGAAGCTGTTCCCAGTGTCTCGCTGGAACAGCATGCACAGCTCAGGGGCAGAATGTAGACATAAATTGTGTCCCTCATTGTTGAGAAGGTGGCAGAGCTACCCTAGGCTGCACAGCTGGTGCACAGCCTGGAGAAGCTTCCTGTCTTCCTGCCTCCCTGTTGAGCGGTTCTTTCCCCAGTGCTGCATCTTCACTTAGATGGTATCTTTGACCCCGTGTGTCCCTCCCTCCCTGCCTGTCCCCAGAGCCCTCGGCGGTGTTTGCCAAGGAGCAGCCGGCACGCAGTGAAGTACAGGCCATGGCAGGGGCCAGTGCCACGCTGAGCTGCGAGGTTGCCCAGGCCCAGACGGAGGTGACGTGGTACAAGGACGGCAAGAAGCTGAGCTCCAGCTCGAAAGTGCGTGTGGAGGCTACGGGCTGCACCCGGAGGCTGGTGGTGCAGAAAGCAGGCAAAACAGATGCCGGGGAGTACAGCTGCGAGGCCGGGGACCAGAGGGTCTCCTTCTGCCTGGACGTCACAGGTCAGTTCTTGATGACAGTAAGTCCACCTGTTTGTATAGGATGATAGGACTGGCTTATGGCCTCAACAGACATTAGACATTCTGATCACCTCTCTTCATGTTGAATCTATAAAGTAAGAATGAAAGGAAAAAGTCATCTACCACATCAACATGCTTTGCTGATGCGGAATTAACGTAACAGCAGCCCCTGCCTAGTAGGGAGTATATATTTCACTGCTGGTTTAGAGCCTGGAGTATTTTCCACTGAGTGCTTCTTGTCCTGATTTTGTTTTTCTGCCTTGTGTCTATTACCCCAGCATTTCTATGTATTACCATAGTTCTTAGTAGCATTTCTTAAGAGGAAGCTTTCACACAGGAGGTTCATTTTTTAGGTGGACTCCGGTTTTATTCTGAAATGGGAGGTAGCTTATATTAAGACTGAATAGGTGGAAGAAGGATGGAAAGAAACTGTGTTGGAGCTTGAACGTGTTTGTGGAGTTATGGCTCTTGGGCTGTGGCGGTTTGTGCAACAGGCTGGCCAGCAAGACATGAGCGAGTGTATCTGCTAATCCCAGGACAGGAAAGTCTCCTTTCATGTATGTATTTTTCATTGGTTGTCAGGGATACCATTTGGCATTGTTTGGTAGTGATAATGGGACAGCCTTGTTGCCCAGTCAGACCCTGCTGCTCTTTTTATGTGTATTAATATCATAAATCTCCTATCTTTCAACCTTCCATTTTCACGGCCAATGTTTGGTTAAGAAAGCATGGACGAGTGGTGGATGTGCAGTGAGAGGGGCTATTCTTTTATGCCATGTATTGTTTTCCATGTCATAATGCTTAGTCACATTTTTCCAGCACATGTTCAGACTGCATTGATGTTCCTTGGTTTTAGGAGTCTGGCTCTATCTGATGCATAGTGCTGAGGTAGACCAGATGTCTCTCTCTTGGGATTGTTCTGGCAGATCATGTAGACACTTACCTGGCACACTGGAGAGTTCCAGCGAACAAGAGATATTTGAATTCATTGAACTATACCAGGATAAGGGGAAATTTTGACTACACGTAATACTTGGAAATATTTCAAGGCTGCACTTTGGGCTGTCAAAGCTCTCTGCACATAGATGAGTGTACCAAATTCACAAAGAGTAGAAGATTGCAAATTGATCAATTCCAAAAATCTTTATCAACTGACACAAGAAAAATAGACAAATTGTACAGTCAGTAAACCTTGGAATAAATGGAACCATAGTAAATAATCTTCTCACAGAGTAGTATCTAAGTCCATAAACTCTACTGTTAAATTTTACTGCATATTCTGCAAATAATTTATCCCATGTTCATATAGATTCTGCTGTATTATTGAAAAATGAAGTACATTAATTCATTTTTTTTGGTAGATGACATATCATTCCATCATAGCAAAATCTGAAAAGGTAAATAGGAAGAATTAACACAGGTAAATCTCTTGATGATGTCAAGAATAAAAAGTAGTAGCAAGCTGAATTTTGCAATTTGTGAAGAGGATTATCCACTATGACAACAGTCATACTCCAGGAGTGCAAGGTTGGTTTAACACAAGAAATACTAGAAACTCAATAGAAAGCTAGACTTGAACCAAATAAAAGAGAAAAATGATACAATTTCCCCAATTTAAATGGAGAATAAAAATATTCAATAAAAAATAACATCATAAATCCAGGAGAAGTACTTGATAAAGTTTAACATCAATTCCTGCCATAAAATTCTTACCAAAGGATAAATGAAAGGCTTCTTCATTAAAAATTAATAATTGGTAGTGGGAAAAAACACTGGCTAACTTCAGACAGGAATGGAGAAGTTGAAAGCATTGCATATGAAGTAAGGACCAAGACAAAGAACCCAACAGTCACCACTTTAATGCTACATTTACAGCACACTTAGGCGGGAAATAAAACAAAAGATTAAAACTTGGAAAAATAAAACATGAAAGTCGCAGATGATATGATTATCAGTGTAGGAACTCTAGGAACATGAATTACTACTACACTTAAGGAGACAATTGGGAAAGATTACTGTATATAAATTCTAATATACAGAACACAATTCTGTATGTATATGTCAGAAACAAGAAACTGGAAAATGAAATTTTAGAAAAATTGCAATAACATTAGATGGATCATCTTACCAATTTTAAGTCTAATAATGATCTTGTGCCTACTTGTGGGCAAAAGTATTAAACATTGTTAGAGGCAGTGAAAAAGATATAAATAAATATGTAAATTCTGTGGAAAACCAGAGGTGTTCAATTTCAAAGTTGATTGCAAAAAGAAGGAGAGTCAAGCCAGTCTTGAAGAACAAAGTGGGGACATTTGCTGTAACTTATATCAAGAATTTTTAAAAAGGTACAGCAATTTGGACAAGTGGACTTCAATGCAGACAACAGCACAAAGGAATGGAATTCACACTGAGGTGTGGAGAGGGGACAGTTTTTACCTAAGTGGTGTTAAGACCATTAACCATATAGGAAAATAAAAGAAAATTGAAATTTGCCTCATACCACCCAATCAACCCTATGCAGGTAGAGAATGCTCAAACAAGCCTTTTATCAGATAATATGGATTTATGACCTCAGAATAATGAAAGTTTTTAAAACAAAATAGAAATGCAGAAACGACAAAGGACAACTTGACATATTTGTGTGTAACAAAGCAATAACTTAATTTCACAAGAAACATTACAAAGGAGCGAAAAGGTAGGGCACAAAACTGAGTAGGATACATATACACGTAGCCATCAACATTCTGGCATTTAATTATATAAAAAGCTTCTAAACGAATATGAAAAAGAGAGGCAATGCTATGAAAATTAGGCAAAACTTGAACAGTGACACCACAGAAAAGCAAATACCAGGATGACCAAAATGATCACAAAGATTCCTCACCTCATGAGTCATCAGACCAAGCAAGAGACAGCACAGGGGGTGTAGCCTCACTGCCACTAGGTTTCTGAGAGTTGACAACCCTGAGATGGGCAAGGGGGTGGATCCTCAGGAAGTGTCCTTCACTGCAGGTGAGAACGTGGCCTGCACCAAGGTGAGGGAAAGGGTCTGGCCTCATCTAGGAAGGTTGAGGACTGCATGACTCCACAGCTCTGGTCCCAGAGGAGGTGGACATGGGAGATACCATTCCCAACTTCTCTCTGGAACAGCACGCACAGCTCAGGGGCAGAGTATAGAGATAAATTGTGTCCGTTGTTGAGAAGGTGGGAGAGCTTCTCCTGGCTGCACAGCTGGTGCACAGCCTTGAGAAGTTTCCTGTCTTCCTGCCTCCCTGGTGAGTGGTTCTTTCCCCAGTGCTGCATCTGCACTTAGATTCTATCTTTGACCCCGTGTGTCCCTCCCTCCCTGCCTGTCCCCAGAGCCCTCGGTGGTGTTTGCCAAGGAGCAGCCGGTGCGCAGTGAAGTGCAGGTTGTGGCAGGGGCCAGTGCCACGCTGAGCTGCGAGGTGGCCCAGGCCCAGACGGAGGTGACGTGGTACAAGGACGGCAAGAAGCTGAGCTCCAGCTCGAAAGTGCGTGTTGAGGCCACGGGCCGTGGGCGGAGGCTGGTGGTGCAGCAGGCGGGCAAGGCGGACGCCGGGGAGTACAGCTGCGAGGCTGGGGGCCAGAAGGTCTCCTTCCACGTGGACGTCACAGGTCAGTTCTTGATGACACTAAGTCCACCTGTGTGTATGGGGTGGTAGGACTGGCTTACAGCCTCAACAAACTTTTGTGCACCTGCCATTAGATGTTCTCTCTTCATGTCTCTTCATATTAGGTCTTTAAAGTAGGAATGAATGAAAGAAGTCACTTTTGCCACAACAATATGCACTGGTAATGGGGAATTAACATAACAGCAGCCCCTGGCTGGTAGGAAGTATATATTTACTGCTGGTTTAGAGCCTGGAGAATTTCCCAGTCCCTTTCTCATCATTCAGTTCTTCTTTTCCTGATTTTGTTTTTCTAGCTTAGTTGTGTTGTTTACATCATGTATTTCTATGTATTACCATAGTTCTCAGTGGCAGTTCTTAAGAGGAAGCTAGCACACAGGAAGGCTCATTATTTAGGTGGACTCTAGTTTTGTTCTGAAATGGGAGGTAGGTTATATCAATACTGAATAGGTGGGGAGTGATGGAAAGAAACTGTTCAAGCTTGAACCTGTTTGTGGAGTTATGACTCTTGGCCTGTGGCTGCTTGTGTAGCAGGCTGTCAGGGTAGATATGAGGGAGTGTATCTGCTAATCCCAGGACCAGAAAGTCTCATTCCATGTATATATCTTTCATCAGTTATCAGGGATACCAATTGGCTTATTTGGTAGTGACAATGGGACAGCCTTGTTGCACAGTCAGACCCTGTTGCCTTTTTTATGTATATTAATTTCTTGAACTCTCCTATCTTCCACTTTCCATTTTCACAGCCAATATTTGGTCAAGAAAGCATGAGCAAGTGGTGGATGTGCCGGGAGAAGGGCTGTTCTTTTACACCGTGTATTATTTTCCATGTCATAATGCTTAGTCACATTTTCCCAGAACATGTTCAGACTTCATTGGTGTTTCTTGGTTTCTAGGAGTCTGCCTCTATCTGATGCAGAGGGCTAAGGTAGACCAGATGTCTCTCTCCTGGGGTGGTTCTGGTAGATCATATCCATAGTTACCTGGCACACTGGAGAGTTCATGTGAGCAAGATATGTGAATTTATTGACCCAGGATAAGGGGAAATTTTGGCTTCACATAATACTTCAATTATTTCAAGACTGCACTTTGGGTTGTCAAAGTAATAATTGTCTGGGACACCTGTTTTCATGTGGATATGGAAGCTTTCTGCACACACATGATGTACCAAATTCACAAAGAGTAGAAGATTACGACTTGATCAGTTCCAAAAATCTATATCAACTCACACAGGAAAAATAGAGAAGTTGTGCAGTCCATAACCTTTTGAATAAATGGAACCACAATAAATAATCTTCTCACACAATAATATCGAAGACCAGTGGCTCTACTCTTAACTTGTACTGAGTATTCTATAAAAAAAATTATTCCATGTTCATATAGATTCTTCTGTAGTATTGAAAAATGAGATACATTAATTCATTTTTTTGTAGATAGCATATCATACCTACCAAAATCTGATAAGATAAACAGGAAGAATTAACACAGGTTAATCTCTTGACGATGTCAGCAATAATATCTTTTAAAAAGTAGTAGCAAGCTGAATTTAACAATTTATCAAAAGGATTATCCACTGTGACAACAGTCATACTCCAGGAGTGCAAGTTTGGTTTAACACAAGAAACACTAGTAACTCAATAGAAAGCTAGACTTGAACCAAATAAAAGAGAAAAATGATACGATTTCCCCAATTTAATTGGAAAATAAAATTACTCAATAAAATATAACATCATATATCCAGGAGATGTACTTGACAAAATTTAACATCAATTCCTGCCATAAAATTCACCAAAGTATAAATGAATGGTTGTTCCTTCATTTAATTATTGGTAGTAGAAAATAAACTAACCAGCATCACACATAAAATGAAAGCTTGAGAGCACTGCGTATGAAGTAGGGAACAAGGCAAGGAAGCCAACTGTCACCACTTTAATGCTACGTTTACAGCCTATTTAAGGGGGAAATAAAACAAAAGATTAACACTTGGGAAAATAAAACATGGCAGTCACAGATGATATGATTACCAGTTTAGAAAATCTAGGAATATGAATTACTACACTAATGAGAGAATAGGGAAAGTTTACTGCAGGGAAATATTAATATACAGAAACAATTCTGTACCTATCTATAAGAAAGAAGAAACTACAAAATGAAATTTGGGAAGAGTTACAATAACATTAGACATACCCTGTCATTAATTCCAAGTCTAAGACAGGGTCTTGAGCCTCTTTGTAGGCAAAATTGTTAAATATTGTTGAGAGGCAGAGAAAAAGATAAAAATGAATGGATAAAAATCTGTGGAAGACACAGAGGTATTCAACCCCTGGCAAAACCCAAATCACAGTTCTTATGGGTGTGAGAATATTGACAAGTTGAGTGCAAAGGCCAAGGAGATCAAGCCAGTCTTGAAGAACAGAGTGTGGACATTTACTCTAACCTATGTCAGGACTTCATTTTTTAAATCAATATGCTGCAGCAATTTAGACAAGTGGCTCTCAATGCAGAGATAGGCAAACAACCAAAAGAAATGGAATATGGAGCTCAGATTGTGCTGTAGAGAAAGGAGGGGCTTTTCCTAATTGGTCTTAAGAACATTAACTATATAGAAACATAGAATGGAAATCTACCTCATATCACATGAAGAATAAACCCTAGGAAGTTTAGAGACCTCCATGGGGATGGTAAAACAAGTTTGTTTAATCAGATAATATAGATTATTTAATGACCTCAGGATAATGAAAGATTTTAAAACAGAAGATAAATGCAGAAACCACAAAGGACAACTTGACATATTTGCCTGCAACTGATAACTTAATTTCACCAGAAACATTACAAAGGAGCAAAAAAGTAGGGCAAAAAAATGGGGAGGATGTATACACATGTAACCGTCAACATTCTGGTATTTAATTATATAAAAGCTCCGAAATGAATATGAAAAAGTTGTGCAATGCTATGAAAATTAGGCAAAACTTGAACAGTGACACCACAGAAGAGCAAACCACAGAAGGACCAAAATGATCACAAAGATTCCTCTCCTTGTAAGTCACGAGGACCATGCAAGAGACAGCACAGGGGGTGTAGCCTCACTGCCACTAGATTTCCAAGAGTTAACAGCCCTGAGATGGGCAAGGGGGCAGATCCTCAGGAAGTGTCCTTCACTGCAGGTGAGAACGTGGCCCGCACCAAGGTGAGGGAAAGGGTCTGGCCTCATCTAGGAAGGGTGAGGACTGCATGACTCCACAGCGCCGGTCCCAGAGGAGGTGGGCATAGCAGAAGCTGTTCCCAAGGTGTCTCTGGAACAGCACGCACAGCTCAGGGACAGAGCGTAGACATAAATTATGTCCCTGGTTGTTGAGAAGATGGGAGAGCTTCTCTAGGCCGCACAGCTGGTGCACAGCCTTGAGAAGTTTCCTGTCTTCCTGCCTCTCTGGTGAGTGGTTCTTTCCCCAGTGCTGCATCTTCACTTAGATTCTATCTTTGACCTTATGAATCCCTCCTTGCCTGTCCCCAGAGCCCTCGGCGGTGTTTGCCAAGGAGCAGCCGGCGCGCAGTGAAGTACAGACCATGGCGGGGGCCAGTGCCACGCTGAGCTGCGAGGTGGCCCAGGCCCAGACGGAGGTGACGTGGTACAAGGACAGCAAGAAGCTGAGTTCAAGCTCGAAAGTGCGTGTGGAGGCCACGGGCTGCACCCGGAGGCTGGTGGTGCAGAAAGCAGGCAAAGCAGACGCCGGGGAGTACAGCTGCGAGGCCAGGGGCCAGAAGGTCTCCTTCCACCTGGACATCACAGGTCAGTTCTTCACAATACTAAGTCCACCTGTGTCTACCAGATGATAGCACTGGCTTACAGCCTCAACAGACTTTTGTGCACCTGCCATTAGATGTCCTCTCATCACGTCTCTTCATGTTTGGTGTATAAAGTAGGAATGAAAGGAAAAAGTCACTTCTGCCACATCAGCATGCTTTGCTAATGGGGAATTAACATAACAGCAGCCCCTGGCTGAAAGGGATTATATATTTCACTGCTGGTTTAGAGCCTGGAGAAGTTTTCAGTCCCTTTCTCACTATTCAGTGCTTTTCCTGATTTTGTTTTTGTGACTTTGCTGTGTTTTTCACCCTGTGAATCTCTATGTGTTATCATAGTTCCCAGCGGGATTTCTTAAGGGGCAGCTGATACACAGGAAGGTTCATTAATTTTGATGGACTCGAGTTTTATTTTGAAACGGGAGGTAGCTTATATGAGGACTGAATAGGTGGGAGAAGGATGGAAAGAAACTGTGCTCAAGCTTGAACGTGTTTGTGGAGTTATGGCTCTTGGACTGTGGCTGTTTGTGCAGCAGGCTGGCAAGGTAAACATGAACGAGCGTATCTGCTAATCCCAGGACAGGAAAGTCTCCTTCCATGCATGTATTTTTCATCGGTTGTCAGGGATACCAGTTGGCATTATATGGTAGTAAAAATGGGACAGCCTTGTTGCCCAGCCCTGTTGCTCCTTTTATGTGTATTAATTTCTTGAAATCTCTTATCTTCCAACCTTCCGTTTACACAGCCAACGTTTCATCAAGAAAGCATGGACAAGTGGTGGATGTGGAAGGAGGGGGCTGTTCTTTTATACCATGTATAGTTTTCCATGTCATAATGCTTAGTCACATTTTTCCAGCACATGTTCAGACTCCATTGGTGTTGCTTTGTTTTAGAAGTGTGGCTCTATGTGATGCAGAGGGCTGAGGTAGACCAGATGTCTCTCTCCTTGGGTTGTTTTGGCAGATCATGTCTATATTTATCTGGCACACTGGGAAGTTCCTACAAACAAGAGATATTTGAATTCATTGAACCAGGATAAGGGGAAATTTTGGCTACACATAATACTTGGAATTATTTCAAGACTGCACTTTGGGTTGTCAAAGGATTCTCTGGGACACCTATTTTCACATGGATATGGAAGCTCTCTGCACACACATGTGTGTACCAAATTCTCAAAGAGTAGAGGATTACAAATTCATCAATTCCAAAAATCTGTATCAACTCACACAAGAAAAATAGAGAAGTTGTACAGTCCATAACCTTTTGAATAAATGGAACTATAATAAATAGTCTTGTTGCAGAATAATATCTAAGTCCAGTGGCTCTACTCTTAAATTGTACTGAGAATTCTATAAAGAAATCATTCCATGTTCATATAGATTCTTCTGTAGTATTGAGAAGTGAGATACACTAATTCATTTTCTGTAGATAACATATCATTCCTACCAAATTCAGATAAGGTGAACAGGACAAATTAGCACAGGTTAATCTCTTGATAATATCAACAATAGTATTTTTAAAAAATAGTAGCAAACTGAATTTAACGATTTATGAAAAGCATAATCCATTATGACAACAGTCATACTCCAGGAGTGCAAGGTTGGTTTAACCATAACAGGAAACATTAGAAACTCAGTAGGAAGCTTGATATGAACCAAATAAAAGAAAAAATGATACGACTTCCCCAATACATGGAGAATAAAACATATTCAATATAATATACTGTCATAAATCCAGGAACAGTACTTGATAAAATTTAACATCCATACCTGCCATAAAATTTTTTCCAAAGGATAATTAAAGGGTTCTCTATTAATAATTAATAATTGATAGTAAAAAAAAAATCTAGCTAACATCACACATGAATTGAAATCTTGAAAGCATTACATATGATTAGGGAACAAGGCAAGGAAGTCAACTGTCACCATTTTAATGCTACATTTACAGCACACTTAGGAGGGAAATAAAACAAAAGATTAAAATTTGGGAAAATAAAACATGGAAGTCGCAGATGATGTAACAGTTTAGAAACTCTAAGAACATTAATTACTATACTTAATGAGAGAGTTGGGAATCATTACTGCATGTAAATTCTACTGTGCAGAAAACAATTCCGTATGTATGTATCGAAACAAGAAACTAGAAAATGAAAGTTTAGAAAAATTGCAATAACAGTAGATGGATCATCTTACCAACTTTAAATCTAATAAAGATCTTCTGCCTACTTGTGGTTAAAATTATTAAACATTTTTAGAGGCATTGAAAAAGATATGAATAAATACATAAATTCTGTGGAAGACCCAGAGGTGTTCAATTTCCTAGTTGATTGCAAAGGCCAAGGAGAGTCAAGCCAGTCTTGAAGAACAAAGTGGGGACATTTGCTGTAACTTATATCAAGACTTTTAAAAAAAGGTACAGCAATTTGAACAAGTGGATTTAAATGCAGAGAACAGCAGAAAGGAATGGAATTCACATTGAGTTGTAGAGAGGGGATGGTCTTTTCCTAAGTGATGTGAAGACCATTAAGCATTTAGGAAAATAGAAGAAAATTGAAATTAGCCTCATACCACCCAGTCAGTCCTAGGCAGGTAGAGACGTGAGTGGGAATGGTCAAACAAGCCTTTTATCAGATAATATGGTTAAATGGCCTCAGAAATGAAAGTTTTAAAACAAAATAGAAATGCAGAAACCACAAAGGACAACTTGACATATTTGAGTATAACAAACCAGTAACTTAATTTTACCGGAAACATGACAAAAGAGCAAAAAGGTAGGGCAGAAAAATGAGAAGGATATATACACACGTAACCATCAACATTCTGGTATTTAATTATATAAAAAAAACTAAACGAATAGGAAAAAGAGCAGCAGTGCTTTGAAAATTAGGCAAGACTTGAACAGTGACACCACAGAAGAGCAAACCACAGAAGGACCAAAATGATCACAAAGATTCCTCTCCTTGTGAGTCATCAGAACGATGCGAGAGACAGCACAGGGCATGTAGCCTCACTGCCACTAGATTCCCAAGAGTTGACAACCCAAGAGGGTGGGCAAGGGGGTGGATCCTCAGGAAGTGTCCTTCACTGCGGGTGAGAACGTGGCCTGCACCAAGGTGAGGGAAAGGGTCTGGCCTCATCTAGGAAGGGTGAGGACTCCATGACTCCACTGCTCCTGTCCCAGAGGAGGTGGACATGGGAGAAGCTGTTCCCAACGTGTGTCTGGAACAGCATGCAGAGCTCAGTTGCAGAGTGTAGACATAAATTATGTCCCTCGTTTTTGAGAAGGCAGGAGAGCTACCCTAGGTCGCACAGCTGGTGCGCAGCCTAGAGAAGTTTCTTGTCTTTCTGCCTCCCTGGTGAGTGGTTCTTTCCCCAGTGCTGCATCTGCACTTAGATTCTATCTTTGACCCTATGAATCCCTCCCTGCCTGTCCCCAGAGCCCTCGGTGGTGTTTGCCAAGGAGCAGCCGGCGCGCAGTGAAGTGCAGGCCGTGGCGGGGGCCAGTGCCACGCTGAGCTGCGAGGTGGCCCAGGCCCAGACGGAGGTGACGTGGTACAAGGACGGCAAGAAGCCGAGCTCCAGCTCGAAAGTGCGTGTGGAGGCCACGGGCCGCACCCGGAGGCTGGTGGTGCAGCAGGCGGGCAAGGCGGACGCCGGGGAGTACAGCTGCGAGGCCGGGGGCCAGAGGGTCTCCTTCCGCCTGGAAGTCACAGGTCAGCTCTTGATGATACTAAGTCCACGTGTGTGTACGGGTTGATAGGACTGGCTTACAGCCTCAACAGACTTTTGTGCACCTGCCATGTGACGTCCTCTCATCATGTCTCTTCAAGTTAGGTCTATAAATTAGAAATGGAAGGAAAATGTCACTTTTGCCACAACAATATGTGCTGGTAATGGGGAATTAACATAACAACAGCCCCCGGCTGAAAGGGAATATATATTCTACTGCTGCTTTATGGCCTGGAGAATTTTTCAGTCCCTTTGTCACCATTCCGTGCTTCTTACCCTGATTTTGTTTTTTTGACTTACTTGTGTTTTTTCACCCCATGAACTTCTATGTATTATCATAGTTTCCAGTGGGGTTTCTTAAGGTGCAGTTGGCACACAGGAAGGTTCATTTTTTAGGTGGATTCCAGTTTATTCTGAAATTGAAGGAGCTTATATCAACACTGAATAGGTGGTAGAAGGATGGAAAGAAACTTTGTTGGAGCTTGAACGTGTTTGTGAAGCTTTGGCTCTTGAGCTAGGGCTGCTAGTGCAGCAGACTGGCAAGGTAGACAGTAGCAAATTCATCTGCTAATCCCAGGACCAGAAAGTCTCCTTCCATGTATATATTTTTCATCAGTTATCAAGGATGACAATTGGCATTATTTCATAGTGAGAATGGGACTGCCTTGTTGAACAGTCAGACCCTGTTGCTCTTTTTATGTGTATTAATATTTTGAAATCTCCTGTCTTCCAAAGTTCCATTTAAACAGCCAATGTTTGGTCAAGAAAGCATGGACGAGTCGTGGATGTGGAGGGAGATGGGCTGTTCTTTTACACTGTGTATTATTTTCCATGCCATAATTCTTAGTCACATTTTTCCAGATAATATTCAGACTTCATTGGTGTTGCTTGGTTTCTAAGAGTTTACTCTATCTGATCCAGAGGGTTGAGGTAGACCAGATGTGTCTCTCCTGGGATTGTTCTGGCAGATTATCTCCATACCCATCTGGCACACTGGAGAGTTCCTGCAAAAAAGAGATGTTTCAATTCATTGAATCAGTTAAGGGGAAATTTTGACCACACATAATGCTTGGAATTATTTCCAGGCTGCACTTTGGGTTGTCAAAGTATTAATTGTCTGGGACACCTATTTTCACATGGATATGGAAGCTCTCTGCTCACACAGTGTATACCAAATTCACAAAGAGTAGAAGATTACACACTGATCAATTCCAAAAATCTATTATCAACTCACACAAGGAAAATAGACACTTTTGAATAAATGGAACCATAATAAATAATCTTGTTGCAGAATAATATCTAAGTCCAGTGGCTCTACTCTTAAATTGTACTGAGTATTCTGTAAAGAAATTTTTCCATGTTCATATAGATTCTTCTGTAGTATTGAGAAATGAGTTACACTAATTCATTTTTTGTAGATAGCATATCATTCCTACCAAAATCCAATAAGGTGAATGGGAGGAATTAACACAGGTTAATCTCTTGATGATGTCAAGAATAATATATTTTAAAAATATTAGTACAGTGAATTTAGCAATTTATCAAAAGGGTTATCCACTATGACAATAGTCATACTCCAGGAATGCAAGGTTGGTTTAACACAAGAAACATTAGAAACTCAATAGAAAGCTTGACATTAACAGAATAAAAGAGAACAATGATACAATTTCCCCAATTTAAATGCAGAATAAAATTACTCAATAAAACATAACACCATAAATCCAGGAGATGTACTTGATAAAATTTAACATCTATTCTTGCCTGAAAATTTCTCCAAAGTATAAATAAATGGTTGTTCCTTCATTTAATAATTGGTAGTGGAAAATAAACTAGCTAGAATCACACATAAAGTGAAACCTTGACAGTACTGCATATGAAGTAGGGAACAAGACAAGGAAGCCAACTGTCACCGCTTTAATGCTATTTTACAGCACACTTGGGAGGACGTAAAATGAAAGATGAAAACTTGGGAAAATACAACATGAAATTCACAGATGATATGATTATCAATTTAGAAATCTAGGAATATGAATTACTACACTTAATGAGAGAGTTGTGAAAGATTACTGCATATAAATACTAATACAGAATCAATTCTATGTCTATATACATGAAACAAGAAATTAGAAGATGAACTTTGAAAAGAGTTACAATAACATTAGATATATCCTGTCATTAATTCCAAGTCTAAGAAAGGATCTTGGGATTCTTTGTAAGCAAAATTATTAAATATTGTGAGAGACAGAGAGAAGAATATAAATAAATGGATAAAAATCAGTGGACAACCCAGAGATGTTCAACCCCCAGTAAAACCCAAATAACAGCTCATTTGGGTGTGAGACTATTGACAAATTGATTGCAAAGGCCAGGGAGATTCAAGCCAGTCTTGAAGAACAAAGTGAGGACATTTACTCTAACCTATGTCAGGACTTCATTTTTTGTTAATGCTACAGCAATTTAGACAAGTGGGTCCCAATGCAGAGATAGGCAAATAACCCAAATGGAATGTTGAGCTCACATCGTGCTGTAGAGAAAGGAGGGGCTTTTCCTAATTGGTCTTAAGAGCATTAACTATACAGAAAAATAAAATTGAAATCGTCCTCATAACACACGAGAATCAACCCTGCACAGGTTAGAGACTTCCATGGGGATGGTAAAACAAGTTTGTGTAATCAGATAATATAGATTATTTAATGACCTCAGGATAATGAAAGATTTTAAAACAGAAGACAAAAGCAGAAACCACAAAGGACAACTTGACATATTTGCCTGGAGTATGCCTAAAACTGAAAATTTCATTTCACCAGAAACATTACAAAGGAGCGAAAAGAGAGAGCACAAAAATGGGGAGGATGTATACACACATAATCATCAACATTCTGGCATTTAATTAGATCAAAACTCCTAAACGAATATGAAAAAGTACCGCAGTGCTTTGAAACTGGCGCTAAACTTGAACAGTGACACCACAGAAGAGCAAACCACGGAAGGACCAAAATGATCAAAGATTCCTCTCCTTGTGAGTCTTCAGGACGATGCAAGAGACAGCACAGGGGGTGTAGCCTCACTGCCACTAGATTTCCAAGAGTTGCCAACCCTGAGATGGGCAAGGGGGTGGATCCTCAGGAAGTGTCCTTCACTGCAGGTGAGAACGTGGCCCGCACCAAGGTGAGGGAAAGGGTCTGGCCTCATCTAGGAAGGGTGAGGACTGCATGACTCTACAGCTTCGGTCCCAGAGGAGGTGGACATCGGAGAAGCCGTTCCCAATGTCTCTCTGGAACAGCACGCACAGCTCAGGGGCAGAGTGTAGACATAAATTGTGTCTGTTGTTGAGAAGACGGGAGACGTTCTCAAGCCCGCACAGCTGGTGCACAGCCTTGAGAAGTTTCCTGTCTTCCTGCCTCCCTGTTGAGTGGCTCTTTCCTCAGTGCTGCATCTTCACTTGGATGATATCTTTGACCCTATGAATCCCTCCCTTCTGTCCCCAGAACCCTCGGTGGTGTTTGCCAAGGAGCAGCCGGTGAGCAATGAAGTACAGGCCGTGGCAGGGGCCAGTGCCACACTGAGCTGCGAGGTGGCCCAGGCCCAGACGGAGGTGACGTGGTACAAGGACGGCAAGAAGCTGAGCTCCAGCTCAAAAGTGCATGTGGAGGCCACAGGCCGCACCCGGAGGCTGGTGGTGCAGCAGGCGGGCAAGGCGGACGCCGGGGAGTACAGCTGCGAGGCCGGGGGCCAGAGGGTCTCCTTCCACCTGGGTGTCACAGGTCAGTTCTTGAGGATACTAAGTCCACCTGTGTGTATGGGATGATAGGGCTGGCTTACAGCCTCAACAGGCTTTTGTGCACCTGCTATTAGGCATCCTCTCGTCACGTCTCTTCATGTTAGGTCTATAAATTAGAAATGGAAGGAAAAAGTCACTTCTGCCACATCAGCATGCTTTGCTAAGGGGGAATTAATATAACAGCAGCCCCTGGCTGGTAGGGAGTATATATTTCACTGCTATTTTAGAGCCTGGAGAATTTTCCAGTCCCTCTCTCATTGTTCAGTTCTTCTTGTCCTGATTTTGTCTTTCTGACTTACTTGTGTCTTTTCACCCCGTGTACTTCTATGTGTTATCATAGTTCCCAGTGGGATTTCTTAAGGCCCAGCTGGCACACAGGGAGGTTCATTTTTTAAGTGGACTCCAGCTTTATTCTGAAATGGGAAGTAGCTTACATCAAGACTGAATAGGTGGGAGAAGGATTGATAGGAGCTGTGCTCGAGCTTGAATGTGTTTGTGGAGTTTTGGCTCTTGAGCTAGGGCTGCTTATGCTGTAGACTGGCAGGGTAGACCCTAGGGAGTGTATCTGCTAATCCCAGGACCAGAAAGTTTCCTTCCATGTATATATTTTTAATCAGTTGTCGGGGATACCAGTTGGCATCATATGGTAGTTAAATGGGACAACCTTGTTGCACAGTCAGTCCCTCTTGCTCTTTTTATGTGTATTAATCTCTTGAAATCTCCTATCTTCCAAACTTCCATTTTCACAGCCTATGTTTTGTCAAGAAAGCATGGAGAAGTGGTGGATGTGGAGGGAGTGGGGCTGTTCTTTTACACCATGTATTATTTCACATGTCATAGTGCTTAGTCACATTTCTCCAGCACATGTTCAGACTCCTTTGGTATTCTGTGGTTTCTAGGAGTCTGGCTTATTTGATGCATAGGGCTGATGTAGACCAGATGTCCCTCTCCTGGAATTGTTCTGGCAGATCATGCAGATATTTACCTGGCATACTGGAGAGTTCCTGTGAATAAGAGATGTTTGAATTCATTGAACCTGTATAAGGGGAAATTTTGACCACACAGAATACTGGGAATCATTTCCAGTCTGTGCTTTGGATTGTCAAAATATTAATTGTCTAGGACACCTATTTTCACATAGATATGTTAGCTCTCTGCACACAGTTGTATGTACCAAATTCACAAAGAGTAGAGGGTTACAAATTGATCAATTCCAAAAATCTATATCAACTCACACAAGAAAAATAGGGAAGTTGTACAGTCCATAACGTTTTGCATAAATAATCTTCTGATAGAATATGGTCTAAGTCCTGTTGCTCTACTGTCAAGTTTTGTTGAGTTTACTGTAAAGAAATTATTCGATGTATATATAGATTCTTCAGTAGTATTGAAAAATGAGACAGGCTCTCTAATTCACTTTTTTTTTGTAGATAACATGTCATTGCTACCAAAATCTGACAAAGGAAATGTGAAGAATTAACATAGTTTAATCTCTTG
Organism: Camelus dromedarius; assembly: GCF_036321535.1. Taxonomy (NCBI): domain Eukaryota; kingdom Metazoa; phylum Chordata; class Mammalia; order Artiodactyla; family Camelidae; genus Camelus; species Camelus dromedarius. The sequence goes on from NC_087438.1 coordinate 115,882,120, forward strand.
ATGATATCAAGTCTAGTATCTTTAAAAAATATTAGCACACCGAATTTAGCAATTTATCAAAAGGATAATCCATTAAGACAACAATCATACTCCAGGAGTGCAAGATTGGTTTAACACAGGAAACATTTAAAACTCAGTAGAAAGCATGACATGAACCAAATAAAAGAGAAAATGATACGATTTCCCCAATACATGGAGAATAAAAATATTCAATAAAATATAACACCACAAATCCAGGAGAACTCCTTGATAAAATTGCACATCAATTCCTGCCATAAAATTCTTACTAAGGGATAAATAAAAGAGTCCTTCCTTCATTCAATAGTTGGTAGTAGAAAAAAACTAGCTAACATCACACATAAATTGAAACCTTGAAAGCACTGCATGTGAAGTAGAGAACAAGGCAAGGAGGCCAACTGTCACCACTTTAATGGTGCATTTGCAGCACAATTAGGAGGGAAATAAAACAAAACATTAAAACTTGGGCAAGTAAAACGTGGAAGTCACAGATGATATGATTATCAGTTTTGAAAATCTAGGAACATTGATTATTGCACTTAATGAGAGAGCTGGGAAATATTACTGCATATAAATATTGATTAGAGAAACAATTCTATATCTGTATACAAGAAACTAGAAAATGAAATTTTAGAAGAGTTACAAAAACATTAGACAGATCATGTTACCAATTCCACGTCTACTAAAGGATCCTGAGACACTTTGTGGGCAAAATTATTAACCATCGTTGAGAGTTGGAGAAAAAGATATAAATGAATGAATAGCAATCTGTGGAAGACCCAGAGATGTTCTATTCCCATGAAAAGCCAAATAAGAGTTCTTGTGGGTGTCAGAATATTGATAAGTTGACTGCAAAAGCCAAGGAGAGTCAACCCAGTCTTGAAAAATGAAGTGGGGACATTTGCTCTAACTTACATCTAGTTTTTTTTTTTTTCTTTTTTTAGCCACAACAATTTAGACAAGTGGGTCTCACTGCAGACATAGGTAAACACACAGGAATGGAATGTTGAGCTCATACTGAGGTGTAGAGAAAGGAGGGGCTTTTCACAAGTGGTGTTAAGACCATTAACCACAGAGAAAGATAATACAAAATTGAAATCTACCTCATATCACACAGAGAATCAACCCCAGGTAGATGGAGACTTCAATGGGCAAGGTCAAACAAGCTTTTTTTTTTAAATCACCTAATATAGATTATTTAATGAACTCAGAATAATGAAAGATTTTAAAAATAAAAGATAAATGCAGAACCAAAAATGACAACTATACCCTATTTGCATGAAACAAACCAATAACTTAATTTCACCAGAAACATTACAAAGGAGCGAAAAATGGGGAGGATATGTAGACACGTAACCATCAACAGTGTAGTATTTAACTATATAAAGAGCTCCTAAACAAATATGTAAAGACCTGCAATTCTATGAAAATTAGGCAAAACTTCAACAGTGACACCACAGAAGAGCAAACCACAGAAGGACCAAAATGATCACAAAGATTCCTCATCTTGTGTGTCATCAATACCATGCAAGAGACAACACAGGGGGTGTAGCCTCACTGCCACTAGGTTTCCGAGAGTTAACAGCCCTGAGAGTGGGCAAGGGGGCAGATCCTCAGGAAGTGTCCTTCACTGCAGGTGAGATCATGGCCCACACCAAGGTGAGGGAAAGGGTCTGGCCTCATCTAGGAAGGGTGAGGACTGCATGACTCCACAGCTCTGGTCCCAGAGGAGGTGGGCATGGGAGAAGCCATTCTCAGTGTCTCTCTGGAACAGCACGCACAGCTCAGGGACAGAGTGTAGACATAAATTGTGTCCTTCATTGTTGAGAAGACGGGAGAGCTTCTCTAGGCCACACAGCTGGTGCGCAGCCTGGAGAAGTTTCCTGTCTTCCTGGCTCCCTGCTGAGTGGCTCTTTCGCTGGTGCTGCATCTTCACTTGGATGATATCTTTGACTCCATGTGTCCCTCTCTCCCTGCCTGTCCCCAGAGCCCTCGGTGGTGTTTGCCAAGGAGCAGACGGCACACAATGAAGTACAGGCCGTGGCAGGGGCCAGTGCCACACTGAGCTGCGAGGTGGCCCAGGCCCAGACGGAGGTGACGTGGTACAAGGACGGCAAGAAGCTGAGCTCCAGCTCGAAAGTGCGTGTCGAGGCCACGGGCTGCACCCGGAGACTGGTGGTGCAGCAGGCGGGCAAAGCAGATGCTGGGGAGTACAGCTGCGAGGCCGGGGGCCAGAGGGTCTCCTTCCACCTGGGCATCACAGGTCAGTTCTTGAGGATACTAAGTCCATCTGTGTTTACGGGATGATAGGACTGGCTTACAGCCTCTACAGACTTTTGTGCAACTGCTGTTAGGTGTCCTCTCATCACGTCTCTTCATTGTAGGTCTATAAATTAGAATGGAAGGAAAAAGTCACTTCTGCCACATCAGCAGGCTTTGCTAATGGGGAATTAACATAACAGCAGCCCCTGGCTGGAAGGGGACTATATATTTCACTGCTGGTTTAGAGCCTGTAGAATTTTCCAGTCCCTTTCTCATTGTTCAGTTTTTCTTGTCCTGATTTTTGTTTCTGATTTTGTTGTGTTTCTTCACCCCGTGTACTTCTATGTGTTATCATAGTCCCAGTGGGATTTCTTAAGGGTCAGCTGGCACACAGGGAAGGTTGATTTTTTAGGTGGACTCCAGCTTTATTCTGAAATGGGAGGTAGGTTATATCAAGACTGAACAGGTGGGGGAAGGATGGAAAGAAACTGTGGGCTAGCTTGAACGTGTTTGTGGAGTTATGGCTCTTTGGCTGTGGCTGCTTGTGTATCAGGCTGGCAAGGTAGACATTAGCGAGTGTATCTGCTAATCCCAGAAAGTCTCCTTACATGTATATATTTTTCACTGGTTATCGGGAATTCCAAATTGGCTTTATTTGGTAGTGAGAATGGGACAGCCTTATTGTGCAGTCAGACCCTGGTGCTCCTCTTATGTGTATTAATATCATAAACCTCCTCTATTCCAAGCTTCCATTTTTTGGCCAGTGTTTGGTCAAGTAAGCATGGATGAGTGGTGGATATGGAGAGAGAGGGGCTGCTCTTTTACACCTTGTATTATTTTTCGTGTCATAATGCTTAGTCGCATTATTGCAGCGCATGTTCAGACTCCATTGGTCTTCCTTGATTTCTAGGAGTCTGGCTTATTTGATGCGTAGGGCTAATGTAGACCAGATGTTCCTCTCCTGGAATTATTCTGGCAGATCAAGTAGATACTTACCTGGCACACTGGAGAGTCCTGTGAACAACAGATGTTTGAATTTATTGAACCAGTTAAGGGGAAATTTTGACCACACATAATACTTTGAATCATTTCCAGTCTGTACTTTGGATTGTCATAGTTTAATTGTCTGAGACAGCTATTTTCACATAGTTATGGAAGCTCTCTGCACACAGATGTGTGTACCAAATTCAGAAGGAGTAGAGGATTACAAATTGATCAATTCCAAAAATCTGTATCAACTCACACAAGGAAAATAGCCACTTTAGAATAAATGGAACCATACTAAATAATCTTGTCACAGAACAATATCTAAGTCCAGTGGCTCTACTCTTTAATTGTGCTGAGTATTCTATAAAGAAGCTATTCCATATTCATATAGATTTTCCATAGTATTGAGAAATGAGTTTCACTAATTCATTTTTTTTTTTTTGTAGATAGCATATCATTCCTACCGAAATCCAGTAAGGTGAATGGGAGGAATTAATGCAGGTTAATCTCTTGATGATGTCAAGAATAATATATTTAAAAAATATTAGCACAGTGAATTTAGCAATTTATTAAAAGGGTTAGCCACTATGGCAATGGTTATACTCCAGGAGTGCAAGGTTGGTTTAACACAAGAAACATTAGAAACTCAATAGAAAGCTTGACATTAACAGAATATCAGAGAACAATAATACAATTTCTCCAATTTAAATGGAGAGTAAAATAACTCAATAAAATATAACACCGTAAATCCAGGAGATGTACGTGATAAAATTTAACAACAATTCTTGCTGTAGTAATTTCTCCAAGGTATAAATAAATGGTTGTTCCTTCATTTAATAATTGTTAGTGGAAAACAAACCAGCTAGCATCACGCATAAAGTGAAAGCTTGACAGCACTGCCTATGAAGTAGGGAGCAAGACAAGGAAGCCAACTGGCACCACTTTCATGCTACATTTACAGCACACTTAGGGGGGAAATAAAATGAAAGATGGAAACTTGGGAAAATAAAACATGTTTTTGCAGATGATATGATTATCAATTTAGAAAATCCAGGAACATGAATTACTACACTTGATGAGACAGTTGAGAAATATTACTGCATATAAATATTAATACAGAGAAACAACTATCTATATACAAGAAACAAGAAAGTAGAAAATGAAATTTGAGAAGAGTTACAATAACACTAGATACATCATGTCACCAATTCCAAATCTAAGACAGGGTCTTGGGACTCTTTGTAGGCAAAATTATTAAGTATTCTTGAGAGGCAGAGGAAAAGATATAAATAAATGGATAAAAATCTGCGGAAGATCCAGAGATGTTCGACCCCCCGCAAAAACCAAAAAACCCAAATCACAGTTCTCTTGAGTGTGAGACTAGTGACAAGTTAATTGCAAAGGCCAAGGAGATTCAAGCCAGTCTTGAAGGACATAGCGGGGACATTTGCTGTAACCTATGTCAGGACTTCATTTTTTATTAACGCTACAGCAATTTAGACAAGTGGGTCTCAATGTAGAGATAGGCAAACAACACAAAGAAATGGAATGTTGAGCTCACATCGTGCTGTAGAGAAAGGAGGGGCTTTTCCTAATTGGTCTTAAGAACATTAACTATACAGAAAAATGTAATTGAAATCTACCTCATACCACACGAAGAATCAACCCTGGGCAGGTTAGAGACCTCCGTGGGAATGGTAAAACGAGTTTGTGTAATCAGATGATATAGATTATTTAATGACCTCAGGATAATGAAAGATTTTAAAACAGAAGATAAATGCAGAAACCACAAAGGACAACTTGACATATTTGCCTGCAGTATGCCTAAAACCGATAACTTAATTTCACCAGAAACATTACAAAGGAGCGAAAAGCACAAAAATGGGGAAGATACATACACATGTAACCATCTGTCATTTAATTATGTAAAAACAAACTAAACGAATATGGAAAAGACAGTCAATGCTATTGAAACTGGGGCAAAACTTGAACAGTGACACCACAGAAGAGCAAACCACAGAAGGACCAAAATGATCACAAAGATTCCTCATCTTGTGTGTCATCAATACCATGCAAGAGACAACACAGGGGGTGTAGCCTCACTGCCACTAGGTTTCCGAGAGTTAACAGCCCTGAGAGTGGGCAAGGGGGCAGATCCTCAGGAAGTGTCCTTCACTGCAGGTGAGATCATGGCCCACACCAAGGTGAGGGAAAGGGTCTGGCCTCATCTAGGAAGGGTGAGGACTGCATGACTCCACAGCTCTGGTCCCAGAGGAGGTGGGCATGGGAGAAGCCATTCTCAGTGTCTCTCTGGAACAGCACGCACAGCTCAGGGACAGAGTGTAGACATAAATTGTGTCCTTCATTGTTGAGAAGACGGGAGAGCTTCTCTAGGCCACACAGCTGGTGCGCAGCCTGGAGAAGTTTCCTGTCTTCCTGGCTCCCTGCTGAGTGGCTCTTTCGCTGGTGCTGCATCTTCACTTGGATGATATCTTTGACTCCATGTGTCCCTCTCTCCCTGCCTGTCCCCAGAGCCCTCGGTGGTGTTTGCCAAGGAGCAGACGGCACACAATGAAGTACAGGCCGTGGCAGGGGCCAGTGCCACACTGAGCTGCGAGGTGGCCCAGGCCCAGACGGAGGTGACGTGGTACAAGGACGGCAAGAAGCTGAGCTCCAGCTCGAAAGTGCGTGTCGAGGCCACGGGCTGCACCCGGAGACTGGTGGTGCAGCAGGCGGGCAAAGCAGATGCTGGGGAGTACAGCTGCGAGGCCGGGGGCCAGAGGGTCTCCTTCCACCTGGGCATCACAGGTCAGTTCTTGAGGATACTAAGTCCATCTGTGTTTACGGGATGATAGGACTGGCTTACAGCCTCTACAGACTTTTGTGCAACTGCTGTTAGGTGTCCTCTCATCACGTCTCTTCATTGTAGGTCTATAAATTAGAATGGAAGGAAAAAGTCACTTCTGCCACATCAGCAGGCTTTGCTAATGGGGAATTAACATAACAGCAGCCCCTGGCTGGAAGGGGACTATATATTTCACTGCTGGTTTAGAGCCTGTAGAATTTTCCAGTCCCTTTCTCATTGTTCAGTTTTTCTTGTCCTGATTTTTGTTTCTGATTTTGTTGTGTTTCTTCACCCCGTGTACTTCTATGTGTTATCATAGTCCCAGTGGGATTTCTTAAGGGTCAGCTGGCACACAGGGAAGGTTGATTTTTTAGGTGGACTCCAGCTTTATTCTGAAATGGGAGGTAGGTTATATCAAGACTGAACAGGTAGGGGAAGGATGGAAAGAAACTGTGGGCTAGCTTGAACGTGTTTGTGGAGTTATGGCTCTTTGGCTGTGGCTGCTTGTGTATCAGGCTGGCAAGGTAGACATTAGCGAGTGTATCTGCTAATCCCAGAAAGTCTCCTTACATGTATATATTTTTCACTGGTTATCGGGAATTCCAAATTGGCTTTATTTGGTAGTGAGAATGGGACAGCCTTATTGTGCAGTCAGACCCTGGTGCTCCTCTTATGTGTATTAATATCATAAACCTCCTCTATTCCAAGCTTCCATTTTTTGGCCAGTGTTTGGTCAAGTAAGCATGGATGAGTGGTGGATATGGAGAGAGAGGGGCTGCTCTTTTACACCTTGTATTATTTTTCGTGTCATAATGCTTAGTCGCATTATTGCAGCGCATGTTCAGACTCCATTGGTCTTCCTTGATTTCTAGGAGTCTGGCTTATTTGATGCGTAGGGCTAATGTAGACCAGATGTTCCTCTCCTGGAATTATTCTGGCAGATCAAGTAGATACTTACCTGGCACACTGGAGAGTCCTGTGAACAACAGATGTTTGAATTTATTGAACCAGTTAAGGGGAAATTTTGACCACACATAATACTTTGAATCATTTCCAGTCTGTACTTTGGATTGTCATAGTTTAATTGTCTGAGACAGCTATTTTCACATAGTTATGGAAGCTCTCTGCACACAGATGTGTGTACCAAATTCAGAAGGAGTAGAGGATTACAAATTGATCAATTCCAAAAATCTGTATCAACTCACACAAGGAAAATAGCCACTTTAGAATAAATGGAACCATACTAAATAATCTTGTCACAGAACAATATCTAAGTCCAGTGGCTCTACTCTTTAATTGTGCTGAGTATTCTATAAAGAAGCTATTCCATATTCATATAGATTTTCCATAGTATTGAGAAATGAGTTTCACTAATTCATTTTTTTTTTTTTTGTAGATAGCATATCATTCCTACCGAAATCCAGTAAGGTGAATGGGAGGAATTAATGCAGGTTAATCTCTTGATGATGTCAAGAATAATATATTTAAAAAATATTAGCACAGTGAATTTAGCAATTTATTAAAAGGGTTAGCCACTATAGCAATGGTTATACTCCAGGAGTGCAAGGTTGGTTTAACACAAGAAACATTAGAAACTCAATAGAAAGCTTGACATTAACAGAATATCAGAGAACAATAATACAATTTCTCCAATTTAAATGGAGAGTAAAATAACTCAATAAAATATAACACCGTAAATCCAGGAGATGTACTTGATAAAATTTAACAACAATTCTTGCTGTAGTAATTTCTCCAAGGTATAAATAAATGGTTGTTCCTTCATTTAATAATTGTTAGTGGAAAACAAACCAGCTAGCATCACGCATAAAGTGAAAGCTTGACAGCACTGCCTATGAAGTAGGGAGCAAGACAAGGAAGCCAACTGGCACCACTTTCATGCTACATTTACAGCACACTTAGGGGGGAAATAAAATGAAAGATGGAAACTTGGGAAAATAAAACATGTTTTTGCAGATGATATGATTATCAATTTAGAAAATCCAGGAACATGAATTACTACACTTGATGAGACAGTTGAGAAATATTACTGCATATAAATATTAATACAGAGAAACAACTATCTATATACAAGAAACAAGAAAGTAGAAAATGAAATTTGAGAAGAGTTACAATAACACTAGATACATCATGTCACCAATTCCAAATCTAAGACAGGGTCTTGGGACTCTTTGTAGGCAAAATTATTAAGTATTCTTGAGAGGCAGAGGAAAAGATATAAATAAATGGATAAAAATCTGCGGAAGATCCAGAGATGTTCGACCCCCCGCAAAAACCAAAAAACCCAAATCACAGTTCTCTTGAGTGTGAGACTAGTGACAAGTTAATTGCAAAGGCCAAGGAGATTCAAGCCAGTCTTGAAGGACATAGCGGGGACATTTGCTGTAACCTATGTCAGGACTTCATTTTTTATTAACGCTACAGCAATTTAGACAAGTGGGTCTCAATGTAGAGATAGGCAAACAACACAAAGAAATGGAATGTTGAGCTCACATCGTGCTGTAGAGAAAGGAGGGGCTTTTCCTAATTGGTCTTAAGAACATTAACTATACAGAAAAATGTAATTGAAATCTACCTCATACCACACGAAGAATCAACCCTGGGCAGGTTAGAGACCTCCGTGGGAATGGTAAAACGAGTTTGTGTAATCAGATGATATAGATTATTTAATGACCTCAGGATAATGAAAGATTTTAAAACAGAAGATAAATGCAGAAACCACAAAGGACAACTTGACATATTTGCCTGCAGTATGCCTAAAACCGATAACTTAATTTCACCAGAAACATTACAAAGGAGCGAAAAGCACAAAAATGGGGAAGATACATACACATGTAACCATCTGTCATTTAATTATGTAAAAACAAACTAAACGAATATGGAAAAGACAGTCAATGCTATTGAAACTGGGGCAAAACTTGAACAGTGACACCACAGAAGAGCAAACCACAGAAGGACCAAAATGATCACAAAGATTCCTCACCTTGTGAGTCATCAGGACCATGCAAGAGACAACACAGGGGGTGTAGCCTCACTGCCACTAGGTTTCCGAGAGTTGCCAACCCTGAGATGGGCAAGGGGGTGGATCCTCAGGAAGTGTCCTTCACTGCAGGTGAGAACGTGGCCCGCACCAAGGTGAGGGAAAGGGTCTGGCCTCATCTAGGAAGGGTGAGGACTGCATGACTCCACAGCGCCGGTCCCAGAGGAGATGTGCATGGGAGAAGCCGTTCCCAATGTCTCTCTGGAACAGCACGCACAGCTCAGGGGCAGAGTGTAGACATAAATTGTGTCCTTCATTGTTAAGAAGGCGGGAGAGCTTCTCTAGGCCGCACAGCTGGTGCGCAGCCTGGAGAAGTTTCCTGTCTTCCTGCCTCCCTGCTGAGTGGCTCTTTCGCTGGTGCTGCATCTTCACTTAGATGATATCTTTGACTCCATGTGTCCCTCTCTCCCTGCCTGTCCCCAGAGCCCTCGGTGGTGTTTGCCAAGGAGCAGACGGCACACAATGAAGTACAGGCCATGGCAGGGGCCAGTGCCACACTGAGCTGCGAGGTGGCCCAGGCCCAGACGGAGGTGACGTGGTACAAGGACGGCAAGAAGCTGAGCTCCAGCTCGGAAGTGCGTGTCGAGGCCACGGGCTGCACCCGGAGACTGGTGGTGCAGCAGGCGGGCAAAGCAGATGCTGGGGAGTACAGCTGCGAGGCCGGGGGCCAGAGGGTCTCCTTCCACCTGGGCATCACAGGTCAGTTCTTGAGGATACTAAGTCCATCTGTGTTTACGGGATGATAGGACTGGCTTACAGCCTCTACAGACTTTTGTGCACCTGCCTTTAGACATGTCTCTTCAAGTTGGGTCTATGAATGGAAGGTATAGGAATGGAAGGAAAGTTAGGTATAGGAATGGAAGGAAAAAGTCACTTCTGCCACATCAGCGTGCTTTGCTAATGGGGAATTAACATAACAGCAGCCCCTGGCTGGAAGGGACTATATATTTCACTGCTGATTTAGAGCCTGTAGAATTTTCCAGTCCCTTTCTCACTATTCAGTGCTTCTTATCCTGATTTTGTTTCTGACTTTGTTGTGTTTTTTCACCCCGTGTACTTCTATGTGTTATCATAGTTCCCAATGGGATTTCTTAAGGGGCAGCTGGTACACAGGGAAGGTTCATTTTTGTTGGTGGACTGAAGTTGTATTCTGAAATGGGAGGTAGGTTATATCAAGACTGAACAGGTAGGGGAAGGATGGAAAGAAACTGTAGTCGAGCTTGAACGTGTTTGTAGAGTTATGGCTCTTTGGCTGTGGCTGCTTGTGTATTAGGCTGGCAAGGTAGACACTAGCGAATGTATCTGCTAATCTCAGGACCAGAAAGTCTCCTTCCATGTATATATTTTTCATCAGTTATTGGAGATTCCGAATTGGCATTATTTGGTAGTGAGAATGGGACAGTCTTATTGTGCAGTCATACCCTGGTGCTCCTTTTATGTGTATCAATTTGTTGAAATCTCCTATATTCCAACCTTCCATTTACGGCCAATGTGTGGTCAAGAAAGCATGGATGAGTGGTGGATATGGAGCGAGAGGGGCTGTTCTTTTACACCATGTATTGTTTTCCATGTCATAGTCCTTAGTCACATGTTCAGACTGCATTGGTGTTCCTTGGTTTCTACATTTATATACTAGTGACAAATAGTTTAAAAGTGAGCTTTGAAAATGTTTTTAATAGCATTAAAGGTATCATGTTTCTAATTCCAAATATAATACAAGGTGCTGAATGCCTTGGTGGGGGAAAATTAGATCATGACATAGATTGCCTAAAAACTTCAGGATGTGAAGAGATTTCTGTCACAGAAAACAAATGGACTAAACACCATGGAACAAGAGTGACAAATTTGAACTCTTTAAAACTAAAACTTTCATTAGGTTCATTAGAAGTCACATTTAGTGACACAGCAAGTGATACAGATGTGAAAGAGAAAGGCAGTATCATGCAAATTGAGGTTATAAAGGTGAATATGAAAAAGACAGATGATGCTATTGAAAATCAGGCAAAATTCTTGAACAGTTACAACACAGAAGAGCAAATAGTGATGACCAAAAAGACTGGTGAAGTTGCTCTACGTTGTGAGTCATCAGAACCATCAAGAGACAGCCACAGGAGGTATGACTTCACTCCCACCAGACTGACGGCAGTTGACACACTGAGAGTAGCCAAGAGCATGAAGCCTCAGGAACTCTCATGTATCTTAGGTGAGAACGTTCCCTGCACAATTGAGCAGGAAAGACTCTGGCGTCATCTAGGAAGGTTGAGGTGTGCATACATCATGACCCCCACCAGATCCATTGTGCTCAAAAGTCTTTCACAATGTCCTCACCTGGAACATCCCACTTGGAGCAGTAGTCAAATGTATAGATAAATTGTGTCACTATTGCTGAGAAGGTGTGGGGCTTCTCTAGGCCACATAGCTGGTGCAAAGCCTGGAGGAGTTTCCAGCCTTCCTGTTTAGTCCTTCTTTCCCCAGTACTGCCTTCCTGTCTTAGATGATGTCTTTGACCCCGTGCTTCCCTCTCTGTCCCCAGAGCCCATAGCTCTGTTTGCCAAGGAGCAGCTGTGGTGTGCAGTAAAAGGCACACTGGGGTTGGGAGGACTGGCATGCCGAGCTGCAAGGTAGCCCAGGCCCAGAGGGAGGTGACATGGTTCAAGGATGAGAAGAAGCTGAGTGCAAGCTCAAAAGTGCATGTAGAGGCCAAGGGCTATACTCGGCAGCTGGCGGTGCCTCCAGCTGGGAAAGTGGACACAGGGGAGTATAGGAGTACAGATGTGACCCTGGGGCCAGAGAGTCTCCTTCTGCATGAATGTCACGGGTCAGTTACTTGGGGGTTCTAACTGAGACCATTTGGAGGAGATGATGGGATTGATAACAGACCCACCAGACCCCAGGGCTCTTTCCATTAGACTTCATCTCTTAAGTCTCCCAACCTTCTTCTTCCTACCCTTATTCCTGTGGCTGAGTTAAGGGACTCTGGATTGGAAGGCTGTGTGTGGAAGGGAGTGGGGCCATTCTTGTAAACCTTGAGTAGTGTTTCCATGGAGTAACACTTATCACATGTCCCAACTGCTGCACAGAATGTTCCCTGGTGCAGAGGACTCTGTGGTACTTGAGATTTGAGGTTGACCAGATGTCTCTTTTACCCATGCCTATGTGACTATCCTTCTGCTGAATGTTTAGACTGTTCCCATATGCCTCACCTAACACCACACGAGGTTCTTGGAAAGATTATCATGTGAAAAATCAGTATGCAGAAAACCTTTTTACTTTAGTTTTATTTATATATTGTATACTAGCAACACAGTTGGAAAATGAAATTTTAAAAGATTTAAAATAGTGTGAAAAGTATCCTGTTTCCAATTCCAAGTATAATAAAGATGTTTAAGACCTCAGTAGGGGAAAATTCTTGAACATTTTTGAGGGTAAAAAAAAAAAATCTAAAAAATGGATAGAAATCTATGGAAGGCTCAAACATCTTCACATCCAATCAAAATCAAACAAATGTGTTTTCTTTGGAGGGTTGAAAATTGAGAAGCAGATTCCAAAGGCCAAGATTCCATGGCCAACATACTCTTGAAGAAGAGAAGTATCATAAAGCAACAGTAATAAAGATAATGGGGTCACAATGCAGGGACAGTTATCAGATCAAAGGAACAGAATAGTGAGCTCACAGTCAGATCAGTGAATAAATGAACTTCCCACTCCTCGCCTTTTTTTTTTTTTCACCATTGAAACTGTATACACAAGGGAGAAAGGATAGTCTTTTCAATATGGTGTTTTTAACATTTAATCATATAAAAATTGCATAGGTAACTCAAATGACACTGCAAAAGGTACTCCAGGTGGGTGAGGGGCCACAGTGTGAAGGAAAATCATAAATCCTCAGTTGATGACATAAATTATTTAATGACTTCAGGGTAAGGACAGATTTCTTAAATAGAACAATGGAACAAGATCCCATATTTGACAACGTTAAAACTAAAACTTTGATTCATCCTGAGATACCACGTGAGTGAAAAGGCAAGTTACACAGATGGATGTGATATTTACAAACTATGTAAGTGTCACATCTCTAGCGCTTAAACATATAAAGAGATCCAGAAAATGAATAAGGAGGAGACAGACAATGCTATTGAAAATTGGGCAAAAGACTTGAAGAGTAAAACCACCGAAGAGCAAACAGTAATGGCCAAAAGAATGAAAAAGTTACTCCACTTTGTGAGTCATCAGGACCATGCAAAAGACAGCCACTGGGGTACAACTTCACTCCCACTAGATTGCGAGCAGTTCACGAAACTAAGAGTAGGTGAGAACACGGAGCCGCAAGATCTCTCCCACACTGTGAGTGAGAACCCTTCCTGCACAATCATGTAAAAAGACTTTGCATCATCTGGGAAGGTTGAAGAAACCAAGCCTCATGACCCTGAAGTTCCTCTTCCAGACTAGTATGTACACAGAAGTCTGTTACGTTTTCACCTGGAACAAAATGCATGGATCAGTGGTAGAATGTATAGATAAATTTGGGTTTCTCGCTGAGAAGGAGGTGGGGCTTTTCTAAGCCACACAGCTAGCCAGCGTCTTGAGAAATTTCCGGTCCTCCTGCTTCACCATTTAATCCTTCTTCCCCAGTGCTGCATCCTGAGTTAGTGTTTTTGACCCTGTGTGTTCTTCCTTGTTGCCAGAGCCCTTGGCAGTGTTTGCCAAGGAGCAGCCAGTGCAGAGTGAGATGCAGGCCGTGGCGGGGGCCAATGCCATGCTGAGTTGCAAGGTGGCCCAGGCCCAGACGGAGGTGACATGGTACAAGGATGGGAAGAAGTTGAGTGCAAGCTCGAAAGTGCACATGGAGGCCAAGGGTTGCACCCGGCAGCTGGTGGTGCAGCAGGTGGGGAAGGCGGACGCCGGGGAGTACAGCTGCGAAGCTGGGGGCCAGAGGGTCTCCTTCCGCCTGGATGTCACAGGTCAGTTATTTGATAAGGGTGCTAAGTTAGCTCCATTTGGAGGTGATGTGACTGGCTTATAGCCATGGCAGACCCAGTGGTCTTTCCATTATACTTAATCTCTTCACATCTTCCAACTTCTCACCTCGCACTTTCATGCCCATGCCTGGGCCCAGGGAGACTGGGTGGGAAGAGTGTGTATGGAAGGAAGAAGGGCCCCTTTTGTGCACCACGAGTCATGCTTCCATATTATAATGCTCCCGGTGATCTCTGGTGTCCAGGACTTTGGCTCCATTTATCCTTTGGGATCTCAAGTAGACCAGATGTCTCTTACCGTGGGATATGAGAATACACTTTTGGGTGTTCTAGCAGCATCCAGATTCCCTCACCCAGCAGCACCACATGAGGATTCTCCCTAGTCAGAGATGTTTGTGTTTCTTTGAGCCTGATAAGGGGAAGTTCCAACCACAGAATCATCCTTGACATTACCTCAAGACTGAATTTTGGATCAGCAAAGTTTTAGTTGTTCTGGGACACTCCTCCTTCCTTGCACATGGCTGCAGAAGTTATCTGTGCACCCACGTGTCACAAAGCCTGGGCTCCTGTTTTGTCTGCAATGTTTAAAGTAAACCAAGAGAAGGGGGTTGGTAGATACGCACCTTTGATACACACCTCTGAGGTATGGAATATTCTTTTAAAAGCAAATTTTGGTTTCCTCTTGTCTTCAACTAGTACATCCTGTATCAGTGTTCCCTTTGAGTTTGATTATAAATTTAGAAATGGAGAGTCATAAGGAGCTTTTCCTATACCAGCATGCTTTGTGAAGGGTAAGGTACTGTAGTAGCAGCCACTGATTGATAAACTAGTATTTATTTCATAGCATTTCCTAGTGATTCATGTGCATGTCTGTCCCTCCTGAACTGGTTCACAGAGATGTCTGTGAACTAACTTTAGTTTCCTTTTGTTAAGGGAGGTTAACCTCAAGTAGAGATGGGCTGTGGTCCCATGTTGACTCCTAAGTGCCACCACATAACAATTTGATATTGTATCAGTATAAAATGATTCATAGGTGTATATATATATATATATATATATATATATATATATATATATATATATCAAGAAACCTACTATGAATCATTCTGACATGTTATTATAATAGAATATATTATTTACACAAATAAATTTGAAAAATTTTGAAATATTGGCCAATTCCTAGAAAACGATATCAAAACTTACACAAGAAGAAATAAACAACTTGAACAGTCGTATAACCTTTTAAATAAATGGAACCATGATAAAAAAAAGTCTTCTCATAGAACAAGATTAAGCTTAGTAGCTTTACTGGTAAATTATGTAAAATGTTCTGGAACAAAATTGTTCCGTACTGATGGAGTCCTTTAAGAGAATAGAAAAGGGATATATACTCTTTAGCTCATTTTATGTAGCTAGCATAGCATTGATACCAAAGTCTGACAAGGAAAGTATAAAAAAATTAAAATTACAGGCCAATCTTTTATGGATGTCAGTATCCAAGTCCTAAACAAAATGCTGGCAAACTGAATGGAGCAATATATGAAGAGCATAATATACTCAGATCTTAATCCAGGAATGCAAGGTTGGTTCAACAACAGAACACTAGAAAATCAATATACTCAAAACATTAAGAAGCTAAAAGAGAAAAGGCATGTTTTTACCAAAAAAAAAAAAAAATGCAGAATAAAAGTGCTGGATAAAACTTTTACATCATATCCAGAATAAAAGTTTTATAAAATTTAGCATAAATTCATGTTAATAAAGTTCTTAATAAACTAGCAATAAAAGGACAGTTCCTTAATTTGATACAGGGTACTGAAGAAAACAGCAAAAATTGCACTTAAAGGGAAACCTTGAGAGCCTTTCCTTTTAATTGGAGCATTTCAAGTGACTCCGCTGTCACAACTTGTGTCCAATATTGTATAGCCTATAAGGGGGAATATAAAATAAAGTAATAAAATTTAGATAAAGCAAAAGTGTACTTCACAATGCAGAAAACAGAAAAAGGTAAATTTTCAGAGTTAGTAAGAAAGCTGAGAAAGATCACCAACATACAAAATACACAGAAAACACATCTATTTTGATGTATCAGCAACAGAGAGTCAGAAAATTACAACAGCATTAAAAGTATCATTCTTCTAATTCCATGTCTAATAAAATATGTTTAAGGCTTCTGAGGGGGAATATTATTAAATATTTTAGGGAGACAGTGGGGAAAATCTCAATGAATGGGGAGGTGTGCGTAGAAGACACAAAGTTGTCCATTCCTAATGAGAATCCAAGGAAAAGTTCTCTTGTGGGTGCGTCAAAATTGACAAGTTGATTCCGAGGACCAAGTGGAACCAAAGCACTCATAAAGAAGAACAAAGGTAGAGCATTTGATCTGCCAGGTCTCAAATATATAAAGCTATAGCAATGAAGACAGCTGGATTTCAAAGCAGGACTAAATACCCAGAGCAAAGGAACAGAGTAGTGAGCTCCAAAACAGACCGGCACATAAGCAGACTTCCCATTCTTTTTCTGATTTTTCACCCTGCAGTGCTAGCGTGTGGTATAGAGAAAGGGGGGTCTTTTCATAAATGGTGCTAATACCATGTAACTATATACACATATCTCTCTTCTTATATCTCCATTTCTTTGTATTAAAAATGGAGCGACGTCCATTTTTCTCCCTCACAGCACACACAAACATCAACTTTAGGTGGGTTAGAGACTCCAATGTGAAACATAAAACAAGCTCTTAGCAGATAATATAGATTATTTAATGACCTCAGGGAAATCAAAGATTTCTTAAACAGGATATAAATGCATTAACCACAAAGGACAAACTGACATACTTGCCTGTATTAAAACTAAGAACTTTAAATCAACAGAAGATACATAAAAGATGAAAAAGCAACTGACAAAGATGGAGATATTTACACACCCGTAATTGTCAAAGCTCTAATATAAAAATACAAAGAGCTCTTGAAAATGAATAAGGAAAAGACAGACAGTGCTACTGAGAACTGGGCAGAAGCCTTGCAACGACACTACAGAAGAGCAAACACCAAAAGCCAAAAAGATCAAAAAATGGTGCTGCATTTTGTAAATCGTCAGGACCGTGCGAAAGAAGGCCCAGGAAGTTCAGCTGCACGCCCCCAGATTGCCGATAGTTGACAGCACTGAGGGTAGACAGCATGGAGCCTCAGGGACTGTCATGCACTGTGAGTGAGGATGCTCTTTGCACAATCATGTGGGAAAGACTGCACCATCTAAGAAGGTTGAGGTGTGCATGCCTCATGATCCCACAGTTCCTTTCCTAAAGGAATATGTGCAGAGGTGAAATCTTTCACAAAGTCACTACTTGGAACACCACGCAGAGATCAGTGGTGGAATGTGTAGATCCATTATGGGTCCTTGTTGCACAACTAGCACAGAACCTGGAGAAGTTTCCAGTCCCCCTGCCCATCTGTCCACAGGCCTTCCTTCCCTAGTGCTCTGCCTTCCCGACTCAGTTGGTGTCATTGACCCCCCCTGCATCCCTGCATCCTTCCAGAACCTATGACGATGTTTGCCAAGGAGCAGCCAGTGTGCAGGGAGATACAGGCCAAGGCAGGAGCCAGTGCCACACTGAGCTGCGAGGTCGCCCAGGCCCAGACGGAGGTGACGTGGTACAAGGACGAGAAGAAACTGAATGCAAGCTCAAAAGTGTGCATGGAGGCCGCAGGCCGCACCCGGAGGCTGGTGGTGCAGCAGGTGGGGAAGGCGGACGCCGGGGAGTACAGCTGCGAGGCCGGGGGCCAGAGGGTCTCCTTCCGCCTGGGCGTCACAGGTATGTGCCGGGCTGGGTGGAGGGGATGAGTGCCTGACAAACTGGGGGCAATTAGTACATCTCCGGCAGATTGGAGGACCTGTGTGTTGGGCCTGTGCTGGGTTCTCCTCTGATGCAGTCACCCCAGGGCTCTGTCCACTGGCGAGGGCCTTGAGTTGCTTGTCACAGCCCCTAGTCTAGGACATTCTTGGCATCTGCTGCCCCAGGTCCCTGCACCTCTCCACCACATCACCACCTTTCCCAGCATGAAGCCTGCCACAGAGGCTCCCTCAGTCATCTGCAGTCTGCTAAGGCCTGTGGTCTGTGGGAAAGGCCATTCGCTGTTTGTGGTTGGCGAGGGGGCGCTAGTCCCCTGTGAGGCTTCCTGGTCAGCTCTGGAGCTCAGCCCAGCTCTGAGGAGCCTCTGGCCTTGGATGCCCTGCCCCCATTGGGTCTGGAGTCCCTGTCTCTGGCTGTGGGGTCCTGATCATCCAGTTACCTTTAGGTCAGTCCACTACGTTGCCCTCTGCTCAGATACCTAACCTGGCCTGAGCCTGGGCCAAGCCAATGTGCTGCCTGCTCCTGCCCCTCCCAGCCCTCCTGGCTGCTGATGACATTGCTGGGTTATGGCATTCTGAGCTGGCTGGAGCTGTCCCTGTCCCCAGCTGTGGCCCTTGCCCACCTGTCCCCAATCCTGCAGCCAGCGTGGTCTTTCCAGGTGCTCCTCTAGGTCAGCCCTCCCAGGGCCTTCGCCCTCCCCCTTCTCTTTCTTGGCTTTGCCTCCATGCTTGGCTGCTGGAGGCACGAAGGCTGCTTCCCACCTCTCAGTCTGTGCCGGATCCCCCTCTACCCACTGCATCTCACAGGGGTTCCTTCACCCAGACTGTCCTCCTCCACCTCCCTTCCTGGCCCTGCTCCCCATTGCTCATCTAGAATGCCAGCCCCAGGAAGTAGCAGGGGCACTGCGAACTGCCTGTCCCCACTTTCCCTGTATTGTGTTCCCTGGGGGCAGGGGGCAGGAATCCTAGACTCTCAGCTCTTAATCGGGCAGAGCTTGGGGCCCCCAGGCCTGTGGTCCCAAGTGGTTCCTCCTGGCTGCCTGCACTGCCCCTGTGAGCCTGGGTGGTGGCTGTCAGGTGGGGTCTGGCCCTGCTGCCTTGACTCTCTGGCTTGCTCACTAGAGAGGCAGCAATGGAGAGCTGGACAGCCGGGGCTGTTTCATTACAAGTCTTCTCCCACCATGTGGTCTGGAGGGGGGACGAGGCCCAGGCCAGGGGTGCTAGGGTCCTTCTCTCTAATGCTCATTGACCACCATCCCCTCAGAGCCGGAGCTTGAGCCCCCAGCCCCGGAGAGACCCAGCCGCAGGGAACCTCTGGTGGTCAGGGAACACGAGGACATCGTCCTGACCGCCACGTTGGCCACACCCTCTGTGGCTGCGGTGACCTGGCTCAAGGACGGTGTGGAGATTCGCCGCAGCAAGCGGCACGAGACAGCCAGCCTGGGGAACACCCACACCCTGACGGTGCGTGGTGCGCAGACCATGGACAGTGCAGTCTACAGCTGTCGCACTGGTTTAGAGGGGCAGGACTTCCCCGTGCAGGTGGAAGGTGAGCAGGGCCACGGGGACGGTCCTCTGGGAACCCCCTGCATGCGGCGTCCTGGAGTGGAGCTGGGGACGGGGCTCCAGGTGCACGCTCGGGCAGCTTAGAGCTGGTGCTCGTGGCCCGAGCCCCACCAGGCTGACGTCCCCTCCCCTCCCCCAGAGGTGGCCGCCAAGTTCTGCCGGCCCCTGGAGCCCGTGAGCGGGGAGCTGGGCAGCACGGTGACGCTGACCTGCGAGCTGAGCCCGGCGCAGGCCCAGGTGGTGTGGCGCTGCGGGAACACGCAGCTCCGGGCCGGCAAGCGCTTCCAGATGGCGGCCTCAGGGCTCCTGCGCTCCCTCACGGTGTCCGGCCTGCGGGCGGAGGACGCGGGCGAGTACGTGTGCGAGAGCCGCGACGACCGCACCAGCGCCAAGCTCACCGTTAGCGGTACGCCCGCTGCCGGGCTGGGTCGCCCAGGCGGGTGGGCGGCTGGGCGGGGCATTCCCGGGCGGCTTCCTGGAAGAGGTGTCCTTCCGTGGCGGCGTCTACAGGGTGGGGGGTCCCCGCCCCTCCTGTCCGTTTCTCAAGTGGAGTACCTGTCCGCAGTCCCCCGCGTGGTCAAGTTTACGTCGGGGCTGAGCAC
Source organism: Camelus dromedarius (assembly GCF_036321535.1). NCBI lineage: Eukaryota > Metazoa > Chordata > Mammalia > Artiodactyla > Camelidae > Camelus > Camelus dromedarius. Next base: position 115,902,286 of record NC_087438.1, read on the forward strand.
CGTGGTCGCCGAGGAGGGCTGCGAGGCCACCTTCCAGTGTGTGGTGACCCCCAGCGATGTGGCGATCACGTGGTTCCGGGATGGTGCCCAGCTACGGCCCAGCAAGAAGTTTCTCATATCGCAGACGGGCGGCAGCCACAGCCTGACCATCGTGGGGGTGGCCCTGGAGGACGCCGGCCAGATCAGTGCAGAGGCGGAGGGCGTCACGTCCGCGGCTGCCCTCCGGGTTCGAGGTGCGCATGTGGGGCGGCACGGAGGGCACACCGGTTCCTCCCAGTGGGCACCTTCTAATGGGCTGGTCGCAGGGCGGTATCCTGCTGTTGTCCTGTGTCCAGCTTGCCTGACTGACCTCAGGAGACACGGGGTTTGCCAGCTGATGAGAGAAGCCTAGGGTGGGGCGGAGGAACCAGGCACCTGCTCCCAAGGGGAGATAGTGAACTCCTGCACTGCACACCTGGTCAGGAAGTGGGCAGAGGTTCAGATGCTGGAGAGGGGAGTCTTCCTAGAGGAAACAACCCCTGCTGAGCCCAGAGGATGGCGGGGGTTGGGAGAGAGGGGAGTTGGCAGCCATTGCAAGCAGGTGCAGGAGGTGAGGACGCACTTTACTTGCTGAAGCCGCACTGTGTGGGGGAGGGTCAGAACTTTACCTGAGGGTAAGTGGGAACCAAGCCATTGCAGGTTCTTGAGTAAGGGAGTAACGTGGGCAGGTTCACTTCTGGGGAGATCATGGCACAGCCTGAGGCTGGGAGGCCCACTCTAGCATTTTCTCTTCCTTAGCGTGGTGTGATCAGGGCCTAGTTAAAGTCTAGAGACCTAGTTAAAGAGAGCCGGTCTGGGGGCTCAGAGCCTGCCTGTCTCGACAGCTCCCTGTGTCCTGATGTGGCTGGTCGCTGGCCACACTTAGGCATTCTGGGCTCTGGTAGGGCATGGCAGGAGGTTGTTCAGAAGGGGGAGCAAGAGGTGGGCAGGGGACTGGGGAAGGAGAACCCCCCTGAGCCTCGGTTGCCTTCCATAAAGTCGTACCTGTGTAGGTGTGCAGCTGGCCCTGCCTAGCTTGGAGTTGGAATGTGCTGGAGGGCAGCTCTGCCCAGGCTAGGGGTCGGGGCATGGTCTCTCTGTGCCCTGCCTTCCTGAGAGTGACAGTGGCTGTAGTGACCTCCCTGTCCTGTTACTCCAGAGGCTCCAGTGTTGTTCAAAAAGAAGCTGGAACCACAGACCGTGGAGGAGAGGAGCACAGTGACCATGGAGGTGGAGCTGACGCGGCAGTGGCCGGATGTCAGGTGGACACGCAACGCCATGGCCCTGGTGCCAGGAAAGAAAGTGGAGATCCACGCCGAGGGTTCTAGTCACCGTTTGGTCCTCCACAGTGTGGGTTTTGCTGACCGAGGCTTCTATGGCTGCGAGACACCAGATGATAAGACACAGGCCAAGTTGACGGTGGAAAGTGAGCGCCTTGGGGGCTCGGCATCCAGGAGGTGGCAGGGAGGGGAATGAATCTCCCCCTGGGGGCAGGGCCCTGCTAAAGGGGAGAAAGGGAGGAGGGGAGGGATGAGGGAACAGATCTTCACTCGCAGCCCAGCCTGAGGAGGGTGGGCAGGGAAAGAAGGAGGCGCAGACTTCCACCTGCAGGGGCAGACCTCTGCCTCCAGGGGAAGTGGTGGGGGGAGGCCTGAAGGCCAGGGTCTTGCTGCAATGGCTCACCCGCCCTCACGCTTGTCCCTTAGCGCGCCAGGTCCGGCTAGTGCGAGGCCTGCAGGCAGTGGAGGCTCAGGAGCAGGGCACAGCTACCATGGAAGTGGAGCTGTCCCACGCCGACGTGGAGGGCACCTGGACTCGCGACGGCCTACGGCTCCAGCCGGGACCCACGTGCCAGCTGGCAGTGCACGGCCCCACCCACACCCTCACGCTGTCCCAGCTGCAGCAACAGGACAGCGGCCTGGTCGCCTTCAGGGCGGAGGGTGTGCACACGTCGGCGAGGCTGGTGGTCACTGGTGCGTAGGCATAGGTGGGGCGGGACTCACTGCAGAACACCTGCCCATGCGCCAAGGTGGCCCAAGGAGGCAGGTGGGGGCAGGCATGTGGAATCCTGGGAGAGGGGAGTCATTCCTAGAACCAGCCGAGGGATTCCTTTCCCCACCCGGAGGCTCCACTTCCCACCACCCTGTTCCTGTCTCCCCAGAGCTGCCTGTGACGTTCAGCCGCCCGCTGCAGGACGTGGTGGCCACAGAAAAGGACAAGGTGGTCCTGGACTGCGAGCTGTCGCGCCCCAACGTGGATGTGTGCTGGTTAAAGGTGCCTCCAAACCCGGACTCCTTGCTCCCTGTCGCCTTTCACCATGGGTGGGCGGGAGTGGGACCACATTGCTAGGCAGTCCTAGCACCTGACCTGGCTTCGTTCCTCCACAGGACGGTGTGGAGCTGCGAGCGAGCAAGACATTGGGTCTGGTAGCCCAGGGGGCCTGCAGGAGTCTCGTCATTTACTGCTGTGGCCGTGGGGACCAGGGCACATATGTGTGTGATGCCCACGATGCTCAGAGCTCAGCCTCCCTGAAGGTGCAAGGTGAGGGCCGGCCAGAGTGATGCATCAGGGCTGGCTGGGTTGGTGGGGCAAGAACCTCCTGACCATCCTGCGTCCGCCAGCAAGTGCTTGGCCCTCTTGCTCTGCCTTTGCCTCGCGCCTCCTGTACCCCCTCAGCAAGCTGGGGAGTGGCAGTCAGACAGCTCTGTACATCAGGGTGTGGCAGAACCTGCTTGCTGTTCCAGGCCGAAATGTCCAGATCGTGAGGCCCCTGGAGGATGTGGAAGTGATGGAGAAGGAGGGTGCCACCTTCACCTGTGAGGTCTCCCACGACGAGGTGCCTGCCCAGTGGTTCCAGGAGGGCAGTAAGCTTCGGCCCAGCGACAACGTGCGCATACGCCAGGAAGGTGCGAGGAGGACAGTGGGTGGGCTTCAGGAGGGCTCCCCGGCCTTTGCGCCCCCAGGCCGCCCCTTCTTTTAGTCCTGAGTGACCTTTGTTCCTAGGAAGGACATACACTCTCATCTATCGGAGGGTCCTGGTGGAAGATGCAGGGGAAATCAAATTTGTAGCCGAAAATGCAGAATCACGAGCCCAGCTCCGAGTAAAAGGTGATGGGGGCTCAGGGCAGGGTGTGGGCTGCACTGTGTGTGTGTGTGTGTGTGTGCATGTGTGTGAACAGGTAAGTGTGCTGGGCCTTGCAGGAATGGGATGAGGACAGCAGTGACCCAGGAGGCGGAAAAGGGGGTGCCCCCTCTTCGGCTAAAAGAAAGTGGTTTGGGGGACTCTGCCTTGGGGTCTCTTCCTTTGTTTAAAATGGAGGTACCAGTGGACCCTCCCTCCTCGGACTGCAGCAAGTGCCAGAGAGAAAGGGTGTGGGGGAGCGTAGAAGGCTTTTACCTGGTGGCCTTGGTGACAAGTCAAAGTGGCTTTGGGGCAGGAGCGAGAAAGGGTCTGGGAACAGGTGGAGGGCAGAGGGGAAAACCTGGATGCACAGGGTGAGGGTGGGGTGTGTTGAGAAGATGGGCAGGGGTGGGGGGGGCAGGCATGCGTATGGCGAGGGCCTACTGGATGGTAGCGGGCATGCATGTGCCCCACCTTCCTCGTGGTCAGATGTGAGCAGCCAGTCCCAGACCAGCCTGAGGGTGACACTCAGCCTGGCCGCCTGCTGGCTGTGGTGGTGGGAGGGCCCACATGCGCAGCTTAGCCAGAGCATGAAGTCCCAGTCCGGCTGGTTGGAGGCTGGACCGTCAGAGCGCCCAGCCCTGGGTGTTTGGGATCACTGTGCACCTGCCCTGACCCCCCGGGTGTGTGCCCACAGAGCTGCCAGTGACCATTCTACGCCCGCTGAGGGACAAGATCGCAATGGAGAAGCACCGCGGCGTGCTCGAGTGCCAGATGTCCAGGGCCAGCGCCCAGGTGCGGTGGTTCAAGGGCAGCGTGGAGCTGCAGCCTGGAGACAAGTATGAGATGGTCAGTGACGGCCTCTACCGCAAGCTAATCATCGACTCCGTCCAGCCTGAGGACGAGGACACCTATACCTGTGACGCTGGCGACGTTAAGACCAGTGCCCAGTTCTTTGTAGAAGGTGCGGGCAGGGCTGGGTGGGCAGCAGTTCCTTTATTTTCCCTCTGGGGGAAGGGACTCCAGCCTGTATCATTTGCAGTGGCACTTGGAGTCGGCCAGGTCTGAGAAGGACCTGGACCTGACTGGAGGCATCGGGGTACCCGGGGGAAGATGCGAGCATGCCTGGGAGGGTTTGTTCCCAGGGAGGAACGCGGAGCCTGCAGGAGGGGCAGCTGGTGAGCCTCCACAGGACTGCCCTGGTGACCGGCTCCTCACCCCCAGAGCAATCCATCACCATCGTGCGGGGCCTGCAGGACGTGACCGTGTTGGAGCCAGCCCCTGCCTGGTTCGAGTGTGAGACCTCCATCCCCTCGGTGAGGCCACCCAAGTGGCTCCTGGGGAAGACGGTGCTGCAGGCTGGGGCTGACGTGGGGATTGAGCAGGAGGGCACAGTGCACCGGCTGACGCTGCGACGGACGTGCTCTACCATGACGGGGCCGGTGCACTTCACCATCGGCAAGTCACGCTCTACTGCCAGCCTGGTCGTCTCAGGTGAGAGAGTGCGGCCTGGTGGGTGGGCTGCGGGCGGAGCCGCTGCAGGGCAGGGCGTGGGCGCGGGCACGGGCGCGTGTTCCGGCCAGCGGTCTGGCCCGCTTTCCGCAGCACTCTCCTCTCTTCTCCCACCGCAGACATCCCCGTGGTGCTCACACGGCCACTGGAGCCCAAGGTGGGGCGGGAGCTGCAGTCGGTGGTCCTGTCTTGTGACTTCAAGCCGCCCCCCAAGGCTGTGCAGTGGTACAAGGAGGAGACGCCCCTGGCACCATCTCACAAGTTCAAGATGAGGCTGGAGGGCCACATGGCGGAGCTGCGCATCCTGCGGCTCACACCCTCGGACACTGGCATCTACCGGTGCCAGGCTGGCAGCGCCCAGAGTAGCGCTGAGGTCACTGTGGAAGGTACAGAGTGAGGGTGCACAGGGCCACCAGAGGGAGTCTAGGGGAGGTGGAGGTGGCGGTCACGTTGAGCTGTCCCATGTGCTCCTGGCAGTGCGGGAGGTGACAGTGAAGCAGCCACTGCAGGACTTGGAGGTCACGGAGGAGGGCTCTGCCTGCTTCTCCTGTGAGCTGTCGCACGAGGACGAAGAGGTGGAGTGGTCGCTCAATGGGACGCCACTGTATAATGACAGCTTCCACGAGATTACCCACGAGGGCCGCCGCCACACACTGGTGCTGAAGCGGGTCCGGCGGGTTGACACGGGCATCGTGTGTGCTTCCTCCCCCAAGGTTACGGCCTCGGCTCGCCTGAAGGTCAAAGGTGAGGTGTCCCTGTGGGATGTCTGCAGACCCCTGGGACATGTGCCTGGTCCCCCCCACCCCGCCCCAGGCCAGAAGTGGCAGCGTTTCCTCAGCCACCCACACCCTCCCTACAGGGAAGCCGGTGGTATTCCTAAAGGCACTGGATGACGTCTCTGCAGAGGAGCGGGGCACACTGGCCTTGCAGTGTGAGGTCTCTGACCACCAGGCCAGTGTGGTGTGGCGAAAGGATGGCGTGGAGCTGGGCCCCAGTGACAAGTATGACTTCCTGCATACGGCGGGCACACGGGGACTCGTGGTGCACGACCTGAGCCAGGACGATGCTGGCCTGTACACCTGCGACGTAGGCACTGACGAGACTCACGCCCATGTCAGCGTGCATGGTGCGTGGCTGCAGCTGGCTCCAGAGGGAGGGGCCAGGGCACTGGAGGCATGGGGGTGCCTCCATCTGGGGGACCCACCTACTCTTGGGGGCCAGGGGCTGCCCTGCTGAGTCTGGAGAGGTCAGGGAAGACTCCTGACAGGGTGTTAGGGGGCCCAGGTGTAGGCAGGCAGGTCAGGGGTGATGGGCAATGGAGCAAAGTGTGGGAGACTGGACTCACCCTGCTTGATAGAGTCCCACGGTATGAGGGATTCAACAGAGGCTGGAGGCGTTCGCTCTGTGCCAGGGGGTGTGTGTAGGCAGGCACAGGGACCACAGAGGGGGTGCTCAGGAGAGCCTCTGGGAGTTGGGGAGTGGGAGAGGTTGAGATGTTAAGCAGAGGATGCCCTGAAAGGGCTCCCAGGCTCCAAAGGTGGCCGTAGGCAGGCCAGATTCCTTCCACTTGCCCCTCTCAAGCCTGGGCCTGGTGCCCCGGCCACAGGGCAGATGCCTGGTGTCCTGTGTGCGTCACTGTGCAGGCTCTGCTCCCACAGTCCTCCTCTCTCCTGCATGCATGGCAGGCCTGCTCCCCCGTGACCCCGTAGTCCCATGGTTGGTCCCTGATGATCTGGTCAGTTTATGATGAGACTTGAAAGGGGAGGGTGGTGTGGCGAGTTGGTTCTAGAGCTGGATCCCCCCTCATTTTGGGTATCTGTCCTTCTGGACCATACGAGCACGGCTCCATGGCCAGTGTGAAGGCAGCTGCCACTGTCACAGCTCACAGCTCTCGGCCATCCAAACACCAGAGCATGGACAGCTGGAGGCCAGGAGACGTTTGCTGAGAGGGGCAGCAGGCCCTCTGGGAGTGGGGCTAGGGAGGGTGGCTGTGTAGGCTCCGTGGCGGGTCTTGGCCCTCCTGGGTCTGACCTGGGACTGGGACAGGCTTGATGGCACCTGTCTTGAGGGGCAGCCTCCCATGGGCCTGGCTGCTGTGACAACTGTCTCCCATGACCCACAGACCTGCACGTGGGCATCACCAAGAGGCTGAAGACCATGGAGGTGCTGGAGGGCGACAGCTGCCACTTCGAGTGCATCCTGTCCCATGAGAACGCTGGCGATGTGGCCGTGTGGACAGTTGGTGGGAAAACAGTGGGCAGCTCCGGCCGCTTCCGGGCTACACGCCAGGGCCGCAAGTACACTCTGGCAATCCAAGACGCGGCGCCGAGTGACGCTGGGGAGGTGGTCTTCTCCGTGCGGGACCTCACCTCCAAGGCCTCACTCATTGTCAGAGGTGGGTGATGGCGGCAGTGGGACCTGATGGGGGCAGGTCGGGGGTCTCTCTCCAGGGTCGGGGCCTCCCAGGCAGCCTCGGGCACCATGGGAGTGCTTCTGGGTATTGCTTCCCAGCCCCTCGTTGGGGCCCAGAGGCATCTTTTGTGGGTACTGGGGAATCGTGGTCACCCAGGGGCTTAGTTTGTAGGACAAGGTTCTGGAGCCTTGGGCATGAGCAGGGCTTCTGATCTCCAATCTGTAGTTCGACTGCCTTGGTACCCCCAGGCTGCATGACTCATGGAGCTGGTGAAATTACCATTGGCATTTCTGAGCTGTCACTTACAGCATAAATGCCTGGTGCTCATAGCACGGGCTCGTGGCCATGGTTTGAGTTGCAGAGCACCTGAGATGCTGAGAACGTAAGATTCTGTGGCTGAATACCTCTCTCTCCCAGGGTCCCCGCCTGGCATTCCAGGGCTCTGAGGTCCCAGAGTTTAAAGTTTTGGAGCCGTAGGTTCTGTGGTCTCGGCCTGCAGGGTCAGAGGTTCCTGAATGCCTGCCCTGCCCTCACCCCAGGCGTGATGAGGGCCATGGCCATGGGTGGACCTGTGGCCGTGCCTCATGGGCCGACGTCTCTGCTGCTTTCAGAGAGGCCGGTTGACATCATGAAGCCGTTGGAGGACCAACAGGCTGTGCTGGGCGAGGATGTGACGTTGAGGTGTGAGCTTTCACGGGTGGGTACCCCAGTGCGCTGGCTGAAGGATGGCAAAGCCATTCGGAAGAGTCAGAAGTATGAGCTGCTCACCGAGGGCACTCAGGCCACACTCATCGTCCACGCGGCCTCACTCAAAGATTCGGGCAACTACACCTGTGAGACAGACACCTCCAAAAGCACAGCCAGCCTCCGCGTGGAAGGTAACCCCCACGAGAGAGCCTGGGACAGCCCCTGTGGCTTTTGTCCCTCCGTGTGACTGCCCCCTTGAGGCCCGAGCCACTCTGTCCCAGGCAGGAACTGAGGAGCGCCCAGCAACGAAGGCGCTCTCCCAGGCCCTTGGGGTTCTGCGGGTGGGCCAGGAGAACTCCCTGTGGTGGGACTGATTTCCCACCCCAGGGAGCCCTGCATGGGGTCTGCACAGGTCTCACCCTCCCACCCACTGTTGCCCCCTTCCTCCAGAAAAGCCTAACCGGTTCACGGAGGAGCTAGCCGATCTGCAGGTGGAGGAGAAGGGCACGGCTGTGTTCGTCTGTAAGACGGAGCGCCCTGCGGCTACGGTGACCTGGCGCAAGGGCCTCACGGAGCTGCCAGCCTCGGGGAAGCACGTGCCCAGCCAGGAGGGCCTGACCCTGAAGCTCACCATCAGCGCCCTGGAGAAGGTGGACGGTGACACTTACACCTGTGACATCGGCCAGGCCCAGTCCCAGGCCCGGCTCCTCGTGCAAGGTGAGGCCCCGGGCGCTGCACTGTCGCTCTCCTTTGCGCACCAGATTTCACAGCCCTCGGTGTGCTCAGGTGTAAGCTTGGATTCAGGTCGACTTGGAGGTGGTCAGAGATCAGAGCGCTGCCTGGCCCTGGACGAACTCAGCTTCGGTCTCCCTGTCTCTAATGGGGGGTTGCTGTGGGTGGTCTTGTCCTGAGTCCCTCCCAGCTGGACCTTGTATAAAGGAGTCGGCAGCCCTCATTTATCTGGGCATTCATTTGCGCAGTGAATGTTTCTGGGGCCCGTCCAGTGTGTGCCCCGCCCCCCCATGCCTATTTTCTGCACATTCTTATCATTCTCCCTTTTCACTGATGAGGAAACTGGGGCCGTTACTTGGGGTTGTTGGCTGGCCCAGGGTCGTAGGGCCGGTAGGTCAGGGTTCAGCCCAGTCTTCCTGACCCCAGGGCCGTCGTCCAGGGTGAAGTCAGCGGGAGGTCCTTCCCGGGATCTTTCCACTGGAAAAAACAAAAGGAATAGCAAAGAAGCCTCACTTTTGACTTTTTTTTTTCTCTTTTTCAATGAAATACAGTGAATCCACTGAATTCAGTGAAAGCATTTTGTTAGTGCAGTCGAAGCACAACTGTCTAATAAAATGGATATCTATGCTTTAAAAAAGTCAGTTAAAGCGAATGTCATCTCAATAGATGCAGAAAAAGCATTTGATAAAATTCAACACCCATTTATGATAAAAACTCTCGCCAAAGTGGGCATAGAGGGAACATATCTCAACATAATAAAAGCTATATATTACATACCCACAGTCAGCATAGCACTCAATGGTGAAAAACTCAAAAGCTTCCCACTAAAATCTGGGACAAGACAAGGATGCCCACTGTCACCACTCCTATTCGACATAGTCTTGGAAGTCCTAGCCACAGCAATCAGGCAACAGAGAGAAATAAAAGGGATCCAAATTGGAAAAAAAGAGGTAAAAGTGTCACTATATGCCGACGACATGTTACTATATATAGAAAACCCTAAAAGTTCCACACAAAAACTGCTAGAACTAATAAAAGAATTCAGCCAGGTAGCAGGTTACAAGATTAACGTACAAAAATCAGTTGCATTTCTTTATACTAATGTCACGTAATAACAAAACATGCTCTTTAAAAAATTTAAGACACACAGACCTGTGCCTGTCTGCTGGTGTTAGCCAGAGCTGTTTCTTTGTGTGTCAGTTCACAAATCAGAATTCCTTATCTCCTTTGCATGCTTCGCCCTCCCAAAGTGCCATCTACGCTTTTCCGGTGACCAGTAGCTTCAAGACAACTGTGGCTGCAGAAGGAATCTGGAAGCCAATCCATTTCTATTTTTATGACTTCTTTGTATGTTTTCACCATACCTAAGACAGCAGCAAAAATAACAAAACAAAACAAAAAAACCCACCAGCTTTTTTTCCCTAGGAATTCCCGCTGTCAGTCCTCCAAAGCATCTGATTTAAATTTTATCATAGCCTACCATCTTTTTTTCACACTCCCCTTTCTTCTGTTAATACGAGATTTAATTGTGTTGTGGCTTCTATGACAGTCACACCTGGCATAGACAGGTTAGGGGGCACAACTTGATGGGGGGCGCTCACCTTGTGTGCTCTGCAGAAGGACCCCAGAGTTGGGTTGGAGACTAGTTGGCAGACCTAAAACAAATCCTTTTGGACAGTTCAGTTTGGATCCACTTACTGTCTTCTGAGTTTTGTCACCCTGAGCCTGTTAAGATCATCTGCTGGCTTCCTGCCCTGAGCCTCCCCCAGCTCTTGGGGAGCACCTGTTTCCCTTGGCAGCTGGCCCCAGGGTCCCTGACACGCCCGTGTGTGCCCCTGCAGGCCAGAGAGTGCTCATCACGGAGGACCTGGAGGATGTGGAGGTGCAGGAGGGCTGCCCGGCCACCTTCTGCTGCCGCATCTCCCCCGCTGACTACAAGCCCGTCCACTGGTTCTTGGACAAGACCCCCCTGTACGCCAACGAACTCAATCAGATCGAGGCCCAGCCGGGCGGCTACCATGTGCTGACCCTGCGGCAGCTAGCGCTCAAGGACTCAGGCACCGTCCACTTTGAGGCAGGTGACCAGCGGGCCTCGGCCACCCTGCGGGTCACAGGTAGGCTACGTGCCCAGTGCCTGGTGCCATTAAGGGGGCCGGTCCAAGGCTAAGGGTGCACCCTCAAGGCAGTGGTTTGGCCACACACCGAATGTGGCCCAGGGCTTACAGAGAAGGCACCGTGGGCTCCCCGTGGGCTGGGTGGGGCCTTAATCCCAGGGAGCGGGGCTTGGGAGGCTGAGTGGCGCTGTCTCAAGATGTGTTGTTGCCCGTGGTATGCAAAGCGAACTCAGGATCAGTGTCGTTTGGGCTGGGCCCCACCCCTATGGAGTGTGGAGCCACAAGAAGCCTGTCCTGTTCCCTTTTGAGCGATGTTTGCAGCCCAGGCTGAGGGGGACAGGTGGACACTGACCAGTGGTGTTGCCTGGTCTGCAGCGAGACCTGGGGCTTCTCCTGCAGGAAACTCCAAACATCCTATGCTTTCCTCTCTGTCTCCAGAGAAGCCGAGCGTCTTCTCCCAGGAGCTCACAGATGCCACGGTCACGGAAGGGGAGGACCTGACCCTGGTCTGTGAGACTGCTGCCTCAGACAGCTCTGTGTACTGGACCAAGGACGGGAAGGCCCTGCGGCCTTCAGCCCGGTGCCGGCTGACCTATGAGGGTCGCCAGGCCCAACTGGTCATCACTGGCACCACCCTACAAGACAGTGGGCGTTACAAGTGTGAGGCCGGGGGGGCCTGGAGCAGCTCCATAGTCAGGGTCCATGGTGAGCACCTGGGGGGCACTGGGCAGCCTCCAGCCACACTCGGGGCACCCGTGTCTTTCATCTTGCTAAGGTCTCGGGGGGACTCCATCCGACTCCTTCTCTCTCCATCTCCGCCCTCTATGTGTGTGTTTGAGTGTGGGTGGGGGTGTTCTGAGGCTCCCTCTGTCCACCTATGTCTTTTCAACAGTTGGTCCATCTAGCATTGCTCCTTAACCCCCATCTCTGGGTCTCTGCTGCTCCCGGTAGCCTCCCTCAGCCATTCTTGGTCTCTTGACCAGCCGTGTCTTTTTTTACTTCATTCCTGACTTTGTCTTGTGTTCTGACATCTCCGTATCATCCTTCTGTTGGCTTGGTTCATCTACATTTATATTTCAGTCAGCTCGGGCTGCGTAACAAATAGCACAAGCTGAGTGGCTTAAGCAACAGACATTTAGTGTCTCCCAGTCCTGGAAACCAGCAGTCTCAGATCAAGGTGTCGGCAGGCTTGGTTTCTCCTTGGCATGTAGATGGCCGACTTCTCCCCGTGTTCTTCCATGGTCGTCCCCCTGTGTGTGTCTGTCTCCTAGTCTCCTTTTCTTGGTGTTGTAACACCAATAATATGAGATTAAGGCCCACCCTAAAGACCTGATTTTACCTTGATCATCTCTTTAAAGACCCCCATCTCTAAATACAATTTTATTCTGAGTCCTGAGGGTAGAACAGGGCTCAACAGCTGAATCTGGGGGACACAGTATAGCCCACAGCACTCCACTCTTCTCTGTTTCCTGTTGTTTTGTTCATCCTCCTGGTTGAACAGAGGTCTTGGGGTCGCTGTCACTAGCCGGCAGTGTAGACAGTGAGGTAGACCTGCCTGCACCCTGCCCTCAGCCATCCTCAACCATAGTTGGGGGACCCCTGTGGGAGACAGTGTGGTGAGTGCTGAGCTGACCTCATGCCTGTCCCACAGCTCGGCCAGTGCGGTTCCGAGAAGGGCTGAAGGACATGGAGGTGCTGGAGGGTGGTGCAGCTACACTGCGCTGCACGCTGTCATCGGTAGCCACGCCTGTGGAGTGGCGCTGCGGAGATGAGGTCCTGCGGTCTGGAGGCAAGTACACCCTGAGGCAGGAGGGTACCATGCTGGAGCTGGTGGTCCGGGACCTGCAGCCCCAGGACAGCGGGCAATACTCCTGCTGTGTCGGAGACCAGACAACGTCAGCCAGGCTCACTGTAAAGGGTAAGCATCCTTACCCACTCTGGTCATGTGACCCCACGCGGGTCCAGGCAGCCCCTTTCATCCTTTGTGGGAGAATGAAGGTGTTGTTCTGTGTCCATTGGACCTTGTTGCAGCCCAGCCTGCTGAGTTCCTTGGAGGACTGAGAAGCAAGGAGGCCACAGAAGGGACCACAGCCACACTGCGTTGTGAGCTGAGCAAGGAGGCCCCCGTGGAGTGGAGGAAGGGGCCCAAGACCCTCAGAACTGGGGACAGAGTGACCCTGAGGCAGGACGGGGCCGTGTGTGAGCTGGAGATCCGTGGCCTGACCGTGGCGGATGCTGGGGAGTACTCGTGCATGTGTGGGCAGGAGAGAACCTCGGCCACGCTCACTGTCAAGGGTAAAGATCACGTGTGGCCAAGCAGAGCTGTGTTTGGTGTCCAATTATTGACTTGATGGTATCCCACTGCTTTCATCCCGCCCCCTCCTCATCTCAGTGTCACCCTCTTCTCTTAGCTCCATGGAATTCCTCCCACCTTCCTGGGCTGTTGTGTGAACCAGGAGAAACCAGCATCTGAGCTACTTCCCTCCCAGGATGTCACTGCTGGTTCTGTGCTGCTGGCTTATTGGTCTCTGTCTTTTCCTCTGTCGTGTCATATCCTGCCTCCAAAGTTCTCTCAAGACTCTGATGTTCTATGTCTGACCCTCCCCAGCCCTGCCTGCTGAGTTCATAAGAAGACTGAGAAGCAAGGAGGCCGCAGAAGGGACCACAGCCACTCTGCACTGTGAGCTGAGCAAGGAGGCCCCCGTGGAGTGGAGGAAGGGGCCAGAGACCCTCAGAACCGGGGACAGAGTGAGCCTGAGGCAGGATGGGGCCGTGTGTGAGCTGGAGATCCGTGACCTGACCGTGGCAGACGCTGGGGAGTACTCGTGCGTGTGTGGGCAGGAGAGAACCTCGGCCACGCTCACTGTCCAGGGTAAAGACCGTGTGTGGCCACGTGGAGCAGTGGCTTCATGTCTGAGGGTTTGACACGTCCTCTAGCTCTGCCCCGTCTGTGTAGGGTTTTTCACTTCCCTGTGTGTCTCCTGCACTCCTGCCGCATGCGTCTCCCAGCACCTACTCCTGTGAGGCCCATCTCAGATAAAGAGCAAAGAATAAGGTCCTCCCTGCCCTCAGGGGTCCATGTCTTGGGGAGAGGATGAGGGCAACCACACAGAGAGAGGAATTAGGGTCCTTTTGAGGGGCTATGTTAGGAGAGAAGCTGGGAAGAAGGTCAAAGCATGGCCCTCAAGAGTGGAATGTCAAAGGGGCATCTGGGGAGGGAAGCGGGGCGTGTGTTCTGAGCCATGGGAGAGCCCCGATGGGAGGTCCTCAGATCTGCTGTCCAGCATCTGGGTGTTGGGGGAAGTGAGGTCTGGATGGAGATGAGGTGTGTGGAGATGAGGTGGAGGTGAGGTCTGGGTGTGGACAGTGCTTGACTGTGAAAGGAGAGGAGGAGGCTGACAGAAGAGCCACACTGAGGAGCAGAGCCAGACCCAGGAAGGGCAGGTGGGCACCCATGCCACAGTGGGAGGGCCACGTCTGGAGTCTTTGGCAGATGCGCTGGCTCTTGGCAGCAGCCATAGAGAGGGGTCTGTTAGGGCGTGGCAGGGCAGCCTATGGCTGGGACATGGGATGAAAGGGGACAGTCTGAGGGGAGGGGGCACAGTCAGCTGGAGCAGGAGGGCTGGCCCATGGCGTTAGGGGCAGACAGGGCCACTTCCTGTGTGGGGTGGATGATGGCCAGGTGGGTGGGCTCCCATGAGGGGGGGACAGTGGGGCTCCTTTGCACCAGAGCAGCCCACTGTGGGCATTTTGTCTGGTCGTCTGGGCTCCCGCTTCCAGCAGGTGCCTGTGTTTGCCAACGTGGTGTCTATGGCCTTGTCTGCAAGCTCCAGAGTCCAGTGGTCTGTGTTTCTGTCTGACCCTCCCCAGCCCTGAGCACCCAATTCACAAAAGTTATGGAGCCCAAGCAGGCCGCGAGAGAGGCCACGCTCACATCCATGCTGCGCTGCGAGCTGAGCAAGGCAGCCGCCTGCAGTGGTGGAAGGGACCATGAAAGATACGGGGAGGACATCCTTTTTGGTTACTGTGTCTTTCCATCATTCCTGTGGGCGCTGTAGCCATTTCAGTGTGTCTGTCCATGTCCTGAAGTCCTCGCTGAGGATTCCAGATCCTCCGTTTCCTTGCTGATCTGTACCTGATTGGGCTCAGCCAGTCCATCCTCTGCCCCCAGGGCACTGCTGCCCACCCATGCTTCTGTGGGCCCACGCTTTTATTTCTTATTTGCTCCAAAGTGTGAATGTTTCATTGTCTAATGTCCACATCCTGAATCCCCCTAAATTCTCCAAAGAGTCTGACGTTCTCCGTGTCACTCTGACCCTCCCCAGCCCTCCCCACCAAGTTCACAAAGGGCCTGAGAAATGAGGAGGCCACGGAAGGGACCACAGCCACACTGCACTGTGAGCTGAGCAAGGAGGCCCCTGTGGAGTGGAGGAAGGGGCCTGAGATCCTCAGAGCCGGTGACAGAGTGAGCCTGAGGCAGGATGGGGCCGTGTGTGAGCTGGAGATCCATGGCCTGACCATGGCAGACGCTGGGGAGTACTCGTGCGTGTGTGGGCAGGAGAGAACCTCGGCCAAACTCACCATCAAGGGTAAAGACTGTGTGAAGCCACGTGGACCTGTGGCTTCATGTCTGCACGTTGTCTCCATGTCACCACCTTCTCGTCTGTGGGACCCTGTGGCTGTCTGTGTCTTTTCTCCTGGGCTCCCCCAGATGCCTCATAGCTCCTGTCTCCTCTTCCAGTAGCTGTTCTAATGTTCACGTCCAGTCCTTTGTGCCCTTTGTTCCCTCTGGGACATTTGCCCCCATCACCCTCTATGCATTCATTCACTTGTTCATACGGCGGTCTTTGGCAGTGTGTGTGCTTTTCGTGGATGTCCTCGTCCTGGATGCAGAGTCCCTCCGACAGCCTGATGTTCTCAGTGGCTTCTTGGCCCTCCCCAGCCCTGCCTGCCAAGTTCATGAAGGGTCTGAGGAAGGAAGGGGCCACAGCCATACTGTGCTTTGTGAGCTGAGTGGAGTGGCCCCTGCGGAGTGGAGGAAGGGGTCTGAGACCTTCTGAGATGGGGACAGAGTGAGGGAGAGGCAGGACTGGGCCGTGTGTGAGCTGGAGATCCACGGCCTGGCTGTAGTGGACGCTGGGGAGTCCTTGTGTGTGTGCAGGCAAGAGAGAACCTCGGCCACGCTCACTGTCGGGGGTAAAGACCATGTGGGCCAAGCATAGCCATGTTTGGTGTCCAGTTCCTGACTTTATGACATCTCTCTATATTCATTCTACATTCGTTTCCTGTCTCAGTGTCACCCTCTTTCCATAACTCCATGGGATCCCTTCTGCCTTCCTGGGCTGTTGGATGAACCAGAAGAAACTGGCAATTAAGCCACCTCCCACCCGTTGTGTGACTGCCAGAACTGTCTTGTTTTCCTGTCAGAGTCTCTGTCTTTTCCTCCATCCTGTCATGTCCTGCCTCCCCGCCAAATTCTCCACAGAACCTGATGGTCTCTGTGGCATTCTGACCCTCCCCAGTCCTGCTTTCCAGATTCATACAAAGTTGGAGGCCTGAAATGTCCACAGAAAGGGCTGGGCTGAGGGAAGCCTCAATCCACAGTGTGTCCTTGGCATATGTCCCAGGTCTCCCTGGCTTTTGTGTTTCCTCTGTGCTGTTCACATCCTGTCTCTTCTGTGTGCTCACAGAGCGTGATTGTGTGTGTGTGTCTTTCCAATGCCCTAGCCCTGCCCACCAAGTTCACAAAGGGTCTGAGGAATGAAGAAGCCATGGAAGGGGCCACGGCTACCCTGCACTGTGAGCTGAGCAAGGCGGCACCTGTGGAGTGGAGGAAGGGGCCCAAGACCCTCCAATCTGGGGAGAGAGTCAACATGACGCAGGATGGAGTCGTATGTGAGCTGGAGATCCGTGGCCTGACCGTGGCGGATGCTGGGGAATATTCGTGTGTGTGTGGGCAGGAGAGAACCACGGCCACGCTCACCATTAAGGGTAAAGACCACATGTGGCCAAGCAGAGCTGTGTTTTGGTGTCCAATTATTGACTTGATAGCATCTCCCTGAACTCATCCCACCTTCCTGGGCTGTTGTATGAACCATGAGAAACCAGCATCTGAGCTTCTTCTCTCCCAGTGTGTCACTGCTGGTTCTGGCCTGTTGTCCTGTTGGTCTCTGTCTTTTCCTCTGTCATATCATGTCCTGTCTCTAAAGTTCTCTGATGTTCTATGTCTGTCTGACCCTCCCCAGCCCTGCCTGCCAAGTTCACAAAGGACCTGAAGAAGGAAGAGGCCACAGAAGGGGCAACAGTCACGCTACACTGTGAGCTGAGCAAGGAGGCCCCTGTGAAGTGGAGGAAGGGGCCAGAGGTCCTGAAATCTGAGGACAGAGTGAGCCTGAGGCAGGAAGGAGTCATGTGTGAGCTGGAGATCCGTGGCCTGACCATGGCAGACGCTGGGGAGTACTCGTGCGTGTGTGGGCAGGAGAGAACCTCGGCCACGCTCACCGTCAAGGGTAAAGATCACGTGTGGCTGAGCAGAGCTGTGTCTGGTGTCCAGTTGTTGACTTGATGGTATCCCACTGCATTCATCCAAACTTCCTTCCTCATCTGAGTATCACCCTCTTCTCTCAGCTCCATGGAATTCCGTCCACCTTTCTGGGCTGTTCTGTGAACCAAGAGAAACCAGCATCTGATCTACTTCCCCTTCAGTGTGTCACTGCTGGTTCTGTCCTGTTGTCCTGTTTGTCTGTGTCTTTTCCCCTGTCATGTCGTGTCCAGTCTCCAAAGTTCTCCTGAGACTCTGATGTTCTATGTCTGCTGACCCTCCCCAGCCCTGCCTGCCAAGTTCATAAAGGGCCTGAAGAAGGAAGAGGCCACAGAAGGAGCCAGAGCTGTACTGTGCTGTGAGCTGAGCAAGGAGGCCCCCGTGGAGTGGAGGAAGGGGCCCAAGACCCTCATATCTGAGGACAGAGTGAGCCTGAGGCAGGAAGGAGTCATGTGTGAGCTGGAGATCCGTGGCCTGACCGTGGCGGATGCTGGGGAGTACTCGTGCGTGTGTGGGCAGGAGAGAACCTCGGCCACGCTCACCGTCAAGGGTAAACACCACATGTGGCCGAGCCGAGTTTTGTTGGTGTCCAATTATTGACTTGATGGCATCTCTCTGCACTCATCCCACCTCCCCTCCTCACTTCAGTGTCAGCCTCTTCCCAGAGCTCCATGGAGTTCCTTCTGCCTTCTTGAGCTGCTGTGTGAACCAGGAGAAACCAGCATCTGAGCTGCTTCCCACCCAGCATGTCACTGCTGGTTCTGCCCTGTTGTCCTGTCAGAGTCTGTGTCTTTTCCTTTCTCTTATCCTGTTGTGTCCCACAATGATCTCTGGAGAATCTGATGTTCTCCACACCTTCCAACAGGCTCCAGCCCTGCCCACCAGGTTCACATGAAACATGAGGCCTGTGGAGTCCAGGGAAGGGGCCACAACCACAGCTTGAGCAGGGAGGGCTGAGAAAAGCCACAGTCCTCAGTGTTGACTGGCACAGCCAGCATGTGGCCCCTGTCCAGTTGGGCTTTGTGTCTTCTCTGTGATGTCCACGTCCTACCTCATCTGTGTGCTCAGGGAGTGCGATCATGCTCATGTCTCTCCATCCTTCCCAGCCCTGCCCATCAAGTTCACAAAGGGCCTGAAGAAGGAAGAGGCCAAGGAAGGGGAAACAGTTACACTGTGCTGTGAGCTGAGCAAGGAGGCCCCCGTGGAGTGGAGGAAGGGGCCAGAGATCCTCAAATCTGGGGACAGAGTCAACATGAGGCAGGACGGAGTCGTATGTGAGCTGGAGATCCGTGGCCTGACCGTGGCGGATGCTGGGGAATATTCATGCGTGTGTGGGCAGGAGAGAACCACGGCCATGCTGACCATCATGGGTAAAGACCACGTGTGGCCAAGCAGAGCTGTGTTTTGGTGTCCAATTATTGACTTGATGGCATCCTACTGAACTCATCCCACCTTTCTGGGCTGTTGTATGAACCATGAGAAACTAGCATCTGAGCTTCTTCTCTCCCAGTGTGTCACTGCTGGTTCTGGCCTGTTGTCCTGTTGGTCTCTGTCTCTTCCTCTGTCATGTCATGTCCTGTCTCTAAAGTTCTCCTGAGACTCTGATGTTCTATGTCTGTCTGACCCTCCCCAGCCCTGCCTGCCAAGTTCACAAAAGGCCTGAAGAAGGAAGAGGCCACAGAAGGGGCAACAGTCACGCTACACTGTGAGCTGAGCAAGGAGGCCCCTGTGGAGTGGAGGAAGGGGCCAGAGGTCCTGATATCTGGGGACAGAGTGAGCCTGAGGAAGGACGGAGTCGTGTGTGACCTGGAGATCCATGGCCTGACCATGGCAGACGCTGGGGAGTACTCGTGCGTGTGTGGGCAGGAGAGAACCTCGGCCACGCTCAACATCAAGGGTAAAGACCATGTGTGGCCACCTGAGTGGCTTCTCTCTGACACCTGTTCTCTGCTCTCCCAATGTCACTGCTGCCTCAGAGTCACGATCACCATCTGTCTGATCCATCCCACAAACACACTGGCCAGCCCTGTCTAGAATCAGTGGGTGATGCAAAGACCCTATAGGGAGGCACCAGCAGACAGATGTCATGGTCCAGGAGAGCTGCCCAGGGCCACTGGCATGCGACTGGGGCTCTGGATATTGGGCTCTGGAACCCAGGCATGGGGTTGGGGGCATTCATGGGATTGGCAGATATGCACAGGAGGGCTGAAGTACAGCATTGAGGGGTTCAGAGAGGAGGTGGTCAGACAGGCCAGGCCTGCTTGTGCGTGGTGACAGCATTTGATTGAGCTTGGAAATTGTGTGAAACCTCTGAAGAGCTCTGTCTCAGACAGCTTGGCTGAATAACAGCTATCACAGACAGGTGACTTACGGCATACATTTATTGTTTAATAGTCCTGGAGGCTGGAAGTCCAAGATCAAGGTGTCTGCAGGGTTGTTTCTTATGAAGCCTCTCTCCTTGGCTGGTAGACAGCCATCTCTCCCTTTGTCTTCACCTTAGTCATTCTTCTCTGTGGGTCTGTGTTCTAATCTCCTCTTCTTATGAGGACACTTACAAGTCAGGTTAGATTAGGGCCCACCCCAGTGACCTCATTTTCTAAAAGACCTTATCTCCAAATAAATTCATTCTGAGTTCTTGGGGGTTCAGACTTAACATATGTATTTGAAGGGAGATGTGAGTCAGTCCACAGTATTCTATCCTCTTGCCCCCCAAAATACATGTCCTTTTCACGTGCAGAGTACATTTACCCCATCCCCCCAATCCAAAAGTCTGAACCCATTTCAGTGTCAGGCTAAGCCCAAGGTCTCACCTAAATCAAATGTGGGTGAGATGGGAGGTAAGATTCATCCTGAGGCAAGACTCCTCTCCAGCTGTAAAACTATGAAATCAGATGAGTTATGCACTTTTCCAAAATACATCAGTGGGACAGGCATGGGATAGATAATTCACATTCCAAAAGAGAGGAAACAGGAAAGAAGAAAGAAGCCACTGGTCCCATGGAAGTCCAACACTTCGTAGGACAAGTTCTGTTTGATTTTAGCTGGAGAATGGTCCCCTGGCTCAGTGCTCCGTCTCCTGGGCCCCTCAGAGTGGTGACCTCACCTCCTTGGCCCTGGGCAAAGGTGGCCTGACCCTCTGGGACCATGGATGCAGTGGCAGCCCTGCTGACCTCCGAATTACCATTGGGGTTATTCTTCCCAACTTTGAAGGGTAATGCTTGTTCCCAGCTGGATGGCTCTACTGGGCCATCCTGTAGAAACCGCAGCGTCTGAAAGCTTCCATCACTTTGTGCCCTTCTGTGCCTGACTCGTGGCTAACAGTCTTTCTGCTGGCATAAAATTCTCAAAAGCCTTGTTGGTCTCCCGTACAATTCGCAGGATTCCAAGCCATCATAGCAGAGCACATTCCACACATCCGTCCTGAATAATTCCATCTCTACTCCTGGCTTTGTAGAGATGGCTAATTGGCTCCAGGAGTCACACTCATAATCTCTTTACCAAGTGATTTTTCAGGCACACCCTTGGCATCCTCTCCAGAAGAGGCTTTCTCATTTTTCTTTTTTGCAATTTCAGTGGGCTGAAAAATTTCTAAATCTTCAACTTTTGGGTTCCCTTTGCTTAAATACTTCCTTCTTTGAAATGGCTCTTTTTTACCCCTCACATTTTATCATAAGCAGCATGGAGGGATCAGTCTGTGCCTTCAGTGTTTGGCTTAGGAATCACCTTAGCTAAATAATCAAGTTCGCTTGTAAGTTCTACCTTCCACAGAACTCTGGGATGCAATTCAGCCAAATTCTTCACCACTTTATAAAAGAAATGCCTTTCTTCCAGTCTCCAATAACACATTCCTCATTTCCATCTGAGGCCTCACCATAAGCACCTTTGGCATCCGTATTTCTACCAGTAATCTCTTCAAGGTAATCTACATTTATTTAACATTGCACCTTAGAACCTTTCCAGCTTCCACCCATCACCCAGTTCCAAAGCCATTTCCATAATAGTGTATTTGTTACAGTAGCGACCCACTCCTGGGATCAAAATCTGAATGGTTTAACAACATAACAGTGGCTTAAACATTAGAAAAATTTTTCCTACCAGTCCTGGAAGCTGGAAGTCTGAGATCAAGGTGTAGGCAGAGCTGGTTTCTCCCAAGACCTCTCTTCTAGGCATGTAGATGACTATCTTCTCCCTGTGTCCTCATGGTCATTCTTCTGTGCCCTAAACTTCTCTGCTTATAAGGACACCAGTCATGTTGGGTTAGGTCACACCCCATTGACCTCATTTTACCTTAGTCATCTCTTTAAAGACCACATTTCCAATACATCTTCATTCTGTGCCCTGGGGATGTGGCTCCAACATATGAATTTTGAAGGACACGATTCATCCCACAACAGGATATAACCAGGGTGGGCCCTGGTCGTCTGGAACTTGTGAAGCTCACACTCTGCCTGGAGTTGGGAGGGAGGAGAGGACAGACGGCAGGGTGGAAGGCCAGGGGTTCCAATGGGGTCTAGAAGATCTGAGCCAGGAGAATGGAAGTCCAGTGGGGTCAAAAAGGGAATGTGTGAGGTGGAGGAGGTGGGGCCTGTTATGGGGAGGGAAGGCATGCAGTGGGTCCAGGGGTGGGCAGTGCTGGATTGACGCTCTACCTGGGATGGGGAGCACAAGTGAGGGGTGTCAGTGGGGCACTGGGTGTCATGTCTAGAAGGTGCCTCTCAGGGGTTCTCCCAAGAGAGATGTCAATTGCATGGTTGCACGTGTGGGCTGTGAGCTGGAAGGGCGTGGCTTGGACTCTGGGTGCAGGTGAGGTTAGGGCTTAGTCTGTATGAAAAGATAGAAGCAGGACAGATGTCCACTGAGAAGCTGAGAGGACTGGATAGAGCCAGTCCCCTGCTGCTCTGCACCACTGTCAGCAAGGTGCAGGAAGATCTCACTGTCAAACATGCAATGATCTGCCGCTTCCCACATCCTCCACCCTTCCTGCTTCTGTTCCCATCCTGAATGTGCAGGTCATACCCCCAAATCCTACAGATGATTGATGGCTTCTGTACAACTAACTCTCTGCAGCCCTGCCTGCTCGGTTCATCGAAGACTTGAAGACCAAGGAGGCCACAGAAGGGGCCACAGCCACACTGCACTGTGAGCTGAGCAAGGAGGCCCCCGTGGAGTGGAGGAAGGGGCCGGAGACACTCAGAGCTGGGGGCAGAGTGAGCCTGAGGCAGGACGGGGCCATGTGTGAGCTGGAGATCCATGGCCTGACCATGGCGGATGCTGGAGAGTACTCGTGCGTGTGTGGGCAGGAGAGAACCACGGCCATGCTCACCGTCAAGGGTAAAGAACACATGTGGCCAAGCAAAGTTCTGTTTTGGTGTCCAATTATTGACTTGACGGCATCTCCCTGAACTCATCCCACCTTCCCTCCTCATCTCAGTGTCACCCCATTCTTATAACTCTGTGGAATTCCTTCCACCTTCCTGTGCTGTTGTATGAACCATGAGAAACCAGCATCTGAGCTGCTTCTCTCCCAGTGTGTCACTGCTGGTTCTGGCCTGCTGTCCTGTTGGTCTCTGTCTTCTCCTCTGTCATGTCATGTTCTGTCTCCGAAGTTCCCCTGAGACTCTGATGTTCTATGTCTGTCTGACCCTCCCCAGCCCTGCCTGCCAAGTTCATAAAGGACCTGAGGAAGGAAGAGGCCACAGAAGGGGCAACAGTCACGCTACACTGTGAGCTGAGCAAGGAGGCCCCTGTGGAGTGGAGGAAGGGGCCAGAGGTCCTGAAATCTGAGGACAGAGTGAGCCTGAGGCAGGAAGGAGTCATGTGTGAGCTGGAGATCCGTGGCCTGGCCATGGCAGACGCTGGGGAGTACTCGTGCGTGTGTGGGCAGGAGAGAACCTCGGCCACGCTCACCGTCAAGGGTAAAGATCACGTGTGGCCGAGCAGAGCTGTGTCTGGTGTCCAGTTGTTGACTTGATGGTATCCCACTGCATTCATCCAAACTTCCTTCCTCATCTGAGTATCACCCTCTTCTCTCAGCTCCATGGAATTCCGTCCACCTTTCTGGGCTGTTCTGTGAACCAAGAGAAACCAGCATCTGATCTACTTCCCCCTCAGTGTGTCACTGCTGGTTCTGTCCTGTTGTCCTGTTTGTCTGTGTCTTTTCCCCTGTCATGTCGTGTCCAGTCTCCAAAGTTCTCCTGAGACTCTGATGTTCTATGTCTGCTGACCCTCCCCAGCCCTGCCTGCCAAGTTCATAAAGGGCCTGAAGAAGGAAGAGGCCACAGAAGGAGCCAGAGCTGTACTGTGCTGTGAGCTGAGCAAGGAGGCCCCCGTGGAGTGGAGGAAGGGGCCCAAGACCCTCATATCTGAGGACAGAGTGAGCCTGAGGCAGGAAGGAGTCATGTGTGAGCTGGAGATCCGTGGCCTGACCGTGGCGGATGCTGGGGAGTACTCGTGCGTGTGTGGGCAGGAGAGAACCTCGGCCACGCTCACCGTCAAGGGTAAACACCACATGTGGCCGAGCCGAGTTTTGTTGGTGTCCAATTATTGACTTGATGGCATCTCTCTGCACTCATCCCACCTCCCCTCCTCACTTCAGTGTCAGCCTCTTCCCAGAGCTCCATGGAGTTCCTTCTGCCTTCTTGAGCTGCTGTGTGAACCAGGAGAAACCAGCATCTGAGCTGCTTCCCACCCAGCATGTCACTGCTGGTTCTGCCCTGTTGTCCTGTCAGAGTCTGTGTCTTTTCCTTTCTCTTATCCTGTTGTGTCCCACAATGATCTCTGGAGAATCTGATGTTCTCCACACCTTCCAACAGGCTCCAGCCCTGCCCACCAGGTTCACATGAAACATGAGGCCTGTGGAGTCCAGGGAAGGGGCCACAACCACAGCTTGAGCAGGGAGGGCTGAGAAAAGCCACAGTCCTCAGTGTTGACTGGCACAGCCAGCATGTGGCCCCTGTCCAGTTGGGCTTTGTGTCTTCTCTGTGATGTCCACGTCCTACCTCATCTGTGTGCTCAGGGAGTGCGATCATGCTCATGTCTCTCCATCCTTCCCAGCCCTGCCCATCAAGTTCACAAAGGGCCTGAAGAAGGAAGAGGCCAAGGAAGGGGAAACAGTTACACTGTGCTGTGAGCTGAGCAAGGAGGCCCCCGTGGAGTGGAGGAAGGGGCCAGAGATCCTCAAATCTGGGGACAGAGTCAACATGAGGCAGGACGGAGTCGTATGTGAGCTGGAGATCCGTGGCCTGACCGTGGCGGATGCTGGGGAATATTCATGCGTGTGTGGGCAGGAGAGAACCACGGCCATGCTGACCATCATGGGTAAAGACCACGTGTGGCCAAGCAGAGCTGTGTTTTGGTGTCCAATTATTGACTTGATGGCATCCTACTGAACTCATCCCACCTTCCCTCCTCATCTCAGTATCATCATCTTCTCTTAGCTCCATGGAATTCCTCCCACCTTCCTGGCTGTTATATGAACCATGAGAACCAGCTTCTGAGCTACTTCCCTCCCAGTGTATCACTGCTGGTTCTGTCCTGTTGTCCTGTTTTCCTGTTGGTCTCTGTCTTTTCCTCTGTCATGTCTTGTCCTGTCTCTAAAGTTCTCCTGAGACTCTGATGTTATGTCTGCTGACCCTCCCCAGCCCTGCCTGCCAAGTTCACAAAGGACCTGAAGAAGGAAGAGGCCAAGGAAGGGGCAATGGTCATGCTGCACTGTGAGCTGAGCAAGGAAGCCCCCGTGGAGTGGAGAAAGGGGCTGGAGACCCTCAGACCTGGGGACAGAGTCAACATGAGGCAGGACGGAGTCATGTGTGAGCTGGAGATCCGTGACCTGACCATGGCAGATGCTGGGGAGTACTCATGCGTGTGTGGGCAGGAGAGAACCTCAGCCATGCTCACTGTCAAGGGTAAAGACCATGTGTGGCCAAGCAGAGCTGTGTTTGGTGTCCAGTTATTGACTTGATGGCATCTACCTGGATTCATCCCACCCTCCCTCCTCATCTCAGTGTCACCCCATTATTGTAACTCCATGGAATTCCTTCCACCTTCCTTTGCTGTTGTGTGAATCATGAGAAACCAGCATCTGAGCTACTTCCCACCCAGGATGTCACTGCTGGTTCTGTGCCATTGGCCTGCTGGTCTCTGTCTTTTCCTCTGTTGTGTCATGTCCTGTCTTCAACGTTCTTCTAAGATTCTGATGTTCTATGTGTAACCCTCCCCAGCCCTGCCTGCCAAGTTCATTAGGGACCTGATGAAGGAAGAGGCCACAGAAGGGGCCACAGTGATGCTGCGTTGTGAGCTGAGCAAGGAGGCCCCCGTGGAGTGGAGGAAGGGGCTGGAGACCCTCAGACCTGGGGACAGAGTCAACATGAGGCAGGACGGAGTCGTGTGTGAGCTGGAGATCCGTAATCTGACCATGGCAGATGCTGGGGAGTACTCATGCGTGTGTGGGCAGGAGAGAACCTCAGCCATGCTCACCGTCAAGGGTAAAGACCATGTGTGGCCAAGCAGAGCTGTGTTTGGTGTCCAGTTATTGACTTGATGGCATCTCCCTGAAATCATGCCACCTTCCCTCCTCATCTCAGTGTCAACCCCTTCTCATAGCTCCATGGAATTCCTCCCACCTTCCTGGGCTTTTGTGTGAACCATGAGAAACGAGCACCTGAGCTACTTCCCACCCAGGATGTCTCTACTGGTTCTGTGCCATTGGCCTGCTGGTCTCTGTCTTTTCCTCTGTCATGTCATGTCTTGTCTTCAAAGTTCTTCTGAGACTCTGATGTTCTATGTCTGTCTGACTCTTCCCAGCCCTGCCTGCCAAGTTCATTAGGGACCTGATGAAGGAAGAGGCCACAGAAGGGGCCACAGTGATGCTGTGTTGTGAGCTGAGCAAGGAGGCCCCCGTGGAGTGGAGGAAGGGGTCGGAGACCCTCAGAACTGGGGACAGAGTGAGCCTGAGGCAGGACGGGGTCCTCTGTGAGCTGAAGATCCATGGCCTGACTATGGCAGACACTGGGGAGTACTCGTGCGTATGTGGGCAGGAGAGAACCTCGGCCACACTCATCGTCAAGGGTAAAGACCACGTGTGACCAAGCAGAGCTCTGTTTTGGTGTCCAATTATTCACTTGTTGGCATATACCTGGATTCATCCCATCTTCCCTTCATCTCAGTGTCACCCTGTTCTTGTAACTCCATGGAATTCCCTCCACCTTCCTGGGTTATTGTGTGAACCAGGAGAAATCAACATCTGAGCTACCCCACTCCTTGTGTCACTGCTGGTTCTGCCCTGCTGTTCTGTAAGAATCTGTATCTTTTCTGCTGTCCTGACCTGTCCCCCAATGATCTCTGGAGAATCTGATGTTCTCCACACCTTCCAAATCTCTCCAGCCCTGCCCACCAAGTTCACATGAAACATAAGGCCCGAGGAGTCCAGGGAAGGGGCCACAACCACAGCTTGAGCAGGGAGGGCTGAGGAAAGCCACAGTCCTCAGTGTTGACTGGCACAGCCAGCATGTGGCCCCTGTCCAGTTGGGCTTTGTGTCTCTGTGATGTCCACGTCCTGCCTCATCTGTGTGCTCAGGGAGTGTGATCATGGTCATGTCTCCATCCTTCCCAGCCCTGCCCATCAAGTTCACAAAGGGACTGAAGAAGGAAGAGGCCAAGGAAGGGGCAACAGTTACACTGTGCTGTGAGCTGAGCAAGGAGGCCCCCGTGGAGTGGAGGAAGGGGACAGAGATCCTCAGACCTGGAGACAGAGTCAACATGAGGCAGGACGGGGCCGTGTGTGAGCTGGAGATCCGTGACCTGACCATGGCAGATGCTGGGGAGTACTCGTGCGTGTGTGGGCAGGAGAGAACCTCGGCCACACTCACCGTCAAGGGTAAAGATCATGTGTGGCCAAACAGAGCTGTGTTTGGTGTCCAGTTATTGACTTGATGGCATCTCCCTGCATTCATGCCACATTCCCTCCTCATCTCAGTGTCAACCCCTTCTCATAGCTCCATGGAATTCCTCCCATCTTCCTGGGCCTTTGTGTGAACCAGGAGAAACCAGCATCTGAGCTACTTCCCACCCAGGATGTCACTGCTGGTTCAGTGCCATTGGCCTGCTGGTCTCTGTCTTATCCTCTGTCGTGTCATGTCCTGTCTCCAAAGTTCTCCTGAGACTCTGAAGTTTTATGTCTGTCTGACCCTCCCCAGTCCTACCTGCCAAGTTCATAAAGGGCCTGAAGAAGGAAGAGGCCACAGAAGGAGCCAGAGCTGTACTGTGCTGTGAGCTGAGCAAGGAGGCCCCCGTGGAGTGGAGGAAGGGGCCCAAGACCCTCAAATCTGAGGACAGAGTGACCCTGAGGCAGGACGGAGTCATGTGTGAGCTGGAGATCCGTGGCCTGACCATGGCGGATGCTGGGGAGTACTCGTGCGTGTGTGGGCAGGAGAGAACCTCGGCCACACTCACCGTCAAGGGTAAAGACTACATGTGGCCAAGCAGAGCTGTGATTGCTGTCTAATTGTTGACTTGATGGTTTCTCCCTGCACTCATCCCACCTTCCCACCTCATCTCAGCATCACCTTCTTCTCTTAGCTCCATGAAATTCCTTCTACCTTCCTGGGCTGTTGTGTGAACCATGAGAAACCAGCATCTGAGCTACTTCCCACCCATCATGTCAGTGCTGGTTCTGTGCCGTTGGCCTGCTGGTCTCTGTCTTTTCCTCTGTCATGTCATGTCTGTCTCCAAAGTTCTCTCAAGACTCTGATGTTCTATGTCTGTATGACCCTTTCCAGCCCTGCCTGCTGAGTTCATAGGCAGAATGAGAAGCAAGGAAGCCACAGAAGGGGCCACAGTCACCCTGCACTGTGAGCTGAGCAAGGAAGCCCCTGTGGAGTGGAGGAAGGGGCTCAAGACCCTCAGAGCTGAGGACAGAGTGAGCCTGAGGCAGGACGGGGCCGTGTGTGAGCTGGAGATCCGTGACCTGACCATGGCAGATGCTGGGGAGTACTCATGCGTGTGTGGGCAGGAGAGAACCTCGGCCACGCTCACCGTCAAGGGTAAAGACCACATATGGCCACACGGACTGCTGTTTGGTGTCTGCCCATCCCTTCTCTGCTCTCATTTTCCTTTTCTACCCTGCTCTCTCAGTGTGTCCTGGTGTTCCTTTCCTAATTATATCATTGTCCCTGTCTGGCTCCCTGGCTGTTCTGTGGCACATGTATAGATTGGATCTTTTAAAGTCACAGTCCCGGGAGTGTGCTGGGTGCACCCATCAAGCGGTCTATGTCCTCCTGACTTGTGTGTCTTCTGTGTACTGTCCACAACCTGTTTTTTCTGTGTGTTCAGGAACATGATAGTGTTTGTGTCTTTCTGACCATCTCTAGCCCTGCCTGCCAAGTTCACAAAGGACCTGAGGAAGGAAGAGGCCACAGAAGGGACCACAGCTACACTGCGCTGTGAGCTGAGCAAGGAGGACCCCGTAGAGTGGAGGAAGGGGCCCAAGATCCTAAAATCTGAGGACAGAGTGACCCTGAGGCAGGACGGGGCCGTGTGTGAGCTGGAGATCTGTGACCTGACCATGGCAGATGCTGGGGAGTACTCGTGCATGTGTGGGCAGGAGAGAACCTCGGCCACCCTCACCGTCAAGGGTAAAGACCATGTGTGGTCCAGCAGAGCTCTGTTTTGGTGTCCAGTTACTGACTTGATGACATCTCTCTGTACTCATCCCACCTCCCCTCCTCCCTTCAGTGTCAGCCTCTTCCCAGAGCTCCATGGAGTTCCTTCCGCCTTCCTGGGCTGTTGTGTGAACCAGGAGAAACCAGCATCTGAGCTGCTTCCCACCCGTCATGTCAGTGCTGGTTCTGTCCTGTTGCCCCTTTAGAGTCTGTGTCTTTTCCTTTCTCTTATCCTGTTGTGTCCCACAATGATCTCTGGAGAATCTGATGTTCTCCACACCTTCCAACAGGCTCCAGCCCTGCCCACCAGGTTCACATGAAACATGAGGCCTGTGGAGTCCAGGGAAGGGGCCACAACCACAGCTTGAGCAGGGAGGGCTGAGGAAAGCCACAGTCCTCAGTGTTGACTGGCACAGCCAGCATGTGGCCCCTGTCCAGTTGGGCTTTGTGTCTTCTCTGTGATGTCCAAGTCCTACCTCATCTGTGTGCTCAGGGAGTGCGATCATGCTCATGTCTCTCCATCCTTCCCAGCCCTGCCCATCAAGTTCACAAAGGGACTGAAGAAGGAAGAGGCCAAGGAAGGGGCAACAGTTACACTGCGCTGTGAGCTGAGCAAGGAGGCCCCTGTGGAGTGGAGGAAGGGGTCAGAGGTCCTCCAGTTTGGGGACAGAGTCAACCTGAGGCAGGACGGAGTTGTGTGTGAGCTGGAGATCTGTGGCCTGATCATGGCAGACGCTGGGGAGTACTCGTGCGTGTGTGGGCAGGAGAGAACCTCGGCCATGCTGACCATCATGGGTAAAGACTGTGTGGCCAAGCAGAGCTGTGTTTGGTGTCCAATTATTGACTTGATGGCATCTCCCTGCACTCATCCCACCTTCCCTCTTCATCACAGTGTCACCCCATTCTTGTAACTCCATGGAATTCCTTCTGCCTTTCCGTGCTGCTGTGTGAACCAGGAGAAACCAGCATCTGAGCTACTTCCCACCCAGCGTGTCACTGCTGGTTCTGTCCTGTTGTCCTTTTGGTCTCTGTCTTTTCCTCTGTCACGTCATGTCCTGTCTCCAAAGTTCTCCTGAGACTCTCATGTTCTATGTCTGTCTGACCCTCCCCAGCCCTGCCTGCCAAGTTCATAAAGGACCTGAGGAAGGAAGAGGCCACAGAAGGGGCCACAGTGATGCTGTGTTGTGAGCTGAGCAAGGAGGCCCCCGTGGAGTGGAGGAAGGGGCCAGAGACCCTCAGAACCGGGGACAGAGTGAGCCTGAGGCAGGATGGGGCCGTGTGTGAGCTGGAGATCCGTGACCTGACCGTGGCAGATGCTGGGGAATATTCATGCGTGTGTGGGCCGGAGAGAACCTCGGCCACGCTCACCGTCAAGGGTAAAGACCATGCATGTGTGTCCACGTGGACTGTGGGCTGGTGTCTGTACATTATCTTCGTATCATCTCTTTGGCTCATCAGAGCCCTTATGTCAGTTTGGTCATTCCAACTGGCATCCGCTTGGCATCTCCTGGCACCCATCTCATTCAGAATTTGTGCTGCTGTTCAGGTCCAGTCTGTGTGTCTGTCCCTCCCAGCCCATTTGCCTCATCAGCTGTGCATTTGTTCCTGTCAGGCCCTGGCCTTTTGCAGTTTGTGTGGTCGTGTGAAACTGCGTTGTGCAGTTTCCCCTGTCTCCTGTGTGCGTACCTGTCACAGCGTTGTTCAGTGTCCCACTGTGTCCGGATCTCCAGCCATATGTCCCCAGTTGGCCTGCCCTTGTGGTAGAGGTGTAATTCCCACCGTATTCCCCTCCCTGTCCCACCCTCATGCACTCAGCTCTCCTCCCATGCTCTGCAGCCTCTAGTTAGGATCTGAAGGTCATGGCCCTGCCCTAGAGGTACAAGGAGATCCCCCGTCCCCTCAGTTTTGATGACCTGGAGGAATTCAGTGCTGCCTGTGGGCTTCCTGGGTGGAGGTCAGCATGAGAGCAGCCAGGTCAGATCCAGAAGTCATCTCATTGCTCCCACTTCAGTCTTTTCTTCCCCCTAAAGTGAACCCAGGCCTGTGGCCCCATTCCCACCCCCAGCCTCCAGGAGCCCATGGCAGGGGGTCCTATGGGCAAGTCAGGCAGCGGGGGTGAAGCCACGGGTCACACCCGGCCTGTGCCCTTAGTGGGGCTGACTGGGTGCTAAGGTGGCAGTCTACTGGCTGGGTGCCTGGGCACCAGTCTTGGGGCTAACCTATGTCTCCCCCTACCCCACCTCACCCCGCAGCCCCGCAGGTGGTGTTCAGGGAGCCACTGCAGAGCCTGCAGGCTGAGGAAGGCGCGTCAGCCACCTTGCAGTGTGAGCTGTCGGAGCCCAGTGTCGCTGTGGTCTGGAGTAAGGGTGGCCTGGAGCTGCAGGCTGACGGGCGCCGTGAGACACGGCGGCGGGGCTGTGTGGCAGAGCTGATGCTGCGGGACTTGCGTCGGGACGATGCTGGGGAATACACCTGCGCCTGCGGCTCCCAGGCCACCAGCGCCACCCTCACCATCACAGGTGCGCCCTGAGGCCGGTGGCCCTGCCCTCTTTCCCGGATTCACATGGCGTGGGGGATGCTCGGGGCTGCAGCTCCAGCCTGGAAGTCTCATCTGAGGTGACAAGGGGGCTCGCACACGGCGAGGCCGACCTGGCCTGAAGCTCTTCCCTGCCTCCCCCCCCCCCCCCACAGCTGCTCTGGTACCTGCCCTCATGCTTTCCCCCCATCCCCTGCAGCTGCACCCGTGAGGTTCCTTCGGGAGCTGCAGGCCCAGGAGGTAGACGAGGGCACGACGGCACGCCTGCGCTGCGAGCTGAGCCGGGCAGGTGGCAGCGTGGAGTGGCGCAAGGACTCCCTGCAGCTCTTCCCCTGCGCCAAGTACCAGATGGTGCTGGATGGCACAGCCGTTGAGCTGCTGGTGCACGGCGCCGAGCAGGAGGACGCCGGCCACTACACCTGCGACACGGGCCATGCCCAGAGCACCGCCAGGCTCTCTGTCCGCGGTGAGTTCCTGCTGGCCCCCCTGCCCTCCCCGGGCCCCTCAGTTCCCCGTGGAGCAGGCAGGCGCCTTGCTCAGCAGCCCTAAGCGGCCCTTCTCGGCCCGGCAGCCCCCAGGCCTGTGTTTAAGACGGAGCTGCAGAGTGCAGAGCAGGAGGTGGGCGGTGTGGCCCGGCTGTGCTGCCAGCTGAACGACTCGGAGCCTGGGGCCCCCGTGCTGTGGCTCAAGGAGGGTTTGGAACTGCAAATGAGTCCCAAGTATGAGATGCGGCGCCAGGGGACCACATGTGAGCTGCTGATCCACGGGCTTGAGGCCAAGGACACCGGGGAGTACACCTGCATGGTGGGCAGCCAGAAAACCTTGGCCTCCCTCAAAGTCAAAGGTGAGCCCTCCCTGCCACACGCATTTCCCTTTGAGCTGCCCTGGGAGCACACTTTTGCCAGGTGCTGTTCCAGGGGTGCCCCGAAGGCCCCTGGTGTATGAGCTTTCTCTGCTCATTTCTGTACCACTGTGGTGCTGATGGCCCAGAGAAGAGTGTTGACAGGGAGGAAACCGAACCCGTAGCCCCTGAACACTGCCCCGCCTCCCACCCCCATCCAGCCCGTGGGGCAGCCTGGCCTGGGCCACCCTCACTGAGCTCTTGCCAGTCTGTCCCGAAGGTCTTGCCTCCCTGACATCCCGGCCAGAGCAGGGCTGGCCACAAGGTGGGAAGGAACAAAAGCAGTCCACCATCCCACAATCCCTTACCTGCTTCCTCTAAACAGAGCTGCCTCCGCCCAGCCTCTGCCTCCAGCAACTCAGTGTCATGGGAGGGAGCTGAGTTTGTGAGCAAATTGTGAGCAGTGTCATGTGGGGCAGATAGAGGCTGTGGCTGGAGAAGATCATGAGAGTATCTAGGAGGGCTTCCTGGAGGTGGGGTGGGGGTGGGGAGGCATGGGAGCTTGGCCCAGGTGCTCTGACCTGGCTGGTAAAGGCCCCCTTCGCCCACACCGCAGAGCCCGAGGTGACCATTGTGCGGGGCCTGGTTGACATCGAGGCACAGGCCGACGGGGAAGCAGAGTTCAGCTGTGAGGTGTCTCGGGCTGGGGCCGTGGACGTGGAGTGGCGCCTCCAGGGCCTGCCACTGCAGAGCAACGAGGTGACGGAGGTGGGCGTGCGGGGTGGCTGCACCCACACACTGAGGCTGAAGGGCGTGACTCCCGAGGACGCAGGCACTGTCTCCTTCCACGTGGGCCTCCACACATCCTCTGCTCAACTCACCGTGCGAGGTAGTGGAAACCGGGCCTCCCTGCTCACTGCGCTTGGGGTCAGAACATCCTGGCCCTCCTTGGACCAGGCCCTGTCCAGGGACTGTGACTGACAGCAAGGTTTCTTGCCTTTGTGGGATGGGGAACTGGCAGTGATTCTGGGGTGGCCCGAGATATTGGGGTAGAGTGGTGCCTAGTGTGCTTGACTTCAAGAATTGGGGCTGGGGTGCTGGGTGCACCATCAGGTGCACCTCCCTGCTGGTGGGGAGGGGGGCATCCCAGCCACGGAGGCTGATGCCACGCCTTCACCTCACTCCCACCCTGTGCAGTCCCTGAAGTGACCATCTTGGAGCCCCTGCAGGATGTGCAGCTCAGCGAGGGCCAGGACGCCCACTTCCAGTGCCGGCTGTCCAGGGCTGTGGGCCAGGAGGCCCACTGGGCCCTGGGAGGGGTGCCCCTGCAGGCCAACGAGATGAACGACATCACAGTGAAGCACGGCACACTCCACCTGCTCACCCTGCACAAGGTGGGGTTCCCCGGACCTGCCCGGGTCACATGGTGCTCCCATGGGGCCCTCCTCCCACCCCAGGGATGGAGGGGAAAGATTCCAACTCCAGTCAAATTGGGCTGGAGACTTGCAAGCAGAGATGGTCAGAGTGGTGCTGCCAGGCTCACACCCCCATCTCTGCTCCCACAGGTGACCCTTGAAGATGCCGGAACCATCAGTTTCCAAGTGGGTTCTTGTAGTTCAGAGGCTCAGCTGAAGGTCACAGGTGGGCAGCCCCATCCTCCACCCAGTCCCATTGCTTCTAAATGTCTGTGCTTCCTTACCCAAGGAGCTGTTGGCAGGTGGTGAGGCCAGAACCCTGGGCCATCTAGCAGTGAAATTACCTTGCGGTGGCAATTTCCCACCCTCGACTAAAGTCACTGGAGGTGGGCCAGCCAAGATCAGCTTGACAAATTCTGGTGTGTGGGACCAGTGCTGTCTGTAGGAGGGGGATGGGGAGTCTGGCTGCTGAGGACTTTGGCCCTGGTGGGAGAAGCAGGGCCTTGTGGACTTCTGCCCTCCATGCAGCTACTCCTGTGACACAGGTCCCTGTGCTCCTGTCCACGCTGACACACACCTGCATACCTGACAGGCTCCCAGCTACTGATACAGTAGCACGCCGGTGACATGTGAATTGTTTGGGGCATAGTTTACACGGCCCCAGACTTGCAAATAGGATTTAAGTACCTTCAACTTGGGTTACACATTGTCCCCGGAGTTGGTCATCTCTGAGTTCCTAGTCCTGAGAGACCCTCCTCTGGTGTCCTACTCCTGGTTCTCATACTAGTTCCATCCATCCATCCATCATCCTCTCATCCACCATCTACCCATCCATTTATCTATGCATACATGCATCCATCCATACCTCTGTTCCATCCATCCATTCATCTAGCATTCATCTATTCAACTATCCATTTATCTACCATCCATCCATCATCCATCCATCCATCTGCCCAACCACCATCTATTCATCCATCATCCCTACATTTATCCATCCATCATCTACCCATCCATCTACCATCCATCATCCATCTGCCATCCATCCATATAACCACTATCCTACTACCATCCATTCGTATGTTTATCCATCCAACCATCTATCCATTCATCACTCATCTATCCATTCATCCTCCCATCCATCCATCCATTTATCCATCCACCATCCATTCACCCACCATGTACCCACCCATCCACCATCCATCCATACATCCATCCACCATACATTAATCTGTCATTCCACCATACATTTACCCATCTACTGATCCACCCATCCATCTATTATCCATCCATCCACCAGCCACCCATATATCTATATATCCATCTACCATTCATCCGTCATCCATCACTTATCCACCATCAATTCATTCACCCATCCATCTATTTATCCACCATCCATCCATCTATCTATCCACCATCCATTCACCTTTCCATCCACCCACTATCTATCCATCATCATCTATTTACTATCCACCTTGAGAGGGAACAGATGCAGCTCTGCCCTGAGGGAGTCCCCAGCCCGCTGGGAGAGTTGTACATAAAGACAGAGTGTGTCCTGGGTCCCAGGTGTCCCCCCCCACCCCTAGTCTTCACATGGCCAGCTCTGTGGCCTGTGGGGTTGAGAAAGGCTCCAGAGTGTAGTGCCCTCAGGGAGCGGGGAGGGAAGCAGCTCAGGGGTAGAGCGCATGCTTAGCATGCATGAGGTTCTGGGTTCAATCACCAGTACCTCCATTAAAAGAAGATAGATAAATAAATAAATAAATAAATAAACAAGCAAGCCCATAACCCAAATATAAAGTAAACTTTGGGGGGAGAAAAGAGTGCAGTGCCGTCAAGTTGAGTGATAGGAGAGGGGCAGTATCCTGGGTGCCCTGAGCTGGGCCAGCCCAGGAGAGCCTCATGTGTGTGTCAGAGTGCACATCTGTGAGGGGGAAGCATGGAGCTGGGGTGAGCCTTGCAGATCCCACTGAGGGCTGTGCCTTGGCCCCTCCCAGCCAGGTGTCCCCAGTTGGGGCAAGCTGGTTGTTGTACAGAGCTTCACGGGCAGAGCCATGAGGATGGGGCTGTGAGATTGGGTGACCCGGCAGGTGGCATATATACGAGCAAGCTTGGGAACCGTGCTGGAGATGCAGATGGGGAGCTGGCGGAGCAGGCTGGGGATGCAGTTAGATGTGCACACTTGGGAGAGTGTGGAGCAGCTGGTGAGGGGCTGGGACTGGGGTGTTGCTGGTGCAAGCCTAGGAGGGGCATGGAGGGCTTCTGAGGCAGGTACAGGGGCACAGAACAGGCATCTGGGAAGCCCCCTGCTGTGTGACAGGTCAGGGGGACATTGCCATTCTGCATTAGTGTCCCAGAGTCTTAGGGCCAGAGGGACCTCAGGGGACATCTGGGCAAATGGTCATCTGGAAATGGGAGAAGCGTCTGCTTCCATACCGCCAGGGAAGAAGGGTTCACGTCCCAAGGCAGGTTCCCTCCCTCTCAGAGAGGTAGACCCCATGGCTCTCCTCTCTAGCCCACACCCAACCCCACGTGGGACTTGGGGCTTGTCAGTTCTGCCTTCTGAAAAGGGAGTAGATGCAGGTCATTGGTCTCCTTTGGTGAAACTGAACATTTTCTGAAGGGGGCTGTGGGGTGCAGGGGAGCTGAACTGGTTCAGCTATGGGTGGTCTCCATGTCTCATTCTGTGAGCAGGGGGAGCCAACTGGCCTGGATGGATCTCTAGATTCCAGTCCCCCCAGAATGGTGGACCCCAGGGTGGCCCTTGCAGACTTGAGGTTGCCCCCAAATGGTGGACCCCACCGTGGCCCCACAGACCCAGGGCACCCCAGCTTCCCTCCTTTTGCCCTCTTGCACAGAGGCAGCGCGGTGCCTGATACGTGGCTTACAGAACGTGGACGTCTTTGCGGGGGAGGTGGCCACGTTCTCCTGTGAGGTGTCCCGTGCAGGTGGGCCGGAGGCCCGCTGGTGGCTGGATGGGACCCTGCTGCAGGACGGCCCCCAGAGTGCCATCTCCGTGCGTGATGGGACCTTCCACTCCCTCACGCTCTCAGGCCTGGGGGTTGCCGACTCGGGCACCATCACCTACCGTGCAGGGCCCCTGGTCTCCACGGCCAAGTTGTTGGTCAAAGGTACCAGCCGATAGAACCCGGCCCCACGCTGGCGCTTCTGCCCTGCTGCCCCTGCACGCTTCCTGCGGGCTCCCAGGGCGGGGATTCAGGGACTGGCCCCCAGGAGGCAGACTGGGCACTTGTCCACGGGTGCCAGGAGTGGGCACTGTGGGCGGGCTGCAGTCCCATCTTATGGATGAGAAAGAAGGCTGGACTCAGAGCAGTGAAGCTGCAGGCCGACCCCGAGCCCACCTGCTCACAGGGCCCTGGGCACTGCTGCCTGCCGGGCCGCCACTCTGCCGCTGCACCTCCCTCGGGCACACACCAGAGAGCAGCCTGGAGGCGAAGGCAGCTTTCCCGGCCCCCGGCATGGCCTGCACTGTCCTGGCTTGTAGCTGCTTTCCCCGCTGCGGGCTTGGTCAGGGTTTTGTGCCCTTTGGGAAGAGCTAGCCATTGGGGTGGGCAGTGGGCTGCCAGGGACCCCCATCCTCAGTCCACTCGCAGTGGGGTTACCGAGCACTCCTGGAACGTGGGCCAGCTGGCCTCCTCCATGCTCTTGCAGAATGAATGTGGTTGTTTGCGCAGATCCGAGGGGCAAATCACGTGTTGCGTAGGATTTCAGCAGGAGGAAATGGGATGGGGGCCCCGAGGTCGTGGAAGCGGCCCCTGGAGAAGAGAGAAGTTGGGCTGGGGGTACCAGGTGCCCAGTGGAGCTGTGGATGCTAAGTGGGCCCAAGAGCTTGTGTCCAGCTGGGGCAACATGTGCCCTGGGCCAGCGGAGGTGGGCTCTGGGGGCAACAGTGGCTGGACGGGGCCCAGTGGATGGAGGCCGAGCCAACGGTGCCATCTGCCATGGGTGGGGGGGGTGTGGGGGCAAGGTTTGCCCCACGTGGGGGGCCCTGGGCCCCCGTGGTGGGGCCCCTTTCTACCACAGCCCTGCTTTTGCTTGCCTCGGAGTCGCTGACGCTGACTGCAGGGTGGGGGCGGGCTGCAGCCACACCGCTCCAGCTGATGCGTACCTGGCCTGTTGGCCAACAGATCCCACAGTGGAGGTGGTCAGTGCCATGCAGGATCTGGCAGTGGAGGAGGGTGGCCCGGCTGAGCTCCTCTGCCAGTACTCACGGCCCGTGCAGGCCACATGGAAGATGGACGAGCAGGAGGTGTGCGCCGACGGGCGCCGAGTCGTCATAGAGCAGGACTGGACCGTGGCCAGGCTGTCCTTCAGGCCGGCCTTGCCCTGTGACAGTGGCATCTATTCTTGTGAGGCCGCGGGCACCCGCGTGGTGGCCCTGCTCCAAGTGCAAGGTGAGGCCGCC
This sequence comes from Camelus dromedarius, assembly GCF_036321535.1. Classification (NCBI taxonomy): domain Eukaryota; kingdom Metazoa; phylum Chordata; class Mammalia; order Artiodactyla; family Camelidae; genus Camelus; species Camelus dromedarius. The sequence continues at coordinate 115,940,293 of NC_087438.1, forward strand.
TGGCGGGCAGCCCCAGGCCCCGCGCAGCTGCGGTGCAGCTCATGTGGAGCCATGATGGTGGAATCGCTGGCTGGCTAGAAAGATGGGATCCCAGCGGGCAGATCCTGGGCCCTGAGCCCACCCAGACCCTCTCTCCTCCCCCAAGCAGCCTGATAGGACAGGATGGCTGGAAAACCAGGGCAGAGGCTGCACGTGAAGAATCTGCATCCAGAACACCTGGGGAGAGGGGTCGAGGTGGAGTTTGGCAGGGAAGCTGCCTCTAGGCAAGCAGGTGGGTGGGCAGGGCTGAGGGCTGGGAGCCCTAGGCGGGGCTGTGTCCTCGGAGGAGGAGGGCCACAGGGCAGGCCTCCCTGAAGAGCTGGTTCTGATCCCAGCTCTGCCCCTTCCCAGGCTATTCACTCAAAGGGTCCTCTGATCCCCGTGTTCCCATCTGCAGCAGCAAGGATGCGCTGTGAGGGGGCAGGGAGGGGAGACGGTGGGCTGCAGCCGTGCAGGGGAGGAGGTGGCATTCGGCTGCAGCCTCTTCCTATTTGGGAAAATCTGAAATGTTCTCGGAGATGAGTTGGCAGTTGTCAGGCAGTTATGAAGGGGCCCGTCCAAGCTGGGATGAGCAGGTGGGACCTGGTTTGGGCCGCTGGCCGCCTGAGGTCACTCACACTCATTCACACACCAGTTCAACAATTAAGTTTTTTAAACACTTTTTTGGGCCCCTGGGGGCATAATAGCGAACCAACAAAAATGCTTCCTTTCAAGGGTGACAGACATCCCTGTGGGAAGTGAAGGAAGACGTGGTAGGAGTAATGGGTGGGTGGGGGGAGCTGCAGTGTGCACCTGGGCCTGAAGGAGGCGGCGGTGGTGGGGGGGGCCTGTTAACATCTGGGGCAGAGCATTCAGGGCCTCAGGCAGGGAGTAGAGAACAGAATGCAGAGAAGTAGCTGACGGCAGGCGGGAGGCCTCAGAAGCTCACTTCTGCTTTAAAATCTGGGATTTTATTGAGACAAAGCGGTCTTGATCCTTGAATGGGAGCTAAGGAGGGCGAGCTCCAGCAGCGACCGCAGGCCCAGCCTCCCCCCGCACCCCATCCATCCCATCATGGCCAAGAGCAGCCGCAGCCCTGATCTGATGGGCTGGTCGCCACCCCCCAGGCACACGGAGATGTGGGGTGCACCCCCAAGCCCCTGTTGGCTCTGTCGGTCCTGACTCGGGGAGGAGAGGAGCAGGGATGTCGGAGAGTCTAGGGTATGAGCTGACCTGGGCCAGGAGGGTGGCGAGGAGAGGGATGTGGATGGGCCCTGTGGGTCCTCTGCTTTGAGATGCCCTCCCTGCTTAACTCCCCGGGAGACCTCCGTCCAGAGGGAACACCTCTGCTTGAGGGGGGTGTGGCCTCTGTGGACAAGCTGGGAGGGAGCATCAGGGCTTTGTGCTGGTTCCATTTAGGGTGCACACCCCCGACAGCAGGTGGGGTTGTGGGCCTGGAGCTCAGGCCAGGCTACCACCACTCTCAGTGACCGCAGCGGCTCCTCGTTACTGTGTGGGTCAAGGCCAGACTTCCCCAGCGTCCTGGACAGCCCTGGGTCACCTGGTACTCCTTTCCTGCCTGGCTTTACCCCTGCCTGTTGCCCCCGGTCTGGCTTTGTCCCCTCTTGTCACTCCTCCTGCCGGGACACCTCCACCACCTGGCTCAGCCATGCCTGGCCTCACAGATCCACCCGATCCAGGAAGCTCCCCCTGGACTTTGAAGCTCACTGGCGTCGCCTTCAGTATAGGCAGCCTGTTGTGGGAATGGGCCGTTGGAAGTGGCTCGTCCCCCGTGGGGACCAGGCACTGAGCTGGGGCTGGGGCCTGGCATGCCTAGTCCTGACCTCATGGCTTCCACTAACAATGTGTAGAGTTACTACTTATTATATACTGGCTGTATGTACACAAGAATTAGGGCAGAGGTCTGTCTGGTCGACTGGAGTTCAGGGAGCAGCCCGGCAGGTCTGGGGCTGAAAAAGAAGGGGAGCCTCACTGTGGCCTCCAGTGAGTTTTCAGTCTGAACATCTGTGCGGCATCTTGCCTGTGAGCTGGGGAGGAACGCCCCCTCCCCAGCCACAGGCCTAGTGACGGGGTAGGGGTGGGCGGGGCCTCAGGAGGTCCCTGTGTGGCTACTCCAGGTGGACACGCAGCCGCGCCCCACCTGGCTGCCCTCTGTTAGGCCCTTGGTCCTGGGCATTGGCGGAGGGGGTGTGTCTCCCACCTGACTGTTGGGGGTGCTGGGCTGCGGGAGCCCCCAGCGTGTCTTGAGCCGCCCCCCTCTCTCCGCAGCCAAGAACACGGTGGTGAAGGGCCTGGAGAATGTGGAGGCACCCGAGGGCGGCGAGGCGCTGTTCGAGTGCCGCTTGTCCCGGCCAGAGGTGGCCGCCCACACCTGGCTGCTGGACGACCAGCCGGTGCACACCTCTGAGAACGTCGAGGTGGTCTACTTCGACAACGGCCTGCGGCACCTGCTGCTGCTCAAAAACCTGAGGCCGCAGGACAGCTGCCGGGTGACCTTCCTGGCGGGGGACATGGTGACTTCTGCATTCCTCACAGTCAGAGGTTAGGGATGTGGGTGCGGGAGGGTGGGCTGGGGCCGCAGGGAGGCGAGCATAGGTCGCTGCAAACCCCTCCCCCAATGCCCCACTGCAAGAGGGGGGGCTGGTCCTGAGACCCCTCCCATGGGGTACCCTGCTTCGGGGGGGAGGCGCTGAGGCCACAGGGCGGGGCATGGGTCTCTCAGGCTTCTCCAGACACCCCACTGCGGGGGCGGGGGCCTCTTAGGTCCCCCCCCACCGGATGTCATGTAAGGGGGTGGTCCCAGTGGGGCACAGGTTACTGAGACCTCTCTCACCAGATGTTTGGTGGCAAGAGTTGGGGAGGAGTGGGGCGGAAGTGGGGGGTAGGTTTCTGACACTCCCCTCAGTGGGTGCTGGGCAGCTCGGCCCTGAAGGGAGCCTGCGGCCTCGGAGAAGGAATCGGTTTTGAGACTGACCCCCGGAGCCTGGGGCCACCAGCGTGGGGTGGCAGTGTTGGGGACACAGATCTCTGAGACCGCTCCCACCGGAGGCTAGGCCCCCTCCTCTGTGTGAGGGTGATGGGAGCGGGCAGCGTGGGTGTTTCTGAGCCCCCTCGGCCCCGGTGCTCACGCTGCCACCCCATCCTGCCCCTAGGCTGGCGCTTGGAGATCTTGGAGCACCCCCGGGATGTGACCGTGCGAACCGGGGGAAAAGCCAGCTTCAGCTGCACGCTCAGCGAGGCGGTGCTGGTGGGCGAAGCAACCTGGTACATCAATGGGGCTGCCGTGCAGCCGGACGATGCCGACTGGACAGTCACCGCTGACGGCAGCCACCACTCCCTGCTGCTGCACCGGGCCCAGCTGCGCCACGCCGGCGAGGTCACCTTTGCTGCCCGGGATGCCGTGGCCTCGGCCCGGCTCACTGTGCTGGGTGGGTGATGGGGGCCTGCCTGCTGCAGCTTGGGTCCGGGGCTGTCTGGGAGACGGGTGGGGGGACAGGAGGTTCCAGCCCCAGAGGCTACGGGGAGCTCTCGGGGGTCCCCAGTGCTAGGTGGGCTTCGGGCACTCAGTCTCTTCAAACACATGCTCCTCGCCACCTCAGAAAGTCTGGGCTGTGGGGCACGGTGACGCACAGGACTCCGGGTTAGGAGGGTGGCCCACACTGCACCCTGAGCAGACCCCAGGGTGAGCAGGGCTGGGTGTGCCGACAGGGTGCCACTGCGCTGATCATGGGGCCGCACTCCCCCTACCTCTGCAGGCCTCCCCGACCCCCCTGAAGATGCGGAGGTGGTGGGGTGCAGAGGCAGCTCCGTGACGTTGTCTTGGGTGGAGCCCACCAGCGACGGTGGGGGCGGCCTCTGTGGCTATCGGGTAGAGATGAAGGCCGCGGCCACAGGAGCGTGGGAGCTGTGCCACGAGCTGGTACCTGGCCCCGAGTGCGTGGTGGATGGCCTGGCCCCAGGGGAGGCCTACCGCTTCCGCGTGGCCGCAGTGGGCCCTGCGGGGGCCGGGGAGCCCGTGTACCTGCCCCAGACAGTGAGGCTGGGTGAGTTGCCGCTTTAGTCCTGGCTGGTGAAGGTGGGAGTCCTAAGCTGGGGGGGGAGGGGGCTCCCTCCTGCACCCTTGCTGATGCACCCTCCCTGGTTGCTGTTCCCAGAAGAGCCCCAGGAGCCCACACCTGTGCCCCCTGCACCCGAGAGCCGGCAGGTGGCAGTCGGGGAGGATGTTTGTCTAGAGTGCGAGGTGGCCGAGGCTGGCGAGGTCGTCTGGCTGAAGGGAACAGAGCGCATCCAGCCCAGTGGGCGCTTCCAGGTTCTCTGCCAGGGCCAGCGGCAGACGCTGGTGATCCGGGGCTTCTCAGCGGAGGACCAGGGCGAGTACCGCTGCGGCCCGGTCCAGGACCCGGCCTCTGTGGCAGCTGCTGCCTTCCAGGGTATGTCTTCCAGGGCCCAGCGTGCAGGAGACAGGGGAGCCCTGGGGCATGGAGTGGGCCTGCCGTCTTCCTCACCAGCTCTGTCTCTCGGGGAACTTCAGGGAGTTCTCCTGAGAAGACTGCCTCCCACCAAGAAAGACTGGGGCCAGGGTAGGGAGATGCACAAACCCTGTGTAGCTCAGCCTCCCTCAGAACCCGTGTCGCTGACATCTGAGGCCAGAACTCTCTCTGAGTGCGATGCTGGCCATGTCAGCCCTTCGTATCCACTGCTGATTCCTTAAACCCTTGGGCCCCTGCTCTTTGAACTCCCTGCACTCTGAGCCCCTCTGCACTTGCACTGATCCTGGCCTGGTGCTCGGGAGACTGAGGCCTGGCTTGATCAGGGGAAGCTGAAGCCCTGAGAGGGCCATTCAGAGCCTCTAAAACCGTGTAAAAACTGTGCATCAGAGCTCTCTGGGGGCCCAGGCAGGAGCAGAGTCCTATTGTGGGGACCCGCAGTCAGCAGCCAAGGCCAGCTTGGGATCGTGGCTCTGTCCCCACCTGGCTGATCAGTCTCCTGCCCTTCTCAGTGGTGCTGACCCCAGAATCTGGGGATGAGGTCCCGGCGCAGCCCAGCCTTCCCCCTGAGGCGGCCCAGGAAGGGGACCTGCACCTGCTGTGGGAGGCCCTGGCCCGGAAGCGCCGCATGAGCCGCGAGCCGACGCTGGACTCCATCAGCGAGCTCCCCGAGGAGGACGGACGCCCACAGAGCCTACGGCACGAGGTGGAGGAGGTGGCTCCCGACCTCTCTGAGGACTACTCCACGGCCGACGAGCTGGCACGCACTGGCGAGGCCGACCTCTCGCACACCAGCTCTGATGACGAGTCCCGGGCGGGCACGCCTTCCCTGGTCACCTACCTCAAGAAGGCTGGGAGGCCCGGTGCCTCACCACTGGCCAGCAAGGTGCGTCTCCAGCTTGCCCTGCCAGGACAGGCCTTGGTCTCTCAGATCTTCGCCGCTCCATCATTCATTCACACGCCATCCATCCACTATCTGTCCATCTGTCCATCTGTCCATTCACTGTCCATTTATCCATCCATCCACTGATTCACCCATCCATCCATCCGCCGTCTGCCCGTCTATTGGTCGTCCACCTGCCCATCCATCCATTCACCAGCCATCTATCCATCCATCCACCTGGCTGTTCAAACTTTTTTGAAGAGCTGGAGGCAGCCTCTTCGTGGTATTCCTCACAGCTGTGTCCCGCTCTCAGGAAAACAGTTTCAAGGAGGGTGGGCTTGCTTTTTGGCAACAATAGAAGCCATTGGGCATCTGCCATCATGAAGGCAGTACGGTTGCCAGCAGCCAGCAGGCAGGAGGCATGCGAGATGTGGAGCTAGGCTAGCAGACCTGGGCTCGTTTCCCTCTGCCCTCTGTGTGTCCCTGCACCATCATTTCCCTATCCCAGGCCTCAGGTGCCCTCCCTTACCTGTGCACACAGGTTGAGGCTCCAGCAGCCCCCTCTGGGAAGCCACAGAAGCAGCAGGAGAAGCCAGCTGCAGAGCGCCAACCGCTAGGGGACCTGAGTGCCAAGGACCAGGGTGACCTGTCCATGGACAAGGCAGCTGTGAAGATCCAGGCTGCCTTCAAGGGTTACAAGGTTCGGAAGGAGATGCAGCAACAGGAGGGGCCTGTGTTTTGCCGCACGTTTGGGGACACTGTGGCACAGGTGGGGGATGTCCTGCACCTGGAGTGCGTCGTGTCCAGCAAGACAGATGTGCGTGCCCACTGGCTGAAGGATGGCGTGGAGCTGACCGACGGCCGGCACCACCACATTGACCAGCTTGGGGATGGCACCTGCTCTCTGCTGGTCACCAGCCTGGGCCGGGCCGATGCTGGCCGCTATACCTGTCAGGTGAGCAACAAGTTCGGCCACGTGACCCACAGTGCCTGTGTGGTGGTCAGTGGGACGGAGAGCGAGACCGAGAGTTCCTCCGGCGGTGAACTGGATAACACCTTCCGCCGGGCAGCCCGGCGGCTGCACCGCCTCTTCCGCACCAAGGGCCCAGCAGATGTTTCAGACGAGGAGATCTTCTTCAGTGCTGACGAGGGCAAGGCAGAGCCCGAGGAGCCTGGGGACTGGCAGACGTACCGTGAAGACGAGAACTTCGTCTGCATCCGCTTCGAGACACTTGCCGAGGCCCACCGGGCGGCCACCTGCTTCCGGGAGATGTTCAGCTCACAGGGCATCGGAGTGGACGTCACTCTGTTGGAGCAGGGGCTGCAGGGGGTGGAGATGCGCATTGGCAAGGGGGCCTCCACCCCTGCAGCCCCTCCGGAGCCAGGGCTGACCTCAGAGGCTGGTGAGTCTGCAAGCTACCTGGGTCAGGGGGTGGGCGGAGAGGAGGACCAAAGCCAGTGGCGGTGACCAGGGTCAGCTGAAAACTTAAGGAGTTGGCTGAGCTTTCGCTTCTGGCCGTTCGCAGATGCAGCCCACTGAGCTGGGAAGAGCCCTGACTTTGGGCTTAGACAGAGCTCAGTTTACATCCCAGCTCTGCCTGTAATTAGCTAGCTTCTTTGAGCCTCAGCATCCTATTCTGTGAAATGGACTTGGGAATACTGACTTCCTAGAGTTTAGGGCCTTTTTCCCACCATGAGGGCTTGAGATGTAATCTGTATAAAAGATAGGGTCCCATATAGTCCAGTCTGAACCCCATTTCCACTCTACAACTAAAATTAATTAAAAAGCCATTTCACTGTTTACTTGCATCTCCCTAAGAACAGCAAAGCAGGTATCATTAATAACCCCCAGCATCATCCCTCTTCAATTCTGAGTCTCTCGAATGCCTCCACTCTCAGACAACAAGTCTTGGTTTTCTCTTTATTTTCCCTTCCTCCCCGTTTCCTGTGTGCTGTCTCTCTGGCCTCTCATGGTAGCTTGAGAGCCAGGATGCAAAGAGAGGATTCCTCCGGAGAATGGGGAGGAGGGAAGAGCTCAGCTGGCAGAGACAGATCTCTGGCAGCCCAGTCTGAGCACTCAGGTGGATGGGTGCCGTGCAGTTCACGCACATCGAATGGCTAGCAGCTGGGGCGACTAGGAGGAGCCCGGGGCTAACGTGCTATATGTCCTGTTTGTCCCTCCCAGCCCCGGTGTTCCTGACTGAGCTGCAGAATCAGGAAGTGCTGGATGGGTACCCTGTGAGCTTTGACTGTGTGGTGACAGGCCAACCCATGCCCACTGTACGCTGGTTCAAGGACGGGAGGGTGCTGGAGGAGGACGACCACTACATGATCAGCGAGGACCAGCAGGGCGGCCACCAGCTCATCATCACGGCTGTGGTGCCGGCAGACATGGGTGTCTACCGCTGCCTGGCCGAGAACAGCGTGGGTGTGTCCTCCACCAAGGCAGAGCTCCGTGTGGACTGTGAGTGCCCGCTGGGGTTTGATGGTCCAGGGTGGGGCTCCGGCAGGCAGAGGCAGTGCTGAGCTGGAGGATGACCTGGAGAGCACTGGTCCTAGACCAGGCAGGCTTTGGGGCTGCAATGTCTTGTGGCACATGGAGAGTTCTCCGGGAGACCCCTGAGTGGGGTGGGGGTGGGGTCTTATCTCTTTGAGAAGTGGCTGGACTGGGGAGGGACCTGGAAAGGTTTGGAGGTGGCCCCATGGACACAATGGGTGATTAATGGCACTGAGATGCAATAAGAAATATATATTTGAGCTTTGTCCCTGATTCCTGGAGAGCCTCCAGATAACTTCAGTACGAACATATCCATCTGATTTTTGACAAAAATGCAAAAGCAATTAAATGGAGCAAGGATAGAATTTCAAATTCAAGGATGGGATTTCAAATGGTACTCGAGTAATTTGGACATTCGTATGCCATAAAATGAACCTCAACCTTATGAAAATTAGCTCAAAATGGATTAGATTCTTAAATGGAAAATATGAACCTATAAAACTTTCAGAAAAAAACCAGGTGGAAATCTTCAGGGCCTTGGGCTAGGAATAGACTGCTTAGACTTCACCCATAACAGGAACAACTGGTAAACTGGACTTCCTTGGAGTTAAAAATTTTTGCTCTGAGGAAAACCAGGTGTTGAGGATGAAATGCTGCAGGCTGGGAGAAAAAAAAATCTGCAAATCATATATCTTATGAAAGACTAAAAATACGTAAAGAAAGTTCAAAAGTAAACAGTAAAAAAAATCCGCTTTGAGTAGGAGTGAAAGACATGTCCATACATTGAATGGAGAGGACGTACAGGAGGCAAATAAGCATATGGAAAATGTTCAACATCATTAACGATCAGGGAAACAGAAATAAAAGCCCCAGTGAGATACCACTGAACACATCCCAGGATGGCCAAAGGCAGGTAAGCATGCAGAGAAATGGGATGTCTCATATGTTGCTGGTGAGAATGTTAAAGGGGAGCAACTACTCTGGAAAACAATTTTCTGGAAAACAATTTGCAGTTGCTCATAAAACTATGTAGCTATCATATGATCCAATGATTGCCTTTTTTGGTATTTATCACAGATAAATCAAAACTCAAATTCGTGATAAAACCTGTACCAGAATACTCATAGAAGCTTTTTTCCCAATAGCCCAAAACTGGTAATGACCCACCTGTCCTTCAGAGGATGAATGGTTAAACTATGATATGGCTAGTCTATGGAATACTACTTGGCAAGGAAAAGGGAAACATTATTGATGTGCAACCACTATGACAATATTCATTTTGTTGCATAAAATTAATGTACATGCACTCAATGGAGTTCATGTGAAACTTGTGAAATCTGGACAAGGTCAAGGCATCATATCAATGTCACCTTTTATAGTTATAAGAGAAATGAACATTGCTGGACACAGTAAAGAGTAAATGGGATCTCTGTATTATTTCTTAGAAAAGCGTGAGAATCTACAATTCATTCAAAACAAAAAGGAAAATGACTTAAAAAAACACACACACTACAATAACAAGTCAATTATCTTAAGACAAGACCTTATATATTTACCCAAGTACTTTCATTTCCAAGCTCTTTATTCTGCTATGTGGATCTAGATTTCCATCTGGTAACAATTTCTTTCTGCCTGAAGGACATCTTTTAACATTTTTTGTAGTGTGGGTATATCTGAAAAAAATGTCTTTATTTTGCTTTTCTTTAGGATATTTTTCTAGGACAGTTTTTTCTTTTCATATTTTAAAGGTTTATTCCACCGTCTACTAGCGTGCGTTGTTTCTCTGTACGTAACTTATCTTTTCTATTGGGATTTTAAAATTTTTAGATATTTGCACACCATAAAATTCACCATTTAAAAATGCACAACTCAGTGGTTTTTAATATATTCACAAGGCTGTGCTACCATCTAATTCCAGAACATTTTCATCATTCCAGAAAGAAACCCCACACCCACTGGCTGTCACTTCCCATTCCCCTCCCCCAGCCCCTGGCAACCATTGATCTGTTTTCTGTCTCTGTGAGTTTGCCTATTCAGGACTTTTCATATAAATGGAATGATACATTCTATGTCCTTTTGTTGTTTGGTTTCTGTCACTGAGCACATTTCCAAGGTCTATCCATGTAATAAATATCAGTACTTCAGGCCTTTTTATGACTAAAAAACATTTCATTGTATATGGATTATTTATCTATTCATTGGATGATGTTTATCCGTTGGTTGTTTAGGCTATTACGAACAATGCTGCTATGGACACCCATGTAAAAGTTACTTTGTGTGGACATATGTTGTCACCTAATTGGATCTATACCCAGGAGTGGAATTGCTGGCTCATCTGGTAACTCTATGTTTAACTTTTAGAGGAACTGCCAAACTATTTCCCACAGTGGCTACACCATTTTACATTCCCGCCAGCAATGTACACGTGTTCCAATTTCCCCACATCTTTGCCAGCACTTGTTATTATTCATCTTTTCAATAATAGCCAGCCTCATGGGTCTGAAGTGGTACCTCACTGTGGTTTTAATTTGTGTTTCCCTACTAACTAACGATGTTAAGCATCTTTTCATATGTTTATTGGCCATTTGTGTATCTTTTTTTTTTTTTTTGGAGAAATGCCAATGCAGATCCTTTGTCTGTTTTAAAATTGGGTTATTTGTCTTTTTAAGTTGTAGGAGGTCTTCATATATTCTGGATACTAGATCCTTATCAGATATGTGATTTTTAGATCTTTTCTCCCATTCTATGGGTTGTCTTGTCAGTCCCTTGATACTGTTCTTTGATGCACAAAAGTTTTCAATTTTGATGGAGCACAGTTTAGCTACATTTTCTTTGGTTTCTTGTGCTTTACTTGTCGTATCTAAGAAATCATTGTCTAATCCAAAGTCATAAAGATTTACACCTATGCTTTCTTCTCTTATATTTAGATCTTTGGTCCATTTTGAGTTCATTTTTGTATATAGTGCGAGGTAGGGGTCCCGATTCATTCTTTTCATGTGGAAATCCAGCTGTTCCAGCACCATCTGTTGAAAGGACTATTTTCCCGACAAAATTGACTTGGAACTCTTGTCGTAAGTGAATTTCCATTAAACATAGAAGGTTTCTGACTTTCACTTCTTTTCCATTGATCCACATGTCTGTCATTATGCCATTATCACACTGTTTTGACTATTGTAGCTTTGTATGAAGTTTTGAAATCAATAAGTGTGACTCTTCCAACTTGGTTCTTGTTCAAGATTGTTTTGACCAGCCTGGGTCTCTTGCATTTTTAAATGAATTTTCGGATCAGCTTGTCAATTTCTGCCAAAAGGGTCTCTGGATACTTTTTAAGATTTTCTTTTTATCACTGGTTTTTAGTAATTTGATTATATTCTTTGGTGCACTTCTCTTCATATTCCTTGTGCTTGCGGTTAATTGAACTTCCTAGAATTGGGGGTTAATAGTTTTCATTAAGTTTGAAATTTGGGGGGGCCATTATTTCTTCAAATATTTTTCCTTTCCCCCTTCATTTGGGGACTTCAGTTGCATATATCAAGCCAGTTGAAGTTGTACTTCTTTGCAGTTTTTAAAATTCTTTTTTCTCTGTGCATTTTATTTTGCATACTTTCTACTCGTGTGCTTTCACATTCACTATTCTTTTCTTCTGTGGTATCTAATATGCTATCAATCCCATCCATTGTATTTTTTATCTCTGAAAGTTCTACTTGAGTCTTTTTTATGTGTTCTATGTCTCTACTTAGCTTTCTGAAACATGTAGAATACAGTTCTAATATCTGCGTATTACATTCGTGCTTTCTGTTCTAACATCTGTATCAATTCTGAGTTGGTTTCGACTTGTTGATTATTCTACACGTTATAGGTTGTGTTTTCCTGCCTTCTTGCCTGTCTGACAATCTTTGGCTGGATGGCTGACAGTGTGAATTTTACCATTGTTATTGAAGGAGATGGGGGAGTGAGAGAATGGATGATCATGTCCCAGCTCTCGGGCAAGCTCCTGGAATGGGCCACCAAGTGAGGGTCCTTGGCTTTGTGCAGGAAAGAATTCAAGAGTGAGACAAAGTAAAGTGAAAGCAAGTTTATTCAGAGAGATACGCATTACATAAGCAGAATGCCTGCCATCTCAGAAAGTGAGAGTGGCCCCAGGGGATGGTGTTGTTCGTTTTTATGGGCTGAGTAATTTCATAGGCTAACAAGTAGGAGAATTATTCCAACTATTTTGGAGAGGGGGTGGGTATTTCAAAGAACTGGGCCCCTGCCCACTTTCTGGCATTTTATGGTCAGCGCTGGAACTGTCATGGCACCTGCGGGTGTCATTTAGCACTCCAGTGTATTACAGCGAGCCTATACTGAGGCTCCAGGTCGACCAGAAGTCGAATCTTCCACCATCTTGGACCTAGTTGTCTTTAATCAGTTTTTGTCCTATTCTGCTCCTCTCAGTGGCTGTGTCATTCTTTTAATGGTTGTGCCCTGCCCTCTACCTTCCTGTCTCATTGGGTGCTGGATATCTTGTGTTTCTGCAGGTCTTCTTGAGCTTTGTTCTGGAATGCAGTGAGTTACCTGCAAGCAGTTTGATCCCTTTGAGTCTGGCTTGTGTAATTTGTTAGGTGGGCGAAGGCAGTGCTCAGTCCAGGGCTGAGCATCTCCCTCTAGAGAAGTGAGAGTGTCCTTGAGTACTCTACCTCATGCCCTGTAAATTGTGAAAGTTTCCAGTCTGACCGTGAACAGACATATTCTAGTCTTTGTGCTGCCCTGGTGCCATCTCCTCTGCTCCTTTCAGACGGTTCCTTCCTAGTGAGCCAGTCGGTGCTCTGCTGAATCTTCAGGGGAGGGGGCCCTCTCTCTCTGCAGCTTTCTCTTCTCTGGTTTTCTGTTCTGTGGACACCGGCTGCCTTTATCTCTCAGGACATGAGCTCTGTCTCCTCAGCTCAGAAGCCGCCTGGCCCTGCCTCAGTTTCCCTTCCATGGAAACTTAAGGCAGGAAGCTGGGGCAATTCTAGGGCTCACCGTTGTTTCTCACCTCTAGCAGATGACTGTCCTCCACTCGCTTAATGCCTAGGCACTCAGAAACCATGCTGATAATTCTGTACCCAATTCCAGGGTGTCGGGATTTTTCCCCACAAAAAGGCTCTGTGACACTAGTTGAGTGTCCTGCCATCCAACTCAATTCTGACACCTGGAAATAGCACCTGATCCTACAAATAAAAGGCTCAGTCCCACAGGGCTGCTTCTCCCACCCACTTCAGACACCAATTACAAGTCCAGGTTGTCACCTGTGCTTCTGGCCAACGAGCTGTACATTCGAGGCTCCAGGGCCGCCTTCCTTAGGTTTAATTAATTTGCTAGGGAGGTTCACAGAACTCAGAGAAACATTTTACTTACTAGATTTGCAGTTTATTATAAAAAGAAATAACTCAAGAACAGCCAGATGGAAGAGATGTACAGGCAAGGCATGTGGGAAGGGGCGGGCTAGTCTCACCGAATCCCTGTGTGCTCACCAACTGGGAAACTCTCTGAACCCTGTCCTTTTGGAGTTTTATGGAGGCTTCATTACCCAGGCACGACTGATTACACCATTGACCACTGGTGATCAGTGATCAACTCACTCTCTAGCCCCTCTCCCCTCCCTGGAGGTCAGAGGGGTCCCAAACTTCTAATCACTTGGTTGGTTACCCTGGCAACCAGCCCTCATCCTTAGGGTCTTTCAGAAAATCACCTCATTAGCATAACAAAAGCCACTTCTGTGGCTCTCCTCACTTAGGAAATTCCAAGGGTTTGGGGGCACTGAGTCAGGAACAGGAGGAGGGCCAAATGTATATTTCTTATAAATCGTGACATCACGACCATTGTTTTAGGCACTGTATTTGTTTTTCTTTGGTGGTTTCAGTGGGGAGAGAGTCTTAGTTCAGGCTTGGAACAAAGTGCCATAGACGGGGCCGCTTAAATGATAGAAATTTATTGCTCGAAGTTATGGAGACTGGAAGTCTGAAATCAGGGGGCCAGAGTGGCTGGGTTCTGGTGAGGGCCCTCTTCTGAGCTGCAGGCGGCCATCTTCGCGCTGTTCCTCACATGAGGAAAGGGACAAGGGGTCTCTTCTTGGAAGGGCACTAATTCCATTCATGAGGCCTCGCCCTCATGACCTCAACTAAGCCTGATCACCTCCCTAAGGTCTCATTTTCAAACACCACCATGCTGGGGGTTAGGATTTCAACATACGAATTTTGGGGGGACAGAGCAGAGGGTAAATCCAGTCCCTCTTCTCCCTTGTGGCTAGAAGTGGAAGCCCCTCGTTGTTGGTTTTGAGACAGATCTATGTCCCCGCCTTGTTCCTTAATTGGGTGGGACTGGAAGGTGCCATATTGCCACTGCCTGCTATTTATGATGCCCAGTATTTATAATTTGTTGGGTAGTGTAGTTGGTGACAGGCCTGGAAACATGGGCTGGTGACAGCTGGGGGCAGGGCTGGGCCCCCGGGTAGCCATGTCCCCCGCAACTCCTGACTTGGATGTGAGTGGCTCCCAGGGATGGCTGCACAGTAAGAACCAGGAAGAGTCTGAGGTGGGTGGGGCCTGTGCCCACGCGGGCGGTGCGCCAGGCCTCATTTCAGCTCCGCCCTTCATCCCCAGTGACCAGCACAGACTACGACACTGCTGCGGATGCCACGGAGACCTCGTCCTATTTCAGCGCCCAAGGCTACCTGTCCAGGTAGAGAGCTGTGCAGAAATGCGCAGTGCCCAGCAGGCGGGCGGGCCTGAGCCCTTTGTGGAGGTGGCCATGCTGGCCTGGACTCACAGGATCTGTATCCTGGAGCCTTCAACCAGGCCACAGCGGTCTCGGCCCAGCTAAAAGGAGACCTCAGAAACCACCCACCCCCGACCCTGGGCCCCCCCAACCTGGGCCCCTCGCTGGTCCACCTCATGGTCTGCCCTCCCTTTGTTCTCCCCGCCAGCCGGGAACAAGAGGGCACGGAGTCGACCTCAGAGGAGGGGCAGCTGCCCCAGGTGGTAGAGGAGTTGACAGACCTGCAGGTGGCCCCTGGCACACGCCTGGCCAAGTTCCAGCTCAAGGTGAAAGGTGAGGGGGAGTGAGGTGAAGGGCAAGGTGCTGCCTCCCGCCAGCAGAGGCTGGGCGATCACCCGCAGTGCAGAGGTCTCTGAGGGCCTGAGGAGGGCATGGTGCCCCCGGGCAATGGCCCTGTGCTAACCACGCCACGCTGCGGCCCCAGGCTACCCCACGCCCCGACTGTACTGGTTCAAAGACGGGCAGCCCCTGACCGCGTCTGCGCACATCCGCATGGCTGACAAGAAGATGCTGCACACCCTGGAGGTTGTCTCGGTCACCAAGGAGGATGCCGGCCAGTACTCTGCCTACGTCAGTAACTCCGTGGGCGCTGCCTACTCATCTGCTCGGCTGTGGGTCCGAGGTGCGTGCGGGGGTGCCCAGCAGAGCCTGGCGTCCACACCCGGTCTGAGTCCCACCTGTAAGCCTAGGAGCTCGGGCCACTGCCCCTGTGTGCAGAAGTCACAGGTGGCCAGAAGCTGGTCCCCAGGGATCCCCTTGTGGGTCTTGGGGCCCGTGAACACTGACCAGCAGGCAGGCCAGCTAGCTGGTGGACTAGACCCTGGCGGGTGTGGGGCCCCTGGCAGACTGTGCAGAACAAGAAGCAGGTGGTAACTTTGGAAGTAGAAGTCTGAGCTTCCTTATTTTCCAGACTTCTGAGTACTGCAAGGTGATTCCAAGTCATGTCCAAATCTGCCCTGGCCTAGGAACCCAGTACTGCCCTTGGCTTCACTTCTGTGTGACGTTTTGTGGACAAGCATCCGCGTGTTGATTTCAGGGCAATGCCCCACACTCCTGGGTGGGCATGGGTGACATTGCATCTGATCCACGGGGCCTGAGTGTGAATTCCATGACTGCATGGCCAGGTTTAGGAAAGGTGCTGCCTGTGTAGGATTGGGCAGGGCCACCCCTGAGACTCCCGCCCGGCTGGGCAGGCCCAGCCAGTAGAGAGGCACCTTGGTGCTGTAGGTCTGACTTCCGTGCTTTTTTCAGGCCCCAGCGAACCAGAAGAGAAGCCAGCATCAGGTGAGCTGACTCCAGAGGGCAGAGGGATGGAGGGTGGGGTGGGCACTGGGGGCAGGTTCAGTGAGGGTGTGTGAGGGGGACAACCACGTGGAATTGGGGCTCTGCATTGTTCACCACCAGCTGCTCCATGTCTCTCCAGATATACATCAACAGCTGGTGCCACCCCGATTCCTGGAGAAGTTCACCTCAAAGAAGGTGAAGAAGGGCTCCAGCATCACCTTCTCAGTGAAGGTTGAAGGTAGGATGGCCTTCCTCCCTGTCCCACTCAGATCACCCTCCCCTCTGGGAGGCTCAGAGTAGGCTCCCTCCCTGCTCTCACTCAAGACTGCTCCCAGGGAGGCTCAGAGGAGACCCCTACCTCCCAGGGCCACCCTCCTGGCGTTGGGTAGGACAGTTCACCATGCACTTCTGCTGGCAGGACACCCGCCCCCAGTGGTGCATTGGCTGCGGGAGGAGGCTGAGCAGGGTGTGCTGTGGATCGGCCGCCACACGCCGGGCTACACCGTGGCCAGCTCTGCCCAGCAGCACAGCCTGGTCCTGCTGGATGTGGATCGACAGCACCAGGGCACCTACACCTGCATCGCCACCAATGCTGCTGGCCAGGCCCTCTGTTCTGCCAGCCTGCACGTCTCTGGCCGTGAGTGGGCATGGGTGACCCTAGCTCCCACCCCCTGCCCTGTGGGGCTCTGCTCAGCTGGCTGAGACCCTCCTAGAAGCCCCCGGCTGCCCTGAGCTGTTGCTTCCTGGGGCCCCCCTCAGCTTCTACCGCTGGTGGGGTGATTGTGGGCCAAGTCGGGACACTGGGCACAGCCTTCCTCAGAGCTCCGAAAGACAGGACCAAGTCCCCTGGGGTGGGGTCCAGACATCCCCAGCGGGGGTCCCGACCAGAATCAGTCCAGGGGTGTGAGGTGTCATCTTGGTGGCTCACCCCGTTCTCCTGATAGTACCTAAGGAGGCACGGGCAGCGGAAGAACAGACCATGGTGAAGGAGGCCCTCATCTCTACCTTCCTGCAGGGGTGAGTGGGGGGCTGCTCGAGAGCCAGAGGGGCCAGGAGCTGAGTCCTGGGAGTGCGGGTCCTGGCCCTGGGGGTGGTGCTGCTGCTGGGGAGGAAGCCCCCATCCTGGACCCCAGCCTGGCTCTGCCCCTCTTGGGCCATGTGGCTTGGGCCCCTGGTCCCTCCTCGTTGTAAAGGGAAAACTTCCCCAGTGCCCTGACTGTGGCATCCGGGCCCACTGTCCCCAGACCCTCTTTTCTGTCAGGCCTCTCAGGACACCTCCTTCCCCTTTAGGACCCAAGCTGTTTCTGCACAGATGTCGGAAACTGCAGGTTTCACCGACCTTGCCGGGCAGAGGAAAGGTATAGGCCGGGTGGGCACACATCCGCACGGGGTGGGCTGCAGGAGGTGCGGAGGACACTGCCCGGCTGAGAGCCCCAGCCCTTCGAGGCTGCTCTGGACGGTGTGGCCCCAGGAACGCATGTTTGCCTGGGCTTGGGCTCCCTGGCCTCTTGTGGGCCTGTGTCTGAGCTTTGGTTGGCCCCCAGGCCATTTCCGACCCTCGCTAGATGATGTCGGGGGCCCCTGGGCTGAGCCAGCCCTTGGCTCAGAGCTCATGTCCAGCGGGCTGTGTGGACACCTAGGTGCAGGGGGCTGGGGTGAGGGCCGTGAAGGGAGGTGGGTGCTGGCAAGTCCCCTGCTTTGTCGGGGATTCTCCGCCTGCCCCTAAACTGGGTCCTCCCCCTCCCAGCCTCTAAGTGTGCGCCCCTCACCAGCATGTCCAGCCACTTTCTGGCCACCTGCACAGGCCCCAACATGTTAGCATATTTTAAACTTTTTTTTATGGAAAATACTGAGTCTGCACAGAAGTAGAGAGAAAGGAGCCATGTACCCCGTCTGCCTGTTGCCCTGCCTTTGGGGTCACTTCTCCATTGGCCTGCCTTGTTAATTTACCTGCCTCTCCCTTCCCTGTGCTGCCCCCACCCCAGGCCACCCTCACTCACTCTTAACCTCAAGAGTCCCTCCCCCGCAAAGGACCCCAATTCCAGCAAGTTTGACCCGAAGCCATCAAATCCCAGCTGCCAGTGGTCTGGACCCCCAGCCCTCAGGCCACAATATGGGGTCCTGCCCCCTGCCTTCAGTGTCCAGAACCTGCCCCCATGTCCTACTGCCTGACTGAGGTCCTTATGACCGCCGCCCCTCTTAAGCCCCTTCCCAGACCAGCGACCAAGTGGCCAGAGGAATAGGGGTGGCACAAACCACACTGGGCCCCCACAGCTCCAAGCTCCAACCCCAGCCTGACCACTGGGTCTAGCCTCTACCCGGCTTTGCCCTCAGCTGCCTTCACCCACCGCCCTGCAGCCATGCTGGCTGCCTGCTGTCCCCTGACTGCCCACTGTCCCCTAGCCACCTGCCGTCCCTAGTGCCCAGACCCTGCTTCCCTGAGTTTGTGGTCCCCTCGGTCATACCTCGGCTCAGGTGCCCTCGAGCCTAAGCGATCCTTAGTTGTGGTCAGTGCTGGCCCAAGTCCGTGCGTTCCTTGGCGCCTCTGTCCCGCGAGCCCAGGATGGGCTTGGAATCCGGTGTTTGGACATGTCTGTGGAGTGCATGGCCAGCTGAGCTAGGGTCTGACCCTCAGGAGAGCTTCTGGCGGCAGAGGCCCCTGGCCACTTGTCCTTGGCTGAAGTGGGCACGGAGGAGTTCCTGAAGAAGCTCACTTCGCAGATCACGGAGATGGTGTCAGCCAAGATCACGCAGGGTGAGGGCGGCTGGCCACAGAGCGGGGTCCAGGGGGTGGCTGTGACCGAGCCGCCAGGGCTGGGGCCACTCCTCATCTGCATGCCCTGGGGACCCACAGGGAGGGGGCACGGCGGGCAGGCCCTTCCCAGGCATCATGTGCCCTGTGCCATGCCCCCAGCCACGCTGCAGGTGCCCGGAGTTGACAGTGACGAGGAGTCCAAGACGCCGTCGGCGTCCCCCCGGCATGGCCGTTCCCGCCCCTCCTCCAGCGTCCAGGAGTCGTCCTCAGAGTCAGAGGATGGAGACTCCCGGGGCGAGGTGCGTGGGCAGGCAGTGGGTGGGGCGGGGTGGGCAAGTGGGTGTGAGGGCGTGGGGGACAGGGTGAAGGCGGGGCTGGTTGTGCGGGGACAGGGGGAACTGGGGCAGAGGAGGTGTGAGGCATACACCTGAGCAGCCAGCATCCCCGCCATGACCCAGGGTACCCCCAGCACCCCAGAGGCTCCCCCTTGTCCCTTTAGTGTTGGCCACCAGGCACCCTCAGTAGCATTTCCATTAGCAGAGAAGGGTTGGGCTTGTTTTAGAACATCATGGAATTTCAGGATGGCTTTTTCTTCTCTACTTAATTCCACGGGCCTTGTAGCCTGGGGCCTCAAGGTGCCCACTGGCCCCTCTCTGGATCCTCCTCCCCTCTGGGGTCTTGAGGGGGCT
Source organism: Camelus dromedarius (assembly GCF_036321535.1). Classification (NCBI taxonomy): domain Eukaryota; kingdom Metazoa; phylum Chordata; class Mammalia; order Artiodactyla; family Camelidae; genus Camelus; species Camelus dromedarius. Next base: position 115,959,725 of record NC_087438.1, read on the forward strand.
GCTGCAGCCTTGGGGGGCCCGGCTGGCCCTGCCTGGGTCCGACTCAGTGACTCCCCCCACCACAGATCTTTGACATCTACGTGGTCACGGCTGACTACCTGCCCCTCGGGGCTGAGCAGGACGCCATCCTGCTGCGAGAGGGCCAGTACGTGGAGGTACTGGACTCGGCCCACCCGCTGCGCTGGCTTGTGCGCACCAAGCCCACCAAGTCCAGCCCCTCCCGGCAAGGCTGGGTGTCCCCTGCCTATCTGGACAAGCGGCTCAAGGTACCTGGATGGCTGGTGGGGTGGTCCTGCAGTTGTACCCCGGACCCCAGAAGGGCAGGCCAGTGCTCAGGCTGCATGTGACCCTTCCCTGCTCCTCACCAGCTGTCACCTGAGTGGGGGCCAGCTGAGGCTCCTGAGTTCCCTGGGGAGGCCCTGTCGGAGGATGAGTACAAGACAAGGCTGAGGTGAGGGGCCGTGGGGAAGTTGGGGTCCTGTGGGGGCCTCTGGGATGCTAATTCCACACAAGTCCCCTGGGACTGGCCTCTAGCAGGCAGGACCTTGCCTGGCAACTTCATGTGGTGGGTCCCCCTTGTGTGTGTGTGTGGAGGGGGGTGCCCTCCTTCTGCCATCTTGCCTGGTCCATTCTGAAAGCTGGCAGCAGGGTGCACGTGGCTCAGAGTGCTCTGTCGAGGAGCTAAGCTCCTGGGTGCCCCCATCATGGCTGTCTCCCTACCCAGCTCCATCATCCGGGAGCTGCTGAGCTCGGAGCAGGCCTTCGTGGGTGAGCTGCAATTCCTGCAGAGCCACCACATGCAGTACCTGGACCACTGCCCCCACGTGCCCACGGCCGTGGCCAGCCAGAAGGCAGTCATTTTCCGAAACGTGGAGGACATCAGCCACTTCCACAGCAGGTGGGAGGGCAGGGCAGGCCTTACGGCTTCTCCCTGGTCTGTGTGTATGTGTGTGTGTGTGTGTGTGTGTGTGTGTATGTGCATATACACATGCACATGCTTAGACACACACTTGGACACACAATCCACATGTGTAGATACATGTGCGCACTTACCAATAATGTACACGGAAGACACATTCATGGACATACACTACACGTGCACACACATATGGATGCTCACTCACACGTACACATGAAATGTACCCCCAGGGCCATGCCTCAGGGGAGTGGGCAGGAGCCGAGAAGACAGAGAACCTTTGATGACTTGATTCACCCACTGGCACACCACACCCCTACCCAAGGACACACATGTCGCCAGGATCACAGGCATGTGTACCTGGCTTACCCACGGAAGTGCCTACAGCACATCTACCCACTGCAGCCCAAGTACATGGGCACACCCGAGAAATGTGCACACACGTGTACATGTGCATACCTGCACACACATACACTTTCATGTGTGGGCGTGCATGCACATAGCACACCCATGAAGACATGTACATCCATGTAGACATGTACTCCCAAACACACACACATACACACACAGCACACGTGCACGTAAGGGCCTGCCCTCAAACTCCACACGTGCATGGCCCCCACTGCCCAGAACACTCACTCTCATTCATAGGAACCCGGGCCCGTGCAGGCACAGTTTTCTCCCAAACCTGAGGGCTTGAGGCTGGGTTGTGGCTTGTGGGTAGGGGTCCTGGTGTCAGCCCTCAACCTGACCACTGTCCGCCTCCACGGCAGCTTCCTGAAGGAGCTGCGTGGCTGCGACACGGATGACGATGTGGCCATGTGCTTCATCAAGAGCCAGGCGGCCTTTGAGAAGTATCTGGAGTTCCTGGTGGGCCGAGTGCAGGCCGAGTCGGTGATGGTCAGCACAGCCGTGCAGGAGTTCTACAAGGTGCCCTCCCCAGCCTCCGTGCTAGCAGCCCACTCTGAGATCACTTGCCCCGACCCTGCCCAGGCACCTCCCCCTCCACCAACCTGCCCTGGCCCCCTGGGCCCTGGCTTAGAAAAGCAGCCAGGGTCCCCCCCCAACCCAAGCTCTGCTTGTCTGTCAGACAGTGACACTGGCCATCTCTGGGGCGGGAGTGAGGGCCACCTGGGAAGGAGGGTCTGCGTGTGTGCGCGTGTGTGCACCCTGGGACTCTGACCCGCTAGCTTTTGGGCTCTGGGGACATGGCTCATCTGGAGGCTGCGCCCTCCTGCCTTGAAGCCAGCCCTGTGTCTCCCCCAGAAATACACAGAGGAGGTGCTGTCAGCCGCAGACCCCTCGCAGCCACCCCCGCCGCCGCTGCAGCATTTCCTGGAGCAACCAGTGGAGAGGGTCCAGCAGTACCAGGCATTGCTCAAGGTAGGTGGGGCTGGCCAGGAGGCTGCGGGGCCATCCCCTTGCCCAGACACCCCAGGCCTCGCCCTGATGCACGGTCTCCCGCAGGAGCTGATCCGCAACAAGGCGCGGAACGGGCAGAACTGTGCGCTGCTGGAGCAAGCGTATGCCGTGGTGTCGGCCCTGCCGCAGCGCGCCGAGAACCAGCTGCACGTGTCCCTGATGGAAAACTACCCGGGCACCCTGGAGGCCCTGGGCGAGCCCATCCGCCAGGTCTGGGGCTGGGAGTCCGCTGGCGGGCCTGGGCAGGTGGCCGAGCGGTGGGGGCTTGCGGAGGGCCGGACCCCCGGCTGGGCCTGGCTGACCACAGGCTGACTGCTCCCCCAGGGCCACTTCATTGTGTGGGAGGGGGCGCCAGGCGCTCGGATGCCATGGAAGGGCCACCACCGGCACGTCTTCCTGTTCCGCCACCACCTGGTGGTCTGCAAGCCCAAGCGGGACTCGCGCACCGACACCTTCAGCTACGTCTTTCGGAACATGATGAAGGTTGGCAGGGTGCCGGCAGGGCTGGGGTGGGGGGCAAAGGGAGGCCCCTGCAGGACGGGCAGGTGGGTGGAGGCCAGTGGCCAGTCCTGCAGCCCTGTCCCGGGTGACCGTGGCTCGCCCCGCATCTGGGTGATCAGCCTTCGTTCTCCCCTCAATAGCTGAGCAACATCGACCTGAATGACCAGGTGGAGGGCGATGACCGTGCCTTCGAGATTTGGCACGAGAGGGAGGACTCCGTGCGCAAGTACCTGCTACAGGCTCGGACGGTCATCACCAAGAACTCTTGGGTGAAGGAGATTTGTGGCATTCAGCAGCGCCTGGCCCTGCCCGTCTGGCGTGAGTGCCTGAACTCATGCGGCAAGGCCAAATGGGGGGCGGGTGAACCTTTCAGTCTGGCCACCTGGCTTGGGAGCCTCCAGGTCAGCAGGTCCTGAGCCCTGGCCCTTTGCCCACACCTAGGCAGCCAGAAGGGAAGGGGCTCGATTCCAGGGCAAGTGGCTCGTTCTGCCCTTGGTCCACTCAGACTCTCAGAAGCTCTGAGCCAGAGTGTAGGAGTGGCCCTGACCAGAATTAGAGGGAACCTCGGGGTTCACTTGGGGCTCCCTAGCACAGGACAGGTGTCCAGACTATGTTAGGGATGTGAAGGGCCCAGAAGTCCTGGGTCTGCTTCCTTATTTGGAATGGGAGGGAGGCTCCATTTCAACATACTGGCCTTTTCCACAGTCCCCTCCACTCCCCAATATACACCCAGCCTGCATCCCTTACTCTGATTCCCGCCCAGGCCTGAGTGTGGTGCTGCGGACAAAAGCTCACAAGGGGAAGTCTCTGTTGCAATCACATTCCTGGTCATGGGGCTTCTGGCCCTGCCAAGGGTCCACTCGAGGGCATGGGTAAGTGCCCAGGGCCCTGTGTGTGTGTCCCCAGGTGCCCCGGATTTCGAAGAGGAGCTCGCTGACTGCACAGCCGAGCTGGGTGAGACAGTCAAGCTGGCCTGCCGTGTGACGGGCACACCCAAACCCATTGTCAGCTGGTACAGAGGTAGGCCTCCGGGGTGCAGGGGGTACTGATCTTACCGTAAGCAGGAGTTGGCCAGGGGGAAGCAGACTGGGCCCAGGGCCGGGGGCCCAGGGCGGGGCCTGGGTGGGGGGCTGGACCCAAGACATAGGTCTCCGCTCCTGAATCAAAGACAGCCTGGCCAGTGTGCACAGGTGGATGAGGAGGGACGGGCAGAGGCTGCTCAGATGTGATGTGTACAGCATGCTTCTGACACAGTGACTCTGCCCGACGCTGTATCTCGCTCATTAGCTCTCTTGTTTGCCATTCATTTGTGCTGAGTGCCAGACACCTTTCCAGGTACAGGGGAGACAGCAGTGTACAGTCAGGCTCACCCTGTCCAAGGGCGCTGATCCTCTAGGGGAGGAGATAGATGACAGGCAGATAGGCAAATGTGTAATATGGAGTCAGAGTGATGTGGCCAGCCAGAGAAATAAGGCAGAGCAAGGGGCAGGGAGTAGCCATCAGGCAGACATTTTGGAGGAACTCCAACTGGGCAGCAAGGCTCCGGGAAGGGCAGGGGTGAGGGGAGGCACTCAGGCGGGCGAGGCGGGGAGTGAGACTGGGGAGTGCTGGACCTCGAGGGCCACTGTTTGGCTCTCAGATCTGACTCTTGTGTATAGTGGGAGCTGCAAAGTTCAGGGGGTCCCCAGGAGCAGCTTTGCTTCTGACACCAAGTTCAGGGTCCCCAGGCCATTCTCATTTGACACCAACCACAAGGTTGGTGGGGCAGGGGGGTGTGTCCCACGACCACCTTTGGGTTCACAACTCACAGAAGACTCACAGAACCCAGCAAGAGCAATTCCACCCAGGGCTCTGATTTACTGCAGTGAAAAGGATGAGGCACATGGGGTAGGGTCCAGCTGGGGGATCCAGGTGTGGCCCAGGTGCCCCCCCCCCAGCCATGGAGTTGTGTGGAGCGCGTTTCTCTCAGCAGTGACGTGTGCCAGCACACGGAGTGTGGCCAACCAGGGCCACTCACATGCCGAGCTTTGTTGTCAGGGTTTCTGTTGGGGTTGCTCACATGGGCTGACCACCTGCATGGCTGCCTTCAGTTTCTGGCCCCTTGAGGTCAGGCCGATATTGTGTGCCCTAAAGCTCCCGCCCTAAATCCTAATGTAACGTGGACCATCTGGCGTGGTCCAAGGTCCTGGGTAAACGAAGATGCTCGTATTAAGGCTCACTGGTCTGGCAGGTCCCTCTGAGTCCCTGGTTCAGTACTGACAGCCAAGTCCAGTCCTGGCTTTGGAGGCGCTGTCCCAGGGAAGTCCTGTCCTGCTTGTCCACAGCCAGCATGTGTCCACCCACGAATGGCTAAGAATGGGGCTGGAGAGCGCACACAGGGGGATTTTGTAGGGACATGAAAGAGGGGCCATTCCTGTGTCCCGTGCTCAGAGCCTCAGGGCAGAGTTGGTGGATGGGGCAACTGGTTCCCTGAAGCATCCTGGGGGTCCTCCTTCTGGAGGGAGGGTCACTGTCCCCACGTCCTGGGGTCTGTGGATTTCCCTTCCCAGCTGCCTCACAGAACCCACGCAGTGCAGCTCGCCTTCCCCACCATCCCTCCTCAAAACCAGACCTTCGCCTGTGAGAGCAGGTTTAGGGAGACAAAGCCATTCCATGAAAGTTATTCAGAAGTGAGAGGAGCCCCTCAGCCTCCTCCTTTCAGCCAGGCTGCCCCCAGAAGGGGGTGCTGGCCAGGCTGTGCCATGCCCAGGAACAGTCAGAGGGGATTCCCAGGTTCCCGGCTCTGCTTAGACCGGCCATCATCCCCTTCATCCTGACCATTAACCTGGTGTCTGGGGACAGCTGTGTCCAGTGAGTAGAGGAGGCAAGGGGCAGTTCGAAGGTCAGCTCATGTTGAGCAACAAGTGTGACAGGTGACAGGTTCTCAGACTGCAGGTGGTCCAGGCAGCACACACAGCCACGTGGTGTGGCCAGAGCTGGCGGTTTACTGACCCAAAGCAGCATCACATTTGGAAACACCACAGATGGCCCCGAGAGGCACCCATCTGCCAGGTGGGGGGTCCATCCCACGTGATGTGCACCCCCCAACTTAGAGCATCTCTCTCGGCCGTCCTGTCTGGCCCTGGAGCTCAGCGCCACGTGTGACGCAGTGGCTCCACACAGGGACCCTGGTGGTCTGGGTGTGGCCCCGATCAATGGCCTCACTTTGCCTCCACAGTTCACGGCCCCAAGGAGGGGTGTCATCCTGCCTGTCTACAGTCTGTCAAGCATCAAACCAAACAGCCAGGGCATTCACAACATCTCAGGGTCAGTGAGTACATAATAACCTCTGCCAGGAAGAGTAGCAGCGGGCAGAAGTCAGACTCACCAGCCAGCAGAATGCCATTCATACAGCAGAAGCCTGCGTATCGGGGCAGAGGGCCAGGTCGTGACCCACCTGCCAGGGGCAGCTGGCAGGGAGCAGGGGCACTAGCAATGGGTGTTAGAGACTGTGCCACGCGAATGCAGAGTGGCCTTGGTCCCTGTGTGCCAGCAGGGCGGAAAAGCAGGTGGCTGCGATGCTCAAGACTCCTGGTGGGGGCTGTTAGCCTGTACAGCAGACCCCATCTCAGCCACCTGTGGCCACAGGAGCAGCGACTGGACTGGGCTGGTGACAGTCAGCCTCCGGCCACCACTCTCTCTGGCTGTACAAGGCTGTTGATTTTGGACTCGGCCTCTCTCGTCACCTTGGCTGTGTTCACATCACCCAGGAGGGCTGGGACGTCCTTCTCCTCCTGGGGTTCTGTTGGCCATCTTGGGAAGGGACGGGGCTCTGGCCAGAGCTCCCACGGGGAGTGTTCCCCCCCCCTTGTGTGGGGCAGGGGATTCCAAACACAGCAAACCTCAGGGTCCAGAGGTGGAAGTCTTAGTCACAGCACCCTAACTTGGCCCCAAGGTGACATGACCTTTCACGTTCTCTGGGAACCCTGCCCGGATCCCATCAGTGGATCCGGGTGCCTGTATCCAGCAAAGCCATCAGAGTCTCCGTTTTCCCCTAGCCTGACATCCCTGGCGTATCAGATGGGCATGGAGGGCCTCTGGTGCCTCTGGGCACAGGGAGACGAAGAGCTACTAATTTTTTTTTTCTCTTAAAGCAGAGGAGGTTGGAGCGGAGGAGGAGGAAAGGGGACCAGGGATGGGATGAGACACACTTCCATAGCTCAGTAACATCCAATGTTTTGGGCTCACTCAAAGCCCAAAATGGGGCCACAAGATTGTCACCTCTGATCCCATCTGTTTTAGCTTCAGGGACTCCTTGACCTAACGGCCACATCACAGTGTTCTCAGGGCCTCTGTACCCCTTGCCTGGCTGGGGTTTATACTTTCATGGTGACCTTTGGGATAAGGTCCACTTAGCAGGGGTGTCTACTGGCCCAGAGCCATAGTGCCGTCTCCCATCCTCTCTCTGGGTCTTCCCATAAGGACTGAATGAGGTTTCCAAGGAGGCAGAAAGCGCTTACATCCCTTTGGGTCACTTCTCCGGTGTGCCCACTTCTCTGGAATGCTGCCCATTCTAGACACTAACCAGATGCCATGAGCCCATGTGCCAGCCACTGATGGTTCCCCATGGAGGTTTATCTGTGTCAGGGACTTGTCCCGAGCCAGGACTCAACAGCAGACGCTGGAATCCTTTACTGTTATGTCTAAAAGAATCTCGCGTGTGTTTGGTGGCCGCACCTCTCATCCCTCAGTTCTGGCCCTGCTCCTGCCTTCGACCCGTCAGAACTGGTGATGCCCCCGCCTTTTGCACCCAGCGTCGGTGTCTGTTTCTGTGACTGGGGTCTGAAGGGCATGGAGCCCTCCTTGTACTCAGCACGGGTGCTCATGTTTGCTGGGAAATGAGACTGGCCTGAGGCTGAGCCAGCAATGTCCCAGCTCCAAGGAGAGCTGGTCAACCAGGGTACCATCCAGGTGCCTGTCTTTGAACCCACTTCTTGATGCTCAGATTGCAGCCGCCTGCCCAGTTTCTCGCCATTCACAGTCAACAAATGAGCTATCTGTTTACTGCGCAGCTGACCATGAAGTTTGGTCAGCATGTCCTCCACTGATTTCCATGAACCGCCCTCGGGTCCTGTTAAGTGGCCCATGAGCCACTTTCTTTCTCTTTTGGAATGCTGTGTCTGACAGTGTCCCTTCCTTGTGGCCAAAATTGCAAATCAGAAACCGTGAAGGGTCTGAGATGGTTCCTGGCTTGCAAACTAACAAGCTAGCCTGCCAGCCAGATACAAACAGAAGACATGAGACCCCACGTCAGAGACAAAGGCTGTTTGTCACAGCAAAAGCAACAGCGTGTTGCAGGGGTTGCCCACGCCTGCATCTCCACATGCAGGGGCCAGCTGTCAGCTGCACGCCACAGCTTGTACCACAAGAGAGAAACCCCGAGTGCTAGGAGATGTTGAGCTTGTATGGGGCTGCTGACACATCTGCCCATCCTTCCCTCCAGAGAGAGGAGTGACTTACGGCCCTGGAAGGCAGGCGAATGCGTCACAGGGAAGGAAGGAGAGGGCTTTGTCTCTGCTGCTCTGGTTGGCTCCTGGGGTGTCGGTGCTCGCTGCAGGTGTCTTTGCCCAGAGGATCCGACTCTGCAGCACTGCCAGAAGTCCACGGAGAATTGTTTTCTGACAGCACAATGAAGACTGAGAATTGACCACAGATTGGTAGCCTTGCCAAGAGCTGTTTTGTAGGCGAGGCGAAAGCCAAGAGGGTGTGGGTTCAAGGAAGAGTAGAAAGGGCAGTGTCTGGAGACAGAGAGTGAGGACAGCTCTTCCCTGGACTTACAACACAGGGGCACAGAGAAATGGGGCGGCAGCTGGAAGCTTTTTTTTGGAGGGGTATATTTTTAAATTGTTTCTTTTTTAAAATTTTATTTTATTGAGTTATAGTCAGTTTACAATGTTGTGTCAATTTCCAGCCTAGAGCAGTCATACATGAACATACATATATTCATTGTCACATTCTTTTTCACCATGAGCTACCACAAGATCTTGTATACATTTCCCTGTGCTATACAGTATAATCTTGTTTATCTATTCTACATATGCCTGTCAGTATCTACAAATTTCGAACTCCCAGTTCATCCCTTCCCACCCTCCTTCCCTCTGGCTACCACAAGTTTGACACCTGCACCCCAGTGTTCATAGCAGCACTATTTACAATAGCCAAGATATGGAAACAGCCTAAATGTTCATTAACAGATGACTGGATAAAGAAGATGTGATATATTTATACAATGGGAAACTATTCAGCCATAAAAAAAGACAACAGAACGCCATTTGCAGCAGCATGGATGTTCCTGGAGAATGTCATTCTAAGTGAAGTAAGCCAGAAAGAGAAAGAAAAATACCATATGAGATCGCTCATATGTGGAATCTAAGTTTAAAAAAAAAAAAAAGAAAAACACAAATGAACATAAATACAAAACAGAAACAGACTCATAGACATAGAATTTAAATTTTCTTAAGGTTCCCTGTGAATCAAAAGTCACAATGCTTTTTATGAACCATTATACTTTAAACAACCTTATTCAGAACACACAGAGCTACCAGAAAGTGTTCATCTATGAAGTATTACACATTTCTGGAGAAAAGAATTCTTTGTAATGAAAGGTGCACATCTCCCCATCCCTCACCCAGGAGAGAAATGTGTTACAGCTGAAGATCTTAGGTCGGGGGGGCATTTAGACGAGGGTGATTAAAGAGACAGGTGGTGTCCAAGCTTGTCCGCTAGGAGGGGTCAGTACCTCGGAGGCCCCTGAACAGTTGCACAATCTTTGATGAGGTAATTGAGGGTCTAGTTATCAGAAGGGGAGTCCTCTGTGGGGTTTGGGTCCCCTAGCTGGCCCCTGCCTCCAGCTAAGAGCCTGCCTTTCAGAGGCCACGCCGTGTGCAATGACGTCTGGGGAAGTGGACAGTGTGGGTCAGCAACACGTCTCCATCCAGGGCTCCAGGTCAGCTTGGCCAGCCGGCCCCCCAGCAGGGAGCCCACACTGGCTCTCATGCTCCAGGGATGGCCCCCCCCCATCAACCCCCTGTGACTGTGACCCCCAGGCAAGCCCAGCCTCTTGTGTCCCTGCTGGGGTCACCTCTGTGATGGCCCTCCCCTCCATTCCAGATGGGAAGCCAGTGGAGGTGGACCCTCACCACATCCTCATCGAAGACCCTGATGGCTCGTGCACCCTCATCCTGGACAACCTGACTGGTGTCGACTCTGGCCAGTACATGTGCTTTGCAGCCAGTGCTGCTGGCAATGCCAGCACTCTGGGCAAGATCCTGGTGCAAGGTGAGCCCTGGGAGGGGAGGCCACTCTGTGGGTATCATGAAGGTCTCAGCCCTCATGGGAGAGCATAGGCCTGTGGGTGGGGCTGGCAGGGGGTGGGCGTGAACATCTGCCTGAGGTCTGGGGGACTCTGGTGGGGGCAGGGTCCTGCTCCATCATGGCGAATGTCTCTGTCTTGTTCTCTCTCTGTATCTCTGTGTCTCTGTCTCTGCCTCCATCTCTGTCATTTTCTGTCTCTTTCTCTGTTTCTCTGTCTCTGTCTCTCTCCCTGTCTCTGTCTCTCCCCCTCACTGTGTCTATTTCTCTCTGTCTCTGTTTCTTTCTCTCTGTCTGTCTGTGTCTATCTCTGAGTCTCCCTCTGTGTCACGTTCTCCGTCTCTCCATCTCTCTTTCTTCCTCTCTCCCCACTTCCTCGACCCCGCAGTCCCTCCTCGGTTTGTGAACAAGGTCCGGGCAGTGCCCTTTGCGGAGGGAGAGGACGCCCAGATCACCTGCACCATTGAAGGTGCCCCGCACCCTCAGATCAGGTGGGCTGGGCAGCTTGGGGCTGGGGTGGAGGAGAGCAGGTGGGCCTGCCCCCAGGGTTATCTTGCCTGCCCGAAAAATGAGGGTGGGCAGTCTGTTTACTAGATCAGGGGTGGGCTGGACAGAGAATCTCAGCCTCTCTGGTGAGACGGGGGCATTTTGGGGCTGCAGCACGTTCCGAACGTGACTTTAGCTGCAGTGAGGAGGTTATAGGCCTGGTTGGACATTGGGTGGGTGGCGTCCAAGGAGGTGGGCTCTGTAAGGGTACCTGGATCTGTGGGGCAGGTGAGGGGAGGGTCCTGAGCACGGGAGACCTGGAAAGGTCCCACCTGACCACCCCTGGGGTTGGCTTCAGGTGGTACAAGGATGGGGCTCTGCTGACCCCAGGAGGCAAGTACCGGGTCCTGAGCGAGCCCCGCAGTGGCCTGCTGGTACTGGAGGTCCGGGCAGCCAGCAAGGAGGACCTGGGCTTCTACGAGTGTGAGGTGAGGCGGGTGGGCCTTGGAGAGGGGGTTGGGGGTCTTACCCTCGGGGATCTTGCCTCATCACTGCCATCCATGACCCATGATGGAAGAGGGGATGGCAGGTCCTCTGTCATCACCCTGTATCTGTGTTGAGAGGACAGGGACTCAGGAGGGGAGCCCTGGGTGGAGTCCCCTCAGTCCTCCATGGCCAGAGGGGCCAGCAGTGGTCGGGGGAAGCTGTGTGCTGGCTCTGGCTCTTCCTGGCTGCCAGCCTGCTCCATGCAGCTGCTGCTGCCGGCAGCCTGCAGAGGGGCTGCATGGTACCTGCCCTCTATGGCAACTCCCAGGGAAGCAAATGGACCCCAGTCAGCTCTGGACCTGCACTCTTCACTTTAGTCATTACTGTCCACACCTGGTGATTTAAATTTAAATCAGTTCAGGTTAACTCTAGGTAAAGATTCACTCCCACTTCGCGTGCTCAGGGCCCACATGGGCACTGCACTGGACAGAGCAGATAATGAGTGTTCCCACCATCATAGGAAGCTCTCAGTCGGTGCTGGTGCCCCACGGGGACATGGTGTCTGGCCTGGGACCCTTCTCCTGTGGTCAGGCTCTGCAGCTTTGGGAATAGCTGGTATTCTTTGGGAATAGCTGTGGTCAGCCCCTCATGCTATAGCTGGCCTGAACAGCCTCAAAGAGACGGCCCGGGCCCCCTGGGGAGCCACGGGCTCTAAATGAGCCTCTGCCATCTGTCCCCCAGTTGGTGAACCGGCTGGGCTCCAAGCGGGGTGGTGCAGAGCTGTTCATGCAGAGCCCGGCGCTGCAGGCCCGAGATCAGCACCGCAGGGAGCAGCTTGCTGCCGTGGAAGGTAAGTGACTGTGCGGCCAGCCTCGGCCTGGGCTGGACTCTCTACGTGTCTGGGCAGGGCCAGGTAGGGTGAAACCCATCGGCCCTTCCAATCAGAGCACACTTCCTGGAGGGGGGAAAGCAAGGACTGAGGAGGGGCTTCAGAGGTCTAGGGGCAAGCACTGGTTCCCAGTCCCTGACTGGAGCGGGGCTGGGGGGGCAGGGGGAGGGGGGGCTGTGAACCCAGAGCCTGGGAAAGGCTGGAGGGGCAGTCCTGGGGAGTGGAGGGCCTCCAAGCCCTGCTTACCATCCCTAGGGGCAGTATTGAGTGCATATAAAGGCCAGACATGGGCCCGGAGCAGCCCGCCAGGCAGTGGTCAGAGAGGTCTCATGGGAGGGTGACAGGGACTGTCGGAGGGGTGGTTCCACAGAAGCAGCCTGCTGGGTCCCAGCTTGACCCCTGGGAGAAGGAGCAGGTGTCAGGGGCCTGACCCCTCCACACCAGGCAGGGCTGGCTGTAGAAAGGACAGAATACTGTGGCTTGGCCTCTCTGGCCTGGCCTGGCCTGGCCTGAGCCAGGCTGGGAGGGGTCTGGGCTACAGAAATGGCCTCATTAGGGAGCAGCGTGCTCCTGGGCAGGAGGTGAAGGGTGGTAAGACGTGTGATGCCTCCACTTACACTTGGGTCCGGAGTCCCAGCTGGGCCCAGCCAAGGATGGCCAGGATGGAGAGGAGGGCACCTGGTGCCCATCCTGGTACTACTCAGTCCTGAGAGCAGCCTTACAGGCCTTGCAGGGCAGGCTGCAGCCCCAGGGAGAGTTTCTCCCAGTCTGAACTGCCTCACCCAGAAAAGGGCTGCGAGACAAATAGTGAGCCTCCCATCCTTGGGAGCATGCAAGCAGAAGCTGCGCCAACGCCTGGTGGAGCTGCACCTCTTACAGTAGGATGGGTTGGGATGTGCGTCCTCCCGAGTCCTGAAAGTTGGCTTCCATGATGCCGTGAGCCACCGGATCCAGTCCCTCCCAGGGTCCAACGTCCAGGAGCTGTTGTCCGTCTAGACCCTCCCAGAGCTGGCTATCTGGCGCCAGGAGCTTGGCCTCAGGGCCTTTGATGCCTTCTAGGGCACGGGTCTTGTTCCTCACCCCCCCAGAGGGCGCAGGTCGGGCTGGTTCCCACCAGAGGCTCCCATGACATCTGCCAAAACTGTCTGCTTCCTGCCACGTGGCATCTTACGTCGGGCACAGCAGGGCCCCGCCAGCACCTCGGCACTCCCTCCCGGCTGGTGACAAAACACACCCTACAGAGCCATTCAATTCATTGTCATGATGGGTCTCTGTCAACGTCCTGTGGCTGTAGGATCTGGAGGAGGGGCGGCCCACCCGTGCCCGAAGTGGCGTCTGTGCCCCGCGAGGCCAGAAGGCCAGTCCTCACAGACGCTGAAATTTGGAGCCTGCCGCCTCCTGCTTCCTAACCCTACCCTGCCGCTTCCTCTTTAACCCCGTGGCTCTACAGCCGGAATGGGCCCTGGCTGGCCCTGTGGGACGGGGCGCTGCCCCCTTGCTTGTGAGACTGCGCAGGGCCAGGCGCCCCGCTTTGCACGACTGCACCCCTTCCATGATTGCCAGTACTCAGCAGGGCCCAGAGCCCATCAGGGGGCAGATGAGGTCAGGAGCAAAGGTGCCAGGGGTGTAGCAGCCCCACAGGTGCCCTGGCCACCACCCTCAGAAGCAACAGAATGAGGCCCCCATCAGGGAAGATACAGGAAAGGATACAGGAAACTCGGCCTCTGGACCCAAGTTAGCCAACACACAAGGCATTTAGGCTGGAGCCCGTTCTCTCTCCCAGTGGGCTCCCCTCTCTCCAGGAGGCAGCTTGCGCAAGCACACTCACACGTGTGCACGCACACATACAGACCCATGGGTGCACATATCCATGCACACACATGCTCAGTAAATGTGGCTCCCAGGTGCCATACAGACACGTTTGGTACATTTCATTTATGTGCACCTCATCGGAGACAAGGTTAAAAGACTCATGATCCTTTAGGGAAATCCTTTATGTGGCACTGCCACAAAGCAGAAAAATCCCACAGACCAGGAGCTAGGAGGCTGTGTGCCCCAGGCCATGCCACTTGACTTTTCTGAGCTTCGCACCGCACCTCCTCCTTCCCGGTTTTCCCTACAGGATGGTGAGAGGGGTTGTTGAGATGTCTGTGTGCTGGCAGCTGGTGGGCTGCCTGCTGTCCAGCTGGGCAGGCTGAGAGGGACATCTCTGTGCCCAGCCCGACCCTGTCCAGAAGCTGCAGAGGAAGAGGCCTCGAGACGGTGGGAGTAGGTCCTCCCAGGTCTGGGATGAGTCCCATCCTGTCTCTGGGATGTGGGTCCCCTATCAGTAAATGGGAGCCGCAAGACCTATCCTGCTGGCTCCAGGGTGCTCCTAACAGACCTAGGTTTCCCGGCTCCCTCAGAGCTCAGGACCCTGCTCCGGCATCCTCCGATTGCTCCCAGAGGGACTTCCGTGTCCTCATGCCACAGAACTCAGATGCGCTGCCCACAGGACTCCAGGGTCATTCTCCTCTGGAGAGATGCCCTTTGGTCTTTAGAATTGTTTTGTGAAACAGACATTAGCCATCCTGGTCCCAGTTTGGCAGCCAGCTTACCATGCAGCCACAGGCCATTCCTTTCCCTTCTCTAGGCCGTGTTCCTGTGACAAGGGGAACTTCAGGCCTGACAAATTCACAGGGCCCCCTGGGCACACGGGCTGATGGAAAGGCTGGGATTTCTCTGTGGGCAGCTTAGACAGGGCCCTTATTCTCCCCAAAGCTCCTGCAGGACCCTCAAGAGGGACAGCGGTTCTACCCTCCCATGGGACGCATCGTTGTCACCATCCCTTATCCCCCAAGTCATTCAGTGTTGTCACTTCCATTTCGAAGAGGAGGGACCTGGGACTCTAAGCTGAGACATTCCTCCCAGGGGCACGCAGTCAGGCACGGCTTGATCCAGCGCCCTACACTGAGCAGGCTCCTACACTGCCGTGCCACTCAGAGTGCTCAGCCCCTGAGCACTGGCCGGTCTGTAACCCTCGCTGTTCCAACTGTTTTCTTTGTAGTCACTGAGCAGGAGACTAAAGTCCCCAAGAAAACCGTCATCATGTAAGTGCAGGCGTGTTCCTAACTTCCCTTCTGACTGCAGTGCCCCCCTGCATGCCCCACTAACCTGCCTGCACCTTGCCTGTGTAGCCTGGCCACTTGGCTGGTCTGACTGCTTGCCCACATGACCTTTGCTCACTACGCAGACTGCCAGCACCTTGCAGACACGCCCAGGGAATCCACCTCCCTCCGGGACCTTGGCTCCCTTCACACTTCAAAGCTGTCTCTTCCAGAGTCTAGGTACCTTCTCCATGGCCCCGCTGCCCCAGCAGCATAGACCTACTCTGTGCGCCTCACAGTGGCTCCCTCTGGGCTCGGACCCAGGGTCGTACCAGTTAGGGGGAGCTGGGGTTAAAAGCTGCTTTCTGCAGCATGCTAGAGGCAGCACGCGGTCCTTCAGCACTCTAGGATCCAGGGCACTGTCCCAGAGAACTTTCTGTGCTGATGGAAATAATCTACATTCACACTGCTTACTACAGCAGCCGCTAGCTGCATTTAGAGGGGTCCAGTGTGACCCAAGAACTAAATTTGTCAATTTATTTAATTTTTGTTCATTCGAATTTAATTAAAATAGTGTACCATAATGAACAGCACAGCCCTAGGACCGTAGGATGTCCCCAGGCCCAGCCGTCACGTTAGGAAGATGGGAAAACTGAGATTCCGAGAAGAGACGAGGCTGGCTCAGGGTGGCTCACAGCTGAAGCCAGCCGAGAACTCCTTTTCCCGGTGCCATATTCCCTGTCCCATTCTTCATCCATCAGTACCCTCAAGTCTGAGGAAAAGCCACACAGGTTGTTGATAATTAAATGCAAGAGGTCCGGAGAGCTAGGTGAACCCAGAGGAGGAGACAGGATTGGTTTTGACCTGGGTCATCTGGAAGGCTTTCCCATAGGCGATGTGTGCAGGTGGGTGGGTGGAGAATCCTATCTTCAGACGAGTCAATGAGATCCTGAGTTCGCCCTCCTGTGGCTTTCTCCATTCTCCCACCCAGAGCAGACCGCTACCCCACCATACATGGGGCCGCCTGGGACAGAAGTGCGTGCCAGCACTGGAGGTATGCCACCATGCCAGAGCCTTTACACAAATCAGCTCCACATTTCAGCCATGAAGGGAGCATTGTCATTATCTACATTTTATGGAGGAGAATGGAGGAGCAGAGGTGGGGCCAGGCAGCCACACTGTGGAGGCATTAGAGAGCATCATGCTTGTGGGCAGCTGGACCAGGTCCCTCATGGGGCTTCCTGAAATGCCGTCTACGCCAGGCTTAGAGAGGTAGCCAGGAAGAGTGTACTCCCTCCCCTTGAGGAACGGAGAGAGGCAACTGCCTGGCCCAGCATCCCCGCCAAGGGCACACCACACAATGAGGGGCTCTGGGGAGCCAAGAGGTACCAGAAGGAAACAGGACTTGGAGAGAGACCCCTGCCCGTTGTCTCAGGGCACGATGTCTACGCGCCCTCATGAGGCCAGCAGAGCCCAGCATCAGGGTGCATTTAGGAGGTGCGATGCAGCTGCCCATTTGCACTGGACTCACTGTCCTGCCTCAGCAAATTAGGCCTCATGGGGCCAGCAGATGGGGCCATGCCCAGGTTCCCCTGATGTTCGTGCAGTCTCTGAGCCAGGGACAAGCCTAATGCCACTGAGCCTTGTGTGAAGCAGGAAGGCAGGCCCGCAGCCCTGAGTAGGCTACGTCTCCAAGCCTCAGCTTCCCCGTCAGTTAAGTGGGCACAGCATTTCCCCTTTACCAGGTGAGGGCCAGAGGAGGCAAGGTCTGTAACTGCTGTGTACCCTGAGGTGTGGCCACACATCTCTGGGCCCGTGCCTGAGATTAACTACTCCCCAGTGGAGCCATGAGTCAGACAAAAGCAAAGCTGAACAGGAGAGAGACAAAGTCCAAGTCATTTCAGGCAGCTGGTGACAGCACTGAGTTGCATGCCAGGTCTCTCGGCCTGAGCCCAAGAGGAAATATAGGTCCTGGGGCCCAGGAAAGCTGTGTGTTACTCAGGGGCTGTTTGTTACTCAGTGCATTCCTGCTCCCTGCCTATTACTCATTTCACCCTCAATACCTGGCAAGGTTAGGGTCTCTGGTTGGCAGAGTGGCAGGCTTCTGACTCTTGGCTCTGGGCAAGTTTCAAGTCCTTTTCAGCCTTGTTGTCCATACCTGGATTGCTGCAAGGTCCCTGGCCAGCACCCCATGCATGCTCACGTGCAAATGGCCTTGAGTTCTGTCTCCTCTTCCCCTTCCATTCCCCTCTCGTTTGGGGAAATGGAGCCCAAGGAAGAGAAGGGCTTGTCTGAGGTCACACAGCCCATGATGGCTGAGCCATGCCCAGAGCCAGGTGTCCTTGGAGGGCCTCACATCCCCAGACCGAGAGGCCAGGAGCACAGACCACAGGTCAAGATCCCAGCCATCCTCCTGCACCTGCAGCAGCGGCATCGGCTGCCCAGCCTACCCCTAACCAAGGATCACTGAGGTGCCTGCCCTCTGAGCGCTCCCAGTGCTAATCACTGCCCCACCATCCTCCCGCCATGATACAAAGCACAAAACCCTAGTGGGATCAACCAGGAGGGCCGTGTCCCTGCACCCCTGTCCATTAGCTCTGTAATGAGGGCTAGCGCCTTCAAAATGAGACAGCCGCGGACAGGGCGGGGAGACTGGCCCAGTCTGGGATTTGGAGGCACCTGTGTGATGCAGCAAGGGCCTCTCCACCGCCAGGACTCTCGTATTGAGATCTGTGCACCCAGAGCCCGATGTTGGCCAGATGAGACTTTGTGCTTTGTTTCTCTGGCTGGCGATGCTGGGGATCAGGCTCGAGCACACGTAGGCGTTTGTTTATGCAATGTCACCACGCGCTTGCTGGTACACTAACCCCGATCTCTCGCGCTGGCCCCCGGCACGTGCTGATGGCAAGGGGCTCTGTGCCCATCTCCTCTCGGCCCTCTCCCCACAGAGAGGAGACCATTACCACTGTGGTGAAGAGCCCCCGTGGCCGACGCCAGTCCCCCAGCAAGTCTCCCTCCCGCCCCTGTCACCCTGCCAGCCTGCCCAGGCCGGGCCTCCTGGCCCCTGAGCTGCTGCAGTCGCCGGCCGCCAGCCAACCCTGCCGGCCCGAGGCAGAGGCAGGCTGGAGGCCCACCGTGCCCGCGCTGTATGTGACGGAGCCCGAGGCCCAGGCGCCGGCCCTGCGCGGGAGCGCCGGGCCCCAGCCCAAGTGGGTGGAGGTCGAAGAGACGATTGAAGTCCGGGTGAAGAAGACAGGCCCAAGGGGTGCATCTCTGGCCAGAGAGACACCTGGAAGCTCGGAGGGGCTTCATTTCACACTGCCAGGCAGGATGCCTGGAGAAGACCCCAACACAAACAACTCCAACAACAAGCTGGTGGTGCAGGAGACCCCGGCCACGGTCGATGTTGGCGAGCCCCTAGTCTTCCACGTGGAAACAGGGCCAGAGACCCCTGGGCTGTCCCCTCCCTGGGCCACTGAGGAGGAGGACCCCCTGGAGGAGAAGGAGGGAAGGAGTACCTACCAAATGGAGGAGCCCCTGGGTGCCGATGGCCTTCAGGGCCGTGACCCCAAGATCCTCACACACCACGGCCGTGTGCTCACATTGGCTGACCTGGAGGATTACGTGCCGCGGGAAGGGGAGACCTTTGGCTGCAGCGGCCCCGTGTCCAGTGCTCCTGATGACCCACCCTGTGAGATCTCAGTGCTTCAGAGAGAGATCAGCGAGCCCACTGTGGGGCAGCCCATCCTGCTCAATGTGGGGCGCCCTCCAGGCTCCCAAGGCTCGCCTGGCTTCTTCAGCCGCATGCCCAGGCCCCCGGAGGCGTCTCCATCGGGGCCGCAGGTCCTTGGCCCTGCGGGCATCTCCTTCTGCTTGCGGGAAACCCGGGCTGGAGATGCCACATCCCGGAAGCCGTCCTTCTGCACTCACGTCCAGCGCTCTGTGGACAGTGGCCAGAGCAGCTTCAAAACAGAGGTTTCCACCCAGACTGTCAGCTTTGGGACGGTAGGGGAGACTGTCACCTTGCACATTTGCCCAGATGGGGACGAGGCCTCCGGCCCCTCCCAGGGCTGAGGCGGAGACCCTCAGGAGCTGGGTGGCCGAGGCTGAGATGAGAGACTCTTGGGGCTGGGACACCCCTGACTCGGCTGTCATGGTTGCACGGGGGCAGCAGAAAGAAGGAAGTGGCTTTGGGTCTAGGACCCTGCCTGGCACCAGCACCAACTTGCCTTGCAGCTGCCCTGGGTTTTCAGCTCAGGAAAGTCCCAAAGCCCGCACCCCTCGGACACGTGTGCTCTGACCCTCCCCCAGCTCTCCAACAACTCAGGGCTTGAGCCCACGCTGGGCGCTTCCTACCTCACAGGACTTGATCTTCCGCTGAGGACATTACACACACGTCTGTGATCTCGGAGTGTATTGAGGCTGCTCCGGGAGCACAGGCTGGAGAGACTCGCAGACCACAGCTTGGGTTTGGGGTTCCAGACACAAGGAAGGCACTTGGGCAGCTGTCCTGCACCATTTGTGAGGTGGTGGATGCCATGTGGGCCCTGTCTGCCCCAGCTCAGGCCCCCGTCCCAGCGGTCAGGGCCAGCACAGCCCTGCCTCTCACCCAGGCTGGGGGTCCCCGGCTCCCTCTCGGTGGGGGGCTTCCCCCAAGCCACATCTTACCCATGAACATTTTTCTTGGCCTCCAGGAGGCCCGTGTGGGGCTTAGCTCTGCAGACCCTCCTGGGCCTTCTCTACAGGGTGGACCAGGGTCTCTGTGTGGGAACATCCCCCATCAGTCGACCCTGATGATAATAATAAAGCGGTTCTTTGCACTGCCTTCGCTTTGCTCTTTTTTGCTTCTCTGCCTGGTGGCCCTGGCGACTTGGGAGACAGGGGCCCCTCCAGGCCTGGCCCTTAAGACTGAGTGGGCAGCCCAGGCCCCCTCCACTGGCAACCCAGCATTGACCTTGTGGGGCCTGGCCAGTCCTGGGGATCCTGGGTGGAGGCGTGACAGTTCGCCTGTCCAGCTTGCTCCCACGTGGGCTGAGGGGCTGGTCGCAGGTGCACACGGTGTGGTCAGGACTGCCCACAGTGACTGGTCCCTGTCTGCCTGGGACCGAGCAGGCCTTCCTGCCTCTTGTGCCGCCAGGTCCTTTGTCAGGACAGGTGTGGAGGGGTGACATGTCAGGGGTCCTGATGACCTGCTTGGAGAGGGTAAGGACAGGATGGTTGCCCCAGCGCCATAGAAGGCAAACAGACAGCAGCCTACCCAGTTGCCTCTGCAGCCTGGAGGACCCAAGGATACAGAAGATCAACAAGAGGGTCTGGAGCAGGGGAGGGCTCCAGAAAGAGGGACCTGAGAAATGGTATTGGGGGCATCCCTGCTTGGCCACACAGGAGCTGGCAGCCAGGTGGAGAAGGGGGCTGCATTAGGGACTGAGGGCAAGCGCCAGGTGAGGGTGCAGTGGTCTGGGTCAGACCAAGCGGCTCATGGAGGGGAAAAGGCTGCTGGGAGGGGCGACAAGGGTTGCCCTGGGGGACCAGGGAAAAAAACCCAACTTCTGACCATCTATTGGCCCCTGATTTGGCATCGGAGTGTCTCTAGCTTCCCTAGACCGTGGGACTGGTTCACCTGGGCCTGGGCGGCCCAGCACACTGAGCTCCAGAGCAGGCTGCAGGGGAAGGCCAGCCCCAGAATAAAGGGATGGGACTAGCTGAGACTGAGGGCCAGACCAGAGTGGAGAGTGGGTGTCCAGCCCCAGCTGCCCCTAGAGGAATCGACATTCTCACGAGGGCGTCTGGGTGCCACCCTGGGAGTGGAACAGTCCTGGGCTTCCTGCTTAGAGTGCCACGTCTCCTGGCTCAGTCTCTGGACCCTTTTTTCTCCCAGGGGTCTCCACCTCCAGCACCTCCTGAACCCAGCGGGGGGCTGCGGGGAGGAAAGTGGGAAGGGTGGCCCGGGGTTGGCGCATATGGGCAGTCTCCCACTCCCTGGGACCAGGCCAGCTCTCACTCTTACATGTTGACCTGCCTCCCCCACAGATACTACTGTCCCACCCCCAGCTGCTCTGGAGCAAGCAGACCAGGAGATCACATCCATCCAGAGGACGCTGGTGTGCCCGGAGTCTCCAGGACCCTCCGCAGGGGACCAGATCAGCCCTGGCCCCAGACCCGGAGACCCACCTGAAGTCCAGGAGGCCGGCCCGAAGCCCCCAGGCACAGAGGCTGCAGAAGCACCTGGTGAGGCAGTGGCAGCAGGTTGAAGGCAAAGCACTACCTGCTTCCAGGACCACCCCCCCCACCCCTAACCTCCCCTCTGTTCTGACACCAACCTTGGTCACTGTGGGTGCCCATTTTGGGTGAACTGGCAGAGCCCTGGGGACCCCCAACATTCTGATGGCTCCACACACTGGGAGGCAGGGGCTGGACAAGGCCCACCCCTCACACAGCCTGTGAAGCCAGGCAAGAGTATGGGTTCTGGGGGGGATGGAGGGTCCTTCCCACCCTGAGCACATCTGTCCCCAGAGCCAGAGGCCTACTGTGGTCGGCCCTCAGCAGACAGCTTGGGTACCCTATGTTCCTGGGAAGGCGATGGGGAGGGGGAGGAGGAGAGGGGACAGATGGAGTGGGAGAGGAGGGTTGTGAGGTTGGGGAGAAGAAGTGGGAGGAAGGAGAGTGGGGAGGAAGAAGAGGCGGAGGAGGGGAGAGAGAAGGGAAAGATGGGGAGAAGGGAAAGGGAAAGAGAAGGCAGAAATAGGTGGGGGGGAGGAGGAGAAAAAAGATGCGGAATAGGAGAAGGAGGAGGCAGGTAGGAAGGAGCAGCAGGGAGCTGCCAGTGCCCCAGGCAGACCAGGACCCTGGGGGTGCTGCTGTGAGCCGCTCCTCCTAGGCCCAGGGGGCCGAGGTGCACGTGCATGACGCAGACCCTGTGCACCTGGGGCCCTGGTTCTACATGGTCCCACTCTCTGAGCCCTGAAGGTCGATGCAGAGACATATCTTGAGGGACAGTCCCCAGGCTCCATCTCACTGGGCCCGTTGCCTCCCCCTAGACGAGCCCCAGGCGGTGCCACAAGCTCTCCCCAGTAAGGGCCTGGAGCAGGACTCGCAGGCCCACACTGAGGCCCAGGAACGCATTGTGCCCATCCGGTAACTTCCCCAGCTCGCTGGGGGATGAGGGGACATCCTGGGGGACAGGAGAGTAAGGGGTGGGGGTCACAGCACGCCTGCACTCTCCTTGCCAGCCCAAGGGCAGGGCAAGGAGGAGAGGCCACCCTTGGGGCAAGGGAATTGGGGGAGCTCCCTCTTCACCCAGCACTGGGGGCCCCTGTCTGTACATCCCCTCCGAAAGAGTCTGGTGCAGTCCCCTGGGTGGGGGCAGGGCAAGACCCCTATCTTATCATGAAGCTCTGCCACCCTCGCCCCAAAAGTGGAAGGTAGGGGTAGACGGCTAATTCCGCTCCATGGTCCCAGGATGGAGGGCGCTGCCTGGCCCCCGGCAGGTGCAACAGAGCTCTGGGACATCCACAGCCACGTGTTCACAGAGACCACGCACAGGACTTTTGTGTACCAGGCCAGCGATTCGGGTGCCGCAAGTAGGTGGGGGCACAGCAGGTTAGAGTGTGTCTGCTCTGTCCTGGGCTAGGGGGATATTTGCATGCAGGGGCCTGCAAAGCCACCTGGCATGTCCCAGCCTCGCTGTGGCCAGGGCCCCTGCTGCTGCTCGCACTGTGTCCCCTGTCCCCTCAGAGGGCATCACTGATAGGGGAGAGGCCGACCTTGATGCCGGATCCCTTTTCCCCACTCATGGTTGCATGTTCTGTGTAGCCTGCCATCAGAGAGCCAAGGCTGAAGCAGGAGAGACAGAGGTTAGACTGAAGGAAGCACTTCCTAGCCGTCAGGGGCCTGGGGGGAGTCAGGAGGGGGTTGCCTTCCCTTGGGAGGCAGGTGAGCTCTTTCACCCTGGGGCGTATCTCACGGGCTCCCTGCCCACCTAGGGCACCAGGACACAGCTGGGGTGCTGCCAGCCCACCCGGGGCTGGGTCTCTGTGACTGCAGGCCAGGGATGGAAGACTTCAACACGGGACAGGCTGTGGTGGGGCACTGCCTGGCCTCTTCCCATGGGCTCCCTCTCCCACCCCCAGGGCCCCCATCCATGCAAGTGACCATCGAGGATGTGCAGGCCCAGAGGGGCGGCACGGCGCAGTTCCAGGCCGTCATTGAGGGCAGCCCGCAGCCCACGGTGACCTGGTACAAGGTAGGGACAGGCCTGGGGTGGGGGCCTGCCTGAGGGGGTGGGGAGCATGTGAAACTCCCACTGCACTGGGCACAGCGCCCACTGAAGGTCAGGCTGGGCCGTCGTTCTGGGGTCCCCCACGGTGGGCTGACAGCCTCCCTGCCCTCCTATGTCTCCAGGACAGCGTCCAGCTGGTGGATAATCCCCGACTCAGCCAGCAACAGGAAGGGACCACATACTCTCTGGTGCTAAGGGACGTGGCCCAGCATGACGCTGGTGTCTACACATGCCTGGCCCGCAACGCTGGTGGCCAGGTCCTGTGCAAGGCAGAGCTGCTGGTCCATGGGGGTGAGTGGGGGACCCCCCTTCTGGGACCTGTCTCGGCTTCACGCAGGCCTGTAGGGCCATGGGTATAGGTGTTCCATGAGCTTGCACAGGGAGTTGCCCCAACAGACACTATAAAGTTGTCAGACAGGGTGACAGGGCAGTCATCTTTGCTCACACCTACAGCTACCTCCTCCCTGGCTACAGGGGACAGTGAGCAAAGCTATCGGAGGAAACTGCACTCCTTCTACGAGGTCAAGGAGGAAATTGGAAGGTATTGCTCCCCCTATTCCAGGCCCAGGAGCCCCGACCCTCCTGGAGCGCCGCCCCCTGAGGCCCACCAAGCTCCCAGAGTCCACAGACCCCCCCAACCCCCTGCACCCTACAATCTCCCCACCCTGGAGTGCCTGACTTCAGCACTCGCCCCCCTCCCCAAGGAGTACTTGCCTCCCCTAGCCCTCACCGTCTGGAGCCCTTGCCTCCTGCGAAACTCCACCTCTCAGGAGTCCCTTCCCCCAGAGTATCCACTGCCTTTCGGGAACTTCAGCCCCACCAGGACCCCGCCTCCCCCACTCCCAGCTCTGGCTCTTCCAGAGCCTTCCCTCTCAGGAACCCCGCCCCAAGGGAACCGTGTCCCCCAGGAGCCCGGCCCGAGGACCCCAGCCCTCTCCCCCTCCCCGGAGCCCCGACGCTCGTGCCCAGTGTGGGCTCCCCTCCTCCCAGGGGCGTGTTCGGCTTCGTGAAGAGGGTGCAGCACAAGGGCAACCAGATGTCCTGCGCCGCCAAGTTCATTCCCCTGCGGAGCAGGACGCGTGCCCAGGCCTATCGGGAGCGGGACATCCTCGTAGGGCTGAGTCACCCGCTGGTCACTGCGCTGCTGGACCAGTTTGAGACCCGCAAGACCCTGATCCTCATTCTGGAGCTGTATCCCGCCACACCCTGAGGGTGCGGGGGGGCGTGGCCGGGGGCGTGGCCGGGGCGGGGCGCACGCCCTGGGCGGTCAGGGCTCCGGAGGGCTGCGTGGGGCTTGTGGTTCTGGTGATCCCAGGCCCGACCGCCTTGTGGGCGCAGCCAGCTTGGCTTCCGTGCTCCCGTGTTGATGCTTCGTGAGTAACGCTGCCCACCCCACCCCGCGCCGCAGCCTTACACACCACACACACACACACACACACACAGCACAGTCCTTATAGGTCCCAGTCCCGTGGGCCAGGAATTTGGGCAGGGCTGTGTCCAGAAGGTCCAAGACGTGCCTCCACGGTCTCCTCCCGCTCTCCCGCTCTCCACGGGGCCTCTCCAGCAAGGAGGCTGGCCGTCTTATGTAGTTTCTGAGGCTCCTTAGGACGCCTGCCAGGCTCCAGGGAGGGGGATGCACGCTACCCGACCCCTCTGGGTCTCACAGCACTACTGGCTTTCCCGCTGAAGGGCTCTGAATGTCACGTGTTCTCGCCTCATCCGCAGCTCCTCAGTTAGTGTCCCCGGAGTGGGGAGCGGGGCGTGCGGTCTTTGATGAGAAGAGAGGCTGCCTCCACTCCCCCTGTGCTGCTGCCCACTGGCCTCAGCCCCTCTCCTTGGGGTCTCTTGTCCCTCCCATCGTCCTCAATTGCAAGCAGTAGCCTCCCCAGCGTGGCCCCCCACCTCACACCAGGTGGTGTGAGGCCGAGAGTGTTTCAGACCCTACAGCTTTCCTTAACGGAGTCCCAGATGCTCGTCGGAGGAGCTGCTAGACCGCCTGTTCAAGAAGAGCGTGGTGACAGAGGCTGAGGTGACCGTGCCACCTGGGCTGCGTGCATGCCCCACCAGGCTCCCTGGTCCCTCTGCCCAGACCACCTCTCCCTCAAACTAGCTCCCCGACGCAGCGCTTCTCCACTTAGAGACCTTCTAGGATACCCCAGGGCCTCATGGGGTGTTGCATCTCCTTAGTCAGGCTCTCAGAGTCCCCCCCGCCCCCCCGTGTCCTGGGCTCACTGCTTCCCTATCCCATACAGCGCTGGGCCAGCTGGCCAGTCCTCGCCTGCTCCCCCAGGCCCCTCCTGCTTTGCTCAGGCTGCTCCACACACCTAAACCTGCCCCGCCTCGGATGCCCCAGCTACAGGGGTCTATGAGGCTTTGCATGTCACCTCCCCTGCTGGACCACCATCCCAGGCTCACATATGGAGGGAAGTGGAGGCACTGTAGGTGGGAGCAGAGCAGGGAAGTAAGTGGAGGGGGAGGTTGAGGCTGGCTCTCTCACCTAAGCACCAGCCTTTGCTGCAGGTCAAGGTCTACATCCAGCAGCTGGTGGAGGGGCTGCACTATCTGCACAGCCATGGCATCCTCCACCTGGACATAAAGGTATGTGGCGTCCTGGTGCCCCCAGGGCCCAGTGAGGGGCAGGTGGGAGCCTGGGCCCTGTAGGCTGAGAGACTGCAGACCCAACACTTCCAGCTTCCCTGTTAGGACTTCCTTACCTCTGGGGACAGGGAGCTCACTACCTTACGGCAGCCCCTTCAGGTGGGGTGTGGCTTTGATGGAACAGAAGCCAACCCCAAATGGCGCAGAAACCTGCCCGTGGGGCTGCCCACTGCCCCATGCTGGTCTCACCCTCAAAGACCCCCAGGTGTCCTCTCCAAGCCCAGCAGCCCTGGGAGTCACTTCCTTAGGGCACGGACTCACGCACTCCCGACTCTGCCCAACAGCCCCCCAACATCCTGATGGTGCATCCCGCTCGGGAAGACATTAAAATCTGTGATTTTGGCTTTGCCCAAAAAATCACCCCGACAGAGCCACAGTACAGCAAGTACGGCTCCCCTGAGTTTGTGGCTCCTGAGATCATAGAGCAGACCCCTGTGAGCGAGGCCTCTGACATCTGGTGAGTGGGGCCCACCCACGCCCCCACCCCCGCCCCCACCCCCGCCCACTCTCTTCCTCCTCCTCCCCCTCAAGCCAGGCCTGGGTGACTCACGGCTGTGGTTTTGTTCCCACAGGGCCATGGGGGTCATCTCCTACCTCAGGTGAGCAGACCCCTGCTCCTGTCAGCCGGCTCCTCCAGTGCCAACCCAGACCCCTCCTCAGCAGGCCTCCAGGAAGCTGTTGAACTGCTGACTGCTCCTCAGATCAGAGACCTGAGGCCCAGGGGGCAACTATCTTGGGAACATGCAGTCAGCCAACTCTGATAAGGGGTTTCTGCCAAGTGCTTTTCACACACACCCTGTCACAGAGGATCTCTGCTGGGTCACGGGGCAGAGCACTGAGCTGTTTCTCTAAAGGGTCTGGGTTATTTGTCCAGAGGCCCCTTGTAAGAGTTACTGCTGCCCTGAGGATGCTGGCGGTGTAGCCTGAGCCTGGATCTCCTCTGCAGGTGGAGCCCTGATCCCCACCTCAGTCTAAGGCCAGGTGCCCTCTTGAGACTGATCCTTGATCCTTGCTCCAAGCTGAGCCTGGATCTCTGGGCAAATCTGAGCCATGCTGGAATTCTCAGGGCTGGATGAGAGTGGTTCCAAGAGGCATCTCCAGTCAGGGCTGCGGGCCCTCCAGGCCCCACCATCCCCATGAGACCCAGCACTCCCTGTCCTGGCAACCTGCTTCCCATGGACCCCGAAATTCGGGTCACAACTGAAAGCTAGTCATGTCTCTGCTTTCAGCCTGACCTGCTCGTCCCCGTTTGCTGGCGAGAGTGACCGAGCAACACTCCTGAATGTTCTGGAGGGGCGGGTGTCCTGGAGCAGCCCCATGGCTGCCCACCTGAGTGAGGATGCCCAAGACTTCATCAAGGCTGCCCTGCAGAGGGCCGCAGAGTGAGTGTGCATGCCCTTCCCCCTGCCCGGGTTCCTCATACTTGCCCCAGGGACCAGCTGAGCACCTGGCCTGACCCTGTCCTTCCTCTCCCCCAGGGCTCGGCCCAGCGCTGCCAAGTGCCTTGCCCACCCCTGGTTCCTGGTAAGTAGGTTGAACCTGGGCTGGCCTGGCTCACAATGAGGGGAAACTGAGGCCAAGAGAAGTGGGGGGCCTGTCTGGGCCACAGGGTGCACCAGGGTCTCTCCACAATGTGTCTCTCTCACCTGGGCTCCCCACAGAAGTCTGTGCCCGCGGAGGAGGCCCACTTCATCAACACGAAGCAGCTGAAGTTCCTTCTGGCCCGCAGCCGCTGGCAGGTGAGCTGTACTGCCTTGAGGAGGGAGTGAGAGAATGAGGGAGAGAGGGTAGATGGCCAGAGAGGGAAAGGAGGCCCGGAGGGCTTGCCTTCTTCTTGCCCCTTCTGGGTTTGGGGGAGCAGGGAAATGGGGCAGGGCATCTTTCATTTGGGGACGTGGCTCTCTGAGCCACCGGGATGGGGAGGAGCACGTGCAACGTCCCTGCCGAGCAGGGGCAAAATGACAGAGCCTGGAACTGGAGTCCAGCTCTTTCCATGTTCCCCATATCCTGAGTACCCCTCTGGGCCCACTGAGTGCCGGGAAGGCAGAGGGCACCTGGCTGACGATGCCCTGTCCTCCACACCCCCAGCGCTCCCTGATGAGCTACAAGTCCATTTTGGTGATGCGCTCCATCCCAGAGCTGCTCCAGGGCCCTCCTGACAGCCCGTCTCTCGGGGTGGCCCGGCACCTGCACGGCCACGCCAGCGCCTCCTCCAGCAGCTCCTCCTCCTCCGACAACGAGCTGGCGCCGTTTGCCCGGGCCAAGTCACTGCCGCCCTCCCCGGTGACCCACTCCCCGCTGCTGCACCCCCGGGGCTTCCTGCGGCCCTCGGCCAGCCTGCCTGAGGAGGCCGAGGCCTGCCTACCAGCCGCAGCTGCTCCTGTGCCCGCATCACCCCAGGGCGCAGAGCCACCGGCTGCGCTGGGCTGTGTGCCCCGGCAGAGCATCATCCGCAGCCTGTTCTACCAGCAGGTGGGCGAGGGCCCGGAGCTCGGGGGCCCAGCTGCGGGCAGCAGGCGGCACCCGGCCCGGCGGCGGCACCTGCTCAAGGGCGGCTACTTCTCCGGAGCCCTGCCCGGCCTTCGAGAGCCACTGCTGGAACACCGCGCGCTGGAGGAGGAGGCCGCCAGGGAGGAGCAGGCTGCCCTGATGGCCGGAACACTCTCCTTTGAGACCACCCAGCAGATGCCTGCTGCAGGCACCCACGAGGCCTCCAGCCGCAGCCGCTCCCTGGACCTCGACCAGCCAAACACTGCCAGCCCCTCCACCAAGACCTGCAGCAAGGGGCAGTGTCCAGCTCCGGCCTCCTCCAGCCTGCACGGGGCCCGAGGAGAGAGCATGCCTGGAGGCAACGCGTGTGCCAGGAGGATGGAGCGACCCGAGGCGTCCCTGCAGGGACTGAGACTGTTTCCATCCACCAGTGGTGATGGGTGCTCCACTCAGCAAGGGGGGCCGTTCCAGGACAGCTCTGGAGGGCAGGCCACCTCTTCCTTTCAACCCCAGTGGAGTCCTGCCCCCCAGGAGGGCTGTGGCCCCCCTGCTGCTGTTGTACCGCGACCTCCTGGCTCCTTCCCTCCAGGACACGACACAGAGGCCCTCGTGACACCCCTGAGCCTTTTCATCTCAGGAGAGCCGAAGGCTTCCTCCTCCCCAGCCCCAGCAAGCTCCCAGGCAGACTCTAAGACGGGGCTGAAGGACAGCCCTCTTCCCAGGAGGCCTGGTACCCCCAGCTCCCCAGGGTCAGCTTCCCCAAAGGGCACGGAGCCCAGCCCCTCCCTGGACGCTGAAGGCCTGGCTCAGGAGACGGAGGACCTGTCCCAGTCTTCGCCCGGCCCACAGCGGCCTCAGGAGCAGGCGACCACACGGAAGTTCTCCCTGGGAGGCCGTGGGGGCTATGCGGGGGTGGCGGGCTACGGCACCTTTGCCTTTGGTGGGGATGCTGATGGCATGCTGGGGCAGGGCCCCATGTGGGCCAAGATGGCCTGGGCTGCCTCTCAGTCCTCAGAGGAGCAGGACGAGGCAGGGGCCCAGAGCCCATCCCCTCAGGCGAGCACAGTGCCACTCCCTGAGGGTGACAAGGCCCCCCAGAGAGCCTCCCAGGAGTTGGGCTTATGGGAAGACTTAAGTGAGGGTTCCCAGGTGTCACTTGTACAGATCCGGGACCTGTCCAGGGACCCAGAGGCGGCTGACACTGTGTCACTGGACATCTCAGAGGTGGATCCTGCCTACCTCAACCTGTCTGACTTGTACGACATCAAATACCTCCCGTTTGAGTTCATGATCTTCAGGAAGGTCCCCAAGCCTATGAAGCCAGAGCTGCAGTCCTCCCCTGAGTCTGAGGCTGAAGAGGAACTGGCTGAGCTCCCGGAGGCCGCGTGGCCCTGGTCAGGCACGCTGGGCCCGCCCACCAGCCTGGAGATCACAGAGGAGCCAGAGGACGTGGGGGCCCTGCTTGGGGAGGCTGCCGGTGGCCGGAAGCGGAAGTGGTCACCCCCCTCCAGAAGCTTCTTCCACTTCCCGGGGAGGCACTCGCTGCTAGAGGAGCCAGCAGAGCTGGGGCTACGCCGGAGGGTGAGGGCCTCGGTGGCCCACATCTCCCGCCTCCTGAGGGGCAGGCCTGAAGGTTACTATCCCCGCCCTGTCCCAGGACTGAGCACATCCATGTTCCCCACTCTGCACCTTGGGGCTCCTTGCCTCCCATGCCCTAAAACACAGCTCAGGAACTTGCCTGGGTGATGCAGGAAGCCCCCATCCTATGCTCCCCTCCCCTGTCACGGTGCCTCCCACACCTCCAGTGACGCAGTGGCTTGTTTTTGAGGTCAGCTTTGCGGACTCGATCCCTCCCCATGTGCATCTGAGGCCCAGTTTTGGGTGTAATGTAACTGTGTTATACCCTTGCAGACAGGACAGGAACTGGGCCAGTCCTCCCTGACCCCCGACCCTGGGCCTCCCCCACCACCGCGGATCCCTGACCCCACACCCTCACTAACCCAGACCCTCCCTGACCCCCAGGGACCACCCTGACCCCAGAGCTCTCAGCCAGGCCTCCCCA
Source organism: Camelus dromedarius (assembly GCF_036321535.1). Taxonomy (NCBI): domain Eukaryota; kingdom Metazoa; phylum Chordata; class Mammalia; order Artiodactyla; family Camelidae; genus Camelus; species Camelus dromedarius. The sequence goes on from NC_087438.1 coordinate 115,990,349, forward strand.
GGCACCTGTGGCCCCTGAGCTGCTGGCCGTATCTGCCCGTGATGCCCCAGCCCAGGATGCACCGATGCTGATGGGGCAGGGAGGGGGTGCCCTCTGCAGCAGATTTAGCTCGTTTCCAGTATGACTCCCTGGGATCTAGGCTTTTCTGCCACATGGGAATCTGACAGGTGGCCCCAGAGTCTTCCTCCCACGCTTGCAGAGGAGCCAGGCCCCTCAGGTGTGACCTCCCATGGCTACTTCCTCCCTGCAGGTGTGGAGAAGGAGAGCCCCCCCAGGAAGAAGGCCGGCCTGGCTTCCTTCCGGCTGTCAGGCCTGAAGAGCAAGGACCGAGGTGGGTGCACTGCCCAGGGGCTGGGTCTCCATGCAGCCTGAGGGACCCGACTTGGGGGGAGGGCCGCCCCCTCCGCGGTGCCAAGACCAGTGCACGGGCTGGGGGGGAGGCGCACACAAACGGGTGTTCGAGCACATAGAGTGGGGCTCCAGCACCCCAGCCGTCGGGCCCAGCAGTCCTTGAAGCCTTTCTGGAGTAGACGCCAGTGTTTTAAGTGAGCTGGGTGGGGGAGCGGGGCACATCTCTCCTATCCCCATGGCGACGTCCAGGCTTGGGGTCACCTCTGAAGGCTCGCCTCACCTCGCTTCCCTAGCGCCATCATTCCTGAGGGAGCTGTCGGACGAGGTGGTGGTCCTGGGCCAGTCTGTGACTCTGGCCTGCCAAGTGTCAGCCCAGCCCACTGCACAGGCCACGTGGAGTAAAGGTAAAAAGCTGTCCCGAGGCTGGGGTCAGGGAGCAGGGGGTGCTCCGCGAGGGCATCGCTCTCACTGTACGGAGGAAAACTAGGGGCCAGAGAGGGTGTGAGCCCCAGGTGCAGCCACGAGGCAGGGCCCACTCCGTCCTGCTGCAGACGGGGCTCCTCTCGAGAGCAGCAGCCGCCTCCTCATATCCTCCACGCTCAAGAACTTCCAGCTTCTGACCATCTTAGTGGTGACAGCTGAGGACCTGGGGGTGTACACGTGCAGTGTGCGCAATGCTCTGGGGACGGTGGCCACCACGGCTGTCCTCCGGAAGGCAGGTGAGTAGCCAGGCAGGGCCCTCTCCGCAGGGATGGGGAGGGGGTCACCCCACACCATTGCCTCCTCCTGGAGGTGTCTGTCCCAGAACGGGGCCTGTGCATGGACCTGCCATGAAGGCTAGGGGTACTTGGCTGCCCTGAACGGGTGGTTTCGAGGGCGCCTGGAGACCACCTCTCACTTTGTCAGCTGGTTTATCCCAGCGCCCTCCACTGAGAGGGACCAGGAAATGTGATGCCCATCACCCAGGGCATCCACATCCTGGCACTGCCAGGGCCTGGAGGGGCCACAGAAGACACGAGCTGACTCTGCAGACCAGGACCCCCAAGAGGGGACACATGAGCCAGGCCCTCTCCCTGACTCTCCTTTGAGGGCCCTTCTCCTTGCGTTTCCCATGGTACCTCCCTCCCTGTCTCTCCAACAGATGCAGGAGGCTGCTTCCCACTTGGTATCTCTATTACAGTCAAACCATGATCTCAAAACACAGTGCTGGGGTGTGTTTCTAGGGGAGCTGCAGACCTAGCTCTCAGACCTCTGGCCTGATCCCCAGAGGGGGCCAACTCCCACGTGCCCTGCACCACAGGCCGGCAAAACTGAGGCCACTTTGACTGGAGCCTGGGATGGATGGGAGGCTGTGAGCAAGGGCCATTCCTTGGGGTTCCTGGGTGGGCACCAGTGGGAGGGGAGCCTGGTGGGGTTGGGCAGGGCAGACACCTCCTTAAGGCCCCTCGAAGGAGAGGCACTGGGGAAGGGACCTCCTACTAGTCGACATTGGGAGGACCCCCAGATGAACTGGACCAGGTGAGGGTGGGCTCAGGGGCCTGGCAGCAGGGTGGGGCACAGGAGGATGAGGAGGGCTGGCTGGGGCTCCGAGCTTCATTGGACAGCCCTTGGGAGTTGGGAGCCTGCCTCAGACTGCTGACCATGGGCTCCGCAGAGCGCCCCTCCTCCTCCCCGCGCCCGGACATTGGGGAGGTCTATGCCGATGGGGTGCTGCTGGTCTGGAAGCCTGTGGAGTCGTGTGGCCCTGTGACCTACATCGTGCAGTGCAGCCTGGAAGGTATGGAGTCACTCCTGAACCTCATCTCCTGGGGTGGCGGGGGTGCCCAGCTCACTGTGGGGTGGGGTGGCCTCGAGGAAGTGCCTGGCTGCTCTGTGCCCCTGAGCAACCTCTCTCAAGGACCCAAGGACTCTCCACCCTGACTGTGGACTGGGAAGGCCTCAGGCTGCCTCTCATCTGCTCCCATGTGTCCCAGGCGGCAGCTGGAGCACGCTGGCCTCGGACATCTTTGACTGCTGCTACCTCACCGGCAAGCTTTCTCGGGGCGGGGCGTACACCTTCCGGACAGCCTGTGTCAGCAAGGCGGGCATGGGCCCCTACAGCAGCCCCTCGGAGCAGGTCCTCCTGGGAGGGCCCAGCCACCTGGGTGAGCCACTCTGCCTTCCCCCTGCGGAACGTGCCCTGCAGCTTCAGTGAGTCACACACACTCACTCTTGACGGTCCGTTCTGCCCACTAGGCTCCCCACCCACAAAGGGCCTGAGGAATGAGAGGTCAGAGTGTTCAAGGGTTCAGAGAAGGGCCCCTTGTCCAGGTGTCTGGGAAGGAGTGATGGGAGAAAAGGTCGGGGGAGATGGGGCCACAGGGGTGCCTTCTCCCAGTCATCAGCTTCCCCTTCCCACAGCCTCGGAAGAGGAGAGCGGTGCCTCAGGGCCAGCCCAGCCCCTCCCCAGCACGCAGACCTTCACCTTCCAGACACAGATCCGAAGGTGCGGGGCATCTGGGAATGGTGGGCGGCGGTGTCGTGGCCTCCCACACCACCAGCTCTTCGTACTACCCGGCTCAGCCCCAGCCTCCCTCCCCGCTGATCATGTCCACCCACTCTTGCCTCAGAGCATCTGCCACCCGCTTCTCCATCTCCCCGCTGGGCTTGCTTCTCAGAGACTGGGAAGGAGCCAGAGAGCGGGGGCCAGCGGGGGCCCCCCAGGCAGGAGGGCTCCTCACCAGCCCAGCCCGTGCTCCCTCGCCAGGGGCCGCTTCAGCGTGGTGCGCCAGTGGCGGGAGAAGGCCAGTGGGCGCGTGCTGGCTGCCAAGATCGTGCCCTACCGCCCCGAGGACAGGACGGCCGTGCTGGGAGAGTACGAGGCCCTCAAGAGCCTGCGGCACCCGCACCTGGCGCAGCTGCAGGCCGCCTACCTCAGCCCGCGGCACCTGGTCCTCATCCTGGAGCTGTGCTCCGGGCCTGAGCTGCTCCCCTGCCTGGCTGAGAGGTGAGGGGCGTGGGGGCCGGCCCGGATCCAGGGCTCAGGGCCCAGTGGGGCACACTGTGACCCGACTCCCGACCCCCCACCCCCACCCCGTGGGCCCCGCCTTCACTGACCCGACCACCAAGGTGGCTCAGGAGAGCTGGGGCTCCCCTGTGGCCGCTCTGCTGTGGACAGAGCCTGGGGGCCCCTCCCTGTTGCCTCCTAAGCGGCCCCCTGTCCCCAGGGCCTCCTACTCGGAGTCAGAGGTGAAGGACTACCTGTGGCAGATGCTGAGCGCCACCCAGTACCTGCACGCCCAGGGCATCCTGCACTTAGACCTCAGGTCTGAGAACATGATCGTCACGGAGTACAACCTGCTGAAGGTCATCGACTTGGGAAACGCCCAGAGCTTCGCCCAGCAGAGGGCGCTGCCCTCAGAGAGGTTCAAGGACTACGTAGAAACCATGGGTGCGCAGGGCGCGGTCACCGGGCCGGACCTGGAGGAGGGGGGTGCCAGGAGCAAGCCCCGCCCCAGTCCTGTCTCCCTGCCCGCTCCACTGCAAACACCCAGCCCTTCATCTGTCCTCCCCGTACCCCGTGCCGTCCCCAGCTCCGGAGCTCCTAGAGGGTCAGGGTGCCGTCCCGCAGACCGACATCTGGGCCATAGGCGTCACAGCCTTCATCATGTGAGTTCTCCACGTGCCCTGGCGGGGTGAGCGGGTCGGCCTGGGGTCCAACGAGGGTGACTCCAGACTCTCGTGTTTGCCTAACCATTGAGGGTGATCCAGGTCCCCGGGACCCTCATCCATTGAGGGTCACCTCAGTCACATGACCACCACCCGCCCACCCACGCAGGCTGAGCGCCGAGTACCCAGTGAGCAGCGAGGGAACACGCAACCTGCAGAAATCCTTGCGCAAGGGGCTCATCCAGCTGGGCCGCTGCTACGCGGGGCTGTCCGGGGGCGCTGTGGCCTTCCTGCGCAGCACGCTGTGCGCACACCCCTGGTAGGCATCCCCACCGACCGTGCCGGGTCCATCCCCTTATGCCCTGGCCTGTCCAGCCTCAGCGCCGGGAGCCCAGGAGCGCGGCTAATGCCGCCCTCCCGCGCTCCAGGGGCCGGCCATGTGCGTCCAGCTGCCTGCAGTGCCCGTGGCTGACGGAGGAGGGTCCAGCGCGCTCCCCACCCGCGGCCGTGACCTTCCCCACTGCGCGTCTGCGCGCCTTCGTGGGAGAGCGCGAGAAGAGGCGGGCCCTGCTGTACAAAAAGCACAACCTGGCCCAGGTGCGCTGAACGCTGGGCCACGTCCCTCCGTCTCCCAGGACTCGCTGCATCTGCACAGACATGTCAATAAAAAGCAGAACTGGCTGAGGCGTCCTCTGTTTTATTTCTTTTGGGGGAGGGGGTGAGGACCATGCCACCTTCCTGTTGTTCGGGGGAGGGCAGATCTGCCCTTCCCTGTCCTGGGCTGCGAGCCAGGGGTCCTTAGGACTAGAGTCCGCTGAACCAGTCCAGCGCGTGCTCTTGCAGGCAGCTGTGCGCGTGTCTCCTGACTGCATCAGACATGGACACATGCCCCAAAACCTAACTGTGGGCGCATAGCTTGTTCCCATATCCAGGATTCCGATTTGTTCCACCACAGCACTGTCCCCTGGGGGTCTCAGGCTGGAGCGTTTGGACAGCAGGCGCTGACCTCTTGGTTCTCAGTGAGTCTCATGGATCTGGTGACTGAGACATGCTGGTGAAGCCAGCCCTCCTGGCTTTCCTCATCTCCAGACCACCGTGTCCCCACACTGGATACCTACTCCTTAGATCTTTACCTGAACCCAAGACACCTCAGCTGGAAACCAAACATCAAAATTGAACTGACATCCCCCACCCCCAAACACATGGCACACACACATAACTTTCCCTCTCTCCTGCTTTGCAAGCTTAGTCAAGACCTGGCCACTCAACTCAACCAATCTTAAGCCCAATGGCCTGGGTCCTAGGCATTGCGACCTTGCATTGCCCCGTCAGCTGCTCCCCACCTTCCTCCTCACTGGCTGACCTGGCAAGGCAGGAAGGGAGGTGGGCACACGCTCTCGGCTCTCTTGGGCTGGTAGGGTTCTGCAGTGAGCAGAGTCTTCTTCCTTAGCCCTTCCCATCCCCATGCCCGCACATCGGCCCCTCACCAGCCCCATACCACTCTCCTTTCAAGCAGAGTGGTTTCGCCGCCTTAAAAATCCTCTGTGCTCTACCTATTCATCCTTCCCTCTCTCTTAACCCCTGGCAACCACTGAAAGGATCTCTTTACTGTCTCCATAGTTTTGCCTTTTCCAGAATCTCATAAAGTTGGAATCATACAGTATTTAGACTTTTCAGATTGGCTTCTTTCACTTAGCAATAAAGTTCTTCCATGTCTTTTCATGGCCTGACAGATAATTCTTCAATTTGACTTTACAGCAATAACAAAATTTATCATCTTAAGTACTTTAAAGTGTACAGTTGTGTGGTTATATATTCATAATGCTTGCAACCATCACCAACACCCATCCCCAGAATTCTTTTCGTCTTGTAAAACTGAAACCTTATACTCATTAAACACTAACTTCCCATTCTCCCCTCTCCCCAGCCCCTGGCACCCACCATTCTGCTTTCTGTCTCTATGAATTTAACTACCCTGGGTATCTCATGTAAGTAGCATCATACAGTATTGCCCTTTTGTGACTAGCTTATTCACTTAGCAACATGTCCATCCGTGCTATAGAATATTGCAGAATTTCCTTCCTTTGAAGGATGAACAATATTACATATATATATATAATATTGTGTATATATACAGGAGTTTTATAGTTTTAGGTCTTACACTTACTTCTTAGGTCCATTTTGAGTTAATTTTTGTATATGGTGTTAGGTAAGGGTTCAACTTCATTCTTTTGCATGAGGATATCCAGTTTTCCCAGCACCATTTGCTGAAAAGACAGCCCTTTCCTCATTGAATGGTCTTGGGACCCTTGTCAAAAATCATTTGACTATATTTGCAAGAGTTTATTTCTGGGCCCTCTATTCTGTTCCACTGGCATGTGTGTCTGTCTTTATGCCAGTATCACACTGTTTTGGTTACTATAGTTTTGCAGTAAGTTTTGAAATCAGGAAGTGTGAGTCCTTCAGCTTTGCTCCATTTCAAGATTGCTTTACCAGTTGGGGTCCCTTCAGATTTCACTGGATTTTAGGATAGGTTTTTCTATGTCTGCAAAAAAATGTCACTGGGAAACTGACAGGGATTGAATTGAAACTATAGATTGCTTTGGGTAGTATTGACATTTTAACAATATTAAGTCTTGCAGTTGATGAACATGGGATATGTTTCCATTTATTTGTATCTTCTTTAATGTATTTCACCATTTTTTTTTTTTTTTTTTTTTAGTTTTCATTGTACAATCTTTCACCTCCTCGGTAAAGTTTATTCCTAAGTATTTTATTCTTTTTGATGCTATTGTAAATTGAACTGTTTCCATAAATTCCTTTCCAGATTGTTCATTGTTACTGTATAGAAAAGCAACTGATTTTTGTGCGTTGACTTTGTATCCTGATCCGTGGCTGAATTCATGTATTAGTGCTAACAGATTTTTTTGTAGACTCTTTAGGGTTCTTTATATATAAGCTCTTATTAGGTTTCTTTACATGTAAGGTCTTATCATTTGGGAACAGAGATAATTTTTTTTCTTTCCAACTTGGATTAATTTTATTGTATTTTTCTTGCCTAATTGCCCTGGCTAGGACTTTCAGTACTACGTTGAATAGAAGTGATGAAAGCGTGTGTGAATCCTTGACTTGATCAGGAACAAGGAAAAGCTTTCAGTCTTTCATTTTTTGAGTATGATGTTCACTGTGGGTTTTTTAAATATATCATTTTTATTATGTTGAGTTGGTTTCTTTCTGTTCCTAGTTTGTTGCGTATTTTCTTATCATAGAAAGGTGTTGAACTTTGTCAAACGCTTTTTCTGCATTAAGATGACCGTGTGTTTTTCCCACCTACATTCTGTTTATTTAGGGATTGATGGATTTTTGAATGTTAAACCATCCTTGCATTTCAGGAATATGTCCCACTTGGTTGAAGTGTATAATCCTTTTAATGTTCTGCTGAATTCAGTTTGCTAGTATCTTGCTGAGGATTATTGCATCAGTATTCAGTAAGAAGGCATACTATATTTTACATTAATGTAGCATAGCCACTCCTGGTTTCCTTTGATTAATGGTTGAATAATACATCTTTCCCTATCCTTTCACTTTTAACTGGCCTTTATTGTTATGTTCAAATTGAGTTTCTTATAGACAGCATATAGTTGGGTCATGTCTTCTAATCCACTCTGCCAAGTTCTGTCTTTTTGTTGTTGTACTTAGATTATCTACATTTAACACAACTATAAATATGTTAGAGCTTAAGTATGTCATTTTATTTTATTGTTTGTTATTTCTGTTTTTCTCTCTCTTCTTTTCCATGCATTCCTGTGAGTTACTGGAACATTTTTAGAATTTTTAGTTTTGATTTCTGTAGTGTTTTTGAGTGTATCTTTGTCGGGGGAGGGTATAGCTCAGTGGTAGAGCACATGCCTAGCATGCACAAGGTCCTGGGTTCAATCCCCAGTACCTCCATAAGTGAATAAATAAATGAACTTAATTACCCTCACACCCCCCCAAAATAACACTGGTCTTGAGTGTATGTCTTTGTGCATGCTTGTTAGTGGTCCCTCTGGGCTATACATTATATGCATATAACTTATCACTGTGTATTGGTATTGTAATCTTACCAATTCAAGTGACGTTTAGAAAATTTACTTCCCTTTAGCCCCTTCTACCTCCCCTGTTTATAAATATAGTTGTCTCAAATATATTCGCTACATACATCCAGAACAATATCAGACAGTGTTACAACTTTTGCACCAGTCATCAAAGATAATTTAAGAAATTCAAGAAGAGTAGGAAAGTTAATTGTATTTACCCATATTTTTACTCCCTGTTTTCTTTCTTCCTGATCTTCCAAATCTCTTCCATATATATATATTTTTTATTTTATATGTAGAGAATTTTATTAGCCGTTCTTTTAAAGTAGATCTGCTAGTGACCCAGTTGTCCCAGTTTTCTTTCATCTGAGAATAATTTTTCCCTTCATTCCTTGAAAGTATTTCCTCCGGTGTAACAGGTCTTTCCTTTCAATATGTGAAAATACTTTTTCCATTTCCTTTTGGCTTCTATGGTTTCTGATGAGAAATTATTGTCATTTGAATTGTTTTTTCTGTGTAGATCAGGTATCATTTTTCTCTGCCTGATCTCAAGTGTTCTTCTTTTTCCTAATTTTCAGAACTTTAATTATATTTCTTGGTGTGGACTTTGAGTTTATTCTGTTTGATGTTTGCTCAGCATCTTGAATTTGCAGGTTTACATCTCTTGCAAAATTGCAAAGTTTTCAGTCACTGCTTCTTTAAGTAGTTTTCAGCCCTTCTGTTTTTCTCCTTTTCTTCTAAGACTCTGGTGATTCCAATGCTAGATCTTTTGTAATAGTCCCATAGGTCCCTGAGGCTGTTCATATTTTTTCACACTATTTTCTATATGCTTTTTACAGATTGGATTTCTATTGTTCTATCTTCGGGTTCACTTATCTTTTTCTCTGCCCCCTCCATTCTACTATTGAGTTTATCTTCTGGCTCTTTATTTGGATTACTGTACTGTTCAGTTCTAAAATTTCTATTTAATCATTCTTTACATCTTTATTCCTTGGCTGAGACATTTAATTTCTTTGCTGAACCATTCTAGTTATTTGTAAATGTGTTTGTAATTCTCTGAAGCATTTAATCATAGCTGCTTTGAAACCTTTGTCAGATGATTCCAATATCTTTGTCATCTCAGTGTTGGTTTCTACTGTTTTTTTTCACTCAGTTTGAGATCTTCCCGAGTTCTTGGTTATGACAAATTATTTTTTATGGAAATGACATTTTCCTTTCATTTTATAAGACTCTGATTCTTCTTTAAGTTTTAGCTGCTGTGGTATAATAAAAATATATATTTTTGGTCTTCATCCCAGTTTCCTGGCACAGAGCTCCCAAACTCGTGGAATTTTCTTCGTGATAGGAATGTCTTTTGTTAATCTTAAAGAACTCCTTTAGTTCACACCTGAGTTTATGCTAATGAGGTGACTTAGTATGGGACCCCTAGGTGACCTCAGGATAAGGATGGTCACAAGCAGACCAAGTGATTAGAGAGCTGGAACTTTCAGCCTTACCCCTGACCTCCAGGGAGGGGAAGGGTGTTGGAGATTAAGCACTATGAAAACTCTTGAACGGCAAGATTTAGAGAGCTTCCTGGGTTGCTGAACAACTTGCTGGGAGGGTGGTGAGCCTAGAGAACATAAAATCTCCATCCCCATACCCCATACCTTGCTCCACGTGTCTCTTCCACCTGGATATTTCTGAGTTGTAGCTTTTATAATAAACCAGTAAACATAAGTAAAGTGTTTCCTAAGTTCTGCACGCCATTCTAGCAAGTTATCAAACTGGGGGAGGGGGTTGTGAGAATCCCTCATTTATAGTGGGTTGATCAGAAGTACAGGTGGCTTAGGACTTGCAACTGGCATCTGAAGTGGAGGCAGTCTTGTGGGGCTGAGTCTGAGTCCTTAACCTGCGTAATCTGACTCCAACTCCTGGTAGTTAGTGTCAAAATTGAATTGAACTGTTGGACACCCAGCAGGTGTCAGAGAATTGTTTGTTGGTAATGGAAAACACTCCAGACTGGCTATCTCCACCACCACTCTGGCAGGGGAAGTGTTGATTCCACCTTGGCACTGCCAGGTAGAGGCAGAAGTTCAAATATCCCAATTAGCCTCCACTGGTTTGGGGACGTGGAGGTCCTTGTTACTGCAGAGCATAGGTGGGAGTTCCAGCTGCCCTCTGGTATCTTCTGATGCCCAGGAATTGAGCAGCAGTGTTGAAAGTCCAGCTGCCTACTTGGCCTTCTCAGACATCACCCCAGCGGAGGTGGGTTTGGCTCACCCCATTACCACTTGGAGAAAGCCACAGTCTAGAACATCCAAGTGTTCTATCCTACCACGCTGCCCCTGTCCTAATCCCATGGCTAGAGAGAGCAGGCATTTTTTGTCTGTGTCCATTGGTGTTTCTGAGTTGCTGGCTTATTTTGCCCCAAGTCTGAAATATATGAAGAAAAAGAGAAAACCCAGGGAGCTCACCATGGTGTTGTTTCTAGGGTCATGACTTCTCTGTCTGAGCCACCTTCTTGTATACACCTTTCAAGGCTGCTGTGAGCTGAATTTGTCCCTCCAAATGCATACTTTCAAATTCTAACTGCCAGGCCCTCAGAATGTGACTATGTTTTAAGATGGGACCTTCAGACAGACCTCTATATATTCATTCTATATATTCATTTTACTCAATCAACAAAGGTATATACCTGTATATGTAAATTTGTTGATTGCATTTAAAATATTGACTAATATATGTTCAATTACATGTATCTATATTTATCTACCTATATCACTCTCTATATATGTATATCTACATAGCAATATAATTGTTACCGAGTCCAAAGTCATTCTGCTCACCACAGGACAGGCCAATAAATCGGGAGACGAGGTGTTGGGGCAAGGAATAGAGACTTTATTTAGAAAGCCAGAAAACAGAGAAGACAGCCGACTAATGTCCTGGAGAATCATCTTCCCCAAGTCAGAATTCAGGCTCCGTTTATACTAAAGCCTGTTTCCTAGGCTTAGTCTCACTAGCTCTGCACCTTTTGTAAAAGAATGTTGCCTTTAGCCTGAAATAGACAGGAGAGCCTATTCTCTGACCTTTAAGGATATGAACACTTTTGCACTCAAGTTGCAGAATAGAAAATAACGTTTGTTTTATAAGCAGTTTTACAGGGGTATCATGACCTGACCCACGTGGGCAGAACAAACGATTCCAAGAACAAAGAATTCCTGCACCAAGAAGTTTGCAACAATCAAACACCAAGAAGTTTGCAACAATCAAACCCTCCCCTTTTTAGTAGAAAAGGAGCTTGAATTCTGACTTTGGGAAGATGGGTCTCCAGGACGTTAGTCTGCCACCTTCTCGGTCTGCTGGCTTTCCGAATAGAATAAAGTCGCTACTCTTTGCCCCAACACCTCATCTCTCAATTTACTGGCCTGTTGTTAGGACTCGGTAACAGGCTCACAGGTGGCTCTGTGCCACCTCCCTCAGGAGCGCATAGGGTGCCAGAAGGGAGGTGGGAGGATGCAGGGAACCGCAAGGGGTGGGTGACTAGAAGCACACAGACCTCGGGGCTCAGAGGGGTGTGGGGTCCCGCAGGCAGGACATGGAGGAGAAGGGTGCAGCGCAGATATGAAGGCCATGGACGGCCTGCGAGTCATGGAGAGGCAGAGGGAGCAGGGGACGTGTAGGTGTGTGGGGCTGGAAAAGGGAGCGTGGAGGGATGTGGGATGCACACGGAGGAGTGCTGGGCGAGAGTGGCGCAGGGGAAGGGGAGCTGCGGGCAGGAAGGGCACGCGGCTGTGTGGGGGAGCTCAGGAGCTGGGGGTCCCGGGGGGCGTGCACGGGGAGCACGCGCGGGGCAGTCGCACAGAGCTTGGATGGGACTGGGCGGTCCTAGGCCCTCGCAGCTCCAGGGGCCTGGGTGCAGCTGGCGCAGATACTACCTGGGGCGCCCTCAGAAGCGCTGGCGGGGCGTAGTCTCAGGGCAGATACTGGGGGCACCGCTGCAGCAGGGCAGGGTGGCAGGCGTGGCCGGAGATCAGGGTTGCAGGGCGGGGAGCCTCGCCCTGCAGGTCGCCAGCCAGGTTCCGCTCTGGGAAGGATTCCAACGTCTGCCAGGGGTGATGGGGTGTGCGGTGCTCCTTGCTCCACCAGAAGTTAATGACAATCACTGAACTGCACCTTTACGAGTCAAGTTGGAGGTACGACCTCAGTAAACTTATTTAAGACAGCTCTGTTCCAGGTGAGGTAGCCCATCTCTCCTGTTGTCTCGGTGAGAAATGGGATGTTACCACACAGGCTTGCTGCTGATGCGATGGTGGTGACAGAGGAATAGTAGAATGGCCGCACTTAGGCTAACTAACTCTTGGCTTTATGCTTGCTGCTTGCTTTTGGAACGGTCAGCAAGCCTGACCGACCAGACACTTCTCCCAGCCCCAGGCCCATCGTTAAAGCTGAAGTTACTGATTTTGCTGTTTCTCATTTTATTGTAGCAATTCAAATGTACAATCATGTTTGGCTTCTGAGTCGTTCTCCAGGAAGAAGGTCATGGAACCGGAGTCCTGCAAGATAGGCTGATTTGTCAAAAAGAGAAACATGCCGCAGGTGTTTGTGAGATGAAAAGACTGGAAAAGTTACAACTACCAGTCTCTACAGAACTGTTGCCTGAGGACGTTCTGACGCCAAGAAACCTTGTGACAAGAGAAATGATTTTGTTGATCATTGTTTTTGCTTGAGCTATGACTATATAATCACCCCACCCCATCCCCAAGGTGGGTTCACAGTTTTGAAGGCACCAGCCTGCTGTGACTCCCCTTTGCCCAGCAAAGCAACAAAGCTGCCTCTTTCCTTCTAAGCTCCAAGAACTTGTCTCTGGATTATTCAGCTCGTCAGGGACAGGGGCCCATCTTTCAGCAACAGAGAAACAAGTGAAAGATTCTTTGTTTTTCTACCCAATCTTGTGGATACGTCACATGACCAGGAATGGTACAGATGGGGACGCAAAGGGAGCTGGCAGAGACTGACCACCCTCATAGCCCCAGGAGGGTTGTTTTCAGTTTTCAAATTTTTTTTACAATCCTTACGGATGCCTTAAGTATGTAGTGGCCACTCCCTTCTCCTTCTGAGTTCTTCCTCATGCCATCCTGAATATTTATTTTAGCACTGATCAACCCAGAATGCTCCTTTTTATCTTCACTTGCTTCTTTCCTGTCTCCCCGTTGGTCTGCTGAGTCACCTGCAGGAAGCTGCTCTGGGCATCTTAAAACTGGGTAGGCAGTTCTTAAGGTCGTTTTGCAAGCCCTGGGAATGGCTGACCACATCCTGCACTGCCCTGGCATACCCTACATCCCTCCAGAATGCTCATCAACTATCCAAGTCCAAGTTCACCAACTGACAGTGCATGAGCGCTCTGTGCCTGGAACACTGGGTGGGACCCCTGGGGATGCAGGGGTCAGCAGGTGTTAACATCCACAAAGCCGAGTTCAGGCTGTTTGTCAACAGGTGTCACTGAAGCTCACTTCTTCCCTCGACTGGCAGAGGGTAGCAGAATGTCACCCCAAAATGTCTCATTTGCCATAAAGATCATTTTGAGCTGGAGGCCGTTGAGAAGCAGCAGATACAAGCTCCCTGCCCTTCCTCTTCTAAAAACAGGACACACACGTACAGAGGTAGCCCTGTCTTCTCTCCACAGGAAAGGTCGGAGACAACTCTAGGCCTATCTGTTTGATGGCACAGGAGGGGTCTACACGGAACAAACCTTACTCACTAGCCTTCGGTACCATTAGTTCATCTGCACATTTTGCTGCCCTTGGTAGCCTGCCTAAAACTGCTTTCCCAGTCCTGTCACTTCTCCACAGACTTTGCCCTTTGTCCTTTGTTGAAGCTGCAACGAAAGCCATAAATCTGAACTGCTGCTCTGAGTCACTCATCTTCCTGGGGTTTCTCCCATGTGTTCCTGAGTTAAAGATGTCAGCAAACTTGTCCATCTTGTTTATCTTTTATTACAGGTCTCAGCCAAGAACTCAGAAGGGTTGAGGGAAAATGATTTCCCCTCCCCCACGCTCGTGTCCAGCTGTCCTAAAGCCTCGGCCAGAAGCATCCTGGTGTCCTGGGAGCAGCTGTGCGCTCATTGTACGAGGCTGTCCCGCCAGGGGCCATGGTGGAAGGCCTAACTCTTAAGGCCCCAATCTTGGTCCAGGCAGGAACCAGCCAGTAGGCTCAGATTCTTAAGAAGTGAAGCAGCGGGCCCGGTCCCCTGGGAAGCCATATAGGAATACTTCCCCAGCCAGAAAAATGACCAGACCCCTGGCTCCACTGCGAGTGAGAAAAACTTCTCCCTGTGCACATATTTGAAGAAACTGCTGTTAAAAATATTCAAAAGTGGTATATATATAGTAACAATAACCAAAAAAAAAAAAAAAAAAAAGTCCAAGAATGGGAGAATGAATAAATAAATAATCAAGTAAGTGAAAAAGTACTGGCTACTGAACACGGTGGAACATGGGAAATGTTTATCAGGTTATCTGGAAGAAAAAAAAAAAAGGAACAAATTCCCACAGTATTTGCACGAAATGAACACACGTGTTGAGCAAAGAACGCGGAGACCACATCTGGGAGCTGCCGTGCAGGTGTGAGCGGCAGGTGCATCCCTGACTGTGCCAGTGAGCAGCTTGCTTCCGTATCCCCTCTCCCAGGGGCGACCCTCTGGAGGGCTGCCCCACACCCCCCCACCTTAAAGGTAAAGGGCCTACAGACAACTGTTAGTTTCTTTACTGTGAGAGTAGTCCTTACCATTAATAAAATCTAGCTTCTCTGCACCACACCTTCTTAAGAAGGGTGAAGAAGCTGCCGAAACTTAAAGCAAAATGAAATCCTGGATTCTGTAAGCCAGGGCTCTCTGTGGCCTCACCCCTTGCCCCAGGCAGGGGTGAGACTCTGGGTTCTGAGCTCAGGGACAGCCCCACGGGCCACTGAAGAGGCATTTGTGCGGGCCACGCCAGCTGGCTGTTCTCAGCCCCGCTCAGATGGAAACCACGAGGTTGCGTCATTTCTGAACCTTGCACTCACTTCCAGGCCCCCAGACCTCCCAGATCTGAACTTCTGCACTAGGGGCCAGGGAGGGAGCATTTTCCAGAAGCCCCAAATGGGCCACGCTCAGGGGGATTTGAGGGCGCCTGTGTGTTCTAGTTAATCAACCCCCTTTATTCAGTGACTTGCTCCCAGTTCCCTTCCTCTGGCCTTTCCCATATCACCTGTCTCCTGAGGACTCTGCTGCACCCCAATTAATGGGAGTCAACCGCATCCAGTTTTGCAGGACCAGACCCCAAGACAGGCTGGTAGGCTTGGAGCCACCTCTTGGCCAGCAGCCTCACAGGACAGCAGCTTTCCCGAGGTGCGGCCCCAGGGTTTTGGGGGCTCAAGTTGCAGCCAAAGTTCTGCAGGCCCTGGTGTCTCACCCTAGACTGAGGCTGGGCAGGGCAGGCTGGGGAGGCTCCTGGAACCAGAGCTACCGGGGCCCCAGGCTCAGGGCTCTGCCAAGGGCTGTGGGTGACACATTGGCAAATGGGGTCTGGTCTCGGCACCTGCTGACCTTGGAGGGTCCCACCCCACACAGTCTTGCACACGGCTTCCTGGGAGCGGCAGCGACAGAGTTCAGTTCTGCGGCACATATCCGAGTGGCACTATGCGTGCTCGCCATAGCTCAGAGAACAAGTACCCTTCTCTCGGGTTTTCCAAGTGGCTTGAGGACTCAGAAGGCAGGACAAGGGGATTGTTGAGAGGCCTGCTCACTGGGGAGCCAGCATGTCTCCAGGCCCACCTTTCAGCCTGCAGATGGTCATAGGGGTCGGGCTGCTGGACAGAGGTGAGAAGAGGGCCCGCAGCGTTCCCGAGAAAGGCGTCTCAGGGAAGGTATACAAGAGCGACCCATCGCTGGCGCTGTAGAAGGATAGATGTCCGGCCTCATAGTCCAGAAAGATGCCCACACGCCGAGGCGGGTCTCGGAGGGGGGCGAACGCCCGCTCGGAGGAGTTGTAGTAGCTCCCCAGGAACACGAGGAGCCAGAACCCGTTCCCCGCAAACAGCTCGCCCTTCTCCTTGCGGTTGGCGTCCTCCCTGCAGACGCCCAGGGCCCAGCTGGCCCGCTCCCCGACCTCCACCTCCCAGTAGTGGCGGCCCGACGTCAGGGGCTCCCGGCCCAGCACGCAAGGCCCAGGGTCGAACCGCTCGGGGCTGTCGGGCAGGGCCTGCCGCAGGTCCCCACGCCGCACGCTCCTCCTGTCCTCCGACAGGATCAGCTCGGGGTTGGCGGTGTCAGGATCCAGGGTGATGTCCCCTGCAGACAGAGCCGTGGTCACTCCTTGGAGCTGTCTGCCCCAGATCCACATACCCTTGCAGTGTGTGCCTGATCACAAGCTGACCACGCCCCCGCCCATCACAAAGACAACCTAACCACGTTTGGTAGCATCTTGAAATGTTCTAGAAAGCAATCCACACTTCTCTGTGATTCATCCTCCATTAGAGGACAAAAGGAAACCCTGAGTGCTTTCCGTGTCCCATTCTCTTAGCCCCCAGAGAGAAGTGTGTGCATTCCAGGCCAGCTTTCATCCCAGGCTCCCTGTGCCTGGGGTCAGCACGGGTCCTCTGGCACCTGACTGACCCCAGGAGGGTAGTGTCACTCTGCTTTTCTTAAATGCATCAGTGAACAGTTTGGGGCCTGGCCTTCCTCTGGCTGCTCTCTCCTGTCCGATGGCCCCAACACTTCCTGGTTTCTCATCCATGAACTTGGAACCTGCGTGCCATTTCTACCATGGACCCCAGCCCACCAGCAGGAGCTTGGAACTGGTACTCCCTCTGTGCTGGAGACAGTGGGTGGGATACCCCTGGCCTCTGCACACCACACCGTGCTTACCTCGAAACCTCCGCAAGGCCTCCACCAGCCCCGGGACCCTGCACACCGTCCGCATTTCCATGGGCACCACCTCAGGAGGCTGTAGCTTCACATCCTGGACCCTGGAGGGGCAGCAACAGGTGTCACCCCTGTGGTGGGCCTGCCTTGAGCCCTGCCCACCGTTCCTGGGGAGACGCCGAAGCTCCTACCTGCGCAGGGTGTCCCTAATGTCCTGTGGGAGAGACAGACACGGAGTCAGTGCCCATCCCCCAGTCCTGGGCCTCCCCTCACCCCAGCCCGGCCCCACACCAGTGTGTCCCCAAACCTGGCTTTGCTCCCCCCATCGCTCTGCTGCATGGACGAGCACACACACATTTGTGCGGTCAGAAACTGCCCTGGAGCTGTCATGAGTATGGCTCAGACATGGGGACACTGGACAGAAGCTCCGAGCACCACCTGCCCTGCAGACCTGGCCCCATTCCCTCCACACACCTGGAGGGCACAGGGTACCTGGCTGCCAGCTCACTTACCTACATTGCCCTAAGCGCCCCTGGGTGCCAGGACAGGCAGGGTGGGGTCCCAGACTTCAGGGGTTGGTGGCTGCGTCCACCTTAGCCAGGATCCACACCTACATCGGCCCAGCACTTCCTGCCTCCCAGGCTCTGGGCACCCAGTTGTCCGGTGTCCATGGCCTCACCTGCTTCCATCTGCCCACCTGTCCTGCCCAGCCCGTGCCTGCTGCCCACCTTCAGGTCCCCACTCACGGCCCCCCTTCCTGGTGAGGCCTCTCTGCCTGGATGCGCCTCTCTCGTGATGATACACAAGAGCACCTTACTCAAGTGTCATGGGATGACTGTGTCCCCCTAAACTCACATATTGGAGCCTTAACTCCCATGGCCTCAGCATGGGGCTATATTTGGAAATAGGGTCTTTAAAGAGGTTACCCTACACCTGAAAATGCGGCCACGAGGATGGTAGCCTTATAAAAAGACGTCAGGACACAGAAACACACAGAGGAGAGACTGTGGGAGGACACAGGGAGGTCATCTATACCCCAAGCAGAGAGGCCTCAGGAGAAACCAGCCCTGCCAATACTCTGATCTCAGACTTCCAGCCTCGGGGACCGTGAGACTACAAATAAACGCCCATTGTTCGAGCCTCGCAGTCTCTGGTATTTGTCACACAGCCCGAGGTGACTCTCAGGATTTGGAACATTGGCTCCTCGCAGCAAGGGGTCAGGTCTTTTGTCATTTTAGAGCTGCACCCAGTGCATAGCAGGGACCTGGCCCACACTGCCAACCCAGTGAACCCTCCATGTGGTCATGCTAACTGCACTGCACCAGCTCCCAGACTAGACCCTGGGACGCAGGGGTAGATAAAGACACGCTGCCCAACGAGGGCTCCTCACACACACAGTGGTTGATTCTCTCTGAGGGGAACAGAACAAACTAGGCCTCAAAGGAAAAGGGAGACTTAGTGGGTGTCTGAAACCTGAGGAGAGCTCATTGGGAGATAAAGGAACACGGCACAGGCCTGGGAGAGGCACAGGCAAAGGGCCTGGGGCACCAGGAGCCTGGTGTGGGCTGGATGCAAAGCAGGTAGCTCTTTTATCTGACTGCTGGCACTGGGAAGTGGGTAAGGTGGTCCTGGTTGTCACAAGGCCTGGCCAGCTCAGAAACAGCTTGTGCGTGGTGACACAGGAGAGAAGGAGAGGGACAGAACAAGGCCCTCCCTGCCTGGTGGGGACCTGGTGGGGAGGGACCAGGGGGCAGGGGTCTCGAGGAGAGGGGCTTGACCTCTGTGCAGATCACCTGGCCACTCCAGGCAGTGGGGACTCGCACACATGTGCCTTTAGGAAAATGCTCTGGAGCCATGAAGGACTAGGGCAGGCCTGGAGGGCAGGCAGGATCCCAGACTGCCACAACTAGCACTGTGAGGATGGGCTCCTCAACTCTCCCAGACTCTAGGGGATGCAGGCAAAACACCCAGTTCTAGGTGCTCGGAACTAGGCGCTGAGCCTGGGTGCTCCCTGCAGCAGGCCTCCTGACCGAAACTGTGGGCCGAGGGTACAAGGCCACCGGCCCACCCTTACTCACCCCAGTACACATGGCGCTGCCCAGGGCTGCTCTCCCGCATCCTCCACGCAGCAGACCCCATCCTCACCCAGCACAGGCCAGGGGAGCTCTGGGGCTGATCGTGGTGGGTGAAGAATGGTGGGTATGCTTCCTGCAGCCAGCCAGCAGCCAGCCAGGGGGAACGGAGAGGTTGACAAGAGACCAGGGGCCAGCAGATACGAGCAGGGTGGTGGGGGAGCAGCGAGGAGAGTGGGGGGCAGGTGGAGAACGGGTAAGGGGCAGCTGGTGGGCAGTGAGGAGCACTGGGACCAGGGAGAGAAAGGTGGGGGCGGATGGGAGCAGTAGGGGATAGTAGGGACAGGTAGCAGGGGAGGTGGGGACAAGTAGGGGGCCAGTGGTGAGCAGTGAGGGACAGGTGCAGGGCCAACGGCATATTAAGGGGCAGGCACAGGGCAGTGGAGGACAGGTAGCCTCTCAGTGGTATGAACTGCAGCCAGGCAGCCAAGACCACTCACCCACCGGGACATCTCAGCTGAGACCCCACAGCAAATTTCATGTAAATCTGCGGTTCTCATCTCACTTCCTGGGCTGACCCTTCCTCCTTCTAGAATCTCTGCTTCCTACAGCTTCTCCGGCACCATTCACTCACCCCTGAGGGCAGCCCCCATCACCTCCTAGCTGCCTGCCCACCCATCCCCCCACCTTACGGACCACAGCCCACTTCTGCTGACTTCCCTCAACCACCACCCCCCCGCCCCGCCACGTACTTGCCAAGGATTCTTCCGGCTTCCCAGGCTTAAAGAAAAAAATCCCTTTGCTGATGGCTCAGCAAAGGCCAAAGGCCTAAGTTCAAGCCCCAGGATAGCAACTGGGAGCCTCTTTCTGGTCCTTGAAAGTCCACTCGGCTACTAGGCTCCCAGGAGGGTCCCCTCCGGCAGCAAGTCCCCTGGCTGCACACGCAGCATCCTAGCTTCTGGCTGTGGGCACAAACTGCTGGGGCCAGGGGCCGAGCAGTTTCTCAGGAATCCTATGGGACACCTGCTGGCTTTTCCTCTCAGCCCAGCGGGCCCAGTGGTGACCCACTGGCCCCACATCCTGGAATGCCACCCATGCTGTGGTCCGGCCAGTCCCCAGGAGGGCTCCCCCAACAGGTGCTAACAGCAGTTATCCGTTCGGTTCAGTATTGGGGTTCACCCACCACGTTTTCAGAGGCAGACTAGCTGGTGAGGACAGGGGGGTCCAGGCGAGCATCAAAGTCAGTCGGCCTGCTCTTTTCAATGCTTTCTCCGCTCTCGCTCTCCATCCCCCTGCCTGGCCTTCCCCGAAGCCCCTGACCTGCCCACCCCCAGGGGTGGGTGCCAGCTCACCTGCAGCAGCCCGAGCGCTGGTAGCTGGCAGCGCCCCTCCAGCTCGCTGATGAGCTCGGCCAGCTGGGTGCTCTGCTGCCCGAGCTGGGCCGCGCTCTCCCGCAGGGGGGGCAGCACCTCCAGCTCCTCCTCCTCCAGCCTCTGCAGCAGCCGCTGCTCCTCCTCCACAAGCAGCCGGCGCAGTCTCTCAAACTCCGCCAGCACGTTCTGCCGCTGGCTCTCCACCATCTTCTGTGGGGGCCGGGGTGGGACAGCTGAGGGCCTGGGACCTGGAGCCACCCTGACCCCCAAACCCACCACCTGGGGCCCCTACACCATCCCTCCCTAACCCCTAAGTCAACCACTCAGGGCCCCTCATACCCTTCCCTCCCTGACCCCCAAACCACTACATCCAGGGCCCCTCAACCCCCAGATCCGCCACATGGGGCCCTCTAACACTTAGCACCTCCCCAATCCATGACCTTACCACCCAAGGTTCCCCCTACACCCATCCCTCCCCAACCCCTAAACCCATCCCAGGTGGGTTATACACGGTGTCTGGAGCAGGGGGGTCACCTTATGAGAAACATGAGGCTGAGTGTAAACAGTGGTGTCCTGCAGTGGTGGCCCTCATGTCCCCTGCCCCTACATTGGGCACCTGGCCACCTGCCTGCCACAACGAGTAGGTCTCCTCCGCCTGGGCCTGAAACAGCAATGCATCCTCCATTTGCTTCCGTAGATGCTCCAGGGATTTCTCCAGCTTGCCCTGCAGAGAGGTGAGGCCAGAGTGACCCCTGCCAGGCCAAGCCTCTGGGCTAGCCCTTATCCCTGGCTCCCACCTACCCAGCCCCAGCTAAGCCAGAACTCAGCCAGCAGGGACCGTGATCATGGAAAACTGGGTCTGGACATGAATTGGTGGAGAGATGGAGCAAACTCGAATTTGCCAGGAGAAGGCCCTCTAACCAGCATGGACCCCCTGCCACTGCCCCTTGCCTGAATTTCCTTCCTCCTGTCATTCCCACCCCTCCCTGGTCTCCGGGCAACTTTCCCATACCCAACTTCCCACTGCATCACCACCTTCTTTCTTCTAAGCCCCTTGACTTCTCTGTGCCTGTACTGGGCTTACTGGGTTTCAGCTAGCCGGACCAAACTGCAGGATGGGCACATGTGTATCCGGCAACCTGGTCCTAGTTTCAGGCCTCAGCCTGTTAACTTCAACCCATACTTTGTATCTGTTGACAACACACTTGGCATCTGGGAAAGCCAAGAGGCCTGGGATACACGAGGGCCTGAAGGACCATAACATGAGTGACCACAGCAGTGCTCGTGGGCACTCCACTGTCCTCTCCATGCACGTTCGAGACGCACCAGGGCCCTGGGAGGCTGTGCTCTCTACAGCCAGCACTCCCAGGCTGTGCAAATACCAGCCACAGCCCACTGATGGCAGGTGAGAGCAGTCTGTGGGGGTGACCCCAGCATTAAGACAAACTAAGCACTAGTCCAGTGAAGGGACTGGGACATGCCACCCCAAAATATGCCACTTTGGCAGCAAGATTATTTAGCGCTAAAGGTGACTGAGAACCAGCAGAGCTCTCTGGTCTCCTCCTTTCACCTAAAGGCAGGGCATAAACTTTCCAAGCAGTTGCCTACTCTCTGTACCAGGAAGGGGAGAACACTTATCACCCAGAGCCAAATTGTAGACACTGAGATGAGTCTACCTAAACAAATCTTATCCAAATAGCACTCATCTTCCATTAGTTCCCCCTGACATACTTCCTAGTTCCTTTCCCACAATGTATTGGCCCTAGAAGCCCCAATCCCTTTTCCTTTGTCTAGTCGCTTCTCCACAATTTATCCTCTTTTGTTAAAATGGAATATAAGGGGGGAGGGTATGGCTCGGTGGTAGAGTGCATGCTTAGCACGCACAAGGTCCTGGGTTCAATCCCCAATACCTCCATCAAAGATAAATAAATTTAAAAACCTAACTACTCCTCCCCCAAAATAAAAAATCTAAAATATATCATATATTTATAAAAATATAAATGTATTTATATATATATAAATGGAATACCAGCCTGAGTCTAAACACTTCTTTTGAGTTTTTCACTTTTCTGTGCCATGTACAATTTAAAAAACTGATCAAAAGTATGTCTTTTCAACTGTTAATCTCTTCTGTCAGTTTAATTTGCAAGCCTCAGTCACAGAACATAACCTGGTAGAGACAAACTATGATAGACAGGGTTAAGTGCTGCCCCATGAGACTCTATCAGGTCAGCTGGGAGAGGCCTCTAGAGAGCTGCTGGTTATTCTCTGCTCTTTTGGTCACTTTCTACACCCAGATCGGGGTACCCAGTGACAGGAGAGACATTTGCTAGACCGACACAAGGAGTGGCTGTTCCTGTATGCAACATGTCATACCTCAAAGTGAGCAAAAACCAGAGGAACTGTGTTAGGTCATGCACACTGACGTGGATTGCGGTAGGGGTTTATCCTTGTGTACCAGAAGCTTGTTCTATGATAGAGACAGAGTACTGATTCTAACACTGACTAAACTGTGCACTTCGAGTGCCTCAGCAGATAGACACTACTGGACATAAAGCAAAATGCAAACCACAGTCAAAAAGTTTGAAAGACACCTTCCACATACTCAGTACTTTGGGTTCCAGGAGCAAAATCCACCAGCAGGCCAGTGAGGAATGTAGTGGGCCGCCCATAAGGTGGGCCAGGTGAGTGTTTACCCTGACGCTCTCAGAAAAGGGGGGAGTGTTGGTTATCTATTTGGATTTTAAGGAAATACATTTTCAGAACAGAGAAATAAGGCATCTCAGCCTGGGTCAAAGCAGGGCTGAGGCCTGGCTTGTCAGCTGGCACAGTATCCCACTGGGAAAGTATGGTGGGCCCTGGTGTCTGCCTCCCAGGACAATGGCTCTGTCCCTTCATCGATCCCAGTCTGAGGCTCTGCAGCGGCTTCCTGGCTGCCTTCCGCTGTCTCTTCTCACCAGGATTCCAGCACTCGTGTCCGCGGCACCGCCCTGCCCTGCCCACAACCCTCTGAGAGCTGAGTCCTCATCCGTGCCCTTCCATCTGCGACCAGCCACCTCTGAGGTTCTCTTCTCTCTTTCTCCTGCTCCTGGCTCCATCCCTGCCAATGGTCAGTCAAACCTGCCCAGTCCCCGCCCCAGACAGCCCTTCCACCTACGCGGTGGGGACCTAGACCTCAGAGAACACGCCCCCTCCTACCAGATCCTCAGGCCAGCACCTCACTGGTGGGCGGTGCCCCAGCCCCAATAGGGTGCCAATTTCAGACAGGGTGCACGCCGCCACACCCCCCGCCCCCAGATCTGGACCAGGGTGGGGCCTGAGCCCACGCCCTGGGCTCCCCCAACTTCAGGCCAGGCCACATGCCGCACAACCCGCGCGCGACAGGAACCCCTGCCAGGCCGTGCGGCGCGCCGGACCTGCCCGCACCTTGAGATCGTCGGCCGCGTCCTGCAGCGGGCGCACGCGGTGAGCCCAGTGCTCCCCCGAGCGCTCGCAGGCCGCGCACAGCAGGCGCAGCTCGTCGCCGCAGAAAGCCACCAGCGGCTCGCGGTGCGCGGCACACACGCCCTGCGGGACCGGCGACGGCGGATGCAGGCGCCGCGCCATCTCGGCCATCTTGGCGAGCGGGCGGTTGGGCCGCAGGTTCCTCTGCGGGGACAACTCGCGGCACTCGGGACAAGCGTACGGGCCCTCGGGCTGGCCCCAGCAGCGCCGGATGCACTCGCGGCAGAAATTGTGGCCGCAGTCGGTCATCACCGGGTCCGTGAAGTAGTCGAGGCAGATGGCGCAGGTGGCCTCCTCTTGGAGGTTGGTGGACAGGTCGGGGGCGGCCATGGCACCGGTGCAACGGAGGAAGGCAGCGTTCTGCGCCGGGTCGGGCGGTGGCCGGCCGCCGCCGGGACTTGGGGGAGCGCGCGGGGACGCGAGGCGCAGGGCACCGGGGGACTCGGGGGACTTCGGGTCGCGAGGGCTCCGGGGTCTGAGGCTGTGGGGCTCCGGGGATGCGGAGCGCACTGGCTCCTGACTGAGGTGGCTCGGGGAACCTAGGGCCTACGGCTTCCGTACGCGGGCAGGAAGAGGTACCGGGGCGGAAGCAGGAAGCGGCTGGGTTTTTTCCCCCTTTGGAACAACCCGCTTTAGCTGCGGATTGGCCGCGGCCTATCACGCGGCCCGCAGGCCGGACTGAATTGGAGGCTGTTCACCGGCTGACCTTGCGTCGCCGCCGCCACCTGCGCGCGCAGGCGCGCGCTGCTGGTTCGGACCTGCGCTGGGGTCGCACTGCCCGGTGTCTCCTTCGGGGCTTGAGAAAGATGGAGTGTAGAGGCAGGGGGCAGTGGGATGCCCTGCACAGTTTTCGGGCTCTCAGCGCAGGGTAGAGGCCACGAGGACAAGGGAGGACGAGGCTGAGGCGGGGAGCCGCAAGTCGTACCCCGTGCGCGCGCGCGCCCCACCCTCCGGCCGGAACCATCCGAACTTACGGGGTGAGGGGCCTTGGGCCTTACTGGGGTAGGGGTACACTAAGCGAAATTCTGGGGTGCTTGGCAGCTGTTAACTGATCTGAATGCGTTAATGCGTCTGAAACTGCGCGGGTGGGAGGGTGGGCGGTGGAGAGCGGGGTGAAAGGAAAGGAAGGACCCTCTTTGATCCTTATTCTTTGAATTCTGCCCCTGCAACTTTGGTGGGGGTAGAAGGGATGGGGTGGGCAGCCCTGAGGCTTTTAGAAGTTGAGCTTGAAGTTTCTTCACTTTTTCATTTTCCCTCTGTGAAGGACCCAAATATGGGATTTGCAGACTACAAAGACACCCGAGGGTTTGGCTCTACCTATAAAAACCTGAACCATGGTTCTATTTTTAGGTTTTTGAGAAACCCCTGTCGTTTTCCGTGGTGGCTGCGCCGATTTACATTCCCACCAACAGTGTTCAGAGGTTCCCTTTTCTCCACATCCTTGAGACGTTTGTTATTTGTGTTCTTTTTGATGATGGCCATGCTGACAGGTGGGAGACGGTGTCTCACTGTGATTTTGATTTGCATTTCCCTGATACCAGTGATGTTGGGCAGCTTTTCCTGCTCCTGTTGGTCACCTGCATTTCCTGTTTTAGAAAAAATGTCTATTCAGTTCTGCCCTTTTTTAAATGGGTTGTTTGTTCTTTTGCTTTTTAACTGAAATATAGTTGATTTTAAATGCATTAGTTTCTGGTGTACAGCGTGGGTGGACTTGGAGGGCACGATCCTAAGAGAAGTAAGTCAAAGACAAACACTGTAAGAGATCACTTACACGTGGAATCTAAAAAAAATACAACAATCTAGTGAATATAACAGAAAAGGAAAACTCACAGATGTGGAGAAGGAGCCACTGGTTACCAGTGGGGAGAGGGAGGGGCGAGGGGCAAGATGGAGGTGGAGGATTAAGCGGTACAAACTGTCAGGTTTAAGTAAGCTACAAGGATGTATTGTACAACATGGGGAATATAGCCAATATTTTATAATAACTACAAATGGAACATAACTTTTAAAAATTGTGAACACTATATTGTATACTTGTCACATACAGTATTATACATCAACTATACTTCAATTTAAAAAATATATTATAAAATAAATATTAAAAAAAAAAAAACCTGAACCACAGAAGAGCCAATGAATGGTTACATCCGTAAGTGGGAAGTGGGGGACATGGCTAAAGGAAAACTGCAACATGCTGTACCTGGTACATATCTGTGTATTTCGACACTGATTCACTGTGAAACCCGCGGGCTTCTTAAAATGTTCTCTATGAAACATCTGTAAATATAGTCTCTTAATGTTTAGCTGCTTTAATCATGATTGTTATTTCCACGTTGTGAAACTACCCTGCACAGCCAGTGGCTCTCAAATGCTCCAGTATGAGCTGGGCAGGTGGCTCTTGCTGAGCTGGACCACCTCACCTCCTGGAGAAACCAGGGCTCCCCAGGCTCCCCCTGCCTGTCCCCCTATCCCTTCACCCACAGGGTCACTGTAGAAATGACCATCTGGCCCGATTTGGGGGTCCCAAGGCAGAAGAAGGGCTGCAGGGGGCCAGGGAAGGCAGGCTGGGAGTAGGTATGCAGGTGGGACCCATCATTCACATTGTAGAAGGACACCTCTCCGGCCTCGAAGTCCAGGAAGACGCCCATGTGGCTGGGGGGCTCAGTCAGCGTGATGGGGGTCACAGAAGACGTAGCAGGTGCATACCTCTCTCCCTTGCATAGCTGTACCACCCAGAACCCATTTTCCGGGGACTTAGGGACCCTGCCCCTCCGGCTGACGTTGTCCCTGCACACGCCTAGGGCCCACAGCGCATCACCAGTGAGGTTCATGCCCACCTCCCAGTAGTGCCTCCCCGAGGAGAAGGTCTCTTGGCCCACTGCACAAGGGTAGGCCAGGAACCTGTCTTGGCCATGGGGTGCGCCATCCAGCGGGGTGCTCAGGTAGCGCCTCTGGCTGATCTCGTACAAGAGGAGGTAGGGGTAGGCTGTGGTTGGGTCTGGCACCACATCTTCTGGAGACAGGCCCAGGGCAGAGGGGAGAGGGGGGCTTTTCAGGGTCAGGGCGGAGAGGGCAAGGACTCAGGGGGCCAAATAGTCCCCTGTTCACCCTAACCCCCACCCAGGCCTCTGGCTGAGTTCAGCTGTGAACGAGGAGCTACTGTACGATCCAGTATCCCATCTATGGATATTGGTGATGCCAAGGAGGTGGGGTTGGGGGACCATTTGGGCATTGGGCAGTGCGGTTGAGTTCCTCCCATCCCCATCCCCCTCCACTGGTGACTCTTGCCTTGAGTGGCTAGGAGCAGGGTGGGGCATTACCCAGAACACCTGGGCCCTGGCTTACCTTGGAAACGCTTGAGCACCTCTATCTGCCCGGGGACCCTGCAGACTGTCCTCAGCATGGTGAGGGTAGCCTCTGGGTACTGCACACTCAGGCTGTCCTTCCTCCGATGGATACAGGTCTCACTGTCCCCTCTGACCCTACCTGCAGTCCTCCCTGCACCCATCACCGCCTCCACCGCAGGTGGCCACGTACCTGCTGAGAACGTGGTTCATATCCTTCAAAACACATAGAGGGGGAGGAAGAGAGATTGGCGAGGCCTCCCCCGGGACCTGGGGTGTTCCCGAGCCAGTAGAGCTAGAAGGGGTTTGTGATGTTTCCCCACGGCCATGTTTCCAGAGCGTAACCCTGTCTTTGGGCTGTTGACACAGTCATCATGCATCTGACTCGCCCAGGCCTCCTGCTTTTCCACGTCACAGTGAGTGAGGACACAGGGAAGTGGTCCTGCTCATGACAGGTCCTGAAGGCACGGGAGCCCAAGCAGTGCTTTCGGCCTTGAGTGGGTCAGGAGTCAGTTTTGTGGCTTGCAAACAGATTGATTTTTGATAGACGACAAAGTTGGGGCGAGTGTATAGTCTGTCGTCTATTCCAGGACTCTTACTGGGAACAGAACCCCCAGGATGCTAGGGCAACAGGCATAAAACTGGGTCTGACCCAGGCATCCTGGGATGTACAGAGACCCTGTGTGTGGCATTTGCTTTGTAAACAGACTTCTGTGAATGCGTGTGCAATGATCTGCAGTGTGAAGTGTATTTTTTGCTGTCAATTCCATCACTCTGCACGCTTGATTAGTGTTGCCCACTTTTCAGCCCCACAACTGCCCCCTCCGGGGCCTTGGTGTGCAGGCCCATCCCTGGCAGGCCAGCTGCACCTTCTCTCCACTTCCATAGCTGGCGGATGTGATCACATGACTTGCTTCCACCTGTGAAGTCACGGGTGCCTATCTGGGCCAGTGTGACTGTGCCTGCATCACTGTGTGGAAGACAGCTGCCCTCAGGCCACATCCCTAGGCGATGAAGGGAAGGAACACAGGTCACTAGGACAGGCACCTGTCATGGGCTGAATTGATTCCCCTTCCCCACCAGATTCTTACGTTGTGAAACTCTAACCCTCAGTGCCTCAGAATGTGACTCTATTTGGAGATAGGGTCTTAAAGATGTGATTAAGATAAAATTAGGTCATTAGGGTGGGCCCTCATTCAATTTGACTGGTGTCTTTATAAGAAGAGATAGGGCACAGACGTACAGAGGGATAACCATGTGAGGACACAGGGAGAAGATAGCTGTCTGCAAGCCAAGGAAACAAGCCTTTGGAGAAACCAGCTCTGCCCACAACTGGATCTCAAGACTTCTAACCTCCAGGAGTGTGAGAAATAAATGTCTTGTTATTGAAACCATCTGCTCTGTGGCATTTGTTATCAGCCTGACCTGACTGAGACAGAGCCTTACCTGTTGGCCTGTGTCTTTTTCGCCACAGGTCAGGCCCCTGAGTAAACCTGAGCCAGAGTTCACGCGCCCATCTCCCACCCGAACCCCAGCCAGGTGAACAGGTGTGCCCACCCCACCTGCAGCATCTGGAACGGGGTGCGTTCATTCCTGTCCTCCAGCTGCAGCAGCAGCATCTCCAAGGAGTGACCCTGCTGCGCGAGCGAGGCCATGCTCTTCTGCAGCTTTGCCACTGTCTCCTCCTCCTCCTCCTTCAAGGCTTGGAGGAGGCGCTGCTTCGCCTCCATCAGGAAGAGGCCCGTCTTCTCAAACTCGACCACGATGCGCTCCCTCCGCTCCTTCACCTTCTCCTGCAGTGGTGGTGGCAGATCCTGGAGGTGAGGTGCTGCCTGGAGCACCCCACCACCCTGAGTGCCTGCTTTCAGACCTCGCCCACCAACTGAACCCACCAGCTTGGAAGGGCTGCTCTGGGGATACTGGCACATCTCCCCTGGGCCCCAGTGACCCACAGAAAACCAGACCTGGCAGGTGTGGGAGCCAGAAGCCACCCAGAGGCCCCCTGCCCCGCCACTGTAGCATAATTTTACTCTGAGCCCCAAATGGCAACATCCAAGCATCCATGTGCCCTCGTTCCCTACTTCTCTGAAATGGCTCAGTCCTGATTTTTGTGGGAATTCTATGACCTGGGAAATCGTTGCCTTTCTGGGGTCCCATATTCTCATCCGTGCAGGACAATGATTCCCACCTCAAGGAGTTCCGCAGGCTCAGGAGGCCCTGCGGGTGCTCCGGGGCCTGGCTTGGCCTCCCGACCCTGCTCGGCTGCTGTGGGAGGTCCCCAGCACCTGCCTGCCACTCGGCCAAGGTCTGTTCCTCCTTTGCCTGCAACTTCCTCGTCTTCACCATCTCCTCTTGCAAGCACTCCATGTCTTCCTCCAGCTTCAACTGTGGGTCAGGATTTGGGGTCAGTGGGTCCCCTGCATGCCCCACATCTAGATGATGCCCTCTGAAGCATCCCATCCATCCTAATAGGGTGCAGGGGTTGGAAATATGCCACCCCAAAATATGCCCCTTGGGCATGAGGATTATTTTGAACTGGAGACAACTGAGAATCAACAGATAAAGAAAGATGCCTTTTCGGGATTCCCATAAACCTGGACCAAAAGCAGAAACTTCTGAGAAATGAGGACTGCTGTGAAACACCTCACAGGGGAGGTGTTAATCCCCACGAAGAAGACGGAAAGCTGGCACCAAGATAGACCCGCACTAATAACCCTGATTTTCCTTTAGTTTCCCCCAAATGTTTACATTCCACTATGTCCTGAATGTTTCAGTCCCCCTGCCCCCAGTTCATATGTTAAAGCCTTTAAACCCCCAATGTGATGGCAGAGGTGGGGCCCCCACAAATGGGGTTAATTAGTGCCCTTATAGAAGAGACCCCAGGGAGCTCCCTCACCCCTTCATGTGAGGCACAGTGAGAAGCTGGCTGGCTGTGAACCAGGAAGGGGCTCTCACCTGACTGTGCTGGTACCCTGATCTCAGACTTCCAGCCGCCAACTGTGAGCAGTAAGTTTCTCTTTATAAGCCACCCAGTCTGATACTCTGTTACAGCAGCCCAAGTGGACTGAGACATGGGCTCCCGGCCATAAAGCCTCAGGTGGATGGAGGAAAAAGGCTCCCCTCCCCGTGCCTAACAGGGTTGCCTGGCCTGCCCACAAAATTGGCCGCACGGAAACCAGGGAATGTGGATGGGCTCGGGTGGGGGGCTTTCTCAGCCTGGACTCCTGCAAAACCATAGATTATGTGATGGGCTGGCCACCAGCCTGCTTGGTTGTGGAGTGTGGGGACACTTCCACTGCATACAGGGCTGTTTGTTACGGCAGCTATCCTTCTGCCTAATACACTCCTTGACACATGCACATACTTGGGACTACTTGCCCCCAGCCCGGGCCCACCTTGTACTCCTGCACAGCCTCCTCAATAGGGACCACCCTGTGGGGCCGGTGTTCCTGGGACTCCCTGCAGATGACGCAGATGGGTCTCTGGTCGTCCTCACAAAAGAGTTTGAGCAGCTCCTGGTGCACCTGGCACAGGTCCCTGCTCCGCAGGCTGGGCTGCTGGCGCGCCATCTCAGCCACCTTGGTCAGGAGACGGTTGGGCCGCAGGTTCCTCTGGGGGGACAGCTCGCGGCATTCAGGGCAGGGGAAGGAACCCTTCTGCTTCCTCCTCCTTTTCTGGGCTTTGGTCTTCTCCCAGGTCAGCTGGATGCACTCCCGGCAGAAGTTGTGACCACAGTTAGTCATCACAGGATCTGTGAAGTAGTCGAGGCAGATGGAGCATGTAGCCTCCTCCTGCAGTTTTCTGGCAAGTTCCATGGCATCCATGGCTCCTGGGGAAGGAACAGAGTGTCCCACCACACCATCTGCCTGGAGTTGTGGGCTCTCTCTCTCTCAGCATCCTTTTGCAGATGGAGTCTGAACACAAGGTTGTTAGGGCATCCTGACTTATCTCCAATAAGAGGCACAAATGCCTCCCTGGAAGCTGACAGAGACCCTCTCCTTAACCAAACCCCAGTCAGGTTCCCCTGAGCTGGCAGCCTGTCTTTGGCTGGCCCCGCCCAGTTTTAGCGAGAACTTCAGTATTGCCATTGTGATATCTGACCTAATTCATAACCCGCCACCTTTAATGAATATATGTCCTTCACCCTCCTTGAACAAGAATGCCATTAAGCCAGTTTAGCAAGAAGCCCTCTCCTGTCACCTCTTAGTGATTTTCTGTCACTGACCACCTTCACCCTGCTCCTTGGCTGCATCCAGAGATGACACCCATGTCTCTCCACTCTGGCAACAGTCTTGAATAAAGTCTTGTTTACCTTTTAAGCAAGCACCATAGTAAGTTTCTCTTTAACAGAACACGGCAGAACAGAGGGAAAGGGGAGTTTAAGAGGAAAGTCTCTCTTAGGGAACAGGGTTGACAAAGGTTCTCTCCTT
Source organism: Camelus dromedarius (assembly GCF_036321535.1). Lineage (NCBI taxonomy): Eukaryota > Metazoa > Chordata > Mammalia > Artiodactyla > Camelidae > Camelus > Camelus dromedarius. Next base: position 116,022,034 of record NC_087438.1, read on the forward strand.
GACCGAACTCAGGCTTCCTGAACTTTCCAGCCAGGCCTCCGGCTTCCATGTTTGTCTCCGCATTGTCCAAGTTTAGTAACAGTCCTGTTAAGTGAGTTTAACCAGACCCCCCCACCCCCGGCTACTATGATATTTTCTCTTAGTAATTTCCCATCACTGACCCCCACCCTACTCCTTGGCTGTAAATCCTGACCCGTGGTGAATTCAGAATTGAGTTTTCAACGGGGTTCTATACAGAGCCCCAAGTTCTATGCTGACCTCTTTCCCCCTATTTCAATAATCCTAAGTCAAATCTCTTTACCCTCTAACTACCATCCAGCTCTGGTTTTCCTTGACACAGTGCAGTGCAGAAAAGACAAAGGAGGGCCATTGCATGCACACGTGCACACCGACAGGCACACAAACACACACTGCACACAAACACATGTACACATGCATGTTGCCCATGTGCATACATGCAACAAAGGCACACGCAGAGGCACCTACACACGTGCACACACAGTTGAACACACAAACACACGTACACACACACTTTGGGGCTGGAATATCCATGCCCTTTTGGTAGAGATTCAAGTCTCCCCCTACGCACTTCACAGGGTGGTTGCTAGCGCTGAGTTAGAGACTGGATTTGAACATCATTTCTGAATTACAAGCACTGTCCAGGTTCCCTTTTCTGCAGTCACCTGAAGCCATGGTGGCTGGATTCCGCAGACCTCCGAGTCCCTGACGTGGGTTCACTCTGTCTAGTGCTCCCTCTGTGAAGAGCCTTTAGTGTCAGTCTCTCCCCTGCTCTCAGCTGCCCTTCCGCCCAACTGCTGCCCATCCAACAGAAGTGGGTGAGAGGGGGCAGCCTGGTGGGCTGGGGATCTGGTGGGCCCAGGTTCTGGAAGAAGCCATCCATGGGCTCTGGGTCAGTGCCGGTGAACAGGCACTTGGTCCTGGAATGTTCTCTGTAAATGCAGGGCTAAAACAGTTGCCCATCTGGTTCCAATATATAGCCAACTTCAAGGCTGGAACCCGCAGTCTACAAGGGCAGGGGGTGCACGAGGTCCCAAGCTGAGCCTCAGCGCCCACGGGGTGCCCACTTGACCGCCCCCTCAAGGGGTTGGTACTCACTGGGGAAATGGGTGCCCGCTGCGCCTTGCCAGGCGACCCCAGCCACGTCTGCAAACGCCTCCCAGGAAAGCCTGCGTTTGCGCGATTGAGACCATCCGGGAGCTGGGGCTACCGGGCTTTGTGGCGTCAACAGGAGCAAGGGCCCCCCTTTCTCCGGCCGGGGCAGGGGGCGGGGCCGGTTATCGGGGTAGGGGGCGGGGCGGTTTTGTTGATGTGAGGTTGTCAGCAGCCTGGAAATGGAGCCTCTAGACGGGCAAGGGGCGGGCTCAGAGCTGGCCAGAGGTCGGGGGGAGGGAAGCGTCCTGGGTGGGGCTGGGATGGAGCAGGGGTTGACGGTGACCAAGCAGGGAGGAGGAGGTAAGGGGCATAGGCAAGTGGGGAGGCAGGGGTTGGACCCCGTGTTGGGGAGAGGACGTGAGAACAAAAGAGGCAGCAGGGGTCGGGCAGCCCTTTAAGGGAGATGAAGGGGGTTGCTGGTCCGCAGGGGGCCCAAGGTCTCCCGCGAGGCCCCCCCTCCCCGCCCCCTGCCCATGGCAGCACTGAGTCCAGGGTCGGGGGCTGCGTCCGGATCCTGGATTAGGAGGGGGCAGGCCGGGTTTGGAGAGGCACGGAGCTGGATCATCCCCTGGGATCGGGGTGGGGGCAGTCTTGCCAGCTCTAGAGGTGGTTTTGGTGGCACTGCTGCCCCTAGCCCTGATCTATCCATAGCCAGTGGCTGCGTCCACCTCAGTCCTAGTCCTTGGGGAGCGGACAGGTGAGGAAACTGAGGCTCAGACCACCTGAGGAGGGCAAGGAAACAGAAGCCGTCATCTCCAGGAGGTGCTGGTGTAGGCAGCCTGGCTGCAAGTGTAGACAGCTGGCCTTCTCCCGCCTCCTCTCACCCCCTCCCCCTCACTGTGAGGTGGCTGAAGTGTACTTCTTGGGTGGTGTCTCTAGTAAAGTTTCTAGGACAGAGTCAGGTGGTTCATCCCTATGTGTGACTGGGCAGTGAGTGGGTATGGGAACCAGACAGCTTGCTGAATGACGGAACACTGGTTGCTCATTGGAATCCCCTGAAAGTCCCTAAGACCTCTCTTCTTGTAAGGTGACTATGGGCTGACGGTTTTGTGAGTGAAAAATCTTGCTGGCCGTATCAACAAACAAAGGATGCTGTGGCCATCAAGTCATCAGCCATTGCAGCCACACCCAACCGTGCCCCCTGAGGGGGGACTCAGGATGGGCAAGCACAGGATGCTGGCCCTAGAGAGCTAAGGTGCATATCAAAGGAATGGTTTCAATGAGCCCAGCCTTTGCACCTTCCCATACATAGAAAAGTGCTACATTCATTAACTTGAGATGTCTGATTTTCTTCAGTTAACAGTAATCTTTTGATGTTCTGACTACCTGGTCTTTGTTGCAAAAACTTCTGCATATCCTGGCTTCTCCTTTATCTCTTCAGAGCATTTCCCTCAGAGGTGTCTGAGAGGCTGCTTCCGGGGCTTGAAGTCCTAGAGGGTCCACTGAATAAAACATAATTATCAACCTTTAGGTTGTGATTTTTTTTTCAATCAACAGCTTCTTTTAATTTAGAAAATAGAACCACAGAATTTTTTAAATATTAATTAAAAATTTCAAGAAAACACAGAGAACAGTGCAATGGACCGCATATATAAATTGCCCAGATCAGCATTTCACAGTATTTGCTTTAGCTGTCCTGTTGTTTTGTCTTGGCTGGAGAATCTGTCTTGAAGTGTCAACTTAAAAAAGATCTTCATCATGGAAAAAGAGGTTTCAGATGTGCCCTGATGGAAGCTGGAGGTCTGGGAAACTGGAGCAGCTGACTGACTAGAATTGGGGTGTCCTGGATTGTCACTAGAGAGAGCAGCCTAATGTCCTGCAAGTCTGACTTGCAGTGGGCTGGCTTCCTGGGCTGGTTCAAGTACATGGTATGTTGGTTTCCTGGACAGTTTACTATAGACTGAGCATATGCCCCTAAAATTCAACTGTTGAAACCTAACCCTTGGGAGGTGGTATTGCCCGTGGATGTGACAGGTGTTCCAGGTTCTTGTCCCATCCCAGAAAGAATTCAGAGACAAGACATAGTGCTTAAAAAAAGTAAAGTGAGAATTTATTAAGGTATGGCTAGTACACTCTCAAGGGGAGAGCGGGTGGGCTCAGGTGAGCGTCCACCCTGTGTTTCTTTGACAAGTTAGTTACATAGGGTGTAAAAATCAAAGGGCAGAATATTCACTGGGGAGCCAAGGAAGGGTCTGGAGTCGTAGTTCCTGATCATCATCCCAACTCCACCTTCCCAAAAGGAGGAGGGGTTTTTGTCTTTATTTAGTCTGGATCGGAAGTGTCACAGTGTCGGTGCATGATGGGTACTTCTGATCTGCAAGGCTAATTTTGTTACTGAAATGACAGGCCAGCCAAGAAATAAGCACCACTTGGAGGGTTGGAGTACTCAGATTGATTACGCTGGCGGGCTCAGAGGGGCTTCTGCTCCGAAGCTCTCAGCCCCTCCAAAACATGTGCATGAGGTTTTATAGGGTTAATTACAAGCTTAGGCTATTCGGCCAATAGGCATGGAACAGCTTTAGCAGCATCATTACCACAAAAGCAGAGGCAGGGAGGCAGCAAACTGACATTTCAGGGCCAGATATGTGTCTCTGAAAATTTAGCTGGCTAGCAAACAAAACAAAACAAAACAAAACACAACACACACACACACACACACACACACACACAAAACCTGAGCAGGGAATCAGCAAACTGACACTTATTAACTTAGATTTACCAGTTAGCCCAGCAGAACTCAAATCAGTAATCCGACACTTGTTACACTTAGATTTACCAGTAGGGCCAGCCCGCTTTTCCTTCACAAGTTTATTGAAATGAGGGCATAATGACAAAAAGATTACATTTGGACACTGGAAATTTCTGCCTTTTCTCACTTTTCTTTGTTGGTCTCCAGGACACTCATCACCCCAAAAGTTGTGACCACTTCTCAGCCCAAAGGTTCCTGCTTTCTTTCTCTGCCCAGGGTGCTTACATGATGTATGATTTCCTGTATTTGGCCCCGTGTCCCTCCTTTCTGCCCAATTCCTGCCATCTGGTCTGTGTCCCCCTTTCTCTGCTCATATCTAGCTATCTGCCTGCTCTCACAGTGGGACCTTTGGGAGGTGATTATGTCAGAAGGGTGGAGTCCTCATGAATGGGATTAATGCCCTTAGAAAAGAGACTCCCCTTTGCCCCTTCTGCTAGGTGAGGACAGAGCAAGAAGTTGCCTGCCTATAAACCAGGAAGCAGGCCCTCACCAGACACCAAGTCTGCTGGCCCCTTGATCTTGGACTTCCATCCTCCAGCACTGTGAGAAATCAAGGTCTCCTGTTTTATAAGTCACCCAGTCTATGGTATTTCGTTATGACGGCCCTAGCAGATTGAGACAAGACTCCTGCAAGCTGTGGGTCAGAGTTCTATTTTTATATATAGCCTGGCCATTGTGTGTGTGTTCCGTCTCCCACTGGAATGAAGCTGCTGTTAGATCAGACCTTGTCTGACCCTGGGAAATTCCAACTTCTCACCCTGGCGGTGTCCGGAGGAACATTTTAAGGTAAATTTATCTTAAGGTAAACTTGTAAACAGTAGTTACATAAGTTCTAGAGCATAGTGATTAGGGTCAACAATTCTGTATCATAAACTTAAAGCTGCTAAAAGACTAAGTCTTAATTGTTCCTTCCACAAACAAGAACTGTATGATGCATTAGAGGTGTTAGCTAATGCTCCGGTGGTAATCGTATTGCAATATATAAATATATCTAATCAACATGCTGTATACCTTACATTTATGCATTGTTATATGTCAATTGTATCTCAGTAGATATAATTTTTTAAAAAGGTTCTATGAAGTCTCTTTGGAGTAAAAAGGAAGTGGCAGGTCATGACAGTGGGCAGCAAGTAACTCGGGAGAAGGAGAACCTCAAATTTTGGCCCCAAACTTGGTTTGGAGGAGGGCTTCATGGTGTAAATCATGCCTGTTATTCTGTGACCTCGAGGTGCAAGCTCTGTGCAGGTGCAATGCAGAAGTGGTCCATAAGAGCTCAGGGAGCCCTGCTAGCTGGGTAACCACTGGTGACAGTAAGGGGAACTTCAATTTTTATTTTAAATAACTTCATAGTGTTGTCTGTTAGACATAAAACAGGGAAAGAAGGAACATCTGGAAAAGTAGACATTGGCCTTTTGTTTAAAAATGAACCTGGAAGACTGAACCAAGAAGAAATAGAAAATCTGAACAGACCAAATGCCAGTACTGAAATTGAGTCGGTAATTTAAAAACTCGCAACAAACAAAAGTCCAGGACCAGATGGCTCCATGTGTGAATTCTACCAAACATTTAGAGAAGACTTAACACCTATGTTTCTGAAATGATTCCAAAAATTGCAGAGGAAGGAACACTTCTGAACTCATTCTATGAGGCCACCATCACCCCGATACCAACACCAGACAAAGCTATCACAAAAAAGGAAAATTATAGGCTAGTATGACTGATGAACATGGATGCAAAAATCCTCAATAAAATACTAGCAAACAAAGTCCAACAATAGATTAAAAGGATCATACACCATGATCAAGTGGGATTTATCTAAGGGGTGCAAGGATTTTTCAACATCCACAAATCAATCAATGTGATACACCACATTAACAAACTGAAGAATAAAAATCATATGATCATCTCAATAGGCATAGAAAAAGCTGTTGATAAAATTCAACATCATTTATGATAAAAAAAACTTTCCAGGAAGTGGGTACAGAGGGAACATACCTCAACATAATAAAGGCCATATGTGACAAACCCACAGCTAACATTATACTAAATGGTAAGAAACTGAAAACATTCCCTTTAAGATCAGAAAAAGACATGGATCCCCACTCTCACCACTTGTATTCAACAGTTTTGGAAGTCCTAGCCACGGCAATCAGAGAAGAAAAAGTAAAAGGAATCCAAGTTGGAGAGGAAGAAGTAAAGCTGTCACTGTTTGCAGATACATAAAAAATTCTAAAGATGCCACGAGAAAACTAGTAGAACTCATCAATGAATTCGGTATAGTTGCAGGATAGAAAATTAATATACAGAAGTCTGTTGCATTTCTATACACTAACAACGAAATGTCAGAAAGAGAAATTAAGGAAACAATCCCCTTTACCATTGCCAAAAAGAATAAAATACCTAGAAATGAACCTACCCAAGGAGGCAAAAGAACTTTCCTCTGAAAACTACAAGACACTGATGAAATTGAAGACAATGCAAACAGATGGAAAGATATACTGTGTTCTTAGATTGGAGGAATCAATATTGTTAAGATGAGCATACTTCCCAAGGCAATATATAGATTCAATGCAATTCTTATCAAATTACCAATTGCACTTTTCACAGAAATGGAACAAAAAAATTAAAATATGTATAGAAACACAAAAAATCCCAAATAGCCAAAACAATCCCAAGAAAGAAGAATGAAGCAGGAGGAATCTCAGACTCCCTGACTTCAGACTATACTACAAAGCTACAGTAATCAAAACAGCATGGCACTGGCACAAAAATAGACACATAGATCAATGGAACAGGGTTGAAAGCCCAGAAATAAACCCACACATTTATAATCAACTAATCTACAACAAAGGAGGCAATAATATACAATGAGGAAAAGACAATGTCTCACCTCACATCAGTCAGCATGGACATTATCAAAATGTCTACAAACAATAAGTGCCAGAGACTGCGTGGAGAAAAGGGAACCTTCCTACACCATCTGTGGGAATGAGAATTGGTGTAGCCACTATGGAAAGCAGTATGGAGGTTCCTCAAGAAACTAAAAGTAGAGTTACTATACGATCCAGCAGTCCCACTCCTGGGCATACATCTGGAAAAGATAAAAACTCTAATTCAAAAAAAGTATGCACCCAAATGTTCACAGCAGCACTATTTACAATAGCCAAGACATGGAAGCAACCTAAATGTCCATTGACAGATGAATGGATGAAGAGGATGTGGCGTGTGTGTGTGTGTGTGTGTGTGTGTTATATGTATGAATATATTATATATATAATAGAATATTACTCAGCCATAAAAAAGGATGAAATAATGTCATCTGCAGCAACATGAATGGACCTAGAGATTATCTTACTAAGTGAAGTAAGTCAGACAGAGAAAGACAAATATCATATGATATCATTTATATGTGGAATTTAAAAAAAATGATACAAAGGAACTTATTTACAAAACAGAAATAGACTCACTGACATAGAAAACAAATTTGTGGTTACCAAAGCAGAAAGGGGTTGGAGGAGGGATAAATTAGGAATCTGGGAGTAACAGATACACCCTACTATGTATAAACTAGATACACAACAAAGACACTGTAGAGCACAGGGAACTATATTAAATATCTTGTAATAAACTATAGTGGAAAGGAATATGGAAAAAAATATATATATATAATCAGTTTCATTTAGCTATAGATTTCAGTAATTTCAAGTGATACTTACCTTGTAACAGTAGAAATAAGACGTCTTGTAGAATTTACATTGCTGATGTTGCTTAAATTCTTTATTTTCAGAAAGGCAAACATGGAAATGGTATAAAATCTAAGAATTCTGAAAGATTTATAGTGAAATTTGAGTCTTCCTGAATTGGGAGTTTCCTCAGCCTTTAATTCCCTTTTGAGATTCAATTTCTTCTCTACACTTCAAGAGGTGTGTATTCAATCATATAATTATTATTTTCATGGAAATGATGACATTGTGCATGTCATTCTACGACTTGCCTTTTGTTAAACCTAACAATTTATCAGAACATGTCAGAGATCCCTGATTCTTCTCAATGACTTCATAATTTTCCCTTTTGAAGCTGTTGTTTCCAATTAGTTTATTATGAAGGTGATATATTTCTCAGATCAATTAGCTGGGGCATCCAAATAGAGCATAAAAAATGAATGTCTGGGACTGATGCAGCATTTTTACAAATACTTCTTGAATACCCCACATCACACTGGTATGGGGGCAACAGGCAGAGACCTGCTATAAAAGGGAAAACATAAATTAAAAATAAGAGGCTTAAATTCACTCTGTTGAAATTAAGGGGACACTTCCCCTCTTCTTCCTTTCATAATTTCTTCCTCTGTCCTTTTCAAATGTATGTAAATCTGTTAAGTGGCTAAACTTGCCAGTCTTACATCCCAGGAATGTTTCCCCAAGAACCAAGAAGCCACCTCTGAAATGTAATTATAGGGGAGGAAAAATCTTTTCCTCTACCCTGTTAGATTCGGTATTGGGGACCTGCAAATTAACATGACAAAAGACAGATTAACTTGAAAAGGCATACAAATTTTATTAATGTTAATATTTTTACATGCTTGGGAGACTCACAGAAAAGAAGTGAAAATCCAGGAAGTGGTTAAACTCAGAAACTTATACACCGTTTTATCAAAAGGTGTTAAATTTTGGAAAGATGAGTAGATGTATGGTAGATAAATGTTTACTAAGGTTTGTGTGTGCATTCATCTTGGTGCTAACTTTCCATCTTCTTCATGACTGTAAAACTCCTCCAAAGAGGGGCTTTCTGGCAGTCCTAATTTCACAAAAGTCTCTGCTTTTAGTTAGATAAGGGAAGCTCCAAGAAGGCTTCTTTCTGCATCTGTTGAGCCTCAATTGCCTCAGCTCAAAATAATCCATATGCCAAAGTGACATATTTTGGGGTGGCAAATTCTGATTCTCTTCATAATCGTCAATGAAGATCATGTCCCATCTCCCAAGTTGCTGGGGGGACATGAGTCTAATTTCAGCTATCACCTGGCTCCAAATTGCAAAATGCACCAAATTACAAAAAGTATTGAATGAGTTGCATTCACTCAGCTCTGTAAAAGAGTGAGGTTGCTTTCTGTCTTTGCAATCTCTTAGCAGGTTGCCTGTGAAGCACATCACGTTCTAGTTTTGGTCTTCCTAAATATTAAAACTGTTTTCTTTCTCTTCTCACTTCCATTTTGTTTTTAACTATATTTCTCCAACAGGTGGAGGTGTGCATGTAGTCAGAGCGGACTCCTGGCATCACCACTGTCCTTCCTTTTATGGGTCCCTCCCGGCACTGGCCGCCTGGGCTCGTTGTAATAAAGTTAGAATGCACTTTAAGTCCTTTATCTTCTATAGTTGTGAATCAACCAGTAGAGTAAACTAATTCAGTCACAGTATGTCACAGAACTGTGTTATATTTCTTAGGACTCTTAGTTGCAAATGACAAACCACAATTCAAACTGTCTTTAAAAAGATGGCACGTTTTTTAAAGGATATCAGGGAACAATGAGTTCATAGTCCCTAGCACCAGCCTTCTCTGTCCTTTCTCTCCCACCTCTGCTGTTTCAGTGCCTGCTGTTTTATTCTGATTTTTCCCTTATGACAATAAATGCTGTGGCCAACATCTCCAGAGTCTCATGCTTTTCAGCTTTATCTACCTAAGCAAGAGTAAAGAATTTCTCTTTTGCCCCCAAATCCAAAATCCCACCACTGGGTGGGAGGGAGAGAACTAACAAAGACTAATATTAATTTTACTGTGTTAGTCAGCTCAGGCTGTGTAACAAATACCACAGAAAGGGCAGGTCAAAAAACAGGCATTTATTGTCTCCCTGTCCTGGAGGCTGGAGGCTGGAGGTCTGAGAGCAAAATATCAGCAACCCTGGTTTCTCCTGAGGCCTCTCTCCTTGGCATGTAGATGGTGGTTGCTATGATAAAAACACACATCTGTGTGTTTCCTTTACTCTCAATTCTCTAGTTCACTTCTGATCACTAAATGTGTGTGTGTGTGTGTGTGTGTGTGTGTGTGTGTGTTTCCCCACGCCACCAAGCAATCCTCGACACCAGCTAGCGTCTTACAATTCAACTCAATTCTGCTGCTATCCACCTGGAGATACTGTCATGCCACAGATTAAGGGCTTTGTCCTACAAAACTTCTCCCATTTCAGACAGCAATTGAAAGTCCAAGTTGTCACCTGTGCTTCTGAACAATCGACTGTTACCCGGCCCTGTCCAGATTCCTGGACAGCAAAACCAAAGAAATTAATATCGCCTCCATAAGACTCTTAGGCAAGCAAAGCTTTTTATTAAAAGAGATAGCCTGCGTTCAAGGAAGAAGGCGGAAAAAATGTGCCAGCCCTCTGAACAGAAGCTCTCTGAGTAGAAGAGGTCAGTTGTCTTTATAACAAAAGAAGTGAAGGTTTTTCTTATGATCAGTGACGATTTCCAGAAATCAAATATCTTTGTACAGCAATAAGTGGCTCCATGGTGGCTACCAGGGAGAGTGTGTCTGTGAGGGGAAAGGGCTTCATGAGAATTTTCGCAAAAAAAAGTACCAGAACAGATAATGTTAAAATTTATAGTTGAGCTTCTTGTCTTGTGGCAACTAGGTATACTTGTTAGTAAAACAAAGATAAAGTTCCTCTTTTACTCTTGTGAACCTGGTTTTTGTCTCTGGGACTCAGCCCCCCAGGGCTTTGTTCTTCGGCTTCTAAGATCTGTTTTGCTCAAGGACGTTCCCAGGCACTTTTCCAAAATGGCTGTACTCTTGTTTTTCCTGTCTCATGGCTATAGATCAGAAATTCCCATGACCCCTCTTTGGGTTCAATTAATTTGTTAGAGTTGCTCACAGAATGCAGGAAACCCATTTATTCACTGGATTACTGGTTCATTGTAGAAGATGTTAAAGGCGATGAATCAACAGCCAGATAAGAGAGAGACACAGAGTGAGGTGTCAGAATGCAGGATCTTCTGTTCCCATGGACTTGTTTGCGGTGTACCACCCTCCTCGCACCTGTGTGAGTTCTTGTTAACCAATCTGGAACCTCTCCAGTTGTACTATAGAGATTCTCTTGGAAGCTTCATTACACAGGCATGATTGATTAAATTATTGGCTATTGGTGGTTGAACTCAACCTCATCATTCTCTGCTTCCTGAAGGTCAAAGGTGGGAATGAAAATTTCAAACCTCTCATTGCAAGGTTGGTTTCTCTGACAGTCATTTCCAAAAATCACCTCATCGACATAAACTCTGTTGTGATCAAAGGGGCTTGTTATGAATAACAAAAGGCATCATTATCTCTCTAATCACTTAGGAAATTCCAAAGGCTTTAGGATCTTTGGGACGAATGGGGAGGAAAACATTTCTTAGTGTAAATCACAATATTACAGCTGTCTACCTTTGTTCTCACATGGCTTTCTATGTGTCATAATCTCTTTTTAGAAGAATGCCAATCATATAAGGTTAGGGTCCACCTCCTTCGTGACCTCATTTTAACTTGTTGACCTGAAACAAACTGGTAAGTATTTCTCCAGCAAAGATGGGTTTAGTCCAGATAAGCAGAGAATTCCAGTTCTGGCCCTGCACTCACGGAGAATCATGTGCAAGTCTTACACAAGGCAAGGGGAAAAGAGAATGCTTTTATAGAGAGGAAAAGGAAATTGGAAGGGCTATATTTTTAAAAGTCCATGTCTTTTCATTGGTTGAGTCCTTGTCGGGAAATATTAGCAGATAGAAGACTCCCCCTTTAGGATGGGGAGCCCACAAAAGGTGAGTCCTTGCCTGCCGGCTGGAAAGAATTCACAACAGTCAGAAGGACAGAGGGAAAAACTGCTTTATTTACTCAAGGAAATGGAAAAAAAAGGATACTCCAGTGGGGGAGCCGTAAGTCAGTCCAGGTGGCTTAACTGAGAGAAGTCCTGCCCTTTGGGTCTATCGGTTGAGTCCTCTTATATGTTCTTTGAGGCTTCTTGTCTTCTTCTCATTGGCTGTCCTTTCCCGATCTTTCAGCTCATTCTTCTCTGTGGTGGAGCAGGCAGTTTGCAGTAACAATATTAAGCAGGTGGGACCTTCAAACAATGTGGTCCAACAAGATTAAGCAGGCAGGACTTTCTGTTCCCTTAGGATAACTTTTTGTATCACTCAAGCAAAAGTATCGCCTCAGGCAGAAGTTAAATTTAACCTTTTAAAGGATTCTCTAGACAGAGTGTCTGAGTTCCCTGTCTCCTTCGGAAAGGAGTCTTTCTTTTTCCACTTAGGCTTTGCTATCATCTCAGGGCATGAGAGCTCCCCTTCTTGTCTCCCAGCTCTATTTAACTGAGGTTTCTGTTTGTCTTTTTCATTACTACTTTTTTATCAATATCTTGCCCTAAAAGCATCAGTGATTAAAAATCAGGTTTTCTAGTTTCAGTGACTTTTTGTCTCAGGAACGAACTTTCGTGCGTGTAGTGCCTCACACTGGGAAGAAAGTGCACAGATCTATTAAGGTCATATTTGAATATGAAGGAGGGGTAGGAGGGAGAACTCTCAGAAACTTTTTATCTAAAGTCCCTATGTTCCCAAGATCATCGACATTGGAAATAATCTATAGTATGTCACCACCAAAGCCTTAGTGACAAACTTCCAACAGGCCTGATCTGGGCATCTTGGGAAATCTTCCATTTCAGATGCCATCTGCTTCATTCCAGGAAATCTTGTTTCAGATCACCAGGTGATGTGCAGATCCAGTCAGGGTCTGGTGCTTTCTTTAGGTGTGTCATATGAATTCAAGTCTATTCCTTGCGAGAGGAAGACTTCATAAAGCACAGAAAAAGCACAAAGTGCAGACTTGAATTTAAGAGGAGTCTAATGTTAAAAGTTAGAACTGACTTCAGAACCAGTACATAGCTGTCCCTGGACACTCGGCTTTTTAGATGGTCCTTCAAGGACTTGTCACCCATTAACTTATATACGCTATGAAGTTTAACAGACTATTTTCAACCTTTCAACTTTCAATCTTTAAAAGTTTTGTGTACACTACTTCAATTGATGAAGATTTTGAATCTTAAACTCTCCTGGGTAAAAACCCACCCTTGCATACTAACATTGAGCTATCACCAAAGCACATTGCACAGTAACTTGCTTCTACATACAGGCTTCCTTCACACAGCCGTAAGCACCTTGAAAACGCAGGCTGAGCCAGGACAGTAGGGGATGGAGTTTATCTGCTTTGTATGGCCAGTGCCTGGAAGTGCATGGCCTTTATGAACTTAATAAAACCTTAAAAACTTCCAACCAGCACCAATGGAGGATCAAACAGTCCTTCCTTACACTCTTTCCGTCAAAGCCATGCTCAGGTTATCTCTACACAACTCTGCCAGGAGTACTGGTTAACCACCCTGGCTGTAGCGTTCCACAGCAACTTACGCTTCTTTTAAGAGCTGGAAAACCTGTTGACAAGTGCACCCACATTGTCCAGCTATTCTAAAAACTACCTTGCAAAGCAGGATACCCTCCCTCAAGCACTATACTAGGGACTAATCAATGATTTCCTTAAGTTAAATCCTTTTAAGGGGACGGTGTTAGCATGCAACCACATAGCTCCCTGGTTAGCTTAAGACAGAAGGAGCTAACTACAATCAAGTTGTGCACAGCACCCTTGGAGAGCAGGCAGTGGCTCTGAAAAGAGCCTTTGGGGTGAGCACAGAAGCTGCGTGCACAGCGCTTAAGCACGCTCGCCACGGATACGCCTTGCCAACCGCATGTCTTTAGGCATGATAGTTACACGCTTGGCGTGGATGGCACACAAATTGGTGTCTTCAAAAAGACCCACCAGATAGGCCTCACACGCTTCCTGCAGCGCCATCACAGCTGAGGTCTGAAGACGCAGATCCGCTATGAAGTCCTGGGTAATCTCCCGCACCAGCCGCTGGAACGGCAGCTTGCGGATGAGCAGCTCCGTGGACTTCTGGAAGCGGCGGATCTCGCGCAGCGTTACAGTGCCGGGCCGAAACCGGTGAGGCCTTTTCATGCCACAGGTAGCAGGTGCGCTCTTACGAGCCACCTTAGCGTCCAACCGCTTGCGTGGTGCCTTGCCGCCTGTAGACTTGCGCGCCGTCTGCTTCGTGCGAGCCATGGCTCCACCACCGCCCAGAGTATCACCGCTGTCACCTTCCCACCGCCGTCAAGCTCCACCGCCGTCAATCGCCGAAGTGGCCAACTGTGCCCGCTTTTATAGAGGCTGCCGCCTTCCCATTGGCCAGTTGTCAGGTGGCGTGATGGCAGGCTGAGCTCTGATTGGTCCGTGGGGCATTCCGCTCAGCTGCCTGCCCTTTATCTTCACTTTACTGGGCTTGGCCTCACAGTCTGGTGTCTTGGAACTCACAGACCTGCTCACAGACTTATGTGTCGGAGCTGCCTCGCTGTGGGCGTCATCATAGGTGTTGCATTGCCATGGATGTTGTATCTTTGTGCCCAGCTCCCTTGTTTTTCCTCAGCAGTCTCCTTTTCCTCCCCCATGGGGGGGGGGAGGGGCAGAAAGTTCCAGAAGCCTGCACTCCGCATTTGGCCCATAAGTAGTGACGTTTGAATTTTCCTCACTAATGGCTGAAGGAATTCTCTCATCCCTTGTGCCCTGGAAAGAACATTTCCCCCCATATGACTAAGATGAGACTCGTAATGTCCCCTTGTTGACCCATGATGGACCAAGCACAGACCCTGCAAATACCCATCCTTGCCTCATGCGTGATTACCTGAACTGTTTGTCCCGACTGATGGATCTGAACAAGTTGCTCATTTGCTCAGCTTTGATTCAGTGTCTATCCTTCCCCTCGACCCTGATCGTTGGCCCTTCCTGGGAACTGGCCAGCCTCAGGGTCAAGCCTCCCCTGACCCACTGTCCCATTGGCCGCCCTGTTATCTCACTTCCCCACACCCAGTTCTTTCTAGTCTTTTCCACTTCTCCCTATAAGAGAGAATCCCCCTTGCCTAACCCTGCGAGATACTTGCAGATCTTAAAGCCACAGCTGAAGGGTGGCAGAATGTGCCATCCCAAAATATGCCATTTCAGTGCAAGGGTTATTTTGCGTTAAAGGCACTTGAAAAACAGCAGATGTAAGATCATTCTTTTTCTTCCTGAAAACAGGAGTTAAAACTCCCACATGAAAGATGCCTGCCCTATACCAGGATAAGAAACAGTCTTATCATCCAGGACAGGGAATTAAGATCAAAGCGGATTCTGCACAAATTGACCTTGCTGAAATAATTCTTATCCTCCTGTAGCTCCCCCATATATTTTATTTATTTTTTCACAATTGCCTCTCTTTGTTCCACCTAACATAAAAGCATTTAGGTTTTGCCATTTCTGTGAGTCTTCATTTATTATCAAAATATGTATACATTTGTCATGCAGTTATAAATACGCAAGTTTATCAGTGCATTAAATAGCACGTTCTACTTGGGGAAGACTTGTAAGTACTGTCATTTCAAAGTGGTTATGAGTATTAAGGATTTTTAGAGATCTCTGTCATGGCTGTACTGTGATATGATTCCATGTCTTATCTACGTAGTAAATTAATTATGCTTCTCTTTAAACTTTAAAAAAAATGATTGCCCTAGAGTTTGAAATACATATTTATAACCAGTGTAAGTCCACTTTCAAATCACACTATTTTGCTTCACAAGTAGTGCAGGTAACCTATAAACAGGAATAACAGAGTATTACCATTTCTTCCCTCCCATGCCTTATAACATTGCTGTCATTATCATCCAATATATGGTTGCTGTTACTATTTTAAAAGTTATCAGATCATCTAAGAATAGAGAAATAAAGGATTTTGTTTTACTCTCACTTATTCCCTCCCTAATACTCTTATTTTCTTTATGTAGATCAGCATGTCTGACCTTCATCATTTCCCTTCTCTTTGAAGAACTCCTTTTAACATTTCTTGCAAAGCAGGTCTACTGGTGAAATTCCATCCATTGTTGTTTGTCTGAGAAAGTCTTTATTTCTCCTTCACTTTTGAAGAATAGCTTTGCTGGATACAGAATTTTAGGTTGGTGGGGTTTTTTATATCAGCATTTTACATATTTCATGCCACACTTTCTTGCTTGCATGATTTCTGAGAAGTCCAATGTAACTCTTACCCTTATTTCTCGATAGGTAAGGTGTTCCCCCTCTCCTGGTTCTTTCAAGGTTTTTTTTTCATCTTTGATTTTCTGTAGTTGAATATGATGTGCCTAGGTATGGATTTTTTTTTTTTTTTTTTTTTTTGCTATTTATCCTGCTTAGTGTTCCCTGAGCTTCCTGGATCTGTGGTTTAGTCTCCATCATTAATTTTGGGAAAATTCTCAGGCATTATTTAAAGATCTCTTCTATTCTCTCTTCTCTTCTCCTTCTGCTATTCTAATTGCATGTATGCTACACCTTTTGTAATTATCCCAAGGTCTTTGGATAGTCTGTTTTCTATTTATTATTATCATTATTCCTTTTTCATTTTGGATTTCAGTTTGGGAAGGTTTCTATTAACATTTCTTCAAGTTCACTGATTCTTTTCTACACCATAGACTGATGAGCCCATCAAAGGCGGTCTTCATTTCTGTTACAATGTTTTCAATTTCTAGCATTTCCTTTTGATTCTTTCTTAGCATTTTCATCTTTCTGCTTACACTGCTCATGGGTTCCTGCATACTGTCCATAATTAGTCATCAGAGCTCTTTACATCTTAATCACAGTTTTAGATTTCTGGTCTGATAGATAATTCTAACACTCGTGTTATACCTGAGCCTGGTTCTATGCTTGTTTATCAATCTGGACTGTCTTTTTTGCCTTCTGGAATATCTGGTATTTTTAGTTGAAAGCTTGACATGATGTGCTGATTAACTATAGTTAATTGGCTTTGAATGTGAGGATATATGTTATTCTGGATTGCAGTTCAGCTGTGTTTACTGTTTATTGTAGCTCTCAGCACCAGAACCTTCAAATTCTCCTGAGGTCTTTATTTTCGTCTGTCCTGTTGTCATGGAAAACACTCTAGGTGTATTTCACAGTGGTTGCCTTTCTCCTCCCTTGGCCAGAACCAGGAGGAGATCTTTCTCCAATTTTTACAAAGAAAAATTGGTGAGATCCCTGAAAGGTAAAACCAATGACAGTGTGTGATCTTGTGATTTATTACAAAAAGTATAAATTTGGTCTATTTTTCCTGTTTCTGGCAAAGAGCTCCTAAAACACTTAGTATTTCCCATGGTAAGAGCACTAAAGGTGTCTTTTGATATCTTAATGAAGTGATTTTGGGAAGCCCCGAAGGATGGGGCTTCAGCCATGTGATTGCCAGGGGAACCAACCATGTGATTACAGAGTCCCGTTCCCCACCTCCTCCAGGGAAGGGTTGGGGGTTGAATCAGTTGCCAGTGGCCAATGATTTAATCACTCATGCCTAGTAATGGAGCCTCCATAAAACCCCAAAAGGACAGGGTTCCAAGAGCTTCCAGGTTGGTGAACACATGGAGATTTGGGGAGGGTGATGCACCAGGAGGGTGCACGTGCCTTGCCCTATGCATGTCTTCTATCTGGCTGTTCCCGAGTTCTATTCTTTCGTAATAAACTGGTAATCTGGTAAGTAAAATGTTCCCCTGAGCTCTGTCAGCTGCTTTAGCCATTCATTAAACCTGAGAAGGGGGTCATGGAAACCTCTGATCTATAGCCAGTGAGTCAGAAGCACAGGTGACATCCTGAAATTGTGATTGGTGTCCCAGGAGGGAGAAGCCTTGTAGGACTGCGCCCTTAACCTGGGGGAACTGATGCTCTGCCTAGGTAGGTAGTGTCAGAATTGAGTTACTTGCTTGGTAGTAGGGAAGAAGCCATGCCTCAGAATTGGAATTGGAATCCTAGTATGGGGCCTCCTAAGCCTGAGGGCCTTAGCGGCTATTTGCTCTCAGGGCAGGTAACATTTGGCCTCCAGCATTCATCATAATGACCAAAGGGCTTCTTCCTGTTTATGGCTCCAGCTGCCTCTGCCCCAGGTAAAGAGATCAAAGCTATGACTTTCTGCATATTCCTGTTTCTCCTGATTTGGGGGAGGCCCTGAGACCTCAGTTCTCTGATGGGTCCAAAGAAGTCATTAACTTTCAGTTTGTTTAGCCTTTCTTGCAATAACGGGAGGGATGACTCCAAGTTTTTTATGTGTGCAGCTGAAAGCTGAAACCTCTATAAGGAGACACAGAAATATCTGTGATTTTTCTGGGGGACAAACTCACAGATATGGTCAACATCAACCACCGTGTGGCTTGGCCCTAGTTTATCAGGGAGGGAATTGCTATCCCATGGTTAGGCATTAGTGAACATATACACACAGCTTTCCCTAAAGGTCGAAGTTTGTGCATCCCACTCCAGGCAATGACTCTGTGCAACAGAGGACACTTTCTCCTCTTTGTCAACTTCCACCTTAAGGAAGACAACTGACGCCTGACATTTGTACAAGGCTGAAGATGGTCAGGATGTATCGTGAAGCAGGGGATGGATTGGGGGTCACAGCTCCTAGCTTTGCTCATTGCAGGCCTCCGATCCTAGGAAAACTCAGAGAATACACAGACACCTCAGAAAATAAAGAAAAGCAGAAAGCATCTTGTGATGATTAATTTGTGTGTCACCTTGACTACACTACGGGGTGCCCAGACTAAACATTATTTTGGGTGTGCCTGTGGGGTGTTTCTGGATGAGGTGCACTTGAATAGATGGAACTCAGAAAAGCAAATGGCCCTCCCCAAAGTGGATGGGTATCCTCCAATCCCTCGAGGTCCTGAATAGAACAAAAGGTCCAAAAAGGAAGATTCCCCCCCTTTGATTGACGGGCCAACTGGGACACCCATCTTCTCCTGCCCTTGGTCCTCCTGGTTCTCAGGCCTTCAGATCTGGACTGGATTATGCCATCTGCTCTCCTAGGCCCCCAGCTTTTAGACAGCAGACCCTGGGATTTCTCAGCCTTTGTAATCACATGAGCCAATTCTTTATAATCAATCTCTTCCTACCAGTTCTGTTTCTCTGGACAACTCTGACAAAGACACACCTTTTCAGAAGGAAAGAAAGAAAAGAAAAGGAAAAAAGCAAAAGCCTCAAACACAGGGGCTGTGGTGTTTGAGAACATGTTAAATGAAATGAAGGCAGCTGTCTTAGTGAGAGTATGGGAGGTGTTAATTGGAGAGAAATTTCAGGGCCGAGTGGTGAAGGAACCTTTTTGACAAGTTGGGGGCATTGAATTGGATCCTGTAGATTACTGGCATTCAAATTTGGAGGTGGGGGAGGTATGTTATTAAATCTTTTTAAAGAGAGACGAATTCTTTTATGAATGACATCTCCTTTTGAGCACACTCCTGCCTGGTGTCACTTCCAGAAAGGTGCAGACAGCACGCAGCTGCTGCCGCCCACTGAGCTGGCCAAGTACGCCATGTCTGAGGGCACCGAGGACGCCAGGTCCAGGCAAGCATTGGAACCAATGGCCCTCTGCTATCAAGAGAAAAACTGCGGTACCCATCAAACTTCATTCCAGTTTCTAGCAGGAAATGTAACAACATAGCATGTTGATTCAGAAAACAAGTTTAATATTGAGTTGTTTGTCTAGGGCAGTGGCTCTCCAATGCTAACATTCATCCAAACACCTGAAAAGCTTTGCAAAGCAGGTGGCTGGCCTCATCCTGTGCCTGATTCAGCTGGTCTTGGGTGGACCCAAGAGTTTGTGTCCCTAACAAGTTTGCAAGTGACACTGATGATGCTGACCCATACCATACCATACCTTGGATACACTGCTAGGGTTTCCAGGTATTAAATACTTTCAAATGCTTTGAAGTATATACCATTTGCCCCCCCAAAAAACCCCAAAACTTTGAAAAATCAAAAAAAAAATCTCTTTTTCTACATTCTCCAATATTTTAGAATAAAGACCTCCTTGTCAGTCAGGTAATCACCATCATACCTCATGCTGGGCCTCTGGGAGCTACTTGTTTTATCAAGAAATCATGAATTGATTATTTTTTTTACTATTTATTAAAAAGATAGCTATCAAATTTAGTAAATATTTAAGGCAAGAACTATCCAATATTAGCAAAAATGATTTTAGTTATATTAAAAAGCAAAATTCAACTGAGTAAATTTGAAGATCTAATTGGCATATAGACTCATGCATCAGGCGGCATTCCATCTTGGCATGTAGAAACTCCAAGGGGCTGTACGAAATGGAAGTCTTTTAAAAGCAGAAGGAAGTGGGACAAGGAAATTATTCTAGCAAAGAGCTGATCATTTCGGGCAAGGTCACCTTCCTCTGGAGGAAGCGGGTGGTCTATCAGGCAGATGACCTCACTAGCGCTGACTGGGTAATTCTACATAGATTGTTGAAAGGTCACATTTTTGGGAGAGGCTGAAACTGCATTTAGGTTAGGGAGTCAATTTTGATATGTTGACATGGGATCTAAGACAATTGGGGCCTGCTATTTCTTTTTTTAACAGTAATGATCATGAACTTATTTCATATATCAACATCATGAGTCATATTTATAGATATCCCCATGTTGAAAAGTCTCTGCTTTCCTGTGAGTAGCCCAGCTTCATTGTGGTGACAAGAGTTCCTGGCAGAGGCGCCATCTGAAGGGCCTCTGGAAGTATCTGTGTTCTGATTGGTTGGCATCCCTGTTTTATCCAATTAGAAAGCTGAACTGCTGATACTTATTTAAATGTTCTCTGTAGTCCAATCAGATGTTCAATGTACCATCCACCTTTTCAAGGACCTGTGTTGTCTCCACTGGAAGTACATTTCTGCACTTAGGGAGGCTTAGCAGTGAGATGTGACTGATGTGCAGAAGAAGGAACACACAGGACCCAGTGACTTTGCATCCCAAGATGCTCAGATCTCTTCCAGGTTTACCAGCTGCAAAGGGGCTCTTATTTCTAAAGCAAATTCCAAGAGCCTCTCTATTAATCCAAACTCTCCCAGCTTTCTTTAAAACAGACTTCATATTAGTTTTCTTTTGCTGCTGTAACAAATTACCTCCAATGTAGTGACTTAAAACCCATTTATTGCGAGCTTGTTTGGAGATTCCAGCAGGGGAGCGCAGCTACTTGTATACCCTTGACCGAGAACTATCACGGATGGTCGTCCTCTTCCACCGAGCGCGCAAATCTTCCCAAGGGATGCACACAGAGTGGTGAGGGAGGAAGAGGACACCCGCCTAGCCAGCCAGATAAGACGAATCAACCGTGGCGATCAATGAGGTGACATATGTCACAGCCAGCTCGCCCTCACATCTTTAAAACCCATTTATTATTCTGAGGTTCTGCAGGTTAGAAGTCAGGCATAGCTGGATCCTCTGTTGAGTCTCACCAGCTCAATTCAAGGTGTCTGCATGTTTCCCTTTGGGGGATAATTGCGCCCTCAGCCTCACTCAGAATGTTGGCAGTTCATTGTGACTGTAGGATGGGTTTTTTTTTTTTTCCCAGCTGTGAGTGCTGGGGTGTATTTTCCCCTAAAACCTGCCTGCACTCCTCCTCATGCTCTTCAGGTGATCCCTTCCAACAAGGGCAGGCCACGTCCTCTCCAACTTCCAATCTTTCTGACTTCCTTCCTATATCTTTCTTTACTCCAGCTGGAGAAAGTTCTCTGCCTTTAAGGGCTCTTGCAGTTAAACTGAAAAGCCCAGAATAATCTTTTATCTTAAGGTCTATAACTTTAATGACAGCTGCAAAGTCCCATTGGCTATGTGACAGAACTTACTGACAGGTTCTGGGAACTAGGAAGTGGAGATCTTGGGAAGGCAGAAGCTGCAGTCTGCTACCCCAGACTTCAAATTTCCCCTTAGGACCTATTTAGTTGCCCATTATTCAAACCACTGAGGAAATGTAGTCAAAAATGAAGCTCATTCCTTTACAAGTGGTAGGGTTCACATTCTCATCAGGGACATTCACAGATGGCTTAACAAAAGAGGGTATAACAAAGCTGGAAGTTTCTTTTGGAAAAAAAAAATCACATGTTGAAACTGGGGTATGCCAGAGAACCCTAATGCAGAAGCAGAGGATACTATTATTTCTCTGAGTTTTTTGAGGGTAGGGGATTTTTGCCTGTTTGCATGAATGAATATGGCCATCACTGGAGACCTGTGGGAAGCTGGAGTGAGCAAATAGTATGGTGATATATGGATACAAAATGTGTTCAACTCATCTCTCAGTGCAAAGAAATGAGGACAATAACAAAATCATACCCTCCTTTGTGGGAAAAAAGGAACCCTCCTACACTCTTGGTGAGAATGTAATTGGTGCAGCCACTCTGAAGGACAGCATGGAGGTTCCTGAGAAAACTAAAAATAGAATTACCATGACCTAGCGATCCCACTCCTGGGCATATATCCATAGAAAACTGTAATTCAAAAAGACACATGCACCCCAATGTTCATAGCAGCACTATTTACAATAGCCAAGACATGGAAACAACCTAAATGTCCATTAACAGATGAATAGATAAAGAAGATATGATATACATATACAATGGAATATTACTCAGCCATAAAAAAGAATAAAATAATGCCATTTGCTGCAATATGGATGAACCTAGAGATTATTATCTCAAACGAAGTAAGTACAATAGAGAAAGACAACTATCAAATGATGTAGCTTATATGTAGAATCTTAAAAAAAATACACATTTTATTTACCAGAAACCAGAAATAGACTCACAGACATAGAAAACAAACTGTGGTTACCAGGGGAGGGAAGGGGGGGTAACAGATTAGAAGTTTGGGATTTTATATACATTACTGTATATAAAACAGATAAACAACAAGGACTTACTGTATAACAGGGAACTATATTCAATTTCTTGTAATGAACTACAATGGAAAAGCAACTGAAAAAGAAATATATATATATATATATATATATATATATATATAAAACTAAATCATTTTGCTGTACACCTGAAACTAACATTGTAAATTGACTACACGTCAATAAAAATAAGAATAAAAAAAACCCCAAAATTACATCCTCCTAGAATGTATGCTAAACATATATATAAACCGTAACTTTGATTATGACCATCTGATCAGGGTCAGGCCAAAAAAGTGACCTCAAAGTCTTTGTGGGTGAGAATCAAGGAGAACCAAAATAATGTATTAAATAACTGAGTTTTCTTTTTTTAAAAAAAGGGAAATTTGAAATATATACAAAAATAGACAAAATGGTAAAACGAACTAAACTTCAGCAATCAGCCTCAGACCAATTTTGACTCATTTATACCTCTACCCTTCTCTCACTCAGATTATTTTGGAAAAAAAAAAAAAAAAAAAAACCTAAACTGTTGTATCATTTCACGTGTAAATATTTCTCTCAGTTCTTAGACCATCCCAGCTGACTGAAAGAATTTGGTTTAATATTTCAGGGATATAATCAATCACACTCATCAACAAATGACAACAAATGTCTTCCAGGTGTTTGTCACCAACAAAACTTCTCAAGAGTACCCTGCCCAGAGCTTATAAGCAATAGTAAAGCAATTTTATGAAACTGTTACCAGGAGCAGAGTGTTTATCCAGAGTCTTGGGATATTAATTTACTAGGGCCAGCAAAACAAAGTACCAGAGATTGGGTGGTTTAAACAATAAAAATTTATGGCCCCACAGTTCTGGAGACCAGAAGCCTGAGATCAAGGTGTGGGCAGGCCTGGTTTCTCCTGAGGCCTCTCTCCTTGGCATACAGACTCCATCTCCTCCCTGTGTCCTCCCATGGCCGCCTCTCTGTAAGGATCTGTGTTCTAATTTCCCCTTTTGAGTAAGGATATCAGTCATACTGGACTAGCCCACCTTGATGACCTCAGACTTCCTGGAGCCTGGACTGCAACACCAACTCTTCCCTGGTCTCCAGCCTGCCCTGCAGATTTCAGACTTGCCAGCCTCACAGTTGTGTAAGTCAATTCCTTCTAATAAATCTCTCTTTATATATGTCATTGGTTCTGTTTCTCTGGAGAATCCTGACTGATCACACCTGGAATCAGCCTTCTCTACTGTTTCACCCCTAGCTGTAAATGAGCCAAGTTCTTTTCTAAGCCTATCATTTTTTTTTTTTACTATTATTGGTAATACCTTATTGAATGCAGCTGCCAATTTCCACGTGTAGTAGCACAATCTATATGAAAACAGGCAATAATTATGCATTTGTCAAAGCTCATAGAATGTACAACATCCAGAGTGAACCCTAATGTAAACTATGGACTTTGGTTGATAATAATGCGTTCATGTTGGTTCATTGATTGTACCAAATGAGGGATGCCACTGATGAGGGATGCTGAGGGTAGGGGAGTATATATGTGCGGGTGGGGAGGGCTATGTGCGGACTCTGTATTTTCTGCTCAATTCTGCTGTGAACCTGAAACTGCTATTAAAAAGTCTATTAAAAACAAACAAACAAAAGAACAGGCAGTGGTCTCACTCCACAAGGACGAGGGCTGGTTTCTGGCCTCTGTGACGTCTCCTACCATATGACGTAGGGACCACTTTCCCTGCTCAGCATTTCTTCTATAATAATGCCGCGTAAACACAGCCTTGGTGACTTTCAGCAGCAAGCAAGCCCCAGGGCTGCTGGGCACCGTGGCTGCTGGCTCCAGGTTACAGCTCCCATTCATTTTCTCTCTGAGCTGAGCAAGTCTCAGGGCGCAGGAGAGATGTGCAAAGCTAGAGGTAACTTTACTGCACCAGAAGCTCTTGTTCTGGAAATGGGCACTGTCCCTTCTACCCACCTACCATCAGCCAGTGAGAGCCCCCGGTGTGTTAGCTTCCCAAGGCTAACAAATCACTACAAATGGGGGTCTTCCCACAGGAATTTATCCTCCCAGTTTTGAAGGCCAGAAGTCTGAGATCAAGATTTTGACAGAGCCTCACCTCCTCCAGAAACTTGAGGGGTGGATCCTTCCTGCCTCTTCCACCTCCTGGTGGCTCCAGGTGTCCCTTGGGCTCGTGGCTGCATCATTTATGTCTCTGCCTCCAACGTCACCTTCTCCCCTGGGTGTGGCAAAGCTCCCTCGGCCTCTCTCCTATAAAGAGACACTTAGGGCCCACATGGAGAATCCAGGATAAGCTCTTGCTTTCAAGGCCCTTTATTTACTCACATCTTTCCATGCAAGATAATATTTACAGACTCTGGGATGAGAAAGAAAGTATTTCATTGAGTGGCCACTTTTTGAACCACATGTGGCCCCAGATAAGTTCATGGGGCAGAGGAATTTACCCCTGGGAGTGAGGAGAGGGGCGTATGATTGGGAAATATTCATTAAACTCAAATTAGCACAATCAGATTTAGTTCAGGGCAAATCTGCCTATTATGACTGGAAACTAAAAGAAGGAAACAGTACATTGGTGACTTTTCTTAAACATGTGTTGCTAAATGGAGTAATTTGGATGGAAAAAAAATATGCATGTAACCCAGCTGGCTATGCCAAAGACAACGGCCATATAAGACTTATGCGGAAGAAAGGAATGTTCTTATCCTCAGTGGTGACACCAAAACCCACAGTTTTCCCCAGCATCAGTTCATGTTGGGTAAAACCACATAAATAGCAGAAAAACTGCCAAAGTTGCAGTGGTTTTCATGAAATAACACTAACATATTATTTCCCTTGAATTTTTTTTGTTATTCACATGTGGAACCACTAGGCAGAGTCAAACCGGTGTTTTTAGAAGTATTTCTCCTTTGTTTCCACAATGTCCGCAGTGAGACAATCGAAGTCCTGGTAATTGTGCAGGACCACCAGTGATGACAACAGCTCTGAAGATCAAGCTGTCCCCACAGGATGGACACCTACCCACCACTGAAATAGAGAACAGTGAATAAGAGAAATAAGATGGCTGAGTCCCAGCTCTCCACGCAGACAAAACAGAAGCATTTGGTCCCCTTCCCCTGCAGCCTCCATGAGGTGTGCATCCAGCTCTTCAATTCTGTCTGTAATACTCATTTTCATAAAAAGCAAAGCAAATTATCCAAGGCTTGAGTGCAAACAAAACCAAAAACAAAATAGTTTTCTTAAGTCAAAAAAAAAATCCAATGTGTGTTTGCCAGAGTCACCAAACAGTTCTCCAGTTCTCAGGGGACACCGAGTGTCCCACAAATTAAACTCAATTCTGACATCACCTACCTGGTGATAGTGTCAGACCCCACAGGTTAGGGCTCAGTCCTACAAGACTGAAAATGAAAAAAAAAAATTTATCAATAGTCAATCTAAGAAAGAAATAGAGAATTTTATTTGAACCAGTCTGAGGATTATAACCTGGGGAGAGTCCCTCAGGAAGCCCCGAGGCCCATTCCACCTGTTAGAGATTAAAGCACAATTATGTAAGTTTTTGAGACAAAGTGTTACACCTCAAAGGGCTGTACGTCAAAGTAATATACTGGCAGTTTATATGGTTCAACCAGGTGAGCAGTGGTTCCTCCTGACTCCTTATAGGATTAAGGAAGGAATGTTATCTCCTAAGGGACTACCATGCTGGCACTAGGAGGAAACTGGTCTTTTTTGTTTCTTTTGGGGTTTTGTTTTTCTTTTGGAGAGTAGGCATTCCTGTGTCTTCTCAGGGGATCTAGTTAGTGTATAATGCAGATGCACAATGCACACTAAAGGGGAGACAATCCTAGCTCAAACAGCAGAGAAGTTTTTGAGTTAAACTTCTCTTGTCCTGCCTTAAAATAATTTTGTTTCATCACTACCCTCACTTCAAAAGCCAATTGCAAGGCCAGGATGTCACCTGTGCTTCTGACTGACTGATCAGAGGTTCCAATGGTTAGAGCAGGCAGACAGCTAGGTATGAGCAGAGAAAAGGGGACACAAGCCAAATGGCAGGAATTGGGCAGAAAGGAAGGGCATGGGGCCAAATACAGGAAACCCTACACTATGTAAGCACCAGGGGTCCCTGGGCAGAGAAAGAAAAGCAGGAACATTTGGGCTGATAAGTGGTCACACCTTAAAGGGTGATGGGCGGCCTGGAGGCTAACAAAGAAATGTGGGAAAAGGCAGGACTCTCCAGTGTCCAAATGTAATCTTTTGCTCATTATGCCTTCATCACAATAAAATTAGCCTTGCAGATCAGAAGAACCCATCGTGCACTGCTGCCATGACACTTGCGACCTGAACTAAATAGGGACAAAAATCCCTCCTCCCTTCAGGAAGGTGGAGTTGGGATGAAAATCAGGGAATATGACCCCAAGGAATATTCTGCCCATTCATTTTTATACTCTATGTAACCAACTTGCCAAAGAAATTTAGGGCAGCTGCTGACCTGAGTCTGCCCGCTCGCTCCTTGACAATATACTATCCACCCCTTAATAAACCTTCATTTTACTTTCTTAACCTCCGTGTCTTGTCTCTAAATTCTTTCTGGGATGAGACAAGAACCTGGACACTGGCTATATCTACCGGCAACACAATGACCCTCTCCTTGGGTTTGATTAATTTGCTAGAGTGGCTCGCAGAACTCAGAGAAACACTTGACTTACTAGATCACTGGTTTATTATTAAAGGATGTAACTCAGGAACAGCCAGATGGAAGAGATACACAGGGAAAGGCATGTAGGAAAAGGCACAGAGATTCCCATGCCCTCCCTGGGCATGCCACTCTCCAAACTTTCACGTATTCACCAACCTGGAAGATCTCAGAACTCATCCTCTTTTTTGTGGAGGCTCCATTCCTAGGCATGATTGATTAATTCATTGGCCATTGGCAACTGAGTCAACATCCAGCCTTTCTCCCCTCCTTGGAGGCTGGGGAGGGGGCTGAAGATTCCAACCTTCTCATCACTTGCTTGGTTCTACTGGCAACCAGCCCCCATTATCAATACTTTCCAAAAAGTCACCTTATTAACATAACTAAAGACATCTTTATGGCTCCCATCACAGGAAATTCTAACCATTTTAGGAGTTCCTGTGCCAGGAACAGGTATAAAGACCAAATACATAAGTTCTTACTATAAGTCACAATATTACACAACACAAAACAAAGCCCAAATCAAAATTCTGTGATGGAACCAAAATAACTTCTTGTCAGAAAGCAAACATGCTTTCAACAATGTCAGGGGCTAAGCTTAAAGAACAACATAGCCAATTTATTTTAAAGGGCCTCCCCGGGGCCACAGTTGAGAATTTGAGAATCACACAACAATAATAATGGCTAATTAGAATATGTTTAATTTATAAAAGAACAGAAGTTCACATACGCAGTTACAACCTTAGGACAATTAAAAGATGTAAATAATACTGTTGAATTTGTATAGATTTTGATAAATAAAGCCACTGACATATATACAAGTATTTGGTCTTAAGCATATGTCTGTAACATTTACATGTCGGCCTGTGTGTACATCTTTAAGAGGGGAATAAAGACCGACAAAAATGTGAGACAGCCCAGAACAGAGATCGCTTGGGCGCCAAGAGGAGGGGAGGCGGATGCACTTGGGATAGCAGGACGGGAGAGCGGCCTTTGCTGGCGGTACTTCCTGGGGGAACTTGGGGTGCTCCAACCGGGCGCGCACAGAACAACGTTGCCAAGTAAACTGCCACCAGACAAGGGAGAAAGGGCTTCCTTTTCAGGAAGAACACGCCGCCGTAGCCTTGATATTTCGGGACTGAGCAACCCCGTGAGAAATCGGTTACATCAGAGAGCGGCCGAGATTCTGAGCCCAGGGAAGGAGGAGCGGGGGGGGGGGGGGGGGGTCGCTGGGCGCAGGACAGCTGCCGCAGCAGGAGGCCAAGGGGGCGGATGCACGACCAACGCGGTCAGGCCGACAGCCTTTGAACTGAGCGACTAGGAAAAGCTCCCAAATGCAAACAAGGGCAATAAAGGCTTCGGTGTTTCAAGCTTCGAGACCCCAGCACGGCGCGCAGGAATCAGATGCTGCAAATCCACCCCCCTCCCCACCTCGCGCGCCACATTGCGCCTGCGACCGTCCCCAGCACCCTCCGCTGCCTGCGCAGCGGTACCTCCACCACTCCCACCCCTACTCTTGCACTCCTGCATGCCCGCCCACTGTGACCCGCACACTAGCATGCCTGGGCCCACTATCCCCTTCTCGGTACCCCCGTACCCCTGCATTCCCCGCGTCTATATAATTCCGCCCCCTGTACCCACGCATCTCTGCACCCCCATGCTCCTGTATGCCGCACTCATTTGCCTCTGCACCTCTGCACTCCTGCGTCCATGCTCTCCTGTGGCCCCACCGCCGCTCCCCCCAGCCCCGCCTCCCCACGGAGTCAGCCGACCCTCCCTGTCACGCGCTGCCTCCCAGCGCCCTCAGCGTCCCACCACCTAGAACCCAAAGGCCGAGCCCCGCTGCTGTGGCGCCGCAGGAGGGGCTTCTGCTGTCACCCGGTGTGTGCGCCACCCAGCCCGGCTTGTCCCCGTCACGCCCAAAGATCCCCAGCTTAGGCGCCGCATCCGTGGGGAGCCGGCCGGAAACGGCGACCCGAGCTCCCAATGACATCAAGCCCACGTCCCTTTTTACCTTTCAATAAAAACGGCTCTCTCCCGGGATGGTCTCTAAAGAGGCCGCGCCTTCAAAGTCCCTGCAGGAGAGTGGCCCTCATCCTTGGTGTCTAATTTCCTCCCAACTAACCCGGGAGTCGGCTCAATGGCAGTTGTGGAAAAGGATCCAGTGCGGCAGCGGGTGGCGCCCAGCGAGGGACCGGCGCGCCCCAACTCTTTGGCTGTGTGTCTTTTGGAGCTCAATTTCATTCTTTCTCTGCCTCCTCCCCCGCCTTCATCCATCACTTGGCACCTACTGTGTGCACACACCCCTTTATCCATCACTTAGCACCTACTGTGTGCCTGGCAGAGCTTTGAGCACGTGGGAGGAAACTACCTTCCTGGAGCTTCCGTCTAGTTGGGAGAGGCTATGCTCAGTAAAGATGAGAGCGCGTCTAGAGGTTTACACGCTGAGCAGAAATAGCGCACCACTGGCTTGGGGCATTGTTGCCCAAGGCCGGGGAGACTTGAGTGGAGACTTGAGAGGCCGTCGGAGTGGGGAGCCTGCTGCTCTGGGGACGGTGGGACGCCTGGGTTTGGAGGGACAGAGACTAGCAGAGGGTGGCGGGAGCTGGCGCAGGGAAGGAGGCGTCCTCGGAGGTAAATGGCTTCTACTGCGCGCTGCAAGATTGGGGCTTTCACGTTGAGGGCACCAAGCAGCCCTTGCAGGGCCTGCCAGAATAATTGCCTTCAAGGGCTTTGCGATCCTGTAGCTAAGGCTTCTCAGGCCACACGTGTGATGTTTAAAGGTGGAATTTTACAGATAGGAAGGTGGTGAGTGTATCACACGCAGCGTTCATTAGTCATCAGGCTCGAGGAGCTAGGTGCCCAACACAGTATGGACACTGGCTGGGCTGCGCCATTCCAAGTGTGCAGGTGTCCTTGGGAGTCAGGCCACCCACGGTTTCTCCTGTCCTGTGGGAGCTTGGCTTGAGTGTCACTACCAATATGCAGCGGTAAGGGGAAGAAACGGAGCTGTTCCATGGAAAGTACTGTGGCCAGCTCACCTGCTTGGGGTAGCCTTCCATGTCCCTAAGACGCTAGAGACAAACATACCCTCCAAGTTCACTACCGATCATGGTGCAGAAGGGCTCACAGGCTACATTAGAAAGTTCAAACTATGTAGTTAATATATTAAATTGATCTAAAACTGGTAGCAAGAAATAAGGGGGAAGAGATGGGGTGAGCTGACAAACTTAGGGCACACGTGGTCATGTGTGTCCTGTGGCTCTCTGCCGCCTGGCCTCCCTGCTGATGGTAAGATTATGAGGAACAGGGCCCAGGTGATGCCAGGGCTCCTGGACCAGTGTGTACAGGTGCAGCCACACAGGGACAGCCAGCAGAGGCTGATTAAGATCTATGAAAACTGCCTCAGGGGTTCTGATGCTTTGTACCTATTGTATACTTAGTGAATATTTAAAGCTTCTTGTATACTTAACGATCACAAATATTTAGCGCTCAGAGGCCTCACATTTACTTAGCCTGTGTCTCAGCCCTCCCATCCCATTGATCAATTTCAGGAGAATTGGCATCTCTGCTTCATTGAGTCTTCCATGAACACGGTATGTTTCTCCATTTATTTAGATCATCTTTGATTTCTTTCATCACTGTTTTTAATGATCAGCAGCATGCCCTGTACCCAGATTTATACCTGGGTTTCATTTTCTTTAGAGTAATTTTACACAGCATTGTGCCTCTAATTTCAGTTTTCACATGCTCATTGTCTGTATATAGAAATGCAATTGATTTTTGTGTTGATCTTGTATCCTGAAGCTGAACTCAGTGATCAGCTTTAGAGAGTGCTTGGGATGTTCTGTGTAGACAATCATGTCATTTGCAATTAGTTGTCTTTTTTCTGTTCTAATCTGTATGCCTCTTCCTTCCTTCCCCTCTCTCCCTCTCCCTCCTCTCTTTCTTTTCTTTTTCTTTCTTTTCTCTTTTTCTTCCTTCCTTCCTCCCTCCTTCCCTCCGTCTCTCCTCTCTCTTCTTTCCTTCCCCCCACCCCTTTTGTTCTTTCTCTCCTGCTTTCTGTTTCTTTCTGGCTTTATTGCACCAGCTAGAACTTCCAACACTACACTGAATGAGTGGTTAGGCAGACATCCTTTCCTTATTCCGATCTTAGAGGGAAAGCATTCAGTCTTTCAACCATTAATGATACTGTTATCTGTCAAATGCTTTTTCTATGCTTTTTCTGCATCAGTGGAGATGATCACATGATTTTTCTCCTCCTATTCCTTCTTTTGTTTCCCCTGCCTGTCGATATGGTGGATTCCATTGAGTGGCTTTTGGTAGATTTTAGCCTCAAGGAAAGAAACTGAAGTTTTGAGCCTCCCACTTATGTTGTAGTTTGGGTAGTGGGAGATTAATTAGTATGGAGGCCACTGAAGTAGTTCAGGTGAGGAATGATGGTTCC
Source organism: Camelus dromedarius (assembly GCF_036321535.1). Classification (NCBI taxonomy): domain Eukaryota; kingdom Metazoa; phylum Chordata; class Mammalia; order Artiodactyla; family Camelidae; genus Camelus; species Camelus dromedarius. The sequence continues at coordinate 116,053,892 of NC_087438.1, forward strand.
TGTAGCTGCAGTTGACAAATTAGCACAAGCTGGGGGATGGGGTGTGCTGTAACAACAGAAGTGTTTTTTCCTCCCAGTTCTGGAGGCCAAAGGTCCAAGGTCCAGGTGTCAGCAGGGCTGTGCTCCCTCTGGAAGAGGCAGGAAGGGGAGGGTCCTTCCCGCTTCTTCTAGCTCCTGGTGCCCCAGGTATCCCTCAGCTTGGGGCCACTTAACCCCAACCTCTGCCTCTGTTGTCACATGGCTATCTCCCTGTGTCTCCGTGTTTTTTCTTCTGTTTCTTATAAGAACAGTTGTCATGGAAATTAGAGCCCACCCCAATCCAGGAGACCCCATCTCAAGATCCTAAGTTACACCTGCAAAGACCTTTTCCAAGTAAGGTAAGGTCATGGTCATAGGTTCTAGTTCTGAGAATGTGGACATACATTTTTTTCACATTTTTGGGTGGGGGAAGTACCCTTCAACGCACTACAGGTGGAATCCAGGACTAGGAAGGTAGCAGCTGATATGGAGAGAAAAATCTGCCTCCCTGACGTTTACCAACTTGCTGCTTCATGTGGGTAACCATAGAAACGAATGAATCAAAGGTAGCCTTTATCTGTCTATTAATTTTACTTGAGTCACCAGAGGATGGTGGGACCATCTACCAACTGGAGAATAATGGGGAAGGTGGGAGTCTGTGTGTGTGGGGGGGTGTCAGGAGCAGAATGCAGTCCAACCACCATGAGTGGGTGGAAATCTCAAGCCGGAGTGTGGGAGCCTCTGGGAAGACATCTGCCATTGATGGTGTGTGCACCTCACTGAAGCCTGACCTAGATGAGATGGTGAGCAAAGAGGAAACCCCTGGGTGAACCATGGAACCTGTAGTCGTGGGCAATGTGGCCACTGCCGCTCCTGGCCTGGAGAGTGGAGGCTGTTGGTCCACACATGGGGTCCAGCAGGCCTTGTGATTTGCTCTGATCATCAGACTGGGGCATGAGTGATAGTGTCCAGGCCTCAGGGGTTCTGAGCACTTTTGTCTTCTTGGGACTGCGTAAGGTAGCTTGAATTAGCCATGAAGACAGACTGAGAAGAACCAAAGTGCCCAGACATGCGAGAGAGGCTGCCAGACCAGCGCCTTCCCAGGGACCTCCCCCCAACACTGACCCATGACTTGTCCACCAGCTGGCTCCCCAGAGGGCCCCAAATGTCTATGAGCCAGCCTTTGGCATGTCCACTAACCATCAGCTTTCTTGGGGAGCCCAACTCAAACTGCTGATCCACAGACCCACTAGAACTTTGGGGCTGCTGCCATCCTGCAGGAGAGAACTGAATGTGACCCCCAAAGGGCTGCGTGTGGCTAGCAGTGAGCTGAGGACAGGGCAGAGGGAGACAGAGGTGGCCTGGAGGCTCAAGGGCAGTGCTCAGAGAGGGGGCTGCCAGGTCCTAAGTTGACAGAGGAGGGAAGCCCCAGGACCTGATGCTCCCAGAGACCTGTGTAGGAGGCAGTAGGACCCAGCTAACCAGGAGAGAGGGAGGGGAGTGGGCAGAGAAAAGGACATGGTTTTAGAGCTTTTACTGGGCATGCACTGGAGAAAAGGAAAGCCTTCGTGAGACTGTGAGCAATGCATGGAAACAGGACCCTGGTACAGGTCGGGGGAGCATTAGGCAGATTCTGATGACCAGGACTGGGGCACCCATGTAACAGGGTGACATATGGGGAGAACAGCTCAGCTCAGCCCAGATCCGATAGCACTGGGAGCCATGTGACCTGGTCCTCCAAAAGATGGGTCACCTAACGTTCGAATCCAGAGTCTGAGGGAGCACAGAAACTCAAGCAGGGTTTGTGTGTGTGTGAGGGGTCCATTTTCTTGTTCACTTAGATGATTCTCGAATACGTTGGTGAGTGTATGGAAACTGATGCAGCAGATTGGAGTGACCAGATGTGCAGCAGGGGCCGAGAACAGGCCACCCACCCAGGAGAGGGGTGAGGAGGGCTGTGGGACTAAGCTGAGAGTTCCGGAAACTGGCGACACTACCTGCAGTGGGCATGGAGGCTTCTGAGGCTGCCCAGGGTGCATTCTTCCTCTGGGACCTCCCACCTCCTTCCCCATCTTTCTCAATAAAGTACCCACTGAGGCAGGCAGAGGGAGAGTCTGTGGCCACCCAAAGGGACTCCAGACCCCTCTTCGCACATGGTCTCCAAGGGATGTTACTGTGCAGCCAGGCAAGCCCCTGTCCACCCCATCCTCCACGTACTGGATAAAACTGTGGAGACACCCAGTCTCCTCCTCTTCTTTTTGGTGCATATCCATGTATTAGGGTCACATTTCTTTTTAAATAAAGATGAAATTCACATGAACATAAAACCATCCTAAGGTGAACAATTCAGTGACATTTAGTGCATTCACCATCATCTCTTTCTAACTTTGAAATGTTTTCATCTCGCCAATAGGAAACTGTCACTCCGCATTCCTCCCTCTACCCCAGGCCACTAATCTGCTTTCTGTCTCTATGGATCTGCCTGTTCTGGATGTTTCATATAAATGGGATCATACAATACATGACCGTTTGTGTTTGGCTTCTTCAGTCAGCACAACATTTTCCAGGTTCATCCATGGTGTGGATGTCAGTACTTCATTCCTTTTATGGCTGAAAAGTATTCCACTATATAGATAGACCACATTTTTGTTTATCTATTCGTCTGTTATGGACATTTGGGCTGTGTCCCACCTTTGGGATGTTATGAATAATGCTGTTGTGAACGTGATGTGGGTGCATGGGTATCTGAGTCCTCGCATATACCTGGGGGTGGAACTGATGGGCCATGAGGACTTCCTTCTTTAAGCATGAGTTTGACAAGCTTTCTCTTGCAGAGAGCAGGCAGCTCTGAATATTTTCTCAAGTTTTTAAACCTGATAAGCCCGACAGATGATCAAACTTTAAACTAGAGCTGCCCAACAGAACTTTCTGTAATAATGGAGACGTTCTATATCTGTTCTGTCCAACGTGGTGGCCATCGGCTACGAGTGTCTTGAGTGACTGAGAAACTGCATCTTTGTATTTAACTTCAATTAATTGCAAGTTAAATAGGTCCTGCAGCGTATAAGCTCATTAGAGATGACAAATGAAGGGCTGCCTCTTGGAGCACCTCCCACCTCATGCCTCGGCTTGTAACACACCCGTTGAAGAATTAAGTCTGGAGCTCCGTGGTGATCCTTGGAACACTCAAGCCTCCTGCTCCTGAAAAACCTTTTTTCTTGAATACCACTTAAGGGGTTGAAGATACACAGTGAATAGCAACACTTAAGTCAAGTCTAAGCTGGAATTAATGGGTCCCGCTTGGCAATGTGGGTCTCCTACCTCCACTGCAGGGGAGTCAGGTGTTCCCATCCACACTGATAGAGCAGTTCCTATCAATTTTTGGTGTGAACAGTCTCATAGTGCTAGGATATTTTCTGAAGACTAGCAGATCATGATTAGCTCCAGATAGTGTCCAGTAGCCCTGGTTTGAGCACACCTAACTTTAGTCAGATAAATGTTTATTATATGTGTATAATAATCCTGAATCATCTTACCAGCCTGTGTTTATGGCTATAATAAAACAAATTAATGAAACCAGTAAGGATAATGATAGCACACATAACCAAAATTCACTGAGTGCTTATATTGTGCTATGGATTTTTTTAAAAAAGGGATTATCATGAACTCATTTAATCCCTTCACTCCATGAAGTAGGTACTATTAACATTCTCATTTCTCAGTTGAGTTTGCAGAAGAATCTCTGGGCCACTCCAACCCCCATTCATAATAGAACGTGGAATTCATGAACAGTCATCTTCTGAAATATCCACGTATGTATTACTTAATCTGGTCCTAACAGTGGTCATTTTAAATTTACTAAATTCACAAAAGTAGTTTTCCTTGTCAACAAATTCACAAATTACCCTAATTTTAGCTATCAACTTAAGGGGATCTCTGATTAATGTTTGACCAACCCAAACTTAACCATTTAAATTGCTTTAAATAATTATTCTATTTACAAGGAAATTTCCTCTAAGTTTACACGTACTTTCAAAGTATAATACTTTCATACTTTTCAAATCGGGAAAATGCCTCTAGCAAAACAAACCCTTCCCAAGACCTGAGAATTTCCAATCCAATAAATTAGACAATTCCAGTGGATCGCAGGCGCTCTAAAAACATTTCAATTTCAAATCATGCATTCATACATTTTAAAATGGAAGCCATGTTTACGTATCAGAACCTCAAATGGCAAATTCTCACTTAAGATTACATACTTGTAATACCAGATGAATCTACCAGACTTCCTGGGATAAAAACTGCTCGTACTTGGCATCTAAATGTCACCAAGTGACACTTTGCAGAGCCCGAAGTAGTTTGCCATGGGCAATAATATACACACCTCCAATGGGTGGGATTGAAACCCCAGAAGCCTATGGGCGAAATTCAACAAAAAGGATTGCCTGTCGGGCAACATTCCCCACAGCTAACGAACACGCAGCCCACTGTGTCCCTCTGCGCACCCCAATCATGTCTCGGGTTCGGTTTCCCGTGTGCCCTGCCTTGCACAGGAACGCACTCAGGAGGACGCAGACCTCCACCAGTACGGCTCTTTTCTCGAGGCTGTGGGTGGCTCTGAAAAGAGCCTTTGGTGTCACGGGGGCCCCCCCCCGGGGCGCACGGCCGTTTCCGGCCCGCCTCCGCGGCCTCACTTGCCCTTGGCCTTGTGGTGGCTCTCCGTCTTCTTGGGCAGTAGTACCGCCTGGATGTTGGGCAGGACACCGCCCTGCGCGATGGTCACGCGACCCAGCAGCTTGTTGAGCTCCTCGTCGTTCCGGATAGCCAACTGTAGGTGGCGCGGGATGATGCGCGTTTTCTTGTTGTCGCGGGCGGCGTTGCCCGCCAGCTCCAGGATTTCAGCTGTCAGGTACTCCAGCACGGCTGCCAAATACACAGGCGCGCCGGCACCCACACGTTCAGAATAATTACCTTTGCGAAGCAACCGATGCACTCGGCCCACGGGAAATTGCAGGCCAGCGCGCGACGAGCGAGATTTTGCTTTGGCGCGCGCCTTACCGCCCTGCTTGCCGCGACCAGACATCTTCTGCGTGAAGAGGGAAGAAAATCGGAAAACAAGACCCCGATAAACAAAGCTTCGATACTCTGTGAGCCCTTATATATGGTCTGGAGGTAGGCGAGCCGGTGCCACCCGATTGGGTAGCTATAGCGGCCAATCAGAAAAGGACACTGCCACTCCCTAATTTGCATGTGCCTTTTCTAGTGATGACGTTATGCGACGTCTCATCCTATCAGAAACTAGGAGCTCTTGATCCTTTATTTGAATACAGTACGTATAAGTTGAGTCGCTGGGAAGACAGGATATTTCGGTTTGGAGAGATCCGCCATCATGCCAGATCCGTCCAAATCGGCTCCTGCACCCAAGAAGGGTTCTAAGAAGGCTGTCACCAAGGCGCAGAAGAAGGACGGCAAGAAGCGTAAGCGTAGCCGTAAGGAGAGCTATTCCATCTACGTGTATAAGGTGCTGAAGCAGGTGCATCCCGACACCGGCATCTCTTCCAAGGCCATGGGTATCATGAACTCCTTCGTCAACGACATCTTCGAGCGCATCGCCAGCGAGGCTTCCCGCTTGGCGCACTATAACAAGCGCTCTACCATCACGTCCCGGGAGGTGCAGACAGCCGTGCGCCTGCTGTTGCCTGGCGAGCTAGCCAAACACGCCGTGTCCGAAGGTACCAAGGCCGTCACCAAATACACCAGCTCCAAGTGAGGCACGCCGCAGCGCCCGGGAACCCAAAGGCTCTTTTCAGAGCCACCCACAAGATCGAGAAAGGGTTTCGAACACGTGAACGATTGTTAACTGCAAACGTATCGCATCTCTGTTCTTGGTTCCTCGGTTACTGGGAAGCCGCCCACATTTCCCCTTCCCCCTAGACGTGTGCGCGCATGTGTATGTGAAAAGAATGCGAGAATGTGCACCTGCTTGTTAGACCAGGTATGGGGACGCGGAGACCTGAATAATGAGGATAGCTGAATAATGTGGGAGGTGATCAACGGACCAGTATCCACCCTCCCCTCCGCCCATGGCTATTAACGCTTCGCTAAGTAGAGTGGGAACCTTGAGCTCAAATGCCCTTTGATGTCCGGGCAGCGCCATTTCCGAGACTTGGGTGCACGGTCTCCAGGTCCGTTCCTGTGTGCGAGTGGCGTTTGCCTGTCGGGGAATGAGGAGGGGAATGAGGAGGGGAGGGAGGTGGGGGTGGTCATCTACCCGGAGGGACCTCGTGCCGGTCCCACACCCCCGTGTTTCTGATGGGTGAGCCCGAAGGTGTACGAAAGGGCGCGGCTTGGTGAGGCCCGGAGTGTTGTCGCGCAGCTCTGGCGGTGGTTTCCTGGCGTTGCATCCCTGCCTAGACCAGCCATCTTTATCCCAAAGCAATGAACATTTACAGGAAGATGTTTGTGTGGCTGGATCCTGCAATAGCAGGATGTTTTATCCCGAAAGGGAAGTAGAAGCGTGGTGGAACTCAGCCCTCCGTGCGTAGGAGCCGAATGTAATAAGCCGACCCCCGCTGCAGGTAGTTAACCCTTGCGGGGGAGGGGGAGCAATTTAAGAGGAAAATAACCCTTTTCTCAATAAATGTGGCTTACTCCTACTTCAGCCCCATTGTTATTTTTTGTGACGCAGGATTTCCCCTTTTTCTTGAATTCATAGCATTTATTTGGAAAGTGTCAGGGAGAGCGCTTTGTCCTGAAGAGTCTTCACTCTGGAGAGGACATTGCCTACCTTTTTTCTTAGTTTTTCTTTTTTGTAAGGAGATTGCTAATAATCGCTTCCTTGAGCCGTTTTGAGAGTTATATGTATTGAAAGTCGTGTCATTGTCTCAGGCAAGGAATAGACGTTCAGTTAAACGACAACACTCATGTTTTTGTAAATCGTCTCCAAAGGAAGCCAGTTGCATGCCTGGGCGGGCTGGGCTGGCAGGACCGGGGAGGAAACGTTGCCGCTAAGTGTCCTCAGCCACAGCAGCCAGAACCAGCACCCGCTCCCCCCCGCCCCCGCCCCCATTCCTTTTTCTACATGGGACCACTCTAAAAGAATTTCTAAAACCCCATACATTTTAAAGCTGGCACCAAAAATATTTTTATTGTTAGTTCGAATCGTTGTAAGGATGCAGATCCCAACATAGGACGTTTTACAAAACAAAATTGATCTCATCAATCTTTTAAATATATCTATTGAAATAGTAATTCGATACCATAATTAATCCATAAATACAGGATTAAATTTTTTGTTAACACTGAGCTACTTTAGACCATTTCTTTTTCACCCTGAACTCATATTTCCATTCCACTTCTGCCTCAGAATTTCATCCTGATGCAAAAATATATATATATTATATATATATATATTTCAGTGTTTTATCTACCTTCTTTCTGTATAAAAATGTAAATGTAAGTTTAAAAACACTTGTAAGGAACCAAAGTTAGTGTTTAAAAATCATCTGGATAGTACACAATTGTTTAAAACATAAATAAGTTTTTATAGGTAATTTTCAAACAAAAAATAAACCTTTAGTGAAACCTGTCTCATTTAATGAGATGAACAGTTGTCTCTCCCTCTTTCCCCCTTGTTACCTTTCTGCCCCAGTTAGTTCATGCATCCATGGGCATACGGAGTGTTGTCATGGTTACAGTGATAGCACTGTGCAGCATCATTTCTTTTCCTTTGATCTCTTTAATAGATACGAGCTCTGAGACAGTATTTACAAAAATTAATACATAGAAATGGAAATTTTGTCATAGCAGTTTTACTCAATTTTTTGCCTTTCTAGTAAAAATAAAAAAATTAAATGATCTATCATCAAAAGTCCACACCTTATCTAAAAAAAAAAAAGACAAATGAACTTATATATAAAACAGAAACAGACTCACAGACATAGAATACAGACTTGTGGTTGCCAGGGGGTAGGGAGGTGAGAAGGGATAAACTGGGAGTTCAAAATTTGCAGATACTGACAGGTACATATAAAATAGATAAACAAGTTTATACTGTATAGCACTACAAGATATTCAATATCTTGTAGTAGCTCATGGTAAGAAAGAATGTGAAAATGAATATATGTATATTCATATATGACTAAAGTATTGTGCTGTACACCAGAAATTGACACAACATTGTAAACTGATTATAACTCAAAAAAAAAAAATCCACACCTTGAATCTCAATAGCTATCTGATTCATGTGAGATTTATTTCTTTACTTTTAGAGGAGGTGCTGGGGATTAGAACCCAGGACCTTGTGCATGCTAAGCACGCACTCTACCACTGAGCTATATACCCTGCCCCTAATTCATGTTAAACACTACAAAATCTAGTCTTCCACTTTGAAGTAGGGGCCTGCTGACAGAGTCCAAACCCTCAGCTACCTACCAAAGTGGATTGGGAGTCAGTATTTTAATGAACACTTGTAGTCATCTGAAACCAGTCTCACAGATCCACATGAATTTTTTAAGCGCTTAAAACATATGTGTAATGAATGAAAATTGTCTCCAGCAGAGAATGTGATAGATTGGGCTAGGAGTAGGCAACAGCGCTGTTTAATACTAAAAATAAACTCAAGAAGCCAAATGAACATTTTATTCTACTCTGCAAATACAATTCTATAAAAAATAAAGTTTTCTGCGAATAATGCAAGACATTAATTTCTCAGTACTTTTTGATTCCTCTAGCACATGGAATTAGCTTGAAGTGAAAAAAAAAAAAAAAGTCTTTTTGCTGAACAGTCCACTGGAGGCTGTACAGGCAGCCCCAGGTGCAGAGTGGACCCCTTTTGGCCCTCTCCTAGGAGGGGAATCTGCTAAGGAAGAGGCAAGGTGATAGAGAGTCTTTGCTATTGAGATTTTATGATTAAGAAAATTGAGGGAAGTTGTATACAGAAAGTATGTCTATAATATTGTTACAACAGAGAAAGATATACATTATGTTGCATTAAGTAGAAAGTTTAGGGCAGTTAACCAAATATTTGAGAATACATAGAGGTGCAGAGAACTAAGACTCAACACATTGGAATCATTCTATAGATTTGAAATAACCGAGGTAAATGCCTAAATTAAGAATCTGGAAGGAGTGGAGGGATTTTGCAGGAATACAATCTGAAATGCCTTTAGGAGTCTCCTTTCTCATCTCAGAAATTTCAAGTCAAATTTGCTAATTATTGTAAAAAAAAATATTTTGGAGGGAGGGGACTGTCCTTTTTATAAGAAATTACAAATGCAAGACAATTTACTGTGGAAGAATTTGAATATTGACTAGTGAGTGGCAGTCACTGGAAATGATGTGTGTGAGTCCCCGAGGGAGGTGTCAAATGGCCATTGGCCACTTGAGGAAACACAGCCATGAATCCAAATCTCACAGAGCATTTTGGCTCTTGAAGACTGGGTTGTTTTCACAAGGTGTTCTTTGTGGTTTGGGAGTCACCAGCACTGTGGGATATGTTTTTAGAGTAAGAACACCATGGGCCCAGTCAGGCCTCGCATGCCCTAGTTGTTTCTTAATGTGTCATACAAGCAACATTATACTTATTCTGCATTGGTTTGCTGGTTTTTTTTAAATAAAAGTGCTACATTTGTTTTACTGAAAAGCTTCTTAAAGGAGCATAAAGGAGAAGTTACAGCTGCATCACAGAAATACAAAGGATCATAAGAGATTACTATGAACAATTAACACCAATAAAATGGACAAACTAAAAGAAATGGACAAATTCCTAGAAATGTACAATCTTCCAAGACTGAATCAGAAAGACATAGAAAATCAGGAATGAAATTAAATCAGTAATAAAAAAACACCCTCCAACAAACAGAAGCCCAGGACCAGAAGGCTTCACAGGTGAATTCTACCAAATATTTAGAGAAGAGTTAACACTACTCTTCTCAAACTACTCCAAAAAATTGCAGAGGAAGAAATGCTTCTGAACTTATTCTATGAGGCATCCATTACCCTGACACTAAAACCAGACAGAGATATCACAACAAAGGAAAATTACAGGCCAATATAACACAGATTTGATCATAGATGCAAAAATTCTCAACAAAATATTAACAAATTGAATTCAACAATACATTGAAAGGATCATACACCGTGATCAAGTGAGATTTATCCCAGAAATGGCATATCTGCAAATCATTCAATGTGATGCACCATATTAACATATTGAAGAATAAAAATCATGTGATCATCTCAAACACAGAAAAGGCTTTAACAAATTCAGTAAAGTTGCAGGGTACAAAATTAATATACAGAAATCTGTTGCATTTCTATACCCTAACAAGGAAAATAAAATAAGAAAACAATCCCATTCACAACTGCATCAAAAAGAATAAAATATCTGGGAATAAATCTAACTAAGGAGGTAAAAGATCTGTACTCAGAAAACTATCAGACACTGGTAAAAGAAATTGAAGATGACACAAACAAATGGAAAGATATATGTGCTCATGGATGGGAAGAATTCATAATGTTACCATGATCAGACTATCCACGGTAATCTATGGATTCAGTGCAATTCCTATCAAAATATCAATGACATTTTTCAAAGAACTAGAAAAAAATAATTCTAAAATTAGTACAGAAACTCAAAAGACCGAGAATGTGCAAAGCCATATTGAGAGAAAAGAGCAAAGCTGGAGGTATCACACTCTGGACTTCAGATTATAATACAAAGCTACAGTAATCAAAACAGCATGGTACTGGTACAAAAAAAAGACACATAGATCAATGCAACTGAATGACTAGAGAGCCCAGAAATGAATCTATGTTTATATGGGCAATTAATCCACAACAAAGGAGGCAAGAATATACATTGAGGAAAAGACAGTCTCTTCACTAAATAGTGTTGAGAAAACTGCACAGCTACATGCAAAATAATCAGACAGGATTGCTTCCTCACACCTTATACAAAAGTAAACTCAAAATGGATTAAAAACTTAAAGGTAAGACCTGAAACCATAAGATTTCTATAAGAAAACATAGGTAGCATACTCTTTGACATTAGTCTTAGCAATATTTTTTGGAATATGTCTCTTCAGGCAAGGGCAAGAAAAGCAAAAATAAACAAATGGGACTACATCAAACTAGAAAACGTTTGCACAGAGAAGGAAACTATCAACAAAATGAAAAGCATGGCTCCTAAATGGGAGAAGATGTTTACAAATGATATATCTGCAAGGGGTTAATATCCAAAGTATACAAAGAACTCATACAACTCAACGTTAAGAAAAAAAAAAAAAAAACCTAAACAACCCAAATAAAAAATGGGCAAAAGACCTGAATAGATATTTTCCCAAAGAGGATGTACAGATGTCCAACAGGTACATGAAAAGATGATCAATATCACCAGTCAGGGCTATGCAAGTCAAAATCATAATGAGATATCCATCTCACACTTCTCATAATTGCTGTTATCACAAAGAAAACAAATAATAAGTTTTGGTGAGGATGTGGAGATAAGGGAACCCTCCTACACTGTTGGTGGGAATGTAAATTGGTGCAGCCACTATGGAAAAAAGTATGGAGGGTCCTCAAATTTAAAATAGAACTACCATGCGATTCAGAAATTCCACTCCTGGGTATTTATCCAAAGAAAATGAAAACAGTAATTTGAAAACATCCATATGTTCATTGCAGCATTATTTACAATGGCCAAGATATGGAAGCAACCTAAATGTCCATCAACAGATGAATGGATAAAGAAGTGGGGTGTGTGTATGTGTAGATATACACATATATATAATGGAATATTATTCAGCCATAAAAAAGAAATCTTGCATTTTGTGACAATATGGATGGACCTAGAGGGTCATTCATTATTCTAAATGAAATAAAGTGTGATTAGTAGTGCAGTATGATCAGTAATAAGATTAAAGTAGTGAAATAAAGTGAAATCTGTATAATATCACTTATATGTGGAATCTAAAAAATAAACCAAATGAACAAACATAACCAAAGAGAAACAGTCATAGATACAGAGAACAAACAGGTGGTTGCCAGAGAGGAGGAGGGTTGGAGGAAGTAGAGAAATAGGTGAGGGACATTAAGAGGTACAAAATTTTAGTTACACAATAAGTGAGTCACAGATATGAAAAGTACAGTATGGGGAATATAGTCAAAAATTATGTAATATTTTTGTATGCTGAGAGATGACAGCTAGATTATGATGATGACTTTCAAATGTATAGACATAATGAATCACCATGCTGTATACTAGGAATTAAAATAGTATTGCAGGCCAATCAGACTTCAGATAACAAGCAAACAAACTCATAGGAAGAGAGACCAGTGTTATGGATACCAGAGTCGGGGATAAGGAGGGAATGGGGAATTGGATGAAGGTATTCAAAAGGCACAAACTTCCAGTTATAAGACAAACAAGTACTAGGGATGCAATTTACAACATGATGACGATAACACTGCTGTGCTTTATAAATGAAAGGTATTGAGTAAATTCTGAGTTCTCATCATAGACTTTTCCTATATCTTTAATGTATGGTAATCATTTCATGAAATATATGTCAAGTCATTATGTTGTACACCTGTATACAGTGCGTATGTCAATTATATCTCAATAAACTGGGGAGGAAAAATCTAGGCTTATGTTTTAAAAGTACACATTTTTTTGGATGAAAGAATACTAATCTCCTAGTTGGACGGGCTTTAACTGAGTATGAGGGTCTTGACCGGTACCTGTGCTCCCGTTTTGATACTACAAACAGGAACAGCCTAGTGTTCGTAATAAGAGCTGCTCAAACTCAATGCTGCTTAAACGTTTTGGGCAAGAAGCTCATGATGCTTTGCTGTGGCGAAGGAAGGAAGAATAGCCTCCAAAGTCACCTCCTGGGCTGTGTTGCAACACCCAGATCTGATCAAGTGTCATGACCAGCACATCCCGGCCTGAGCTACGATAAGGTATGGGAGAGGGCGTTGGCATTAAGCCTTCCTGGAGGTGACTTGCGCCTCTCACCCGCAGGGCGTTTGCCACGCGCAGACGGGTGTCCCAGACAGGGTTCACGCCCGCAAGCATCAGGGTTGCGCCCTCTCAGGCTTCCGGCTGGGGCGGTCTAACTGAGCAGGTCTTTTCGTTGACTAGGCTATTAAGAAAAGCAGTTTAGCTTCATTTCAGGATTTATTCTCCCACCCGCACACTCTAGCTTCTCCATAACCCTCACTGAACAGCCACGCGAGGTGGCATGCTTCTTTATGAGCACAGACGTGGCTCTGAAAAGAGCCTTTGGGTTTGGGGCACAGCGGCCTCGCTTGAAGCTGGTGTACTTGGTGATGATACTCGTACCTGCGGGCACGGCAAACTACTTGCAGGGCAACAGCAGTCGCGCAGCCATCTGCATCGCCTGGGAGGTGATGGCAGAGCACTTGCAGTACTGTGCCAGGCGGAAGGCCTCGCTGGCGCGTGAGCTGGAAAGTGCCCTTGAACGACTTCATGATACTTACGACTTTGTAATAGATGCTGGTGTCCGGGTGACCCTGCTTAAACATCTTATACTTGTAGATGGATTAGCTCTCCTCGTGGCCTCTCTCATGCTTTCTGCCGTCCTAAGCCTCGGTGACAGCCTTCTTGGACCGCTCTTGGGCTGCGCCTCTGGAGTAGAAGTGGGGCTGACCGGAAGGCGGGAACCAGTATTTAGCATCGCAATATTCAAATAAAGGCTCCAAATCCCTAGAATCGGATTGGACGGCCGGCGCCTGTACCGCAAAGAATTTATGTAAATAGCAGATGAGGGCTCTTCTTTCCTATTGGACGATCGCCCAACCAATCCAAAGGCGCGTGTGCCAAGACCCTGGAGTCAGGTTGAGCATTTTCATTCAAACCCTTTGTTGTAAAGGGGCGGGGGCGGGGTGGGGTGGCAGGGAGGTGGGAAATGGTCTTTGTCTATGTCTGGACCGGGGCAAAAAAATGAAGAAGGTAATAAAAACTTGTTTTAATCCCGCATATTCATCTTTTCTGGATAGGAGACAAACACAAGAGGACATTCCTTCCTTAGCTAAAGAGCTAGGATGGGAAACGTGTTTATTCAGCACAGGGGAATGGCAACTTCGAACTGCCTTAATAACTTATTTTCTATCATTTTTCCCTCACCAAAGGCCAAGGAGATAATTCCTTTCAGAATTCAAGAGGAGATGCATATGGTTCTTAGGAAGTATAGAAAATCCTACTGAAACTATATTTAGGTACTTACATTGGAAGCAACGGGGCAGATTTTTAACTGGAGGGAGGAAATGAAAGGCTTTCAAAGGAAACGCTATTCCCTCATAGTGGTGTTGTTATTAATCCTGGCTAAACATACCACTTTGAAGTGACAGCTATACACAAAGTGTTTGATATATATGACCTCGAGTAATCTCCTAGTAACTCCAAGGGTTAGATACTCTTATTGGTCTCTAATTGCCCATCAGAACACAGGTTATGGAACCGTTAGAGGATAACCTGACGTATATTAACATTTTTAAGAGTTTGAGCAAAAATCTATTCGAGTCGGGCAGCGTCCAATCTAGCTGAATAGAAAGGAGCTCCAAGGGACTGTACAAAATGGAAGACTTTTAGAGTCAGAAGGAGCAGGAGGAAGACATACTAGGCAGAAAAGAAGGTTGGTTACTCCAAGGTTACCTCCCTTTAGGGGATAGCAGAGAAGTATCAGGCAGATTACCTAACTAGTGCTGATCAGGTGATTGCTGATTAACTGATTTAAGATTCTATTTCTAAGAGAGCTGAAACTGTAACTAAGTTCAGTCTTGGTTTGGTGATGTGGGGCTTAGCATAAGAGACTCCATTTGGGGCCTGTTGTCTTGTTTTTAACTGAGTTCACCGTCCCCAAATTGAATCCCTATTAAATTAATTTCTATACACACAAGGTCAAGTTCCCCTATTACAAGAACTTCCAAGATAGAAACAGAAGGACTTATAAATTCGCATTTCTCACTTGTTTCAGCACAGCAATACCTGGGGAGTCCATTAGAAATGCAGACTCTTGGGCCTCACTCCAAATGTATTGAGACCGAATCTGCATTTTTAAACAGATTCCTAGGCACATCACACTTTTCGAAGCTCTGATCTGGTGGCCATTTACCTGGCAACTTTAATCATCCAGAGCATTATCGAAATAGTCCAGGAAACTTAATGGCACCCAGTAAAGACGAAGTGGCTCACTGCATTCGGAGCAGTTAGCAAGATGCTTTTAAGTTACACAAGCACAGGTTAGAAGAAGCTCAAACAGGATATTTTCTGCCCTAAAAGTTTTGGGAATGAAAAAAGTGGAGGAGGAGAGATGTTGGGGTGTGTGAGGGGGAGGGGTGGCGGGCTGCGACTCCTCAGATAGCCTGTGCTTGGACCCCTACCTGGGACTAATAATTTACCTTCTCTGCCCCTCTACTTCCTCATCTGTAACGTGAGGATATCAGTGCCTCCCTAATGACATTGATGCGAGTGAATATGTGTCAGGCAGATGGTATGGTGTGGTTATATATATATATATACATATATATATAGTGCTCAAGTCCTGTTGGCTCCGTTTCATCCTTTCCTTCTCAGAACAGACCTAGCCACAGCCAGAGCTGCCTCAGCTGAGCTCCCTCTGTGCCGTGGGGAGCTCCGTCACATAAACATGGAGCAGGAGACTCTTTCTCACCCACTAGGACACAGACAAAGCTGTAACCTCCAGGGAAAGGAATGTGTCTTTCACTACGAAAACCTCCAGGATGAAACATAGAGCTTGGCACATAGCAGAGGTCCAACCAGTGTTTGTTGAATGAATAAGCCTGTGAGCCAAGACAGCGCCCTCTACTTGCAAGTCTGTCTTCTGAGGTCCATCGGGCCATCTTGAGACTGTGGGTCCCCTGAGCTGCTTTGGACATGCTCAGCATTAACCATTTTCTCTGTTTCCTTAAAATATATGTAGTTGATTTAACACACATTTCCAGAGAGCTCATTACGAGCTAGGTAACCACTTAATAAATATTTAATTCAATTTAGTGCTCATAACTTCCCTTCCACATATGCACTATTATTAACTCCTTTTTGCAGATGGTAGCAAAAGGCAGAGAAAAAAAAACCGCGTGAGACAGCTCACATGGTAGAGTGTTGGCCCTGGAAGTCAGGCCAATGGTGCCAAGCTCTGCACTAACCACAACCTAGACTTTTTTTTAGTTTTTGGATATTAAATTTCATTTTGAAGAGGGAATAATACTTATGATGTGATGTGCAGAAAAAAATATTATCAAAATCAAAATGCATTGCTCTGTGTTTAAATTTAAGTTTCCAGGGGGGAAAAAAAAACAAATATTTTAAATTTTCTACTGCAGGAGAATGCTGAAGTTAGTGCAGATGAAATTTCACTCAATTCCACAATCTCCAATTCAGTTTTTAAAAAATAATCTTTGAATACAAAGCACTTTGATAAAATAGATGAATGCTTGCTCCTGGATCATTTATTCAAACTGTTTTTGTAACCATCATTATTTTTTTATGCCAGAGACTAAATGACCACTGTATACACATGACTGGTCTCACCACCCACTCTGCACTCTGAAATAATCAATGTACCAAATGCAGCATATTTTGGGGGTGGTATGTCCCAAACTCCTTCAGTAGCAAAAGAATTTTCCAACACATCTGGCATTGAAAATCTGTGACTGAGGCCCTTGAGGTCTGGGTAGGATATGATTTGATTATGTTACAGGACCAGTGACATGATTTCCAGGGCCCAGAGCCAAATGAAAATGTGGGTGCCTTGCCAAAAAACGATTAAGAATTTCAAGATGGTTGCAGCAAAGCACAGAGTACTTCTCAGGGCTGCCCTTGGACCATGAAGCTGTCCCTGGGTGGCCCTCGGCCTGCAGGCTGTGCAGAAGGAGGGGTTCCCAGTTGTTTGTACTGTCCACAGTTTCCTCCCCTTGCCCAGTTCCTGCCAGCCCCTGGTGCTCCCATCAGGTCCTGGTGAGGTTTCTTGGCTTCCTTGTGGCATGAGAAAGCTTGGGAAAAAACGGAGTAGAATGGAAGTGAACATTTCTAGGAAGGGGCTTGGGTAAGGATTTTTCCATGTAGGAGCTAAGATTTGGGAACTGCTCTGCCCCCACATACAGGCTGGTCAATGCCAGGAAATCAAAACCAGAATCTCATGGGCTGAATGTTTGTGTCCCCCTCAAATTCATATGTTGAAAACTCTAATCCCCAATGTGACAGTATTTAGAAAGAACCCACCGTTCTCCCACTGTTCTTTGAAAGGTAATTAAGGCATGAGAGTGGAGCCCCTGTGAATGGGATTAGTGTGCTTATAAAAGAGACAGGAAAGAGCTTTCTTCCCCTCTTCCTCCTTCTCTTCTTCTTTTCCTCCTCCTCCTCCTCCTCCTCCTCCTCACCCCTCTCCTCTCCTCCTTGTCTTACTACCCACCCCCTCTTCTTTCTCTGTTCCAGGACAAGATACAGAGAGAAGGCTGCCATCTGCAATCTAGACGAGGGCACTCACCAGAATCTACCCATGCTGGCACCCTGATCTCAAACTTCCTAGCCTCCAGAACTATGAGAAATAAATGTCTGTCATTTAAGCTCCCCAGTCTGTCATAGCAGTCTGAATGGACAAGGACAGTCCTTGGGATCAAGAGTAACATTTTGTATTGGCTGATGGGACACTGTAGGGCAAGTTTGAGGGTTTCCAGATAGAAGGAAAGAAAGAAAGAAGGAAAGAAAGAAAGAAGGAAAGAAAGAAAGAAAGGAAGAAAGAGAGAAAGAGAGGAAGGAAGGGAGAGAGGAAGGAAGGGAGAGGGAGGGAGGGAGGAAGGAAGGAAGAGAAAGAGAAAGAAAGAAAAGAAAAGATAAAAGAAGAAAGGAAAGAGAGGGAAGGAGTATGGGTTGGGGGTGAAGAGAAAGGCAAAGAAAGAACAGAAAAATAAAGAAAAACACAGAAACAGTGTCTCCAGCTTAGCCACCACGGACAGATCATGCTTAGGAAGAATAGCCTGGATGGGTAATTTTAAAAGGGGTTTGGATGACTAAAAAAACAAAAACAAATACCTTTTCTCCCCCTTACTGTCATTTCTAGAGCAGAGAGCCTAGATTCCATAAATACATTGAATAAATGGTGGCATGCATGAAATGAGCTCATTTTATCATCCTGGATCTTTGTGCAGCAGGGATGAAGCCATTCTTTCCTCCTGGGAATGTGCAGTAAGCTCTCTTCTCACTCAGCCAAGAAGCCAAATCCCTTTAAAATACTCACAGACAAGCATTTCATATAACTGAAACATTGCAATGGCAAACACATAGATTTTGCTTTTCTGTTTCTTTTTTTTTCCCCCTTCCGTCAATAGAATGTTGGTTCCCTCCATATCGGAATTGCTAAAGCAACACTTGTTACCCACACAGCCTGCTGGGAGGGAGGCAGGGATCTGCTTGGAGGCAGATACAGAAAAGACGCCACAAGGGCTCACTGGAGGAGATGTTTAATTCTTTGGGGTTGAGCGCTGCAGGAAGGTGGGTAGTTGAAATTACAGGGCGTGCTGTGCAGCTCTGCGGAGAAAAGATAAACCTCAGAATGCTGCAGGATTGTGAAGGGAAAGACGGCTTAGGCAGCCTTTGTCCTTCAACACAGCTTCCAGCGGACACATTGCAGATAAAAGCCATCCTCCCGTCACCAGCGAGAGATGCCCCTGGTGGCAAGAGGCTGGGGATCCCAGTCTCCAATACCGCCCTCCGCTGCGCTGACATCCGAGGTCCTGCCCACGCGAGATAGGCAGATGACTGGGTCGCTTCCCGGGGTCGTCTTTTCCAAATGCCCGTGTTGGCCAAAGCTACTTCTGTGCCCATTTTGTTTCAGCAAATTAGAAAAGAGTAGGGCTGCAATCTAATCCCAGAGCCAGGTGTGAATGAAGGACAGGAGACCACAGCTGCCTAAGTGAGACAGGACTGCGAAACGGAATCTGAGAAGCAGGGCGTACAGTGATGGACACACAACTTGTGAAATGTGCGTTCCCATCTCAGCGCCCACGCAGACACACTGACGCACAGAGGCAGGGCACATCGGCTCCTGAGCTGGACAGTCACTGCCAGACTGTGAGGGCGCAGAAGGCTTCAGAGGCCAGGCTGACAAAACCCCCAACAGATCAACAAGAAAAAAACAGTTTTTATTAATGTATGTGCTGCACATCACATGGGAGAAATCTCAGTGATGAGTAACTCCCGTAAGTACTCATCAGAATAAAACTTAACTTTTACACTGTGTGTTTTTCTTCAAGTCAATACCGGATTAAAAAAAAAAAAACCCACAAAACCAAAAAGCAATTCCTAGGAAGATTTTGCACTTACATGGAATAATAGAGTCACTTCTAAATAACTAAAAATTGCATAGCTTTTTTTTTAAACCATTAAAAAAAAAATTTTAACACTACCACCAGATTGCTCCTCCCCAAAACTTTTGTCTTTTCTAAAGAAATGCTAACAAATTTCCTGGTACCAGGCCAGGAGATTAGCAGCTCTGCATCTTATCAGATGTCTTCACTCTGAATCAATGAATTTCCCTGCCTCCGCATTCCTCCGCGCCTGCGATTGAGCCAGGAACAGCGGATTTGAGGCCCGGGCCCCAGGAAGGACGCAGGCTGCTCATGCGGGTGGCCCACACAGAACGGGTGCCCCCGCACGCCACGCCGGACATGTGCACGCGGGGAGGCCCACGCGACCCCAGGCGTGCAGAACGACTCCACTCCCGAAGGTGCAGGCGAGAGGGCGCGCACAGCTGGTTTGCCAGCCCCGTCCCCACCCCCAACCCCGCGTGGGCGTTGCGCCACAAGGAGGTGCTTGTAACTCAGGTCCTGGCAGCTTACAAAAAATAAAAGGCTTTTAAAATAGACATTTCAAATAAATCTGTTTCCCTCTCGCACACGAGTCGTTTATGGGAGGAGTGACAATCCCTGTAAGATTTCAGCGTGCGAAGATGTGGGTCGGCCGGCTGGCACACCACGGCTAGCTGGGCCGGGCTGGGGCTCGTCCAGCGCTGCCAGGAGCCAGGCGGAGGGGAGCGCTCCGCTGCCAGGACACGGGAAGGTGGAGTACACCGCTGCCAGGACCCTGCGCGGTGGAGCGTACCTCTGCCAGGACCTTGCGCCGGGCGCCCCGCCATCCCGGTCGCCATTCTTGTCCTCTGTCCCTGCTCTGCGTTCCCGTCCGCGCGTTCCCATCCCCGCCTCTCCGCGGTGTCTCCGGCCTCGCCCGCCCGCCCAGCCACCCGTGCGCCCCTTGTCCGCGCCCTCCTCGAGGGCCCCGCCGCCGCCGCCGCCCTGGCGCTTCCCGGGGGCCCCGCGGAGGCCGCCTGCGCCCTGTGCCAGCGTGCGCCCCGCGAGCCGGTGCGCGCCGACTGCGGCCATCGCTTCTGCCGGGCGTGCGTGGTGCGCTTCTGGGCCGAGGAGGACGGGCCCTTCCCGTGTCCCGAGTGCGCCGACGACTGCTGGCAGCGCGCCGTGGAACCCGGCCGCCCGCCGCTCAGCCGCCGCCTGCTGGCGCTTGAGGAGGCGGCCGCGGCGCCCGCTCGCGACGGCCCGGCCTCGGAGGCGGCGCTGCAGCTGCTGTGCCGCGCGGACGGGGGCCCACTCTGCGCCGCTTGCCGCATGGCCGCGGGGCCCGAGCCGCCCGAGTGGGAGCCCCGCTGGAGGAAGGCGCTGCGCGGCAAGGTGCGCGCGGGCGGCGCCCCGTTAGCTGCCCTTCCCCCGGGGGGTGTCCTGTCCCTCTCCCCATTTTCCGAAGGGCGCCCTGAGCCTCTTTCCATCTTCTGGACGGTTCTCCGTCCCCGTCCCTCCCCCCATACCCTGCTTGGTGTCCTGTCCCCTTTCCATCCTCTGTATGGTGCCCACTGCCCTTTTTCCCAACCCTGGATGGTGCCCTGTTCCCCCATCCCCTATTCCCGGATGTTGCCCTCTCCCCACTCCCCCACCCCCGGAAGGCTTTGCCCTTGGGGGTGGGGCTGCCACAGGGTGACGTCGTGCAGGGAGCATGGCAGTGACGCACAGGGGGCTAGATATGCGGGCGGGGCCCACAGCAGGACTCCGTCTGCAAGTGGCCGGTAGGATAGGGCTGTACGAAACTGGGACCTCAGAACTGGGACCTGGGACCGCGGCGTGGGCATCGGGCATCATGGGGGGGGATGGGGAAAAAGGACACTGTCCAGGAATGGGGGCCTGTGTCAGGGGTCGGGTGCTGGGGTCCCCTTGGTGGGCAGTGGGTTGTGATGTCCAGGAGCTGTGTTGGGGTTATAGCATGTATCCAGGGGACTGGAGTTGGACCCTCCTCCTGAAGGGCCCAACCCACCCAGTCAGCTGGGCAGTTCCTGGATATGGTCATTCTCACCCCAAAAGGGCCATCCTCCGTCCCTGTGCTGGGGACAGTAACACAAGAGACCCCAGGGGACGGCCTTGTGTACAGTTACCCGCTTAGATTCTTAGCATGAGTACTTCTATCAGACTTCCTCCTGGAGAGAACTTAGTGGATCACTCAGACCCAATCTGGCGCCTGCAAGGTTCTAAGGTGTCTAGTGGGCCAAGACCACGGGCTGAGGCCTTCTGGACAGTTAGACGGTCAGGGGACTCTGATGGTGTAATGTCCCCCTGGTTGGCCCCAGACCTTCAAACGTGGCCGCACACCCTGTAACGAGCGTGTTTTTCCAGGAGAACAAGGGGTCTGTGGAGATCATGAGGAAAGATCTGAACGATGCTCGGGACCTGCATGGCCAGGCTGAGTCTGCCGCTGCTGTGTGGAAGGCAAGTGGGGTGGGAGTGGAGTCCACGTGAATGAGGGAACATGGATATGTACCCTGACCCTGTCTGGCAGGGTCTTGGGACTCAGCTGAGCGTTGTACAGCAAACCCTTCTCTCCTCCTTGAGATGGACAGTGGTGGGTTGGAGGGTCTCAGGGTGTAGCCCGAGGACACGGGTGTTCCTCCCTGCTGTCCACCTGCCCTTTAGGGACACGTGATGGACCGGAGGAAGAAGGCTCTGACTGACTACAAGAAGCTTCGGGCCTTCTTTGCTGAGGAAGAGGGGCGCTTCCTGCAGGAGGCAGAGAAAGAGGAAGGGTCCCCTGAGGATGAGGACGAGGACCCGGCAGAGAGGTTCAGGTCCCTGCTGCAGGCTGTGTCAGAGCTGGAGAGGAGGCATCGCAACCTGGGCCTCAGCATGCTGCTCCAGGTGGGCCCCCTGTCCTGTGCCAGAGGAGGGAGGGCAGATGGGGCGCGGATTCCAGAATTGGCAGAGTGGTTATTTACCAACAGGGGAGCCTTAAGCCAGCTGCCTGGTTTGTTTGGTGCTGAATTTCAGGAATGAGTAATCCAGGAGACTCTCCAGTGGCCATGAGGTCAGGAGAGGCAGGGGCCCTGAGGAGAGTCGCGGTTGCCATGCCCTCCTTAGACTCTCTGCCCAAAGGCCTTGCCTAAACCTGGAGATTCAGGGCTCTTTGCACCTCCAGGTCTGATTCCGGAGCAGGCAACCTCCATCTTTCCTTCCTCTGGGCTGAGAGGTGTCATTTACCTCTGCCAATACTGGCTCATCAGCTCCAAGTTGGGGGTGATTGTAGGTGATGAGGCTTTGGCCTTGGGGAGATGTGTGGGTCTGGTGGAGCTGGGGTCCCTAGTCACCTGGGTTCCAGGATAGAAGCTCCCTGTCTCCCTCTCTCCTTCTCTCTCTCCCCATGCAGTGATGTGCTGTCTGCCCAGGCACCAGGCAGAGGAAGCTTGCTTCACCCCTGGCCTGAAGCAGCTCCTCCATCCGCCTCCTTCTGGACCCCCTTGTCATCTTTCAAGACACCCCCTCGCCCTGAGTGTCTTCACTTAGGTGTAGATGTGGCCTGTGAACTGTAGATGCCCGCCTAGGGTTGTTCAAGACAGTGCTCCTGAGAAGAGTGTTTGTGTTCCCTTCTCCTCTGGGTGTTCATGTTTCAAGGATGTAAACATTTCACTGTAGAGGTCTGTACTGAGGGTAAGTTAACCCGAGTATGTCCTGCCTCCATAAAGCTCTTTTCACTGCCCCAAGTCTTGTCGGATTTGCTGGGGTCTCCGTGGGCCGTGGTCGTCGTCATCTCCAGGCGGTCTAGGTTGTCCAGACCAGGTACCTGCCCTGTTTAAGTGCAGCCGGTGACAGAGCTGCTCTACCGGACATGCACACCTGAGCCCGCAGACCCCCCCACCCCACCCATGCACTGGGCCTGCCAGTTAAGGTTACATTTCAGATGAGCGTCACGGAAAGGAATGTCCAGGGTGCCTGGGTCGGGTGGGCTGGCTGGTCAGAACCTGTCGCCTCTGCTTACGGTCCTCAGGCTCTGTGTATCTGCTCCTAGTGTGTCTCCTTGTCCTGCTCTCATTTCTCCTTCTGTCCCTTGGTTGCCGGCAGTCTCCCAGGAATCGGCCTTACCATCACTGTCCTTCCCTGTCTGCCTGGTTGTCCCTCACTGACCCGAGATTTCCCCCTGGGGCAGGAGGAGCCGTGCCAGGCTCAGGCTATCCCCAGGCCGCTCCGTGGTGTTTCATCTCCTGCTACCTCTGGCTTCCCCTCATATTTCTTCTGCTAGGCAGATTTAACAAACCCCCTGATTTAGTAGTAGTGTCATTGTGCAGGCCAGTCCAGGTGACAAAAACGCAGCACAAAGTGACAAGGTCACAGGGTTCAAGAATTGATGCAGACAGACATTTAGGATGGTGGCTAGGGCTGTGAGTCATTCCAGAAAGTACAGCTTTGTGACCAATGGCCCGTTTCTGGATGAAGCCTCTCAGACTTGGGAGTCACTGGCCCTTGGCACTGCTGGCCTCTTGTGTTTCTGTGAGCTTGGGGGTGGCCTGTCTGCCTGGTAGCCAGCGCTCACAGAGCCCAGGAAAGAGGACCTGCTCCAGTCAGTTTGCTTGCCATCCCTCCTCCCATCTAGCTCCTCCCCATAGTCCGGCTGGTCGCAGAGGAGGCACTGTGCACTGCCCCATGTCGGGGGCTTCTGTGGGTGGGCTCAGATCAGGGGTTAGCCCTAGGAGTGCCTCTGGCCCCCTCCCTGGCTCCCGTTCCAGAAGCAGTGGGGACATGGGAGGGAGCTGCCTGGCCTGTGTCCAGTAGGCCGGGAATGTCCCCAGCACGGGTGACCTTTGATTCCAGCGAGCTTTGGCGTCCCACTTAGCAGCTCTGAATGTCCAGTGGTGAAAACTCCACACTGGCCTGCCCTCACTCAGGTCAGCTCCCACCTTTTGCTCCCCACTGACCAGTCACAGTGGCCTTTCCAACCTTGGGCCTCTGTTCTCCGTGGAAAAGTGTTCCTCTACCAGATGTCTGTCTGCATGGCTGCTCTCAGTCTCCTTCAAATCTGTGCTGAAATATTTCCAGAAACGTCATGCAGTGAAGGATCTTTACGAGCTCCTGCCCTCAACCTGGATGAGCAGTGTCTGAGTGAATGTGTGCCTTCCCCACAGCCCAGGTTCTTTTGGCTGTCCATGTCTGAGGTCCGCACAGAGGGACGAGTGAAGGGAAACCTAGGCTGGGCTTTTTGTGGGCAGACAACAAGCAGTTCTGTCTGCCAGAAGGCAGGGAGCACGTTTTAAAGAAATCGATTTATTTATTCAATACTGAGATACATTTCCAATTATTATTAGAGATTAGTGAGAAAAGTCATGAATAGTTGGGACCTGTGGCCTGTTTTCTTTCTTTCTTTCTTTCTTTTTTTTTTTAACGAAAGCACATATTTTGCTTGTGTTGTTTGTATTTGACGGGGAGGTAATTGGGTTTCTTCATGAATTTCCTCTTGGAGCAGGTACTGGGGATTGAACCCGGGACCTCTTGCGTGCTGAGCATGTGGTCTACCACTTGAGCTATACCCTCCCCTCTTGCTTTCTTGTTTTCAACAGTAGGTTATTTGTAGTTAAGTTTTGGGGGATTCAGTAGTTACATGTGAAATTTCAAGTGTACAGAGGGTTAATGCACCTTAACCCCTTGTCTTTTTTAATTATTTTATTTTTAAAAATTTTTCTATCGAAGTGTAGTCAGTTTACAACATCTTATCAATTTCTGGTGTACAGCATAATGTTTTAGCCACTGTAGCCTGTTTTCAGTGTCAGGATCCTTTGTCCAAGGGGAGTAGGGACAAATGCTGAGGGTTGTGTTCACACTCCTAGTTGAGAAATTCATTGCATTTTGATGACAACAAAATACGGATGAAGATACTTGCATTCGTTGATGGTCTGAGACTTGCACATGGAAATGCCAGTGAGGTACTGCGCCAGCTGAGGCCTAGGTGATGTCAAGCTTGAGTCAAGACGCCCTGAGCGGGTATGGGCTAGCACTGCTCTTTGGGAGACCAGCCTGAGAGGGTCAAACTAAGTAAACTTAAGAGAGTCAGGCCAGCTGGGAGGTTAGAGGGAATTAATGCCCAAGACCTGCCTCCTCAGGCTGGAAACTTTGCTAGAAAAGCTGCCAGAGCTCACTGAAGGCTCTGGTGCTCACGGTGAAGGTTTATCACTGGGAGAGGAGACAGGTTAACATAAGCCAAGGGGAGAGGCACATCAGGAAAAGTCCTGATTCTGTTGTCCTCTCCCCATGGAGTCAGGGCAGTGTCGCTTTCCCGCATCTGTGTGTGATCAATCCAGTGAAGCATGCAGAGCTCGGTGGTGGTGGTGGGGTTCCCTGAGTCTCGGTGTCCACAGCCTCCGTCTGTGTGGTCCGTTGCATTTGCGTGCTGACTCCCCACATGGCTGGCCTTAGCCTGCAGCCCCTCAGGAGGTGGAGCTGTAGGACCCAAAGCCCCTGCCCCACCCCAAAAGGTCAGACCACCCAGTGTGGCCCATGGCCCCAGGCACACAGACAGGCAGGGCACCCTGAGGGCTCGGAGGTCACCTCCCGGTAGTCACCTAGACAGTACACCATGTGCTGCCCTACAGTGTGGCAATTCCAGCCCTGGTTTGCTGTGCTAAAGAGATGCCAGCGTGGTTTGATGAGGTGGAGGGCACAGGACCGTTAATGAATCTTGTTGGAGGAGATCCCACATCCCTGTGACTGCGGAAGCAGGCAGGTGGCTACGGGGGATGCCAGCGTGGGGAGCTGTGCAGTGGACCTGGTTCTGCCACAGGGCGTGCGCGTGGTGGGGCCCTGACGTGACTTGCATGCCCAAGAGGTACGGAGAACTCCAGGGGAGCGAGTCTGCTGGCAATGTCCTTGGTGCAGGTGCCGCTTTGTCCCCGGGTGTGACCTGCCAGGGAGGGCAGGCCTCAGGGCTATTGCCAGTCCCGAGGATGGGGCTGAGCTCTGCGCAGACCTGCGGACTGCTGCCCATCCTCTCGCTGTGGTTGGCAGGATTTCCCCTAGCTCTGCCCTGCCATGGGGGGAGCGGGCTCATGAACACAAGAACCACCCAGTGGTTGACGAGAACACTGCCATTGCCTTTTTGCCACCATCTGACAAGCTGGGGTCCATCTGGGGCTGGGAATGGTTTCCTCAGGTGAGATGATTGGGCTTATAAAAAAAATGCTTCTTCTGCTCAACTAAGTGCCCCATGACTGGAGTCAATTCAGACAGAGCAGTAGAAGGTGTTTACAGTGTCCAGACCTGTGTGGCTCGTACCGAGACTTGCAAAGAGCTCCTGCAAATCATGAAGAGCCAAAAGTGACTGGAGTGAAAATAACATGGCAGAGGTGTGGTCAAGCAAGTGCGTAAGAGGAGCCAGAGGGCTCAGAAACCCAGGAGAAGATGCTCAAACTCCTTAGTTTTGGGAGCAGAGAAATCACATGCCCTGCAAGAGCAATGACTCACACTGTTGGGTTGATGGAGATGGGAAAGCTGCCACCCTCTGTCCCCTGCACCACTGCTGCCGGATGTCATCAGATTTAGGGCGTGACCCTGGGCCCAGTGACCCCACTTCCAGGTGTTCCTTCTTTAGTCCTCCCCAGGCCCCCAGAGGGATGCACACTCGGGCATCTGCTGCACTGTAATCTTGGGCATTGGGCAAGGAGAGTGCCAATGCCCCTCACTGGGGGAGGTGGAAGGGATGGAGGCTGCAGAGTATGCTGAAGTCCCGGGGAGATAACAGAGGAGCTGGACACATGGAGTCACAGTAGCGCTTAGAGCACTGAGCTGTGGCAGCATGCTGCAGAGAAGACGGTGAAGTGTAAAACAGCACTGTTTACCTAAACTTAATGTACGCCCTGGAACACTTCATTGTTGGAAGAGTATTTCAAACTGGATAAATGAAACCCATTAGGGTATAGTTGCCTGTGGAGTGGGGACTAGCAACAAACAAAAGGAAAAGAACCAAGGTGACACACAGGACCATGGGGTGGAAAATGGGAAGGGGAGACACTTTGGTCGTTCTGGGACCACCCTAGCTTAGGACTTCACATCAGGGAAGAAAGTTAGGTTCCAGGGTACTTTAAGTCACTTTGGGATTTCTGTAGTAGCTCTTTATCAAATCTGGGTGTCTGTGTGTGTGCAAGGAGCCTTAGAAGTTTTGGGATATTAAAGTGGTATGCAGCCTGGAAGAAGTTGCAATAAATGAACAAAGAATACTTTCCTTATTTTAATGCGTGAGCACACTGGTTCGACCTTAGGGACTCACTGGATCACTCTGACCATGCTACATCATTCAGATTTCAGGCGACTATCTTCCTGACTCTTATCTTGAAACTAGGAGGCTGTGCCCTCCCACTTTGGAGTGTCTTCATTCCTTTTTACTTTCTCCGTGGAGTCCCAGCAATGGTAACTTTGAAGCCCTCTGGGTATCTGTGCTCCATCCTCCCTCCCTCAGGTGTCGGAGGGGTGGTGGCAACTGTTCTCACTTCGGGTCCAAAGGTAGCCTCAGGGCACACCTAGTGTTTTTCTCAAGGGAAGACTGGCGCCTGGGAGGGGATGGAAAGCCACAAACTAGGTAACAACTGAAGTTACTCAGAAAGTGAGGTCCCCACGGGTTCATGCTGGGCAGCGGGAAGCAGTAAGGTACCCCCTCTCCTCCCCCAAGTCCAGTGGTACAAAGTTGAAGTGCTTCATTTCTTAATGGAATCTTAACTCAATTTGGAGACGTAATTTAAATAAGACAAAGATCCTGAATTTTTTAGGGATGTGTTCATGAGCCACTTCTACTTGATAAATCTTTCAAGTATTTATAGAGCTATTTAGAAATGAAGAAATGTCAGTTAAACACTGTCATCAGTACAAATAATGATCGAGTAAGTCAACTGGTCAGAATTAAACTTTCACAGGACACGGCAGTAATTATGGATGAAAGGAGTCTGCCACAAAGGCAACCGGGAGACGTTGCTCATGTTTTGCGAAAAACAAGAGGAGGCACACAGAATTATGAAGCAGACATCCCACTTTGGGGTATATATCCAAAAGAATTGAAAGCAAGATCTCAAAGAGATAACTGTACAACCATGTTCCTAGCAGCATTGTTTGTAATAGCGGAAAGGTGGAAGCAGAGGAATTAAGTGGTGTATACATGCCCCCCCCCCCCAAAAAAGTAGGCAGATGTGAAAAGAAGTCAGCAGAAAACCGAACACATTGGTCACAGATACAAGAACTCCTCACGTCTCTTTTTGTCTGGAGTATATGACTGTCGTAAAATTTCTCAATGCCGCATCTTCGATCAGCCACGGAATTCGTTTAGGGACAGAGAACGATGTCTCTTCCTCTGCACGAGCAACCTCTGCTGGTTGACTTTGTTGCAGACTCCTTCGTTAATTGTAAAGATTTTATTCTCACGGTGAGGCTCCCGGTGACCACTCCCTCCACTTCCCAAGACCAGGCTGGTCTGAGGGGGCTTCCCCGACACCTCGACTCGGGGTTAGGCTGCGTTCAGAGCTGACCGCGCCTCTGCGGAGAGCTGGCCACCGGCGCGTCCTGCCACCTCCTGGGGTCTGGCGCCCATCAGTAAGGCGACACTCTTGGGCAAGTCTTGGGCTCGGTGTTTCGCGGCTCCTGGAGGGCCCCCCTCGGCCATAGCCTGGCAGGGACATCTTTGCTCTCTGTCTATCCGCTTGGGACCAGCAACATCGGAGAGAACCCGAGCCTGAACGGGGACTTGAGGAGTGTGGCCGAGCTAAAACGTCCATTCCCCTGCCTTCCAGCCGGCAGAGGCAACTGGGCAGCCCTCGGATTCCCAAGGACGCGACCATCGGTAAGGACGCGCACACCAGACCGCTGAGCACGGCGCTGCACTCCGCAGCCTGGGTCCCGGACCGTATGCAAATGAAGCGGCTTTCCAGGTCTCGTCTGATTGGAGAGCCTGCAAAGCTCGTAGCAAAGCAGCCAATTGGGCTACGAGGCTGCAGAGCGCCCTTATCCCATTGGCGGCTGCAACATGCAACAGGGCGCCCCCCACCTAGTATAAAGTCCACCGGTCGGCGCTGGACTCGAAGTCCGGGTGCCAAAGCAGTGTGGTGAGTCACGCGCCATCTGCTGTTGGCCTTCCGCAGCGATGAGGAGCTCAACAAGCTGGTAGGCCATGTGGCCACCGCGAAATGATAGTGTCCTGTTCAATATCCAGCCCGTGCTGCTGTGACGCCACAGGGCCTTGCAACACCGAAGGCTTTTTTCAGGGCCACCCACTTGGCCAGGAGAAGGGCTGTGATATATCACTTCCTCATTCCTCTGTCTTTATCCTTACTTGTCTCTGTGCAGATGAAGACCCAGAGCCAAGATTGGTCTAAGAGCTGGCAATGGCCCTAGCCTTCATGCAGAAAAGGTGATGTATCATTGCTGGCCACAGCAGGCGACCTGGGCCATGGCAGGGACTCTGCAAGAATGTTGTATGGGATCGGAGACACATATGGGCATGTTGTAGCAGTGTTATGGAACAGGTTTCCTGGGGCGGCGCCAAAGGATACTTTCTGTGGCCTGGACCTGTCTAATCTGTAGCAGGCCCTGAGCCTCAGTGCAGAAGTCATCCCTGTGGCATTTAGTCTACTATTCATTGTTTATAGATTGTTTTTTATCACAGCAATTTAATTGTCTCACTCAATATTGGTCACTCAATATTTCTTAATTAAAAAGAGTAAGAAGAAAAATAGGACAGACATGAGAGCCATCAGATTGAATCAGAGATGTAGAGAAAAGAGAACCCTCATACACAGTTGCTTGGAGTGTAAATGGTGTAGCCGCTATGGAAAACAGTTTGGAGGTTCCTTAAAAAACTAAAATTAGAACTACCATATAACCCAGCAATTCTACTTCTAGGTACATACATGGAAAAAATAAAAACACTAATTTGAAAAAATACATGCACCCCAGTGTTTATAACAACATTTGCAATAGCCAAGACATGGAAGCAACCCAACTGCAAAACAAAAAGACAACCTATGGAATGGGAGAAAATATTTGCAGATGATGTGACTGACAAAGTCTTAATTTCCAGAATATATAAACAGCTCATACAGTTTAATAACCAAAAAAGCAAACAACCCAATCCAAAAATGAGAAGACCTAAACAAGCAAGTCTCCAATGAAGACATACAAATGGCCAATAGGCATATGAAAAAATGCTCAATATCACTAATTATCAGAGAAATGTGAATCAAAACTACAATGAGGTATCACCTCTCACCAGTCAGAATGATTATCATTAAAAAGTCTATAAGTGATGAAAGCTGGAGAGGGTGTGGAGAAAAGGGAACCCTCTTACACTGTTGGTGGGAATGTAGTTTGGTGCAGCCATTGTGGAACACAGTGTGGAGATTCCTCAAAAAACTAAAAATAGACTTACTATATGATCCAGCAATCTCACTTTTGGGCATATATCTGGAGGGAACTCAAATTCAAAAAGATACATGCACCCCAGTTCATAGCATCACTATATACAATAGCCAAGACATGGAAACAACCTAAGTGTCCATCGACAGATGACTGGATAAAGAAGCTGCGGTATATTAATACAATTTATACTACTCAGTCATAAAAATTAATAAAATAATGTCATTTGCTGCAACATGGATGGACCTGGAGATCGTCATTCTAAATGAAGCAGAGAAAGAGAAAGAAAAATACCATATGATATCACTCATAGGTGGAATCTAAAAAAGAGAAAGAAATAGGAGGACTCTAATGAACTCATTCACAAAACAGAAACAGACTCGCAGACGTAGTAAACAATCTTATGGTTACCAGGGGAAAGAGGGTGGGAAGAGATAAATTTGGGAGTTTGAGATTTGAAAATGTTAATCACTGTATATAAAAATGAATTAAAAAAACAAATTTCTTCTGTATAGCACAGGGAACTACATCCAATATCTTTAATAACCTTTAATGATAAAGAATATGAAAATGAATATAGGTATATATGTGCATGACTGGTACATTATGTTGTACACCAGAAATTGACACATTGTAACTGACTATACTTCAATAAAAAAAATTAAAATAACAGGAGCAACAAATAGAAAACAATGATAGATGTGACAGATATTAATCCAGTATATTAACAATCACTTTAAGCATTAATGGTCTAGATTCTGGTTCCAGATTGCAATGTAGCAAGATCCTAAATTCACCTCCTCTCACAAGACATAGCAAATCTACATCTGTCTATTGAACAATTTCCTCTGAAAAAAGCTAAAAACTAGTGGAATGACTTCTTCACATCAGACATACGAGAGGAAAGCCACACTGAATCAGGTGGGAAAGTCTGAGACAGTCTTGCCATGCACCCCACCCCCAGTGCAGTAACCCACAATGTGAAGACCTAAACTCAAAACTCAGAGCTAGTCTGAAGGGTTCATCTTTCACCCCAACTTTTAAGACAGGCATCTGAGGGATGAGTCCCAGAAAAACATCTGACCTTGAAGGCCAATGGGGCTCATGCCCACAAGACTTGCTGGGCTGTGGTGAACTGAAAAATGGCTCTTAAAGGACTTATGACAGACTCCTCCATCCCAGGGCCCAGAGTAAAAGCAGTTCTTTGAAAAGTGCTCATAGTTCGAATGAAAGACTCATTTGCTGATTTTAAAATGTTGGCCCTCTGGTTAGCACTAGATCCCAGGGCAGCTGGCTGAGGAACCCAAGGTATCTTGCAGCTGGTGTTCTGCAAGTGTATTGGCTGTCCTTACAAGGCAGGCCAGGGGCCTCAGTGGTCCTGGGGTTTATGTATGCCTGTTTGTGTTTGGGGTCAAGGCTTAGGGGATGCTGGGGCTGGTGCCTGCCCACAGGTAAGCGAAGCTGAGTCCTGGGGCTAGTTCTGGCTTTCTGATGGGCAGAGCTGGGTCTTGGGTTCTCTGGCTGCAGGGCCCTGGGGATCCCAGAGATGGTGTTGATCTACTGATGGTTGGTCCATGGTGTACTGAAGCTGGTGTTCACCCATGGTTGGTGTGACCAGATCCCACGCAGCTGACTGAGGCACCCAAATTGATTCAGAGCTGGTGTCAGCCTTCCAGTGAATCAGATGTGTCCTGCCGTGGCAGGCTGCCTGGCTGTGGTGGTCCTGGGGCTGCTGTCCATCCAATGGTGGGTGTGGCCAAGGCCCAGGGTGTCCTAGGACTGGTGCCTGCCCACTGGTGTGTGAGGCTGGTCCCAGAGCTAGTGCTGGCCATTGGGTGCATGAGATTGAGACCCAGAAGATTCCAGGGTTAGAGCTGGCTCACTTGTCGGCATCACTGGGTCTCTGGATCTCTGACTGTAGGGTCCAGGTTGTCTCAGAGTTGGTGTGTCAGGCCACTGGTGGGCAGGGTTGGGGCCCAGGGACTCCTGGAGCTGGTGCTTGCCCACGGTGGATGAGGCTGGTCCTAAGGCTAAAGCCAGCTCTCTGGTTAGTGAAGCTGGGGCCCGTTTGTTCCTGGGGCTAGTGTTTGCTTATTTGTTGGTGGAACTGGGTCCAAAATCCTCTAGCAGGGCACTCAGAGACCAGGGGCTAGTGCCTGTACACTGTTGTGTATGGTTAGGTGGACAGGGCTGTGTCCTGGGTGGTCGTGGGATCGGGTGGTCTTAAGGCAACCTGCCTGCTGGTGGGTGGGGCTATGTCCCTGCTCTGCTAATTGCCTGGTCTGAGGTGTCCGAGTGCTGGTGCTGAAACTCTGGTGGGTGGGGCTGGGTTTCAGTGATAAGATAGATGAAGGATTCCAAAATGGCCCTTGCCAGCACCAGCGTCCATATGGTAGGATGAGCTCCCCAAAATGGCGGCCTCTTGTCCCCCGACTATTGAATTCTGATGCTTTAAGCCAGGTGTGAGTGGAGCTTCTGCCCTTCTGCTGGACCACAGGTGGCCATGGCCTGGGGTTGACTAATGACCTCTTAACCTAGACCTTTGCCTTGCTGCCTGCAAGGGGCTTGGTTCTCACCACTCACTCTATTGACCTCTGTTTTCAGAAGTGTGTTTAAGTCATTCAATGCTAACTAAGAATCATTGTCTTCACCTCTGTAAGTGTTTGTTCAGGAAAGAAAAACACATTCTCAGCAGTTAAAGGTTCTCCACCATCCAGCCAGAGCAAAACACTATCTCCATAGCCCTGGCCTGTAGGATGTGCATGTTCCGTTGCATTTCCAGATCCTCTCATGTGGTAATTGTTTTAGGATAACAGAGAGCATCTCTGAAAATTTTCCTTTGTTTTTCCCTTCATAATTTTCTAAAATAAAGCATTTATTAGTGTCTGGATATAAGAATGTAAAATGAGTCTGTATCAATGTAAATAAATAAGATAATCAACTGCAAAAAGTTTAAAAGAAGAAGAAAAAGAAACACTTCTTAACTGGCTACTACCACAGGGCTCGATGCAGAGTGATCAGAAAGGAAATTTTATCTTGCAGTCTTTCCCTGAAAGAGGTTTATTTGCATGCTTTTAAAGCTCCAGCCAGAGGGTCTGGATTCCAATTACTAGGAGTCTAGGTGCTGACTGAGCTCCTCCTCTCTGGGGCATCAATGGGCCTTGGCACAGCCTCGGTTACTGGGAGCCACTGAGAATAAAGAAATCTGCTTGGACAATCACAAAGGTCTGAGAAACAACCAAGAATGAGAGCAAGGTTAAAATGATAAGATTCATCTCATACATGAAGCCACTCCTTTAAGACTGGAAGAGGTGGTTATTTCTCCTAATGCACAGAAATCAACACAGAGAGTCAAGGAAAATGAAGAAACAGAGGAATATATTCTAAACCAAAGAATAAGACAGAACTTCAGAGAAAGAACTTAATAAAATGGAGGTAAGTGATTTAGTTGGTAAAGAGTTCAAAATAATGGTCATAGAGATTCTCACTGAGGCCAGCAGAACACTGCATGAAGAAAGAGAGAATTTCGACAAAGACGTAAAAAATAATGAGAAAGTACCCAATAAAAGTCACAGAGAGGACAAATACAATAATAGAACTGAAAAACACAGCAGAGGGGTTCCACAGCAGAATAGTTAAAGTGGAAGAAAGGATCCGTGAACTTGAAAACCAGGCAGAGGAGCTCATCCAATCAGAGCAGAAGAAAGGAAAAAAATGAAAAGTAGCGAAGACAGCTCAAAGAACTTATAGCACAATATCCTGTGGACAAAGTTTTGCATTTTAGTGCTTTCAGAAGGAGAAGAGATAAAGGGACAGAGAACTTATTTGAAAAAAAATAATAATAATGGCATAAAACTTCCCTAACCTGGAGAAGGAAACACATCCAGATCCAGGAATCCCAGAGAGTTTTCTAAATAAGATGAAGGGCTGAAAGTTTCTCCAAGATCAGGAACAATACAAGGATGCCCATCCTTGCCATTTTTATTCAACATAATATTGGAAATCCTACTCAGAGCAATTAGGTAAGAAGACGATACAGCAGACAACCAAATCAGCAAGGGAAAAGTCAAACTGTCACTATTTGCAAAAGACATAATACTATATAGGGAAAACTCTAAAGACACTACCAAAAAACTATTAAACTAATCAACTAATTCAGTAATGTTGCAAGTTACGAAATCAAGTGCTTAGAACAGATAGGTGGTTACCAGAGGCAGCAGCTGAGGGATGGGCAAAATGGGTGAAGTGGTCAAGAGAAACACACTTCCAGTTAC
The DNA here is from genome assembly GCF_036321535.1 of Camelus dromedarius. NCBI lineage: Eukaryota > Metazoa > Chordata > Mammalia > Artiodactyla > Camelidae > Camelus > Camelus dromedarius. Next base: position 116,088,931 of record NC_087438.1, read on the forward strand.
CAGACAAGTAAGTCATTGGCATGTAATGGACAGCAGGATGATGAGAGCTAACAGTACTGTAACATATATTTGAAAGTTGCTAAGAGAGTAAATCTTTAAAGTTCTCATCACAAGAAAAAAATCCTATGTGTGGTAATAAATAATAACTAGGCATATTGTGGTGATCATTTCATAGTATGTACATATAAGAAATCATTACCTTATACACCTGGAAGTAACATACTGTTACATGTTAATTATACCTCAATTTAAAATGCTTAAAAAGAAAATAAAAAAAGAAAATTCTTGGCACGTTACTGTGTCCTGGTAGAGATGGGACGCGTGACTGTGGGGCGCCAAGTGACATTGTATCTGGAACTGCCCATTAAAACTGGGTTCTGTCAGACCCACCAAGTCAAACAGGTCTAGCCGCAGTTGGAAGATGGAAATGGTGATCGGGGATCAGGCCACACAGGACCAGAGGGTCCAGCCCGCAGGCACAGGTTGCCCAGGGAAAGGAGGAGAATGAAGCTGTTTTCCTTCCCGCACTCCATCAATTCCACTGGCTTAATACCTAATCTTGAGTGAGGAAAGTCATATATGTATATAGCCATAAGAGGCAAGAAAATTTGTTGAAGTTCTTCAATTGAGACGATTTTTATAGCTAAAATGAACGGGGAGTTTTTACTGTCTAAGGGCGAGCAAACCATCTGTGGAGACTTCCTGAGGTTTCATTCCGGGGCAGCAGAGAAATGTGGGAGAGAGAAGAGGGGTAAGAGTTGCATCATGTAGTTTTCTGACTGAATACACCAAACCCACACGGTTCAGTAGACTAGTGATGTAGGTCTTATCTTCCCTTTTAAGTTAGAGTATGGGATTTGTATATATTTAATTATGGTGTCTGTAATAACTAATTATAGGCGCCAAGTACACAATAAAATGATACTTGCCCTGAAGAGTGTGTGCTTATAACATCTAACAGATACTTAAATAAGTTTTACCTCAACATCTGGTAGTTTGACATACCCCTTTCCTTAATATCTCGCATTACAAAAGGTACCAAACTTATTTAAATGTTAGACTTTGGAATTCACTCAGCCCTGGTTCACTTTAAATAATTTTTATTTATTGGATTTCAAATAATCTTGCTACTTTTAATACTAAGCCAACACAAAGAAGCTGAATTCATTTTGAGATCCACAAATGGATTCTTATTTTATTTATAGAAAATTTCTAATAACTTCAGAGATTTCAGACTAAATTTAATTAAAAGTACAAAATAATTTTATTAATTTTGCTGACTTAGTCATGCCCCAATGAAAAGTAAAGGAATCTCCACTGGATGCTTAGAAAATCACATATTTACATAGACCCGCAATCTTCTGGGCTTTCTGAAAATACACAACACCATTCTGGCATTTAAATTTTGACCCGTAGCTTTGCCCGTGGTCACAAGCATGTCCTTTTCACAGCTGGGAAGTACTGCTCGTCTACTAAGACGCCCCACATCTCCCCATCAGCTTCATAAGAGCGGCCACCACCTCCTTGTTCCTCAGGCTGTAGATGAGGGGGTTCAGCAAGGGGGTGAGGATGTTGCTGAAAACCCAGAGAGCCTGGTCCTGCTCTGGACTATGGGAGGAAGTGAAAGTCATGTAGATGAATATGTTGGGGCCAAAGGAGAGACTCACCGCAGTCAGGTGGGAAGAACAGGTGGCCAGGGCTTTTTTCCTGCCCTTCACAGAGTTCATACGGAGGACAGCGAGGAAGATGAGCGTGTAGGAGGCTGTGATGAGGCTGAAAGGCACGACAAGCAGGACAATGCTTGTAACCACCACCACTAACTGATACGCCGAGGTGTCTTCACAGGAAAGCCTAATGAGGACCGGGACCTCACAGAAGAAGTGGTGGATCTCCCTTGACCCACAGATGGGAAAATGCATGGGGTAGACCGTATGGATAAACGAACCTACAGAGCCTCCAATCCAACATGCAGCAACCATGTGCAGACAGACCCTGGGGCTCACGATGGTGGGATAACGCAGTGGGCTGCAGACAGCCACGTAGCGGTCATAAGCCATGAGAGTTAAGATGAGACATTCTGACATTCCCAACATCAGGAAGAAGAAACTCTGGGTTCCACAGCCAACCCATGATATGGTCTTTCTCCCAGTGAAGAAGTTAGAGGCCATCTTGGGGACGATGGTAGACGTTAATGTCAAGTCAATGAGAGAGAGTTGACTGAGGAGAATGTACATGGGCGTGTGGAGCCGAGAGTCTCCGCAAATCAAGACAATCAGAAGTACGTTTCCCAGGAAAACAAGGATGTAGATGAAGATGATCATGGAGTTGAGGAGAATGGCGTGCTGAAACCCAGGAAAGAGCCCCACAAGGATGAAATCAGTTGCTGATGACCCATTCCTACCCAGCATGCCTCTGAAAGAAACATGACAGGGCTGGGAGGAGGCAAATCAGGTGGGTTAGAGCCGCTGACAGTCAGCACAGGTCTCATATCCACATGTGGGTCTAAAGTTTTATACCTTTCCCTCCAAGTTTGGACTCATATTTGCCATCCACTCATCAGCGGTACTTTGCTACCTATTGTTGAGCAGTTACCTAAATGTTTGTTAAATATAGAGTATTGAAAAGAATGATCAACTCTAGTGCCTCTTAGCTTCTGTTGAGTACATCCTTCTCTTTCTTTCTTCCTTTTCTCTTTTTTTGCATTTTTCTTTTCTTTCTTCTCCCTCTTTGTTTTTAGTTAAAGAATCTTGTACTAAGGATGGATCTACTTTCTACAAAGATGAACCTCAGAATGTACATATCGTTTCTGACTGTCATGGACCCTAATTGTGAATTCCTGTATATTTGGGCAAAAGAAGAAAGAAATATCAAATTAATTCACTCAATTTAGTTTTAAAAATTACAAATCAATTATTTAACACAATTTTAATGAAATATACTCTGCGTTTCGTTTTGGCTCAGTGCCTTGACGTCATTACTACCGTAGTAGACATTGGCAGACTGACTTAATCGCCCTGCTTGGAGACCATCAATATTGCCTACTGTTGACCAAATAAAGCTCATATTTTTAGTCTAGAATTTTAGATATTCCATGACTTGGACTCAGGATACCTTTTAAAACTTAAGTTCCATGATTTTAAAACACATAACTCAAACCCTTAGTCGAATGTATACCCTCATAGTTTCTCTACATGACTTGCATATTCACATATCTGCACTCTTGCTTTTATTTCTGCTCAGGTTATCCCTCTCCCCTGCATTGTTGGAGCCTCTTTAAAGAAGATTTAAGGCTTATTCAAATACAACCTCCTGAAAGCTGAGGACTGAGACAATTTCCCTATCCAGTCATCTACAGTCATCACACATGCAATTCACTTGTCATCAGAGCTGAGAGACAGCACAGCTTGGAGTCTAAGGCTAGGCTACCAGAATTCAAGGCTTAGCTGCATCATTTCTTATCTGTGCCTCCCTTTCCTCGTCTTTAACATCAGGAAGCTAATCAAGCGACCTCAAGGGGGCAGTCATGAGGCTTAGATGAGTCACTACTCTATACGTTTAGTAGCTTTCCATGTAAATATATTTCTCCTCAAATGAATTTTAAGATTTTAAGTGCTAGAATTATATTTTACATATCTAATATCAATCAAATCACCATAATAACTTCAGAAGTGTATGTAGCCAATGAATATTTATTAACCAGAAGGCTGAACAAACTCCATGGCGCTCAGCAGTACACATTTTCAAGCAGAATGCAGGACAAACACCTTCACTGGACTTGCATCGCTGGTGAGAGCTAAAGCCCTTTTCAGCCGGATGACTCTCATGTCATCTTCCTGAAAGCTGGAGTCCCCACGCCTGGATAAAACAATTGCTGTCCTTGCTGAAGTTTCCACATGCATTGCTTTTCCCAGCAGACTGGCATTGATAGAACACAGATTTCAAAAACACCTGGAAACTCTGCTCTGTATTATTGGAGCAGGAATTTCATAATATGTATCAATGACATTCTTTGGTTTAAGGTGATGGTTTGTTTCTGGATGCCAGGTTAACTATTGTTCCTTTAGACACAAGTCTGCTACAATACAAAATAGGAAGCTAATTATTAATCTTGTTCTGCTCCTAATGAGCAGGAAGTGTGGTGCTTGCTAAACTTATATTCATATTATTTGAGGGAAACTGACAAATCAGTTCTTGAATAACTTTTCCATCCATTTATTTTTCATTCTACACTCACTGAATGCTCACTCTATTTCACACACATTCTACTCAGTGCTGAAGAGAAGACAACAGTGAGTTAGAACACGGTCTATATCTTCAATGAACTGAGTTTAGATATGAAATCACTTATATCAACGAAACACAAATCAGTGAAATAAATGCTAAAGCTAAGGCTCCTATCAGGTGATATGTCAACACAGAAAAGAGAGCTCAAGTCTGAATAAGATACGAGTGGACAATTAGGTAAGGTTTAATTTGAGCTGTGTCTACCTTAGGACACAGCAACTCATGTAAATTCAAAGATTGAGGCAACAGTTTGTTGTGGTTAAGAACATTGACTGATTGCTGGTGAAAGTCACGTTGCATAAGTAAGTGAGAAACAAATCGGAATTTATATGCAAATTTCAATTCAATTATTTTGAACTACATTATAACTCTGAATGTATGCAGTTTTCTCATTCCTGAATAACCTCATGGAATTCTTACCTGGATATTTGTAGCCTGCCACATAGCTTGCCTGCCATCTGCTTCACTGAGCTGAGAAATCCAATTATCTGTTGGTATTTTATGGTGAGCTCATCTGTCTGCTAAACATACTTGATCTCTTTTGCTAGAATGAGGATAATCAAAGGACGTTCACAGTAAATGTGAGGCATGGCACACTTAAACGTTCAGTATCATCATAGCCACCCTGTTCCACAATTTCTTCTGGGTCTACACTTCCAACTTTCAATTCTACAAGTCAAAATATTCATCAAGATTATGAGTGTTTAACTTCATAACTTTGAGAATACAACTAGCAAAGATTTTAGTGAATTTGACAGAGTAACAAAGGCAGCATTTTAAAATTTTGGAGCCATACATTAAAGAAAATGCATCCCACATGCGTTGAATTATTTCTACTTACAGTTTTAATTAAGTTTTTGTAAATACTTATTAAATATTAATCAACTGCTTGAAAACAAACTGTGGGTTGGAGTTTTGGAAGTAAAAAACATGACCATAGCACAGCCACACTATAGATAATATCCTTTAAATAGAAAAACCAATGATCATTTATGAATTTTTTTTTTTGCTTTTCCCCCACAAATATAAAGCTATATTTTTCTAGTCAATTTCACACAATGGAATAAGGATTTATTGAGAGTCAACTCTTAACATATTCCCATGATTTCTTTAATATAGAAGATAAATCTAATGAAAAAGAGAGGTGCAATTTTTTATTAACCTAAAAAATTTATTCATCTTTGGAAAAATTTTCCAAATTGTGACTATTATGTCATTTTAGGAACAGATTGTGCCCTTATTTTTAGCATAATTTGAGGTTGTGTCTAGGTGAGCAGATAGAAATGAAATAACTCAGTTAGTACACATCTTTTCTAAAGCAACAGGATAAATTCAAGAAATTATTAAGAGATTAACTTTTTTTTTTTTACTAAGTTTAGGCATATTCTTTGATATATCACTTTTGAGTCAAAAACTATAGTAATTCTTATTCTCAGATGTTTCACTGAGCATCATATGTGGCACCTGTTCCATATTATGCTGGGTTTAATTAGAGAAGAGTATGACCCATTATTTAACTGATAAGATTCATGCAGGTGGTCAAACAGAAATATAATTCTATGTAGCTTTCCGTTAGACCTGAATCCTGGGAAACCTACAAATGACACTGTCTCACCATGCAGCATTAGACTTTTTCCTTTCCACAAAGTAAAATAAATACAGTTGGCTTGATGTTACTGGAGAGTCATACATTCTGGAAATGAGCCCAGTGACCATGATTCCATAATACTATGTGTGTTAAAGCCTGGTGGGTATATAAGCTAAGATCTAACTTGATAGATTCCTTAGAAATTTTCCATCAAGGGTCTGGAGACTTTTGCAGTGAATGACCTAAGGGAGCACAGTCCCCAGACTTTAATTAATGTTGATCTCTGATCATAATAGCAAACCTCAGGAATTAATTAGAAAAAATGAGAATTGTATGAAAAAGGATTTCTCTTTATGGAAACTACTCAGATATTTTCAAACGTTTTCAGATGAAAAACCACAGTGTAAATGACCAAGTGCCATCAGGGACATGCAATCTGCCCTATACTGGACTTCAAAAACAGAAGGATAGTCAATGTGCAATATTTTCACGTTTAACTCCTCCCCCACCAAAAAAATTCCCCCAAATAAGCATGATCCTTTTTTGCAAATATCTTATAAAGACTTTTTTTATAGCAGCTTGATCATTACATAGCTTCATCTTAACATACTGACACAATATAAATGAAATTAACTTTGCAATCAGACAGACCTAAATTAAAAGGCCATCTTGCCAACATTTTAACTATAAGTTTTATTCAAATAACTTAAATCTCTGAATTTTTGTGTGTTGTCTCTCAATCTGGGCATAGTAATATCTGTCTCAGTAGATTATGTTTTATATAACGCATTTGAATTACAAAGAAATATGGAGTCTTTTGTAATTCCTCAGCAAGTCAATGTGATGTGCTGGTTCTGGGGTATGTTTCCTTTTGTATACAGTTTAGACCAACACATGGGATCTGAAGAACCAATGTTTCCTTTCTCAAAAAGCAATCTGATTGACCATGACTGAATATTTGCCCACAAACACTCATAATCTGTTTGCAAAATAATTACATGAAAACCCAATTGTTTTGAAAATAAAAATATTCAATCAAATTCCTTCAAAAAACAACAAAAAATTGTCGAAGAAAATTTTTAAAAATCAAGCAAATATATTTCAGAAAAAAAGTTGGAGAAATAAAATATCTTACTAGAAAAAGTAACCTTGGTTCTAAACATTTTTAGCTCCTTCATCACTCATGTGAACTAAAAAGACTTGGAAGTAATAGCATAATGTTTTGTTTTATTAATAAATATGCAATAAGAAAGAAATATGTAGTATTCTGGCACTGTCAACTATTTGTAGATATAAATGTGTACATTCACGTGTTTAATTTGTTCAAGCTGTGGGAACAGACATACCATATTCTATTCATTGGATTTTTGAGCAAAATCTCTGCCGTTACATTGTCTTACTTACTTGTATATGTGCTTACACTCTCCTGTTACGATGCAGCTTTTTAAGGAAAGACAACTCTAATTTATCTTTATAACGTCTGGAATTGGAGTCGCAAACTCAGACAAAATCCTGCCTGATGCCTGTTATTTGTATGGCCCACGAGCTAAGACAATTAAATTAAATTCAAATTTCAGTGTCCATAAGTAAGGTTTTAAATACAGCCATTGTTATTAATTTACATATTAGCTACAGCTGTTTACTTTTTTTATTGAAGTATAGTCAGTTTACAATGTTGTGTCAATTTCTGGTTTACAGCACAATGTCATCCATGGATGTACATATATTCATTTTCATATCTTTTTCACCGTGAGCTACTACAAGATATCGAATACAGTTCCCTGTGCTATACAGTATAAACTTGTTTATCTATTTTATATATACCAGTCAGTATCTGCAAAAATACTTCCTTACCTGCACAGCTGATTAGTTGTGACAGAGACCATATGGTCCACAAAGCCTAAAATATTAAATGTTTGGCCCTTTAAAAAACATTTGCCAATTTCTACTCTTTGTTATCTTGGACTTTGTAAGTTTCAAATAACTGTTCTGTGACTATAAACGGTGAGACAATATTATATTTAACTTTATTCTCCCTTTCAGTGTTAAAGGGTAAGTAAGCTATTTCCCTGGCATGCTGTCACTCAAATGTGGTGCCTTTGATGACAGATATAACCACCATCTTTAGTATTGGTATGTGAGTATTAATCTTGCAAACGTGTTCTTTTTAATCTCCACCAATAAAGAGGGTCAAAACCTATTCAGTTCTCATGTGGGAAGTATACAGTAGTCCGTATTCACAGTCTTGCTGTAGGGCAGCGTGGTAACACACCAGATCACACGGTGCTAGAGGTGAGAGGTGAATATTGTATATTCAACCATAGCAGATAGGCTATATATCAAAATGGAACTCTTACCCACAACCTTCAGCAACCATCCCAGGAGGTCAATTTACTCTAACCAGTCCAAGAGATCAAATCATAACCCCATAGCAAACAGCCCAAACCAGTCCAGACTTGATCAATGATTGTCAGTCTTCTTAGATTTTGTCCTCATTTCCAACTTAAGACCAGTTGAAAGAAGTCAAATCTCATCTCCTGATCAATCACATAGGACACCCTGTTTTCAGTTCGCCTGCTTACAGCTTCCTCAAGTCAACAACCTCCAGTACTGCATGCCTGACATTTTCCTTTTTATCCACTGGAAAGTTCCCACTCCTCTGCCTGCCCTTGATTCTCTGACAAACACAGAAACACAAGTGATGGTGACCGATTCCCTTGCTGTAAAAGCTCTGAATAAATATCCCATGCTTTCTCTCATTTGTGGTATCTTCATTTATTTCCACAGAGGTCAATAGAAATGTTGTCAGGACTCGACTGGAGGAGAGTCACAATTCAGAACCCTAGGATTTTAAAGTGGCCCACATCTACTATAGAAGAGAATGTCTTATCATTTGAAACATAACCTGATGTCAGAAACTGAACACCTGTCCATGGGACAAGTGACTTTGCAACGGGAGTGGCCCATCCTGAGCTGTTATTTTCAGGTGGAGCAAATCATGAGGTCGACCAGGTGCAGCAGCAACCTAACGTATGATGGAAATGATAGATTCAGAAATTGACTTAATCTGATTCCAGTGTCATAAGTAACATCATGAACAGTGGCCCAGTCAGTCTTCAAAGGCATCTACTCTTCTTTTTTTTTTTGAATCAATGTCTCTTCCTAAGCTCAAACCTATCCCTTCATATAAGATCAAAGTATAGAAGAGGTAAAAATGTGAACCTAGTTTACTGATGCATTGCTTCAGTACATGGGTTTAAGCCCAAAAAAGCGTGTTTTTCTGGACTATTATCCCATTCTTAAGAGACCCAGAAAAACAGTAATGTGAGGATATCTTTTCTCAGGGCAGAGGTTTACTTACTTTACTCCACACAGAGGGAGAAGTGGACAGAGATAAGGACTCATAAGCAGTGGCTGATGGCTTGGCTAGTTGTTTAGTGGCCTGGAGAAGCATAACTGGGTAACCAGGAACAAAGAAGTCTATGGAAGGGGCAGGAGGCACGGATGGACCCATAAGATAGAAATAAATTGAGCTGAACTTTATTCCTCATATCAGTGCCACAACAGATCACTGATCATTGAATGGACCCTGAACAAAAAGGTAGACAGAATGACATCCCATAGAGGTCAGATAGTCTTTGTCACTGGACAACCTAGTGCTTGTAGAATAGGACCATGACTGGAGTGTTAGGAATACAAAAAGCAGGATATGCATGAGTTCAGTAGCATGGGTACCCTTGAGTCAAAGCCAATCCAATGCTGATTATTTATGCTGTCAACAGTAGAAGTCAACGCTGAATCCTCAGGATGACCAATCAGCCACTTTGTTGCAAATTGATACATCACACTGTACTACCCCAGAGGAGGCAATGATGCTTCTTTTATGGAATCAGCATCTATGGTTATGTGTTTGATTTTTATTTTCTGCAGTATCTCTTCCAGTACCTCTTTAAGAGTTTGCACAGTACTTTGTTGAGAAATACCAAATCTTACATTAACTTTGCCTCAAGCAAAGGTGCCTATTTCATGGTGATGGACGTGTGGCAGTAGGTACATGACCAACCACATGATCCACTCATCCTACCATATGCGATTTCATCTGGAAGCTGCTGACCTGATAGAACAATGAAATGCCTTTTAAAGCTTCATCTAAGATTCTAGCTGAATGGCAACCAGATGGGGTGTTGTCCTCCAAGATGTGGTACATATACTGAATCAAGGGTTATTCCATGGTGCTCTAACACAACACCTGGAATGTATCAGTGCAGGAGCCAAAGAGGTGATTGCTCCCTCCTGCCATCATTCCATCACTTGTGGAATTTATGCTTCCCATTCCCTCAAACTGAGGTTCTGTTAAGTTGTAGGTCCTAGACTTGGGGTGCGACTTCAGAAGTTACTCCTGGGAGCAACCATTGGCCAAAGGGGACTGGGACTAGTGGGGAAATTCTTCTTTCTACTGATCTTCATTTAGATAATTCTGGGAGGTAATTTCTATGCTTCTTAGGAATCCCAGCAAAATTGTCCTCCAGTGACACACATCGACAGCCTTGATATGAAAACCCTGTATTCCCCCCTGCTTCTCTATGCCGTTCTCCCTACTCTGACACTCTTGCTTCCTGAGGCAATCTCCCAAGTCCCTGTATCAGGCTCTTTTCAGGAGAACTCAAGGGGAGAAATTCTTCAAATCTATTTGCCACCACTCTCTCCCTCTCCTATTAGTGATGATCACATAGGCCTTTATGGCAGACTTTAATCCTCTAAATCCTTTCCAATGCCTAGAATCCCCTGCATTCTATTTATTATCATGACATACATTTTCTGTCTACTTGATTTGGTTGCTTCCTATCTTTCAGATTTCAGCTTAAATAGAACTTCCTCAGAGAAGTCTTCCCTGACTCCCTAATATATATTAAACTTGTAAGTTTGCCCATCCCAATATTAAAATAAAACCCAGATTTATATGCACTTTATGGGACTTTTATTCACAAACATCTAACAGTTCCTGCATATGATATTCACAGAATATATAATATTCAATTTGATAAACATGAGTGGTAAATCTTCAAGAACTAACAATATCTCCGGAGAGAAGTTTGTCTTAGTTCTCATTTCCTTTACTTAACATAGTATTGTAAGCCCAAGCCACAGCAATAAGACAAGAAAAAGAAATAAAAGGTAAACAAATTGGAAAGGAAGAGGTAAATCTGTTACTATTTGCATTTGGCACTCTATGTAAAGAAACTTAAAGTCTCCACACAGAAACTATTAGAACTAATAAATAAATTCAGTAAATTTTCAAGATACAAAATTAATACCCAGAAATCTGTTGAATTCCTTTACCCTGATAATGAAATATCAGAAAGAGAAAGAAGTAACAATCCTGCTTAAAACTGAATCAAAAAATATAAAAAGATACCTTAGAATAAACCTAACCAAGGAGGTGAAATATCATATGCTGAAAACTATAAACCATTGATAAAGGAAATTGAAGATGATTTCAAGACTTGGAAAGATATTTTAGGATCTTGAATTGGAAGAATTAATATAGTTAAAATGGCCGTAATACCCAAACCAATCTACAGAGTTAATGCAATTGCTATCAAAATACCCATGATAGTTTTCACAGAACTAGAACAAATAATCCTAAATTTTATGCAGCACCAAAAAAGGCCCACAAACGTGAAAGCAATCCTGAGGGAACAAGGCTGGAGGATTACCCTTTCCAGACTTCAGACTATACTACAAAGCTACAGTAATCAAAACAGCATGGTATTAGCCAAAACCAAAACCAAAACCAAAACCAAAACCAAAACCAAACAAAGACAAAACAGACATATTGATCAATGGACACAAGAGAGTCCAGAAATAAACCCAGGCACCTACATTCAATTGTTCTATGACAAAGGAGGCAAGAATAGACAATGGAGAAAAGACAGTCTCATCAACAAGGTGTGTTGGGAGAGCTGGACAGCTACGTGCAAATCAACGATATTAGAACATTCCCTCACACCATACACAAAAATAAAGTAAAAATATTTTAAAGACCTAAATATAAGACATGACACCATACAACTCCTTGAAGAGTGCATAGGCAAACCTTTCTGTGATATAACTCGTAGCCATATTTTCTTATATCAGTCTCCCAAGGCAAAAGAAAGAACATTAAAAATGAACAAATAGGATGTAATCAAACTTAAAAGCTTTTGTACAATAAAATGAAAAGACAATTTACAGAATAAGAGAAAATATTTGCAAATGACACAACAGACAAGTGGTTAAAAATCAAAATATACAAAAAGCTCATATAAATTCATATTAAAAAACTCGATCAGAATTGAATAGAAGACATAAATAGACATTTTCCCAAAGAAGACATACAGATGGTCATTAGGCTCATGAAAACATGCTGGACGTTGCTAATTATTAATGAAATGCAAATTAAAACTACACAGGTCAAAGGGGCTATCATCAAAAAGTCTACAAATAATAAATGCTGGAGAAGGTGTAGAGGAAAGGGAACCCTCCTACACTGTTGGCAGGTATGTAAATTAGTGCAGCCAGTATGGAGAGCACTGCAGAGGTTCCTTTAAAAACTACAAATAGAGCTACTTTTTGATCCAGCAATACCACTCCTGGGTATATAATCTGGAGAAAACAGAAAGTTTAATTTGAAAAGATGCATGCACATCCATGTTCATAGCAGCACCATTTACAATAGCCAAGACACGCAAGTTAATCAAGGTGCCCATCAACAAATGATTGATTTAATAAAAAGTAAACATGTACAGTAGAATATTACTTAGCCATTAAAAATGAAATATCACTGGAGTTTGACACAACATTGTAAAATGATTATAAATCAATATAAGATGTTAAAAAAATGAAATATTACCACTTGCAGCAACATAGATAGACCTAGAGAATATTATACTTAGTGAAATAAGTCAGGCCAATAAAAACAAATACTATAGCATATCATTCATCTGTGGAATCTAAAAATAATAGAAACGAATCTATATACAAAATATAAACAGACAAATGGACATAGAAAACAATCTTATGGTTACCAAAGTGGGGAAGGAGTGAGTGAGGGACAAACTCGGATTACGGGATTAAGAGATACAAACTACTATACATAAAACATATAAGCAACAAGCATTTACTGCATAGCACAAGGAACTATACTCACCACCTTTTAATAAGCTATCATGGAAAATAGTCTGAAAAATAACTGAATCCCTTTGCTGTACACCTAAACTAACTCAATATTGTAAATCAAGTACACTTCAATAAAAAAGCATGAAATCCCTTACATGTGGAATCTAAAACAATGATACAAATGAACTTATTTACAAAACAGAAATAGACACACAGACATAGAAAACAAACTTACGGTTACCAAAGGGAAAGTGAGAGGAGGGAAAATTAGAAGTTTGGGATTACCAGAGACACACTATTATGTATAATATAGATAAACAACAGCAAGGTACTCCATAGCACAGGGAACTATATTCAATATTTTGTAATAACCTATAATAGAAAAGAATATTTGAAAGGTATGTGTGTGTGTATATATATGGGTTAAAATCTTTAATGTGAACTTGAAACCATAAATCTCCTAGAAGAAAACACAGGCTGTAGCACATTGATATCGGTGACTGGTTTTGGGATTTAACAACCAAAGCAAAAGCAACCAAAGCAAAAATAAATAAGTGGGACTACATTAAACTTTTCAGTTTCTGGACAGCTAAGGAAATGATCATCAAACGAAAATGTAATCTATGAATGGAAGAAAATATTTGTAAGTTATATATCTGATAAGGAGTTAATATCCAAATATATAAAGAACTCACACAATTCAATAGCAATGAAAGAAACAATCTGATTAAGAAATGGGCAGAGGATGTGAATAGATACTTTTCTGGCCAACAGGTACATGAAGATACATAGAGATAGATATAGTTATAAATATAAATATAGATGCCCATATTAATTATGTATGATATGTTAATAATATTGAACACTAATATTGTTATTCCATATATTATTCCATAAATAATAAGGTGAAATACTTTTCAGCCAAAAAAAGAAAAAAAGGAATGAAATCTTGCCACTTGAGACAACATAAATGGGTCTTGAGGGCAATATGCTTAGTGAAATAATTCAGACAGGGGAAGACAAATATCATATGATATCACTCACACGTGGAATCTAAAAACAACAACAACAGATAGCTCCTCATAGAGACTGAGAACAGACTGGTGGTTGTCACAGGTGGGAGTTTCGGGGTAGGCAAAATGGGTGACGGGAGTCAAAAAGCAGAAACTTCTAGTTATAAAATAAATAAGTCACAGAGATGTAATGTACAGCATGGACACTATGGTTGATAATAGTGTATTGTATACTTGAAAGCTGCCAAGAGATTATTTCTTAAAAGCTCTCATTATGAGAAAGTATTCTGTAAACATGTCTGGTGATGAACATTGACTAGAATTACTGTGGTGATCATTTTGCCATATAAACAAATATTGAATAATTACATTATATTATGTTGTATGTATGTCACTTATCCCTCAATAATGAAAAAGAGCTACTGTCCCAAATCCAGGAGACAAAGTCAAATTTTAATCCATTGCTTTGTGAGGCAGAAAAAAATAAATCACCCCTTATCTATTTATCTCTAAAAATACGAACACTGTATTTTACATGAAGTATTTGAAATGTTTTAAAAATAATCCACTGGATCCAAAAAATTCTGTATAATTTTTTTAAAAAAACTATGAAATGAAAAATATAGATATATATATATATTTTTTACTGACAGTTATTGGAAGGTCCCCAGCCAAAATCAACCTAATTTCCCAGAAAGGAAGAAAAGTGTCATTTGATCCAATCACATATGCAAAGTGCCTGGCACACAGTGGCCTTTCAATAAAGCTAAGTCAGTGCTATCACCTAAAAAAAAGTTGAATAGATAAGGAAAATGTAGTAATATGTGGAATACTCTTCAGCCTTAAGAAAGAAGGGAATTCTGACACATGCTTACAACATGGATAAACCGTGAAAGCATTATGCTATGTGAAATGAGTAAGACACAAAAAAGTAAATATTATGATTCCACTTATATGAAAAATACCTGGAATAGGTACATTCACAGAGATAGAAAATAAATTAGGCGTTACAGTGGACTGGGGAACACAGGAAATTATTGCTTAACAGGTACAGAGTTTCTGTTTGGAGTGATAGAAATTTTTGGAAATAGTGGTGATGGTTGCACAGCAGTGTGAATGTCATTCATGCCAGCGAGTCGGACAATTAAAATTGCTAAAATGCAACTTTTAATATATTTTACCTCAATAACTTTTAAGTTGTATTCAAAATTTATGTAATGAATTGCCTTCATAAATCCATGGAGTTTAAGTCTCCCAAAATTTCTAACATGAGGGATGACCCTTTTTAAGTTGACTTCCAGTTACAAATTCTGCAGCTACCAAGGGAGTTTGGTATGACTCATGGTTGTAATTCCAGAGGAATAAATGGTTCCTCATTATGTCCAGTGAGGAATTCTTAATTATTATCTAGGGGGGAGGTGGCTGTGCCAATTACAGAAATTCAACATAATTAATGTCTAAAGATGAAATTCTCTGAAGGCATCCCCCATGAGTATGCCAAGCCTGCTACACATTCTGTGATTTTAGTCCATGATGCTCTACCAGTCACTGTGGATAACAGTGTGTGCAGAAGCCATGGGCTGAGAAACACTGAGAGTTGTCAGTGTAGACAAACACTTATAAATCTTTCTTGGAAAATGTTTAATTTCTCCCATTGAGAAGAACCATGATTTTAAAAGGGGTTTCCAGATGATACTGGTTTTCAAAGAGGGAGAGCAAATCCAGAATACAGTCATATTTGCTTGACCTGAATATTGCATTTATAAATCTCTTTTGCTCGTATCAGTTGTATGAAAAATGTTAATCAAGTTCATTATTCCACAGACAAAACGACTTGGAACAAACATCACAGTCACTTAGAAACAATAAATGACAGTGTGTGGATTTACTAATTCAATAAATACTTCTTAAATTCACACTAATGACTTTTTTAAGCTCTTTATTAAGTTCATACTTTATATAGCAACTAATAAGCATTACGAAGACAAGTAAACAAGGGAAAGGGTCAGGGAGTACTGGTAGACTCCCATTAAAATAAGAAGTTCCAAAGAAGCTTAAATCTTGAGGTAAGATTTGAGCAGAACAATGAAAGAGATAAGAAGATGAGTACTGAGGGTACCTAGAGAATGAGAACACTAGAAAGAACAGAGCAAGTGCAAAGGCCCTGCGGTGGAATTATGCCTAGTGTAGCCAAGTAAATTGAAGAGGCTGGTTTGGCTCTAGTAGACTGAGCAAATGGCAGGGTAGTAAAGAACTAAGTCAGAGAGATGATTGAGACTAGATACTTTGGGGCTTAGTTAGTCATTAACAAGCATTACTTTTACTCTGGGTAAGATGGAGTTCCAACGAAGTTTCTGACAGATGGGTGATGTAATATTTATCATGTATTAAATCATCTATTCAATGAAAAATGTGTTGAGAACTTGCTCTCCATTCCTGGCTTATCTAGGACCCTGGAAGTGTAGACTTAACAAACCTAAAACACTCTGTGTCTTCATAGACCTAACACGCTGGTGTAGAAGACAGCAATTAAAGATAGAACTTAAGACAAAAAAATCTGAGGTATATGTATTTTAGATAATGAATGGGCAGTGCTGAGGGGAAATTACCTCAGAAAATTTTAACAACAAAGGAGATAACTTGATTTTTTAAGGTCTACAATTTAATATATGTGTACATTGTAAAATGATTACCAGTCAATTTAACTATTACAGCCATCACCTCACGTAAGTATCTTTTTCTCTGGTGAGGTCACTTAAAGCCTAATTTCTTACCAAATTTCTTATGCTCTATACTATTAACTATAATCATCACACTGTATATTTGATCTCCAGAATTGATGCATCTCATAACTAAAGGGTAAGATTGTTAATCTGTGCAAATAATTCTAGTAAGTAAAGTGAGATGAGGGATAAAAATCTATTATTAGTTTCAATTATATTATTAGTTTCTGTCGAAGGATACTTTGGTTGTTTCCATGTCCTGGCTGTTGTAAATAGTGCTGCTACGAATACTGGGGTGCAGGTGTCTTTTTGAATTAAGGTCCCCTCTGGATACATGCCCAGGAGTGGGATTGCTGGATCATAAGGTAAGTGTATTTTTAGTCTTTTGAGGGATCTCCGTACTGTTTTCCATAAGTGCTTCTGGACACTTTTGTTAAGTGCCATTTGGGTGAGCTTTGGGGCACAGGATCCAATTCACATGTTAAGAGGGTCACTCTGCTACTATATCGAGATCTGATTGTGGAAGAAATGAGCAACAGAAGTAGAGGCACGATTTAGGAGACTTTTTCAATAACAAGATAATAGCAGAGTAGTCGAAGAATGACAAGTAGTCATGTATTAGATGTGTTTTAAAGCACAACCTACAGGTTTGCTGATCGGTTTTATATCAAGTAATAGGGAAAGAGAAAAGTCAAAGTAGACTCCAAAGTTTTTACCCAAACGATCTAAATGATTCAATTCCCATGTAACACCATGGGAAGGCTACACTAGGGCAGGTTTGTGGAGGAGATCCAGAACTCAATTTAGAACATTTTAGCTTTGATATACTTACTATTCATTTAAGTAAATGTAGGGTAGGCCATTGGATATAAGAGTTTGGAGTTCTGGAGGATCGTCCAGACTGCATGAATAAATTTGAGAGTCATATCCTACAGACGAATAATTTTGATGAATGTTTTGAGAGCACCATCATATAGGTGGTATGTTAAAGTATGAACTTTGATGAGATAAAGGAATTTAGTGTAGACAGTGAAGCAAAGTGATCCAAGAACAGATCTCTGGAACACTCCAAAGTTTAGCCACCAAGTTATTAAGGATGAGTGCGGTAGTGTGGCTAAACATCATTTGGACTTCTAGATATTAATGAAAGATGCTTTATGATTACTACCAACGTAGATTCAGTGATCATCTATATGAGCAGTAATCTGGAGAGAACAATGGTTAACAAAATAAAATACCTTCTTAGGTCAGAGAATAAATTCTTAAAGTAATACAATTATATATGTAGAATTATTAAGTCTTACTAGAGAGGAAATTGTGAAATACTGTTTTTTATATATATATATATAATTAGTTTTTATGTCCAGATTTGAGATGGGGTAAGGATGAGTGCAGGTGGCATGAAAAAATATGATCAAGGATAAAATAGTGATATTGAACCATAGGCTAAAATTTCTCCTCTCATGCTCTGACTGGTTTTCAACTCTCTTATTACCAAAAGAATCTTATAAAGCATAAATATAAGAGAAGGAAATGAATCTTTAAAAATATATATATATATATTTATGAAAGTATAGTCAGTTTACAATGCTGTGTCAATTTCTGGTGTACAGCATAATGCTTCAGTCACATAAGAACATACATATACTCATTTTCATATTCTCTTTCACCAGAAGTTACTATAAGATATTGAATATGGTTCCCTGTGCTCTACAGTATAAACCTGTTATTTATTTTTATACATTATTTAGTATATGCAAATATCAAACTCCCAATTTATCCCTTCCCACCACCTTCCCATAAGGTGGGAAAACCATAAGTTTGTTTTCAATGTCTGGGTTTGTTTCTGTTTTGTAAATAAGTTCATTTGTCTTTTTTTTTTTTTTTTTTAGATTCCACTTATAAGTGATTTCATATGGTATTTTTCTTTCTCCTTATGGCTTACTTCACTTAGAATGACATTCTCCAGGTCCATCCATGTTGCTGCAAATGCCATTATTTTATTATTTTTTATAGCTGAGTAGTATTCCATTGTGTAAATATACCACAACTTCTTTATCCAGTCCTCTGTCAGTGGACACTTTGGTTGTTTCCATATCTTGGCTATTGTAAATAGTGCTGCTATGAACACTGGGGTGCATGTATATTTTTGAATTAAGGTCCCCTCTGGATATATGCTCAGGAGTGGGATTCCTGGGTCATAAAGTAAGTGTCTTTTGAGGAATCTCCATACTGTTTTCACAGTGGCTGCACCAAACTGCATTCCCACCAGCAGTGTAGGAGGGTTCCCTTTTCTCCACAGCCTCCCCAGCATTTATTGTTTGTGGACTTTTGAATGATGGCCATTCTGACTAGTGTGAGGTGATACCTCACTGTAGTTTTGATTTGCAGGAAACCAATCTTTCACAACAGATTTCATTTCTCTTGGACTGTATTTTGATATGAGAGGTAATCAGCTTCTCTATCTACAGCATTCTCCTGCGCTGTACCATTGCTATTTCTGGAAATACCATCTTCATCTCATCAATTCAGCTGGACCACTGACTCCACACCCCACGTGTCTGTTCTTCTGCCAACTATCCATCTTAGACTTAATTCCCGTCTTCACCACCATCTCCAGAATGGTCTGAGAGGAGAAACATCTTCTGGCTTGAGAGGAGAAACAGCTCACAAGTTTCCTGTCGAATCCAGATTCTCTTTTACGTGACTATCACTTTTTCTGAATGTGCCCGCCTGACTCTGATTTTCTTTGTGGGAGATCACAGTCAGCTACTTCCACTAAGCTATATTAACTCTTGAAATATTAAAAACTGTAGTCACTGAACCCACAATGGGTTACTCCGGCCTTGGAGACAGGCTGTGTACTGTCAGCACTGTGAAACTAATCTTCACTGGGTGTTATTTTTCATGGGAAACATGGAGTTGTGATGCTGCAGTGTCTGAAGCCCTAAGAAAAATTACAGACACTTCAGATGACATCACGAACTACAAAGAGCCAATGTGAGCTTGCATGCTTAACTCGGTCTAATGAAAACTCACTAGTGATGCCCACAGAGTTAAAATGTACAACGTGTCTTTCTGATTTATCGTGTCATTTTATTTCAGGCACATATTGAGGCAGACAAGAGATTGTTGCAACCCTCTTTCTATTTAGAAAAAGGAAAAATAACTCTTAAAGTCTGTGGCGTGTTCAGGGATCGACACAATTTTCTCATGGGAACCCCACACTCTGCTAACTCATCTACGAAGGTCTTATGTCTTACAGAGATATTTGGTTGAAATAATTTATAATATTGTAATTGTGTTATGTAACATAGAAAGTTGTTGGGCTTGCATTATCATTTAAAAAAAAAAACCTATACAGGTCTTCATACTATAATCATTTGTGAGATCTTTCTTTCATCCTTGAATCCATTATTTGAATTCAAACTTCTTCTAAATGAGAGAAGGGGTTATAACAGAGTGAGCTTGCTTTGACCTCATTATGAAAAGTATTAGATGGAGGCTTCGTAGTCATTATCACTAAGAAAACAGCAATGCAATGTGCTTTGAATTTGGAGTATTTGGAGAAGAACCCAGTGTTGGCAGTGAGACTGGTTTTAAGCATCAGTGAGCAGTTATGATCACCAAGTGCCTGGTGTGATCAGCCTCCATGAAAGAAGGCTGCTGAATGGAGACTAGAAGCCAGCTTCTCACCTCTCCGCTGAGCAGGTAGCCCAGCCTCGTGAGGCATCACTTGCCTAAAGAGCAAGAATCAATATTGTCAGACATCCCACGAAGCCCGCAGCACCAGCAGTAACCTCCTGTGAAGGTGCTGTGTTTGGACACATTTGCATCCACCCTTGTCTGTATCCTCACACTCCCCTGGTAAGCAGGAGAGGCTTGATGAAATGCAATTCCATGGCGAAGTGGAAAGTCAGGAAAAATAATTTAACTGTAACTTCAGAAAAACACTTAATGGCATTCATTTCAGTGTGCCTTATCATAGGAGTGAGCATTAGGGAGACATTAGAGTCTAGCAAAAATAAATAACAATATTATAAATGTATTAAATTATATTTCAACAAAATGTGTAAATTTTTAGCTCCCATTTCAAAATGGCCCGTGGTATTTTAATAATTGCATGTGAAGAGGCAGATTAGAGAAGTCTAATTTTGTCATACAGTTACATACATATAGATATATGTATATATCTATACACACAATTATACACACAAAAATGATGCAACTGCAATGAGGGCAACGGTGCTAAACTTAGTATTTTTTTTATTGCAGTCAAATATATGTAACATAAAACTTAACCATTTTACCAATTTTAAAGTGTATACATCAGTGTCAGATTTTACATTCCGAGTGTTGTGCAACCATCCATGCTACCCAGCTCCAGAAGCTTTTAGATTACCTTTCCCTTGGCGTTTTCCAGTATATACAAAATACTGTGTTTTTACATGGTTATAAATAAAAATGAGAAATGTGTTGTAAGTTTTATGGGATACTGCGCATAGGAATAAAGATAAAAAGGTAAATAGCTGTTACATTAAAATGTGCAATAAATACAGTGAATTCTAGGTAAGCTAGTCGCCCGTCCTGGTTTCTTTCTTAAATTTTATTTTATTGAGTTATAGTCAGTTAACAGTGTTGTGTCAATTTCCAGCCTAGAGCACAATTTTTCAGTTATACATGAACATACATATATTCATTGCCGCATTCTTTTTCACCATGAGCTACCACAAGATCTTGTATTTCCCTGTGCTACACAGTGTAATCTTGTTTTCTAATTTGAAAGTCTCCCTCTTTCTCATGCATCTCTAGGATGCCAAGATAAAGGTTTTACTTCTGTCCGTGTTCATAAATGCGAGCCAAGTTCCTGCAGGGCCAACTTAGCCACTTCATGTGTAAATGTTCTCCACATTTTTGCATATATTCAACTCATGTCGCTTTGAGAGCCCCACCTGCACAGGCAGAGGTGGAGGCATCAGTCAGGGATCTTCTGGCGATACATTTTAGGCCAGTGACTGTCTCAAAGAAGAGCTACCAGGTACCTCACAGCCAAGCAGGCAGGGAATGCCTGGAACGTGGGGGGCAGATTCATGATTAGTATGACTAATGATACATTTGAGATAGAGGATGCATTTCTGATCACAAGTGAAGGATGCAGCCCACCTATTTACATTTTAAGTTAAAAATACAGACATATAGAGTGGGATTTCAAAATCGTAGAACAGATAAACAAGATTATACTGTAGAGCACAGGGAAATATACACAAGATCTTGTGGTAGCTCACAGAGAAAAAAATGTGACAATGAATATATATATGTTCATGTATAACTGAAAAATTGTGCTCTACACTGGAATTTGACACAACATTGTAAAAATTATAAATTTTATATTGATTTATAAATCAATAAAAAATGTTTAAAAAAAAAGACAACAGAAAAAAAAAATACAGACATAAACCTGCATACTTTTTCACATATGTTTATCTATGTATAATGTGATTTTGGCTTTCTCTAGATGGTAGCAAACAAAACAAAAGGAAACAAAAACACCCTACATTTAGTGGCTTAATCTATGTCAACAAAATTTAATTCATGCTCAAGAAACAGCCTAATGTGGGGCTTTGCCTTGCCAGTGAGTTGTCCTCTACATGTTGAGTTAGGTACCCACACACTTTCCCAAATTTTCTTATCCTGAGAGAGTAAAGCTTCCCCTCACACTGCCTTCTGTAGGGCTAAATAAATGACCACATTCAAAGAAGACTGAAGAATGCAGTATGTGTCTTTGTGTCAAACGAAAAAAAGAAGTGGGTTAGTGAAAAAAAATTCAATCTGTTTCAAAGTATAGTCAGGAATGAATTTAGAATAATTGTTTGAGTGCCTGAGATGTGTCAGTAATATTTATAATAAATCAAGAATAATAACTAGTTTATAGTAATGGCTTTTAACACTTGCATGTTCTTTGCAGCTTCCATCCTGTAATAAGATGCAACGCATCTGGTACAGTCTAGTTTGCATCACTAGCTTTGAGAACAACTCAATGATACACTGAAATGACGGTTTAATACAGAGGTTCTGAAGCTTATACAAACAAAAATATTTAATACATCATATTATAATTCGTTATTTTTAATGTTACTACTCTTCAGTTAAAACAGTTGAATTGGATTCAGGAAGGGAAGGAGTGAGACAACAGGAATGGACTTTAGTCACCTGGGACGCTTTCCTGACACAAAGCAGTCGGACGTCACGATCTCCCCTGGGCTACGTCGTTGCCTTCATGGGAAACTCTACCCCGATTTTCCTTATCCTGGTGGATTCCCAGCTCTCCAGGTCCAAGTACTTCCTTCTCAGCCAGCTGTCCCTCATCGACTTGCTCTTTATCTTCACCGCTGTCCCCAAGTTGTTGGCCACTGCCTTTTTCTCAGGGCATAAAAACACCTCAAACATAGCCTGTGGGACCCAGATCTTTTCCTACCTCATGCTGGGGGAAGCAGAGCGCATTCTTCTGACTCTCAAGGCTTGTGATCCCTACCTGGCCATCTCTCAGCCTCTGAGATACCCAGCCATCATGAACAAGATGATGATTAGTGGGTCCTGGGTTGGGGGTGCCCTATATTCTATCGGCCAGACTGTCACACCATGCATTTACCTGCATGTAGTGACAAGAAGATAGAACATTTCTTCTGTGACTTATGGCAGGTTTGAGGATCTCCTGTGAAGATACCTCTTCATGTAGGTCTGCACCAGTTGTGTCAGACATAGTGCTGCTCTGTACTCACTTCATCATCACCCTTACCTCCTACACCACCGTCTTCCTCACTGTCCTCTGCATGAATTCCCCCAAGGGGAGGAACACAGCGCTGGCCACCTGCTCCCCCCACCTGATAGTAGTGAACATTTTTTATAGCCCAGTCATCTTCACCTGCATGACTCCAGGTGGTCCTGGGGCTTGTGTCTACCTGCTTGTGTTGTGGTCAGGGCCCTGGGCATCTCAGAGCTGGTACCCATCCACCGGTAGGTAAAGCTCAGTCCTGTAGCTACTGCTAACCTTCTGGTGGGCAGAGCTGGGTCCCGGAGTCTCGGGCCATGGGGCCCTGGGGGTCCTGGAGCTGAGGTTGGCCTGCTGGTGGTTGGGTTCTGGTTCCTGACACAACCAGCTGCAGAGTGCATGGTGTACTGAAGCTTGTGGCAGCCCACAGGTTGGTGGAACCGGATCCCAGGTCAGCTGGCTGAGGGGCTCAAGGTGATTCAGAGCTGGTGGCGGCCTGCTGGTTGGCTGCTGTGTCCTGTCATGGCAGGCTGCCTGACTGTGGTTGTCCTGGGGCTGGTCTCCATCACTGTGTGTGAGGCTGTCCTAGGGCTAGTGCAGGCCCTCGATAGCAGAGGGCTGAGACTCAGGGGATTCCTGGGTTCGTGCTGGTTCATTGGTGGGCATCACTGGATCCTGGAGTCTCTGGTTGCAGGGCGCAGGGGTCTCATAGTTGGGGGGGGGGTCATGCCACCGGTGGGCAGGGCTGGGACCGGAGCTTCTGGGGCTGGTGTCTGCTTATCGGTTGGTAGGAATGGGTTGCATGATCTCTGGCTACCCGGCCCTGAGTCCAGGGGCTAGGGTATGTACACGTGTGTGCAGCTGGGCCCTGGGTCCCCTAGTGGACAGGGCTATGTCACAGGGTGGCAGTGGGCTCAGGAATTATTAAGGCAACCTGCCTGCTGATAGGTGAGGCTGTGTCCCCATCCTGCTAGGTGCCTGACCTGAGGTGTTCCAGTACTGGTCCTCACAGGCTAGTGGGTGAGTCTGGATCCTGGTGCTAATAAGGCAGATGGAGGATTCCAAAATAGCCCTTACCAGCACCAATGTCCACATGGTAAATTAAGCTCCCCAAAATGACTGCCTCTTGTCCCATGACAGTGACAGTTGAGTTGTGTTGTTCAAAGCCTGGTGTGAGGGGGAGTGCCTGTCCTTCTGCTGGACCACAGGTGGCCATGGCCTGGGGCAGACTAATGGCCTCTTAACCCAGGCTCCTGCCCTGCTGCCTGCCAGGGGCTTGGTTCTCACCACTCACACTGTTGACCTCTGTTTTGAAAAGTGCATTTAAATTATTCGGTGCCATGAATCATTGTCTTTTCCTGTGTAAATGTTCATTCATGAAAGAAAAGCATCCTCAGAAGTTGAAGGTTCTGGACCGTCTACCCAGAGCAAAATACTGCTTCCCCAACCTTCACTTGTAAGATGTGCGGATTCCTCTGTGTTTCCAGATACTCCTGTTGTAGTAAGACAGGATAACGAAGAACATTTCTGAATAGCTTCTTTTTTGTTTCCCTTCATAACTGAATAAAATAAAGCATCTATTACTGTCTGATCAAATAATGTAAAATGATTCCATGTCAAAGTAAATAAGATTATTGACTTCAAAAAGATATTAAAATCTAAAAAAAAAAAAAAAAAAAAAAAAGGAAACAGTCCTTAACTCACTATCGCTCAAGGGCTCAGTGCAGAGTGAGTAGAAAGAATCATCTCCCCTGTCTTCCCCTGCAAGAGGCATATTTGCCTATTTTAAAGCTCCAGCTGAGGGTCTGGATTCTAACCACCGGAAATCTAGGTGCTGACTGAGCTCCTTCTCCCTGGGGCACTGACGGGCCTTGGCACAGCCTCGGTTACTGGGAGCCACTGAGAATAAAGAAATCTGCTTGGACAATCGCAAAGGTCTGAGAAACAACCAAGAATGAGAGCAAGGTTAAAATGATAAGATTCATCTCATACATGAAGCCACTCCTTTAAGACTGGAAGAGGTGGTTATTTCTCCTAATGAACAGGAATGAATACAGAGTCAAGGAAAATAATGAAACAGAGGAATACATTCTAAATTAGAGAACAAGACAAAACTTCAGAAAGGACTTAATAAAATGGAGATAAATGATTTATCTGATAAAGAGTTCGAAATAATGGTCATAGAGATTTTCACTGAGCTCAGGAGAACAACACGTGAAAAAAGAGACAGAAAATATGAGAAAGTACCCAACAGAAGTCACAGATCTGACAAATGCAGTAATGGAACTGAACACCACAAAGGCGAGCAGACCAGAAGAAGTGAAAGAAAGGACCAGCAGACTTGAAAACCAGGCAGTGGAACTCATCCAGTCAGAGCAGAAGAAAGGAAAAAGAATGAAAAGCAGCAAAGAGAGCTTAAGTAACTCATAGGACAATGTCAAGTACATGAACTTTTGCATTTTAGGGCTTTGTATGGCAGAAGTTTTTCCTTACCTGGGGAAGGAAGCTCATATCCAGATCCAAGAATTCCAGAAAGGCTAAATAAGGTGAAAAGTTTACAGTCATTTCTTCTAAGATCAGGAACAGTATGGAGATTCTCACTCTAGCCACTTTTACTCAACATATTATTGGAAGTCCTAGCGAGAGCAATTCGGCAAGAAAATAATACAAAAGGCAACCAAATAGAGGAATAACTACAACTTTCACTACTGCATATGGCATAATATTATATGTAGAAAGCTCTACAGACATCAACAAAAAGAGAGAGGGTCCAAATCATTAAAATCAGAAATGAATCTAAGTAGAAGTTAAAATGATAGCACAGAAGTACAAAAGATTATTAAGACACTACTACAAACAACTATATGCCAATAAAATAGACAAACTGCAATAAATGAGCAAATTCTTAGAAATGTAAAATCTCCCAAGACTGAACTAGGAAGAATTAGAAAATATGAACAGCCCAATTACCAGTAATGAAATTAAATCAGTTAGAAAACAAATCTGATCAAACAGAAGTTGGACCAGATGGCTTCACAGGTGAAGTCTACCAAATATGTAGAGAAGAGTTAACACCGCCTCTTCTCAAACTATTCCAAAAAGTTACAGAGGAAGGAATGCTTCTGAATTCATTCTATGAGGCCACCATCACCTTGATACCAAAACCAAAGATATCACAGTAAAAGAAAATTATAGGCCAATATCACAGATAAACATAGATGGAAAAATCCTACACAAAATACTAGTGAACCAATTCCAACAACACATTAAAAGGATCATACAACATGATCAAGTGAGATTTACCCTGGGATGCAAGGATTTTTCAGTATCCACAAATCAATCAATATGAAACATTCATTAACAAACTGAACAATAAAAACCATATGATTATCTCAATGGATGGAGAAAAAGCTTTGGACCAATTTCAAAATCCATTTATGATAAAAAAATATCTCCAAGCAGTCAGTTTAGAGGGAACATATTTCAATGTAAGAAAGGACACATATGACAAACCCATAGTTGGCATCATACTCAATGGTGGTAAGTTGAAAGCCTTCCCACTAAAATCTGGAACAAGACAACTATATCCACTCTTACCACTTCTATTCAACATAATACTGGAAGTCCTAGCCATAGCAATCAGACAAGAAAAGAGATAAAAGGGATCCCAACTGAAAGAGAAGAGGTAAAATTATAACTATATGCAGATGACATCATACTATATAAAGAAACCCCTAAAGACTCCACACAAAAACTACTAAAGCGGATGAATGAATTCCGCAAGTTAGCAAGATACAAGGTTAACATACAGAAATCTGCTGCATTTCTTTACACTAACAATGGAATATCAGAAAAGGAAAGTAAAAAAAAAAAATCTCTTTTAAAATTACTTTTAAAAAAACACACCACATGTTCGTGGAGAACCTGGTGCTAAACCATTCATAGACGACCTGCTTCTGGGTTGGGGTTTCGTACATAGCAGGGCAGCTCCATCGCTGTGATCTATTGAAAGTCAGCCCTCGACACAAGTGTTTGTAAAAAACAAAAAAGTAAATTAAATAAAATAAATACATATATGCATAAAAAATAAAATCACTTTAAAAAACAGAATACTTAGGAATAAACCTAACCAAGGAGGTGAAAAACTTATATGTGGACAACTATAAAACACTATTGAGGGAAATTAAGTATGATTTAGAGAAATGGAAAGAATCCATGTTCTTGGATTGGAAGAATTAATACTGTTAAAATAGCCATGCTATCCAAAGCAATCTACGGATTTAATATGATCCCTATAAAATTACCCAGGATATTTTTCACAGAACAAGAAAAATAATCCTAAAATTTATATGGAATCACAAATGACCCAGAATTGCCAAAGCAATACTAAAGAAAAAGAACAAAACTGGAGGCATAACCCTTCCAGACTTCAGACAATACTACAGAGCTACAGGAATCAAAACAGCACTGTATTTGTACAAAAACAGACATATAGATCAATGGAACAGAATAAAGAGCCCAGAAATAAAGCCACAGACTTCTGGCCAAGCAATCTTTGGCAAAGGACACAAGAACATACAGAGGAGTAAAGACAGTGTCTTCAGCAAATGGTGTTGGGAAAACTGGACAGAGGCATGTAAATCAGTGATGTTAGAGCAATCTCTTACCCCATATACAAAATAAATTCTAAATGGCTTAAAGACTTAAACATCAGACAAGACACTATAAACCTCCTAGAAAAGAACATAGGCAAAATGTTCTCTGACGTAAATCTTAGCAATGTTCTCCTAGGGCAGTCTATCAAAGCAATAGAAATAAAAGCAAAAGTAAACAAACGGGACCTAATGAAACTTATAAGCTTTTGCATGGCAATTAAACTTACAAGCTTCTGTTAAGCAAAACAAAAAGATAATCTATAGAAATGGAGAAAATATTTACACAAGATGCAACTGACAGGGGTTTAATTTCCAGAATATATAAACTGCTCCATACAACTTAGTAATAATGAAAAAGAAACAGCCCAATCATAAAATGGGCAGAAGACCTAAACACACATTTATCCAATGAAGACATACAAATGGCCAATAGGCACATGAAAAAATGCTCATTATCACTAACTATCAGAGAAGTGCACATCAAATGTACAATGAGGTATCACCTCACATGAGTCAGAATGGCTACCATTAAAATATCCACAAACGATAAATGTTGGAGAAGGTATAGAGGAAAGGGAACCCTTCTACACTGCTGGTGGAAGCGTAGTTTGATGTAGCCACTATGGAAAACAGTATGAAGATTCCTTAAAAAACTGAAAATAGAATTACTCTATGACCCAGCGATCCCACTCCTGGGCATATATCCAGAGAAAACTCTAATTCAAGAAGATACATGCACCTTTATATTCGTAGCAGTAGTTTTTACAATAGCCAAGACATGGAAACAACTTAAATGTTCATTAACAGATGGCTGGATAAAAGGGGCGTGGTGTATATATATACAGGTGTGTATGTGTGTGTGTATATACACACACACACACATATATATAATGGAATACTACTCAGCAATAAAAATAATAAAATTATACCATTTGTTACAACGTGGATAGATCTGGAGACTGTCATACTAAGTCATACTGAGCCAGAAAGAGAAAGACAAATACCATAGGATATCACTTACGTGGAATCTAAAAAAAATGCCACAAATGAACTTATTTACAAAATAGGAACAGAGTCACAGGCATAGAAAATGCACTCATGATTACCAGAGGTGGTGAGGGGAGGCATAAATTGGGAATTTGGGATTTGGAGATACTAATTACTCTAGATAAAATAGATAAACAACAAGGTCCTCATGTATAACACAGGGAACTACATTCAGTATCTTGTAACAGCCCATAATGAGACAGAATATGAAAAAGAATATATATATATATGTAACTGAATCACTGTGCTGTACACCAGAAATTAACACAACATTGTAAATTGACTATACGTCAATTGAAAAAATCAGTTGTGTTTCTACACATAATCAGAAAGAGAAATTAAGGAAACAATCCCATTTATAATTATGTCAATGAGAATAAAATACCCAGGAATAAATTTAACTAAGTTGGTGAAAGATCTGTATGCTGAAAACTACAAGACATTAATGATAGAAACTGAAGACACAAATAAATGGAAAGATATTCCATGCTCACGGATTGGAAGAATTAATGTTATTAAAATGTTCAGACTATCCAAAGAAATTCTAAGGATTCCATGCAATCCTTATCAAAATTCCAACGGCATTTTCTAAAGAAATAAACAATGCTAAATTTTGATAGAACTAAAAAAGACCCAAATAGCCAAAGCAACCTCAGAAATAAGAACAAAGCTGGAAGCATCATGCTTCCTGGCTTCAAACTCTATTACAGAAGTATACCAGTCAACATCATGCTATTGGCATTAAAAACAGGCACACAGAGGTTTCTGCACGCTTCCCTTGCAGCAGCATTGGCAGCTGGAATGATGCGGGGCCGGAGTTGCCTCACCTTCGTTCTCCTGAATGTGGCCATCACCAGTGCTGTGATGCAGCATGCACTGCCATGGACAGAAGACTGAAAAAAAAAAAAAAAGACACACAGATAAATGGAACAAAATACAGATCCAAGGAACAAATCCATGCGTATATGGTCAGTGAATATACTACATTGGAGCCAAGGCTATTCAGTGGGGAAAGGACACTGTCTTCAATAAATGGCGTTGGGAACACTGTGCAAGCACATGCACGAGAATGAAACTGGACAAATATCTTTCTGTGTGTGGGCATCACATGGTTTTGTTTTGTTTTTTTTGAAGTGGACCAATATCTTAAGACCATTCGGAACACTTAACTCTAAAAGATTAAACACTTGAACATAAAAGGTAAAACCATAAGACTCCTAGAAGAAAACATAGGCAGTTAGTCACCAAAAGCAAAGACAACAAAAGCAAAAATAAAAAAGTGAGACTACTTAAAACCACAAAGTTTCTGCACCACAAAGGAAATCACCAACAATTTGCAAAGCCAGTCTACCAAATGAGAGAGAATATTTGCAAATCTTATATTTGATAAGGGGTAATATCTCAAATATTTTATTAAAAACTCACATGATTCAATAGCAGAAAACAAATAACCTTATTCTGAAATGTGCAGAGGATCTGAATGGACGTTTTCCAGGGAATACATGCAGATAGCCAACAGGTGCACAAAAAGATGCTCAACATCACTAATTATCCAAGATACACAAATCAGACATGTCACCTGACACCTGTTAGGATGGCTGTCATCAAAGATAAGAAATAACAAGTGAAGGTGAGGAACAGGAGAAAAGGGGACCCTTGTGGTCTACTGCAAATGTAAATTGGTGCATCCACTCCGGAAAACAGTACGGCATTTCCTCAAAAAATTAAAAATAGAACTATGCTATGACCCAGCAATTTCATTTCTGGGTATTATCTGACAGAAATAAAAAAACACTAACTCATAAAGATACCTGCACTCCCATTTTCACTGCAGCATTATTTATAATAACTAAGACTTGGAAACTACTTGGATGTCCATTGATAGGTGAATATATATAGTGAAATATTATTCAGCCATAACAAGGAGAAAAGCATGACGTTTGCATCAGCATGGGTGGACTGTGAGGGCATTTTGGTAAGTGAACGAAGTGAGACAGAGAAAGACAAGTACTGTATGGTCTCACTTACGTGTGAAGTCTAAAAAAGAAAAAAGAAAACAAATGTCGAGAACAGATAGGTGGTTATCGGAGGCAGCAGCCGAGGGATGGGCGAAATGGGTCAAGAAGAACACACTTCCAGTTACCTAACAAGTAAATCATGAGCGTGCAATGGACAGCAGGATGATGAGAGTTAACAGTACTGTAATATATATTTAAAAGTTGCTAAGAGAGTAAATCTTAAAAGTTCTCATCCCAAGAAAAAAATTCTATGTGTGGTAATAAGTATTAACTGGACATATTGTGGTGATCATTTCATAATATGTACATATGTGAAGTCATTACCTTGTACACTTGGAACTGGTATACGGTTATATGTCAATTAAATCTAAATTTTAAAATTCGAAAAAATAAAATTAAAGACAAAATTCTTGGCATGTTGCTGGACACATCACCAAGTGATATTGTATCTGGAACCACCCATTAAAATCTGGGTTCTGTCACCCCACCAAGTCAAAAAGGTCCAGCAGGAGTCTCTCACAAGATGGAAATGGTCATTTGGGATCAGGCCAAAGCAGGACCAGAGGGTCCAGCCTGCAGGCACAGGTAGCCGAGGGAAAGGAGGAGAATGAAGGTGTTTTCTTCCCGCACTACATCAATTCCACTGGCTTAATAACTAATTACATCTTGAGTGAGGAGAGTTATGTAATTACATATAGCTATAAGATGCAAGAAGATTTACTAAAATTATTAAATTGAGACTATTCTTATAACTTAGAATGAGCAGGGTCTTTTCACTGGCTAAGGGGGACAAATCAGCTGTAATGATTTCCTGAGATTTCGTCCAAGGGTAGGAGAGAAATTTGGGGGACAGAACAGGTGTAAGAAGAGTACCTTACATTTTCCTGATGAATCCACCAAACCGCAGATGTTCAGCATACCAGTAGGATAAGGTTTCATTCTTCCCTTTTAAGGTAGCGTATGGGATTTGTATATATTTATAGTTATTATCGTAACTAATTATAGGAGCCAAATACACAATAAAACGAATTTATACTGAAGAGTATGAGCTTATAACACCTAACAAATATTTAAATAAGTTTTACCTCATCATCTGGTAGTTTAACATGCCCCTTTCCTTAACATTACAAAAGGTACCAGTTAATATTAATTTTAGACTTTGGAATTCATCTAACCCTGGTTCATAAAGTAATTTTTATTTATTGCATTTCAAATAATCTTGCTGCTTATAATACTAAGCCAACTCAAGGAAGCTGAGTTCATTTTGAGATCCAGATGTGGATTCTTATTTTAGTTGCAGAAAATGTCTAATAACTTCAGAGATTTCAGTCTAAATTTAATTAAAAGTACAAAATAATTTTATTAATATTTTCCTAACTTAATAATGCCCCAATGAAAAGTAAAGGAATCTCCACTGGATGCCTAGAAAATCACATATTTACATAGACCCGCAATCTTCTGGGCTTTCTGAAAATACACAACACCATTCTGGCATTTAAATTTTGACCCGTAGCTTTGCCCGTGGTCACAAGCATGTCCTTTTCACAGCTGGGAAGTACTGCTCGTCTACTAAGACGCCCCACATCTCCCCATCAGCTTCATAAGAGCGGCCACCACCTCCTTGTTCCTCAGGCTGTAGATGAGGGGGTTCAGCAAGGGGGTGAGGATGTTGCTGAAAACCGAGAGAGCCTGGTCCTGCTCTGGACTATGGGAGGAAGTGAAAGTCATGTAGATGAATATGTTGGGGCCAAAGAAGAGACTCACTGCAGTCAGGTGGGAAGAACAGGTGGCCAGGGCTTTTTTCCTGCCCTTCACAGAGTTCATACGGAGGACAGCGAGGAAGATGAGCGTGTAGGAGGCTGTGATGAGGCTGAAAGGCACGACAAGCAGGACAATGCTTGTAACCACCACCACTAACTGATACGCCGAGGTGTCTTCACAGGAAAGCCTAATGAGGACCGGGACCTCACAGAAGAAGTGGTGGATCTCCCTTGACCCACAGATGGGAAAATGCATGGGGTAGACCGTATGGATAAACGAACCTACAGAGCCTCCAATCCAACATGCAGCAACCATGTGCAGACAGACCCTGGGGCTCACGATGGTGGGATAACGCAGTGGGCTGCAGACAGCCACGTAGCGGTCATAAGCCATGAGAGTTAAGATGAGACATTCTGACATTCCCAACATCAGGAAGAAGAAACTCTGGGTTCCACAGCCAACCCATGATATGGTCTTTCTCCCAGTGAAGAAGTTAGAGGCCATCTTGGGGACGATGGTAGACGTTAATGTCAAGTCAATGAGGGAGAGTTGACTGAGGAGAATGTACATGGGCGTGTGGAGCCGAGAGTCTCCCCAAATCAAGACAATCAGAAGTACGTTTCCCAGGAAAACAAGGATGTAGATGAAGATGATCATGGAGTTGAGGAGAATGGCGTGCTGAAACCCAGGAAAGAGCCCCACAAGGATGAAATCAGTTGCTGATGACTCATTCCTACCCACCATGACAGGGCTGGGAGACAAATCAAATGGATTAGAACTGTTGACATTCAGCACAGGTCTTATATCCACATTGGACTCTTTAATATTTGCCATCCACTCATTAGAGGTATTTTATACGTATTGTTAAGCAACTACCTAAATGTTTCTTAAATATAGAGTATTGAAAAGAATGATCAACTTTAGTGCCTCCTAGCCTCTGTTGAGTTTATCTTTCTTTCCCTTTCTTCTTTCCTTCCGTCCCTCCTTCTTTGCTTCTTCCTATCCTTCCTTCCTTCCTTCCTTCCCTCCCTCCCTCCTTCCTTCCTTCCTTCCTTCTTCTCTCTCTTTGTTTTTAGTTAGAGAATCTTATAATAATGATGGGTCTACTTTCTACAAATATGAACATCAAAATGTA
This sequence comes from Camelus dromedarius, assembly GCF_036321535.1. Taxonomy (NCBI): domain Eukaryota; kingdom Metazoa; phylum Chordata; class Mammalia; order Artiodactyla; family Camelidae; genus Camelus; species Camelus dromedarius. Next base: position 116,123,082 of record NC_087438.1, read on the forward strand.
CATATTATTTCTGATAGCCAGGGACCCTAATTATTAACACTTGTATATTTGGGCAAAAGAAGAAAGAAATATCAAAATAATTCACTCAATTTAGTGTTTAAAATTACAAATCAATTATTTAGCAAAATTTTAATGAAATATCCTACAGATCTACCTTTTGGCCAAGTGCCATGATGTCATAAATACAGTACTAGAAATTGCCAGAATTACATAATTGCCCTGGCTGGAAGCCACTGATACCCCCCTACTGTTGACCAAAGAAAGCTCACAGTTTTAGTCTAGAATTTTAGATCTTCCATGACTTGGACTCAAGAAACCTTATAAATCTTAATTTGTATTATTTTAAAACACATAACTCAAATTCCAGTCAAATGTGTAATCTCATTATCTCTCCACGTGACTTGCGTATTCACACATTTGCACTTTTGCTTTTATTTCTGCTCAGGGTTATCCCTCTCTCCTGCATTGTTGGAGCCTTTTTAAAGATGTCTTAAGGCTTATTCAAGTACAACCTCCGAAAATGGAAGAATAAGAGAGTTTTCTATCTACGCTCCTACATTCCTAATCACATCACACATAAAATTATGTATCATTGTAGCTGAGAGACAGTGTGGCTTGGAGTCTAAGAGGATTTATCAGGGGCTAGGCTACCTGAATTCAAAGTCTATCTGTATCATTTACTATCTCCGACTCCCTCTCCTCATCTTAAAATAAGGAAGTTAATCAAATGACCCCAAGGGGGCAGTCATGAGGCTCAGATGAGTTACTACTCTATACCTTTATTATAGTTTTCCATGTGTCCATGTTTCTCCTCAAATAACTCTTAAGATTTTAAGTGCTAAGGTCATGTTTTACATGTTTATATCTCAATAAAATCAGCAGAATAGCTTCGGCAGAGTATGTAGCCAGTGAATATTTATTAACCAGGAGGCTGAGCAAACTCCGTGGAGTTCAACAGTCCACATTTTGAAGCAGAATATATGACAGATAACATCACTGGACTTGCATTGCGGGTGAGAGCTAAAGTTATTTCCCTCCATGTCCTGTTTTTGAAACAGAGCACCCCTCTCCGGAATAAGACAATTGCTGCACACGTGGAAGTTTTTCCATACTCACTGGTATGAAATAACACAGACTTCAAAATACCTGGAAACCCTGTTCTCCGTTATTGGAGAAGGAAGTTCATTATGTAAAACAATGCCATCCTCTGGTTTAAGGTGATGGTTTATTTCTGAATATGTATATTCAGATTCTTTTTTTAACAAAAATATCAGTTAAGAAAAACTATGATTGTTCCTTTAGACACAAGTCTGCTACAATATAAAATATGAAGCTAATTATTAATCTTGTTCTGTTTCTAATGAGCAGGAAGTGTGGATCTTGCTAAACTTATATTCATATTACTTGAAGGAAACTGACAAATCAGTTCTTGAATAACTTTTGCCATTCATTTATTTTTCATTTTACACTCACTGAATGCTCATTCTACTCGGTGCCAAGAGAAGGCAACAGTGGGTTAGAACATGGGCTATATCTTCAATGAACTGAGTTCAGATATGAAATTATTTGTATCAACTAATCACAAAAGAGTGAAATAAATGCTAAAGCTAAGGCTCCTCTCAGGTGATATGTCAACACAAAAGAGAGAGCTGATATCTGAGTAAGATACGAGTGGACAATTAGGTAAGATTTAATTTGAGCTGTGTCTACCTTAGGACACAGCAACTCAAGTAAATTCAAAGATTGAGGCAACAAAGAGTTTGTTGTGGTTAAGAACATTGATTGATTGCTGGTGAAAGTCACATTGCATAAGTAAGTGAGAAACATTGGAATTTATATGCAAATTTCAATTCAATTATTTTGAACTATATTATAACTCTGAAAGTGTGCAGTTTTCACATTCCTGAATAACCTCATGGAATTCTTACCTGGATATTTGTAGTCTGCCACATAGCTTGCCTGCCATCTACTTCACTGAGCTGAGAAATCCAATTGTCTGTTGGTATTTTAAGTCTAACTCATCTGTCTGCAAAAAATACTTGATTTCTTTTGCTAGAATAAGGATAATCAAAGGACGTTCACCATAAGGTGTGTGTGAGGCATGGCACACTCAAAACATTCTAAGTGCCCCAAATCATCCACTATAATTATAATCACCAGTATCATCATTGCCACCCTGTTCCACAATTTGTTCTAGGTCTATTTTCCAACCTTCAATTACACAAGCCATAATATTTATGACTATGAGTGTTTAACTTAGAGAATGCAACTGGCAAAGAGTTTAAAAATGCGGAGGACAAAGTAAAGCATGCAATGTTTAAAATTTTTCAAGCTAAACATTAAAGAAGAAGCATCCACATGTATCTAATATATTTTCCTTAACATTTTCACTTAGTTTTTGTAAATATTTATTAAGTAATAATCAACTGCTTGAAAACAAACTATTAGTTGGGGTTTAGGAGGTAAAAACCTTGGATCATAGCACAGACAACAGACCATATCCTCTGAATAGAAAAATCATCTGTCACTTAATAAAGATTTCTGAATTATTTACCAAATTGTTCCCACAAAAATACACCTGTTTTTTCTAGTCAATTTAATGCAATGGAATAAGTATTTACTGAGTCAATTCTAAACATACTCCCTTGATTTCTTTAATATAGAAGATAAATCTACCAAAAAAGAGAAATGCAATTTTATATTAACTTATAAAATTTTATTTATTGACTTTTGCAAAATTTTTCCAAATTGTGACTATTACATCATTTAGGAACAGAATGTGCCCTTATTGTTAACATAATTCGAGGTTGTGTCTATGGGGTACATACAAGGCAGACAGAAATGACATCAGAACTCAGTCACCAAATAGCTCTTCTAAAACAACAGGATACAGTCAAGAAATTAACAAGAGATTAACTTGATTACTGACTCTAGGCACATTCTTGGGTATAACAGTTTTGAGTCTAAAAGTATAGTAATTCTTATTCTCAAACGTTTTACTTAACATCATAAGTAACACCTGATCCATATTATGCTGGGTTTGATCAGGCAACAGTATTTATGACCTGTTATTTAACTGATATGATTCTTGCAGATAGTCAAACAGAAATGTAACTCTATGTAGCTTTCCCCTAGACCTGGATCCTGGGAAACTTACAGAATATACGCCTAAGACTGTCAGATTTTTATTTTCCTTTTACAATAACCAAAGTCTGACATTTGTGAGACTTAGCAATAAGTATTAGGTTTCTCTATAAAATTTCCATCGCCAGGCAAAATTCAAGAAACTTAGGTTTTCTTTTATTTGTTTGTTCGTTTTTTCCAGTTTGGTATCTACCTTATATTCTGTTTATCTCTGGTCACCTCTGCCTCTTGGAATTGCTGGTAACTTCCAGATTTTCTGTGACTAGGCACACTGTCTCACCATGCAGCATTAGACCTTTTTTTCTGCATAGAAAAATAAAACCAATTGGCTTGATGTTGATGGAGAATCAAACATTTTAGAAATGAGCCCAGTGACCATGATTCTATAATACTATGTATATTAAATACTGGTTGGTATATCCGCTAAGATCTAACTTGTTAGGTTGCTCAGTAATTTTCCATCAAGGGTCTGGAGACCTTTGCAGTGAATGACTTAGGGGAACACAGTCCCCAGACCTTAATTAACCTTGATCTCCAACCGTAATTGCGAACCTTAAAAATTAACTGGTAAAAGTTTAAATTGTATGAAAAAATATTCCTCATCATAGAAAATATTCAGATATTTTCAAGTGTTTTCAGATGAAACACCACGGAGTAAATGACCAAGTGCCATCAGGGACGTGAGATCTGCCCTATACTAAACTTCAAAAGTAAAAGGAGAGTTTAATATGCAATATCTTCACATTTAATTCACCTTTCCCAAAAAACTTCCTCCAATTTGTGCATGATTCTTTTTTAAAAATATGTCTTACAAAAATTTTCTTTTTGTAGCAGCTTGATCATTATATGACTTCGTTCTAACATACTGACACAATATAAATAAAATTAACTTTGCAGTCAGACAGACCTAAATTAAAAGGTCATCTTGCCAACATTTTAACTACAAGTTTTATTCAAGTAACTTAAATCTCTGAGTTTTTGTTATATTGTCTGTCAATGTGGGAATAATAACATTTGTCTTACTAGATTGTGGGGTTTTTTTTTAAACATTTTTTATTGACTTATAATCATTTTACAATGTTGTGTCAAATTCCAGTGTAGAGCACAATTTTTCAATTATACATGCACATATATATATTCATTGTCACATTTTTTTCTCTGTGAGCTACCATAAGATCTAGATTGTGTTTTATATAACGTATTTGGTTAAAAAAAAAATAGAGTCCTTTGTAATGTTCCTCAGCAAGTCGATGTGGTGTATTCTCTTGGTTACTCATTACTTGGTTTGAGGATGTTTCCTTTTGTATACCTTTAGGCTAACACTCAGCATCTGAAGAAAGTCTCCTTTTTCTAAAGCAGTACGATTGACCCGGAGTGAATATTTGCCCATAAATACCCAAATACATTTGCAAAATAATTAGCATTAACAGACAGTTGTGTTTTTCTTTTTTTGATATTCAGTTCAATTCTTTAAAAAAAAAACAACAGAGAATTATCAAAGAAAATTTAAAAATCAGGCAAATATATTACAGAAAAAAGTTGGAAAAATTAAGTATGTTAGTAAAAAACCTTTGTTCTAAATATTTTCAGCTCCTCCTTCACACATGTGACTCTCAAAAGAGTTGGAAATAAAAGCGTAATATTTTGTTTTGTTAATAAAATGCAATAAGAATGCAATATGTAGTATCTTAGCAATGTCAACTATTTGCATATAAATTAATAAGTGTTTAATTTGTACAAGCTGTGGGGACAAACATACCGTACACTACTGATTGAATTTTTGAGCAAAATCCCTGTCTTGTTATATTGCATTATTTACTTGTATACACTCCCCTGTTATAATGCACCTTTTTAAGGACAAAGACAACACCAATTTATCTTTATATCGTCTACATTTGGAGTCAGCAAACTACCAACAAATCTGGCTTGCTGCTTCTATCTGTGTGGCCTATGAGCTAAGAAAATTATATAAAATCCAAACTTCAGTGTCCAGAAGTAAGATTTATTAGAATACATTAACATTAATTTATATATTAGGGACAGCTGCTTCTTTACCTGCAGAGTCGGTTAGTTGTAACATAGACCCTGTGGTCCACAAAAAGCCTCAAATATTAAAAATCTGGCCCTTTAAAAAAAGTTTGCCAATTTCTAGTCTTTGTTATCTTGCACTTTATATGTTATAAATAACTGTTCTGTGAATTTGAAAGGTGATACAACATTATATTTAACTTTATTCTCCCTTTCAAGGATAAAAGAATAAGGAGGCTGGTGATATTCCCTGACATGTTGCATCCAAATGTGATACTTTTGATGCGAGAAATAACCACAGTCTTAAGTATTGTTATGTGGCCGTTAATCTTGCAAATGTGTTCTTTTTAACCCTCACCAATAAACAGGATCAAAAACTACTCAGTTGTTATGTGGGAAGTATACAGTAGTCCATACTCACAGTCTTGCTGTAGGGCAGTGTCATAACCCACCAGATCAAATGTTGCTAGAGGTGAGAGATGAATATAAAAATGGGTAACAGCCAGACTATATATTCAAATAGAACTCCTTCAGCAACCAGCCCAGGAAGCCAACCTACACTCCATAGTAACCAGTCCCAGAAATCAAGTGATAACCCAACAGCAATTGGCCCAAGCAGTCAAGACTTGATTAATAGTTATCAGTCTCCTCAGTTTTTGTGCTCATTTCCAGCCTCAGGCCGACTGGAAGAAGTCAAATCTCATCTCCTAATTAATCACATAGGACACCCTGTTTTTAGTTAGCCTGTTTACAGTGTCCTCAAGTCAACACTCTCCGTTACAGCATGCCTGACATTTTGCTTTTTTTGTTTTTGCACCATACAGCTTTCCCAATCCTCTGCCTGCCTTTGATTCTCTGCCAAATACAAGTGACAGTGGCTGATTCCCTTGCTGTAAAAGAGCTGAATAAATATTCTTTGCTTTCTCTCATTTGTGGTATCTTCATTTATTTCCACAGAGGTCAACAGAAATGTTGAGTAAGGACCCTTAGACAAGGACTGGAGGAGAGTCACAATTCAGAACCCTAGGATTTTAAAGAGGTCCGTGTCTTCTACAGCAGAGAATATCTTATTGTTTGAAACACAACCTACTGTCAGAAACTGAACACTTGTCCATGGGACAACAAGTGACTTTGCAACAGGAATTGCCCATTCTGAGCTGTTATTTTCAGGTGGATTGAATCATGAGGTCAACCAGATGTAGGAGCAACCTAACATATGATGGAAATAAGATTCAGAAATTGACTTAATCATATTCTGAGATTATAAGCAATATCCATGAGCGGTAGCCTACTCTGTCTTCAAAGAAATCTACTTTTGTTGAAACAATGCCTCTTCCAAAGCTCAGACATACCCCTTCATATAAGATCAAAGTAAGGAAGAAGCAAAAATGAGAACCTAGTTCACTGATGCATTGGCTCATTACATTGGTTTAGTAAAAAAGGGGCTTTCACTACACTATGATCCCATTTTTAGTGTGAGAAAAATCTTTCCTCAGGGCAGAGGTTTATTAACTCCATATGGGGGGAGAAATGGACTGAGTTAAGGACATACATGAACTCACAAGCAGTAGTTAGTGGTTTGGCTAGTTGTTTAGTGGCCTGAAGAAGCATAATTGGGTAATCAAGAACAAGCAAACCTATGGAAGGGGCATGAAGCACGAATGGACCCATTAAGATTGGAATAAAGAGGGCACAGCTTTATATCTCATATCAGTGTCACCATAGGTCACCCATCATCGAATGGACACTGATCAAAAAGGTGGACAGAATGACTGATCCAGTAGAGGACCTGCTTCCAGAAGGATGGAGCATCCAAAATGCACATTCAGTAAGCAATCAAACAACAAATGGCCCAGTTCAATTCTCATAACTGATATAAGAACTCTGCCCCCAATCAGAGTTATCTTTGGTGTATTATATGGGTAGACTCCTTCTTTGGGGAAAAGATGATAACATGATAGCTGGTGATAAATGATCATCCTGTGAATTTCTCTAAAGCTGGAGGATGACTCTACATTGACCACCTTGGTCTATTATTTCAAGTGTGGAAGAATCATATCAGGGATAAAGGAAAACCTGACCTCAAATTTCAGTTAAAGGATTGATTACTTAAATTCTAGACTACAAATATAATGTCCTTCTTTAATAATTAATCAACTATGAAGCACATTCATTTATTTTTAGGGCTCTACTGATTAATTAGGAAAGCTCACACAAGTTGAAGTGTCTTCACATTAAAGGACTTTGTCTTTCCTGGGAGTTAGAAAGTTAAATTTTAGTCTCTGGCACATTTACATGCCTATTCTATTTTTCACTCTTACTAAAAATATTTGGAACATATTTATTGGAGGTTCACATCAATTAGATCAAGTTATTGTCATTGAAGACCTATTGCTGAATCCAGCAGCCGTCAGTAGTCTTTGTTAGCAGCCAATCTAGTGCTTACATAACAGGACCATGAATGGAGTGATCAGGATGCAAGGAAGCAAGGCATGCACGGTTCATTAGCATGGATACCCTTGAGCCAAAGCCAATCCTATGCTGATTATTTATGCTGTCAACAGTAGAAGCCAATGCTGAATCCTCAGGATGACCAATCAGCCATTTTGTCGCAAATTGATACATGGCTGCACTACCCCAGAGAAGGCAATGATGCTTATGGAATCGGCATCTATGCTTATGTGTTTGATTTTTATTTCTGCAGTACCTCCTCCAGTACCTCTTTAAGAGTTTGCACAGTACTTTATTGAGAAATATCGGATCTTACATTAACTTTTGCCTCAAGCAAAGGTGTCTATTTCATGGTGATGGACGTGTGGCAGTAGGTGCATGACCAACCACATGATCCACTCATCCTACCATATGCGATTTCATCTGGAAGCTGCTGACCTGATAGAACAATGAAATGCCTTTTAAAGCTTCATCTAAGATTCTAGCTGAATGGCAACCAGATGGGGTGTTGTCCTCCAAGATGTGGTACATATACTGAATCAAGGGTTATTCCATGGTGCTCTAACACAACACCTGGAATGTATCAGTGCAGGAGCCAAAGAGGTGATTGCTCCCTCCTGCCATCATTCCATCACTTGTGGAATTTATGCTTCCCATTCTCTCAAACTGAGGTTCTGTTAAATTGTAGGTCCTAGACTTGGGGTGTGACTTCAGAAGTTACTCCTGGGAGCAACCATTGGCCAAAGGGGACTGGGACTAGTGGGGAAATTCTTCTTTCTACTGATCTTCATTTAGATAATTCTGGGAGGTAATTTCTATGCTTCTTAGGAATCCCAGCAAAATTGTCCTCCAGTGACACACATCGACAGCCTTGATATGAAAACCCTGTATTCCCCCCTGCTTCTCTATGCCGTTCTCCCTACTCTGACACTCTTGCTTCCTGAGGCAATCTCCCAAGTCCCTGTATCAGGCTCTTTTCAGGAGAACTCAAGGGGAGAGATTCTTCAAATCTATTTGCCACCACTCTCTCCCTCTCCTATTAGTGATGATCACATAGGCCTTTATGGCAGACTTTAATCCTCTAAATCCTTTCCAATGCCTAGAATCCCCTGCATTCTATTTATTATCATGACATACATTTTCTGTCTACTTGATTTGGTTGCTCCCTATCTTTCACATTTCAGCTTAAAAAAAATCTTCCCCAGAGAAGTCTTGCCTGACTCCCTAATATACATTAAACTTGCAAGTCTGCCCATCCCAACATTAAAATAAAACCCAGATTTACATGTGCTTTATGGGACTTTTGTTTGTAATCTTCTAACACAGTTCCTGGCACAAAATATGCCTACAATATATAGTATTTAATTTGATGATTATGAGTGGTAAATCCTTAATAGTAACAACTGCTCAGTAGAGAAATGTATCTTAGTTCTTATTTCCCTTACTTAAAGCTGGCACTTAACGTGGTTAGGATGTGCTAAAAATCACTATTGTAGGGAGCCATAAAATCGATGATGTTTGGATTCTAATTAGAATATTTTTGCAATTATTTCAGCTGATAAGTACATTATGAATACAACAAAGTATTACTGGGATGCTATCAACACAAAACAACTTTTAAAAATTATTTTTATGAGATGATAGCAGAATTGAGAAGTAGCAAACAGTGAGAAAACAGTTTTAAATATATTTTTTCATGGGCAATGAATTAACTGGTTGAGATTCAATCTGGTTGCTGCCTGTATATTTTTCAAAAATATTTTCAAAGCAATTATGTAATTTCCCTCTGATTGTACCTTGCTTTTGCGGAGTTGGTCCCTTTTAGAGCTTCTCCCTTTCAATAACTGAGAGTATATGTGTTATTCTGCTGCTTAACTGTTTTACTGAAACCAGTGACTACATTATTGGCTCCTTGTGCCAAGACATAATACACAATCATTTTGCTAAGTGTCCACCAAAACCACTTGCTTTTCCTCTGGGGACACGGCCAGAGGATATTTCTCAGCCTTCCTTTCTGAGGTGTTGTACAGAAGACCAGATTCGGACTGTGGGTGGACATGATGCTTGCCACTCCCTGGCCCTTAGGACCCTCTCAGACACTCCTGCCCTCTGTTTGCTGGCTGTACATTAATGCCCAGTCTCAGAAACCACATGTTGATGACAGAGCCTCCATCAGCCTGGATCCCTGAGTGACTGCAAAAAGCAGAACGATATACCCCACCAATCTCTATCGATTCGACTTTCATGAGCAAAATAGAAACCTTTATTGCATTAAGGAACTAACATTTGGGAAGCATCTCTGTTATATCAGCTAGCATTCCCTTTTCCTAATACTCATTCTCTCTGGGTCTTGAGGAATCATTAGAATTTTCTCCTAGCGTATCAAGACACAGTTTCTTTGCTTTGCCTAAGTATTGTCACAAGATCCTGATAGAGTGATGAGCTCCAATCTACTAACAAAGCACCGCACTGCCCTCGTCTCTCTTCTCTCTCCCTCGCCTTCACCCCCAACCTTTTCTCACGGGAAGTAGGGTGGGATGGGAAGCCCATGTCTCCAAAAATATATTATTTATGCCTGTCCTTTACCTGAGGATTATTGGCATGTTCTGCCCAATTTATGCCTTCATCATGCTGTGCTGTGCCAATGTGGGGAGGGAAGTGGGAGCCATCTGCCCAGTAAGAATTCTCTTCAGTTTGTGTTTGGTTCAAAAACTGCCACACGATGCCATATTGCCTGGGATGGTAGCACATTTACAATGAAGAAAGAAACAATCCACCCTTTTTTAAAGTCAAGTTCTAGTATATCTGGAAGCTGTTGAGTCTACAATAGGTACCCCTTAATTCATTTAATAGACATTTATACAATGCATACTACGTACTGTATATCAAACCTTTTAAGAGACTGGGGCTACAGCAGTGAACAGGACAGGAAAAATCCCTACCCTGATGGGGTCTACTTTTGGTAGGGATAAATATGATGAAGAAATAAACACATCAATGCTGTACCAGATGGTAACAATCAGTAAGAAGAAAAAAATTGGCAGGGAAAAGGGATGTAAAATATTGGAAGAAGATTAAAATTTTAGATACGGCGACCTGGACTTTTGAATAGGTACCCAAAGGAAGTGAAGGGGAAAGCATTCTAGTTTAAGGGAAGAGGGGAGGAGGAAGTGGGCTGGTGATATACACTTAACCCATCTTGTGCTCACTGTAGCTGGAGTGGAGCAAAGGAGAGAAAGAGAGTAGGAGGCGAGTTTAGAGGACTAAGTGTGCATTGTATGCTAGCACATCTGTGACAAATTCTAGTGTAACCATGAGGTCAGAGTGAAACTTTATTAGACTGAACAAAAGTATGAAATAAAGGCAATAGATAATTGTTCCTTAATAATTGTCAAAGTATTGAATGTGCGTTTCACTCAGTCAAAAGATATATCATTAATCTGGAGAAAACAGTTCTTCCTGGAGAAAGTGAATGTCCCTGTCTTCCTCCTTTGTTCTACTCTCAGACCAGGCGGATAGTCAGTCAGAAATTAGAATAAGCAGTCCCAGCTTTCTCTGTCTCTGTGATGCTAGAAAACAGAGTGACAAGAACCTTCATCCACTGTTGTGGGTGGATTATAAGAAAGAATATACATGCTTTCATCTACTTGCTACCAAAGTCTTTTTTCTCCAAATGTTTCTATGTGGTATGCGTTGTATAATGAACCCAATTATTTCGTTTCAAACACAATAAGGTAACTGGAGATTCAATGACCCATGCCTAAAATAATCTGTTTTCCTAAATAGGAATTCTGCGTCGATGAAGAAATATGGAAGCCGGGAGCCTTGACTGCCACGTTGAAACTAATTTTTATGGCAGTGATATTTCTTAAACTACTTGGATAAGAGGTTCTTCCTCAAGACCTTCCTCAGAGCCCGCACCACCTCCTTGTTCCTCACGCTGTATATAAGGGGGTTCAGCATAGAAGTAAGTATAGTATAGAACACAGAAACACCTTGATCCAGTGCTGGGGTGTGGGAGGAGCCAGGGGTCATGTACACCACCATGCCTGGCGCCAGGTAGAGACTCACCACCATCAGGTGAGACGCGCACGTGGCCAGGGCTTTGTTCCTTCCCTCAGGAGAGTTCATCCTGAGAACAGTGAGGAAGATTCGAATGTAGGAGGCCATTATGAGGCTAAAGGGGATGAGGATAAATACAATACTTACCACAAACACTACCATCTCATAATCTGAAGTGTCCTCACAGGATAGCTTCAGGATGGCTGGCATCTCGCAGAAGAAGTGGTTTATCTCCGTCAGACCACAAACCGGGAAGTGCATGGTGTAGATGGTTTGAGTGAGTGAATTCAGAGCACCCCCAGCCCATGAGGCCACAGCCATTAGCACACAAACCTTAGAGGTCATGGTGACTGTGTAGCGCAGCGGGTTACAGACAGCCACAAATCGGTCATAGGACGTGAGGGTTAGAAGGATACACTCGGCACCACCTAGACTCAGGCAGAAGAACGTTTGGACACCACAGCCAATGAAAGAGATGCTGTGCTGCCCTGAATAATGGTTGATGACCATCTTAGGAACCGAACTGGAGTTGCGGAGCAAGTCGACGAGGGAGAGCTGGCTAAGAAGTACATAGGAGTGTGGAGGTGGGCATCTACCCAGATCAGGAAGATGAGGACAGAGTTCCCTGTGAGGACGATAATGTAGACCAGAAGGATGAGGTAGACCAGGAGGCTGGCGTGTCGGAGCTCAGGGAAGAGGCCCGAGAGGATGAAATCTGTGGTGGATGCGTTATTTCTTTTTGTCATATCTCAGCCTCCTCTGTGGCAGCTGATGTGTGGTAGGAGAAGAACACAGGCCATCTGTTAAATCCGATGCCCAGTTATCAGCCTTTATTTTTCAATGAGCTTTTTTCCTATCCATTCTTTTTACATCTTAGCAGATGAAAATGATATTTAAAACACCTTGAGGTGCTTCTGGGTTGGTGAACATGTGGAGATTTGGGGAGAGTGGCAAATTCAAATAGGGCACGGAACGTCCACACCCTTCCTCACATATCATGCCACACACATCTCTTCCATCTGGATGTTCATCTGTATCCTTTATCACATCCTTTTATGATAAACCAGTAATCTGGTTTTAAAAATGAGGTTTACTAATCTTAAACTTATTTTTTTGAAAAATACTAAACGCTTATCATTTCATTCCACTATTTAGAAATTGCTTCATATCTACACAGTTATAGTACTTGGCCAAGAATTAAAAATCCATTATTTGGAATTTCCTGGCACAATGAGGCTCCATATTTTTGTCTCCTTTTGGTTTTTGACTTACCAGTGGGAACATTTCTCCAAATGTCTCAAATAGATCCTCTTCTCCTCTGTCTATATTATCTCCTTTGTCAATCTTTTGTGGCCCCCAAAGGTCAGGACCTGCTGCATATTTTACATGACAAGTGAAAATGGAGTGCCCTTTGTTCAAAATTAATAAAAATTTCAACACAGCAACATCAGAGCATTAAACCACGCATGAGGTCTTGCTAATTACAGAACGTAGTATGGTTGCATGAATGAAACTGATTTCATTCACTCCTGATTTCACAGGATCAAGCTCTCAGAACCACATGTTAAACTGGCCTCCTCTAAGCTCATTTCTGTGTTTCCAACCACTTCTTAAACATCTTCACCACATAACCCTGCCAACACTTCTGATTCATCAATGCCCAAACTGAACTCAACATCCATCTCTTACTATTTGACTATTTCTGCCATCACCTTCCCTTTAACACAAACACGCAGGCTTATAACCTTGAGAACACTTTTGATTTCCTTTCCGTCTATATTTCATTACTTACTTGGCCTTGCTGTATTAATGTCTCTCAGACTCTTCCCTCTTTTCCAAACATATTATTTCATTCAATTCTAAGCCTTCAGTGCCCCGTCTCCTGACTGTTCAATCTCATTTTCCTTCAAGCCATAATCATCTTAAGTCATAGCTGTTATTAAGTTACTCTCGAGATCAACTTCTGAGATATTCTCCATAAGTGAGTGAATTAAGCTCAGTGCTGTTTATATTGGCATTTAGATGCTCAAAAAGTTTGTCACTAATTTACGAGGTCAATTTTTTTTTGTACTATAATAAATTGTCCCCTTATAACAACTTAAACCACAATCTCATGAAATGTCACAGCTGTCAATCTCCATGCATTTACTTATAGTTTCCTTTTTGTTTAGGCCAATCCCTCTCCAATACAACCTGTATCAAATCCTTCCCATCATTTAATTTCCTGATATTTGTCAGCACCTCACTGACGTCATCTCAAAACTCTCTACATCCCCTGCCAAATCAAAAAGCAGTCTCTTCCGCCTCTAAATTTTGGCAGCACACGTTAATCTGTCCCGTCAGTGGTACATAACAGATTTTACCTACCCTTTTAAATATTTGATTCCCCTTGAATTGCAGCAGTTTGTAATAGAAAAGTAACATATATATATTAATCTTTCAATACAATTTAATAGGGTGGATCATAAAATGGATGAGTGTAGTAGAAAGTGTTGGAATGTAGACATTTCAAGATTATTATGTCCCTGCTATTTTGTGAACTTAATTAAAGTCAAAAGCTGTTGCATAGCAAAGGAAATCATTGACAAAATGAAAAAACAACCTACTGAATGGGAGAAAATATTTCCAAATGACATGATCGATAAGGGATTACCATCCAACATATATAAAGAGCTCATACAACTCAACATCAAAAAATGAAAGGTTACTTTGACAAGCTCAGTTCTCAGGAGTTATGTCTGCCTGCTGTCAGAGATCATTCAAATCTAGAGTTAAAATAACTTATGGAAAAAGGAGTTGAGCAAGGATTGGGAGGAGAAAGAGAAGGAGGTGGAAGTGGAGTTAAAAGAAGTAAAAGAAGATGAGGAGGAGGAGGAAAAAGAAGTTAGAAAAAGTCAAGGAGAGAGAAGAGAAAAAAATTGTCAATGAAATAATGCCCAATTTTATTCTTTTGTGGCATTGTCAGCACATACCATAGATGCTAATACTATGAAAACTCTGGGCCACTTTGGATGCTTCTCAGGACCTGGGTCTCTCTACTCAATATTCAGTATCATTTATGTAAATCAATCAACTGGTTAATTAAATGTTCACTTTAACAAATTGTCTTTATGGTTCTTTGTCATAATCAAAATATAGTTTGTGAGAAATGTGTTTCTTCTAATGATAGTGAATTAGATTCAGAGAATCTATTTTCTCAATCACAAAAATGTTAAGTTATAGAATCAGAACGCTCACTGTGACAAAATCTTACTACTTTTTAATGACTTAATTGTACCTTTTAATCAAGAAATCAGAGCTTTCCACGAGGAGAGTTGGAGTTGGTGCTGAGCTAGATAAATACACGCACTCAGATCTTCCAGGTGGGTGAGAGTTATTATTCATCCACTTAATTCCAACTGTCAACCTGCTTCCAAGCTTAGCACTAGAACTGGACCAAATCCTGGAATCCCGCAGCCAGATCCTATTTCCAAAAGCAGTAGATACAACGTTTCCAGTTTGCCTAACTCTTTAGAACTAGAATGTGTTGTTGAAATCACTGCCCATTTATCACCAACAAATAGAAAAGAAGTCCCCTGCTCTTGGGTCGCTACTTTTTCACTGAGGTTAATTCCTGTTGGTCATTTTATACCATAGGAACAGGAAAACAGGCGGGTGAGGCACGTTAGAAATGGAGAATAAGTGAATAATGCAATTGATGAGGAAGAGGAGGAAGGAAGAAGAGGAGAGAAGTAACTGGGCTCATACCAAACATTTCTACCCTGAGCATCAGTGGCCTGTGTGTCCTCTCTATAGAATCCTATGATGCTTATCACCCAGCTGCTTCTGGAGGAAAACATGTTTAGAACACTTCCCTGAGCCTCATCCAGAGCTGAGTTCCTCCCCGAATCATCTTAATCCCCACTGGAGGGAAAGCAGAGTAAGGGGTGGGGCTGATGCAGAGAGATTCTTCTCACTATTCCATCGTGTAGAGATGGCTCCTGGAGCCTGGTGCCATGGGAGACCTAACCTAATGGGACCAGAGAATGAGGTGGGACATAGGACATTTACCGGCACTGTGGAAGTCATCCAATCCAACTTCCCACCAAAGAATGCAATCTTTGCAACAACAGACCCAAGAAAGCAAATGGCAAGAATTGGTTTACCAAGCATTAAGCAGTACCTCCTAAAGATGCTGCAAATATTAATTTGAGAAATAGGTTCATAATGTCAGGATTAGTTTCATTTTTTGGTGAAGCAAAACAGAGGCACAGCCAGGTATATAATTTCCCATACAGCTATCAGGGAGCAGAGTCAGGTTTCAGATCAGGTCCATGGGCGGCTCTGCAGACTGGATCTACTGCCTGTCAAATGCCATAGAGCAGCTCAAGAGTGTTATCCTTCTTATAAACTGCTTTCACGATGGCCCACAATGAGTAGGGACACCTGAGTGCTGAGAACAAGAGGATGGGGAATTGAGGTGCTGGAAAGGTGAAATGTGCTACAGGTCGGTTAGAAATGGCACAGATAGCGATAGTGATGTCAGCTGAGCAGAAAGAGGATGGTGCAAATGGGCAAAGCACTGAAGTGAGACGGAAAAAAATGAGAGGCTGCAGAAATGTTGATAAGGGGCCTTGACAGGTGGCTGAAGGAAGGAATGATTGCGCCTGATAATGTAAGGAAGTATTAGTTTCTTAATATTTCTAAAGAAGCTAACAGTTTTCAAACAGTCCTTTGTAATAAATCATTATTCTCACCTTTTTTCAGTTTTAATTTCTATCTATGCATCTGTCTCCACCACTAGTCCATAAGTTTCTTGAGTGCAGTGACCACATCTCAATTATCTCGATAAACTCCGTATTTAATATTATTCCTGGAACATCAAAGATGCTAGTAAATGACTGAAAAATGAATAAACCACAACTCTATGAAGAAAATAATATTATTATCTCTACCTTTCAGACAAGGCAATTGATGCTGAAAGATTCAGATATTTGCCCAAGTTTTCACAAGTATGCGACACATCCTGAGTCCCTGTTTTGTCATGTCATGGTTCTATTTTTCATCTCTATTTCCAGAACATTGAGCAGGTAATGAGAACACCAGAAGTGTGGCCCAAGGTATATTTGTGCTGTCAAGGTGACCTCACATGACTCATTCGTTGCTATGCAGTAAAATATAGCCTGAGAAAAAGATAAACTAGACGGTGTCCATATCTTTTTAGAGCTTTAATTATGAAAACACTCTAACAGACATCAAAAGTGGCAGGAGTCTTTTTTTTTTGTAAAGGTATAGCTACTTAGAGAGGGGCTGAAAATAAAGTACAGGTTGATTGACTATTATTACAGCAGTTCACAAATTTCTGCCTCTGTCCCCAAGCCCCAACTCAGTTGTCTGTGTCTGATGACCGGAATTTCATGCATCACAGGATGCTTATAATGATTTTTAAAAATGCCAAGAAAATGACCAACCTCAGGAGACTGTTGTAGCAAGTTCATAACCTTTTAAGCTATTCAAGTCCTGCCAATCTTTTTTTTTTTTTTCCTTATAAATGTTGGTTTTCAGAATGTTGTTCACTGGGTGGTGACTATTCTCACAAGGAGACACTTTGTGCCTCTAAGGAATAAAAACATACGCAGCTAATGTGATATTGACAGAGATCAACGCATCTTCACTTCTACTGGTTTGCAGGCTTGGCCCTGGGGCCGGTTTGTGCCTCCAGAATAAACTGAAGGTTAAATACGAGCTGGGTTTCAGGGAGACTGAGTCAGGTGTTGCATAACAGGAAGCCAGCCTCCTTCATGCTGGTGAATTAAGAGTGGCTCAGAGCCTCATTTTAGATGCCCTGTGGGATTTCTGTCTTTTCACTTTAATTAACAGAATCTTCCAATTGCCTGAACTGTCAGAACTTCTCAAAGGAGTATCGAAAGGAAAACAGCCTCCTTTTTCCCCCACAGGACACTGGAAAATATACACAATATCGCCTCCCTTGGGACTCCAAGCCTGTAGTCACCTCCAGGATTCCCTCGGGTTTTGTTCCTTGCTGATAAGCAGAAGACCTAATGAATTCCCTTTTCAGAGCAATGTATGTCCACTTTGAGAAACAAGAAAAATCTCAGATAAACAGTCCAAATATGTATTTAAAGAATATAGAAAAAAAGAACAAACAAAACCCCAAATTAGTAGAAGGAAGGAAATAATAAAGATCAGAGCAAAAATAATTGAAATAGAAACCAAACAAAACAAGAGAAAAAAAATCAATTAAACTAAGAGCTGGTTATTTTAAAGGGTAAATAGAATTAATACACCTTTAGCCAGACAAACCAAGAGAAAAAGAGAGCCCAAATAAATAAAACCAGAGATCAAAAAGGAGTAATTACAGTTGACACCACAGAAATAGAAATGATCAGAAGAGGACACTATGAACAATTATATACCAACACATTAGACAACCTGGAAGACTGAATAAAGATCTTGAAATAGAATCTTCTGAGACTGAATAAAAACCTGAATAGATCAATAATCAGTAACAAATTTGAATCAGTAATCAAAAAATTCCCGAGAAACAAAAGTTCAGGCCCAGATGGCTGCAGAGGTGATTCTACCAAATATTTTAAAAAGAGTTAATACCTGTCTTCAAATTATTCCAAAAAATAGTAAGAGGAAGAAACACTTTCAAATTAATTTTATGAAGCCAGCATTATCCTGATACCAAAACTAGACTAAGATGAACATCAAAAAAGAAAAAAAAAGAAAGAAAATTATAGGCTAATACCCCTGATGAACGTAGATGGAAAAAAATCCTCAAAAAATGTTAGCAAACTAAAATCACCAAAGTACTAAAATGATAACAAGCCATGATCAAATGGGGCATACAAATGGCCAATAGACACATGAAAAAATGCTCAGTATCATTATCAGAGAAATGCAAATCAAAACTACAATGAGGTATCACCTCACACCAGTCAGAATGGCCATCATTCAAAAGTCCACAAACAATAAATGCTGGAGAGGCTGTGGAGAAAAGGGAACCCTCCTACACTGTTGGTGAGAATGTAGTTTGGTGCAACCACTGTGGAAAACAGTATGGAGATTCCTCAAAAAACTAAAAGTAGACTTACTATATAATCCAGCAATTCCACTCCTGGCATATATCTGAAGAGAACCTTAATTCAAAAAGATACATGCACCCCAATGTTCATAGCAGCACTACATATAGTAGTCAAGACATGGAAACAACCTAAATGTCCATCAACAGATGGCTGGATAAAGAAGCTGTGATATACTCATACAATGGAATACTACGCAGCCATAAAAAAGAATAAAATAATTCCATTTGTTGCAATATGGATGGACCTGGAGATTGTTATATTAAGTGAAGTAAGCCAGAAAGAGAAAGACAAATACCATATGACATCACTTATATGTGAAATAAAAATATCACACAAATGAACTTATTTACTAAACAGAATCAGACTCATCAGACTCACAGACACAGAAAACAAACTTATGGGTACCAAAGTGGAAAGCAGATGAGGGAGGAACAAATTAGAAGTTTGGAATTAGCAGATACAAAATACTATATATATAACAGATAAGCAACAGGGTGTTACGGTATGACACAGAGAACTATACTCACTATCCTGTGATAAACCATAATGGGAAAGAATATGAAAAAGAATATGTATATATATGTAAAGCTGAATCACTTTGCTGTACACCAGAAACTTACACAATACTATAAATCAACTATAATTTAATAAAAATTTTTTAAAAGAATAAAGATATTAAACAATCTAATTTTCACCTCGAAGAACTAGAAAAAAAGAAAAAGCAAAGGTGAGGAAAGTAACAAAATAATAAAGATGAGACAAAAATAACTAAAATACAGACTAGTAATCCTGTATAAAAGATCAAGGATGGCAAAAATTGTGTCTTTTAAAGATAAAAATTGAAAAATCTCTGGTTGAATCATGCAAAAAAATATAAGAGGATTCAAATAAAAAAGCAGAGATTAAAGAAGAGATATTGCAAGTGAAGTAACAGAAATTCAAATGATCAAAACAGACTACTATGAACAATTATATGCCAACATATTGGAAAATCCAGAAAAGAATGGATAAATTCCTACAAAAATACAACCTACCAAGACTGAATCATGAAGAATTAGAAAATACGGACAAATAATGAATAAAAAGATTGAATCAGTAATCAAAACAAAACAAAATAAAGCAAAAAAAGCCCATGAGCAGATGGCTTTATGGGTGAATTCTACAAAATATTTAAAGAAGAATTAATACCAATTCTTAAATTATTTGAAAAGTGAAAGAAGGGAACACTTCCAAACTTATTTTGTGAGGCCAGCATTATCCTGATAGCAAGGCCAGATGAGGACGGTATAAGAAAAAAAATTATAACCAATATCTCAGATGAAGATAGATACAAAAATCATCAAAAACATACCAACAAACAAAATCCAACAGTACATTAAAAGAATCATATGGCATTATAAAGTGGGATTAATTCCTGGGATACCGGGATAGTTCAACACATAAAAATCAATGTTTATTGATTTGCTACACCACACTAACAGAATGAAGGATAAAATCATGATAATCTCAACAGGTACAGAAAAGTCATTTAAGAAAATTCAACTGCTTTTCATGGTAAAAAATATTCTAAGTATAGAAGGAATGCAATGCAACAAAATAAAGACCGTAACAACGCAACAGCTAGCCTCATACTCAAAAAATAGCTTAAAGGCTTTTCTCTAAAATCAGGAAAAACATAAGAATTTCGACTCTCACTAATTCTACTCAACATTGTACAGGAAGTCCCATCCAGAGAAATCAGTCATGAAAAATAAATGAAAGGCATTCAAATCAAAAAGGAAAAATAAAATTTTATCTTTTGGTAGATTACATAATCTTTTTATTGAAGTATAGTTTATTTACAATATTGTGTTAGTTTCAAATGTACGGCAAAATGACTCAGTTATTTTTTTTCAGATTGTATGTATATATATATATATGTATGTATGTATGTATGTATGTGTATGCCTGAAGACTCCAGCAAAAAGAGTAATAACCAATGAATACAGTACAGTTTCTGAATATAAAGTCAATGTACAAAATTTACTTGCATTTCTATATATTAACAATGAGCTTATGTCCATGAATAACTGAAAAATTGTGCTGAACACTGGAATTTGACACAACATTGTAAAATGATTATAAATCAATAAAAAATGTTAAAAAAAAACAAAACAATGAGCTGTCTAAAAAGAAATTATCAAAACAATCTCACTTCTACTGGAAATATATAAGCATGTATGTATGTATGTATGTAGGTGTGTATGTATGTATGCCTCATCTTTGGGGTGTGTGTAGTATATATATATCTCATCAATGAATTTGGTAAAGCTGTAGGATACAAAATTTATATACAGAAATTAGTTGCAGTTTTATACACTAATAATGAATTATCAGAAAAAGAAATTACAAAAACAATCCCATTTACCATTCCAACAAAAATAATAAAATACCTAGGTGTAAGCTATCCTAAGGAGTACTTGTCCTCCAGAAACTGTATGATGCTGAGGAAGGAAATTGAAAATGACATGAACAGCTGGAAAGTTATACCATGTTTTTGGACTGAAGAATCAATATTGTTAAAATGACAATACTACCTAATGCAATGTACAGATGCTATGCAATCCACATCAAAATACTAATGGCATTATTCACAGAACTAGAACAGATAATTCTAAAGTTTGTATGGAAACACAAAAGACTCAAGTAGCCAAAACAAACTTGAGAAAGAACAAACCTGGAGAAATCATATTCCCTCCCTTTAGACTATACTACAAAGCTACAGTAATCAAAAGAGTATGGTACTGGTGTGAAACAGACACATATATCAATGGAAGAGAATACAGAGTGTAAAATAAACTCATGTGTTTATGATCAATTAATCTATAACAAAGGAGGGAAGAATCTAAAATGGAGAAAATACAGTCACTTCAATGAGTGGTGCTGGGAAAACTGTATAGCTACATATAACAGAATGAAATTAGAACATTCTCTAACACCATATACAAAAATAAAATCAAAATCAGTTAAAGATCTAAATGTAAGACTGTGTACTTTAAAACTCCTAGAAGAAAACATAGGCAGAACACTCTTTGACATAAGTCACAGTAGTATTTTTTTGGCTCTGGCTCCTAAAGTAAAGGAAATAAAAGTAAAAATAAACAAATGGAACTTAATTAGTCAAAAGCTGTTGCATAGCAAAGGAAATCATTGACAAAATGAAAAAACGACCTACTGAATGGGAGAAAATATTTCCAAATGATATGATTGATAAGGGATTAATATCCAACATATATAAAGAGCTCATACAACTCAACATCAAAAAATGAACAACCTGATTTAAAAATGGGCAAACAAATTGAATATACTCTTTTTTCCCCAAAGAGGACATGCAGATGGCCCATTTCTAATCATCAGGGAAATGCAAATCAAAACCACAAGGAGATATCACCTCACACTTGTCAGAGGGCTATTATCAGAAAGAACATGAGGGGTGGAGGGTGGGAAGGGATAGATGGGATTTCAAAATTGTTGAACAGATAAACAAGATTATACTGTATAGCACAGGGAAATATACACAAGATCTTACAGTAGCTCACAGAGAAAAAAATGTGACAATGAATATACATATGTTCATGTATAACTGAAAAATTATGCTCTACACTGGAATTTGACACAACATTGTAAAATGATTATAAATCAATAAAAAATGTTAGAAAAAAGAACATGAATAACAAATGTAGGTGAAAATGTGAAGAAAAGGGAACCCTCTTATGATGTTGGTGGGAATGTAAATTGGTGCAGCCACTGTGGAAAACAGTATGGTGGTTTCTCAAAAAAATTAAAAATAGAACTACCATATGACCCAGCAATTCCATCCTGGGGTATATATCTGAAGAAATCAAAAACACTAACTCAAAAAGATACATCCACCCCAAAGTTTATAGCAGCATTATTTACAATTGCCAAGATATGGAAATAACCTAAGTGTCCATCAACAGATGAATTGATAAAGAATCTGTGGTCTATATATACAATGGAATTCTACTTAGCTGTATAAAATAACCAAATTTTGCCATTTGCAGCAACGTGGATGGACTTGGAGGGCATTATGCTAAGTGAAATAAATCAGACAGAGAAAAACAAATAGTGTATGATATCACTTATATGTGGGATCTGAAAATACATCAAACTACTAGTGAATCAAACAAAAAATTAGAGGACTCACAGATATAGAGAACAAACTGGTTATTTTCAGTGGCGGGGGGAGGTACAACACAAGGGTTGGGGAGTGGGAGGTACAAATTACTGGGTGTAAGATCAGGTCAAGGATGTATTGTACAAGATGGAGAATATAGCCAATATTTTGTAATTATTGTAAATAGAAAGTAACCTTTCCAAGTTTTATAAAAACAATAAATAATAAAAATAAAAATTTAAAAAGAATGGACTTAACTTGAACAGAAACAGACATAGACTTCTTATTCTTTCAGCACAGATTATTGGTTAACATTTATTTTCATTATGTAAGTAAAAAAATCAGTTATTATAATTAACAACAAACTATTCAGAAATGAAATTAACAATCCCATTTATAATAGCATCAAAAATACATAGGAATAAACTTAACCAAGGAGATGAAAGGCATATACTGAAAACCGTAAAACATTAATGAAAGAATTTAAGGAAGACACAAACAAATGGAACAACATCCCTGTTTATGGATCGGAAATATTTAATATTTTGAAAATATCTATACTATCCAAAGTGATCTACAGATTCAGTGCAATCTCTAAGATAATCTTAGCGGCTTTTTTTTTTTTTACAAAAATAAAAAGAAATCCTAAAATTTATATGGAACCACAAAAGATCCAAAATAGCCATAGCAGTCTTGAGACAGAAGAACAAAGCTGGAAGTATCACACTTCCTGATTTCGAAATATAATGTCCATCAACAGATGACTGGATAAAGATGTTGTGGTATATTTATACAATGGAATACTGTTCAGCCATAAAAACCGACAACATAATGCCATTTGCAGCAACATGGATGTACCTGGAGAATGTCATCCTAAGTGAAGTAAGCCAGAAAGAGAAAGAAAAATACCATATGAGATCGCTCATATGTGGAATCTAAAAAAAAGAAAAGGAAAGGAAAAGACAAATGAACATAAATACAAAACAGAAACAGACTCACAGACATAGAATACAAACTTGTGGTTGCCAGAGGGGAGAGGGGTGGGAAGGGACCAACTGGGAGTTTGAAATTTGTGGATACTGACAGGTATATATAGAATAGATAAACAAGATTATACTGTACAGCACAGGGAAATGTATACAAGATCTTGTGGTAGCTCATGGTGAAAAAGAATGTGACAATGAATATATGTATGTTCATGTATGACTGAAAAATTGTGCTCTATTTTTGGAAATTGACACAACATTGTAAACTGGAAATCAACACAATATTGTAAACTGACTATAACTCAATAAAATAAAATTTAAAAAATAATGTAAATCTCAGTAAATTAAAACAGTATGATACCTGCATTAAAGTACATAGACAAATGGAACAGAATGAAGAGGCCCAAAATAATGCCACACATATATAGATGACTTGTTTTTGACAAAGTTTCCAAAAATAGACAATGGGGAAAGGTTAGTCTCTTCAACAAATGGTCTAGGGAAAAGTGGATGTCCACATGACGAAAAGTGAAATTAGACCCTTATTTTGCACTATACTCGAAAGTCAACTCAAAATGGATTAAAAACTTAAATGTAAGTCCTGAGTTTTAAAAATCCTTAGAAGAAAACATAAGGAGAATCTTCACAACACTGGTCTTGGCAATGATTTGTTGGATATAACACCAAAAGAATAGGCAACCAAGAAGAAAATAGACAAGTAGGACTGCATCAGAAAAAAACTTCTATTCACAGAAAGGAAACAATCAATGAAGTGAAAGGCAACGTACAAAATAGGAGAAAATATTTTCTAATTTTATATATATATATAATGAAATTAATATCCAAAATATATAAGGCATATTAACAATCAATAGCAAAACAAAAAACCCACCACAAATAACCCAATTTAAAAATGATCAAAGGACTGAATAGACAGTTCTCCAAGAACATAGACTAACATGTATATGAAAAGATGCTCCACATCACTAATTATCAGGGAAATGCAAATAAAAACCACAATGAGACACCACCACATACTTGTTAAGCTGGCCACTATCCAAAGCAACAACAACAGAAAATAACAAATCCTGGGTGACGATGTGGATAAACTAAAATCTTAGCAGAATGCAGAATGGAGCGACTGCTATACAAAACAGTATGGAAGCTTCTCAAAAAATTAAAAATAGAGCTACTATATGATCAGCAACCCTATTTCTGGGATTATTCAAAAGAATTGACATGAGGGTCTTGAAGAGATATATGCATTCCCATGATTATGGGACCTGGCTTTATTCAGAATAGCCAAGAGTTGGAAACAACCTAAATGTCCATTGGCAGTTGAAAAGATATAGAAAATATGGTACACAGTATATACGATGGAATATTATTCAGCTTTAAGTAAGAAGAAATTCTTCCATATGCGATAGCATGTGTGAACGCGGAGAACATTGTGTTAAGTGAAATAAACCAGTGACAGGAGGATAAATACTATATGATCCCACTTACATGCATTATAAACTATAAATTACAAAACTGTCAAATGTAGAGAAACAGCAGAGTGGTGGTAATCAGTGGCTAGGGAGAAGGGAATACGGGGTGTTGCTCTTGGACATGCTCAAATTTTTAGTTACACAAGATAAATTAGGCGTCTGTTGTACAACATTGTCCCTATAGTTAACAATATTTGCAATTAAAAATTGTGAGAAGATGTTACGTGTTCTTACCACACAATAAAAAAAGACCTTTTCAAGAGGGTCAAAGTTACAGAATGAGAGGAAACATGTATAAACTACATATCTGACAAAGGTCTTTACTTATAACATATAATAGGCTTTCAAAATTCAATAGTAATAATCTAATTCGAAAATGGGGGAAAGACATGAATGGACATCTCACTGAAGAAGATGCACAGATGGCAAATAAGCCCCTGAAAAGCCATGATTAGCCGTTAAAAGAAGTGCAAACCAAAACCATGAGATGTCACTGCACCCCTGTTAGAATGACTAAAAGGAAACGTAGTGACATCACCTGCTGAAAAGGATGTAGGAATATCAGATGTCTCATATATTTTTCTTGGGAATATAAGCAGGCATTCTGGAAATATGATCCAGTAATTGTACTCCTGGGCACATATCCCAGAGAACGAAAACTTACGCATACGCAAAAAGCTACCCATATCCACAACAACCTTGTCCAAACGGCCAAAACTGGAAACAACCTAAATATCCTGCAACAGGTGAATATTTAAGCAAACTATGACACGTTCACACTATAGACCATTACTTAGCAAAAGAAAATAATAAGTAAGTGACTAGGACACTATACATCTTGAGTAGACCTTAAGGGAATTCTACTGAGCGAAATAAAGCTAGTATCAAGGAGTCTGCCACATGATGCATTATTCTATGTATATATCATTCTTGAAATAACAAAACTATAAAGACGGAGAACCGATTAGTGGCTGTCAGGGGTTAAGGAATGGGGAGAAAATGAGATGGCCGTGAGCATCAAAGGGTAGAATGAGGCACCCCTGTGATGGGATCCTTCCGTATCTTGACTGTGCTGGTGGTTACACAAATTTACAAAGGTGAAAAAAATGCATAGATATAAATACACAGAAATGGGTGGATAAAAAACTGCTGAAGTATAAATACGGTACTTGGACTGCATTAATTCCTGATTGTTACTGGGGAAAAGTGTCTGAAGCACAGTGGAATTGCTCTGTATTATTTCTCATAACTGCATGTAAAACTCTCTCTCAAAATTAAAATTAAAAAAGGGTAGTCGAAGACTGTACACACTACTTGTGGCTTTTTGGAGAGAAGAGAGAGTAAAAATCTGATTCGTTTTTTCCAAAATATAAAATCCATGAGTCCATTCTGATATAAACAATGAGTGGAAAATAAAGAGGAAAGAAGGAAGGAAAGGAAAGGGAAGGGAAGGAAAGGAAGGAGGGAGGGAGGGAGGAGAGGAAGGGAGAAAGGAAAAAGGGAGGGAGGAACGAGGGAAGAAAGAAATTGAGGCAGGCTGGGACCTGGGACGCTGAGTTGCAATGCTTGCCGTGGTACCCAGCATCAAAACACAAAGGAAAAATAAGGGACTTAAAAAAAAAAAAAAAACCAACTGCCACTTCTGAGGTCTCGGGAGCAAAAGCAGGGTACTGGCCATGATCCCTGCATGCAGTACCACCATGGAGGTGGGCAGACTATCTAAGCCACCCCTCTGGCCCCACCTACCCCTGGAGATGCGTCTACCCTCACCCTGTTTAAGGGACCGGTTTGCTCCCCTCCAAGGGTCAAGCAAGTGAACATATTACTTGTTTTTCCTTCCTCCTGCCGCAACACAAGTATCAATAAAGCCTTGCCTGAATTTCTCTCTGATCTCTTAACAATCTTTATCGATTAGAGGCCAAGAATAGTGGTCAGTAACATAATGAAGAAAAAAACAAGCTCCCATGCAGGAGAATTCCAAATAATTTATGTAGACACTTCATCCCTCAAGAAGGTGGAGATTAACTTCCCTCCTACCTTGAATATACATTGTATTTAGTGACTTGCTCCCAAAGAATATGGTATCAAATAGGGCGGGAAGTAGCTTTACAGTAGGGACACCTGGCAAACACCACACGGCCAAGGGACCAAGATTAACTTCACCAGTGATGAATCATGTAGACATTACGCACTTTCTCTCTGCAGTGTTCTTCCCCAAAACCTATAACCTTAGCCTAATCGTAAGAAAAACATCTGACAAAGAGAAATAGCGGGGTATACTACCAAATCATTCAGTGCTCCTCCCAACTGTCGAGGCCATTACAAGCAGTCTGAATAATGCTCACAGCTTAGAGGAGCCCAAGGAGATATACAGACTAAATACAATGTGATGTCCTGAAAGGGATTCTTAATGAGGAAAAGGACATTAGGGGGAAAAAATGAGTGAAATCTGAATACAGTATAGAATTTAATATTAATATTAGTTGTACTAAAGAATCAACATTTGATTCCATAGCAATTAAGGTGTTCACAATAGGGACAACTGGGCGAGGGATTTATGAGAACTCTCGGTCGTGTCTTTGCGCTTCTCTGTTAATCTAGAACATTTCAAAAATTGAAAGTGTGCTTTAAGATATAATTGGTCTTTTAAAAGTGTCTAGCTTGATGAACTCGTTAAATTTTCTTTTGAATCCGAGATCTATTTGGATTCATATTTAGGCGGAAAACGTCACAAAAATGTTAGAGCAGGCAGATAGATATGCGCAGAGAAAGGAGGGGCACAGGGCAAATGCAGGAAACCACACATCATGTGAGCACCAGGGTTCCCCGGGCAGAGAAAGAAAAGCAGGAACCTTTGGGCTGATAAGTGATCACACCTTTTGGGGTGATGAGTGGCCCGGAGACAACAAAGAAACGTGAGAAAAAGCAGGAATTTCCAGTGTCTGAATGTAACCTTTTGCTCATCATGCCCTCATTTCAATAAAATTAGCCTTGCAGATCAGAAGTACCCATCATGCATCGACACCATGACACTTCCGATCCAGACTAAATTAGGACAAAAATCTCTCCTCCCTTTGGGAAGGTGGAGTTGGGATGATAATCAGGGAATACGACACGACCCCAAACCCTTCCCTCCCCAAGGAATATTCTGCCCATTCATTTTTACACCCTATGTAGCTAACTTGCCAAAGAAACTCAGGGCAGCCACTCACCTGAGCCTGCCCGCTCTCCCCTGAGAGTGTACTATCCATCCTTTAATAAATCCTCACTTTACTTTTTTAACCACTGCGTTTTGTCTCTGAATTCTTTCTGGGACGTGACAAGAACCTGAAACACCGGTTGCATCTACTGGCAACAAAAATGCTGCCAAATAGGGCCTGGCAGCCCAAAGTACTTGGCTGGAGCTCAAATGCAACCGTTCTCAGCAGCAGCAAAGGTGACTGTGTGAGGAAGGAAAAAGGGGTAAAGGTATGGAAAAGGAATAAACCCTGCCCACACACAAGATGTTCCCACATTTCCTTTAATTCTTCAAGGCCCTTACTGAGTGTATCTTTAACAATGTGGCCACTTAAATGTATACTCATTCTAATATCTTTCTTTTATCTCATAACATCTGTTAATCACAGAAGCTTATTCCCTGGGTAGGAGTTGGGAATGCAATAATTTAGTGCCCAAATCATACTCATGTCCCCTGTGCTGGCTGTACATTTTAAGTTTCCTTCTATATCCCAGCATCACTCACCGTCCATCCCCACAGCTCCTATGTCCAGCAAAACTCATGAATTACTTACTTTTTTGTAAAAGCCATGTTAGTCCATCTGCCTTGACCCCATATATAGTTTCCTATGCTTAAGTTTTCCTCAGTCCTCTTTTCATTCATTCCTACGTGTTAAGTTTCAACTCAGATGTTGTCGGTCCCATGAAACCATTCTTTGATTGTTGACTGAAATAAACGTGCAGCCTAAAAGTTGAGAGTTATGTTTTATTTGGCAGGAGGACTCGAGCCGGGATGATAGCCTCGCAGATGGCTCTGAGGGACTGCTCCGAAGAGGTAGGGGAGGAGCTAGGATATATAGAAGTTTTATAACAAAGGCCAGGTAGTTGGAACAATAAAAGATTACTTGTTATCTAAAGAAAACCAGGCATCTCAAGTTAAAGAATTTAGCACTTTTCTATGTACGGGAGGAAGTGAACATTAGGGCTCATTGAATTCATTCCTTTGACAAGCACCTGGCTATCTAGGGCCAGTGTCCTGTCCTTTTTTATTCTGAGTCCCCTCAGGGTGCACCACTGTGAGTGGCTGCAGAGGCTGGGCTGCAGGCTTGTCTTCACAGGGGGGGTGGTGGCAGCCACTGATGGCTTGATGGCTTCAGCATTCTTCGTTTATTGATGTGGTTTGCAGTATTCCTCGTTCACATGATCATCCCCCAATTTTCCCTCTACATGAATTAGCCCTTCCTTCCATATGTTGCTACAGTGATGTCTACACGATTTTACTGTGGAACTCATCCCCCATATCATAATACCTTGTTCTCCATAATCAGTGTTTTCCCATTTTAGCAGGCTTTAGTGCTTTTATTATTTTTCTCCGTTTTGAATTCCCAGCATGTAGTACAACATTGGTTGATTCTAGTGAAATTCCACTTAATTAGTAGTGTCAAGTTGGTGCCTACTAAGAATAAGATAATCTACCAAAAAAATAGGGGGTCAGAGGACTTTGGCAAAAACCTGGGCTTCCATAGTTTACAATCTCATTGTTTTTTGTTTGTTTGTTTGTTTGTTTAATTTTA
This sequence comes from Camelus dromedarius, assembly GCF_036321535.1. Classification (NCBI taxonomy): domain Eukaryota; kingdom Metazoa; phylum Chordata; class Mammalia; order Artiodactyla; family Camelidae; genus Camelus; species Camelus dromedarius. Next base: position 116,153,301 of record NC_087438.1, read on the forward strand.
TTTTATTTTATTGAGTTACAGTCAGTTTACAATGTTGTGTCAATTTCCAGTGTAGAGCACAATTTTTCAGTTATACATGAACATACGTATATATTCACTGGCAATCTCATTGTTAATTGTAAGAGAGTGGTAAAAAAATCATTTACACTATAATATAAGGCAGCCAAGAAAGAGGGACACCATAATTAATTAAGAAAAAAATATGTCGATATTCATTGTGGAAATAAAGGAAGAATTCACTGAGGAAGCAAGACTTAAATTTGACCTTGAAGAAAAAGGAGAATTTATCTAAGAAGATAAAAAAACAAAGGAGGTAATTCTAGACAGAAGAAATAGGTCTAGAGTGTGGGTCCTAGGAATAGAAAGAAAGGAGAAACCAATAATCTGTCTAATGGGTTGTATGAGATTAATGATTAAAAGTCAAAAAAAATTCTGAGTTGGACCTCAGGGGAAATGATAGTGGTGTTGACCAGGTAAACAAACCAAAAACATTCAGAGTATTTAGCCAGGAGATAGTTTTGAAAACTTCTAATTATACCCTGGGGGGAAGATTCCTCCAGGACACTACACTTGGGCAGCTTAGCTCTTAATGAGAATCTGGTGGGGCTAAGTCACGAAGCAGCAATGCTCGGGCTGACCAGCCACTCGGCACGGAACCTCAGGACATTGGGGAATTAGGGAGATCCAGCCCTGCTTAACTTGCCAGCCTATCAAGACCTATTCAATTATCTGTCTTTTCTACTGAACCTGTTTACTTTTCCATTTTTAACAGTATAATCAGAATCAATGGGCAGAAGGAGCTTTGAATCCTTTACACTTTCTAAGAAATCATAACTGGACACAAATTCAAGGTAAGCGTCTTAACAGAGAAGGAATCTAAGTTTTCCAGATTGTAAAAATCCACTCCTAATGCTAATTCTAGAGTTATTTTTCAACAGTACTTGTGAGGCTCCATCTTGGAGAACAGATAATTTATCCGAGAGTAGGAGTGCTATTTAACCATGTGCCTGGCAAAGTTACATGCACTTTCTGGCTATCGTTTCTCAGTTGGATGTAATAATGTTGAACCTATTCCTGTATATTCCAACCAGAAGAAATGCTGGAAAGTACTTTGAAGTCGATAAGAGGTCACCAGGCAAAAACAAACAAAGAAACAAACAAACAAACAAATGAATGCCTTTAGATAGAAAAATGATTTTTGTGCAAAATGCATCTAGTTTGGTCCAGGCAGTAAATCCACCGTCCTAAGGCCTGGATTCCAGCCTTGAGCTGATTGTGTATTTAAGTTATTTTCACTGAAAGGAACAAGTTAGATCCAGAGAGAAAAGGTGGAGCTCAGCCAACACAGTTCAGTCCGTCATAAATTTCATGGCTTAAACAGTGACGTACAGGTTAACGCATATAACCACAAACAGTGATAAAATTTAGGTGTAAATTCACTCTGCGATGAATAGAATTTGGAGTGAGAGTTTGTAATGATTGAAGCTCACCATGCTGGGGAGCAGCACTTGAGCTAGAATTGAAAGGATGTGCAACACAGCACTTAAATCACAGAGCCCTGCTTATTTCATCTACAGAGCTAGTGAATTTTCAAAGATCTGGCCATTCTGAAATCTTGGTTTCTCACCATCTGATCCCACTGTTGGGCATATATCCAGAAAGAACTCTAATTCAAAAAGACACCTGCACCCCAGTGTTCATGGCAGCACTATTTACAATAGCCAAGACATGAAAACAGCCTAAATGTCCATCAACAGATGACTGGGTAAAGAAGATGTGGTATATGTATACAACGGAATACTATTTAGCCATAAAAATTACAACATAATGCCATTTGCAGCAACATGGATGGCCCTGGAGAATGTCATTCTAAGTGAAGTAAGTCAGAAAGAGAAAGAAAAATACCATATGATATCACTTATATGTGGAATCTTTAAAAAAAAAAGCCAAATGAACTTATATATAAAACAGAAACAGACTCACAGACATAGAATACAGACTTATGTTTGCCAGGGGGAAGGGGGCGGGAAGGGATAAACTAGGAGTTCGAGATTTGCAGATAATGACTGATATATATAAATAGATAAACAAGTTTATACTGTATAGCACAGGGAAATATATTCAATATCTTATAGTAGTTCATAGCAAAAAGGAATATGAAAATAAATATATGTATGTTCATGTATGACTGAAGCATTGTGCTGCACACCAGAAACTGACACAACATTGTAAACTGACTATACCTCAATTAAAAAAAAAAGATACATGCTGACCAATTTTTTCATTAAAATTGTGTTTGTTTGTTTTTTTAATTTTAAACTATCTCCACATCTAAAATCAGGCTAACTTGTCAAGTCAAACACCCAGTGAAACGAGGCAGGACCTGATTAGTGAAGAAATCTCTTGGTTTGAAGATGATCAACAGAAGAATGCTCAAATAAATGTTGTATATATAAACATAGGTGCTTATTCTCTGGCAGTGCCAACCCGCAGAGGTCTGCTGGCTCTTCACAAGAAATGAAGGCGTTCGGTTGCCGAGCAATGGGAGAACAGACTTAGACCATTTTTGCTACCACAATTCCTGCATTAAAAACTGATCGTTATCTTTGGTGACCAAATCTAAATCAAGTGTCTGGATGGAAGCAATGAGTTGAGATCAAATTGCACGAGATTAAACAAAGAAAACAATGGCTTAGTATTTTAGCTCATTCTTTCTAAGGAAGAGGTACTGTGAGCAAAACACTCTCCTAGATCGTTCTGTAAAACGCAAAGGAAACTTGGGTCTCGCCGTTCATGTTGACACACATACATCGACACACATGTGAAGACAGGACGAGCCTAGCAGTTCAGAAATTATATCTTCAATACTTTCATTAACAAATGAGTGTCACAGGTTGTCAAGAAGATAATAGAAAAGGATATTGGAATATTTTATTCTACTACTAATCTGTTAGGGTGGTTTTTAAATCGTGATTTAGTAATAAACTGTATCAAGTTTTTGTAAGTAATGTCTATACATTTTTTATTCAATCTGTTCAAACGCTTATAAACATCTGTTCTTTGTAAACATACTAATGTTAATCTTGCTTTACATTAAATTTAAATGAGTATGAGTTTGTAATACATGGTTAGAGTCAATTTGCTCCTTTATGAGAATTTTGGAAAGCATTTTCATGAGTACTACCTGCTTGCAGTTTGCCCCTTCTTGTGCTTGTTGCAGTCAGGCTTTTGAAATGAGGTCTTACGAGTCTCGCAGGAGATGGGTGTGTGTCCTCTCGTGATAAACTGAACAAGAGTTTGTGTAGATGTTTAAAGGGCTATTCAGGCATCAGGGGAAGGATTATATACAGCCAAGAAAGTCTTAGAAGGAAAAAGTCGTCAAGTCAAAGGAAAAGGAGCCCCAACGTTTTTCCCTGTGCCCATCATGCACATAACTCCTTAACTAATGGTTAACGTAATATAAATTTTGCAAGGGCAGGCACTCTAAAAGGTCATGTAGGAAAAAAAAAAAAAACTTTCTCTCTTACTGATACTTAATCTGAATTTACTTCAGACCACGTAAACATAATGAGTTTTTTTCCCTGAGTAGAAAGCAGAGCCCATTAGATTAAAAGTCTAGTAACCATAAATGTATATAACACAAACCACAGTCCTAATGATCTGTTTCTCCTTAAATTATAATACCCAGGGCCAGAAACTTTGGGTAAAGAGGAAGGATTTTCAAATTTTAAAAATTCTTCTATAAATTAAATTAGTAATGTTTTCCGTAGCCAAACAAAGTCTGTAATATCTGACCTGGAAATAAAAACAACTTATTTGCCTCAAAAACATTGCTAAGAATATTACTGAAAAGATAAAAATGGAAATAGTGTCATTTTCTTAAATAGTGAAAAATTGGACAATGTGCAATTGGAGATTGTGAATTATGTCAAATTCAGTGTTGAATTTTATAATTGTAAAATCTATAAATTTCAAAAGTTGTTTTAATATATGAAAATTCCTCTCAAACAGTAAAGTGAATGAGATGCATTATAATACGTACACTCTAGTTTCTAAAGTATTTAGAGCACAGAAAAGGGATATCAACAAAAATATTAAGAATTGATGCAAATAATCATGGATGAATATTTTTAAGCCGGCCATTGTTGTCATAAATTGTTTGCAAGCAAACTTTAATGAATTACTTCACTACTGTGACGTTTTTTACAAATCTCTTCCCTTTCTGTTGTCATCACAGAGAGCCATGTGGGTAGGGAATGAGACAGATCCCACAAATTTCACCCTCCTGGGCTTCTTCCCTGAATTTAGATACATCACAGCTGTGGTCTCCATTATTCTCCTGATCTACACAGCTGCCTTCACCAGCAACACTCTTCTGATCGTCCTCATTTGGTTGGATTCTCGGCTCCATACCCCTATGTACTCCCTGCTCAGTCAGCTCTCCTTGATGGATCTGATGTTGACCTCTAGCATTATCCCCAAGATGGCAGTCAATTTCTTCTCTGGATGGCGGAGCATCTCATTCCTGGCTTGTGGGACTCAAATATTTTTCTCCCTGACTGTGGCCATTGCAGAATGCATCCTCATAACTTTCATGTGCTTTGATCGGTATGTGGCCATCTGTAACCCCCTGCGGTACCCTGTCGTCATCAGTCCTAGGGTTTGCTTGCAGATGACTGCCGTGTCTTGGGCTGGAGGTGCACTTACTTCCTTTGGCCACACTGCGTTCACCTTTCACCTTACATTTTCACATCTGCAGTCCCAGGGAGATTCCTCACTTCTTCTGTGAAGTCATGGCTGTCCTTAGGATTGTCTGCGAGGACATCTTAGCCTATGAGAAGGCAGTAGTGGTGACGAGCATCCTTGTTCTGCTGTTGCCCTTATCTCTCATCGTGTCCTCCTATGTTCTCATCTTCCTCGCTGTACTCAGAATGAACTCCCCAGAAGGCAGGAACAAGGCCCTGGTCCCTTGCTCCTCTCATCTCTGTGTGGTGGGTCTCTACTTTGGTCCAGGCATGTTCATCTACATGAGACCTGGCTCTGCCAAGACTCCAAAGTTGAATCAGGGTCTCTTTCTGTTTGGAACTGTCCTTACCCCTCTCCTGAACCCTCTCGCCTACAGTATCAGAAACAAAGAAGTTCTAAGTGCACTGAAAAAGTTGATGGGGGGTGTCAGCCCTCCAGGTAGACGGCAGAATTTTCACCATCAGTTGTAGATAATTCAAAAATGCACCAGCAAAGGAAAAATTTTCAGTTAAAAAAATAACCCCAGCAAGATCCTAGAAAAGTCAACCAATCTTAACTGAGTTGCTTTTTTTCCTTTTCGACTGCAGGGAAAAAAATATTTAAACTCCTTTCCTGTCTCCATCTTGAAATTTCTGTCTAATTGTCCCATATGATATGCTGATGAAGGACAAGGGACTATGTCCATCAGTCCTCGACACCATACCTACTTGACATTCATGTGCACCATAGTATTTGCCAAGTTTCATGTTGGTTCCATGAGAAAAAGTTCAATGTCTGCACCCATAGAATGCAGAACACCCCCAAGCACACAGCTGGTGCCTCAGAAGTATCCACTGGTTAAATTCATGAGCATGTTGATAGATTGTTGAGAATCAAGTAAATCTGCCACTGTTTGTTGTTGTTGTTGTTGTTGTTGTTGTTGTTGTTCTACGTAACAGGAATTGTTAATTCTTCTAATCCTATAAAAAGCAAAGTCTTCAATCTATGTCAGTGCTTCCAATGAGTCATTCTCTGATCACCTGCTTTAGAATCACTTTTGATTTTCATTAATAGTGCCCATAAAGTGAAGTTCTGTGTCCATCTCCAGTCAACAGAATTAGAATAGGTGATGTGAGGCTCAGGAATCTGACCAGCAGAACTTCCAGTGATTCTCACATGTACCAAAGGATGGGAGCTGCTGATCTATTTGCTGACCTAGTTCATTTTCTAGACTGGCCTCGCAAAATGATTTGTCAGCCTTAAGGTTTCCTAATTTCTTTGTTTAGCTGTGGGATGGGTTAAGGTAGCTAGCAAAAAATTGTCATTTTCAAAAAGAGCAGAGAATAAGCTTTTTCTTTATGTTTGGAATAGTCCGTAAGTTTAAAGTCTTGAGCACACGCAAGTGAGTAAATAAGTTTAAAAATACACAAAAGACTATGTATGTGATAAAATATGAATGATTTAGTATACTTATGACATCGAATAAAACTAAACAAGATGTGATATGAGTTCCTAAAATGTTGACCTATGTCAAAAATTGATTATATTCAATACAGACAGAGAGGTAAATTGAGGAACCTACTACACATTTTTTAATGACTGAGTGAAATGACAGGAAAAGAAACTAGTTTTTCAGTGAATAGGAAATGCTCAAAAGGAACCCTGACATCCTAACATCCTCCCTCTCAAATGTCTCAGAAGCCATTCATTGGGAATTTTACTGCAGAGGTACAAAAGCTGAATTCTGGAGAAGTTAAACTTCTTTCTGTCAAATATCAACTATGGCAAAAATATTAAACATGGTCTGTCCAGAATTTCTAGAGGAATGACTTAGGTTTAGGGAATCTGGTTCAAAGAAGGGCCCTGGGAATGTCCTCTGAAGCTGTGTCAATATACCACTTTACTGAAAAGTGAAAATTATCTCGGCCATCTCAGATGAGGGGAGTGGCTCATTTAATGGATACTGACATGAGGCTGTCACCACCCACTCAGCAGTGCCATGACACTCCAGTACTCCAAGGAGTGCCCACAGATAAGACTGTGCTTAGCAGATAACTCTAAAAAGAAGTGGAGAAATAGTAATGAAAAACAGTTATAGCTGAAGAGATTCTGTTTAAAAATGCCTGTTCATAAAGCATATTATTTAAGTTTGACAGTTTTCATAAAGGGTTCTATTTTTATATGGAAGCCATGGAAGTGAACGTTCTAACCATGTGACACTCGTAGCAGATAGTTTTCTGGGTGGGCCTTAGGGAAGGCACTCAACTTGTGTTTTGGACCATGTACTTGTGACCCATATTGCTAAAGGAGCATCTTTTCATGAGATGACTTAGTCCTTCAAGGGGAAAAGAATTAAATAAAAATAATTAAGTGCATAGTAATTGAGGGGAATTGCAATTCCATCTAAAAAAAAATCACAGTTCTTTTATTTCTTTCCATTCTCTTTTTCATGATTTGGATGTTGCTTCTCCACTTTAACAATTCTCTGTGTATATCTTTTGTTGTAGAGCAACCCAAATCTGTTCCGTAAACAGATAAAATGTTTTTTAAAAACAGGTTAATAAATGCAATATGAAAAGAAAATTTTATAACTGAATGCATTATGTTTTAAGATGGAAACTAGAACACTATGGGGATGGAATGTAGAAAAATTAGGCTTTTCTGAAAGAGAATGCAGGGTAACCACCATTTAAGGAGCCAAGGACAGAGATGCTACATATAGAAGAGGGACACTGAGTTGGGTTGGGCAGGAGACAGGAGGCAACTGAAGACAAATTCCTCTAGTTTTCAAATATTTCTCTGACTCCAGAGACAACTGGATATAAAAATAATTATCTCAACCCAAGAAATTTGTTGAGATATTTTTGAAAATTAGAATGGAATGTTGAAAGCGTAATTACCCTTCTACATACAGCCTGCACACCAAAGCCAAAAGTATATAAATTTACATAGAAAAGATCCCCAAAACTAATTCTTCTCACACTCGTCCAAAATATTTAAGAGGAGGGAATACTCCCAAACTCATTCTATGAAGCCACCATCACCGGATAAACGCTTGGGAAAAATGAACGTCAATCTCTAACTCATCACATACACAGATACTAACTCTAAAGGAAACATATACCCAAACATAAAAGGCTAAGCCACACATCTTCTAGAAGAAAACACAAAACATTTACAACTTTGTAGGTAAAGATTACTTAGAAAACAAAAAATCACTCATAAAAGAAAAAAACTCATAAAACAAAAAAATTAAAATTGATTTAAAAATATTATCAAATGAAAATGTCTCTTTGAGACACACAGTTAACTACATGAAGAGACATGACACAAACTGAAAGAAGATATTCACGATATGTAAACAGAGAGATCTAAAGACGTATATCTGTCTTTAGTATTTATACAAATCAATTACAAGAACACAAAAAATTAAAAGTGAGCAAGATATTTTAGCAGGTAGTTTGGATCCTCAGAAGAAGTAAGAATTCTACCTGCAAACTGCTTTACAACTGGAGCTGCGACATCATCTCTTTGCAGGGTCTCCATCCTGTTGGCCTGACATGTACAATTTGGTCTTGCCAGCTTCCACAATGCAGGATCCAATTCCATAAAATCAACCTCTCTGTCTCTCTCTCCATATATACAAAGATATACATGTGTGTGTGTAAACACACATACACATCCTGTTGATTCTGTTTCTCTAGAGAACACTGACCAATACAACAAAATAGAAAATATTAAAATAGTTAAATAAATAAATTTGAAGCACTAACTTACATTGATGAATTCCTAGAAAACTGGAGTCATGAAATAGAGAAAGTCTAAAGAACTGAATTACATAGAAGAAATAGGAAAAAGTAGATACAGAAGGCATTCTACGAAAAAGCACCAGACACAAGGCACAAGAGAATTCTACCAAACATTAAAAAATCAGATTATCCAAATACTATTTGAATTATTCCAGAGTATTTAAATGGAAGTAGAACTTAATGAAATATACAGTATTCATGTTAAAACTTAACAGAGATAGTACAAAGATCCTTTTAGCCAAATTTACACAATCTACCTTACCTGTTACAAATAAAATCACTGAGGTAAAAAAATTGATTAATCTGATCATATGAAAATGAAAAACCTTGTGTGGCCAAAAAGTCTCCAAGCAATGTCAAGTGACAAATGACAAGCTGAAGAAAATGTGTTTGCATTTCTATCACAAAGGACTAATGTTTCTAATATTTAAAGTCTTTTTTAAAAAATGAGAATTTAAAACTAATAACCATATAGAAAAATGGCAAAAGATTTGAAAGGACAGTTTAGAGATATGGAAATGCACGTGGCTCTTAAATACTAAAAAATGATCAAAGTGCTTACAGTAGAAATTAAAATAATACTATACTAAAAGCACAATGTCTCACCTACAAAATTGACAAAACTTCTAAAGCTTAACACTATACGTTATTGGTGAGGCTGTGGAAAGCAAGCGCTTTCATATTTTGCTGGTGGGAATGCAAAGCGATACACACCGTATACAAAGGAATTTGTAGTTAGCCAATTACACTCACAGTGCCCTTCAACCCAACAATTTCACTTCTAAAAACCTGTGCTGAAGTTACACTTGCAAAAATTCAAACGCTGTTTATTGAAGCACTGTTTGTTATGACAAGGGAACACCCAAGTAACTTTCCCATTCCCTTTATTCATGCTCTCCTCAAGAATGCAATGTTGGCACCCTGAGGCTAATGCTTCTTCTCAGTTCTTCTTGATCAAACAAAAATATACTATCATGGACCCAGATTTATGGAGTTTTCCACTTGTTATTCGATATGCCATTCTGCAAGTTGTTTTCACTTGACATTGTGTCGTGGACACATCTCTCCCATTACATAGATATGGACCTAGCACATTCCTTTTAACAGATACATAATGTAAAAAATCTGAATGTGTGCCACAGCGTTCAGCTCATTTCCAGGTTTTTGCTTGCACGGATAATGGTAATTACATTTAACATTCTTGAACATGTATTTTATATTGTGGTGCTTTTATTTCTACTGAATAGTTTTAAGGGTAAGTGTGTTCTAACAGATATTTTCAGATTACTTTCTTAAAAGGTTGTAACAATTTGCCCGACCACCAACAGTTTATGAGAAGGTTCATTTTCTTGAACCTCGACTAGCACACGATAGAGATCATGAAATAAGGGTTAAATCTGTGAAGCCTTTATATACACTGTAAAGTGAATTGGCTTAAATGGAGATTTAAGGATCTTAAGGTCATCAATTCAACCATAATACAATAAATTACTCAGATAACTGCCCTTATAAATACATGTATCCCAGACCACAGAATATGGGTTAAAATGGAGATAGGACCTAGAACACCCCACTAAACTTTCTCTTCTTGCCATAATTTCCATTAGCACTTCTCTTCCATCTATTGGTTTCTATAATGGATATTTCCTCACTTTTATATTAAATACAATGTAAACCTAGCATCCATGTAGGTCATTCCAGCCTCTCTCTATCCTTTGCTAAAATGATAAGTCTAGGAATGGGGTGGAGGAGAAGCAGAGCTAAATAAAAATGTTGGATAGATGTGTGGTAGCCTAAGGAAAAACCAGTGAGATCGTGAGCGGTGGCTATTTTTCTTTGGAAAATAATCGTAAAGTTTCAGACCTGATGCTACAAAGTCATTCTAATTAAAATCTGGGGACAAGATGCTTCCAGGACACTCCCCTGTGAGATCCTCAATTACCAAAGAGTCTGGCTTATGTCAGACACATCCTGCCTCTGACCAGCAACCATAACTTATAGTCACTTCTCACACTGATGATAAGATTTGGGGCAACTTCATGATAAAATGAGCCTCTATCTACCCACACCCGCAACCAATTCTTAGTCTCAGTTCTGACACAGGAAAAGAAGAACCATTGCACTTCTCACCCAGGGAGTGGCACCGAAGACACCCAGGTTTCCCGGTGGCAATGACAAAGGGGAATGACAGAATTCATGAGGTAGCCAACTTCAACTTACTCTGGCATTAGATAGCAGAAGAGTTGTGTGAAGTTTTTCTCTATTTATGAAACAAAGCTAATCGTATTAATACTTTAACAATTAATTTGCATTAATGATGATAATCATGGGCTATTAACTATAATTTTAATTATCCAGTGTGTATTAACTCTGATGGGCCAAGCAGGTGAAACTGTCAAATCATACTGAGAATGTAGAGACAAAGGCATGGCTGTATGAGTGGTTAATAATGCCCGTCCTCATGTTCATTATAAGGGGTTTTATTTAATGGTTTATTTGGACTTGATTTAAATTTTCCATCTCTAGGACAATTTGACCTCATAAGTTATACGATAAAGAAGGTTAAGTGAATTCTGGGTATAAAATCCTGTATTAATGGTGGTGGTCAAGGTCATGGCCCCCAGAGCCTGACAGAATTGAGTTAAAGGTTCATCCCCACCACCTATCTACTCTGGGACCTTGGGCAAAGAGTTGACATCTTTCTACACTTTGACTTTGACATCTGTAAACTGGATGTGTCGAGAGCACCCATCCCTGAGGGTTGGCATTGGCACTGAACGCAGCGCTGTGTGTGACGACCAGCAATGTGGTATTCAGTAAAGGAACACGCACAGCTGTTATTTTCTCTAATCAATGAAACACACGTTGACTCAGTTGGGTCTGTATAACTTTCTTCTAGTGTTCCCCCAAGTTTTATATTTTAGCTGATTTTGCACAGTGATGTGACAACAGTAAAAATAGAATTAATTTAAAAGTCTATCCAATAAAAATAATATTAAAACATAAATCAAACTCAATGATTATCACATCAGCCAGCATATTTTTTTAAAGTTGACTTATGAAAGCAGTCTTACATTAGCATCACCACAGCAGTTAGCCTCTCAAAGATCATACCATCTCGTCCAACAGTACTTTTCTGACGGAAAACATTTGGAAGGTCATGCTAAATCCAAAGTCATCATAGCTAGGACTAAGATTTTTTTTTTCTGTCCCTGCCTCATCCAGAGTGAGGAGAGGTGACAGAGAGGCATTCCTGTCATCAGTGAGCGGTTCTTATGTCAGGGAGAGAGACAGAATTGTCTTCATGGCTAACACGTCTGCCTTGGGATTATCAGGACTGATCTGAAGGCTGAGCACAGGCAAAGTTGATGTCTAAGGAGGTAAGAACTGCATCCAGATAGCCACTGCCGGGTGTGGAGTGTCCAATCCCGCTCCATTCTACTGGCTCCCTGGTGGAGAGGCCACGAGAAGTTTAGATGTCTCATGAAGGTCCCCGGACACCATAACAAACAATGTATTGGTGTATCAGTGTAGCAGAATTGGCAGGTGGGCCAAAAAGTGCCAGGCCATGTTGGTTGTTCATTCCAGGACAGGTGGTACAAAAGAGATGTGTCCCTTTCTGCCTGGCTTTCTGATCTGACCACCCTCAAGAAGAGGGACAAGCACCTAGAAGAAAGCAGATACAAAGGAGAGATTCAATACGTGGATTGTGGTGATTGAAGAGGTAAATGCACTCTCTGAGAATATTATGTATATTATATGGCATTAAAGCATTCTGGTTCCCTGAAGAATTACTACTCATCTGATCTTAAGACTCAACTGAGACCCTTGTTAATAGCCCAGGCCCTATTCCAGGAAGTTTTGGCTGTGGTACAGAAATCAGTTCTCTCACAGAAGTCTTTGATTCTGATGAAGAGGTAACTTTGGGAGATATCACTCGGTAGGTGGAAGGCAGGCTCTAGAAGCAGGTTGCCAGGGTTACTTGATGGCTCCTTGTCTCTGGAAAATTCCTCAGTCCCTCTAAGCTCCAGTGCTTTTAGTAGAAAAATGAGAATACAGTTATTAATTTATATAAATTAATTCTTATCTCATGGATTGTTGAGAGAATTTACTTATAAACAATGCAGGTAAAATGATAGCATTTAATGAGTGATCAGTAACTATTACGTTCTTATCATTGTTGCTAAGGTGATGAATTTTACCAAATTTCTCTTGAATGATGTCAATATGCATTCAAGGCAGCAAGTCTAATTGCTTTTAACTAAAATGCTTTAAGTGTCATGCAAAAAGATTCTGTTTCTTTACTATAGACTCCTAAGATGTCTTTGTCTCACTATAAATTGATTATTTAAATATTTGCATTGACCTAGGGCAACAGGCAAACCCAAATCTTAAGTCCTCCTTGAAATGAACTGAGTAAAATTAGAGCCATCAGCAAAAACACTGTGTCCCCTGTGTTCATACATCATATTATGTATTTCTGAGGGGCAGAATGTATTTCTAAGTGTATAGTAATTGCTTAATTAAAAGCCATCTCAAAACAACAACAACAAAAAAACATAGGCTTTTTGTTTGACTCTCAACCTACAGCACACCTATAGGTAAGAGAGGTGAGACCAACCTCACTTCAGGGAAGAAGTAAAGCTATTTGGAGAGCTCATTTTTGGACGGGAAGAAAATATGACACAGTGTGGATTAAAGTGATGAAAGAGGGCAGAGAGTTAAGTGGATAGAAGAAAACTAGTAGAGAAATAGGAAGGCAATGTGGGGAAATTGCAAAGAAAATGGTACCACATTGGATCACTCCTGTTGGCAGGAGGAAAGTGTGGCTACTTGTATTTTAACTTAGTAGACCAAGAAGACCCCAACATTTCCCTGTTACTCTGGCTCTGATGCTTAGGATTCCAGCATTAGAATGAAGGAAAAATTTTTTTTTTACTAAAAATTTAGCCGTCTCACCACCCACACATCAGATTAAAATATTAGAGCAACATATGCAGCCAATCAATTACTGGGAACATCCTTGAACTTGACAGAAAGCCTGAGAATGCTGGGCACCTGATATGGTCCAGGGAAGCCATCAGAAGACAAATAATTCAAATGAAGATATGAATAGTCCTCTTCATAATTTGGCTTTAGACAGGAAAATGACCAACAATGTGCATTGTTCTCATGGTTCTTGTATGTACACCACCATCAATGAACATGGTTCTTGTCCTTCCTCTGTCCTCTGTGATCCCTACAAATCAATCTGGAGAGTGTCAATGGTAAATGTGTCAACCTCTCCCACATGAACAGAGGACAGTAGTTCTAAGACCAGTGCACCATCTAAACGCTCTTTGTCCAAATACTGCATGAACCATTGCTAATATGACTCTATGACAACCTAAGTAAGCTGCCTGCCTATGTAACAGGCTCACAGAGGGCACCGTGAATCATCACCAGCAATACAGCACATGATCAGGGTGCCTGACGCCTACAGCCAAAGATGATGGACATTCAGGAAACGTGCACTGAACATCTGCAACGTTCCAGAAGTTGCCTAAGGTTTGGCTTCATAAAATCATTCGTAAAGCCATTCGCCTTCTTCTCTTTCTACTATACTTTCTCTCCGGCATGATCACATCAATCCCCGTGGCTTCCTTTCCTTCTGCAATTGTGCATACTACTTCTAACATTTCGCTTACTTTCTCTCACTTTTCTCCAGAAGGCCTGAGCCCTAAACCCAAAGAACTGCCCACAATCCTTCTCTGTTGTTTCTCTGCTTCATTATGCACAGTGTTCCTGACACCTGGGACACCCTCTCTCAAATGGAAAAGTTCTTAGCCATCCTTCAAAACGGAGTTAAAATATCATATTCAGCACAAAGACTTCCCTTATTTCTTTGTAGCTTCTGAACAACTTTACTGATTTAAAACAATCTCATATTTTGTTATAATAATCCATCTGATTCCCTCAAGCGTATGAAGCCAGAGGTGAGGTCTTACTGTCGAATGTTCATAGTCTACACTAGCGTTTGTCCAGCACAGACGTTGGACTCAATAGACCTGTGTAGAGTGAAAGGATGACTGAATGAGTCCGTGAAATAACATGGAAAAAAATGAGGATTAATTTCCAAGTCTGTCAATACATAAATCTGGAATTCACCTACTTTACCACCAATATTAAATAATCCTAGCACATGATTATATGGTTTTATAAAAATGTATAATCTTAGATGTACCCTGAAATAAAAGGAAAGAATGATGGGAAAGTGAGATTTTTATTGTTTTGGATATAAGTTATAACAAAATACTGGAGGTATCTGAAAGACACATCTCATGGGATTCAAGTTTTACTTGATTTACCGTGTAAGGTCACAATTACTGTACAACACTGAGTCAACTTGGCCAAGTCACCTAACCTCAGTGAGTTTCAGTTCCTGGTTGATATAAAATAAATATTGTACTATACCTGTACTTACCAGTCTGGCCTGATAATAAGAACCACATGGAGAATACGATTTAATAGATCCGGAGAAGGGGACCAGTGTGTTTTCAACAGGCAACTTTAGAACCAAGAATGCTTGATATGGGGGGGAGGATATAGCCCAAAAGTGGTAGAACATGGTTTCATGGAACCGTAAGAATCAAATATTGTATTATTGGATTCTCAGAAGCTATAAAGCAGAAAATATGCAAACAAAATTTATTTTGTCACACAATCATTGATAACCTGCCTCTTCAAAGTACAGGCCTAGGCTGTCTTGAGAGTTCAAAGTATTTAAGAACAACAGCAGAACCCCTCTTCTGAAAAGATTAACAGTCTACAGAGTTAAAGGACAGGACATTTGTCCACAAATAACTGTGGTTTAAGGCAGACTGTGACATGCACTGTGATAGGCTGATGAACAAGAATGAAGAATAGGGGAGCAGTGGATGCCAACTGGGAGGACCACAGAGGGGGGAGCATTTGAGCTGGGACTCTGAAAGTGGCTAATACGATTTATCAATTAAAGTAAAACTGAATTGCCGTTCCTCTATCCACTAATTTTTTTAAAATATGCCTCAGAAGCTTATGGCTTACTCGCAGCTCTTCCCCCTGGATCACACTCATGCACCTGTTATAAATTCTTATACTTAACATCATTTTTCCTCCAGTTTTATTGAGATACGACTGACGTACAGCCCTTTAAGGTGTACAGCATAGTGATCTGACTTACATACACCAGGAAATGGTTACCACAATAAGTTTAGTGAACACCCATCATCTCATATAGACACAAAATTAAAGAAACAGAAAAAACTTTCCCTTGTAATGAGAACTCTTAGGATTCATTCTCTTAACAGCTTCCATATATAACGTACAGCAGGGTCGATTATGTTATCATTTTGTACCTTACATCCCTAGTACTCATTTATCTTATAACTGGAAGACTGTACCTTTTAGTCAAAAGGACTCCCCTTGCTCCCGTCCCCCACCTCTGATAACCACAAATCTGATCCCTTTTTCTATATTTTGTTTGTTTGTTTTTGAAGTATAATTTTTTAAAATTTTTTATTGAGTTATAGTCAGTTTACAATGTTGTGTCAGTTTCCAGTGTAGAGCACAATTTTTCAGTTGTACATGAACATATGTATATTCATTGTCGCATTCTTCTTCACCATGAGCTACCACAAGATCTTGTATGTATTTCCCTCTGCTGTACAGTATAATCTTGTTTATCTATTCTACATATGCCTGACAGTATCTACAAATTTTGAAATCTCAGTCTGTCCCTTCCCACCCCCCATCCCCTTGGCAACCACAAGTTTGTATTCTATGTCTATGAGTCTATCTCTGTTTTGTATTTATGTATTTTTTTTAGATTCTGCATATGAGCGATCTCATATGGTATTTTTCTTTCTCTTTCTGGCTTACTTCACTTAGAATGGCATTCTCCAGGAACATCCATGTTGCTGCAAATGGCGTTGTTGTCGTTTTTATGGCTGAATAGTATTCCATTGTATAAATATACTACAGCTTCTTTATCCAGTCATCTGTTGATGGACATTTAGGCTTTTTCCATGTCTTGGCTATTGTAAATAGTGCTGCTATGAACATTGGGGTGCAGGTGTCATTTTGAAGTAGGGTTCCTTCTGGATATATACTCAGGAGCGGGATTCCTGGGTCATAGGGTAAGTCTATTCCTAGCCTTTTGAGGAATCTCCATACTGTTTTCCACAGTGGCCGCACCAAACTGCATTCTCACGAGCAGAGTAGGAGGGTTCCCTTTTGTCCACAGTCTCTCCAGCATTTGTCATTTGTGGACTTTTGTATGATAGCCATTCTGGCTGGTGTTTTTGAAGTACAATTGATCTACAATACTATGTTAGTTCCTGGTAACACAACGTAGTGATTTGATATTTCTATATATTTCAGAATGGTCACCAAGGTAAATTTAGTAGTTACCACCTGTCATCATACAAAGATATCACATAATTATTGACTATATTCCCCACACTTTATATTTCATACCTGTGACTCATTTATTTTGTAATCGAAAAACTGTACCTCGTAATCTCCCTCACCTATTTCTTTCCTCCCCCCATCCCTATTCCCTCTGGCAGCCACCTGTTTGTTCTCTGTATCTATGATTCCGTATCTGTTTAGTTATGCTTGTTCATTTGTTTTGTTTTTCAGATTCCACATATAAGTGAAGTCATGCTGTATCTGTCTTTCTCTGTCTGACTTACCATAATACCGTCTAGGTCCAATGCACCTTACAGGCACAGGTGAACCGACAAGAACTGTAGCAGAATCACTCAGATGGACTACGCCAGTATGCACAGCTCTGTAAGTAACAAGGGACCTGAAGGCACTGGTTCTGCCATTTGTGCAAAGGAAACTACTAATTATGCCTAATATATGCATTTAACACTGCAGGCCAGGCAACGTTCCCAAATCTGTACTCATTAACTTTTTAAATCTGCACATCACCCCTGGGTTGTGGGTATGTTTAGTCCAGTTTTATGAAGCACAGAAGGATGATCCAGGTAGACCAAGGCCATCAGGCAGGTGACTGTGGTCATCTGGCAGAAGGAGCCTCAAACCCTGGTATTGATCTTCTGGAGATTGTGTTTTTAACTGGTCCACAGTATTGTATCTGCATCTAGAGCTTATAAGCCCAACTGAACCTTTGATAAACAGAAGATAGTCTAGCTTTTCAACTAAATCACTGCTTACAGGCTGGATCCTAACACTCTCCCCCATCATGGCCTTGTATCCGCTGCTTGTGCAGCATCAGTTAGTACTGGGGTTACCTTGACGACAGGTCCAGACGTCATGCAGTGTAGGGTGACTTTTGTGCAAGTGGCAAAAATCGGATTTTTGAGGTCCCTCCCTCAACACTGGTGCCATAGTTAGTCATTCTGCTCTAGTTCTGCTGACTTAAGAGATGCTCGAGTTGGGATCAAAGTAAGGAGAACTCATGGGCAAACGGGAAAAACCCCCATGCAGGAAGGAAAATATAAACACTGACTATACACAGTTCTGAAAATACTTTTCTTCACTCAGGTTATCAAGACGTCTCCTTCGCATCTTCAGGGGACCCTTCTTTATAGTCCATAAGGCCTCACAAGACCGAATGAAAATGTTGACTGTTCACAATGTAAAATGATCGTAATTCTTCAGCTGAAGTTGTGTATGCAAAGGGCCTCAAGGTGATGATTGAATTAGTTCTTTAAGAAATACACGTGATAAATTTTCATCAGATTCACTGATTTTTTGTTTGTTGTTGATAGAATGTTAAATGTACCTGTGTTCATATTTGGTTACTTTCAATGATTACAATTTGTAACAGTAGGTAGAGTGTGTAATCCATGAGGTATCATTAATGAAAAGTCTGCAAGTTGAGAAGTTACGCATAACACTAAAGAGACCACAACAAGGAGAAAAGTCAGCAGGGATACATTCAGAGGAGTCCTGGTGGGAAAGAAAGGAGACCAGATGTACAGTAACACATCATCAGATGGAACAGTGTTCTTACAGCTGTTTCCCGGACAATAATGTCCCACCATGGAGAGAAACAATGTGACCGTCACCACAGATTTTATTCTCCTGGGGCTCTGGCCTGAGTTCAGCCACCTCGTGATCCTTCTCTGCCTCACCCTTCTGGTCTACTTTATGGCTGTTTTGGGCAATGCTGTTCTCATTCTCCTCATCTGGCTGGATACCCAACTTCACTCTCCCATGTACTTTTTGCTCAGCCACCTCTCCCTCCTTGACTTGGCCTTGATCTCAACTTCTGTCCCCAAAATGGTCACAGACTTCTTCTCAGGGGAAAGGACCATATCACAGATAGGCTGTGGAACCCAGATCTTCTTCAGTTTAACCCTGGGGATTGCTGAGTGCCTCCTGCTAACCCTCATGTCCTATGACCGCTACGTTGCCATCTGTAACCCACTGCGTTACTCGGTCATTATGAGCCATTCCACCTGCAAAAGGATGGTCACTGGGTCCTGGGCAGGAGGGGCTATAACTTCTCTGGTTCATACGGCCTATGCCATGCATTTTCCCATTTGTCACCCCCGAGAGATTCCGCACTTTCTGTGTGAGGTCATGGCCCTCTTGAAGCTCACTTGTGAGGATATTTCAGCCTATGTGAAGTCAGTGGTGGTCTCGAGTTTTCTGGTGGTTCTCATCCCTCTGAGTCTCATCCTGGCCTCCTACACCCTCATCTTCCTTGCGGTCCTCCGCATGAACTCCCCCGAGGGCAGGAACAAGGCTCTGGCCACCTGCTCCTCCAACCTCGGTGTGGTCAGCCTCTACTTTGGCCCTGCCATATTGGTCTACATGAGGCCTGGATCCTCTAAGACCCCCAGACTAAATCAGTCTCTCTTTATGTTTAATGCCGTCCTCACCCCTATGCTTAACCCACTCATCTATAGCCTGAGAAACAAGGATATTCTAGAAGCTTTGAAGAGTATAGTCACCAGCAGATGCCCTCTGGGAAAGTTGAAAAGACACCTAGGTTGCTATACGTGATTATAATCTTATGTTAGCACATTCCTTTGAATTGCTTTCAGGAGCCTTTAAGACTTGACAAATTCTGTTATAAATTATGTTAGAGACCATTTGTTTCAATCCCATTGTTGTGCAAAATAAAAATAAAATAACCTATCCATGGTCTCAGATGCAATTCTTCTGACACAAAATTCTGAAACCGCACTGCTTTTCTAAATAACATAGAGCATAATTTTTGCTCAGAAATGCCCAAGTTACAAATGCACTCACCAAATGTGAAGAAGGCCTGAGCTGTCCCTTCTGTGGAGCTGTGAGAAAACTCATAATTTCAGAATGGGCTCAGCAAGCAGAGCTTCTGACACAGGACTTTCAACTGTTAATGGCATTAAAATAGTCTGATCTGACTTGAATTATCAAAGGCAAAGGCAGCTGTTCGGTTGCCAGAAGCTCACCCACCATTACCTCAAGGTCATTATTTTGTTTCAGGAGGAACAAACAGGAAACCTGCCTTCTTTCTCTTGACTCTAAGAATTTTCTTTTTTGTGTGTGTTCACAATAACTCCCTCTGCGTTCATACCCATTGTCTAATGCAAACACAGCACCAAACAAGACTATAGAATTCTGACAATCTAAGAAACTGGGATAAAATAATGGCACCTGTCACCTAGCATTGCTGAGAGGATTCAATGGGTTAAAATGTGTAAATCACTTAGAACAGTGCGAGCAAGGAGCAACTGCTATGTTATATAGATCCAAGCTTCTGATTGTGTTTTATTTATTCATGAAATTTCCGTCTTGAAATCATGCAGTCCAGCTTTGTTATGTACAGATAAGGGCACAGAGCTCCAATAATACTCTGTTTCCAGGTGGCATCGTCCCGTTAGCTCACTTAGCCTAATGTGTAACACACAAGCTGGAAAATCCAGAAGAAACCTTCAAAAGACTGAGCCGGTGCCACAGGGATCTGAGCCTGTTTCTGGGGGCATCTGGGATTTGGAACTTGCAGCTCTAATTCCCAAAGGCCACTGGCACTACCCAATAACCAGACTGAGAGGCATATAGTCCTAAACCAGTGGGAATCCCAAGTTAACAACTATTACTGAGCACACATGTGGGTAAAGGCTTTGTACAGAGGCTCTGCCTACATCCATATGTCCTGCAACATGGAAGACACGCACCTGGGGTCTTTTGTTTCCCTCCTGCCTGTTTCCTGAGAGCAGCAGATTTAATTATCTATTGCGGGGGGAGGAGAAACTGTGTCCCTTTACATTACTTACATATTAGAACAAGGGCGGGGAGAAGAGTTAAATTATTGATGCCAAGGCTACACCACCAGGTTCCTGAGTGATGCAGATAACTTCTATGTGCAGCCAGCATTCAGATCCACCACCAGGAGCCCTGTCATCAGCTATCACTATTTGGAGACCAGTTAGATCTTCCCTTAGTCAGTTTTTGCCACACTTGTCTGGGGGTAGAGATAACCTGAAACCATAATAAATACACATATTCCTGGCCCTTGCCTGGCATTTTAGATCCAGGAGCCCTGGAATTCCTCTGTTTCTTCAACTCTCAGGTGATGTCTACAGTTGGGCAAGCTGGGGAGACACTGGTCCAGAAAAGACACTACAGGAGTAATCTGGGCTGTTTTCACTCAGTGACACCAGCTGTGGGAGGGATAGCACGCTAACTCTCAATTGTGAGTTAACATAACTAAGGCTTTTATAGGTTCCGTTAGAGGTCTGTCCTCTAAGACGCTGGGTCCTTTGTTGGATTCTGGTGAAGATTTGGGTGCACGAGTACTCTGGGTGATCCAGCACCTTATTCAACCCTTGTGGGTCACGGTGTAACGATGAGGCTCAAGGAGAAGTCAAATGAATAATCTTCATGAAGACCAAGCCAGTCATCCTGACGCCGCCAAGCGTACAGCTCCAATGAACAGAGCTACACCACCATGAAGGGACCTTGAGGATTTCAGGTGAGACCAGGCACAGTGAGGATACCAGCTAGGGGTACTTCCTGAAAGGTCACACTCAGCTTAGAACTTTCCAACTTCCTGTTTTGACCTCACTGAGTATTATAGCTACAAACCCACGGAGGAGAGAAATGGTCTCCCTGTACACATTGTCCATGAAAGAGTTAAGTCTTACTATCCTATATCATTTTGCAAAGGGCTTTATAACACTTGAGCCTTTGCTCTGCCCCTCACAGATCTGGAATGTTCCCATTCTTCCACAGAGAGCAAAAGGGTCTCTCCTGAAATTAAAGGAGGCAGAAAGTCCTACATTTAGTGAGAACCAAATTTGCTTGCTCAGATTTACAAATATTTAAAAGAATCAGTGTGCTTCTGTGCTTTTAGATAGCCTGCCTTACATCTGACAGCTATGTACGAAATGTCATTAAATTGTTCTTGGTTTTGTAATGCTAAATGAAAACCATATTCTCCAACTCAACAAGGTATGAAAGAATTTTATGTTTTTCTCCTAACGTTAAGCAGTGACAGCAAAGTAACATATTGGAATATAAACACTCAGAGGCCATCGAAAGTACACGTAAGCAAAGGAATCACCTAAAATATAAATTCATATGCATGTTTATACATAAAATATACACACATACACACCCCTCCAGAGATGGGATTCTAAATTATTTCAACAAAAAACAGTGATTTACAAAACATATTTATACATACCTTTCTGTCACCTAAACAAAATATCCCATATTTCATCAATTACATGTCAATCATTCCCACAAACAAATCACATTCCAAATGTCTGGTCCTACTCCGTTCTAGTTTTTGCTTCGTCTTGTCCATGTTCTGCTTTCTGTTCTCAGCAGTTTCTTTTCAGTCTGTCTTGTGCATTTCCCACATGGACCTTGCATTATTCTGGAGAGCTGTTGTTTCTTAGATTCCTTTTCTTCTTTGTTTCTAATAAGAAAATGGTCTAAATGATGCCTTCCTGGCAGGTGCAGGATGACCATGCCTTCTGCCCTCTAGATTTGCTCACAGACATCTTCTGCTGTGCTGCCTTCGGAGAACAACCATCTGTGCCTCCTCCCCATGCCGTCTCCCACCCCGGAACTTCACTTAGCCTTCACCAGACTCCTACTGCAGGTGTTTATGTAACATCAAAACACCTGTTCAGAAATGAAAACTTATTCTTCAGGCTTTCACTTTTGGACGAGAGAAAAAAAAAATCTCACTAACTTTTCCCTTGAAAATGCCTGCTGTTTCAATCTCCTTTTGTAGCTGCAGGGAATTTCGGGGTGTTAATTACAAAGAGCATTTGATTAAAATAAAGCATAAAAATCACTGCAACACCATCACCTTATTTATACCAGGGAGTACAGTTTGAGAGGATGAAACCCTTGAGCAAGATTCAGCAAACTCCAGTATCTGCTTTTATTTGTTTGTTTTGTATATATTTTTTATTGAAGCAGAGTCAGTTTACGATGTTGTGTCAATTTCTGGTGTACAGCACGATGCTCCAGTCATACATGAAGATACAAAATTTTCATATGCTTTTTCACTATAAGTTATGACAAGATATTGAATACAGTTCCCTATGCTATACACTATAAGCTTGTGGTTTATCTATTTTATATATATATTACTATCTGCAAATATTGAACTCCCAATTTATCCCTTCCCACCCGCTTTCCTCTTGGTAACCATGTTTGTTTTCTATGTCTGTGAGTCTGTTTCTGTTTTGTAAATAAGTTTGCTTGTCTTTTTTTTTTTTTTTTTGGATTCCACATGTAAGTGATCTCATATGGTATTTTTCTTTCTCTTTCTGGCTTACTTCACTTAAAATGATGACCTCCAGGTCCATTCATGTTGCTCCAAATGGTATTATTTCATTATTTTTTATGGCTAAGTAGTATTCCATTGTATAAATATAGCACAGCTTCTTTATCCAGGCATCTATTGATGGACATTTAGGTTGTTTCCATGTCTTGGCTGTTGTAAATAGTGCTGTGTGAACATTGGGGTGCAGGTATCTTTTTGAATTAAGGTTCCCTCTGGATATGTGCCCAGGAGCAGGATTACTGGGTCATATGGTAAGTCTATTCCTAGTCTTTTAAGGAATCTCCTTACTGTTTTCCATAATGGCTGCACCAAACTGCGTTCCCACCAGCAGTGTAGGAGGATTCCCTTTTCTCCACAGCCTCTCCAGCATTTATTGTTCATGGACTTTTGAATGATGGCCATTCTGACTGGTATGAGGTGATAACCTCATTGTACTTTTGATTTACATTTCTCTGATAATTAGCAATACTGAGCATTTTTTCATGTGCCTATTGGCCATTTGTACATCTTCACTGGAGAACTGCTTGTTTAGGTCTTCCAGTATCTGCTTTTTTGACCAACAGCTCACTTAATTTCTCGGAGTATAAATTCCTCAATCTATAATGTCAGAAGGAAACAGCTGTTGTTTCCATCTCAGGGGTTGTTGTGGGTGATCCAACCAGATAACGTTTGTGAACTATCAGCTTCAGTGCAAAAGTAAGTGTTTCAATGACTGGAGCTCACCTGACAACTGCTCTCCCAGGTGGGTCTGTATCAACCACTCCTTAAGCTAAAGCATCTCCTTCCTGACATGCCAACTACACTGTACAGCTAAAAGGAGTGGAAACACTGTCGCCCACTGAATGAGTTGGGACCTACTTTCTTAGGCCAATAAAGTGAATTAGCAACAAAAAACTTTAGCTGGACATATTTCTGAAGTCCCACTTCTTTCCTGGCCTCCCAGGGAAAATCCACCATGCACTATGACTTTGCCGGTTCCCAGAAGTGTCATGTTTGACCTAGATAGCCAGTATTCCAAGGATATTCATGCCTCATCCACATGGGTCACTGAGAAATAACACTGGGACTTCTGTCCCTTATTGACCATTCAATCCAGATCAGAATCCAAAAAGAAAAAGATAAATTTTCCTTGAAGAGTCTGCTCCAGGGAACAGAATTAGGATATGACATGTTAGGCTTAATTTACTCTATCAACTAGCTCATATGGCTGATTTTTTGAAGAAAAGAACAAAATGTGGGTTCAGAATACCAAAATGTTGGTAAAATTAAAAGAAAGAGAAAAATCAAGAAGATTACCGGCTAGAATGTGAAAGTATTTAATCAATTAGCTTTGGTACTCAATTATCTTATAATCATAGAATATTGAAACAGATGAGATCTTAGGTTCTAGACCAGAGGCTCTTAAACATTTTGCTGAAGAAGAAATGGACAATTACTAATTAGAATAAAGAGTGGCAGGATAAGATTTTTTCTGATGAGAATAACATTTTGCTGTTTTAACAGGATGAATAGTAGAAATGGGTTGCTACAAGTAAAATTCAATATAACCCTAATATGTGGATTAACAAAAAATTGTTTCAGATGTATCTTCCAGTCATACATTAGGCTTGGGCACATGCCTCTTTTACTTTGAGTTATGAGGATCGAGGCTAACCTCACCAGCCAGGTCATATCAAGCCTTAAACTGGATTCTGTTTGTCCAGAGGCTTTCTGGGTGGCAGAAACCTGCCTCTCACTATTAGTACCTTCCCAGAATAAATCTTTCTTACAACAGGTGGTGAGAACAAGGCTTCCTTGAACTCACAGAATAGGTCCCATGGAGTTTCTTGTAAGCCGGCCTGTGTCTTCATGTTTACTCAATAAATGTCTGTAAGTTTGGCAGAATTTAGTCTGAAACTTGCTAAGTTGCTTGCTGTCTTATTTCTTCCCCAGTTTTAGAGGGGCCATGGGGGAAAGAGCTAACATTTTCTCAGTTTAATACATCTTTGGCTACTTTCGTGATCTTTAACACACACACACACACACACACACACACACACACACACACACACACACGTGGTTGGCTTAGGTAGGGTCATAAGAAGAAATAGTAAAACTCATACCATGGACCTATGAAACTACTTTGGAACGTAGTTTGGGATCTTGGAACAACAAATTATATCAACTCACCAGTATGGCTGTGCTGGTGTTTGTTAAGATAACTCACTGAAGCAGTAAATTATTTTGGCATTGATCATTTTTTTTAAGTTTTCATGCAGAGGAATCCAGCTGGCCTTCAGTTCATTTTGTTGACTCTGAGGAGCAAACTCTATTGGGAGTAATAGGTTCTTAATTTCGAAACAGAAAATGAAAAATGGTTTTAATCACCTGAGCATCCATGAGATGTATGTGTATGTTCATTAGCGTGTGTAACAGCTCTTTATCCGATCTGTAAGGCATCAGCTAATCAACTTGACATGTGACACAGAACAACTGTAATCATTCCATTACTGCCTGTGGTTTACAGGGCCAGAGCTCTGGAGCTGTCCAAGGTACCAGTCAATTGTGTTAGTTATGTAGTTAAGAGAAAATATGGAAGCCAGTCTATGTGTGTGTCTGTGTGGCTAACAGAAGAATGTAACAGTATGCCTAGATATCACTGCTTACTAGGGGCCTCGTGTCTTTGTCAGGACCAGCCTTCTCAAACCCAGTCTATGTCACCAGTATCAGAATCATTTGGGCTCCTCTTAGAGATGCAAATTTCAGGATCTCATGCTAGATCCAAGCATCCAAATCTCTGGGAGTGGGTTCTGGAATCTGCATTTTAGCAAGTAGTCCATGTGGTCCTAGTGCACAGTAGTGTCTAAGAGCCACAAGTCAGAGCTCAGAGGGGTTCAAGAAACCAAGTAGTAAGAGTAGAAATAGATGGGGCAGCAACTCTCCCCAGTTGGCTAAGGGACTCTGCCAACCTCAGGGCAGAGGCTCCTGGTGTTCATGGAGGCTCAGTAAAACACTTTTTATCTTTATGAAATGTTCCCAAAGCTGACAGAAGATATCTCTCTCAGATATTTGGGTGTTCTTTTTCTGGTGGATCAGGCTGGCTAGAAATGCAAAAGGCAAGTGGGTGGAAGCTGTAAGACCCTTGACACAATTTCCTTGTTTCTCTCTATACGGATGAAACCAAATTCCATCTAAGTTGACTCTAAATACAATGAGAATGGACAAAAACTTTAAAAGTTGTGTTCTTTCTCATCCTTCTTGGACACATCAAATTTAATCTTTGCTGCTTGTTGAGTCTCTGAATACAGTTGATGAGAAGAGACTTAGAAAACCCATTCTACTGAGCAAGCAAATGTTTCTGAGGCCCGTGTATGTGTCAGCATTCAATGGTCCCTGCCCCAAAGGAAATGCAGCATCAAGTTGATTCTAAGGTTTCCCAAAATAGAGTTCTTTACTTCAAAAGATATGTCTAGCCCATGTTATACGTGAATCATGAATTATTTTATTAAAGCATCCTTGTGAGATGCAAAATCACATTGACTGAAACCAAGAACATGAAAAAGCATGAATATTAGAATTCTTCATATTATCAAAAGAGGAGGATTAAAGATGAAGTAGAAAAAGTGCATATAGAAAAGTTTAGAATATTGATGGGGAAAAAGTCTAGTAGGTGTTATCTTTATGCTCTGGTTATTAATTCTTCTCCTATGATTTCAACTCCTTTATGAATTGGATAAAATTCTGTTTTCAGTTCCCAGAAAAGGTTTCATGTTATGCTATCAATTGCTAAATTTACCACCCTGGTTTAATTCGTTTGTCTTATATACATGTGTGTTTTGAAAGCCCCCATTATCTTTCAGGTGGAACTGGTAAGGAGAGAACATGGAGACAGGAAATGAGACATTGAGCACAGACTTCATTCTCCTGGGCCTTTTCCCTGGAATGAGACACACTGGGCTCCTTGTTTCCATCGTCCTCCTCGTCTGCACCATTGCCATCACAGGAAACACCAACCTGATCTTCCTCATCTGGGCAGATCCCCGCCTTCATACCTCCATGTATTTCCTGCTGAGCCAACTCTCCCTCGCTGACCTGGCCTTCATCTCTAGCATAGTCCCCAAAATGGTGACCAATTTCTTCTCAGGGAGGAGAAAGATCTCCCCGACTGGCTGTGGGGCCCAGGTCTTCTTCACCTTGGCTCTGGGGATAGCTGAGTGCCTCCTCTTGACATTCATGGCTTACGACCGCTATGTGGCCATCTGTCACCCTCTCAAGTACTCGATCATCATCAGCCGCCAGGTCACCCATCTGATGTCTGTGGGGTCCTGGGTGGGCGGGGCTCTGGCGTCCTTGGTCCATACATCCTACGCTCTGCACTTTCCCCTCTGTGGCCCCCGAGAACTCCACCACTTCTTTTGTGAGGTCAAAGCCATCCTGAAGCCGTCCTGCAAGGACACCTCTGCCTATGAGAAAGGGGTAGTAATGACCAGCACTGCTGTGGTTCTTCTCCCCATAGGCCTCATTCTGACCTCCTACACCCTCATCTTCCTCCAGGTCCTGCAAATGAACTCCCCCGAGGGCAGGAACAAGGCCTTGGCTACCTGCTCCTCCCACCTTACTGTGGTCACCTTTGACTATGGCCCAGCCACGCTGATATACATGAGGCCTGGGTCTTCCCATACCCCGATTTCGAACCAGGCTCTCTTTATGTTTGACACCATCCTCACCCCCATGCTGAACCCTCTCATCTATAGCCTGAGGAACAGGGAAGTGGGGGGCTCGATGAGGAAGGTGCTGGGGAGGTACCTCATCTCAAAGTAGCTTTTCATCTCCTGATGAGTAGACAGTTCAAAGTTCAAGCATCCCTGGGAGGCTGCAGGGTCTGAGGAAACCCAGTGAGACTCTGTGCCCCTGTATCACCTCTACAAATGTTGGACCCCTCAAATCCCTGTCTCCTGATATTGTCAGCTTCAAGTAACTAAATCAGGGAGTTCTCTGAGCACAGAGGAGCACTTCTAAAGAAATCTATATGAGGTCTAAGTCACAACCAGTTCTCTGTGTGACAATAAACTTCCCCCAGCCACCTGATCATCCTTCACTCACCAGGATCGCCCTTCCTTCTTTCAGATTTAGCAAAAGGATATGAGAAAATTGTCATGTTCTTGGGAAGAAGATAAAGAGACTTACCTGAGACCTCACATTCCATTTGTTCTCATTAGTATCAAACGTTCGGCTGTCCATTAATTCCAATTTTTTGAGCCAATGAAATAAAAGCTCTTTCTAACAAGCATCACCTTTGCACATTCAGTTACACAATAAGCCATGTTTGTTAACCTCCCAAATATGCTGAATATCTTTACCTCCGTTTCCTTTTCTTCCCCTGATCTCTAGCAATAATTGCTTATGACTGCTCCAGCTCTGGCCCTTTGCTTCATTACAGTTCACCCACACCTCAACCAATGTGATTTTTCCTGTGTGCAGACACCCATTCCCTGGGTCAAAGGCTCCCGTGGCCCATGGGTAAAGCACAGATTCCCCTACGTGGAAGCAACGTCTCGTATGACGTGGCCCAGCGAGTCCACCATCATTTCCACCATCTGCTCGCGCTCCAGCAACGCCCAACAGCTAAAAGCCTCTCCAGATGTCAAGTTCTCTCCCAACTGCTGGGCCTTTGCACAGGCTGTTTCCTCTGCGTGGAAAACCCTTCTCCACCCCACTCCCCAGCCCTCACTCCCTGCCTGGACCACCCGCCCCCTTGAGATCTTAATGCAATACCTCTCACTCTGCACAACCTCTTCTGCTCACCGCAGGCTGAGTCGCTGCTTCTAGCTCTCTCTCCAGGACTAAGGGCCCCTTCTGTACATCCCATGCCTTGCAACATGCTCACAATACGTATCTGATTAGTGAATTCATTGGTAAACATGATGTGCAGAACCCGAGATTCCTACTATCCTTCAAATAAGCCTTTTCCAGGCCACCCTTCTGGGACTGCTGGGTTTCACACCAGTTTCAGAAGTCTCTGAAATGATCCGTTGTAATCTGGCTGTCTTCATCTCCTTTGTGTAGATGAGGAAACCGAATCTAAAGGAGGCTTAGTGACTTACTCTGTGGTGTTGGTCTCATAACTGGCAGAATCAGGGCAGCAAACCAAGCTGTGTACTGGCTGATGGAGAGCTTGGCTTGGCAACAATTGACTCCAACAGAAGAGGAGAGCCTTGCTGCGGGACGTGACGGGATGGATAATTCAACTCCTTTCCGTCTTGACCTTGAGTAAGTTTTCTGGTTGATCTAGTAGCCCTTGACATTTCCTCATCTGTAAAATGTGAGGAATAACATGTCTTGTGAATTTTTGCCGAAAATTAGGAAGCATAACTATGAAGAGTTGTTAATCATAAATGGAAAGTACTGAATTGTTGTAATTTTGCCGCAATGAAACAAGCACTCAATTTGGTGAGACATCGATCACACCAAATTTTGCTTCATTTTACTTGCTATCATTAATTAATGTATTGCATTAATTGTACGTATAATTAATATATTAGTTATATACACACATATACTCAATTTAAATTTATTCAGCCAAAATAAGTGGATTATTATGTTACATTTATGCATATTATAAATTGGCACAATGTGATAATTAGAATAAACCTGTACCCATACTAATTACTGCTAATGAGAACTTTTATTTATATAAATATTTATATAAAATGAGAAATTTTATTTTATTATTTTATTTTACACATATAGAATAATCTCGCAACTCCTCCTTATTGTGTCTTCCAAGTATGAGGTTTAATGGGGTGAGTGACTTGGCCCATGTCATAGAAACAGAGCTAGATCTGAGACCTCCCAAGGCTTCTGCTTTAAATTCAGGGCCTTCTCAGCTGAATCATACATATAAAATAAGGGGGGTAATGTCTTGATTATTTTTCAACTCACTTTTTTGAACATCGGGATTTTGTAAGTAATTATGATAACACCAAGTGCCAGATCTGAGAACCAGGTGACCACCTGTGAGCTGTGTGAAAGCTTCGTCCTGTGCAGAAAGCCTCCTGCAAAATGCATCATCCAGTGCACGCTGCCCCGGTTCCCTGTCATGGGGTGGGAGGGCGGTTCTCTCTGTGTCTTCCTGCCTGGAAATAAAGGGGGTGTTCGTTTCAATGCTGTGACTGGCAAGATACATGGAACAGCTTGCGACTAATCCGCTGACCTTCTTTTATTTCAGTTAACTGGTGATTTCCCCAATTCTAAGCCCAAGCTGCATAGTAAGAAGTCTAGCACAAGGCTCCACCCTTGCGCCTGCAGGGTGGCTGGCCCTGGCTCTCTCCAACAGGGACATCCTCACGTGTCTGGGCTGGCCACGGTCAATGGTAAACCTGAGTACTGGCTCCCGGGCAACCCCGCGGACAGTGGCTGATGTCAGAGACACAAATGGTGATGAATGGCAGCACAGTCCACCTGGATCCGAGCTCTCGCTGGTGCCTCAGAATTCCCAGGGTTCTGAGTTGTTCCTGAAGAGCTGGCCGGTAACACCTGTGAGCGAGGAAGGTACTCACTTCAGGTAATGCACTGAGTGTTAGCAAGAGGCTGGGAGTCTAGTCAGGGGGCTGGGAGTATGGTGAGAAGAGAGGGAGCATGACCGGGGCACTGGAACATGGGGAGGAGGCTGGGGACACCTTCAGGCCCTAGGCGTGTGGCCCAGTGGTGGGGACTATGGTCTCTGAAGAGACACTTCTAGGATTCACTCTAGGCTTCTCCTCTCACAGTTCTTTAGCATTAGACAAATTAGTACATCCTTCTAGACCTGAGTTTCTCTCCTATAAGATGGAGATGTTGAAAACAGTATCTGTCTTGCTGGGTTGTGGTCAGATTTTAGTGAGTTTATTTGTAAAGTTCTAAAAAGAGCTTATTTAGGCACACAGGAATGCCTTGCAAGTGACTGTCATGCAAAATAATAATGTTTGCACAGGAAGGGCTATTAATCATTGGCCACCCCCTCATTTAAACACTGAGCTGAGACATATATTTCTCAAGCATTTACCAAGTCTACAGCATGTATAAATTACTTACAATTTCATAAAGCATTCAAGACTTTACAAAGCATTTTGCAGGAACAAGAAGAAATGCAAACCGATGTGCCCAGGAACGGGCACAAACACAGTTAGACCCAGCATGGGGCCAGAGGGACTTGCGGCAACTGCTGGAGGTTTCTGATGAGTGGAAAAGAGAACAGAATTTGACCTGAAGCCGCTGTTTATCAGTGTGTTTCGATACATTTAAAACCACCCCACTCAATACTGGTCAGTCAGATTCTCCTCTCCAAATACACACTCCTCCCCCCATGTTAGCTTAGCCATCAAACCTTTAATTTGATTGGACTGTGTATCTTACAATACAAACCACAGTGAAATTGTTTTCTTAACTTCCCTGCACCCAAATCATCCATTACGAGTGACATCGCAGTTAATTCAGGTTAAATCAATGTCAGTCATTCCGTGATACCCTTGACTCCTGAACATTCATTTGAACACGATCATGGACCAGGTGAGATACACTGTTCATATGCATGATTTCATTGAACCTTCCATGTAATCTTCGCAACAACCCTGTGAGAAAGGTCTACTGTTCTCTCCAACTTGTGAATGAAGAAGCAGAAGTGAGAGAGACAATGGACACCGCCCAGGACACACAGGCTGTAAAAACTGCAGCAGGGTTTAAACCTCACCTTGCTTCTCCACCATCCTGCTAAGCACGCAGCCGAGGGTGGCTTTTTCCCCAGGGGAATTTGGCTCTGCCCCCCTGGCACCTGAGCTAATTACCTGCCAGGGCTGGCCTGAGCCAACACACTCCGCAGGGAGCCCGCAGGGCATCTCCTGTCCACGGCTGCTGTACTTAATCTCGGCTCCTTGGGCTGCAAGAAACACCCTGGATCCACTGTGAGCTGCCAGTGCCAACCTCATCCAGATTATCAGTTACAAGGCTTTACTCTGCACATAGAAGACCTAATGTCTGACTTGATGAGCTGCGGAAGACAAAAAGGGGGAAGTAGAAGCATCCGGAATCCCCAGGAGGTGACGAGGATGGACACACGCATGTTGACAAAGGTAGCGCACAATGGAGAAAGGAGTCATCGTCCAAGGCTTATGTGGAGGGACACACAAGGGTCATAAATAAGTTGCGATGCCCTATTTGGGGAGATATCTTCAAATTACTTCAGGAGACGCTCCCAGGTGTGTGGTAAAACCCTCCTGGAGAGCTGAGCAGCTGCAGGAGAATTCAGTGAATGGCCAGACCCTGCAGCACATAATATTAGATAATTTCATAGATCATCTGTATTTACATGTACACAGTTTATAATGGCACTAAACTGATCAGCTAGTTGTTAGTTCGTAACTAGTCAATCTAAGCAAAATAAACTATTTGTGTTATAAATGTAGATAAAATCCCTGTTTCCCAGAGATGTGTTTTTTTTTGT
Source organism: Camelus dromedarius (assembly GCF_036321535.1). NCBI lineage: Eukaryota > Metazoa > Chordata > Mammalia > Artiodactyla > Camelidae > Camelus > Camelus dromedarius. The sequence continues at coordinate 116,186,083 of NC_087438.1, forward strand.
TTGTTTTGTTTTTTTTTTGTTGCTTGGTTTCTAGGCTTTGGAAAGGAGCTCTAACCAAGCCAAGTTTCAAAAAAAAGCATCTTAGATTATTCAGTACAAATCACAATATTTAAAATATTGGCTGCAGACGTACAGATTCAACAGTGAATGCTCAAATTCATGCTTCAGTTTGTAAATTCAACATATACTCACGAAGGCCTATTATGAGCCAGGCCAGAGCTGCCTAGAATCCTGTCTCCAGTCACCCTTCTGTGATATGAACCCAGCTCATTTGTTTCCCTTCACACAATGCTATCGTGTTGGAAAACCATCTTTTGAATCCTTCAGACTTAGAAAGCGGTGCTGATTGCCACATCCAGAGTGGGAAAAGCCATGCTGTCCATTTTGACGTTGCACCGTCTACCTACCCCCAGTCCGGAGGCCAGCTCCACGGCACTCCTGGCTGAGCTGCAGTAGGACCTTCGTTGTGTATGGAGGATGGAGGCTGAGGAGCTGAAGACAGAGGCCAAGTTGGCTTTTACAAGATCAGTGGGCAGTGCCAGCAGGTACAGTATTCGTTGGGAGGAGAACAAGGAGTAAGCAGCAGGGGCGTGTGATCACGCAGTTTACGTAACAGGAGACTCTGCTAGGCACCCTGGTCTCCGCCCCGTTTCCTTCACTCTCTGCATGCATAGAAGCTTTCCATCCTTTTGTGCATCTTTTTATTCATCTGTTCCATAAACTTTGATTGAGTGTCTGCTACTTGCCAGGCATCTTACTGGCACTGAGGAAACAGTAGGGAACCAATTCTTTGCCCTCAAAGAAGCTACATTGTCATAGGGGAAACAAACAATAGACAAATAAACATGCAAATCATAAGATTGCAGATGGTGACAATGAGTAGGAAGGAATATGAAACAAGGATGAGGAAATAAAGCAAGCCGATGATACACTTTCAATAGAACGGTCAGGCAGACACACCCAGTGAGTGGCATTCAGGAAAGGGTGGAAGAATGGGGCACGCCTTCCATCACACGCCCTTACTTGTTATTCTGTGTCACCATCATGTCTCTCCTCTTTCCCGATTTCCTTCTTATTCTTCCTCATCCCACCTTCTCTTCCTGGCATCGTTCTATGCAACTGGGCAGTAATAGGAATCTGAACTATTTTTTGCTCATTGAGTAATTATTATACTTCCTGTAATTTATTTTAAAAGCAAGACAACTACAATAAATGTTCTTATGTGTATTTTAAGGCATAGCAGTTCAAATATTTTTACACAAAAAAATTACTCATAAAAGTGCTTTGTTTTGTGTTGTTTATTTATTCCTCATTGTTCTCACAAAAATTGGATTTTTCGTCTCCAGAGTCAATGAGCTCTGTGTCAATTAGCCAGATCATTTAAAAAATGATGTCAAAAGAAAAACGATAATATTATTTAGAATTTCTAGGAGGAAAAATCTTGTCAGTTGCTAAAGTCTTTTAAGTCTAATTCAACATTTCGAAATAGTGGTTCACTAATCTGAGACTAGGGAATGTTAATAAATGTGATTGGAAAAACAAGCTCAGTGTCAAACTATATAGAAGGTTCTGGATTCAAAAGCTAAAGAGATTTATTTTCTAATATAAGAGTTTTCAGTCTTTAATATGCTAATAAATGCTTCCCAGGGTGACATAGAGTAAACAATGTTTCACCCACCTGTTTTGCAAAATGTCTTGCAGAATGCTGTCCAGAATATTTGTGTCTGACTTAACTCCTACAGTTACGCCCCTCCAATGTGATCAGGGGAAAAAGTGACGACTGAAACTCTCACACTATATCTGTGGGATAGGTAATGGTGGATGAATATAATGCCACATACATTTGGAATCATGTTAATAAAGTATCCAGAATGTAGAGTAAACGATTCTACTCATTCCATGATCATTTCCTAGTGCTAAGATGTATAATTGTGTTGTAAATTAAAAGATGTTAATGAGACACATGTTTAAGACAATACAGAGGGCACAAAAGAATGAGAAACTACTGTTAAGTTTCTATGAATCCATTCCTTCCTGATTTTATATCAAAATAGTTCTTGGCTGTAACTCTTTCTCTTAATTTTTTCTTGCCTCTTCCACAAATGCCAAAAAGAGAGGAACAATGTTGAAATTTTTGATGTCATGATACAATAGATTATGGAAGGATTGGTTCAAATGGGTATATTTATTGCATGGCGTAAAGTTACATGACAGAGAAAGAGGGAAGAAAGCAAGCCCAGTGTTTCTCAAATCAGTCTACATTGGTTGCTGTATCACAGGGGTCGTGAAAGCCTGTTGAAGTCCATTTCAAGGCATTCTAGGATAGCCCCAGTGGTTGGAGCCATGAAATTTTCCACCCATGACTGATACAGCTGCTGGCTTATTGATCTGTGCGTCCCCTAAGGATAAACCTAAAGTTAGGTGGCGAGTCTATGAGCCATAAATGTGCAGAGATTCCAGATCCCATCAGCGGCTGTGCATTAGAACCCGTGCTTTGGGCAGGAGGGTATAGCTCAGTGGTAGAGCACGTGCATAGCATGCACAGGGTCCTGGGTTCAACCCCCAGGATCTACACTGAAAGAATGAATGAACGAATCAATCAATCAATAAACCTAATTACCTCCCCTCTGCAAAAGGAGAAAAGAAAAAGAAAAGAAACCACTTTGGAAGCAGTCTACATGTTCTCTGTAAGTCACACCACCAAGATATATGAGTTTTTTCATACTGACTGGAAATACTTCTGGAATTTTAGCAACAAGTTACCAAACAATGTAGCATAATGTGACCAGAATCGATATTCTTCATTAGCATTGCCTATCCTGCCAGATAGACTGCTAAATAATATTTTAAAATAACAATCGATACCAAACCATTCATCTTTCCCACATTTAAATATATTACAGTACATCTGGATTCACTCCACAAATATTTGATTTTCAGGAACACATTAAAATCCGTCATGTATTTATATGGGAAGAGCAGTCTCACTGTCTGTGTTTCTCTCCCATGATCAAACCAGCCAAGTAAGACATGCAGCAGGGAAACGGGTCCTCCATGACGGATTTCATTCTCCTGGGCCTCTTCTCAGACTCCAGGCATCCTGGCCTTCTCGTCACTATCATTCTCTTCATTCTCGGGGTAGCCGTCGCTGGAAACTCAGTCTTGGCCCTACTGATCTGGGGCAATGCCCACCTCCACACCCCCATGTACTTCCTGCTCAGCCAGCTCTCCCTCATGGACCTCACCCTCATCTCCACCACTGTCCCCAAGATGCTCGCTGACTTCTTCTCTGGACATGCATTCATCTCTCACACTGGCTGCGGAGTCCAGATCTTCTTTTACTTGATGCTAGGAGTGGCTGAGTGTGTTCTCTTGATGCTCATGGCGTTTGACCGCTACTTGGCCATCTGCAGCCCCCTCAGATACCCAGTCATCATGACCCCCGGGGTCTGTTTGCAAATGGCCACGGGTTCGTGGGCTGGAGGGGTGCTCGTCTCCCTCATTCACACAGTTTATGCCATGAATTTCTCTACTTGTGACTCCAGGATAATCCACCATTTCTTCTGTGAAGTCATGGCCTTTCTGAAGCTCTCCTGTGAGGACACCTCAGCCTATGAGAAGGTGGTGCTGGCATCCGGCATTGTCTTCCTCCTCATACCTTTTGGTCTCATCCTGACCTCCTACGTCCTCATCTTTCTCACTGTGCTCCACATGAACTCCCCCGAGGGCAGGAACAAAGCCCTGGCCACCTGCTATTCCCACCTCAGTGTGGTGAGCCTCTACTTTGGTCCAGCCATGATCATCTACATGACCCCAGGTTCCTCTCTGCCCCTAGACGTGGGCCAGCATCTCTTTGTGTTTAATGCAGTCATCACCCCCATGCTGAACCCACTCATCTACAGCCTGAGGAACAAGGAGGTGTTGGAGGCTCTGAGGAAGGTTCTATGGAGAAAGCTGATGTTCAAAGGGAAAAGATGATGCCTCTTTTATAATGCTAGTGCTATTAGGAAAAACTCAACTCTGCATTTCAGTGTGTCAACAACATTCAACAAATTACACTGCTTTTCTTTCTGATTTCTAATAATATGAACCATACTACAATGAGGGTGAGGGAGTGGGGTTCTATTTAACAGTTACCCAACCTGACTGAGCATAACATAAATACCCAATTTCCCTAGACCTCATGAGTCAAATTCTTTCAAAAATTGATACAAGCATGTGTCTTCAACAAGCTGTACATGATTCAAGATACCCTGATGCATGACATGGTCCTCATGTGCCTTTCCAACCACGTGTCCTGCACTGATCATCAACAGTCTGTTCTACAGCCATATTGGTTTATTCAGCTTTGGACTTTTCACATGATTTCATGAGTCATCATTTTTGATCCTCAGCCTGGAAGGACTTCTCCCTCTGTGTTCGTCTATGGAAATGCCTCTCTTCCATAGTCTTGAAACTCTCAGTTTGGTTTACCGGCTCCTTTATTATGGATTTCATAGTTTCCCTTTAGCTCTGACTCAGTCTGTTTTTATTCTGCTGTGTATTAAGTTTGATTCACACTTTTACTCACACAAATAGCTTGCAAGTTCCTTAGGATTGACTTACTCATCTTTTTTTTTTTTTCACCTTTAACATTTTTTATTGAGTCATAATAATTTTACAATGCTGTGTCAAATTCCAGTATAGAGCACAATTTTTCAGTTATACATGAACATATATATATTCATTGTCACATTTTTTTCTCTGTGAGTTACCATAAGATTTTGTGTATATTTCCCTGTGCTATACAGTGTAATCTTGTTTATCTATTCTACAATTTTGAATTACTCATCTTTGAATGGTCCATAGTTTTCTTGCAATTAATAGTCTCTGAATAAGCATTTGTTGGTCTCCAGTGACTTAAATTGTCTTCATACTGTTTTCAGAATTTTGAGAGCAGAAATTTGATTTTTCTCAAATATACCAATTAGGACACATATTAGGACCTAACAAATTTCCTAGGTTAGTATGAAACCCAAGTGACTCCATTTACTCAGGTTTGGACAAACTAAGCACAATATCTTGGTGTATTTTACTGCTTATAAGATAATATAAAATACACTTGTAAATCTATCTACAGTCCTATGCATTTGGTTAAACATTTAAATGTTCATATCTGATAGGTTTAAGATGTTTATTAAATTGTGTTGGACAATCTTCCAGTGAGGTTAAGTTATTGTTGAGCTAAATGAAAATAGTAAAACATGTAGAGACAGATAAAGGAGTTAACAAATTTTGAAGCAGAATCAGGAAATGAGAAAATCTCATCAGAGAAACAATCTACATAAATGATATTAGAATCCATAGCCCAGGTTACAAGATCTCAGGTATGCATTTGACTTTATCTTTTTGTTAAGAACAGATCAATTATTTTCCCTCAACTTTATTGAGGAATAATGGATAAACAATAAATAACAATAAATATAATTGTACATATTTAAAGTGTACGTCATTATTCGATAGATATATACATTGTGAAATGATTACCAAGATCAAGATAATTAACACATCCATCACATTAGTTAGCTAAGTCTCTGTGTGTGCGTGCATGCGTGTGTGTGTGTGTGTGCACGTGTGTTGAGAATGCATAAAATCTAGTCTTAGCAACTTTCAAGTATACAAGCAATTCTACATGTTTCAGCTGGGATTCACCATTCTCCACACTCTACATTATTTACTTCTGTACCTGTGTAGTTACTTTATTCATTTACTTATTTTTATTGAAGCATAGTTGATCTATAATATGTTAGTTGCTGGTATACAACATACTGATTCAGTTTTATATACACATTGTTTTTCATATTCTTCTTCAAATAGGTTATTACAAGATATTGAATGTAGTTCCCTGTATATACAGTAGGACCTTGTTTTTTATCTATTTTAAATATAATAGTATCTGATAACCCAAAATTCCTAGTATGTCCCTCCCCTTCTTTTCCCCTTGGTAACCATAAATTTGTTTCCTATGTCTGTGAGTCTCTTTATGTTTAATAAGTGTATTTCTATCATTTTTTTAAATTCCACATGTAAGCGATATCATATTTGTATTTCTATGTCTGACTTACATCACTTAGTATGATAATCTCTAGGTCCATTTATGTTGCTGCAAATGGCAATTGTTCATTCTTTTTTATGGCTGAGTAGTACTCTGGTGTGTGTGTTTGTGTGTGTGTGTGTGTGTGTATATATATACATACCACATCTTTATCCAACCTGTCGATAGACATTCAGGTTGCATCCATGTCTTGGCTATTATAAATAGTGCTGCTATGCACATTGGGGTGCATGTACCCTTTTGAGTTAGAGTGTTCACTGGATATATGTCCAGGAGTGAGATTATAGGATCATATGCCCTATGGGAAAAAAAAATCTCATACTGTTTTCCATAGTGGCTTTACCAAACTACATTCCCATCACCAGTGTTGGAATGTTCCCTTTTCCCCACACCCTCCCCAATATTTATCATTTGTGGATCTTTTAATGCACCATTCTGACCAATGTGAAGTGGTACCTCATTGCAGCTTTGATTTGGATTTTTCTGATAATAAGCTATATTGAGCATCTTTTTAGGTGCCTATTGACTCTCTGTGTGTCTTCTTTGGAGAAATGTCTATTTAGGTTTCCTGCCCATTTTTAATTAGGTTGTTTGCTTTTCGATACTGTGTTGTATGAGCTGTTGTTGTATTCTAGAAATTAAGTTATTATCAGTTGCATCGTTTGCAAATATTTTCTCCCAGTCTGTATGTTGTCTTTCCATTTTGTTTATGAATTCTGTTGCTGTACAAAAGCCTATATGTTTAATTAAGTCCCATTTGTTTATTTTTGCTTTCATCTCTATTGCCTCGATTGACCTAGGAAAACATTGCTATGATCTGTGTCAGAAAATATCTTGCCTATATTCTCTTCCATGTGTTTTATTTACAGTGTCCTGTCTTTTGTTTAAGTCTTTAAGCCATTTTGAGTTTATTTTTGTATATGGTATGGGGGAGTGTTCCAAATTCACTGACTTACTTGTAGCTGTCCAGCTTTCCCAACACTACTTGCTGAAGAGAGTCTTCACTCCGTTGTATATTCTTGCCTCTTTTGTCAAAGATTAATTGACTCTAGTCTGTGGGTTTGTTCCTGGTATCTCTATTCTGTTCCATTGATCCATATGTCTGTTTTTGTGCAAATACCATGCTGTTTTGATTACTGTTGCTTTGTAATATTGTCTGGAGTCTGGGAAGGTCATGCCTCCAGCTTCATTCTTCTTCCTAAGTATTGCTTTGGCAATTCTGGGTCTTTTGTGACTCCATATAAATTTTAGGATAATTTGTTCTAGTTCTGTGAAAAATTTCCTGGGTAATTTGATGGAGGTCACATTAAACCTGTAGATTGTTTTGGGCAGTATGGCCATCTTAACAATATTAATTCTTCCAATCCAAGAGCATGGGATATCTTTACATTTTTTTAATATTACCCTTAATTTCCTTAGTCAATGTTTTATAGTTCTCTGTGTATAAATCTTTCACCTCCTTTTTCAGTTTTATTCCTAAGTATTTTATTCTTTTTGATGCTATTTTAAAAGAGATTGTTTTATTACTTTCCCTTTCTGATATTTCATTGTTAATTTAAAGAAATGTAACAGATTTCTTTATGTTAATATTGTATCCTACTACCTTGCTGAATTTGTTTATCAGCTGTAGTATTTATTTATGTGAAGTCTTTAGGGTTTTCTATATATAGTATCACATCATCTGCCTATAGTGACAGTTTTACATCTTCCCTTCTAATTTGGATCCCTTTTATTTCTTTTTCTTGTCTGATTGCTATGGATAGGACTTCCAATGTTATGTTGAATAAAAGCAGTGAGAGTGGTCATCCTTGTCTTGTTCTTTGTCTTGTTCCAGATTTTAGTGGGAACGTTTTCAACGTTTCCCCATTGAGTAATATTTTGGCTCTGGGTTTTTACTATGCTGAGATATGTTCCCTCTAAACCCACTTTGGTTAGAGTTTTTATCACACATGGGTGCTGAATTTTATCAAAAGCATTTTCTGCATCTATTGAGATAATCATGTGATGTTTGTCCATTCTCTTGTTTACGTGGCATATCACATTGATTGATTTGCATATGTTAAATCATCCTTGTGTCTCTGGGATGAGCTCAACTTGATCGGGGTGTATAAGTTTTTTATTTGTTGTTGGATTCTCTTTGCAGAAATCAGTTGCATTTCGCTACACTAATAACGCAATATCAGAAAAGGAAAGTAAAGAAACAAACCCTTTCAAAATTGCATACAAAAAAATAAAATACTTAGGAACAAATCTGACCAAGGAAGTGAAAGACTTATACTCAGAGAACTACAAAACATTGACTAAGGAAATTAAAGATGACTTAAAGAAATGGAAAGATATCCCATGTTCTTGGATTGTAAGAATCAATATTGTTAAAATGGCCATACTACCCAAAGAAATCTACAGATTTAATGTGATCTCTATCAAATTACCCAGGACATTTTTCACAGAACTAGAACAAATAATCCTAAAATGTATACGGAATCACAGAAGATCCAGAATTGCCAATGCAATACTGAAGAAAAAGAAAGAAGCTGCAGGAATAACCCTCCCAGACTTCAGACAATACTACAGAGCTACAGTGATCAAAACAGCATGATATTGGTACAAAAACAGATACATGGATCAATGGAACAGAACAGAGAGCCCAGAAATAAACCCACAAACTTTTGGTCAATTAATCCTCGACAACAGAGGCAATAACATACAATGGAGTAAAGACAGTCTCTTCAGCAAGTGGTGTAGGGAAAACTGGACAGCAGCAGGTAAATCAGTGAAGTTAGAACTCCCTCACACCATACACAAAAATAAACTCAAAATGGCTTAAAGACTTAAACATAAGACAAGACACAATAAACCTCTTAGACAAAAACACAGGCAAAACATTCTCTGACATACATCTCAGCAATGTTCTCCTAAGGTAATATACCCAGGCAGTAGAAATAAAAGCAAAAATAAATAAATGGGACCTAATTAAACTCATAAGCTTTTGTACAGCAAAGGAAACCATAAGCAAAACAAAATGACAACCTATGGAATAGGATAAAATATTTGCTAAAGATGAGGCTGATAAGGTCTTAATTTTCAGCATATATAAACAGCTCATACAACTTAATAAGAAAAAAACAAACAACCGAATCCAAAAATGGGCCCGAAGATTTAAATCAGCAATTCTCCAATAAAGTCATACAAATGGCCAACAGGCACAAGAAAAAATGCTCAATAGCACTAATTATCGGAGAAATGCAAATCAGAACTACCATGAGGTATCACCTCGCACCAGTCAGAATGGCCATCATTCAAAAGTCCACAAACAATAAGTCCTGGAAACAGTGTGAAGAAAAGGGAACCCTCCTACACTGTTGGTGGGGATGTAGTTTGGTGTAGCCATTGTGGAAAACAGTATGGAGATTCCTTAAAAGACTAAAAATACACTTACCATATGATCCAGCAATCCCATGCATGGGCATATATCCTGAGGGAACTCTAATTCAAAAAGATACATGCACCCCAATGTTCATAGCAGCACTATTTACAATAGCCAAGACATGGAAACAAGCTAAGTGTCCATTAACAGGTGACTGGATAAAGATGCTATGATGTATTTATACAATGGAATACTACTCAGCCATAAAAAGTAATAAAATAATGCCATTTGCAGCAACATGGATGGACATGGAGATTGTCATTCTAGTGAAGTAAGCCAGAAAGAGAAAGAAACATACCATATGCTATCACTTATATGTGGAATCTAAAAAAACAAACACACAAATGAACTTTTTTACAAAACAGAAACAGACTCACAGACATAGAAAACAAAATTATGGTTACCAGGTGGAAGAGAGTGGGAAGGGACAAATTGGGAGTTTGAGATTTGCAGATACTAACTTATATACAATAGATAAGCAACAAGTTCATACTGTATAGCAAAAGGAACTATATTCAATATCTTGTAGTAACTAATGGTGAAAAGAATATGAAAATAAATATATGTATGTATATGTATGACTGAAGCATTGTGCTGTACACCAGAAATTGACACAACATTGTAAACTGACTATACTTCAATAAAAAAAATATATATACAAAAAATAGTCAGAAGTCCTGAATAGACATTTTTCCAAAAAAGATATACAGATGGCCCAGAGATAGACACACAGATGGCACAGGCATACAGACAGACACATGAAAAGTTGCTCGACATCACTAATCATTAGAGAGATGTAAACTGTACCATAATGGGGTATCACCTCATGCCCACTAGGATAACCACTATCGTGAAAACAGAAAATAACAAATGCTGGTAAGGATGTGGAGAAACTGGAACCCTTGTGCACTGCTGATGGGAATGCATAATGGTGAAACCACTATGTCAAACAGTATGGTGGTTCCTCCAAAACTTAAACATAGAACTACCATAGGATCCAGCAATCCCACTTCTGGGCATTTAACCAAAAGAACTGAAAGCTGAGTCTCAAAGGGACACCCAGGTTCACAGCAGCACCATTCACAAAAGCCAAGAGATAAGAGCAACTCAAATGTCCACCTACAGATAGATAAATGGATCAAGAGGTGGTGTATACCTACAACAGAACATTATTCGGCCTTAAAAGGAAGGAAATCTTGTCACATGTTACAACTTGAGGATGAAACTTGCAGGATATTACGCTAAGTGAAATAAACCAGTCACAAAAAGACAAATACTGTGCGATTCCACTTAAATGGATATCTAAAGTATTTAAATTCATAGAAACAGGAAGAAGAATGGTGGTTACCAGGGGTGGGTGGACAGGAAAATGGAAAGTTGACGTCTAATGGGTATAGCCTCAGTTTTGTTAAATACAGAAGTTCTGAAGATTGCACAACAATGTGAATTAACACCACTGAAATGTGCATTTAAAAGTGGTTAAGGTGGTAGATTTTATTTCATGTGTTTTTTTTACAATCAAAAACAACAAATAAGATTAAAACAAAGTCTTTTCAGAGGTAATGAGGTAACTTCACAGGAAAAAAGGTATGACTCATCAGAAAACTATAATAATTTTAAACTTTATGCATCTACTAATATAACTTCAAAATACAATAAAAATTAATATAATCATAGAAATTGACAAATGCATCATAATAGTAAGAGATTTCAACACAGTAACTGGTCAAGCAGGTAAAATTACTGAGCCTTGAATAGCAGAACTGACACGTTTGATCTAAACTAGGAAAAGAGAGACAGGGAGTGACCCTAGCAAGATAGTGGAACAGAAAGTCCCCAGTCTGCATCTCCCTACACAAACAATGATTTGGCTGGCAACCACAGACAAAAGTGCCTTTGTGGAAGCTTTGGGATCCAGGTAGGAGGTTACAAAAAACAAATGAACCCTCAGACCAAGGACAACTGCTTTGAAAAGGCAGGCTTGCAGCCTGGTGGCAAGCTCACATGGTTCTGCCAGCAAACTGAAAGCAGCCCCAACCCCCTATGAACTCAGCTCCAGGCCTCCCTGGCCATGGTCCTGCAACCAGTCCCATCTGACAAGGGACTCAGGAGAAGTCACACCATCCAAGCCTCTAGTAACAGGCCCACCAGCCTTGGACCAGACTTCAGATCCTGAAGCAACCCAGTGACCAGGCTCTAGCTCTGCTCTCGGTCCTGCTCACCCAGGGACCCAGTAACACCCATCCCATCTGGGCCCCTGGTAGCAGGTATGTTACCCTCACTGAGACCTGGTTTCAGTGCTGCTCCAGTGTGGTCTCCTCGGAGGCAGTCCTGTCTGCCTGGGGATCCAGCAGGAAGCGCACCTACCTGTAAAAAGCATTAACCATAAATAAAGTAAGTTCTTCCCCGTTTAAACCAAGAACTTCTCTGTTCATCAGAATAAACTCATGAACTGGAGAAGTTACCTACAACAAATATAAAGGCTTAGTGTCTCGGAGATGAGAAGGGTCTAGTGCATATAAAGAAATCCCAGATACAAGTAAGAAAAGCACAAATAAAACAACTGGAAAACGGGCAAAATGATATCAGGAGGCATTTCTCAAAGGAAATAAAAAAGCAGACAGACGCGAAAAGATGCTCAATCTCATTGCTATTCAGGATACGAAAATTCCACAGTGAGACATCATTCCACATATACCAAGCTGGCAAAAATCTGAAAGGCAGCGATGATCAAGTGCTGAAAAGGACAATGCGTAATTCAAGAGGCCATGTACTGCTGAAAGGGTGTAAACAGCCCGTTAGTATCTACTGAAGTTCAACGTGCACAAACCCACCCAGCCAGCCAGCAGTCCACCCCAGGTATCGACCCTAGAGCAGGGTTTCTCTGTCTCGGCACTGGCATTTGGAGCCAGACAATTGTTTGGTGTGTGGGAGGGTGGGAGTCGGTGGGAAAGCTGTCCTGAGCATTCATTGCAGGGAGCTGAGCAGCACGCCAGGTCTCCACCCACCAGAGACAGTTGCACATCACCTCACAGGTCCGACAGCCAAAAGCATCTCCCTTTCTTCCCTTCCCGCAACTCAGCCTCCTCACCCTGCAGAACTCCTGCACGGTGCACCGGACAGGACAAGGGTGCCCACTGCGGCACGATCTATTTACAGCCGCAAAGACCAGAAACAGCCCAAACAGCTCTCAACAGAAGGGATGCAGCAGACCACCACAGAAAAAGGGAACGAGGAACTTCAGCCACACACAACATTCAGTGAATCTCAAACAAAAGACAGTGAGCCAAAGCTTTCTCAAAATATTAGTAGTAACTATTACTTTGATTCCTCATGCTTTCTTCCCTTATAATTCAAATCCCCAGATTGTTCCTTGTAAAAATATATAATGAATTTCTCTCTTAAAATTTACTTGATACTTCTCTTTATAGGTATAGTTTCATCCTGATATTCCTGAGGTCATAGGACATGGGACAGTATGCAAGTCCTAAAAAGCATTGTAATAAGAATGTTTCTGGATGACTCGTAGATTCTAAGGCTTAAGTTTAGATTACTGGATAATACTCTGTGAACTCTATTTGGCAAAATATGGTCTTTAAAAAGTCTTAATCATACTGAAATCATACTGGAATAAGGTAAAATATAACCTGGAATACATACATATAAGTTTGGAATATAAATAACAGAAAACTGAATTTGGAAATTATTCTTGGAAAATATAATATAGTTTTAAAGGAGTAAAATTAAAAAAAAAAAAGACACTGAGCCAAAAAAAGAAAAAGAAAGAAAGAAAGAAAGAAAAGAAAGAAAGAAAGAAAGAAAGAAAGAAAGAAAGAAAGAAAGAAAGAAAGAAAGAAAGAAAGAAAGAAAGAAAGAAAGAAAGAAAGAAAGAAAGAAAGAAAGAAAGAAAGAAATTGCTACATGATTTCATTTTATAAGGACCAAAAGTTAAAACTATCTGGAGACACGTACACACGTAAAATTATAAAGAAAATAAGGACATGATTAAAAGGTACTTCAGGATGGTAGTTAATGTGAAAAGACACAATTGGGACAGACACCCATGGGATTTCTAAGGTTTTGGCAAGGCTCGATTTCTTAAACTGAATGGCATACTCAAAGCTGCTTCCATATTTACATGAGGAAACTCAAGAAGTTTAACCCATATTCCACACTCATAATTACAGGTTTTCCCAGAAATGTCTATGGCACAGCCAGTCCACACTGTCCTCACCCTCTGGGTCCCTCTGCTAGCTGGCCCCAGGATTGATGCATAGAGGAAAGAACAGTGGGCTGCAGGCAGGGTTTCCTCACCCTTTATTAGAGAATCATTATTGCAAAGTCCAGCATTTTAAGAAATGAAATGGAAGGCAAGACAAAAATAGAGGCATCACACCTGGCAGCGATGATTCTGCACAACTGTTTCAGTTACGTGACTGGGTGAGTGTGAGTAACTGTGTGTGGCTGTGTTTGTGAGTGTGTGTGAGAACGTGTAGGGTGTGTGTATGTTTGTGCTGTGCCCATGAGTAGGCTGGGTCGTTTGATGATGTGTGTTACTTATATGGCCCTTTGGTTAGTTGGAGGCAGCCATGGTGTTTGGTGAAGGATCAGACTCGAGGGCCCAGAGGCCGAGATTTGAATTCTGGCCCTGCATCTTAGGAGCTTTGTGACCTTGGGCACATTTCTTGATTTCACTGGGTCTCAATTTCTTTTTTTCTCTTTTTTTTTTTTGTGTGTATTTTCTTTTCTTTTCTTTTCTTTTTACTTTTTTATTGAGTGATAGTCATTTTACAATGTTGTGTCAAATTCTAGTGTAGAGCACAATTTTTCAGTTATACACGAACATATATATATTCATTGTCACATTTTTTTCCCACTATGAGCTACCGCAAGATCTTGTATATTTTTCCCTGTGCTGTACGGTATAATCTTGTTTATCTATTCTGCATTTTAAAATCCCAGTCTGTCCCTCCCCACCCCCCACCCCCTTGGCAACCACAAGATTGTATTCTATGTCTATGAGTCTGTTTCTGTTTTGTATTTAGGTTTTGTTTTGTTTTGTTTTTTAGATTCCTCATATGAGCGATCTCATATGGTATTTTTCTTTCTCTTTCTGGCTTACTTCACTTAGAATGACCTTCTCCAGGAACATCCATGTTGCTGCAGATGGCATTATGTTGTTGGTTTTTATGGCTGAATAGTATTCCATTGTATAAATATATCACATCTTCTTTACTCAGTCATCTGTTGATGGACATTTAGGCTGTTTCCATGTCTTGGCTACTGTAAATAGTGCTGCTATGAACACTGGGATGCAGGTGTCATTTTGGTGTAGGGTTCCTTCTGGATATATGCCCAGGAGCGGGATTCCTGGGTCATACGTTAAGTCTATTCCTAGTCTTTTGAGGAATCTCTGTACTGTTTTCCACAGTGGCTCTCCTTGCTTCCCTCTCCCACTCTTAATGATTTAGATGTCTTCTTTTACAATTTTGTGTTTATTCTATTTGTAATTCATGGCAGTTATCTCCTTTCCAGTTATGAGTTTCTCATTTTTGTAGCATCCTGCTGCTTTTCTATTTAGAGTAGACCTGTCAATATTTCTTTCAGCGTGGGTTTAGTGTTGCTAAGCTGTTTTAGTTTTTGCTTGTCTGTGAATCTTTATCTCTCCTTCTATTCTAAAGGATAGCCTTGCTGGATAGAGTATCCTAGGCTGCATCTTTTTTTCATGCAGGATTTTGAATATATCTTGCCACTCCCTTCCGGCCTGTAGTGTTTGTGTAGAGAAATCAGCTGAGAGCCTTCTGGGGGTTCCCTTGTAACTCACTCTTTGCTTTTTCTGTTGCTACCTTTAGGATCATTTCTTCATCCTTGACTCTGGCCATCTTGATTATGATATGTCTTGGTGTGGGTCTGTTTGGGCTCTTCCTGTTTGGGACCCTCTGAGCCTCCTGTACTTGGATATCTGATTTCTTTAGGTTTGGGAAGTTTTCAGTCATGATTTCTTCAAAGACCTTTTCAATCCCCTTTGTTCTTTCTTCCCCTTCTGGAACCCCTATTATGCATAGATTGGCACACTCTATATTATCCCATAGGTCCCTTATGTTGTTTTCATTATTTTTTATTTGTTTTTCTCTCAGCTGTTCTGATTGGGTGCTTTCTGTTGTCCTTCTTCTAGGTCACTTATTCGTTCCTCTGCATTATCTACCCTGCTTTGCACAGCCTTTATTTTAGGTCAGCTCTCATCTCAGCCAATGAGTTTACTGATTCTACTTGGTTCTTCTTTATAGCTTCTATTTCATTTTTGAGATATTTTGTATCTCTAAACACTATTTCTTTTAGTTCCTTCAGTAATTTAATCACTCCTTTTTTGAAATCTTTATCTAGTAGGCCATCCATGTCTGTTTCCTTGCTCGTGCTTTCAGGGGATTTCTCTTGATCTTTTAATTGGGAGTGCTTCCTCTGCTTCTTCCTATTGCTCATATCTCTCTGGCACTGTGGCTTAAGGAGTATCAGTTACCTGGTTATCCTGGAGATGGTGTGCTCTTAATGATTTTATCGAGAGGTCTTTGTGTCTTCACCCTGTTTTGCTACCAGATTTTTGGCGTCTTTGTCTTTCGAAGAGGGCGATGTTCTGTCAGAGTTCGTCAGGTGCTCTGGTTGGCTGAGTAGGTCCGCAGATGTGAGTTTTGGCCTATTTGTGGGAGAGGGTGAGCTACAAGCATCCTTCTACTCCACCATCTTGCTTCGTATCCTCAATTTCTTTATCTAAAAATAATAATAGTACCTACTTCAAGGTTGTCGTAAGGATTGAGTGATAAAATATTAAATGTGAAGCGTTCAGTCCTATGCTTGGCTCAGTAGATGTCAATTATTTTGCTACCTTCATCAGTCTTGCTATTGTTGTTGTTATTATAGTCACAGTCACATGTGTTTGAGAAACACTAAAACTTTGAGAACAGGATTGGCAAAGCCCAAGCCAGTGCCTTCTATCAAGTCGGCCACATTCTTCAACCCCTGAAGGAGGGATGGTGGTTTTGCACAGCCCAGGTCCGAGGGATAGAAGTCCCCTTAGGGTATAAGGCCCCCA
The DNA here is from genome assembly GCF_036321535.1 of Camelus dromedarius. Taxonomy (NCBI): domain Eukaryota; kingdom Metazoa; phylum Chordata; class Mammalia; order Artiodactyla; family Camelidae; genus Camelus; species Camelus dromedarius. The sequence goes on from NC_087438.1 coordinate 116,202,691, forward strand.
GCTGGCAGTGAGTGGACAGACTTACTTCCCAAAGAAACAGCTGGCCGCTTGCCCAGGCTGGGTCATTATGCTTGTTGTGGCATGTGTTCCCCCACCATCTCCTAACTCAAAACCTGTCTTTGCTAATCAAGGTTAACACCGTCACTAACAAGACAGACTGACATCAGGGACCCCCTGATATAATGCCCTGGAGAGGACACAACACCGCTTCTGTGGCACTCTTGACAAACATGTATGGCCTTCACCTAATAATGAGAAAGCAGCCAACAAACCCAAACTCAGGGCCATTTAACAAGATGTTACCAAGTCCAGACTCGTTCTGCTCGCCACACGACAGGCCAGTAAATCGGGAGACGAGGTGTTGGTGTGAGGAATAGCGACTTTCTTCGGAAAGCCAGCCGACCGAGAGGATGGCAGACTAGTGTCTTGGAGAACCATCTCCCCTAAGTCAGAATGAAGGCTCTTTTTTTATTAAAAAGCAGGAGTGGGTGTGGTTAGCTGCTGCAAACTTCTAGGAATTCTTTGTTCTTGCAGCTGTCCACGTGGGTCAGGGCACGGTGCCCCTGCTAAACCTGTAAGAGAACAAACATCATTTTCTATTCTGCAACTTGTTATCTTTATATAAGTACGAAACTGTTACTACTCTTAAAGGTCAGAGCCTTGAGAATAGGCCCTCCTTACATTTCCGGCTAAAGGCAACGCTATTTCACAAAAGGTGCAGAGCCAGCAAGACTGAGCCTGGAACACAGGGCACAGGGTTAAAGCCAAAGGAGCAGACCTAACACGGAGTCAGATTTGTTCTTTTCTGTTACAAAGATAACCTAGTGGTACTCTTACCATGTGTCAAAGTTAGAAAAGACTCAGGAACCGTCAGAGATGGAAAGAGACTAAGAAGACAAAGGCAATCAAATGCAGTACGAGATCTTGTTTGCACATTATGAAATGTGAGTAAGGACTGTAGTTACTATTCTAGTTTCGACAACCGTGCTCTGCTTCTATAAAATGTCAGCCTTAGAAGCTGGGTGAAAGGTATAATCTTTTTACTATTTTTACAATTTTTCTGTAAGCCTAACGTTTTTTTCTTAATATATAGAAACATGTGTCTATGTATGTATCCATATATACATATGTGTATATGTATGTATGCATATAAACATATATAAATATGATCCATGTTGAGTGAACTGGCTGCCAGCAAGCCACAAGGTTTTACCCTCCTAAGACTTTCTTTTTTTTTTAATTTTTATTTTTATTGAAGTATAGTCAGTTTACAATGTTGTGTCCATTTGTGGTGTACAACACAATGCTTTAGTCACACATGAATGTACATAGATTTGTTTTCCTATTTTTTTCACTGCAGGTTACTACAAGATATTGAATATAGTTTCCTGTGTTAAACAATATGAACTAGTCATTTTTATCTATTTTATATATATTAGTACCTACAAATCTCAAACTCCCAATTTATCCCTTCCCACCCCCTTCCCCTGCCGGTAACCATAAGTTTGTTTTCTGTGTCTGTGAGTCTGTTTCTGTTTTGTAAATAAGTTCGTTTGCCTTTTTTTTTTTTTCAGATTCCACATTTAAGTGATATCATATGGTATTTTACCGGTTTGATAATTTTCTTTTGTATTAGCTTGGTTTCTTTTTAGTTTTCGTGACTCTGTTGTATGCTTTTGATTTGTGGTTACCTTGCTTTTCAAGTATGTTAACCCCTTACTGTATCTGTTTGCTTTAGACTGGTAGACCCTCCTGAGACTTTGAGTAGCCTGCTCTTTGAGAAAATATGATGTTTCCACTACAAGTTCTCTGTTGACTACTGTCATTATCACAGAAAAGTAAGCATTCTTTTTTTTTTTTTTTTTAGGTTTCCTATTAACCACTCCAGAGAGAACCCCACGCGGGCGCTGGTTGAGGAGACTCATTATGGTAATCCCTGGGCCCCAGCTAATGTTCCCTGTCCCCAAAAGGCGGTGTGGCCTGAGCCACACATGGAAACCAGGTCCCCCATTTCCCCATTTCCCATCCCCACACCTGGGAAGGTGTTTCTCCTCAATTCAGTTGTGCTGATCTGCTCAGCACCTGAGTCTGTATAATTTAAATCCAAAGAGATCAGACTTTCCGATGGAGCAGAAACAGTCCCTGAAGGAGGCCTGAAAATAATGAATCCCTCAGTACCAAGTCAACAGTCACCCTCATTTCTCAGCACAAGACAATAATCAGTCCCAGAGGTTAGAGTTCATTTAGGTGATCATATTAGGATTGATACAGAAAAACACTAACTCTATTAATGGAAGGACACTCAACTTTCAGGCAAATGATTTTGATAATAGTAATTCACACGTGCATATTCCTGACACTCATCTCATTTTCATCTTTATGCCAGTAAACTACATTTCTGAAGAAACTCCGTGTATGGCAGCAGCTGAGAGCTCTGTCTTCGTCACTTTGCCAGTTGGGACGTGGGGCAAGTTAGTCCAGACTGGTGGTAATGTCGGCAAAGCCTTTGGGAATTACTGTTTGCACAGAATACCTTAAGGCAGATTATTAAAAGGGACACGTTGTACTTTGATGTACACATACAGGACAGGCAGTCTTGCTGGGAAAAGATCAATTTCCAAAATAGGCTAAAAACAGAAGCTTGATAGAGATTGGAAAAGATGAATGTGTGAAAAGCGCTCACCAAGCAAGGACTTTGCACAAGAAAGTTTGTTCTAACAGCAAATTCAATATATAGGCCAGTCTCAAGGTCTGTGTGTATTCATTTAGCAACTAGTATGTATTTGATTGTAGAGCAGAACATTTTAAAATGGGACTCCCTCTGCTTCAGTTTAAACCGAGTCACCAGTCTGAGAGCCATCAGATACCACACCGAGTGTAAGAGATACCTGGATGCAGAATTTAGGAAGGGCTCATTCAAGGAACTGGTCCCTGACTCTTCCCTCTTTTTATCATCTTTACATGTAGAAAGATGGGGGTGGAGCTGGGGATGGGCAGGACTGGTGAGATTATCTTTGTAAAGCACTGCTGCTCTCTGGGAGTCCCGCACACATACCCTAACTGGGGAGGAATGGGGAAGGGCACCTTCATTAGTCTCAGGTCTGATAACAAGAAGAGGGTTTGTTTCTGAACTGAGACTAGGTTTGGGAATTCAGATGATGGTAAATCTGCTGTACAGTGTTCATTTTCTACTGCTGCTATAACAAATAAAGACAAATCTAGTGGCTTAAAACAACACAGTTTTTGGGTTTTTTGTTTTTTTTTTTGTCTTATTGTTCTGAAAATCAGAAGTCTGACACAGATCTTGCTAGGCTGAAGGTGCTGGCAGGACTGTGTTCCTTTCAGAGACTCTGGGTGGGATATGTTTGCCTGCTTTTCCACCTTCTAAGAGCTGTCCACATTCCTTGGCCCATTTCTCTGTCTTCAAAAGACCAATGTTGAGCTGAGTCCTTTTCATGTTGAATCACTCTGAGCTGCTCTTCTGCTTCTGTCTCCCACATTTAAGGACCCTTGTGACTGCACTGGGTCCACCCAGATAATCCAAGATAATCTCTCTATTGTAAAATCCACTGATTAGAAAACTTATTTCATGTATTTTATGTGCCACCTTAATTCTCCTTTACTATGTTTTCTGGGGGTTAGAATGTAGACATCTTTGGGGGCCCCTGTTGTGGCCATCACAGGTGCCTAAGAGTGAGCAGAAGTGGCCTGGACCTGTCCAAATTTTCATCTGTACGTAGGAGCTGACTATCCCCCTGAACACATTTTTAAGGGACTATAAGAGACATGTAAAGTTGTGTTTAACCTTTCCAAAATTGTGATTGATTATGATGGAAGAAAGTTCCACATACTGAGGTTTGAGGAAGTCATTCAGGCTTGTATACATGATTTAACTTTAACTTGATGCTAACTAAAACAGCTGGTCTATGGCCTGTCAAACCTTCATTGTGTCTCTGCTCTAACCACTAAAGAAAAGAATACATTTAAAAATCAAAATGGAGTGATTGGTTCAGTGGATATGGTATCAGGTAGGTTCCTGCATCACTGAGACCTTGAATTTTCTGAATTGTATCAGACTCAAGGACACCACCAACTGTTCTCAAAATAAGTATCTTCTAGCAGCTGCCACCTGTAACCTTAGGGTCTCAAGTTCCCCCCTTGTAACTATGTAGCCATTTTGGACCCTAAACAATCCTTGCTTAACAAGCAGGCTTACTCCTTGCCAGCTCCGATTCTGATCACTGACAAACTACTCAGGTAAATCTGCAGATCTTTGCCTTCATAAGCCTGCCCTATTTTGTAGTCGGGTGGAACAAAATTCAAATGCTTCTTCAATCTGTATCTCCCAGGCTACGTCCTCAGCTTGGCTCAAATAAAACTCTTTTTTTTTTTTTCATTCCTACTACAGACTGTTTATTGGTTATTTCCATCAATGATTATTATACTGCTTCCAAAGCAAAAGAAGCAGAAAGACAATCTCCAGTCTTGAGGAGCTTACACTGAATACAGATGAGGCTTCAGTAACACTCATGAAGACATTAATGAATAATGCATAACACTAAGGCATACGATTACATAATAAATTATGTTGTAGAGACTGGAGGCAACAAATATGAGTTCAAGAAAGCGGATGGATGAAATGTTACAGAAACCTGAATCCCGGCGAGAGACCAAGAAACATTCAGAGGGTTGGAGAACTCAGGTTTATTATGCCGGCGGGCCCAGAGGCGTTCGCACTCCAAGCTCTGGACCCCGTCTGGAGGTTTACACAGGCTTTTATAGGGTTTTAGGTTTCAATTAAGTTCGTGCCATATGCAAATAAGGTGTTAGAAATGGGCCGATCAGGAGTGAGATTTTGGGAACCAATGGAATTTTAGGGGTAAGTTTCATTTTCCTGGAAGCAAGCCATCTTACAGAAGCACAAAAGCAGGAAGGCAGTGGCCCTGCCTGGGAGGTCCTGCTGGTTCGTTTGTGGGTTTTGCCCCTTCAGGAACGCACCTCCACCATTCAGATTCCTGACGAAGGGACCAAACCTGGATCTGGTCAAGCCTCTGAACCAGTTTGCAGAAAGCCCTGAGGACAGAGAAGCAGGCTAAAACACCACCATGAGTGTGCAAACAGCAACAACCAGAGTAGGAGAAACTACAGGTCTAAGGTCCAGGACCTTTAACAGACAAATGATCAGGGAAAGATGAGATGGAGGGGGAACCTGCAAATTAAAAAGACTTAAGACATTTTGAATTGTAAAATGCAAGAAGGATGATACTAAATCCTAATGCCCGGGGATGCTCTTTGAGTGATAAAGCTATAAAGAAATGCAGATGTGGTTGTTATGAAATTAGTTAGAGGTCACTTTGGTGGGTAAGGCTGGTGTGGCTGAAGAAGGCACGTGGAGGGGCCACTGGATGACTGCTGTTTACCTGGGTGGTGGTTATAGGGGTGGCAACTTGTAAAACGCATTAGGTCAGTTTTTTTATATCTATGTTTCACTTAACAATAAAAGTAATTTCAATACAGTCTCTCTGGATTTCTTCTGGAGTCTGGCATGCGGTAGCAAACTAATTTTATTTATTTATTTTCCCCAAATGGCCAGTGAACTTGGAGAATTTAATGAGGGCCACAGACCCAAGTGACGATTCATATAATGTATTCACAAAATGCTTATCTGTTCTTAAAACAATTGTTGATGAAGTTGGACATGGAGGACAGGCCTGCACGATTTAGGCTTCACCCTCCCCAAAGCTCACGCACAGGCAGTACCGAGCTTTTGTCTGCCCAGGTGTGGAAAGCTGAGTCTGACACCCACTAAAGGGCCAGGGAAAGGAAAAGCACAGGACCTCTGGGGACCCAACATTCGCTTGACCAGTGAAACCGTGTGTGCTTCGACCATTCCGGCTGCCACAACTTGTGAGTCACTGTGGTCCATCTCCTTCCCGCACACACTCCCACCGATGCTGGGAGCCAGAACGACACCCTCCACTGTCTCTACCATTTCTAGCTGGGTGGCGTGGCCTTGCAGGTTACTTAGCGTCTCTAAGCCTTGCCTTCATAACCTGTAAAATTGAGGAAATAGCACGCTGAAGTACAGAACCTGGCTCAGAAGGAATGCCCAGTTACTCTGACTACTCTACCCTGGGGACTCCAAGCCCCACACCCTGGAGCCAAAGCCTTGGGCTCCCAGTTCACTTGCTTCTTGCCCAGCTCTGAGCCAGCTCTGTCCATCCCTGAGCCCAGTCAAAGCCTGTTGTCACTTTCGCCCTCCTCCACCACCCGGCACCACCCAACCCTGGCAGCAAAGACTGCCGCTGAAGCGTCTGCTCCCACGGGGCCACCAGCACACAGAAGGGGATGGGCTCGCCCATGAGGAGGACTGGAGAGGCAAAAGGTGTTACGGACTGAAAGTTTGTGTCTCCACCAAATTCATAGGTTGAAGCCCTAACTCCCAATGTGATGGCGTTTGGGGGTAGAACGTTTGAGAGGTACTTAGGTTTAGATGAAGTCATGAGGGAGGAGCCCCTTTGATGGGAATAGTGCCCTTAGAAGAAGAAGAAGAAACCAGAGCTGTCCCTTGCTCCACTATGGGAGGCACAGCAAGGAGGTGGTCATCTGAAAGTCAGGGAGAAGGCTCTCACCAGACACCAACTCCCCTGGCACCTTGATCTTGGACTTCCAGCCACCAGAACTGTGCGAAATAAATGTTTGCCATAAAACCAGTTACAGTATTTTGATATAGCAGCCTAGACTAAAACAAGGGAGTTGGCACAAGGTGAACAGGCTGGTAGCCAGGAAGGAAGAGAGCCTCATACAGAGAGGAGTAAAATCTGGGAGTTTGGCTCTCTGTGTTTGATGCAAATTGACAGTCTTGAGGACACCTCAGAACTCATCAGGGCCAGAGCGGACCCCAGACCCTCCCTTCCAAACCCCGCCTCTGCCGTGTTCCTCAGGCCTCAGCAATGCAGATCTCAGAGAACTGTGTCCACCTCTTGATTTTTGCACATCAAAGGAAACCATAAACAGCAGGAAAAGACAACCTATAGACTGGGAAGAAATATTTGCAAACAATGTAACTGACAAGGGTTTAATTTCATACAAAAAGCTGATACAACTCAATTAACAACAACAACAACAAAAAAAACCCAATCAAAAAATGGGCAGAACACCTAAACAGACTTCTCCAATGAAGACGTACAGATGACCAATAGGTACATGAAAAGATGCTCAATATCTCTAGTTATCAGAAAAATGAAAAACAAAACTACAGTGACGCATCAGCTTACACCAATAGAAATGGCATCATTAAAATGTCTACAAATAATAAATGCTGGAGAGGGTGTGGAGAAAAGGGGACCCTCCTGCACTATTGGTGGGAATGTAATTTGATGCAGCCACTATGGAAAACAGTATGGAGATTCCTTAAAAAACTAAAAATAGAGTTATCATATGATCCAGCAATCCTACTCCTGGGCATATATCTGGAGAAAGCTCTGCTTCAAAAAACACACATGCACCTCAATGTTCATAGCAGCACTCTTTACAATAGACAAGACATGGAAACAACCTAAATGTCCATCGACACATAACTGGATAAAAAAGATGTGGTGAATATATATACAATGGAATACTACTCAGCCATAAAAAATGAAATATGCCATTTGCAGCAACATGGGTGGACCTAGAGATTATCAAACTAGGTGAAGTAAGTCAGAGAAAGAAAGACAAATGTCCTATGATATCACTTATGTGTGGAATATAAAGATGGCAGAAATGAACTTACAAAACAGAAATAGACTCACAGACATAGAAAACAAATGTATTGTTACCAAAAGGGAAAAAGAGGGAGGAATAAATTAGGACTTTGAGATTTGCAGGTACTGACTACCATACATAAAATATAAAATAGATAAAAAAATACGGTCCTAATATATAGCACAGGAAACTATATTCAGTATCTTGTAATAACTTATAATGAAAAAGAATATAAAATATATATGTACAACTGAATCACTGTGCACGCCAGAAACTAACACAACATTGTAAATCAACTATATTTCAATTAAAAAAAAAAGAGTTAGGTTTTCTGGCTACAACATTTTTTGCTCCTCAATGCCAGGAAAGGCTTCCTGGTTGTGGTGTCTCACGTTGGAGGGAAAGTGCACACATTGGAAACCTATTAAGGTCACATTCAAGTGACAAGGATGGGTAGGAAAGAGAACTCTCAGGCATTTTTAAATCTAAAGTCCATCATATGTTATCAGGATCATAGACTTTGAAGATCATCTGAAGTGTTATGTTATCATCATCAAAGTTTGGCGACAAATTTCCAACAGGCCGGGTCCAGATATCTCGGGGAAGTTGTCTCATATGATGTCACGTGCTTCAGTTTTAGGAAATCTTTACTTTCAGGTCACCAGATGACGTGGCGGTCCAGTCACGGTTTGAGGCTTTCTTTAGGTGTGTCACCATGAATCCAAGGGTCTGTTCCTTGGAGTCTGGCAGCACAAGGGTCGGACAGCTGTACTTGATGAGGGCCTCTCCCATGAGGTTAGAGAGAGTTCTTTTAGAGGAGTCTTTTCCAATATATGAAATATCTAGGTTATTTTTAACAGAAACAATTAGGTCTTAGCAATATTGAAGTACCTCCCCATTTATCAGTTGTGGATCAAAAGAAGCCGGAGCCAGGTGCGTTGGGTGTCCTGTGACTAACACAAAGGGTGAGAATTTATGGGTTCCAGAAGGAGAGGGTCTGAGATTTCACAGGACCAACAGCAATGCTTTTGGCCAAGGTATTTGGAAGGCCTCTATGAAGAGTGGGGCACGCGGCAGTCGTAGTAGATGTGACTGGGAAGGTAAAATTTGAACAAAGGCTGTAGAAGGTGAGGACCGCCGGAAAACCTAGGGAAGGCCATTTCGGGCAGAGAGAACAGCTCGTTCAAAGACCTCAGCCTGGAGCCAGATTAGCTTGTTCAGGGAGCTGCAGGAGGCCAACACGCTTGAAGTTGAAGACAGAAAGGGGAGAAGAGTACGACCAGCTTGAAGAGACATAGGGGCAGGGTTTGAAGGGCACGTGCAGGGCTCTGTAGGCCCTTGGCTTTTCCTCCAATCCAAGTGAAGAGGCATGGGGTTAGGGAGGCCAGCAGAGGGGGCCTTGAGCTGACTTATGTTTGAAAAGATCCCTCTGGCAGCCCTGAGGCTTAAAATCAGTGTTGACCCCATCAGGCCAGCTGTCCTGACACACAGGAAGGTGGACAAGCCTGGAGTGGGCCCAGGAAGGAAGCCGACCACTGGAGCAGCAGGCAGGAAGAGGGGGACAGTGACCTCAGGCTCAGCTCAGGCTCGGACAGGCTGCCCTCACTCCTGAGATCTGCAACCAAAGATTTTGCTGAATTACTAATTCAAAGCAGAATCTGAATATTTATCAGTGAATGAATGGCTAACCGAAAATGGGAGTATCTATACAATGGAATATGATACAGCCTTAAAAAGGAAGGAGGTTCTGACATGCTACAACATGGTTGGACCTTCAAGACATTATGCTCAGTGAAATAAGCCAGTCACAAAAGGGCAAATACTGTGTTCTTTCCCTCATATGATGAACCTAGAATAGTAAAATTCACAAAGACAGAAGCCATAAGGGTGGTTGGCAGGAGCTAGGGAGAGGAGGGAGAGGGAGTTCGTGGGTACTGAGTACCAGATTAGGAAGATGACAAAGTTCTGGAGATGGAGGCTGGTGATGGGTGCACAATAATGTGAAAATACTTAATGCCACGGAACTGCACACATAAAAATGATTAGGATGGTAAATTTTAAATTATGAGTCTGAGGCCACACGAGAGTTTGCTCCAATCTCACCCGCCATCAGGGCAAGTGGCAGTGTTGAGGCAAAATCTGATGCTCAGGCAGGTCAAAGGTCGTGACCCAGTTAACACTGCTGGCCAGAAGTCAAGCCAAAGTTGACCTTCCAGCTCCAGAGTTTCAGTCCCCTCCCTTGAGGCGTGTGTTCTGTACCTCAGCCATGCAACACCTTGCAGGCTCATCCATCCAGCAGCTACAGGAGAGGACAGGCTTTGAGCTCCGGAGTCGCCAGCTTGAACTGGTGGAAACTGAGGAGGACTGAGGATGGGGAGGCCAGAAATCTGGAGACGATGAACAGGACTCTGGGGTTCCTAATCCTCGTGACTTCCTGTAAGTGTCACCGGGAGAATACAGAGAGCCTCTCGGGAGTCAGGGCACCCTCGGCTCTCAGGGAGATGAGAGGTTGAGCAGCCCCTCCCAGCTTTCCCCGCCCTGCTGCATCTCCGTGCGCAGAGCACCTCATAGGACAGCGGCGCAGCCTTGCTTCTGAGGGCCTCAGGGTCAGGAGGGCCACTGCACATGGGGGAGAGATGGTATTTTACCATCAATGGAGCCCAGAAAAATCTCACTGAGCAAGTAGAAAACCCGTGCCAAATATATAAGCTGATTCGTAGGCAATAATAGTTCGCTGGCAGTCTTTACTAAAAGTTCAAAGTGCACGGGGACGCGGATCTTCTCCTGTCAAGGCAAAGTGGGGCTCAGAAACAGCAGACTGGACACGTGGCATGACCAAGGCACACAGCAGGCCCAGGCAGAACCAGGCTTAGAGCCACGAAAGGCAAAGGGCAGGGGCTCCAGCCACTTCCTCCAACCCCCAGCCCATCATGGGGAGGACAACGCTCAGCCCAGACATGCAGGTGGGGCAGAAGAGATGGGTTTCCGGTAGGAAGAGAGTGGACTGGACATACACCATACACAAGAAAGGGCGGAGTGGGGTCTGGGCCACAGGCACCAGCCAACTGGTGGACCTTCTACAGCGCCCCCTCATCCCCCCAAGGGGAACCTAAAGGCTTCTGGTCAACCAGACCTTTTCTTCCCTGTGCAGCTCTTGAGAGAAAAGAGACCACGTTTCAAGGTGGAAAAATAAGCCGTACATGGGGCCGCCTCAGGTCACCCCAACCCACTCCTGGCAGGATGTGCTGGGAGGGGAGCCCAGGAGCTGGGTGGGAGGAGGAGGGAGGACTCAGAAACCAGGAACCTGCCCCAACCACCCAGGTTGCCTGGTCCTTCTGGGCCACTGACTGGCATGCTCCGTTGCATCAGAAGGACTTCTCCCTGGATGTCTGCTGAAGGAAGGGAAACAAGAAGCCTGAGCACTCTGGCTCACAGCCCTGAAGTCCCACCCTCTCCCTGCCCTCCAGCAGTGCCTGTCAGTGGAGACCTGACAAGCAGGAGGGAGACCAGGAAGCCCAGTGACATGGGGACAGGGGCACAGTGGGCATGTATCCTCGTTTAGGACTCTGAACTCCACCCACCCTCCCAGATGCTGGGCACATGCCCGACCTCTAAGCAAACTCTCAGGTATGTGGTCCCTCACCCCCTCTCCTGGCACAGCCTTTTAGGATGAACTTGGCAGGCCCTGTAAGTAACCTCTAGTGTAACCAGCCGGCTACCACTGAGGCGAGGGGGAGGGGTGTTCACCTTTCCCCTGGCCGGAGGCCCGGTCACCTTCCATCTGGGCCGGCACCCTTCCCTGGCCATGCCTTCCCTGGGGCTGGCTTGGTGAGCTGGCACAACAGCTGCAATGAGATGGGACAGATCCCCCATATGTGACCAAACAAGGGACCCCGTCCCCCCATCTCCCTACGCCTGTTGTTTGATCTTATCATTAAGTGAGATAGTCCTAGGGTGGCGCTTTTTTCCTGGGAGCTGATGCAGACAGGAGGACATGTGTCAGGGGCAGGCTTTGCAAGACCTGTGGATCAGTCGACCCCCATCGGGGTCTGGGGTGGTTGGGTCTGGAGCGGTTGGGTCTGGAGCTGTACAAAGTTAGAGTGTGTGCCATGTGCCGCGGCCTCCTCCTGGTTCCTTTTCTCCCCTCTTCCTACCCTGCGTGCACCACCCCCAATTTAACGGCCTCCATGCAGTTTTTGAGGCTCTGCGTTACGCCTGCAGGGGAGACTGAGGAGGGGCAAGGCCCACACAGCCCACCCACCACGTCTGCTTCACTCTACTTGACACCTGTGCCAAGAGAAGGGCACAAGGGCATGGCTCAGTGACAAGCCCCCTCTGTGTGAGATGCAGAGAGCACAGGCAGGCTGGGCTTTCACTCCCCGAGGTGTGAGTGTAGAGGAGGCAGCGAGCAGGTGCAAAAAAAGGAGGGCAAAGGGCATGGGGTGAAGACCAGTGACAGGCCCCACAGGACTGCAGGCAGGGCACCTACCCAGGGTCTCACCCTCCCTGGTTCTGTGACAGAAGCCTGAATCCCAGCGAGAGACCAAGCGACACTCGGAGGGCTGGAGAACTCAGGTTTATTACACCGGCGGGCCCAGAGGAGTTAACACTCCAAGCGCTGAACCCCATCTGTAGGTTTACACAGGCTTTTATAGGGTTTCAGGTTTCGATTAAGTTCGTGCCATATGCAAATGAGGTGTTAGAAATGGAACAATGAGGACTGAGCTTTTGGGAACCAATGGAATTTTAGGGGTAAGTTTCGTTTTCCTAGAAAGCAAGCCATTTTACAGAAGCGCAAAAGCAGGAAGGCAGTGGCCCTGCCTAGGAGGTCCTGCTAGTCCCTTTGTGGGTTTTGCCCCTTCAGTTCAGTGTCTTACTCCTTCCAGCTCCTGGACCCTCACCATCCTGCTCTCATCTCCTCCTGGCCTCTATCAGCCCTACTCTCAGGGAGCAGGCTAAATCCCGGGGGGCAAACGGAACAACTCTCAACCCAAGCTTTGAGGGGCCCCTTCCCTGATCACTGTCCTACCCCAGCAGATGGCAAGTAGGAAAGACCCCCCCAGCACAGCCCCCTCAAGAACAGAGTCCCCCCAGGACAGGCTCCCCCTGGACACTCTCCCCAGCACAAACCTGAGGTCTTGCTAAGCCCTCCTTTGGCCAGTATCTTCATATCCAGGCAGCCTGGGGACCCTCCTCTTTCCTGGCTCTGAGTAAACTGGAGAACGGGGTCCTGATGCTTGATAGGGTCGAGGCTGGGCAGGGAGGCGACCCCAGCAGAGCTCATCCCCCACCAACGCACAGGAGCCCTGGCCCACATTGTCAGGTTCCAGCTCTGGGAATGTGGGTCCCAAGACACACCTGGCAGGCCCCAGGCCTCACCCTCCTGAAGGGGTTCCCACCTCTCAGGCCTGGGGTTCCGTGGCAGCCCTGCCTTGGCACTGCCCACCCTTGCTTGTTGATCTGCTCGCTGGGCCTCAGAAGTGTCCACGTGTGTGATGGCTGTGTGCAAACCTGAGTTGTCAATGCAGGACCAGAGCTTGAGTCAGATGTTGGTCACATTTCCTTCCAGTCTGTAGCCCTGCAAGAGTTCCCCCCAGAAGCTAGGCAGAGCTGGACTCACCCTCAGCTCAGACACATGCGGGCGAACAGACTCACTCAGAAAGTCCCTGACTCCCTCCAGTGAGCCTTGGCTTCCTCATCAGGAAACAGCTTCCAGGTGCGTGGGTGGGGACTGAGGAAAATAAAATCAGAGGCGGATTAGCAAGAGTGATGTCAAAGCCACACCGTGGGACCTGGCAACATGGGGACACCCCCCAAAAAATGGAAGGAGGTTCCCCAACAAATTGAAAAATGGGTATTTTTTAAACGTCAGCAAAAATCAGAGTTTTGTTCAACTTTCTTCTATCGCAGTTTGGCAATGTTTTTCTGAGAAATTCACGTGGTGCTCAGGGCTGCTAAGGTCTTAATGGGGTCCTGGAAGTGATGCAGCTGGGCTGCGGGACAGGGAGGTTCTCAGCAGATGTCAGCCTGAGTCCCCATCAGCCTCACACCTGGCTGCTTCCTCCCCCTTTCCCTCTGGCCTCCAGCCCCTGCCCAGATCGCCGCATGCCCTGTGCCCACATCTCCTCTTCCACAGTGCTTTCCTTCACCTGACACACCATGACGTTACATTATTTTCTCTCTCCCCCACTGTTGTCTTCCTCCTGCCCCCCGCCTTTTTTTAACTTAGGAAATAGCCATTTTCATTTTAGCACATGGGTACTTTTTTGATTTAGAATTTGTTTTTTTTTAAATTTGTTTATTGAGTAATTAGTCATTTTACAATGTTGTGTCAAATTCTAGTGTAGAGCACAATTTTTCATGTATACATGAATGTATATATATTCATTGTCACATTTTTTTCCACTATGAGCTACCACAAGATCTTGTATGTATTTCCCTGTGCTGTAACAGTGTAATCTTGTTTCTTCTATTCTGCATTTTAAAATCTCAGTCGGTCCCTTTCCACCCCCCGCCCCCTTGGCAACCATAAGATTGTATTCTATGTCTATGAGTCTGTTTCTGTTTTGTATTTAGGTTTTTGGTTTTTTTTTTTTTTTTAGATTCCTCATATGAGCGATCTCATATGGTATTTTTCTTTCTCTTTCTGGCTTACTTCACTTAGAACGACGATCTCCAGATCCATCCATGTTGCTGCAAATGGCATTATTTTATTATTTTTATGGCTGAGTAGTATTCCATTGTATATATACCACAACTTCTTTGTTCATTCATTGGTTGATGGACATTTAGGTTGTTTCCATGTCTTGGCTTTATGGAAAACAGTATGGAGATTCCTCAAGAAACTAAAGACTTACCACGTGATCCAGCAATCCTTGGCGTTTATCTGGAGGGAACTTGAACTCAAAAAGATACATGCAGCTCATTTACATTTATTCATTCACCCAGCAGATAGACACAATGGAGCTGCCAGGTGTGGGCATAACTGGGGTGGACAAGACAGACCTAGAAACTGGCTCTCAGGGCAGGCATCTGGGCTGCTCAGTGGTGTCCCCACTCCAGCGACAGGATGCAACACATCTTTAAGGCAGTGGGTGATTAGCTTAGGATGGTAAAGTGCAGCTTGGGAGGCCCAGGGCTATAGGTCTGGTGTCAACCTAGCTTGGCAAATAATGAATATCTCTGTGGCACCAGGGCTGACACAGACTTCCCCATCTGGTTTATTCTGGGTGAAATCAAGAGCTCTGCTGGGTAATCTGGGCAGTTCCTTCAGCACAAGGATGTTCTGTTGTGCTCCGCTCTGGCTGGAGAGGAGCCCTCTCTGCCATAATGGACCGGCTCTCCAGTGTCAGGTTGCAGATGGGAAAGTATGAGTAACTCTATGCAAATTTCCTCCACTCCAAGCACTTGTGTTTGCTAGAAGGACTAGCCGTGCATCTTCTGGATTCTTTAATGGCTGAGCAAGATGCCTGGAATTCCTTACAAGTTGAAACACTGTTTTCCAGCTCTGTGTTTAAAACATAAACACCACAAGGAGTGAGGAGAAAAAGGGACCAGAGTTATGATTTCAGAATGGGTCAGATTTCGTTTGCTCACCTCAAGGAAGACAGAAGGAATGTGCCCCACTCTAGTTCCTCGAAGGAAAGGTGGATGGCAGAGGGTGGAGGAAGGCTGAATTCTGACATGTATGTAAATGTAGGAAAAGAAATTATAGAGTCCGACACATGGGTTCTCAGAGGGAGGCTGGAGACACGTAGGAGGCCTTCAGGAAAGGTGAGACGGGACGATAGAGTCCACCTTTAGACAGGCGGACTGCAGGACCGAGTCCGGGCTGGGTACCACCACTAAGCCTGAAGTCTGCAACTCAATGCAGAGGCTGGAGAGAGGCATTGTAGGCAGCCCCAACTCATTTGTCCAGGTATCCTTTCTTTCCTCTGTCCACCCATCCGTTTACTTATTTATTCATCTACCCATCTCTTCATCCATTTGTCTGTCCACGTGTCCATTCCTCTACTCCTGCATTCCACGAATATGTCAAGTGCCCACTGTGAGCCAGGCTCTGTGCAAAAGGGATTGATTCCTGGTCCAAAATGGAGAAGACAGGAGATTGAGCAACTGCCTCATACCTTACTCTGTGCAAAAAGAGAAGGCATCACAGAAAACTGTTGATGGTGATGAGTGGAACGGGGTGGGAGAGTGAGGCAGTGGGGGGATGAACAATTTGGCTCTCTGTGTTTTCTTTTACTATAACGCCACTGAACCATCGCGGCCATAAACGCAGGGGCAAGGGTGGCCCAAATCAAACATAAATCCCGAGACTGGAATCAAGAGCACATCCACGCACTGGTTGTGTGGATTCGTGTGAAAAATAAAACACTATGCTGCAGACCAGAAATTGGCACAACATCGCACACTGCCTATACTATAATTTTTAAAAAGGGAAAAAAAATTAAAATTTTAAAAATGAATGCATACTTTTTTTCAAGTGTGTGGGGGTGACTCTGACCTGAGAGCCAGAATCAGACCCTCCCTTCTCCCTATTATAGGGGAAGACGCAGAGGGGAAGGTGGTGACAAAGTGTATCAGTCTGCTCAGGCTGCCACAGCAAGACACCGCAGACTGGGTGGCTGACGCAATGGGAATTTTTCACAGCTCTGGAGGCTGGAAGTCCAAGATCAAGGTGTCGGCAGGGCTGGTTCCCCCGAGGCCTCTGTCTTTGGCCTCATATGGCTGCCTTCTCTCGTGTCCCCATGCAGCCTTTCCTCTGTGCACACATCCCTGGTGTGTCTGTGTCAGGATGTCTTCTTATAAGGACACAGGTCAGACCGCACAGGGCCCACACTAACAGCCTTATTTCAGCTTCGTCACCTCATGAAAGGCCCTGTCTCCAAATTACAGTCACTTTCTCAGCAACTGGGCGTGAAGATTTCAATACATGACTTGGTGGGGAGAGACAGTTCAGCCTGTAACACAGATAGTGGTGGCAACAATGACAGCAATAAAAAACGACAATCACAAACACGCACCTTTCATAGGGTCCTAGAGGGAAGGGATGACACAGAGGGAATGGAACCCTGTCCCAGGCGGGCGTGGAAATGCAGGCTCACAATGGGGCGGACCCTTTAACCTCAGTGAGCCTCAACCACCTCTGGCAAATGAACTGGCCGTCTCTGTCCCGGGCTCGGGAAGCTGGTACTGTGCCACACACATATCAGAAACAGCCGACGTTATTTAATGATGCCTTTACCTGCTCCATCCTCACCCTATCCTTCCACGGCCAGTGAGTTAGGTATTCTCATTGCAACAAACATTCTGTCAACCCCAACAGGGACACAGGACACCCAATGTGGTAGCCAGGTCCCGCTCACCTGTCCCCCATTGGGCCGAGGGCTTGGCCTCCTGGGCGGTAGTCCAGCTGGCCAAGGGCAGACACCGTGAGCAGGGGTCCCGGCTGCATCGAGTGGAGGCTGTGAGGGGGCAGTGCTGCCCATCTGGGGCCCTGGGGGTGGCTCGGCCGCCCAGTGACTAAGGCATGCTCCAGTAAGGGAGGGAGCGTAAGGGAGTGCTGGCATGTTGCGTCACAGGCCGAGCAATATAACCGCTCCTCAGAGCAAGCGCTGAGAGCAGCAGGACTTCTCAGTCCCTAGCTGTTTGCCTGCCATCTCCACAGCCATGTGCCCGGCCTGGCTGGCCCTCACCCTCCTGTCTGTGCTGAGCCTGTGCACCCAGGCCTTCAACAGCCGGCTTGCCAAGTGCCTTGAGGACCCCCAGTATGAAAAGCTGGTGCGGCTGGCCCAAGACGGGCTGGGGCAGACGGCGGAAAAGAAACACGTAGTAGTGATTGGAGCAGGCATGGCCGGGCTCACCGCTGCCAAGACCCTGCAGGACGCCGGCCACCAGGTACATGATGGGGCGTGGGAGAGTCCTGCATGGGGGGCCTTGGGAGAGATGGAAGCGGACAGCCTCAGAGAGCTGGGACGGGGACGGGGTCTAGGGCTCTTGGTGTAGGGAGAAGGGCCACGAGACCGGGTGGCATGACCAGATAGCAGGCAGACCTGGGGAAGAGGCAGGAGGGCTGTGGGAGCTAGGGGATGTGGCCAGCTGTGCTGAGATCAAGACAGACCTGTCTTTCTAGGTGACTGTCCTGGAGGCCTCAGGACGTGTGGGTGGCAGAATAGAGACCCACAGAGTGCCCGGAGCACAGTGGTATGTGGAACTGGGCGCCATGAGGATACCCACCAGCCACAGGTACGGTCGGGAGAAGTGGGGGTGGGGAGGGGAGGCTGGGGCGTGGGCAGCCATTTCATTGGTACCCTCGGGATTTTAGTCCATGGAGGTGATGAGTAGCCATGGAGAGATTAACGCCATTGAGGGAATTTCTTACTTACATTTCCAGAGAGGAGACACCACACCACACAGGGCCCTGGGGATGCATTGGGATAGTCAAGAGGTAGAAGACAGGAGCAAAGCAAAGTCACAAGCCATGGCCTTTACTGGAGTTTCTAAGGGAAAGGCCAGGCAGGACGGAGTAAACAGCTTAAGACTGGCTGGTCTGAGTGATGACAGTGGGCTCTGGGCTGCAGGAGTCATCTCTAGTTGCCTGGTACCTGGCTCTGGCTGAGTTAGGGCAGGGTAAGTATTGACTGGTATGTGGATAGGAGCATGGCCTTGGGTCAGCCCTGTCTGCACGGTGAAAGGAGAGCTCTATAGGAAAGTTGACTTGCAGGAGAGACAAACACTTTGGTGATGGTTCGGCCCTGTGATTAATGAACATCAGACAGAATCTAAGAACACACAGTGAGAACACACAATTAGCAGAGGCCAAGAAAGACAAAAATGCATGGGAGTCCTTTCCTGCAAGTCAGCAGGACTGTATCTGCCCCAACTCATGTTGAGGCTCCAAGCCTGCCCCAGAACCTCTCTCAGTCTCAATGTTGTAATCTACTTACTGGGCATAATGGTACCCACACCCCCTGCCTGCCTAAAAGCCCACATGGAGGATCCCAAAGGATAATTCTGATGGGGAGCACCTTGAAAAGTCAAAAGCGGCCTGCTAGTTTTCCTCATGATGGGAGTAATGAGTGTCCTCCGAGAGTTGTGGTGTCTGGGGGGAGCCCCGGGACCCGGGACTGGCACGAGGAGCCCTTATGAAGGGCCATCCTGCAGGGGGGCCCTGCCTCACGGAGCACACAGGATGGTGGAGGACACTCCCTGGAGGCTTGAGAAGGATGTGCACAGCCTCCATTGAGGACCCTGCCAGTGTGCTTTTCACGACACCTCCAGGACCTTGAGGCCAGAGGTCTCAGGCAAAGTGTGAGAGATCTCGGCCAAAACAGAGGACCAGCCTGGTGTGGTATGACTATTACAGAAACCTGAATCTCATTGAGAGACCAAGTGACACTCAGAGGATTGGAGAACTCAGGTTTATTACGCCAGCAGGCCCAGAGGAGTTAACACTCTAAGCTCTGGACCCTGTCTGTAGGTTTACACAGGCTTTTATAGGTTTTAAGTTTCGATTAAGTTTGTGCCATAAGCAAATGACACAGTGTTAAAAATGGACCAATCAGGAGTGGGATTTGGGAAGCAGTGGAATTTCAGGGGTAAGTTTCATTTTCCTGGAAGCAAGCCATCTTACAGAAGCACAAAAGCAGGAAGGCAAGTGGCCCTGCCTGGGAGGTCCTGCTGGTCCCTTTGTGGGTTTTGCCCCTTCATGACCACAAGAATGATAGCCTCAAATCCTTCCTTCATGGCCCTGTCACCATTCCTGTAGTGACAGGGAAGACTGTAGTTCTGTCTTCAGATGAAGTGAGTCTGTGGGCAGCAAAGAGCAGAGCACCTGGAGCAGGGAGGGGCTGACAGCTTCCTTGTCCCTGCTGAGCTGTCTCTGATTCACCCCTACAGGCTCTCTCGCGAGCTCATCAGGAAGTTTGGGCTAAAGCTCAATGAGTTCCGTGCCTCCCACAACCAGACTTGGGTGCTAGTCAACGGAGTGCGGCAGCGCATGGGGGACGTGCAGGCCAACCCCAGCCTGCTGGGCTACCCAGTCAGGGCAGAAGAGGAGGGGAAGACAGCAGAACAGCTCTTCGAAGAATCACTGAGGAAGGTGAGCCCAGGCCCCACCCAGCCTCACGCAGCAGCCCCGGGGGACAGGCTCTCCAGCCCTTCACAGTGGCCTCACAGGCCATCAGAAATGTCCCCAACACTGGACGAGGAGGTAGACTCCCACCTCTGTAACTCCCAGGGTGACAGGGGGCAGCTCTGGCCCACTCTTGGGACATTCAGACTTGTGGCACACCGTCCTGGAAGCCAGGGGAGAGAGCACGTAAAGCCAGCCTGGGAGGCACACACAAGTAGAAGCGAGTGAGGGAGCCCCGGAGCATTGGGGGGCGGTGCTGGACCCCGGATAGGCGAGTGCCCCTGAATGGGGTGCTTAGTTCTCACCAAGTACCCATCCTTCCCCCATGCCAGATGGTGGAGGAGCTGGAAAGCAAGAGCTGCAGCCAGGTGCTGGAGAAATATGACTCCTTCTCCACCAAGGTCAGTCCCGGGACCCCCCTCTTCCTGCTGCCCACAGCCCACTCTGTCAAGCTCCATGGAAACCACACCCACCCCCTTCCCAGCTAGCGGCAGGGGAAGCCTGTGAACCCCTGCCCCGCCCTCCCGGGCAGACGGGCAGAGGGCGCCTGCACACTCACGCTGCTCCACATCCTTCAGGGGCACAGGGAGCCCATCCTCGCCCACTCCCTCGACCTCTTGCACTTTCTCACTCAGCCGAGGCTTTGGCACCGGCTGTTCCTCTGCCTGGGAGGCTCCGCTGGCAGGCATCCACATGGCTTGGCCCTCACTTTCTCCAACTCCTTTGAGTCAAGGTGCCTCCCTTTCTAGCCCGGCACCCTCCCCTCTTCCTTCCTTTGTGCTGTTTCCACCACAACACTCATCACCTCCTGTTTCAGTTGTTTAGTTTGTTTATGGTCTGCATGCCCTGCTAGAATGTAAAAGCACCTGGAGGTCAAAGGTTGGGGGAGGGAGGAGAAGGAAGGGAGGAAGGGAAAGAGGAAAGGTGGGAAGAGAGATACAGGGCTTGGAGACTAAGGCAAGCTTGGGATGGCTCTCAGCCGTCTCACCGTCCAGGCACCCCACTCACAGAGGGAGGGAGGGAACCTACCGCCCTCTCTGGGCTCACACAGCAGTTCTTACAGTGTATCTCCAAGAACTCTTTGGTCTTGCTTTTCCTAGGATGGTGGGGCCCTGCTGTCTTGCCTCTGGCGTCACCAAGCATGTTTGGTAGAGGCATTTTGCCAAGGTAGAAGCTAGGTCAGCCAT
This sequence comes from Camelus dromedarius, assembly GCF_036321535.1. Taxonomy (NCBI): domain Eukaryota; kingdom Metazoa; phylum Chordata; class Mammalia; order Artiodactyla; family Camelidae; genus Camelus; species Camelus dromedarius. Next base: position 116,223,760 of record NC_087438.1, read on the forward strand.
GCCCTGCCATCCTGGTGGTCCCTGTCAGGCCTGTCCCTGAGTGCCCAGCTGCCAGTGCTACCTGCACTGGTGACAAGGGTACCGACTTGGCTATGGACATCCTTTGGCCCTGGGCAAGCTGGACAGTTCGCCACCCTAACAGGTGAACCCCTTCTAGACAGTTCTTTTGTGTGCGCTCTGGCCTTGCCTGGGAAGAGGGAGCAGGGGTGAACACTGGGCACAGTCCTCAGTGGGCTCACCGGAAGCAGAACCTCCAGGTCACTTGCTCATAGGCTGGCCAGGACTACAGCATGACGTTGGGGCATGAGGGCAGGATGAGAAAAAATATTCAGTACTCAGATTCCTCCAGGTGAAGGCCCAGACCTATCAGGCTGGGCCCAACATACTTGCAGGTTGACTAGAAGACTGGGCCTCAGTTTCCCCATCTGTAAAACAGCGATAATAAGCTACTTCTTAGGACCACACAAGTGAAGGACTGAGCAGAATGTGTGTGTGTGGGGGGGGGGGGAAGTGGCCTGTCACCAGGACTGAGGAGAGCGCTGTGAGACTGTCAGAGCCCAGTACACCAGGCAGACACGTGGCAGCCCGGGGCCCGGCTGAATGTGCACCTGCCATTCCACTCTGTCCAGTTCTGTTCCTCCCTGTCTCTGGCTGCAAAGCAAGGTTCTCTCACGTTGGCCTCCCGACAATCGAACTCCCCTGCCTTCTCTCACTGCGCAGGAATACCTGATCAAGGTGGGAAACCTGAGCCTCGGGGCCGTGCAGATGATCGGCGACCTGCTGAATGCAGATGCTGGCTACTACCTGGCCTTCTTGGAGACCCTGCGTGACTTTGTCTCCTTCCAGGAGCCCCGGTGGGAAGTGTGGCAGGGAACTGGGGAAACGGGCGTGAGCTAGCCAGTCACTAACCAGGACAGTAGTAGGAAGAAGATTCAATAAATCAGGTGAAAAATCCCAAAAGAAATGGGGACGAGGGGAAAGCAGGGGTTTCCAAATTCCAGTGAGTCTCAGAATATTGTTAAAATCGGATGACTGGACCCGACCTTGAGTTCCTGATTCAGCACATCTGGGCCAGGCACTGAGAACGCGCATTTCTGACACGGTCCACGGGCCACTGCAGCTTTTTCCGTCTTTCTGCCTGGGAGCCCCACTTTGAGAACCTCTGGCTAAGAGGCAGTCCATCAGGAAGCTACAGATCTGCTTTGCTCTGGGCCTCACCTGCTCTCCCATTACACAGATGAGGGTCGTTACCAGGGGCACTCACTGTCTTTCAGCCCAGGACGATGTGTCAGGGGTACTAACTCCAGATCCCAGCCACCAAGCCCCTGGCTGCTCTCAGGACAGGCTGGGGCTGCAAAGACAAAATAAACTGAGATTTACCCCCTCCCTTCGGGTTCTGTGACAGGACTCCAACTAAAAAAAAAAAAAAAAAGGCTACAGACACTCACAAGAGGGCAACAGACCCTGCAAGCCCTCAGTGGCCCAGGGGGCTTGGCTATGTTATTTGAGCATCCGGTCTTTTTTTCCTGAGCAGCATCTTCTCCCTTCCTCCCAGAATTTTTTTCAGGGTGCATCCATTAAAACTCAAGCCAAGGACTGTCTTAAAGGGAGAATGGAAGGAAGAGGAAGGTCTTAAGACAGGCTGATTGGGAAACTTGATGGTGCTGCGTGCCTTGAGGCTGGGATTATGAAAGGGACTGAGAGCTTCTAAGAGCCCTGGTTCTTTGTCAGCTCCACAGTCCTGCCTGGAGGTGACTGAGGAGGCAGGAGGGCTATGACTGACAGCCACGCACGATCCATGTTTCAAGCCTGGGGCTCTGGCAAGGGCCTGTACCTGCCCAGAGGGGATGCATTTTTCTGATCTGTCAGTCCCCAGTGGCACTTATCTCTAGTTTCCTGGAGTTAGAGCTGCCCTGCCTGGCGTGTCCTCCTTTTGCCAATGGCTGTCTCCCTAGCACACAGGCCAGAGTGGGTCCATTAGAGAGCTCAGCCAAGCGGCCATCCTCTGCATGGCCTCGTCCATCAACCTGCTTCCTTTTTCCCTCCCTTGTCTGCTCACCTTTAGGTTAGATGAAATCACTGGGGGCTTTGACCTGCTCCCCCAGGCCATGCATGCTGCCCTCTTGCCTGGGACGGTCCAGCTCCACTCGCCCGCAGAGCTGGTGGAGTCCTTCGGAGACCAAGTCCACATCACCTACCGAACACCTGACCCCCTGCGACCCAGGGCACGTCTGACTGCTGATTACGTGATTGTGGCCATCACAGCCAAGGCTGTCCGGCTCCTCCGTTTCCAGCCCCCTCTCTCTCGAGGCAAGGAGGATGCGCTGCGATCCATTCACTACAGCAGTGCCACCAAAGTGATCCTGGCCTGCACGCAACGTTTCTGGGAGCGCGAAGGCATCTTTGGGGGCAAGTCCAGCACTGACCGGCCTTCCCGCTTTATCTTCTACCCCAGCCACATCTTCCCCAATGGCACAGGGGTCATCCTGGCCTCCTATACTGTGGACGATGACTCCTCTTTCTTTGATGCCATGGACCTCACCCAGGCAGTCGATGTCGTCCTGGACGACCTGGCTGCAGTCCATGACCTCCCCAAGGAGAAGCTGCGGGCCCTGTGCCCCTACTCCGCCATCAAGCACTGGAGCCAGGACCCCCACTCCATGGGCGGCTTCGCCTTCTTCACTCCCTACCAGTATGTGGACTATGCCCAGGAGCTCTGCAGGCCAGAGAGGCGGGTCCACTTTGCCGGTGAGCACACGGCCCTGCCCCATGGCTGGATTGACACGGCCATCAAATCAGGGCTCAGGGCCGCGCAGAGCATCCAACAGGCTGTGGGCTTGGCTTTGACAAAGGGCCGCAGTGACCCAAAAAAAACTCACTCCAAAATGGAGCGATAGCCAACCTCACGACCCCAGGAATGGGGGCAATTCTGGTCACCACGGTCCACCAGGAAGTCTCCAAATCTGCTCTTTATCTCTACCTTTTCCCAAAGAAGCCAGACCAAGAGGTGTCACATAAGGCCAAGGGACAGAGTCCCTCTAATACTTGGCCACCCATGTCCTTGGATCACTGGCAGTGTCTCAACAACAACACAGGATACAGTGATTGAACAGTAAAGCATTCATTAAGTTTAAGACCATCACTAAGTGTTTTATTTACATCCTGGGTGGCATCTGGATAATTACTAGAATTGAGGACTGAGAGTTAGGGAGGCCTTTGATTTCTGGGGTCCTTGGCTCTTCTATTATTCCTTTAATCTGAGTTTAGCCCTGCCCCACCTCCTCATCTCCACTCCTCCACCTCCCATGACTGCGAATTTTAAGAGAAGTGGGGGACTTAGGTCTTTAGATGGAGGCAACTCTGGCCAGCAACACGCTTGATACTTTTCCATGTTACGAAAGCAACCCCTGATACACATAGTCTAATATGCCTCCATTTTATAGATGAGGAAACCTGATTCTCCAAGAAGTTAAACAACTTGCCTGGGGGCACAGATGCTGATCCAGAGGGATTAAAACCTGAATTATCAAACTCCAAACCTTCTTGCTTCTTCTGTCACTCGGCGGCTCTCTCTGTCTTATTCTTTTGTGTATTCCTGAAACGATTAATGATTCACTTTGTAGACATTCAGCGAGGAATGTGTAGAATGTTTGCATGAATAGAAATCCTCAGAATGAACAGCATCAAAGCAGCAGAGGCTGCTCTCCATCTCTTGTCCATCCTTCTGGATGTTCTTTGCCTGACAGCCCCAAGGGGTGAGGAGACAGGCAGGTGGAGTCAATACTGATGAGAACTTTCAGGCAGACAGAAGCATGAGGTCCAAAGACATCCATCATTTGGCAGTGACCTGGCCTAAATTATGTCCCTAAGGGACCTCTTGGTGTGTGCGGGGGGGGGGGTTGGTGGCGGGGGAGGGCACGTGAGTAATCACCCAGAGGGCTACAGGAAGGGGACAGGTGGCCATGGGGTGAAAGGACAGTTTGTCACCATGAGCAAAAATGTGCCTTCAGAGCCAGCTGAGAAAGTGTCATTCTCTTTAGAGTCTGAGGCTGGGACAGAACAAGGTCCCCAAGAATCCACCCCCCAACCGGGACCTTATCCAACTTGCAGGCTAACGAGCCTGCCACAGTTCCATGGCTGCTGGCAGAGACACGAGACTCACGGGTCAGTGACAAAGGACTTTATGACCTGTGGCACAGCAAGCAGCGAGAGCACCCCAAGCCCCCAAGCCCCAGTGGGGGCATCGCAGAGGGACTCAGGTGGACACCACACATGCAGTGGGCCTGCGTTGCAGCTGAGCAGCACTGAGCTCAGAAAACTTACCAGCTGTACAGCAAAGCAGTAAGCAAGCCTACTTTCTGTCTGGGGTGGGTGCAGGGAATGAGACATACTGCATCCCTCAAGGCTACTCACTAAAACACAACTCTGAAAAAGAGCCTGAAGAGCAGTCAGGGCCTTGCATTCCAAGCATATCCAACAGGACTGTGCAGAGAGGCTCACATTCTCACTGGTGATCGCCACTCCCAATACTGACGGACCAGTATCTTCACCACCTCCATCCACAGTGTGGTTTCTGTCTCCTTCCTCACTTTCAGCCCAGCTCCAGAGGGGCTGGCTCCCCCGGTCTCACCAACCCCCTCTATCTCACTGTGCACATGAAGTTCCCATGGAATACACAACCACTCTGACAGTGGCCCTGAAATCCAGTGAACAGACCCGAGTCCTGCTCTTGGTGAACTTGGAGACAAACTTAGGGACTGTCTTATTCTGTAAGAGTTGCTATAACAAAAATAACCATAAACTGAGTGGCTTATAAACAACAGAAATATGTTTACTACAGTTCTGGAGACCAGGAAGTCCAAGATTAAGGGGCTAGCAGATTCTGCAGTTTGGGCCCATTTACTGGGGGCCCAGTTTCTTGCTGTGTCCTCACATGGTGGCAGGGGCAAGGCAGCTACCTAGGGTCTCTTTTATAAGGGCATGAATGACACTCATGAGGGCTCAACCCTCATGATCTAAACATCCATCCTCTGTGGGCAAACCCGCGGCCGGGATGAAGTGTAGGGGGCAGGGGTCTCATGTCCCTACTCTAGCCAGGCCCCCTCCTCCAGGCAGCCTCTCCCCTCCCTCTGCAAAGGGCTAGTGACCTGCCGGCAGCAGGGCATGTAGCGGGAAGCTCTCCTGTCCTCAGCCTGCGGTGGGCTGAGGAATGCCCCCACCTCCACATCCATGTTCATCAGTCCCAGGACCTGGGCGGGACCTTGCACTGACCTGGGTGAGCAAAGCCCTGGAGATGAGCTCACCCTGGTCACCCAGGTGGCCCTAAACACTGTCACAAGGGTCCTCACTGGACAGGACAGACACACAGGGAGGAGGCCACGTGGCCCAGGGACCTGGCACCCAGTTGCTGCAGAGGCAGGAGGGACCCTCCCCGGGGCCTCGGGCAGGAGTGCAGCCGGGCCACACCCGTGAACCAGTGAGTGTGAGCCTGTGTCGGTGTAAACGTGGGAGTGTGTGGATGTGAGTGTGTAAACACGTGTGTCAGTGTAATCGTGCAGTGGGCGTGTGTGAACGTGGGAGTGTGAGCGTGTGTGCAGATGGAAACAGGTAGAGAAACAGAGAGACAGGAATTGAGTTTCAGTCTTTCAGGTGACAAAACCCCACGAGGTGTTAGATCTGAAGCCTCGAGACACCACTCTGCAGGAGGTCGCTCAGCTGGGGTCCTGGGTGGCATCAGGGATCTGTGACTCTGGACAGGACAGGCAACGGCACTACCGGACACATGCCTGGACATCACCATTTACCGTCTCAATAGGGTAGCGTGTGCGTCCCAACTAGACCATGAGAAACAGCCCATGACTGTACATAATCATAGGTTTATTATCTTTTCTGTTTGGTTTTACACATTTTAAAACAGCATTCTGAGAACAAACAGGCTTCTCCACATGGCCAGAGGGATGGCGGCATGGAAAAGGCTACGAGGCCTGGCCTGGCTCCGGGTGGACAGTGACTGGCAGGCAGGGACCGGCCCAGGTAGGGCAGGGACAGTAGCCCATGTCTGCACCTGTGAGCCGGTGCCTGACCCCCGCCCCCACCAGCCGCCAGGAGGAAGGAAACCAGTCTGAGTGTGGGCCTGACCAGCCTGTCTGTCTGTCTGCCCTGCTGTTCGCCTCAGGACCCTGGGGACTGCCCGTCCAAAGGCCAGGCCGGGGAGTCTATTCTGGGAGCTTGCGCGCAGCTCGTTCTAAGGCTGTCCAGCAGCCCGGTGCCCCCTGAACCCGAGGTCCGCCCTGCTACCCGGCCTGCAGCTGGAACCCAGAGCTGTAGAGACCCCCACTGCCGTTAGGCCCCCTCATTTGCCATAATTTGTCATGGTTAGTGCTATCTGTGGATTTGCTCACAAATTACAGGTTTTCTTCTAGAAGCTGTAGCTTTAGTGTTTAGGGTTAGGCCCAGATCCCTCTGCAATAATTTTTGTGTAGGTTGTGAATAAGGAGGAGGTGAGGATTTCTTTTATCCACAGACACTTGTTTCCACATCATTTTTTGTAAAAAAAAAAAAAAAAAAAAAATTATTTTACCTTTGAATTGCTTTAGCATCTCTGTGAACAAATTACTGGACCACACAAGTGATTTCTGGAAACTGTTTGGTTCCACTGATCTCGTCTGTTTTTTACCAACACAGTGCTGACATGACCACTGCACCCTTGTATTTAAACCTGAAGTCAGTGTAATTCCTCCACAGCTAATCTTTAGCAAAGTTGTGCCGGCTAGTCTAGGTGTTTTGAAATTCTGAAGACATCTGGGGATTATGTTGTCAGTTTCTTTTTAAAATCCTGCTGAAGTTTACTTTGGGACAGCATCACATTTACAGATAAACTTGGAGAGCGCTGACGTCTTAAGAATGTGTCCTCCCATCCTTAAATACTGCATGCATTTCCATTTATTTAAGTTTTCTTTTATATCTCTCAGTATTATAGTTTTCACTGGAAAGGTCAACACAAATTTGTTAACTTTATCTCTAAGTGTTTCAAGTTTTTGGACACTCTCTGAAGGGTATTTTTAAAATTTTAGTTTCAAGTTATATACAATCAGTATATGTGTATGAATATATATACACACATACACGTAGGTGTCTGCGTGTGTATCTGCATTTTTATATATATATGTATTTATCGTCCATCTGTCTGTCTGTCTGCCTACCTACCTACCTACCATCTGTCTGTCTGGGGAGGTCCATTCCTCTGAACGGGCTAAATTACGTCCCTCAGTTTGTGGCACAATTTCATCATCGGTGTCTGCATGGAGGGGATGTTTCATGTACACGCGTGTGCATTTTCAGTAATGTCATGAACACCTGTCAAGCCACCTCCCATAACGAGAACTCTGCTTACAACAAGCTCCATCTAGTCAAGTGCCCCCCTCCCCAAGCCCTCTTCCCTGCTCATTCAAACCCTGTCACTCGAAATCTACTGCTGTATTTATTGTCTTTCCTTTCTGTTGGGACTTGAAGGGATGTTTCTAGGTTTCTGCTTTAACAGGCAATTCTGCAATAAATAGGGTACAAGCGCCAGCACCCCGCCTCCCGGCACAGCGCCCACCCTCCCCAACCCTGGGCAAAGCCCCTTCCTCAACTGTCAAGGTCGACCGGGATTCCCAAGGAGACAAAGTGCATGTGCTCCCCCCCCCCCGCCATCCGCAGAGAACACGCTACAGTGGTGGACACAATTCCGAACTGCTGGGGGCTGGGCACCCAGGCGCCCTCAGGCCCCAGAGAGTCAGGGCAGTGGGGTGGCCCTTACCTCATCCAAGTCAGCGATGGTCTCATTCAGGGGACGCAGACACTGCACCCCCACGTTGCTGTCTGTCATCCAGCTGGATGTAGAAGTCATTGAACTTGGGGATGGAGGTGAGCATGACCCCCACCTGCGAGCAGGACTGGCAGTAGAGGACCTGGGAGTCAGAGGTCAAGTCAGCCACCAAGGCCAAAGCAGTAACCAGAGCAGCATTCAGGGCTGGTGCTGGGGACAGGCCCCACCAGGAGCCCCTGCCAGGGCGGCCAGGATGGGCTGGGAACCCGCACCACACAAGGAGGGGGCTCAGAGCATCCAGGCTGCTGCTAGGGCATCCAGCTCAAGGGTGAGAGCAGAGGCCCCTGTTGGGTGGGGGGAGGCACCCAGGAGGTATGCACTGTTCTAAGAAAATGAACCTCTCTGGACACCCCCAGGCCCAGGATAAGAAATGAGCCCCGGAGCTACTTCAGGCCAGAGCTGGTCCAGCTGAGACTTGGTGTTTGTGCCTTTAGGACCTTAAAACCCAGCCTGAGCCTCTTTATTTTTGAGTCAGCTTTTCTAAGCCTGCGCTGTGCTGCTGGGCTGGTTTTGGAGCTTCACCTCCAGGTCATGGCCCCAGATCTCACTGAGCACGGAGGAGGGAATGAACCACCAGCCCTGCAGCCAGGCGGGCAGGGCCAGGCCAGCCACACAAACTCAGCCAAGAGGGGGTGCCACCCAGGACAAGCCGGCCTTGAAACAGTGCTTTCCCCCTTGTGGTTTCCTGAAGCCTGATCTCCTGCCTTGTGGGGCTGGTGACTGTTACGCTCTCTTCCAGGATCAAAGGGGAGGACACAGTAGTTCTGGGCACCTGTCAAGCCCACGTCCCAGAAGCCTCTGATGGCCCAGCCTCTGCCCTCCCCTTGGGGATGGGCAGAGGGGGCCTCCCATTCTTGGTGCAGCTGAGGGCTTGGAAATAGCCACCCTCTGCAATGTTAGGCAGCGGGGGAGGGTCCCTCTGGGTCAGACCTCCAACTGCAGCCCTGCAGCACCCACCAGACCAGCTCGGCTTGGAGGAGCACCCTGCTGTGTCTCAGGGCCCGGGAAGCAGCTGCCACGTGGTCCGCACGCTCACCGTGTTCCGGGGGCTGGACATGAGGAAGTGCTGGGTGACGTGGGCCGGCAGGAGGTTGAAGAGGACGCTCTTGTTGTCCAGTTTCACCCTCTCCACGTCGTCCCGCTCCTCTCTGCCTGGGGAGGACGGGATCCTCCATTAGCCATTCACCTGCCCATCCAGCTTCCTTCACTCACTGGACAACCCGCCACCTGACAAGATTCTCTCCTGGACAAGACTCTGAACTCTCTTCCAACTGGGCCCTGACTTTGGGGCATCTGTCTTCCTTTCCACATTGTCCAGTTTGAGCAAGAACCCTGCTGAACCAATTTAACCAGACACCCATCCCTGACATCCGATGGGGTTCCTCATCTCCCACCCTCCCCAGGTGATGTCCGATGACTTTGGCCTGTCCTCAGCTTGAACCATTAGATAAGCTTAGAAACCCCTCACCACTGATGTCTCTCTTAGTAACTTTGCATCCACTGCCCCAGCTCTGCCCTTGGCTGTAAACACCCACTTGCCATTGCTTATTTAGGGCTGAGCCTCGTCTCCTCCCCACTGCAAGGCCCCACTGCTGTGGTCCTTACACCTAACACAACGGTCCTGAGTAAAGCCTGCCTCACCATCTTTAACAAAAGTTCTGAATCATTACACCTGTAACATGTTTCTTTCTAATCATCCACACTAACCGCCAAATGTGCCCACGGTCTACACCAGGCTTATTTCCATGCCCCCCCCCACCAGGTGGAGTGAATAGATCAACGGTAGGGTCCAGACACGAAATTCTGGATAAATCACCACCCTGATCAGCTGGAACTTTCAAAAGACGACGAGGGTTCAGCCCCCATTTCCAGGGTATACTGCAGCCATGTTCTGAGGACTAGATGCTGGAAGCAGCCCTTTCTGGGGCACGTGCCCACTCCCAGGGCACACAGGGCCCCCAGCATCTCCGATGCACCTCCAGAGCATGGCCAGGCTCACTGGGAATGCCGGAAGCCAAGCAGTGGCCCCTCCATTAGCTCCCGTGTCCTCTGGACTCTCTCCCCCTCCAGCAGGACTCCATCTCTCGGGGCACCAAGACAAGCAGAAAACTGCAGGGGCCTGGGAAGGGCAGGAGTGAAGACCTGGGGCCAAAGGAGCTCAGCCAGGCACCGACTCCTGGAGCGGAGGATGAAAGCCGGCAGACCAGGCGGACGAGGCAGAGCAGATGGCAGGTGCGGCCTGAGTCCCACAGGCCCCTCAGAATCAGGGGTCTCTCTGCCAAGGCCTGGCTTGGGGCTCCCACTGGCCACACACGGGGAGTCAGTCTGTGCAGAATGGGCACTAACTTAACTACAGGCTAAAGAATAAAACAGGCAAGTCCTCAGGGACAGAAAGCAGATTCGTGGTGGCTTAGGGCTGGGGGGCAGCTAGAAATGGGGAATGACTACTCGTGGGCATGAAGTTTTTTGGGGGATGTGAAAAATATACTAAAATTGACCATGGTGATGGCTGCACAACCCCATGCATGTACTGAAAACCACTGAATTGCACACTTTACGTGAGTGGGCGAATTTTCTGGGATCCACTGTGAATTACATTTCAGTAAATTATACAGAAAGGGGTAAGTGAACTGTTTTCTCCACCTAGCGTGTCTGCACATGCAGAGACAGGTGCGCGCACACACACACACACACACACGTGAACACAAATGCACATTTTCTTTCTTCTGTTTACCCAGAGTAAGAAAGTAATTCCTGATGAACCTCAATAGGAAACCTGCCCTGATGTGCAGACAGAAACCCACTTAGAACAGTAAACAGTGTTCAGTATCTTGTAATAATCTTTAATGGGAAAGAATATGAAATGAATATATACATACATATGTGCATGACTGGGACTTGATGCCGTGTATCAGAAATTAATACATTGTAACTGACTATACTTCAATTTTTTAATTAAAAAAAAAAAAAAACCTGCTTAGCCAGCGCCTGTCTTTTACAGGTTTATTAAGCTAGAGGGTAAACTGTCATGTTCATTGGTGTGGCCACTGCCTTCCGTCCCCACCACAGGTGGCACACTTCTCTGCCCCACCTTGCCCCTCTCCCACGGCGAGAACATCCCAGCAGTGGCTGTCCTGAGGCCCCAGTGGGACCAAGGGACTGTCAGACGTCAGTAATGTAGTGTCTCCAGGGTGTTCAGCTGTGCTAAGCACCTACTGGGTGCCAGGCCCATGGCCAAGCACGTTGGGAAGGGAATTACAATTATTCCTCACTGTAGGGGCTAATGGTATGTGTCAACTCACCGGGCCACGGGGTGCCCAGAGGGCTGGCGAACATCACAGTGTGCCCATGCAGGTGTGTAAGGAGAAGTTACACTGAGGGAAGAGGCTGCCCTCTCCAATGCGGGTGGGGCCTGAATAGCAGGAAAAGGCAGAGGAAGGTGAATTCGCTCTCTGCCTGAGCTGGGATGTCCAGCTTACCCTGCCCACGGACAGCGGCGCTCTGGTCCTTGGACCTCTGGACTCAAACTGCATCCCGTCATCCCTGTCCTCTCACTGCAGACAGCAGGCGGTGGGACCTCCCTGCCTCCGTAATCTCAGGGGCCGATCCCTATAATAAACTCACTCTTCTCTCTGTATCTAACTGGCAGCTTCTCTGCAGAACCTGACCCACACACACCTACATGGAATTAGGGTCATCGCCCCAGCTGAATACGGACCAGAGAGGAGAGTCACACAGACCCTAAGTAGAGCTGTGGGATTCGGGATGAGGACCACCTAACCTCAGGCGCACAACCAGCCCGCCCCTCTGCATATTCTGCCCCAGGAACATGGATGTCACATTGACCAGCTTCATGCATCTTCCTGAAGCAAGGATGTGGGCAGGCAGCAGTGGAAGAGCCTGGGCCCCCAGCAGCTGGATCTGAGCCTGTCCCCACTGCTGGGAGAGTGTGGGGTGACAGTGGGGTGCACCTAGCCAGCTGTGTACCCACAGTCACCGGCTCCTCCCTGTGCCCTCTAGGCTGTACGTGGTCCCTGGTATGAGGATGCTATCACCCACCTCAGACCCGCTGGGGCCCCCCACAAGACAACCATTTTGGCTCTAGCCCTGGGCATATCACGTCCTTGTCTGTTTCCCATCTGTAACCCCACTTCCCAGGCAGGGCTGCCGTGAAGACTAAATGGAATGAAATGCCTCAGACACCGAGCTGCTTCTTCACATGTCAAAACGAATAGACTCTCTGGCAGCCCCCATTGTGCTGCGTGCCCTCCTTGCCATTTTTAGACAAGGAGACCATGGGGAGGCAATCTGTCCTGAGTCAAGAAGTTTGCAAGTTGCACGGATGGAGTTCGAACCCTGGACCAGAGAACCAGAAGGCCTCACTTCCCAGAACCGGGGACACAGAATGGGCGACAAGGGGACATGGAGCAGGTGACCAGTGGACACGGAGTGGGTGATGAGGGGACACCTGGACACACCGCAGCATGTGTGCCCTGGGAGAGACCTAGAAGTGGCCCTAGGTAGGCCCTGCACACCTGTGTGCTGGCTACAGGGATGTGAGCAGGGGCCCTCTGGCGGTCATCGCCCACCTACCAGGGCCCAGGGCCAGCACAGCTCACACATCTGCCCCTCTCCATCTCCCCTCAGGACTCTTGTGTCAGAATTTCCCAGCATGCACTTTTAAAAAACCCGGCCCCACTGGCTGACCTCCTGAATCTGGGCTGGGCTATACTAGGTTTGGCATCTTCGGGAGTTTCCCACGACCCTGAAGGCACCTGCCATCACGTCCAGCCGGGGGAGGCTGAGCCCCTCTGCGCCGTCACCCGTCTGCCAGAGCGCCTTTGGGGACAGGAGCTCGCTGCTGGTGAGAGAGCTAAACTCTGGACCGCCAGACGCGGCCCATCAGCTGTGCCCCCTTCCCTCTTTCCTGCGGTCCTTCTCCCTGTCCCTGGCACCGGCCTCCGTCACCCCGACAGTGCCACTCACATGGCTGCGGCGCCTAGCCAGGAGCCTGCACGCGACACCCCTCCCGAGACCCCCTTGCCAACCCCCAGGAAGCAGCGGGGCTCCTCTTACCTGCGAGGCCGAGACGTAGTCCAGCCGCAGCCTGATGTCCAGCTGCTGGGCATTCAGGGCCAGCGTGCATGAGGACAGCAGGATGGCCGTGATTGGCTGGGAGCTGCCCCCGGAGCCACTGCCACCCCTTGGGGAAGAGAAGAAGGAAAATTGAGGTAAGTGCCAAGAACACAGGACCCGTCCACAGAGGGCCCCTCAGGTGTGACACCCCCAGAGGCGCGAGGGACCGACCTGGGTTGAAAGCCACTTCTCTCGGGGAAGCTCAAGGACCTCTGCTGAGGCTCCCTCTCCCTCCCTAAAGAGGGAAAACCCACAGGTTTTCTAACTTTGCAGTCACTGTCCATTCATCAGCCATGTCTAGTTTATCTCACCAGCAGGCAAACCCCCTCCCTGCCTTCCCCACCCCCTGCAGGTGGCTCTCAGGGGCTGGGGGGGGCGCCCTTCCTCCCTGAGGCCAGCCCTGCTGGGGGCAGCAGGTACAAAAGAACAAATCTGACTGCAAATTAGATCTGTTCTTTTTCCTTTAACCCTGTGCTTGTTTTCCAGGCTGTTTTTACCAGCTCTGCCCCTATGTAACACAATGTTGCCTTCTGCCTGAAATTGACAGGAGAGCCTATTCTCAAGGCTCTCATCCTTAAGGAAAGGAACTCTTTTTGCTCTCCTATACACACAACAAGTTGCAGAATAGAAAGTAACATTTGTTTTGTTAGAGGTTTTTACAGGGGCCCCATGACCTGACTCACAGCTGCAAGAACAAAGAATTCCTGCACCAAGAAGTTTGCACCAACCACCCACAACCCCTCTCCTTTTTAGTGTAAAAGGAGCCTGAATTCTCACTCGGAGAAGGTGGCTCTCCAGGACATTAGCCTGCCATCTTCTCAGTCAGCTGGCCTTCCAAATAAAGTCACTATTCTTTACCCCGACACTGCGTCTCCCGATTTCTTGGCCTCTCTCGTGCGACTTGTGGAATGAGTGTGGACTTGGAAACACAGGGAAGGAAGGCCAAGTCAGGACTCTCACCCTCCTGAAGGATCCCCTCTGCCTTTGCTCACAATACCACCAAGGGGTACTGGGACAGTGGATGGAAAAATGAGGCTGCAAAACGTCCATGAGCACTGGGCCTGGGTGGGAGAGCTGGGGGGTGCTTTCCAAAGCACACCCGGCCTCCTTCCGAGTCACATCACACACCCCTGTCCCCAGGACCCAGGGAGGCCTGGAGCCCCACATAGCAGACACATCCAAACCTGCAGATGCCCAGTGACCGGTCCAGTGTGCACCCCTCTGGTGCCCTCCTCCCTGCTCATCCTCCCTCTGCCCCACCGGCTCAGCCCTGGTCCCAGCACATCCCCACCCAGGGCCAGCACTGCTGAAGGAACACCCTCGGCAGGCTACCCAGCCTCACGCCCTCAGGTCCGCACACCTGGTTGGTACAGCTCTGCCCCTTTCCAGCCCTCATCTCTGACTCTCCAGCCGCCTACTCTCCCGCCCTCCGCCCCCTGCCCTACAGAGCGCCCTCCTCTGGTAACGGCATCCTGGCCTCCAGGACTGACAGGGATCCCACCCCTTTGCTTCACCAGCTTCTCCTCTTCTTCTAAGAATGTTCAGTGTAGCCTATGGTGTCCCAGGCCCTGCTACTTGTACGTGATGAGTATCAGCTCCAATTCCCAACCCTTTCACAGACGGAGACACGGAGGCCCTGGAGCTGGCAGCCCCTAGTGAGGAGGGAGCCAGCTGGGTGGGCGAAGGTCCCAGGTGGTCCCAGAGCTGCCACACCGGCCTTGATGCCCTGGCTGTGGCCACTTCCACATCAGAGGAAAGCCCTCTGTTGACTCCCAGGCTTTCTCGGGGATACCCGGCTGCAATGGACCCCAACCAAGCCACGTGCACAGACGTGCCCTGTCACCCCTCCCTTCCTCGGTATGTGCTGGGTTTCTGCTGGGCAGCTCTGTCCCACCTGCCAGTCCCCATCCTCCCCAGCCAGACCCTGCCATCCATGTCTGGCCCCACAGTCACCTCCTGTCGCCTGGCCCCAGTCTTCTGCACAAGCCCCGTGAACTCAGAGCCCAGCTACCACATCCAGGGCCTGGGGAGGGCAGCGTGTGAGCACACGGCTCGGCCCCTGGACAGGTACACGCCGCCTGCCGTCAGGACCGTGCGCTCTGCCCCAGCTGCTTCCTGCCAGGCAGCCGGAAGCGGGACCCACTGCAGCGCTGCGTCAAAACCCCACACAGAACAATTCTCGGGCTGAGGGAGGGCGAGGAGGGGAGAGTGGACATTCAGAAAGAAAGGGGCTGGCGGAGCCCGGGCCCCCTCCACCGGGAGAACCGTGTGTCCACCAGGCACATGGGTTCCCAGCACTGGGGATGAGTGTGACAGGACTTAGAAACCAGTGTCTATTGGCCATACTTTCATTTGGAAGTAGGCGAGTAGAGCCATCTTACCTGAGTGGGAAACTGCAGCTGACCGAGCCAGAAGCCACCCCGTCTGTGAAATCAAAAAGCTGGACTGTGGCTGTTTACTTAAACAGCATTTTTTCCTCAACTTCAATCAAGAGAGTACCTATGAATAATAAACAATTTAAATAAATAAACCTAGCTCCAATCTTCTCAAGAAGTAGTTGCTTTCAACAACTGTACAAAGATAACACTGAATCTGTCAGACGTGACGAACAGGGGTCTAGTGGGGAAACGGGACGTTTGAAAAGAAGGTTCAGGACGAGTGGACGGTGTGCAGGACAAGGCCAGAGCTCCTCTCTCCCAGGAGCCCTGGGCAGCACGGGGCCACGAGCTCAACCCTGGCTCCTAAGCCAAGGAAGAGTCCTGGACAGTGTGGAGGCTGCCGTCTACGACATGAACACCCGACAGGGCACAGGACCCTCCTTTCGGGGAGAACAGCGTCGTCACCCCTCGTGCTCATTCAGTCAGTCACCATCCACACCCACCCGTCGGGGCACACTCCCAGAACTCCAAACAGCACCCCGCACAGGATGGGGCCTAAGGAGCTTGTGCCCCATGGACGAATCTTTTCACCTGCCAGGAAGGTGAGGGACAACCTGCCTCCACCTGTCCTGCCAAGAGGGCAGGCAGAGGCCACGCACCTACCTGTCCAGGTGATAGGCAGGTGCAAGGCACATACACACATGCACCTGGACCAGGTGACGAGCAGGCACAGGACACACACACACACACACACACACACACACACACACACACGTACCTGGACCAGGTGACGTGTAGGAACACACACAGGACACCAGGAAGCAGACGTAGAACTCCAGGAGGAGCAAGACGGTCACACCCCTAGGACAGATGACACACAGTCCCTGCAGGCTGGGCCAGGTGAGGTGTGCCCAGAGGATGCCAGGGGCCCCGGCCTTCCTCCCCTGCCCCACCCCAGGTCCCGGGTCCCAGCCCCAGGGAAGGAACAGTGGTGTCTAGGGAGATGCCCGTGCTGGTCCTCTTCTAGCAGAGGAGCCCCCCCCTGTGTCCGCCCTCACTTCCCCGCCACCCCAGGGTCCCTCTAGCCCTGGGAGCACCTGAGAGGCACTCTCCTCATGCAGGAAGGCCGAGCGCTACACAGACCTGGCTGCCGTGCACTGCCCCTCTTCCTGGGCCTCATCTGGAGGGGGCTTTTCTAGAAAAAGCTGGATCCCTAGGGTAGGGCCATTCAGGTGGCCACAGTGTGTGCAGTGTCTGGGGGTGGGGGTGGCTGCCATGTGTTTTGAATTGACTCCACTCGGGAGGTTCACTAAGAAAGTGGTACAATCGTTTCTCGGCCTTTTGGCTGAGATCAAGTGTGAAGACAGTGGGACATCTGGAGAAAATGCAGATTTTTCTGGGGTTTTCTTACTAAAGAACAAAAAATGCCAAACTGCTTTTGAGTCATAATGGTTAAATGTTCTTAAAGTTATTATTGTATGTGTGTTCCTTTCCAGAGCCGACTTTTTCTCATTTTAATGTTTCTGAACATTTGTTGAAAAGCACCGGGAAACCAGGGTGCCCGTTTGGTCTGTTTCCTCTCGCAGAGGCTGTCATGATGCCAGTGGTGCGTGTGCTGCGGACGGAGAGGTCGCAGAACTGAGTACATTTAAAACTAACAGCTCAGAAGGAGCAGCCCCCATGCCCCGGCTAGCAGGCTCGTGCGGCCACCTCCTCCAGGAAATGGGGCACTGGTGTGCGGCGCAGGCTGCCCCCCGAGGTGGGGGCACCACCGGACTGTGACTTCGGGAACGCTTACGGTCCCTCCTTCTAGATCCTCGCCCACTGCAGAGTCTGGGGGGCCTGGTGTGGGGATCTGACATGCAACTGTGGCTCGACCACCTGCTGGCGGTGAGATCCCAGCTGAGTTACCTCATCGTCAGTATTGGGGCCCTCGTGTCTGTAAGTGGGGTCTCACAGCACCTGAGTGCTGGCACCGTATTGAGGGCTTCTGGGCCCGACATGTGAGCAGTGCACGGTGCCCAGCACACAGCAATGGACCTTGTTCTTTGAAAATATTCATAAAATCAGTAAATCCCTAGCAAGCGTGACAAAGAAAAGGAGAGAAAGACACTTACAAGTTCAGGAAAGAAATGTGATTTTACTACCAATACCGCAGACATGAAGAGGATGATAAACACCACGAACAACATCACACATGGAAATCTGACAGCTCAGATCAGTGACCTACCCCTAGAAACACACAAACTATCGCAAATCACCCAACAGGACAGATCATTAGAATACTCTATAATTACTAAAGAAATTTAATTCATAATTTTAAAATCCATGAAAAAGTAATCTCCAGGCTGAGATGATTTCAGCAGAGAATTCTACCAAACATTTAAAGAAAAATTAACCAATGAAACTAGAACACTCCCTTACACCATACACAAAAATAAACTCAAAATGGATCAAAGACTCAAACATAACACAACATACAATAAACCTCCTGGAAGAAAATCTAGGCAAAGCATTATCTCACATACATCTCAAAAATCTTCTCCTAGGCCAGTCTACCCAAGCAATAGAAATAAAAGCAAGAATAAACAAATGGGACCTTACGAAACTTGCAAGCTTCTGCACAGCAAAGGAAACCATGAACAAAACAAAATGACAACCTATGGGATGGGAGAACACTTTTGCAAAAGATGAAACCAACAAAGGCTTCATCTCCGGAATACATAAGCAGCTCATACGACTTAATAAGAAAAACACACACAACCCAAACCAAAAATGGGCAGAAGACCTAAACAAGCAATTCTCCAGGGAAGAAATACAGATGATCAATACCCACATGAGAAAATGCTCAATATCACTAATTATCAGAGAAATGCAAAGCAAAACTACTATGAGATTCCTCAAAAGACCAGGAATAGACTTACCATATGACCCAGGAATCTCACTCCTGGGCATATATCCAGAAGAAACCCTACTTCAAAAAGACACCTGCACCCCAATATTCATAGCAGCACTATTTTCAATAGCCAAGACATGGAAACACCCTAAATGTCCATCAACAGATGACTGGATAAAGAAGTTGTGCTACATTTATACAATGGAATACTATTCAGAAATGAAAAAGAGTAACACCATTTACAGCAACATGGGTGGATCTGGAGATGGTTATACTAAGGGAAGTAAGCCACAAAGAGGAAAAATACACCATATTATCACTTATATGTGGAATCTTTAAAAAAAATGACACTAATGAACTTATTTATAAAACAGATTCACAGACATCAAAAACCACCATACGGTTAACAGAAGGGCAAGGGGGTGGGAAGAGATAAATTGGGAGTCTAAGTACTAAAAACTAATACTAATACTACTAGTAAAGATACTAAATAATAAACATAAAATAGGTAAACTGCAAGGTCCTACTGTACAGCTCAGGGAACTGTACTCAGTACCTTGTAGTAACCTGTAAAGGAAGAGAATATGAAAAGAAATACATGTACATGGATGACTGAAACAGTACGCTGTACACCAGAAACTGACACAGCAGTGTAAATTGACTACACTTCAATTTAATAAAAAGATCAGTGGGTTCCCACAAGATGACCAAGAGGAAAAATGGCTAAAACACATCAAATCCATAATAGCCAACAAATTCATCATCATGATAATAGACAAAACAAAGGTTCCTGGTCACCTTTGTAAGTACCAGGGCACCAGTTCATCATTCTGAAAACTGGGAACTCAAGCAAGCAAGCAAACAAACAACAGCCATCTCTTCTGCCTTTCCTGTATCAACTACATTATAGTGACCGTACTTCTTAAGAAAGATTTCTTTAAAGAACACAGTTCCAGCTAATAAATCTGGGAGGGGTGACAAAATTTTTCACGGGTCTAGAAGGCGACAAGAACAACATTGACAAACAGATAGTGACGACCAGCGACTCTGTGTGCTGGTTCCTATGACACATTGCTGCTCAGGGGCAGCCTGAGCCCGACCACCCTGCAGCCCTCACTCCGACTGTGCAGGAGACGCAGAGGAGAGGGGGAAAGACTGTGGGCCGATGTAGTTTCAGTACAAGTGAATGGCATGACAAGGAACTAAGGAGATGGGAACTGTTCTGGGTTAAAAAACACTTCAGGGGCCTATCACCCAAATGGAAAGTCTATGACCTTTCAGGTACCGAAATTCAAAGGAATTACTGTAAAAAGCCGTCTTTGAGAAAACTGGGAAAATGTGAGCAAGCATTAGCTAGGAGACAATAGTAAGGACTCACTGTTTACTTTGTCAGGCAGTGTTGGTAACTGAAAGGTCACTATGTTAAAAGTAAAATCCTTACCTATACAGGATACATACTGACATATTTACATGTAAAATGAGATGATTCCTGGGATTTTCTCTGAAGTGTACTAACTAGAACAAAAGAATTAAAGCAGAAGAAGGAAGGATTTAAGGTTAAAAAAACGTAACTAAAGTTTTTAAATTAGATGTCAGTGAGAATGATTTTTTTTTTTACACAAAAGAGAGGAGTGTACGACTGAGTGCTAGAGTGTGTGTTTAGCATGCACAAGGCCCTGCGCGTTCAATCCCAGTGTCTCCATTAAATAAAATAAATAAATACACCTAACTACCTCCATCTCCCCTCAAAAGCAAAAATAGGCTGTGAAAGTGTCCAAAAGGGGCATAACCAAGAAGCACAGGACCCTGTGCCACGTCACTGCAGACAAGCCCCACTTCATTCTGTGGCCCTGGCCCCCCCTCGCTCATCTGCTGCTCCTCTGTCCTCTCTCCAGTCACAGAGGCCTCCCTGCTGGCTGCAATGCCCTCCCCTGCCAAGTGTCTGATTTTCTTAGTCGCACGCAAACATTTGTTGAATGCAAACCTAAGCATGGCTCCAGCCTGAGGCAAGTACTCACCTGAATAGCGTGTCTCACATACACCGCATAATCTTCATTACTCAAGGACACCAGCTCGTTTTCTGTACGGCTGGCTCTGGGTGACGACAGCACCAGCAGACTACAAAAGACAACACGTTCTTTATAATAGTGACCCAGATAAACCTACTTAAAAAGAAAGAAGTATGTAAAGTCTCTAATATTAAAAAAGAAACTGTGAAATATTACGCTACGTTTTCACTGTAAAATTCTTTGTTTTTAAAAGGTTAATGGCAACAACACAGGAAGCAGAATTAACCTCAAAACCTTAAAAGTATAGAAAATTTGAGGCATTTCTGAATGAATCCCATGAAACAACTTAGTGAAATCAGAAGTCAATGTGTCATATAAATAATGATTTTTTTAAGGGGGAGGGTATAGCTCAGAGGTAGAGTGCGTGCTTAGTTAGCATCCTCGAGGTCCTGGGTTCAAGCCTCAGCACCTCTATTTAAAAAAAAAAAACAGATTTTTAAATAACATCTCCTCCCATTGGTACCCAACATCATTCTATGTTGGAACAAGGGTCTGTTTTAAAGCTAAAGGTAATAAAGGCGCAGAAAACCAAGGGAGCACTTAGGAGCCCCCCTCCCCATGTGCCTGGCAGAAGCAGAAGGGCCCCGTGGAGTGGCGCGGAGGAAACTAGAGCTTGGGATAGATGGCACGAGGGAGGCACTGACCACAGTGTAGGCTGTGTCAAAAGCAGTCTGATTTTAAAATTGTACAGAAGACCTCAGTAGATATTTTTCCCAAGACGTACAAATGACTAACAGATAATTGGCATCACTAATCATCAGGAAAATGCAAATCAAAACCACAATGACATATCACCTCCACCTGTCAGAATGGCTATTATCAAAAAGACAAGAAATAAACTGGGGCTGTGAATTTCACCACTCACGAGAGCAGTACTTCAGAGAGTTTGGGTTAATTTAGTAGGTATCGATTTCCTTGACTGCGCCTTTGAAACTTGTTTCAGCTTCTTCTAGCCATGGCTTTATTGTTATTTTCCTTACTCATTATTTCCTTTTCACTGACATATTGAATTAATGTAAATTAAATGTGTTTATGATGTAACTCCACTGTACATCTTACATTCATATTATATGAGTAGTAAAAGCATGAAAGGATATATGCGACCTATATGTATGTGCTGTATTTGGGCATTTTCTTGAAAACTAATAGCTAGCTTATTTATGATTATTAGTTTAATAAGCTTCTGTCTGGCAGAAAAAATTTAGATTTAAAACTAACAACTAAATCATGGTTTTGGGTTAGGATCTAAGTATACAGGTTTAAAGCTTGCTGCAAACTCTCAGATATATTTTGATAGACGTGTTACTCCATGATGGAAACAAGCAGGAACTAAATAATCAAATGTCATCAACCAAAAATGACTGAAGAATCAAATGTTGGAGATATTTTTAGATGTTTTTGTTACTAGCTATTTTGAGTTCAATGAAAACAAAGAACAACAACAACAAAAAACAAGAAATAGCAAGTGTTGGTGAATATGTGGAGAAAAGGGAACATTTATTTGTGCACTGTTGGTGGGACTATAAACTGGTGCAACCACTATGGAAAACAGTACGGAGTTTCCTTTAAAAAATTAAAGATACAAGATTACTAAATGATCCAGCAATCCCACTTGGGGATATAGATTTGAGGAAAATGAAATCAAGATCTTAAGATATCACCACTCCTAGGAATATATATCACTGAGAAGCTCTTGCACATGTGAACGTGAACAGGATTGTAAAAGCAAGCAGAGTCATCCCAAATTAGAAAGTATTTAACAGGTAAAATGGAAAAATATGCTGCGGTGGAATCAAACAACAAAAATACTCTACAGTAATGCAGACAAACAAGCTAGAGCTACGGGCAACACTGGTGACTCTTACAGAAGGTTGAACAGAAGAAGTAAGGTATAACAAAGTAAATCTATGATTCCATAGGTCCTATTAATATGCAACTCAAAAGTAAGCAAAACTAAATTGTACTGTTCAGAGGTGTAAACATAGGAGATATGACCATAAGGCAAAGCAAATAAATGATTACCATGAAATTCAAGAGTATGATTGCATACAAACTGAAGTAAGATGTTTTGAACTTGAAAGAACATGCACATTCTTTCTGGGGACCTGCAACTTTCTATTTCATAACCATTGCATTTGTGTTTGCATTATAATACTTTGCTAAATTGTATATCTATGTTTCATTTACTTCTTTGCACATACACTGTTTCAAAATAAAAAGTTTAAAAATTGTGTATTACTTATCTGTTGTATAGAAATTGATCACAAATTTAACAGTTTAAATGAGCAAATACTTATTATCTCACACATTTCTGAAGGCAAGGCTTTAGGGAGTGTCTTAGGTGGGTGGCTTTGCTTTGGTGTCAAGTCATCGGCCAGGGCTGTGGTCATATGAAGGCTTGACTAGGCTGAAAGATCCACTTCTATGAAAGTTTACACACATGTCTGTTGGCTGGAGGCCTCGAGGCTCCTTTCCATGTAAGCCTCTTCATAGGGCTGTCACTTTATCACATACTATTCATTAAAAGGAAGTCATTAAACCCAGTCCATGCTGAAAGACAGAGGAATTTACCTCCATCTCTTCAAAGGAATGGTATGAAAGTATCTGTGTACTTAAATCACCGTAAGTTTTATAGCAAGTCTACTATAAACAAATTCAATGTATAGCAGCTATATTAGGGAAAGTATCTGCAACATCTATGAAAGCAAAATGATTGAATCTATTATAAATGAGAAAATGAAAATGAAACACAATGAAAAAGACAAGACATTCTCATGAGGCTAAAAGAGGAAAAATACAAACATTGCTAGTGAAAATGAAAATCTGAGTTTCCCGTTTTGGGGGGAAGAAATATCACAATGTATTTTAGCGTGAAGACTTCAGCCACTTAACATATGAATGATTTATTCTTAAAGGGGACCACCATGAGTCAAATATGTATGGAGATCTTTACTTCACAATATTTGTAGAAGTAAAAAGCTGAAACCAATTGATTGACCAATAAATACAGAAAAGTTTGAATAAATTATGACACACCTGTGCTGTAGAAACATTTTTAAACATTCTACTGAAAAATACTGTACATACAGAAAAATGCAATATTGCATGTCTAAAGCCCCCCAAAATAACACAATCTGGTCACTCATGAAGTCAGCATTCTGA
The DNA here is from genome assembly GCF_036321535.1 of Camelus dromedarius. Lineage (NCBI taxonomy): Eukaryota > Metazoa > Chordata > Mammalia > Artiodactyla > Camelidae > Camelus > Camelus dromedarius. Next base: position 116,247,271 of record NC_087438.1, read on the forward strand.
TCAAGAAAGAGAACAATACTGGGACCCCCAAAGCCCTCTGAACTTCCCTCTAGCCTGAACCTCTCACGGTAGCCACCGTCCTGACATCTGAGAGCACAGATTAGTGTTGCTTTGTTTTGTACTTTGCACGCACGAAATCAGATAGTGTGTTATGTGGTATACTACACACAGCTGACCCTAGAATGCACTGGCTTGGACTGTGGGTCCACTTATATGTGGATATATTTCAACAGTAAATAGTACAGGACTACATAGTCTGTGGCTGGTTGAATCTACACAAGCAGAGTAACCATGGATACAGAGGGCTGACTGTAAGTTACACACAGGTTAACCCCTGTGTTGTTCAAGGATCAACTGTAGTTTTATTTTCCTTCATGTTGTCTTTGTCAGATTCATCCATATCACATGCAGTTATAGGTATCTGATTCTCATTGCTGCATAGTAGTTTAGTGTGTCTCAATTTGTTTACCCACACCACTGTTGACAGATATTTACAGTTTACAGCTTGGGACTATTATAATTAATGCTATGAATATTCTAGTACATGTCTTTCAATAAACATATGTGCATATTGGTGATAGATATAGACCTAGGAGTAGAATTGCTGGGTCATAGGGTATGCACGGGTTTGGCTTAATTTAAGCACACTCTGCCAACGTTCCAAAGTGGTTGGACCAATTTATGCTCCCATCAAGAGTGTGTGAGATTTGCTATTATTCCACATTCATGCCAACACTTGCTTTTTCCATCTTTTAGATTTCAACTATCAGGTGTGTATCATGAAGTGGTTCTCATGTTTTAGCCTAGAAGTCAAATTGTTTTTTCTTCACATTTAGGTATGCAATCCATATGGAGTCAGTTTTCACCTATGGTAGAAGTTAAGAGTCAAGTCACATTATTTCTTTCATATAGATATTCAACTGACCCAGCACCGTTTGTTGAAAAGGTTAGCCTTTACCATACTGTTTTGATGAGTGTAGCTTTGTAGCATAGTTTGAAGTCAGGGAGCATGATACCTCCAGCTTTGTTCTTCTTTATCAAGACTGGCTATTTAGGTCTTTTGTGTGGGAAAGTATACTGTGTTCATATATTGGAAGAATTAGTATTGTTGAAATGACCATACAATCAAAGGAAATCTGCAGACTCAATGCAACACCTATCAAAATACCAATGGCACTTTTCACAAAATTGCAAATCATTCTAAAATTTGTATGAAAACACAGAAGATACTGAAATAAGGGAAACCTCCTAATTCATTCTATGAGGCCAGCATTACCAAAACCAGATAGTCTTTACAAGAAAACTACAGACCACTATCTCATGAACACAAATGCAACAATCATCAACAAAATACTAGCAAATCAAAACCAACAATATATGAAAAGAATTATACACCAAGACTATGTGAGATTAATCCCAGTTATGCAAGGTTGGTTAACATTTGGATATCCATTAATGCAATCCATTACATCAGTAGCTAAAGAAGAAAAAAAACCACATGATTATATCAATGCATACAGAAAAAAATCTTTGACAAAGTTCAACATTCATTCTTGATAAAAAAAACTCTCAGCAAGTTAGGAATAGAAGGGAACTCCCTCAACTTGATAAAGAATAGCTACAGTGAACTGATCTTGATGAATCACAAAGGTACGACAATGGAGAAAAAGATAATCTCTTCAACAAATGGCAGTGGAACAACCAGACATCCACATATTAAACCTAAGAGTCTAGAGACAGACCTTATACCTTTCAAAAAAAAAAAGTAACTTAAAATGGATGATAGACCTTAATGTAAAATGCAAAATTATAAAATTCCTAGGAGGTAACATAGAAGAAATTCTAGATGGTGCTCAGTATGGTGATGACTTTTTAGATATAACACCAAAGGCACGGTCCATGAAAGAAAGAATTCATAAGATACACTCATAACAACAACAACAAAGTTCTTCTCTGTGAAAGACACTGGCAAGAGAATGAGAAAACAAGCCACAAACTGAGAGAAAATATTTGCAAAAGATATATTCAACAAAGGACTGTTATTCACAATATACAAAGAACTCTTATAATTAAATAACAACCTGATTTAAAAATGGGCAATAGACCGGAACAGATACCTCACTGAAGAGGATAAACATGAGGAATTAGCATATGAAAAAATGCTCAGCATTATATACCGTTAGAAAGTTGTAAACTAAAACAACAGTAAGCTACCACTACGTACCTATCAGAATGGCCAGACATCTGTAACACTGAGAACACCAAATGCTGACAAAGATGTGGAACAACAAGAACTTTCACCCTTTGCTGGTGGGAATGCAAACATGGAACAGTCACTTTGGGAGACAGCCGGACAGTTTCTTACAAAGCTAAACATACTCCTACCACACGATCCAGCAATCGTACCCCTCGGTATTTACCCAAAGGAATTAAAAGCTTGTGTACCTGCACATGGATACAAAAACCTGCACATGGAAGTTTATAACAGCTTTATTCACAATTTCAAAAACTTGGAAGCAACCAACTTGTCCTCCATTTGGTGAATTAATAAGTAAACCATCGTACATCCAGGCAATGTAACATTATTCTGCACTAAAAGGAAATGAGCTCTCAAGCCATGGAAAGACATGGAAGAAACTTAAACTTAAGCCTGTTACTAAATGGGAGAAGACAATCTGAAATGGCTGCATACTGTATGATTCCAATATATGAAATTCTAGATCAGGTACAGTTATGCAGACAGTAAAAAGATCAGTGATTGCCAGGGGTTCAGAAAGAGGGAGGAAGAAATAACTCTGGAGCACAGAGGATTTTTTAGGGCCATGTAACTATTCCATATGGTAGCATAATAGTGATACATGTCACTATACATTTGTCAAAACCCACAGAGTGAACCCCTAATGGACTTTTGGTGTAGTGTATCAATGATGTATCAATTTAGATTGATTATCCGATAACATACAAATGTACTCTCTGGTACAAGCGTTGGTAGTGGGGGAGGCTGTGCATGTCTGGGAGCAAGGAGTAACTTCTGTATTTTCTGCTCAATTTTGCTATGAACATAAAATAAACATAAAATAAACACAGCCTCTTAAGAAAATATTTTTAAATAAAAAACAGAAAAAAGGGACAATCCCCTACTCGTTTCTGAGGCTAGTATTAGCCTTAAAAGATCTTGTAAGAAAATTACAAATCAGTATCTTATGAAAATAGACATACAATTTTCTAGTAAATTATAGCAAATTAAATCCAGAAATTTATAAAAGGAATACTACATCACAAACAAGTGGTGGGGGAGCGGTTTCTCGTGATGCAAACCTAGTTAAAGAGACATCACTGATGTAGCCCATTGTATTAACTGACTAAAGGATGATGCAGCAATTTTTTTTCAGTAAAGGACCAAACAGCAAATATTTAAAGCATTGTGGGTGACGTACACTTTTTACAGAATATTATTCTTCTTTTTACAATCCGTTAAAAAATGTAAAAAATGTGTTTTAGCTTGCTGCCTCTACACAAACAGCTAGTGGGCAGGATTCGGTCTGTGGGTCACACTATGCTGATCCCTGGACTAAGAAAAAATCAAAACCATATGATTATATCAACTGATGCAGAAAAGAAACCTACCCACTTGATAACACAGTCCCGACTCCCAGCCCGGTTACCTCTCACACAACCACAGCACCCTGACCCCGTCTGCCCCTCCACCTGCCGCTAGCCCACCCACCCAACAAATGGTGCCTGGGATCCTTCACGGAGGCCACCGGGACAAGGACAACTGAGTAACACACATTTTCAAACCATGTAAGAGCTGGGGCTGATGGACACTGGGCAGAGGGCCGGAGAGCAGGTCCTTGCAGAGGGGTGACCTGCAGGTGGTAGGACAGGCCCCAAGAGAGCGATGACAAAGGTTATGTGTCAGGAGAGGCTGAGCTGCAGGATGCACAGAGCCGGCACCTCCTCTCCTGGGAACACCCCTCCTGGCCACACTGCTGTCACATTCGACCTAGTCCCCTGCAATCAGGCCACAGTCCACCCTATGCTTAGGGGACATTCAGCTCCAAGTCCTTAGGGAGCCAAGTGCGTGCACGTGGCTGACGTCATCCTGGGCATTAGCAGCTGTGAAGGGAGCAGGTGTGGGCAACAGTGATGCTTTCTCACAGGTGCCCCTTCCCCACCCGCACTAAGGCACGTCCCAGACACAAACACTGGTCCCTGCCCAGCAGTGGAGAAGGCGCCGTCCTACCCCGACCTCCACTCTCACTCGTTTAGATGTTTGAATGGCCGACCCCAGCAAGGACCGCTCCTAGCCCGGGCCCACGGCAACACAGAAGTGACCTTGCACTTGCACCTGTTGACCACTTCCCAGGCTCGGGGTGGCTGCCCTGGGTTTCCATCCTGCCTGCACCTTACTGCAGGATACCACCCTTCCCCCTATGGGCTGTGGTCCCCACGAATGGGGGTCCCCAGGGGCTCTGGTCCCCGAGGGCTTGTGGCCTCCTTGCCTTCCGAGGGGCTAGGTCTGCACCGCTGTCTCACATGGTCCCACAGCCTGCAACCCTGGCCCCTCCAGAGAACCAGCTACTCAGGCTGGCAGCCCAGGAGTCGGGCACCTGCTGGGCTCACTCAAAACTTGGAGGATTGCAACGTGGGCTCTTTGGCCTCGGCCTCTCCCCCATCAAGTGTCCCCTGGCTCTGCAGTCCCTGGTGGAGACGATCAGGGAAGCATGCACCGGCTCCTGACCTCCAGCACAGGGACAGGAAGCTTCTCCTTGCCCCCTCCCCCATCTCAATATTAACAGCTTCCTGTCCATTTTCTCATTTAATCTTGGAAATAATTCACAGCTCAGCTCTGTGAAGAAACTGAGGCTCAAAGAGGTGGGAGGATTGCCAGACGCCACACAGCAAAACACAGGAGGGCCAGGATTCCAGTTTCTGTTTGTCTCACCACCTCACATCCCCTCCACCTCGCAAAAGCCTACAACACCTGAGCTATGCAATCAGGACTGGGAATCACAGACCTGAAAGGGACCCTCAAGGATGGTCTAACACCCAGACCAGGTGGAGGGGGGGCCTCCCTAAGGCCCATTCAACACTAGGGCAGAAAGCCCCATCAACAGAGGTTTCCCCGGCTATTTGCAGAGCTTTCCAGGCTGCCCTGCACATCAGCCGAGGACTAGCCCCAAGCAGGACATGTGGGGTTGTGGTCTCTGACCAGAGGACCCTCACTTGCATCTTAGGCACATCCTGCCCTGGCAAATGTCAGGGGATCCTTGAACCTCCTTCTTTCAGTTACACCTCTAGGATACATCCTCATATACACACAACATCTGGAAGTTCTTCCCCATGTCTGACTGAATCCTTCCTGCTGCAGGGGACACCTGTTACCATCTCTGCAACACAAGCAGGTCCTTCCTTCCTTGAGCACACAGTGACCACTCCCACATGTGGGAGACCAATTGCTGCCTCTTGTCCGAACTTCAGAAACTTGGAATACCTGGGTCACGGATCCAGGCCCCCACTCTTGGGCTCAAACCTGAGGAATCAACGTCAGTGACATCTGCTCCTCCCCAATCCCCAGGTCCAGGGTGACAGAAGGAGCTGGGGCAGGAGCCCCTCACAGCACTAGAAGCAAGGAGCCCCTCCCTGCCTAAGTTGAGGGGAGGTTGCAAAGGTCCCCGAGCCCTTCAAATCAGAGCTCCCAGAGAAGAGGCTGTGCCTCCCCCATCAGACCAGGGTTTCCAAGGGGGCCCAGCCACTGCCCACTCCTCTGCAGGCCACCAGTTCCTCACCACAGGCTCCTCCCACCCTGCTCGGGCCAAAGCCCCCATGTCACCAAACACCAGGGACAACCACCTGTCCCTTTCGCTCCACTTCTGAGCTCCTCTTCTGCCCTCAGTCAGCAACCACAGGGCCTGACCCTGAGCTGGGACCTGAGTTTCCTCTGCCACTCCCCAGCCCTCGGATCCCTAGGTCAATCAAGAATACAGCCAGCAACCTCCTTCCACCCCTATGTCACCCCCATCCACCCACCTTGCTCCCTGGACAGCTGGCCTCCCGATCCCACATCCCCCCGATGCCAAGTTGTCCTTCACAGTGTGTTAGGCCAGTCACTGCCATGGTAAGCTGCCCCTCTGGTTCGAGGCCTGCACACCCACCAGTTATAACAATCTTAATAACCTTAAGCTATTTAGGTCCCCAAGCCCCTGCAATAAGCACAGAAAGTTACATGATCAAGGACAAATTGTTTTAAAGTTCGTCATGAAACTTCATTAAGTAGCCCATGTCTTATCCAGCCGGCAGTGCCTGTCTTAGGTTGTCCTCCTCTGAGGATCTTACCCGTCACTGGCCCTCCTGCCGTCCATACTGGACACATTAGCCCATTTCTTATCCAGCCAGCCGTGCCTGTCTTAGGTTGTCCTCCTCTGAGGATCTTACCCATCTCTGGCCAGCCAGCCGTCCATACTGGACACATTAGCCCATTTCTTATCCAGCCGGCCGTGCCTGTCTTAGGTTGTCCTCCTCTGAGGATCTTACCCGTCACTGGCCACCCAGCCGTCCATACTGGATACATTAAATAGGCCATTTCTTATCCAGCCGGCCGTGCCTGTCTTAGGTTGTCCTCCTCTGAGGGTCTTACCCGTCACTGGCCAGCCAGCCGTCCATACTGGACACATTAAATAGGCCATTTCTTATCCAGCCGGCTGTGCCTGTCTTAGGTTGTCCTCCTCTGAGGATCTTACCCGTCACTGGCCAGCCAGCCGTCCATACTGGACACATTAAATAGCCCATTTCTTATCCAGCCGGCCGTGCCTGTCTTAGGTTGTCCTCCTCTGAGGATCTTACCCGTCACTGGCCACCCAGCCGTCCATACTGGATACATTAAATAGGCCATTTCTTATCCAGCCGGCCGTGCCTGTCTTAGGTTGTCCTCCTCTGAGGATCTTACCCGTCACTGGCCCTCCTGCCGTCCATACTGGACACATTAGCCCATTTCTTATCCAGCCAGCCGTGCCTGTCTTAGGTTGTCCTCCTCTGAGGATCTTACCCATCTCTGGCCAGCCAGCCGTCCATACTGGACACATTAGCCCATTTCTTATCCAGCCGGCCGTGCCTGTCTTAGGTTGTCCTCCTCTGAGGATCTTACCCGTCACTGGCCACCCAGCCGTCCATACTGGATACATTAAATAGGCCATTTCTTATCCAGCCGGCCGTGCCTGTCTTAGGTTGTCCTCCTCTGAGGATCTTACCCGTCACTGGCCAGCCAGCCGTCCATACTGGACACATTAAATAGGCCATTTCTTATCCAGCCGGCCGTGCCTGTCTTAGGTTGTCCTCCTCTGAGGATCTTACCCGTCTCTGGCCAGCCAGCCGTCCATACTGGACACATTAAATAGGCCATTTCTTATCCAGCCTGGATGTATGACTTTCCTCACAGCTTGTTATGAATTCAGCCCATGGCTTATTCTCTAGAGCCTTCAGATGGGGACCTACAGAGGGGAAGGCTAGCATCCTAGAACTCCACACCAGGTAAAAATGAAGATGATATAATACCAAGCAAACACAAGCTAGAGGATTCACTGCCAGCAGGGCTGCACAGTGAGACACGTTAAAAGAACGTTCATCAAGCCAAAAGAAAATGACACCATCTAGATGGACGTGTGAATTTAAAGGAATGGTGAGCTGGAAAGTATCAATAACTTGAGTAAATATAAAGATTTTTTTCTCACTTTTAATAAATTTAAAAGATGATTTAAAGCACACTAACAATAATGTATTATGGGGTATCATAACATGAAGAAGTAAAGGAGGACTAAACAGGAAGGGAGAAATGGAAGTTTATTGTTTCAAGGATCGTACACTCTACATAACTCGTGTATTATTTGAAGATTGGCTATCATGGGTTAAAGATGTGCAAAGTCTAGAGTAACCATTGTGAAACAACAGAAGCAGAGCTAATAAGCCAGGATTGGAGATAAAAAGGGGTTCATTTAAACAACAATAACAACAACTTAACTCAAAACAGGGCCAGGAAGTGGGAAAAGGACATAAAGAACACACAGGACAAATAGAAAACTAGTCACACTAAGGGTAGCTTGAAACCCGAACAAATCATAATTACATTATATAAAATGGTCTTTTTAAAAAAAAAAAACTCCAAATAAAAGGCAGAGATGGGCAGACTGGATCAAAACAACAGCAACAACAACAAAAACAAGACCCAACTCCATGCTGTCTACACACACACAGACACAGATTCAACACAGAGACAGAGACAGGTTAAAAGTACAAGAAAAGAAAAAAGACATCACACAAAAACACTAACCAAAAGAAAGCTGGGACAACTACACTAATATCAGCTCAAAAAATACTGAGGATGGAGAGACATTACATAATAACAAAGGAGTCAATGGACCAAGAGGACAGGACAACCTTAAATGTCTGTCAGGAGTGAACTTCAAAATACAGGAAGCAAAAGCAGAACAGAAGAGCCAAATCCACAGTTACAGCTGGACAGTTCAACATTTGTTTCACAATAACTGACAGAACAAGAGGTCAGAAAATGAAGCTGACCACCTTGATCTAAATTACAGAATACACTACCCAAAACAGCATATAAACATTATTTTCATGTACACTTATAACATTCACCAAGACAGATCATATTCTAGGCCGTACAACAATTCTCAATGAATTTAAAGAGAACTGAAATCATACCAAGTCGTTTCTCTGACCACAAAAGGATTAAGTTAAAACAGTAACTGGAAAGTACTCCAAATACTTGGAAATTAAGTAATTCACTTCTAAATAAACTATGAAGGTCAAGGAAGAAATCACAAGATAAAATAAAAAGGATTTTTAATGGAAATGTTAAAAAAAAAAACTGTTTTATGTAGCTAAAACAGTTGTCTGCAGGAAATTTATTCTTTTTTGATTTTTATATTAGTAAAGAAAAAAGTCTCAAATAAATGACCTAAGCTTCCATCTTAAGTTATCAGAAGGGGAGCAAATTAAACCCACAAAATCAGAAAGAAATGATAAAGAGTAGAAATTATGGAACTAAAACCATAAAAGCAATAGAGAAAAATCACTGATACCAAACATTAATTTTTTGAGAAATCAGTAGTATCATACAGCTATAGCCAGACTAATAAAGAGAAAAAGAGAAATGACAAATTCTCAACATTAGGAATAAAAATAATAACACTACAGACCATACATGTATTCAAAAGAGAATAATAAAACACCTTTATGCTCATAAACTTGACAACTTAGGTGAAATGGACAAGTTTCTGGAAAGACCCAAAATATCAAGACTCACTCAAGAAGAAATAAAAAAGCCAGTAACAGCACTTTGTCTATCAAATGAATTAAATTAGTGGTTAAAAACTTCACAAACTCCAGGCTCTGAATTCACTGTTGAATTTCACCAAATTTTGAGAAAGAAGTAATACAAATCCTACCAGAAAGCAGAAAAGGAAACAAATTTGAACTCATTTTATGAGACTACGACTACTCTAATACCAAAATCAGACAAAGATTTTACTTTAAGTACGCAAGGTTGTAAGTTTAACACTGAAAATCAATCAATGCATTTCATATTAAAAGGAAAACCACAGGATCCTATCAATAAATGTGGAAAAAGCATGAGATAAAATTCAATATATAATCATGACTTTAAAAAAGAAAAAAAAATTTTAACAAACTAGGATTAAGAGGAATTTCCTCAACATAATAAAGGGCACACATGAAAAACTTAACACCTAACATCATACTTAACAGTGAAAGACTGAATGTTTGCCCTTAAGACTGAGAACACAGCAAGGACCTCTCACTACTTCTATTCAAAATATACTAGATTGTGGCCAGTGAAATAAAGCAAAAAAAAATTTAAATACACACACACATATAATCATATATATGAATAAAAGGAAAATATAAAAACTTTCTTCACAGATATATTCCAAATAGAAAATTCTAAGAAATCGACAAAAAAATGGTATTAGAACTACTATGTGAGTTTAGCAAAGCTGCAAGACAGAAGGTCAGTGTATAAAAATCAACTACACTGCATGAAAATATTAACTACTCGGGAATAAATTCTACAGAATATGCGAGAGATCTCTACTCTGAAACATATAATATTGCTGGAAGAAATTAAAGAAGACTAGACCTAGAACAGTTGAAACAATTTTGGAAAAAAACTAAGTTGGAAGACTTACACTGTTTGATTTCAAGACTTACTATAAAACTAAAGTAATAAAGACAGTATGGTATTGGTAAAAAAAAAAAAAAAAAAAAAAAAAAAAAGACATGTACATCAATATAACAGGAAGAAATGTCCAGAGATATGCTATGATGTCAAGATAGATCAATGAATAAATTAACACATCACAGTTACTAGGTGAATGAATTGTGTACAACCCCCTCAATGAGCATGTCCATTTGCACCCACCATGTTTTCCTAGGAACAACCACAGCTCCTGTCTTGCTTCTAAGCCCTCTCTGAAACAAAACCTTTCGATGTGAGGATCACACTAGATTTTTGGGCAAAGGCTCAAGATAGTAAAACTAATCAAGTTAGTCAGTTTACTAGAGATAAACCATTGCTTTACTGAATGTGAATTTTGCTAGGCCAATCTTAAAAACATTTAAAAACTAAGCTCCTAAAACCAGTATCACACAAAAACAAAATATCGTAACAGAATACTAAAACAACTATATGGAAACAAATTGGACAACCTAGAAGAAACGGACAAGTTTCTGAAAACATACAGTCCACCATGATAGAAGAAGAAATAGACCACTAGAATAGACCGATCACTAGAAATGAAACAATTAGCAATAATTAGAAATAAGCAAAAACCCCCCTGCAAACAAAAGTCCAGACGAGATGGCTTCACTCAGGAATTTTACAAAACATACAAAGAACTCATACCGATCCTGTTCAAATTCTAGAAAGATTGAAAAGGAAAGAATATTCCTAAACTCATTCTATGAACCATCACCCATATACCAAAACAAAACAAAGACACTACCAAAAATGAAAATTACAGGTCAATATCACTGATGAACATACATTTAAAAATCATCCACAAAATATTAGCAAACAGAATCCAACAACACATAAAAAACATCATACAACATAATCAAGCTGGATTCATCCCAGGGACACAAGGGATAACACAAGGGATAGTTCAAAATACACAAATGAATCAATGTGACATACCACTTCACAAAATAAAGGACAAAAACCACATGGTCATCTCAATGGATGATGAAAAAGCAAAACAAAATTCAGCCATTTATGATAAAAGCTTATAATAAAGTGGGCATAGAGGGAACATATCTGAACATAATAAAAGCTATTTATGAAAAACCTACAGCTAACACAGTACTAAACAGTGAAAAACTGAAAAATATGCCACTAAAAACTGGAACAAGACAAAGATGCCCACTCTCACCCCTTTTATTCAATATAGTATTTGGAAGTCCTAGCCATAGCAACTAGACAACAAAAAGAAATAAAAGGGGTCCAAATTGAAAGAGAAGAGGTAAAATTGTCATTATATGCAGATTACATGATACTATCTATAGAAAATTCTTAAGGCTCCACACAAAAATGACTAAAGCTAATTAAAGTATTTGGCAAGGTAGCAGAATACAACAGCAACCTACAGAAATCAGTGGCATTTCTTCACATGAATGTAGTACTCCCTTTTAAAATTGCATCCAAAAAATAAAATACTTAGGAATAAATCTACCCAAGGACATGAAAGACTTACTTACATGCAGAGACCCATAAAACACTTAAGGGAATTAAGAGGACTTGGAGAAACCGAAAGATAGCCCATGTCCTTGTATTGGAAGAATATTGTTAAAATGGCCATACCTGCCCTGAGGCATCAACAGACTGAATGCAGATCCCTACCAAATCACCCAGGACATTTTTCACAGAACTAGAAAAAATCGTCTTAAAATTTATATGGAATCAGAGAAGACCCAGCATTACGGAAGCATTATTCAAGAAAAAGAACAAAGCTGGAGGAATAACCCTCCCAGACTTCAGACAGTACTACAGACCTACAATCAAAACAGCACGGTATTGTTACAAAAACAGACATATGGATCAATGGAACACAAATGAGACCCCAGAAATAAACCCACAAACTTTTGGTCAACTAATCTTTGACAAAAGAGGCAAGAACATACCATGGAGGGAAGACAGTCTCTTCAGCAAAGGCTGTAGGGAAAACTGGACCGCTGCATGGAAATCAGTGAAGTTAGATGACTGCCTAACATCGTACACAAAAATAAACTCATAATGGCTTAAAGACTTAAACAGAAGACCAGAATCTATAAACCTCTAAGAAGAAAACATAGGCAACACATTATCTCACATACATCTCAGCAATGTTCTCCTAGGGCAGTCTGCCCCAGCACCAAAAAGAAAATCACAAGCAAACACACACACGGGACCTAGCAGAACTCACAAGCTTCCACACAGCAAAGGGAACCATAAGCAAAACAAAAAGATAACATACTGAATGGGAGAAAATACTTGCAAATGATTTGACTGACAAAGGCTTAATTTCCAGACTACATAATCAACTCATACAACTTAAAAAGCAAAAAACAAGCACCCCAATCCAAACATGGGCAGAAGACCTGAACACACATTTCTCCAATGAAGACATACAAATGGCCAACAGGCACATGAAAAAAATGCTCAATATCTTTATCAGAGAAATGCAAGTCAAAACTACAGTGAGGTAACTATCACCTCACACACAGTCAGAAAGGCCATCATTCAACAAAAGTCCACAAAGGAGAAATGCTGGAGAGGCTGTGGAGAGAAGGGGACCCTCCTACACTGCTGGTGGCAATGTAGTTTAGCGTAGCCACTGTGAAAAACATTTGGAGACTAAATAAAACTAGACTTGCCAAAAGATTTTGATCTCGGGGGCAGGCCAACAAGTTCCCAAAGCCCCAGTCCTCGTCTGTTATTCCAACCTGGAGGGTCCAAGGCGGCCCGCAGTCGCCAGGCAGGTCCACCTGAGCAGGAAGGCCATGGCCTGAGGGCCAGTCGGAGATGCTCCAAGGCCAGCCCAGCGCTCTCCCACCTCCCGGGGCTGCTCCCACTTTCCCAAACCCACGTGTGAGCGGCGATGAAGACACCGGGGTTCAGTGACTACTAATGGTGGGGGCGATGCACCATGAACCAGGGCGGCAGCCCGGACCCGCATCAGGGTCCTGATGGGCTGCGTGGCCCGGGCCTCACCTGCGCAGCCCTCCCTGTGTGCCTCCCCAACGCAGCCCAGGCCTCAACCACCGGCTCCCCGACCTGCGCGCCCCCACCAGCGCCCCCTTACCTGCCAGGCGACAGCAGCAGAGGCGAAGGCACGTGGCGGCCCAGACCCCGGCTGTGTTCCTCCTCGGGAAGCTGGTCCAGGAGCACCCAGCTCCAGCCCAGCTCCCACAGGCTCTGGGCGGACTCCCGCGCCTTCGCGTGTGCGCGTCCTCGTCCACGCCCCTCCCCCGCCCTCTGCCAGTAGCAGTGACAATCGGGCTGGGGCTCCCGCACTACGGGACATGGCCAGTGGGGCTGAGAGGGGCCGAGCCCGGCCATGCGAGCCCAGGCCGTGGGGCGGTGGGGCTGGTCCACCCCGTGGCCCAGGACTGGCCAGCCAAGTTCCCACCCCAAATGCCCCCCCAACCCAGACACCGACAGGGTCCCCTCCACCCCAGCACCCAATCAGAACCACCACTGTTCCCGGGCCAGGCCACACCCCACAGTTCCAATCCCCCCTGCTGGCCGCCACACAACACCTCCAGCCCTGTCACGGCCCCCACACCCCCCGGCCAGGCCTCATCCCTGACATGATCCACAAGACAAGGCTCCTCCTCATATTGAGGTCCCCACCCCACACTCCACCCCACTAGCTTCTAACTTACAGCCCCTGCAAACAAGCTGACCCCTCATGCTTCACCCCGGGTCCACCCATCATCCTGAGATGGTCCCCTCACCCATCACCCCAGGATTAGTCCCCATCCCTCAACCGGGTTCCCCTATTCCGAGCGCCCCTTACCCCGTGATGGCCCCCTCACACTTCAGCCAGGTGACTTCCACTCTGGGCAGCCCCTCATTCCTCAACCTGACTCCCCGCGGGAGCCCCCCCTCACTCTGCACCCCTAACCCGAGCTGACCCCCTCACTCCTCACCCCACTGGGGGTGGGGCGGTCTGCGCTCAGGTCATCATGCTCACAGCCACCAGACAGGGATCCCGAGCAGCGCGCGGATATACACCCCAGTGTCCGAGGCTCCTCTGGGGCGTGGTGGACGGGGCTGGTGCAAGGTGATGCAAAACGGTCCCCAGTCTGGCACAAAACATGACAACTTCAGGGGTGGGGAGGGTATAGCTCAGCAGTAGAGTGAATGCTTAGCATGCACGAGGTTCTGGGTTCATTCCTCAGAATCTCCATCAGTAAATACATAAATAAATGCAATTACCACCTTACCCACCAGGGGAAAAAAATTACTACTTCATAAATTTTAATAGGCCCATTTCTGTGATAGAAAGCCTTGTACACCAGAAATTGACCTATTGTCTGACTATACTTTAAAAATTACTCATCAGCCCTCTAAAGTGACACATTTTCCAGGCCCCCACTTAGGAAGCTTACATTTGTGTACCTCTAGCCTTGACACTCAGAGGCCTGAAGTTCCAATACATCTAAATTTTAAGTATCCTATTTGGAAGGATATGTTCCATTCAAGGAGCTATAAGGGGTAACATGTAGGTACCCACTGGGGATTTTTGTATGTTTTTAGCACCTGCTGCCTAAAAGGCTGCAAACTGAACTTTTATACAGTTTAAAAAAGAAGACTGAAGCTATTATGAGTAGTCTTTCCCCATGAAGCATGCACACCTCACGTCAGAAAGCCCAGTTCTCTCGTAATATGTGTGCAAGAGTGTGAGAACCTTTCTTCCTTGAATTAAGAGCAAGCACTGTCTGAAGTAAACAAGTAACATGGGTGTGCGCACTGCTTCTCAGACACTCGCAAGATTCGGGATGGGTGGTCACCAGACCCTGTCAGCCGGGACTAGTGCTAACACAGACACAGAGAGCAAGGCCCAGCTGGTGGTGGGGGCTTTCTCATCACTGTCACTGGCATCCAGACTCCACTGTGATGCTTCTAGTTTTAGATGGAGAGAGTCCAAGCCCCTCCTTCTGGGTGTGCAAGTCTACAGAATCAAAGCCCAGCTCTGCCTGGGTCACAGACTGGCAGCTGCGAAGGAAGTGAGGCCTGAACGGAATTTTTCAACTTAATGTTTTCTGTTATTTCTCCAATATGTATTTATAATAATAATATGTATCTTTTTTTTTTAATCTACGGAAGGATTTTTTTCAGAACATCGAAGGAAGTATTTTTACAGACAGTCTCCACGACAAATGGCTCAGTGTCCTTGATAAACGGAATGCGGAGGAAAAAATAATTGCAACCCGGAGGTAATGACGGTCACACCCGGAAAACACAACCAACATCCCCAACATCCTCTTAGGAAAATATCAGCTCATAGTTCACAGCTTTGTCTACTAAAGTAATGACCAGTGTCAAAGGGCTGCATCTGCTACCCACAGAAGCCACTTGAAAAACAGATGCATGCACTCCTGCTGTTACTCAATTCCTGTTTTTATCCTAATCTTATTAATATGGACTCCAGACCAGTTAACACCTGCTGAAGACACGGAACTGCTGCAGATGAAATCCACTGGTCAAAACAGAGATGCCAGAGAACGAATCTGCCAGTGTTACAATCTTAATTTTTCAAATACTTAACAACAGAAGTTAGTATCTGGTCCAGAAATTGAAATCAATGAAACATTTCTGTGTGCATTCACGCTTAGAACTCTGTGAGAGAGGACTGTGTGCATGGTTTACAATCATGTACTCTATTCTCTGTCTCTGCATTTCCATTTTCTAAGCAAAACGACATGCTTTGTTTAAAAGTGCATTTTCCTGTCTGTACGCTTTCGGACCAGCTGCCAAGAGCCAATGTTGACCTCCTGAGACACCTTTTTCGAGTGCTCCACAACACTGAGCAACACTCCTCATTCAATCAGATGATGGCTTATAACTTATCACGCTGTCTAGCCCCAAGCCTTCTTGGTCCACCTAATGCCACCAGCTCACAATTAGAAGAGGACTTCACAAAAAAGGTAATGAGACCTCTCATCTTCATGCCTTGTGGGGCATGGTCCCCAGTTTGAACCTGAAACCTGAGGTACTAGCCATGATGGTCCAGGTTTTTCAAGTGCACATCTTAAACACGCTCCCCTGGAGTGGCAGAGTCACTGACCTGGTGGGGTGAGGGGAGGTGGTGGGTCGTTAAGTGGGAAACTGAGAGCAGTAAACACGCTCCCCTGGAGTGGCAGAGTCACTGACCTGGTGGGGTGAGGGGAGGTGGTGGGTCGTTAAGTGGGAAACTGAGAGCAGTAGAGGCATTTCTCCTTTCCCATCCAGGAGACTGAACCACAGAGAGGTAAGAGTAGGATGATGGGACAGAACAGAACCTGAGCTTTGGGGTCTCACAGCCGAGGCTCAACTCTCAGCCTAATCACTGAGGGAGTGTGAACTACGGCGAAGGTCCCATTGTTTCATCATCACAGAATGACAACACCACCCAGCTCCTCTGGTCACTGCTGGCACATTGCGGTGGCTTGGGCAAGATGAGAACCCACGGCTCCACATACACTGGCCTTCCTCTGCCAGCTGTGGTCCCTCACAAGGACACTCGGCTCCTATGTCACCCCCGCTGCAGGGTGAGGGGGCTAGGAAAAGATTCCAGAACATCCAGAGACACAACAGGCCTAATCAGATCACAGCTCTGCCCCAAGCTCAACCCGACAGCCAGCATGAGATGAGGCAGTGCAGACACGTCTCCTGTCCAGCTACTTCCTTCCTTCACAAGAAAAATCACAGAAATCTCTGCTTCTGAACTTTCACATATTTCCTCACTTAAGAAGTAAATTTCTCAAGTTTTTGTCTATTGGATGCTTTATGAGTTTTCCTAAGATGCTGTATGTCAATTTATATCAATAAAACTGAAGAAAATGAAACAAAAACAAACAAATGAAATTTAGTAAGAGAATATACAGATTCATCTCAAAAATCCTTCATAGGTCACTTGAAAATTGTCCTAGTTTTAAACATGTAACCATCGTTACAAAAACATTAGCTATTGAACAAGGCCACAAATTATAATTTTAACCCACTGATTTAAAAGAATTTTAAAATCTGTACCCAAAGTACTCATGAAAGTATCACTATTTCTTAGAGAAAACTGATTTGTAGGCTCATTTTTTTAATCAACTCTGAATTTTTCTCAGAATTCTCTTACAGGTTTTAGATCCAAGACTTACATATGAAATGATTTCTAACTGTGCCATTTGGAAAAGAACACCCCACTGCGCCCTCATGTGTTTCAGGTTTCTCTGGTACAGTTCCTCCTCGAGAACTGCCTCCAGCTCTGGGGAGAAGACACCCCTTCCTCTGGGAAGCGCGCGGCCACTCCTGACGAAGGTGACATCACTACTGACAGGGAGGGGGCTGCAGGGTGTGGGAACCATGTAACTGGCTTTGGTGGGAAAGGCAGCAGGGCTGCCAGGGCTCATGGGAGACGCTCGGACAGTGCAGTTCTGGAGCCCAAATCACATCCCAAGAGCAGTGATCTCCACCTGCTCCACGTCAGGGCAGCTTTCATACTGTCCTGAGACCAAAGAAAGGATAAGGCAGTTCTGACTGCAGGAAGTTGCTAGTACAGCATTAGGAGACATTAGGGTATAATACAGTGTTTGGAAATTTTTTCAAACAAAACTTTAAATGGGACTCATATATGTGAGATGTGCTCAGGCTGAAACTAGAGTGAGGGGCCAGAGCACTGCCTTGTTTATTCCCCACTCCCTTTTTTCCTGCTTAATGCTACCTGAGGTGCCACAGGTTTCCAGTGCCTTTGAAACAGGTTGAAAAGAAACCTGCATCAATGAGAAAAAAAGGACTTGATTGATTTGATGTGAAACCACCTTTCCAGACTGTCAGCACCTGGGCCCCTGTTCACCAGCTGTGTTACCTCTGGCCAGTTATTTTAGCTCGCTTTCAGTTTTTTCATCTCTAAAATGTGAATACAAACAACATCTAAATTTTAGGATTATTGTCAAGATTAATCATGGATGTAAACTAAATTTGTAAAAAAGCAATTACTGGGGCCAGTAGAAGTTCCTCTGAGAACCCTGAGCTAGGACTGTCTGAGCCTAGGTCATCACAGCTAACTGGCTGCAGTCCACTTCATAACGATGAGGTTAGATTCGGAACCTGGGGACGTGGATCATGAGACTCTTTGAATTGGGGGGGGCAGGTAATTAGGTTGGTTTGTATGTTTGTTTTTTATGTTAATGGAGGTACTGGGACTTGAAACCACGACCTCATGTGTAGTAAGTACGCACTGAACCACTGAGCTATCAGCCTCTCCCAATCCCTTTGCAGTTTTGACATTTTTTGGTTTTATGACATTTATCTCACTGCTTTCAGGAAATCTTTGGGAAAATCTATTTAATCAGGAATTTAGTTGAGTCTAGAACCTGAGAATGTGCTTTACTAAGATAACTGTTTTTGAATTCATCAGTGACAACAGGACAACCCCTGGAATCAACACGAATGACAGTGGCAGTCGTTTTCAAAAGTCCACAAGGACAGTACGAGGCCAAGTGCCCATCTACCACGGGTCTGCACACATGCCTGTCCACGATTCTTAAAGTCCCTGAAGAACAGAAGTGGCCATAATCACATTTGACCCTTCCTCTCTTCTATCTTTATTCCTCACATATTGTTTCACTTTTCTTCCTCCTCTATTCTGCACGTTTACCACGATTTATTAAAAATGCGTTAGAGAACCCCTTTATTTGCTTATGGCCCGTATTAACACCTTGGTGGAGGCTCACCTGGGCAGTCTGCGTCTCAACTAAGGTCACTTCTGCACCTGCAGTCAATGGGCAGCTCGGCTGGGGCTGACTCACGTGTCTGTTGGCTGGTGCTGGCTCCAAGTGGATCCTCATCTCTTCAGCAAGCGAGCCCGGCCTTCTTCATACGGTGGAGGAAGAGCTCCCAACAGCAAGATGCTTTTCAAGAGTCCATGTAGGGGAGGGCTGCACAAAGGACCACAAGGATAATGAGTTATTCATCACTTACTGAGGGCTGTGACTGTCATCGACCACATGATACCCAGAACCCGAGATGCATTCCTACCGCACACCTACTCTTCTTCATGAGCTGTTAATCCTCCGTTCTTTACACCAGCATTTTCGTAGGATATTAAGACGTTTGCTAGGGAGTATCTTTGAAATAATCATTGATTTTCCCCCTATGTATTTCTTGCTCTATCTTACTCCCTGTCTTAAGCTGTCTTAAGAGACAGACCATTCCTTAGAGAACAGAAGTTACAGAAGAATATGAGGAATAACAGAGGTGTTTGTTGCCTATGAGTTTTAAACATTCAGTTTTCTAGGAAACAAAAACAATTCATGGCATAAAGATTTAGGTGGGAATCTCATGGGGAAAGCCCAGAACAATGAGGTGTATAGGACATGTGCACCGTTTCCTGAATAGAAAACAAAAGGAATCAGGAAGCCCTCACAGAACAGCTAACTCACATCTCTAAGACCGAGCCTGGTAGAGTCGCACAGAACTTCCTGCACCTCAACATGGAACAGATCAGTGAAATGGTTCCATCAATCTGAGAATAGTAGGGAAGGAATAAAGTCACTGGATTTGCTGAGACAGGTCTCAGCAACAGCTGTGCAGGCCGGCTCCCCAGGACCAGACAGCAACTAGCACAGCTCAGCAGGTGCCCAGCGTACACAGGGATCCCCAGGCTTACGGCGCCCAGCCCAGGAGACCCCAGAGGAAGGTGGGGTGGGGGACTGGGTGCCCCCAGGAAGGTGCCCCCTCATCAGGCAGGATTGGCCCCCATAGAGGTGGAGGGTCAGCAACATGGACAGGGGGTGAGTTCAGTGGAAACGGGAGCAGAGGACGTGCTGACTCCTTCGAGGTCTGCTGCCCTCGCTCTCCAAGGCCCCTCACTCCCTGCTGACCCCCTGCCCTACCCGCTTGATACCACAGTCCTGACTCCCAGCCTCGTAACCTCTCACGCAACCACAGCACTCCAAGCCTGGTCTGCCCCCCAACCTGCCACTAGCCCACCCACCCAACAAATGGTGCCCAGGATCCTTCACAAAGGCCACTGGGACAAGGACAAGTGAGTTAGCTGACACACATTTCCAAACCTTGTAAGAGCTGGGCTGATGGACGCTGGGCAGAGGGCCGCACAGCAGGTCCTTGCAGAGGGGTGACCTGTAGGTGGCAGGACAGGCCCCGGGAGTGCAATGGCAAAGGTTATATGTCGGGAGAGGCTGAGCTGCAGGCCGCACAGGGCCGGCACCTCCTCTCCTAGGAACACCCCTCCTGGCCACACTGCTGTCACATTTGACCACAGTCCACCCTATGCTTAGGGGACATTCAGCCCTGAGTCCTTAGGGAGGCAAGTGCCTGCACGTGGCTGACATCATCCTGGGCATTGGCAGCCATGAAGGGAGCAGGTGGGGGCAGCAGTGATGCCTTCTGACAGGTGCCCCTTCCCCACCCGCACTAAGGCACATCCTAGACATGAACACTGGTCCCCACCCAGCAAGGGAGAAGGCGCTGTCCTCCCCCGACCTCCACTCTCACCCGTTTAGACGTTTGTATGGCCAACCCCAGCAAGGACCGCTCCTGGACCAGCACCAAGGCGGAACAGAAGTGACCTTGCACTTGCACCTGTTGACCACTTCCCAGGCTCAGGGTGGATGCTCTGGGTTTCCATCCTGCCTGCAGGACAACACCCTTCCCCCTATGGAATGTGGTCCCCACAAATGGGGATCCCCAGGGGCTCTGGCCCCCTAGGGGTTGTGGCCCCCCTGCCCTCTGAGGGGCTGGGTCTGCATCGCTGTCTCCTGTGGTCTCACAGCCTGCAGCCATGGCCCTGCCAGAGAACCAGCTGCTTGGGCTGGCAGCCCAGGAGGCGGGCAGCTGCTCAGCTCACTCAAAACTTGCAGGATTGCAATGCAGGCTCCTTGGCCTCAGCCTCTCCCCTTGACTCCATAGTCCCTGGTGGTGATGATCAGGGGAGCATGCATGGGCTCCTAACCTCCAGCACATGGAAAGGAAGCTTCTCCTTGTCCTTTCCCCCATCTCAATATTAACAGCTTCCTGTGCATTTTATCATTTAATCTTGGAAATAATCCACAGCTCAGCTGTATAGATACAGAAACTGAGGCTCAGAGAGGTGGTAGGATTGCCAGACGCCACACAGCAAGACAGCAGGAGGGCTAGGATTCCAGTTTTTATGTCTCACCACCTCATATCCCCTCCGCCTCGCCAAAGCCTACATCTGAGCTGTGCAATCAGGATTGGGAAACACAGACCTGAAAGGAACCCTCAAGGATGGCCTAACACCCAGACCAGGTGGAGAGGGGCCTCCCTAAGGCCAATTCCACACCAGGGCAGAGCCCCCATCAATGGAGCTTTCCCAGACCGTCTGCAGAGCTTTCCAGGCTACCCTGGGCATCAGCCAAGGACTGGCCCCAAGCAGGACATGTGGGTTGTGGTCTCTGACCGGTGGACCCTCACTTGCATCTCAGGCACACCCTGACCTGGAAAAGGTCAGGGGATCCTTGGCCCTCCTTCTTTCACTTAGACCTCTAGGACACATCCTCTTGTACCCACAACATCTGGAAGTCCTCCTCCATGTCTGACTGCAATCCTTCCTGCTGCAGGGGACACCTGTTACCATCTCTGCAACACAAGCAGGTCCTTCCTCCCTCAAGCACACAGTGACCGCCCCCACATGTGGGAGACCATTTGCTGCCTCTTGTCCGAACTTTAGAAATTTGGAATACCTGGGTCACGGACCCAGGCCCCAACTCCTGGGCTCAGACCTAAGGAATCAACGTCAGTGACATCTGATCCTCCCCAATCCCCAGGTCCAGGGTGACAGAAGGAGATGGGGCAGGGGCCCCTCCCAGCACCAGAAGCAGGGAGCCCCTCCCTGCCCGAGTTGAGGGGAGGTTGCAGGGGACCCCGGGCCCCTCAAATCAAAACTCCCAGAAAAGATGCTGTGCCTCCCCCATCAGACCAGGGTCTCCAGGAAGGCCCAGCCACTGACCACCCCTCTGCAGGCCACCAGTTCCTCACCACAGGCTCCTCCCAACCCACTCTGGCCAAAGCCCCCATGTCACCAAACCCCAGGGACAACTTCCACCTGTCCCTTTTGCTCCACTTCTGAGCTCTCCTTCTGCCCTCAGTCAGCACCCCAGGGCCTGACCCTGAGCTGAGACTCGAGCTTCCTCTGTGGCTCCCCAGCCCTCAGATTCCTTGGTCAGTCAAGAATACAGCCAGCAACCTCCTTCCACCCCCACGCCACCCCCATCCACCCACCTTGCTCCCTGGACAGCTGGCCTCCTGATCACATACCCCCTGATGCCAAGGTGTCCTTGACAGTGTGTTAGGCCAGTCACTGCCATGGTAAGCTGCCCCTCTGGTGGCTGTCCGAGGCCTGCACACCCGCCGGCTGCATACCACCTCTATGTCCTCAAACCTCTGTCCAGTTCTCCCACTATGTGATAGCCTTATGTTCCTGCTGGCGTCCTCCTCTGGGAGGGCGGGACCAGGACCTGGCTTGCTCACCCCGGTGCCTGCACCCCAGTGGGGGCAGAGTGCCCAGCCAAGACTTGCTATGGGGGGACAAGTGAAGCCACGTGGCCGGGCAGCATGGCCCCTCTCTGCCGCTCCAACCTGGCGGCAACCTCCAGGACCCCTCCCGCCTCCCTCCCTCTCATACCCACACACCCATCAGCAATCAGCCTTCATGTCAAAATGCACCAAGACTCTCACTGCTGTTTTCCATTCCATGGCCACCACCCTGGTGGGACCCACTGCCAGCCTCCCCCCGGCCTGCCTCTGCCTGTCCCCAGCACACTGCCATCACTGGAAATATGCCAAGACACATGCTCTGCTCAAAACCTTCCTGCTGCTCCCTCCTCACTCAGAGCAAAGGTCATGCTGCCCTCAGGGACCCCACAGGCCCCAGGGACTGGCCCACCTTTCCTGACCCTCCCCAACTCCCCACCTCGAGTACACTCGTCCAGCCACACTCAGACGGGGAACCCCAACTCCCTGCAACCCTGCCCTCGGAGACCTGCCTTATTCCGACTTCAGCCCCTGTGCGGGGCCACAGCCTTATCCTGGTGTCTCACGTGAGGTTGCTCAGAGAAGGCTGCCTGGTTCCTGTCACCAGCTGCCAGAGCGGAGTAGCCTGGCCCCCATCCAACTCAGAACGCCCCCCAGGGGACCTCCCCTGAGGCCCCAGTGTGTCAGAGCCTGGGAGGAGGCTCAGTCTGCGGCTCCCTGCCGTCCTGCTCCCTGCAGAGCTCCCTGGTGGTTCAGCCCAGCCCCAGGAGGGGGAACTGGACAGCCAAGGCCACTGCTGGCCACTCAGGGCCGAGCTGCCTCCCCTGCGAAGTAGGCACACATCTTCACGCCTCATGCTGCTCAGGGAGACAACAGAGATAGATACAGGGCTCAGCACAGGGCCCGGCACGCTCATGGGAGATCAGCAGACAGTAACACAGAGGGTGCGTTGGGGGCGCAGCCTACCTGCTCACCCACTGAGCCTGAGCCTTCTCAGCATTCAGGATGCCTCCTGCAGGCCCGCGAAGCAGGCGTTATTATAGGATTGTGGGAATCAGGGCCCCCTGGGGTTTGATGGGCTAATTCACACTGGAGTGGGAAGGCCTCATATCTGTCCTCCCACACAACAGAAAGAAGCCAGGATGGGAGAAGCTAGCCCCACTGAGGGAACAGGGAGTGGCCAAGGTGTCTCTGCAGGCAGGGGCTTCTAGGAGCCCTTCAAAACTTCTCAGCTGGGCCTTTGTGCTCCTGAAAGCACGCATGCCAGGTACAAGCCCCACCAAATCATGCTTCACATGTCCAGAGTGCCAACAGCCCACCTCTACTTACTGCCGTCTGACCCACAGACCAAGGCTTGTGCTGGGTTGCCTCCTCCAGGGAACCCACCTGGATAAGCTGGGAGTTCCTGAGCACTGCACCTGGCTCCTCCAACAAGTCCTACCCGGCTGCTGGGCTGGGGCTCCCTGCCCAGGCCCCACCTCCCCCAGCAGCTGGAGCTCATCAGGGCTCTCAAGCCCCCCTGCAGCCCTGGTGGCCCTGCTCCCACACGCCAGCTGGTATGTAGCCACTAGGGACTCAGAACACAGCACCCTCTCCTGCCTCCAGGCCTTCACCTTGGCCGTGACCTCTGACCACATCCCCTCCTGTCCCCTGGCTGACTCAGCTTCTTCAGGGCTCTCCAGAGGCACTGCCATCTCCTGGAAGCCTCCTCAAACTCCCACTCTGTGCCCAGCTCCCCTCTGACCACTAGCCTGTGAGAACCCCCCTCCCCGGACAGGCCCACACCTGCTTCCCCAGATCAGTGCCATGTCCTCTCTGTTGAGGGATAGGGGCAATGCTTGTGACCTGAGGGAACCCTGGAGGATGGAGATCGGCCTGACTTCAGTCTTGCTGAGTGAGCTGCTGGGTGAGAACCATGCACCCTCAGACCTGTGTCCCTACCCATGGGGGGCGGGCTCTCCAGGCACTGACGATGTCTAAGGCTCACTTAGCATCCACGGGTCTGTGACCAGGGCCTCAAAGGCTTCTCACATAGCCCAGGATGCCAAACTCCTGGCTCCCACCTGGTGCCGGCCATTCTGAGTCAGAGCTTCCAGCCGCAGGCCTGCCCCAAGGCTGGAAACCTGGCCATCCTCGGGGTCTGGTAGCTCTTCACCTGACCCACCCCACCCACTTGGACAGGGTCACAGAGGCCCTGCAGAAGGGGGGCCCCTCAGCTCCCCAGCCCTGCAAGGAAGTGTGCCACACTGGGGGAGCCAGGGTCTCGACAACCCCAGGGCACCTACTGACCCCGCCCAGCTCAGAGGCCTGCACCCCTGCTTGAGCCCTTTGGCCTCACTCAGACCTTCACCGGGTGCACGTCTGGCCCAGCTCTGTCAGGCCTGCCACCTGCTCATGCCAGCCGTGGGGCTTCAACACCCACACCCCATCACACTCCAACCACTGGCGCAGCTCGACCTCACAGCTCGACCTCAAGCCGATAGGTCACTCACTCAGCAAGTGCGTCCCTGGCCGGCCTGGTCAGGCTGCGTGCTGGGTTCTGGGCACCTGCACGTGCGCCAGTAGATCCCAAACCTCCCTACCCCTGCCAGCTCAGCTCTGTCTCCTCCAAGTCACCTTCCCAGACTGCGTGGCCCCATGAGCTCTCACCTCTGCCCTCCCACCCAGCCCCCTCACCTACTCAGCCTCATTAACTGCCCCCGGTGTGTCCTGGTTCCCATGAGGAGAGGGGCTTCAAATTGTAACAGAGGAGAACAAATCTGCCTCCACACTGGATCTGCTCCTTTAGTTTTGACCACTGTGCCCTGTTTTCCAGTCTTAGCCTTGCCAGCTCTGCACCTTTTGGGAAACAATGTTGCCTTTAGCCTGAAATAGACAGAAGAGCCTACTCTCCGGCTCTGACCTTTAAGGATGTCAGCACTTCTGCACTTAGGCAGAGATGGCAAGTTGCAAAACAGAGAATAACCTTTGCTTTGTTGGAGGTTTACAGGAACACCATGGCCTGACCCACATGGATGGCTCCAAGAACAAAGCATTCTACAAGAAGTTTGCAACAACGAACCCCACCCACTCTCTCTCTCTCTCTCTTTTTGTATAAAAGGAGCCTGTATTCTGACTGGAGCAGGATGGTTCTCTAAGAAATTGATCTGCCATCCTCTCAGTCTGCTGGCTTTCCAAATAAAGTCGCTATTCCTTACCCCAACAACTCGTCTCCCGATTTATTGGCCTGTCGTGCGGCAAGCAAGAAGGAGTCTGGACTCAGTAACGATTTCCCCTGAACTGCTCAGACCATCCCCAACACCATCTTAACTGTCACCACAGCCTCCACCCTCATGGCTCCCACTGAAACCACCACCAGTGCCATCACCACCACCATCATTACCACTGCCAGTGCCACCAGCATTACCACCTCACCACCATCAACACCACCACAACCATTACCACTGCCAGTGCCCTGCAGCTGCCCTGAGCACCCTGCACCAGGGCAGGCATCCTCCCAGAACTGCCCTGCACTGTACCCCAGCCTGTCCAGCAGATCCCGTGAGCTCAGAGCTGTCCATGCTCACTGCTTACCCTGTCAGGCCTCACCCCTGACACTCGTCACTTGTGAACACCCCACTCATAGGACTGCACGCCCCCACCGACACACGCTGGGCCTGCAGGGGTCAGAAAACAAAGGGACCAGACGCAGCCCCGCAGGAGACTCCTGTGCCCTGAACTCCACCCGGGAAAGCTCTCCACCCCCAGATGCCCCCGACCCTGCCACACCAGTGTATCCCGACCCTCGACCCTCAAGCACATGTCTGTGATGGTCCCACCACACAGGACCCCGCCCCAGCCCCCTAGACACCAGGGCCACCACTGGCCCAGCAGCAGCCAACAGTGCCCTTCAGCCAGCGTGGGAGAAGTCGGGCTGGGAACTGGCTGACTCTGACAGTGAGCTGGACACCCTTCCACTTGTCCCCCTTGGCCTGCCCCTTCACTGCCCTCTCTAAGGAAACCAGGGACAGGGATGGGGCAAGGGTGTTAAAGGGCCCAGGACATGCACTTGGGTGAGAACCCCAGGGAGGGAGAAGGGCCTGGGTCCTGAGCATCCCCCAGGACAGCTGCATCCGGCAGGGCTGGGGTCTGCCCAGGCAGGGAGAGAGCACAGACTGGCATGACCCATGGGGCCACCCTGGGCCTGGCAATGGCACTCCGTGACCCAGTCTCCTCAGCCAGCTGGCTCTAAAGGTGCCTGGAGTGGGGTCAGGTTTTGAGAAAGGACCCACCAGACTGTGCGGGAAGGTCACACCCTCCACCAGCCAGTCTTAGTGTCTGCTCTGCCAGCTCAGTGAGGGTGCCAAGTGCCCATTAATTAGGGAAACCACAACCCAACTGAACAGGAGCCACTTACAGGACTTCTGAGAGCCTTTATGGTTGCCAGGCACGTGGACCCAGGAGAACAAGACACAGTGGGTATGAACTCTGCCCTTCCTGGAGCCCACGTGGGATCAGTGTCAGGCAGAACACCTCCTGAAACGCTGGCATAGCAGGATGAGCACGTGGAGGGTGTCTGGCCCAGGCCTGGCCTGTACTGACGTCCCTATGCTGGGCCTCACCTCCACTGTTTTCAAGTGATGGTACAGCAGGTGATGTCAAAGGATCCTGACAGCTCTCACTTCTGTGCTCTATGTAACTCTGGGTATTCTTTTTTAAAATAGGAACTGCAAAACCCATGCAACCGACATGAGTGAAAGACCCAGAGAGCTGTCCGAGCAGAACCACAAGACTGAACTCCCTGGATGTGCTCCTGGCCCTCCTTAACCCCAGCACCAGTCTATCCTTCCTGGGCCCGTCCTCCACCCACCCACCCAAACATCTGGGAATTCTGCAAAGACCCTCCGCCTTTTCGTCCCTAATGGCCCCGTTCCCAAGGCCCTCACTGCTATCGGCCAGGCTGGTGTAGGAGTGTTGTGGGGATGGGGCCGTGAGTCCTGTTGGGAGAAGTCACCTCATGTGTACATGTTGAGCACGTGTGTGCAAGTGTGTATACAACTGGGGGTGACAGGCTCTGTCTCACTTTTGTGAGACACTTTAGTGCTGTGGGTGGAACCCTCTGACTCAGACTTTCCAAGACAAGCATGTCACATGGCTGACAGTTGCACGTGGCTGGAACAGGGGGCTGCCCTCCAAGCACATGACACATGCATAATTACATATGAATGCGCACAAATGACTCCAGATAAGACACGGGATCATGGCTCAATGTGTGACCAGGGTCAAGACTCAGAGTGTGACCAGTGACCAGGACAAGGGCTCAATCTGAGTCTGGAATCTAGGCTCCATCAGTGACCAGGGACAAGTCATGGATCAAAACATCAAGTACTACTCAGATGACGGTCACATCACTGATGGCACTCAGCCCCCAGTGGCCCCCCACCACACACAAAATTCTGGAGACACGTGAGAACCCTTCTCATCCAAACACACAAACACAGGCCCATGACAGCACAGACCCAATCTCTGAACTCACTGGTGGAAGCAGACCTGGGGTCCTGTCCCTGGTCCCCACTTCACGAAACGCTTGATTCCTCTGAGCCCGTTTATGTGAGGAGTGGCCCCACTTGGGAATGGACAGAGTTTCTGTCCAGCAAAGAGCAGGGCAAAGGAGAAATAGTGGGGGAGGGGAAGCGACAGCCCCCTCCCTCCCCTGCCCAGCCCTGGCCTTTGGCCCCAGGCTGTCCAGTTCTGGATCAGATACCACAGTCCTCATCCTGAGCTGGACCACGGTCCTAAGCCTCAGCTTCCCCAAACATAACAGGCATAGTTAGCCAGTCTCCTAAGGCCGTGCCCAGGACTGAACAGGGAGCTTGTTGGCAAAATGTGTTCTGGGGCACCTTCCAGCTGGCCTCAGAGCCCTGGGCCCAGGCACAGAGACCCTAACAGTGTCATCCACTCAGAAATGACCAGGGGTGGGCAGTGGGTGGGCCCCCCACACCTGAGGTGGAGGCCATGGCCAGTGGTAAGCACCCCATGGACCTGGCTACAGCCCACTCCCCATCACCTCTCTGCCCCCACCCGCAAGCAGGCTGACTCTGGTGCCGAGGATGGGAGGCTGAGGCTCCCAGAGGGTGGAATCTGCCCCAGGTCCCACAGTCTTGGGGACTGTGAACTTCACACTCACTGGGCTGGCCAGACTGTGCACAGCCTGCTGCCCTAGGGGCCAAGGGGCTGGGTCCACATCTCTGGAAAGCAAAGCAATTTACCACCAAGATCTTGAAACTGTCCAGGGGACTCAAGGCCTAGGGAACAATCAGAAATGTGAGCAGAGCTGTCTTAGCGAGGGTGCTGGGCCACTGGGTGAACAGGCATCCCCAGTGCACTGCAGGCAGCCTTCGAACAGCCACTGGGGAGGGGATTGTAATGACATCAAGGCGCCACATTAAACGGACCTGCAGCCGCAGTGTAATCTCCCACGATGACCAGCCTGGGCCCTGAGAGCACGTGGGCCCTCTTTCTTCCTTTTTCTTTTTTCAACCTTTTTTGATACTCCACTTTGAACAAAGAGCTTGCACCACGTGCAAAACCCAGAGAAAAGCAGTTGACAGCAACCAAAGCCAGAGAGCCAGTTTCCCAAGGCTATGGGGTCTGCCCCTGCTCTCCCCAAGCCCAGGCCCCTGCCCCAACCCCTGTCCTCACAATCCCAGACCCAGAGTTGGAAAGGGCAGTGGAGTCTGCCATATGGCCCTAGATACTTCCACCACAGGTCCTTTGCACTGCCTGTTCCTTCTGCCAAAATGCTTGTCCCCAGACACCCAGTACACAGTGCTGTCAGGCCTCTGCTGGAGCACCACCTGAGACAGGCTTCCATGAACCTGCCCTGAAAGGCACCTCACCCCACCTGCCACTCGGTACACTGGCTCCACTTTTTGGCCTGTGCCATGACCTGACAGTTTCAAAGGGAACTATACGTTCCCACTTTCCTGTCTCTCCTCGCTGGGGATCAGAGGAGGCTGAGGTCTGGAGTGATTACTGACCACTGACAAGGCAGTCCTCCTAGAGCAGTGCCTTGTCAGTGATCAGTAATCACTTTAGACCGGATGGGTGGGTGGATGGGAGGATACATGGATATGTCGATGGGTGGATGGATGGGTGGGTGGATGGATGAATGGATTGGGGGACTGGATGTGTGGATGAGTGAGTGAATGGGTGGATAGGTAGGTGGGTGGATAGCCAAGCGAGTAGAAGGATAGAAGGTGGGTGGGTGGATACCTGAGCAGGTGGACAGGTGGATGAAGGATGGATAGATGATAGTCACATCCCTCCCTGATAACCCATAGTTGCTGACACACAGCACTACAAACTGGCCCCACGCCCCTTGCAGCCTCCCCCCGGCGCCCATCCATCCTCCTCTCCAGTCGCCTACTCGTCCTGGCCTCACGTTCCTCCTGTACCCTCTAACTTCCACACCTTTGCTCAAAGTGTGTTTCTGCCTAAAGAGCTTCCTCCTGTTCTCTGCCAGAAAAACACATCCTCCTCTAGGGTCAGCCACTGCGGAAGCCTCCCTGACCTCACTTACACACCTCCGTCACTGCACCGTGCCCAGCAGTAGGGACTTGCCACACGTACACCCTGGCCCACAGGCTGGCCTGGGGACTGGTGGAACCAGGGATGAGAGAGGCAGCTGGTGACAATGACATGCAGCTCATACAGACCCACCCCAATGGACACCAAACCTCTAGGGAGGAGGCCCAGCCACCACCAGGGTGATCTGGCCCATTGGGACCTGGTCACTAAGTTCTCTCCCACCCTGTCACCACAAATTCTGACCCTCCTCACTTCTGGATGCTGCACAAACTCTTCCCTGTTACTACGTAGCTCTCCACCTGTCTCTTTGCTTCCTTGTGTCTGGGAGGACACCCGGCTCTGGGCCCTGTAACTCTAAATCACTGCCTGGTCAGTCCAGCCCAGTGCCCTGTCCCCCTGGTTCCCGCTGCTGCAGCACCTGGCCTGGGCTGGTGCTACCGCCTGAAAAGGAACTAGCCCAGAGCCCCAGGAGCACCCCCGTCTGCTTCCCATCTGACCCCTCGGGGCCTCACCCTGCTGCGCCAGTTCTTGGCGGTGCTCTTGCAAAGCTATACCACCTGCATGTAACCTGGCCGGTGTTGGGGGGACCGCCACACCCCTCTGGATCCCCAACTGTGGACTTCCCTGGGATGGGTGGAAGCCAACTGGGTGGGACCCTGCCGCCTTAGACCCTCACCAGGGCAGAGAGACCGTGCAGGACAGATAGAGTGGGGGAGTCAGTGGCCCCCAAACCTGAAGTCTGCGCACCTCCCCTGCTAGGTCGGCCTCCCCCCGAGGCCCAAGGCCCCAAAGACAAAAAGCGCAGATGAACTTACAGGTCAGTTTCGGGCCACGGACTACAAGTCTGGTTGGTGGTGTCCTGGGGGGGGGGGGGAGCTTTCAGGCCACCTGCCGGCCCCACGGGCCCCACCCAACCATCACTGCAGGGCCCACCCTGTGCCCGGCACTCTGCCTACCTTCTTCCCACAGAGTAAGAGTTTGAGGGGGAGGAACTGAGACCCAGAATGGGGAAGGGACTGGCTCAGACATCTACTGCTTTGTGGCCTTGGACAGCTCCTGTCCCCTCTCTGAGCCCAGATAGGGAGCAGGAACTAAAGCCCAGTTTTATATGCCCTGGTGGCCACTCCAGCATCTGGATGACCTCAAAGACCACCTCCCCGGGCAGTCCACATCAAGCCTTTGCCAGTTGCTCCTGGGCCTGGAAGATAGAAGGGGTGGGTGCCATCACTTACAGGTACCAAGGACTTCCCACACCAAGAAAGTCCTCTGCAGTCCCCAGTCGTGGCCATGGCTGACTTACGTCCACATAGTGTGCCACTGGGGACACAGGATTGTCAGAGTACAGAGGGCAGAGGAGGACCCTGGAGAGATGGGCTGGGCTGGGCTGGGTAGGAGACCCCTGTCCCAGCCTGACCATTAACTGGTTGTTTGGGTAGTCGATAGAGACACAGCGGATGTAGGTGGGGGCTCCCAGTAGGCGAGTCCCTCCTCGTTCAGCTCACAGCCTAACAGGATGAGGCATGGGGAGACGGCGGGTCAGCTCTGTCTCCTGAATCGCAGGTGGGTGCCCACCTCAAGCACAGGAGTCCCACCCATGGCTCCCAGGAACAAGCCCCTCCAGGTGGAACACTTAGCACCACAAGCAGACACTTGCCCGTGGCCGCATTACAAATGACCCAGCACAAGGGACAGGCCTCCCTAGGTGTCTTTCATTTAAACCATTTCTGAGCAAATGCTTCACATCAGACACTGCACCAGGTCCTGGGACATGGCAAGTGCCACACCTTCAAGGACCCACCTGTGTGGGGGCAGAGACCTTTCCTATCCAGAGCCCCGGGGAAAACCAACAGCTGGGCAGGCCCTGCTCAGCTCCACCCATGGGGGCAGGGGACCCGATGGCCTGGGTGTGCCGCAGCAGGCGCCGGGCAGCCTTGGGGCCGACTGACATCAGGTGTCCACTGCCTTAAACACGGGTACAGGCTGTGACCCAAAACTTACTCCCAGGGAACCAGGCACACTTGCGCGCACACACACAGCGGCGATGACCCTAGGGGACGGCCACAACCCTGTCACCCAACAGAAGCCACAGGGTAGGATAGGACCCTGCTCTACTGCATGGTGCACAATCAAAACGAGGGAAAATATGGTTGTACACGCAGACAAAAGGCCAGACAAGTCACACCATCCCACGACCTGGGTTTTCTTCACTTTACTTCTGTGGATTTGCAATACGCTACCCAGACGCGTATTGTTCTATAAACAAAACACGGTGGGGGGGTTGCAGCCACAGCTGGGAACACACAGCCCCCCTAGGGGGAGGATCCCTGGGGGGACAAGGAACCCACAATACACTTGTTTTACAGAAAGTAAACAGAGGCTCAGAGAGGGTCGATTCCTGAATGTTGCACAGCAAAGACAACTCCAAACCTGCTTGCACTCTTCAAATATGAGGGGCAAAGGACATCAATGCACTGATGTGCCAAGCCCCTTCTGGGAGCCCACTCTGCCTTTTCCACACCTCCCATCACTCCACAGGGCTGCACGGGGATTAAGACACCACATTCACAGCTGACTTCCCACTTAGTGGTCCTGCAAGCCCATGGCTACTGTTAACGTCTCTGTGCCTCAGTTTCCCACGTGTCAATGGGTGGCTCCATGGGACATTGCACTAAAGGACTTAATTAAGGCGCTGGATCCTGGTGAACTCTCAGGACACGGTGGTCCTAAGCCTCCGCCCCACCCCACCTGTACAGCCCCGGCTTCAGGGCCCGGGCTTCCTGGGCATGGTATGGCGGTATGGCCGTGTGACCTGTGCTGACAGCTCCTTGGGCTAGCATCTCAAGGACAGGAGGCCCCCATGACACCCACCCCTCGGTCCTCACCTGTGGCATTGTGAGGACACCAGACTGCGGCCACCTCTCTGGCCAGGATCTCCTTCCAGAGCATAGCACTGAAGCTGTCCTCGTCACAGATCTCACAGGGCTCTGCCAAGAGGCCGGGACGTGAGTGCGGGTGGGGACAGGAAGAGGGGTGGAGAGCTGGCAGCAGAGCCAGGAAGGCCAAGACCCCTCCAGGAAATCCATCGTCACAAGGGGGAGTCATTTCCCAGGAGAGATGAGCCCCAAGCCCACCAGTCTCTCCGGAAGCCCCTCCCCAGAGGCCAGCGATGGGGTGGGGGGACACTCACTGGGACACCACCGGGTGCTGCATTGCTGGTGCTCATCTTGGAGGCTCTGGCTGGCTGCTACCCCAAAGAAGGGCCCCAATCAGGCACGCTCCCCCTGCTGTGTGCCACCACCACGTGACACTGCATCTGCTCCCCGACACCCAGGGTGCCACTTCCATCCACTGCGGGATGCCGCCATACATAGAGGACAAGGATGCAGGTACTGGAGCCAAAGGGATGCTGACACAGGGACAAAGGGGCAGGAAGCCATGAGAAGAAACTGAGACCCTGAGAGTGGAAGCCAAGCTCAGCTCGATACAGGAAAAAACAAATGCTTCACATGCACTTGATCCCTCACCATCACCCCTCTGGCCCCAGCATCCCCAGGGACACTGCAAGGTCCCACAATGAGATGCCACGCTGTCTTGCCCCTGCCTCGTGGTTCATGCCCAACAGGTCCCCCACCCACATGTCCCTCGGCACAGCCCTGCCGTGGGCACTGCTGCAGGAAGCAGTCTCAAGTTTCCACCCCGTGGCCCTTGCACTTGGCGCCCTGTACGAAGGCCCACTGTACTCCCGTGTGCCCTGCTGCCACCCGGGGAGCAGCTGGTGGAGCACGGGCTCCGACTTGTCCTTCAGGGGAGGACCCCTCCCAAGCACGGATCTGGGACACAGCAGCCTGGCGGTCAGGAGGCGAGTGTGGGCCGAGAGGGGATTAGCAGTGGGGTGTGACGCAGAGGCCGGCTGGGCAGGGAGGGGCAGAGGTGCCGGGGAAGTTGGGGTCTGGTGCCCACCCCACTTCCCCCTGGAGGCTCGGTGCCCTCCAGCACTGTCTACAGGCAGCTGGGCCAGGGTCTCCACTGGCTTTGCATCCAGGTCCCCAGTGTGGGGGCTGGAAACAGAGCGGGAGCCCCAGCTAGGTCTAAAGAGTGAATGAATGAGTGAATGAAGGAAAGACACCCCACCCATCCCAGTGCTGCCTTACACAACAGGGTGATGGGGAGATGGGGTTGAGGATGGTGCTCGGGCTCTGTTTCCTGGGCACAGGTCCTCGCACCCTGCTGCCCCCTCCCTGTGGTCCTCGGTCCAGTTTCCTCTGAGCATCAGTCTCCTCCTCATCCCGCTCCTGCCCCAGCCATGACCTGTGTGCTCGTTCTCCCACGCCCCCCAGGGACAGCACGAGTGATCAAGCTCTCACAGCTGCTGGCTGAGCACCAGGCTGAGCCTCCCCAACACCCAGCAGACTGGCTGCTGAGGGCCTCCAGGCCCCTCCGGCCACCCTCCTTCAGCCCTCTCCTGGGTCTTCTCTATCCTGGCCCTCTCCCCTCAGTAGTCATGACTTCATGCCCCCAAAGACCTGAGCCCCTTAGTAGCCCCAGTGCCACGAGGGACACGATGAGGGACAGCCTCTAAACACTGGGGAGCCACTGAGGAGTGAGGAGTCGAGAGGCCTCACATCTGGGGCCAGCACTCCAGGCCATGCTGATGGGCTTGGAAAGAGGCTGCTTCACCCAGGCTTTCTCTCCGAAGGCCACACTTAAGGTTCCCAGATCACTCACTCTTCAAGGGACCCTGGTGCCATTATCCTATTCTCAGAATTGCCCTGAGGCCTCTGCCTTACCAGCAAAGCAGGGTTAGGGTGAACTCAACAAGGGCACCCAGCCTCACCAAGCACCTACTGTGGGCCAGGTTCAGGCTGGGCCAGGCACCCTGCATGTGCTGACATGGCACCCACGTACCAGGAACCAAGGAGATGGCACTGCCAAGGCCCAGCTCTAGGACTCAAGCTACACCTCGGCCACTGCCCCATGCCACCTACTCCACTGGGACTGGAGCAGGGGAGCTGGGCTGCCTGAGGGCAGGTCACACCTGGCCTGGCAAGAGGGTCCCTGATGCCACTTGGAGCCTGGCTTCTCTGTGGCCCTGGGGAGCAGACCCACCTCCTGGGGTGAGAATGAGGATGGTGCAGATCCCAGAGGGTGGGCTCTGAAGACAAAGGGCCAGGTTCAAATGGTGGCCCCGCCACCCACCGTCATGGGCCCATCAAGTACATCCCATCCTGGCCTCACACCCATCACCTGAGGACGGACTGATGCCTGAAATGGTGGGAGATGACAGGTGTGGGCACGCTGCTGGGATCAGAGTTGATCCCAGGGAACCCACTTTGATGGCCAGCAGCTGCAGTGTCCAGGTGCTCCCCTCTGGAGAGGTCTGCTGGATAGGTGCAGAGTCCCCTCCCAGCGGTCCCCATGCCTGTGCTGGGAACTGACCATCAAGGGGGTCTGATGAATGAACTGGTCACTAGGAAGGGACACCACTAACTCCCCCAATTTGGAAGGCGGGGCTCCTTCTCCCTGCTGAGTGATGTGGCAACCGAGAACTCCACACCCCCCATGCCCTTGCAGAAACTTCTCTCCTCTCACAGAGCCCACCCTCCCACGGGTCCCACTTTCCCCTGAACCCAGAGGCAGAGCCCCTCTGCCAGACAAGGGACGGGTAGGAGGAGTGGCTCCAACCTTACTCGGGTGGGCGTGCATCGTGCTTGACCCCTGAGCTCCTAGCTGTGCAGCAGAGGCCCAGGGAGGACTTGCCAGGGAGGGCCATAGGACAGGAGCAGGGCTGAGCTCTGCATGGACCCTGACTATGGGGGGGCCGAGGGCCCTGGTTCTGAGCCCCGTCCTGGGTCTGGGCATGATGCCTTGTAATTCCACAAAGGAGGCTTCTCTCTTTCATCGTTCAGCTAGGAAGACGCGAGCCTGCCCACAGGAATCAATACCCTGATTCCCACGTTGAGGAGAGGGCTGAGTGGGACTGGGCCCCACGCTCTTCAAAGGTTGCTCCCCTCAAGGTTGGCTCTCTGGGGAGCAACCTGAGCAAGGCAGTCCTGACTCCACCCTGCGCCTGCTCTGTGCTGGTCATCTCAGTACACAGAAGCCTTGAATCTCAGTCCACCCAGGAACCAAATATTCACTCCACCTACAGCAGAGACAACTGAGGCTCAGAGGGGTGGTCCAGACAGCCAGGAGGGTCTGCCCTGGAGACGGTGTGGAGGCCCAAGTCTCAGAAGACAGGTGAAGCCAGGGTCTCAAGGATACTGCACAAATAGGACTTCACTTTGAACTGGGAATGTCGTGGCAGCACCCTGGGGGCCGGGGCGCAGGAGAAGGGGAGAATACCAGGGCCAGGGGGAAGGCCGGGAGCCCCAGAACTGCCTCCATGCCCTTGGGACAGGGCAGTAGAGCGGGTCTAAAGGTATGACAGCCGAGGCTGCCCAGAAAGGGGGCCTTCATTGCTGCCACTTCGCTCGGGTGACCTCAACAGCCCCATGACCACACCCATTTGGCACATGCAGACAGAGGCCAAGTTATCCACCAGGCTGACAAGGAGAGGAGCTGGGATCAAACGCAGGATCAGATTCCAAGTGCTCCACTCGCTGGCCCCCAAACTAAGGCTGCTTGCCAAAACTGACCACAGGGTCCCCCGCCTGGCACTCTACACCTCAGTGGTCTCCCCTGCTCAGCCATCCCATCCCATCATGCTGAGACAAAGGGACCGAGGCCTGGGGTCCAGGAGACAGGACTGGAAGCAGGGCCAGGGTGGGCACATTCTGCCCATCCCCCTTTGCTGTCCCAGCCCAGGTCCCAAGTGGAAGCCAGAGTGACATGGAAACTGGCAGTGGGTGGGAGAGAGAGGATGCTCCTTGGTTCCCATGGCAACAGCTGCAGCGCTCAGTCTTTCAGGATAGACTCAGGTTAGGCCTCAGCTGCTGAAACACCCATTATTTCCGGGATGGTTACCTTGGTGACCCAGCAAATGAGGATGTGGTGGGAGGAGGGGGCAGAGAGGAGGGGTCAGATCAGGAAAGGCCAGGCAGGGGGCCGCCGGCTCAGAGGAAAGACTGCCCCCCAATCCTAGACATGACCCTGGTCACACACTGAGCCTTGATCTTCAACACAGACTGACCTCTGACCCTGGTCACAGGGTGCCTAGCCCCCATCACAGACAAGACCTGATCCCAGTCACAGACCACCCCCCGACCTTGGCCGCACTCCCACCGCGGAGGGACACTCAGCGAGTGGTGGCTGCTCCCCATCACGTACTGAGCCCTGATCCCAAAGACAGACTGCCCCCTGATCTTGGTCGCACTCCCACCACAGAGGGACACTCAGCGAGTGGTGGCTGCTCCCCATCACGTACTGAGCCCTGATCCCAAAAACAGACTGCCCCCTGATCTTGGCCGCGCTACCACCAGAGGGACACTCGGAGTGGTGGCTGCTCTTTATGTAATCGTTGTATCTTTAACGTGTGTCCCACTCACAGCTCACACCTGACAAATATCATTCAGACGAACGCATCCACAATGGGGGACTGTCCGCAAGGACTCCTGGGGCCCGCAGTACTGGGCAGAGGCTCTCAGGACCCCCTTTGCTGGGTGGCCACCGGGCTCCTGGGATGGGTGTGCTATGAGGGGGCAGCAGAGGAGTGGGAAAGGCTGGGGGGTGGGCTGCCCCTCCAGACCCAGAAGGAAGCAGCCATTCTTCCCTGGCTCAATGCCCTCACTTTCTGGATGCCTCATTTCCATCTCATTACCAGATGAACGGAGTCAATTAAAGGTGGTCAGGCAGCCTTGGCCACTCAGGAGAGAGGGCACATGGTGAGGGTGAGGGGGCTCCCAGCTTCCTTCCCACCCTGACGGCCCAGCCTGGAGGCTGTGGCCTCCCTGGCCCCTGTGGCCCCAGTTGGCCGGGATGAGGGCCCTGTGAGAGGCCTGCATTCTGCTAGGCCTTCCTGCTTCCTGGGCAGAGCTCTCCCCAGCCCAGCAGGCGGAGCAGCAGAGGCAATGGGTCAGCCCCTGTCCATTCCTGCCCTGCTCTTGCCTACCAGGCTGGTTCCCCAGGCATCCAGGGCGTGGTCCAGAGCCTCTGAAGTTAGGGCCTGTCCTGGGGCAAGGGGACTCCTCCTCAGCCCTCTGCATGGATGTGCAAATGAGGACCAAAGGGGACAGGACCTCTCTCTGAATTCCCCCACACAGTCCCCAGTTCCCCCCATGGGTCCTGACTTGGCCCATCTCACCAGAAGCAGCAAAATACAAAGAGACTATCAGGAGAAGGAGTGGAACATGGAGCTGACGGGCCGGCGGAGCAGGAGGGCTGCTGCAGAGGTGCCGTCAGGAGGGGTCAGAGGTGGAGGAGAGGGGACAGCTGCTCTGGCCCAAGAAACACTTGCCAGCAAGATGTGTGATGTGGCCATGTGGCATTTGGACAGACCAGGCCAGGGCAGGGCTGAAAACGGGCCAAGTGTTGGCCTGGGCCTCCTGCTGACTCCCAGCTGGGCTGCGGATGGAGGGACACATGTGACCCAGCCTCCCCTAACCAGCGTGAGGGGCGAAGCTCCCTGGCACATGCTCAGCCAGCAAGATCTTGGGCCAGGCACCTGCCTGGCTCAGCTGTGTGTATTCTGAATGACTGCTGGACCTCTCTGGTCTGCAGCCACCCCACCCTGACATACATGTGTACACATATACACACCCTCCCAGCAGAGTGCTGTGCAGGAGACACCCCAGGCAAAACCCACCAGGTAACAAGAGCTGGCTCTGCCCTGTCTCCCCCTTAGAAGCTGTGTAGCCCTGGATGCTGCCTTAACCTCTCTGTGCCTCATTCCACTACATTAAGTATTAATCCAGGGCCTCCTGTATGCTGGGTTTCATCAGCAAGCAGGGCAAATTCCTCTGCCTTGTTGGGGGTTACATCGTGGCAGGACAGAGAATAAGGGCACAGGAATTACCCGCTATTCACAGGTGACGCCATGTGGGAAGTGAAAAATAGGGTGTGGAGAGAGTGCGGCTGGGGCTGCTGCCACTTGAAGCAGCACGGTCAGGGAGTCAAGATGGCCAGGGCAGGAACAAGCTGAGGGAGGGAGCCCTATGGGTGTGTGGGGAAGTGTGTTCCAGCCCAGGGAACAGCCTGTGCAAAGGCCCTGCACAGGAGGCCGCCTCGCTGAGGACCCATCCCCGGGCTGCTGGGAGGAGTAAACTGGTTGACAGGTGGTGCTTCCTGCACAAAGGAGACACTCAGACGCAGCTGCTGTCACCACCACCAAGATGATGTTTACTCCCGAGGTCTCAGAGCATCAAGGCCTTCAGAGTCCCAGGCACGCGAATGGGGGTCTGAGCTGCCCCTGGGACTGGGTGACCGTGTCCTGTCCTGCAGCTGAGCTCCCCGCTTTACATCGTGACAGCCCCAGCCCTCAGGACCTGCCAGCCGTCTTCCCCCAAGGCCCCCAGCCCTGCCACACAGCCTCGACACGCGCTTTGTCACAACTGCTGAAATTGGCCCACACACGCACTCACACACGGTGGATGCGAGCACCTCCCAAGCTCACACATATGCAGAGAAGAATGCAACGCACACATGTACATACTGACGTGCTGGAAGGGGGCAGGCGAGACCATGTGCACACACATGCCCCATGCACTGCGCACATGCACACACACCCTTTGTGCACACAACACCCTGCGGGAAGGAGGGGAGCTCCCCCAGCCAAGGGGACAGTGACCTCCGCCTTGCACAGCCCAAAGATCTGCCCTCCAGGCCTCCCACCCCAGCGCTGGGGCCCTGATACACGGATGCAAGACTGGGATTTTCTGATGTTTCCTGGATGCCACACCTGCACCCTCGTCCCGGGGCTCTGGCCACCTCTTCGCTCCTATCCAGATCCTCTCTGGTAACTCGCTGCTTCAACATGTATCTAACCTGGGGTCCTTGGCCTGGGGGCCACGAAGAGAAACAGGTCCAGGATAACCAACTTCCTTTGCAACCCCACGTAGCTTATTCTGTGCCTCTACAGATGATATTCTATGGGATCCATCAGTGCCACCGGCTCAGGAGAGGCCAAGCGTCCTGGACCATGTCACCTGGCCCCATGATGACCTGCTGGCATGAATACTCAGCCCACACTGGCCCCTGCTGCCCTCCCTGCCCTGGCTAAGTTCCCACCCTCCCTCAACATCCTGGGCTTCCTGCAAAAGGGGGATCCCCTCCAAGGGTCTGCAGGGCTCCCAACCTGCCCTGCTGCCACGGAGGCCAGCCCGGGGTCCTGCACAGGTACTCCTCTCACCAAGGAAACCAAACTGCTAAGAAGGTGGACTGTGCCCCAGCCCCTCCTTGCTGGGACGTCCCCAGCACACTCATACAACTGCCATTCCCTCTCATGGTCACAAGGCTTGCCTGCACCTCTTCCAGAATCTTAACCACAGCCCCATGATAAGGCACACCGACTCCAGATGGCACGCAGTTCCAACACCAGGGACCCCCTCACCTGGGACCTGACACCAGCTTCTTGTGTTCAGGTGTTAGTGCCTCCTCCCTCCCCCGCCCCAGAAGGCAGCTCCACGGCACAAAGGACCTTCCTTGTGCCTCTTCACTGCTCATCGTCCCTCGAGCAGAACACCTCCCGGGAGCTGGGGAACTAGTTGCTGGATAAGGATTTGCACAGCCACACCACAGGCAGCCCCAAACTGCATCTCCTGAACACACTTTCCGACAGCCCACTCTCCTCATTTTGTCCCCATGTCCCAGGAGGCCCCTGCAGACCCTGCCACAGGCCACAACAGTGTGCTGGCCCATCAGAACAGTCCTACCTGCAAAAGAGGAGGGACCTTTCCCTAGCCCGAAATGACACCTCCCTCATCCAGGGAGAAACCAGACCCACCCTTCCCTGAACAGTCAGCAAGCACCTCCCAGTGTGCTGCACCACTCCCCGCCCTGGGGGCCTCAGGCAGGCACCCCAGGTCCCTATTCTCACAGTACAACTGGCTTCCCCGAGGGAGCCCTAAGGGATGGGAGGCCAGGGCAGGCCTGAAGAGGAGACCGTCTTCCCCTGCCCTCTGCCAAGAGGGCTGCCCCCCTGGTCCTCTCCCCGCCGGTCACTCACCTGGAGCGCATCCCCGCCCTGGTCCTGGGTCAGGCTGGTGAGGCAGCTCTCAGGGCCACCGGGCATGTCGCTGGGGTTGCAGTTGCCCATGACCAGGTGCTCCACGGAGAAGTTGTCGCTGGGGTGGGGCCCTGGGTCATCGTCCCGGGGCAGCTGCTGCCCCTTCATCTGCAGGAACTGCTTGCTGGCCTGCAGGAAGCCCAAGGGCCCCGAGGGGTCGCAGAGCCTCGGCAACTTGTCAAAGCTCTCCAGGCCCAGGGAGGTGTGCGTGGATTACAGGAAGAAGTCCAGCTAGTAGACGCGGATGTGGGCCGGGCTACTGCAGGTGGGGCTGCCTTGTGCACCTTCATTTAGTGCACGTGGTGGTGCGGGTCCAGGTCGCACAGGGTCCAGGAGCACCGCAAGGCACTGGTGGGGAACTCGGCAGCCGCCAAGAAGTCCCTGAAGAACATGCCCTGCACCAGCATGGGGCGCGGCCCGGCCCCAGGACCCACGTCTGCCCCCGAGGCCACGCTTGGCTGGCTCCCCCGTAGCAGCAGCAGCGGATTGAAAATCCACAGGGCACCCGGGGCAGCGGCCTGGCCCCTCATCCTTGCCGGGGGGGCCGCCGGGGTTCTGCGGGCTGGACAGGCAGGTGTGGGCCAGGTCGAAGGTCTCTGAGCGGAGGCAGGAGGAAGAGAGGGCTTCAGCCGACCAAGGGGGCAGCAGTGGCTCCTAACATCCGGGGCCCGGACGCCGGCCTGGGGCTGCCAGCAGCGGCTGGAAGAGAAAGCAGAAGAGAGGACTGTCAGCCCCGTGGGGAGGCCGAGACTCGAGCATGCTGGGGACAGTGCCCACCCCGAGCTTGGGGCCTTGAAACAGGCCCTGGCTTTGCTCTCAAGCACCTGCTCTATGCACCTGTCTGTTACCTGCCAGTGTGTTCACCTGCAGGGGCAGGAGGGGCAGGAGGGGCAGGAAGCCAGGGGCCCGGGCACCTCTCCCACCTCGGCCTGGGTGGGAGTAGTGGGCAGCCCCGGCCAGGGCCACAGGCCACATGGGCCTCGGCTGTGCCCATCTGGAGACACAAACTGGCATAGCCCCCCTGCTCTAGGCCTGACTGGAAGCCCTGCGGTGGCCGTGGGGGTCATTCCCATTCTGGGCCTCTGTGGCCTCTCTGACCTCACCCCTCCCCAACCCCATCTTTCAGGGAAGGATCTCCAAACCCAGTGAGAGGGGGATGGAGAACAGGGGAGCAGAGGAAAAAAAGTCATCCCACCCATCCCACAGCCTCCCTCCAGCCCCAGTCTCCGAACCTCAGCCCATGTGGGTGCAGAGACCCCTCCCATCTTGGCCTCCTCACATCAAGAGTGACCTGTTCTTTGGGGGATGAGGGTGGAGACAGACCCCAGTCTCTGGCTGTGACTGACAGTCAACTGCGTCCTCGCAGCGCCCACCCACCCTGCCCCCCGTCACAGGGCGCCTCAGGTGCCCCCTTCAGCCTCCCACTTGCACTCCTGCCAGGAAGCTCCCTCCCTCCTTTACCACCCATCCAGAGTCTCCTGGAGCCACTGGGTCCAGGCTTCTGCCTGGACTGACCCCTGCATCCTGCCTTGGCCAGGTCGGCAAGGTTGCCCTCCCCCCACTTCATGGTGAGGAAACCGAGGCTCAGACGAGATCACAGTAAGGAGGCGGGAGTACCCACACATGAACGCCCCACACTGACCCCCATCTCGTGCCCCTGGGGTCACCTGCCCTGCTCCAGGAGAGGGTGCCGGCTGTGTGCTGCCCGCTCACACCCAGGGGAGGGAGGCAGCTCCCGGCCCAGGTGAGCGGGGACGCACCAAAGCTGTCCTGGCCTCAAGAAGCCAGCACCGCCCTTCCTGGACTCACCCCCCACGTGAACCCTGGGAAGTTCCTTCTGCCGCCAAGCCTCAGTTTTCCTACCCTTCCCAAAGCCCCTGGCCGGCCACCACCCCACACAGCAGCAAGGCCAGCGGGCAGAGGAGGGAGAGACTGCAGCCTGCGCCCTAGAGCTGGCCCGGCCTCCTGGCATTGCCACCACCGCTCTGCGGACTATGCACACACTGGCCTCCTGCCCACAGGGACTCCTTGCTTCTGGCTGCCTGGGCCCAGCTGGCCGGCAACATAATGTCGGTCACTGCTGTGCAATCCCCTCCTGGGGTCCGTCCTGACAGGTCTGTGGGCTCGGCAAGAGCTGGGCATGGGCGGCCTCCAGCTCTGAGCGAACCGGGCCAGGACGGCTGGACTCGGGCTGCCCCTCTCGTGGCTGTGTGGACTCGGGCCCATCTCTCACCTCCCAGCCTCAGTGTCCCCATCTGTAAGATGGGAGTGAGGCTTCACGCACTCAGCACAAGGGTTAAGAGCTGGACCTGCTGATTTACCCAGAGATGAGGCAGGAGAGGACGCCAGGGGTAGAAAGGCCAGTTGGGGATGCTGCGTCACCAGGGACGGACCTGTGGGGGCTCTTCAGTGGCAAATGTTTATGTTCTCTGAGGAGGGAACTTGCCAACTCCTCATGCTGCCCCTCTGAGCAGTACTGGACAAACTTGCACTTGGCCCCTATCATTGGGAAGCTTGCTCTCTTGTCCTGCCTCTGGACCAGTCTGGGGACAGTCTTGGGGGTGGGCAGAGCCACCTGCCATGGCCACCCACCC
The DNA here is from genome assembly GCF_036321535.1 of Camelus dromedarius. Taxonomy (NCBI): domain Eukaryota; kingdom Metazoa; phylum Chordata; class Mammalia; order Artiodactyla; family Camelidae; genus Camelus; species Camelus dromedarius. Next base: position 116,291,375 of record NC_087438.1, read on the forward strand.
CCATGTTTCGGGACACAGGCCAGGTCCAAGGTCCCATAGTCATTCACAGACCTGGTAGGCTGCCAGCCCGGCCTCGCAGCTGCATGGCTGTGGGACCAGAAATCTCACCTGAGCCTCAGCCCCAGCTGCAGCCCCCAGCGCCCCACCCGGGGCCCCAGCCCCAGGACAGACCCTCTCTGATATCCTGGAGAACCCCAGCAGGAAGTCGGATCGTAGTCCACTGCCTCCCTCAACACCACCCGACTCTCAACGTGACAACTGCCTCACATGGTCCTATCCCCACTGACCCGGGGTCAAGGCCATTTCGAAACCCAGCACCTTCCTCTGAGGGGCCTGCACGGTCAGAGATGGCCCAGGCTGGGCCCATACTCTCCCCTCCTCGTCTCAGCCCCTGGCAGCACACCCCACAGCCCACCTGTATGGGAACCAGGTACAGCCCGGAGTAGACGCTCGGATTGTGTGCTGGGGGTGAGAAGGTGGTGGAGGCAGGTGCGAGCAGGGCCACCTCCAACACGCTGTGGACTCGCAGGCCGGGAGGGAAAAGCAGGGCTCACAGTGGGAGGGGACCACCACTGGGCTCCATTCCGTGCCGGGCGCTAGGTCCCCACAGCAGCAGTCCTGGGGGCACATGCTGCGGCTCCACTTTGCGGATGGGCACGTGGGGGCCGCAGAGGAGCCACCCTGGAGGGGCTCACAGGTCCTGGGCACCAGAGACAGGATCCGAGCCCAGGTCTGCTGGACAAAGTCCCTGCCCTCTGCACGGCCTGGCACTGCCCCAGGACAGGCAGCACCGATCTGAATTCTGCCCCTGTCCCAGGACCCATGGGAGCCGGACCGAGTCGAGGCCCTCCCGGCATCCCTGTGGGCCGGCCTCATCAGCACCAGCTCACTCCTCTCTTCAGTGCATGTTGGGGGAGCCAGGCCCACCCGCTGTCCTGCACAGAGGGCAAGAGGAGGCAGTGAGCATTAGAAGCAGAACAGCACCCCAATCAGAACTGCCCCTCGGAGAGCCCGCCCTGGCAGCACAGCGGGGCAGGCCTTCGGGGAGGAAGGAAGCAGGGGGAAGATGCTCAGGACACAGCTGAGAGAACCTCAGCTCCAGCTGGACTGTGGGGCCTGGTGGGGGCGTTTCTGGCCTGGACCCTGAGAAGGTGGGAGGTGCCAGTGGGGAAGGAGTTTAGGGGAAGGTGAGGGCAAAGCCCCATCAGGCAGCCACACCCCTAGGACTGAGGCTCTGGACAGAGATTTCAGCTGCTCTTGGGACCAGAAGACAGCGCAGAAGAGCCCACCCATGAGGTTCTCAAACAAGGTTCCTTAGAGCCCTGCGACTCCACAGTGGGGATAATCCTCTAGAACTTAAACTGCTCTACCCCCTGGGCTTTGGGGCAGGCTCTGCTGGCCAGAAGGTGGTCCCACTGTTAGTCTGAGCACCACGGAACTGGCCCACGCTGCCTCTTCTGGCTGGATCCCGAGGCAGAGCTGGGCAGGGGCCCAGGCTGCCAGCACGGACAGCTCCTGCACCCTCTCACCTCCCAAACCTGCCACTGCCCTGCATCTCTGCTCCTCAGAGAAGCCCTCCATACTCTGCTCCATTCACGTCCTCCGCGTGTGCCAAGGACCACTCCAACCAGCATGCCAGCCTGGGGGAAGGAGGGGGAGCTGCCCGGGGAGGTGGGGGAAGCTGGCCTCCACGTTGCCCAGCCCCAAGATCTGCCCTCCCGTTCTCCCACCCCAGCACTGGGGACCCTGAGACACTGATGGAAGATGGGTTTTTTGGTTGGTTTCCTGGACACCACACCTGCCCCCCTTCCCAGGGATCTGGCCACCTCTTCCCTCCTCTCCTGATCCTCGGCTTGGGGCTATGAACAGAATCAGGTCCAGGATAACCGGCTTCCTCTGTAACCCCACTTAGCTTATTCTGGGCCTCTACAGTTGCTACTCTGTGGAACCCATCAGCCCCACTAGCTCAGGAGAGGCTAAGAGCCCTGGACCACATCACCTGGCCCACAATGACCAGCCAGCATGGAAGCCCAGCCTAGCCCCTGCCACCCTCCCCCTGCCCTGGCTATGGCCCCAGCCTCCCTTGACTCCCTCAGTGTCCTACAAGAGGGTCTCCCCTCCAAGTGTCTGCAAGGCCCTCCGCCTGCCCTGCCGCCATGGAGCCCTGCCCAGTGTCCCAGCCCACTGATCGTGTCCTCCTGTGCAGGTGCCCCTCTCACCAAGGAAACCAAACTGTTAAAAAGGTGAACCGAGCCCCAGCCCCTCCCTGCTGGGACCTGCCCAGCACACGTGCACCCCCGCCTCTGTCTCTGATGTCCACAGGCCTTGTCCGCACCTCCCCCGGAATCTTGCACACGACCCTCTGACCAAGTGAGCCACTGACTCCGGGTCACATGCAGCTCCAACAGCAGGGACCCCACCTCCTCAATCCCGCGCATCTTATATTTGGCTGTTAGTGCCTCCTCCCTCCCCCGCCCCAGAAGGCAGCTCCACGGCACAAAGGACCTTCCTTGTGCCTCTTCACTGCTCATCGTCCCTCGAGCAGAACACCTCCCGGGAGCTGGGGAACTAGTTGCTGGATAAGGATTTGCACAGCCACACCACAGGCAGCCCCAAACTGCATCTCCTGAACACACTTCTCGACAGCCCACTCTCCTCATTTTTCCTCCCATGTCCCAGGAGACCGCTGCAGACCCTGGCCACGGGCCTCAGCAGCCTGCTGGCCCATCAGAATAGTCCTACCTGCAAAAGTGGAGGGACTTTCCCCCAGCCAGAAGTGAGAAACTCCCTCATCCAGGGAGAAACCAGACCTATCCTTCCCTCCTTCCTTCTGTCCCTTCTGCCATTCCCTGAACAGTCAGCAAGCACCTCCCAGTGTGCTGGCACCATGCCCGGCCCTGGGGGCCACAGGCAAGCACCACAAGTCCCTATTCTCTCAGTGAGCCTGCAGAGAACTATTCTTGGTGTAACTGGCTGCCCGAGGTAGCCCGCAGGGACAGGTGGCCAGAGCAGGCCTGAAGCAGAGACTCTCTCCCCCCTGCCCTCAGCCTAGATAGCTGTCCCCTGGGCCTCTCCCCGCTGGTCACTCACCTGGAGTGCATGTCCGCCCTGGTCCTGGATCAGGCTGGTGAGGCAGTTCTCAGGGCCACCAGGCATGTCACTGGGGTTGCAGTTGCCCATGACCAGGTGCTCCACAGAGAAGTTGTCACTGGTGTGGGAGGGGGCCTGCCCCAGGGCCCAAGGTGACCGTCCTGGGGCAGCCGCTGTCCCTTCATCTGCAGGAACTGCTTGCTGGCCTACAGGAAGGCCAGTGGCCCTGAGGGGTCACAGAGCCTCAGCACCTCATGAAAGCTCCCCCTGCCCAGGTAGGTGTTGGTGGACTCAAGGAAGGAGTCAAGGTGACAGATGCGGACGTGGGCAGGGCTGCCTCGGCCTCCTTCATGTAGAGCATGCAGCGGTGCGGGTTCGAGTTGTGCAGCATCCAGTAGCAGTGTGAGTCTTCAGCAGGGAACTCAGCAAGTGACAAGAAGTACCCGAAAAACTTGCGCTGCACCAGCTCCCATGGCCACACGTGCCTGGAGCCCCAGCAGATTAGCAGGAGCGGCAGTAGAAGGAAGATCGAGAGGGCGCCCGGGGCAGATGCCTGGCCTGTCATCCTAGCTCTGGGGCTGCCAGGGTTCCACGGGCTGGGCAGGCAGGCATGGGCCAAGACCTGATATGCCAGGGTCTGGTGGTGAGCGGGGCTGGGCCGGGCCGGAGCCAGGGCACGGGGTCCCTGAGCGGAGGCAGGAGGAAGAGAGGGCTTCAGGAGACCAAAGGGACAGCAGTGGCTCCTAACATCCGGGGCCCTCACACCGGCCTGGGGCTGCCAGCAGTGGCTGGAAGAGAAAGCAGAAGAGGGGACTGTGAGCACTGTGGGGAGTCTCGGATTCTCGCGCGCTGGGGGCAGTGACCACACTGGGCTTGGGGCCCTGACACAGGCCTCGGCCTTGCTTGCTCTCAGGCAACTACTCTCTGTATCTGTCCATTTGCCACCTGCCAATGTGTCCAGAGGAGCTGGGAGCCAGGGGTCTGGGCACATTCTCCCCAATTTAGGCATGGGTGGGAGCAGTGGGAAGCCCCTTCCAGGGTCACAGGCCACATGGGCCTCAGCTGTGGCCAAATGGATGGACAGACTGGCATGGCTGCCAGGGTTCTGGGCTTGTCTGCAAGCCCTGTGGTGGCCCTGGGGTTCATTCCCATTCTGGGCTTCTCTGACCTTAGTCCTCCCCCAACCCCATCTTTCAGGCAGGAATCTGCAAACCCATAAAGAAGGAATGCAGGACAGAGGAGCAGAGGAGAAAGCTCACTCCAGCCATCCCACAGCCTCCCTGCAGCCCCACCCTCTGAACCTCAGCCCATGTGGGTGCAGAAACCCCTCCCACCTCTACCTCCTCACATCAAGAGTGACCTGTTTTTTGGGGGATGAAGGTGGGGTCAGATCTCAGTCTCTGGCTATGACTGACATCCAACTGCCTCCTCTCTGCCCCCACCCACCCTGTTGCCTGTCACAGGACCCCTCAGGTATTCCCTTCAGCCTCCTGCCTGTGCTCCTGCCAGGAAGATTCCCTCCCTTCTACCCCCTCCCCTGGAGTCTCCTGGAGCCACTGGGTCCAGGCTTCTGCCTGGACTGACCCCTGCATCCTGCCTTGGCCTGGCCAGCACTGTTACCCTCCCCCCATTTCATGGTGAGGAAACTGAGGCTCAGATGAGCCCACATTGAGGAGGCGGGAGTACCCACACATCAACCCCCAAGACTGACCCCCATCCCGTGCCCCTGGGGTCACCTGCCCTGCTCCAGGAGAGGGTGCTGGCTGTGTGCTGCCCGCTCACACCCATGGGAGGGGGGCAGCTCCCGGCCCAGGTGAGCAGGGACGCAGCGGAGGTCTCCTGGCCTCAAGAAGCCAGCACCGCCCATTCCAGACTCACCCCCACGTGAACCCTGGGAAGTTCCTTCTGCCGCCAAGCCTCAGTTTTCCTACCCTTCCCAAAGCCCCTGGCCGGCCACCACCCCACAGCACTGAGGCCAACGGGCAAGAGGGAGACTGCAGCCTGTGCCCCAGAGCCTGTGCCTGGCCTCCTGGTGCTGGCTCCTCCGCTCTGCTGACCATGCACATGCCGGCTGCCTACCCACAGGGACTCCTTCCTTCTTTCTGCCTGGGCCCAGCTGGCCGGCTACGCAAGGTCGGTCACTCCTCTGCCGTCCCCTCCTGGCGTCCTTCCTGACAGGCCTTGTAGGCACAGTAAGAGCTGGGCGTGGGTGGCATCTGTGTTAAGGCACTATGAACATCTTTCTTTTCTAATTTGTTAGGCAGTGACTTCATGAAGTTGATATTTCTGAGTCATCTACGAGAAAAGAAAAGATAAACCTTCACAAATCCTGTTCGTGGAGTCAGACGTCCTATTAAGAATGGGAAAAAGAAAATCTCAAGAATAAAAATTGAATTCAAACCCCAGGAGTATACTACTTTACAGTATAATGTACAAATATCTGACTTTCTAGTCTTGGGAGTGGCCCATTTGGGACTCTAACTGAACCAGGGTCATTCATTTTTTCTTCACTCATTTATTTTAAAAGTTGTTATGCACCTGAATTAGGTGTATCCACTACACAAAAGGTAACATAAACATATAAACAGTAATAATTTACACTAGAAATTGACAAGTGTAACTCTACACAAAATATTTAAAACAAAATGACAATGAAACCACTATACATTAACTCATGGGATCTCAATAAAAATTCATAAACTACGAGTATCTAGTGAGTAAAGAAGTAATGCCAATTAAGCTAAGATAAACCCAAGAATAGAAGTACAAAAAGGAATATCACAGAAAGAAACAATAGAGGTTTAGGAAAACACCCAATTAGTCTTTGGAAAGACTAACAAAGTAGAATAATCCCTTCTTAATAAAAAAAAGAGAAGCACAAATAACACATTAACAGGTCAACAGATCAAAGAAGGAAAATATGTGATCATCTCAATACACAGAGAAAGCGAAAGCATTTGATAAAATACAGCGCCCGGTCTTGACAAAAGTAAAAACAATATAAAACACTCTAACTTAAACTGGCAATGGAACTTTGCAATTTAAAACAAAAATTATCTATCAAAATCCTTCAATAAAAACCATATTTAATATAAAATGTTAGACATTCATTTTTAAATCAGGAATGAGAGTGCACACTGTCATTGCCTTTTTTCAATAAAACCCCAAAGCTCCTAGACCTCTAATAGAAGACTGAAAAAAGCATAAAGATTGGAAAGGAAACAAACTACCATGGCTCTTAGAAAATATTATGGTAATAAAAAAAATCTAGACACTATTTGAATGAAAAAAGAATTCAGCCTGGTTGCTAGATCTAAAACAACATCCTACACTTAGTAACATGCACCGACAGTGATCAGTAAAACATGTCATCTAACAAAATTTCCTTTCAGAATGTTAACAACAAGTATCTGGGAACAAATTTAAGAAAATATGCAAGAGACAGGTAAAATACAAAGTTATAAAACCTCACCAAAGAGCACAGAAGGCATTTCTAAAAGGCAACCATGTTCCTGAATGTGAAAACAGTATCATAAAATGTCAACCCTCCTGGAATTCATCTATAAATTTAATCTATTTTTTCATCAAAATCCCAGAAAATGCATTATTTTTAAAGACATGTGACAATGTGATTCCTAAATTGATATGAAATACTAAGAGGGCAACAACAGCCAAAGAGTTTTAAAGAAAAAGAATGATGAGGGAAGAATTTCTTTTCAACTAATAAATCTTCTTTTAAAGCTATATTAATTAAAATCTGTGGTATCAGTCTAAGGAAAAACAAATGACCAAAATAACAGAGCAGAATCTACAGTAACATCCATGTATATTTGGGAGTTTGGTGTGTGGCATTAAAAATAAGTGAAGACAGGACAATAAAATTATATGTGGACCATCAGTCATCCACATGGAAAAATATATATAAATCCCTCTCTTGACCTGTTTACAAAAATAAATTCCAGATAGGTTAAAAGCCAAAATGTAAAAAGCTAAACTATAAAACTCATATAAGAGGATATCCTTTATGCAATTAAAGTAGGGATGGAAATAAAGTCACACACACAAAATTTAAACTTTAAACGGAAAGACTGATAAATTGAAACAGAAATCACTAAAAACAAATTTAAAAAACATGCCATAACAGCCTGGAAGGACGCACCTCCAACATAAAAAATCACATAGCATTACAAATCCAGAAATCAGCAAGAACTTCTAGAAATCAGTACAAAGGGCAAATCCTCAACAGGAAAATGGGCCAACGATATGAACAGATAGTTCAGGGAAAAGAAAATCCAAAGTGTCATTAAACACATGGAAAGAGATGCAGTGTCACAAGTCATCAATGAGAACCATCACACAGGTGGAAGTTAAGACGTCTAAAACAACAAGGGCTACATGTCATGCTCTATCAAATTAAAAAGAAGACTTAAGAAGTCGAAGTATTAGGAATCTGCAAGGATGTGGAAAAACAGCAAACTAAAAACACCGATGATGAGAATGGAAACAAGTAAGAAATCAACTTGGCAAAAACCAGTGGAATTAAGCTACTGTATTGTCTGAAGAATTCCACTTCCAGGGATATTAAGGTATGTTACTTAGAGAAACCTCCCGTGAGTACACAGGAGCTATGCACAAAGCTGTCCCATGTAGCATAGTTTACAGCGGCAAAAGGCTGAAGACAACCTGAAGGTCTGTGAGTCAGGAAATACATAAACTGAGGCAGCTCAGTCAGTGGGCTACTTTTACTTACCTACTTACTTATTTATTTGTTTATTTACTTTCATAATTGAAGTACAGTTAGTTTAAAACGTTGTGGTCAGTCAACAGACTACTCTATATGTATACAAAGTAATAGATAAAAATTAATAAAAAACAATTTGCATTTGGATATATATGGCATAATAACATTAATGCAAATTTTTATAATATATAAAACTGTATCTTGTGTTCTATAGGTAAATACATACATAGGAAAAATAAAAAACATGGATAGGAAGGAGAAACTGCCCATCTTCAGGTTGGCGGTAAGCTCAGGGGGACATGTCAGATAATGGGTGCTTTATTTCTAAAACAAACAAAACAACAAAGATAGAAGCCAGTACAGCAGAGTGTTCACATCTATAAAATTGGGTTGGTGGGGATACATGTATCTGATGTTCTGCACACTTCTATACATTTGAAATATTTCATAATTAAAGTTTTGTAAGTATGTGGGCAGTTCAGGAGGTGGATGTGGAAAATGCAGGTTACCGCTTCAGGAGTACGGACAGCAAAGGAAAGGAGGCTTGATGGAGGCTTAAAAACAAATTTTAAACAGGGAATGTGCTGCCTCTTCTTGTAGACTAGAGTTCACGTGTATATGCGTATATATGTAGGTACGTGCGTGCGCGTGTGTGTGTGTGAGCACAATCATTTTCATTTGGAAACAGGAGAAAACAAGGAAAAGAGGATCCAGACAACGCCTGTGCTGAGGCTCCTAGGCCGCCATTAAGCCAGTAGGTCCCGGCACAGCAGGACTCTCTTAACATCAGTGCCTGCAAGTAAGAGCGTGATTTTTTCCTTTTTGTATTTTCACGGTATTCCTTTTTCTACATTTACCATGTTGGCTAGAATGTCTGTGAACCTTGATTAATAACAATGATGGACATATGCTGTTTCTGATTTTACTGGAATAAATGGAGATGAAATTTATCACAGCAATGGAGACCATGCACCATGGAGTCAGAGTATCTGAGTTTGATCTCAGGTGCTAGCACTTACCAAGTACAAACTTAGGCAGGTACTTTAAAGTATGAGTCTCCCTTTGCACATTTATACAATGGTGAATGATTAAGGAAATTTGACTCTTGCCTCCTCTACATCATTGGTCTTACCTGAATGGTTTCTTCCAGGCAGCAGCACTCCAGGCCTGACAGCATCTCTATAACCTGGTTGGGGCTGAATGGACACAACAGCTCAGTGAACAGCTCTGTGACACAGGGAGACATTCACAGCAATTCTTGATTTACATGGAGATCTTCTCTGAAAACAAAAAAGGCAAGAGAGCAGCATTATGTAATCACATCTATAATTAAGGCTACAGGTAAAAAGTATGTTACCTTAAAACCAAGACAACAGTTTGGCCAGGTAAAATTGCAAATTACATCAGAGACCCTCTAAATAACATTATTTCTCACTTTAATGGTTGTCAAAATTATGTATTTTAGACCTAAACTTTATCTACTCTTTTGGGAATTTCTATTTTAATAATAGTATTGACTTACAAAATATCACACTTACACATGTATAAAGGGAGAATTTTGTAAGACACACAAGGCTTTCTTTTGTCAGCTTTAAAATAAAGTATATGTATGCCTTTGACCCACATACCCACACCTCAACTGCACCCCAAAACTCAGGATGGAGAAAATATTCACTCTTACTCAGTGAAAGTCATTTTGAATTATAATCTTGTATAGTAGGCTATTTCTCGGGGAGAATAAACTGTTTTGAAAAGCCTACATTAAAATGATTCTAAAATTTAAATTCTGGTTTTAAAATATTTGACAAAGAAAATGAATACTGTGCAGGAATGAAAACGTCTGGTCTAGTCCTTCCCCAAACTCCAAAAACTGCACAAAAACAGGCCTGTCTGGACTGCGCTTCTAGACCTCTGGACTTCACAGCCTCCCTCAGTGTCTTGTTTTGACAACTTAGGGCCACCTCAACTTGGCCTACATCCTGACTGTGTGAACTCTCTGCTCATTCCCACGTGTCCAGTCCTTGGGGTGGGGGGTGGCATATAATGACTACTTGGGACCTTTTACACTGAAAATTCAAATAATCACTCACAACCCATAAGAGTAAAGAAAATTATTTTCCACGTATCTTTTATTAACAGCAAGTTGTTTCACAAGACCACAAAGCTAAAGTTTCAGCTTTCCATATACATCCAGGTTAAAAAAGCCACAACACACTCCTGTGCCAACTAAATACAAAACCCTAAGTGAGTACATCGGTCTGCCTAAAAAACACTTTAAATGTCTTAACTACAGGTAACTTTAAATGTCTTAACTAAAGGTAGCAAAGCCACGCCTACAACCTGTAGGAATTTATAACATAATAAACAACAATGTTCCACAAACTGGACAGGCAACTGACTGGCTCAGACAGAAGGTTGTCCTCAGGCAAGAAGGAATCCAGCAGCTTCGGTGCCTTCAGTCTCCATGCTGACCCTGTACGCTGCACAGAGCTGCCAGGATTGCTCATTCAGAACAGCCACAATACCAAACACGCATTCATGAGACACACACCAAAGCAGATGAGTGCACCATTCTCTCTAACAGCAAAGATCCTGACATGTGAAACCAACGGAACAGCAGAGAGAAGGCAGATTTTTCAGGGGGTTTGGTCAATTTCCACTTTCCTACTTACATGCACTTCCCAATTCTTTAGAACATGACTCGAAGAAAGCATCACCATGTGCCCAGAGTTGCAGATCCCTCACACCACCGACCAAGCAAAGCACACACTGTGGAGTCAGCCACTTGAACTGGGCCCAGTGCGGTCAGGGGGCGGTGGCCACGGAGGCAGGGGCAGAGGGGTGCCCTGAGGGAGCCAGTGGATTTGCTTCAGGCTCCTCTGTCTCCCCTACACCTGGCTTGCCGGCAGCCTTTGCTGCCCCAGGTGGCAGGACACACATTTCCCAGTTTGCTTACCAGAGAATGGGGAGATGGGGTCAGCCATTAGCGGTCAGGTGGTCCCTGCCCCCCCACCTCTACCATGACATGGCTGCTTCCCAGGAGAAAGCGGACTGGGACACGTATGTCCCATGACCTGGGGTGGCAGAGGCCACCCCCAAGGCATGCCGGCTGCAAGGAAAACTGGAGCAAAGAGGCCAGCTCCTCCAAGGCAGGCCCCCTCCCCCAGCTGCCCCCTGCTCCCTAACTGCACCAGGCCCACCTCCTGGGAGCTGGCTGACTTGGGGACATGCCTACAGCGAACCTGGGGCAGCAGAGGCCACTCCCAGGCCAGGCCACAGGGAAGATGGGAGCAAATGACTGGCTCACAAGGGGCAGCCGCCCTCCTCCCACCACCGCAGCCACTGCTGCTACTGTCCACCCAGCCTCCTTGACTGCACTGAGCCCATGGTCTTACCAAAATGGATACAGAGGGAACATATATTAATATAATAAAAGCTATTTATAACAAACCTATAGCCAACATAATACTCTACGGTGAAAAGCTGAAAGCCTTTCCACTAAAATCTGGAACAAGACAGGGATGCCCACTCTCACCACCTCTATTCAATACAGTATTGAAGGTCCCAGCCATAACAGTTAGACAACAAAAAGAGAAAAAAGGGATCCAAGTTGGAAAAGAAGAGGTAAAACTGTCATTATATATCATTATGTGACATGATACTATATATAGAAAACCCTAAAGGCTCCACACAAAAACTACTAGAATAAAAGAATTCAGCAAGGTAACAAAATACAGCATCAACATACAGAAATCAGCAGCATTTCTTTACACGAAAGTAATAATCCCTTTTAAAACTGCACCCAAAAAAAATAAAATACTGAGGAATAAATCTGACCAAGGAAGTGAAAGACATATGCGGAGACCTACAAAACACTGACTAAGGAAATTAAAGAGGGCTTAAAGCAATGGAAAGATTTCCCATGTTCTTGTATGGGAAGAATTAATATTGTTAAAATGGCCATACTACCCAAAGTAATCTACAGATTTAATGTGATCCCTATCAAATTACCCAGGACATTTCTCACAGAATTACAACAAATTAACCTCAAATTTATATGGAATCACAAAAGACCAGAATTACCAAAGCATTACTGAAGAAAAACAATGAAGCTGGAGGAATAACCCTCCAAGACTGCAGAATACTACAGAGCTCCAATCAAAACATCATGGTATTGAAACAAAAACAGACATATGGATCAATGGAACAGAATAGAGAGCCCAGAAATAAACACACAAACTTGGTCAATTAATCTTTGACAAACGAGCCCAGAACATACAATGGAGTAGAGACAGTCTCTTCAACAAATGGTGTAGTTGGAAAACTGGACAGCTGCATGTAAATCAATGACATTAGACTACTCCCTCACATCATACACAAAAGTAAATTCAAAATGGCTTAAAGACGTAAACATAAGACAAGACACTATACACCTCTTAGAAGAAAATTTAGGCAAAACATTACCTGACATACATTTCAGAAATGTTTTCCTAGGGCAGTCTACCCAAGCAACAGAAATAAAAGCAAAAATAAACACACAAATGGGACCAAACTGAATTTATCAGCTTTTGCACAGCAAAAAAAAAACCATAAGCAAAACACAGTAACAACCTACGGAATGGCAGAAAATATTTGTAAGTGATTCAACTAAGACTTAACTTCCAGAATATATAAACAGCTCGTAAAACTTAGTAACAAAGACAGACAACCCAATCAAAAAATGGGCATAAGACCTAAACAAGCATTTCTCCAATGAAGACTGCAAATGGCCAATAGGCACATGAAAAAATGCTCAATAGCACTAATTATCAGAGAAATGCAAATCAAAACTACAATGAGGTATTAGCTCAAACCAGTCAGAATGGCCATCACTCAAAAGTTCATAAAGATAAACACTGGAGAGGATGTGGAGAACAGGGAACCCTCTTACACTGCTGGTGGGAATGTAGTTTGGTGTAGCCATTAGTGAAAACAGTTTGGAAATTCCCCATAAACCTAAAAATACACTTACCCTAGGATCCAGCAATCCCACTTCTGGGTATATATCCAGAGGGAACTCCAATCTGAAAAGATACCTGCACCCCAGTATTCATAACACCACTATATACAATAGCCAAGACACTGTAAAGCAACCTAAATGAAGCAACAGATGACTGGATAAAGAAGTTGCAGTAGATTTATACAATGGAGTACTACTCTGCCATTAAAAGGGGTAAAATAATGACATTTGCAGCACCATGAATGGACCTAGAGATCATCATTCCAAGTGAAATGAGCCAGAAAGAGAAAGAAAAATACCGTATCACTCACATGCGCAATCTAATAAAAAAAAATACTATGAAGTCATCTGCAGACTTAGTGAAGAATCTTATGGTTACCAGGGAAAGGGGGTGGGGAAAAGAGAAATTTGGGAGTTTGAGATTTACAAATGTTAGTCACTATACATAAAAATAGATTTAAAACAAGTTTATTCTGTATAGCACAGAAACCTATATTCAGTATCTGGAAATAACCTATAATGGAAAAGCCGCTACACCTACCAACTGAGGAAGCAAGAGAGGAAAGGAGAGTTAGTTATCCTGGGCTAGAGCCTGGTGCTCGGAAAGTCTTTGCCCACCGCTGACGCTGCCCCCTGACCTCACTGCACTCTCCTCCCAGGAGCAGGCTCACATGAAGACATGCGTCCCGTGAACCTGTGGTAGCAGAGGCCGCCCCAGGACAGGGCCCAGGGGAGATGAGAGCAAGTCCACCTGCTGGGGGCGGGTGTGGAGCAGCACACCTCCACGTCGCCGCCCTCTAACTGCAGCCCACTGACCTGGAAACAAGTGTCCTGCGAACCTGGGGCAGTGGCAGGGAAAAGGGCGTTGCCCCTGGCTAACTGGTCTGTGCCCCCACATCAGCCGCGGCATGGCCTGGGGGCGGCCTCTGCAGCCCCAGGCACGTCCCCAGGTCAGCCAGCTCCCGGGAGGCGGGAGCGGTGTGGTCGGAGGCAGGGGCGGCTGTGACGGGTTTAGGGGTCTGCCTATGCGAGCCTGTGGATTTGCTTCAAACTCCCCCGTAGCCTGTCCTGGCCTCTGCCTCTACCGCCCCAAGTTCTCAGGACTCAAGTTATAGGTCAATCAGCTTCTGGAAAGGGGGCGCTGTGTTGTCAGCGGGCGGCGGCGGCGGGACTGGGGCTGCCCTGTGCGAGCGCGGGGATTTGCTCCCATTACTGTTGTCGCTGACGCCACCAAGGCACACTGACCGCACCGCGCCCGCCTCCCAGGAGCAGGTATACCTGTAACCTGCGCTCTGCGAACCTGGGGCAGCAGAGGCCGCCCCCAGGACAGCATGCGAGGTAGATGGGAGCAAGTCCACTGGCTCCCAGGAGCACACCCCTCTCCCCGCCGCTGCCGCCGCCGCCGACCTCGCACCCGGACAGCACCGCGCCCGCTTCCCAGGAGCACACCCCTCTCCCCGCCGCTGCCGCCGCCGCTGACCTCGCACCCGGACAGCACCGCGTCGCCTCCCAGGAGCACACCCCTCTCCCTGCCGCTGCCGCCGCCGCCGACCTCGCACCCGGACAGCACCGCGCCCGCTTCCCAGGAGCAGGTTTACCTGTAACCTGCGTTCTGCAAACCTACGGAGGTAGAGGACGCCCCCATGACGGCATGCGGGGTAGATGGGAGCAAGTCCACTGGCTCCCAGGAGCACACCCCTCTCCCCGCCGCCGCCGCCGCCGCCGACCTCGCACCCGGACAGCACCGCGCCCGCTTCCCAGGAGCAGGTTTACCTGTAACCTGCGTTCTGCGAACCTGGGGCAGCAGAGACCGCCCCCAGAACAACATGCGGGGCAGAAGAAAGCAAATCCACTGACTCCCAGGCGCACACCGCTCTCCCCGCCGCTTCCGCTGCCGCCGCCGCCGACCTCGCACCCGGACAGCACCGCGTCGCCTCCCAGGAGCACACCCCTCTCCCCGCCGCTGCCGCTGCCGCCGCCGCCGACCTCGCACCCGGACAGCACCGCGTCGCCTCCCAGGAGCACACCCCCTCCCCGCCGCTGCCGCCGCCGCCGACCTCGCACCCGGACAGCACCGCGCCCGCTTCCCAGGAGCAGGTTTACCTGTAACCTGCGTTCTGCAAACCTACGGAGGCAGAGGACGCCCCCATGACGGCATGCGGGGTAGATGGGAGCAAGTCCACTGGCTCCCAGGAGCACACCCCTCTCCCCGCCGCTGCCGCCGCCGCCGACCTCGCACCCGGACAGCACCGCGTCGCCTCCCAGGAGCACACCCCCTCCCCGCCGCTGCAGCCGCCGCCGACCTCGCATCCGGACAGCACCGCGCCCGCTTCCCAGGAGCAGGTTTACCTGTAACCTGCGTTCTGCAAACCTACGGAGGTAGAGGACGCCCCCATGACGGCATGCGGGGTAGATGGGAGCAAGTCCACTGGCTCCCAGGAGCACACCCCTCTCCCCGCCGCTGCCGCCGCCGCCGACCTCGCACCCGGACGGCACCGCGTCGCCTCCCAGGAGCAGGCTGACCGCCAGACACGCACCCCGCGAACATGGGGAAGCTGACACTGCTCCAGGCCACGGGGAAAAGGGCAAGAAATCCAGAAACTTGCACGGCGAAGCCCGCATCCCACTGCGGCCGTCGCCGCGGCCCCGCGACCGCACCGTGCCCGCCTCCCAGGAGCAGGTTAACCAGTAACCTGCGTTCTGCGAACCTGGGGCAGCAGAGGCCGCCCCCAGGACAGCATGCGGGGCAGATGGGAGCAAGTCCACTGGCTCCCAGGAGCACACCCCTCTCCCCGCCGCTGCCGCTGCCGCCGCCGCCGCCGACGACCTCGCACCCGGACAGCACCGCGCCCGCTTCCCCGGAGCAGGTTTACCTGTAACCTGCGTTCTGCGAACCTGGGGCAGCAGAGACCGCCCCCAGAACAACATGCGGGGCAGAAGGAAGCAAATCCACTGACTCCCAGGCGCACACCGCTCTCCCCGCCGCTTCCGCTGCCGCCGCCGCCGACCTCGCACCCGGACAGCACCGCGTCGCCTCCCAGGAGCACACCCCTCTCCCTGCCGCTGCCGCCGCCGCCGACCTCGCACCCGGACAGCACCGCGCCCGCTTCCCAGGAGCACACCCCTCTCCCCGCCGCTGCCGCCGCCGCCGCCGACCTCGCACCCGGACAGCACCGCGTCGCCTCCCAGGAGCACACCCCTCTCCCCGCCGCTGCTGCCGCCGCCGACCTCGCACCCGGACAGCACCGCGTCGCCTCCCAGGAGCACACCCCTCTCCCCGCCGCTGCCGCCGCCGCCGACCTCGCACCCGGATAGCACCGCGTCGCCTCCCAGGAGCACACCCCTCTCCCCGCCGCTGCCGCCGCCGCCGACCTCGCACCCGGACAGCAACGCGTCGCCTCCCAGGAGCAGGCTGATCGCCAGACACGCACCCCGCGAACGTGGGGAAGCAGACACTGCTCCAGGCCACGGGGAAATAACGCAACAAGTCCAGGAGCTTGCACGGTCAAGCCCGCATCCCACTGAGGCCGCCGCCGCGGCCCTGCGACCGCACCGCACCCGCCTCCCGGTATCAGGCCATGACCTGATGGCCGGTCGGAAGTGCTCCCTGCCCCGTTCGGCGCACTCCCACCTCCCATGGCTGCATCCGCTTCCCGAAACCCGGGTACAAGCAGCAGGTAAGAAATGGGATTCAGGGACTACTAACGGGGGGGGGGGGCACCACGACCCACGGCGGCGGCCCGCACCGCCTCAGAGCCCTAACGGGTCGAGCGGCCCAGGCCTCCCACGCACCCCCAACCCGTGAGCCTCCCCAGCTGCGCAGCCCAGGCCTCTCCCGCCGGCTCCCCGATCTGCGCGCCCCCACCAGCGCCCCCTTACCTGCCCGGCGACGGCAGCAGAGGCGACAGCAAGCGGCAGCCCAGTCCCCACACCGCCTTCTTCCTCGGAAGCTGGTCAGGAGCGCCTGGCTTCTGCCCGGCTCCCGCCCGGCTCCCACACGCTCTGGGCGGTTCCGGCGTCCGCGCCCCTCCTCCTCCCGCCGGAAGCGCCGACCCTCAGGGTGGGGCTCCACCCCTACGGGCTGCGGCGAGCGGGCCGAGCGGCGCCAGGGGGTGGGGCAGAGGGGCGGAGGGGGGGAGGGGGGGAGGGGCGGTGGGGCCGGCCCACTCCCTCCCCTGGGTGTGAGTAAAGAGATTGAGTAATCAAAAAGCTCCTAACAAAAAGTTCAAGATCAGATGGCTTCACTAGTAATTCTACCAAATATTAATAATAATGAACACCAATTCTTCTCAAACTCTTCTAAAAACTAGGAGGGAGAACTTACTTTTAAAGCCAGCATTACCCTGATGTCAAACCACATAAGGATATTACGAGAAAACTACAGACAATATCTCTTATCAATATAGTTACAAAAATTCTCAACAAATAGTAGCAGACTGAATCCAGCTGCATTTTAAGAGGATCATGACATTAGTGAAATTTATGACAGGAATGCCAAGATGGTTCAGTTTGCAAACATCAATGTAACACAGAACGTTAAAAAGAAGGAAAAAAACAACATGATCATCTCAATGCAGAAAAAGCATTTGCAAAATACAATATCCTTTCTTGATAAAAACACTCAACAAACTAGGAATGGAAGGGAAATTTCTCAAAAGAAAAAACGGCATTTAAAAAATCTTATAGACAACATCAGTCACAGTGAAAGACTGAAAGATTTCACCCAAAAATCACAAACAAGACACTACTTCTATTCAGCACTGTACTAGAAGTTCTAGCCAGCGTAATTAGACAAGAAACATAAAAGCCATTCAACTTGAAAAGGAAGACATAAAAATATCTCTATTACAAACGGCCAATAGGCATATGAACAAATGCTCAGTATCACTAATTATCAGAGAAATGCAAGTCAAAGCTATAATGAGGTGTCACCTCACACCAGTCAGAATGGCCATCATTCAAAAGTCTACAAACAATAAATGCTGGAGAGGGTGTGGAGAAAAGGTAAGCCTCCTACACTGTTGGTGGGAATGTAGTTTGGTGCAGCCATTATGGAAAACAGTATGGAAATTCCTCAGAAATCTAGGAATAGACTTACCATATGATCCAGCAATCCCACTCCTGGGCATATATCCAAAAGACACATGCACCCCAATGTTCACAGCAGCACTATTTATAATAGCCAAGACATGAAGACAACCTAAATGTCCATCAACAGATGACTAAATAAAGAAGTCATATTATATTTATACAATGGAATACTACTCACCCATAAAAAGAATAAAATCATGCCATTTGCAGCAACATGGATGGACCTGGAGATGGTCATTCTAAGTGAAGTAAGCCAGAAACAGAAAGAAAATTACCATGTGATATCATTTATATGTGGAATTTATAAAAAAAGACTAACTTATTTACAAAATAGAAACACACTCACAGACATAGAAAACAAAATTATGGTTACTAGTGGGGAAAGGGTTGGGAAGAAATAAATTGGGAGATCAAAATTTGCAGATACTAACTAATATATATAAAATAGACAAACAAGTTCATACTGTGTAGCACAGGGAACTATATTCAATGTCTCATAGTAACTGATGGTGAAAAAGAATCTGAAAATGAATATGTGTATGTTCATGTATGACTGAAGCATTGTGCTGTACACTAGAAATTGGCACAACATTGCAAACTGACTATGCTTCAATAAAAAAAAATATGTATATACAATAGAAAAATAAAGAGGTATAAAAAATAAATTAATTAAATGTTATCAACAAACCCAAGGTCACAAAGATTTTATCCTGTGTCATCTTCTAGGAATTTTATAGATTTGCATTTTACATTTAGGTTAATGATCCTTTTTGAGTTAATTTTTCTGAAAGGTATAAAATCTATGTCTAGATTTCTAACCACCCCCCAATGTGGATATCCAGTGTTCCAGCATCATTTGTTTAAATGACTGTCCCTTGTTCCATTGAATTGCCTTTGCTCCTTTGTCAAGATCACTTAATCGTATTTGTATGAGTCTGTGTCTGGGCTCTGTATTCTGAAGTCACATATTGCCAGTTTTCTAATTTTGTTCTCCTTCAATGTTGTAATGGCAATTCTGGGTGGATCTTGGACTTTAACAGAGAAGTCCTACATAGTCACACTGGAAAGTGATTGAACAAATGCATAGAACCAGGCTGTGAAGGCCTTATTCAGCTTTCTGTAAAACTTTACTTAATCCAAAAAACAAAAAACCAAAAAAACAAATGCTGCTCATAAAATGCTCCTGAAATGCTATAACCCTGACATGCAGTGAATCAATCCTCAGGCCTGACATAGAATAAACACTTTAAAGTCATATTATGTTATTTCAAAAAGTTTGGCTTGTAAGTAAAACTATGCATAGAATCTCTCATTTTAATTATAGTTTTTCTTACTCACTAAGAAATTGAGGCTCACAGTTACAAAAGGACCAGCTATACTGCTACTTAGAGGCAAGAGACTTAATTTTGGGAGTTCTTTCCACTGCATGGTGATACTTTGATATAGTGTAGTAGTTTCTATTAATTGATTAGATCTTTGGAGGAAACTGAAAGTTCTTCTAGTGAAGCTATTCCTTTTATCCTCTAATGAGGTGTTTGACAGCCCTGAAATTAATCACCCATTTATTCATTCAACATACACTGCTGAACCTAGAGATTCTAAGTGGCTAAGGAGGGGAGTACAGTACATGAGATGTGGTCTCACCCTCAAGAAGGTTGTAGTCTGGCAGGGAAGATAACATACCTTGGCAATTCTCAGGGCTCTTACCCATGAGACACAATGGATACTGTCTAAAGCCCATGAAATTTTTTTTGATTTCAATGTCTTTTTTCAAATCAAAAGAAAAGCTGAATATATCCTGTCTGGATTACATTTGTCTTTATACACAGTCATAAAAATATCATTTTTATCATTTTCTGTTGGAGAAAGAGTCCCACAAAGGCAAAAGTGCCCAACACCCATGAAAGTCATATTATGGCTCTGGAAATGCTACCCAAACAAAGAAAGCTGAATCTTCATTCACCCCAGTTACCATCTCAGAAGCCTTATATATTTACCTCTTGTCTTCACTTCTGTGGAGCACCCTTGGGAATTTTACTTTAGGCTAAAATTTCCTTTGTAGAGGTCCAGACCCAGAGATGGTTCTGTGATTAACTGGTAGAGAGTAGTTTTCTGACCTCTGGAACCAAGAAGGCTTTCTGTACATACATCCTAGAATTAAAACACCACGGCCTTAAGTTCATGCCATTTTATGGCCTCGGCAAATCCTCTCAAACAGACTAATTTAAGATTTTTCCAAACTATATGATGATCATAGATGTTCATGGAAAATAAAGGGTTCTATGACCAAATACTTTTGGGGACTGCTATGTATAACATCCTCTGCTTTTGCTGATTATCAGTGAGCATATTAAATGTTATCAGAAGCCTAACTGTAGAGAAACCTGGTTAACTTTGTTTAATCCAGCATTTTCCAAATTTATTTGAACACAGAGCCCGTCTTCAAGAATGTTTATTAACATTTCATGGGAAACTAATGTGCCTTGGAATATAATTTGAGAAATACTGGTTTGCCCCAGGCATTGGCAACCCTTTTATGTAAAGGGCCATATCATAAATATTTTAGGTTTTATGGGCCAGATACTCTGCCAGAAGTACTCAACTGTGCAGGAAAGCAGCCACAGACATTGCATAAACAAATGGGTGTGGCTGTGTTTTCCAATACAACTTTCAAAGTAAGGAGTGGACTGGATTTGGCCCAAGGACCCTAGTTTGCCAACCCGCGGTCTATGCTTTCCACTAAAACCTTTCAGAATAGCTCTAGGTCCACCCAGAAAGGAAAAGTTCCAAAGCCATCTCACCACGTATAATAGTCAAAAACAACCAATCTACCCAAAAATTTTATTTGTAAAGTATCTTTTTGGCCTCAAACTAATATCAGCCTAAATAAATAGCTGCTCTTTTCATCAAAGGTCTTAAAAGTGTTTGCCAAAAGACATGAAGGATATTTACTAAAAAAATGAACAGTGATTATCACAGGATGCACGACTGTAAGGGATTTTTGTTTTCTTAGTTGCACTTTTCTGTAACACTTTTGTAATCAGAAGCAAAAACAACAAAAGATTTTTTTTTTTTAAATAATCCCCCTGTAGTTCAGTATTTTTCAGGCCCTCTCGTCTTAACAATCATGTCACCTCATACTTGGTGGCACTTGGTAGTTCCTAATGCTTTATATGGTCTTTATCTCATATCCCCTCCCCAGTTCCCTTTTTAACTTAAACAGGATGAGCATAGGTTCTGCTTTCAGCTTTTCTCAGTCTCTTCTCCATGTTCTCACTCTCTCCTGTGATTTAAAATTTCCCTTCTTCATGGCTGCTTTCTAAATTTATATTCCTAGAGCTGATCCAGGTCCTCTTATCAGAATCACCTTGGAATTTGTTAAAGATGTAGATCTCTAGTTCCACCTGAAACTGAATTAATCAAAATGCTCAAGGATAGAGCCTGGGTATATTTTCAAAAGTCCATAGGAATTTAGATGGAACTCCTGTTTGAAAGGAAAAAAGCAAAACAAAACAGAAACCCAAAATGCTTCTCTTGAGAGACTTGGTTGTTACAGTACAACATTATTTTTTCCTTGGCTTGTTTTTTGCATGCCAGATTCTTAAAGAAGGAATATAGCTTATTTATCTTTTCTTTTTTTTTTTTCTTACTTATCTATACATTTTATAACTAGTTACCAACTCTAATGCCAATTAACAGACAAGATGAACCCCATTTTAATCAGCAATACAAATAAACATGCAGCTATATTTGCATTTGCTCATTCTGTTTTCTTACCTTTCTTGTACTTTGCAATCCATTTCATTTGGGTTTCTTCTTCTGCCACACCACTGACATTGTTCTTTTCAAGGTCATCAACAGCCCTTTAATTGCTAAGTCCAAGAGACACATAAATGCTCATTTTTTTGTGTTCTCTTTCCAACTTCTGACATTGATGACCATTCCTTGTTCTTGAAATGCTGCTAATGGATATTTATCTAAATACCCCACAAATACTGCTAGTTCATAGCCCAAAGTGAGCCCAACCTTATGACCACAAATGTGCACTTCCTGCTTTGTCCTCTCTCTGTCTGAATAGCACCACCATCCACCTTGTTGCCAAACAAAATCCCAAGTGTGCACCTTAATTCACCCTTTTGCTTATTCATCCTCCACTTTATGCAATTAATTACCAATTAGTTACCCACATTTCAAAACAAAAGACTCTAAAAACTCAAAGATTTTCCATAACTCACTTGGGAGCAAAACCTGCTCTGAAGTGATGGAGGGTTATTAATATCCTTGATTCTTCTCATTTATTATGAATATTTGTATGTTTACTCGGGTGTTATTGGCGTCTCAACTCATGCCCAGACCTCCCTGAGAGTACTATGTAATATACTTTTTGTGCATCATATTATCTTTCAAGAAACATCCGAAAACTTCTTAAATCCAAAGAAAAAAATTGGTCTCCACAGATCTCAGGGATTGTGAGCTTGAACTTCCCAAGTAGCTCTCAAGTGCCTCTCATCCTCTCCATCCCCTTCCAGCTTAGATAAAGCCACTGTCAGCTCTGGCTGGATTGCAGTAACAGCTCCCCAGCTACTCTCCCTGTTCTCACTCTTGCCTCCTCAAATCCATTTTCCACCTGCAGCCAAAATAATCATTCTTTTTAAAAAAAAAAAAAAAAAAAAAAGCAAATCTTCTCCCTCAGTAAAACCCTTTGATGTCAAATTTTGCTTCTAACATAAAGTCCAAATTTAGAACATGGCCTAGAATTCCCCAGATGATCCAGCTCCTGCCTAAATCCCCAGCCTTATTCCTCATCACTTTTTACCCTCAACTCAGCAGTACAAATGCCTTCTAGTTCCCCCGCATCCTGCTGTCTTAATGTTTAGTCTTGCAGTTGGACTCAGCAAATAGTTGTTGAATGAATAAACAAAGTCTAACTTGCTAACTTTCTGGGCTATTAAGAGAAACATGATAGGTATTTCTTCTGAGCAGATTCCCACTATTTCCTAATTATTCTCCCTTTCAGAATAACTATGAAGGGTGGGAGGTAGCAATGACTATAACTAATAGTATTGGGGTGTTAAAAATAGTGGTATGTACTGAAGCAAACTAAATGTTATGACCAAACACAAATGTTCTATTGCACTAATGACATTTCAAAAATATTTTCTGGCATCTGAGCCATTTTCTACCAGTTGCTTCTCTAGCTATCATTTAACAGTCACAGTAGTTGTACATCTAGTTAACATTATTAAGCATGTACCTTGCACATAGCACTTTATATACATTGTATAAATGATTTATAACCCTGGTAATAAACATATGAGGTGGGTATTGTTCTCAGTCTTTCTGAAGGATGAGGAAACTGGGGCTCTGAGGACTTGATGGATTTTTCCCTGAGGTCACAGTTTCAACAAGTGGCAGAAATGGGATTTAAACTCAGTCCTCTTCATCTACAAGACCTTCTCTGCTCTTCCACACTGTCTTTCAGTTCAGTGAAAACTGGCGACTTCTGGGCAAGCCTGAGTGATGAATCATGGGTGACACGGGAGGGAGTCTAGTGAGAGAGGGAGACAGAGTAAACAGGAAGGGAGAAGGAAAAAAACATAGAACTTATGAACTCCTTAATTATAAAGATATCTGGCTAGATTATAAACTCTGTCAAGGAAGGGTCCGGTTGTTTTACTTCATCTCTCGTGCTGCCTAGAACAGGGCTGGGACCAGAATGGATACTTAATGAAGATTTACGGATTGATATGAATTGACTACTCATTAGTGAGATGTTGACTTAGTATCACAACATTAATCACTCCCTACTTTCCTCCACCCTTAACCTAGAGTGTGGTTGAGGTCAGGGGAAAGGTGTGGTTGTTGCAGTGAGGCTTATCAATAGAAGGCATTTTAATGCCTACAAAGACCTCATTAAACTCTGACCTAAGATAGCATTTGAAAAAGTGCTGATTGCCAATAAGCCAACATCCTGTGTTTGACTGGTAAGGAATTGAGCTGGTAAGAAACAAGTTGGATTTCTATCGATGAACTGTTTTGATACTAGCTCTTATATTCACAAATATTTACTAAGCACTTACTGTAAGCAAGGCAATGAATAGGCACTATGCATGCAAGTACCCAAACATCCAGATGTATACAGTTGGAATAAATATGCCTTTAAATGTCATTTTGTTTGCCTCAAAAGTCCAAACAAAGACCTTCTATGGAGTGGGAGAAAAAAAAAAAACTCTTGATTTTTGCAACTGCCATGTTGTCCTTGACTAAAACACTTTCAAAGAAGCATTGTAAAATGCTCACTGTCCTGCATGGACGATAGTGTGTCTGAATTCTGATTCTTGATGGGAAAGCTGCTATGGTCCAGCTCTGGCAAGAAAACCCTCCCATTCCTTTAGAAAGTCTCAGTAAGGGCAAGAGGCCCTGTCCTGAGTTTGTGTACGTGTGTGTTGATTTTTAGAGGAAGTAGAACAAGATGAGTCCCAGGAAAATTCAACACTAAAGCAGTTATATGAAAAAAGAAGGAAGTTGTGATAACTGGAGGAGGAGTTAGAAAGGAGTCGAGACGATGTTAAACTTGTGCCTATGATGTGCTTTAACCAGAATTTGCACTGGGCTGTGGAACCAGAAGGAACTCCCCACTTTCCTAGTGGTCAGTAGAAATGAGAGTATTTTGTACCTTAGCCAAGAGACAGAAGCAGGATCCAAATAGAAAATATTATAAATGCTTAGAGACGGAAGGTATGTTACAGACTGCTGGTCCAGTGTTTCCTAAATCCTGTTGCCATCAAAAACACCTGAGAAGCTTTCTAAAAATTGAAGACTTGGGCCCCAACCATATGCCTAGATTTTCCAATGGGTAGGAGCTGGGAATCTGCTCTATCAAGCCCCTAGGTGTTTCTGAAGATAAAAGGTGACAAATAAATAATGGCAAATATCAAATAGTAAGTATTTATGTTACCATAAAGTAGGGTTGTTCAGAAAGAAAAAAACTCCAGCACCAATTGAAATATATTCCTATTACATGGTCATAAGTAACAATGTATAGGCCCAAACCACCAGGTGCAAAGTCCAAAGACCAGCATTCTTCCCTCTCCTGCGTATATGCACTTGGAGAAGTCACATGATGCTTCCTAACACCTTAAATAAACTAAATAGAAACATTGTATCTGAAACAAACGTGAACAACATGTTTAAAGTAGTCTGTCAGTTTTCTCATCTATAAAATGCAAACACTCACATGAATCCCCTAAAGACTAATTTTCTCATTGCTAAAGTAGAATTGAAAGAAGGTCTTTTTCCTCTTGATGAGTCATTACATAAAAACACTGGTTCATAGGGAATGTAATTAAAAACAACAACAACAACAGCGAGCAAGCAAGATTTCCTTGCTCCTGCCTTCCAGAGATGCTATGGGGAGGAAAGTGGAGGATATGTATTCAAAGAGAGGGTGTTTGTGGTACATTTTCTCATCATTCCCAGCTCAACTCATTGTACATCAAAGCAGGAGATGACTGACTGTTATGGGTTGAACTGTGTCCCCCAAAAAGATATGTTGAAGTCCTAACTCCCAGTACCTGTAAATATGACCTAATTTGAAAATAGGGTGTGTTTCACTTAAGTTAGGATGAAGTCAGTTGGGTGGGCCATAACTAGTATGATTGGTGCCCTTATGAGAAGAGAGACATCCAGACACAGAAGTGCGCAGAGAGGAGAACATCATGTAAAGGCATTGACACAGAAGGAGAACACCATGTTGTGACATAAGCAGAGGTTGGAATCGTGCAGCTGCAAGCCTGGGAACACCAAGGACTCCGGCCACTACCAGACACTGGGAAGAGGCAAGGACTGAGGTATACCCAGACTCTCGAGTGAGCATGGCCTTGCTGACATCTCCATTTCAGACTTTTAGCCTCCAAAACTGTGAGACAATATGTTTCTGTTGTTTTGAGCCTCCCGGTATGTGGCACTTCGTAATGGCAACTTTAGGAAACTGACATACTGAGCCAAGTCCTCTATGTCCTCAGTGAAACTGTGTCTCTTCTCATCCTAGCAGAAGAGAAAAAGGACTTCCATCCATGAATCTTAGCAGGCCAATAGCAGTCATACAATTTGGGGGCATGTCCTTCTGATGCCCAGAGGAACACCTGTCAATGCTTCCCTGCGTGTGGCCCGAATACCTGGAGTGGCGTCACAAAGAGAGTGGCCAGACATGCCGAGGACAAGCTGGCAGGGACGGCGTAACTCTCCAGTCTAGTGAAAACAAAACAAGGAAACACAGTGCTGAAAGTTGTAACACACATTCATTTCAAATTTGGTATTAGTACCTAAAAGCCAAAGTGCTGACTGCCAGTCAGCTTTATATTTAAGCTTTATACATAAGCTTTATATACTTTATGGGACAGTTTTGTGACTAAAAGTTCATTACAAAGTGGCATTTGCTTGGGAAAACCAGGGCCTCGTGAAGGAAATTGTGCCAGAGCACCCTTCTGAGATATTGCCTTGCAGTGCTGTTGTGACGATGAGATGTTAAAAATAGTGGCTTTGTAAGCCAAAAACATTACCCCAACATAGGTATTGTTGCTGGTTTCTTATCAACATAGTCATGCAAAATAAAAAGGTTTATTATTCCCATGGGTTCATTTGTGGAAATTAAATAACAGGGCCAGGAAAGGCAATATACGTTCTCACTGTCAGATATGCAAATAGAGTAAAGAAGTATCCCCATTTACTCGCCGTCTGCCTGGAGAACCAGGCCTTTTGTCTAACATCCGTCCCCTACAGGTTAACTGGGGAAACTGCTTGCTTAAAGAATCTAGCAGCTATTCTGAGGAAACAACTAGCCAAATATATTCCATTTGATTATGAGTGAAAATACAGGTCTTAACTCGTCTCTTAAAAACAACAACAAAAAACATGTTTTGAAGGTGGGAGATAGGAAATCTGAATTCTGCCCAGCAAGTGATGCTGATATTCAATACTGTCAAGAATATTGAATTGTCTCGTTCAAACTGCTTTTTAAGCCGTATATTACAAATAGGTGAGCTAGGCACTCAGTACAATGCAGTTTCTGTACTAGCTCAGGAATTCAGTGATTCTAAAATATTCTAGGCTCGTGGTCTATTTCACTGTCCCTATAGAATCTTCTGATTAAGTGAGGAATCCCAGGAAGATAGGCATGAAAAGAAGATTTTATTTTTAGTTGTTGCCTTTGGCAAAAGTTCTCTGCTTAAATGGAGGGAATTTATTCTAAAAAAACAGAGTTTTCTTTTCTGCCACGTGAAGAAATAAAAATAGCAAAGGCCTCATAAATTATCATTCCTCAGTGTCAGGTTGTCTAGTTGTGGAGCCGATTGTTAGGTGAGGGCTGTTACAAAGTCACTCTGCAGGCAAAGGCCCCCTGCCTAGTTCCCAACACTAAAGTTACAACTGGAAATAGATTAAGAAGCCTTTGGGCAAAAACGTTATTTTATTTTCATGAACAGGTACAGGTTTCAGAAGAGGCCAGACATGACATAGACTTTCTCATCATTATCATATACCTCCCTTCCACCAGCAGAATTAGTGTCAAAACTACTTACAGCCTCCTGTCCCATTCCTAAAGGACTTCAGGACCTAATGAGCTCCACGTGTGTACGTGCTGGGCGCCTTCTCCTCTGTCCCCGAAGCCACCTTGCTGGGGAGCCTGCTGACAGAGGCACAGAACGGGTCAGGGCTGGTGATTTGGTTTGGCTGCAGCCACCCTGTCTCTATGGTTTGCTCTAATTGGCCTAAAGCAGGAGAAATTCAAAGAGCTTAACTGGATCTTGGCCTCCCCACTGTTGTCTTTATTCTGATCCTAATGGTTCCTTTGCATGCTGGGCTGGATTCTAAGAGAGCCCCCCAGGATCTCCCTCTCTGTGCCCCAGGACTGTGAGTGTGATGGGATATCACGCCCATGCTTATGTTACTTTACATGGGGAACAGAGGGCCTTTGCAGTGCAATTAGGGTTACTAATCAGTTACCTTGAAATAGGGAGATCGTTCACAGGGTCCTACTCTAATCATATGGGCCCTTTCAAAGCAGAGATTTGTATTCAGCTGGTAGCAGAAGCCAGAGAGATTCAGAGGGTGAGAGGGATTTAATATGGGGTAAGTCACAGGCCAGCAGTTGGGAGCAGCCTCTAGAAGCTGAGAGTGGTCCTCAGACAAAAGCCAGCAAGAAAACAGCAGCCTCAGATCTACAACCACAAGGAGCTGAATCCTGCCAATAGCCTTTCCCAGGGTCTCCAGATAAGAGCCCAGCCTGGTCAACACCTTGCTTTAGGCCTTCTGAGATGCTGGGCAGAGATCCCATCAGAGCCCACCTGGACATCTGACCTACAGAGCCGTAGGCTAAGAAACATGTGTTACTGAAGCTGCTAAGTTTGTGATAATTTGTTACTCAGCAATAGAAAACCAGTAATCTGTGCCTGAGTAACCCTCTTTGTTTCTTGTCCAGTAACTTGGTTCCTCTGAGGTAAGGACCCTACCTTCCTCTTACCAGATCCTCCTGTCTCTTAACCCAGATTCCCAGCCAAGTGACTGGGTCCCCACTACCTGGGGGATTATGGCCCTGCCCAGGTTCCTGAAAGCTCTGACGCTGACTTATATATAATGGGGGGCGCCTGATCATCGGGCTTCCCCGCCTCTTCACGTTCAATGTACGCCCATAACCATTGCCTATCATTCACATGAATTTAGAAAAAGGGCATGAACTTTGAAAGCAGCCAGGATTTTGAATCTCAGCTTCACCACTTACTACTTATGTGAGGTCAAGAAAGTGTTTATACCTCCAGGGACTCATTATTCACACTGTAAAATGGAGATGATAACATTTGCTTTATAAGGACTAATCATAATGTATGTAAAGTATATAGCGGCATGTTATCATTACTACTTTGTGTGTAAGTCCACGCAACTAAATAGTGCATTCTTCCTGCTGAAATGGAATTCCTCCCAGAGCTGTCAGCTGGGTTTGTCCCTCCAATTTCTACTTTGGTGGGTGAGTCTAGTTCCAACCCCCCACCACTCCCAGTTGGCATACCGTATTAACCTCGCCGTGGCCCATTTCCCAGTGCAATACCCCTCTGTTTGTTCATTCACCCATTTATTCATTCATCAAGGACCTACTATATGTCAGGCACCCGGAAAAGGCACAGGGATATACTAGTGAGCCAAGCAGGTGAGATACCAGACTTTAGATTCTAGTGTGATTCCTACATGCTGGAGCCATTTTATAAGGTGTATGGATTTATTGCAGTTTTGAAGTTACATCAAGACTTTGAGTCATAATAACATTACCCCAAAAATGTATGGAAATGTGATCAACATTATTCTTCCATCAAAGAACCTTTCACATCTGATAGCTAAGATTTAATATTTCTTTTGCAAGAGAAAAGAACAAAGCTATTGACTTTTATGTGGCAGTGAAGTGCTCGTGAAGTACCTCAATGAGTTAATGAAAAAAAAAAAGTCACTTTGTTTCAGAGATTTGGGTTATTAATCCACAAGGCTGTGGCTGAGGCTGGGAGTACTGTAGAAGTACGTGAACAATTTGCTGGTTAGATCTCAGACTAGCTATGCCTTCTAATTAAAAGGGGGGAAAGTCCTCTTAACCTCCCATTGGAAGCAAGCCCTGACTCTCCGTGGAGATCACTTGTAACCCAGAAGAACTCATTCCAGAGAACCACTGAATTCACCTCAATGGCAGTTTATCACAGAGGGTGTCCAGGCTGAACAGCATAACTGCATGAAATGCCTGTCTGTGTTGGACCAATCTAAAGCCATGGGTTTTGTAAGGGAGAGCCCTTCGCTGAGATGTTGGCCCAAGATCATCAGTATCACCATTTACAGCTTGTGCTGCAAAAGAAGTAAATAAAAAGTGAAGCTAAAAAGAAAACAGGGTCTTCATTGAGTTGCCTCCTATTTACCAGTAATCCCACCAAGTGTTTTTTTGGATTGGCAAAACTGAGCTCTACATATTTATATTGGTAACATTTTCCAGTAAGTTCTATCAAAAGGTGTCTGAGCACCTTGTGCTGTGAAATTCAGAGAAATGGAAAACATTAAAACAAATAAGCCTTGGTTCCCAGTACGGCCTCCTGGAAAAGAAATTCTACCTTTCCAAGGGCATCAGACTAAATGAGGGCTCAGTTCTTAAATTCTTTAATCAGTTGCCTTAGAAACCAGGAGAACATGGTAAGCACCTCCAGTTAGCAATGTAATACAGTGATAGGTCTAATCACTTGTTACTGGTCAGATACACACTTGCGTAAAGGTGAAATTGGTATTATTCACTGTGACTGACATTCTGCATTTTCAAATCATCGGCACTTAAATAAAGCAAAAAGTCTTATCTCCTACATGACAAAGAAGAAGGAAGGAATGCTAAGTACACTGGGATTATGAATTCTTATTTATTAGCCAGTGGTGATTTATCTCAGCTGGAAAGCACTCAAAAAAAAGTGAAATTTTATCCTGTTCAACAAATTATTTACTGAATTCCTTCTATGTGCAAGGCACGTAGGGAAAACCAGTAACAAATGATTTTCACTCCCATTTCTGGAAAGCACCAAGAAGTTTACAAAATAAAATGATACACACCATGCTCTAAATATGAAAGTGATAAGAGAAAAATGTTCTTTTGTGTATTTAATTTTGCCAGAGGAAGACAGATTTTGAGTTTATAGGTAAACTAAGGAATCATCACATTTTAAAATTAAATCTTTGAGACCTCACAAGCATTTAACATCCACTCAAAGGTACACATATAACTAAAAGTAAAGATCATAAGTTGTGGGCTCTGAAATCAGTCCCTAATTCCATTTTCAAAGAGATTTAACTCTTAACTAGCATTGCTAAATGAAGATTCTAATAGTTTTCAAAATTGTCTTCTATGTGTCTCCCTGTAAACTTATTCCAGCCCTATTTGTGCCAAGATAACGATACCCTCTCTCTTTTTTCTCATGTTCTTACTCACAGTTAATTCTTTATACTCTATTGCATCTTTTTTCTCCTCTTCCCCGACTCTCCTTCTCCCTCTCTCCGTCTCCAAGCCCGGATAGCAAATGTTAAACATCTAGTTTCGTATTTCTCCATTCTCGTATCTTGTACCCACACAGGGGAGAGGGGAATCTCTGTTTTACCAAATGGCATTATTTTATATGCTTTCCTCAATTACCAGTGCATAATGTCCTTTGAGGTAGGTGATATAAGTCCAACTTACTCTTTTGGTAGATGTATAATGCTCCATGTTTTGAATATACCACGGTTTATCTTCTCATTCCTCCATTAATGGTGAATCACTCTCTTTTTCAGTATTGGGCCTCCACAGCAGAGCTGCCGTCAGCATCTGCACGACTAGCCCTTTCATTCCCATGGCACAGGAGCACAGGCATGAACCCTCTCTTCCAAACCGTATGTATATTTTTTATTTTAAAAGTATTTCCAGATTGCTTTCTGAAAAGTGCCTCTACCGGTCGTGCATAAGAATATCCTTTCCCCAAATTCCCACCTATAGTAGATGTAATCTTCCTTTAAAAATTTTCAAACTGATGTGTATAATGTTATTTTTTCATTTTAACTTGCATTTCTCTGACTAGTAAAACAAACAAAAATTTTTGTTTATTGCCCATCTGGACTTGTCCCTCTATAAATTACCCATTCATATTCTTTGTCCATTTTTCTTTGGTGTGTTTTTATCTTATGGTTATCAGTATACAAGCTCTCATTTCATATTTTGAATAATAGTACTTTATCTGTGTTGCAAATATTTTTTAAACACTGATTTTCATGTATCACCTCATTCATTTTCTTGTTCTATGTTTTTACATGTTGTGACTTAATTTACCTGGAATTTATATGGTGAAAAATGAGGGTCAAATTTTACTTTCTCTCAGGTGGAGAGCCAGTTTTACCAGCACCATTTATGAACTAAACTATTCTTTTCCCACTGAATTAAAATGCGGTATCTTTTTTCCTGCCCCTGCCTGATCAGTTTGTAATTTCTGTGCTAGTACCTCCTTATTTAGGTTATGGCAGCTTAGAGAATGTTTTATCATCTGTTATGTTTATTCCCCCCTCACTATTCTTGTTTTCTTAATTTTATTGACTACTTTATTTATTCTTTATTATGAATTTTTAAATCATCTTTTCAAATCCTCCCCCCCAGAATACCCTCTAGTTTTTAATTGGCATTGTACTGAATTTATATACTAATTTTGAGAGCATGGATGTCTTTAGCCTTTTAACTCTTCTGATCTAAAGATATGGTATATTGATCCACTTGAGCAGAGAGTTTTGTCTTTACAGAAAAATTCATGGGTGTTTGTTGTTGTTGTTTTTACTATATAGGTCCTGTGTCTTTTTTGTTGGTGAATTTATTCCAAAGTTTTTCATAGATTTTTGTCATGATAGTGATGGTAATATGTGTTCTAATTTTTATTTTGAGATGAATGAAATTCTGGTGCGTGGAAAATCGATTGCTTTTTTCATATCTGTCTTATTTCATCAATTCTGAAACATACATTTTCACATCTCTGAAAATGAGATATATCCTATAATGATGACATCTTAATTATAATTGGCAACTCTTTTCCTTCTTGGGAGTACATAAAGTAAAGGGCTATCTTACAATCCATGGCATCTTAGATTTTTTGAAATATGATATAACAATAAATTTACCACATTTTCCTCATACTTCTATTTGGTATTACTGGAATTTCTTAGATTTTCTAAGTACATAATCATATCTCCAGAAAGATATAATTTTATCTTTTTTCCAAATTTATAACCAAATATTTCATTTTCTTGTTGAGGGTAAATATTGCTGTGTTGTTTTACGTTATGGAATGGTTAGCATAGGAACGATTTTAATCTTACTGTTGACTTTTTAGAGGTTTTAATTATAAGTAAGTGACTTCTTATTTTATTTAGAATTTTTATTGGAAATGTCTAACAAATAATAACAAATGCCTTCTAAGCATTTTACCTTTATTGGTAAAACCACATGGTTTTTCTCCTGCACCATATAAAATCACAATAATAATTTTCATGATTTGGAACCATTCTTGCATTCTTGAAATTAATTCCGCTCAGCATATTGTAGTTTGTGTTTCTAGATGAAATATTGGGTTCAGTTTGATCATATTTTCATTTGAGTTTGTTTTTGGTTTTTTTTTTTTTTTTTTTTTTTTGCTGCTGTATTTATACAGGTTGGCTTGCAGTGTTTTATCTGTATTGTCATTAGTAAGTGTTAAAATTAAGTTTCTTTTATGAACTGTGGGAACATTTACATCTTTTCCTATGATCTAGAATAGTTTAAATACTTGGATGAATAATTTCTAAGAATTTGGTTAAACTTAGCCACAAAGGCATCTAGTCCTATTAACTTCTTTAAGTGGCTTCTTTTTATTCATCTTTCCAGTATTTTCTGAAGCATTTAGAATGCTAAAGTTGTCCTCTTTTTAGATCAATTTTAGTGATTTACATTTGTTATAACATAAGTTTCTTCTGAGTTATCAAATGGGTTACCACACATTTTCTTAGGCTTTTTAATTTCTTCCACATCTGTGGTTATGACTCCTTCCTCCTTTCAGATTTTTCACATTTTGTACCTTCTCTTTTCTAATCAGGTTTATGTGCTATCTAGCTATTTTATTAATATTTTTAAATAGCTGAGTTCCATGTTTGTTTAACCTTTAAGCTTTTTTGTTTATTTTCTATTTTATAATTTTTTTATTTTATGTTTATTAATATGTTCTGGTTTATTTTGTATATATTTTAATCTCCTAGAATAACTACAAATGTACTTTAATTTTTAATCATCCTTTAGTAACAGTGCCGCTTAAATCTATAAATTTCTCTGTGTATAACTTCTTCTGTCTTCCATAAATTTTGAGTTGATGTGTTCTTATTTTTGCTGCCTTGGGGATAGTTTGTAATTTCTGTTTTTATTTTTAACTTTGATCCAAGAGTTATTGAGGAATGTTTCTTAATGTCCCAATTTATTGTATAGCTATCAGGGAACATGAATTGTAAAATCAGCACTTTGGATTTTAAGCTTATGTTTTGGCCAGGCATATGATTAATTCTTGTAAGCATTCCTGGGACACTTGAAAAATTATACAATCTATTTAAAGGATGTAAGATTCTAATATTGGGCTATTGATAGATCTTGTTAATTATATTACTCATTTCTTCTACATCATTACTTTTGTTTTCTTTGATTTAATTTTGAATATGTGTGTTGAAATCTCCCACTTTTTTGCTTTATACTTTTTGCTTTATTTGGTAGCTATGCTGTTTGATGCTTTGGAGTTAAAAAAAAAAAGGCAAGTAAATAAAAATATATTTTCTGGTTCTGGAGATTTCAAAAGAGGTCCTGGTCATTGACCTCTATTCAGGGCTTATATTCAAATACCCACAGAAAATATTCTACTAAGCACTGCAAGCAAGTTCAATCATGTGCTCCCTTCTATCTGAGCAGTAAATAGTTTGACAAGAACGTCTTTACCTGTCTACTTATTTTACAGTTATCTACACACTGGATCATCAGTGTGCTTAATGGTTAAGACTGTGAGCTCTTGAGATGAAATGCCTGGTTTCTAAAAACTTGTCCTGTCACATAAATGATTTAACTTTGTCCAGCTCTATTTTCATGCCTGATAAATTGGAGATAATGCAGTGTACCTCATAACATTATTGAGACAATCCAGTGATGGAATCCATAGAGGAAACTTGGAGTCAGGCATGGAGTGTGGAGTACTCAATAAAAGTATACACTCAACAAAAATCACCTATCGATATTGTGCTAAGTTTTTACAGCTCTTCTAAGACTGTGTGTAAATATGCTTTGAAAAGACCATTAAGTTACATATAAATGTATATCAGTAATAGTATTATTAGAGCAAACAAGAGCATTGCAGGTCCTTTCAAAAGATAGTTATGTTACATATAATTATAGAGAATAAAATTATATGAAGTTAATACAATAAAAGAATACCAAAAATTAAGTACAGGTCCTTCGAGGACAGGGCTGTGCTCCATCCCACAGCAGTGGAGCCGCAGTTCCTGGAGCAAAGCTGGGCACACTAGAGAATAAAGCAAAATGTTTTTTGTGACTTTCTGTGATCAAGCACTGTTCTCAATATATTCTTGCTGGACTAAACAGAATCAGGATTCTCATGTATTATCTCATGTTTCTGAGACAAAAAGGATGCCTCTAAAACATCTTGTTAAAAACACTTTTAAAATTATCACTGGGGTAGTATCTGTCAGGAGTCATCATTTACAAACTAAAATCAAAAAACAGTAAATCAAAAAGCATGAAACCTGACAAACTTTGAAAGACATTTAAAACTCTCTGCTTCCATTTCCTAATGTATAGAATAGGCTTATATTTTTAAAATATTAGGACATCTCCATTATCTTGCCACTTTGAATCCCTATGAGTCAATAACTTTTGCAGCATAATGCAAAGTGGTCTAAAAAGAAAAAAAAAAAAAAGAGTTACATCTCCTTGTATGAGTTTAAATCTAGCTTCGGATTCCTGGTACACACTTTAAAACTTTTATAAACCAGGGTATAACAAGCACAATCTAATATAATGCAAATTGAGTACCTGAGCACTGAGAGGGAGAAAAGTGAAGGAGCTGTTAGTGTGACAGGAAGTTCACCACTGATCATCTGAACTCCCTAACACCAGTGGTTTTAAAACTCTGGAATGCTTACACATCACCAGCAGAACTTGTTAAAATGCAGATTTCAAGTTCTGTCTCCAGAGATTCTGATGCAATAGGCCTGTGAGGGGACCCAAGAATCAGAAGTTTTATGCAATCCACAATCAGAGGAAGGACATAATGTCTCTGTTTTCTTCCTCTGGAAAGTAAAACATAAAATAATGCTTTACAGATAAAGATATGTCATGGTCTTACTTCAGCTTGATCTCCTCACCAAATGGGGAGGAAGAGATAAAACAGTCCTTGAAGACTCTTCTAGCTCTGTGACACCCATGTGTGTAAAAGTCCAGGCCTCGTGCATCACACAGACATTTCTTAAATGTACCAAAGATCTGCACTATCTCGACTTTCCACCTAGATGTTTACCAGGGAGAAGTCTTCATTTACAGTATGGCAACTTATCGTTACTAACACCATTAGAAATTGCATCATCATCACAAATAGATCAAAAATTTACCAGCCAACCGGAAAACATTTACTAGCAGTAAGTCATGGAAAGTCAATATAATTAAGTAGAGAAATTATCTAAGAAAAGCATTAACCCTCTAAGGAAAAAAAAAAATGGGAAAGAACACAGGACATTTACAGCACAAGAAAAATAACTGGTTCAAACCCTGTGGAAAACATTCACATTCTCTAATATTTAAAGAAAAGCAAAGCAAAACAACAAGGATTTCAATTAGTGAACAATTTTAATGACAAGAACTCCATTTATAAGGATATACAGTCCTGGTGTTGATTTTTAAGTTTTTCTGAAAAATAGTTTGTATTACATATCAAGAACCTTTAAAGATTCAAACTATTTTAGTAATTCTTGTCTAGGAGAAAATGTTAAGGAAATAGTAAGAAATTCAAATAAGTATTGCTAAAAATGCTCATTCTAGAATGATCATAAGAACAATAAGTTAGAAACAATCTACACATAAAAAATGATGTGATTGCATAATTGATGGTCTATTCACATTGTAGAAATAGTGTATATAGCCATTAAATTCTGCTTGTTTTTAAAGAACATTAAATCATGAGAGAAAATGTTCAATATAAAATATTAAGCAGAGATAAAAGGGTTAAAGTTCTAAATATTTATTTTTGCACACATCTGTGTGCATATATAACTGGAAAAAATTGCATCAAAGTCTTGAGTGTGTTTCTGAGTAGTAGGATTATGGGTAACTTCAATCTTTCCCTTTATGATTTTCTATACTTTCTGACTATTCTGCAATGCACATAGAATCTCACCTGTGGAGCTTGTTAACTGTTGACTCCTGACCCCACCCCGAGAGTTAGAAAACTGAGGCTAGGTTCAGTACTGTGTATTTTGGACATATATCCCAGGTGACTCTAACGAAGTCTAAATCCAGGGACCAGCATTTGAGAGCCACTGGTATGACATATCTGTCCTAGGTGGGCTTCTCAGCAACAGTCCCTGAGACGAGGATTTACATGCAAGTGACATGTTAGGGAAGGGCTCCAGCAGAGACAGGGAGCAGAGCAAGCAGGCCCTGGAGAGGCAGTCAAGCAGGGCAGGATTTTAGGCGAGGTCTCAGCCTTAGTCTGGTCCCAGCAGGAGCTCTGGACGCAAATTATTCATTTACCACTCCGTCACTGGCTGCAGCCTCATCTAGTGGGTCACCTTCCGAGCACTTCCAGTCCTCTGTGTGCCGCAAAGCTCCTCCAGGAGCCCAAGGGCAGCCTAAGGCAAGCGGACGGCCAGAGCTGGTAACCAGGCTCCAAGGAGATCAGGGTGGAGCGCAGACAGTATTTCTACCAGGGTTTTCCCAGTTCTGTAACAGAGAGAATATAAATGCTCATTTATTTCAAATGCTTCTATATGCAGAGAAAAACACTTAACAGATATAAGGCCAGTTATTAACTGTAGGCAGTAAGATTGGAGAAAGGAAACTTTCGCATACTACTTTCCACACTTCTATGGTGTTAAGACTTTTTACAATAGGCATCACTTGCAATACTTCTGTAAGGAAAAAAAAATCTGTTAGGAGAACAAGTTTTACTACCAAAAACCCAATTATGTATTTTGTTTCATTTAATCACATATTCCTGTTGTTTTTGTTGCAATAACTAGGAAAGTAACACCGTCTGAATAAAAATTAATAACCTAGACTGTTAAAATGCTTAAGTCCATTCAGTAATTAACAGATTGCATTCTTACCAAGTATAAATGATATTCATGGTATGCTCAGAAAGAAATAAGCCTTGTTAAGGTTTAAATCTAGAAGGGGAGTTAACTGGTTTTGCAGTCTGCAGGCACTAGAAGTTTGGTTCTGATTGTAAGATACGATCCACCCATTCTATATGTCATCATCTATATCAAAAAAGCATTGCAGGAAAATTTTTTAAATTGCCTTTAGAAATGTGTTTTAAAAGTACTTTGGAATTTTAGATGAAAGGTAAGGTCACATTTGGTTAAAGCTTTGCCTGCTTTGGCTATAATTGGATAATAGCAATTGGTCAGGCTTGTGCATTAAGAGGAGAAATCTACAGCCATAAGAAATGAAATAATGCCATTTGCAGCAAAGTGGATGTACCCAGAGATTATAATACTAAGTGAAGTAAGTCAGAAAGAGAAAGACAAATATCATATAATATCACTTATATGTGGAATCTAAGATATGATACAAATGTAATTATGTACAAAACAGAAACAGACTCACAGACACAGAAAAGAAATGTATGGTTACCACAAGGGAAAAGGGATGGGGGAGGGATAAATTAGGAGTTTGGGATCAGCAGATACAAACTACTACATATAAAATAAACAAGGTCCTACTGTCTAGCACAGGCAACTACTTTCAGTATCCTGTAATAAACTACAACAGAAAAGGGTATGAAAAAGAATACATACATATATGTATATGTATATGTATAACTGAATCACTTTGCTATAAACCAGAAACTAACACAACATTGTAAATCAACAGTACTTCAGTGAAAAGAGACAAATAGTCTAGCAGCTATATATAGTGTCAATTAGAGGAGCAAAGAATGGTAGCAGGAAGGTCCATTAGAATTCTCCTAGAATAAACCAGGAAAAAGGCAGTGAAGGGGATAAATAATGGTAAAGAAGGAAGCACTTGTCCTGTCTTTCCCACAGGATCTGGCCTGTGGTAACCAAATAGTAAAGGAAGACAATGATGATTTTAATAATTAGAAAACATACAGGAATTACTGTGGAGATGAAAATTAGCAGAAACTACGGGGATAGAAGGGCTGAAGGAGAGAGTGTGTTCAAAGATGACTGAGAACGATAGTGACTGATTTAGCAACAATGTTGAATTAGTAAGAAAATGCTGAATTTTAAATAGAGGTGGATATAGACAGAAGGATATTCGGCAGGCAGTGGAAATAACTGTAAGTGCCTTGAACTTTTGAAGCAGCTAGAAACAAATTTGAGCCATCACTAGTGGGGTGATGGTAGAAGCTGAAAGAGGAGATAAAGAGAGCAAAGGGTAACAAACTAGAGAGAAAGAACAGGGATGGGAACCATGGGCATGACCAGATCTGGAGAGAAAGATCCTGAAAGAGGCAGGGAGGAGAGGGAGATGGGCTTAAGAACGTTAAGTGTCACTGAAAACAAGACAGGAGGCCAATCCTGGGAAATGTCAGGAAGATAGAGGCAGAATAGGCTGTTGATTGTCACTGTTAGGAAACTGCAAGTTATAAAACAACCTTATTTCCATCAATTTTCACGGCTCAGCAATCAGAGTCCAAGAAGAAATCAAAAGTATTTTTTATTCTATATAACCAAGAATTTATATAGCTCAAAAAAAAAAAGTATTGCATTTTATCTGGCTAAATTTTCCCCAGAGAATACAACCCTGTCCTTATTCCATATTTATTTAAATTACTCCTTTTATCCTCAATGACACACACAAAAAAATTCTGCAATCTTTAGACCACCCAGGGAAGAAATTAGACCTGTTCTCTTGAGTCATGAAAGATTTCATGGACTTCAAGTATAATCCATGGTAAACCCCCCCCCCCAAAATAAAGCAAGCAGTCATGATTTGGTTTAGGTAACCAAGCAGACATTGAAAACACAACTGAGGTGAGCAGATACAAGAAGTTAGGGGAGGATGCAGGCGGTGTGTACCAGTTCACAAGCCATGGTTAGGTATAGGAGAGAACACAGCCTTGAGAAAGAAGGAAGAGTTTCGCAGGTGAGAGCACACATGCCTAGTCCAGCACCTGAATGACCTTCATGGCCTTGGGACCATGGCCCCTGTGTTCTCACTTGCACTACTCCCAGCACAAGGGCTTACTTACTTCCCTATAGTCTTGACCTGCACTGTTCTAAATTTCAGGAGCCTTTAAATTTAAGTATTCAATTTATGAATTGTCCTCAGATTACTTATATTTGTTCCTGTTTCATGCTTTTTCAGAGCCGTTCATACCCTGATCCAAAATGTATTTATACACACACACGTGCACGTGCGCACACACACACACACACACGTTGTGCTATTAACTATAAATAAATAAATAAATAAATAAATAAATAAATAAATATATATATATATATATATATATATATATATATATATATATATATATATAAAGGTTGTGCTATTAACTATTTTCAGAAATCCGATTAAACCTTACACCCTAAATTTAAAATTTAATTTTTTAACCGTCACCATTAAATTGTTCCTTGGTATAAAATGACCCAGATTTTCAACATGAAATATATTTGTTATCCTGGCTATTTGCAATTTGGGAAACCATTTTCACTGCTCAGTGACTTGTATCATATAGGTGGCATTTGTATTATTTTAAGCATCTACACACATTCCTGTTATGATTATGGTGATTAAAATAAATACACTTCCTAAGCATTTGCAGGAACTTAATAACATTGCTGCAGAAACAACTGTCAATGCCTCTGGACTCTGTGTCTATGCCTTATGGAATGGGCTACACTATACCTGAGAGTTGAATTGTGCCAGCCATTTGGCTGAGATTTTGGATGGATGGAGTGATCCTTAAAGATGATCAGTCACTTCATCCTACTCATTTCACTCTATGGAGCCAATGCATTCTCTTTGGCATTCAGCATTTTCAAGGAATCAGAACCAGTAGCTTTATACAATGTACTCCTTTCTTTTAAGAATAAAGTGGGAGGAAAAATTGGATTTTCCCATGTTATTGTCCTAAAATAAATAAAATTAATTCTGTGTAGATCTGAGCATGTGTAATAGGAATAACAATCCTAAAATTATTCAAATTATCGATTGCTTTGGCAGGGTAATGACACCCATGATCACCGATCCAGATCACTGTAACAAATGTCATAATAATGAAGAAGTCTGAAATACTGCAAGAATCACCAAGATGTGACACACAGACGTGAAGTGAGCAAGGGCTGTTGGAAAAATGGTGCTGCTGGATTTGCTCAACACAGTGTTGCCACAAACCAGTTTGTAAAAAACATGACTATCTGTGAAGCACAGTAAAGCAGAGCACGATAAAGCCAGGTACGTGTGCACTAATCAAAGCTTGGGCCAACATAAGGAAAAATCATTCACATTTTACCTGTTTGTGACTTCCCTCCCAGTCTGTCTACTATATAGTTTTACATAGTTACATACTTTTATGCTCTGCTACTTTCTCTTAAAATATTTTAAGCTTGCTTCTCTGCTTTTCCATAGTCTTTATAATTATCACTTTTCTGACTGTGTACTATTAAATCAGGTGGTTCTTCCTTATTTTACTGGTCCTTTCCACTATTGTTGAACAATTAGGCAGTTTCCAACTTTGTCCCTATTTTGCTGAATAATGCTATAATAAGAATCTTTGTGTCCATGCCTTTTTTCACTTTTTTTCCTACAATTTGTCCTTGTGGATTAGGAAACAATGATTTTTCTTTAGCCCCAATGTAGTACAATGACTCGAGAATATAAGAAAGTTTTAAAGTTGCGTTTTGTTCTGCATAGGCTCGGGAACTTTTTTTTTTTTTTTGTGCCAAGTCGCTGTCCCTCCTGGGTTTCTCTCTGCTCACTGCCAATGTCACCACATAATAGATGACAGTACTGCCTTCTGTGGGCCCAGGACCTTACTCCAGGCTCCTCTGCCCACCTCTGCCCCTGGGCCCTGCATCCTCCCAGCCCTTAGCCTTTCACGCCAGTGGCACAGCTGAGCATCTGCCTGGCTTTGGTTCTAGCATTTACCATTTGGGTTGGAGGGTGCCCACAGCTCTATAGAGCACCGCAGTTGCAGGCAGCTTGTCAGAAATCCCAGTCTGAGCCCATGGCCAAGATACCCTACCCAGCTCAAGCCCAGCCACCTGGAACTCAGTAAGTTTAAGAGGAGGACTCAGACATAATGAGAACAGTAAGACTGGCTCAGAACTTTAGAGCTTCTTACTTAAACTGCCCTTCCAGCATTTCCCTCGCTGCAGTGGTTAAGAGCGTGGCCTCTGCAGTCCTCTTTGAAGTTGTATCCCCTCGGGCAAGTTTGCTTAGCCTCTGTGGGCCTCAGTTTCCTCACCTCTAAGTTGGGGCTCTGTGTGTGAGTGTTTAGGACAATGCCTGGCACAGGGCAGTCTTCATAGGCATTTACTCTGATTAGTCCCTTCACAAACCTGGGGAGATAAATATGATTGACAGGCACCATAAAAAAAGGCATAATTCTCACTAGAAAAGCAATAACTAAAGATGTAAAGCACTTGTATGAGCGGCATTGATCTCAGGACTCTACACACGTTGTCTGTTAAACTTTTCAACATCACCTGAAGCAGGTGCTATGACCCCCATTTAAAGATGAGTAATGGGAGGCACAAGGGCGGTAACACCCCCTGGGATCTCGCACTGGGGTCAGGATGCAGGGATTCGGACTTAGGAGTATGGTTCCAAGGATACACTCCTAACTGCTAGACATACGGCCTCTCTGAATAAAGCAGCAGAAATTTAGTGGTTCATGAAGGAGAGAGTAGCTAACAAATTACCTAATCTTTAGCAGTGTGATTCCTCTGTGGCTGCTCCAAGAGAAAAAGTTGAGTTCCGGGGCACTAAAAACTACTTACAGCCTCTACCTCCTGCTTTACTTGGTGCTTTGAACTGCATCCAAATTAAATTCAACACTTACAGTTTTCCAATGCCATTGTGAGTTAATGGTTCTTTTAATCTACATCTTATCTCCCAGCTGTAGTCTTTGTGGCTGTTCCTAACTCTTAAAAGTGCCAGATCAAGGGATATGAGACTTCAGTAAATCCTTCAGAATTTAAGATTAATGGGAAGGAAAGAAATGTCTGATGTCAGTTAAATGATAATGTTTCTAAATAAAGAAGGAAGAAAAAATAACTTTGTCCTCTGCTTATTATGCAGATCAGGAACAGTAAGGAAGCATCTGTATAGTTAGAAGACGAGTGCCCAGGAAGGACCTCTTTGAATAAAGGAATTAATAATAACATTCTCTCTACTATGAGTGTATTGCTGCTGGATTACCACTGGCAGGGGCTGTGTGGTGAGTGCTTGATTTCTCATCCTGGTAATGTGAACAAGGAGGAAATGCTATTGCAGGTAGAGGACGAGACAATGGAGGTGAGTTTTGGAGGCCATGGCTGCCCTTGAAGAGAACATCTCAAAAGTTCAGGAATATGTGTTAAGTGGGGAAGGAAAGAAGAGAAAGAATGAAGCTGGAAATGTAAAGAGAGGCCAGACTGTAAGTAATCCAGTGTGCTGATGGATGGGAATATTCCTGTAGGAAATGGGAATCCACTAAATGATTTTACGGTGGCATGACCGGCATATTTTTTCCTGCATATATGTTTACACAACATGTGCATACAGTTTCTGGAAGGCTCATTAATGTCCTGAAGTCTTCCTTGAAGCCTTTAAGAGTTTCCAGAACTGAGATGAAAAATCTTTATACCAGTGATGGTTGGATCTTGGGATAAGTCTCCCCACTCCGGGAGGGCAGGGTACGATGAGAACAAAGCTAAGAAAAGAGCCTGGGGATGTCAATATTTATGAGACAGACTGAAGGAGATGCTCTTCTAAAGAAAAATGAGCACAACGGTCATGGGGGTAGCAAGGAATGGGCATAACTCAATCAAGGAAGGAGATTATTTCAAAGAAGAGGAGACAGACTCACATAATGTAGAGACAAAGTAAGATGGTGATTAAAAGACATCATTTGGATTAGTGGACACTTGCTGTTTGTTGCCTACTTTTTATTCTTCTACTCTCTGGGAAGAGAAGTCCAAATTTCCTCTGAGAAATCTAGGCCTTGCTTCTCCCATTCTCAGCCATATGCATCATGTGGGATTGACCCCAGACCTAGTTCCAGAGGACTGCATCTTCCTGTCACAGTGATGGGTTCAGAGATAGGCACATAAAGGCAGCCTGTTGAACCTTAGGATCTTATTAAAAATTCTGGGACATGGAGGCTCTGGATGTGAACAAGAAGACAAATGGCTTTGAGAGCTTCTGATGGCCATCTCAGGACAGAGGGCCAGAAAGAAGCCAGCCAGGTCATTGGTCATCTTGATAGGCCCTGGATCAAACCTTTCCTAAAGCTAATCTACCTCTGAACGCTTTAGTTTCATGAGCCCATTTAAATCAGGTCTGCTGACACTTTCAATAGGAAGCATCCAGACTGATGCATCTGTTTGCAGAAACCCAGTACAGTGATGATGACAGAACTAAGACTGCTGTAGGCTAATGAATGAGTGGAAGACACAACACTTCAGCACTTTATTTCTGCCGCAGATTTATTGTGGCCATGTGAAACAAAATACAAGTGTTTT
Organism: Camelus dromedarius; assembly: GCF_036321535.1. NCBI lineage: Eukaryota > Metazoa > Chordata > Mammalia > Artiodactyla > Camelidae > Camelus > Camelus dromedarius. The sequence continues at coordinate 116,335,816 of NC_087438.1, forward strand.
TTATTTTTTTTTTTCATTCTTTTCCTCATACAGGCTTTAGGGAACATCAAAGAACAATGTATTCTCTTTTGGCTCCTTTTCTAGGACACAGGTGATAGCTCAAAATCTTAGGAAAAGAATGTAAGTGATTCTTCCCCTAATTTATTAATGTAAGCTGGTCAGCCAACATTGAATTTTACCCGCCACTGTTCTTCCCCCTTCTTAGTAAGCTATGCAGTGTAGCTCTATTGACTTCAGATTTTCCTGCCCCCAAAAGCAAATCTAGACATTCTTCTGGAAACTCCTTATCCAAAACTCACCTCTTGCCTCAACCATTAAAACTCACAATGACTTGCTTCCTTGTTTTCATTCTTGCCTACATTCAGTCTAGTCTCTACACAGCAACCAGAGCAATCTTTTTTTTTTTAAATGTAGAGTAGATCATTTTCAGAATTGCCCAGTTGCTTCCTACTGCTCTTAGAATTAAATGTGTAATAGGGTTTCTTTGAGAAAAAATTAGATTATATCTGTAAAGAGCTTAGAACAGTGCCTGGAACACGTAAGCACCAAATGAGTGTTAGGCTCATTATTACTTGTTCTCTCTGCCTGAAAAAAACCTTCTGCCACCACGTTCACTTAGTCAAATCTGTCTGTCTTCTTTAAGATTCACGTCAAGTATCTCCTCCTCTTTTCTAAGCAAAGGACTTTCTCCGTGGTGCTCCTGTGGGATCTAGCTCATGCCTATGTGATGAAATATACCAAGTTTATGTACGGTTACTGTGTTTACTGATCAGCATCAGTAAGCTCTGGACCATTTGGGTATCCAACACAAATAAATGCCTGTCATTTTGTGGCTGATACGTTCTAGGAGTAAGTGAAATTGTGTTCACTGCTATTTCTTTGCCCACAGGCTTATGTATCCCAAACACTAGCAGGTTATTTTCTCCTCTTACGGAACCCATGTTCCACCTTTCCTAACTGGGACTGTTCATTATCATGGGTTCCTGACCATTAGTACCTACCCTTTGTTACAGTTTCCAACCACGACCAGATGTCAAGGTGACCTTTACCTGTCAGTAATAGCAACATCACTTATTCTCTAGAGCCCCTATTGTGCCAGAGAGGCCCTAGGTGATGTGGCAGTTGTCTCTGACATGGGTAACTGGGAGACAGTGTGACCAAAGGGAAAAGTCCCTACCAGGATTTGGGGAAATTCACTTACTATCTCTAAACCATCTCTAAACTTGGCTTCTTCACTTACTGTGCACTTCAAGTGGAATAACAGAGACCATAACTCCATATAAATGTCAAAGGACTTTGACCACCCAGCACTGCACTCTCCATGCGGCAGCCATGGTCTATATGTGCTACTGAGCACTTGAAATGCAGCTAGTCCAAAAGGAATGGTACTGTATGTGTAAAATGCACACCAGATTTCAACGACTTAGTATGAAAATAGGGATGCAAAATATCTCATTAATAATGTTTATGTTAAGAATATTTTGCATATCATGGATTAAATAAAACATATTAAAATAATTTCACTTATTTCTTTTTACTTTTTCAATGTGGCTATTAAGAAATTTTAAATTATATATTTGGCTCACCGTATATTTCTATTTCTACTGATCTAGAAAAGGACTCCCAACTTCTTACGCATCTGAAAACATGTTGCCATGAGCCTTGGTGCCAACAGCACCCTGCAGTTGGCTTTTCTGACTCCTACCAGAGTGAGTGGAGGATTTGTGCTATAACATCCTTGTGGGTACCAGTGCTACATTTTCAAGAAGACTGGTAAACAGGAGGCAGAGGTGATAACTGTGAAAGTCGTCTAGGCTAGCCTGCTCGCCCCGGGACTAGACCCCATCGCTGAGCTCATTCGCTCACTACTTAGGAGTGTTTATGTCCTCTGTTGGCTTCTGGCAATTCCTGTAATGTCTGTGTCCCTGTAGGTTTGAAATAATTTCTGATTCACAGTAGAGAAGTATCTTCGCATTGCTCTAAACATGCACAATTAATAGATCAAATGCTGGTATGATAGTAATGAAAGTAAAGTTTCTTATTTTGCTAGAGCGTTGTTAAATATCAGCAGAAGCAGATGTGTTTTCTGGTGGCTGCCTTTGGAATTGCTCCGGGAGCTATCTGCACTTCCTCCTGAGAGCTTACCTCCCGAGAACGTTAACTCGTTCCTTAACCAGAACTAAAATGGAAATCCAGTCACATCTCCATTTTTCTCTTGGACACAAAAGTGAAAATAAGCTTCCGATAAAAGCCATGGAACAACCGTCTGGAGGGGAAGAGCAGCAGTGACTCAGTCTGAGCACAGGAGGGTAGAAGGAAAGACCTCACCGGTGAAAGGCCGGGCCTCGTCGGCCGTCAGTGCAATTCCACCGGAGAGGAAGCATAATTTCTTAATTAGAATGTAAGCAGAGAAGCATGACTGCAGAGGAATTGCAGGCTTCTCAGTGACCAAAGAATGCATGCTCTGAGTCATCACTGTCATCTTATCACATTATTGCCTGTGTAATTGAGGGAAAGAGGAGGGCGAATGAGGTGGGGGAGAAGCCTGTGTGTATCTGGGGTTTGTCTGGGAATGTATATATGAGGGTCCTTACACCTGGGCCATTTCTTTCATTCATTCACTCAACGAGTACTTATTAACATCTACTACAGACCAGGGCGGTACCCTAAGCCCAGAGGATATAGCAGTGAACAAAGTAAGTCCCTGCTCCCAAGGACCTTATATTCTAGCGGAAATTCCTTCAAGCGAGCTGTGTATCCCATATGTGTGATCTAAAGTTCTCTTGGTGCCTTTGCTTCAGTGGCCTGAATTTCACATCTTTCTGAAGCCTTATGAACTAACACATAGCATAAAATCCAGATTTAGAATTCAAGGGAGGAGGTGAGGGAGACTCAGTTCTGAAACCCTCTTCTTACTGACAAAACCTTTATAGAGTTCCATAAATAACTCCTACTGAAAGAAACCTTTGTTCTTTCTTTAAGACTGATAAGAAAAGGTAGCCCTTCTTACAGTTGGGTAAACAGCAATCGCCTTGTTCCTTATCTTCCTCCCTCCTCTTGAATCCAACTTTGATGCTTTTTCTGGTGTCTGCATCCCTGGCAGGGGACACACAGTGTGAACACAGTTCTGGAGGATGCAGAGTTGAACTGTGGCAGCATCTCAGTGTGGAGACGGCTTTCCTATGGGAGACAAAGTTTCATTTCGGGGGAGCAGGGGAGTACTGCTCCTTCCACAAACTAACTCTGGGACATTGGACAAGTCACCAACATTCTTAGCCCTGGTTTTCCCTTCTGTAAGGTGCAGGCATTAGAGTAGAGAATCTCTAAGCCTCCTCTCTGTCTTCAGGGGTATACACCTTTAAATAATTGATGTAACACCAATAAATAAAGACAGAGGAGTTAGGAAGTAGAGTAAAAGGTCGAGAAGGAATTTGTGGGCTGTAATTGAGTAATTGATATTTATTGACAGCAATGGAAGATCAGTAACGAGAGAAAACTAGTGTGTCCTCTAAAAAGTAACTTGAGCAGAGTCACCTAGCAAACAGAGAATTTTTCCTGCAGTGTCTTCTTGCCTTATATTTCAACAAGGCTCGACCTATTATACTTGGCAGTTTCTCAATTGAATTTGTTGTATCTATATAAATTAGTCTACAGCTATAGGCAGCTGTTTTATCAGAAGAAACAGAATCTTTAAGCATATTTCCTATCAACCAATATAAAAGCTAAATCTGGTATTTTCTAAAAACAACTTTTTGCCATGAAACCACAGACCTAACCTAACATTGCTGTCCTTAGACAAAATGCACACACACTGAGGGCATTTACCCTGGAAATTCGGAGGGGAGGAGGGTGGTATTAATGCTACCTGATCTGCATTATGATTAGTGACTCAAAGATTGGGTTAAAATATGGCAGGAAAATTTCTTTCTACATTTTTCCCTTTCCTCCACCCCCAAATTGGAAAATATTCACATGGGGAATCCTTAGAAATGAAAAAACAATTTTAAAAAATAGCCTAATTTTTCCAGTCCTTCATATTTCTAATAATGGTGGGCCTGGCAGTTTCCACCAGAGTTTTCCAAACACTGCACAGACCACATAACTGATATAAATAGAACTAGGTCTAAATAACTTATGAAAATAGCACTCAGGGCTCCTGCAGAGGCCATCTGTGAGGTGATCCTCTTCTAATGAGCCTGACTTGAGAGAGTCACAGATTCACCCATTCCGATTCAAACCCTTTTGAGGGGATTGGATAACATTCTTTTTCTAGGGGAGAGGGGCCGGCTGAATTAGAAGAGTGGGAAGGGACGAGGGCTCAAGCATGGCCAAGAGGAAGCCAGTGTCTGAGTTCCAAAGACTAAAACCCATCGGGAACAAGCACAGCTTCTGTGATGGAATCCTTCTGCCACCGAAAACACTCAGTTCTGTGGTCCCTTCTCCCTGATCCTCAGTAAACAGTGGACATTAAACATGTGGCATTTATTAAAACTTCCAGTATTTACTTAACCATCAGGTCTGTTTATTGGGCACATTTCCTGATGGAACTGGCATAGAATTTTGCTTGCCAATGCTGTGTATGATTTCTAGCCACTTGTTGATCAGAGAATAAACCTAGGAGCCAAAGGAAGGTGAGGGGGAAGTTGGGGCGGAGAGGGGTGGTTGGAGAAGCCAGGGAAGGGCTGCTTAAATTGGAGGTGCTGTCTTAAACAGCAGGTTTAAATGGCCAGGGCAGTGGAGTCACTGGAAGCTAAAAGAGAACAAGGGAAACGTCTTCATAACTGAATCGCCGATTTAACCATTTCGTTCTTTTTCACTCATTTTGTAACTTGGCAAACTCTGAGAATTCACCATAACAATCCCATATCAGATAAATGTAACTCTCTTAATTCCTCTGAGAATGCTCAGTACTGAAAGTATCCTTAAACAAATGTGTTTAGCCTCAATCTTGTAAAATGTTAAGGAAAATTAGATATTTGACTGTAAATATACTAAGATGGAGATTGTCTGTGGGCATTTCCATTAAGGTTTTGGGACTCTGCATTCAGAGGCACATGGCACTCTAATTACTGGACCTGATTTATAGTGACATACATTGAAAAACCTGAAATTTTTCAGACTACAGTAAAACCTGACAAATGGATCAAGACTCAATAAGATGTGCACATATACAGAAATAAATTTTAATTCCCACTATCTTGAAAAGCAGCAAAGAGAGCCACAGACTTCTGTATTACACCCATGTACATAAATCATTTAAAACCTCAAGAAAACCATGGATTCTCAGCAGAAAGGCACTACACACAACATTTCGACATTTTAAAATGTTGTCATTTTAATTTTGTTTCAAAATTCAAAGATCATATACTTTTTAAAACTGATTATAAACTCAACATTATTCAAAACACTTCCCTTAAAATTATTGAGGACCTAAGCTGTGCAAAAATTTCAAACTAGAAAAATCTATGTGGGACTTTTTCTTAATTCTTGTTTTGTCTTCCTTTTTTGTTCTTAATACTCTCCAGCCACTGAAGCACTATCCCCATCCAGGGCTCATCTAAGGCACAAGCTTGCCCTCCCTGTCAGTGCTCTGGTCTTCCCTTCTTTCTTATCAAATCTGCCTTCACTCTGGTCTCACCACCCCCAGAAACCTCTGTTCCACTTTTTACCATGATAATTAAATCATCTGATAAACTTATCCATGGTATCTAATATCTTTTATCCCAAATGTACCTAATGGTGAGAATTGACTCACTGGCTGATAAAAACATGGATTCCTGGACCTCACCTAGACCTTCTAAATCAGACTCTCTAGGAGCCAAGCCTACCAATGTATTGTTTGATCAAGCATGCCTGGGTAACCTTGTATCATCCCGTGGGTTTGGGCTCCCTGGATCAGTGGTTGGTTCTCAGCCCTGACTAAACCGTACATTCAACTGGTGATGCTCAGGCATTACACTGGACCAGTCACATCAGACTCTCTGTGTCTGGTCCCGAAGTATCAGTAGACTGTAAATGCTCCCTGGATGAATCTGTCATGCAATGAAAGAGGAGAACTATAGATCCGTGTTTTTCAATATTTGGTCCACAAACTTATGCAGCACTGGGAGTGCCCTGTGAAAACACAGATTCCTGGACCTCCACCTTAGATCTACTTAATCCAAAGCTTCGAGGGTGGAATCTGGGCACCTGAGTATTTAACAAGCTCCCAGGTAATTCTTTCTTACACAAAGTTCTGAAAAATCCTCTGCTTGGAGCCAGTGTTCATCATTAGGGCACATACCAGAAATTAAGAGAGCCTTGTAACCTCTGCACTAGTTATGTTGCCTTAAGAGATGTAGAAAGGGTCCAGACAAGCCCTTCCATGCCCTCCCAGGTGATTCTGGTATGTGTTCTCCATTGAACACACTTACACTGAATGTTAATAGGTGAAAAAGATTCCCTAGGCTAGTAAGTTTGAGAAATGGTCAATTCTAGTTCTCTTTGATTTTCATAATACACCTTGTCATCATAGGACTCATTCTGGGGAACCCTGCTTCAGTAAAATTCTTTAACTTTGATAGCTTTGTACATTATTTTATAAAATCCATAAACATTTTCTCAGTGAACCCTTGAAGCACAGTTAAGAACGAGATATAGAAAAATTCAGTGATTGCGTAAAATCTCTGGCGGTAAGTGGTAGAGGGCTCCAGAACACAACGCTTTTGACTCTCCGTTGTCAGAAGATCCCGTTGGTCTCCTTGCCCTGCAGCTGTGATTCAGGTGGTCCAGGAAGAGCCAAATAAAAATACAATGATGAATTCCATTCTGAGTTTCTTTCGTAGTTATTTTTTTCTTCTGAAATATTCCTTTGAACTGACTTTTCCACTACTATGAAGAGAAGGAGGAAGAATAACACCCCAGAACAGGTGTTTGTCAAAATGGCAGCCTCCCACCACCAGATGACCCGTATCATCTCCCATCTGTCACAGACCTCATTCACAGAGAACAAGAAATAACGCATTTTAGAAAAAAATTCCTTATACGTGATATTGTGTCGTATTGCATTATTTCATTGATACTTTAATCTGTATTTTTAATATGTTCATAATCTAGATAATATCATACAGTGATATTAACTCCAAAGCCATTTTAATACATGCCAAATAGACAAGTAGACAACTGCACATGCAATACTACAACAAAATGATAGAGCCCAGTGAAATGGGCACCATAGTGCCCTTCGCCTTCTGGTCCCCTCTGTGATATTCAGACTGGGTATAATTATAAAGTCCATTTGAAGGTGGTAGGAAAGTTATTCAAATGGTTACTTTTAAAGCAACCAATTAATAGCAGGTCTGGTTACCAGCTAGCTAATCAACTGATTTCCACCAATTGTTTTCAAAACATTTACAATAAATATAGTCTTTTCCAATAGAAAAAAAAACTTCCACATGTATGTTATCTCACAACAATCCTGTGAAAAATGAGAGACTCAAAGAAACTCAGTGTCTAGAAATAAGTGGTACATCCAATATTTAATCCAAATCCACTGAATTTGTGTCTCTACATTCTTTTTTCTCTAAAGAGACACAGGATACCTGATTACTTTGGTGCAGATTATTTTAGCAATTTAGTGGAGAAGAAACTTTTTTTTAATTTAAAAATACATTTTTATTACATCTCTCCTACTATTTTGTTTCCTGATAAAATTCTTTTGAGATGTATCTCACTATTAATACATTTGAAAGACAGTAAGCCTATTTAGTTTTATCTCTTACTTTGGGGTTTCAGTGACTTAGTGTCAAAGAAATCTCCTGTGTTATTAGATTCTGCTTTCATCACACATTATGTTCTAAGTATGCTCATGCAAAAGTGTGGTCCTGAGATTCTGGAAGCTTTTGGAAAACCAGATCATATTCCAAAATGCTCTAAAAATGTTTGATATGAAAAGGAGACTGGTGATGACTCATTTTATAAAGTAAAATGCCCCTTTTTTGTTAGGGGTTCTGGTTAGTAGGACTGGCCCAGAAAGACTGACTGAATCTGGGGTTTACCAAGGGTGCCATCAGAAATGGAGATGGCACAGGGCATGGCATTAAGTTAGCAGGAAGAGAAAAGAAGTCAGATAACCAGTGCTCATTCATTGTGAAGTGGAGGATGGAGCTCACACAGGAGGACAGATGAGGAAAAGAAAGTACCCATCAGTAAGACAAAAGGTTTAGCCTCCTCTTTATTCACCAAGTATTTATTAAGAACATACTATGTTTTGAGCAGTGAGCAGACTACTACAGGCAGAAATACAGTTGTGAACAAGAGAAGCACCTGACTTCATGGAAATTACTGTCTCAACCAGTGTTTCTCAAACTTGGGGAATGTAAAGGTCTTCTTTTTATGGGCAAAAACAAATCCTTCCAGACACCTAGTGTTGATTTAAATTAATTGTGTTACAATGTTACATAAAAGTATATAAATATAAAACTAGATATGAATATATTCTGAGTCTAGTTCATGCAGTTATAAAAACTTATCAAAATTACAAAGAAAATGCAAGCACCAGTAAAATTCTAAGTAGCATCATTGAGTATCTTAAGCTGTTTTGTTGAAACCAACAGTGACTCATGTATGCTTCATTTCTATAACAAAGTGTGCTATTTCCCACATATGTCCTCTATAGGAACACCTATAAATCTTTGTTTAGGTGGCACAACTGTGAAACTGTTTGATCTTTGCTTGGCACAAATATTAGGATTTACATGTTGGGATCACCTCTGTTCTACTCTGATTAATCCATGACAATTCAAAGGCCACTATTTGGTGCAAACGTAATTGAAAAAATACTTATCTATATCCATCTGTCTATCTATATGTATGTGTGAGTGATTATAGTCATAAGGAAAATGCAAAATTTAACTAATCTTGATGATAACTGATAGGCCCCTCCCTCAAGAATACATCTGTTCATCCCTTTTACCAAGAGAGGTAGGATGAGGAACTTGACTAGAAGAGCAGTGCTCTGGTGGGGATGACAGACTCTAAATGAGCTACTAGAGATATTGTGGGCTTCACTGAAAGGGACATTGCTATGAGGACACAGCAGAGAGAACACTGGTCAGGCCCTTAGGGGATGGGCACCTTTTGAAGAAGTAATATTTAAACTGAGACTCAAAGAAAGAATTTTATCTTAACCAGGAAAAGAGTAGGGGGGAGGAGGAAGGCTAATTTTCAACCTGTTAGCACCAGGATATTTATGCACCACTTCGGATCTGTCACTGGCCTTGTGAGACTTGTTAAATATTTTGTATTTACCCGTCGGCTGAAAGAATCCTCATATATGAAATAGGGACTGTAATACCAACTCCATTGCATTCTCGGGAGCATTCAGTGAGTTAGACTCTGCTGGTTCTTGGCACGGTGCCTGGGATAGAGCAGGCACCTTTAATTGGAATTGAAATCATGGTGGTGATGATTAGGATGATCCTGAGTAATTTAGTTAGAAGTATATGTGGTTAAAACCGATGGTATACTTGTTAACTATAAAATGAAAATTCAGTCTGTGTCCAGGGTCTATTTTTGCATCGTCTCCATGAATGAGAAGAGGAAACTGAGACTCCACTATTTCATTACGATAGCCATCCCAGAGCACTCTTATGCAGAATTTGGGAGGGAAAAGCAGAATACCTTTCACCTCTCAGAAAACAAGTAACAGTCAGGACTTACGCTTTAACTTACATAGGCCAATATATTTCTTATTCTGTATGAAGCAGTTGCCCTCTGGGTTCCCAGTCTGTCTCAGGGAACTACTAAAGAACTCTGACACGTCAGGGCCTGTCCTACAGATGTTTGTGCCTTTTAGCAAAATACCAGCAGTCCTTTGCCTTCCAGCAAGCCCCTTCACTCTGAGTGTCGAGAGACAAAGTTGAGGTCCACACACTCTGATCCCCCAGTCTTGGTAGACCCCACACCTCTGGCCCACACACAGGCAACCCGTCCTCATGTTGGTCCCTAAGGATGCTTCAAGGAGCCTGTCCAGGTTTTTCCTCATGCTTAAGAATCTTGGTCCAGGGTGAGTATAAGAGTTGCTCCCACATTTCTAATGTCAGTAATGACAGATTGCTGGTTTCCTAACAGTTTCCTATTGACTGAAGGTTGACAGTCAACTCAACCATGAATATAAACTCTGACCCCTAAGGTCAAGACTAAAATGAAATAAGCATATAGAGTCATAGCTAAATAGGGTTTTAGATATAGGAAAATTCCAATGACAGCTAAGGCGGGACTCTGATTAGAATCTGAATGCAAGTCTGTGGTCTGTTCACCTCAGAAGCTCATCCGCCCGTGGAGCACAGAGCATATCATAGTAGGATCATATCGTACAGCTACTTGATGGTACCAGGCCTTCCATTTGCCATTGATTTCTTGGTACAAAATGACTTGCTAAAGGTCACTCAGATAGTTAGTTTCTAAACTAGATTTATATTATGGGCCTTTTGAGTCTTAATCCAGTGATCTTTCCAGTGCTTGTTGTTGCACCCTACTTTCCCACGTGGTTTGACTGAAGGTTAACATTTTAAATTTCTCCCACCATTTGCACCAGTTTGCATCCAGGAATCTTTGCAAGCTCTGCTTCCCAGTCCTGAGCGCTCATGTGTCTCTGTTGCCATCCCCTCGTAACTGGTTACACTCTTGCTCTCTGCCTACTTGCTTCGGCCTGACACCTCACACATCCTTTTATTACCTGTGCTTTATGCCCCTAGTAAGTCAGCGCCGGTACTCTTGGCTCAATGCCCTGCACCAAAGGCCAGCATCCTTAGTTGAGATATGGCCTTTCACTTCTAAGTAGGCACAAAAATAGCCTCACAAACTTTCTAGGCTGTTCCTTCTCTCAGAATTTAACTGCTTTGTCATAGTATAAATAGAAAACTCAGAGTCCTAAAATTCAACACCAGCCTGAATGGTTCTCTTCTTCCCCTGAGCTTGCTCTCTGAGAGCCCGGTGTCCTTTGTGTGCACCTCTCTCATGGTCCTTCACTCGTAATGCCCAGAACCATCCTTCTCTTTTTGCTGACCACCCAGCTTCCCTGTTGGAACTGCCTTGAGAATGCCATGTAAACTGCTCGTTGCCCTCAGTCTCCAGTCTCCCCTTCTTTTAGAACAGAAACTTCCATTTTAGCCGGGTACATTGCGGGGCAGCTGACAGACTGCGTCTCCTGGTCTGACACACACGTATGAGTGTCCGTAGGACTAAGTTCTGGCCAAATGAGGGGTAAGCAGAAATGCTGTGTGAGATTTCCAGAAAATGTCCTTAAAAATGAGAAGAATGTGGGGCCTGTTGATAATGGGGGAGACATGCACGTGTGGGGGCTAAAGGTATATGATAAATCTCTGTACCTTCCACTCAGCTTTGCTGTGAATCTAAAACTGCTCTTTAGGGGGAAAAAAAATTAAAAGGTCTAATAATGTTTTTCTCCTAATCAGGATGTGCCCATTTCTTCCTCCTTTCTCCTTCCTGCTGCTGTAGACACAGATGGGATGGCTAAATTCCTGAACCCATCATGAACCATGAGGTGGCCTTGGGAACGGAAGCCACACGCAGCAGAAATGCAAGGGGAAAGAAGTGAAGCCCTTTACTAGCCCCAACTACTTACCCTAGGCTGCTGTATTAGTAGGAGAGAAACATATTCTGTCTCATTTAACCTGAGGTTACTTTGGATTTCCCTGTGGTTTGCAGCTAGACTTGACCTTCAGTGGTGTTTTATGCACCTTTCATTGAAATACACAGCACAGTCTCAATAGGGCAGGTGCAACTGAAAAATACATTTATTGACTTGAACCTCAAAAACCACTGAAAAGGTGCAGAATTCTCCACTAAGCTGTACACCAAAGTTACCTCCTGGCCTTCTTGTCCACATCTAGTTAAACTTACTCCAAATAAATTTCCTAATTGTTTCATTTCAATCGTTCTTGACTCTAGGTTGCATAATAGGAAGAATTTTATTGAAATGCTTTATGAATATTCTGTATGCTTAAATATGTTTTACTAGGTTTAGAATAAAAAGTGTGACCAAAGTATTGTTTTCTGCCTTTTATTGAAAACATAAAACTTTAGCTCTGTTATTAAAGATTAAAATGGCTTTGGAAAGAAGGTCTAAACTAAAACAATTCAGCATTTACAATATATTTCCTGTAAGAAAATGCACTCTGAGGTTCAACCTTGTGAGTTACAAGGAAACTTTTAGAAGATAACATATTGATAAATTGATGGGTAGGGCTATCTATAGACTTATAAACTCTAAAAATCAGTACTAGAGTTTCTGGATTTGAGGAACTATGGAAACTTAGGGTATTCTCTACTTCTTTAACTTACTAATTGTTTGACTTCTATCAATCTTAATCAGTGAGATTTCATCACTAATGAAAACAATGTCCATAGTTTTAGCATTCTTAAGTAAAAATATTATTAAATCCTACATGTATTTTAGACTTCCATATTATATACATATTATTAAGTCTTTTATGTAATGTTTAAATATATGTAACGGAATACAGTTGACCCTTGAACAACATAGGGGCTGAGCACCAACTCGAGCAGTAGAAATTCCTCCTACTGCTACGTCTGCCTCAAAAACAAAGGAGTTGATAAATGACTCTCCCAAGGGCAGGAAGCTGACACAGCTTGGATAGAATCAGAACTCAAACCCTAGCTCTTTTGATTCCACATATTGTGGTCTCTAATTGAACATAAAGTTTTCCCCACACTCAGAGTTCTGTCAAATGAAAATACAGGTACTACATTTTTTGAAAAAGATCTGCATACAGGTTGTTCAAGCCCATGTTGTTCAAGGGTCATCTGTACTTGTCAAACCTCTACATTCAAGTAGAAAATGTTCAATAGCTCATTAATATTTCTTTTGAATTTCTTACCGAATCATCTAGAAACATCTATTTTCAAATTTTAGCCAGTATTATCTAGTCTAAGCATTAATAATTATCATTAAAAATAACAGTAGTCGATAGTTACTGAATATTTAGTATGTTCTAGACACCATTTTAAGAGTTTTGCCATTTTAAGAGTATTCCCCAAATAGAATACTGAAACTCAAAAAAGACAGCAGTATGCCCCAAATCCTAATGATGAAAGATAGAACTAGGATTCAAGTCCAAATCAGTCTGATTCTGAATCCAGAGTCTTTACACCAGCTTACACTGTGCTGACTTCTGTTAATTACAAAGGGATTTTAATTCCCTTCTTTTTGTCGTATCATTTTTCTTCAAGGAAGGGTTAACCATGTTAGTACCAAAAGATTTGACAGCTAATTTCCAAGAATCAAGAGAAATTTTAAGTCTTTCTGGCATGTGGGTGGTATAGTCAGTATGTGCAGGTAAGAGAACACAGTAGCTGGCATGATGTATCAGGGTCTGTCTGATTGGACTGCTTTTGTATGAATGAGAAAACAAATTACTTCATTATGTAAAGACTATATCATCACTCTTATTATTGATCTTTGAGATTCCTGAGAGCCAAAGCAATAAAGCAAACACGATGGACTGCATAATTCTTACATCAAGACTTTGAGAAAAATAATTTTTCTGATCCCAAACTCTAAAATCAATGTATTATATATTAGATTTATGACATAATCAATATTGTCTTAAATGTCAGTTTCATGACAATGGAAAAAAAAAAGTGCTGTTATTGCCTGGCTTTTGAGTCATGAAAGCCTCAATAAAAGCCAATAAGGTGACAGTAAAGCATAATTTAACAATCGTAATCACAGTCAATATCTGCAAATGTTCTACAGGAATCAAAATTTTCACTTAGCTAACGATTACACTATATGTGTAAGATGTAAAAAATAATAAGCTATGTCTGTCAAGCCACAAAGTAATGTAGTCATCCAGATGTTTTCCATCATGCTTGCAGTTCAAATTGGGTCAGCATTTCTTTGAGTTGGATGACACTGTACCACATTACATGAAGTCTGTGCACCCAGTCCTCCCTTAGAGCTCAGAAACATTACCAGCTGTCTATGTACCTAAATGAAGCATTCTTTTGTCCCCCTACAGCATCTTCCCTTCATAGAGCTGACACCTGAACATACAGGTTCAGAACATTGTGGCTCCGTGTCCACTGGCTCTTGCCAGCTCCCAGCTCCTCCCTGGGCAGAAACCCCAGAGACAGACGGGGCTGTAAAGAAAATGCAGAAGCAAAGCCACCCGACTGAGCCTCTTGTGTTGAAAGACAACCACCTCCCCCACGTTTAGCAGCCGGCCGTGAGCGCACACACAAACCACCCTCGTGTATGTTCGTGCTAAAAGCTGCCTCTGCCTGAGCATTTGCTTTGTGAATGAGGTCACTTTAACTTACACAATGGAAGGGATAGGCTGAAGAGATGTGGCTCTTTTCCTCATTAAGACACCATGTAAAGCACAGAATTAGACATGGTCCCTCTTGAGGATACATAATTAGATATTTTATATTCATAGTTATCATTGCACATTCAGAGAGTCAGCGGCAGCAGCCTTACCTTGGATATACTGAGGCACAGAGAGAAAGCAGACCGTAGAAAATTGCTTACCTAGTTCACAAAGGTACAGAGAAGCATAATGCTTCTAAAGCACTTCGACTGAAGAAACAAAGCATTATCTTCTTACCATGACGTTGTAACAGATGTCCATATGGTCACATCTTCTATTAATTGGACTTAGATGTTGTATGCATTTGATGATTGTGATAATGGGTTATATGATTGTAAGATCTCCTCCACAGGGCATTTTGTCCACAAATAAAATTTATCCTATAGGAGAAAATGGTTCTCAGCTTGAAATAATTTGATTTTGTCACCGTAGGTTGTAAACTGTGCCTTAGGCTTGTGGTGTGCAAAAATGTCTTTGAGTCAAGTGCCTGTCTTAAGACGTTTCTTTAAATAAAAAAAAAAAAAAAAAAAAGAGAGAATGGAAGCCTCCATTTGTACCACATGACCTGATTTTATCTGTTATCTAGACTGTGTTACCAGTTCAGATCCCTTACTGTTGGGCGAATTGAGTTCAAAGGTAGATAAAACGAAGCTATCGTTACACTATGTAAACTGATCTGGAAAAGAAAATTTAACAGGCAGCATACCTGCCATGACATTGTTCACAGTACTTGTGTTCATTTACTTAGTTCCAGAAATCTTACATAATTCATACTCAGCGTGAATGTGTGAATATGGGAATTACTCTTTGAGGACAACAGGGAATCAAAAGTTTCTCAAGCTTGCTGTCTAAGTCTCAGATTGTGAAGTAGATAGAAAGGTCAAGTTTTTAGTGCTGCATTTTTTAAAAACCTGTCAATAAGAGGGAAAACTTGTAATACCTTGTGACTTTGCAATTTTTCTATTAAATTTTTTATTAAAATCTGGAAATTTAAGTTAAAATCTACACTGCTTACAAACTAGTTTCCTTTCAAGAACTACATATGCATGTATATGTAGTTCAACATTTTCATTTCCATCTCATAGTTTTGTGAAAGTATCTGTTTGAGCATTGAGTATTTAACAATAGTTGTCTTCTCCAGTGCCACAGCCATTCAGATAAGAGCTTAAGAGATGAATTAAGGCCTCCCTTTCAGCGAAGCGGGTACTGATGCAGCCCTGTATATCTCAGTGAATGACTGATGTAAAACCTCCTTGACTCCTTTCCTCAGCCACTTTTGAAAAGTAGAAGTCAGGCCCTCAGAAAAGGTGATCCGGTCTCCTTGTACTGGAAGCAAAAGACAGATACAGAAACTCACAGAGCTCTCCCTTCCCCCTTCACAAAAGAGACAAAAGACCAAGTAAATTGATACCATTTACAGCCTCTTCCATTTTCCTCAAAGGGGAAAATACACAGTAACTCAAAGTGAGAAAAAGGCAAATTCCTGTTACTTTCCAACAAAGTAGCACAGTACAGAAGGACTGGGGAAGATCTTTTTGGAAAAATATCTGCATAAATCCAATCAGATTTGTTTCCAAGAATTGGGCAGATGTGGAAAAATCAAGCTAACAGAATAATTAAAAGATACAAGACCTTGAAATATATGTAACTATTTGAGGACAGGTTCTTAGATTTTTCTAGTAACAGAGTTATATCTTTGCCTAAAGGTTTATTGACCTCAATTAGCTAAGTATTTGGAAAGGAATCCCGAGAATTGATTGGAAAGGAAAGATTAAAAACGTGGAGGGAAAAAGGTTCATTTCATTTAAAAACCCTTGACCTGTGTATGGTTTCTTGTGGGGTCTGACTGGTACTGTGTCATCATTGATCTCTCACTGCTTTTCAAAACATAAACTGTAGTGTCATTCTTAGAAAATGTCTTTATGACTAGGGGGTCTTCATCCAGCTTTGCCTCTTAGCTAACTCAGCTTTTGTTATTTACTATGGGTGCGTCCATAACTGGTGAAACACTTAATCCTTTGTAATTTTTTCTTATTCTAATCTTTATCTTCTATACTCAACTTCATTAGAAGTCCATTAATCAATGTTGTACTTACATAGATACCCACAGGCCTGGCTAACCAGCTGTTGCTACTGTGTTGCTGCTAAAGGGAGGTTTTAAAACTTATTTAGATTTTAATCCTGGAAATGAAGATTGTTTCCCTTCTGGAAGGATCAGTCAGTGCAGTCCTTGTGTGTCCTGTTTAATGAACGTGAAAGCTCTAGTCTTAGAAAAATGAATAAACTGAGCTTGGACTCCTAGACCACTTACTTAGCCATGAAGACAGACCACTATGATCTGAAAATGTAAGAAAATGATTCAAAAATGACTGATATTAATTTTAATTTTCTACAGTAATCCACTATTCATAGTTTATTTTTAGGTTTTTAATCTTAAACTGTGTCCTGTAGGAATGTTGCACCATTTGGATAGAAAGCATCAAAGCTATAGTTTTGTCAAATTACTCCATTAATATTAGTCCTACAGATAAAGACCCAATGGTGAAAAAGGAGATAAACTTCAGGATCTACTGGTATACTTCTGTTACATTCACCATCAGTTATTTCAGTCTTCATTAATTAGTTATATGAGACACAAACATGTGTTCTTCAAGGACCTGGCCCCGTTATAATTAGAGACTTGTGGCTTCATAAGGATCCACTCAGCATCCTATCTAACTCACATGCAGGGCAGCTTGTAATAACTCCACTCCTTACTATAATTTCACTGTGCTGTTAAGCCAGAATCTCATTAATAGAGAAGTAACAATGCGATAAAGTTTTCTTTGTGTAAGATAGAACATGTTTGAAATAAAGAGAAATAAAAGAATCATGGGAGAAAGTTTGGAGTAGACAAGCATCAAACATGTTATCATTTTTCATGTGCTTTAATAGCTGAGTTATACATTTAGCTGGACGCTAACACAGCTTTAAACCTGATGGCAGGTAATTTTTTCCACAACTCTTACTGATAAGCTGAAGTCATTGGTCTTTTCATTCTGTATTACATATATGCCATACATAGGTAAATGAGTTTTTAATTTATCTAAGCAGCCTTTGAGCTTTCAAACAACCTTGGACTTTGCTCCAATTACTACTTAATATTAGAATCATTCCATTGTGAGTGTTATCCAGTTAATAGAAAAAGACAACCAATAACTTTTAATGTGTGTATGTGTAGGGGGGTGACATTTAAAGAAATAAGACTTGTACAGATATTTCTCAAGTCACTTTGAAATCTGCAGTCCACCCACAACTTGTATTTAGAACCCTGCCACAGGCCAAATCACAATGGTCCAAGGCAATGTCATTAGATGTGACGTCTTCTTGCACCAAAGGGAATGAAACCTTACCTGAGAGGCTGGGCTATAAATGACATCAGCTTCCCTGACTTAGGATGCAGCTCCACTAAATTGTCTTCTCTGTTGAGTATGACATACACTGAAGGGTAAAATCGATTGGTAGTTTACAGGAGAAAGATCGCATAACCAGAACCTTCTCAGAAATTCTCTTCTGGAAGTCAAGATCCCCTTTGATAGTCTCAGCTGGAAGATTAAGATGTTAACAGGTTTCTCACAGAAGATCAGTTAAAATGGTGTTTATTTTTCCTTTTTTTGTCCAATAAGCCAAAAGATAAAATAGATCATTTAAAAACTATTAACATCTTAAACTCTTTCACAGAAAAAAATAATTACAGTCATTCTCAATCTATTTGAAATATTTTTAAGATTTAGTACTTATAGAAATACAAATATACTGTGAACAATTCATGTTAAAAATACCTATGTAACCATGTTGAAGAGACACTACATTCTGTCCCCATAGAGAAAATGAGAAACAATAGCCAAACTTTTTAGCAGAGTTTACGGATTTCATCTTTGCAATTTCACTTTGTGCTTTACTCCTCCTCACCCTGGAGAATCCAGCCACATTGATCTCTCAGCTCTGCCACCATAGCTAACCCTCCCCCAGCTGTTCCCTCTTCCTGGAATGCTCATCTTTCCTCTCCTCCAATGGTTGGTTGCTTATCTCTCAGGACCCAGCTTAAATATCACCTCCTCGGTGAGGCCTTCCCCAGTAATTTATCAAAAGTGGGAACCCTCCTTGTTAGTTCCTACTTCAGCATCTTGTTTGTGTCTTTCTTAAGACATACCATAATTTGTCATTTTCCTATTTATTTGACCTCCATCCTGTTGCATGCTCCCTGGGAAAGGAATCAAAATGTCTTGTTCTTTACCATATTATAAGTAAAGATCACATTCCCTGGCTCTTGGTAAATTCTCGATAAACTGTTCAGTACATTAATTGATGCCCAAAAAGAGGTCATAAAGGAAAATTTTTATATTTCTTTATAATGGCATGTCATGAAGAAAAAAAAGACTCAAATACTAAACAGTAGCCTCCACCATAAAAATAAAATCCTTCCAAAGCAATTCCCTCTAAAATTACTTAAAATATTTCAGGGACTACCTGTCACCAATAAAGTTCAGTTCAAGGTCCTTAGAATGACAGTTAAGACCTCTTCGACCAGTCTCTACAGCCTTGCCCAGGGCTGCTTCCCCCGCCTCTGCTTCCTTTCTTCCCACGCTAATGATGGCTGCTGTGCTGAGCGCATGCCTGGGAAAGAGGAGGCATGCCACAAGTGTTTGATGAATTGCCTGCTAGCAGTTTCCTGCACACACCTGCCTCTTCTGGTGCTTTCTGTTGAGATTGGCGAGCTAGTCAGAGACCAGATCTAGAAAGGTCTCTGTGTGACATGTTAGGGATTAAAGCGTTTAAAGCAACGGAAAGCTATGGGAGGGCTCTGAGCAGAGGAATGACATAGGAAGGGCTGCTCAGAGACAAGTCTCACGTGCCTCCTGCCAGCCTTGGCATCACTTAGCATGTCTTTATGTGATCAGCTCTAAGGGTGACTTAACCCACCACGAGGGTCAGGGGAGGAGTCTGGAAAATCTTTCTAGTTGGTAATTTCCACTTGAGTTGCATCTTGTACACTTTCAGTTCTGTCATTTATGGAGCACACTAGTTTTGAGTAACTTCCAAAGCCACCCAAGTAAAAATAAATCAAGAATGATTGTGTTTTACACTCCACTGCCCTGCACACCCTTAGGCAGGAAGACAGACTGCTTGGGGTTCTGTATCTTTCCAAGTCATTTGTCTTAGAAATATCTGAGGCATCAGGGAACTGTCAATGATTTTCATTAGGGTATATTTCCCAAAGTAAAATAAACACAGGATCAAGCAAACAGAAACCTCCCTGTTTGGGTACAAGTTGATCTGAACTTATATTATCTGTTGAAGTGTTGTATACTGTTACAGTATTTGCTGATGTTTGTGTTGGTAGTGATTACACATATCTGAATAAGAAATGCAGAGCAAATTTTATTATCATCATCAAAGAACTCCTCATGAAAAAAGTTTTCCAAGCATCTTTTGATAACTTTTTGATAATAAATATGCACTAAATTAATCATGAATTGTTTATTTCCTCTGCAGTAAGGACTATTACTTGGTGTTTGAGCGCCTTTTTTAATAGCTCAGATATTAAAAACTTCTGTGTGACTGAGTGTCAGCTAGAATCAGTTTTACTCATTTGTCAGAATAATCTCAAGCTAATTTGACAACATAAACACGTGTGCAAAGAAGAAGGTACATTTTTCTTTAGAGGTATCAGGCAGCAGCTATGTAATGACTAGGCATCTCCTGTCTTATTTTTGGAAAATAAATTCCTGTAACTTTCATAAAATCTGAATTAAATATCAGTGCTTTCCAAAACTTCATGAAATAACCTACAGGTGCTGACATGCTGATAGCTACTGAACTAAGAAGAACAAATTTAACGTGTCAAAACTAGTTGCAATATTCTAACATCTGGGGGTCAAGTTGGTTGCTTTATGGGTAAACCTCTGCTTCTCACACTCAGAAGAGGACGGGCATGAGAAAGAAACAGAGGCAATCAGAAGTTTGCAAGAGCAGGCCAGGCACCATCTGGGCTATGTAGGAGGACTGGTGGGGAAAAAGGAACATGATGGCATGTGCTATAAAAAGTACTTGTAAAGAAGGGTAGCACCCTTGTTTTGCAGACAAGTTGCTACATTTATGTTGCAAAACAGCCCTCGGAGATTCGGGAGAAAGAAAACATTCTGGTTTCAGGTTAGCTGCATTGCAGTGGGGATCGGGAAGGGAACGTGCATCTGTGATAGCCCAATAGATATAAACAAGTGTTCATGGGTGGAAATCTCTTAACTGAGTAAAGATCTTTAGAGGAGGAACCATGTCTTAAAATATCTCCTGCCTTCCCCACAGAAATGCAATGCTGGGCATGGGAGAGTGGTGGAAACATTGTATTTGAAATGCAGAGCAGCTGGGTTTAATTACCACCTGTGTTTTTGTGAGAAAGTCAGCCTCTCAGCCTAACTCCTCATCTGCTAGAAAAAAAAAAAAAAAAAAATCAGGGAGGGGGTGGTTAATACCAGTCCAGCTTGGGGTTCTTTTTTTTTTTTTTTTTTTTTTTTTTTAGCATTTTTGTCAGAATCAATAGGTAAATAGATGTGAAGATATTATGTAAACTGTAAAAGCTCCACTGCTAGGAGGCAATGATGTTATATGTGGAGCAGAAGGCAACAAACACTTGTTGATAGACTGGTTTCTTGATTAGGATTTATTCATGACTCATCTATGGAAGAATTCCTTTCCATTTATCTCAGAGTTTCTCAAACTCAGCACTACTGGCATTTTGAACCAGCTAATTCCTTGCTGAAAAGTGCGTCTTTGGGGGCGGGGGATGCCTGTGCGTTGTAGATTGTTCAGAAATCAAACATCCTACTACGTCTATCCTTTAGATGCCAGTAGCAGTCCCCCCACTCCACCCCCCAAGAATAGAGACAACCAAAAACATCTCCAGACATTACCAAATGTCCCCAGGTAGTGGTGGGGGACAAAATTGTCCCCCAGTTGAGAACCGCTGATTTAACTGAGAGACAAAATCTCACTATATTCTGACAAAGCTCTGTGAGTTTTGCATCCCTGACCTGTAAATGATAGCCAATAGTAGTTATCTGGCATTACTCTCTAGAAGGCTCTCTGCTAAACTATTTGCCCGGATTAATTCATTCAGTCCTAGAATAGCAAAGGCTCAAGTAACCTTCATTTTGCAGATGAAGACATTGAGGGTTAAAGGGTTGAAGCCACTTGCCCAGGTTCAAAGTCAGAATAAAGCGGAGCCTGTGTCTGGATCCGGCTCTGTAGGATTCCAGAGTCTTCGCTTTTAAGCATTCCTGCTGTACTTTGTCACATGAGATAAGATGATCAAAACAGCCCCACTCTCTGTTGAACATAAGACAACACTCATTGAGGTGAACCTGACTTGAGACCTCCGAAGGATAAAAGCACACAGCTATCTAAGGGCTGTGCCTGCCTGCTTGAGTATTATTTACATGAGCTGTGAAACTCGGCACAGCATTGAAAAACCAAGCATGCCTGAAGAAAGGCAGCAAGTCCTAACGTATTCGTGCATAATCACCATTTAATTCCATAGAACCATTTTTTTTGTGGGGAAATTGTATTTTCTTTACAAATATTTTTATATTCTTTTTAGTGATATGGGAAGAGATAAAGCTGTCCAAAAGTGGGAAGCAACATTGGTAAGAGTAGGTCAATAAAAGTACATATTACTTGATAGATAGGAGTGCCAAAAGCCTTCCTCTGGGCTCAGTAAGCTCAGGACAAATGCCGTTATTCATGAAGCATCTAGGTGGGTATGTTTTGTTAAGTACTTAACAAGTTCATGCCCGCTGTTTTAATGTCTAGGATCTAGGCTCTTTCAAAAATACAGAAGCTGCTCATGTTATTCCCAATTCCTGAACCCAAAAATGTAGACAGGGTATGGTTAAGCAATATGTATCAAGTCACAGAAGCCAAGAGAGGGCAAAGGAAAACTTTAATTACAGAAGGATGTATAACTCAGGTCATTCTACATGTACTGTCAATCATTAATGCCCTTTGAAAGAGTAACCTGGATAGCAAAGGTATTTAGTTTCTTGAAAGCTCTGTCCCTCATGGATGATTCCTTCTCAACTGACCACAGACAAGATTGTTAACTGCTCATTTACTACAAGGAAGCATTTGCATTTCCCTCTGTCTTAGGAGTTGGTTCTGCTCCCCAAAAGCAACCAGAATTCCTAACATCTGTAATTTGATGTACATATTTATTTCCTCAAGTAATAATCTTGAACCTTAGAAGTATGAAGACCATTTATTTCTACCAATAACAGGAACACACCAGTGACCCCACAGCGGCCAAAAGATCTGGTCCTCTTCTGATTCAAGGTTCAGCTTGAGGACATGAAGGCAGAGCATGGTGGGAATTTTGTTCTCAGCTCCCCTAGCCAGTGTCACACATGTCTGGTCAGTCCACACTGCCACCCTCATGCTTGGAGAGACAGGTCCTGGGGAAGCGCCTGGCTCTGAGCTTGCCTCCAGAAGGTGTCTGTGTCAGTTTCACTGTGCCAGTCGCTGCCTTTCTTCTGACTCAGCTGAACAGTCAGATGCGGCAGGTACCTGAATTCTGAAGGAAATTGCTGCGAAAGTCAGATTCTTTGTGTTACAAAGGACAGAAACCCAACTCAGATTTGTTTAGGCAAAACTGGGAAGTTATTACCTTTCCTAAATGAAAAACTTTAAGCGTGAATCCTCCCAAACCATCTGCACAGCACTTTTAAGTTATAAAGAATCTTCACATTTATTGGATTGTTAGATAGGTAGGTAGGTAGGTACCAGGTAGGTAGGCAGGTAGATAGATAGTCAGATGGATAGACAGATGGACAGTTAAAGAGGTAGGTAGGACAGATCTTAACTTCATTTTCTAGATGCCATTAAACGATGTGCTCAAGGTCTGTCAGCTGGTAAATTGCGTAGCAGATTACTAGTTGACCCCAGGTATCGTGAATTCTAAACACTGTGCATTTCCCAGTATAGCACATCTTGAAAGGAAAGTATTAGACAAGATCCTTATCCTCAGGATATTCAATTAATAGTGAACAGAAAAGAAAGAAACTGATATCCTTGAAAGCACTTTTGTGTGAAGAATTGTTTTATGCTTTATTAGTACTACATTTTCTTTTCATAAGAGGAATTCTACAGGATTGTTTTGGGGAACTTCTACTACTAGAATGTGCAAAGCAGAATTGGACACTGTATTTTGTCAGTCATACTAAATGGACACATGGACCAAGGATCATATTATTGTCATCAGTGTATCACTGTCATGTCGCTATTGCCAGAGGCAATCACGAGCACCTAGGCAGTAACTCCTAGTGAGGGCCTGTGTGCAACCGGAGAGTCTCAAAAGCCAGCACTGCATTTCATTCATCATCATATCCCTCACATTAAGCATAAATTTGGTTGAATTAATGGAGAACAAGTCCTAATGAGTAATAAAATCTGAAGAATGAGTAGAGGAAAGATGGAACTCTGGAGACTTTACGAGGACCATGACTGTAGATATTATTCTTTTTGAGAGTGTAATGAAAATGAATCATTTCTTGAAGTTCCCATTGGTTATAAATGAAGATTACTAATTGATGAAGGACACATACAAGTTACCCTATTGTTGTGAGGCTGTATAAAGTTTCACCAGAATTAAAATAGAGAGGTACCGCTCCTGCCACCTGCACTATGAATCCCATCCCCCCTCCCACATCAGGGGCTCTTTGCCATCAAATACCCGCTCTTCCCTTGCAGGTTGACTCAACAGAAAATTACACTCATCAGTCCCAATATTGAAACAATCCTGGTTCCCCTCTGTGTCCCCCTGGGACTATTGCTCTCTTTCCTTCCTTTCAGAACCAAAGTCTAAACTCATTGTCTCCAATTCTTCATTCCTCATTCATTTTTCATACTGTGACTCAGTTTTCAAGCCCTCTATTCTGCTAACCTTGTTCCTGCCAGTTTCTGATACCATATACTAGTTTCAATTTCAGAAGTATTCTTTGCATTCCTTATGTTACTTGACCTCTCTCTGGCAGTTGACAATATAAACTACTCCTACCTTAAAACTCTCTCCTCTGAAGGCCATGTTCCCTGGATTTCCCCTATTTACTCCTTTTCACTTGGATCATCTCCTTACATGCTATTCTCCCTCTTAAATGCTTTTATTCTCCCAAGGTTTCATTGTCAATAATCTTATCTATCTACACACTCTTTTAGAAAGTCTTACCTATTCTTATGCCTTTAATGACTACCAACAATTTAATATCTCCCAAACCTTTTGTCTCCATTCTTGAGCTTTAGATCAATAAATTCACAAACAATTCAACTGTCCAGCAATTCCAACACCGCCCAAATCAACTGTGTTGTATTAAAGCCCACCCACCTTCACATCACTGGCTCCCTGTCCCCATGAGTATCAGTAGTACCCATTCCATTGTCCCAGTTGGAAACTTTAGTCATTCCAGACAGTTCTGCCAAATCATCTCAGTTCTACTTCCCAAATATTTCTTATATTTAGCCCAGTTTTCCCCCATGCTCATTGCCACTCTTGAAATATTTCTCCTGGTTTTTTATTTTAAAAAGCTTCTTATTTGGCCCAACTATGTATGGTCCACCTACTTACCTGCCATTCCCCATCACCACCATTAATTCATCTCTAAAACAGCTATCAAAGGCCATTCTAAAATCGAAGTCTGATCAAGTAATTTCTGTGCCTCAAATGCTTCGTGGCTCCCCGTTGCCTCCAGGATGAAATCCTAACTATAGCATGTCTGTCATCTAAGGCCTGTCATTATCTGGCTCCAGAACATTTTGGCCTCATCTCACAGACACAGTTAATTTACAGCTCTAGTACAACATAGGCCTTGACAGGCACTTAATGAATGAATGAATAAATGAATGAATGGACAAATTCTGAGAAAGATGTCCTTGGATTAAAGAAAAAATGTTAGGTAGTTCTTTATTATCTTCAACAAAAAAAATTTTATACAAAGACAAACTCATATAGCTCCTTTTGAAGTTCACATGTGTCATCCAAAAAAATAGGGTCTTAAATTTTGCTTTTTTTTTTGGGAAATATATCTTCTAAGGAAGATATTTAGTAAGAGATTTTAGAATACCCCCTAAATATATGAGGAATTCCCAAACTTGTAAATAGGCTATGTTCCAAAAATTCTTTTATAACTTGGTTCTGTGAAATTTGGAATGCATTTTCTCATAGAAACAATGTTTTATATATTTTATTTAATTTAGTTTTAAATTATTTTAAAAAATTTTAAAGTAGCATATAATAAAATACACATGTCATAAGCTTTTAAAATAATGAAAGAAATTCTATAGCAATATATTTGGCCTATGGAAAGTCATTATGTCATAAATTCCGTAAACCTACACTAACCCAAAACCAAGTAGAAATTTAACTG
This sequence comes from Camelus dromedarius, assembly GCF_036321535.1. Taxonomy (NCBI): domain Eukaryota; kingdom Metazoa; phylum Chordata; class Mammalia; order Artiodactyla; family Camelidae; genus Camelus; species Camelus dromedarius. The sequence goes on from NC_087438.1 coordinate 116,361,662, forward strand.
TGAGAATCCTGTCAGCCAATACAATATGAAAGGGTGAAAATAATGAGGGTATATATTTTTTAACTTTTTACCTCTTTTAAGCTTTTTATTTTCTAATAAAGTGATATATACTAATGCATCAGGAGACACATTCTCTTTGTACTAAATTCCCAGGAGAAATTTTTTTACATGGAATCTTATACAAGGAATGCTTAATAAACTATTAGGCAAAGATGGTTTAAAAGAAAAAGTAAGAATATCATCCATATAACCCATTCTTAGAGCAACCACTGCTGAAACTAAGCATATTTAATCATGTTCCTATGAAGGCATTTCTGTAAGTAATTCAAATAACATATACCCATCTCTCTGATACTCTAATATGGAATCACATCTAGTCATAGCCAGCATACATCACTTAGAATGTGTATACATGCATTATCTCATTCAGTCTTCACAAAAAGCCTACGAGGTTAGTACAATCATAGCCATTCCTATGTCACAGTGGAGAAAACTGAGGCAAAGAAGTGAATGACTAGCCAAGCTCACACAGCTACAGTAACATTCCCCTTACATTTGTTCTCTCTCAAATATTAATACTCTAACTCAAGATTTTCAAAGCAGTTAAATAGAACAATGTTTGAGTTTACACTTTCTGTTGACCTTAAAATGATTTGGGCCACTTCTCTCTTTCCGATGTTATCCTGCTCTATTGTCCTTCTTGTTCACTGAATTTCTTTCTATGCCTCTAACCAATCAAACTTGTCCCCCACATTTTACACTTGAAGAAACCCTTTACCTAGAAAATATTTTTTCTGTTACCTCTACCTAGAATACATTTCCCAAAAATCTTTGTGTGACTGATGCTTTCATATAATTCAGGTCTCAGCTCAAGAGTCCAATGAGTTCCTCCTTGGCCACCCAATATAGAGAAACCTACTGAGATACTCTCTAATGCATCACTAGATTTTATTTTCAACCTTTTTTTATTAGTATTGTATTTATTCTCATCTCCTAACCTCTAGAACTGTGCTAATAGAAATATAATTGTGAATCATAAACGCAAGCCACATTTATCATTTTAAACTTTCTAGTTTCCTCACTAAAAAAAAGTAAAAAAATTAATTTTAGTAGTATATTTTATTTAATTCAGTGTATCTCAAATATTACCATTTCAATAGAAACCAATAAAAAATATAATGAGATATTTCATATTCCTTTTTTCATGCTAAGTAGTCAAAATCCAGGGTTTATTTTACACTGGCAACATACTGAAATTCGAATGAGCCACATTTCAGGTACCCAGTGGCCACATGTCAAGCGTTCAGTAGCTTCAGGTGGCTGGTGGCTACCATGTAGGACAGTATAACTTAAAACTCCTCTTCACGGGTGTATGCCTAGAACCTAAATTAGCATAATAGTGCCTGGCTCTTTGAGTGTACATTAATATGGAATGAGTAAATGAATGTTGAATGTGTGGAATATAAGTATTTTCTATCTTAGATTGAAAAAAGACCCATATTCTGTTAATGCCTAATTTGCACATGACAAAGATGACATTTTCTTGTATAATTTTAGGTGAATCAGGTCAAATTTATTTACCATTCAGGTTTTTAACATAGGGAACAAATTTGTGATGCAAGATAGCTGGACTCCATCACACAGATACATCTCTTACCCCTTACTACGATCCTCCAAAAGGTACCTACATCCTGACCCCTGGAACCTGTAAATGTTATCTTATATAGAAAAAAAAAAAAAAGACTTTGCAGCTGTGATTAAGCTAAGGATCCTGAGATGGAGAAATTACCCTGAACTATCAAGGTAGACCTAAATATGATCACGTGTATCCTTATAATAGGGAGGCAAAGAGAAATTTGACCACAAAAGAGAAGGTATTGGGACTATGGAGGAGGCAGAGATAGAAGTGATGTAGCCACAAACCAAGGAATGCCAGCAGCCACCAGAGGCTGGAAGGGGCAAGGAACTGAATTTCCCCTGGAGCCTCCAGAGGCAGCCCTGCTGACACCTTGATTCAGCCAGTGAGACTGATTTAGATTTCTGGCTCCCAGAACTGTGCAAGAGTAAATGTGTATTGTTTTTAAGTAACCGAGTTTGTGGTAATTTGTTACAGCTGCCAAAGGAAACTAATTTTACTGATTCATCAAGTCATCTCCATATTAAATACACTTCTCTGATAGCTTGCAAAAATAGCCACACTATGCACTCACCTCTGTATCCATGTCCCTTTGCAATGTGAATTAGCAGATCCTCTTGTTAAGGGATAGGGTTGGTTTCTCCACACTATCTGTTGCTTTGGCCAATGGAATGCCATGAAAGCAACATTCTGTCAGCTCCTAGTCTAGTCTCAGGATAGCTTGCAAACTTTCTTCCTCTCACCTGGAACTCTCTGCACTTCCATGTGAATAAGCCTAGTCTAGCCTACTGGATGCAAGAGACAAGTGACCCAGGTGTCCCCCATTGTCCAACCTGACAATGAACCATCTGCTGAAGTGTGAGTGAGGTTGTCTTCAGACAGCCAGCTCCCAGTTGACCTGCCAGCCACTGACTGCAGATAAATGAGCAATTTCCATGGAGACCAAAATAACTGCCTCGCTGAGCCTAGCCCAGATTGCCAGCTATAGAATTGTAAGCTCAATAAATTGTTGTTGTTTAAAGCTACTAACTGTTGGGGTAGCTTGTTATGCAGCAATAAATAACTGATATACTCTCATAAAGCAAATTCCTTCTACATGTGTTCAACTCTCCTGTACAGATTCAGAGGAGTCTGCCAAAAAAGACCAGCTTGTAGTCTCACTTGGGGACAGTGCCAACTATTCCATTTTCTACAGGAACTCTACAGAGCAAAATTTTCTACAGAAGCAGCATTTCATCATGTTGAGTATCTCAATGAATACTTCGCTAAGGCCAACTGCTCATCACATATCACAGTAGAGAAAATACAGACCTAGAATTTCAAGGTACATATAAGCACATAGCTGACCTAAACATTTATTAAATATCTTGTTTCCCACCAAATACAGTTTTGAGTGATATTAAGTCCTTTTTGCCCAGGAAAGATGAATCAGTTACAAAATATACTTCTGTTAACTATAAGAACTAACCTGTTGAATAGTTAGTTAGTCTGGTCAACTTGAATTCCTGAACAATAGCTGACAAAAAATCGTGATTCTAATTTTGTCACAGTTGATAGGAAGTTTCACTTTCTGACAGTAATTAGCCACTAAATTTAGTTAGTTCTTACTCTTAGTCCTGAATAAGAATAAAGCCATGCTAGAAGAGAATAGAGGAGTTGTAGTCTCCCTGTTTGCTAAGGCAGGAACTCAGTTTATCTGGGTGATAGTCACATAAGTGACTAAGAGATGCCAGGACATGACCTGGTAACAATGTTTAAAATTGGGATCCAAGGAAACACTTCAAAAATTGGCACTTGACTAGCTGTCCAGGCTGCAGACTGTCCCTACAGCTTGATAAAATACCTACGAAGGCAAAGGAAAGATAAAAATTGATGACAACAAAAACTAAAACTGACAATCATACTACTACCAGAAACAGAGAGAATTCCATTCACTACAGGAACTAGGGAGGCAAATTGTAAATCGTAATAGCAGCCACTTTTTTTTTTTAAATTTTTTAAATTGAAGTACAGTCAGTTACAATGTGTCAGTTTCTGGTGTATAGCACAATGTTCCAGTCATGCATATACATATATATATTCATTTTCATATTCTTTTTCATTAAAGGTATTACGAGATGTTGAACATGGTTCCCTGTGCTATACAGAAGAAACTTTTAAAATCTATTTTTATATATAGTGGCTAACATTTGTAAATCTCAAACTCCCATATTTATCCCTTCCCATCCCCTTTCCCTGGTAACCATAAGATTGTTTACTATGTCTGTGAGTCTATGTCTGTTTTGTAGATGAGTTCATACTGTCCTTTTTTCTTTCTTTCTTTCTTTCTTTTGATTCCACTTATGAGTGATATCATATGGTATTTTTCTTTCTCTTTCTGACTTAATTAACTTAGAATGATGATCTCTAGGTCCATCCATGTTGCTGCAAATGGCATTATTTTATTCTTTTTTATGGCTGAGTAGTATTCCATTGTATAAATATACCGCTACTTCTTCATCCAGTCATCTGTCAATGGACATTTAGGTTGCTTCCATGTCTTGGCTATTGTATACAGTGTAGCAGCTACTTTAAATAGAGAAAACTGACAACTTGAAAGAATATAGGAGGAACTTTCTTTTATCCTTCACTGTAGATCATGCAGATCAAAAATGTAGCATCAATACTAGCCAGAACACAGGGCAAAGGATCCCACCCAGGACCAAAAAAAAAAAACCTTCAGAGGAAGACAGCATACTCTACCCCAGCCTGGTCCTTAATACTACCTTATTTTTTTGGAGAATAAAATTCCCAGAACACAAAAAGTAAGTGGTGTGTGTGTGTGTGTGTGTGTGTGTGTGTGTGTGTGTGTGTGTGTGTGTAGGAAAAGGAGGAAGATATGGTGGTGACAATAGATGTATTGCATGCTTAGAAAAACAGATTCAACAACTTAAGGCACTATGAGCAAAAGTGAAAATAGGAACAATCTGTGAATCAACCATGGGGACCCTAATTTTGCTTTTACTCTGTTGGTTCAAACTATCAAACAACAGATACTTTGAGTGGCATAGAATCCATCTCAATCCAGCCAACCTGCAGCATGTAAATAGTTTAGGACTCATGAACATTTATCTGCTCCCTAACTGGAAGTGGTTTATGACAAATTCTTTGGCACAAGGGAAATTCTTACCACAATAACAGAAAAAGAAAACTTCTGTATTTTCAGTAAAATAAAAGAAGATAAGAAACTTCTGAATAAGGAGTAAATTCAAAAAGAGTGACATAATAAATGTGAAAACAGAATTGGAATCAGGTAATATTTACATGACATTAGAAATGAAAAATCTGACTTAAAATAGAAAGCTGTAATAAAATGTAATCACTAGCACAACTGAGACAAATAAAAGATACTGAATTAGTGACTAAGGTCAAAATTTAGAAATCTCTTCTAAAAATGAAAAGAAAAAATGACAAAAGTAAAAATAATAAAGTCCAAAGAATAGAAATTCAATAAATGGATAAATTGGTATTATTGAAAGACCCTGAACCAAAAGAGCAAAATCCTGATTGAAAATGTAATGGAAAAAAATTTTACTGACTGAAATGAAGACCTAAGTCTTCAAATTTAAAGAATTTGCTTTGTATTATAAAAATAATGAAAAGAGGTCCATAACAAAACATATTATAGGAAATTTTTATTATGAAGATGAATAAATCTCTATAAGTATTTATGTAGAAAAAATAGATTGGTAACAATGGAATAAAATAATTTTGTCTTCAGGGTTCTCTGCAATATTACCTTAAGACGACAGTGTCATATTTATAAAGTTTTGAGAGGCAAAGCTTATATCAGCCAAGGACTCATTTATATCTGGAGATAACACGGAGGAAAATAAGAAAATATAGAAACTACATTAATAATATTTGCAGCATATAGATGCTTTTTGTTTTTGTTTTTGTTTTGTCATTCTCTGCTTTATCTGAATTTTTCATAATGCACAACAAAGCTACATAGACAAAATTCTTGAGAGAATCCAGAAAATCTCTCAGAATTTCTTCAAGCTTTATTCAGTGCATCATGTATTTTGTAAAATCTACTTTTTCTAAATTATCAGCATTTAGACTTGAGTTTTAAAACTCTCTTATTAAAAATAAAAAAGATTAGACTAAGAAGCAACCCATAATTTAAAAAATAGACACTTGGTAAATAATGAAGAAATCATATAAAAACTTATAAAATGTTTCTCAAGATGACCCATAGAGGCAAATTTATTATTATAATTTATTATTTAATAAAAGAATAAAAAACTATTACATTCAAGACATTAGAACATAGAAAAGAAAAAACAAATTAACAGCAAATTCAAATTCTTTGAAAAATAATAATAGACTAATTTCTCATGAATATAATAAAAGTAGTACACAAATGGACAAAGTTAGAATGTAAAGGAGGTATTATTATAATTATGGAGAATTTTTTAAACTATAGTATACTAAGTACAACTCTGTACTGGTTACTTATAAAATCTTGACAAAGTGAATTATTTTCTGAAAACAGTGTTTCAAATCATAGAAGAGTCTAGACCCATTTCATCTTATGATTCTGGCATAACTTTCAAGTATATCTGTCAGTTTGTGAGCAGTTATTGTGAGTCACCAATAAATATGTGTGTCCCCAGAATTCCTCTCTGTTATATCATACTCTGGTCTCATGTACCCCAAATTTATATTCATTAATAGCTATATCAAAACCAAGCTCATCATTGATACTTATTATAATCCTTTTAGAAAAAATAGATCAGATATTCTAAAACTGGATTTTGGTAATGGTTTCACAATGGTATACATTTACTAAAACTCATTGAATACTACAGTTAAAATGATTAACTTTTAGGGTATGCAAATTATATCTCAATATATAGTCTGCCTAAGAGAATCAAGCTAAATAAACAAACTGCTTCTTTTTTTTAAATAAAATTATTCAAGTGTCAGTATGTGTTAGGCTGCTTGTGCTGCCATAACAAAAGACCACAGACTGGTGGCTTAAACAGCGAATTTATTTCCTCCCAGTTCTGGAGGCTAGAAACTCAAGATCAGGATCTGACTGGGTTAGTCTCTGGTGAGACCTTTATTCCTGGTTTGCAGATGGCCATCCATGTTCTGTCTGTGTCCCCACATGTTCTTTCCTCTGTGTAAACAGAGGAAGAGAAAGAGAGAGCTCTGGTGTTTCTTCCTCTTCTTGTAAGGACACCAGTCCTATCAACATACGAATTTGGCAGCAGAGGAAGGACACAATTCAGTCCATTATACTAGGTAACTTCCTCTGATTTTTGTTTAAAGTTCTATTTTGCATTATAGTCTTTTCTGCCTTCCCAGTGATCCTTACCAAACTAAGAGATATGATGGACAGTCCCAGTAAACTGTGAGGCAGCTGGGACGCCTGGCTATGATTTCATAGTATTTGCTTAGCAGAGAATATCCGAAATTACTATGAGTCATCTTTTTACAAAAATTGACTCATCACAAGACCCTCTTGCCACTTCAGTTTTCTCAACCCCCAGATCTTAACATGGAAGTAAGGGGTAGATTTATATTTAGCAATAGTTGTATTACAGAAAGAAAAATAATTAGAAAGAAATGGCCACTAACATTAAATAAGTTTTCTATCTCAGAAATTAACATAATTAAAGAATTATTTATTAAATAATAATATTGACCTTGTCAATAGGTACCAAGGGCCTTAAAGTTCATTGACTTTATAATTCTGCTTTTCAGAATTTCTCCTAAATATATCATCAGAAATTTGCCCATAAATGTATGTCAAGTTGTCCATTTTAGCATTATATGTAACAAAAAAATGTATCAGCAACCTAAATAAAGAAATGTTGTGTATCTATTTTATGTATAGTAGTTAGTACCTATAAATCTCAAACTCCTAATTTATCCCTTCCCACCCCCTTCCCCTCTCCAAGATTTGCAGATACTAACTTCTGTATATACTTTCTGTATATAAAATAAAGAAGTTTATACTGTATAGCACAGGGAACTATATTCAATATTTTGAAGTAACTTAACGGTTAAAAGAATATGAAAACAAATATAGGTATATTTCTATATGACATAGGTATTGTGCTGTACACCAGAAATTGACACAACATTGTAAACTGACTATACTTCAATAAAAATATATTTTTAAAAAATATAAATAAATAAAAATACATTATGCAACATAAAAAATAAAATAAAACAAAATAATTCAATAAATAAATGAATAAGGAAATGGTTAAGTAAATTGTGATATATTCCTACCAATAAGTATTAAATAACCATTAAATTTAATAATTGCCTGAAAATTTTACATGGGATGAGAACGTATTCACAAAATAGTGTAAAAATTTTATGTATGGAGGTTGTTGGTTAACCAATTCAGGATTCTGAGAATTAATAAAGGAAAATGCATTTTTCCCATTTTTCTGCATTTCTTGTACAAAACGTATTTTTAGATAACACAATATTGATGAATGAAAGTTCTTCATTGAAGAATTCTAACTAACAAATGCAAAAAGAATGTTAGAATTAGAAATGGCCATATTTCAGCTGAAAGAGATGAAGGAAGGAAGGAAAGAGGAGAAAGGAGATGAGAGAAAGGAAAGGAAAGGAAAGGAAAGAAAGAGGAAAAAGAGCTCATAATAAATGGATGGTGAAACCATTAAGGGAACTTTAAAAATGAGTGGGTCAGGCTGACACCACAAAAACCAACTGATCAAGTCCAGCATCATTAAAAATGGAACAGTCAAGACATACACCTCATGAAGTAGTATAATAGGAAGTGCACAGTCCCACCTTGAAGTATTCCTGCCAGAAGATAAATAATAATGTATAAAATTGGACCTAAATCCAATCAAGAATCTAGACTGCCCTTTCTCCCAGACTCCTTTGTCAGCCACTGTTCTGCTGGATGTAGTCAATGAGACATCTAATGGGAAGTGTTGATCAGAGGTGGGGAAGGAAGAGAGAAGGGAGGCTATTTCTCCTTCTCTGCCTTGGGGATTATCTCTGGCAGCAGATGTATCTCCTCCTTGACTCCAGCTACCACTAAAAAAAACCCATGCTGGTTCCAGCTTCCTTCAGGTAACCCTGACCACTGGGCTCTGATAACATCACCTCCTCCCTCGGTTTCTCCAGTGGTTACTAATCTCATGAATGATGATTTCTGTTTTCCTGATTGGGCTGTGACCAATTCAGTAATTCTTTCGAGTTACTTCTACAGAACTTCTTGGAGGAACAGATAGTTGGCACTTAGCCTGTGATTCTTCTGAATGATCAGCTTTAGTGATTGTCTTTTTTTGTTTAAAATCTAAGTTTATTAAATTTTCTGCTGAGACAGTGTGTATTGGTCAAGGATTTCATTTGACATGTGAAAGGGAATTTTTTTATTGGGATAATATAAAGGCTTCTGTAAGTGCTTAATTAGGAGACAAACGACAGCCATCCTCCTCTGTTTAAGATGGTGGTTCTCAACATGGTTCTCCATCAGAATGGTACAGGGAGTCTTAAAAATCACTCACACCAAGGAGATTCTGATGTAAATAGTCTAGAATGAGTAATTTTTAGAGCAGACATTTTAGATTCACTCATTTTAGATCCACAAGGAATGACAATTTCAGGTGCAGTTTGCTCCAGCTCCATTTCTCTGCAATTCTCTTCCTTATATCAAGTTTGACTTCAGACTTGATATTTCTCATTGTAGCAAAATGGCTGCAGCACTATCAGGCCTCACGTCTGCATCCCATATCATCCAGAGAAAGAGAACGTATCTCTCCAGATAAATTCTGAAGAAAAACAAGGATTCTTCTTTTCTAGAAATCCCTGGAAGACATATCCTGGTTTTTCTTAAGCCCTTTTTGTTTCATGAAACTTAATCCTTGTTCTCAGGAGAATGAACTGGGCTTCAGTCAGTCAGGGCCCATCCCTAGAACTAGGGATGAAGTTGCCTTCTCCTGAGACAATGAAAACTAAGTTACTGTTGCCATGGGAAAAGGCAATGAATGCCAAGAAGCCGAGAACAGCAAGTGTCTGCTACACACAGAGGAAGGAGAGTGTTTTAAAATTGATAAGAAAATAATTGTTCAGATGTTTTCCTTTAAATTAGAGCCTCTAGGAGTTTATCTAATGAACATTCACGGCAGCCAATGGAGATCAGATGGACATTCTGAAGACTCAATCATTTAGTCAGTTTACTATCCAGGTTAATACTACTAGTTGAAAGTTTTATTTGTTCTTCAGCTTAAAATAATTTTTATTCTTAGTTACATATTATATAATTTAATACCCATAAGGGACCACTGTTTGGAGACAGAAAGACATATATATTGACGTGTGTTGTTCATGTTCGCCCAGCATCTTCTGATGATAACACCATTTTCTTCTGGGAGAGCATCAGCACCTCTTTCCTAGTGGGTACAATATAAGTGGGACATCCCCCTCTACCATAGCCACGCAGTGAGCATGTTATCCAGAGCAGGCCAACCCAATTGCTTTTCCTGGGACAGGAAACAATGACAGCTGATTCACCTCTGAGATGGTACTTTAACAGGACTATTGAATTAGCTACTGCTCACAAAACCTAATAGCTTTGTAGGTTCTTGCTGTTTCTGACCTGGCCCTTGAGCTTCCTTTGATGTATGCGTCACCCATGGCCTTCCAGTCAATTCTCTTTTTGCTTGATTTTTCAAGAATAGTTTTCTATGGTTTGCAACATATAGTCCTGATACGAAGCATAAAATGATCGTTCTGAACATTTCCTTCAGGACAATCAACACTGAATTCGTAAACTGCATGTCTGATCAACCTTTTTTTTATGCAGTGCATTGGTGTACTTCTAGTACTTTAAAAATCATTGTTGAAAAGGAAATATAATAACATTTTACCCAAATTGACTTATAATTTGTTAGGAATAAAGGCCTTCTAAACTCTCAATATGTTATTTGTGGATAAGTGTTTGGCATAGCAGCCTGAAGCCTTCTCTATCCAACCACTTAGAAACAAAAAAAAAATTATGAAAATAAGCTAGCTCCTTTTTTAAGCAAGTGGTAAAAAATCTAAGCATAGCTACAAAAGTGTTTTTTTTTGCCAAGGTTTGATAAATAATAGGCTGTTACATTTTAGTATGTTTTAATGTATATGTAATTTTAAATGAAACATATATTATTTTAATTGGTTCATCAACAAATTATGCTTTTTCTCATACAATAAAATTCAAGAAAATTAAGCTTTTTCTTAATAAGTCATGGGGGTTGTAATGTACAGCATAGCAACTGAAGTTAGTAATACTGTGTTGCGTATTTGAAAGTTGCTAAGAGAATTGATCTTAAAAGTTCTTATCACAAGAAAACAAAATCTATAACTGCTTATGGTGATGGATGTTACATATGCTTATTGTGGTCATCATTTTACAATATATACAAATATTGAATCATGATGTACACTTGAAACTAATATAATATATGTCAGCTGTAATTCAGTAAAATTCAGTTTTTACCTCAGTAAAAAAGAAAAAGAAAATTAAGTATTTTCTAAAGCCCACTGATAAATTTAAGTATATAGTGACTAATGTACAATGTATATAAAACAATATTAAGAAAAAGAATAAAAATGTTTATAGTAATCTTTGAAGACATACTGATCTGAAAATTTTACTTGCCTTTCAAATCACTTACTTCACACAAATAATAGTAATTATTTTTAACTTCTAGGGGCCCTAGATAGATTATGTATTTCATTGAAAGGTGTTCGAGTCAAAAAAAAAAAAAAAAAAAAAAGCTGGGAAACACTGATATGCGTCCTTCCTTGACAGGAACCAGCGAGGTTACACAGATAACCCTGAGAGGTGAGACACAAGCAGGGTTCCTTGGACTGTCAGAGCCCATCAGACATTCTTGCTTTCTGCCACCACAGATACACATCAGGACCTGTAGAAAAGTGAATTCTCATCAGCTTCGAGGCAATGTCAGTTACTTTACCAACTCCAAAACCATAGTTTCTATATCATTACATTTATGATTGCCTGCCTCCAGATGAGTCTTCAATTGGACCCACACATTTTGAGGCTAAAATCCAGAGGAGCTGGCAGGGACCCCCTGCCCATGTCAGTGTTGGATGACATTGCTCAATTAAGATTTCATACATCTGAGTTTACAGAGATGGAACTTCCAAGAGGTTCTAAAGGCATATAGAACTGACCACCCTCCTCCCATTCTCTGCTAGGAATTTGCTGTGACACCAAGGCAGAGAGCTAGGAATGGACAGAGAGTGACTTTTACTGTGTCCCTTTGGTTGTTTCTGTAGCCCCAATTTTTGAATGTATCTGCTACTTCCCGCTGTCTCTGATGAAATTGATACATAAACTTCCAATAATGCAGGATCCCATGACATTCAAAGTGTCTATAAGTAATACAGAATAATTCAAAGTTCCTGGACAAGATTGTTCCCTTTGTTAAATGGGCTGCCCTGATAAGCACAGGAGGCGTAAAATTAGAAGGCTGCAGAAGGCCACAACATCAGGCCTTTAAAATACTTGTAGGTCTTCTGTTAGCTTGCACTAGGACCTTATCTGACTCCCATGACATGATGAATGTCTTGTGGCTAAGAAAATCTTGTTCTAGACAGAGTTTCCATGTTCCTCTAAGTAACCACAAAATCCTAAGATCTACAGCTGCAAAACTTGAATAAATAAACAAGCAAATAAATGGAAGAATTTTAATCAACCATAATATCTACCAATGTGCTATACCCAATTGATTAGAGTTCTTGACATGTTACTTCTGAAAATGTGGCATTTTTTATCAATTATTTTATTTCTTGGTGAGAACATTTAACTTCTACTCTCTTAGCAAATTTTAATTATATAGTTCAGTGTCATTAACTATATTTACCATGTTAATACATCAGATCTCAAACTTTATTTATCTTATAACTGAAAGTTTGTATCCTTTTACCAACCTCTCCCTATTTTCCCCAAGTCAGATTTAGCCCTGATTTAATTTTTTTTTTTTAAAAAGTCTAGTTGATTTACAATGTTGTGTTGGTTTCAGGCATACAGCAAAGTGATTCAGATTTTGTTTTCATTGTAGGTTATTACAAGATATTGAATATAACTCCCTGTGCTATACAGTAAATTCTCGTGGTTTATCTCTTTTATATACAGTAGGGTGTATCTGTTAATCCTATACTCCTAATTTATACCCCCTTTCCCCTTGGCAACCATAAGTTTGTTTTCTATGTCTGTAGGGCTGTTCCTGTTTTGTAAATAAATCATTTCTATTATTTTTTACATTCCACATGTAAATGATAGCATATAATATTTGTCTTTCTCTGTCTTACCTATTTCACTTACTATGATAGTCTCTAGGTCCATCCATATTGCTGCAGATAGCAATATTTCATTCTTTTTTATGGCTGAGTAGTAGTCCATCATGTATGTCATATATGTGTCACATCTTCTTTATCAAGTTCATCTGTTGATGGACACTTAGGTTGCTTTCATGAAAATGCACATTTTGCTTGAATGGTCTGCAACTGGGCTAGAATCCAAGTGAGTTTCCCCAGTTAATGTCTTGTTCTGAAGTGTAGGATTCAGGCCCAATGTTAATCTCTGTTTCCTCCCCCTCTGATCAATATTGCCTTTCACTTAAATCCCAGACCACTACCGCAACAGTGTTTCACCCCCTCAACAGTTTAGCCTCTGTGCTTCTGTCAGCATGCAGTCCATGAGAAGCTGCCAACATCCCCCTTTTGTGATTTATCAATTTATTTGACAATCAGGTCCTTGCAGCATTCCTCCAGAATCTACCTAACTGATAATATCTCTGAACTGTTGTATTAACACCAACGTGTCTCCACTTGCAGAGTTCTAGCTGGAGGCGCCAGACACACATCTTCTTTGGCTACAGTGGAAGCATAAATTCAAAATCTTTATAAAAACTTGCCTTATACTTGGGCTTAATCTATGTTAGCATCTGGCTCCATTGATAAGTAAAACTCCTAAGATGTTTCCTGCTAAATGATCTCTGTGTTTTGTTAAGTTTCCTAAGAACACCAAGAAACCATGACCGCTAAAAAGAAGTGGGGATGGGTGTGGCCACCATATTTGCCATTCTTAGGGTGTTCATTCTCCAGTATTCATATCTTAGTGACGTAGGCAAGAGTGTTATGCATTAATTGGACCCACTTGAATCAGGGGATGTCTATGCGTAATTTTCCAACTCTGAAACTCAGCTTTCTGATCTTTAAAGTTAGAGTTTTTGCTAGAGAAAGCAAGAGGACAGACTAAGATTATTCATAAATATTGTGGGATGTTTGGTAGGCTGAAGGAAGCATGGGTAATGCAAACGCCATACTAAATGTGAAACCATGTATATGGTAAAGAAAAGGGAAGTTTTCAGGGAGCTAAAATGCACCAGAATACAGAAACCACAGAAGCAGAACATGCTTCAGATGGCTATGAGTAGCAGAGTTAATGCCTGTATATCAGCAGACATGAAAAATTACAGAATAGATTATTTGACAAAATCGTTTCAGACTTCTACTATTTATCCAGTCTTCCTTCCTTCCTTCCTTTTTGTTTCCTCTTTCTTTCTTTTCTTTCTCTCTTCCTTTCTTCCTCTTTCTTCTTTTCTGTGATACAGGATTAGATAATAATTTGTTGATTTTAATCATTCTATATATCTGTTCATGTTTCCCTTTCCTTGAATCTATGGGCACGAAAAATGGATTAGCTTTCTGATTACTAAATAGAAACTTTTTAAAATAAATGCAGAAATCTGCACCATATGATATTGGAGTCCAAAGTGAAAATCATAGCAAAGATATTTTTAAATTGTAATATGCCTCTATGCAATACAGGATGTGATTTCTTATCCAAACTTGTCAGGATAATTAAATTATGAATTTGCTATATTGCATACTTTTTAATCAAATAACTGAAATTATTTACCTGGTCATTTTAGATTTACAAAGAGGAAAGGAATTTATACCCTAGATACAGTTACTAGTACGTGCTCAGTCCATTTCAGCTGACCAGCTGGCCGGTTAAAGGTCTCCCTCTCTCAGACAGCACATGCACCACAATGGAAAGGCTCTGAACTGCAAGCCAGAAGATCGGGTATCAGCTCTGCAGTGTCCCTGGGAAAATCTCTCAGTCTTTATTGCTCTCAGTTTTTTCATCTAGAAAAGAGGATAAAAACATCTTCTGATTACTAAGAGAATAAGAGAAGACAGTACCTGTGAAAGCATTTTGCAAATGCAAGGAATTCGTGTTATAATTTTACTTAACTAATAATTGACATTCTCTTGCTTTAAAGCTCCATTTTCAGAAACTAAGGCAATTAGTTATGGCAGTTCATATATCTCCCAAAGCTAATTTTGACATAAAAACATCAAGTTCAAAGGCCCAAACCATGTGTCCTGTCCTTAGGCCTGAAAATTGTTCAGTGTTTCGTAAAGCCAAGGTCAGTCAGCTGGTGCCTCAGAATGGTACCAGCTCACTGATGATACTCAGCTTTAGCTGGAGGCCAGTTTTCCTCTGACCTCAATACTACAGTGTTTCAACTGTCACATGTTAAAAGCCTGCAGGCTGGTTGATAAGAAAAATGAGGCAGGGTGCAAACACCTGGGGCTCAGCTACCCTAGTGAGGTTCTGTCACTGTGAGGAGTTGGGAGGCATTTCAGCCACGGTTCTCATGTTTATTTAAATTGACTTTAGCCTTAAGGTAAACTATTAACCCATTTAAGGAGCAACCAAGTTAGAGTAGCACTGTAGTCAGTGATCAAAAGAGCCAACCAGCTACCTACTTCACAAATGAATATATTGTCACTTTGTCACCCAGATATTCAATCTGGGAGAAGTTATTTCCCAGAAAGTGATAGCATCATCCTGTTTGTCTAGTCTTTGGTGGATGAAGGGGTACAGCTCTACGGGAACACAACTGATAGAGTGGAACCTGCTTGAACATTTGCATCATGACAGCATTCTCATTGCCAGGAGTTAAAATTTCAGCTTTCGGTTTTCAGAGATCAACACAGCAAGAAAGATTTCTATAAATGAGCTGATGCTTTTCCCTGCCTCTGTCACTTCACAGCCACATTGTATCTGGAAGCTGAGATATGGGCACAGGACTTTGGGTGTTTCCATTAGCAAGTTGGTTTGCATTGCTAGATAAAGATGTCTGGGGGAGTCCAGATTTCATTTACCCTGAGGCTCCTTTGTGTTTTTCCACTTGCCTTCTATATTGTATATAACACAACAAAGTTAAATAGCATAGATCTAATAGCACCAGTACCTGATGCTCCCCGATGTGCCCCTGGGCCAGTACGCCTACGTGCGGGGCGGGGGCGGCCCCTGGGCCAACGGCTCAGCCCTGGCCCTCTGCCAGCGGTACTACCGCTGGGGCCACGTGGACCCAGCCAATGACACCTTTGACATCGACCCGATGGTCATCACTGACTGTATCCGGGTGGACCCCCCTGAGAGACCCCTTGTGCCCCCCAGTGATGATTTCTCCCACTCGGATTGCATCACCAGTTACAAGAACCTCACGCTCAAATTCCACAAGCTGATCAACGTCACCATCCACTTCCAGCTAAAGACCATTAACCTCCAGAGCCTGATCAACAATGAAATCCCAGACTGCTACACTTTCAGCATCCTGATCACATTTGACAATAAGGCACACAGTGGGCGTATCCCCATCAGCCTGGAGACCCAGGCCCACATCCAGGAGTGTAAGCACCCCAGCGTCTTTGGCCACGGAGACAACAGCTTCCGGCTCCTGTTTGACGTGGTGATGATCCTCACCTGCGCCTTCTCCTTCCTGCTCTGCGCCCGCTCGCTGCTCCGAGGGTTCCTGCTGCAGAACGAGTTCGTCAGGTTCATGAGGCGGCAGCGGGGGTGGGTCATCAGCCTGTGGGAGTGGCTGGAGTTTGTCAATGGCTGGTACATCCTGCTGGTCACCAGCGATGTGCTCACCATCTCCGGCACCAGCATGAAGATTGGCATCGAAGCCAAGAACCTGGCAAGCTACGACGTCTGCAGCATCCTCCTGGGCACCTCAACGCTGCTCGTCTGGGTCGGCGTCATCCGCTACCTGACCTTCTTCCGTAAGTACAATATCATCATTGCCACACTGCGAGTGGCCCTGCCCAAGCGTCATGCGCTTCTGCTGCTGCGTGGCTGTCATCTGCCTGGGCTATTGCTTCTGTGGCTGGATCGTGTTGGGTCCCTACCACGTGAAGTTCCACTCACTGTCCACGGTGTCCGAGTGCCTGTTCTCGCTTATCAACGGGGATGACATGTTCGTGACCTTCGCGGCGATGCAGGCGCAGCAGGGCCGCAGCAACCTGGTCTGGCTGTTCTCCCAGCTCTGCCTGTACTTCTTCATCAGCCTCTTCATCGCGCTGATCACCGGGGCCTATGACACCATCAAGCACCCGGGCGGAGCGGGCGCCGAGGAGAGCGAGCGCCAGGCCTACATCGCGCAGTGCCAGGACAGCCCCACCTCGGGCAAATTCCGCCGCGGGAGCGGCTCCGCCTGCAGCCTCCTCTGCTGCTGCGGCAGGGACGCCTCGGAGGAGGATTCGCTGCTAGTGAATTGACTCGGACCAGGGTAGCCACCGGACGTCAGCCCCCGGACTGCGGAGACCCATGCTTATTTATTTCTAGGGTTTGCTTTGAAGGACCGGCTCCCTGCTGCGCCCTGTGCGGGCCTGGGCCAGTCGGGTTGGACACGAGTGGGACAGGGGTAGGGTGGGTGTTAAATAAACGGGAAAATAAAAAGATAGCATAGATTCCCAGGGTGACGGCTGGCAGTAAGCTAGACCAACTCTACAAGAAGTCAAGCAGTGGAGAAGCAGAAATTTTAATAAAATCCAGGGAGCAGGGGTAGGAGATCCTATGTTTTAATTAGTTCTACCTCTTTCAGTCTCCTGATAATTTGTACAATTATCCTCTGCTTCATTAGTGTGAGCTTGTTCAAGTAAAACAACAATTAATACACTTTTGGATGGCCCTTCCCAACAATTTAAAAAAAATCTGCAAGCAGAATTATGACATCATTTTATCAAAGCCATTTTTTAATCCAATAATTTATTCGTAAAATAAAATGATTAAATTCTTCCCCTAAGTGTTTTTTTTTTTTTTTCTCTTCTTCCTATTTATTCTTTGGAAACTGCACAAATAGAAAAGGAAGGTCAAATAGATGGCATATACAAATGAGATGTAGGTCAAAGAACACAAAGTCTCAGGTATACGTGAGTAAGTTCTTAAGATTTAATGCACAGCATGGTGACTATAGTTAACAACGTGGTATTGTATACTTGAAAGGGAAGTTGCCGAGAATAGATCTTCACCTTTCTCACTACAAAAAAAAAAAAAAAAAAAAAAAAAAAATTAACTGTGTGAGATGATTGATATGTTAATTATATT
Source organism: Camelus dromedarius (assembly GCF_036321535.1). Lineage (NCBI taxonomy): Eukaryota > Metazoa > Chordata > Mammalia > Artiodactyla > Camelidae > Camelus > Camelus dromedarius. The sequence continues at coordinate 116,379,757 of NC_087438.1, forward strand.
GATGTTGGTAATCATTCTGCAATGTATATGTATGTCAAATTATCACGGTGTACACTTTAACTATATACAATGATATTGGTCAATTATTTTTTAATAAAACTGGGGGTCGGGGAACAATACAGCTAATCTCTCAATATTAAAGCTCTGGTTATAATGAGGATTCCACAGAATTGCTTATGAAATCTATTGCAAATTCCTTTTATATCTATTTTTACTATAAGTATATCAGGCCTTAAAACATTTCAACTAAGATTCTAGATGTTGCTTGTCTTCTAACTAATGAATTTATTTAACATCGTTGTCTAGTTTTGACGGTCCCTCGCATTCAGGAGAAACACAGCAGTGACAATTCTGCTCTGGTGCATTGTGCTACTAGTTGGCCTCAATCCTGACCTAGAAGGAACATCTTCAAAGCTAAAAATTAATAATTTAGAGTCTGTTCCAGGTCAGTCCTTGGCATCTTTGTTGAGAAGACCTATTAATGCCAGCCTCAACAGAGATAAACACAAGCCCATTAGGAACTGGACTAAGACCATCAATCATTTAACATAAGACAAATAGCAAAGCCTGTCAAATCATGACCCAACCAACTCAAAACGGAGTACAAATAGCTATTCCAAAATGTTACAGTAGGTAATGTCACATTAAAAGGTATATAGAGTTTACACATGACCAACAAATTAATATACTATTAAAATAGCATACTAGAAAACTCTAAATGGAATGATCTCATGATGCAGTCTAAGCCAAAGGTGCTTCAAAGTGACGTGTTGTAATTTAGGACATTTCACTACAAATTATCCTTTGTACCTGGCACAATTTAAGATACAAAGGTGCATTTCTGGGTTACAGTGCAATTTTTATTATCCTAAAAACAGCGGAAAAACACTAAAACGTGACTACTAATCTACTGGCTCCGTTTTTAAAACACATTCAAATATCTCCACAAATGGAGAACCTTAGAGTTATCAAGTAGGTACAGAATTTTCTTGACAGCAAATTCTTGTAGAGTGAAACCAGTTTATACTTATTTTTAACATCTAAAGTAACTAAAAATTTAAACTAGTAAGCTATATTATAAATCATATTGAAAAGCATGTCCTTGATGGTTTATATATAAATATTTTAGACATATTTTTGCATCCATAGCAGAACTGAGTTAGAAGGCTAGTTTTCCAGGGTCTGTCCACCATAAAGGTCAGGTCCAGACTAAAAAAAATCTGTCTCATGTAGCTTACAGAAAAGGAGATTCATGTTTTCACCTGGGCAAGTGTTGCTTCTGCTACAAGTCATGTTAATACTTCAACAGCAAGAGTAAGTAATGAGGGGAATGAAGCCAGGACTGGGCAGGGACAAAGCTGGGAGAAACTGACCCAGCTGTAGGACTGGTGCCCAAGGAGGTAGTCTGCAGTCAAATAACCAGTCCAAAAGGGCACAGTGATCCCCTAGCTTGGTTGCAGCAGTCATCAGTGTCTGAGATCCACTGAGCAGGTACATTTTGACAAAATGAGGTTTCTGGCACCAGGTGATCTGCCAAGACAGATTCAGTTGTCGCTATCAAACCTGTACCAGCCAGGGTCCTAGAAGGAAGCATCCATCACACTCAGGAAAATTCAGGGAAGTTCAATTAAGGGACTATTTCTAAGGTTGTAGGTTGAAATCACAAGGGAAAATGCAGTATGTCAGTACCCACCTAGGCTGTAACCATCCCTAGACCAGAAGGAGTGAGAAGTGAAAGCAGTTCCTAGAATCTGGAAGCAGAGGACCACCTGGAGCAGAGCTCTGATCTTCAGAAGAAGGAGGTGGGCAGCTCAAGGTAACCCCAGAGGGGAGAAGCTAGTGATACAATACCTCTGTCTGACCCAGACACTCCCTGGGATCTCCAGTCAGGACTCCCCCATTGGCCAAGCCAGCTGGAGCCAGAAAGTAAGGGTTAGTGGGCACATATGGGCCAGTATGGAGAAGGGAGGGAGAAAACAAGGTGGAGAGAGGTCTGGCAGGGCAGACAGAAGAATGGTGGTGCAAACAGCATCCATCAAAATATGTGGGGGTCTGGGGACAAGGGTCCAGCATCTGGAGAAAGGGGCCAGCAGAGTGAAGCAGATTATTAGCGCCCTCGTCAAAAAAGAAATTGGGTCAGAAGAGGACTCTGCCCTGGTAGGAAGTCAATGTTAAGCAGCAAACCAAGGCAGAAGTCCGCAGAAGTCACACGTTGTGCTAGAGTTGTGAGAGTAAGAAGTCCCCAGGCAAGCTGGAGGACTGGCTGCGGAACAGAGAAGCTCATCTTTGATGTAATTCACTGAAGCCTTTAGCATCAAATGTACTTTCTGCCCAGGTCAGATTGACAGAAGTGCAAGCCAGGATTGAGATCAGTGTAGACCAGCATATCTGCAACTAAGAGAAAATGGGGAAGAAAAGTATGAATGCCACAGGAGGCTGATTATCATGAAGGTCCTTGCAGGAAACGTATGACACATTCAAATTGAGAAACATAAGGAGAGTCCACAAAGGTGTGGGGAAGAATGTGGGAAATGTAGAGAAACTGCAAGGGATGTGTGCTACACCCCTAGGCTCGGGACAACAAGGGGAAGGGGCAGTTACAAAACCCAGAGCTGCAGGCCGAGAAGTGCCCTGCCCTTCAGCTGAGGAATATCACCTGTCCTTGGGGGTCCCCGGACTCACTCTCTCACTCTCCACTCTCTTCATATCTCCTGCAGGACCCCCCCCATTAACCAAACCCACCCATTAGCCAGAGGACCAAGCTAATACGGTCCACACAGTTCAGTGTTGTAGGCCACAAAGAAGGATGCAGAAGGTTGGGATGGGGACATGGCCAAGCTAATCAGAGTTACCCAGCACAGGCTATTGTGCCCCCCTGGTGAAAAATAATGAGATTCTTCTCATGAGATACTCATTCATTAAAAGGAAAAATAGTAATTTTACAGTAAAGAAACTGGCAGACTCCACCTTGACTGGATGATCAAGCTGACACCACCGGTAATGGGTCAGATTGATACTATGTACCTCCCCATGTGATTCACTGAGAAGAAATCCATACCTGAGTCTGATCATGAAGAATCATCAGATAAACCCACACTGGGGGAGGGGGGGCAGTGTATGAAATAATTAGCCCATCCACTTCAAAAATGCCTATGGCATGAAAAGAAATGCTGAGGAATTGTTCCCAGTGAAAGAAGGCTGAAGAGGCATGACAGCTGAATGCAGCGCACGACTCCGGGTTTTCTTCTGCTGCAGGGACATTATGAGACAAACTGTGAAATCAGAATTAGGTCTGTAAGTCAGATAACAGTGATATCGATGTTAATTTCCTAAGTTTGATTCTTGTACTGCAGTTATGTAATAAAGAGCCCTTGTTTTTAAAAAATACACAATGAGGTGTTGGAGGGGTGAGTAAAGATGCCTCATGTCTACTCTGAAACAGTTCAGGGGAAAATAGAGAGAAAGAAAAGAAAGAAAACAAATATCATAAAACATTAACATGTGGGGAATTTGGGTGGAGGGTATATGGAAGTTCTTTCACTATTTTTGCCATTTTTCTTTAAGTAGGAAATTATGTCAAAATAAAGGTAAAGATAAAAATGATGGGTGCTTGAACTGGTGCAACAGCAGTGGGGCTAGAGATCAAGGGATATAAAAGAACAATGCGGGAGGTAAAATGGATAAAATTTAAGTGATGTGTTATGTATGAGGGGTCCACAATGAACATAAGACTGTGGTTTTGCAGTAGTGCAATTGTCATCATTTTGATACTCTTAGCGTGAACTGCTAAGTTGTCTGAATAATATTTTAAATGTGCCCTGGCTAAAGAATCCTAATACCTATTTCTGTAATTTTTTATATTTCTCTTGGATGAACACAGTCAATAAATATTAGTAGATTCAGAACAAGATCCTAAATATCCACGTCATCAGTAGTAATAAGAGTTTAATTCTTCGCCTCTGAAAAGCAAGCAATTGTGAATTTACCCAGCAAGGGACAGAAGAATGCCCCTGGCAAATCATTCCCACTTCTCCAGTCTTCCCTGAGATAGAGAGCTAATTAGACCTCTTTCAAAGCATCATGAGAACGATTAGAACTCAAAGGTAACTCAGACCTATGAGAGTTGTTATCTGGAACTGATGTGGGAAGCAAGTTGTGAGAGAGAGCATTCCAAAGTCTCTACTCTTGTGGAAAACTTTTTTTTTTCCAGCACAAAGTTGAAAAAGAAAATCATGTCTCATAGGCTTCCATCAATCTCAAATAGTCACCAGTACGAGAAATGAGCACCGTTTCCCTGATCCTCCCATGTGTCCTATATCAGGGAACACAGTCCAGTTTGTTTAAGGCACGGTCTAGTCAAACGTGTACCAAACCCTTACCGTTAGCATCAGCCTTCTAGTCAGTGTCAGCTTTATGGGTAGATATAACCCACACTATGCAGGAAATAAGAGACTTAAGGATATAGCTTTTCTGTTGTATTTCTTAAACCAGTGTCAGTTTTGTGGGACTAACTGTGAATATGGATTTAATGCTTCTTGAATATGAATTATATCTGTTTCTATTACTCTCAGCACTAGTGAGATGTTGGTTATCACTAAAATACCTAAATATTGGTGGATTCTATTGAACAACCAGCCATTAGTGCCAGGAAGATTAGCTCCACCCACATTCGGCTCCTGGGCTGAGAAGGAAATGATGTTGAGGTGAAATAGGCAACTGGTCACTACTTGATGTTCTGAGAAGCTTCAGGAAGTCATCTTTACCCGTAAATTCTGCAGTGTTACCGTTAGAAATCCCTTCCTTTGAAATAGCAACACCTACGAAGGTCTCCATTAAAATGCAGATACCCTTAAGGTATGTCAATAATACAGAAGGGTAAATTAGTTTATTAAATATTGTAAAAGATGTGGATAACATAAGAGGATTTTCAGGTCTGGGAGTGGAAGATTTTGAAATGGAGGAAAGGACTGAGAATAGGGAAGTGCAAAGTTTTAGAAAAAAAGGAAAATCTGCCTACTTCACAGCTTTCCCTACGGCCAGCCCTGAAACTAAGGTCATGAGTTTATGAGTGTGTTTTCTTCAACTTTGTCCAGTCAAGACATTTTTTTCCAAGGCTACAGTCTACATCCCCACACTTAGACAACCACACTGTATCAGAATAAGAGTTGAGGAAGGGGTGCAGAAACTTAAATAATAACTGGAATTTCAGGGACACGTGCCTTTAACTGTGGGGAGTAGCATCAAAATCATTAAGTAATCGAGGATATTTGTTTACTTTCCCCATTCTCTTACATTCTTGTGACCTGTCATTTCTAGCCTTCTCTCTCTGCCAAAAATAAAGTTTTGTTCTGACTACATGAAAGAACATCACTGAACTCTGAGGCTGTTTGAAAGAATATGTCCAAACACGGGGCTGAACGTCTTCAATTAATTTTCAAAGAACGTTTTCTTCTGTAGAGATATGTTTGGGATTTCAGGATTCAAAGCATGGTACCTTAAGTCTCATTTTCAAACTGAGATTTCTTCTTTAATTTTTCTCTTTACACAGAGCGTGCACATAGTAGACAGCTCCTTGGGACCTGTGTCTGATCAGAGCCCACAGTTCAGCAGGAGGGATCTTCCAGCCAAGATCTAAATGTAAATTGTGCACCTTCTGGTGAAGACCACTCTGGATAATGGCTTCTATTTAATCACTACAAGTGCTGCATCTCCTTCTCTCTGGTAACTTCTGTTTTAATTTTCTTCTTTGGTGATCAAAAAAGAGCAAAGACAAACTTACAATATTTTCTCCTAGTATTTTGTCATAGGAATTATGTTTCTGAACGTTTCCCACCCTGGCTCAGGGCAGATAAACCCTTACCAAGATGTCTTACCTGAAACAAACATAATGTTACATGTCAATTATAACTCAATTTTTAAAAATAATTTTTTTTTAATTGTAAAAATGTTTAAAAGACATATAAATCTGATAAAATCCAACAGGCTAAAATTTCTAGTCAGGTCGCACGTATATAAAATGGCATGACTCTATATAGTCACAGGACAGAAGAAATTATATTGTATATGTTGAACATCTTGCACAGAATAGATGCTCAGTAAACGGTGGCTACTATTTCTAAGACTGTCATTTCAAAACCTGGTGATTCAAGAGCGGGACAGAGCCTGATAATGCTGAGAGCATCAGTGGTACCAATTAGCTTGTGTATGCTGCTTTATAATTTCCAATGCATTTTTATACATGTTACGACACAGCAGCGCTGCAAGGTAGGTGGCTAATGTTATTGTATTCATTTTTTATTACTGCATAACAAGTTACCGCAAATTTAGTGAATTAAAGGACACAAATTTATTATGTTATTATGGTTTTATAGGTCAGAATTCCAACAAGGGTCTCACCAGGCCAAAATTGAGGTGTCGGCAGGGCTGTGTTTCCTTCTGGAGTCTCGAGGGGAGAGTTCGATTCCTTGCTTAGCAGAATTTAGTCCCTTGCAGTTGTAGGACTTAGGTCCCCATTTCCTTGGCTCATAGCTTCTTGCCTCCATCAAAGCCAGCAACGTTAGGGTGAGTCCCACTTATCTTTCAAATCTCTCCTGTGCCATCTGTCACAACATCTTTCTGATTTCAGAGAGGAGAAGTTTCCCAGTTTTAAGTGTTTGTGTGACTAGATTGGGCCCAGTTGAATAACCAAAGAAAACGCCCCATCTCAAGGTATATATCTTTAATCACACATGCAAATCCCCATTTATCGTGTAACATAACACATTCACAGGTTCTAGGGGTTAAGACATGGACATCTTGGGGGGGTTCATTAATTTTCCTCCCACTGTTACCATTTTCCACATTTTACAGATAATAATAATGCAAATCACAGAATATAAGAGACTTGGAAAGGACACATAGTAAGCAGCAAAGAATGTTCTCAGTTCCAAACTTGTTTTACTCCAAACCCAAATCAGTGTTTTTCCAGCAGACAATTTGTTTCCTGAAAGGCAACTCAGCAATTTCTTTCTCTTGCATCTTCCCTCCCTCGCCGCCCACATGTAAACCCATACTTCCATTAACTATATTTATGGCTGACATTCTTCAAGCATTAATGCATTTTCCAAAGCTTCCACAAAGAAGCTGAAGTTTAGTTGCAATTCTACTGGTTTTGAGGTAGTTTCTTCCAAGGCTTATACCACTAAAAGTACTGAAAGTGTTATTTGCCAACAATTGGATACTTTCAGCGAGAGCTATAAAGAAAATTTATTTCCTGATGGGTTGAGTGCTAGAAGAAGTTCAGAGCAGGGTACATGTAGGTTATCTCACAATTTTTCTCAAAAGATGTACTTAACAATTTGATACCGAAATGCTCAATATTCCTTTGAGACAGGATTGGCCACTTTGTATTTCCTAGAAAATATTTCCAGCTTCCTTTCTTGTTACCAGGACTTAGAAACATAATTTAAATTTATTTTCATGTGATTTCAGTCAACCAGTAGGTGTTTATTAATATTAATAAACCCATTAATAAACACAAAATGTCAGGAGGCAATTCAAGGGAATATGTGATTAAATGGAAAATGGTGGAGCCCTCACTACTCTGAAGGCAATCCTGTTTCTGAAGTACAAGGAGGCTGTTCTGATTAGAAGCAGAAAATACTCTTTAAAGAAAGATGGATGAGAGTGGTATAGCTCAGTGGTAGAGTGTGTGCTTAGCATGCACAAGGTCCTAGGTTCAGTACACTCCATTTAAATAAGTAAAGAAAGAAAGAAAAAGCAAGCAAGCAAGCAAGCAAGCAAGCTAATTACCTCTCCGGGGGTGGGGGTGGGGCGTAGAAAAAAGAAGGATGGACAATAAGTTTAGGTTGGTTGTATACAGAAATATAGAGAATGGTAAAAGGTTGGCCACAATCAATCATATACTAGAATACAATAAAATGAGTATTTTTATCCAAAAAGTCTTGAAAAGTAAATGTCATCAGCTTATACATTTTGAAATAAATTATGCACTTTTATAAATTGCAAATCAATTTATAAATCAATTAAATCAATAAAACTCATTTTAAAAATGCCAGGCCATGGAGTAGATGCAGCACAAAACAGAGACATTAAAAATGTTAAAGAAAAAAGTGAAATTTAAGAAAAATTAGTCTGACAGCAGTATGCAGTCTGAACTGTAAGTGGAAGGACATAAAGAGAAGTAAACAGCCAGATGTTTTCCAGCCATCTAAGTCTGTGATGATGAAGGCAGTGGCATCTAAGAAACTGAGAAACTGAGAAACCTTCTTTTACCAGCTATTTGCCTTTGGACTAGACACTTGATTAAGACTCAATCTTATCTTCTATGATGATAATATTGTCCACCTCATGGAACTGTCATGAGAATTAAATGAGATGATAAATAAGGAGCACATAGAATCCGGCACATAGGAAACACTCAGAACTTTTAACTGTCAGTATAATCATGATTGTTTAGAATGGTGGTGATGGAAATGGAAAGACAAGGGATAAGGGTCACTTTGAAGACAATGTGATTAGGACACAGTAAATGTCTCCAGACTTTCTAACTGGTCACTGAAACTTACTTGTTTAGGAAGTTGGTGGAGTCTAAAACCTTGCCTGATGTAGTCAGTCATGCCAGATAGGTCACCCAAATCAGTTCTGTCCACATAGGGCAAAAATATGGTCAGGACCATATTGTGAAGATTTCAGATTTAACATTATTGTCCAACAGAACTTTTTACAGTGAAGGAAATATTCTACATTGGAACTGTCCAGTATCGTAGACACCAGCCACATGTGGTTATTGAACCCCTGAAGTGTGGCGAGTACAACTAAGGGACTGTTTTTTTTTTTAAATTAATTTCATCATATTAATTAACAAATTTAATTTTAATTAAATGTGAATGGCCACATGTGGCTAGTGGCTGCTTCCCTAGACACTTGTACAGCTGCTGTCATATCCAGGAAGGTCACTGATCAGGATGTAAACCCTGAGTGCAGATGCGGCTGGTATTGCTGGCTGGTGGCTGTGAGTACAGAAGACGTGCTCATAGGGTCTCTCCCAGAGTAGAAGCAGGTTAGAACAGAAGCTGAGATCACGACCACCTCAGAAGCAGAAAGTCCCAATTCTTCATTTTACAATCCAAAGCTAACTTTGAATATGTTTACATTATCCAACAGTTTACATAAATCTGAAGGGTGGATAGAGAAAAGGAAGTGAGTTAGGAGGTAAGAAAATAAGATGGGAGACACTGAAGACAGAAGTCCATCATCTAGTCAGGAAGGAGTTAGGGTCCATCTGTTGCTCTCAGTCTCTGTGTACAAGTGGAGCTTGAGATGGAGGAGAAAGGAAGTAGTTTGATTTCACTTCTTCTTTTTGCCGTCTCCATCTATTCTTCTATTTCACTTCCAGTTTTAACCCTTCAACTAACTGCTTCCCTCCTCTGTCTTATTCCACAGTAGTGACAGCATGGAGAAATACATAAGCATTCTGGGAAGCTCCTTTTGTCTTTCATAATTGAAGTAGTGGAACCAGGACAAGACAGATGGCGACATTGAACCGTGGTACAGTTGAACCAAAGGCTTCAGCAGATCCCATGGGGAAGCACTGGAGCTAGAATGGCCCTTCAAAGGGTCCTGGATTATCCTGAATTGAGGCAAAGAGGCTGCTGGTCCTTTGAATTTCCCCTGGCCCCGCATTAGTTAGTTGTGGAATGCACGCTGTCCCTAGGGAGAAAGCATAGACTTGGGCAAGGCAGCTTTCCTTTGGCAGAGGACAGTGTCCAGAGAAAGAGGGAATTCCTGGAGAGGAAACTGGCTGTTTGTTTCAGCAACCAGCACTCCTAGCTGTTGACAGATGGAATGAGCCTATACAAGTGGGGCGGGCGGGGGGAGGCGTCTGGGCAGTGTGCCGCAGCAGCCACTATGTTTCTGTCCCTGTCTTTGCCACGAGCAAGGGAACCTGAATAATCCACCCAGCTTTCCCAAGCTTTTGTGTTCTTATCTGGATGCAAGGGAAGTGGAAGAGCTGCATTCTAGCTGATAGACTTTGCACTCTGACTTTTTATTTTAAGGACTATTCTCTGTTTTATTTATAAATTTGCTGTTTTTAAAATATTCTCAAGGCAAGGCAAAGAAGGGGCTTTTATGAGATTTTTTTTTTTCTGATTTTCATAAAAACTGATGGCTCTATCAATGCACTGCTTCATTTAAAATAACCTCGAAGTCAATACTTTGTTTTCATAAGCTGAGGATTTCCTAATTTCTTTTATATTCACAAGGTATGTGGCTTTTATTGTGTCACCTAGTTTTGTCACTGTGCTGTGGAATCCATTGCTTTATTTTGTGATCATAAGTTATATCTGTTCACCTTTAAACACACACACACACACACACACACACACACACAGACCACCTTTCACTAATGAATCTAAAAAGACTTCAGAATACAATTTTAATGTCACTGTGCTTGGGTGGGACTACTTTTAAACCACCCCTGAGGAAAAAGTTTATATCTCATTCTTAAATGTCTGCAAGGAGCCCTTTCAGAATGTAGTATATCCTTTATTCAGTGATCAGCAACCGTCATAGTTAGGAAGTTCTTTCTGAAATCTAACCTAAATCTCTCCTACTGCAATTTCAAACCACTACCCTTTCCATCCTTAATGAATTAGGAAAGGACCTGGTAATCACTGTCACTTACCTCTTATAGTTTTCATATGTTTAACTTTTTAAGAATTTATTAATACCTAAACATTCTCTCTTACATGGCCTTTTATCACACTCAGCTATAGTCTGCTTTTTAACTCCTGAGAAATGTTAGTCTTTGGGGGGCATTTTTCTAGCTTCTCTATATATTCCATAAAGCATGGAGACCAAAATTAATGAGTCTTTAAAACACCGTGAATGATGGAGTCTTTGTTATTTTAGAGGTTTGGCATGTTACAACCCAGCATGGGTTAGCTTTCAAATTGCCTTAAACTATCCCTACATTAAAAATGTATATTTGATTATTTAACCTCAAGGAAGAAACAATTTTCCCATAAGACCTATTTATAAAGTAAGATAGTATCTTCCCTTATAGGGGAAGCTAATGTAAACTATTAATAACATATATCAGGTGTAAAATGTTCTTAATGCTAACTCTTTCCAAATAATCTTTAAAATAGCAAGACTAGTTCTGTCTATTAGAGCTTGGTTTTGAAAGACAAATATGCTAATTATTCCTAGTCTAATAATCAATACTTGGGCAGTTGCTGTTTTCTCTGAAAGCAGTCTTCATGACCTCATTGGCTAATGTGAATTTCTTGTATGTAATATCTTTCCTAATGTTTGCAAAATTAAAAGAAAAAAATGAATAGAGCTGCTTGACAGGCTTTTCTGTAAGCATGTGAAGTTTAAAAGAATTACCCAGTGGAAAGGTATCCCATGCTGTTGAATTAGAAGAATTAATATTATTAAAATGGCTATACTACCCAAAGAAATCTACAGATTTAGCGTGATCCCTATCATATTACCCAGGAAATTTTTCACAGAACTAGAATAATCCTAAAATGTATATGGAATCACAAAACACCCAGAATTGCCAAAGCAGTCCTGAGGGGAAAGAACAAAGCTGGAGGCATAATCCTCCCAGCTTCAGACAATACTACAAAGCTGCTGTAATCAAAACAGTGTGGTACTGGCACAAAAGCAGACATATGGATCAGTAGAAAAGAGAGACTCCAGAAATAAACCCACACACCTATGGTCAGTTAATTTTCAACAAAGGAGGCAAGAATATACAATGAAGAAAAGACAGTCCCTTCAGCACTTGGTAATGGGAAAGATGGACAGCCACATATAAATCAATGAAGTTAGAACACTCCCTCACACCATATGTAAAAATAAACTCAAAATGGCTTAGAGACTTGAATATAAGACAGGATACCATAAACTCCCTAGAAGAGAACATAGGCAAAACATTCTCTGACATAAACCTTAGCAGTGTTTTCTAAGATCAATCTCCCAAGGCAATAGAAATAGAAGCAAAAATTAACAAATGGGACCTAATCAAACTTATATGCTTTTGCACAGCAAAGGAAATCATAAACAAAATGAAAAGACAAACTACAGAATAGGTGAAAATATTTTCAAATCATTCAACTGACAAGGAATTAATTTCCAAAATATACAGACAGCTCATACAGCTCACTGTCAAAGAACAAACAACCCAATCAAAAAATGGCAGAAGACCAAATAGACATTTCTCCAAAGAAGACATACAGATGGCCAAGCACATGAAAAGGTGCCCAACATCACTAATTATTAGAGAAATGAAAATCAAAGCTACAATGAGGTATCACCTCACACAGGTCAGAATGGCCATCTTTAAAAAGTGTACAAATAATAAATACTGGAGAGGGTGTAGAGAAAAGGAAACCCTCCTACACTGTTGGTGGGAATATAAATTGTTGCAGCCACTGTGGAGAACAGTATGGAGGTTCCTTAAAAAACTAAAAATGGAGTTGTCATACGACCAGCAATCCCATTCCTGGGCTTATATCTGGAAAAGACAGAAACTCTAATTCAAAAAGATATATCAACTGTACACCAGAAATTAACACAACATTGTAAATCAACTGTACTTCAATTAAAAAATACATGCACCCCAATGTTCATAAGAGCACTATTTACAATAGCCAAGACATGGAAACAATCCAAGTGTCCATCAACAGATGACTGGATAAAGAAGATGTGGTATATTTATACAATGGAATACTACTCAGCCATAAAAACCGACAACATAATGCCATTTGCAGCAACATGGATGCTCCTGGAGAATGTCATTCTAAGTGAAGTAAGTCAGAAAGAGAAAGAAAAATACCATATGAGATCGCTCATATGTGGAATCTAAAAAACAAAAACAAAAACACACAAACAAACAAAAACAAAGCGTAAATACAGGACAGAAATAGACTCATAGACAGAGAATACAGACTTGTGGTTGCCAGGGGGGTGGAGGGTGGGAAGGGATAGACTGGGATTTCAAAATTGTAGAATAGATAAACAAGATTACACTGTATAGCACAGGGAAATATACACAAAATGTTATGATAACTCACAGAGAAAAAAATGTGACAATGAGTGTGTATATGTCCATGAATGACTGAAAAATTGTGCTGAACACTGGAATTTGACACAACATTGTAAAATGATTATATATCAATAAAAAATGTTAAAAAAAAAAAGATGTGGTATAGATATACAATGGAATACTACTCAGCCATAAAAAAGAATAAAATAATGCCATTTGCAGTAACATGGATGGACAGGGAGAATGTCATTCTAAGTGAAGTAAGCCAGAAAGAGAAAGAACAATACCATATGGTATCACTCACATGTGGAATCTAAAAAAAAAAAAAAAAAGACAAATGAATTTATTTACAAAACAGAAACAGACTCACAAGAGAGAAAACAAATTTATTGTTACCAGTGGGGAAAGGGGATGGGAAGGGATAAATTGGGAATTCGAGATTTGCAGATACAAACTAATATGCAAAAAATAGATAAACAACAAGTTTATACCAAATAGCATAGGGAACTATATTCAGTATCTTGTAGTAACCATGGTGAAGAATATGAGAACAAATTTATGTATGTTCCTATATGGCTAAAGTATGGTGCTGTACACCAGAAATTGACACATTATAAACTGACTACACTTCAATAAAAATATATATTAAAAAAATGTTTTTAAGTAAAAAAAAAAAAGTAGTTGTAAACTAAAGGTGCTTTCAGACACAGGACTTTTCAATTCAACTGACAATTATATAGTAAAACAAATACTTGAATGACTCTTACAAGCAGTGCAAATGACTCTAGAGGAGGAAATTCAGCAACAAATTTTAGAAAAGGCAAAATTATAAATGAATATTGAATGGATAATGACTGAGCAAAATAATTATAGTAATGTCTTTGGAGTTTAAAATGGATATAAAATTGAAATACATGGCAACAATAAGGCAAACAGTGAGTAGTAAATTAAGTTTATTATAAGTTAATGATTCTGCATAATTCAAATAAAAATCCCAGCAGATTTATTCTGTGTGTGTGAAATTGACCAGCTGATTTTAAAATTCATGTGAAAATGCAGAAGACAAATAAGAGCCAAGGACATTTTGAAAAAGAATAAAAATAGGAGAACTTAATTCTGAATAGCATGTCATATTTTGAAGCTCTAGTAAGACAGTGTCACATTGGTACAAAAAAGAAGATTTCAGTTGAATAGAAAATTGTTGGGCTATATGCATTTTATTTTGCACACACACACACACGTATATATACACATATATATACTGCCCTTCAATAAAACTAGTAAAAATGTAATTGAATTCTCAGACCCAATTAAAATAATTTTAAATTCAATTTTAGAAAATTTCAATAAAAAAGAAAAAAATTACTCAGGAATAAGTACAACAAAAATTGTTCAAGACCAGGAGGGAGAAAATATATAACTAATGAAACATATGACTAAATACTAAAATGAATGGAGTCATACGTCACATTTAGAAGTAGGAGAATATGGTATCATAAAAAGGTTGATTTGTCCTATACTGATGTATTAAATATAAATCCAGTGAAAACCTGTGTAAGAAAAGGAGTCCACTGGAATAACACAGAAAGCTGTGTTAAATTTTATGAGACGATTCTAAAATTTCTATGAAAGGCATGGATTACAATCAAGGGACACCTGAATCAGAAGAACAATGCGATCAGCAGAATTCTAAGACGGTTCTCAGGGCCTCCTCCTGCTGATGTACGTGTCCTATATAGCTATGTCATGAAGTTTGTGATTGTGATTATCTAGTTATTCCTGTGTTTAGGCTATGTTACAACGTTGCACGGCCCAGTTTCCTCAAAAAAAAAAAAAAAAAAAAAAAAGGGAGATTATCTGGAATGGCCCTGACCTAATCAAGTCAGCCCTTAAATGGAATTGTACATTTCCTGAAAAAGAGATTTAAAGCATGAGAGGGATTTAATGCAAGGGAGATACTCCATTGCTGTCTTTAAAGATGGGGAATGCCACGTGACAGAAATGTAATGTCCTTCAGGAGTTGAGAATGGACAGCATATGACAGCCAGCAAGGAATCGGGGACCTGAGTTCTACAAATTCAAGGAATTGACTCGACGTAACACCATGAGAATGGAGGACTCAAGCTTCAGATGGGAAGGCAGCCCAGCCTACTTTTGGATTTTAACTTGGGAGACCTTGAAAAGAGAATCAAGTGATGTCAAGCCCAGATTTCTAATCTACCAAGCACTGCGATAATGAATGGGTGCTTAAGCTGTTAAATTTGTGATTTTTTTTTTTTAACACAGCAATAGAAACCCAACAAAAACAAGACAGAGGACTTTGCTCTACCAGGTATCGAATTAAAAACCTATCAGAGTTAAACTAGGTGAAATTTGTGTAAGAAAAAGAGTCCACTGGAATAAAATAATGATCCCCAAGAAAACTTGGTGTTTGCTGAAGTGGCAAGCAAGATCAGTGGAGAAATAATGAATTATTCAGTAAATGGTTTTGAATTAAATGGTTTTGAACTAATCAGTAATCTGAGTATTTTTAAAAAAGTCCTGCATTCCTCTCTTCTACAGCACCTGCAAATATTCTGAAATAAAATTTTAAATATGAAAAGAAAACTTTATAATTTTAGAAATATAAAAAGAAATGATTTCTGCCCGAAGGAGTACATAGATATCTTAAGACATGAAAAGCAGAAACAATAAAGAACAAAATTATAAAATGGAAAAAGTCAGACATTTGGACTGTTTATTTGCAAGGCAGAAGACTAAAAACACAAATTAACACAAATTAGAGAGCATTTTGTGATAGTCCAGGAAAGAAGAAAATATGAGCCTATCATATCTGGCAATCTACTCCTAGATATATCTTCTCGAAAACCTCTCTGACAGGGGAATGTGGAGATTTTATATATATATATATATATTTATAGCAGCATTGTTTACAATAATAAAAAATTGAAAATAAACTAATTGACCAAAAACCTTAGCAAAAATAAAGGTCAGCTGATTTACAGAAAGGAATAATAAGCTTTGAAAGCAAATTAATTTGAATCCTGTGTATCAACAAGATGGAGTTCACAATTTAATGCCAAATAAAATAACAAGTTATAGAAGAATACAGGCAATATATGTTCCCTTTCACAATTAAACATATGCAAGATAATAATTCTGGGAGAATGCATATGTACTACAAATACAGAGAAATTCATGATAACAATGATTGTCAAATTAGGCCAGTAGTTATTTGTCTATGGGTGAAGGGAGGGTGAGTGATTAGTGAGGGAACAGAAAAGATACCTATGTGGTTGCTTCTCATTACATTAAGCAGTATTTTTATTTCTGAAGGTGAATTGTTGGCATATAGATACCTTAGATTTTATAAAGTGATATGCTTTACATGTTTTTATATCTGCAATAAACCATTTTGTTTTTAGAAAATAATTTACATTGCTTTTATCCTTTTTAGCCTTTGAAAAATTTTTGAATTCATCATCTTATTTAGTCATCATAAATCTTTGCATGATTGTTCAGTCAGGCATTTTTTTACTACCTATTTTTTAGATAGAGAAAACACAGTTGAAAATGACAGTATCTATCAAAGTATTCTGATAAAAATTATGCATGCAATTCAACATACTTAGCTATTTCTTTTAAAAGGAAAGAAACCGAAGGATTATTGAATGCCTACAAAGTACCAGGATACTTCCATATTATCTCAATAAGTCATGGGAACAATCCAGTGAACTAAATATCATTATACCACTATAGCAATAAGTAATCTAAGATTTGCAAAAGGTAAGTCATGTGCCCTAAAATTCTTCCACAGCGGCAAAGCTATAGGTTGTCTGTATGACCACAAACTTCAGATTCATTTTATGTATCACTGATTCTCTAAAGCACCTGGCTTCTTAGTCGGTAATTGAGTTATTGTATTTCATAAAATAAAGAGCCAATAATTTGCTTTCCTGCAAATAATCTCTAAATTCATTTGAAACTTTTCAAAATGGTCTGTTCTCTGTATGAAAAGAAAACACCCCAAAATTATAAAAACACTTTTCTATTCTCAAAAATAATACTCTGAGAGGATTTTTTTTTTTTCCTTCCAATTTTGCTATTCCGTGCAGTGGCAACATTTTAACTTTGAAAATTTCCACCCTGGAAGTCATTTCCTCACAGACTGTAAATCCATAGGGCCGAGAGTAATTCCATTTTCTTACTTATGCAACATCACGCTCCATGCTGAGTGCTGGCTACTCTGTTAGTTCCATAATGCTGCATACCGAACCTAAACTTAGTTTCCTTGAAAGTTAGACCTTTCATGTCAGGTTTAGTAATTGCCCCAAGTGCTATAAAAAGAATGTTTTAAATCATTTGCATACTAGTTAAATTACAGCCCCCAAACACCCCCTGTCTGTTGACCTTCATTCTCTCTCATTGAAGAGCTCTCCCCTAGCTTTGACAGGAGAGGCACAGAGAATATCAAAGTCATTATTTTGACTTCAGCTATTCATCTCTGTGTCCTAATCCTTATAAGCCTGCCATTCACAAGCTTCCTGGAAAGTCAAAAAAATCTTTTGAACTGAATAATTGAAGTTCTAATAGCCTAACGTCCTTGAAAACTGGAGAAACAGAAAAGACCCCCCTTGAATTATTCCCTACTGTTCTAGATATTCTCAGATTATAGTTATGAGAAAAATGATTCTGAACGGTTGGTTACCAAGGTTTCAAATGGGTGGTGTTTATTCACAAGATATAATTCTTTTCCTAGTGCATTATCTATATTCTTTAATGAATTGTCATTTTGTTCCTCTTTGGGGAATATCTATTCAAATTACAGGAGAGAACATTTTACTAATAAACACTGAGTTCAAGCTGGATTAATCTTTAGCTTTTTAACATGTATTTTAGCAAAGCAACAACAATGTATATTAAGCAACTGTGTAGTATTGTAAATCATACTATATTTAACATGTCTTTACATGTGTAAGGGCCAAAACCTGAATGCAGTGTTTTCTCTAATCTCCACGTAAAGTCATAAAGATTTATTTGCTACTTTCAAATATTTAACAGCATCCTGAAATTAGGTACTAAGAAGATGAACTATACAATTTATTTAGTTTAATCTCCCTGGAGTTACCTTAATGTTATGTGAGAGGTAAAGTTTCCAGGTCTCAGTATTGTGTTTTCTGTGTCGTGTTACTTCACATAGAAAAGCCTATCAAATACCGTAATGTAGTTTTATATATCCACGGTTCCATAGACTTTGTCTAAGAAATCATGATAAGGCACTGCAAATATTTCAGCATTTTAAGTACAGTAATTCTATATACACACTACTGAGGGTGAGTAATTAGTTGCTTAGTGATGAGTCCCTGAGTGAAAAATATAAGGCTGCTTAAAGATTGGATTTTCAGCAGACAATAGTGACATTAAAAACTCAGGAATAAGTACAACTTATTATTATTTCTGAGTATAGTTTCAGAGCACTTAGAAGCCTGAATTTTAAAGACCTACCTTAGAAAACAAAGGGATATCATTAAATATTTTAAAAATATTTATAGACTCTAAATGCAGCCAAATTGGGGGATTTTGACCAATATTATTTTTAAAAAAATAACCTGTGTGCATTAAAATCTAATTCTAAAAATAGTTGTAAATTATTGTATTTAGTATCAACCTAGGTAAGATCTCTAGGTGTCCCTCAAAGGATAAATTTTCAAGGAGTCATATCATTTTTAGAACTTTACAATAACTGGTTACATGTTACTTATTCTCAGTCCCCTGAATGGCAACTTCATAAACTTTCCATGCTTTTCAATTTCAGAGCCAAAGTTTGGGCTTAGAGTTGCATCATCTATAAATTAGTATTTAAAGTGACAACATTTAACTTATGCTCTTTTGATAAGTATATCCGATTAAACTAATTTTGGCTTGTCCTATGGTGAAAACAAAAACAAAAAAAATGTTTATTATTAAACCGGAAACTCATACTGACTTCATAAAAAAAAATGACTTATTAACAGCAAGTGAAAATCCATGACATCATGCATTACTCTACAAATAAAGGTATAATGAATTATACACTACCCATAGTAGAATAATTATGCCAGGGCAAAAGAACCTTCAATTTAAGTGATACACAAATTGAAAGCTGATGTATTAAGGACAAAGCTCAGTTTTGTACATATCAACTACTAGCAGTTAATTTATAGTAAATGAAGGAAAATTACTAATGGATAATTAATGAATTAATTATATAATATATGTCATAATTATTTATAGTCAACTGTAACTTATTAATTATAAAATATTAATAATTAACTATAAATGTATTGTATTTAATGTTCAGTTATCTAATATTTATTAAATAGTTATTTAATTATCTAAATAAGTAGTTCACTTTGGTCTTCACTGTTATTTTCTATGGTCCATTAAAAAATAAACTAATATTTAAAATAATCATTTACCTTTCAAAACAATATAATTTATCCCATTATAATGTTATTAACTGGAATTTTATTCTGTAATATTGCTTGTACTTAATTTGTCCATGTTTGATTTCATAATTGAATTATAAATATGTGCACTTTAAATTAATTACAACTTTAATATAAATGAACATTGATATAAGCAGAGGTGTGTTCTCTCAAATCAATTTGATTTGAGAGACACTGTTTAAAAAGTTATTCCCATGAGAAGTACTTCAAACAGAAGAGTTAATTTTGAATTATTACATTTTAAAATTCTCAACTGTTTGATAACATACACAAAACAAATTATTTTATAAGAAAATATAAAGAAGAAATATAAAATATAAAGGAGTGTTAAGTGAAGTACCACTGACCTTCAGAAATTCTAAATTTATAATTTATTTTATCATAATTTATTTTAATAAAATGACTTTATTCTAATTTAGAATTAAAATTACTTCATAAACTATAAGTATCACGATGTTCTTTCTGAGGTTCATCAGGATATAGCCCACATGGTGATCATTTAATGTACTCTTTAAAAGATCTTTTCTGTTGTTTGCTTCTCCTTCCTGCTTCCCTTGTACCTAATATTAACCACTCATTGAAAGTTTCTTACATAAGATATATTTATGAGTATCTCACAACTTTTTTCTCCTCTCCTTTCCTATGATTTTGTTACATTATTTCTACAGTTTCATAGCATAAATTGTTTGCATCCTCCTGTCACTCCTGTACTCATATTTGCTTCATACGGAACTTTAATTATACTTCATGATGGTTCTTAGTGCTTTTTACAGAATTTTCCTCAGTCAACTCTGAATTGGTTGAATGGTAACAACTAGTTGTTACCTAAGAAAGTCTGTAGGAAAAATTATTTCTCATACTCAATTTTTTGTCACCATTTAATAATGATGGACACTTTGGCTGGATACTAAATACTTAGCAAATTCTTTAAGCTGACAGTCAACCTGAAAGTTACATCACTGTTTCCACGTGCTGAATATTGATCTGAATCGGAGTCCACGCTGATTTTTTTCTCTAAAAAATAAATGAATCATTTCACCTGAATGCCCAAATAATTTTTTCTTTTAACCAGAAGATTACTACATTCATTAAGATATATCTTAGGGATTTTGGTTTTGGGGAGAAGTCAATTATTCCTTGGTATGTTAGTAATATTTTTTCATGGTTATTTTGCTCTTTATAGAATATCACAAAAAAACGGAAACAATACAGTAGGTAGTAACATCACACTTTTTTCACTTAACAGGCTTTTTAAATTGATCTATGTTATTGCAATATCAATTTCTGCTGGTAAGTAGTATTGCACTGTATGGACCTACGTGATGTATTTTTAGCTCACAGTTGATAGAAACAACCCAAATGCCTAGTTTTGGGCTATTATGCATAAAGCTGCTAGACACACTAACTCAAGTCTTCATGGTACATTTGCATTCATTTCTTTTAAGTAAATACCTAATGGTAAAATTATTGGGTTATATGGTAAGTATATGTCTAATTTTATAATATACTGATAGAGTTTTTCAATGGGACTTTGTATTCTGACCAGCAGTATATGAGAGCCTCGTATACTCTTATAACCTCACAAACTCTTACTGTCAAACTTTTCTTTTTGTTTTTAAACATCTTTATTGATGTATAAGTGATATACTAAAAACTGCATGTATTTAAGGTATACAATTTAATGAGTTTGAAAATACACATACACCCATAAAACCATCATCACAAAGTAATAGTCTTATCTAGCCTCTGCAAAAGTTTCCTTGTATCTCTTTGCTTTGTTTTTTGTGGTAAGAACACTTAACATACGTAAAACATACAGTTTTAAGTGCATGATACACTCTTGTTTACTGCCGCCAATGTGCTGTACAGCAGAGCTCTGTAACTAATCCCACTTGCATAACTGAAACATTTTATGCATTTATTTTTTAAAATTTCCCCAGATTCACTGAGGAATAATTGACAAATAATTGTATATAAAGCATACAACATGATTTGATATACGTACAAAATGATTACCAAGATCAAGGTAATTAACACATCAGTTACTTCATACATTTATTTTTTTAATTACTTTTTTGTGATGAGAATGTTTAAGATCTATGCTTAGAAAATCTTACATATATAGTATCATATTATTAATTGTACATTGGATCTTCAGAATGTATTCATATTCTAACTGAAAGTTTCTACCCTTTGACTTACATTTCCCCCTTTCCCTCTCCCCACCAGGGCTCCTGGCAACATCATTCTATGCTCTAAGAATGAGACTTTTTTTTTATTCCACATATAAGTGTTATCATGAAATGTTTATCTTACTCTGGCTTCTCTCATTTAGCATAATGCCCTCCAGATTCATACAGGTTGTTGCAAATGGCCGGCTCTCCTCCTTTTGACGGCTGAATAATATTCCACTGATTGTGTGATTGTGTGTATGTGTCACATTTTCTTTGTCCATTCACCCATCTATGGAAACAGGTTTTTTTTCCATATATTGACTACTGTGAATAATGCTACAATAAACTTAGAGTCCAGATATATCTTTGAGATACTGATTTCATTTTCTTAAGGTATATACCCAAGAGTAGGGTTGCTATATTGTATGATAATTATGTTCTTAATACTTGAATGACTCGCCATACAGTTTTCCCTAATGGCTGTACCAATTTGCATTCCCAGTGTACAAGGGTTCAACTTTCTCCACATCTTCACAAAATTTGTTATCTCATCATTTTGATAATATCCGTTCTAACAGGTTTGAGGTGATTTCTCACTATGGTTTTGATTTGCACTTTCCTGATGATTAATGACTTTTAGCACTTATTCCTGTACCTGTTGGCTATTTGGATTTTTCTTTTTTTTTTTTTTTTTTGGAAAAAGGTCCATTCAGGTCTTTTGCCAAAATTTTAATTGGATGTTTTTGCTATTGAGTTATATTAATTATTTACTTATATATATATATATATCAATCCTTATCAGATATATGGTTTGCAAATATTTTCTCCCATTCCATAAGTTGCCTTTTCAGTTTATTGTTTCCTTTGCTGTACAGAAGTTTTTAGTTTGAGATAGTCTCACTTGTTTATTTTAGCTTTTGTTCCCTGTGCTTTTGGTGTCTTATCCAAAAAAATCATTGCCAAGACCAATGTCAAGGAGCTTTTCCTCTATGTTTTCTTCTAGGAGTTTGATGGTTTCAGGTCTTATATTTACATCTGCAACCTATTTCAAGTTAATTACGAGTAAGACTGGGATCTAATTTCATTCTTTTGCATGTGGATATCCAGTTTTCTCAACACTGTGTATTGACGAAACCATCTTTTCCTCATTGTGTGTTCTTGACACCCTTGTGAAAGATTAGTTGACTCTGCATGTGTGGGTTTATTTATGGGCTCTTTATTCTGTTCCTTTGGCTTATGTGCCTGTTTTTATTCCAGTACTATATCATTTAACTATCATTATGGTTTTCGTTGGCCTATCCCTGATAACTAATGGTGCTGAGTATTTTTGCTTGTACTTATTTTCCAATTTACCCATCCTTTGGTTTTAATGACAGAAGCAATTGTTCTCCAAAAATAAACAAATGGGACCTAATTAAATTTACAAGCTTTTGCACAGCAAAGGAAACCATAAACAAAACAAAATGACAACCTACGGAATGGGAGAAAATATTTGCAAATGATGTCACTGACTGACAAAGGCTTAATTTCCAGAATATATAAACAGGTCATACAACTGAATAACAAAAAACCAAACAACCCAATCTGAAAATGGGCAGAGGATCTACACAAGCAATTCTCCATTGAAGACATACAAATGGCCAATAGGCACATGAAAAAATACTCAATATCACTAATTATCAGAGAAATGCAAATCAAAACTACAATGAGGTATCACCTTACACCAGTCAGAATGGCCATCATGTAAAAGTCTATGAATGATAAATGCTATAGAGGGCATCGAGAAAAGGGAATGTAGTTTGGTACAGCCATTATGGAAATCAGAATGGAGATTCCTCAAAAGACTTAAAATAGACATACTGTATGATCCAGCAGTCCCACTTCTGGGTATATATCCAGAGGGAACTTGAATTCGAAAAGATACGTGCACCTCAATGTTTATAGCAGCACTATATACAATAGCCAAGACATGGAAATGTCCATCAACAAGATGACTGGATAAAGAATTTGTGGTATATTTGTACAATGGAATACTACTTAGTGATAAAAAGAACAAAATAATGCCATTTACAGCAACATGGATGGACCTAGAGATCGTCATTCTAAGTGAAGTAAGCCAGAAAGAGAAAGAAAAATACCATATGATATCACTCACATGTGGAATCTAAAAAAAAGATAACACACACTATGAACTCATCTACAAAACAGAAATGGACTCACATAGTAAACAGTCTTATGGTTACCGGGGAAAAGGGGTGGGAAGGGAAAGATTTGGGAGTTTGTGATTTACAAATGTTAGCCACTATATATAAAAATAGATTTAAAAAAAAAGCTTCTTCTGTATAACACAAGGAACTATGTTCAATATCTTGTAATAACCTTTAATAAAAAAATATGAAAATGAATATATGTATGTATATGCATGATTAGAACATTGTGTACACTTGAAATTGACTGTACTTCAAAAAAATTGTAATTGAGTGTACTTCAAACAAAAGAAGCAGCAGCAATTGCTCTATATCAGTCCCACCAGTTGGAATCTCCTTGTTTCATAATTTAAGCATTTTGGCGAGTATATAGTGGCATCTCATTGTGGATTTAATTTGTATTTCCTTGATGACCAATGAGATTGGCTAGTATTTTATATATTTATTGATCTTCCATCAAGCATCTTCTCTTCAAGCCTGTTGCTCATTTTTAAAATGTAACTGGCTTTTTTAAAATTGATATCTATGTGTTATTTTCCTATTTTGAGTAAAAGTCACAGCTTATGCATTGGAAATATCTTACCCCAGTCTGTGGCTTAACAATTCTTAAATCAACGGTATCTTTAGATAAACCTTTTCATTCCTTAATAAAGACCTTTCTATGTCCTATATAAGAAATTTTCATATTTTCATATCTCAATATTTTTCTATGTTTCTTCTGCAAGCTACCATGTTAAATAATTCACATCTACAATCTATCACAAACTATTTCTGGATGCTTTGAGAAGATGGTCAAGTTTTATTTTACTTCTCCTGTGGCATAGCCAATTAACTCAAGACCATATTTGGAAACACTGTTTTTCTCTTATTTCACACTGGGAACTTTAGTCACAAATCAAGAATGGTTCTGTTTTCTGAGTTTCCATTTTATTCCATTGTCTGTGTGTCTATGCCTTTACAAACACCTCACAGCTTAGGTTACTGCAGGTGTAACTTCCAGGCCAGAATGTAGCGGATAAAGAGGGAAGAGGCCTCAGTATCTCAAGTAGGCAGATTCAATTTGATTTTCCTGTTTCTAAAAAAAAAAATCCCAACTAGTTGAGATTGACCATCCAACATCTTTCTCCCTTTTTTTTCTTGTCTTCTATGTCCTATAATTATCCTTTTTAAAAAAATTTTAATTGAAGTACAGCCAATTACAATGTGTCAATCTCCAGCACAATGTCCTAGTCATGTGGATACATACATATATTCAGTAATTTTCCTTTCTATTTCTCCTTTTCCTCCAGAGGATCCCTATAATCTTCTAAATCAAAAGCTAATATTAAATAAATATTTATTAAATTTTAGATAGTTTAATATGTTTGTTCATATGAGAGAGTCCAGTGATGTAATGGCAAAGAATAAAGAAACTCTTATTCTCCCTAATACCTGAGAAAGATGAAAATGTGTAATATCTAAGGCAAGAGATTAAAAATAGCATACTGAGGATTCAAGCAAATCGATTTTTTTCAAAACTACAGGAACTCTGTTCCAAGAGGATAAACAAACTACTCAAAGCCATCTAGTCATCAAAAATAAATAAGGAAACAAATGGAACAATGAGAAACTAACATTTTAAATATTGATATCTTAATACTAAGCTATATATTCTGATTACCTTCTGCACATTTTTCACCTTATAGGTATGATCACTAGGACATTTCAGTTGAAAACACTAAGACAAAGGTCTGCATGCTAAGACAAAAATGTGTAGTTCTCTATTAAGTGCCTAAGTAGAATAACCCAGCATTTATAAAGTGAGCTATAGAATTTTTGAAGTGTGTCCCAATGTGGACCTCAGGCTTAGACCCTCTTTTTAGAATAATCTCCTTTCCTAAATTTCAGCCACCTTCGGTGACCATTGATTTCCTTTACAAAGAGCAATGAATGGTTGGGTTGCATAGATACATGGAGGCTAAATAACACAAGTGTACAGCTCTATTGATTTTACACAGAAGAGTAGAAATCGGAGGCACACACACCACGGTAGGAGAGCATGCTCTTAGAACCCAGCATGGAAATTAGTATGCCTTTGTCATAAAACCAACATTGCCTCTTGTTACTCGTTGAAATGTTGGAAGAGTGCAATATGCCTCTGGTTAACTATGAAATAAAGTATTTGCAGTATTTCCAATATTGTCCCTGTATCAAAACACTTTCTCTAGTACAAAAGAGCACAACCGAATAACACAAATATATAGAACACAATTGAATGTACATTATCACAGCTGAGTTAAATACACCGGTCCCCCACTAACACTATTTGAATTTCAGTTACTGGGCTAATTACACAAAGACCAACTTAGCTGCTAGCTCTTCTGCCCACAAATCACCATGGAGATAACATGATCATCGACCATCTACATCAGTTTCTTTGAAGTCTGTCCGTGATTGCCGTTCAGTTACTAGAAGTCTTATCAGGAACAGTATTAAGAGGAAATTTGTTAGAATTTAGCAAGTGGTAGTCAGATGATGTGGCTACTGAAATACATGTTTTAATAGTGCAGTAATACATAATGACATATTATAAAGCATGGCCACATAAGTGAGTGGGTGGGGCTGGGCGGAAAACCAGAACTTAGAAAAAAAAAAAATCAGAGAAGTGAGTGGCTATACCAGATACCAGAGGAGTTATCTCTGAGGACACTGAACACATTCTTAATAATAATTGGAAATGTGGTGAAGAAGAGCAGCCGGGCAAATGCTAAAATAAAGAAATCAAAGGGCATGGCCTTTAATGAGTTATAGGTATGTATACGGGGGTGTTGAATTGATTACATTATTCTTGATAATCAGCTATATTGATAATATATTAATATTAAAGTTCTACTGAATATTCTTTGAACTGCTGTGTCAGGATGTTGTAAAGAGTTATCCTTACAGGTGTAGCTGGGGTCTGTGGACCACTGTCAAATTTTTGTTCAGTATTCAACCTAGAATAAAAACGATGTTGCACAAAAGAGAGAGCTATTTAACAAGGAATTAGAACTGTATCAAATACGGAGGTTTCCTTCAATCCAAATAAATTCTCCACATTAGTTTTTGGTTTTCAGTGAAACTTAAAACGTCCTTATTAATTGGGATCACAACAATTCTGGGTCTTGTTTTTATAAACAATCAGCATATTCTAGGTTGACTCTATTAGGGGTGAATAATGGAACAGAGGAAATGGTAGAAATGTCAGTGAAAACAAAAAGCAATCTTAATTCAGAGAACCAAGAGGAAGGCACTTAAAAAATAAACACAATTCCTCTTGGTGTGAGTAACTGATTTGCAGGGTAACTAAAAGGAGTTTCATTTCATTTTCACGGTATTATTTTTAAAACTTATTTTCCAAATAAGAGCAGTTTGAATAATAAAATATTTTTAAAATCAAAACTTATCTGAATATAATTTACTCTTTGATGTTCCAAATACACTTGAGGAT
This sequence comes from Camelus dromedarius, assembly GCF_036321535.1. Taxonomy (NCBI): domain Eukaryota; kingdom Metazoa; phylum Chordata; class Mammalia; order Artiodactyla; family Camelidae; genus Camelus; species Camelus dromedarius. The sequence continues at coordinate 116,407,155 of NC_087438.1, forward strand.
TTAGACGTAACTAAAACCCTTCTTTAATACATTATTGTGCTGGGAATGGAAGGGCTGTGGTGTGGGCTCTTCTCTATCTGCTCTGTCTCTTCTGAACAGAACGCACATTATGAGATTCCTATAAAAACCTCTAATTTAGTAAATTAGTCACATGACTAAGCAGTAGCTGCCAGCATCAATCAAATGTTTCATTTGTCCTTTTGAAAAACATTTTTGTTTTCCCTTTTAGTCAGTTGCCTTTGTGTGATATACCAGTCAATGGAGAAAACCAATCAAGTGATTTTAAGAACATTTCTTTGTCCATTTGTGTATGGCACGGGATTTTTATCTGCATACCAGTTAAAAAGATGGAGTGAAAAATCTAAATATTAATAAAATTCTTAATTCTTAGTTATTAAAATACATATTCATTTGAACAAAATATCTCAAAGGATGAAACTGGAGCAAAATGAAGTGGCAATTCTGTGAGGTTTCACAGAACACATGATTCCCATTCTGGTTTTGGATGGTTAATCTATATTTTCGTGACATCCAGAGAGTTTAGAGGCTAAAACCATGGAGATTTAAATAAAAACACCAATGCTTTGCACTTTAAGGGAATACTGGTAGTTAGTACAAGTTCCTGAGAGTAGAATATTATAAACTGAATATCCCTCTCTTCATTAGAATAAGACCAATATTAAAACAAAATACAACCATATCATATTATATTTCATATTTTAAAGGATTCCATTAGAAAAATAGTTTTGTAAATAAAATATATTTATTTTATTTTAGCATAAGGCATAACCGTTGGCACAACTCAGTGGAGTTCTTTGTTTAGTTTTTTTTTTTTTTAAGAGTTTATACATAAGAGGTAACAACACCCAGTAATGCTATGAAATATATTGTGCAGTCCAGTTTTCAAATTCACTGAAATAACAGTTTTCATTGCTTTTGTTGAACATTTATCTACTTTAGCTTTAGTGTCAATTTTTCTTTAAGACTCTCAAATGTGGGTATTTATTAAAAATACATTTTTAATTAAAATAAAGGTGTGGAGTATAGAGAAGATAGATGGCCAAAATCTACCACTCACAGGTTAACACTATAAGTAACACTTTATATTTAGAAATATTTTATATAAATTTACTAGTCTAATACTTATAATTGATTTAGTTTACTTAATCATAAGGTAAAAGATATATATTTGATAAATATTCCTTTATTATATTCCAAACAAATAATCCTCAATCCAAGTTTTATGAAGTCTTGTTCAAATGTTGTCACTTTGGGCTTACATGAGTAGACATTGCTTAAAAAATCAGTAACTATTCAAAATGATAAATGTATTTGTTAGTAGTATCATTATGAGTACCCATAAAAATTTTTAAAAATTTAGATTTCTATAAATGTTTAATGGATATGTTTCAGATGAGCTGGGGGTTGCACATTTGTCTCTTCTAATGTGTCATCATATAGTTACTAATAAAATGTTTGTATAGTTTTGCCATAATATGAATCAATATATTTAGAACAAAAGAAAGTAAATTAGGGCAGTATTATGTAAGGGTTGTTTTAATAATGATAATACTAATACTACAAGTTTTACCTGACTTTTATTGAGTGTTTCATACTTATTAATCATACTCTGATTTGTGTTTTACATCATTTTTAAATTCAGCATTAATAACATGAGGTAGCCATTCTTATTCACATTTTATAAATTAAAAAAAAAAAACCCTAAGATTATTTTTAACAATTTGATCAGAATAGCCTTGTTAGTGAATGATGAGCTGAAGTTCCATTCAGACTATCCAAATTCCAAGTTTTACTAACTTCCTTACTGACTCTGTGTAAATGTCACACTGCTTACTTATCCTAATAATTCTTAAATGTTCAGGTAATACTTTCTCATTTATAATACTAAATAAAATAGCATTATTTCCTAAACAAATAGACAATACTCATTTTAGAAACATGAAAATACAAAAACATAGAAATAAGAGTAATCATCTATTTTAGCCAATCTAACTTTGAATGGTAAAATTTTGAGGGACAGTCTTCAGATGGTTGTATTTTGTAATATTTACATACATATCCACTGAGCATATTTGCCTGTAGAGTTGTATTGGTTTGCTAAAGTTGCCATAACAAAGTAGCATTAACCGAATAGTTAATAGAGTTATCATGCAGCAGTTCTGGAGGCTCAGATTTCAAGATCAAGGTTTCAGTAGGGCCAAGCTCCCTCTGAAGGTACTAAGGAAGGATATGTTCAAGACCCGTCTCCTAGCTTCTGGTAGTTCTCTGGCTTGTGTCAGCATAACTCCAGTATCCACATGGTGTGTGTGTGTGTGTGTTTGCATGTGTGCCTGTGTCTAAACTCCCCTTGTTATAAAGACACCAGTCATATCGGATCCGGGGTCCACTCTACTCCAGTATGACCTCACCTTAAGTAATTGCATTTACAATGACTGTTTCCAAATAAGGACACGTTTTACCTTTAGTCTTTCTGAAACTTATTTCTATGTTTTTTCTCCTGATCACTATGTTTTGTTTCTCAAGACAGTTATGGATTTAATAATTTCTATGTCACACATAGATTATATGCGGGTATATATATGATTATAACATATAAAGATACATGTTTATGTATTATATGCATTTCATGTATAAATAACACACATGTGCATGTGATTTTTAGGAATTTGAGGTAGAAAAACAATAAGGCAAGATTGCTCCATTGCCTTCTTGATCTTTTCCCTTATCAGTATTCTGAATTCCTTACATCTTTCATTATACTCATTTAACACAGTTAATTTTAAAAAATTGTCCATGTACTTAAATACCAATGGTAACTACAAAATACAGAAATTTTAAGACTTTCAAATGATTAAGTATCCAAGTCTATCAAAGTCTATCAGAGTGGTTGACAAGTAGCTATCAGCTGCAGATGGTTTTTCAAACATATTTAATAATTTAAAAATTAATCAGGTTACTCTGAACTGGTTCAATTATAGTTTAATAAGTATTCTTTTGGTGTCTCCAGTAGAAATCTCAATTGCTTAAAGGGAGCTTTCACGGCTTCTTACACACAGCCTATTACTGTCCTATCCAATGTACATCCAGTAACTCTCAATATTAATATGGAAATGTTCAATAGACATTAACTGATCAGTTAAAGCAACTGAGGAAGTAACACCTTATTGCAAATAGGCTTTAAAATAATTATTCACATTTTGCATCTCATAACCTGTAATTTCCAAGTTGAATTTTGAATTTTATATATAGTAAGTTTGTTTTAATAACTATGAAAACAGTACTCTTATGTAATTATTCAAAATTAGATTAAAAATATTTTAGCTTTTGCTTGATTCACATATTTAAGGGTGTTTAGAAAAAGAGCAAAGCATCACTTAGCAGAGGGCTACACAGCTTGTAAAACACTTTTAAAAAGCTACTGGGAGTTCCAATCTCCATAAAGAAAGCCAATTCAATGTTAATGAAGCCATTCCTAAGAAAGGCCTAGGGAATGTAGCAGAGAAGAAAGCTTAGAGGGGGGAAAAAAAGAGTATGACTTGCCAAATTAGTAGCTTAATCACTGGAGTAGGTAACTAATCTCTTATTGGACCAGAAATACCATGGGGTGGGTCAGAGCTCATGCAGAAATAGCTTTCTGCAGTCTTTTTGTTTTCTCCTTAGAAGAAAAGACAACCGAAGTCGAGCCTAACAGGAATTCACCTAAGACATTTTATTGTCCTCTATGCTGCATGTAATAGAAAATGCTGTCTGTAAAATCGCTGGTGTATACATCTATGTCAAGCCTTGATGCCCAGAGGAAACAGCTGAGTCAATTTCAGAGGCCTTTCAGCAAACATGCAGCTACCCTAGAATTACGCCACGGAGCTGAGTCCAAAGAGATGATAACTTGCTACTTTAGAAGTCAGAAGTCATTTTGATAGATTTGTTTAAATCATACATACGATTTTGGAAGGAGGACACTGTCAATCTTCAGACTACGGAGAAAGAAGCAGACTGAAATAGAACACTTTGGCAAGAATCTTCTCCATTATAGTTACAGATGTGAAATGCTGATGTGGGCATTTCTACTGTCTTTCTTTGAAAAAAGAACTTGCTAATTGTCTTCTTTTCTCAGGGCAATGGTGGGCCATGAAAGAAGAAGTGAGTCTGATATAGCACCAGGCCCCCACACTAACCCACCCCCATTTGGCAAGACTAACTTCAAGTTTATCATGCATTTAACCACATCATCTCAGGACAGAGTTTGTAGGCTAGGTTCTCTGCTCAGTCTGTGAAGGTACTAGTGGGCTGTGATCTCTGTTGAGTTACCTGTTTTCCCTGCTGGCTGTCAACCTGGGCTACTTTTAACTCCTAGAAGCTATTCTCATTTCTTTCCATTTGACCTCCTGCATCTTCAAAGCCAACAATGGTGCATTGAAATCTTTCACTTGCTTTAATCTCTGACTTCCTTCATCTCTGACCTCTGGATCCAGCTTTAAAAGGCTCAGGCTGATTAGGCAAGGATCACCTGGATAACTTATCTTCCCTGATCATACCATTCTCTTTATCTTCTTGATTTCTCCCCAGTCCTTCCCATGGCTAGAATCTCTGTTTAAGTGTTACTTCCTCAGAGTGTCTTGACTATTCAATCTAAATAAAAACCCTCCCTGCCCATTTTTAAACAAATTATCTACATTTTAATTACTTCAAAGTTTTTCATGTATTTATGTTTTCATTTGTATATTTATCAGTTTCAAATCTCTAGAATCAGAGGAGAATCTTTGTCAAACCTCAATGCAGCTTTATCCCCAGATTATAGAATGGCAGTTTAACATTTAATAAAGCCTTAGGAACAAATATGCAGTTCCCAAATTTATCATTTATGAGAGTAAATTCTTCCTGAATACAAGCCAGTGTTTTAACTGCTGCCTGGACAGACCTACCTATGTGTTCTCCATCAGCTTCAAATCTAACCTGCCAGAACAGACGTACTGTATTATAACCCCAACACCCTCACCTCTATCTACCCTACCCACTTTAATTAATGACCTGAGAATAGGGAGGGGAGCACAGTAATCTACAGCAAATTAAGGAGCTATTTAATCTCTTAACACAAAATGTCTCTTTCCATAAATGCTGAGTTTTCTTATTTTTTTCTAATTTTATAAATACTATGAAACATTTGACCTTGGGCAACCAAGTCACCATGTACTGCTTCTTGCATTAGTTCCAAACTGATTAAGATGAGAATCACTCACTCAAAATAGGAGTTTCAAAGAAAACTTGAAGATAGACTGTGTATGTGATTACTGTAAAAAGAAAATTTTAACTCTAGTTCTGCTTAGACAGTAGGTTTTGATGATTTTATAAATATATTCTAACTCTAGAATTCCAGTCAAATAATAGCTTCCAAATAGAGGAGGTAACAGGAAGTGGTAACTATGGAAGGCAGAGTTACTGAAAATAGGGAAGGGATATTAAAAATAAAATTTTAAAACATGCTGTTGACTCTTGAGCAACACATGTTTGAACTGCTTGGGTCCACTTACATGCATATTTTTCTAGTGAATTTAGAACTATATGATCCATGGTTGTTTGCATCCACAAATGCAAATCCTTGGATATACAGTCTTTGAGCAACCAGGGGTTTTGATATCTGTAGTGGGTTCTGGAATCAATCCCCCCAGATACCCAGGGACTACTTACTGTACATTATTTTTTCAATATTCAACAGAAAGTCAAAACTACAAATTAAAAGTAATTTCCTACAATAATATGATCAAAGCTGGATTCTCAACAACTTACATATTACTTTTAACTTACAACATAATGTATACTACATCTAAATATAGAAAGATCTATCAGCATAGATATAGACATTTATATCTACATGTTTATAATAGGTGTGTGTTCTTCCTTTGAGGCACAATAAAAAAATCAAGTATATTAAAACAGTTTAATTTTCAACATAGAACTTAAATCCTAAATTTATCTCAAATTTAGCAAAGTTAAATTGTCTGTTTAAACAGATAATAAAATGAGTCTAAAAAGTTATTAATTAGCTGGAATTCTACCATCAAATGCTTCATTTCCCCCTTTTCCTGTTCCTCTTCATTTAACTTGGTTTTTTCACTTCAGTTTTTTATATGAATGTTGGCATCACTCTTGCTGAAGATACTTTTTAATTCCATAGTTTATTGGCCATGAACAACTTCTGGAGGATAACAATAAAGTATTTTCAAAGAGGAAAGTGTAACACAATGGCATGCTTCTGAGCACATGATTCAGTTCTTAGACTTCAGCTCAAATATAAACTTATGCTTGACATTTTTTTTCTGTATAACCTGAAAAAGGAATTTCCCACTGCTAATCTTTGTTCATAGCTGTGCATCAATGATTGCTTCTCTATCCTAGAGTAAAGGTAGATATGAACTTCTCTTATTATTCGTGGCAAGGCACACTAACCATTGTTAACATCATAAACATAGATTCCCAGAATTATTTTTTACTTTATGGTCAGGATATCTGTCCCTCCTTTTGTGCCAAAACCTCCTGTTTATCCTAAAAGAAGGTGGCCCCACAAATTATATAGGTTACATCATGGAAGTAACACTATAGAGAACCATAATGCTATAGGGCTGATAAACAATTTCATTACCTACCATATTTTGAGCTGTTCAACAAAACATTTTATGACTTATTTTAAGCCTGTCTTTAGGCAAATGCATTAAACAAAAATCAAAAACTGGAATGGTCATCGTAAGTTATCCTAAAATTACACAAAGAAGTGAGAAGTGAGGAAATTCACCTTTGTCGGTTTCTATACACAGCCACAAAATGAAGCAGCCCTGTGTACGCTACAGTGAAAAAGCAGAGAGAGAGAATTTAGAGATACATGCCTCAATAAAGACTACAGGTCATTTTTTTCTTTTCTCTGTGGCATGATTGAACCAAACAGACCACCATTTCTAAGAAATCCCACTCAAATTCCTGAAATTCCATCCAGTGAGTATAGACTTCACAGGTTCACTTATTTGGGTTTAAGAATGCGATCTTTTAGAGTCTCCTATTAAATTTTCATCAGTTCCTGTGATGTGATTATTGCATCACACTTCAGGAAACTGAGGGATGAGATACCAGGAGTACCCAGATGAAGGACTAGATCCAAACCATCCCATCGGCTGAGGATGAGGTATCACCGAGGAGTCGGCCAGGCAGCCAGGAGACAGCGTGCTGTACTACATGCCGGGGGCATGAGGTCTCCATTGCTTGCGCATCAGGACAAGACATGTGGCCAAGGGCCATATGTGCTTACTAATTCTGCTTAGCAGTGGCTTAGCAAGATCCACTACCACAATGCAGGCAGTGTGAACAGATTAGAAGCTTAAAGGAAAATTCTGCCTAGTGTTTTAAAATGTGCAAATCTTTCTAATAAACATTACCGTATTTGAGGCAGTAAAAAAAATGAGGCTATGCCATAAGTGAGAACTGTGTTTGATACAGATTTATGTTGAAGTTCTAGTGTTAATATTACTATATATGTAATTTTTGTTAAATAACTATATTTCCTTTATATGCGGTTTTCCAGTTGGTATAAATGAGGATAATGACAGTAACATTAGGCAAACCGAAAGTAAATCTGAACTTAGGCAAGGAGAGACTTTTTTTTAAAAAGAATATTGCAATAGGGAGTAAACTCTAACTACAATATCTGCAAGTATTTCAAAATTAAACAAACAAAAATCTTACAGAGAGACAGATAAAGGAAGAGGTAAGCAGGACTAGCAGAAACTTTGTCCGGGAGGAAGCAACAGTGAGGGTGAGCAGAAAACATGACTGGGTGTCTTAATAGGAAACAGTTCTCCTTGTGTCAGCTAATTCTAGGAATGAGTTGTTAAGGGAGCATGCTGAATACCTCAGTGCTTACTTAAGCTTAGGGGCAAGTCAAAGTTTAAGGCTCTGTGGGGCTATGAGAAGCCTAACAAAAAGTCTTTTTAAGGCAAGTAAGTGGGTAAGTGACAGGCAATTGTAAGCACTTGGTCAGGGAGCCGGAAAGACTAAATGAGACATGGTGCTGCATAACCTCAGCTATTAATATATGATACTTTTGAATAGCATGGGAAAATAAAGGTATCTTTGACCCAATTTTTGAAAGTACAAGTGAAAACATAGGATTAAGAGGCCATCACTTTAATGATTTATGTCTGGTCCGGCCTGCACAGAATCGAAGTTTCTCCTTTTTCTGTGGTAAAAGACAATGATTCAGTTGAGCTGATTACAGTGTAAACCAAAGGAAAAAATTATCAAAACACTTTAAAATACTTGGTTTAACTGCAGCACAGACCCTGCTTAAGAAAGAATTTGACAAGTGTTTTGGAAGTTGAGCTTTTATTAAGTGCATAAGCTTTTATTAAATCCATAAAAATATTCCTTTTATGGAAACATGAGATGATTTTAAGTGTTTCACTTCCAAATATGTTTTTTCCTCAACTTATAGGTATAAAATATCTTCACGTTGAAAATGGAGCTATCACAACTTCCTAATTTGAAGGAACATTTCCCATTGTCTTTCCTGTGTAAACGTGATCCTTCTAAACCTCCATTCTGCATCCATAGAAAGCAATTATTGTCTTCTAAATAGAACACCTTCTGACTACTGTGTTTATGTAATTATAGCCTTCTAAATGAAATGAGGATGTCACTTATTTAAAATTTCAAGAACAATATTGAAAGGAGAAAACAAATATATATGCCAAACATTGTAAAGGAAGTATAGTAGTAAAAAGTCAATGAACTTGAAAAATTTTACAATGGGAATATCCTCGGTTCTTAGGCAAGATGCAGTTCTGAAACAATTATAAGCATAAAATGGCAAATTTAATATTAATAAACAAAAGTATTCTTTAAGTGAGTACCATCATTTCAGCACTAATTCTGTCCAAAATATATTTGGTATAAATGCAGGAGATTGCCACTAAAAATTAGCTTATGAACTCCACTGGTATCAAAATAGGTCCCTGTTATGTGAGGCGCCACTTCTGAAGAGCTCTATTTATAGAATCGTTGAGATGAGATTATATAGTGTGGAAACTGCTAAAAGTAGAGGAGCTCATTTAACCTGTTTCTTAGAACGTTTTATGAATTCTATGGTTCTGTAAGAGACGAGGCCAATGTTTAGCAAAAGCCATTCCCTAAAGTCAGTGAAAGAAAAAATAATTCTCTCATCATAGAATCACCAGGAAATGCCAAGAGGAGGGAGAAGTCAACAAGACACATCATACAAGATTCTACTAATAAGAAAACACGTCATTAAAGTAGATAATTTGTGTAAAACAATTTGCTTTCGATTGAGGAAAAGCAAATATTCCCTGGAGGTATTTTGATGGAAGTGCTATTACTTAAAATCTAATTTTTAGGCAATTATAGATTGATACTGAAAAATATCTCCTTTTAGAAATACTTTATTCCTAAGAAAATGTAAACAAATCTGACTTCATAGGCATAAAAGACTAGAGACACAAATAGAGTGAAAAATGGGAAAGGAAATATAAAACTATTACATAAAAATATAAAAAATCACAATACATAACAGATTTGAGTACTGTTATATTTGTAAATTTATATTAGAGGGTAGCTTGAGGTGTTTAACAGTATGCTACTACATAATACTAAAGCATTTCAATGACTTTAATATCCAACCTAGCCAATTGGTTAAATAAAATACCTCTAGCTTAGTTTCTAAGTTTTATATATGATCTTCTTACAGACTTTAAATTTATAAAAATGCTAAATAATAAGTGAAACCTACAGGATAGAGAATTGGTAATTTTCTTAATTATTTATTAAGATTTATATATGGAGTTTATGTGAAAAACTTTCATATATTACTATCAGTGGTCATTAGCAATTAATTTTCTTCCCTGTATATTTTTTTCTGTATTTTAAACAGTTTTAAGTTAGTATATAGTTTTGTTAAATCGATTAGAACTGAGAGGAGAAAGGAGAATCCAGTTCTCAGGATCATGGTCTTTAGAGTCAGACACCCATGGCTTCTAGAAATGCTGATACAAAGGACATTACTAATGGTCACCAGCATCCAGCTGTCCTCTCCTCCATGCATGCAAAGGGTCACAGCTCCCACCGCTGTTAGGTGGGGCTGGCAGCGGGCTGCGGCGAAAGTGCCAGATGTCACTCGCGAACAAAACACAGAACTGCAAGAATAAGTTGCCCCAGCTCCCTCTTCCTACTCAGGGGTGGATGCTGAAGTCATGTATTGAGAAGAAAATGTTTGTTGTTTTAACATACTGATATCTAGAGAGCTGTTTGTTATCTCAGTTTAAACTTAATGTGTACTACCCTATATCAAAACTGGTATTGGAAATTATGATCTTTGTTAATAAAATCTAAAATCGGTAGCATTGATGTGGCATCCTGGCGAAATAGGTAACTTACTTTCACCCACCAAACCTAAGTTTTCTTATACATAAAATGATGTTACAATTATTACTTAAATCATAGTATTTTGAGTGTCTAAATAGGTCCTGTAAAGCACTTAGCACAGTGATTGACATTATAAGCATTCCAATAATTTTAGTTATCATTAATATACGAGAGCTGCAATAGCCTCATCTACTTCAGTTTTGTTTTTTTTTTGTTTTTTTTAGAGTTCAAGGCCTGGGAAATTGAATGATGGAGTTTGAATAAAGTAATTGAGCAAAATGAGGATTCTAGAGTGTAAGACAAAGACCTAAAAGTGACGATAAACTCCTACATACAGAACCCAGGGGAACAGATACATTTGGAATCCTATTCATCATGAGTTTAGTTACCTGAATCTGCTTCTCATATCGAATGAGGAGAGGCCAGTCCAGGAACGTGTCCTGCAAGGCAGGGCCAGGGACTGTCTCCATATTGGACAAACTGGATAAAATTTACATAAAGCATAAGTGGCAGGAGGCAGAGGGGTCATTTGAGCCAAAGTTCTTCTAGGGAGCCATGAGTCCAAACCAAATAAGTTAAATATAAGCACAATTTCCAAAAGACAAGAGTACCAACACAAATGAAAGGCAGATCCAGGATTCAAGAAATAGCCAGAATCTGGAGCTGAAAGACATGTCCTGAACAAGTGAAAAAGGATCCACATTTAGTCTTTCCTAGCAAGGAAAACTAGTAAGAATAAAGGTTATACTCCTATCTTTGAAATTAAAATTATTTGCAATGAGAAGGAATTTATATTAGCTTGTAACAGCAGGCTAATAACTAAGTTTCACACACACACACACACACACACACACACACACACACACACACACACACACGCACAAATCAGGAAGAGAGCCAACATCCTTTAAAGTAAAGGAGAGAAGGAAGGAAATAAGTAAGCCAGCAGTGAGAAGAGACTTGATTAATGATAAATGTTACAAAAGACTAGATTATTAGAGATTTGAAAACCTGGAGAAGGACAAGAAAGGACAGGGCTTGTTAGCAAATTGAAACTGTTATCAAACTGAAAAAACAAATACAGTCTAGGGCCTGGTAGGGCAGCTTGAAGTGCATGAGAATACAGTAGGAAACAAATTAATTAACTGACTGAAAATCCAACAGCCCTAGATGAAGCATCAAGCTGAAACCACTGCAAAATGGACAATCAAATATAATGTCAAATATGCTGTAGATCTGACGTAGCCTCTTAACATCCACTGACATTTCATTTGCACAGGCCACCACTATCTTAACCTGATTTAATGGAACAGTGATTCACTTGGACTCTTTGCTTCTATTCTGCCCCCTTCCAATCCATTTTCTATGTATATTGACTACAGATTCCATTTTAAAGGTAAACTTTGCTTCCAGTTGAAGATAATGGACTGGGCACACACATGTTTTTAATTAATTCCAAGTAAAACTGGGTTAAAATAATGGCATAATATTGTTTTTAATTCTATATGTTAAAAAAAGAAAGGCGTTCATGAGATATGATAACTCAAAATATAAAATTGAAAAGCAAGAAAAAGAACCAATAAGATGTGTAAATCTATGTAGAGAGATTTATTATAAGGAATTGGCTCACATGATTATGGAGGCTGGTGAGCCTAAAACTTGCAGTGTGGGCTCCCAAGCCTGAGAACCAGAAGATCTCATGGTAGTTTCAATCTGAGGAATGGCAAGCTGAAGACCTAGGAAAGCTGACAGTTCAGATGAAGTTCAAAGGCAGTCTGCCAGAGGATTCCCTCTTGCAGGACTTTTTGTTCTAATCAAGCCTTCAACTGATTGGGTAAGGCCCACCCACAATATGGAGGGCAATCTGCTTACTCAAAGTCCATTGATTCAAATGCTTATCCCATCCCAAAACACCCTTCCTGTTGACACATTTATAAAATTTACCATCACACATAATAAAAATAAGTACAATAAATATAAATAAGTACATTGGTAGGTGAATCAAAGCAGAGGATTAGCAATCTGTTTTCATGAGAAGCCTTATAATTCATGAAGAAACCCTGAAGAAACTCAAAATATGTATCTAGAAGAGTAATCAGTGGGTGAAAATAAAAAAAAAACTTACACAAATTATGTTTATGAGGCAATGAGAATGTTTCCCCTTCTCTTCTCAAAAGCTAATATGTAGAATTATCAACTATCAGGTGCTTATTCTCTAGAAAATAAAACTAGAATATATAGTAAGAAAGATTGTTTTTCTTAACTCATGATATTTGAACAAAGTGTATGGCATGTACTAGTGGGAATGTTAAACCTGCAGATAGACCCTGTGCCTTCAGGAATTTGGATGTGTCTCAAATAATCTCCAGTTCTTTGCTTTCTCATCTAATAACAGGCATGACACTGATGAATGCAGATCTGCTCACAGAGATTCCAGCAGCTCTAATACATTTTAAAGGGACAAATAAGGATTCATATGCATGTGCAGAATGTCAGCAACATAAATTCCAACAACCAATAAACGACAATAACAAAAGTGATAAGAAAAGAAACATTATCCAAGAAAAATAGAACTGTTAAAGTAACAGATTATGGTCTTTTGAAATATAAAATGAGACAAAACATAACATACATGTAGAGAATCAATTTAATATATAATCCTCCTACTACTAAGAGTTTCAGAAAGAAAGAAAACAAAAATATCAAACAAAGAAAATCAAGGGAAAAATAGTAAAACAACATTTCCCAACTCTTCAAACTAAAACCAGCTACAACCCTGAATAAAGCAGATATAATAAAGAACTTTATAAGAGATTCTAAAGAGAAAAAGGAAATAACATGCACAAAGATACAAGAATCATAATGGTCTCAGGTTTTTAATCAATGATATCAAGTGCTGAATGCAGTGGAACAAAAACTTCAACAGTTCTTACAGATAATACTGAACACAGAATTCTATGCACAAATTATTAATCAAATTTGAAGAAATTGAAAAGGGGCGTGTGTGTGTGAGAGAGAGAGAGGGAGAGAGAGAAATACTGTCTCAGAAATTTAACATCCTGCAACTTCCTTCTTAGGACATTATCTGAGGGTATACTCTTCCCAATAATGAGGAATACACAAAGGAGGAAGAGGAAGACAGAAGACATGGAACACTGTTGATCCAACTCAGGAGTTATAACCAGCTTAGAAACCAGCTGATTCAGATTGCTCTAGGAAGGAAGTCGCTGAAATAAGAGCCAATTATAGAAACCAGATAGCAGGTGAATGTACAGACATGATAAACACAGAAAAATCAGGAAAAAAAATAAGAAAAGTAATGGGAGCACCATTTAAAAATTTACAAAAAGATGCTCAAGAAAGAAAACATTTCCATGACATATTTTTGGCTATTTAGCAACAAATATTTAGGTATCATTATAACTTAAGCTTAGTTACTGCTCATAGAAAACACAAGTCAAGCTTAAATAAGGTTTTGTATCTGAAAATCAAGATTATTATCATGTAACTTGCACTTGGCAAGTCACAGATGACAGATGATGAAAGATCAAATAAGGAGGTAGAGGGAAAAGGAGGTGAAGGAGGTAGAGGGAAAAGGAGGTGAAGGAGAATTTATGAGCAAAATCATGGGGATTCAAGGTATAATTGCTACAATTCCTAAAATGTGAACTAGCTTTTAAGCATATTATTTAAAGTTTCAAAGATAACTAACAGAACAAATTGAAAAGAGGGACGAGAGAAAGGGGTTGCAGTAAGTTAGCTAATTAATTATTCATCACTGGATAGAAAAACTAACAGATAATGTTTCAAGTCCATATATATCATTTATAATGTTTATAAACTGTGGTGGTTTACAAGATTAAATTTGACTATGTTTCCCAGAATTTTCCTTCTCATATGTTTCTACTAAGTGTGGGCCAGAAGTAAAATATTTAAGATACCACTGGATGGAGGAAGGGGAGCAGCAGCCATTCTGTAGCTCACACACACTGCAGAAGACCTGCTGCCTCACCTCACTGGTGCGAAGCAACAGCCATACTGTAACTGCCTTACTGGCCCCTGGTTTATCCTTCAGCATCTTTGACTCCGGGGTCAGGAGTATATTTTTAGCTCTGGGATGGGTTGGCCCAAGCTGCGTAGGATACCACCACACCACCAGGGGCTTGAAGAACTGAGTTAGTTTCTGTTTGCCTCCAGAAGCTCCAATTTGCTCTGGATCTCTCCCATTTTCCATCCATCCTTCCGTCCCAGCTTCCCACACTGTGGACTTCAGGCTCCAACATCAGACATGAAACAGCAGCCTTCCTGAGACTGCTTAACCATCACAATTTCATATGGTCAAACCCTATAGGAAGTCAATGCCTACGTATTCATAGATATCTCCAAGAGATACTGCTTCTCTTGATGAAGACTCATTGATACATTAAGCCCAATTATTAAGAGGTATAATTAAACCAATTACCATGATATTTGTGATTTATTTTCAAATAAACAATGAGATATTACATATGCCTAAGTTTAAGCTACTTCCCAGGACAGTTATTTGTCCTATTAATAGTCAATCCATATTATTAATGCACATTCCAAGAATGTTAATTTTGCATTAAATAAGGAAAGCTATACTTCAGAAGTGCTTACTACAATTTGATTCAGTGTCCTTCACCTTCAAGAAACATACAATTGCTTTTACAGTAGAAATTTTCTCACATTAGTGAAATGTAGTGGCTTGTTAATTTGCAAAATATATACTAGAAACATTATCATTGGTGAAATCAACTATATTCAAGACATTGCCATGGTTAAAAAATTTAAGACATAAACTCCCTTTCCTTGATAAATTCAGTATAAAACTCTACTGAGTAGTCCACCCTTCCCCTTCTAGAATGTTCTTGAGGCATTATACTGTATCTAGATTAAAGTTTGAAATATTTATTTTTCAAAATATTGAACATAGAGTTGATTGAATTCTTCCTTTATATCAATGCTTTTTAATTTTGCCTCCCAGGGAATATTTGGCAATATCTTGAGATTTGGGGTTATCAAATTTGGGGGCAAAGAAAAGGCAAGTACCACTGGCATCTTGTGGTAGAGGCCAAGGACATTGCTAAACATTCTGTAATACCCAACTCAGCCTTCAAAGAGTTATCTCAAACTTTGTAATAAAATACATGATCAGAGCATATTTAAGGAAAATGACTGAGACTTACTTCTAGCTTTAACTAAAGGATCTATTAATTATCTTTCTCCAAGCTTCCTCATAAATATCTTTCAAGGTCATTTGACAACCAACAGAATACCTCTAATTAAATAAAAATTATTATTCGTTAGAATGTTTAGGAATTGGAATTCATATACTGCAACGGGAATATAAACGTGTTCAAAATAACTTACAAAAAGTTCAGAGAATAATTAGCCAAAATTAAAAATATTTTAATTTTGTAATAAGTGTTACAAAGGAATCCAACAAAGATAAATAGGCATATAGGCATCAAATCACTGTTTAATTAGCAAATACTGTTCCTTAAAGGTACACACCATACTTGTTTACCTATCATATTTTAGGTTCTCTACTGGATAAGATACACATTAATGACCAAGAGAGGAAAAATTTCTCTATTCAAAGAGCTATAAAAGTAGTGTGACAGACACTGATCTGATTAAATTAGATCATGTATATGTATAAACATCTCTTAAGATATATGCTTATCCAGGGTTTTACTTAGAATTCACATTTTTCTCTCTGGGGCATACAAGGTTGAGTCGGCAGAGTAGATAGTAATGCTGTACAAAACAAAACAAAACAAAACCCAAGGCTCAGTTAAGGCTGACACTCATACAGAATCTCAGCATGAAAGCCCAATAATCAGAGATCAAATTATGTCAGTTTGGGTGACAAGATATGATTAGATGAGCAAGAGATTTACTGCAGGAGGGAAGGATAAGTGGATACAAAGAATCTCAGACTGCAGCGCAGTTCTAAGAAAGATCAGCCAGGCCACTGAGGAGTCTTGGGGCCACCTAAAGGAGTCCTTACTCTTGCAGGAGTGGGTAAGCACTGGCATCACCACCCTGCTCAGGCTCCCTGAGGGCAGCCAGCAGGAAATATATCCTCACCAGAATGATGGCTCCAGAGCGGCACCTCTGGGGAGCAGGCGCCTCCCAGTAGGAAGTCTGACCAGCACATTTTTCACTGCCTCTCCACAAATCAAATGGCACGGCTCCTACTTAAAGCATTGAAATGTCATTAGGCTCAGGATGAAAATCAAACTCTAGAATGACTCACAAGGCTTTTTGGAAATGAGCGCTTGTATTTTCCTTCATCAAGTTTCTCATCATTTCTCTCCCGTACCTTATTCCTCACTTTATCAAACTTCATGCTGTCTGTCCTGTCCATGGCTCCTACAGCCTCGAGGCTTCTACACACACCATTCTTTCCAAATGAAATAATCTTCATTTTTACTGACCAATTAAAAAGAATCCATACATTTTAACTCACCTTACTCTCTGGAAATTTCTCTCACTCATGAAAAGTAAATTAGTTTTATGTCACTTTTCATCTCTTAGACCTTGTAATGTGTTCTAGCACGTTACCTGCCATAGCATACATCATCTGCCCATTTGCATTTCCTTCTCTATTAGACGAAGAACCCCATACAAAAGGCATCCTGTGTCATTCAGTGATGATTCCTAAATATTAGCATAGCGCCTGGCCTGCATTTAGTCAATGTTTGTTGCATACATGAATATAGGAACATATTAATTAATTGACTTAATCAATATGCATCTAGGTAGGTCACTGTGATTCTAGGGGCCAAACTTGGGTGTTTGTAAATTGTCCTCACTAGATATCCAGAAAAAGGTGGGCCACTAAATATGGTAAAATCCATGCGTTAGGAAAGTGAGACAGCTGTGAGTGCCTGTTCTGTCCCTGGTCAAAGATTACCTTAACGTAAGAGTTGGAAAACTTGTATATAAGGTAAACAGGGGTCCCAGTTTATTCTTGGTTTATACTTGGTTTACACTTGGTTTATACTTGTTTTCTTGGCTTACTTATTAAAAGCATTGTTCTGATTCTCAATAGTGGCACAGTTTGGACAAAAATCATATAGTCTCCTGATCACATATGACTGAGCTAAAAGCACAGGACATCTGCCTTAAAGTACAGGAATACCGAAACTCATTATGATGAGGACATAGTACATGAAACTGATAAAAATGCTTCTTGGGAAGAAGGAGAAATAGACAAGGGATTCCACAAGTGAAAACTAAAAGTATAGAGAGAATAGTGATTATGTTTAATAGCTCATAATCTTAAAGATATGATATACATTACTTTTAGATTTAAAATGCTGGTCACTGTGCTGTACAACCTTTAAAGGAAAACAAAGGGTGTTATGTTGCATTTAATGGTAATTTGATGAGTTAAAAACTAAATCACAAACATTTTAGTATTGTACTTTTATTTTCATAGAACAAGTGTTAAATTCTCTCACTTTCATTATCTAAAAAGAAGTACTGCTATAGTGTAACATCCAGACGAAAAGTAACCTTTTTTTAAAATTGAAGAATTATGCTTAAATAGAATTACTGTGGCCTTATAGCCCCACTGGGGCCTCTCTGAATGAAAGAAATTTCTCTATGTAGGGGGAAAAAAACTCAGAAGATACTGATATAATTAGTCCTAGAAACATGCTATCTACTGCACACAGAAAAACAAAATCAACACAAAATTTAGATCAGAAAACAGAAAAGGTGAAAAAAATACAGCACAAAAAGAAATGAACATTCTCAAGTGTGTATGTATATAAATTCCTAATTCTACATTTTGAGACCCTGGAGAAGAGGAAGAGTGTATTTTTTATATTTCTGTATTAATTCACTGATGTTTTACAAAATCCTTTTTTTTTCATAAGTCATTTAAAAGAGACAGCTGCAAACTGGCAATAATGTGCTAGTGGGTATTACATCATTTTGTGGTTAAGAGCATGGACTTTAAATCCAGATGCTAGAACTGAAGTTGGGTTTCATAAGAGGTCTTACTTCAGGCCATTGTTATGAATATTAAGTGAGTCATTGTTTGTAAAGTGCTTGAAGATATAAACACATGCTATGGTTGCATGAACAAGTATTATTGTTACGATTACTGTTATCATTACTGAGATGAATGACCTAAGGCTTTATCCTCAATTTGTTCTTGGGATAGTGGAGGAGATAGATAAACAGATATATCAGTCACAATGGATTAGAAGAATTTCAGAGCCATAAATATCTCTACATAGCATTTAGCAACAAACGCTCAACAAATGATACCTTGCTCACAGTATCGCTGATTTAGACCAATGGTTGTGCTCAATTGTCTATTATTTTCTATCATTCAAGTAATTCTAATAAAGAACAAGTAAAATGCTTCTTAACTAGTTTCTCAGGATTCAGAGTTGCATTGGCACTTAATTTTTTTTAACCTCTGCTAATAAAAAGAGCCCCTTTCAGTTCATTAATTTTATAACCATGGTTTGATGGAAGAGCCCAAAGTCGGAGACATTGTCACTCATTCAATTCCAAACGTAATGCAAAACAAATGAGTACATTAGCAGTAAGAAGGCATTCAATCTGTCAAAAGAATAATATATCAGTTTAAGCTTGTAATACAGTTTTTAATCACCTGGTAGTTTAGTTTCCTCAAAGAAGTGAAAATGAAAACAAAAATCTAGGCTCAAAATACAAGATGACAACTTACTAGTTCATTGGCTGTGATAGTAAAATGTTCGATTTCACTGTATGCATACACAACCTTATTTGTCTGAACTGTCAAGTTTCTGTGGTTTTATTCCTGAATAATACATCACATTTACATGGGATTCAATAATATGGTGACAATAATAATAACAGCAATAATAATGATATCCTCTAATGAGACTGCTATGTCTGCAGCAAGAAAGGGCCACATAATTTTAAAATAAAACATTTTTGAAGCCCATTCATTATATTGCCATTGATGAAATTCACATTCTAGGATCTCTGGATGTCTGGACACTTTCCACATGTCATATAATCAAAAAGGGAAACCATATTTACATTATTTTCTCCATAACACTACTTTGATGTTTATATCATAGTATTCACTATCGTACTTTATTGCAAATAGTTATCCTGTATTTATTTCAGACTATAAACTTCATGAAAGCAGGAACTTATCTATTATTTTCATGTATTAAATATCTAGTAAATCCCCCAATTCAGCCGGATTTATCTCTGTAATAACTTTTACACTGTATTTCTCCTTTGGACTCTTCCAGGCATCTCCCTTTGATTGACATGCAAACACCAGCAGGACAAAAATAGTTCTGATTTCCAGCCTCACTATCTGGATCCCTCTCTCCTTCTAGGATTCAGCAATTCCACATTTAACATGGGTTACTGAAAAGTTTTACCCGCAGTATTATACAAAATACTTCAGAACGCTGTTGATAATGGCAGCGCATAAAAAGTTATTTATTAGTTTTGCCTTTACACGTTGATAGAGGTCAATTTATATATCTGTACGTATTTTTAATTTATTTGTTTTCTTTTCATTTTGGAGATGTATTTCACATCTTAGGGACATAATCATAAATATATACCAAGAATCTAGTACATATACATAATCACAAAAATTTAAAACAGAGTTCATATCTAAGGAATCCATATATTAGGATAATTAGGAACACAACTAGGAGGAGTATTGTATGTGATGAAATAGCGAATTTTGCCATTATTCTTACTAAAATAAAAACAGTTAATTTTGCTAATACTTATCAAAGTTAAGGCTATTATTCTAAGAAAGTTTATCAATTTTAGTTTGAACTAAAGAATTGAGGCAAAAGTATAAACAAGGCCAACGCCAGGAGTAGCTGAGTTATATGATCTGGTAGAGAATATACCTTTGCTTTATCTTCATTAACACATGTATTTACTTACTTGTTTGTTTAAGCCATGTGAGTATGAAGATGTGATCTTAAAATCTAAGGATAGTGATTATATCTCCTTTCCCTGGTACTCATTCACAACACACTTTCAACAAATGTTCTCTTCTGCCCTCTCATGTCTAGTTACTTAATCTCATTAACTTATTCACGGAAGAGTCAAATCTTATTGACTCCTTGTACACCAACCTGACTGCTGCACCTTCAACTTTCACGATCTCCACCAAAAGTCTTTATAATCTACTATTGTTATTTGTTTTTCCCAGTATGTGGATAAAAGCTTAGCTTACCGACAATTTACTTGAAACAGCTGTTGTTAACTTGCACAATTTGTAAATGAAAACTTTCAACTTCTAAGCAAATAAGTAAACAAATACATTTTTATTTAGACTCTTATTTCTAGGATAATAAAGACATAAAAATATATTTTTTAAGTTCATAAACTTTAGTCTTCAATGTCATTCACACACATTTATTCAGTCAAAGTGGAAAATACTGAGCAATAGCAGTAGACTTACTATGTACCAAGTACAGTATTGGACAGTGAGAATACAGGGAAGAGAATTACTGTAAACTTGGCTACTACACTTATGGACCCATGAGTATAGCAGAGATGAAGTCACCATGAGCTCTTCCTCATAAAAGTGGTTTCTACCTGAGGTTTATCTATTACCTAAACAACATTCCACTTCTGCAAAGTTTGAATAAAGAGGAGAGAGGAAAAGAAAAGTCTATGTACAGTCTTTAGTATTTTCAGAAAACAAGTACTCTCACTACAGTCTCTTATATTTGATTATACTACATCAAAAAGTCAGAAGTCTGAAAAAATATTATGCAAAGTCTATAGGTTTTAAAATTGAATTATTTAACTTCTATCTTCTGAGACATTGTTTTTGGTAATACATTTCTGTTTGTTATTTTACAGAATAAGTTATGTAGCCAAAGACACTGATAACATTTGCTAACCTCAAACCCAAGGATGTTCTGGGAATGCCATTACTTGGGTTATTTAGCCTCAGTAAGTTGCATTTTAGTGCTTAAAATAATGCTGATGTCACCACTACAATGTGTTTTTTGTTCCCATAAGTTCCTGTTCTGATAAAATTATACCACAGGGAGATTCATAATTGTTTGTCTCTTTAATGTAATTACCGTTAAGAACTGCCTTGTGTGGGACATTGAAAGGACAGTTTCAGAACACGTTGGCCTCAATGGTTAAACAGTCTGTGTAGTTAGTTACTTAGATACTCTTCACCACTCTGTATTTTGACTCAGGGCTGAAATTATACTAAGGCCGGTAGAAGATGGTTAAAAATTACTGGACAAGAATTAGCAAAAAAATTTAAAAATTAAAAATCTAGTTTAAGATACTGACGTCAAGTAAGTTTGTATATATATAACCAGTTCTTAACATCATGAACCCTTAAAAATTAAAGTAGTTATAAGATACAGAAAATATAAAAACAAATTTGGCAGAAACACAATTGAAATAAAAATCTAACTTGCCTCTATTAGTTTGTGTTAAAGAATATACCTTAAAATAAGAAAGAATGCTGAAGAATCAAATGATATCTAACTAATAATGCAGGTTTAAAAAATATATTGAACTCTATACCCTGAAAAAACAAACTCCCTTCAAATCCTCATCAAACATTTAAAAATGTTGTCTGTGTATTATTCTGCAGAGCAAATCTCAATTTCAAAAATTACCAAATAATATAGGCCATGTACTTTGACCAATATAAAAAATGCAATAAAAATAATGAAAGCAGAGAAAAAAATGAAAATACAAACAAAAACTAGAAAAAATTGATTAAAAATAATGGTGTCAAAATGGAAATTACCATTAAAATTGTTTAATATCTAGAAAAAATTTTAATATAAAGATTACATATCTAAACTTATGGATATTTAGTTTTTTCTTAAAGAAAAAAGTTTTATGTGTTTCAATGCTACAGGGGAGAATAACACTGAATTAATCATCTACTTTAAGAATTTAGACATACTATTAAAACAAAAAAGTAGATTAGGAAATTAGGAAATGGAGAATGAGTAGAATAATAAATTTTTATGAAATAATCCTACATAAAAATAATATATTCTTTAAAACAAAAGACACAGAGAAGCCACACAATGCACTGAAATAAGAATAAGAAAAATCACAAGACACGCAGAGTGAGTGAAGGACTCAATGGGTACTCTGTAAAACCCTTGCAAATAATTTGAAGTGTTAGATAAAATATGAAGTATAAATTTTTTAAATGTCATTATGTGATGGAAAACGCAAACAGTTAAATACCTTGGAAGAAACTGGTAAAACTGTCAGAGCAGTATCATTAATAGAAGCAATTAACATTTACTAAATGCCAAACATCCCAAACTCTTAAAGAGGTTTACGTAGCTTATCACATTTGCTTCAGATAGGGGTTCTGTGAGGAAATTGCATGATTTTTTCAAGTTGTACAGAAGGAAATGATATACTATATAATTTTTTTAAGATTAGAAAAAAGAGAAAACTTTTCCATTTATTTTGTAAATTAGCCAAGCTAGCGTTAGTGAAACATGTGAATTTGTGAAACATAGAATGAAGAGTGAAAATTGCCAGTTAATTTTACTGAAAAACACCCATGCAAAAATCCTTTAAGCATTAACTTATTAAATTCATCAGTGTACGCATATCTGTATATTCCATGTAAATGAGACTCCTTGTGGGTGACAGTTTCATTTCAAGGTTTGGCTGGCGAAGGATCTTTTTGAAGGTCACTTCATATTGGCAGAATTCATCTCCCTTGGACTGTTGGACTCAAGGCCCCAGCTTTTCCCTGGCTATCACCTTCGGGTCACACTCAGTTCCTTGCTACATGGGCCTCAACAGAGAAGACTGCATATAAAAATTTGTTTTATCAAAGCAAGCAAGAGAGAGGGTCTTCTAATAAGGTAGAAATTATAATGTTATGAAGCATAATCATGGAAATGCCATTACATCACCTGTGAAATATATTCTATTGGTTAGAAGCAACTTGTAGGTAACGCCCATGAATTACAACAGAATATAAACACCAGAAGATGGAGATCATTGGAGGATACATTGTATCCCTTCCCACAAGAGTTGAAAAACAGCATTTAATGTTTATGGGTTAAAATACTAAATATTTTAGAGTGTCAATTCTATTGCCAATCAATTCCCAAATTGCCAATATTTTGGACTTAATTTCAAATAAAATAACTTTTTTCTTTTTTATTGGAAATAGATAAAATTATACTAAAGTTGTCTGAAAATTAAGCATGTAAAAAGAATTAGAACATAGTCAGGATAAAAGCAAATAATAGAGTAAAAAAGACCTGCCAGTTACTAAAACATTTAGTATTACTGACAAAAAAAAAAAAAAAAAAAAAATTATCACTAGAGAAAAAATGGAGTCTGTAAACAGTCCCAAATATATACCAGGTTTTACTACATGATTAAGAAAACATTTTAATAGCAATATGAATTCCAAGTGACTAAAAGAATCTATAGTGAAAATATGATGGGGAAACTAAGCTGTTGAAGAACGTCTTGTTAAGTAATTTTATAAATTTGAAGTAGGGAAGGTCTTTCTAATCTTGACCTAAAACTAGAAGATCATAAAGTAAAAGGCTGATAAAATAGATTCTATCAGATTTTTATAAAATTATTTCATAAAAATTATTTTATAAACCTTTTATAAAAATACCCACAACAACAAAAATAAACTAGAGGAAATGTTTGCAAAACATATTAAATGAAGTACTCATTCCCTTAAATAACAATGGCTTCATTTTAAAAAGATGAAAAACAGGGAACAAACAACTTGAGAGAGTTTGTGTGAAAAGATTCTAAAACTCCAATAATTTAAGACGCAAACTAACCAACCACCCAAAAAAAGCTGAATATGATAAAGCATTAAAACAAGCTGACACCCACTGTATGTAAAGCAAACCAAAAGTAAAACCTTCACATTATTTAAAAAGTATAATTTGTTATTCCTACATTGTAGTTAGATGATTTTTTTCCACTGTGCCATACTGACCACTATGTGGGGTCTGGAAAGTACCCAGGGAGCTACCTAGAAGCAGATGTGTGAGCCTGTGCTTGGCAGCCAGATGGAATCAATAAAAAGCAGGTTCACCGAATCCTTAAACTGGTATAATTACATAGGAAGACACCTACAAGCTTTCTGAAAGAAAAAGCTTGCTTAACACCACTCAAATACCTGAACTGATATATAACAATGTAATGAATCAAAATAACGAATAAAAGTTTGTCAACTTGAAGCTGTGAATGAACTTCTGTCTTGTGTCTCTTCTAATGGCACTGTTGTCAGATTTTCCTTGTTTTTTTTTTTTTTTTTTTGTTAAGAAGCAGGTGGATTTTATGTAAATTGCACTAGAAGATCCTATGTGACTTGTATCTTATGAAATTTAATATATTATAGTAACTTGCCATGGGGGAGAATGGGGAACTTTAATGTATAGGTTTCCGAGTAATATGGTAGCTTCAAAACTTAGGTTTACTCATGGTTTCCAAGATTCCCGGTGAAATGACTCAAAGAATAAAAATAATGAGTGAGTTTGGGATTGGTCTCTGAAATACTTTCAATTAAATTCCATGTGACTACTTTAGAAACTCTTATGTATAGTATACATAGGAACAGATTGAAGGGACATTTAACTTGATTGACATCTCTCTTTAATGTACATAGGAAGTTAATGGTAGTGGTTTCAATAAAAACTAGTAACACTCCCTAACTCAGAGGAAGAGAATGAAGACAAATTTAAGGACATCAGTGAGGGCACAAGTCTTGAGATGCCACCTATTCTGGACTCTGACAACCACACCCTACCTAAACATGTCCCCTCTGTTATTTGTGTCTCTTTTGGTATTTAAATTTAAATATTTTATCATTATTATCTTCATCATCCTGCCACCATCATCACGTATATCAGCCATTTGGTAATCACTCCATTGGAGCATAGTTTAGTTTAAGCAGAGTATCTTTTACTTCCCTCTATCTGGAGACCAAGAATTATAAACAATAAACATTTGATGATACATCACGTCCCTCATCCCCACCATGTCAAGAAGAGGAAGTCCTAAACAGGTTAAAAGTTCATGTTTAACTTAAATTCGGCATTACAAAATCAAATGACAACTTCATATATCTCTGGGGAGAGTCTCAAGTCCACTTCACCAACTTTCCGCTGACTCATTTTATTTTAAATGCCAGAAAAGGGTAGGTGATTGCATTTTAAATGTCTGGAGTGACTCTTCTACCAGCTTTAAATTATTGGCTATTGCTAACCTACAGAATTCACAACACAGACACAGTCCACTTGGTGGGCAGACAAATAAGGATGTCCCCAGGGTTTGCATTATCAGAGCTCCTACTGAGTTCAGCTCTGTGGGATCCTCAAAGTAATGTGCTGTTTAAATGGACTTGTCTCTATGTGTTTCTGTGAAGCAGGATCTTTCTTAGAAGTAACTTCACTTTAAGTTTTAAGTCAAAATGACAATTATAATCTTCTCAATTAGCTAATCAGAACAGGAATGAAGCTCACACAAAATCAATTACTTAAATGATGACATTACAGATGCAATAGCACAAGATTCAAGGAAATGATGTAAGTTTGGAAAGTTTAGCCTAATATTTCAGAATCTAGAATTTTAATTTAATAAAATCTGTATTTTACTGATAAAACCCAAATGATGATTCTTTACACAGTGTTTAATTTCTGTATATCACTGTTATATAGTATTATTTTCATTAACTACTATAAATAGCTCAATACTAATAGCAATATCATTATAGAACTATCTATAAAATTCAGCATGTGACTCTGTAAGCTTAATTTTCTGCATGTTTTAACAAATGGTGGCATCTCAGTAACAATCTACCAGTCACATAAAAATGTGGCACCAGAAAATGCAGCCAAATCAGAGAGCAAAATGAGAAAATCTAGTAACTCCTTATAGTATTATTTTATAATTTAGCATCAGAAAGTATGATTTTAACTATGGCTTATAGAATGAATGCTGATTTTGGAGGTCAGGGGAAATATCTTTATTATATACATTAATAATTATTATTTGTTCTCTATTGATAGTGTTTTCAAAAAAGATATACTGTTTTTATTAAAAGTTTTTTTTTTTTTTTAAATGTCACCCAAAGAAGCAGAAAGAGTATAAAACTGTAGGGATAACTTGAAGCAACCAAATGTTAAGAACAATCTTAGGATAGGAAAGGAATGAAAAATATTCTAAATAATTTTTCTCTGCTCTCCAATTCTAAGATCTATAAAAAAAAAAAAAGGGACAATCTACTGCCTTCTTAAAAATAAACCTTGGATTGCTCACTCTTTTGTAGAGAGTAAGTAATTGAGTAACCACAAAATTAAGTGGAGGAGTTTACGGATTATTTTTAGGGAAGTCAAGAATAGGGGTATACGAAGCTCTTATACAAAATGAGCTTTGTATTTTATAATGCCTAACAATAGACTTCAGGTTCAATGCATTACCAAATCAATTCTACTTTGAGTAAAAATATCCCCAGATGTGGAAGAACACAGAGTATTGGAAAGATTATTGAACTTGGAATCAAGAGAGCTGGATCCTACTCCAAATTTTGGCATGAAAGATATTTATAGCTACCTATAGTTTTGATAGTTATTAATAAAATATTAGAATCCCCAAAATTAGGGATATTTTTAAAGCTTTTTTTTTTGAAACTAACTTTAGACTTAGAGGCTGATTGAAAATTTCTAGTTTTCTTACATCCCTCCTCCAGCTTTCTCTAGTATTTCCATTTTACATATCCTTAGTGTAATTGTTGGAGCCAGGAAATGAACATTGGTAAAACACAATGAACTAAAAGACTTTATTCAAATTTCCCCAGTTTTTCCACTGATGTTTTCTTTTTACTCCAAGATCAAATCCAGGATCCCGCATTGTATTTAGTTATTATTTCTCCTTAGTCTCTTTCAGTCTGTAAATTATTCCTCAGGCTTTCCTTGCCTTTCATGACCGTGACACTTTCAAAGAACATCAACTTACTGTGACTAATGTTAGTTAATTGGGGTGAGTGTGAGGTTTCTTCCTGACTATGTATTTTTGTCAAGAATATCACAGAGCTGATGTTGAGTTCTTAAAGCATCACATCACAAGGGTCATAATACCATTATTTGTTACTACTGGTGA
This sequence comes from Camelus dromedarius, assembly GCF_036321535.1. Lineage (NCBI taxonomy): Eukaryota > Metazoa > Chordata > Mammalia > Artiodactyla > Camelidae > Camelus > Camelus dromedarius. Next base: position 116,434,770 of record NC_087438.1, read on the forward strand.
TGCTGTCCTTTCTATTTTTTCCACTGTAAAGTTAGCAGCATTCCTTTGTGGTTAATATATATTTTAAGAGTGATATTCATTTATACATTTAAGGATCCCTAATTTTTTTGTTTTATGGGTAATAATAAAATACTAACATATTAACATTTTTGCTCTAGTTGTTTGTCACTACTTCAGTTTGGCACCTGTAACTTTCAACAAGCTCGCATCTTTTTTTGAGCATTTTTTGGCATTAATGGAAGGATAAGCCAGAAACTAAAGAGTCTGATCTCCTATCAGTGATGGATAGAAAGGAACAGCAGAGATTAGGAGGAAGTGACTGTAGGACTGTGTTCGGACTGTGTTAGAACTGTAGCCATGTTTCTCACACCATTCACTACCCCACAAATAAATTAACAATTAAAATCAATCAGGATGTGATAAAACTAAAAATGAAAAACAAACACTGACAAGTAAACCTAACTAATAACATGCTGACTGGGTACAGAGAAAAGAAATATTTTAAGTAACTTAGAAAACAGTACCTTGACTGAATGCTGTAAGAATATGTGTATGTCTATATTTAAAAAAATAGTTTAAGCAGGAGCATAGGAGTATAGATGGCAATTCTGAAATAGCTTTGTATATACTATACAAAGTTAATCCAACAAGTAAATATGTTGTAGTTAGTAAGAATCCAAGCTTCTCACTGCTGGAGAAATAACTCACAAATAAGGTAGGGAGGCAGGCTACATTTAACTCTTAAGATACTGGATTTGAAATCAACTTACTTGAACAAATTTTACATACATAAAATGCATTTATATTATTCATAAAATGCATTGTGTGTACACAACTGATCCTTGAATAACATGAGTTTGAACTGCATAGGTCCACTTAAATGCAGATTTCTTTTAATAAATACTACACTACTACACAGTCCACCACTGAATCCTTTGATGCAGAACTGTGGATATGGAGGAGCCAATTACAGAGGACCAATTCTAAGTTATGCCTGGAGTTTTGACTCCATGGGGTCAGCACCCCAACCCCTGTGTTCAAGGTCAACTATGGAGGCATGAATTTATATCCACACACAAATAATTAGATCCATAAATACAGACTGTATATTTGTGTGGGTTAGTAAACATACTTACATTCCCTAACACTGTACACTGGGAAGACTTGCAAGCTATAGCACCCTTGTAACACACAGCACACCCAGAACCCAGTTCTTGGATTCTAATTGTCATTCTCCATTTAGATACATTTAAAATGTACCAAGACTCCTTGTGGATTCCAGGGTTGTAGCAGGAGCAATACTAAAAGGTATCTTAACACTCTAACTCAAAAATACTCAGTTTTGTTCACTAGGATAAGAGCATCTGTACATCAAACGAATGCTTTTCTGCTAATTTTAAAGACATTGAAGACAACATCTCCTGAATATCAGTGGATTAAAGCAGAGGTTTCCTAGTCATAGTACAAGAAGAAAATGCTTGATGTGATGGCAAGTCAAAGCCAACGAAGGAGCCCTCAACTCTCCAAGCCAACAATTCCAAGACTGGTTTGCAATGTGTTGAAGTTATGTTTATACTTGCTCTTATGGTAATTGACATATTTCCCCATCTTATTCCTCTAATAAAGCAGGAACACATTGCTTTAAATATATATATATATATATATATATATATATATATATATATATATATATACACACACACACACACACACACACATATATATATATTTCACTGTAAAAATATTTATGAAATCTGCCTAATAACCAATATCCAGATTCTAAAACCTAAGAATAGTGAGAGAAATGTGACACAAGCCACACTTCCCAGGTTTACTCCAGATGTAGATACGTGAAAAATACAGAGATAGTTATAACACAAGGTAGAAGCTTTAAGTGCCGCAAAACAATACAAAAGCTGTGTTCTTGAAACAGATAAAACTTGGTAAATCAATGCTGCTTTCAGAGAAATGCAGCATTTGAAGAAGACCATGAAAGACAGGCTTTGGAAAGGGTATGAGAATGTTAGGCTGAGGAAATCTAATGTGTCAAGACATTGCTAAAAAGTGGCTGTTTCAGTTTCTTGAATTCAGGCAGTCAGTTAACTACTACCATATGAAGGCTGCAAAATTCTTAAAAGTCATCATGTTAAAACCACTGTCATTTATTCAGAGTAGATCTGGGCTACGAAAAGAAAGGAACAATTATTTCTGCCTGCGAAGTTACCGTCTTTCTCCTGGGCCCAGTAGCCAGCCAGGGTGTGATTTTCTTATGGTTGTGAAAGAAATAGAAGAGAACTCTCAGCTTTGTCACATCTGCCAACATCGAATTACTGAAAGCAAGTTATCTGGCCAAGGCCTGAATCCCAAGAGTAGCAAACATTACTTAGCCCATGTGAGAAGCAGGCAGAGTGAGTCTTTTAAAAAAATAATAATGTTCAAAAAAACATTGCTAATTTACTTTCAATAAAATATCTTCTCTGTATTCTATTGAAACTCTTAGATTTTCTCCTGTTGTTTCAATATGTTTCTGACTTAAGGAACAATGAATAATTTCTATTTCTGTACCAGTTTTCACAATCCACTACCTTGACTTTTAATACTGTAGCCGTTCATAGAGCAGACACTAGTAATAATTAAAGTCTATCTTATTTATGATAACTCAAGACATAATATCAAGTGCTCACTTTGGCAGCGCATACACTACAACTGGAATACAGAGAAGATTATCACAGTCCCTGAACAAGGATAACATGCAAATTCATGAAGTATTTCTTTTTTTTTTGGTAACAAGCAGCAAATAATAGAAATCTAATGCACTTTATAATATAGACAATAATATTGTACTATAATGAAGTAATATGATAAATATTGCTTCAATGACAATCATATTATAATACATAAATGTACCAAAGTAATGGAATACACCTACAATTTACAAAATTTAACATGCCAAGTATATCAATTTTTTAAAGGCAGTTATTAGTTTTAATATTACATTGCATTTTTCATTTATTTTGAAATGCCTGCCATAAAAATGAAACTGAAAAATGACCAATGTGAGAGACTAAACTGTTCATTTTAACCAGAAAATATCATGATAGCTGTATATGGCTCTAAGCAGCATTTTCTCCTCAGTTTTTAGAGAGAACTGTACCTTCAATTAAAAATACACCTGAAATGTGTGGGATTTCTTTCGGAGGTGATGAAAATGTTCTGAAATTAGACAGTGGTGATGGTTGCACAACTTTGTGAATACACTAAAAACACTAGATGAATATTTTTAAAGGGTGAATTTTATGGCAAGTGAATTATATCTCAACACAGCTGCTATAAAAAAAAAAATTTAGTATCCCTCTCCCAAAAAATACACCTGAAAAAACAATGCTTTTTGATATAGTGCTAACCAGCTAGGCAGACTAATGCAACCCGATCTTAGAATATCTGTTAGAAACGTGACTAAGTACATCTTGTAAGAAGAACCTCTATATCCCAAAGTCAGTGTGTAAGTGCAAGGCTTCAAACTTCTGTCTAGTTATTGACGTTCAGAGAATCTTCATGTTTTATTGACAGTTACTTTATAGCTTTCCTAATAGGAACATAATTTGATGCATACCATCATGGACTTCCTGGGAGAATATTAGTAGGTTTAAAAATGTGATATGCTAAAATATATTGCACTGATGTGCAGGATCATCTTTCTGTCAGGTTGAGATTATTTGCTAATATAAATGCCCCTAAGCCAGGATAGAAGACAGGAGAAACAAAGGAGTCATGCCATTTTTTCTCTCTTTGATCGTTCTGCACCCAATTGTTGATGGTGTGGTGTATTTTACTACATTTTTATTTTACTAATAAAATCTTGTTTATGTCATGCTTTCTATCTCTCATTAAAAATTCATTTTTTCCAGGTGACTAAGAACCAAGGTAACTTTTATTCCTCTCTTCCCAGTAACAGGACCACTGAGCTATTTGTGACTGCCAGACCAGTTTAGAGCAACACTTAAGTTCTGGCTGATGTTATGAGGACAGTCCCAGGATGTCAGGGGCTGCTTTTCTCTTTCTCATTTTTATCTTTCACAGATGTTTCATAAAAAAAAAGAAACAAACAAGCAGAAACAAACTAACTTGTGTATATCTCATCTCCTCTTGGAGAGTGCTTCTGAGAGAATCTGAACTAATACAGGTGATAATGGCCATGGTCTGAGAAAACTAAGTTTGTCAAGATGAAGTTTTAAGGCTATCCCTGGCAGGGGAGTGGAACATGAAGCCCTGTGCACAAGGTTGCAGGTCTACTTCAGGAAGATTCTATCAGTGGTAACCTGGGAACACATCTCATAGTGGGAGGTAACTTGACTGTTCGGTGAGATAATGTAGGTATTTAAAGTTACAGGCAAAATAGGACAGTAAAATTGCCTGTTTACTAAGCACTAATGTACTAAGTTACATTAATGTCCTGCAGTGGGATGATTAACAAGACACTGAAGGCAATGAACAGTTAAGAGGTTAGAGTTAAAACCTACGATCCTATTTGGTAGCATGTAAAAAGGCCCTTATCTCCTACAGCAGAAGAGAGACTCAGATGAGTATAAAACTCAAGATCCAGTAATCACAGCCATTGAGTTCTGGAGACGTTTAAGAGCTGTCAAGGCTGACTGGTATGCTAAAGTCGGGCATAATTTGTAAAACCTGGGCCCCAGAAAACTTTTGGTGTGCAGACCACTCAGATTTAAGAGGGGACCCATCTCTGTGTAGTATAAGACACTATTCCCCCACATAGAAAGATAGTCTGACAGCAAAAAGGCTAGACTGTGAAGTTGATGCTTGAGAGCAAACAATATTTCTAAGCCACCTAAAAACTGGCATCCTAAATCTAAAGTAGGAGGAACTGTAACACGTTTTAGGAAGGTGAACACTTTATTCTTCTAGAAAGCGTAAAAAGATCACCAAAGCATTTCTGCTACATAGACCCCCAAGCCTTACTGAAGATCAAGTCCAGATTCTGCCACAAAAACATTTGATGATATCAAAAAGCCCAGGTAGGTGGGCCTGCTGACTGAATACGTTATATGAGGCCATAAAACTCATGACAGGATCATATTCCTTGGGAAAGGTAAAATGACACACCATAGATTAAGGTCATCAGCAATGAACTAGTGAGGGTAATACAGGCATCAATAAAACATATGGTTTATGACTTCCAGAAAAAAAACAGGATTCTAGTTAAAGTTGAATTTCATATCAATGATTTTTTTTTTAGCATAAATATGTTCTTGATACTGCATGGTACATATTTCATGGAGATTCCATTGTGTACCATGACTGACGGTGGCAAAGATAGTTGTAAAGCTGGGCTCATTATTAGCCACATGCTGATGTGGCCCTAAAGTAATCAATGCACTTATTCAACAGTGGCACTTAATCATCAGAAGCAGTGTGAAAAAATACCAAAATATCGGGCCAGGTTAGGAGAACAAGCGAGAGGGCTTGACCTGCAGGCAACTGTGGGGATGGTTATCAGAACATGGCAACCTAACAGACAAGTAACTGACAAGGGTTTGCTATGATGTCAATCACCAGGCAAGAATGAGAAGAAGGAAGCTAATGACAGTCATTCAAAACAAAAAACAAAAAAGTCATCATGCCTTGCTCAGTACCCAGACTTGAGCCTGTTTTCTAATCTGGAATCCATTGATGGAGGAAGTGGCCATAGGCATTTAATAGGAAGCAGTCTGCAATAGGAAAAGTTTAATAGGAAGAAACCACTAGAATTATACAACATAACAAGTTTTACCAGTTCTTCACCAAGGACTGACTGCCATTTACTCAGGTGACAGTACACAGATGAAAGGAGACTATCCAGACATTTTGAGGATTCCTGGACACAGAGTTTGGCTTGGAATTTATGTCTACTGAGTCCTCTGTTGGAATAAAGCCTTACAATGGCCAAGTAATATAAGGATACCTGGCTAAAGTTTAGCGTACAGTGGGTCCACTGAGCATGGATCCACCCAGTGGTCATTTCCCGTTTCTGAAAGTATAATTGATATATTTCATAGTTAGACTAACTCCCACATTTGGATCTTGGTTAATGGAATAAATGCTATTATTCCCTTGTTTTTATAGGGTTAATAGAAAATGGTTGAAATACTGAAAGCCAGCCAGGGCAAGTGGAGGGGAGAGAGGAAGGGATGCGGGAAGGGAAGGAGACAGGGCTGCCATATTCTTACGTAATAATGTATGTACAGTCAAGTACATCTTGTCACATTTGCCACATCCATTGGTTAGAAGGAATTACAGATCCTGTTCACACTGAATCAGAAGGAATAACGTTAAAAACTAATAGCAGGAGGTGGAGACCATAGGGTCCATCTTAAAATGTATTTTTTCATACCAAGTAAAAGGCAGCAACCTATTGAAATACACTGTTTAGAAGAGCTAAGAAAAATTTACTTAAGATACTGTAGTTCAAAGGTTTGATGAGAGCCACAGAGTAGAGAGATTGTCTGACAGGAAAAAGGCTTGAGTGTGAAGTTGATGCTTGAGAGCAAATAATATTTCTACAGGCACCTAAAAGCAGGCCCTGCTGCAGATCAAGTCCAGATTCTGCCATAAAAACATTTGAAGCCAGTGTTGAACTGCTTCTAACTAAATTTGCAACAAAGCCCAGGTCCAGCTGAACTACAGATTACACTGACCTGTCACCCTATAGCAGCCTGGCAAAAGAAGCAATGTGTCCTTTTCTGGGGATCAATATTTTTATGTCACTTTCTACTTTGCTTTTGCACACAACATGAACAAAAATTTAAAAGCTTTGAGATATGCAAAAAGAAAGAAGAAAATGTGACATAATGACAAGAGAAGCAGACTGAGATATGAACCTGAAAGTTTAATGATCAAATACGAACATTAAAACAACTACAATAGGGGGAGGGTATAGCTCAAGTGGTAGAGCGCATGCTTAGCATGCATGAGGTCCTGGGTTCAATCCCCCGGACCTCCTCTAAAAATAAACAAACCTAATTACCACCCCCCCAAATAAAATAATTAAATAATACAGTAAGAAACAAATAAAGTACTTTTTAAATAAAACAACCACAATAAATTTGTTAAATGACTTAGTTAAAAAAGGTTAAGAACAAACATGAACAAATTGGGAATTTCTACAGAGAGAAATTATTTGTAAAATAAAGTAGGAATGTTAGAAATTAAAAACTGTATTACCAGAAATAAAGGATGTATTTGGTGGACCTAGGAACATGATGAAATCAGCAGGTGAAAGATCAATAAACTTGAAGATAGGTCAATAGAAACTTTATAAACTTAATTACAAAATTAAGTTGTTCCATAATGAAAACATTATGGAAAAAGCAAAACAGAAAAGAAGGTCAGAGATGAGTGGGACAAAAACAGTTTAGTATATGGAAAATTGGGGTCTCCAAAGATGATAAGAAAGGGTCTAGGAGAGAAGAAATGTTTGAGGATATAATGGATGAGAATTTTCCAAAAATTAGGGAAAGACTAACCACAGATCCATGAAACTTAGTGAACCTCAAGGAAAATAAAAACTAAAGTACAAGTAGACATATCTAGGTAAACTGTTAAAAACATTGAAGTTAAGGAAAAATTCTTAAAAGCAACAAGAGGAAAGGTCACATTCCACAAAGGAAAAAAATGATACAAATGATAGCTGACCTCTCATGACCACTTAACAAGACAGCAGAAAGGTTATCTTTAAGATGCTAAATAAAAATAAAATTCAACCTAGAATTATACACCCAGTGAAAATATCCTCCAAAACTGAAGGTGAAATAAAACCATTTTCTAACAGACAGAATCAGAGAAAATGCATTTCTTATAAATGTGGACTTCAACACGTGTTAAATTCTTCAATATAATGTGAAGTGATAAAAAAAAATGGAAGCTGACATCCACAAGAAGGAGGGGGTCTTAGTCTGTGTGTTATAAACAAATGCCACCGACTGGGCAGCTTATAAACAGCAGCAGTTTACTTCTCACAATTCTGGAGATGAGGAAGTCCAAGATAAGGGTTCCAGCATGGCCAGATTCTGGTGAGAACCCCCTTCCTGGTTCATAACCAGTGCCTTCTCACTGAGTCCTCACATGGTGGAAGAGGCTCTCTGGAGCCTCCTTTATAGGAGCACTAATCCCACTCATGAGGGCTCCATCCTTACGACCCAAGCACCTCACAAAGACCCTACCTCCTAATACTATCACCTCTGGGGTTAGGTTTCAATATATGAATTTGGTGAAGTCAGATTAAGACTACAGCGGGGGTGGGGAGGGTATATAGCTCAGTGGCAGAGTGTGTGCTTAGATGCACAAGATCCTGAGTTCAATTCCCAGTACCTCCGTTAAAAAATAAACAAACCTAACTACCCATCTCCAAAAAAAAAAAAAAAAAAAAAAAAAACTATAGCAGAATGGAAAGAGTGAAAAACAACAGAAAATAATGTTAGTTATTATGTATTATATATATATATATGCATATACATAATTATATACAATGTATGCAATATACATAATATGAATGATTGTAAGTAACATACATATTTTATATATATATTATATATATATAGCTTTCTATTATTGTATAACAAGTTGCTAGCCTCTAAATAGTATAAATATATTTTCTGACAGTTTACAAGTGTTAGAAACCTGACACTTAGTGGGTAGATCTGCTCATTCTCATTAGGCTAAAATCAAGTTATCAGCCGGAGCTACAATAATCTTCTATGTTTGTGATCCACTTCTAAATTGGCCAACTGCTGCCAGAATTAATTTCCTTCTCATACTTTCTACATTGCCCCTCCATCTTCAAGCCAGCAATGGATGGTCAAATGGTTCTTGTGCTTCTAATCTGACTTGCTCTGCTATAGTCATCTTCTAGTTTTATGGGCTCATGTATTGCACTGAACCCAGTTTAATAATCCAGGAAATCTTATTTTAAAGTTAAGTGATTAGTAACATCTAGAAAGCCCCTTAGTAACATCTAGAAGTCTTCAATTTAATGGAACTTATTCTTGGGCCTTACACCAGGAGTCAAAAGTTTGGGGGCCAAAATTCTGCTATATATTCAAAGGATATACTGTCAACTAATTATTTTAAAGGAAATTTACACATTCTATGGACTTTATAGTATATGTAGAAATAAAATATATGGCATCAAGGAAACTATGAGAGAAAAGTGGAATTATGCAGTTATGTCCCATATATCACTCATGAAACAGTATGTTATTTAGAGACAAAAATCTAGTAAGACAAGATAGATACTACTATTTCTAGAACAACAACTAGAAAGTATGATGGGAAAATAAATCTAAAAAGTCCTCATTGTAAGAGAGTCAGATGAGATAATTTGCTTTTACTTTGGAGGGAATTTTCCAGAATGCTAAGCACATTGACCCATAGATTTTTATCAACATTGCAGGTCTCTGAATCTTTAGTTTCTCCCTCTGGAGTGCATGTCTTACCAAGATCTTCAATGCACTAGGCGAATCTTAGTCATCCAATCTCATTTGTATGATCTCATCAGTTCAGTGTACTGTGATATTTTATAGTATGTCTAAATAGTCTACATCTCTTCAGATGATATGGAAGGAAGCAAGAAAGTTGACATAGCCCTGGGTAAGCTGTAATTATACACCATTATTTCTTCCAAAAGAATATGAGCTCATTCTGATTCTCTGTCCTACCTAATAGACTAATACTACTATATGTAATTTCAATATGGAGTCCTTCTGCCTGGTTACCTAACTATTAGTTAAATCAAATTGTTTTGAGTCTAAAAATAAATGTAGGTCTAGAAATTAAACAAAGCATCACAATGTTTTACTGGAACAACTTCCCTCAGACTCATGACCATTCATCCTTGATCTCTTTTGATGGTACAAAGTTAGAACTACCCTTATTGATTATCCGCATATTTTGCCCTCATGACACTGTGTTCTGCTAAATATCCCATAATACTCTTTGGGTCTTGGCTGTCATTCTAACATTTTTGTTCATTATGATAACTGAACACCTGGCTTCCGACAGCTAAGCATCAACACCTGGGGTATATAGTTTCACATGCCTGAAATCCCTTTTGTTATCAATGAGCCCTGTTTTGTGACAGAATCTTCTACAGTCAACTCTGCTTTCAAAGGAAAGAATATCAGTTAACTGCCAAGATACTGGTGTCTGCCCTATTCACCAGGTTTTCTATCACTTTAGTAAATAAAATGAACTTTAAATCCTGCTCTGGAACATGATCATCTGGTGGGTTTTTGGAGAATGCCTTCACTTTTTAAATGATCATTACAGGCATCTCCTCACTTAATATGCATTATTGCTTTTTAAAACAATGATTCTAGGAGCCATCATTGCAGCAGGTTTGTGCTATCTCCAGGGACAGGAAGTAAATATATGCTTTGCAAGGCTAAATAAGAAGAGAGAAAACAAACTAAAAGTATCAGCAATGAAAGAATAGGTACCATTACAGATATTACAGTAATTAAGAGAATAATAAGGAATCAAACATTCTTGTAAGAAAAAACAATTTTGCCTAAACTAGCCCACAACAAAATAGGAAATGGAAATAGCTTTATATCAATCAACATGATAGAAAATATAATTTTTAAAAAAAACCTATAAAAAAAACCTCTAGGCCCAGATGGCTTCAGTGGTGAATTTTCCTAAGCTTTAAAAAAAAAAAAATCCTATATAAACTCTTTAGAAAATCCAGCCAGATTGGAACATTCCCAGCTCTTTCATGAGGCCAATATAATCTGATATGAAAATCTGATGAAACTATTATAAAAATTCACAGAAATAATTTCTCATCATGATACACGCAAAATTCCTTAACAAAATAACAGCAAAGTGTATCCAATGATATACCAAGAGGGTAATACTTCATGATCAAATTAGGGTTCTCAAAAATTAAAAATCAATTTTACATTTGAAAATCGATTTACAGTCTTAACAATATAAAGGAGGAAGTATATGAGCATCTCAGTAAATGCAGAAGAAACTGATAGTATCCAACATTCATTTATAATAAAAACTCATCAATGTAGAAATAAGAGCATACTTCTGTCTGATAATGGGAATATTAAAAATAGCATATAAAAACATTAGATTGAATAAAAAATCAGATTTGAACTGTATTTACTCATAATCTATTATTTTACTTGTATTAAAACCCCAAATAAGCAAAATAATCCATGGTAAAATAAATCAGAAAGTAATTTCCTCAGGTTACAGAGAAAGATCAGAAATTGACTGGAAAAAATCATTTGGAAACTTTTTGTGATGATGGAACTATTTTATATCTGATTTTGGATGGTGATAAATAAATATACACAATTTCAAAACTCATCAAAATAAAAATGTAGGAACTCTTTATTATGTGTAAATTATACTATAAATATTAAAGAAAATATTAAATTTGCTTGTAATATTTTATTTTTATGGCTGAGTTCTAAAATAGCCAATTAAATGGGCTTATTTGTTTTGGTTTTGTTGTTCTTGTACAAACATGACTCATGATATTAATGATTTACTGTCTTGTTTTCAGTGTACCTAATGCATATTTAAGTAACCAAAATAATAGTATATTATCAGGCAGCTATAAAAGGGACATTTATTGATGTTTTATCCATTTCATGAGTTTTCATAACAAATTAATCTATTTGCAACCAACAGTTTTTTTATAAAACATCTAATACAACAAATATTGATTGAGCGCCTACCACATGCTAACCATGCTTTGGGGAGCCTAGGATATGTCATCAAACCAAATGGACAAAATTCTCTCCTTCTGTGGAGTTCACAGTCTTCCATTGTCTCTATAGAGTACAGTTAGTCCCCTTTATGCTATTACCTTTTCATCTTAAACTCTAAAAGTCAGAATTATTTAGAGCTCTTTCTTGGATATCTTATTCTATCTACATTAATTCTCTTGGTGATAATATTTATTCTCATGGTTTTACACATCATCCATTCACTGATGACTTCCAAAATCTTAACTTCATTTCATCTCCCCACAGAGCCCTTTCCCAACTCCTGATTTGATTTCTACAAATAAACATCTAATAAAAGTCTCAAATATCTAAAACCCGGGTGACCATGGGTCCTAGCTTAGCCAGGACAAACTATATTCATACTTACAGTCTTACTGTCTTTGAATAATTACTAGAATGTTCCTATTCCATCTCAAAGGGGTCTTGATTTCGATAATACGGATGTTCTATCCAAACAGCCCCCTGACTCTACTTCCTACTTGGTCTCACCTCTGCATCAGCTCCTTGAGACTCGGGAGGGTGAAGTAGAGAAATGCAAACACGAAGCTCATGCTACCTGCTTTACACTATGAGTAATCTACTTAAAAACCTACCGCTCTTCTAAAATTCAATTCAATACTCTCCTTTTGTAAAGAACCCCTCCCTCAGAAGCACTGGCTACTCCCTTCTGTGACCACTCTATGAATAAATGGCTTTTATTATTCTGCATATAACCTCACTACTGTAGTCGCATTTTATGTTCAACTTTCCCTTCAAGTTGGCAAGCTCTTTAGTAGATACCCTTTATGTAGTTCCTATGGTGTTTCAGAAAATGCACCTTTCACTCTAGATACATGTGAAGTAGATCTTATTCCTACTTCAGGTTCATAGGTCAAAATACTGCTCAAAGACTTAGAGTTGTTAAGAAGAGACAGGACGCTAACCAAAGTCTTTAGAATCCCAAAGTTCTTGTTTGCATCCTTGTATAAATTTCGTAACAATCACCAAACTCAAATCATCATTCCCTTTATACAAATGATAAACTTGAGTCTCAGAGACATTAAAAGTTGGACCTGGTCAGAGGTAAGGTTTGATTTTTTTTTTTCCCCTAAATTCTAGGACATCATACATAGTTGCTGTAGAATAAGAGATGTATTGACAAATAAATGAGTAAATATTTCTACGACTGCATAAGTTTATAGGGAAAAAAATGGGGAGGACCCAGAAATAAAGCTTAGATATTGAGACTTTTAGGCTCAGTAAATGAGTGACAGAAGCAGGTTTACTGAGTAGAGAAATCTATTAGGTTCCATATGGTGGGTCTTGTTTTAATTATTTTAAATGTGAAGTGATGATGAGGTTTTATCAAAGATTTTTAACTGGCAATTTGAGATAATTTCAGTACAAACTCCAAATCTGTTTGTAGCAAATGGTTCCTGTACTAACTTAATTTGTAGAAAGCCTGTTTAATTTCTCACATTCTGACCCACATCTATCAATCAAAGTAAGTACTCTCTAGTGCCAGGCACTGAAAAGAGAGGCAGAGTCTTATTTATTGGGTGTAGTTGTGAAGATTGCAGGAGAGCAGTGGCACTATTGATTCATTAATTAAATAGGTAATTATTGATCAGCTGTGCAGGATGCTGTGACAGGCAACTTTTATTGATTGACAAGGTGAATAAGCTGACATTTTAGAGAGGAAAGCATTTAATCAACAAGTATACAAGGAAATAAATTTATACATAGTATGCACAATACTATAAAGGAAATGAACACATGATGATGATAAATGATAGCTGTGCACATGTTAAGTAAGGGGAAGTTTCTTGATCAGAGGGTCAGGAAATTCCTCTCTGAAGACATGACATTTGAGTTTTGGCATTTGACAGAAGGCTAATTTTTTTTAAAAAAACTGGAAGAGTCCAAGGAAGAACATACTCTGAAATTAGAACAAAGACCTGAAGTAGAGGAACTTGGTATGGCCCACAACTGAGTGAAAACCAGAATGGAAGAACGCTACTTTAACTCAAGTACAGCTTATAAACGATCTTATTTTAGAGGTCACTTCTAGGAAACCACTAGTCTAGTTGCCCTGCCTTGTCCTAATGGAAAAATAAAAAATGGACTGAGCTGGGCCTCAAATTATTGTTCTGGAAAGCAAAATGTGCCAACCGTTGTTCCACCTTGCAAATGATACTCCCAGAGATGCCAACACCACTGCTAACCACCTAAATGTGGCTTATTTACTGGACTCTCTCACATACGGCTGTTATAGAAAAACTGCACATACATAAGTATTTCTTCAATGACAACTTTTCAAAGCTTAACGCTTATAAAAACAGATGATAGAATGAGATAGAAGTGGGATCATTTTCAGCCTACACCTGTTAACACTGTGTTACCATATTCTAGTTGCTTAAATTCTCAGCCTCCATTTTCTTACAATCTTGAAAATGAATGGTAATGAGATCAGCCTCACAGGCTTTCTGTGAGGACTTAATAAGATAATTTACATAAAGCCCTTAGCAAAATGCCTAGTGTGTAGTAGGTTTCAGGAAATGTTAACTATTATTACTGAGTTAAAAAAAGATTTTGCTCTGCTTACAAGCAAAACATTTCTATGTCCATACTATGTTAACTTATACAGATTTCTCTCTTTTCTTTCATCATCAAAGCAACACACTACATCTGTGAACATTAGGCTAAACCGTGCTTCACTTTTATAAAGATGGGAATGGGAAAAATAAATCTATACTGTAAGGAAAAAATCACCTAATCCCAGATTAGTGCTTTACCTTTTTTAATTTCAACAATAATTATATATAAATTCAAACACAGTTTGAAGTTTTATTTTGTACAATTATGCATCTAGTTAATTAAGCTTTAATGGAGAAAAATCTTATAAAAATATCATCTACTTATGAAAAACTGTTACTAATGTATAATTTAATATATTTGAGGAAGAGTTTGTATGTGGGTGTGTGTGTTGATGTGAGTGTGTATTGGTGTGTGTTGGTCTGTCTGGTCTGTCTGGGTGTGGGAAAAGGGAGAAGAGTAAGTGATGGGAGTTTTGTTCTTTCATTGGTAGAGAAATTATTTAGAAACAAAAACAAAAGGTAGAAGTTAATATGGATTTATCTGGATACAGAATTTAAAACGGTGATTAACTCAGAATCCAGGCTTAAGACTAAGTATTCAATAGTTTTATAAGTTGCCATTAATAGCTCCACATTTAAATACTCAGGGTTGTAGAGGACACTGAACTCTAGGTGGTAAAAATTATACACATAATATGAACAGGCCAGAGGAATTTCTCACAGTCATGCACGCTTGGATATATAACAGATATGTCAACATACTCAAAATAAATGTTTCCTTTTTTTAATTTTCAACATGCTTCTACTGCAATCTCATATTTCTTAGTAAGTAGAGGTCTACTTTCAGCTGCTCAGTCCAAACTTCAGCCACTCTTGATTCGTGTCTTTGATATTTCCCATCGAATCTATTAGCAAATCCTATCACATTTTACTTTGAAAATAAATCAAGAATCCAACTATTATAGCTCATCATCTCCATCACAGCCCCTGGTCTAAGATACAATCAACTCTTCAGGTCACTGTAACAGCTTTTAAACCAGTGTCCTCCTTCCGCATTTGCCCCCAGTGGTCCAGTCTCCATCTAGCAACCAGAAAGATTAGGTAATACTGCATTTCTGTTACAAACAATCAAGTAGCTTTCCTCTCACACACATTAAGCCAAAGTTTAATGGCTACCACCCATGTCACTGGCCTACTTTCTACCACTCTGTCCTCTTTCACGCTGCTATTTTCGCAGTGTTCTCTCATCATCATCATTTTTAAGCCCTTGTCTGCTTTGGTTGCTATCAACTGCTTCTCCTATGACCTGAGTGTTTTCACCCACGTGTCTGCAGTGGTTGCTCTCCCTTCACTCAGCTGTCTGATAAAGTGTCACTTCTACACAGAGTCCTTTCCTGAAACCTCTGTGTCAAATAGCTACCCTTGCAACACTTACCATCCAGCTTTGTTCCATTTTTTGCTAAAACATCTATTATTACCTAATATGTAGTAATTTATATGTTTATAGCCTTTCTTCTCTCCCTATCAGGTCACAATCAGGGTGTTTTCTCAGGGAGAAGACTTTGTTTATTGCTCAATCACAGGAACTCAAGGACCACATATGGTCTGTTGTAGAAACTCAGCAAGTATTTAATCTAAAAATTCAATGTGAATGATTTCATAAAAATAGAAATATAAACAAACGCAAGTAATAAACTGAAGAAAAACAAGCTATTAATGAATTCTATGAAGAATCACTGAAGAATTCAATGAAGCATAATTTGATATATAAGAAACAAATAGATGGTATTTAGACTATTCCTTAAAAATTAATGTGCCTAGTATTTTGCTCACAAACTAAAATTTAATTAACATCCAAAAAGAAAGAATATAAACGTTTTTCTGACAATTGATAAAATTGTGGGTTTTTTTAACCAGAAAAATAGACACAAGTGCTGAAACAAGTACTTCATTCCTCAAAGAGACAAGTAAGCTACATCAGGTACAGAAAAGAGACTAGTCAATTAGGATGGGTGGATAATCTGCAATAAAAGCATCTAGACTGTCCGTCACATGTCCAATTTGCAACTCAAGTTCATGAATATTCACTTTTTAATCTTCCAGATTTTATTTATGCACCCTAAAATTTGAGACATACTCTATTACGAACATCTGTCACTGGACTTGTGTTGGCAAAAGTCTACTTGATTAAATGAACCGTGTGTCCGAGCCATCTCACTATCTTATAAGAAGGTATCAGATGTAAATTGAGGAATAATGGTGTTATTTGAAAACCTTTTATATAATACATGTTAAATTCAGTATTATAATATTAGTTTTCCTTTTATTTTTCACATTTAGGTTTACATTATTCCCTTCCCAATGAAAATATTAACTAAGACAATCAAGACAAAATTTGGTTGTCTGTGACAATGGGCATTTCTTACTAAATGAGGAAAAAATGTGGCCCTGGGGGAAACGTTATAAAATTGTTCTTGGGGATTTTTTTTCATTTATTTGTAATAAATATATCATCTCTAAAACTAGGTTAAAAATGACTGAACCTTGCTACATCTAAAAGCATATAGCCAAAAAAGACCAGTTACATAATGCTTTTTGGGGTTAGAAATTCTGGGTAAATAAGCCTTGCAAGATGCTAATTTTAAATAAAACGTCTCTCAATGAAATTCCTACATGATCTTATTTGAATGTTCTAACAATCTGAGCTGTTGGTATCTCCTAACAAAATTGACCAAACAAAACAGACTAACAAATATTTCTGAAAGAAAAAAAGAAAAAGTAAACAATATTCTCTCTCACATTGATACATGTGCCAATATTATATGATTGGTGAAATAATGAATAAAATTAGCAAAAAAAGAGACAATGTTCATTATGATATTTTTTAAGTTGCAGAAATGACTAGCATTAAATAATTTGAGATATATATGAGTTGATGAAAATACAAAGAATGTAATAACAATAATGGTTATTTGGCTGCTGGAAAGAAGCAGGCAAGTGATAAGGGAATGATAAGGATGTGGCATCTCAGTATAGACAAGCTATTATAAATTAATAGCTGTTTGGTAAAGAATTGAATTCATGTGAACTCACTGAAAATACAACTGCCAAAATTTATCTCTGATGAGATTAAATAGTAATTAATTTATACAATTTAATTGTGCCTTTGATGAAAAAGTATTGTTCGATTTTGGAATGTATAGGTTCGCATTCTCAAAATTATAAAATAGAAATCAATTTTAACAGTGTTGAGAAAGATTTACCTTGGAAATGGTACAACATTTATCTTAGTGAAAACCAGCCACTACGTAACATTTTATTCACTAAAAAACAATCATTTAAGAACAATGGCAGTAACTATAGCAACAAACTGTCAAACAACAACAACAAAACCCATCCAACTCTATAGGAAGATATTCAGGGATTATTTACTTTTTTATGAAGATGCCCATTCTGGAAAGTTCCAAGCTGTACATTTCTTCACAGTAAGTCTTTAACAATAAATTAAAGATACAATGTAATAACTTCTAATGAAAAGTTCATGTTTTTCCCCTTTAGTTCCATTTTGACATCTTAGTGTATTATTAATTCTATATTTGAAATCACTATACATTCTAAGTATAGTGATATTAATATAATTTAAAGTTTTATAAATAACTTTCTCATTAATATACTTCTGCAGCCAAGGAGGAGGTGTCTTAACCCAAAGGGGATTTTTTCACATCAAAAGGAGACAGAATTTCCTTCTAACTTAGAAAAACTGTAGGTAAAAGAAACTTGATACAAATAGATTCATGCCCATGGGTGAATATGAGTTTTCTTCCTAAAAGGAAATCTGTTTTTTCCTATGATTTAGGGTAAAATTCCACAGTACCTTTAGCTGCTTTCTGCTGGTAGGCAGTTTCCTTCAGATCTGATTTTCAAGGCAGGTTACTTGTATGATTATACATATACATATATATATGTACATACATGCTAAAATATATATATTTTTAATGTATTAACCAGATTGTCTGGAATCTTCTTTTAGGGCTCCAAATCATTTTCTCCCATATTATACATGTTGGGTGGGATGAAATAGATAACTAAAAGTAAGTGCTATGATAATATTTTATTGTCTAGTTTAAATATATATTAAAAGATAGCCTTATTAAGTTCTTAAAATGTATCAGAAATTGTTGTAAGTAATTTGTACATATTACCTCCTTTAAATATCAACATCTATGATCTAGCATTTTTTAATCTCCATGCAAATAAGAGAATAATAAATCACAGATCAGAACACTGTGCAAGGTCACATGCTTAGGAGAGGATCTAAGACCTGTACTTAATTAGTTTAATTGCAGACCCTATGCTCTTAGCCAGTATGCTATAATACATCAAGATCTGATAAAAAAAAAAAAATCATTTCCGACTGAAGAACTAAATGGTTGGAAAGGTTCCCACAACTAAATATGTGATACAAGGAAAACAAATTTTCAAATATTTAGAACAATATTATGCAACAAAAATGAAAATTAATAGTTACTTTGTTTCATATATATTTATTACATAATGACATTTACAACAATTCTGCTTTATAGTTATAAAATATTCATGTCTTTAAATGCCTAAGCTTTGTAAGCCTGTAACCCAATGTGCTTTATTCTTTCTGACCCTATGATTAACTCTGTTCTAACGCTCTTTCATGGACCATTGAAATGGGTATGGAATTTTAAAAACTGGTTATCCTTACACATTGTGAGTTCAGTCAAAACAAATGAAGGAACTGGGTGATTATCCTGTAGCTACATAAAAACGTTAGGAAAAGAAAATTAAGTCATTTGATTTTTGACTCTTTTTAGTGCCCTGACAGAATAGAGATGATAATATTTTCATTCAGACAGACACGTATGCAGTCATTCCAAAAAAACTATTTGAGCCTATGAAACGCAATAAGAATTTAAAAAATCTAGGGAAAAAAATCACACTACTCCAGCCTTAGGGTTTTCAGAGTCCAGAGAACTCAATCTTAGCCTGTACATATGCTGCTCTAATATACACAGTTTGTGAAAATAACCGTGTGGATTTCAGATTCTAGAAGAGGAGTCAGCAGACCATAAGCCCAACTGACTAACATGGCCTTCTGTCTGTTTTGCAAGCTGAACTTGGGGTTGAAAAATTATTTCTAATACTAAAAAATATATCAAAAGTGTGCTATTATGGGACACATGAAAATTACAGGAAATCAAATTTTAGTGTCTGTAAACAAGGCTTTAAAAAAAAAACCAGCCACACTCATTCCTTTATGTATTGTCTATGGCTATTTTTCCAACTCCAAGGACTGATTTGATTAGCTATGAAAGATGGTATGAACTGCAAAGCCTAAAATATTTGCTATCTGTATCTTTCTAGAAGTGTTTGTTGCCTTTCACATATACTACACATATCTACCCATATATGAGATGTTTACTGAAAAATTCTCTCGTATGAATGGAGCTACTTGTACTAAAATAAACCTTTTCTTGAGTAACTTTAGTTATTTCTTCATTAGAAATTCAGATGCTGCTCATTTTGAACAGTGATTGTGGCTGATTATTGCAATCTTTTAGAAATAAGTAATGTGTTTTCAAATACATAGTATTTTGTGTAATATATGTGGTATTACTCTGTTTAGTTATGGTGTCAATTAAAAAAATACAAAGTGTAGTCCCTATTCACAAGTTACTAACATTTCAATAGGGAGAAATAATTAATTACTTATTTGTCAAAACGTGGGTTATGTTTTTGGATGTAATTATGTCTTTTAATCTCTAATGTTGGGATAGATTAAGGTTGGGAATAAGGTTATCCCTCAGATTTCCCAAGAGTCATTTTATTTTTACCCTGATCATATTTTGGGATTCTCCTGGCTTGTTTTCTTAGAAGAGTTTAATTTCCTTACAGCTGACAATGTTAAAAAACAAATTCATATTGATGACTTAGATTAAAACCAGTGGTTATCCTGAAATAGGTTACTGTTCTACAGTATAAATGATAACTTTGAGTGCTATACCACTGGACCAAAGCTCTCCCTCCAGACCTTGTCTTCCATCAGAAAAAATTCTGAATCAACTATTCAGAAACTACTCTAGTAGTAAAGTTAGGGTGTACATCTAAGAAAGAGTGGTATGATCATTCATTAGTGAGAATAATCTTTTTCATTGACTCTTACTGTATGATGTAATTTGACTAGAAATATTAAGTTGTGTACTATAAGAATCTTTGTCTCTAAGTACTAAATATGTAAGTATTCTCTCCATTTGAACACACATCCACAGTCTAGCTCTTCATCTCTTATGCTTTTGATTTTTATATTGGTCTCTTCACCAGTTTCCTTGCCTAACTTGACCCTCTATAATGTTCACAGAAATAATCTAACAAATCTGCATTAAACAGTTCAGTCCACAGTGTCCAAATTAAGTCCAAATATTGTACTATGGCATAAGGAGCTCTGTCTCCATTCTCTCTCTTCTAAAATGCGTGCCTTTTTACTTTAATTGAATCCTGTAATTCAGCCTTGCTGAACTAGGGCCATTTCCCAGAACACATCAGTCTCCATCTTATGTTTCTGGGCCTTTTCACAAAACACTCTCTCTACGTGGTTTGTTTCTCTTACCTTTCCTACCCAATTTCTCCTGGTTCAAATCCAGCTTAGTTGTAATATCATCTTAAATGTTTTTCTTGTATTGTAAGTGAATAATGGAAAAGTTAAGAAACTCAAAAGTTCACATTTCCATAAAAGCAATTGAAAAACTTTCACTATCACCCTTTTTGGAATTCTGGAAAATCACCAAAAGCTTGCAGCAAAAAGGGTAACGCTTAATAAAAGCCAACTGAATCTCAGTAAGAACTGAGAGTTTGGTAGCAGTTTAACCTACCCTGTTCCCACTTCATATTCTCCAGTTATGCAATGTTTGAAGATAACCCACAACCCTTATACAGGTACCAGCACCAGATAAAACTCAACAGGCCTCATTCGCAAAGAATTGTGGTTGTTTGTCTTGACCTGTTCAGTGGCTCCCCAGATGAACAGCTCCAAAGGGTTTGCCTTTATCTTTCCCAACTAGGAACTCTGAGGCAGCTATCTGGGCATTTGTCAAAAATTTTACAGGTTGATATAACAGCCATTGCTGTCTGGGACAATGAATAACACTTGGAACATATAAGTGACTAACCAAAAAGCTTGGGAGAAAAGTCTGGGGAATGAGATTCTTTAGGTAATAGGTGTTTTTAAAAGCTCCAAATTTTTTCTTGGGAATCTAGAAGGCCATGTGAATTCCCAGAGAAGGGCATATGCTCCAGAAAGAACAAGAAAATGCCCTACATGCTTACCTCTGACTGACCTTTATGCTCTAATCAGGGTGGAAGTCAAGACTAAGGCAGAGTTGTAAACTGCCTGGCTGAGTATTGAAGCCATGCCTAACATACAGAGACCATCAGCAGAGTCTCTAAATAAATAAACAATAGCAATGAAAACAAGGAGTAACAACAATCTGGGAAGATGAGATAATCTGATTTCTAGAGCTGTCACATTATCATATTAAAAATGATGAGTTTTCAACAATGAATATGATACATACAAATAAACAAGACAGTACAACCCATAAAACAGGACAGAAAAAAGCAGTAAATAGAAACTGTTCCTAAAGAAACTCACTGAACTTACTAGACAAAGATTAACATACTTGTATGTTTCTACTTATATGAAATGTTCAGATTAGGCAAATCCATTGAAACAAAAAATAGATTTGTGGTTTCCTAGGTGATAGGGGTGGGAAGTGGGGACAAGAAATGACTCCTTAATGGGCATGGAGTTTCTTCTGGGGGTGGTTAAAATTTTCTGGAATTAGTGGTGATGGTTGCACAACATTGTGAATTTAGTATACACCACTGAATTGTACAATTAAAATGGTTAAAGTGGGGAATTTTTGTTACACTAATTTATCTAGATAAAAATGGGTCTGGTCCCATTTTTGGAGAGGAGGTGTTTTACTCTATTTCATTTTTGCTTTATCTCCAAAATTTTTATTTTGATAAAATTTAAAGGCTTTCAAGATCTTCCCACATGAGGTTTGGAATTCCTTACAGACATCATAGATATATAAATGAACACAAGTAATAAACTTAAGAAAAATAAGCTATTAATGAATTCTATGAATTATATCAGATTTTCTTGAAATTGCTCTCTCCTCACATGTTTTTCACCCTGACTGAGTTCAAGGGAATTAGTGATAACGTACTTCAGTATAATAGCTAGAACTATACTTGATGTACATATCCACTGCACTAGGAAAACTCAAAATAGAACCTTGCAAACACCTACCAGGGGTTTCTCTGTGATCATGGGCTGCTTCAAAATGAGAACGGTAATTGCCCGGACTGAAGTGTCTAGAAAGAATGTAGTAAAAGGAAATGCTGCAGTTATTCACCTTTCAAGGGTAGCCAGAGAGAGTGTTAGTCTGAGACATCAAAGGGCTTACTGTACCTCTGAGGAAGCATGAAAAGCGCAAGCCAAACAATTCAACTACAACACAGTAATTACAAAATTACAATACAGGACACTGTGTGCCTTATTGGATATCAGTACAAAAAAAAAAAAAAGAAAGAAAATAAGAGAGTGAATGCTATAGAAAGAGCTAATGAGGAAACTGGAAATAAATCTAGGCCTGAATAATGGTTATTTAAATTTTCCTTGGGGAAGTGACTCACCAACTTCCCATCTGTAGACTGAGTTCTACCATGTGTAATTGGGTTGTTATCAAAATAAATGTAGTTAACGGATGTACGCAAAGTCTAAGACAATTAACTGGATTATGATGAAGCAAGCATATACTTGAAAATTGTGGTAAATTTGCAGGCTTTGATAGCTAGAAAACTATAGTGCCTTCAATAGAATGAAGAAAACAAGAGGGACAATCTATTTTGAGTGAAAGATGATGATCTTAAGCTTGGCCATGTTATGTTTGAAGACTAAATGGAACATAGATATGAAAATATCAGAATTCCGGGGTGAAGACAGAACTTTTAAAATATAAACTCGAGTTTTTTTTTTTTTCAAAAAAATAAAAGCAGTTGCTCTTTAAATTGGATTTTGTTGCTTTAAATGACACCTAGGAATTCATGTAACAAGGAGCACCTTTTTAGCAAATTATCTTCAAATTCATATTTCTGATCATGGATGTAATAATTGATCCATTAATCCATTCAATCAATATTAATTAAGAGCCTAATAAATGCTAAAGAATAGATGCTGAGGATAGATGAGTGAGCAATATCTACTTCACAGCAAAGTTAAATATACATCAGTCAAGTAAGGTCTTAAAGATTGATTTTAAAACATCAGTATGCATGTGCATCGCAAAGCTGTCATCACATAACTTTCTTTTTTCTCTCTCTCTCCTGTTCCTCAACAGATTAGTTTACTGTTATTATTAACTTCATGGCAAGCACCATTTTCTGCCAAGTGGAAGCATTTTTACAAGGCTTCAGTTCTGAGCTGTCCCTACTGATTCCTTGGTTCGGTTTAATTTTATGTACCAAAGATGTGCTGAGTGAAATCGAAGTGCTTATTGCTGGGGCACAGCTGAGAGGATGAGTATACGAAGGTATATCACATGATACCCCTGCCCCAGAGTGATCTTACAGTCTAGAGAATGAAGCAGAAATTTATACAGGTACGAAATTATGAGATGTGGAGATTGTTAGATATATCACACCTGTCAAACTCAATGTTTTAATCAGAATTGTGAAATTACATGAAGAGTGTAACCAGTGTCCTGGGATCTGGGTTAGTATCAGAATATCCTGAGTCAGGAGTGTAGTTAGTAGCCTAAATGAGAAGAGGTATCTAATCACATTCCAGTAGTATAATCTGTGGTAGATTCTTCATTCCCAAAAGTCAAGATGGTAGCATTCCACTTATTTAAAACTGTATTTATAATCACACATTTCTCCTTATTTCAAACTTAATCCCTTAAAAAAAACAACATCAATTACAATGATATTTTTAAAATTTAAATGACAATAGATATACTTACATCAGACTTGAAAACCTATCAACAGTTCTTTAAGTGTTTTTTTTTTAAAAAAAGAAAGCCTATAAAAGAGAATACACATTCATTTCAAATACACTTGGAGGAGTTATAAAAAAAAATGGTCATGGACTAAGCCACAGAGACATTTTTGCTAAATTCTGAAATAGGAATTTAATTTTCATAACCATGGTAAAATTATTCTAGGACCTTGTTTTGAATTTTGCAGCAAAGACATATCATGACAGGCAACTTCAACTCAGATCATTGTAGAAAAGCTAAGAATTGGGTATAAAAAGTCAAGGAAAGTGTACACATAAGACGGCACTGTAGTGCAAGAATCACTGTGGGCAAAGAGACAGGAAGGCAAACATAAGTGTTGAGTTTGGGAAATAGCATATAATTACACTTGGCCAGAATTTAGTGGTTAAAAAAGATACGCTAGGAAAGGATAACAGACGCAATCTTTTGTCTTGGTATGAGGCATGACTCTTTGTTTGGCAAATCATGTACTTCTTATGCAACTTTAGAATTCTAAGGCGTGCAGCTGATGAGAGCCTGTTTACACATAGCTAGACAGAAGAAATACAGTAATATGTTCAGATTTTTATTTCTCTTCCCAGTTAGCAGTGTAAGTGGCAAAAAGAAACTGCTTTAGCAGAAAATGCTTCATCTGCTCTAGCAGAAATATCTTAAGGGGAATTTTGATGGACTCAACTTGATTCATATGTCCATCTCTAAATCATCTGTACCCAGCTAAGGCATTTTTATTTGGTTTGACCTAAACCGTGTAACCACCACTACATAATCCTAAAGTTGTTTAAATGGCTTGTCTTTGTTTTCCATTGCTAAATAACAAATTACCACAAACTTAGAAGCTTAAAACAACACATGGTTATTTTGTCTCAGTTTCCAGGGTCAGGAGTACAGGCACCGTTTAGCAGGGTCCTCTTCTCAGCTAAGTCACAACAATTTGGAAGCTAGACCAAACCTGAAATCTAGGATTCAGTCAGGCTACATTGTCATGTGTGTTGAGAATTTAGCTAAACTACTCCATAATATTGCTTCCTCAGCATCCATTTTTGTGGCCAACAGGCCTGCAGGGGCCTTGAACTGACATGAGCCCCTCCCTGGAGCAAATATCTTAGCTAACAGCCCCCAGAGTTACAAGCAATTACAAATTCCTGATAGAATCCCTTGACGTCTTTGTGGTGAGAACTCTACCCCACCTCCCAGCCTTCCTCTTGTGTACTCCTTTGATGAAACCCTTACTCTTTTTGGTAAGCCTTAGCCTGGAGACCCCAAAGCACTCCACCCTGGGGACTCTAAAAACGGCATGTGCCCAGGTCCTGAAGTGCTCTCTCTGCCTGCACCCTGCCTTGATCTCCCTTCATGGCCCCTGGAGGTGTGCTGTGTACCTTCTCCAGGGCCTATATATAATAACCAACTTCTCTATCTCACTTTGCCTTGTGGCCTTTTGTTGACCCATGGCTTCTCATCCGACAGCCCAGGACTCTACCTAAAAAATGCTAAATTTAATATTTTAAATGAAGTTTCTATTTAGCCAGGTCTCAATAATTCTGCACTTACACAATTGATTTTTCTCACCAAATATAAGATCTGATATTCATGTTTGCCAAGTTCATTTTTGTTAGTGTAGGCCAATTTTCTTCAGAAGTGTGCTTTATACATGCAGGATTAACTAATCTTATCATTTTTGATTTGTCCATAAATATGAAAAGTATGCTTTCTAGATCCTGATTCCAATTCTTGACTAAATGTTGAAGAGTACAGGTTGGAGGGAAGAATCTTTAGTACGCATTTTACCATGAGCTGACATCATTTTATTAACACTTTGGGAGTATATTTTCATGTAAGATTATAATCATTTAATCATTTTAAATATCTAAATTTTATATGAGACTTTATTGCAAGCATCACTAAAGTCAAAGTAAAGTATATGTATGAGTTCTTTCTAAAGGTCTTCTTCTAGATAACTACATTAAATTTCTCTTTCATCCTTTCTTTGCTCAAATGTTCTCTTTTCAGTAAGGATTTCCAAGTTTACACTATTTAAATTATAACTCCCTTCACCCCAGGCATTCCTTACTACCTTCTACTTCATTTTTCTTCATATTTAAATATTACATATTTAGTTATTTGTCAATTATCCCTGCCCCTGCGTAGAATGCAAACTCCATGAGGGCAAAGATTTCGATTTTTGTTTGTATTTGTTTTATATTTGTGCTCACAGAAGCTGAGAAAGTTCTTGGAATAATGGACATCAGTGAATGTAAGTGAATGTTTGTATAACTCTTTATTTTATTATTCATAATAATGTAAAAAAATAAATTATGTCATATTACCATAATGTGTTTTAGATAAAATCCTGGTTATGTTTACTGATTACAGTTATTTTCCAAGATGGTAGTTCTTTAATCATTCCTTCTAGAACTTTCCTCAAAGCTTAGGATCATTTAAACTTTTTGCAGTTTCTATCCTCAGCCTTTCTCTCATTGTTTTTTCTAGATATTTTCTTTGGTTCTGCAACAGGTTTACAATTCCTTTAGAGAATCACATAAATCCAAATCAAAGTATGTTTTCACGTACAACACATTATACGTAATATAAATCTCAAAATAGAAGTTTATCGTATTTCTCAAACTATATTTTTCAAAAGTATCCAATGCCATGTTACCTTGTCTAATAAGTTTTCAAGCTTCTAATGTTATTTTAGGCATAGAATCTGAATATCTTACCTAAATATTAAACTTCTGCTAAAAAGACACTAATAGGCAAAGAAATTTCAGTATGTTCCCTTCCATAACCATGAATAATTTTAAGATTCAGCTGGTGAAATTCTTCACAGCAAAGACCTGTTAAGAGATTTAAAATGCTAGAACAGAGCCTGCATTTACTACAAATGCATACTAAGAACTTCGCAGTATCACACTTTAAAAATTAAAGTTCAAGAACCATCACTAATGAAAGTAAAAAATTATCAGTGGGTAAGTCATTTTAGTTGAGTGCCAAGAATTAATTTAAAACATTTTCACATTTGACCCAAAGACCGTTATATTTTGTTCTATATCTGTATACTGCAAGTTCCCTTGTGAAGTTTAATAAATTGTCTTGTTTTAATATCAAGTGCATTTTTTCAAAGTCAAAGAATAGTGCTTGTCTCATGGGTTTTCTTGTACATGACAAATAAGAATTCCATAATTTCCTAATCATGAATTAATTCTGCTTTTAAAGAGGTATTAAGATGGCCCTTGCTTACTTCCAGATTAATATATAACAAAGCTATTCCCTAAGGATACATACCCTTATCAATTGGCTGTACAATAATGTGCTCTCTCTTACCCCCTGGAGTAGCATTATATCCCAGTGTACAGCTTCTCCTCATCCATTTAGAAAGCAGTCATCAGGAGAAGAATATATTCATGAAATGTATGGCTCTTGGCTTGACTAGACCTTGAGATGACTCTGTTGAATGCACCTGATTGACAGAACACTTTGCTACTTTCATTACTGCTCTAAAAAATGAATCATCCTCAATGGAACAATTCAAAGTAGACATCTTACTATTTCATCCTTCCTAATTTGAATATCTAGCTGGTGATAAATTTTCAGTTGCTCTTGATCTTCAAGTCTTGGACCACTCCTCTTTTACTTCCCTATTCATTTGTTGAAAATATCTATCACAAATTTTTCCCAAAGTGCTTTTTGTAAAATAGTAACTTGGGTTGAAATTGCTTAAAATAAAGCCAGTAATTTCTGAAAATTTCAAAACTTATAAAGGAACAAATATTTAATTTGAGTATGTGCATTCTGAATAGTCACAAAAGGATATGGTACAGGGTAATAATCCTAAATTATCCGAACTACATTTTCTTTACTTTTCTGAAAAAATTCATTATTTTGCTGGTGGAACAGTTTTGGAAGTGGAGAGATAATAACATCAACATTCATGATTTCTGTATTTTATTTTAAGTTCAGATGTAATTCCTAAACAGATGAAGACTAAATTTAGGCTATAGCATGCCATTAACAACTGCATTTCAGGTTAACCACCGCTCATTGACAAATTTCATCTTTGAATGTCTGGAAGACTGACCCAAGAGTTCAGTTAAAATAGTCCACGGCCCCTAACTCTCCTAAATCACTAGACTGGTAGTCCCACTAAATTTTCCTAATCTTCCTTAGGTCAGTTTTTCTCCCTGAAATAATAAAAGGAATATCAAATTCAATGGTTTGCAGTTTGCAAGTGTTTTCATATGCATTATTCCATTTTTATTTGATTTCACAAAATAACTATGTGATTTAAAAAGAGTTGTGTAAGTCGCATTTTAGAGAATAATTAAAACTTAGAGAGAAATGAAATGCCTAATTTTTCATTCTTGCATATGAAAAAGCAAGACTTTAGGTTTTCTCACTTCAAGTTTAGTATCCTTTTATAAAATATTCCAACTTTAAAACTTCCACTCATAATTTCAGTCATCTAATGTCAAAAACAATGATATTCTCATCACCATCCATCCAAATCTGGCCTCTTGCCTTTACAAATAGGATTGTGAAAAAAATTAATGCCTTTATTTCAGTTCAACATTTATTCAGGACCTATTATGTACCAGACAATGTTCTAGGCACCAGGGATTCAGATACAGGTATTCTGTGGCATAATCTCTGAAGAAGCCCCCACATTATTAGAAAACTTGTATATATAAGTATACAAAAATTGAATGCATACATACTATGTACAGAGAACATTGAAGGTAAAAAGGTTAAATAGAGAGCAAATGACACTTTGAGGAGAACAGTGGTGGTGGTCAGGAAGGGATTTGGGGAGAATCTATAATATGATGATATTTTTTAAGAAAAATAGGAGTTTACCAGTTATTTAAAAGTAGAATGAACTTCAACAAGCTAAAAAAAGAGAAAAAGAGTAATGTATGGAATGTAAAAAGAGAGTAAGGTATAAAACATCATGAGATTCTCAGAAAATTGGTATATTTTTATAATGCTTTAGTGGAAAGTGAATGGGAATGAAAAATAGAAAGATACAATACTGAACAGATAAGCAGTTTGGTATATAGAAAATGGTCTCAAGTTTGAAGCCCAAAATTCCTGCATTCAAATTCTAACTCTCCCATATATTAAACATGCTACCTTGGGAAAGTTACCCAATTTCTCTGAAACCCTGAAACCCAATTTCTTCCCTATAAAACTGGGATAACAATGCTTACCTATTATGCATTATGTGTGTAATAAGCCTACTATAGGATATGATAAAAAGTAACTGCTACATAAATGAGTTATTGATAGGAAAGAGTTTAAGTAGGAAAAAAGTCAAATCTTAAACTTGTAATTTTGCTGTGCACTAAAGATTCTATCATAAATCACCCTCAAATGATTTTAAAATATGAAGTAAAAATTGTAGGGTACTATATTCTGAACCATCTAAACTCCATTTTGTTTTCTCTGAAAATATTAAAATGACTGCTTTTTAGCACTTTATCAAAGATCAATTTTCCAAATGAGTTATATTTATTTTCTATCATTTTTCTAGTTTGGTACCTCATTTCCATCACATAACTTCAGCCAACTTAGATCAGTGTTTTTCCACTTCATTTAATGTATACACTATATCATAAATAATTGTGATGGTGTCATACTCTTCTATTTGGAGAGGAGATCTAAAATATAATTCAAATATTAAATTTCATAACTAAATTATAGAAGTTTTTAGTAACAAAGCCATTTTTCAATGTTTAGTACTCACTTCAGAAGAAAATAAAGGCCTGATAGCCAAACCCCATCGTATTCAGTGTCTCAAAATGCACTGAAAGTCAAAATTTATAAACTTTAATTTTATGAAATTACACATCACAGTGAATATGAACCTCAGACTTGCTTCATAATTGAAATAAAAATTTATATAAACATTTTTATTAAAATAGTTTTCCAGCTTAATTTTAGGATAACAGGTGTAATTCTTGATCATTTGTTTGGCATGCCAGCTATGCGCAGTATATGAACAATGATTTCATTCATTTTAGAGAAACCCTTAGCCATTTAATCCTAATTCTTGGCGAGATCATCAGTTTGACTCTTTCCTTTTGCTTTCCTAATGCTAAGTGGATACAACAAATAGTAAAGTTAAAAAAAATTAGTAAACATCAAACCAGGACTGAGTTAAATATTAAAAATATATGTATTTAAAGTTTATATTTAAGTATTGCTGAATTTAATTTCATGAAAATAGTCACTTTCAAATACCAGGGCTGGTTCTGAAATAGTTTTCTCTTAAAAGTTAAGTCTGAAATTGACCATAATCCTGAGGAAGTAATTTTAAATGTTGATACATTGTTTTTCCTTAAAAAAGTCCCCCTGAGTTTACCTATATGTCTGAATTCCAGGTTTTCTCCACCATCAGTTTTGGGGGCCCCTTTATTCTTTGAAGGTGGTCATGTCAATATCCTAAGTGAATTCCAAAGATTTTTCTATCCTACTCTATCAAATTTTATGTCCATATCTGGATAATTTGATAATAGGAATTTATAAATGGTTATTTTTCTTCTTCAAGAATAACTATACATTTCCTTTTTGAAAATCTTTCATCCAAGATTTTTTTTTTAAATAAGAATTCCTTGGCACCCTATCTCATGGATTTTCTCTAAATACCCCTCTTTTTTTCTAATCTGAATCAATCATAATTTGAATCATCCATAACTGTATGTAATGTCACGGTTCTGTTTTAGAGTCTCCAGAAACTTCTGAATTATTTTCTCATTTAGAATCTGAGGCCATTCGACTATATCTTAATTCTAAGCCTGTTGAAATATGTATTTCACAAATATAGACTCAGTAAGGTAACTCATCCTCACATTTAAACTTATTTTTTCTTCTGAATACATGATTCACTTATTTGCTTAGTCATTCTCTAGGGAACATGAATTGAAGGCTGACTGTAGGCCACAAACTGAACTGTTATAGGTCTCAGTCACTACCATTCAGGAAAAAATGGCCAATATAATATAACAAAAGCCATGACAGAGAGAAACCATTTGGTAGGGTAGCTCAAAAGGGAACCAAACATGCTGTAGGTCAGGAAAGACTTCTTGGAAGAAGTGACGTGTAACCTGATCCTAAAAGAGCATGCCAGTTAGGGGAGTTTGGAGTACGAGGGTGCTAGATTAGCAAGCCAGGAGGGACCTGACTGTGAAAGCCTTGGAGTTACTATTGCCTCATTTTGGGAAGTTTCATTATGTTTACCCATCAAGCTCTCGGTTTGATTATGAGTTCTGGGACAAGGGCTTTGGAGGCATTCTCTTTGTTTATTTTCCAATAACATCTTTTCCATATTGACTTTGTACATAGTATTGGCCATTACAACAAGCATGTTAGATTCTCAGTTCAGTCATCTGGCAAGATGCCCTCAGGATGAGAAAGTATTTCCCAGAATGTACAAAAAAAACAAACAAAAAAAAAAAACCTCAAAAACTTGCTTGCCTTTTCTCTTCTGCTACAAGATCAAAGTTGATCTATTCACCTTTGACTCTTATCATACATTTTCTCCCAGATCAAATTGGACAACATGACAGAATTACTATTGTACATGCCAGTTAGGATGTATTTTAAACAAACCACCAAAATCTATTTGAGTTAGTTTTTTAGAGGTCTTTCAAAGTTTATTGAATAGAAAAACATTAGAGGAAGAAAGCAAGGATGATATGATTCTTATTCAGTCCCTTCACATCTTTTAGTCAACCACCGCAAAAGCTAAGTAAATCACTTGAATAAAACTGTGATTTTCAGCTTGCCTATCAGTAAAAAGGTGATAATGATACAACCTGTATAAATGTGATAGTTTAAGAAGCTGCTATAAAGATTATTGTAAAGTAAATTTAGAGGCAATAGAATTGTACAAAAAAGAAAAAAAAAGATAATTCAGACATTTGTTTTTAGTGCCAAAAAAGCAGTTCTGATTGCTTTATCTGAACAGTCTCTGATTCTGAAGATGGATTTAATTGATAGATTTTATACTTACTAAATACTGACTGTGAAAATCAGTATGATTCCTCTTTATTTATGCTTAGGATTAGACTATGCAAAAAGTAGACCATTTTATCCATTGTCAACAAAATAGTGGTAATTTATAGTCAAAATATTGACTGTATCTCAGTTTATTGAAAGTTGAAGGCACAAAAAATATAAGAAGTTATTATCAGATTGATTAAATTGAAGTTTGGCATCAAAACTACTTTTAAAATTCAAGTTTCTAAGAAAACATCTTTAATTTTAAAAGCACTCTTTTATATGAGCCAGATTATTTCTGTATATCACAATTTTTAGATACTACACACTGAGTAACTTCTTCATTTAATTTTCTTAAAAGAATAAAAACTCAAGAAAGAGTGGTTGTTAAATTTAGCGTAATTAATGAATAGACATTATGCTAATTAAAGGTAGTAAGGATGCTAATTTCATTTAGCTGATGTTGTAGTGAAAGTCTATCCATCCTTTTTAATGGAGTCACCTATAGGCACCTGGTATTTAATGTACCAAAATAGCTGCAGCATTAGTTGATGTTAGTTTCAATAATTCATCTCTGTACTAATACTTGGCCAAGTGGAAAACTGAAATAGCACACTAAATAGTATATAAGTAATATTAAATACCTACAGCTTTTAAATCTTTAGCCAGATGCCTGCTAGATATATCGCTAAGGAAAGGTTTGACATTATACTTCTTTATTAGTTTGTATGAAGAATAGAAAAACCAAGCTTATAACTGTAAAAAATACATATATTTGATTTTAAGTTATACAACAATGAATATTAACAGAGTGGAGTATATGCAAGTGATATTCAGAGAAACAATAATAAATAGTTCAATTCATTCACACAATTAGTATTTGAATCTCTACAAAGTATCAAGTGTCAAGTTAGGTATTCACACGATAGACATAACCTCTGCCCTTACATTGTATTGTCTATTTGAAGTGCAAAAATAAAGCAGGACAAATAAATACATGCAAATATAGAAGAAATGAAAACGGTACTGAGTGGAGAATAATAGGACCTATGAAGTATATAACTAACTGATGGTACGTAAATATTTTAAGGAATTGTAGATTAAGGCAACAACAACCCTGAACTTTTAAAAATCAAGTAAATAATGTTGCTTAACATGGCCAGATCTTAATTTGTTTGAAATTCTGTTCACTAATAGTCTCGTTTATCCTGCTTTAATATTTGCGTTAATGGAAGGCATCTGGTCAGCTGCTGCCTCTTTTCGTCTGTTTATAATTTACAAGTGTAAGACTCATATTACCTATGATCTAATCCAATCAAACCATGAACAACTGAGCATCAAGAATTATGTTTATTCTATTCCATTGTGAAATCATCCTTCGATCACATTTTGTTGACTAGTTTCAGTGCAGATATTTTAAGCCATCCAAGCATGTGGTCTTAAGGAGATTTATTCTTCATTACTTCTATCATTTACTCTTTTACTGAATACTGTTTATGCCTTCTAAGTGATAATTCTAGAGTGACTCATTCTCCATGCTCCCTCTGTTACTAAATATTCTACATTAATAACTGCATGAAATGGTTATTTTAACTCCCAAACTCCTCTGGCCTTATAGACAGACCTCATTTCTGTAACGGCAGAATACATGACATGGCAGGAATATCCCTTCGATTATAGTAATAGTGACAATGACAACATGAACAACAAATGTGTAACTAGTTCACCCTTTACCAACTTATTACAAGTTTATTAACTTATCTGACACACAAAAAAGTAAATCAAACTTAATCCATTACAACAAGGATCATCAGCATTGTTTAGACACCATCGTGGTAATATTAACAGTAAGAACAACAACAATAGTAACAGTAATAACTTCAAAGATACGATAAAGACTTAACGATAAGTCTTACGACTCTAGCACCTTTTCCAATCTGTGATACTGTCTCAAAATTACATAAAAATTGGTTTATTAAGTATGTATGATGAGTTGTATGAAGAAGACTATATATGTATACTATGCTTAAATCATTTATGAAATATCATGTAGACAAGTAATTAAGCATGAATAAAAATCCATATTTAGTACACTTTGGTTTAATCTTAAATAAATTAATAAATTACTGAAGAAAAATGGTGAAAAGCAAATTTATGAATTTAGCAAAAAGCTTGTTATAAATATAAATCATAATATATCCATATAAAATAAATTTTATGTTAAAGAGAATATCATCAGATGGAAATTATTACATTTTCTATAAATGTCACGAGGGAGAGTACATAAATTATGAAATTAAGACTTGGCAACAATTCTTTAACATGTATATGTCTATGTGTATTTTGTTTCCTAATTTTAGGAGAGTTTTTTTAAAAAAAGCAAAGGCAACTTGAGGGATCAATTTAAGTTACCTACATTTCAAAAGCTAAAATCTAAACAAAACAAAAAAGCAGCTGACCCATCCCATTGGTAGTTATGGATTAAATTTGTTCCAAGATTTCTAAGAAAGTATTACAGTGAAATTACATGGCATCAGATACCTGAGTAGTGAATGTTTCAGAAAGAGATTCGAGGTCACATTCTTTCAAACTGATATAAAGATCATCAAAAATAAATGACAAAAAATGGTAATATGAGAAAAATATGTTTGCATTTATTATAACTAAAATATTAGTTTTCACTTTCATTTTTTAGAACAAGTGCTAAAATGGTTAGGAACTTAAAAAGAATCCTAGGATATATCTTTTTAAAAATATTCATGGAATTATCACTGAATAAATATATATGGGTAAAACTGCTTCGCTAAAATGTAATGGATCAAAAAAAAAAAAAAGAAATTTCACACTCATCTTATTTTAGAACCACCAAAAAACAATGCTATACAGTGTGCTTCCTTTTTTCTCTTTGCACTTACTCCTACAGACAACTTGAAATACTACAAGTAGAAAAAACAGACTCCTAATTCTCAGGGCCACTCTGACAACAGAAAATATAACTTAAAAAAAAAATCCTAGAAATGTAAACCTTCAACATAAACTATAGTTTCTGTAAGTACTTAGTATTATTTAGCAGAGAAAATATTGAAGATTAATCAATAGGTCTCAAATTATGTTTCTTCAATTAAAGATATGAAATTATGTTCTTTCAGTAAGAAACTGGTAAATAGTCAGTTGACACCATCCAAATGATTCAGAACTTAAGCATGTTATGCATTTGGAGTCCTCAAAATTAGATATGGAACATAGTCATACATTCTACAAATTGCTGAAATATTCTTCTCCATTAATGTAGCCCTTTATGGTACACTAATTTTTTTGTTTTAATTTTTTGAGATTTTTGTGCAACTATAGTCAAAATCATATTTTACCACTACTTTTTTATATCAAAGTTTGAATCACAGGTCATTTTTATAACTCAGGTAATTACATAGTACATATAGTAGGTGCTGGATATATTCTACTGAGTTCATGGATATAAAATTTGAAATGACATGGAAACTAGTTTTGTATTGTTTGCATTACATTGTTTTCTGGATGTTATGATACTGGTTTTCAGAAGATATAATAATTTTGTTAGGTTGAAAGGCATCCACCCTCATGAAGACCAGATATTCAGATAGATATTTAGTCTGTTAATTATAGTCACCAGTGTTTTGAGTATAAAATTTGATGTATCTGCACGAAATATAGAGTTGTACACTTTGCACTTTACCAGAAGAAAAGTGGAAGTAGAAAATGCAAAAAAAAAAATCATCTGGTATCAAAAGGGAGTAACCTAACAATTTATCTCAATGATTAGGAGATGACATTTAAGAACAGCTCTGCTACCTAGCACAAAATGTCAAGAAGAGATTTCACGCTTAGAGACGACCCACATAGAAAGAATATATGACAATCTCTTTAATTGCGTTGTGGTAGTTTTCCTTGGTGCAGTTTTTAGATTGGCAAATTGGTATTATTATTTTCCAGTTATTTAAAACAGATAAAAAAGCTGTGTTCTTTGTACCTTGTCATATCATGAACCAAAGTATCATGCATCAACTGGACATAAAAGATTCCTTTATCTTCATTGTTTTGAGTATTTAAGTAAATTTTCATGACTATTAATCAACTTTATGTGATATACACACCATTAACTCTGCAAATATTTAGAAAGCTATGTCAGTTTCAGAGCAAAGTTTTCTTTTTAGGCATAAGATATGTTTAGAGACAAGATTAAGGTAATGAATCTCCTCTTCTCAACCTGTTTAAATTATGACAGTGTAAAACAATTATTTCTGAGCCAATAGGACTATATACCTACATTATGAGTTATTCTAAACTCTTCCTATAAAAAAAAGACTGTCCACAGATTATAGAAAATAATCTATATCTATGGCAGGGTCCTAAATTCCATAATTAAGTCATATTCAAATTATTCAATGTAAAATTCTGCAAATATTCTGTCATTCAGGTCTACACTGGAGGTAATAAAGATCACTGATTAAGCTATAAATGTAACTCTATCTTCTCAACTATTTAATGCCACCAGAAAAGAGGGAAATTATTGATTGAAATCAACATGGGAGTTAAACATGGAAGTGAAACTGTCCAAAGTGATTAAGCTAGAAAAGAGCCGAGAGAAGATAAAGATACCTTTCTAAGGACCAAAAATATGAAGTCAGACAGAAAGAGTAATTCCAAGCTTATCAATAATCCAAATAAATCACAATGAGTTTGACTCTCAAAGGAATATAAAAATTGCTTAAAGTGGCATTCTTATAAGAGACACATCTAAAATAAAAGGAAGGCATGAAAACTATGAACCATGCACATGTTGTCTAATATAAATCACTATGGCAAAATTGTCATACAAATAAAATTCTGTGCCAGTATTGTTACATTAGGATGTGGCAGTCGTGAGAGTATGCCTTGCTGACATTCTATTGTAGGGAGTATAAAAGGCCATTCCAGCTTTGAAATTCACCACCCCATTTGCACAGAAACTATGCCATATTGAAATATACCAGAGAGATCAAGGCAGACCAGTTCTTGGGAAAGACAGAATCCCTTTGTCTTTTGCCTTTTGTTCAAGGACTCACTGATGGCCTTGCAAAATAGTCTTTACACTGCTGGGCAATCCAGGATGTTTCACCAACATTAACCCTTTTTCCTTTACTATATGACCTCTCACCCACACTTTTACAGCTCCCTATTTCCTATAGCAAAGACATTTTCCCTAATATAATTCTCACACATTTAATTCTGTCTTGGTGTTTGCTTCTTGGAAGACCTAGACAAAAGGAGAATATAGAACAGAGGAATAACTTAGATTTGCACAAGTACAATCCACTAAGAATATAAAAAAGCTATGAAATTGTATATACCTAAGCAAACAGCCTTAATTGATATTAAAGCAAAAGCTAATAGCAATACAAGGAGAAATATAAAAACAATTAACCATAGTTGGACAATTTCAACCATTTTATTAAAAACATACCAACGAATCCAAAGATGATTTGAACACAAAAAATTTCCATAGACATCCATCCATCCATCTATTAAGAGAATACTTTATACCCACAAAAGAAAAAATTGATATAAATCTTTAAGCCAACCATATATAAGTCTGCACAAAAAATATCCCATTCTCTTTAACATTCCTCAACACAATAAATAAAAATTGACAAACCGTGATAGTTCAAAAATTAATCTACATAAAAGTAAGATATTGATAACAAAAATTATATGTAATATATGACACACACCAAATTTGTGGAGACTAAACAACGTGCTACAAGAAGACCAATGGGTCAATGAAGAACTCAAAGAAGAAATCAGAAAATACCTCAAGATAAGTGAAAATGGAAACACAAGTTTCCAAAAATCTATGGGAAGCAGCAAAAGCAGTTCTGAGAGTCAAGTTTATACAGTCACCAGCTTACCTCAAGAGACAAGAAAAATCTTGCATAACCCAACCTCGCATCTAAAAGAATTAGAAGAACAGTCTACAGTCAGCAGAAGGAAAGAAATAACAAAGATCAGAGAGGAAATAAATAAAATATAGCCCCTCTAAAACAATGAAAAGAACAATGAAGCCAAGACCTGTTTTTTTTAAAGGTAAAACAAATCATATAAACCTACAGCCAGATTCATCAAGAAAAGAGATGACTCAAATAAACAAAGTAAGAAATAAGAGGAGAAATAACCAGTATCACAGAGATATAAAAAATCACAGATTACTATGAATAGTTGTATACAAACAAATTGGATAGCCTAGAAGAAATGAAAAAATCTCTAGAAACATACAATCTTTCAAGGCTGAATCAGGAAGAAATAGATAATCTGAACAAATCAATTACTAGCAGTGAAACTGAATTCATAATAGAAATTTCCCAGGAAACAGAAGTTCAGGACAAGACTGCAACAGAGGGGAATTCCACCAAACATCGCAAAGAGCTAATACCTATCCTTCTCAAACTACCCCCAAAAATTGAAGAGGATGGAACACCCCCAAAATTCATGTACAAGGTCGTGATTACCCTCATACCGAAACCAGGAGACACTACAAAAACATAAAATTATAGATCAGTATTGCTGATGAATATAGCTGCAAAGATACTCAACAAAATATTAGCAAGACTAATTCATAATTATCTGAACAATTTATAAACTATGATCGAAAGAGTTTCACTCCAGTGATGCAAAGATGTTTTCATATTCACACTCAACGTGATACAACACATTAACACAAGGAAGGATACAAATCACAAGATTATTCCAGATGCAGAAAAAGCATTTGACAAAATTCAGTATCCATTCATGATAAAAACTATCAAATGGGGATAAAGGGAACATATCTTAACATAATAAAAGCCATTTATCATAAACCCACAGCTAACAGCATACTCAGTGGTGAAAAGCTGAAAGCTTTTCCTCTAAAATCAGGAACAAGACTAAGACTCCACTCTCACCACTTCTATCTAACATAATATTGGAAGTCCAAGCCACAGCAATCAGACAAGGAAAAAAAAAAAAAAAAAAGGCATCCAGATTGGAAGGGAAGCAGTAAAACTGTCACATAGGTTAATAAAACAGAATAGAAAGCCGAGAGGTAAACCCAATTTTAATTGGTCAATTAATCTACAACAAAGGAGGCAAGAATACATAATGGAGAAAAGAATCTGTTCAATAAGTGGTTCTGGGAAAACTAGAAAGATACGTGTAAATTAATGAGAGCATCTGTTTCCACCATATATAAACTCAAAGTGGATTATAGACAAGTGTAAGACCTGAAAGCATGCAACTAGAAGAGAATATAGGCAAAACACTCTTTGACATAAATTGTAGCAATAATTTTTGGATCTGTCTATAAAGGCAAATGAAATAAAAGCAAAAATACATGGGACCTAATTAAACTTAAAAGCTTCCACTCAGTAAAGGAAATGGTTGATAAAAATAAAAGACCACCTATGGAATGAGAGAAAATATTTGCAAATGACATGACCAGTAAGGGTTTAATATCCAAAATACATGAACAGCTTATACAATTTAGTATCAAAAAACAAAATAACCTGATTAAAAAATGGGCAGAAGGCCTGAATTGACATTTTTCTAAAGAAGACATACAGATGACCAACAGGCACATGAAAAGATGTTCAACATCATTAATCAGAGAAATGCAAATCAAAACCACAGTGAAGTATCATCTCACACCTTTCAAATTAGCTATCATCAAAAAGTTCTTAAATAACAAATATTGGCAAGGTTGTGGAGAAAAGAGAACCCTAGTACACTGTTGGTAGGAATGTAAATTTGTTTAGCTACAATGGAAAACAGAGTGGTGATTCCTCAAAAATCTAAAAACAGAATTACTATATGATCTACCAACTCCATTCCTGGATATGTATGTAAAGAAATTAAAAACAGTAATTCAAAATGGACATCAATTTTCATAGCAGCATTATTTATAGTAGCCAAGATATGGAAGCAACCTACATGGCTTTCAACAGATGAATAGATAAAGAAGATACGGTATATAGATACATAATAGAATAATCCTTAGCCATAAAGACTTTCTATCATTTGCAATAATGTGAACGGTCCTACAGAATATTATGCTTAGGGAAATAAGTCAGACAGAGAAAGGCAAATACTCTGTTATCACTTATATCTGGAATCTAAAAAAGAAAACAAATTAATGTACATAACAAAACTAGCAGTCACAGATATAGAAAACAAACTAGTAGGTTACCAGTACAGACAAGAAAGGGAAGAGGGGCAAAATAATGGTATGGAAATAAGAGATTAAAAACTACTATGTATAGAATAAGTTAGCAACAAGGATATATTGCACAGCATAGAGAAATATGGCCATTATTTTATAATAATAATAATAATAATAATAATAATAATAATAATAATAATAGTTCTTATCAACCCTGACCACAATAAATAACAATTAACAAATCTTGATAGCTCAAAAACAAACATACAAAAAATCAGGGATTTCCATTTAAAATAAACTCTTAACTTATGATACAAAAGAGAAACATAAATTAATAAGAAATCAATAACAAAATCATATATAATGTTAAGTAAACACATACACTAATTTTTATTATTTTCTTATAAATATTAATGAATTTAATATTTAATATAAAGCAGAATTAATGCTCAAACCTTAAAAATTTAGCAGCTAGAAATTTAAATATTTTTAAAATTTTGCTCATACATTAGTATTATGGGACCAAATTTTATAAATATTTCTAAATTTAATTATGTATTCTCATGTTGATTAACATTCATTCTGATTCAAGTTTTGGGCTATTATGAATAACGCGACATGAACATGCATCTTTGTCTTTTGGTGCCAATAAGGCACGTCTTTGCTTTGCGTGTAAAATGAAGTGTGAAATTTCTGCGACCTAGCACTATCATATATTTAGTTCCCATAAATCCCAACTAAGAGTTTTCCAAAGTGCTTCTACTTATTCACAATCCCACAAAAAATGTATGAATGTCCTGATTGCTTCATAATCTCTTTCATCTTGTTACTGTCTTAAATTTTAGACGTTTTGCTGCTGGTCCTAAGACTGCAGTTTAAGAAAGATTCACTTCTTTAAGCCGTGGTCAGAGTATCCTCAGACTGACATCTTCAGCATCATCTAGGAGCTTGTTATATATAATAATTTCAGGCCATAGCCCAGACCTCCAATATCAAAAGCTGCATTTAATTAAGTAAGAACTATTATAAATCCTATATGAGAAAAATGATACCTTAAACAGGATATGCATCACTGGAGAATATTTTTCTAAACGGGTACCCATTCAGACAAGGCTCAAATCAATTGTTTCTTCCCTCTCTCTCTACCTTGTTCCATCTGAGTCATCTGAGATGACTAATTCACCACATGGTCTTTGACTGGAAATGTAAAACGAGCCAGGAGAGATTATTAGCCATGTTAAGGAGTTGGGACTTTGTATTTGCAAGAAAGCCAGTGTATAAAAAATTAAATTATTGAACAAATCCTTTAGGGTTTAAAATGTGAAACACGTTAGATTTGGAGATAAGATCATCTTTGGCACTCTTACAAGGTTATATTTATAACAGCGAGAGACTAAAGAAACCCCAATTCTACCCAAGCATCTCAGTGAGATTCTCTCAGCTGAAATTAAACCGGATGAAAAAATTA
This sequence comes from Camelus dromedarius, assembly GCF_036321535.1. Classification (NCBI taxonomy): domain Eukaryota; kingdom Metazoa; phylum Chordata; class Mammalia; order Artiodactyla; family Camelidae; genus Camelus; species Camelus dromedarius. Next base: position 116,476,913 of record NC_087438.1, read on the forward strand.
GATCTTGATTTATTTAAATCTTTGTTTAACATGTGTGGATTTGTATGTCTTTAACTTACAAAGAGAAGAAGTTTTATTTCTTAAACTCTAATTTCTCCAAGGAATCATAATATTTTTAGAAGACTCAATGATTTCATTATTCTTTAACACTGATAATCTTTAAATATTTGTAGAATTTTTATGCTGGCATTTAGACTCATTGTTTAACTCCTGTTTGGGAGTCACTCAAGATAGTAGATCAAATAGAGGGAACATTTTCTGCTTAGGGAATGATCCATGTCACAGCCTACAAAGGTCAAAATAAAAAACTATCTTCCAGTGGTTCCAAAAAAGATACACCAAGGAGCAACAGTTGATATTGGCAGAGTAGAATCATGAATATAGATGCATGACTGCTAGTCTCTTCAGGAATGCAGCCACAAAAGTGGTTGATTGTAACTTAACTGATAAGCCCAAAACAGTAGGCAGTAGTTTCTCAACTTTAAAACTACTTTGTAAGCATTTACAACCTAAAGGTCCCTGAGAATGACTCACAGGGATTGTGACTTAATCCATCAGTGGTGGACCCAGGTACCGGTATCTTTTAAAATACACTTGCTAGGATTCTTAATATGCTGCTATGTTTGATAATCACTGAGTTAATACAAAAAGCACAACAAAACAAAACCTGAAGATTATAAAATGGAATTTCCCTTCTGCCTAATCCTGCTTCTTTCAACTTCTTAAAGGCGCCACTTACTAAAGTATCCCCCAGTATTCCTAAAACTCAGTTTTCTACAGAATCAGGCTAACAACAGATGGTGCCAGGAGGAAGCAGTTTATAAAATGGGCTTTTGGAGATAGATTACTCATTGGCCTATTTATTGGCAATGAGGATCCCATTGTTGTGATACACTGATAACCTCCGACGTGAAATAGCAGTGTAATAGTTAATACTCTCACCAATGGTGACCTGGAATGGCTTACAGTGAAAGGAAGTAGTGATTATGAGAAACACAGTTGCCAGAGCTGTGACTAGGGGGTGATCAATGAACTAGAGAAAGATAGCAAATGCCTGAGGTAATTCATCACCAATTTAAGACCATGCATTTAAAAGCCGTAGAGCCTCCTCGGCAACAGAAATGGAAACTTTCATCTCCTGTAGCTGGAAGGCAAAAGCTGAGGCTCAAGGTCAGCCCTTAGGTATAAAGGTAATGCAGCGGCAGAGAAGACTGAATCCTCCTATCTAGCAATTCCATTACACCATGATGGAGCCCGAATTAGGAGGGAGTGGGACCTTTAGACCTGGGATGGGGACACCTGTCACAATGCACATGAACACATGAAATCTCCACATGCTCCTGAACATTCTCAGACTGCAGCATCCCCTAAAACTCCATCTCCTAAATCTCAGCACTCCCGCAGAATCCTCCAGGACACCTCCACATTTAAAGCTCACATGTACCTTGTTCAAAGAAAATCTACCAGTTGCTGCCTTAAGGGACAACGTGTGACCAACCCCCGGAATCTGCACCTCCGCTCCAGTTTTGTCCATGAGAACAACAACCAGTGTTAAGTGACAACATGACTCAGCGGGATGGCACCTGATCTACTAAGGCAGTGAAAGGACTATAACTAAAAGAGTTACATAGCCTTGCCAAGTGTACAAACAGGAGTCAGACTTATGTAAGGGACTGGATGCAGAAAGTCTGATGTCAAGGGTATCATGACACAAAGATAAGGGACACTTTATAAAACTGGGAAACTCTCCTATGAAACTATATTTAATACTCTTTCAAGGATCCAGGAGTCAGTTTGGACCCGGTAGAATGGCAGGAGAAAGCCCAGAAAAGGCAATGTCCCCCACTAAGTGAAAAATAATAACCATAACTACCATAACAGGCAGTGTAAAAAGGAACTGAGAAGCTTAGCAAAGTGGAATGTTGAAATGGCTACCAATTACATAAGGCTGGAAACCACTAGTCAACTATATTTTAAAGGAGGCCTAAAGGACACTCTTTTTACGCAGACAATAAGGCAAGCACTGATGAGAAACTGAGCAGCCTCTGTAAGACTGTAGTTCAGGTCTGACAGTTGGAAAGCTATTAGAGAGCTGGGTTCCCTGATGGCAATGGGAATAGTAATGAAAGTTTCCTGAAAGAAAGTAGGTCATGTGATGGTCATCAGCTGTCAAAAAGAAGGTGGGGGTAATTAGTGTAATAAACAACAATATCAGAGTACAAATAGGGTGGAGGCTGATACCCAGCCATAGACACTTTTAATAGGCTATGACATCCTTGCCAGGAAGATATATAGGGAAAGACAGATGGGTCAGTTTGTATCGTTGATCTGAAAAGTCAAATCAAAGTGAATTAAGGATGCATGATCAGGAGGCTTGGGGCAGACACTCAAAAACTCATGATGCTGTGCCCCCATTCTGGTTCTGGGCCAGTTTTCAGGCCTGGAACTATCTGAAGGAAGGTCCAAGTTCCCAGAAGGATGGACACTGAAAAGCTACATTATACATAAGCACCAATAATTCATCTAGCCTTGTCCCCAAAAGGTCCAGGATCATTTACTCTGGAAACAATACACTAGGGACTGGGAATATATAAATATTTGGGGGAATCAATGGACAGAGTCATAGCTGACCGCGATACATTGCACCTGAAGCATGGTAACTCTCGCTAGAGTGGCAGAAGGCGGGGACAAAGCAGGAAGTACAGAACCGGCCCAGGTCTGGCTTTTATTGGGTTCTATCAGTTTCACAGACTCATTATCATCTAGTCTCCGTTTCCCCAGTCCTTAAGTGTATAGTGAACGTCCCTCTCAGTACACCACTCCCCAAATTGGTTTCTTGGCCTGTGTTGTAAAAACTTTTTTCACAGAAGGCCTGCAAAACTACCTGTTCCAGAGCCAAGTCATTAAATAAAATGACACCACATATCAAAGGAAATAGGAGAGGTCAGTGCTCCCTGTAAGTGCTTAAAGAATTCCAGGACTGTCGTCTCTATTATATCATTTATTCATCATGCCAGCTCTTACAGAAACAAGATTGATCCTAGAGAATGACAGTCAGTTACCTCAAATTGTACAAAAGGAGCTATTCTCTTCAAGAGCATAGTAAGACGATCCTGTGTGCATGGTTTGGAGTAATTGATCTGGTCAATGTATTCTTCTCGTGCCTTACTATGAAAGTGGACCAGAGTCAGTTCACATGGGATGCCACAGGATTATGTTAACTCTCCTCCTCTCATAAAATATTCTCAAGGATTCTAGACCATTGGGATATTCTGCAGACTATTAGATTGGTTCACTATATTAATGGCATGATAGTCAAACCAACTGAGCAAAAAGAACAAGCATATTTGAGGCCTTGGTAAGATCCATGTGTCCCAGAGGATGGGAGATAAACACTAAAAAGCTATGGAACATATCACACCAGTGACGTTTTTAGTTGCCCAATGCACTGGGACAAGGTTTTTGCAAAAGTAAAGGACAATAGATCTTGCACTATTCACAACTACACACGATACACGGAACCTGGGAGGCATTTTGTACTGGATACAGCATATTTCATACTGGCTATTTCTGTTTTGACTCATTTGCCAGGTGATTTGGAAGGCTGAGAGCTTTTGGTGAGACCCAGAGCCGGAAAAGGTTATCAGCAGCAGATACAGGTTACGATTCTTCTACTTGGGTCCTTCTACGTGAGCCATACGACTCTGCAGGAATAGTACCCCTTAGAATGTATGTCAAGCCCCAGCGGGGGGCATCATCATGTGAAGTCTTTTTATTTTCTATAGTCCACTCAGGCCATCATCTGAAAACAGCATTTGATAGTCTACTGTGCACTTGTAAAGATGGAAAGTTTGATTAAGGGATATCAAGTGACTTTTAATTAGGAAAGCCTATCATGGGTGATTGAAATGGGTGAAGGGGATCAGAGGTACAAACTCCCAGTTTCAAGTCATGGAGGTGTAATATAAAGCATAGTGACTATAGTAGATAACACTGTATTATGAATTTCAAAATGTCTAAGAAAATAAGTCTTAAAATGTTCATCACAAGAAAAAATATATTGTAAATTTGTACAGTGACAGATGGTAGCTAAACATACTGGGGGAACCATTTTGCAATGTATATAAATGCCAAATTATTACATTGTACACCTGAAATTAATAAATGCTATATGTCAATTATAATTCAGTTAAAAAAAAAATCATGCTCATCATGAATAAGTTCTGTCAGACCTACCAAGTTACCAAGTCAAAAGGCTGGGGAAAACTGGAAGCAATGCATCACAAGACAGTGTTATGTTAAGGACAGGGCACAGGTTGGTCCAGAGGGCAGAAAATTAGCTGCACAATCAAGTGATCCAGACTCCCATGTCCTCCAGTGTTGTCCCGACACCTCTCCCTAAGGTCACATCTATGGATGCCTGGGTGGTGGGAGTGGGGTGGTACTTTCAAGAGACGATGGAGAGAAAATAAGGTTGAACTTGGGATAGCTCATATATGGATGCAAACTAAAGATACACTCCTTCTATGCTACTGTCACCCTCCAGTATGACCCTGAATCACCAATGAGGTGAAATCTCCCTAACAGTAGAGCTTTGACTTGACAAATTCAGGTCAGTCAGCCATCATCAACAACCATGCTGTTAAAATGGGCCCATGATGACCAGCAATAGAGCTACACTCACCTATCAAGGCTAATCTAGATTCTGATGCCTCTGAATGTCCACCAAAGTCCAATGCATAAGATCTGCTATGAATCATTCCTAGAAGATAGCAGTGAGCTACTTAGTGGCAAGGTGATTACACTGAACTCTGCCAGCAGTGGACTCCTTTCATTAGGACTAGAACTGACTCCTTCTGGACACAGATTTGCCTTTCTTATAGGACCTTAGCCAGCGTCACTATCTGGGTTTACATGGTGATCCATGCACAGAAGATCCCTCATTACATCACATGAGACCAAGAAAAAGATATGCATCTGGCATCCATTTATCCCATCACTCACCACACACTCAGCAACTACCAGCTCAGTGAGGAAATGGAACACACTTCTGAAAGTTCACCTAAGACTCCAGATTGAAGATGGTAAGAAGACACTATTTAATTGAATCATATGATTTACTGAAATGAATCCCCTAGAGACAAAAAGTTTAGAAAAACGAACAAAGAATAGTTTTATATAATGACTATTTCTGACATAAAATGTATATTTTTATAATGAAAAATTGTATTAGAGATTTAGTTCACTTGATTATGTAACAACTATCAAAATATTATTCAAAAGCTTTCACTTAAAAATTACTGATGGTTTCATCAAGTAAATTAAAATGAATTAGTTTTTTTTATCAACACCATAATCAACAGCAGCAAAAGTCACAAAATCAGTCAGTGTTTTGCTAACAGAATCAAGTTACAAACTAGAAACAATAAGCAATAAACACCATTTGTTGCGAAATTAATTTTAAAAATTGTACTGGAGAAAGGCAGTTTTTCTGAGTAGTCTGAAAAATACTTAAACATAAAACTTCAAAATATTATTTTACGATCTTCATTTTATCAGAATCTTATTTGGGTAGATGAGTTTCTTTGATTTGCCTCACAAGTGACCTGATACAATGCACGTAGAGCAATTATGCAGGTGTCTAAATGTAGCAAGGGCTTGGTATCCTAGGTAACAGTGCAAGGATAGGAAAACACATCTCCCAACTAGAAAACGAGTTGGGTCAATATCCAATTTATGCTTAAGGTTAAAAAGTAAAGAAGCAATCTCTAGTTTACAAAAACAAAATCCCTTTCAGATCCCTTGGTGTCTCTAAATGTCATTGATGGATTAGCTTTGGCAAAGTAATTGCTAAAGCTGGCCACTATTTTATATTTAGACTGTGAGGATTAAAGTGAGATCAAGTAGATACAGGAGGAAAATGATCACAATTAGGCAGTGATGCTCACATTTATTTTAATTAACTCCTCTCTAGACTTTCTATCCTTGAGAGCTTTCCCGATACATTTCATGGCTGAACCTCTTATTTAACAACTAAGTACATCCATCTCTATTTCCTCTACTTTGATCCACTCTTTCCTCCTTCAGACATTTAACTGTCATCCTTTACTGCAGGAAATGTAGAACATATGTTCCTTTTAACGATTTATTTCTGAGAATGAGAACAATGCACTCATGAGTAAAACTAGAGAAGGCCATTAGATTTCCAAATAACACCCTGCAAAGGTGCCGGGTATCTTTTAGGATAAACCTATGACAGAGTTATGCATAATAATATAAATTAAAATTGCAGATTTTACAGAAACCTAACAAAAAGCATGTTATCATTACTACCAATTAAAATCACATTATTTTCCTGTAATCCTATAAAAGGAAAGAGAAAGAGAGAGGGTAACGTTACATAAGTGGCACTGTGGTCCAGTTGCATTTTATGCTGATTTTTTAACTGTAATCAATGTCTTTATGTTTGAAGCTATGTAAAAGAAATCAAGTTAGCCCTACCGCATTGTTTTCCAAATAAGCTGGAAAACAAATCAAATTTGAATTTCACCAATATTTACAAGAAATGAAAAAACAGCTTTCCAAAATGAGTATTTGTATAAGATGTAAAAATTTTCCACTTCTACACTATAATTTTCTTTTCATAGAATTGATTTTTCCATCATATACTGAAACTCCATATTCTCTACTAATGTGACATGTGATTTGTTCATTAGGTGCCTATTGTAGGGAAGTTATACTGCAGGAAAACATGAGCATTATATTGTTTGACCAAAAAGAAAAGGGACAGGAGGGGGGAAGGAGGAGGGAAGTGGGAATGTCCGTGTTTATAGGTGGCAGGTTATGAGAATACAAAACTAACCGAAGGATTTTAGACGGCAGGAGTTCCCTGTTCAAGTTCCCGGTTGGTAACATAATGACTCATGTCCTATAGGAATCAGTGTTTAATAAAAAATAAAAAAATAAAAAAAACTTGATCAACAAAATTCTGTTCAAATATTTTGGAGGTCAGAGTTTTATATTACCTTGATGATTTGGAAAAAGTAATACTATGCAAAACATGTAGCAATATTAGCAGAAAAGAAAAACTATATTGATGAAAGCTTCAACTGTCAAAAGTAAGCCAAAAGTGAAATATTTGTCATCAATGCATGGTTGATTAAACTGTAAACTTTCAGATGACATGGAAAAATAGAAAGGGTTATGGGAGGTATGGCAGATATACTTAGTGTGCAAAGCAAGGATTTGAATGAATCATGGTTCTTCCATTTTTCACTTATGTGATGTTGTATAAGTTATTTTTCCACCCCCAGAAATGCTGTGAGAATCACTTAGAATAAAAGAGAAAGTACTCTGGAATCTATAAATGTTTAAGCAATTAACATTCACTAATTATTCTTCTCCTTGTCTAGATAGATTAATCTGCTTTTATTTCCTTTTCAAATGTAAATGTTTTACCATGCACAAAAAAAGTTTAGGATCTAGAAATTCAAAAAGCAGGACTAAAAGGGTTTTTTTTTTGTTGTTGGTTTTTTTTAAAGAAAGATTTTTAATATATTATTTTGAATATTAACTCCAGAAGAAATTTTTGGAATTTCTGATAAAATAAATTAAATCTCAAGAAATGAAATATTTAATGAGAAGACACTCCATGAAAAATCCAAAAGGAAGTTTACTGTCAAGTTAAAGCAACAACATTTTTAATAAATATTTTAACTGACAGATATTGGAAAAATGGACATATGTTATTATATAATAGAAATAACATTTGTCTCAGAAATGCTAATAATTTTTCTGTCTGGAGACACGGAATAAACCAGCCATTCTCTGGAGTCTCCTTCACGTCTGTGGCTATAAATATTCCACAATATCAGAAGATTTCTCCTTCCTTATCCCCCTCCCATTTTTAAAAAGTAAGTCTTTTGATTTTTTTCATGTCGTTCAAGCAGCAGAACTTTAACTAGTAAATCTTGAAAGACCATTTGAACAGACTTCCAGCTACTGTATATAAGTCTAACACTTTATTTAAAAATTACTGATAGAAACACAGGCATATTTGTTTATGTTTTCAAAATTGGCTGTTATAAATCTTTCAGCCTAATTGTTTTAGCACCCTGACTGTCAGCCCAGGAAATGTGATTTTGAGAGAATTCACATTCTCCACAGAACTAATTTTCTGTAGGTCAAGACAAGTATCTTTTCCTACACTGAGAACAGAGCTCCTTTTGTACATAGAGTACTTTTTTCTTCCTTTTTCCTACCATGGAAAATCCTTTTGTATGAAACTAAGATTTTGTGTAAAAACTAAGAATGACATTTATTAAGCGTTACTATGTGCCAGAAACTTTACCTAAGTTATTTCTAATTCTCAAAATTCTGTGAAGTACAGGCAAGAAAAACAAACTATAGAGAGATTAATTAATATGTCTAAATTCACAGAGCTTAGAGAAATCAAAAAAAAAAAAAAAAAAAAAGCCCAAAAAACCAAGGTTATCTAAATGCAAAACCTTCACTGTGTACTTATCATTTCCTAAAGTTCTCCAGATAGGAAAAGTTAACTTCTGAGAGGCGGTTCACCCTTCTGGGCATAATTTTTCCCCACCATTTAATGTTAGGGTCTTTTTGCAGGAGCTTTTAATACCTAAAATACATCTGGTAAATCTTTTCCTTAGCACTACTTACTGCTTAGCTTTGGACAAATTTGGGTGAACAGAATATTTTTTTCAGCAAAAAATATGTTCCAAGCTCTAAGCAAGGAGTCAGTGAATCTCATGTAAATAGGAAAACATTCCTACTCTCAAGAGAATTCAGTATTTCATTGGAGCACACAGACACAGACAATTCAAAGTTAAAATTTTGCCAGAGCAAGAGTAGAGAAAGAAATATTTAATGGGTGATTTCTTTGCCCGGGATTTTTGATATGTTAGTATGCTTACCTTGTAGGCATTTAAATCTCACAATAGCTCTGCAGTTGTATCAGTTTCCCCTGGTGCTGATCAGCAGTCAATTTCTCTCTGTAGAGAAACTTGAAAATGTAAAGGGAAGAGTTGGAACTTGAGCCAACTATGTGGATTCTAAACTGTAAGCACTTTTTTAACTCTAACACGCTTTTAGCTTCCTATCAAATTTATGTTCAAAATAATTCCACAGGAGACTTTCAGTTTCAGCTCAGAGACGTTGAGAGCTGGGAAGTATCATTTCTATGCTAACAGCGCAACAACAACAACTGAAATCTACAGCTACTTCCCACGAGGGAATTGAGATTGCAGGGCAAACAGCGACTCAGAATCTAGAGCAAAACAGGAGACTGAAGAGAAAAAGAGGAGCCAGGCATTTGCTTACCTGGGAGAGAAGTTTCCAACATATAAACCAGTAAGATGACTCAGCTTAGTAATTTTTAACAAGTTGCTAAGGGTCAAGTTTGGGCTAACATGAGCTTGTGAAGCCCTTAAGAGATGCAAACAAAGGGAGATTGATACCCTCTTGTGGGCTTTTCTTTCTGGAACCCAGCAGGCTCTGACAAGATCCAAAAAAAAAAAAAAAAAGTCCTGAGAAAGCGTCCCTGTAGTAACGGTAGGGCAACAGCAGACATGGCTGGAACCTCACCCAGATTCACCTTCCCTATTTTCTCTCTCTAACAAAACCCTTAACCTACAAGAGAAGTAGTTAAAAACTGTTTCTGGGAGAGTTAGTGATGGACAGGAATACATGATAGGCTTAGTGTTACATTTAGAAAGAGATAGGAACACTTGTGAACGCCACACCCCCAAGAACCAGGTTCACAGAGTCTGCCTACGATTAAGGCTTCATCAGTACAATCAAATAGTACCCCATCGTGCCCCCCATTTTATGCTAACGAGTGCCAAGTAAAATAAGAGTATAAAATAACTGGGAAAGCTACAAGAGACAGAAATTTCCCTAAAATTTAGCACAAAAGACCCTAAACCAAGCCTACGGATATACCCAAAGCCAAAACACAAGTCAGACCTCAGAAAAACCCTCTAGCAAACTGGATTACTCCTTAAACTCAACATCACTAGAAAAGTTATCACTTGAAGCCTCTGGTGCATGTAAAGAAACCATAGAAATAAGAATTCCAAAACCAGCCCAGCACATGACTAGACTAGCATAAACCCACACATTAAAGACTTTGAAGAGATATGTTTTAAAAAGCAGTTACCTCAGTATCTAGTGTTTTACACAACCAGCCCAACTTTCAACAAAAATGAGGCACACAAAAATATATAACACAGTCTGAAGACACAGAGCAATCTTTGAAACTAGCTTCAAATATTATAAAGATGCTGTAACTATCAGGCAGGAAAGTTGACTTAACTATGATATATTAAAATTTCTCAAGAAAAAATTAGGTAACATGAATGATCAGACAGGTAGCTTCAGCCGTGAGAAAAGCTGTGATAAAGAATCACATGGAGAGGTTAGAAATAAAGAAGCACAACAACAAAGGTGAGATGAAGAATCAGAGGATGATACAGACAAGGAGAGAATCAACAAAGCTGAAGACACGTTGACAGAAGTTACTCAAACTGAGGTAAAAAGAGAAAAAAAGTTAAAAGCATTACAGAGCATCTAACGGTTCTGGCATAACATTAAAAGGTCAAACATAGATGTAACTGAAGAAAGAGACAATAGGGCAGAAAAAAATATTTGAACAATGTGAATTTTCCAAGATTTGTGACACACACAAAAACACAGATTCAAGGTTAAAGAATACCAAGTAGTATAAATACACACACACACACACAAACCCCCCAAAACAAAACCAAAAAGCACCCATGTACAGTCATCCCTCAATATCCACAGGGTATCGATTCTAGAATTCCCGTGGATACCAAAATCCTCAGATGTTCAAGCCCTTTATGTAAAATGGTACAGCAAGGACCCATAGATGTGTTTTAGTCAAACTACTGAAAAGCACAAAGAAAATCCTGAAAACCGAAGGAGGAAAATGGACACACTCCTCATAGAGAAAAAATGGCAAAAATTAACAGACCCATCAAAAACTAAGCAAAAAAGTAGAAAAGGGATGTCAATTATAAAATCATGAAATGAGCATACTATTCTTCCAGAAGTCTATACTTAGAGTAAAACATTCATCAAACATTAAGGAGAATGCCAACTCAAGGTAAAACCTAAATGCTTAAAATAAAGGGCTTACTACAGGGAGAAGGCGATCCACCCAAGAAGTAGCCTTTCCCACTCCCTCAAAAAATCAAGGCTGAATCCAAATCTGACATCTAGATTCACCTACCAATTTAAAGGAAACAGAAAACAAAGGAATAGGTTAAATATCACAATAGTACTGCAGGCAGCAAAAGCTAAAATGTAGGAAACTCTACACAGTAAAAACCTAATTTCTTCTACAAATAAACTTCAACTAAAGAAAAGAAAAAACGGAAATGAAAGCTATAAATTAAAAAAGAGACAAGAGTGTAGTGATGGTTTTGCAAGCACAGATATATACAAAAATTAATCCAATTGCACAACTTAAATATGTGCAATTGTGTGTACCTCAATTATAACTCAACTAATTCAGAAGAAAAAAACTACTTAAAGAACAAAGGCTTTTCTCAGACAAAAATGAGAAATACATTTCCAGTTGATTACTCTATAAGAAATGATCAAGAAGTATGATATAGGTCAGAAACTCAAATACGCAGAGTTGAAAATAGTTTAAAAAATTAAATACGTTTCTTAATTCCTACAAAAATTCTTTGAATTATAAAATAGTAACAGTGTGCTGTGTTTCTATTACATATTCAAAGATACAATGTATAATAACAATAGTAGCAGGGGTAAGTGGAAGGAATTGGGAAAACACGGTTAGAAAGTCCTCATAATACACATGATGTGATACAGAATTTTTTGAAGATATAGTGAGATAACTTTGAGATGTGCACTACTAGCCTTTAGGCAAGCCCTTAAAAGTTAGATTTTTTAAAAAAAATTAATTAATTGAAGAATTATAACTGAATTATAAAATGTACTACATTAGACCAGGAGAAGGCATAAAAAATATATATGAAACTACAAAGAAGTAGAAAACAGCTAGAGAAATTGTAGATTTTAATCCAAACGTATCAATAATCCCTTTAAATGAACCAACATAGTCAAATCTCTGGAAAGCAGTTAAGGGTCTATGGCAATCAAGCAAATGAGGACTCAAAAAATGCAACTTCCAAATGGTAGGAAAATTTTGGGGTATTTTTACTTTTCCATGTCCCTTACCTCTCTATGGCTTGGCAGCAGTCTGGTACGCAGCAGTCTGTGCTCCCTAGTAATGGCATGACCCTAGTAACTGTTTCTAGAGGGAGCAGAGCAGAACTTATTAATAGATTATTGAGTTTCTCTGCTCTAAACTGTCTAGGAAATACCTGCAAGACTGATACAAGACACTCATCCCTGTCTTGCCTAATTCAGAACTCACCAGGGTGGAAAAGCAGCAGAAATTGCTCAAAAACACTGTTAGGCAAACAAAATGCCTAGAGTTACCCGAGGCAAAAGATTACAGTTGTGGCATGCAAGACACAGCTGAAGCCTGGAAGGAAAAGCTTAGAAGAAAGTTTCTCTAGGGCACTAGTGCAACCAAAAGTGCCCACATATACTTGGGAATTTAGAAAGCCACACACACAGCCAAGGAAGGGCATGAGCAGAAGAGACCACTTTTGGCTGAAATCTGTGATCCATGTAAACAGGAAGTGAAGTCTAAGAAGTTAGAAAAAAATAGAAATCATACAGAGTTTTTTCTCAGACCGTAAGATTTAAACTAGTAATCAGTAACACAAAGATATCTGCAAAATGCCAAAGTATCAACAATCCCTAAATAACTTATGGAAATTCTATGATTTGATTGTTGCTTATTCCAAACAATGTTACATTTTGAGCATACATTACCAAAATCTTCATTCTAATCCTTGCTTTTGTTTTTAAAAAATTTATCACACTCACCAGTTATGTTGATGTATCTGATTGAAAACCAGTAACCAAAACTATTATTTTCCTCATGAAAAATATCTCTCAAATTCATCCTATATACTTCTGCTGTATTTCTTTAAAAATAAAAATAATCATTCATAACTTTTACTTTGCTGACAAACTAAACACAAACATCTGAATCTGACTTTTAAATCCGTCCAAATTGAGATTATTACCAACAATTCTAATTTTTACATCCCGTTACTCCTTTTAATTTGTTCACAGTATAACCACACAGTACACCTTAAGTTTCACAAAAATGTTCTATGCATACTGTTCTTATATTCTTTCATATGTACATCCATCCAACATTCACTGAGGTAAGACATGCATTAGCCCCCATGCCTATACGGTATTGCTGTAAATAAGGTAATGAATAAAATTGTATTTTCTGCTCCCTAAAGATGTTGTAATCTAGTAGAGAGAGATGCAAGTGAACCTGCCAGAAAGTTAATCTAACTAGCTTATGTCAAAAAAAAAAAAAAAAAAAAAAAAAAAAAAAAAAAAGATTTATTGGCAGAATATCAGATTGAACTAAAGTTTAGGAAACAGGCAAGATCCAAGCAAGCTCTGAAAAGTAAGGCAGTAAAACCCCAGCAAAGGGTTTGTGTGGTCTACCTGACTGCAGTGGTGTTGATAAAGTGACCTCTAACTAGCTCCATGTTGTCCTTGAGGACAGAATCTGATTGGTCAATGCTTGTTCTACATGGCAATCTGACAGTCCTACACTATGATTCAGTCTTTATGCAAGGTACAGTATAATGTATTTTATCTTTTTAAACTATATGTCCACTATAATAATGCCTCACCCAATTTTCAAGGTTTAGATTTTTGTAACTTCTCACACCCTCAGATACCTATTTTGCGTACAATGTTTGGTTTGCACCATCTGATGACTAATTTCATACATTGTGTGTAAAAAGTAAATTAGTAAAGGCTTATTTTAATTTCATTATTTTCATGTTATGTGGGCACATGTCATTACTGTAGCCATTACAATGTCTAACTTTTTTAAAAAATACAACTGAAAGTTAAAAATTAAGGGTATCTTATGATATATCCATTCCACAGACACATTTATCTAGGAATTTATCAAGTAAAATGTTATTCCAAAATATGTATTTACATGATACGAGATTTTTGAAAAAATATTTAAAATGCAAGTAGAGTATAAATGTAACTTGGAAAATATACATATTTGCCTAAAATGATTGGAAGGAAATATACCAAAATAATAAATGTGTTTTTACAGAAATGAGCATAGAGGTATCCTTTCTTCTACTTCACTGTATTTCTATTTTTATAATATATTATTCACTGGAAAAAGTATAGTTTTGTGTAAAGACACACAGCATGATGAAGTGGTTGGGGATTTCAGTAGTGGGAAGAAGAAATCTGGAAGTGCTAAATCACATTTCCAGTTGAAAGTTAACAATAGTTAACATTTCAAATAGATTTCGAGTAGCATAAATGATTTTAACAATTCCCATTTAATAACTTGTCAACTTTCACTAATACTCATTCAATAATTCCATTATTTCACAAAACTTGATTAACCAATGATTCTTACTTGACTATTGTTAAAATTTTTGTTCAATCATTTTAAATAAATTTGAGGTGTAATTTATACAGAATATTCAATGATTTTAAGTGTATAGTTCAAGGAATTATCACAAACGTATACTTGTATATATATATGTATATTCCATTCTCCCAAAATGTATCTTGTGTCTCATTGTAGTCAATCACCAGGAAACCACTTTTTTCTTTCTATCATTACATTTTAGTTTTGTCTCTCTTAAGATTTAAAATGAAATCATATCAACCATTTAATTTAAATGAAATAAAACATTACGTGCAATTTTGCGTTTGGCTTCTTTAGTCAGAATATCTTTGAGATTTATTTTTGTTGCCGTGTGTATCATTGTATTGGTCCTTCACATATTTTGCTAAATGCATTCTTATATACTAAATATTTTGAGGTCCTATCCATTGGTATTGCTTTTTTATTTAATTACCCAACTGTGAATTTCTAGTATATAAAAACAAAAATGATTTCTAAATATGACACCTGTATCCTTTGACCTTGCTCAATCTACTTGTTAGTTCTTATAGGCCTTTCTATAGATTCCTTAGGCTCTTCCATATACTGTGAATAAAGGCAGTTTTATTAGTTACTCTCCAATCTATTAGCTTTGGGTTTTTGGTTGTTGTTATTTGTTTTGCTCTTTTGTACCGACTAGGATCTCGAATAGAATATTATGTTACTTAGAAATGGTGAGAGTGCATTTCTGGAGGGCGTTCATATGCTCCCCAACTTCAGGACTCTATACTTCAGTCCTCCTGCCGTAGCTGACATCTCTAGGCTACCGCTATCCTTCCCACGTAACGACTGACTACTCTTGATTCTCTTACCTACATATTTCCTAAATCAATAAGGCAACAACATGACAGGGACGGTATTGATTTCTTCTGGTAGAGACATCACATTCAGCACAGTGACTGTGATGGAGGCAGCCACTTGCTAAGATTACCTAGTCCAGTGTCATTAACTGGAAATCATCCGCTTTTTGGACAGGTCAAAAAGGTAAACTGAAAGGGGACAGAATCTACTACATCTTCTTTCAGTTTTTGAGAACAGCATTAATGTCTGCAATTCTACTCAGCATTTTATATTGCTTCTTGATATACTTTGTAAGCCAGGAATGGGTAATTTCAAGGCCTTCCATCGAAACTACTATCTTGGTTCTATTGTAAGTCCACGTAAAAATGTAAAAGTTACGCCAATTGCTAAGTATGTCCAACACAAATATATACTTAAGAGTCAAGAAGATAACCACAGGTCATGTCTGTCTATTTTTTTGGACTTGGATGAGAACTCTTCAGAGCATCTGGCTTCTGTAAGACCCAGCTTTAAACAGGGTGGTGATTGTACTTAGGTCTCACTGATATCAGTGTTTGCTCAGATCCTGTGTTTAACAATCCAAAGGAATTCTCCTTTCCCCAAGGTACAACTACTCTTTCAAATAGCTGCAGGTCTTTTATGCAAATATTGGGAAAACACTGACATCATATAATGTAGTAACATTCCAGGTTCCCTATTCAAGAGTATCTAGATTTGCTTCTACTCAGTATGCTCTTAGTGGTTCAAATCTGGTAACTGAGCAAGGGATCACAATTTACCACAGAGACAACGGATATAACTTACTCTGGTTAAATAAGTCACGGAATGGCTTGTTCTATTGCTTTCTTGGACTACCATGGTCTAACAGCCATAGCCACAGATTTGAGTGAGGATCCCCTACCATTCTGCTTTGTTTTTACTATTACCATGATGTCCGCCTTGCCTCTAAGCGCTATCACCTCTTTTCCTAGGCCCGACCTCTACAGGCCAAGCGCTGCAGAAGCATCACTGACTGTTCATTCCGGCCCACGGGTAACAGCCAACATTAACCTTCTCAAATACATTGATGACTCTCCCTAGTGCACTGCATATCAGTTTAGTATTCTCTGGGCCTTCCAAAGGACATAGCTGGGTTAGTAGAACTCTAGTCTCAAGTGATTAACCTATTTTCTCAGGCTCACCACTGTGAATTCATCCTTAGTACTTTGCTAAGGAGATTCTGCCATTTCCACATCATTTATTATAAAGCACACCTGCATTCAAGATTTAAGTAGTCCTCCTAGCATCAGGCTAAAACAAGCTCCAGGTGTTCACACAGAATGTATTTTATTCCAGAAGAGCATTCCTCCAGGTAAATACAACCTTGCTTCTCCAGCCTTATATTATGTACTTATCCATTGAAAGATTCTCAATGTCCCACTCCAATCCATATTTCAGAGTTTCTGCTAGTGCAGATTTACCTATCAGCCCAGTTCTGAAATTTACCTTAAAAGATATCATAATAGTTGCAGGGACTGTATTTCCCTTCTTGGACTATACTGAGTTAAGCATATTTGCAGATTTGAGTCAAACACTGAAGATGTGGATGACCTTAGGGGGAAAAAATATATATTTCAAGGCACTCACCTCAGGTCAAGGGAAGATGCTTCTCTCAAGTTCAGAGATAGCAGGAAAATCTGGAGGTGCAACATTCTCAGGTCAATTCTGCCCAGAAATCCAGGTTTTCAGCATCTCACTTACTGACAACCCCAACACTAATGTCAGGAAACTCCCAGAAGCTGAGCATTCCAAGTGTTTTAAACCCTGGACCCAATTTTTCAGTGCTATCTGTCCTCCAGTTGCAGGAAATAAAACACTGCAAGAAAGGAGGCCTTCTTGATTTCCTAGCATGGCCTGAGCTGAGAGCTGGCTGAACTGAGAGCCGGCATCCTTCCACCTCAAGAATTCTGGAAGGACTGAAGGAGGTAGGCTGCCTCCACAACCCTTAAAAGGGCTTGCCCTCAGAGCATTCGTGTTAGAGCTATTGCATAAACCTGTGTGCCTCCTTCCACCTGATTCTCATTCAACTCTCCAAGACTGAGTCTTTAAAAATGTGGTGGTAAAGCAAACGAGGAGTTTTCAGCACCTCATTTATCACCAGCAGTAGGGTCCTTGTTGCTGTTTGACCTATAAGGACCCATTTCAGAATTCCATCTTAAGAGGCTACTTTAATTGCTAATTCCAGTACCAGCTGTTTTGGTTTAGTTTCCTCCCTGAAAGCAGATCCTAGAACAAGCACTTGCAAACACGTAGGCTTTGAGAGGAATGGAGTTACAAAAGGAGCGAATGGGAAAATTGGGCAGATGAAAAATAAAGCCAGTGATTGAGCACTAACGACCTGTTTACTGTCGTGAGCAACAAGAGTTAAAGCCACTCTCAGGAAATCATTTGAGAAACTGCTCTGAATGGACCTTAATTTATCCTTCCAGAGAACATGGGGGATGAAACATCTATCTACTCACACCACTGGCTGAGACTCGCTTGCAGGTTATTAAATTTCCCTTGCTCCCTAATTCCTCTAATTGTAATTGAGCGGCGTCCTACAGCAGAGTCATCAAAGTGAGCACTTGATGTAGGAAACTGCAAAGGTGCATGATCATCTGCCCCACAGGCAACTGCTGTAACAGCACAGAGCCTGTGTTTTTTTTTTTATGTAATGCCTGGCACTTACTAGGATTTCAATAATTATTTTTAAATGTATTGAATGAATAAATTCATACAGTTAAATTCTAGTGAAACCATGAGTTTAAGATGTTAATAGATCAAAACTACCAAATTCTTGAAAAAGCCCGTTATCTATTATTCCGATGAATGGGTAGAAAGCTTTTCTTTCCCCATCATTTCTTGAGCTGTAAAGTCTTAGCAGAGAGCAATCTTCTTTACATCAGCAATGAGCACTTCTCATTTCTGTGTTGTACTTTCTTATCCATTGTGTATGCTTTGTGTCCTTTATTTCAGTAGTGTGTCTGTGTGTGTCAGTAAGGAGAGTGACAGTTCTGGTGTGCACTAGTGTGAAACGTTCACAGTATTTTTATCCCTTTGAGGCAAGTGCTTGTGCTATATCTTTTGACACTGACGCTTTAATGTAGCTCATTCATGTCAGATTTCTTTTAATCCCATCTGCTTTGGCTGGGAACCATTTGAGGAAGGCGGGTGAAGGTGGGGGGATCATCTTTATGCTTGCTGGTGCTATAATTATTTCAGAAGCTGAGGAAATTTAACAATGTGCTGCACTTTAAGCACTTTGTGATAGTCATCATCTTTGATCAATGTTTTAAAGCCTCACTACTGATAGAAAGTATGAAAAGCAATTATACAGCATTACTGTTGAGCTGTTATTCAAGGTTCATCATGTTTTTCATTTTTCCCCCCTCTGCTCTTAAGAAGAATATGTTTTGTAACACTCTGATACAAGCCATTATATTTTACTTTGAGTGACTGCAAACCTTTCTTCCAATTAAAGCCACTGATAAAGCAACTGTGTCTTGGACTGAACTATTTATTCTAAGTAGGTTAGGTTTATACTCACTGTGAGACTGGTTTCTTTGCATGTGAATTCGTTATTCCTTTTAGATCTGGCTCTAAAATACAGTCAACAAGCTCTGAAGCTGTTTTGACTTACATAACCATTCATTATTTGAAATAGAGAAAAGCCTAAATTTTCATTACATCAGACTAATGATCCCTGGGATATTTCATGTATTTTGAATTAAATAAAAGTAAAAATGCATTCAACACCAACTATTACATATAACACACATTTGACTTTTAGAGCATAATGGGATATTTCGAATAGGAAAATTAGTCAAATATTTGATTTTAGAACAAATTTAAACATGATAAAAGATTTTTTAACTTTAATACCATACTCCAGTCAAAAATTAATGTAGTACTGATTAAAATAATTTTTGCTTTTAGGCATATATACCTAGTAAGCCACAAATGCAGTATATCGAGTAATTCAGAAATATGGGCTAATTAGCTTATTGACAAATTTATTAAATGTTACTTTCAAAGAAAATGAAAAATATTATAGGGTACTTACATCTTTAGTGTTCAAAAATATAAAATTTATTTTAATGATTGACAAAATGCTTTAGGAAAAAACAAGGCTTATGCTTTGAACCCAAATATAGGTAAACAATTGTCACATCATTCAGAGTTTTTTGAGTTTAAAGACATGTAATTGGTATTTACACTTATTTTTATTCATTTCCTGGGCTCTAGTCTTCCTAAATTCTTCCACCAAAATGAAACAGGCCAATTTTCTTAGCATTTGATTTCTTAGTATTAAAAAAAAAAGCTAAGAAAACAAAAACAAGTGCAAAGAGATACATGAATATTTTGGAATGTATTCAGGAACAATCAAGAAAAAGGATTAAAACAGTGCAAATGAATCACTCAAGACATGAGCCATGCATACAGTATTTGACAGTTCTGCAAGGGAAGCATTGTCTTCTAACTCATGTCAGTGGTATTCTATCCATAAAAGAACAGAACCCATCCAGAGACAGGTAAAAGTATATTGGCTAGACCTAAACACGAAGAGACAGACAAGGTGTTTATAGATTCCTTACCCCTTGCAATCAAAGACACAGTCAACAGTCTTCGATTGTTGCCACTTGGGTGCCTTATAGTTTATTTAGATATTTTGCTACTGTCAGAATGTAGATTTTCAGAGTTTTCCCTGCTACAGATATCATTCTTATCTAAACACAGTTTTGTGCAAAATATTGACTACCACTCTGTGCTATGATAATACTAGTAATTTCTAGAATTACTAAGTATGAAACATTTATTTTTTAAGTTACTGATATATATTTCTACATTGTTTTCTGGAAAGGCTTTATCAATTTACACATTTACTTGTAATGTTTGAAATGATTATTATGCAAGAACTTAGCTGGAATTGAGTACAGTGTGGAGGGTCTAATTTTACAGATGAAAAACACTTTATTATTTTGGTTTGCAGTTAAGCTGAGAGGCAACTGCTTAGTAACAAGCCCACAAGTATCAGTTGTTTAATCGTCTAGCACGGACACTACAGATGTGTAACCTAGAAGTCATAAAGTTATGAAACGTGCCCAAGGCCCCATAGCTCACCAGGTTTAATCCCATGCTGTCTGGCTCCCAAGGATGTGCTTGAACCATTTCTTGAACCACTACTTAACCACCTGTATGTTACAAACATCCTGCAGCCTCAGATATTTCTTTGAAGGTTAACACTTTCCTGAAGACACCTATTGATGCTATTTATTTTCTTATGACCCCAAATCACTTTAAAGTAGGGACTTTATCATTTCCCAATCAACGCCATAGGCTATCAGTTATCGGTTTCTGCCCCACTATTCCACTCCATTCCAGTTTGGCCACTTACTCCTCTGATCAAACTGTACATCTTGTTGTCATGGAGAATCACTCAACCTATAAATTCACAAGTTTAACTACATCATTATCTGACTACAATCCCCTCTCCTCCCAAAATTCTGATGCATTTACATTGCCTATACCTGTTTTTTGATCACACAGAGACCTCCATTCAGATTCCTCTATTTGTCTAATTTCATGTCTTGGACACTGTCATCAGTTCCTTCCCTATTCTTTTTAAATTCTATGTGCCATTATATCAACTAATCTTTTGAAAATGTCTCTAAATCTATCCAGCTTTAATTTCCCTAATCAGCTCTGTATCTTTCTCCAGTTCTCTTTGTAAAATAAAGTCCTTTCTGTATTTTCAAATCTCAAATTTACTTCCTTTAACCTGAGAGAGGCAACAGATTTTAATTGTTTATAACCAAAAAATCTTAATTACAAAGTTACAATTTTTTATGCTCCCCAGTTAAAATAGGGGATGTGACCCTTTTCCTATCTTAAGCTCCTCCTGTGTTCTGCTTCTTACTGCATTGTGCCTAATCCCTGCCATTATTTAAATATGCTCATGTTGACTCCTCTGGGGATAAAACAGAGTCCTTTCATGGGCCTATGTGTTCCTGTACTACCATCTTTGCATCTTATAATGGCCAAATTTCTCAAATATATGTCTGTGTTCATATCCTCTCTCCCCTCATTTCCCTCTCTCATGTGAGCCTTTTTTCAATCTGGCTTATACCTTGACAATCAAACTAAAATATCAAAAATAACCTCCTGATTCTAGTTCTGGAAATGATAAGGTAAGCACATTCTGTCCCATTCCTCCCCTTACTAGAAATTCCTAGAGTAAATTCGTACAGCAATGGGCTAACAATTTCAAAAGATTCAGAAAGGAAGGAGTCACCATGGACCACAAGACTTGAGTAATAACCCAGCATTGATTTCTTAGTTGTTTTGCCTCATATGGATTTCTTTTTGTGTGCTGGAGAAGTCTACTACCCAGAAATATCAATAGACACAAACGAAATGAATATGCCAACAAACAAGACTGATCTCTCTAGACAGAGGACAAGTTAAAGAGTGATCTAGCAGAGCAGAAACATTATGACCTAATCTCAGGTGAATACTGTAATAAAAAGATTGCACTCTTCTCCCTTATTACCAAGTGTGGAGACTGTGAACAGAGCCCAGTCTTCCATCCCTGCCCTGCAACAACAAGGTGATGTGGTTACAGCAACTATGGATGGAGACATATCCTTCATCTCTGCCCAGCAATAAGATGGGCGCATCACTTCTCACACAGCAGAGATTGGGAGAAAAGACCAGTCATCTAGTCACATCCTGCAATAAGAAGGAAGCCCTTTTCTTCCTCCCCACCAGACATTGCAGCTATGGAGATGGTGGGCAGAGCTCTGTTCACCGTTCTTTCCCTGGGAAAATGAGGCAGTGTACTCTTTTTCCCAACAAAAGAGTGAGGAGAGGGAGAATTTCAGAGGAAATGAAATGAAAGACGAGGATATTTTAAGTCTGCGTATCAAATTTTTGGCAGATCTTACAGTAGTCCACGCATGAAACCAGCGAGATACAAAACAGCAGCAGTTTGATGACTGAACGGTGTGGGATACCACCTAAGTTCTAGGTTGGCCTCTAGGTAGCACACAAGTGGGACAGGTCAGTACAGTGTTGCAGAGGCTTTGAAAACTAATTTGACATTTCAACCACACCCCACTAAGTGGGTCAGGCTATATGTTTTGAAACTCTATGTATTGAATGCCTGAATGTAAAATAGGAATTAGACTCTTTTAACATAATACTCAAAATGTCCAGGATACAATCCAAAATAACTCATTACTCCAAGAATCAAGAAAATCTAAAACCCCGTCCCCGCCTCCTTGAAGTTGCCTATCGCTGTCAGCTGCTACTGGTTGCAGCAGGCGGAGGCCAAGGCGAGACTGCATCACCTCCAGGCCCTGCTGCTGGGGATGCTGCTGGGGCCCCTGCGCGCTGCGGCCCGCGGCCCTGATGAGGCGGGCCAGCGCTGGGTCGGTGCCCTGGCGCTGCGCGAGGAGCTGCAGGGGGCCAGGGCGCCGCCGGGCCCGGGGCTGGACCTGGACGAGGCCCACACCTTCTGCCAGTGGCAGTGCTGTCTGCAGATGGGGCTGTACCTCAACCAGCTGCTGGCCGCACCTCTCCCGGAGCCCGACCTCACCTGCGTGTACAGCGGGAGCCCGGCACAAGGGCTGTGCCGCCGCCTGCTGACATCAGCCTCGGCGGAGGGGCTCCTGCGCGGGTGTCCCGAGGCGCAGCAGCTTTACGAGTGCCTGTTCCACGCCACGAGGTCCTGTGCCCCTGCTGAACTCTTCCTACCAAAAAGCAAGTCAAACTCCAAAAAAAAAAAAAAGGCAAAAGAAACAAGGCAGCAGCGGGTCCAAGAACAGAGTGGGGGCCATCTCAGACGTGAGAAGTTGGTACGAGGGAGGCAATCGGTTTGGGCTGTTAATGGTCGAGAACCTGGAGGGATGCATGGAGGCCTCCGAGCTGGCATGAACACCGGCTGCCACCACAGGTGGAATTCTTACTGAAAACTGTTGTTGCCGCCCTTTAAATGACTGACTTTTCTTCGGAATTGTTAGGGGATAAACATGTAGTGGGTAATCTGTGAATTCCAAGGTATTTTGTATTCTACTTTTAATAAATGCAACCTGATTTAAAAAAAAAAAAGAAATCAATAGATGTCAATACTGAAATGACACAGATGTTGGAATTATCCAACATAATTTCAAAGCATCAATCATAAAAATGTTCTGAGAAACAATTACAAACACTCTTGAAACAGATGAAAAAAAGTTTAAAGTAACAGAAATAGAAGAGAAGAAAAAAGAAATAACTAAAGAAAAAATTTAAACTGAAAAATACAATAACCAAAAGTTTAAAACTTACTGGATAAACACAAGAGCAGAAGGGAGTTGACAGAGGAAATAATTAGGGAACTTAAAAACAGATCAGTGGATATTATCAAGTCTGAGAAACAGAAAAAATAAATAAAGCCTCAGTGACTCTCCTAGGACAATAAAAAAAGGAACTTTATTTTATTGTTCTTATTTGAATTCCTTTTTTGTTTGTTTGTTTTCTACCTCCTGTGACTCCTCTTGGTCTCTGCTTTTAACATAATCACTAAAAGATAATAGATCTTTTGTTTATCTATTTTCTAAAATAGTCTTCCCTTTATTCCATACTTACTGATTCTCATAGTTTTAAAATCTCCTTTAGTACTCAGTAATTCCTCTTGACTTTTTAAAATTATGTTTTATGTTTGAAAGCAAAAATTACCTGATGTCGTCCTCCAAATATGTAGACATACTAATTACTACAACTATATCATGGAATGGAGAAGATAAATGGACTAAAATGTAGTCAGATACGTACTTTCCTTTAAAGTTGGTAAAAATTGATATTAGTGGAGGGTAATAAGTTATATAGAGAGAGTGTGATCCCTGAAACAGCAGTGGTTGGAAAACTACTGCCCTTGGACAAAAACCTATCTTCCATCTGTTGTACATAAAGTTTGATTGATGCAAAACTATGTCAATTTATTTATGTATTTTTTATGGCTGGGTTTTTTTTTGTTTTGTTTTGTTTTGTTTTTTTTGCTACCCTTGCAGAACAGACTAGGTGCAACAATGACCATATATCTCATATGGTTATAATATTTACTACCTGATCCTTTACAGAAAAATATTTACCAATACTAGAGCAGCCCCTAAAAACTTATAAAAATAGACATAATAATAAAAATATGGATAAATCAAGCAACAAAAAGAAAAATAAACATGTTGCACTACATCAAACTGAAAAGCTTTCGTCAGCAAAGGATACAGTCAACAGAGTGAAAAGGCAAACTACAGAATGGGAAAAAAAATGTTTAGAAGCCAAAAACCCAATAAAGGGTTAATCTTCGAAAAATATAAGGAACTCAAACAACTTAATAGCAAGAAAACTAATAACCAAAATAAAAAGTGAGCTAAGGACTTGAATAAGTATTTCTCCAAAGACATACAAATGGCCAACAAGTATATGAAAAGATGTTCAACATCACTAATTGTCAGGGAAATGCAAATCAAAACCACAATGAGATATAATTTCATACTAGTCAGGGTAGCTATTAACGACAACAAAAGACAAGTGTTGGCAAGGATATAGAGAAATCAGACCTCTCGCACAATGTTGGTGGGAATGTAGAATAGTACAGCCACTGTGGAAAACAGTATGGAGGTTCCTCAAAAATTAAAAATAGAACTCCAGTATAATCCAGCAATCCCATTGCTGGGCATATATCCTAAAGAATTAAAATGAGGTTCTTAAAGAGATATTAGCATTCCCAAGTTTACTGCAGCACTATTCACAATAGCCAAGATGTGAAAACAACTTACATGTCTGTCTACAGATGAATGGACAGAGGTTTCAGCTAAAGATGAGTAAGCTCCAGAGACCTGCTGTACAACATTACACTTATAGTCAACAATAATACATTGTCTACTTAAACGTTTGTTAAGAGGCTAGATCTCATGTTAAGTGCTTGTACCACAATAAAATAAAATTTGAAAAATATAGATTAATCAATAGTGTTACAAATGATGTTCCAATAACCCACAGGAAAGAGGAAATAGTGGAAAAGCACATACACATACACAGACATAACAGAAAATAAGAAATATTATGACAGATGGCAATGTTTTCTTTTGTTTAAGTAAATTGTTCTAAGTCTCCATTTTATTTTTATATTTTCTTAGGGATCTGGCCATTTAGAATGTGGTCATCTATTTTACCTAGTCCTTAAAATTACTTTTCCTGTAACTACTCTTTGATGAACAATGACATTTTTTAAATTTTATATGACAAAATTAATTCAACAAATATTTATTGAAACACTACTATTTGGTGAATAATTTACTAGTCTTTGGAAGTTATAATAAAGCATTTCAAGATGACTACAGTTCATATTTTAAGTGAATAACTTAACTCCAACCACTTCCATATCCTGGGGTCTGTAGTAAAAAAATGGCGAAGGAAAGGCTTTAATTTCGATGATTATTTACATATACATTTATCTCTTACTCAGAAACCAGCAATTTTTTAATAATTAACTATTGAACAGCATTTGAGACACCTCCTTATTATGCAAGATACATATAAAATTGTCATTTTGTCACACTAAAGGTCAAGGAATTCTGTTCAGTGGGAACAGGAAAGCTTCTTATAAGAGACATCATTTAATTTTATGTCAGAGAAGGGAGTATTTTTATTATAAGCAGAGGAGAAAACACAAAAAAATTAGGAAAGCAAATGAAGCATATGAATATTTTTCAAATTGCTCTACTGGGAATTATATTTAAACACAACATAAGAAGTCAGAAGGAGATACATATGGTTAATCACAGTAAATGCAACAGTGGAAGAAAGATTTGAAGCAATATTTAAAGTGAAAGAATAAAAGAGAGTGGGCAGAGTAGGGGAGGAGATGTTTCAAAGATAAACTGTCATGGTTGGAAAGAGAACCATATGACTGGAAATCATAAGGAGGATTACGAATGAGTGAGCAAGAACGTGTGTTCTGGGAAAGCTAGGGCAGAAAGGCAACAAAAGAATATAGCCCAACAAATCTGTCGTTCTTCCAACCTAAATAAATTAAACACTAGGTAACATAAAGCCCAGATTTTATTGGAATCTTTGTGCCATGATTTGAATAGAATAATACAAATTCATCAAGAAAAATGTCTCAGAGAAAAAGTTTTCCTTTTTCTTTTCACAACTTTTAGTTCAATAAGGCAAACCAAGTCAAAGAAAATGAAACTGAAGTAAGGAATGTATTTTTATTACTAAAATTAAGAATATGTCAAGGTCAAAACATTGATTTCTAAAAGAGATTTTAAAAGTACAAGAATCAATAAGTATGGAACAGGGGGAAGACTATTTCAGATGATGGATAAAAAAGATCTACTGTCTTCTGGGATTATGTTAAAAGCAGAGCTCATGAGAATCCCTAGGAGGGAGGGGAAAATAAAAGGAATTCAAATAAGAGCAATAAAATAATGTGCTTATCCATACTTAATATTTATGAGTAAGTTTGAGAATAAGAAGGCATTTGCCTCTAAAAGGAATCAGATATTGTTAGATCTCATAGAATAACAATAATTTGGCCCTGTTTCTAAATTCAGGAGAGAAAATACAAAAATGATTTTAGTAATCAAAAATTTAAAGCCTGGAAAGCACAGACGCTCTTAGGAATCAAAAATTGAAACAAACATAAAGGAAAGGAGTTAAGAAATATTTGCATAGATAAATGTAAAAGGTGGATTTTATTACCCCAAAACCTGACTCAAAATTCATAGGTGAAAAAAATGGAGAAGTCCTCCAGATAAATATTCTTTTTTCGGTACCTTTACATTTATTTGTCATGGATCAATTAGTCAACCTAAATATTAGTTTCCTTCATTCATTCATTCATCCATTCATTCATATATCCTTCCATTGTTTATGTGACAATTTAGGTATTGCAAATACTGATAATCTCTCATATATCACACTTCAAGGTACATTGTCATTCATCCTGTCTAAAACCCTTGACAGACCACTCTACCATGCAATAAACTTTTTCTCTTTTTGTTCGATTAAGTCTCCCACTATATTTATGAGACAAGTTTAAGAACTATAAACCAGAAAATTTTGCATTTAGATAGATACCTAATATGTTGAATAACCTAACTCAGAAAGTACTAATTGGCCACTATAAACCTGAGGCAAATTTATGGAAAATTCTGAATCTTACTTCTAAGACATTTTTGACAAAAATTTTAGAGTAGGTACTGATGGAAAGTGATTTAATTTTCAAATGACATATACCTTTGAAGAATGGAAGACAGAATTTCAGTATAAACAGATTTTAACAGGCTGGAAACTGGTGCTGAATCTAAAAAGATGAAAATTAATAGGAATACACCACACATTCTGCCCTTAGTTTCAAATGCCTCATCCAATAAATTGTCTATAGAGGAACTGTGTCTTTGTAGCAATAAACTTTAAATTGTCTTTTTAATTAATGCGACATAACGTAGCAGCCAAAACAACAAATGAGATCTGAACTTGTATGGATTACTAGCAATAGAATATCGAGAGTAACTTGCGAGACAAGAGCATTCATTTATTACATAGTTCTTTCTCCCTGGTTAGACAACAAGCACTAGAAGAGCAGAAATCCAGTCACTTAATAGTAAACTCCTAATGCTTAGATGCTCTTTTTTTTGAAAGACAATCATAAAACTATGCCATGAAGAAAACAAAATCACAACCATTAAGAAATAATGACATACAATTTCCAATTTTGGCATATCTCCCTCTAATCATAATTAACACAAAGAAAATCACACTGGAGATTTTATCCTGTGCATAATATCTTTTAGCATAAATAACATTGTATTGAACTTTTTAATTCCATTTATCTCCTAAAATATTGAAAACATTTTGACATTAAAACTACTTACTACTTAATAAACATCGTTGCATGATAAATAATGACTGCACAGTAATCATATGAAAGTGTCCTAATATTAACCCTTAGGGTTCCTATGCTAACATGTTCCTAATTTTTCTCAAGAAAATAATTGTCATCTTTATTTGCATTTCATATCATTTACTTTGGTTTTATTACCAGAAATTGTCAAAGAAAGCAAATTGTTTTAATCCTTATACATAGTCTCATAATTCATAATGACTTGAGGAAAAAACTTTACATTAATTTGCTATCCCAATCATAAGCTAGGAAAAGGCCTTTCTTACTCTGCTCTAGTGTCACAAGTTATACTCTGTAGAGGCAGACACTGAGATGGAATTTAGGGTGCAAGATCTTTATTGGAAATCAACAACTGTGAATGGGAGAAGCTGGATTGGGCAAAAGAGGAAATGAAACTGTAATTCAGGATTGACAAAGCCTCAGCCAATATGGTGGAGAGCTCTGGCATATGGATTGCCTGTTAGGGTGTCTCATACCCTGCTGAAATGACAGGACTTTTAGATCTCCACCTGACTCTGTAGCTGCCTGTGGGTTGTCACAAGAAGGACATGACACGGGGGAGCTGGCTCTCTGCATCTGAGGCTGGCAAGAAGGAGCTGGCAGCTGGAGGCCATGTGCTGACTGCACTCCCTGCTGGTGGGCCTCAGGTCCTTCTGTGAAGCGGGGACCAGGCAGTGCATACCCACGTCCACCACATCTTGCCATCTAACTGCATCAGTTTCTCTTAACTGAACTCTTTGTGCTTGAGTTAAATCTTAGACTCTCCCTCTTTGCAGATGTCTTATTCTATTCTTGACATGGCTTTTGTCGCAAACTTCAGACTCTTCCAACAGGGCTACCTATGGTTCCTCTCACTTCTAGCAAGAAAATCCCATATGTGTCCACTCTAAGAGTTTGGCCCAAAGTAAAAGACAGCCACGATATTCAACATGCCGTTAATTCATCAATAAATTGTGTTAACACTGTACAGTTATCTGATACCTTCCCCCTACATTAAAACAACAGAAGAGAAAGTATTTGTTTCCTGATCCACATAATGACTTTGCCCTATTATTTTTGCCTGATATAATACACAGAGATCAAATACCCCAAACTGATTTACTCAGGTTTTTTGGCCTGGATACGAATAAAATGATAATTAATATTAAACAGATATTAATGATACACAAATTGATTTTACAAACTTTATACTATCCAGCATTTACCAAAAAAATTCTGTAGAGGTAACAATAATAAAGGTAACATTTATTGACATTTAATGTGAGCCAGACACAGTGTGAAGTACTTCACATAGAATATTTCATTTAATACTCCTGGCAATTTTTGAATTAGGCATTAGTAATATTGTCTTCATTTTACAAGTGAAAAGATTAGAACTCATAGAGGAGCACCTTGCACTTAACCAAGCAGTAGACGTGTGACTTAGAGCCAGAGCCTTAACCACTACACTCATTTGTCTGGGGAGGACTATATACACATAGATAGTTATAATCTTCACTTCCCAGGGGGCGAACTTAACATTTTTCAGAGAAGTATCTCAGACCATTTGGCTAAATGTAGTGACCTGAGGTGTTAATAGCTAATAGTGGAGTAAGTAGAATTTATTAAAATAATTACTGTGATGATTATTAGTAAGATATTAATAATATTGTCACCCATACTATGCAGCCCAGACCCCAGGTGCAGAAACTGTTTTTAACTATACAGGCTGGTTGTGTTCTCTCAACAGGATGCTACAAAGGCCCAAGGCAAAATCAAACTGAACTGGCTAATAGCAAGCAAAGTAGGCTAAAGGTCACCACTTTTCTCGCCTTGATTTTTCTGTTTCCATACCAACCCCTGAGATCTGAAGGACACTTCCCCTGATTAAATTCTGTGTTTGTTTTAAAAGCACCTTGTATTTGGCAGAGATGCTTTTCAGCTGTACTTTGAGAGATACATGCTTTGAGAGATATGCAGTGGTTAACCGCCCTGAACAGGCTCTGAATTGACCACAGGAACGCACCTGCGCAGATGAGACCTGGAGGTATCCGACTTACCATTCTTCATTGTCATACTATGCTCTCCACCCGAAGTGGGGATTTGTACTCTGCTAGGCACAATTTGTGCCTCGGGCAAAGGAGCATGAAGACTGCGCATGCCCTGCTGTGGCTGGAACTCTCCGCAGCTTTCCTAGAGCCCTGACGACCTGTCTGCCTTCTAACCCTTAAATTTGCTTTCTCCCCTCCCTTCAGGGAGAAGGTGCCTTTAGAGCATGAGCTCCCCTTCTCTGTTCTTTGGCCACTGAATAAAAGCCTGCCTGGCTTGCACCAAACTCCGTTTCGTTATTGGCAGGGTGAATCTGAGCAGGAAAGAACTCCCTGACGGAGCCAGAGGGGCTTCAGTTCAGTGAGGGCCCAAAACGGGGGCCTCATGTCAACTCAGTAAAAATATTTTTAAGTAAACAATTTTAGCTTTCTCGATGGGAAGTATGATTGAAAATGAAATATACTGGAAAATATATTATATATTATAGTTGAGCCTTGAACAATGCTGAGGATAGGGTGCCACCTCCCGCCCCCCAGGCACTTGCATACCACTTATAGTTGGCCCACCATGTCCTTGGTTCCTCTGTATCCCGGGTTCTGCATCCCCCGAGTCAACCTAACAGGGATTGCATAGTGCTGCAGTATTTACTATTGAAAAAAAAAATCCACCTATAAAGTGGACCCACGCAGTTCAAACCCGTTTTGTTCGAGAGTCATCTGTATTTTAAAAATACTATCTCCTTCACATTTTTTTTTTTTTTACTGAAAGCAGCTTAATGTAATAATGTGTATTTGATTCAAAGCTCGCCAGTGACAAATTTGATCTCCAGAAAGTAATATGAAAAACAACGGAAACGTGTTTAATTCCATTCTTCATTTTAAAGTAGGAGACATTCCTCTGCTTTTAGTGTCTACCCTTCCCTGTGCAAATGCTGAAAGAAAGAATGAACTTACGGTTTTTGGAAGCAATCTCCCCTTTTCTCTTTTCGGTGAAAGGTGGAGCACTGACCACTTGCTAGTTCAAATGTCAGTTCCTCAGGAGTTCCCAGGGTGAAGTTTAAAACTTAGCACCCTTTATCTGGAGGGCAAGGAGACACGGAAGGAAGGCCATTCCAGGTTGGCAGGTGTTTGTGTTAACAAGAAAGCCAGCTTAAATACGAGGCTTGTCCTGGGCAGCAGCAAGATGAGTACCTCTGTATCTGTCCCCAGCATCTTAAGAGTTTACATAGAGGTCTTAAGTTCAGCCACAGATAGAGTCCAAATGATCTCAGTAGCACACTACTCTCTCGAGACCGTATCCTCAAAGCAGCAATTAGTAAGGGAATGGACGGCAGAACGTTATGTTCCAAAGACACGGGAGGTGGGTAAGTTCTAGCTTGCATGTCAACCAGTGGTCACGTCCTCTCTATGACCTCTTCCTCCAACACTGTATATAGTTTTTCAAAAAAAAAAAAAAGGACTGTCCTTTTGTTGACTTATAAAATATGCCAGGCTGCCATGCTTTCCTATCTCTGATCAATGAGTTAACGAGCCATAATTTATTCATAGCTCCTTGAATACTTCTCTTTTTCAATGCGTAAATATAAATATATGCAATTCTTATTATAAAGCCTATAGCTAAGAATTTGAATAACTATTATGTTTGAATATGTGATCAAATATATTATTATATATAATATAATACTATATATTATTTTAGAGAAAAAAGAAAATAAAAATGTAGCATTAAAGTTAATTATTTTTTAGTTATCATCTTATAAATTTTATAAAGTACATAAAATTATGAATTAATTTGGCCATTAAAGAAAATTTGAAATAGGTAAAATGGAAATACGAGGAAATTATGAGATTGTTTCACTTTATTTTTATTTTAAGTGATACCCATATCCTTTCTGTGATCAATGTAAGTTAGTGGCAAGGCTTCTAAGATATTAATTAACTTTTTGGAAATGAAATATGCTTATAGCATTTTCCATTAAAATTATGCTTCACTGAATATCTAGGAGTACAGCTAAAGTGACTTCTTTCCAAATGTCTAATGGAAATTATAGCAAAATATTAATATAGATTTACCCATAATAAAAACATGCTATGGTGGTGAGATTTGATTGTAATGATATAAATATTCCTATCCAGTCTAACAAATGTCCTAAATGTCAGATAAAGTAGATTAAGTAAAATCCCCATATAAGGAAATAATCAGCATAAATATCTATATAAAATTCACATAAAGCTGTACTATAGGGGAGAATTACATACCATGAGCTACTATCTTCACCTAAGCTCTTTGATGGACTTCATATTCAAAAGCTTCTAGATTGTCATTATTGAGGCTACCATTGAGAGTAATGCCTAATTTCCTCTAAAGTGTATATTTATCATGCCTTAATTATTATTCTTCATTTATGTCTGAAAATAATTTGGTAGAGCACCGCTAACCTATTTTAGAAACCAGAAATATACTAGTTGCCACAGATTCTGAGTCATTAACATCCATTAAAAGTCATTGGCAGACTTATTGTTATGAATACCCATAAAGTCTCCTACAGTCAAAGTTTACTCAAATCTCAAGGGTTTTTGACATCTTACAATATTCCCTTTATGTCTTTTCCCGAAAGGAAGAAAGAGCCTATTAAGTGCTTTTGGAGTCTTTGTGCTGCTTCTTTTCATGTTTTCTCCTGAGAAAGTCCAGGAAAAGAGACAATTGAGAAAGTGGGGAAAGAGATTGGTCAGGCTCCTGAATTGCGTCTTCCTTATCAAGTCCTTATCAAGTTCTTTAGATTTTTTTTATGCCAAAAAATAATAAAAAACAATGTATCTAGAATTCTATCAACAAAACTGTTACTCAAGTGTTCTGACGCTAATAGCCTGACATCCAGAGAAAGGAAGTCAAGCGTAAACTTGGATAACTTTTCACACATGTGATATTGCTAATTACACTTCGAACTAGACAGTTCCATATTGAAAGACCTATAAATTCCTTCAGTCTGATGGCAAGAGATTTTGTAAATTAGTTAAACATCTATACTGACCCTGAAATGTACTAGGCTTCAAGAAAAACATGGTTCCTGGAAGTTTGGAGTTCCTGTGAACAGCATGATTATTGTGTAGATACATCTTTCCCATCAGCATGCCATCCATCACTGTAAAAGCCATCAGCCAGTGTTAGTGAGCAAGCTGAATGGTGCTAGCTTTATTTGGTTGTGGCTGAAGGAGTGGCAGCTCCATTGGGTGAGCCAACAAAGTTCAGTTGCCAGGGCTCTGGTGACTTAGGAATGGTAAGGATGCCCTCTCCTTTGAGCATGCAACTGCCTAGGCAGGTATGGCTGTCCTCCAGGCTTTGTTCTCTTCTTGTCTGAGAGGATTCAGAGAAGCCCAATGGCAGGGTGGCAGTCAAGATACTGGAGAGGTTTTTGTTATTGCTGCTGCTGTTGTTGCTGCTTAAGTAATTTGCTGCAAGACAGGCATTCCCCCTTCACCACGTGTCTGAGAGCTCAGAGGTCGTGTTCTGTGGGGGTGAGAATGAACAGCCCTGATACCTAAAGGGTGATAGTTCTCCAACACGAGTGTTCCTCACACAATGTATTCTTAATAATATTTCCCCCTCCTCCATTATCTTACAGATGTTTCTTCCCCTAGAAATGTTTTAGCTTCCTGTCGTTATCCCAGTCTGCCCGTTCCTGATGATTTTCTCGCTGTCCCTTCTTTCATAGCCACCCTGGGTTTTGTCTCAGCCACAGAGCTTTAGTTGCTGGCAAACTTCCCAGGAGTTTGGCCCAGAGTCAGCAGATCTCTTATGCATCCCTGCAATTCAGGGGGGATCTTTTCTGATACAATAGGTTGTCCCCAAAGGGAATCAGAGTCTAAGGAAGTTTCTTTGCTCCCTGAGTTCAGCGGCTCTCTTTTCCCTTTCCGATGGGCCAGCTAGTGCTTGAGCTAGAAATGAGGCTTCTATGTAAACCACATCCTACTGAATGCTAGCGTTCACAAGTTGAAATCAACATTTAAATTTCTGGCAGTTCCTCCAGGCCTGGATGCTCTTGCTTTTGAGGGGGATTAGTTATCTTCCCAGGTACTGTCACATAATTTTTGTCCTGAAATGTTTACAAAAGATCCTGGTGTTCTCTAAAATATTAGGATGCTTCCGCACCCTGACCGCCACCTCACTACAGGATTGTGGGCTCTTTTATCTTTTGCTTTCTCTCCTTTACCTTAAAGCTTATAAAGGATGAGAGACTCAGGAGAGGGAGTCAGTGGACTGAATTAAAGGCAGGTTTGTATTCCTATAAACAACAGAAAAGTGCACCTAATTACTGGTCACTAACAGTTTTTGCTCCAGTCTCTTATTTCAAGTTGAATATGCCTCACAAGGATTCCTGAGTGATCTGCCTTTCCTGGATACTGCATCCATTCATGGCAGGTTGTGGCCTGCAGGCAAACAATGCAGCAACTAGACAGCTAGCCCTTTCTATGGCTTAGGGTCTTGATTTTCAGTGGATCTGGTGACCCTCAGGCAGAACTATGACCATTAACACCACCTGTGACCTGTCTTTGCCCAAAGGTTTCATCTCTCGCCCTCCAGGTGACCTAACTTCAACCTAAGAGATGTATGTCCCAATTTCAGGGTGATCCAAATGAACCCATCTGCTGTATTCCAAAGGCCATTTCTGGTGTAAGAAGAACATGTTCTTTGTAAGAATACAACTAATTTGATTTTTACCATTGATTATTCAGATTGCTTTGTAATGTTCCAGTTTGAACAGTCATGTTTTTGTTCCCATACCACCATGCACAGCAAGAACTGCATGCACGATAATAATTTCTATTTCTACATACTAGCAATAAATAGTAGGGAATTTTAAAAAATAAAATTATCACTGTAACAAAGGTACCACTCTGGTAGGCAATGTTGACAGTGGGGGAAGCTAAGCATATGGGGGGTCAGGAGGTGTATGGGAAATCTCTGTACTTTCTTCTTAATTTTGCTGTGAAACCAAAACTGCTCTTAAAACAAGTCTTTTTAAAAAATTATTACAGGCATACAAAGCAAAGTTGGTCAACATTCAAAATCAAAATCAATCACTGTTATCTACCAAATCAGGCTAAAGAAGAAAAACTTTCTATGGAAAACTATATATGATCAGAGAATTGGCACAGAAAAAAATGGGCAATACCTAATATCCATTCATGATTTAAAAACAGAAACTCTCAGAAAAGCTGCAGTACAGGAGAACTCCTTCAATTTGATAAGGAACATTTACCCAAAAACCTTCAAGTAGCAATATACTTAATAGTAAGAAAGTGGATGCTTTGCCTCAAAACTGGGGGAAAAATTTCTCTAGGAAGGCTAGTGAAGGAACAGGGCAAGGATGTCCTTCCTCTCTCAAGGCTCCAGTTCAACTTTGTG
This sequence comes from Camelus dromedarius, assembly GCF_036321535.1. Taxonomy (NCBI): domain Eukaryota; kingdom Metazoa; phylum Chordata; class Mammalia; order Artiodactyla; family Camelidae; genus Camelus; species Camelus dromedarius. Next base: position 116,512,723 of record NC_087438.1, read on the forward strand.
GTAGATGTCCTTGACAGGGAAATAAAAGAAAATAAATAAAATATATATAGATAAGAAATGAAGAAATAAAACTGCCTTTATTTGCAAATGACATAATTTTCTAAGTAGAAGATCCCAAAGAATTGACAAAAAAACTTCTATAATGAGTATAGCAAGTTTACTGGACAAACAAATAATATACAAAAAAGCTGAATAGGTGATGCCCAGGAGATTATTTTTAGGGTGCTGAAATAATTATATCCTGTGTGGTATTGTAATGGTGAATGCAAGACAGTAAGCACTTGTCAAAATCTCTAGAACATTACAAAACAAAGAATAAAACCTATGGTCACAAATTTTGAAAAAATCATTTAGGAAGTCAGGTGATCTCAGGATGGAACTCAGAATGAAGCAAACTAATATAAATGTATTACAACTGTATGAAGCAACCTTACTTAAAGGACTTGAGGAATGAGATGCTGACCTAAGCACCTTTGGAAATAAGTGGCGTTTGTAAGACTAAAGGCAAAAGAAACTTTACATAAAACTTGTACTTTAGTTGATAAATTTTCTTCTCCCCATGAATATACAGGTTAACAATTCTGAAACAACTATATATATCTACTAGAGATGAACAAGTAAGAAAATGGATGGTAGAGGGTGGGAACCAGGTTTCTTACAGTTGAGTGGAGAGTTACAGATATACAGAGGAGGAAGACAGAATAATAAATGTGGTAACGGATTAGAGTTGTAAACATTAGCATAAGCTCATATTTCCCATTACATAAATACAGGTTGTTACATATAGAAATATTTATACATACCTGTGTATGTATACACAGGTTAGTATATGCATATATATGTCTATGCTTTTTCAGCTGAGAGGGCAAGAAGTAACGGTAGCCTGCTGGTAATTAGTACCCCTAGTGATCAGATCTTGGTTTCCAATGCCATTTACCAATAAAAGGAACCAGTGCTTCTTGGGGAAATGGTTGATTCTAAGACTGGGGAGGAAATGAACAAGATGAGACTTGTAGTGCCAGAAAATAAGAAAAATCTCAAAAAACAAAAACAAAACCTCTACCCACAGTAACAGAGATATTTCAAAAGGATAGAGGGGCCAATTGAAAGAGGCACCCATGGCCAAAGCTGGAAAAATTTTAGCAACATAATTAACAAAGTAGTATTAGATTATAACCCAAATTATAAAATATCCATGTGTCCATGTTGATATAAAAATGGTTGATTAAGTAAATAAATATAAGAGAGTAAATACATTTCCTGCTCAGGGTAATTTCAAATAATTTATATACTTACTCTGTCCTTAGGAAGGCAGGGTATTACTTCCCTCCTTAATCATGGTTGTAAATAGTGGCTACCTTCCAATAGTATGAAAAGAGTGGGGAAAAAAGGTAACTTTACAGTGGAGAGGACTGACAAACACAACCTCAAGCCAGGTGATCAAGATCAACATCAAGAGTGATGTGCCATATTGAGACATACTGATAGTGTATACCCTTGATATCATGTGAAGACCATGGCACTTTATGTCATGGCTTCTTCTCCAAAACACATGCCTTCAATCTAACCATAAGAAAACCATTAGGCAAATCCCAGCTGAGGGACACTCCACTATCTACTGAGATACCTTACCAGTGTTCTTCAAAACTTTCAAGTTCATCAAAAACAGGGAAAGACAAAGAAACTTTTAACAATCAAAGCAACCCTAAGAAGACATTACAATGATTCTTGAACAATGCCGGGGTCAGGGATGCTGACCCTCCACTCACTTGAAAATCCTCAAATTATAGTCAGCCCTCCATATATAGCATTCCTCCATTTCCATGGTTCCACATCCTCAGATTCAACCAAGGTGGATCATGCAGTACTGTAGTATGTATTTAGTAAAAGAAATCTATGTATAAATGGACTGACACAGTTCAAATTCATGTTTTTCAAGTGTCAACTATACTACTATGTAATGTGGTACCATGGGTGAGATCCTGAACAGAAAAATGACAGTGGGTAAAAACCAGGACAATCTGAATAAGGTATATACTTTTTAAAGTAGTTATTAATAATATAAAGTAATAATGTAGTGATACTTTGGTTCATTAATTGTGAAAAATATATTATAGTAATGGAACATATTAATAATAGGAAAACTGAATGAATGGTATATGGAAATCCTCTGTATAATCTTTGCAATAATTTTGTAAATCTAGAATTGCTCTAATTCTTTAAAATTTAAGGTTCATTAAAAATTTTAAAAAGAAGAAAGACAATGTACTATAGCATCAAAAGCAAGCAAAACTTAGAAATAATTTAACATATTTTTGAGAGATCTATATCCTGAAAACTAGAGTATTACTGAAGAAAATGAAAGGGCTAAATAAATGGAGAGAGGTACACTATTCATGGAGAAGACTCAGTATTTTTATGATTTCGTTTCTCCCCAAATTCACGTATGGGTTTAATGCAATCTTATCGAATTGTATTCTTTTAGAAACATAACATATTGATTCTTGAATGTATATGGAAGCACAAAAAACATAGAAAGAGCCAGATTTTGAAAGAAAGGAATAAAGATGGAGGATATCCACTAACTTATTTCAAGGCTTACTCTAAAGCTACAGTAAACAAGACAGTTTGGCAATAAAGAAAATATAGGCATATAGATTAATAGAAAAAAATGAGGGTGCAGAAACAAATCCACCATATATGGTCAATCAATTCTTAATGAAGCAGCCAAGAGAGTTCAGTTGTAAAAGAATGTTTTTTCAACAAGTTGTGGTGGAACAAATATCCCTGTACAAAATGAATCATATCCCTTCCTCACAACATATACAAAATCAACACATGCTAGGTCATACACTTACATTTAAGAGCTGAATCTATAAAACCTTAGAAGTAAAAAAGATAAAATGTATTTTGATAAAGTCCAGTACTTTTGCTATAATTCCAAGTTCATTAACATTTTCTTCCATATACTTAATCCTTTATTAATGCCATCCAGTGCGTTTTTCTACTGAGGCATTTTATTTTTAGAGGTTTGATTTGAGTCTTTAAATTGTCTGTCTCTCCTTATCAAGTTCATGCTTTCCTCTACCGTAATTTCAATATTAAAACAGCTGTTTTAATATCTTTGTCTGCTAATTCCACCATCTCTGTCATTTCTGGATCTATCACTATTAATTGGTTTTCTCCTTATTATGAGTTATATTTTTCTGCTTATCAGCATGCTTGGAAATTTTTGACCAGATGCTAGTCATTATGTTTGTGACATTTTTATGTTGGAGTCTGATTCTGTTTTGTTTTTATATTTCTTCAAATACGTTTGGGCTTGGTTTGGGGATTCATTTAAGTAACTTAGAAACAATTTGATATTCCACAGGATTGAGTTTAAGCTTTGTTAGGTGGGACCAGAGCAGCCTTTAATGTATAGTGAATTTGGCCCCAAGTTTGAGGCCATTCCTTTTAGAGTAATCTACGTGCTACTCCATATGTTGAGGAAGAATTTCTACTCTAGCTTGAGAATGTAAACTATAGTTGGCTCTCTGGTATTTCCAGTGATTTGACTGCCTGCTTTCTTTTTTTGTGCTTCTTTGCATGGCCTGAGATGGTTTTCTGTGTCCAATATTGATCACTATTCAGGTGAAGACTCAAGGGAAATACTATGTAGATATCCATATCTCTCTCTCCAGTACTCTGCTGTGTGAATTACAGATGCCTTGACTACCTCAAATTTTAAATTCTATATTATCTACTTAGGGAGGCCACCAAGCTGTATGTGGGTTCCTGTGCTTATTTATTTTGCTTCTCAGTAATCATTAATGAATGTTACATTTCATTTAAGTCTGAAAACTATGCTTCTTATATTTTGTCTGAACTATTGATTTTTTAAGGTAAATGGACAAACAGGTTATTCCATCATATCTGGAGGGGGAAATACAAACTTTATGAGCTTTAAAAAATATTCATCATCATGTAACCATCACCTCAATCAAGATACAGACTAACAATAAATAACAAATAGAAATTTTAAAGTGAGTATCTCTTCATGTCATAATTATGGCTGGTTATTTTTTCTTTTTTCTGTACACTGCAATTTTTTCTTAATGACTTCATCAATTCCTCAATTCTGTAATTTGAGAAAAAATTTTAAATGTAATTATAAAAAATAGACCATGTTTTACAGTTTAATGCTTTTTCTGCCTTGTTAGAACATGCATTTTATAAGATATTTTCTATATAATTTATCCTAAAGCCTATTTAAACATTAAAAAATACCCCCAAAAATCATTTGAATTCTCCAATTTGGTATTTTACAAATAGTGGATATTTTATCACTTAAATTTCTGTATTAGTGTTTAATATATAAAAATTGAATGTGATTTTTTATTTGTGTCTAATTTCATTGTTTAAATAATGGAAGCCTTCATTAATTTTTCTGCAGTCATATTTCTGTCCTATTTCTGGAATTCTGAAGAAATAATTTTCCAAAATGAAAAGATTTCCTCCCTTAACAGTATTATTTTTTAAGTTCAAGAAACAGAAGAATGTTGGGCAAAATCTTTATTGAAGAGAATCCAGCAATAACAAGAACAAAGAGAGCTATTTATCACTGTAGAACTATAGTAATTGCATACGATCTTAGTGATTAAACTAATGATTTAATGCTTGGAAGTTAAAGGCTTGGCAGAACTCCTCAAACAAAAAACCAAACAAATAAAAAAACCTTAGTTATGGGTTGTACTTCTCAGCAGTAGCATTAGCTTGAAATTTACATTGGAAAGTACTGTAAGTCTTTATTATATTAAAATTGGGATCCCTCAAGTGTTTTAAACTCCATACGTAATGGAACCAATTGAATTGTAATTCAGTCAATTATTTGTCTTATGTTTAACATTTAAATTTTAAAATCCTGCTGCCAAGAAGGAAGAGGTTACTGAGATACAAATTTACACACACACACACACACACAAAAAAAAAACATATTATTAATCAATTAAGCTAATTAATCAGTTTAATCAAACTAAAAAAAATTTATTTGTAACTGGGCATGGGAAACAGTTCACATTTTTTTTCTGCCTGACTACTTACTGAATAATAAATCTACAGATGTGGAAAAGTTGTGACATTATTTCAAGACAATCTGACTTTTAGTTTGTAGTTCAGGTACAATGGGGAAATAAAATGATACTGATTACATTTTTCAAGTGAATACCCATTACATGATTGTGAAACATTTTCAATGATTATTTAAATAGAGACAGGTTATAGAAATGTCTGCAAGTTTTTAAAACACTAGCTATCAGGCTGCACAGACTATTGTCTATTGTTTACTTTATTTGGAAATGGCTCAGTGACCTACATAATAGTTTCAAATCTCCAGGTAACTGTGAACTTGGTGACCTAAGGTCAAAAGTGAAGGTAAATATGCCATATATATTATGATATTACTTACATAAGGTAAAATTTCCGAAAGTACAGTTTGGAAACATTTTTTACTCAATAAGCAACAAAGGAAAATAGAAAAATTCCTATTGTTTTACACTTATTAACTTGTATAGGTTCCTAAATGTCTCCCAGCCTGGTCCAGAGAATCATAAAATAAAAACATGTTCAGAATTACCTCTTATTATTGTAATATGTTGTCATGAGCCATTTATTTTTCTGCTTTTGAAAGAGATTGTGAAAACATATTCCTATTTTTTTTTCCTATTGGAAAGTTAATACCAATACCAAGTTAATTCATATCCCATGCCTCTTTAATGACAATCAGCTATTTCTGAATCTCTCATCAACCATTAACACACTTTTTATGTTGCTGGAATATTACTGAATACAAGAATTTTTGGTAGTGCACTTGAAAGTTTATATCATCTAGTACTATATTGTTTTCTTGTTCACTGTGTAAGCATGTGTAATTAATTAAATAAGCCAATTTGTCAACCCGATGTGCTCTCTTTTAAAATTGGGAGGTAAGGTCCTTTCACTGTATCACAGTGCATATAATTAACCTTTGCCATAGGCTTATTTTTACTCTGTGCCTCCTACATTTACTAGCAGTTTTACCTTGTCATATACCATATAGCATGCCAAACTTAGCTTAACATTACAGCTAACAGTAGTATTTAGCACCCTTGGTTATGACAAAATAAAGTTTACATATGTATCATTTGATAAAACAATGTTTATTCTATATTAGTGTGTTAGTTCATCAGTTGAGGAACACATCCCTAGAATCAAGAGAGCTTAGATTCAGATACCAATAAAGCCATGCAAAAGCATAAAATCTTAGTTTCCTATCAAATATACATTTTAAGGAAATTTAATTATCTATTTTTAAGAAAAATAAAATGTGAATAATAATTAAAATATTTAAAAAACAAAAAATATAATTATATTTTATTAAAAATACATTTTAGAAATTAAAAGATTAATAGTTTTATAAAATTAGAGTATAAAATAAAAGTCTTTACAATTTTTGTAAACGTAATCCATGGTATTGATGGTATACTTTCCCAACAACTGACAGTTTCTATAATATAGCTCTGCATATTTTGTCATCTTTGAAAAATAATGAGCCTTGACATAAGTCAAACTTATAAAAAAGGAATAAAAAACAAAACAAAACAGAAACAACTTTAAAATCAGGTTTTTCCATTCTAGTCCCAGAGGAGATTAAGTATACTCTATCCTGTCTTTTTCCCACTGAATACAATTACAAATTGGACAGAATTATGGAACACAACTTTGAGTACTTTGAAATTTACATCTTAACCAGTTAATCCAACAGAAAAATTGATTAAGAAAATAAACAATTCACGAAAGTAGAAATGCAATTGCTAAGAAGTATATGAAATTATGTATAGTAAAACAGTATTAGGAAATTAAAAATTACAAGTTTTTACTATCTGATTATTAAATATTATTTGATTAGCTCTGAAGGTTAGTAATATCAAGTAGTGCCATAGATGTGGAGAATTAAGAACTAACCTTTACTACTGGTGTAAGATATATATATCCCAGAGGATATGGAGATTATAGATATATGTGTGTGTGTGTTTCCTCTGGGATAGGTAATTCACAGAAACTGCCATAACACACCTGGGAAAAAATATTCACATATGGGCATTATATTTATGTATAAAGCTAACAGTTAAATAGAAGTTGTACTGTATAACTATTGATCACCAACTAAATGGCAGGAACAATGCTAAGTTACTTAAATTTATTAATCTATTCACTCCTTGAAAATGAACCTATGAAGTAAGTATAGTTATGACCTACATTTTACAGATGAAGAGAAAAATACTTGATTTAGATCATACAGGCAATATGTGTTGAGATTACAATTTCAAAGTAGATCCCTATTATGGGAGAACAAAAGAAAGTCATGGCCAGATTATAGGTCTTGATATTAACAGCTCTAAGTGAAATAAGTCAGACTGGGAAAGACAAATATTGTGCAATCTCACTTACATGTGGAATCTAAAAATACAAACCAACCAAACTCATAGATACAGAGAATAGATTGGGGTTTGCTAGGGGTGGGGGTGGGGTAAAGTTGGTGAAGGTGGTCAAAATGTACATACTTCCAGTTATAAAATAAAATAAATATGCCCTGGTGACTTAATGTACAGCATGGTGACTATAGTTATAATACTGTATTGTATATTTGAAAGCTGCTAAAAGATCGTACCTTAAAGGCTCTCATCACAGGAAAAAACTTTTTAACTCTGTGTGGTGATGTATGTTAACTTATTGTGGTGATCATTTCTTAATATATGCAGATATTGAACCATTACGTTGTATACCTGAAACTAATATAGCAATTATATCTCAATTTAGAAAACAAATACTAAAGAGTTTGTTTAGACAAACTTATTTGTAATTAAAACCAATGAGCATTGACTGTGTCAAAAAAATGTAAGAAAAAATTACAGAGGAAATTGTTATTAATTAAAATACACTAACCAACCAAAATGGCTTTCCAGTTATCCTAGTATTATTCCTGGACAAGATCTTGGTTTAGCATTATTTTGTAGAAGAAACTGTGTGTCTGTTCTGCTTACCCTGCCAAAGGGACCCAAGCACTGGTACACAAGACAGCTGACACCACTGAATTCATGCACCTCAATTCTGTAAGCTCCCTGGTATTCTTCCATTAAACACTTTCACTGTTTAAAACAACTGGAGGTTCTTCTCTTTACTCTTGTTCTTCCTCCTCTTTCCACTTCTTGCAAACAAGGATTCTAGCAGCAATAGCTACTCGTTGTCAGTAGGAAAGTTTTGATAACAAAGGAATGATTTTAGAGATGGAAAAGGATAGTAAATGAGACATGTTCTCCCCCTGTGAATATGATGAGAGAGGATGTATTTGGCCATGTCCTTTACTGTAAATCCCCAAGGTACAATTGTCCTCAAAAGCAAGGATATAATCATTAGTTCAGCTGACACATTAAACGTGATTCTGCTTCTTAGTCTAACTGCATAACAACACCCCTTGGTCAGAACCCATGTAGGTCAACAGTAAATATCAAATTCTTTTCCCCACTGGTCTCCAAAAAAAAAAAAAAAAGAGTTTCAGAAAAGATTCAGATGCCCTTGGAAAGGAAGAGAGGGACGCAGTAATTTCTCTGTTAGTTACTGAAACTCATCTAAATACCTTTATGTTCTTTCCTCAATTACTTATGTAGTAAGTCATAATTTTGGCAAAAATTTTTGAAAAAAATAAAACAAAACCCCACACAGAGTGATAGTAAAGTAAGAGCCATTATTTAAATCCTGAGGGTAAAGTTACAGTCAGGGGGAGATTCATCTCTAAGGGAATAAAAAGTAAAGAGAGTTACTAGTGAAAGAAAGAAAATAATGTCAGGGAAAATTTTTTTTTTTAATTCTTGAGGGAAAATATATTAAGGAAAAATCAAAGAACAGTACAAATTTAAGAATAAAAAGATTTTCTAAATAAAATGTGGCCACATAACAAAGACAAGGGGAAGATTAAAGACTATCTAAGATATTATCAAAGGGACAATTACAATATATAAAGATGGCAGGATTCTATCTATGTGAACATGGAGATTATATAAAAATAATGACACTCAAGAGAACACAGGAGGAAAACATTTGAGTTCAGATAATAAATACATTAAAGGCATATATTTAGGAAAATGTTTGAAATATGAGTAAAAGAAGGCTTACTTTGATTTGTTGAGAAAAATAACAACCAAATATACATTTTAAGAGTGAACACAGTTCTTTTGCATATTAATAGTTTTATATACTGTTTGATTTATATCTGTGGCCTTGATTTCTTACTTAGGCCAAGTGTAAGTAATGAAAACAAAGAAAGTTCTCAATATTCACATCTGGGATGGCATTTCCTCCATATATAACAAATTATGGCTAGAATGATAAGAAATTTACATCTGTGCATGTTAAATTCACAACGGATTTAAGCCATGTTAGTGGGGATACTGACTATGTCTGCACTACGGCACATACAACTGGAATTCAAAGGAGTCATATAGTCATTACCATATAGGTGTTATTTAAAGTGAAAAAGACCACATTAAAAATGACTATAGAAAGAGAAATAGAAGGATTCTGAAGCCTAATCCCTAGAGATTTCAACATTTAGAAGTCTAAAAGAGATTTAAAAGTGGGGGAAAAATGAAGACTTACAACTTGTCAAGCAATGTGCTAAGGAATCTTTAAATACTTTTAATTGGACAGTTTGGATTATTTATAGTTGAATGTGATTGCTATTCTTTCACTCATATATACAAATATATTATATCTGCCCGTACACATAGTTTTCTTATTTCTAAAGATCTTTACATAATTTGCTTTTTGGTTTTCCCTATGGCTGGTCTCAATTTCATGTTGAATATATGGACTTAAGTTGTGATGATAACTTTCAATTATGTTTATGCCCTATAGATAACCTTTTCTCTTTTTGGTTCTAATGATCTTTGAAAAGCTAAGGAGTAAAGGGAAGTAATTAAATAAATCGGTGTTTTTCCTGATTGTTTTGTTGGATGTTTTTAAACAGAACTTGATAGTTTCCATTTATTTTCACATTTGGGGATATTTTTAAAATTTAATAGATCGAATACTATTGGTTACTAATGAAACATTTGAGCAGGAAGTTTTTCCACTTTCCCCATTTTTAAAACCACTTGGTTAATGCCATCATGATTTACAGTTATGATATAATTACTATAGGGGATGGGTGAGTAACTTTTAATATTTTAATGTTATTGCTTGCTCTTTATTTTTTTTAACTGAACTCAGTGTGGGAAGGAAGAGATTTAAACATGAAGCCAATTAGTTCTCTATTCATTTCACCAGAGAAAGTTTAAATTGGGATTAATGAGTGCTTAGAGGCACTTTTTAAAAAACACTTCTGTGAGGTAAAACGGATATGCCCAAAAATGCACACATTTTGAGTACATTATGAATTTTGACAAATTTATAGATTTGAGAAACCTTCACTACACCAAGAAAATGAACATTTCCTCCACACCCAAAGGTTCCTGGTACCACCTTGTAACCCATTTTTCCCCTCAACACCATCCATAGAGAAATGAATCTTCTATGCTCCATTCCAACTCTACCAGGGCAGTGTTATTGGGTGTTAATATTAACACATATGTGGCATGTATATTCATCAACATTAATTTCATATATAATCTGAAATTGAGAATAAGTAATCCAGGTGAAGGTTCCCATGGCAAAAGTGAGAAGACCAGAGCCCATTCATTGTCTTCATTCATTTATTTAGTTACGTTTACTGAAATAAACACTGTTGTCAGGCACTGTGCTTGGTGCTGCAACTACAAAGAGGGAGCATGACCAGACAGAAAACAATAGTTCTGTGTGGAAATTTCATGTTTAAGACATTTTTGAAGTATCCAAGTGACAATGTTATCATAAGGAGTAAGACACATAGGCAGTGTGCTAGAGCTGGTTATGTATAACATAAAATTTTCTCAGCTCAGAGCCTGATAGACATGATACGAACATGGGCTTTAGAATCATATGTAACATAATTAAGACTAGTTCATCCCTGGTGCAAGATTGGTACTTTTTTCCCACTATATCCATGTTATACATCATTAAATGACTACACCTATTTTTTTTTTTTTTGCAGTCAAAAATCTTTGTAACATAGTGTTCCAAGAAGAGAGAGGCAATTGATAATACATCTGCAAAAAGTGAAAAGGCCAACAAAAAATAATAGGAATTTAGGATTATGTTAGAAATCTGGGGTGAGAAAGACGCAACATGCAGGATCCAATCACCAAAATCAGAATCATGAGAAAGGTGATCCTGAAGGAAGATAGGACGTAGGAATATAATATTCAAAGCCCATAATCATAGCCTCATAAGGCATTAGGGCAAGATGTGCAACATCAAGAAATGTACAGTTATCTTAATAAATGGTTGTTTTCAATCATCTTTGTAGGCTAATAGTTGTGAGTATAGTTTGATACAAGGTTCTTAGATTTTTATATGTAGATGTTATAGATTAATTTTATTCAATAATTGTGCCTTTAAATTTGTCTATTCTTTTATGGAAAAACTAAAATCTAAGTACTCTACTTACAATGGAGTTTGCATAATCATAGAAAAAATTTAAGAAAATATTTTTCAGTTTATTATATGTGCCACATATAAGGAACTTGGGTTATGATCTGCCAAAAAAAGAAAGAAAAGAAAAGAAAAAAGAATGCAACAAACTGCTACTTCTTTAATTCTTCTTTTTTTTTTTTTTTTAAACTGAGCATTTCTTAGTGGAATAAGCTAGACAACTATGTTGCCTCTATACCACCCAGTTCTCAATGAAGCTATTTCCAAAAGAAAGTTGTATCTGCATAATCTTTCTGAAGCAATGTAGTTGTTTCTCAAATATCCAGTATATTTTATTTGTCTATTTTTTTTTTTTATCCAGTGTTCCTGGTTTTACTCTAAATAATAAAAATTATTTCCCTAATCCATGTTTGCAAGTACTTGATATTTATAGATAGATTTTATGTCCCCAGATAGATTTTGTTCACTCCAGCTCATAAAATTGGAGGTATTTTAATCCTTCTCATTAGTCTATCTGTGCACGGTCCTAATCTCTCATATTGCTTTTGCTGTGGTCTCTTGGTTCTCATTTATCTATGTGTTCCTAGGATTGGAATGTCTATAACTACATGTATTCAAGCAGGTGAGTTCACATCAAATATGAAGACAAATCATTATTATCATGCCTGTCAAGTTGATAAAAGTCACACAGATTGAAAAAAAGAAAGCTCTTATATTTTAATTATTCTCCAACATTTTACTATTATGAAGCATTTATATAGCATGTTATTTGCACAACACCAAATTGCTTTTTTTATGTATATACTCTATATTTTCATCTATTGGCTTAACTTCTTGGTAATATTTTAAATCCTCCAGGGCCCACTTCTGAAATTAAGTCAGATGGCAAAATTCTAAAATAGTTATTATTTCTGAAATTCATTAAATATTTGAACTCCTTCTCTGTTATTACTGTTAATATTGTCTCATTGTTCATTGAAAGATGTAGCAGCTACTCTACACGTCAGTTGTGACAGTTGTGATGAGGTCACAGAATGGATAAAATACTGCTGGGTAAATTCCTTTTTTTAAGACAGGGATCCCCTTTTTTTAGGTAAAAATCTATTTTCTAAAAAAATCAGCATATGAAAATCGATTGATTTTAAATTATGAAATCACTTGTATGTGGAATCTAAAAAAAGAAAAAAAGAGGACACTAATGAACTCATCCACAAAACAGAAACAGACTTGCAGACACAGTAAACAGTCTATGGTTACTGGGGGTGGGAAGGGATAAATTTGAGAGTTTGAGATTTGCAAATGTTAGCCACTCTATATAAAAATAGAGTAAAAAAACTAATTTCTTCTATAGCACAGGGAACTATATTCAATATCTTGTAAATACCTTTAATAGAAAAGAATATGAAACTGACAACCAAAAAAGTTTATGTGTGTTATCATGGTATTGAGATTTTAACTTGCAATATTTTTGTTGTTGTTACACTATCATCAAGTAAATCTTTTTAAAACATTAATACATAGGTCATGACAAACAATATATGGTATTTAGGCTTAAAATGAGAACCTACCAGCCTGCCCCTTTATGTTATAATGATATTAAATAATTCTGCCAGTTGATATCAGTTTTATCTCAGATATTCCACTTTGTATTAAGCTCTGGTCAGTTTATTTCCCATCCGTTGTTAAATTGAGAATTAATGGACACATAGCACTGACTATGCATAAAACCAAGTCAAGCCTTTTTTTGAAAAGAAAATTTAACTTTTGTTGACAAATCATGCTCTCTAGGATTATTAACCAATACAGAAAAAAAAATTGTAACAGAAAGCAAAACTGTATTTTTTATAAGTCTATAAAAATTAGGTCTCAAGATCAAACAGCAATCAAATTGAGGTGCCCAGGAAAAGATCAGAAGTGTTTACAAGAAGAAAGAATTTTCCACTCATAACTTTGGGAAAGGCAGGAGATAGAGAGGTGGGTTTGAGGAGTTAAAAAATGGAGAGAGACCACCACCAGGTCCCTTCATCTAACCAGCTCCAACATTAGAAAGGATATGCAAGGACATTTCAAAGTTTATATAGGGGTGTTGTAACATGTAATTTTCAATTTTTATTGCAACATCTCACATTATACTGTTATACATATGAAGGCTCAGAAAACCATGAATATCAGAATAAATAACCTAATACTTGACTATAAGAGTAAAAGGCAGATAGAACTGAAATGAGAAGAACATCACCTGGCTCTTCCTTTTGGAATCCTAATGCTCTGCCTTGTGAAACTGACTGGAGGGAAGAAGATATGTCATGTCTCCTCCTGTGGACGCACTCTTACTCAGTCCTGCAGGAAATAAACACATTTCCAAAACTTCCAGGACAACTGATTTTTTCTTTTTGTTTTTTCTTTTTGCTTGTTTGTTTTGGGGGAGGTTTCATTTTGTTTGTCTTTAAACCAAGGATACTAGACAAAGAAAGTCAGGTTTCTGGTGTTTCTGGGGCCTCCTATTTGAGTATGTCTCCGATTCTCCCAGAAGTAAATCAACTTTACTTAAGTCCTAAGAAAAAGTTTTCAGTGTCTTTGGAATTCCCTAATGGTTTTACCTAGTGTTGGGACTCAGGGCTAGTCACCCCAAAATAGGCCTCAATGGCATATTGATTGTTTTGAATTAAACTTACTTAAGAAAGGGCCAGACACTTTGACCCTCCTCTCTGTATCCTTGAAAGCGGGAAATAAATTTCCATGTAAAAGGTGGACCCCCCACAGCTGGAGGGTAGGACACCCTTAACTCCAGAGATCTGGGCTGAGAAGCCTGTAGAGATAAACCTTGTTACTTCTTTAATTTACTACCCCAAGACCAAACTCTGTTTAGATTCTTTGCTAATTAATTACCCAAAACCTAAGTTTCTTTAGCCTGTCAATCCCTCACAAATGTGCTGTGTTTTTCTGTCTAAAAGGTACAAAAGCTGTCTGCTGTAGCCACTTCTTAGGTCCTTTTTCTATTGAGATCTTCATGCCCATGAATTAAAATTTGTCTCTTTTTCTCTTGTTAAACTATCTTATGTCATAAGATAGTTTATTATTCGTCCAACCACAAGAACTTAAGAGGGGTCAAGGGGGAAATTTCCCCTTCCCAGACATTAGTAACAAATAATGCACCCTACTACAATAACGTCATGTTGTTAAAATGGTGGCTAATGTGTAAAATTATATGGAAATCAGTGATTAACAATAAATTTCCCTTAAGAATAGCAAAGACTTACAGAAAATGATGAAGAACTTGCTTAACCATTCCAACACTCCAAAAAGGCTTTTGCATTGTTCAGAGTAAGACTGCTATTTAACTGCTCTTTATAATATGCAATATCACTGTCCACATCAAAGGTCCCATCAATGATACCATAATTATTAACAGTTAGGTAATGAATAGTCACGATGTATAGAAAATTTCTCAAAATACTTGAGTTTTATCTACTTTTGTGAAGTTGTATATTGCAAATGTCAATAATGATGATAGCAATCTCAGATACACGTATTTTTCTTTCCTTTTTTGTCTCATTTGAAAGTCTATTGAAACCTCACTGAATCTACTCTGCTGTTCTCTATTGGCCGTATGGTAATCAGACCTGGGTAGGACTCAAATAATATTCATTCTCTTCTCTGTATGGCTCAGAGTTAACTATAACATTTCTCTCAAAAGATGCACATTTTCCTTGCTTTAAGATAAAAGCTGTATTCATACACAAAAAAAAAGTACAATGAGATTTTCAAAGATTTTTTTAATACATACTATTTTTATTTCAAATGCTAACTTTATAAAATCCTAAATATAGGAATAAATTGGGAGTTCGAGATTTGCAGATACTAACTACCATACATAAAATAAACGAGTTTCTTCTGTATAGCACAGGGAACTATACTTAATATATTGTAGTAACCTATAATGAAAATTAATATGAAAAGGAATATATGTGTGTACATGTATGATTGAATCATTATGCTATCCATCAGAGATTGACACAACATTGTAAACTGACTATACTTCAATTAAAAAAAGGAAAAAAATCCTCAATATTTTTCTGATATCATTTATTTCATTCCTGTGAATTATTTTTCTTTTTTTCTTGTTTTTTCTCTCTTCTAACGTTCTCTAAGCTCCTTCATCTCTTTTTCCTTCTCTTTTTTTTCCTTCTCCTTTTTCCTTCTCTCCTCCCCTTTCTCTTGTTCCCTTCCTTCTTTCCATTTGCCTTTCTTCCATTTCCTTTATTTTCTTCCTCTTTATTTACAGAGAGATATTTATATCTTTGGTAATCTTTTCAGAAGTATTGAGCTCAAAAATTATATTTTCTCCTTTATCTAACTGATATTGTGTGCATACAATTTTTTTCCTGATTAGAAGAAATGCAGTCAGTCACAGTAAATAACTACCTTAATTCTTTAAGGTTAATTATTGATAATTTTTTAAAAAGTAACTGGATGACTATATATTGCTTATGATAAATTATCTTACTAATAGTCAAAATCTAGCTCAACATTTACAAATTATAAATTTACAAAGCATTTAAAACTTAATTTAAGTGCATTTTTGTTCTCAAAAGGATTTTGATTAGTTTTAGAATTTCAGTAAAGACAACAGATGTACTTTAAGCAAGAGATAAATCTACATAAATTCAAAAAAGCAAAGTCCTTTGGAGTTTCATTTGTTTATCTTTCTTGTTTCCCACTTTTGTCAGTATTTTACCAGCACTGTACAAAAATATATGTGTATATGCAGATACTGAAATGGCATAAGTTCTAATATTTAAAGAATAGACGGACTGACTAAATGTGATCATTTACAATGTATGACTAGTTCATCCATAAACTCACATTACTCAGCAGCATATATACTCCATATAACATATACAGATATATATATGTGTATTCTAAAATATGTAATTCTTCATCATCATAAAAATTACGAGAATGTTCATAGATTACCTCAAGATCTCCCATCACTGTGGGATGCTAAAGATACAATGATGTTAAAGAAAAACAAAAACAAATATATTGGTCATTTTTTCCCTCAGTTCCTCCCAACAAACTTTCCTCTCTGCTCCTATTCCAGCTCCCAGTGGGCAAGATGCAAATAGGTATTTGGGACTAACTGGAGAAGTTTAACTAGAAGCTGAGTGGTGTTTCTTTCTGTCTTTATATTTAGTCACATTTCAAATGCTTAAGTTTGATTTTCAAAGCTGGAACAAATCATACTTATCAGCAGAATATTACTTGCCACTAATTCCCTGAGAACAGCTAGGTTTTCTCTGAAGTCACCTATGTCTTTGTTTTGCCCTTAGAAACAAATGCTTTGCAGTATCTTCTCCCTGTCACCCATATTCCTCCAGAATCTTAAATGCTTTTGTTGTGTTCTCGCTCTCACAGGAGACTTGTAAACACTTGACATTTCAGAGGAGTGATAGAACTTTGCAGATTTTCCCCAAAACATTGTTTTAAAACAAGCATTCAATATTTTATTATTCAGCTCACTCATTTTTCCTAAAAACAAGTACATAAGTATGTGCTCCTAAAACAAAAATTAGAAGTTTGTAGTTAAAATAGATTAAATTATGTAATAGCTATGAATAAATTAGGAAATAAATACAAAAGAACTGACTGATAGACATAGTTGGGAGCATTTGAGTAAATTAAATCCTAATGGTTTTTCACTGTATTTTGTTCAGTTTCAATCCTAATGTTAACTCAATGCTTATAACATAGAACATATTTCATATAACATTGTATATATGTGTATACATATACATTTATAATATCCATTTAGCCATTACATTTATGTTATATAAGTATATAACATATATGTTATATAAGTGCATATATGCCTATTATATATACAGCATGTACCTGTATAACATATATATAAATATACAGTCAACGCTTGAACAACACGGGAGCTAGGGGTGTCAAATTTCCACACGGTTGAAAATATGAGTATAACTTATAATTGGCCCTCAGTATGTGCAATTCATCCATATCCATGGTTCACATCCACAGGTCCACATCACAGACCTGAAGTAAATTACAGATTCAACCAATAATGCATCTTGTAGTACTGTAGTACTTGCTATTTAAAAAAATCCACATAAAAGTGAACCCATAAAGTTCAAATTCATGTCACTCATGGGTCAACATCCATAAATATATAGAGATGCATATTTACATGTTAATATTATATATGTGTGTGTACATATACATACACATTAATATTTATTTGTTATACATAAAAATATAAGCTTTGTGTGAGAAAATCAACATATATGCATTTTTCAGATTCATTAAAGAAAGATGATTGACACCGAAAACTATTTTTCCCTTGGTAGATTTCTTTTTTTTTTCTCTACATAGAGAATTCTGTTTTTCTGTTAGCTTATTAGAACCTGCCTCACCATCCTGGATCACCTAGACTAGTGCCTTTTCAAAGTTTAATTAAGATGTCTTCTTCAATTGTAGTTTTCAATTGTTGCTTTACTATATTATATTGTTTTTGCCCTTAAGAGTTTCAAGTTTTAACGTTTTGAAATATTGTTGTCTGCTGCCTGTATCAATCACATTTTTATTTGTTCTTCCCATTTCTTTCTGTGTTCCTGGGATTTTTGTCATTTTTTTTTTTAATTATCCAACAGAATTTTATTTCTGGATACTGAAATTTGGTTTTGACATAATTTTTGATTTGATATAAATTTTATTATTTTTTAAACATATTTTTATTGAAGTACAGCCAGTTTACAATGTTGTATTAATTTCTGGTGTACAGCACAATACTTCACTCACATAGGAACACACATTCATTCCATCTAATATTCTTCTTCAGAAGATGAGACTGACAAGGGATTAATCTCTAGAATATATAAACAGTTTATACAACTTAATAACAAAAAAAAAAAAACCAATCCAAAAATGGGTGGAAGACCTAAACAAGTGTTCCTCCAATGAAGACATATGAATAGCCAATATAGGCACATGAAAAAATGCTCAATATTGCTAATTATCAGAGAAATGCAAATCAAAACTGCAATGAGGTATCACCTTACACCATTTAGAATGATCATCATTCAAAAGTCCACAAATGACAAATGCTGGACAGGGTGTGGAGAAAAGAGAACCCTTCTCTACTGTTGGCGCAGCCATTATGGAAAACTCATATATATTTTAGATGTCCTCTAGCTAGCCTTTACTTCTTAGATTGCTTTGTCACTTCTTCAATTTCTTGTCTGATTTCAGAAGCTCAAATCTAACATTTCCATGATTTTTTTCCCCTTTATATTGTGGTTTTGAATCTCTTGCTTTCTTTCAACTAAGTAATTTCTTAATTATATTTTTACATTGATATTATGAATGTCACACTCAATTGTCTACATTTTTAACTTTTGATGGTAAGTGTTTTAACCTGCTGAAAGTTTAAATTGTCTTTTTTGTTGTTACTGTTATTTGTTTTTTATATTAACTTTATATGCACTTAGTTTTTCTTGTAATTAGATTTATGTGCATTATGCCAGAGATAAACCTAAAGCAAACTGAATTAGAGAAGCTAAAATAAAATAATCAAAAAATATTTGCCAAATACAAACAAAAAGAAAACAGAGGTTTACCAAGCAAGATAGAATTTAGCCTCCAAAAATTAAATGAGATAGATTTATAGTTTGAAAGTTTGCAATTTATAGTGGTTGTATAATAGCTCCAAATATCTAGCCTATTAATAATACAGCAGCAAAATTTCTAAAGTATAAACTACAGGGAATAAAAGAGGAAATAGAGAGGCATTAAAAAAACACCCATGATAAGAGTTTTAACTTATTACTCTAAACCCAAAATATTTCATGTGGAAAAAACTTGAGTACAGAGAAGATCTAACCTAAACAAGATAACTAATAAGGTATTGATATATATGTTTACTCATTCATAATGTACATTTCCTCATTGGTAACGTAGAAAAAAGCACTTCTTTTCAATCGCAAGAGAAAGAGTTTAAACAGAAAAAGTAAAATGAACAAGTAGAAATAATACAGAAGTCGACATTTGATTACCGTACATCATCTATCTGGATGTGATCTGTCAATGCATTAAGTATCTTTAACTTATGTATATGAAAGAGATTGATTTATAATCTTCCATTATTGTAATGTGCTTGTCAGCTTTTGGCTTCAATGATATGTTGGTCTAACAATTGTTAAGGAATACTGTCTTTCTCTGCATTCCTTGGAAAACTTTGTTCAAGATAAATGTTCATTCTTCTTACATTGGTAACATTCACTTCTGGATCCAATTAAGATAGAAGTTTCTTTTGTAGGAAGGTTTTTAATAATACATTCAATTTCCTTAATAAATATTGGACTATTCAAAATTTCTATTTCTTTGTGCCAGATAATATTATTGTTTCCCCAAGGAATTTATGTATTTGCTTTAAGTTATGAAATTCCTTGCCATACAGTTGTTCACAGTTATCATCTTATTAATTTTTTTGCTAGTAGAATGCCTAATAATTTCCCTTTCATCATTTCTAGTTTTGGTTAATCACATTTTTCTCATTCTTTATAAAAAATTATAGTAGTCTTTTCTTTTTTTTATGGTTTTTTTTTAACATTTTTTATTGATTTATAATCATTTTACAATGTTGTGTCAAATTCCAGTGTTCAGCACAATTTTTCAGTTATTCATGGACATATACACACTCATTGTCACATTTTCAAAGAATCAACTTTTGACTTTGTTAATTTTCTCTGTGGTTTATTTCATTTACTTCTCTTATTGTCAAGGTTTTCTGCCTCATATCTGTTTTCCTAGGGAGGGGATTTTCTCTTTGCTTTCTAGCTCATGAGTTGGAAGTGCTAAGGTTAGCTAATTTCAAACCTTATGTTATCTTTTAATATACACCCTACAGTTATAAATATCACTTGGAGAACACCTTTAATTACAACCCACAAGTGTGTGCTTCCTTATTCTCATTACTAATCATTTTAAAATATAATTGACTGGATTAGTGATCTCAGCCTGTATTTTAAACGTTTTCTTTTATATTTCAATTATTTTTGAAGTGTATTGTTTTTAAAGAATCTCTAGGTACATTTTTCTACTTATCCTTTAATTAATAATTTCCAAGTTAAATTCACAGTAGTCCAAGAATAGGCTTTGAATATTTTCAAAATGTATTTATTGAGGCTTCTGTAAGGCTCAGGGTTTACCGATTATGTAATTGTTACATGGATAACTGACACAATTTTGTGAATTCTTTAATCATTGGAGGCAAGTTTCTCTATATGCCACTTTGGTCAAATTTTTTAACTGTGACAATTTCCTATTGGATTTACTCCTTTATTTTTAAGTTACCTCTCTTTATCACTAGCAATGCTACTTTCCTTAAAGCTAATGTTTTATATTAGCATAGCTATATCAGTTTTTTGATTTGTTGTGATATTTTGCATGTTACACTTATAAACAGCATATAGATGTTTTCATTTAAATTGAGTCTGGCTATCTTAGTCCCAATAAAGTATTTAGTTTATTTGCATTTATAATAATTACTGAAATAGTTAGGTTTTAATATGTCATCTAACTGTTTTCAATTAGGCTCATTTGTTTCTTGTTTTATTCTGTTTTGTTTTAATTTAATTCCTTCCATGTTTCTTTGAATGAATCAAAAGATTCATTTCATGTTTTCTACATTTGGCTTATTAGTTACCTTCTTTCAGTGTTCTTTTTGTGGTTATTCTACATATTATAACCATTATTTTTAGTTATTATATTGGATACAAGTTATTATCTTTGCCACCTCCTGCAACATTGCTAGAGGTCACTTAAGACATATTTTCTACATTTTAGATTTTATGTTATTGCTTACATTCACTTTAATTCTATGAACACTTTAAACTGACAGAGGTATTACACTTACTGTTTTAAATTGTCAATATTCATGTGGAATTTTCTGGCTGTTTACCATTTTCAGTGATTTTTATTCCCTATTACAGTTTTTGTTTTCTTTTGTTGTCATTTTTTTTTTCAGATGGGGGAGAACTCAACATACAGATGTCCACTAAAAGCAAAAGATGGAACTAGGAACATAGAACTTAAAAAAAAAATAATTTAAAATATACTTTAAAAAACCCACAGTCTGTGCAGGAGCTGTCTGACTTCCCACATCCAGTTTTATACTCCATGATTGGTATCTATAAGGAAATTTCTGCTAAGGACTTAAAGCAAATTTTTATCCTCAGCACAAGTGGGGAAAAACAAAACAAAACAAAACAAAAAGAGAAGTAGTTAAATAAATTGTATTCATTATTTCATGCTGTTTCTAAACAGAAACTAACATTGAATTTTAGTGCCTCACTGAGTCACAGTAAAGCACACACAAAAAAAGATCCAGTGAATGCTTAGTTATCCCCTATCAATTATCACAGTAATTTCTAAACCATCACCTTAATTCCACATTAATTATTTATGATGCTAATTTAAGGGGAAGCATTCTATAATTTACAACTTCTTACTACCATCCTTCAACTTAAAGAAACAAATAATATTAATTCTTAATGTACATAAATAACTGACTTACTGGATAGCATATGTTTTAACCTGTGTCCTCTAGAAAGCGTATTTGAAAGGTACAAGTTTAGCACAATGATGGGGGAGAAAAAAAGGGAAATGAGAGAAGGAAAGATTTGAAGCAACATGATGCTCACCTTGTTGGCACCTGCCTCACTGATGTCTAGGAACAAACAGCAGATTTCTTAGCAATTGTGCTTACTCAGCATGGAAGACTTTTCTTGAAGGACTGCAAGGAATTTATGTCTGGCTGTCTCCTGTCTGACATTTCTTTTGGGTTAAATTTCTATCCATGGTAAACAAACTTCCCTACACTTCCAGGTTGTAATATTCAGAATCTCTGCTCTTGTGAAGGAAGCCCTCCCTCTTCCACCCTTCATGGTGTGGTGCTTCATCTAACTAGGAAAGTGGAGAGAAGGAGGGAGGCAGTCAAGAGAGACTTGCTTGTTTCCCAGTTTTCTGAGTTTAGAAATTCTTAAGTATTATGAATTAAGTCTCACAACTAGCCTATAGGGTAGGCAATGAATTTTGTCCCATTTTACAAATGTGTAAAACATCATCTTCAAGGTCATATGGTTCAAAGTGTTATAGGCAAAAAATTCAGATTCAATATGACGGCCTCAAGTGTCCACAGTTACAGTTCGAAGATTATATGCAATCACAAGGTCAGTAATAAATTATTGTTCTTTAATTAAACAAAAGGAATGTTTCTTCAATTAAATAGTTTTATAGTGCTATTCAGGCAGCCTGTGGAATGTCTTAACAGTGTGCGTTGTTTTATACCATTTTGAAAGAATGAATAACTTTTTAATAAAATGTTGCCCTTGTGGCACTTGAATGTATAATATACGGGAAATTTACTGGATTTAATTTGGTATCGGTTAGATGAAAGTTATAGTTAACTTTGTAAGGAAATCTATACAATTATCTAGGAGAAGTGCAACCATAAATAGTTCTTGATGCCCAGTACTTTTTCTTCCCAATAAAAAGTATTATTTATTTAAGGAAAGGAATATAATAAATACTTCTTGCTGAGCCAGATTTTCCTCCGCATTTCATAGACATAACCAGCTTCTCCAAGATTTTGCCCCATAAATGAAGCACACACTTAACTTCAAGGTAGATTTATGATCCAATAGCCTCTGAATGGAACCATACCGTGATGTATATGAGACAGCAGATAATTAGAAGTCATTTCTCAGTGTTCTGGATGTCCTTTCTGTGCTCTTCAAATGGACTTAAACCACCTCTGCAAACCACACTGTAGTGATACAGCCTAGGCAATATGATACAATACAAAGTTATGATTCCACTTTTCCTGTCAAACCAAATATTTTATTCCTAAGAAGCTAATTGAATTCTATTCTCTTGTTCTAAGTAACTAGAATACAGTGAATTGAAAGAAAACAATTGTTTTATAATGCTTTTTGTTTGTGCAAATAAATCAATGATGGAATAGTCAGTTAAATGAAGGTTCCTGAATAGAACTTTGAGTATATTTCAAATGGCCAGTTTTGCCAATAAGGACCAGTAATCAAACAATGATTATAGAGACATGTAAATAGAAAGATGGTCTTCTACACCTATATTTTGCTTCTCATACTTTCATTGGTTCTATTTATCTTTTTCAGATGTTTACATATTTATTTTTAAATGAAATAATTATCTTGCTCAGATTTTAGGTTTACCTTTTCATTGTGAGTGTACTTGTGTGTGCATGCACATTGGAATCATCCAAGGATTACAAAGGATAAAATAAATGGAAGATATGGACCTTGACCTATGAAACTTCACCTCTTTTGGCTTTCAAAAATTATGACAATCAATTTGAGTGATTTTGTCAATAATTATCCTTTTAAATGAGACCTTGTAACATTAATTTAAGTCTTTTTCTTGAAAAGCTATATCACTGGAAAAAATGAAGTTGGGTGATCTAGAGTTAAAATTATATCCCAGTAAGCTAAATTGGATTTACTTCTTTTTCAAAAGGCTGTATTATACAAAGAAGAGGCTATTCCTCCTTACTGAGATTTCTTGTATTTTGCTATGTTCTAAGCACCAGATAAGCTTTACCAATTACATCCTGCTGTTCAGCACTTAAAGTACAATGGGTCAGCTCTAAAACAGACAAAAGAGCAGCTATATAAAGTTTGACAGTATATCTTTATCTTCAAATGAAATAGATATATTCTCTAATTAAACTTTTTCATGGTTTGGTCTAGTATGTTACCCTCTTTTTTGAAACTATAAAATTTTTCTTACCTATATTGGCATTTTTCTTTACAAGTATAGGTTATGAGAAAATCCCCGATTTTGATGGCCTAAATTGAAACAGGGAGAATATCATTTTTGATCTCATGGAACCCAGAGAAGCTCAATAATTTGCTTTTCCCAGGAAAAATAATATTCCTCTATAACATAGTGGGTATATGTGAGATATCTGAAATAAATTTATGTGCATTTGTGTGTCTGAGTTTGAGTTTCCTAAAGCTCAGTGTCTCAGTTTTCTTATCTGCAAAATAATAATAATAATCACTTCAAAATAGTATTTATAGCAAAAATCTTTGAGTATATTATTGAATACTTATTCTGTATTCAATACAAAATAATACATTATATTAGTATTATTCTATTATGTAGATATCAATTTTTAATCGACTAGAGCCATGTCATTAAAGATAGCTTAAAATTCTGATTGAGGCTAAGTAACCTGGAATGGATTAACCTCAGAAAAGCATAGTAGAGAACTGAAAGCCAGGATTTGAGTCCTGGAACATGCTCATCTCTGCAAAAGGAGTTATTTGTTGATAACTGTCAGTTATCTTCAGAAGTGAAACACAAAGCTAATCTGGATTGGGTCTAGATTGCATCAGAAATAAGTGGGCAAAAAACAGGATTAGTAGGTGGAACAGTAGCCATCAGAAACTGGGATTTTTATTCTAATCCTCACCCACAGCAGCTCAGTGCAAAGTAAACTCCGCCCCTTAACCAGTTAAGAGGGAGTAGGCTAGTTCATCAATCCAATGACAGTATCTACAGATAATTGAGAATATTTTCTGTATTAAGAAACAATATCATTTGCATCAATCAAGAGTGATACATAATCTAGAAATTCCTTTTCATTAATATAAGCATATTATAACTATAGAGGCAAAAATTAATTACATAAAATAAAGGCAATGTCCTTAGTCAACAATCCAGACTTCAGGACAGTGAGTTTCCAAGCAATTTACTCCTTAATTTATTCTAAATATTAACTGACTCACTGCATGTCAAGGACTGTTCTAGGTTCCAGGGAAATTCAGATAAACAAAAAGACAAGTTCACTATGTCATAAAACTTGCACTCTGGTAAAAGGACATGGAAAACAAAAAAAATACAGTGTGATTGGTCAGTAGTGGTAAATTATATAATAAAAATAAATAGGTCAATTGAGATAAAAAAAATGGATGGTTACATTCAGTTAAATTTCCAGGAAAAGTGTTACTCTAGTGATATTCAATATGATACTTAATGACAAGAAATACCCAAGTATGGCAAAATTTGGGGTATAAATAGACCAGAAAGAGGAAGCAGGACTTATAAAGGCCTGGCAGAATGAAATTTGGTAATTGTAGAACTAGAAAGTAGGCCGATGTGATTGCATGTCAGGATATTGGAGGATTTCAGAAAATGAAGTCAACCAATAGGGCCTCAAGTTAATGTCAAACTTTTTAGAATATCGTAAGTTTCAGATTTTATTCTAAGATAATGGGAATCCATTGAGGGTTTAAACAATGTATCTTCAGGTTCTGAGTATCTATGGGAATATCATTCTGGTTGAAGACAGGAAATGAATAAATTCATGTATGGAGAATAAAAGGAAAGGGCACAAATTCTGAAGAATGGACTTAGGATAAAATGCTACTCTATTAATCCTGGAACAGATCTAATGGATGGATTTATTAAAAGTGGTAGTAATAGAGAGAGGGGCATTGTGATATATTTTGTAAATGAGGTCACTAAAATTTGCCAATAGTTCGGATATAAACGGATGAGAGAAGGAAGGAAAAAAAAAACATTGTTGAGAAGGTTGAATGTAAGTGTAGCGATCAAGTAATCTTTTTTTATGTTATGTTCACAATAATTATTGGAAATCCAACTGGATACATGAAGCAGAAAAGTATTATAGAAAAACGCATTTGGAATTCAGGAGAGAAAGGTGCTGAGTCCACAGCTCTGAGCCTCTTCAGCAGATCAATATTATTAAAGAACATGTTGGATAAGGTCACTCTGGGAAAAAAATTAGAGAGAGAAGACAAAGGATTACCAACCTCTGAAACAAAGATAGATCCTTCATACTTGGCAATTGACACCAGTTCCTACTAAAGTGACTATCATTATTTCCTGGTATTAACAGGAATTTTCTCATTGACTTGGCTATAACAAATTGAGTAAGAAATTACTCTTTTTCATACCAAGCTAGCACATCTACATTAAGAAAGAACAGTTCAAATCTAAAAATGTATTATGTCTAAAGGAAATACTGTATATGTAATTTAGATACAGATTTACTTGTGAGCAATAGAAAAAAATCTCAAAAATTACACTGGCATAATGACAAAAAGTGTCTCCAGGAACTCAGTTTATTACTCAGCTTTATCCAGAGTCTGGAATTAAGTCTCACGTTCCAGAGTAGCATCTGTGCTCAAGGTAGTAAGATGGTAAAAAGGATAAAAAATAGTAGGGTTGATGGACTATACAGTCTTTCTGTAAGAAGATTCCAATAGAACATACAGATTGGTTCCATTTACATCTCATTAGCTGATTGTAGTCTCAAAGTCCCTCCACAATGTGAAGAATGGAACCATGGTCTTTGTTAGAGGTGACTATATGACCAGCTAAGTATTCACTGTCTTTAGAAAGAGTGAATGGGTACTAAAAATAATCAGGAGTCTCTGTCATTTTCATATTACTATTTAATAAAAAAGGATGATGTTGAAATATAGTATTAAAAGGAAATAATTAAATTGACAGTCATTAACTACCTCAATGAATTAGTCCCACCTTCTCAAAAACCTAAGGACTATATGCTTACTTTAATTGATACATGGAATTGTTTACATGAAAATTAATTTAATTAATGCCCACAAATTATCCTGTATCCTTTTTGCAGCCCAGCATAACATGAACTTAACGGGGAAAAACTATAAATTTTAATAATAAAGGCAATAGAAAATTAAATGGGATAATCTGAAAAGTGTTACAACAAAGTAAAATATTTCAATGAACTTAAAGTTTATGTTTAAACAGAGATGCTGTTTCAGAGATAATGTTTAACATATTACACCTCAACAATGCCAGCTACCTTCTCTTTCTGCTATTATAAGGACATATAAATCTCTGCTTATGCAAAACACTACATGTGGATTATCTGGGGAATAACTTTAAAGAAGAAAATTGGGAGGTGTAATTTCAAAAAGTGTCCAACATCAAGTATATTTCTTCATTAAAATTTGAATTTTTTTTCTTCTGAACATTTTAGTTCATTAATAAAGAATAGATCCACTCTCTGAAAAATCTCTAAATTTTTGCTGAAGCACTGAGTATTAAAAGTTTCTCCTTTAACCTCTCCAATTATTGAAAGTTATTGTTTCCTTGTCTGGTTCAGAGTTATAGGAGAGAAGTTCTGCTTTCACCTGAAGGAACCAAAATCAGGTCAAAGAGCTTCCTCCAAGGAAAACAGAGTAAGATAATTCTAACCAGTATTAGTTACCTCACTGGCTAATAATAAAAATTATGTGAGTTGTCTAAATCAGTATAATAGATAAAGTTAGTGAGTTAATAAGTGACTTTGGAACATTCTTTTATAGTGGCGAAAACCTGTAAAAGAACCTTAAAAGAATAAATATGAGTCCAAAAAATTGTATTGATCCATTTAGGATTTAAGACCCATTACTTATGGGATTTGGGCTTAAGACAAATTACTTCGTGTGTTTTCCTCTTTAATATTGGTTATCCCTTTTTATCTTCTTGTGATATTTACATATTCACTTTATAGAAGGACATTTATCTCAGGCACATTTATTTATTAAAATAGAAGAGTTTAACTGGCATAATAAATAAAATGTTACATTTGTTTATCTCTTATAAAGGCAAGTAACAGTAACAAAGGAAAGAAGAGATGTCTCATATCTGCTGCATGTTTAATCTCTGATTCTGCTATTTAAAATCTCACTAACAAAATATTTTCTGTTATTATTATAGGAATCTCAAATTTGAAATGGATTGTAGAGATAAGTTCAGTACAACATTCTGCTCTCTCTGCTTGAACATCACTAGTGTTCTGTGTTTTCACAAAACACAGGGAATATCCATTCTATTTTCAGACAGATGTGTAACTGTGTTCTCTAGAGTTTATTCTGCCACCTCCCCCGAAATCTTATAAACACCTTGGTTTAGCTCTCTAGAGTCACAAAAATTTTTGGTCATCATTCTTCTATGCATCAGATGCTAAGGATATTAGCAAAAGTTTCATGTCCACTATCTTGTCTTTTTTTAGGGCCCAAAACTTTATTTTTGTTAAGAATTTTTCAGATTGTCTTTTTTATGGGGGCCTAGAAGAAAGACTACATTCTTCCTTCCAATGCAGCTGAGTATAGGTAAATGACTAAGTGCTAATAAATTGAATGTAAAAGAAAGCAGTCTGTGCTAAATTCAGAAGTATGAGGCCTTCTCTGCCTTCCTCTCTGGCACTGGTTTCTTTTAAATGTGCTTGGAATTTGATTATAAATATATGGAGCTTATGTAAACATCCTGAGTATAAGGATGAAAGCAATATTCTAGGAATAATAATATTCCCTGGAAATGAAGAAGGCAACTGGTTATTGATAACTTGGAGAAATAACAACCCTAATTTGAATGACAAATCTCCAAACATTTGAGTAAGGAACAAAACTTGGTGTATAATGAAAACACTGTTAATCTATGTGTTTTCTCAATTGTTGTTGAGATGTATTCTTATGGAGATGTATTTTTAATGGATACATCCTTATATAAGCTCTCATATTCCAGGTGTTTTTACGTGAAGACATTTTGCTATACTGAAAAAATAATTATATTCATGTAAAATATTAATGTATGAATGATGATGTTTAACTGATGTTAAATTACACAGAAATAATTAGAATAATTTTAAATATTTATATTACTGACTGCATCTATTGACTCTCAATTATGAAAAAAGAGATTTAGCATACTTACATTTCTTCCCACCTTTTATCCCCATTCCTATAATTTGATTTTGTCAGGTGAATTATCAATTTATACAGTCAAGATATATCACATTTACTTTCTTTTACCTAAATGTAATTTTAAAAATTGGTTTGCCCTGATTCAAGGTTGAATAAAGTCAAAGTTCCTCATCAATTATTTTTTAAACTATAGCTTTCCACATTCCTTCATTTTTCATTTTTAGATATTTATTTGTTGTCCAGATGTGATGGTTTTCTAGTACTTTTCTCAGTAAATACTCGAGGATGGTTTTACAGACATGAGAACATTCATTGCTCTATGGCTGAATGAATTTGTTCTGACCATAATGTTATTCAGGTACTATTCCTTTACTCAAAACTTTGTTTTATTTTGAGGATATTTGAAGCCAACATCATTTTTCTAACTAGCTGCTTTTAATCAGAGCCTAACTTATTGGGGTTTTACAGGGTCTAACTGACCTAGGGGAGAGGAAACACCCTACTCGAGCCCTCTCTAGCCATCCTTGTTCTACCTAAGGCAGGGACAGGTAGGGAGGATGGGGGACTGGAATTACTTGTAAAGTTCACAGCTCAGGGACACAGGCTTACTAAAAGACTGAGACCTAATCATAGGAATATTAACTGTTTCCCCTCCCCCTATGCTTTACCACCACAGCATTAAAGTTTTATTTAACAGAGTTCCTTCTATCTAGCACATCATGCTTAGATTTTAATAAAAACTACAAGGCTTGCTAAACAGTAAAAAGCATAGTTTGAAGACACAGTAAGAATCAGTCTCAGATCCAGATATGGCAAGGATGTTGAGACTATCAGATCAGGAATTTAAAATCTTTGTGATTAATATGCTATGGGTTCTAATGGGAAAAATAGGCAGCATGCAACAGCAGATGGATAATGCAAGCAGAGAGACGGAAATTCTAAGAAAGAATAAAAAAGAAATGCTAAAGAACAAAAATAGTGTGAGAGAAGTAAAGAATGCCTTTGAGGGGCTCATTAGTAGATTGAACACAATTGAGGAAAGAGTCTCAGCTTGAGGATATATTGATAGGAACTTTAAAAAAAAAAAGTCTGAAAAAATGGACCAAAATACCCAACAACTGTGAGATAGCTACAAAAGTTGAAACTTAGGTTTAATGAGAATGCTAGAAGGAGAAGAAAGAAAATGAAACAGAAGAAATTTTTGAAGCAAAAATGACCAAGAATTTCCCCGAATTAATGCCAGACACCAAACCATAGATCTAAGATGATCAAAGGACACCAAGCAGGATAAATTCCAACAAAACCACACCTAAATTCTATCCTTAATTTTCATGGACCTCCAAGTACATACACTCCAGAGTTTATAAGAAGTAGCCATCAACCATAGATCAGTAGTCCTCAACTGAGGGCAGTTTTGGATCCCAAGGGACACTTGTCAGTATCTGAAGACAACTGTTATTATCACAGCTGGAAAAAACGTATGACTGGTGTCTAGTGGGATCCTACAATGTACAGGAAAGTCCCCCGTACACCCAAAAATGAATTATCAAACCCTAAAGGTCAATAGTGCCAAGGTTGAAAAACTCTTCTGTAGACAAAGCCCCTAAAGCTACAGTTAACCTTGGATAACAAAATGGTATGTTTTCTGAGGATTAAAAGCCCCTACCCAAGCATCAATAGTTAAAAGTCAGCTGCGCTCCTGTGAACTACTGCCCAACTGAAAACAGCCATCACAAACCACCAAGTTAAAATTTTCCAACCCACATGTTAAAGGGAGTTAAAGAGAGTCACACCAATCATGCCAGCCTGCATCAGCTGGCTAGAACCTTCAAAGAAAGGAACATGATTAGGGTCTTTAAACAGATTTAGTTTTTGGGAAAATTCTTTCACTTAGTAGATTTAACAACCCTGAGAGATTTACTTAAATTGTTTGAGTTTCATCTATAAAATGAGGGGGATATATACAATTTTATGTCATTGTTGTACAGATTAAGTTAGATAATGTATAATCAGTCCTTGGCACATAAATGTTCAAAGAAGTTAGTCCTTATGAGGATGGTGATAGTTTTGCTGGATGTCTTATATTTTCTCCTACAGAGCTACTCTGCATCCTTTCCCACTCTGTTCTATGCCCTGGGAGGCTGGAATATGTAGAGACTACATCAACGGTCTCCCTTAACTTCTGAAACCCTGTTGACTTTGACCAACAGGAAGCACCAGAAGTAAATTGGGAAAAGAAGGAAAAGTGAGGACTGGTTATTCCCTCGGGGGTTTATGGGTCATAACAGTCCTTCTGTTACTAGTCTCCAAAATTTGTGTTATTCCTTGTGGTTTTTCTACATCTGACTGTATTCTCCTCTACAGCTTTTGAAAAGAGCTTCTTTATTAGACACTCCTCAAAATACCCAGTTTGAGTGCCATTTCTGTTTCCTATCAGGACTTCTTTTGACAGGTACTATTACTAATTATGATGATGGGGATTGTTATTCCTCATGCCACAGTGATTTCCAGAGGGGCAAAACTCATGTTTTATACTGCTATTTTCCCTTAAAGTCCACAGCACTATTAAAAGATAATGCAGATACAAACAAAACCAGTAGATTCTTGTGTTTTAATTTGATTGCCATTGATATTAATTCAGCTAGGTCATTTCATTAAAAACTTCTACACATTACTAAATGAAATATAGAAAGCCAAAAACATTAATGGGAGCAAATTCAAGTATATCATCTTTTTAATGTTGGGGTTTATATTGTTTCCTCAGAATAGTAATTTATAAGCAAATGTCTCATTTCACTCTCCTCTAGAGTTTTGAAATCTTTAAGAAAAAATTCCATTAAGTGCAACAAATCCTTAACATAAAATTTAAATAGTTGATAAGCTTCTCATAGTGCAATTGTTAGCTTAGGGTTCTCAAGAGATTTAGCTCTGAAATTTGATACAATCACTTTTCTGCCAAAGAAAATTTCACCAATTTAATGAAACGGTCACAGACTAGACCAAGCAATATACACATCAAATAGATCAGTTCTCAAAGATTGATCTTCAAACTTCATGACTTTTTTCTAATAGAATAGCAAAAGTTGCTCAAATTCCAGCAATCTTTGCAGTTTAGGGAGCATTTTCTTCTCAACAGTGAAAAATCATTTAGGATCTAAAGTATTAGGCCTTTAAGTTTTATGTGATCGTATAATTTATCACCCAACCTGGGAAATGTTTGAGAGTATCAAGTGGGGCTATTAATAATTATACACAGTAACAGGTATAAACTGGGACTTTGAGGGGAAAGCTGTGGTGTTTGGTTACTCTATCAAATTCCTTCTAGACTGAATAAAATATTTTTTTGTAGATTTTCAGGCTTTTTTTTTTTTTTTTTTTTTTTTCCTACCCCATACTAATGTCAATCTCCAGAATGTCTCATCTTGGGGTACTTTCCACAATTTTTCTAAGATTTTTTTTTTCTTTTGTTTTCAGAATTTAAGTGAAAATTAGCCCTGGGTCTGCTTAACATTATTCTTGACACTTCCATTCCTCTTCTCAGTAGGCATTAAATAAAGAAACATAACAAAATCTGCTGGGGTAAATACCTCTATCAGTGTTCGTATATATATGATTATAAGTTTGTAGTTTTCCAAAAATATCTACATTCCAAATAAAGCATCCTATAGGCAGGTTTGAATTTGGTAAACCTTCCACAGAGGATATTTCTTACTCGGTTCAATTCTGTTAGAGAAAATTAAAGTCAATACCATGATATAGGGAGTGTTCTTTTAAACAAATAAATCTAGCTGATTGTAAAATTTTAAAATCTGAAACTTATTTATAAAGGAAACATAGATGACAAGTATGTCATCTGGAGAGTTTTCTGCCTGCAGCAGTAGAAACTGATTGAGACAGCAACCTTCAGTATGAGAGCAAAAAAACACAGAAACATAGCACTGAAAACTCTATTGGTGCTACTGACATGAAGGGGATTAAATATAGTAACCTTGTAAGTGCTAATATTTCAATCAAGATATGAACATTTTTCGTGTCATTTCATGGTTCAATTTTGAAAGCAAGAAATCATCTATGTACTGCTTTGCCGTGATTAAAGTTTAAATGGATGAGCAAAAATTCATACCGAGCTTCATGAAACCTTAGAAACTGAACATTGAATAACAGCTCTGAGCAGTTAGTAAATAAAAACATTCAAATACAAGGCTCTTTCATGGTAGCTTAAAGCAGGATTTTGACGTATAATGAGCAGTGCAATCTATATAAATAACTGGCATCTATGATGATAAGTTTATCAAACATATTCCATTAAGCCTTCATGAATTTAGAGATAAGTGCCTCTCTTTAGCTGATACAGAAAAACTTTTGACATTCTGCAAAGTAAAAAATAATGTTCAAGTTAAAATTACAACTTAACTGTTCTAAGCAGCACCACAACTCATGATGAAAACTTCAGCATTCACCTCAAAGAATCATACCTGACACGCCACTCATCCAAAACATTCTAACTATTGTAATTATAGTACAAAAGTCAAGTTAACAAGATGATGGAAGTTTGTCTTGAAAGCACACCTCTTGTTGGAGCTTTGTGCAAGCTGATCTATAATAGGTAGGTAAGCCTTTTTATAAATAGAAAAGCCTACATCTTCCATGAGTTAGTAGAGTGCAGGAAATTCTGGTTTGAATAGTCAAGTAGTTATCAGCAGTAGAGTAGGAAATCCAGGTATTTTAAAGATTTTTCTATTATTCATTATTCATTCTTCCATTATTGATTCATCTGCTCAACATTTATTATAACCTTCAGAGGCAGAAGATATGCACTAAACACTGTCAAAACTAAAAATAAAACAAAATGGATAGACCCTGCATGTGGTAGAAAGAATAAGTGGCCCCTGAAGCTGTCCGATTCCCAATCCCTGAAACCTGAATATTTTACATAATAAAAAGGACTTTGCAGGTGTGATTAAATTAGGGATTTTGAGATAGGATTATCCTGGGTTATCTAGTTGGTCCAATGTAATCACAACGATCCTTCTAAATGGCAGAAAGAGGTCAAAGTCAGAAAGAGAAATTTGAAAATATTACTCTGCTGGCTCAGAGAAAAGAGGAAGGGACCATGAGCTAAGAATGCAGGTGGCCTCTAGAATCTGGAAAAGGCAGATTCTCCCCTTCAGCCTCCAGAAGCAATGCAGCCTTGCCAACATGGTGACTTTAGTGTGGTAAGAGCCAGTTTGAACTTTTAACTCTCAGAACTGTTATACTAACTTAATAATTTATACTATTTAACAAATCACAAAGCGAAGTTGTTTTAAGCCAAGAAGTTTGTGGTGATTTGCTACAGCAGCAATTGAAAACTAAAATGCTGCCTTAAAGGAATCTGTGGGCTAAATATAAGACTAAATATATAAATTAATAACACAAAGTCAGTATCTCTTTGAGAGATAAAAGCATGAGATACGATAATGAAATACTAACAACTGATAACATTGATTGAGCACTTAACTATACTCCAGGACACATTAATTTTCAAGCAACTCTTAGGATAAAAATATTTTCTACCATTTCTATGGTGGAAAAAAATTTTTTTAATTTATTTTACTTAAAGTAAGTTAAAAAACTGGGAAAGTCAGAGCTTGAATCCATGCTGCATGATTTCAGATCATGAAGTCTAAACCACCATGTTATATATAACATTTCACCAAATGTCGACATAGGGGAGTTAAGGTAGTTGAAACCACAATAGGACCTACTCAGGTAGTGAATTTGTGCATACACTAGCTGGGTAAGGGAATTATTCCTAAGATCAGGAGCAGTAAACACAATGCACATGTCCTGAATAACTATCTTAATTCACATCTTATATAGCTTATAATCATAGTCACCTACATGGGCCAGACTTTATTAAATCGAAGGGCTTTGTTCCATAGCATTTTTACCTTTTTTCACTTCCTTGGTAGCTTCCATTGAGTAAATTTTCCCCCACAGTAGTCAGAGTCACTTGACATTGTAAGAACACACACATATAAAAGCACAGTGGCCTGACAGATTAATTTATCTTTATGCATTCCCACACATGTCATGAAGCCAAGTATGTACTAAACAACCCCAAGTTTTATTAAATAAATTAATAATGAAGATAATTAAAATATTTTATGGTTTGAAGTGTCCTAAGAGCAATCTAGTATAACACTCCCATGAAGAATGAAACAGTTTTTGCCTGAGTGATTAGTCATGTCTTAGAGGGTTCATTTTAAATGTCAGAATGACAGGTATGTATATTTCTATTGGAGTAACTTTACCAGTAAACATTTCAAATGGGAAAATTAAAACATCATAGTTTAAACTTAGGAAAATAAGAAATAGAAATTCTGTTTTGAAATTGTGTTTGTGAGATAAAAGGAGTCTGCAGTATACATTAATATGCACAGAAATGGGAAGGAAAGAGGTGACTGTATGATCCTTTTAAAAACTGAATTTACCAATTTTGTTGAGCCCATAGGTTATTGAAATAGAAGAATTATGATTAGGAGAAAGAAAGTGACTGAAGGTACTGAGATTATATAGATGAGAGTTGAATGTGGAGAGTGCTGAATGCAGTTAAGAAAAATATGCAGTTAGTGCAGAACAAATATGAATAACTTACATCTTTAAGAAGAAAACAGGAATAGAACATGTCAAAGAGGACAGGTAAATTAAAATGAGAATTAAGGGAATGAGTACTGTGAACGAAAAAATACTGCAAACCATATGAGTAAATAAGAATGCTGAAGCCATCACGTCATCAGCAGCTGCCGCCACCCCCCAGTGAAGACAAGCCTGCAGCCCAGCCTCTGCAGCCACTCCCAATGGTGCACTCTGAGGGGACTCAGAATAATAAAGGACAAGAAACTGGCCCTAGATAGCTAGGTGTTTGTCAAAGAATGAATTCAATGAGCCCAAATGTTTGCTTCCTCGCATACATAGAAAAGCACTAA
Organism: Camelus dromedarius; assembly: GCF_036321535.1. Taxonomy (NCBI): domain Eukaryota; kingdom Metazoa; phylum Chordata; class Mammalia; order Artiodactyla; family Camelidae; genus Camelus; species Camelus dromedarius. The sequence continues at coordinate 116,549,096 of NC_087438.1, forward strand.
ATTCTTTAATTTGAGGTACCTGGTTTTTAGATAACAAGTAATCTTTTATTGTTCCAACTGCCTGGTCTTTGTTGTAAAGCTCCTATATACCCTAGCTCCTCCCCTACTTCCTGGGAGCAGTCCCTCAGAGTGATCTGAGAGGCTGTCATCCCGGCTTGAGTCCTCTTGCCAAGTAAAACATAACTCTCAACTTTTAGGCTGCACATTTATTTCAGTTGGCAGTACAGTAAGGTGTCACTGAAAGGAAAGAAAGAAAAGATTTCAAGAATGATTCTCTTGATAACAAAACAAATCTGTAGACAGACTGCAGGTAATGAATACTGAGGGAAAAAAAAGTTGGGGGGTCAATTTTCCTAAGTCTCTGATTATTTTAAAGAGAACAGTTTCAGAGGAATGGTGTAGTCGGAATTCAGATTGCAAATGGCTAGAGAAATAAAGAGATAAGTAATTTTAGCTGTGAATTTATCAAAATTTTTACGATGTTGGTGAAATACTCAAGATAGAAACTTGGAGACGTAATAGATTAGGAAATAATAACATTAAAAAAAAGATTTGGGTGGTTAAGTAGAACATGAGTACTTTTATTCACAGGAAGAAATCATTAAAAAAAGAAATGAGGTTCAAGAGAGAGAGACACAGGGAAAAAAACAGGAGGAAAAAAAAAGGAAAAGAAAAGAAAAAAGATTAAGATAATCTATAAAAAGTGAAGAAGTAGGAAAGAAAGGGGATTAGAAGAAATTTTTGTAGAGATGAAAACGAAAGTGCCTCCGGTGAGATTAGCTCGCTGTGAGGGGGCAGGGGTCACTGAACAATTATGCTGGCGGAAGCTCTATTGTCATGGAAAGATCATTGTCTTTAGAAACAGAGATCTTACAGCCTGCCTCAGTCACTTTGTAACCACAAACTGGGTAATTATCTCTAACTTCTCTCAGACTTAGCTTTCATATCTTTTTGGGTAAAATGGTTTGTAGATGATAAAACTCTTAAGGCAGAAGATAAAAATTATTCTAATACAGTCAAAAAAGAGAAACAAGGTCATGTATTTTTCTATTGTTTTGTCAAAGTATGTTTTATCTTTCAAGACATTCTGCTCTGTCTCTAATATACATGACTTTAGGAATTAAAAGCACCCTTACAGCTCCTTTGTCCATAGGTATTTGCAGCGTGGATTTGGGTTGGAGTTTCCCTATGCAAGAAGTAATCTGTTGGCTTCTCCAGACCTTTCCATTTCCTTCCTGTCTCTGTGCCCTGGAAGGCTGACCTTTGTGGGCTGCGTCAATGGGTTCCCTTGCTCTGTCATTCTACTTGATTCTACCAACAGGAGTAACTGCAGGAAGACTGCAGCATGGGAGAAGGGACTGGTCAGAGGTTCACTAGTCCCCTCCACCCAAGGCCCAGCTCCTGCAAAGGGGCTCCCTCTGAGAGCTACTGTCCCTGTGTTCTGACCATTGCTTCCCTCATTTTCCTTCTTCAGGCCTCAGAGTGATGACAGCGCCATGCTGTTGCTTGGAAGAATGCTTCACTATCTCATTTGCTTCCCTTAACTCTGCCAACAACTTTCTAAATAATTGTGTTTTCCCTTAATTAAGTGATTTTCAATTACCCCATTTCTGTGTGTGTCATCTGGTTCCTCCAAGGACCATAACTGACACAATCATGGAATATATACACAGTGGAGTTTGTCCATATCTGGACAGGATCCCACTTACTAGCTACATTACATATTATACATATCCTTTATCAGTCTGTACTGATTCCTCTTTCTGTAATTCTAGACACAAGCTCTGGTCAGGTGAGTTACTCTGCTAAAGCTATGTAAGCATCTTTAGTTCTGGTGAGTTCATTTAGACTATCATGCCATTTATTTATCTCCATAATATAAATGATGAAATAGAGGCAGAGAAACAGGGCTTTTTGCCCAAAGTCATCTTACCTGTATCACCTTGACAAAGTTATCTATTATCATTTTACCTAATTAATAGTTTCAATGAATAGATTAAATGGGTGATATATGGCAAGTGTTTTGAACTGTGCCTCAGGCATAGTACATAATATAAGGATATTAGCTGCTCTTTGTCTTTTCTTGTTCTTCTTGTCATTATTATTATTGTTGTTGTTGTTATTACTCCAATGGAAACAGCCATCCCACAGGAGACATGAGTTTCCTAGTGTCTCTATAACTTCCAATGAAGTGGACAGAAAACAGCTTAAACTGATCACTCACACTATTCTAAGATTCTATCAAGGCTAATTCCATTATTCTCCACATGCCTGTTTATCTCAACCAATACCAGAAACCCAGGCCTTCCAATTCATGCATCATCACCCAGAATATTATTTCTATATCATCTTTATATCTCACAATCCAAATCAATTTCCTTTTTCATGCGTGTCTACAAAGCTTTTAATTTAACCTCTTGAAATTCAGTTTATCATCAGCAAATGCTTTAGAAGTCTTTCAAAGCTTTTATTCCACCCGGCTCTTCTTCAATGGCTATGTTGAAGCCATCCATTGATCTTACTACATTATTCCAATCTTGTCATTTCTCTCTTTATTCAACTTAGAGTCTATAACTTGTATGAAGGTTCAACATAACTTAGATGAAAGCACCCTGTATCAGTCAAGGTTCTATAGAAAAACAGAAGCAATAGATTTTTATATATAGGAATTATCTCATGTAATCAATTATTGGTTATAGCAAGTCTGAAATCTGTAGGGAAAGCTGATAGGCCAGAAACTGAGATGAGATCTGATGTTACAGCCTTGAGGCAGAATTCTTTCTTCTCTAGGAATCTTTAGTTTTTCCTTTCAGTCTTCAACTGATTGGATGAGGCCCACCCACATAACTAAGGGTAATCTTTAGTCAAAGTATAACAATTGTAAATGTTAATCACATCTGCAAAATACTTTCACAGCAATATCCAGACTGGCATTTGAAAAAAACAAAAGACAAAACAAAACAAAACAAAACAAAACAGGGCACCATCACCTAGCTGAGTTGACAAAGAAAATTAATCATCACACACTCTTAAATTCTTTTCTGCTACTTTAAAAAATAATTTCTCTGAAAAAAACACCCAACTACTAGGTTATTCTAATTATTTGCCAACTGTATTCCCCTCGTAAATCATGATCCAATCATCGGGATAGATATTTTAGGTCTTTCCTCTAATCTTAAACCTCTAACATACACTAACAGCATCTTATTGAGAATTAATAAACTTGCCAAAAAAAAAAAAAAAACCAACTTCATTAAGATAAATAAGCAATCATAGAGAAACTCCTTCATTTTCTCATCATGAAATTTACTAAGTTGCTAGTATTCATATCTATGTTCTTTTCTTTTCTTCTGGTATGATGCATGAAAAAAACATCATCTGCTATACAGTCAGGACATGTGCACAACAGCCGGAGACCTTTGAGGTGGAATGACTAGGTGAACTGCCACAACAGCGACCAGAGTGTAAAAAGTTTTGGACACACTGAAAAGAAGCCAGCTGAAATTAGTGCCCTGAAGAGATTCTAACAGAAAACACTTTTTCAAGGAAAATTCAAAATGAAATGAGTCATTTTGAGAAACATAGTTGTGAGTTTAAGGGGCAGCATGGTAAATAGTGATTACAAACACCCGTGAAAAGAGAGATCGTTATGTGAAGGCTTTCTTGTAAAGATTGCTAATTGCATCAGCTTTTTTTTAGTTATGCTCATTCACATTCAATAACAACAGCATAATAAGTATCTGCTTCAAACATAAAGGGCATGAATCATGAAAAGTCGCTACTTTCCTCCAGCATAGGTAAGATCAATTATGAGTTCCTGGTAATAGCTCACAGACTTAAGTTAAAGAGAACTAGAGATTTTTCATGAGATTTTTTTCTTTGAAGATCTTTCCAGACTATAAAGGAGAACTAGTCAATTAAATTCTCTCAGGGATAAATCAAGCTCACTAAATTGATTAACCTTCATGTTTCTCCTAAGGTATGTTCTCCACTGCTTATGTGTAACCAAAATAATTCATGAAACATTTTCAACAAGCTCTCAGTCCTAGAGAACTTGTATATCAGTGACAATTCAATTCTTATACCAATATAAGGTTTTAAGTGGAAAAAATCTTTTCCATCTAAGGTCAAATTTAGTGTTTTCTGAGTGAAAAATTCCTGAATGTCTTATCATAGATTATAATCACCATCCAACCACCACCATCACAATTACTTTTTAGTTTACAAAATCCACAAAGCCTCTTTGAAAATTGTTAAACATGGGTCCTTAATATATAACATGAAAATTCTCTTCCTACCTCACTTCTATCCCAATTTCCACTCTTCTGATATTTTTTGAATATATTTTCCCATGTTAATTTTTGTGACCAAAATGAATAAAAAAAAATTTTCCGGAGCGCGGGCGGCCCAGGGAGGGTGTCAGAAAGACACCGGGCTGGACGGGGCTTCGGTCGGGTGGTCTGGGGCGCGTGGAGGGAAGCGGGGTTCACGCTGCGTGGTTAACGCCAGAAAGCAGAGACCACCCCACGGTGCGTTTCTCCATGGGCCTCACGTGTCCGCAGGGCAACCACCGCGCGGACGAGCGCCCGCCCTGCGTGGAGAAGCGGCAGAAGCCCGTTCTAGCGCCCGCGGGGCTGCTTGTCCGTCTGCGCGGACCCGGCCATGAGGGGCGGCCGCGCCTCAGAGGGTCAGGTCCGAGGCCCGGGGAGGGCATGGCGCGCGCCGGGGACCGCGGGCCACGGGGCGGCTTCCCCCCTGGGGTGGGGTGGGGGTGGGTGGGGGTGGGGGTGGGAGTAAGGGTGGGGTGGGGTGGGGGTCGGAGTAGGGGTGGGGTGGGGTGGGGGTGGGGGTGGGGTGGGGTTGGGTGGGGTGGGGTAGGAGTGGGGGTGGGTGTGGGAGTAGGGGTGGGGTGGGGTGGGGGTGGGGTGGGGTTGGGTGGGGTGGGGTAGGAGTGGGGGTGGGTGTGGGAGTAGGGGTGGGGTGGGGGTAGGGGTGGGGGTGAGGTGAGGTGGGGTAGGGGTGGGGGTGGGGTTGGGTGGGGTGGGGTAGGAGTGGGGGTGGGGGTGGGAGTAGGGGTGGAGTGGGGTGGGGGTGGGGGCGGAAAAAAAGAAAAAAAAATTTTCCACTTTTTATAATAACAGAAATGGATTGAGTACTTTCTATGTGTCATACATTGTCTAAATTGTTTACATGTATTATCTCACTTAAAAACACAACTCCATGACACCACAGTTATGAATATCTCTATTTTATAGTTGGGAAATAGACATTTGAAGGTAGTTTAATATACTTGTATCTACATATATGCATACATATTAACATTTGTGTATTTGTGCAACATACATGTACATGTATGTATGTATATTGATGTATGTGCTTATAGACATTGTTTTTGAAAAAAAGGAATACCTGAAGATAAAATACTATCTCAGACTGTTGGGTTATTTTCTGTCTGATAGTTATTGGAAAATTGTCCTATAAAGACACTAAAATTTTACTATCCTCATCATCAAATCACATCTGGAGAAGTACTTTATCTCACATTTTCAGCAATACTGGATCTGATCAATCCTTTATTTTCCATAATAATGACTTTAAATATACTCATTTTTGTTTGTTCTTTACAGATTTTTTTTCCTTTAAGATATTAGAGTTATTAACTCCTAGTTATACATTTGTTGCAAATGGTTCTTTTCAGTCTACTTTGTGTCTATGGATTGGTTTTGATCTAAGTCCTCAGTCTACTCAACAAAGGGAATACAAACTCCTAAAACTGATGCAAGGATTGCTTTGACATCTAAGGATCTTAGAAATCGATAGGGCTTAAGTCTGCATTGTCTTTTCTGGGAGACATAGAAGTTCTCTTTGTATCCTATTATCTAAGATGGACCTATAATGACTTTAGTAAGAAGAGAAGCATCCTATACCCAAGGATGTACAACTTGACCCTTATTGTGAAACTTCTGACTTACAATATCCTATTAAATATAATATAAACTTAATGAATTTTAATCATTTCAACCAAAGAAATTATGAAATGGAATATTCACTTGAAAACATTGATGCAAGGACAAAAACCATGCTTTTTGACCTGATTATTGTATTTTCCAACTATAAAGAATGACAGTACCTGTTAAGTCGCATCAGCAATATAAAATATGTACGCACAGTATTCAGGTACCAAGTAAACACCACCATAAATAAATCAAAAGTTTAAAAATTACTTGCATAATAAATAGAGTGTTTATAAATGTACAGTCATTTTACAGGTACAGTGAGACCTCTGATGTTTGACCATCTGGCAGGTTTGGACAGGAGGTGTCCTTGAAGCAGATGCATCTGTGAAATATTAAAAGTTTATTTGCAACTGTTAGTCAAATAAGTGGGTTTAGAAGCATAGCTGTGAATATAATAAAATGTTTGGCTTCTTTGCTATAAACTTTAAATCATCGCATTAATAAGGTACAGCTAAGTCTGTTTTGCATGCTACACTTGATTTGATTTTTTTTCCCCAAATACCTTAGGTATTTGGGATTAGGGAGAATTGTGTGACATTGGCTCTTAAACACACAAAGAAAGGGAAGCTAGAGGAGGGAAATACAATTTATTAACTTTATTTTATAAAAGAGGAAATTGACACTTCAACACAGAACTTCCATAATGACACAGACAGTAACGTGAACCAAAGGTTTCAAATAGCAGGTCTGTTATTCCCACTACACCATAAGATCCCAGGTAAGTTATAAACTTAAAAATGGAAAAGTCTAATTTTTATAACAACCAAAAGATAAAAACCTAATTTATTTAATACTTATATGGATTTATAGTAGGGTTAGATTTTAATAAGTATACAAATTAATTGTAATAGTTGTGTTTTAAATAAGTCAAAACACATCATGGTGTTTTGTGGGATAGAGAGAACAGAAGAAATGCTAAGAGTGAGATTCCAAGGAGAATCACAATGATTCTTTTTATGTTTTTAAGGAAAAAGTAGTTAATTTGAGTTGTCTATTGCTCCCTACATTTAGACTTAGAAAACTGAATATAACTTCCTCTACAATGTCCTTTAAGTTTTCACTGAAATCTTTTAAAATAAATGTAGGTATAATCAACTGACATACCTAGATTTCTGAGTAGAAATCCTAAATCTGCAAAATATGTTACAACTCATATTAGTCCTTTTGCTAAAGACAAGAAAACATTTGAAGCTCTGGGGGTTTTGACTTAGCTTCCTTGTTTTGACTCAGTTTTATTTCTCCTCAGGCTGAATTTGAGAAGTATTTCTTCTTTTATGCTATCCACTTTCCCTCCCTTTTCTCTTCTTAATTCCCACTGCTCTCTTTTTCTGATACAAACACACATCTGCTACAGGCAAATCTTGCCTAGGGATGTCTCTATTCACAGTGAATTCTCATGAGAATAACTCAAAAAATGGATCACAATTTGTCACAATTTTCATTCAATATAATGTAACGTTTTCCTTGCGGTTATATTGGGTTTTCTTCCCTTCTTGTCTTTTCTCCAACATGAAGCTACATTCATTTTGAATTTTCCTGCTGACAAGTGATTGATTAGCCACATGAAAAACAGAGTTTCAACATCATTTCTACTAAAATGCACTTGTTCAATAGCTGACACAGAGTCACGTCAAGTATGCAAGTATGTGCAGGGTGGATGAATGTGGAGCTGAGGTCTCAATGTGCATCGCTTGCTTTTCCCTTACCTGACATGTAACAAAGGGGTCCTCAGAGATACCACATTGAGACCTCAGGGACAGAAGGCTCTGGGAGCTCACAGTTGCCTTTGTTATTTGATAGCTGACCCCGGAAAGCTCTGACTGATACTCAGGCACACCTGCTGAAAAATGACTCAGCTGGGTAGGACATGTGCTGAGACTAAATGGCAGCAGAGACTCCAAACACCTGCTGTTTGGTGAACTGAAATAGGCAACTATAAGCTGGAAAAAGAGATATTCAAAAATAGACACCAAAACCACACATCTTCAAGAAATTCTGCATTGGTTTAGGTATTACACAGTGCGCAACCTGAGGAAAGACTGTATTCCAAAGAACTGTTTGGAGCTCAGAACAAACAGATCTGTGGAAAATAGGACATAGACATTTTGGACATAATGGGCTGTTTGAGTCTCATAATATGGCTGTATACTAAAGCACTGGGCTTCACAATAGTCAAGGTCTCCCTCCAGCTGTGAGTGGTGTTCTGCCTCCCTCCAGGGTGCAGGAGAATGAAAGCCAAGGCAGTGGGGAGAGGAGGATTATCAGAAATCTCAGAGGATAATAGAGAAGTGAGGACAAAGCCATGCCCTGTCCTCTTCCTTTTCCTTAGTGAATAAGAACTGGCATTCCAAAGCCAATTGTAAATTAGGCCATAAAGCACTAAGTTATTTTCAAGCCAAGTGAATGTGCAAATCTGCTCTTAACAACGTAGATGTGGGTCTTATGGAGTAGTGTAGGTCCAAAAGTACAGGGGAGAAACAGAAAAGAATACTGGACATAAAATGATAGTCCAAGATTTTTCACTGCAAATAGGAAGAACAAGAAAGGAGCTCATATGTCAGAGAATGGTTCTCGGAAGGAGACAGTAGATAGCCAGTCATAATCACACTGCTGAGGCACTTGTCAGGAACCGTCTTTGAGCTGGAGTACAGAGAAACTTAAAAATTCAAAAGACTAGGAAAGAAGGAAGGCAAGAAGCAACTTACTCGTGAAATAATTTGGGGCAGTTACTCACTGATAGTTCTGTGCAAATGTATATTTCTACTCTTGAAGAGTAGACGATACTGTATCTGAGTATCAGTGGTCTTAACAAGAAAAACATGCATTGTTTCGGTGGCAAATTCAATGCATCCTGAATGTTTTGGGAACCAGAACTGCCCTTCCTTCATCATGTATTAGAGTGTGAAATCTGACATCATGCTTTATCAACGATCAGAGGATCAGGTTGACCTGAGGGCTTGGTACAAGTGGTGGAGGGAAGGATGAGCTCACCTGTAACACCATGAGGATGGTTGGACTTACAACTTTCCACATTCACTAGGTAAGAGTCCATAAGGATGCAAACTTGAGGAAGTGGAGGTTGTCCCTAATGAACATGACTCAAAGGCAAATACATATACACAGACAGTAAAAAAAAAAAAAAAAAAAAAAAAAAAAAGAGAGAGCGAGACAGAGGTTTTGATGGTAGTAGCATCATCTCCAAAGCCACTGTGGTCTTGACAATGATGAAGTGTTTAAGGCCTCAAAGAGAGGGGCCCAGGTTGACCCCATGTGTAACAGGATCTTTTTTTAAACACCAGCATGAGGAAGGGGATGTCTAAGTGGAAATAACATTATTCAGTGATGCCTTTCTGACTGTTGAAATCCAGCTCTCCAGGACAGCTCCAGAGGCCATTTAGACACGAATTTCACTCTACCAAAAGAGGAGCATCAACTTTTGTAATCTCCATGTAGCACAAGGATGTCACTGTAGCTTACACCTGCCTAGCACTTTATGGGGAGGTTAATTTTTCTGCCAGTCCTGGGTTATGCACTGGGCCACACTCTCTCAGGTGGCCTTTTAGGTCAGAGGCCAGAACAAAGCTGGCCCTGTTTCCTTCTCTACTTCTGCCAACACCAGCTCTTTTACCACCACTGTCTTTGTCAATGTAGCACTTTCTGTGCTAGTTTTCAAATAGCCCTTCCTATGCCATGAGCTCTCACAGCCTTTGTCAAGCTGCCAATTCCCTGCCCCAAAGCCAGGTGCTAAAGGGAAGCACGATAATCTCTCTATTGCTCCCCAAATCCCAAAGGCCATTCTGCAGCTGGAAAGGCTCACTTATTTCTGACCTACCAGACCGAGATGTGCCAGACTCACCTGGTTCTTCCCATCATTTGGCTCAGTCTTCACCAGGAAGCAATTCTGTGGCCACAATCCAAATGTAATATGAATAAAGCAAGATAGAAACTAAATGGCCAATACCAGTATACATTGTTCAATAAAAAGCCTGAAAAGGACTAAAGAATCTCCGGGTTTTCTTCCTTTTATCTTACTTCATTTATCATCACATAAATGGATCTTTAATTTTCCTACTATGAGATATTAAGTAGCCACTCAATTGAGGGAGAAAGTGCCCACCAAAGGGACATCAGTGATCAACAGCTCAACAAATGAGTGAATGAATGAATGGAGACCTAACTATTTAGACATATTGGGCAGGCAATCACGTTAAAGTTTCTATTCAAAGTGCCCTCCCTAAACTAATTTCATTATGTTGTCTTATACAATTGTTTGTGTTTTCTTTAATAAGTACAAAATTTAAACACATAGATTTAGATGCTTAATATTTCTGTTCTAAGAAATGATAATTTCTAAATATCATAAAATTTTTTTTGATACATAAAGTATTTTTTGATAAAGTATATATCATGTTTTCCTTATTTTACTACATATCTCTTTGTATGTAAGTACCCTTTCCCTTCACTTTGGACCTTAATTATAGGAAGAATCTGATCTTAGATTCATCACCTGGAAATAATAATGATCTTTAGAAGTGAAATAGACACTAATGGATGCTAAGGCAGGTTTTGCGATCCTTTCTAATGTATGCACATGAAAATGATCAATCAAGCCTATGATTCAGCTGTTAAGATATAGATCATTGCTGCTATATGCTGACAGCTCAAATATGGTCTTCCTAATCTTGCTCTAATGCCAGGGTGTCAGGCAGATTTTTGTGTAATAGTGTATGCTAAATAGCACTTAGATTTAAGAAACTTCACTTATTCTATCAACTCTAAAGTTGATAAATGTTGACTCAGCTTCACCTCACAAGAAAGGGTGGGGAAGTGCCTCCACATCATGTGGAGTGGAGGTAGCCCTTCCTGCTTCCTAAGGTTATACAAGAATTCTGACGGTATGGTGCTTAATGAGTTGCCTGGCAAACAGAGAAAAGGCTTTTGGTCTGCAGCCCAAGAGTGGTAATTACTGGAATTTTATTCCAAGAATATATGGTCATTAGAGTGGGGCAGGTCCAGTTACTCCTTGCTAAACATTGTCAAAGAGCTCCTGCTGTCACTGTTCAACCCCCAGGCGTCCACTGCAGTGCCTTCAGAGGTCCTGTCTCTGCAGAGGTGCACCTGTAGAGGTGTCAGTGTTCACTCCACTTGGCAGAATTGCCACTGTTGCCTACCCACAACTAAGCTTTTTTTTCCCCCATCTTCCTGGGCAGGGCAAAACTATCTCTTCCAGGCTTATGACCAGACACATTTATCCTGATAGGATATTCTTGAAACAAATAAAATACCTGGGTTGAAGTGTTATTTTGCCATGTTAAAATGCAACCTCTACAACACAAAACATTCTAGACTACCAGACTAGTCAGAAAAATTAAAAGCCTCTTTGCAACAGAGGAGAGAAAAACCCAAACAATCAATATATTATCTATCAATCTATGTATAGGCAGGTATGTCATAAATAGAGATACATATACATAGAAAGATACATTGATCAATAGAGATAATGATATCAGTAGGGCTCTACTAGTAAGACAAATACAAATTAATGTATTGAGACATTATCCTGCCACACTGTTAATCTCAGTTATTCATTTATTTAACAGATATTTATTAAGAAATTTTAAACATGGTATATTCAGGTAGCTATCATTGGAAAAAGGTAATACCGTCAAAGGCTCTTGTTCCCATAATTGGAACCAATTCTCCATACTTTCTACATTTAAATAGAGAGAATGTAAACAAATTTAAAATAAATTATACACAAGATAACCCTTATGAAAAAAATAGTGACGGTTAGACAGTTGCTGATACTATAAATGTCACTTAACAAACATTCTTGCAGATTAGTTGGTAGCCTCAGGCAGTGTAAAAAGCTGCCAGGACATTCTCTCTTTAAACATATTTACTGTTGGCTACATATGAAAAATGAGATATCTACATACACCTACATCTTTCCTTATATAAATAAGAATCCTTTTCACTATTTTACGACTTTAAAATGTACCATCCAAAGTCCATTCTTGTTAAAAACACACACATACCATGAAAAAGAAAGTTCCCCACATAACACATCAAAAGTCCTGTGCTAATCAGTCTAAGTGATTTTTAAATTAATGTGATTTAACCAAATGCCCTGACTGACTAAAGTCAGTCAGACTTTGGAGAGCTTCTGAGATTAACACAGATATTTCCTCATGAAAGGTCTACCCTAGAGAAGAGTCAAAAGAAGCATCTGTTTCCTGTTAATCTCTAGAATTAAAAAAAAAAAAAAACTGCGAAATGTTCTAAACTAAGCTGAACAGTCATCCAACAGCTGTTTTTGTGGCAAAAAGTGAAAGAGAGTCTGGGCTGTTTTCCTTTAGGGGACCAATGAAAGAGATTCTTTTATAATTAGCATCGAGGAAGTGTGATGGCTACATTTACCTTTTAATTGCATGCCATTTTATTGACATTGTGTATGTGCTAAACAACTTAATGTCTCACTGATACCTGAAAATACTGCAAAGCTATGAACTTTGTGTAAGGACACATAAGAATACCAGTCCTATTTGGCATTCACAAATTCTACAGTAGCATTACCCATGGTATGTTGATTATTTTTTGAAAACAGTCTTGAGAAAACAGAGAAACTGGGTTATTGATCCATTTACATTACACACACACACACGTGTCTCTCAAATTTGAGATACAAATATAAAAAAGTAAATAGGAATCAATATGTATAAAATATACATGAGAATCAACTGTACAATCCTACTGTTCATTACTATAAATTATATGCCACCTGAAAATGAAAAGAGCATTAGACAAGAGCACTTACAAATTTTATCAGTTATTCACTAACAGTAATTCAGTGTAAATATCCCAAAGTTCTAATTCCATTAGATCATAGATGCAGTCTACTTAATTTGGTGGAAGGTGAATTACACTTTAAAAATTAATATTTATTACAAAAGGAGAGAATATTCCTAAAACTGTTTGTTCAAATTTGGAGGAAGAGAATTAAAATGGTGCTAAGTCTATCTGGCGAATTCACTCAAGCCCAGGAATTATGTATTTCCTTACCCCATCACTTCGGGTAACTTGAATATCACGAGTTTCAAATAGAAAATGAAAATGATCTGTAAATTCCCTGTAGTATATTTAAAGATATGGAAACCAAGGGAACATTTTTAAAAAGGCAAGGACCATGGTTTAACTATCCAAGACTCTTTCTTCAGCACCTGGTGCTGGTGAAGCATGGTACGTGATGCCTGGCTTACAGCACAGACCCTCATTAAATATTCATTCAGAGAATGAGGAAAATATGCTCCCTATTCCTTTGGAAATTCTCAAATATTTCAACGTTTCTTTGCAAGTATGTCAGTTATTCAGAAATCTTTCTTCCCTACTTTAACACATGTATATATATGATGCAATGACAAACAAATGTGTACAGAATGGTATCTTTTCCTTGTCTTTATTTACATTTCTCTGATTACTAATTAACCTTTTGAATTATAATTTAAATTAGTTTAAAAATTATTAGAATGATTAATTTTATTACCTGCAAGTAAACAAAGAAATGACCTTAGCAGTATGATATATTTTTGTCATTGGCACACACATGATGTTGCTTGCTTGTTTTATATTTCCTTCCTCTCTCCCTCACTCCCTTTTTTCTTTCCTTCTTCATAATAAACCAATATGTTCCATGAAATCACCACCCTCTCCAGAGGCTAAAACATGACAACAATTTTATCTGACTGTTTAATCCTCCACCATTGCATGCTTCTGTCTCCCTCCATCCAAATTAACTATGCCCCTCAATCTTTTATTTATTTTCTTACTTTCCCTTCATATACTTCTATCTCAATTGTATATTCATATATATATATACATACACACACACACATTATTTGCATTTCTCTGATTACTAATTAATTTTTGAATTAAAATTTAAATTAATTTTAAAATTATTACAACGATTAATTTTAAATAGTAACCACTACTAGTACTGCTTAAGAAATACATTTTAATCATAGGGATAGGGAAGGATTTCTTAAAGAATACATAGCATTTTAATTGCAGATGGTGTTGAAATTCTTCAGATATTTTTTGTTATTTTTCTTGTCCTTTAACTCTCCCACATAAACTTAACAATCAATTAAACAAATTTCATAAAATACAAGTTTATGACTGGAATTTTTTGAACCTATATATTAATTCAGAAAAACTAGAGAACTTTGTGAAATTCAGCTTTTCTATTTCTCCATTTATTTAATTTTCTTTCATTCACTTAACAATGTTTTATTTTTTCCTGTAAAGATCTTACCTACTTTTATTATACTGATTATGAGGCTTTGAATTCTATTATAAATTATTTCTTTTCAATTATCTTTTCTACACATCCATCTCCAGTTTCCTTTCTTATCATATTATGCTGGTTAGGATGTCAAATAGATGTTAAATAAAAGCAGTAACAGCAAGAATTTTATATTGTCTCTGATTTCTAAAAAGTGTTTCTAACATTTCCCATTTAGGATCCTGTTTGTCTTAAATAATTTTAATAGATTTTTAAAAATGGCTTACAAAGTCTCTTCTTAATTTACTAAGGGTTTTAACATGAATTTATGTTAAATTTATTTTTTCTGTTTATTGAAATTTCTGTATGTTTTTTCTCTTCAATAATTACTGTCATACTAAGCCAAATTAAGTAATTTATTTTATATTACTTGTATAGCTCCTCTAAGGGCTAGCAATTGTTTTCCTTTAATATTCAAATAAGCATTTCTTTTTTTTTTTCAAAAAAGCATTTCTAATAAGGCAAATTTAAGAGTGTTTAGGATGCAAATTAAATCCAAATAAAGTTGTAATGCTTTTTGTTTATACATAATTATTTTTAAAACCTTTATCCCATTGTATCATTACTATTTGATGTTTTATATGTTTTTATCATATTTGAGCAAATATCTTCACATTTTATGACTGATGGTAAAATCTAACATATCCAGGACACAGGTATCTATTTGATATAGTCTAAAATAAATGATTTAAAGTTACAGAAACCCAATGTGAATTCCCATTGTGTGAATTACCAGCTTTGTAATATTCTGAAATTCATATACTTTTCTTATTTTTTGTCTGTAATAATATCATCTTTTTGTTTTTGAGCATTAGAGACCTGACTTATATGAAACAGACAAGTAGTAGGTATTACTTTTTATTGCCACTGTAATTACTATTATTGATATGGTTCTATATCAAATATTAAGTAATAGGCAGATACAATACAAAGTGAGATTTTTATAAGAAAACTTGTTCAGATTCTATGTTATATACATAAAACCCAAACTTTCAAATAATGTAAGAGTGGCAAATATGAGTACTTAAAACTAATGCCTCCCATTTCTAAAATTATAATTAAGCCTTGGAGTGTCCAAATGAAATTCACATTCTGTTCTTTTCCTTAAAGGGAGAACTGCTCACCATTTACATTTTCACAGTATGAAAGTCACTGAATATGTGTAGATTTAGGCTTAACTTTGGGCTGATTCTGAATAGATAATTATGGACCTCACTCTTTATTTTGAGTACTAATAAATGATTGTTCCCATAGATACATAATGACTAATTACATTAATGAGCTTTTCAAAATTATCTGTCCTGTGGCTTTAAAATAATGAACTCACTCATCATGCTTTAGATATATTTTATATATCTTTTTAAAAACAATAATAATCTTATTATGCTTTTAATATCAGTAGGAGTTGATTCATAAAGATAAGATATTGTGGGATTTATATTTTCAGTGGTTATTATAGAAAATTAATTTGACAAACCAATATTACATGCTTTTTGCAGTAATATTTTGGAATGCCTGATTCTACAAATATATATATATGTAGGACTTGGACTTTATACACACCCATTAGCTATAAGCAAAAGCATTAGGATTTAGTGTATTCTCTCAGACAATCCCTATATATCTTCCCAGGCTTTAGGTACTATACAGTAAATTTCTTTCCATGATAAAGGCTATGCTGTTAAATTCTTTATATAACTTTTTAAACAAGTTAAAACATTTTTTATTTAAAGTTTTTTTTCTTAATGTCTGTCTTGTCTTGCTTCTTTCTATATGAGGTACCAGTTAAAGATGTATATAATAAAATAGTAAAGTATGATTAATAAATAATGAGTAAATACCAGGGAAAATTCAAAACTGGAAGGTCATTTTAATAGTATAAAAGTATACTTATATAAAGTGTAAGGTATTTTCATTAAAACAAACTTTCAGATTTAACTATAAGCTTCCCAGAAGTTCAAGTGAAAATACGAAGTAAACAGATGCTAATGTATTCAGATGGAAACATTTTACCTAATGGACTGAAATCACATCACTTTTAGCTTTAGGAACAATCTTATTAATATTTCTGAATTCTTCTAATGCGCGTTTACGTTAAGATTTTACACTGTAGCAGATAGCATTTCCACCAGCATCCATAGAGTTATATGCAAAGAAGATTTCACAATCATTTTTTTTTCTAAGTTGTAGAGCTAATCAATGAAAATTGCTTACATGATTTAAAATAACTTTAGAACAATCATTCCATCAGGGGCAGAAAATATGCAGTTTTGGTAATCTTCCTTAATGTAAGAATGTCTGCATGAGCTTTTTTGGGAAATGGGTGGTTTCCAAAAAAGCTTTCTTGAAAACAGTGAGCCATAAATACTAGTTCACTAGTAAAGTTAGTTAATAAACAGTAAGGAGTCCAGTTCCAGGCAGAAATCCTATATAGTATCCCCAAGGCCCAAGTCTAAGCAATTATAAATCTTTGCCTAGTGGACCTGGAGCGAAACAACCCCTCTCCACACCACATTATTGCATAGTCAGTGCACTGTAATTTTCCAGATGGTGTCAGAGCCAAGGACATAAGCCCCCTTGGGCCAGCCAAGCTCATACATGTGTCTGCATTCCCAGGCCAGGCACATCATTCAGAAGCCTTCTTATGGGGCAAGACTCGGTTGAAGCATTTATCTCCACACTCACGCTGTACTCCCCCACTCCTAGCTCTTTCCCCTGTCCCTTCTGCTGTCTCCGGAGTCCCTAAAAAGGCAGGAGCTTTGTTCGGGGTCCTCAGCAGTGAGATACTTTCCTCCTTCTACACTGCCTTCATCTGACCCTCACCTGGTGCCATTCCATGGGGAAAATGGAACGCTGGGGAGACGGTGCCTCTCTCTTTGGCCTCTTGGTTGCGTGGTCACAATAAGTGAACAAAAGCTTGATTGTTGCTTTCAGTTTGGCTTATTGTCCTAATTGACCGATCTTGACACCAGGAAGCTCGATAGTCAATTTAATGTTATTTTTTTCCAGTTGGAGGATAACCTCTGGGGTCAACTGGGTTGTTGATTTAAAGCAGATTGCTTTGATTTAAGCTCAATATTTTGAATAACAAAGTGTCAGCAGCAAAGGACCCTGTTCGAACTGACATAATGATTATAATGATGGAAATTGTAGTTGAGGCTACCACATTATCATAAAGCTGAGGGTAAATGGAATTTTACAAGAATGGTGATCACACTGACATATTAGTATAATGCCATATGAGAAGTTTACTTGATCCAATACTGAATCTAAAGTTTGGAAACTAAAAGACAGGCAATAAGAATACATAGGAATCAATATTTGAAGCATGGCAATGGAAGCACTAAGTAGGTAGTCAGAAGTCTGGAAGCATAATGGCAAATCATTCCAAGGAGCATATTTAAACAAAAGCACTGATATATTCAAATTTCAATATGAAAAAATAAATTTTAGGTCATAAATTGAGTAGACAATTTCTATACACACAAAACAAAGCAGGAATAGAAAAAATAGGAAGGCATTTGTAAAGTGTTGGTGGTGGGAACACATAAAAGAAAGGCAGGATTTAGAAAAGGAAGAAAGCAATTTGGAGTCAGATACAGAGAATCAGCAAGGAGACCAAAATTGGCAGTGTGTGGTAGTGGATAGGGCATGAAATTAGTGGTCAGATAACCTGGGTTTAGGTAAGATTTCCACACTTACTGTTTTTATCAATCTGCTCCAGACTTGTTACAAGCAAGACAAAACTGATACAAAAGTGGCTTACGAATATATAGCAAACAAACAAAAACAAAGCGTAAATAAAGGACAGAAATAGACTCACAGACAGAGAATACAGACTTGTGGTTACCAGGGGGGTGGAGGGTGGAGAAAAAAAAAAAAAAGAAAGAAAGAAGATTGCCCTGGACAATGGTATTGGGCATGTCATAACTATGGTATAAAACTTGTATTTACCACTGAGAGCTTGTGATTTATATGCTACTTAATCATAGTCTGTCTTATCTTGACAGATACAGATGTTAAGATGTATAAAGTTACTAGCAAGCTTATTAATAGAGAAATATGCATAAAATTATATGTGGACTTTCTTTTTTATAGAAATATAAATAGATATTTTACAATAACTAGATATAATTTAGATTGTATTTAAAGCATCTACTTCAGAATCACCCAACCCTAATTTAAAGATTGAAGTCATACTCTTTAAAGGAACACTGAAGGCTGCAAGCACTACATTTTCTCTGATTTGAGTCCACGAACATTGCTGTGATAAAGAATTATTATTCTTATTTAGTCATTAAATCAACTTTACAATTGTTATGTTCAGAAAAATAAACTCATTTAAAAACTATATTATCATTAAAATCTATACTTTTAAAATAATCAAAAAAGAAAAAAGAATATATAGCAGATTTATTCATCCACCAAACTGACTAGGGTCTGGTAGATTGACTTAAGATGCAACTTTCTGCAGGGACTCAAATAATTCCACAAGACTCTAGACTTCTCTGTCTTTCCTTCTCTGATCTCCCTTCCTCTAAATTTATTCCAAAACCTAATATCACTCCCTTATGAGGCACAGTTCCTATAAAATAAAAAAATCTCTCTCTTAAAACTTCAGATGTAATGCAGTCCATCTTCCTGAAGCTTTAGCAGCAATCATAGGATTTCTTATGATTGGACTGGCTGCATGCATACTCTCACTGTGCCTAAAGGAATATGAACTAGTGTGATGGGGGATCTTACTCAAAGAAGTGAAAGGAGGATTATAAAACATAATATATGCAGCTAATCCAATTGGGTTCTAACCCAATGCAACCATTTAATGAATGTGGCTTTAGAACTCAACTTAATAAATCTGAATAATTAAAAAAGATTTCTCTCTTTTGTACTAGATGCCAATCCCAAAGAAGTTTATAGAAGAGAGAGCAGTAAGTAAACTAAAGGCAGTAAGAGAGTGAGCAGGTAATCAACCTGGAAATTCTTTGCAGTCATGTATACAGGTAGGATAAGGGGAGGAAAAAAGAGTATTAGGTAACCAGGTATATACCAAAAAAAGTCAGAAACTATGGCTGTAGGTTAAGCTAGTAACCAGTGTCTCACATTGATGTCCTGGTTTTCCATCATTCTCATCTTAGGTAAGTTATGGCATTGAGAGCTCACAAAATTTACACAAGAAAACTGCTGAAACTTAGAATCTAATTAAAAAGCCAAAACTAAGTCATTTTGGGGACTTGAATCAAGACGGTAGAATAGGAAGATGTAGAACTTAGCTCCCTCCACGAACACATGAAAAACATATCTATTTACCTGTGGGAAAATTCTCACTGAAAACTAACTGAAGACTAGCAGAAAGACTCTCATACAACCAAGACTATAAGAAAGATACACATGGAATTGGGTAGGAAAGAAAGAGATTTATCAGGCTGGGATTTTTGACCCAGGGATAGGACTTAGAGGAAAAGGGATACTACATGGGGGAGCAAGCAGTTAGATGCACATACTGGCTGCCCCAACCCTGGGGACCGACAAAGGAGAGATGAGCCCCCTTGGCTGGCTGGAGGTCCATGGGACTAACAGGAGGGCTGGGGAAGCCTGGACTCTACTTATGAGTAGTGTAGGAATGCTTGCTTGCTCCTGAAGCAGGGCAGAAAAGGTAGACTGAAACTGTGCGGCTGGCTATTTCCCCACACCACCCTGGCACAAGCCCCATCCTGAGCGAGTGAATGCTCTGGAACCATTTGCCTTGCACTGCAGCTCTGTACTGGAGAGAGGGCTGCCACAACCAAGGAAGAAGCTTAGCTGTAAGATGCTCTGGGAATTCAAACTTTAACTGACCTCTGAGCAGAGACGGGTCAGCCATTACTGACAATTGCAACCCCACACACCATGCCTCAACCCTTGCCAAATACCTGCACAAGCCCCTCTTGCACCAACACTGGTACCTTCTGGAGCCAAGGGTTCAAGTGCTAGGAGAAGGAAGAGAACACTCTTAAAGGGAACTGAACCAGCTCAGACCCAAACTTCAAGGCTTTTGCTCCAGCAACCTAGGACCTGACCCCATCCCAGATATTGTACTGATGACCACTAGCAAAAGGGAAACCCTGCCTGACATCTGGCTATGGCCCTAGTCACTACTCCAGCCCCACCTCTTACCAAATTAATAGCTGCCAGCACGTGAAAGAAGACACGTCTTGTGTTCACATCAAACCCAGCTCTCCCACCAAAGCCACTGTGGGCACACAAAATGTAGGGGTGCTCCCATATAAGGATACCCCTTCAAATACGTAATTGTTTAATCTAATTTCACAGACAGAGAAAGATAGGCAGCATGAGAAGGCAGAGGAATTTGTCTCATTTGAAAGAGCAAGAGAAAACCCCTGAAAAAGCAACTAATGACATGGAAATAAACAACTTACTAGGTGGCAATAAACACACATCTATCAATAATTGCTGTAAATGTCAGTGGACTAAATGCTCCAATCAAAAGGCATAGAGTGGCAGACTGGATAATAAAACAAGAACCTACAATATGCTGCCTACAAGAGACCCACTTTAGGGTGAAGGACACATGCAGATTCAAAGTGAGAGGATGGAAAAAGATATTTCATGCAAGTGGAAAGGACAAGAAAGCTGAAGTAGCAATACCGATTTCAGACAAAACAGACTTTAAAACAAAGGCCGTAAAGAAAGATAAAGAAGGACACTATATAATTATCAAAGGAGCAATACAAGAAGCTGATTTTTCTGCAGAAACTTTGCAGGCCAGAAGGGTATGGCATGATATATTTAAAGTGCTGAAAGGGAAAACCTGCAACCTAGGATACTCTGCACATCAAGATTATCATTTAGAATTGAAGGAGAAATAAAGAACTTCCCAGACAAGCAAAAACTAAGAGTTTATCAATACTAAGTTGACACTAAAAGAAAAGTTAAAGGGTCTTCTATAAGTGGAAAAGACTGTAATAGGAAATATCTGTAGGAAAGGAAAAATCCCAACAGTAAAGACAAATATATAGTAAAGTTTAGGCTCAACTGCTTAAATAAGCTAGTACAAAGATTAAAAGACAAAAAAAAAAAAAACCCTAAAATCAACTATGATAAACAGTTAAGAGATAAACATGAAGATGTACAATAGGACATCAAAAACACAAAATGGTTAAAATCCAAAATTTATAAATAGCTTATGCAATTCAATATCAAGAAAAACTGGTCTTCTACTCATTTTTTAAATTGAGTTCTCTGCTTTTCTTGATTTAATTGGGTTTGTTTGCTTTCTAAATAAGATATACAAATGGTTGATAGGCATATGGAAAGATGATCAACATTACTAATCATCAGAGAAAAGCAAATCAAAACTACAATGAGATACCACCTCATATCTGTGAGAATGGCTATCATCAAAATGTCTACAAAAAACAAATGCTGGCCAGGATGTGGAGAAAAAGGAACCTTAGTACACTGTTGGTAAGTTTGTAAACAGGTACAGCCACTATGGAAACATTATGAAGGTTCCTGGAAAAACTAAAAATAGAATTACCATATGATCCAGTAACTCTACTGTTTGGCTGAGTATACAGCCAAAGAAAACAAAACAGTAGTTTGAAAAGATACATGCACCCCAATGTTTATAGCAGCATTATTTATAACAGCCAAGATATGGAAGCAACATAAGTGCCCAACAACACATGAATGAATAAAGAAGATACAGTGTATATACTTACACACACACATACATACATACACATAATGGTATATTACTATTACTCAACCATAAAAAAGAAATGAAATTCTGCTGTTTGCAAAAATGTAGCTAGATCTAGAGTATTATGCTTAGTGAAATAATCAGACAGAGAAAGACAAATACTCTGTTATTATTTATATGTGGTATCTTAAAAATAAAACAAAGTAATATGTATAACAAAACAGAAACAGACTAACAGATATAGAGTACAAACTAGTGGTTACTAGTGGAGAGAGGGCAGGGGGAGGGGTGACATAGTGATATGGGATTAAGAAACACAAACTTCTATGTATAAAATAAATAAGCAATGAGCATATATTATATAGTACAAGGAAATATAGCATTATTCTGTAATAATGTTAAATGGAATATGATCCCTGAAAATATTGAATCATTATGTTATACACCTAAAGTTACTATAATATTATAAATCAGTTATACTTCAATAAAACAAACAAAACAAAACAAAATGTCATTTTTCTTTACCCAGCATCCACAGTGGAAGACTTTGTGGTGCAGTACTAAAAGTATGAATGTACATTAATATACTATAGCTATATGAACTTGACCTATATAACTCTTGGATAGTGATATTTTATACCTATTCATTATATCACATATTTATTAACTTATTATTCAATCAAAATTTATTCAGAATCCAATGTTAAGTATCCTGTTAGATGCTGAGGGGCAGCCATATTTCTCCCTTTGAGAGTTCCCAATTATACAGTAAAAAAAGGGGGGGGGGAGTTATGTGTAATCAGTAAAGTTCCTCACAGAATCTTGAAATTCACTTAAAAAGTCATCAATTTGTGTAAGAGCCACTCCTTATTTAAACTTTATCTATAGTATTACTCATCTTTAAGACATAAATCAATTCCCATCTCGCCCATGACATATCCCCAGCCATCTGTCATCTCCTCTGTCCTCTCCAGCAAAATTATAATTCCCTATTAAGTTCTAGGGATATGAAAATAGAAAAAAAAATATATCTTATATTTCTGTAATATACCATTTTTTTGAGTTGAGTAAATGCTCAGCTATACATGCCGAATTAAAATATCTATTAAAGTAAGCAACTCATAAAAAGGCAATAGATATATTTCCTAAGTTATGTAAAAGGCACTATGCTTATTTAACATTCTCATGAACTAGCCCAATGGGTATAAAATATTTAGGTGGACTTTAAAATATGAAAGAAATAAATTTGCTAACTTTTTAAATAACTGAAACTGTTGGATGCCATTTCAAATATAATGGAAGTAGAAGCTATTTTATGTGATTTGATTAGACTATAACAGAAGTATAAATAAATTTATAAAATCTGTATATAAGAGGAAGGAGGTAGCATTCTATGCAAAGGAAGAGAGCACATGACTGCAAAGTCATAATCAATGTCTCTAAATAACACTGACTTATACTAATGAACTTAAGATTCTGCCAAAGTTTATTTTTATTTCTCATGCCAGTGAGAAAACTCTATGAAGAAATGATATAAGTGAAATTTAAGTTTAATAAACTTCAAACATTATTAGTATTTAAATTGTCAAGATGAATACACTGGAAAATTGATTATTCTTACTGAATTAAAACTTATGGTTAGTAATTCAGCTGACAAATTTTAAGTAGCTAGACAGTATGTAAATAATGACTAGTTACTTCAGAAAGTCATATCAAACATTTTGGTTTAATAGATGTAGTCTCATGGGCACATTATTTTGGGTGATTTGACAAAAAATATATGTTTTAAAACATAAATCTATTTAGATATAATCTACTGTCTAAAACCAATGGGGGGAAACTGTCAGTTCATCATACTCTTTTGCACACTCATTTTTTTCCCAAGTTCCACAATATTGTAGTTAATAGAATATTTTTCTACCATTTTTTAAATTAAGGGCCTATGTTGATTTCTTTTAATTTGTGATTATCCCTGACTCATCTTCTGATACATGCCTTGGTAGCAGTTAACCTGCTTTCCTCTGCTTCTGTTAAAATTCATGTAGAATAATTTATGAAGTTAGGTGTTATGGTCCCCAAAATACCTGAATTTCTTGCCATAAATTAACCAACATATTTACAATCTCTTAAAATGAGTAAAGGTAAAGAAATGCATCACTATAAATACAAAGCCACACGAAGAAAAACATGAGAAATTTGTAACCACTTGTAACTCTGATTAGTTTCACAACATCCTTTGGATTTATAGATTTGATTTGGTCTGACACTTCTTTTATGAGTATTAAAATCTCTAAACTGGCATAATAACAAGGCTGAAATTAACTTTAAAAATTAAATATTCACATTATAATTCAATCATTTTTGAAGTTTAAAATATTATTATAATGTCTCCAAGGAATTAAGAATTGGTTGAGATGGTTGATGATAACTATTATAATTGTTTTTGAAAAAAATCAAAATATGAATCTTTATAATTACTAATAAATGTGTAGAGGGAACTTTTTGACTGGATAGCCCTTTTTCCAAATACTCACATGGCTCACTGTCTCAACTGAATTAATTTCTCAAGTGTTACCTACTGAAAGAGGATATCCCTGAATTGCCTCACTACGACCACCATCTAACAAAATGTAATCTCATTCGTTCTTTAACTCTCTATCCTGACTTAATGCCTTAATTTTTTTTAATAATTGTAGAACTCACCAGTTGAATTTTTATAATGAAATATTTTATACTCATTTTATCCAACAGAATAGTCAATTGTCACATATGAGGACTGAGCATTTTAAATGTGACCAGTGTGATGTAGGGACTGAATTTTTTATTTTAATTAGCTTTTATGAATTTGTATGTCTCCCATATTGGATAGTGCAGCATTATAATATTTATCACTGCCCAATATCATTCATTTCTTATCTGTCTTCCACACTAGAATGAATGCTTTATGAGAGTAGGGGCTTGTGTTATTCAGTATTTTATCATCAGAACAGTTCCTGGCACAACTCAGATATATTTTGCATAGATAGATACACCATAGATACAGTAGATAAATAGACAGATATAACATTGTAATCAGTTTTTTATAAATATGACATAGGCATCATGGTTTCTTGGTAACATGAGTTTAAAGATGTTCTCTTTAAAAAAAGTTTATCATATTTTGTATTTATATATACTTTTAAGACATGGTGAAGACACAGACTTCTAAAATAAAAGACAAAATTCTTTTAGGGGTCATTTAGCAAAATCTCAAAATATTTTATGCTTCCATCTTAAAAAAAAAATAAAACATATGCTTCTTCGCAGATTCTGAAGGTTAATTCTGTATGCTATGGGTTATATCAGAAATCTGGCTAGAACTTTTAAAATTCAGAAAAATCAAGCTAATTTTACTACCTGAGTAGTAATATAACTGAAATATCTTTACATGTGCAAACCACATTTAGGAGCTGGAAAATATGAATAAGAATTAAAATGGAAAATGTTTTTAATTTCACTTGATGATAGCTTCATACATTGCTGTTTTAATCAAGAGTATCTTTGTACATGATTTATGGTTGAAAACAGCATTACTTATTAATCAACTACTATTTCTTTAGATAAAATTCTTCAGATAACAAACCATTCTAATGCCCCAAACCTACTATTAGCTTTGAGGATTTTTTAGCCATATTGATACTGATGTTAATAAATAATGAGGAAAATTTCAAATTAACTCAGTGAACTAAAAGTGTTTTTTTTTTCTGATAATAACTCAATTTTATATGTCTTTGCTTTGGTATAGACAGTGGTCATTTGTGACTATTTTATGTGTACAAAATTGATAGTATTTACATATCCTACAGAGTATAAGTACATAAAGCATAATGATTTTTAGGCAAAACAACACTGAGATTAATATTAAGACTGCGTTACACTGACTTCACTCCTTAGTAGTATCTTTTAGGGAATAAGAATTATAAGAGAATTTCACAAACTGTATTCAGTAGAGCACTCATTCTGAAAAGACGTCAATAGGCAATTTATAAAATGTGTTCCGTCATCATAAAACACCCTCCTCACACTCAAAATAACTATTAACAAACCATGGGGAAATTTTCCTAAACACAGTTTCAGGGAAACTAGATTAAAAATACAAGGGTATTAAGGAAATAAGGATACTTTGAAAGAAATTTTTTGTTTCACAATTCTGTTTTTCATATTATCTAGCATACTGTATATGAAAAAGTGGTGTTCTATTTATGAAACTTAATATTTTAAGCAGGTAGATATTTCCTATTTATTTGGCGAATACTGTTGAAATCACTGAAATTGGTTGAACCCAGGGTTTCATATGATGAACTATGATATGATTGCATGGATACTTCCTTCTAGGAGTTACTGTTTGTTGCTCAGAGATTTAAATTATGTATATGGATTTAGAAGACATAACGATATTGTGGTCTCTCTAGAATAGCTGCATCAATTGTTGCAATGCTGACCTTTTAATAATTTCTTAGGTAATAAATTTTAGTACCATCTCAAATGTGAAATTCACCATAAAAATCTCCAGTAGCATCCCTTGAAAATAAAGAAATATTTTGACAGTAAGACAGGATCACTGTGTTTCATCAAAATTAGAAAAGACACTGTCAATAGAAATGTCTTCAATAACAAGCAAGTATGGAGCTCTTATTAACAAGGTTAATAAAATAAATAAATTACAGAGCATCTATAGTCTACAGAATCTGCACAACAACCTCACCTTGGGGAGATTATGTCAATGCTCTGCAAGAGAGTTATACCTAAGAAAAATATTACAATATTGTTGATTTTTTTAAGTGGAAGAGATGAGAAAATCAACTATGAATTTCAGGAAGTATTGATAGCAGCTCGAATCACTTACTAACAAGAAATCTAAATTATTCACAAGCTGTGTATCATATTCAGAACACTGCTGTTAGTTGCCTCAAAATATAACAGTATAATTCAGAGAACTCACAAACGGAGGTAGAAAAAATACAGAAATCAAATCATAAGAGCTACATGAGTACAGCATTTACTTTGTATCAGGCACTCTTCTAAGAGCTTTAAGTGAAATAACTTATTTAATGTTTGCAAAGACTCTTTGCAGCACTC
This sequence comes from Camelus dromedarius, assembly GCF_036321535.1. Classification (NCBI taxonomy): domain Eukaryota; kingdom Metazoa; phylum Chordata; class Mammalia; order Artiodactyla; family Camelidae; genus Camelus; species Camelus dromedarius. The sequence goes on from NC_087438.1 coordinate 116,576,277, forward strand.
CTATTTTCCCCATCTTATGAATGAAGAAACAGATGTACATTAAGATTAAAAAAACTGTCCAGAGTCAAAGTCTAGAAAGTGGTAAAGCTGGGATTCAAATTCAGGTAGCCTAGCTCCTAGTTATAGGATTATGCAGAGGCTGTACTGCCTTGACCGTAATGTATCCCTTGCCAAAAAAATTTATTTCATCATATTTTTATTAAATACATTTGATGTGTAATATTGTGGGAGTTTAAGGTGAATAGCCTGTTACTTTGATACATTTATATACTGTAATATGATTGCCAATGTAGCAATATTTATCACATTACATAAATATTATATAATATTATTGTCTATTTTCATTACACTGTGCTTTAGATCTCAGTGGCTATTTACTACTTATTGTAAGTTTGTACCGTTAAACATTACTCTTATCCCACCCCTCCAACCACTGGTAACAACCATTTTACTCTCTGATTTTTCAGATTTTTTTTTTTTTTTTGGTTTCATGTATAAATGATATCAAGTAGTACTTGTTTTTCTCAGTCTGATTTCTCTTGCTTAACATAATGTGCTCAAGGTCCAACCATGTTCTCACAAATGGAAAGATATCCTCCTTTCTCATGGCTGAATAATAATCCTCCATGTATCCATATCACATATTTTTCACCATTTATCTAGGTTGTTTCCATATCTTTGCTACTGTGAGTAATGCTGCAATAAACATGTAGAAATCCTGTTTTCATTTTTTGGGGTATATACTCGGAAGTGGAATTGCTGGATCATATAGTTGATATATTTTTAATGTTTTGAGGAAACTCCATATTGTTTTCCATAGTTATTAGACCAAATTACATTTACACCAATATTGTGTAAGATTTCTCTTTTCACCACATCCTCATTAGCACCAGTTGTTTCTTGTCTTCTTGAAGATAGACATTCTAACAGATGTGAGGGGATTCTCGTGATTTCAGTTTGCATTTCCCTGATGATTAGTGATATTGAGCAATTTTTCATGTGTTTGTTGGCCATTTTGATTCTCTCTTTGGAAAAATATCTAGTTCTGCCCATTTTAAAATCAGATTGCTTTTGTGTTATTAAGTTGACTGAGTTCTTTGAATATTTTGGATATTAACCCATTATCTGATACATGGTTTGCAAAATTTCTCCCATTCTGTAGGTTTTTTTTGTTGTTGTTGTTGTTGTTGTTAATCATTTCTCTTGCTCTGCAGAAGCTTTTACTTTGGTGTAGTCTCATTTGTTGATTTTGCTGTTTGTACTTCTCACATCATATTTAAAAAAATCATCACTAAGACCAATATTAATGAGCTTCTTCCCCAGGTGTTCTCCTAGGGGTTTGATGGTATTAGGTTTTGTGTTTAAGTCTTTGATTCATTTCAAGTTAATTTTTGTAAGTGGTGTGAGATAGGGTTTCATCTCACTGTTCTCTATGTGTTTCTCCAGTTTTTTTCCATAATCGTTTGTTGAAGAACCTATCCTTTCCTCGTTGGGTATTCTTGGCTCACTTGTTGAATGCTAGTTGACTGTGTATACCAGGATTTAATTCTAGGCTCTTTATCTGTTCCACTTGTCAATGTATCTGTTTTGAGGCCAGTACCACATTGTTTTGGTTACTATGGTTTTGTAGTATAGTGTGATACCTTTAGCCTTGTCCTTCTTTCTCAGGATTGCTTTGGTGATTTGTGGTATTTTGTGATTCTACACAAACTTTAGGATTATTTTTTCTATTTCTGTGAAGAATGCCTTTGGTATTTTGATGGGGACTGCATTCAATCTATAGATAACTTTAGGTAGTATAGCCATTTTAACATTTTTCATTCTTCTGATCCACGAACATGGAATGCTGTTCCATTGGTTTGTGTCTTCTTCAATTTCTTTCAGCAAAGTTTTGAAGTTTTTATTGTATAGATCTCTCAGTACTTTTGTTAAATTGATTCCTAAACATTTCATTGTTTTTAATACTATTGTGAATGGGATAGTTTTCTTTCCTTCCTTTGTAGATGCTTCATCATTAGTGTAAAGAAATGCAATTGATTTCTGTTTGTTTATTTTGTATCTTGTTACTCTACTGAATTTGCTGATTAATTCCAACAGTTTTTTGTTTTCTTTACTTTTTGGGATTTTCGATATATAAGGTGATATAATCAGCAAATAGTGACAGTTTTAATTTTACCTTTCCAATATGGATGGATTTTTGTTTATTTCTCTTGCCTAATTGCCCTCATTATGACTTCCATCACTATATTGAATAGGAGTGGTTAGAGTGGACAACCTTATCTTGTTCCTGATTGTAAAGGAAATGATTTCAATTTTTCTCCATTGAGAATTTTTAGCTGTGTGTTTGTTGTATATGGCCCCTTTTTGATGATGAAGTATGGTCCTTCTTTACCCAATATGTTAAGGGGTTTTATCATAAAAGGTTGTCATATTATGTCAAAGGCCTTTTCTCTGTCTACTGTGGTGATCATGTAATTTTTATCCTTTATTTTACTGATGTATGTAAAATGAGTTTGGAAGTGTTTCCTCCTCCTCCTCCATATTTTGGAAGAGTTTGAGAAGAATTGGTGTTAATTCTTTAAATGTTTGCTGAACTTTTCCAGTGAAGCCATCTGGTCCTGGATATTTCTGTGTTGGGAGTTTTTTGATTACCCATTTGATCTCTTTACTTGCTATTGGTCTGTTCAGATTTTCAATTTCTTCCTGATTAAGTTTTAATAGGTTGTGTGTTCCTATAAATGCATCCATTTCTTCTAAGTTATGTAATTCGTTGGCATATAACCATTGATAGTAGTCTCTTATGGCTCAGTTAATTTCTGTAGTATCAGTTGTAACGTCTCCTCTTTCATTTCTAATTTTATTTATTTAATCTTCTGTCTTTTTTCCTTAGTCTAGCTGAAGGTTTGTCAATTTTGCTCATTTTTTTTGAAGAAATAGCTCTTAGTTTAATTGATTCTTTCTATTTTTTTGGTCTCTAATTTATTTCTGAACTGATCTAATAAGTCTAGGTTCTTTACTATAAATCCTATTGGAGACCTGTTAGAAAAGAAGGGGAAAATGGCTTTTGGGAAAGCAACTAAATGTTTCTAATATACATACAAAAATTAAATATTGTATTAAAAGGAGATGTATAATATAATGCTCAGTCATATCAAATCATAACTGATATTTTTTCTAACATAAAACATGCATTTTATCATATACTATGCAATTAAAGAAAAGGCTTTTTAAAATTACCAATGGAATTGAGATAATAGCTTTTTTGAAAGGGCTTCCCAAAACAAGGAGGATGAGGATAACTCTGCAAATATGGAACCAAATAAAATATTCCAAGATTAAAATGATCCAAGTTTCCATTTTATATTATTCTCACATGGCCTGTATACAGCATTTATGACTTGCAAAAAAAAAAAAAAATACAAGTGTTCTATCTGACACATTATAATGGAAATTGGAAATCAAATGTACTCTCAATATTTCAACTGAAAAAAGAGCATGGGTTTAGAAACTAGGATAATTGGATTCTTAGCTCAGTAGATACTTCTAATCCTACCTGCTCTGGAGCTCTGTGAAACCACAGCCCTCATTTCATCCAGGTTTAAATTCTAATAGTGCTCACCTATGATGAGAGTGTGGATGTTCTTAGTACACAACTGTTATGACGTGTGAGACCTATAGTAATAAAGATCACTCTTTCACATCTTGGCCTAACTTAAAACTTCAGGAAAATTGCTTTTCTTTTTTTTTTTTAAGAAAATTTTAAAATAAGTGCATACACACATAAAAGAAGCCTGATGCTGTACCTCTTTGGGTAAGCTGGGTATTAAGGAAAATGTTCATATTTGCAATTTTGATACACTAATCATTTTTTCCAATAGTGAAGATAGGCTTGTTTCTGGATGAGTGGTAACAATTTACAGCATTACAACAACACCCCATTTAAAAAAACTACCTGTTCCTCAATGAGCAAGAAATGAGATGGTACATAATGTGACTGAGGCAAAGCCTCCCCTAGAATTCAAATCTTGGGCTTTAAAAAGGTTGCAGACACTTAATGATAAATAACATTATTTCCAGCTGTTCTTGTTTAAGAACTTAATGATGGTCCACTTCCTTTCTCATGTGCTGCCTATCAGATTTTAGCCTGGATTTCCAGCCTACTTTCTGTTCTATAAATTTTCAGTATCTTTCCTTTGAAAAATTTCCTTTTCAGTAAGGGAATAAAGGTTAATTTTTACTGCTTTCACCTTCCAAACTTGTGTAATATTATGACCTGCTTATAAGACTTATAAAATTATGCTCCTTCTATGGTAATTTTTAAAGTAACTTTGTTAGCATATTGTCAAATTCTTATACTTTCTTAATGCAAATTTTTAACATTTAAGTAAAACAGTAGTCATATTTCGGCATCAACCTGTAAAAAGCTAAAAGTAAAAATAAATCTTTGGAAAGTGTAATTAAAACATCATTTTTCAAAAGCAAATCATTGTAAAGGACACAGATTAGCAACATACTAAATATCAATTTTATCAAATTCTTCATCAGTAGTTGCATCGATATTGGCTTGTGAATATTAATATAATACTGTGTGTATTATATATGGTAAGACGTATTGGATTTCTATCAACTTGTTTCTAAATGTTTTCCAAATATTTTAAATTCCTTGAAGACAACTTTTACTAATACAAAAATAATAGGACTCAGGAGAGCCCAGCACAGGGCTTTTCTTAACCTAAGTATATTCAGGTGTAGGTGCAAGATTCTGACTTGTGTTGCATTGACCAGCTGGTACTTTCCCTCTTTAGTATAAAATTAAGCAATTTTCTCAACCTGAGACTATAGTAATAATTGCCTCCATTGGTCCAATTTTGTCAAACTTCATTTGTAATTCAAATGATAAAAATAATTTGCCTTCAAAAAAAGTACATTTCAAGGCCACTCAACCTTTTGAAGAAAATTCTCTATTTTCACAGTCATCTCTCAGATTTTTTTCTTCCTTATAATTTTAAAGCTTGTTAATGATTTCTTCGTTTCCTTCTTTAGCTTTGGCTCACTATTTCTGTTGTTTAGAGTACTGCAATCAGGATTTCAACCCACATTGGGGCCTGTTGTTTTCACCCAGTAAAACAAAAATTGTGATTGTCCTTCCCAAAATTACTTCCCTTGGTTAATGTGATGTTTGTTATTATTGTATACAAAGTCAGAGCTCCAAGCACCATGGACCTAAAATTTAAGGGTATTTTCACTGGAAAGCATCCCTGTATTTTTGCTAGCATAGCCTAACAACTTAAAAAGTTTGAAGAATTTGGACTGAAAGGTTTAGAAAATGACACTTTTGCTCAAACTTCTACCAGACAATAATCACATAGCTTCCAATACAACTCATAAAGTAAGATTCTCTTTGAAGTAGGAATATAATAGAATGTAAGGTTTATAAATTGTAGATCTCCAGTCCAACTTATGTTTTCAACGTATCTTAAATTGATGTTTTTCAATCAAATATTGGAGTTGTGTGAAAATCCATTTCTCCCACAGATTGTAATGAAATGAAACTCTCAGTATTGTCTAGTTATTTTCAGAACTACTAGGTTATTTGTCAGTTAACTTGCCACTAGATCCTTGGTTCTCTAAACTTGACTCATTAGAATCACATAGGTTGCATTTAAAAATTCCCAAGCTTGGCTTCACTCTCAGAGGTTTTGATTTAATTGGTTTTATTGGAGACCTGGAAATCATGCTTTTAAAAGCTCCCCCAAGTGATTCTAATGTATATCCAGGGCTGAGACCCATCACCATAAAACCTTAATGATGACTGATGAAAGATGCAACCCACAGAAAGAAAACTGAGCCTCAGGTATCCTAACCTTTAACTTCTGTATTGATAGAACTTAATGCTGAACTCTAATTAGTGGCTATTTATACAATGCATGGCAAAATCTTCTATTGACTGTTTTTTATTTCTCAGAGTTCACTCAGTCCAATCCTCAAGAGGCACAAATTTTCCTCCAGTTTTATTTTCTACTTGGTAAAAATAATTCTTAACTTCAATTATGCAGCTAGTAGGCCACTGTCATTGAAACGTGAAAATACTAGTAAAACCCCTACAATTAAAGCATATTGAATGGGTTCCCTACATTTAATATTTTTCTCCTCTGATCCGCCAGTTCTAATATTATGCTGATCTAGCTTTCTGTATTGACTTTTTTTAAAAACAGAATAACTTTTGAGAGGATAACTTTTAGGGAATTACTTCTTAAAGTTAACCTCACTGTACCATTACACAGTTTTAAACGAGAGAAACTCAAATTTAGCACATTCCATTCAGATAATAGAGAATGTGATATGGATAATTATAATAATAGTCATGCCTGACATGTGTCAGCCTTGTTCTGTTTTTCACATCATCTTTAATCCCTGAAACAATCCTGCAAGGAAGGTATTATAATGTCCACTTTGTTGGTGAAATAAGAAAAAGCTGTCTAGGTTAGGTTCACAGAGTCAGAAAGTACCAGCTTCATATTGCTTTGAGAAAGCAGTAGGGACAGACTTCTATTAATTCAAAACCTGTAATTCATTCAATATATCATGATCAAGCACTATTCCTGGAAAAATAAAAGGGGACTTCTGTGTTATTAAAAAGTGGTCAGTAGGATCAACTTGTATAATGTAGAAAAATATCTCTTCTAGGAGAAGAATATACAAAGAAAATATGGGTAGTCAATGTAAATTTCTAACACCAGGTAATTCTCTTACTTACTGAAACCTGTAAAATTTCTCAGAAGCTTTTGCTACCTTCCTTTTTTCCATTGCTCCAGTCTCCAAAGTACCTCCACACAAGGCCCAGTGAACGAAGTAGTTGGTTTGAAATCCAAACCCCCTCCCCAGTAAAGAAAATAAGGTCAAATGTCCTCTTGATAATAATTACTAACAGAAGATAAAATGAAGTCCTTACCTATGGAATATTTTTAGCATAATTTACCTGATATCTAGGTTGTTTATAGTAAACAAACTTATAATTTATGGATATATGGGAATTGGAACTCTGGAAAATGTTCAAAACTATATAGTCATTGGAGTATAAAATTGATCTTTTATGATCTAAATAGCTTCCATGGCTAAGTGATGACCTGTATGAACCACCTAGAAACTCATACATAAAATCTGGATCAGATCACTGCTTATATGAAGAAAGAAAACACCTGTGGAGATTACCTGTTGATATTACTTCTCCAACTTTCATCTGTGTTTTTCAATGTTCTGTATCCTATTTTTGATGTCATTTGAAATAGTCAGTTATATATTGCATAAGGTCAAATTATGAGACTGACTTGGTAAGCATCCATAAAATGAAAAAAATAAAGAATAAATTTAATAATATATGTACATGGTCTATACGAAGAAAACTATACAACTATGAAGAAATAAATCAAAGAAGACATAAATAGACAGATGTTCCATGTCCAATATTAAGGAGATAATATTGGTAAGATGTCAATTCTTTCCCTCATGATCTACAGATTCAATATTGTTCCAATAAAATTCCATCAACTCATTTTGGCTATATCAATAAATTGATTCTAATGACTATATGCAAAAGCAAAAGACTCATTATAGCCAACATATCACTAAAACAGAAGAACAAATTTGGAGGGCTAACACTACAAAATTCCAAGACTTACTATAAAGGTCACAGTAATCAAGTCAGCATGATACTAATAAAAGAAGAGACAAACAGAACAATGAAAGAGAACAAAGAAAGCAGAAATATATCCACAAAATAGAGTCACATAGTATTTGACCAAAAGGCAAAAGCAACCTGATGGAGAAAGTATAGATTTTGCAACAAATGTGACTGGTACAACTAACTGGATATCAAAATGAAAAAGCAACAAAAATAATGACTCTAGACATAGGTCTTGCAACTTCCACAATAATTAACTCAAAGTGATTACAGACATACATGTAAAACACAAACCTATAAAATTTTTAGAAGATAATAAAAGAAAGTCTAGGTGACAATGGGTTTGACAAGGAGTTTTTAAATACAGCACCAAAAGCATGAGCCATGAAAGAAAAAAATAAGTTAGACTTCATTAATAGTAAAAGCTTCTACTAAGCAAACATCAATATTAAGAGAATTTTTTTAAAAACATAGATTGGGAGAAAATATTTGTAAATCACATATCTGATAAAGGATTTGTATTCAAAATGTACAAAGAACTCTTAAAATTCAGCCATAAGAAAAGAAGCCATACAATTTAAAAAATGGGCAAAATATCTAAATATGTTCTCTCCAAAGAAGATATATGATAGAAAATAAGCATATGAAAGATACTAAATAGATAGCAATAAGAAATTATAAATTACTAACAATGAAATACCACTGTATACCTATTAGAATGACTAAAATATGACAATACCAAATGATAGTAAGTATGTGACGCAACACGACCTCTCATTCATTGTTTGTGGGAATGAAAAATGGTACAGTCACTTTGGAAGATTGTCTGGCAATTTCTTTTAAAACTAAATATAGTCTTAGCATAAAATCTACCAATTATACTATTAGGTATTTACCTAGTTGAACTGAAAACCTGTCGCCACACCAAAGCTATGCATTAATATTTATAGCAACTTTATTCCTAAATGCCCAGACTGGATGCTGACCATATGTCTTTCAATAGGTGAGTGCATAAACTGTGGTAGATCTATACCATGAAATATTATTCAGCAATAAAAATAAATGAGCTATGAAGCCATGGAAAGACACAAAGGAAACATAATTACAAGGATATTACTAAGTGAAAGAAGCCATCCCCAAAAGACTACCTACTATTTCATTCTAACTGTATGGCTTTCTAGAAAAGGCAAAACTTCAGACACAGTAAAGAGACAAATGCTTGGCAGGGTTTAGCAATGATGGGTGGGCTTGAATAGGTAAAGTTGTAAAACTATTCTGTGTGATACTACAATGGTGGGTACGTCGCATTACGCATTTGTCAAAACCCATAGAACTGTACAACAACAAGAGTAAATTTAATGTAAACTACAGACTTTATTTAACAATAAGGTACCAGGATTGGTTCACTAATTATAAACATACCACAGTAATGTAAAATGTTAATATTAGGGGAACCGTTGGGGGTGGAAGGGAATACATTGGAACCCTGTACTATCTGCTCAATTTTTCTGTAAATCTAAAATTGTTCTAAAGATAAAATCTATTATTTAATCCACTGTTTAAAATAAACAAATTGTAAAGTTGGATATAACACAGCCCTGGCAGAATGCCATTATTCATTGCCTTTAATAGAGCCAAAATAGGTCACCCAAACCAAAAAGGGAAACCTCATCATTGTAAACATTTCCATGCCCTGATTCCATGCCCTTTCTGTCATCTGGCTCTTTTTACTGCGGTCTAATTTTACCATTGCCATCTATCGTCAAGACAATAAAGCGCTGCTTTCTGTGACAATGACAGGATAGTATGTGTTCCTTGAGAGGTACTGACAGGTCTTCCTTTGTGGTGAAAGAATTGTACTTATAAGCAACAGACAAAGTTTGCTTGTACAGTCCCTGCCCTTTCTCATTGTTCCCTGAATTCAGTGTCCTGCTGTGTAACATCAGGATTCCATTCCATTCCCATCTTATTTGGACTTCCCAGGAAGTAATTTAGCCACCATGTCCCCTGTAGCCACTATAGAAATAATTAATTATGTCATTAATATAATAGATATTATTGTCATTACATTAATATATAATTAATTTCATGATATAGTAATTATTATAAATTATTATTTTTATGGCTTTCAGAAACATTAATGAGCACTTATATGGCAGGTAATGTGGCAAGTGCTTCTTATCAGTAACATCTTTTATTCTGATGTCAATTAAATGATACATTTATAATTATTAGTCCTTTTCTACAAAGGAAGAAACTAAGGATTTGGAAGGCTAAATAATCTAATTTTGATTTGCCCAAGATCACAGCTAAGTGATGTAGCCAGGCTTTAAACTAAGTCAGTGTGACTCCAGAGCCTATGGTCAGATTGCCTCTGTTCTGCTGTATCCAGAGAGCTGCTCTTCAATATTCTAGACCGTGGAATTAACCTGGAGTGCACTGTTGTGTAGTGAAGACTGCAACGGACAAGAAATGAGAGTCCCTGCCCTGTATAATTATCCCTGTCAGGTCACTTGAGTTTTTAGAAAATTCAGGGGGGTTTAATTTATAAATTACAACTAAAATCAGACTTGTGGTTGCTAGGGGGGCGGAGGGTGGGAAGGGATAGACTGGGATTTCAAAATTGTAGAATAGATAAACAAGATTATACTGTACAGCACAGGGAAATATACACAAAATGTTATGGTAGCTCACAGAGAAAAAAATGTGACAGTGAGTGTGTATATGTCCATGTATGACTGAAAAATTGTGCTGAACACTGGAATTTGACACAACATTGTAAAATGATTATAAATCAATAAAAAAACATTAAAAAATATAAATAAATAAATAAATAAATAAATAAATAAATAAATAAATAAATAAATAAATTACAACTAAGTCTGTCTCCAAAAATGTGTGACTATCCCTTATGAAGTTGTATATTAAAGAGTATATATAATAGATTTTAGGCTGGTAGCCACTACATGCATACATTTTATTGTAAAAATACAAATCTCAAGGGTATAGTACAAAGTATTTTGATGAATGTATACACCCTTGTAACCAAAACCCCAATGAAGAAAATAGAGCATGAACGTTATCCTGGAAGGTTGCTTCATGCCTTTCCTGACCATCCACCTCCAGTGGCCTCCACATAGAATTTCTTGAACTTTATTAAAATAGGATAATATTGTCTGTGCTTTTATGTCTGGCTTCCTTGCTGAGTGTAATGTTTTTGAGATGCACCCCTGTTTTGACATGTATTACTAGTTATTACTAGTTTGTTCCAACTAACTTCTCAGTAGAATTCCATTGTATACATCAACTAATGTGTTTCTTCTTCTAATGATGGATATTTTTGTTGCTTCCAATACTTTCCTAAACTGAATCAAGCTAAAATGAACAATTGTTAAAATCCATCCTGTGGATGTATGTTTCCATTTATTCTCTACAAACACTTAGGATTGGAACTGCTGAAACAAAAGGTCGGTGTATGTTCAACATCTCTAAGGAACTAACAAATAGTTCTGCACAGTAATTTGACGATTAGACACCCTCCTCCCTAGCAATGTATGAAAGTTCCACTTCCTTCATCCTCTCCAACATTTGGGGTTGCTGGTCACTTCATTTTAGCTGTTCTAGTGGGTGTATTATGATATATCATTATGGTTTTAATTTACATTTTTCTGATGAAAATGATGTTGACCATCTTTCCATATGTTTATGACTGCTAGTATAACCTTTTTCTGGATAGTTTATAATCATAATCAAGACTCATTAGCACTGATATAAAGCTAAACAAAGCAATAACACTAATACAGAGTCCAAAAATAGACTTTAAACATATGGGGACACATAAGTTTTAAATAAGTTACAAATAAAATGTATATGCATACATATATTTCCCCAAATAAATGGTATAACAAAATCTATATTTTTCTTCCACTAGATTTTATAACTAGGTAGGCTATTTTTCAAATAAATAGTTCCTTTTTAATGTCTACATTCTAATAGCTATATGAATATAACTGAATTACTATTCTATTTTTTAATTCACATAATTTAGATTTCTTTCTGATTTTGGATTATAAAATTTAATGACTATCTTTGTAAAAATGGATTTATCAAATTATGCCATAATTTAAAAAATTATGGTGGTAATATTATACATAAGATTTACTCTCTTGACAAAATTTTAATTGTGCAATATAGTATTGTTAGCTATAAGCATGTTATACATCAGATTTTTAGAACTTATTTATCTTATATAACTTTATACTTGCTGAATAGCAACTCTCCATTTTCCCCTCTCCCAGGCTCCTGGAAACAACCCTTTCAACTCTGCTTCTGTGAGTTTGACTATTTTAGATACCTCATAGAAGTGGAATCATGCAAGATTTGTCTTTCTGTGACAGACATTTCATTTTAGCATTTCATTATTGCATTGTATGTATATACCACATTTTCTTTATCCATTCATCTACTGACAGACATTTAGGTTGTTTCCACATCTTGGTTATTGTGAATAATGTTTCAGTGAACATAGAGGCAAATTTCTGTTTGAGATCCTGATTTCAGTGCTTTTAGACTGTACTTTAATTTGCATTTCACTGACCATAAAAGAAAAATAAATCAACTTGTCTTGACCATATTGAAAAATTGCTGCTTACCAAAATTCATCTATAAAAAAATAAATAGGCAAGCTACAGACTGGGAAAAAAATATTTGCAACATATATCTGGACTCATAAAGGACTCATATGTAGGTTACATAAAGAACTCCAACAAGCTGATTTATATATGCAGTTCTTATAATCATAAGAACGCTTAAACACTACCTAGAATGAGGTAATAACAGAGTTCACATGAAACATTAAATCCCATGCATCTTACCCTCTGTCAGAGGTCCTTGAGGCATCTGTGTAATACCTCGAGGGCTGAAAACAAATGCACAGATGTTGACATTTAAATTAGCATTATAAATAAGAGAACAACATTTTTATTTGATTTGTTTCTTTTTTTCTCCCTTAGGAAGTCTTTCTGGGGAATCTCACTGTCAACAAGAAACTGCTGCCTACATTGAAGCATGCTCTTCAGCTGCCACAACAATTTAAGCTGTTCAACGTTTCACCAAAAGCAAGTTTACCCCCTGTCTCTGGCTGGTAACCGGGGTAACAAAAATAAGTTTAGTGATTTGTTCAAGTCTACATTTGAATTGTTACAGATGTAGGAATATACCAGCTTTCTGAACAAGTCTAATAAATCTCTACCTAGTTCCCCTGAAGAGCAAGATGATAAAACTGTAAATATTCAGGGTCTCAGATCACAATAAATATAAATTCTCTTGACTCCCAGTAAGTTGTTTTAACTTCCTGATAGGAGGGCAATCTAGTGAAAAGGAAACTCACATATATACACACACAAAGGGAAGGTAACTCTCAATTCAGCGGGAGAATATAGATTATTTCTGATGAAAACATAATGGTAACAGTCTCTCACAATTTACATCATGCCGTTTCTTACACAGGACGGTTTACCCAATAAGTACCCTACAATGCTTTCCCTCTGAACACCTGGATTTCTAGCTTGGAGGGGACAGTTTATCTACCACCTCTTTTTTGGGCCCTGGTTCTTAGTGACTTTTTTTTATCATTCCTACAATGCCTTGCTTTTTAAATATTATCTGAATTAATTCATGGTCTAATTTATTATTCTTCTCACAAATAGTACATTTCAATTAAAAATCTCTGCAGCTCTGTCTTTTTGTTCCAGTAATACAATTATATCCAAAATTGACTTAATTAGGTTTTTGTGGGTTGATCTGGTAGCTTAGCACTATAGCACTCCTTTGTTAAAAAAGTATATTCCTAAAATATGAAAACTCATTTATAAACAACTTGGAAACATAAATAATTCATAAGTTGGAAGCATATGAAAAAAAATAAAATAAGATGCTTATGGTTATTCTAAGAAGTCAATTGATATCACCAGAACTTTATACTCTGTTAACTGTAGTGTGAATGTTTGTGTGTGTGTTGGGGGGGCATCCTCCCATCCTCCCACATGCCTAAATAATAATGATAATATAACCATACAGAATTAGTCTATGGATGTGTTCCTTAACATTTAAAACATGCTACACTTGTATATGGAAAAATATATTAAGATGGTATGCATTCTCTGGGTTCTCTATTATTAAGTGATGCATCATTTAATTCATTATTCTTTTTAGGGCATTTTAGCTACTCATTAAGTAATATACTTTGGGAAAATTCTAAGCATCTGAACATTCAAAAAAAAAAACAACAAACAAACGATGTATCACATTGAATTATTAGAAAGCAATGGTTTGATTAAGTAGTGTTAACTTCTCTACTTTCCAAATTACATAAACAATAAACTCAAGTGTACGGCATTCTGCAGTGAACAGAATAGGAAATTAATTTCTACTTTTAAATTGGCCTTTTTATTTGTATCTCTAAGATGCAAACAGGGAGCAATGTAGTCACTGAGGGAACAAAGAGGAGGATTAGAAATTTTCAATTCTCTTCACATACTTCCTGACTCTGCCAGTACTTTCAAGTAATCAGAGCATCATGGAGCTTAACTGGGCTTTAGAGATCATTTCTAGCACCCTCATTTTGTAACTTTTTGAATCTCAGAAGGGTGCCAATTCTCTAAACAAATATATTCTAGCAGAGGAAATATCTTGATTATATGTTTCTACTATGGTTATTTAAAATTCCAATTAGGGTATTAACATGATTTTTAAATAAAATCTTGTAAAATATTTATCCCCTGCATATTTCAGAAGAATCACAATAGAGCATTGTTCCCTTATGTGAATTGCATTTAAGAAAAAAAATATACACATCGTGTAGTTTTCCCATGATCAGTTGTAACACCCATTAAGTCAGGCTGACAGGTAATTCTTCAGAAAAATGAAAATCCATTACTCAAATGGAGTATATCAGAAATAACAAACGTTCTACAGTTTAAATTCTGTTAATTTGTGGACTCAGTAATTTCTATCAAGCCATGTATGAGTTAATTATAGAAACTAATAGGGACAATTCAGTTCTCTTAAATGCAAAACACGAATTTATAAAAAATTTAGAATCTAATAGCTCTTGGGGGCATATTCAAGAACATCACTGAGACATGTAAATCATATATATTTTAAGAACTCAATTGAAGAGGGGTTGTATAGCTTGCCCATGTAATTCATCCCAAGGTTTTAAAATCCTGTGGTCAGGAGTTTCTTCTCCCTATCTAACCTATATCACTCATGCCTCAGTTAAGTCCATTCCTTCTTGTTTTTTTCTCAGTATAAATTGAGAACTGCTGAGATAGAGCTGATTTAGAGATTGAAACAAGTAGAATTGTTTCCTGGACTACTATCTCTTAGAAGAGAACATTCTAAAAACAGAACAATTTGGGTAACTTAAATAGAGTTAAATATAGAGAATTACCGGCAACAAATAAGTTACACTGAAATAATTTGTAAAACTCTTGAGACGTAGTGGAACTGGTGCTAAATTACCTTTTTCTGGGTTTCATAGTGCCAATGCCCTAGGTAAACATAGGTAAATGCTCTCATTAAATTAAATACCATAGAAACAGAAAAATGTGTAGGCATATATTCAGAAATTTCATAAATAGTAGAGTTCTACGTACTTTGAATTTTTAATTTTAAAATGATATAATGTACAACATGGGGTATACAGCCAATATTTTATAAAAACTATAAATGGAGTACAACCTTTAAAAATTGTGAATCACTATATTGTATACCTGTAACTTACACAATATTGTAAATCAGCTGTATTTCAATAAAAGTAAAGAATGCATTTCAAATTTCTTTGATTTATCTGAGATTATTCTTAAAAGAAAATTACATTTCCTATTCAAGTTGGTGAAACTCCATCACCAAGTGATTGTGACAACTTAGAGAAGATGGCAGAAGCCTAGCTTGAAATGGAAACTTGTGTGCTGAATTCTGGGGAACTTTTCAAACCAGGTTTCCATACCTCACATTATTAGCACTTCATGGTTGGATCAGTAGCTCTATGTCTATGACTTTCAATCCTTTCAAGGTTACAGAAACTAAGAAATCCTTGTCTTTGGAAGAAATCCCACAGATGGACACAGAGATCTGTCTTTGAGAGAAACCATACTTTATACTCGGCATAAATCTAGAGATTCCTTGTAGTACCTTTAGTTGACCTGAATCGATGTATGACCATGGAAAAATTAGCCAGATCACACTAAACTTGGAACATTTTATCCATAAAAAAGAAGGCAGAACTTCAACAGAAAGGGAAAAGTAATTTAAGAGATTATAGTTCAGACAACCTGAGTTAATCAGGGTGCTGACATTCCAAATCCATTGTACTTGACATGACTTTGCAGATTCAGTTTAAAAAAAAAAAAGAAAAGAAACTTTTTTTTTGGCTTCTACCACTGCCCTACTTGAAGCTGTAAGACTAAGAGGTTTTTCTCAGTAATTTTTTTCTCATTTTCACACTTTTCCAGCTACCACATCAGTATATATTTAGGTAATCAAAATAGTATATGTTCAACTTCTCTTTTAGGCAACTTTGTTGAGCTTTAAAATAATTTGTGCAAAGAGAGAAAGAGAGAGAAAGAAAGAAAAACAAAATTTGTATAGAAATATCCCACACTCAGACAAGAAACTGCCACAAGATAGAAATGTTCTAAATCCTGTAAAGGGGGAAAAAACAACAACAACAAAAAAATGCTTAAATTCAGAAATATTTAAAAATCTACACAAAGACCACGATCTGAAATTAAGATTTTTTCCCCCCAAAAATATAGATTATACCTGAAGTACTTGTTAAAATCCAAGTTTCTGAGCATCAGCCTTGTTTACTTAAATAAAATCTCCAAAGGTGGGTCTTGGAAGTTTGCATTTTAAATGTTTCCTATGTAATAACTCAAGCCACTAAAATTTGACAAGCACCCTGTGGAATTCACAGACATGAAAACAAACAAGTAAACAAAAAAAAAAACTCTCTTCCAACAAGAATAATTTTCATGATGTCAGGTTCTAAGTCCCGTTAGACTGATTAGCTTGGTTGAAACAGAGGATCTTTTCATCTTGGCCAGAAAGCCATCTCATTAATGCTGGTGTTGCCTATAACAGCAAGATAAAGCAAGTAACAGAAAAAGCAATCACCCCAATGCAGAAATCTCCTTGAGGACAGAAACTCCGTGGTTCATGGTTGTGTCCTTAGCATAGACTAGGCACATAAATATTTGTCAAATGAGTGGGTGAACATGATCAGAAAGTTTGCCTTCACAGCCAAAGGGCAATCAATTGCCTTATTCAAAACACAGCAGTCTGTTTCAGAATGTATGACCAGCTACAATACCTTGAATAATCCAGCTCCTAAGTACACTGAAGGCAATGGTGTTTGGGGGAGATTAATGGAAAATTACCAGCCAGGAGTGAAAGCAAGCTGTGTTCTTGACCTTCTCCGTGCTTTTTCTTTTTACTATGCAATTGGCACAAGTATTGTTTTCATCACTGCTGCTTGTGGTATTCTTTATGAGCAATTTATTGGTGTACTATTATTCTTTCTGCATCTTTCTATTGTATTTCTTCCCTTTAAACTTTCAGTAATTTTTTTTTCAGATGAAACATTTTACTTTATCGCAAAAATGGCAAGCAGATACTTCAAATGATGAGAAAGTTTAAATTTTACCTGCTTATCTTAATGCATTGATTTTAAAGCATTAAATTGGCATAAATTGAGTGCTAGTAAAGGGAAAAATCAATATCTAGAGAACATATGAAGCACTCTAGTAAAGGCTGTTAATATTTGGTGGATGAAAGCAAAGAGTGCTGTGAATAAGAATTTCAAAGTCTGAAGAATGCATACATACTGAAAGATAAAATTTACATAAAAATATTTTATGAGATAAAAATTCACAATCCAGCATTAAGACACAATTAAGGTAAATCATTTCACCTATTTATTACAATTTTGCCTTTCTGAAAACTTGGTAAGATAAAATTCATTATCACTTAGATAAACTATTTCTATTTAAAAAATGAGGAATCAAAACATAATGAGTGGTTTTATAGTGGGATAAATTTTGTAATGCCAGAAGTGGTACAAAGATTACCTACCATCATTTCTAATTTAAATTTATAGATAGCATACATTTCAAATATTACACATTATTTATAAATAAGGCACTCATGTAAATCTAGCACCACAAATAGCATTAATTAATAAACAATTTATTTGTCCAGAAAAAAATTATCATCTAAATACTAAACATCATGATCTAGTCTTTGGAAGGATAAGGATGAAAATATATGCAGTCTTATTGACAAAAAATCTGTAAGAAATACTTTACAAATGTAACACCTACTATTATGTAAATAAAATATGGAAATATAAATACAAAAATTATACACTGACAAGATGGAGAGATAAATGGAAGAAGATTATTGTAGACAATTTCAAAAGCCCTGAGATTTTCAATGAATTATCAACCCAAAATAGCTGGAGTATGGGGGAGAGAGATAATTGTGGAAACTGAACATACACAGTAACTGCTTTGTTGATGAGGTGTGAAAGCTTGAACCATTTTTACTATCCGCTTTGTTTCAAACCTGAATCCCCCATTATCCCAGTAGCATGAACCTTTCCAAGTCTGGGCATACTAGCCAGCAAACTATCATCCTACTCATACCTTTTGCATGTGAAAGAAAATAACACTCTTGCATTAATAACTTTTCTCCTGAATCTCTCTGCTGAGAAAGTATAAAGCAAGATTATTTTTAATGCCTCAGGGTAAAACAACATCATCAATGATACCTAACTCCAGTTAATTATCAAATCTAAGAACTGGATTTGTTTCCCAGGCTTGATGGTCCCCTTTAACTTCCGGTTATGGTAGCAATGAAATACCATGATCTATGCTAACTTTTGCTTGTATGAGACAGTCCAGAAATGGACCATCATTTGTGCTGAATGAGACAACTATTTGCAAAGTTAATAAAAACCAAACAGATTTTAGGAGTTTTAAAATGTTGCACTAATATTTATACTTCACTATTCCATTTTTATGGAATTTTATAAATTTGAATTTAGACTCTATTTGAAATCTCCATTTCTAAATGAATACCTACATTTAATTTAAATTAATACTTACATTCATAATGATGGGTGAAACGTTGTTTCTGCTGAGAGAGTTTAACTGGAAAACCTTCAGGCATGCAGTTCCAGTTCATGAGATAAAGTATATAGCTAATAACCAGTATAAATAGTTCTTTACAGTTTATAGAGTGCTTGAGCATATATTATTTTATATATTCCTCATATCATTTATGTGAGATTTCATTGTCACTGCACACATTTATTTGGAAAGAAACTGAAATCTTCAGATTACTCTTTAAGTTACATAGTGACTAAATTTCAAAACTCTGGCTTGAATTAAATCTTATCACTAATCCATGTGTATTTCACAAAAATAGTGCTCCAGATGACAGAACACATGGATAATGAAGCCAAAATCAAGGGTGACATCACCCCGAAAGGTAATTAGATTTATTCTGATCCAATAATCTATCATTTCATATTAATTAAAAGTCAGCCCTCTTGTAAATGTTTTTCACAGATACCTAAGAGGAATTAGCAAAGAGATTGCACATATGTCAGGGGAAGTCACAATCAGTAGTGGACAAAATACATCAATCTCATTTAATTCTGATGGTTCGTCAAAATAATTCAAAATGCACACCTGTCTATCTAGTCTATCTCTATCTATAGATAAGTATAGAAATATGCAATATCAACATATGTATGGAAATATAACTCTGCTTTTTCAACATTTGAGCTATAGTATGCTTTCATTAGTAGAAATATTTTTTTAATTTATTTTTGAAATACTTCAACAAATAACAAAATATTCCTCTGTGTTTTGCTTTCTCCCTCCCTTTGGTTTTACTTTGAATTTTTAAACTCCCTCTATCTAAGATGAAAACTATCTCCTTATTCTTTAACTGATTAGTTCTCTATGGTCCTCCAAATCCTATCAATCAGTAAAATGACTTATTAACAACACAATTTTTTCTTTTAACCAATAGGGATTTGAGATATAAAAAGAGATACGTGGGTTTTCTATAATTTCTGCATAAAACATTGCCAATGATCCATAGTATAGCACAGTGATTTTTATGTAGTAGATATTCAATAAATGTTTGTAGAATTATGGTGGGGAATGTGGGAGAAGGATTCCGTTCATGCAGGAAAAGTGATATTGAGTAGAGTGATTGCTCTGTGTATTTATAGATAGTTGGAATCTTCTAGCATATGTGATTCACAGCCCAGACGAATTATCCATTGCTCAAAGAAAAATACAAAACAAAACAAATACCTAATCTACGATATCAATTTTCTTCCTTCAGTTATAACAAAAAATGAAATAGGGAGGAAGAAATCAGAAGCAATAATGAGAAAGGATTCATTAATACTTTTCATATTAGTCATTAATATAGAGTTATAAGTTAATCATTTAATTCTCCCTGTGACCAGTTACTCATTACAGTATGGAATATCAGTAATGTTCCTAAATCTTTGTAAAAGGAAATGCTTAAAGAATGTTTTCACCTAAAAGCAGGCATGAGAAGTGACAGGTTCACTTGCTTTAAGTGCATGAATTTTAGAATATTCCACAGTTTCTGATGAGTGTTTTGCCTAATTAGTAACAAAGTGCTAAAATGTGGCTGGGAGTGAATGTGAAATTAGGGAAAGGGAAAATAGGAATGATACTTTAGAAACTATTAAATGTAGGATGAAAAAACAAACATGTTGTGGCATTCTGTCCAGAGAGAATTTACTGGAACAATGGCCATAAACTAGTATTGGTCCATGACAAAACATTCACCAAATACAAATGTGAAATATAGGAAATGCTGTGAATTTTTCACAAAACTAAATGTTTGAAAAGGAAATGGCTGTCCTTTAATCTGAGTTTACATGCATTTTTTAAGTATTAAATTTATGGTGAGAGAAAATATTGATTGTAGTGATGGCAAACAGCTAAGTAGCTACTTAGCAAAATGAATACATTTCAATTCTTTACTGGCCACAACTTCTCAAATTTTAATTTTTATTAAAAACAAAGTGTCCGAAGGAAATTTACATTGCATCATCCTAGGATTTTCCACTGATATATTTGTTTGCTGATTTTATTTAGTTTTCCCAGTAGGGAAATATCTTTATGAATCACTGGAAATATTTGCTATAAAGGTATCAAGTACAGACAGTGGTTCCCCATTACTTTTCTGGCCTTGAACTCAATGACTTTATAATTATGATACAGTTCTTACCAGCCTCAACTACTTAAAGTTATCATGTGGGTAAAATTGTATTTTTATCTATTCCAAATATTTGTTACAAAACTTACATGGGCATTGTGGAGAAACAAGGACAGAATAAGATATGCATTTTGCCTTCATGGAAAAATCATTTCCCTTATGAGAAAATCATAGTGGAAAAAGAAATAGACTGGAGTTGGAAATCTGGGTTTGTATCTTTGCTACACTGCCTACCAATCTGTATGAATTTAAATAATATATTGATCATTTCTGAGTTTTGATTTATTTAATTGTAATTCAAGCAAATAGGGGTACACTCTGGTATTCTTTTCAAAGGAACATAAATTGTGATTCACTATTCAACTTTACCATATTTCAATAGGAGAAAATATAATTGATAAGGTAATAGTTAAAGAATATATGAAAGATTTAAGAATATAAGGTAATAAGAATAACTTAAGAATATCACAAATATCTGAATTGGTACAAATTATTCCATGGAAAATATTATACTGATTCATAAAATATTATGCTTTCACAATATCTAGAAAATGTGTTAAGTTCAGGTAAAATACATGTATATTTAAATACTATAATTTGTAACTCATATTAAGAATACAAATCATATTAGCTTTACCTGAAAAATGAGGTTTTTAATTATATAGTTATATCCTGAAGATATTTCAAATAGATGCACATAAAATATATGATCTCCATTTAAGCTTTTGAGATTAATAACATGGTATAAAATAAATCTGAACAAGAGTCTCTACCTAGGTACTATCTGACTACCATTCAAACAACCTGAATTTTCTTAACAAGTGTAGTCCCTGGACATTCTTATGATTCTTAAGAACTTTGTTCCAAGAACACAATGCTTGGTTTGAAAAAGAAAGTGCTCTAACGGCTTTCATATTCTCCTATCACTCCCATTCATTAATTTAACAGCTGCTTATTGAGAGCCTCTTAATATGGTAAGCATTGCATGAAGCATGAATTCCAAACTTCGACTTCACAAAGTTTAGTGTACAAAGGAGAGAGATGGTTAATAAATAATCACATATAAATATTAAATTACAAAATGAAGTCTTGTAAGGAAAAGTAACTAATGGGATTCATAACTGACAGTTTATTTTCAAATCAATCAAGCAATGTATTACAGAAGGAAGTAAAACAAGATACTGCAAATCCTCACAATGATACAAGTATCATAAAAATAAATTTTAAAACATACATTTTCTCTCACTTACTAAAATGAAAAATAAAACTAAATCTCCCATTGTATAACATGCTATTATTACATGCTGATTATTTAAAGTTAATTGCAGAAAACTAGCTTTTGATAAATGGGAAAATTTTTTCACATTGTCCTTCTCTATCATCTTGGATAATTTAATGGTAAAAAATTCTAAATATTATAAAAACTATTGGATTATTTAATGAATCTGAATGAGTGTAAAAATAAATCTGATATTGCATATAAAATAATTTTATGTTTATATGTACATTAGTAGTTCAAATCTTTTAATGTTAAGATTTTATTACTGTACCAAAGACAGTGAGACAATGACAGGGTGTTCACTAAAAAATGGAACATAAGAATGTGTTGTAGTTCTAGACCTGGTTCTACTGTGAACTTCTTCAAGTCTGTAACTACTTCCAGTCCCTATGACTTCTATTCTGAGGATGAAATTGCATATTTTACCTACAAAGAGAGGTTTTTAAAAACATTATATTCAAATAAATGTTGCAACAATAGGCTCTGAATTACTTGTTTTGCATATTATCAACATGGGTCTCAGTGATTATAGTGGTCACTGGAGTCCATGGGACCTCCATTTTTATTTATAGAATAAATTAATATTTTAGACGCTTTTTTAAAATGTTTATTTCAAAGCCCAAAAGAGAGCCATGTATTAGTTTCCTATTGTTGATGAAACAAATGACTGAAAACTTAATGTCTTAAACAACATAAATTTATTATCTTGCGGTCTGGAGAACTGAAGTCCAAAATGTATTTAACTGGCCTGAGTTCAAGGAAGGTGTCAGCAGGTCTGCATTCATTCTAGAGGCTCTAGGAGAAAATCTGTTCCTTATCATTCCCAGCTTGTACAGTCTGCTTGCCTTTCTTTCGCTTGTGTCCCTCTTCCAGTTTCATAACCAGCAATTGCTTCACTTGGACTTCTGCTTTCATTGTCACACTTCCTAGTCTCTCTCTGACCCTCCTACCTTCCTGTGATAAGAACCCTTGTGAGCACTTTGGGCCCATCCAGATAATCTAGGGTAATCTCTCATTTTTAAGATTTTAACTTAATCACAACTGTAAAGTTCCTTTTGTCATATAAGGTGACACATTTAAATATTACAGGCATTAGAGCCTGGGCAATTTTGGAGGGCCATTATTCATAATATAATATCATACATAACATTGTAACAGTCTAGCTATGAAGTAAATAGGTTTTCAGACTTTTTTTGTTACAAAACTATTTTTCATTTTTCTCCCTGACAATGTTCCTTAATTTTCTGAAAAAAAAAAAAAAAAACACTCTGAGCATTCAAAGTGGGAAATATTTTATTTTTACATATTTATATCAAGAGATAATGTTGAAAAAATCTAGAAAATTATTTATTTAACAACTAGTTACCCAACGACTCTGCAATTCTAGTACTAGATATATTCTCAAGAGAACTATACATACATGCTTACAAAACATGTAACACATGTTTATGGCAGTATTATTTATTCAAGACCCAACTGGGAAAAAGAAGTCCACTAACAGTAGAATGGATAAATTAAGGCATATTAAAAAAATGGATTCCTATGTATTAAGGAAAGTTAAATTTCATACTATTGCTAGAATAAAACAAAGGTAATGCTGAATCAAAGAAAACAGAAGTAGAATAATTTTATTATGCAATTTCATTTATATAGACTTTTAAGACATGGAACACTAATTTGTTTTGTCAGAAGTCAGTGTAAGGGTTACCCTTGGGATGGACTGAGATAGTACTGAACTGGAGGAAGCATAAGCAGGCACTCAGCACTGCTTGCAATGTTTTATTTCTTGATTTGAAATTTGTTTCATTGGTGATAATTCTACAGTATGTAGAATTTTGATTTATGTAAACTTCTATATGTATATTATAGTTCATTGAAGCAAAAAAGCCAATATTATAATATTAGCTTATAAAAGTATATTACCTATGTAAAAGTATAACTCAAATATATTCTGATTATAAGTGACACATTTACAAAAAACAAACAAACAAACAAAAAACATGGATACCAAAAGGTTGAAGGTAAAAAGATGTTCCAGCTCAATTCTAATAAATGAAAATTGTAGATTTATTACTATCAAATAAGATAAAGTTTAAGATCAACTCATTTTAGAAATAGTGTCATCTCACAAAGACAAAATATCTAGTTCACCAGGAAATACAATAATTTTTACTTGTATACACCTAATAATGTAGCTGGAAATATATTTAAAAATGGACATATATACAAAGAAATATATAAGAATCTGCAATCATATTGGGAGATTTCAGCATATCTCTTTCAGTATCTAGTAGCTCAGATTTAAAAAATAAAGTTAGCACAGACACCATTTGAACAGGTTAACAAATTTATTCAAAAGATATACTGAATGCTGCACCTAGCCTCTGATATATACCCATTATATAAGGCAGAGTAATAATAAAAACCAGAATAATGGTTCCCTTGGAACCTGTGAATATGTTCTAGCACTTGGCAAAATGGAATTAAGATTACATATGTTATAATAGGATGATATTTGAATTATCAACTTAGGCACCATTGAATTACATTAGCATTTAAAAGCAGAGAAGTCTCCCCAGCTGGAGGACAAAGGCAGTAGCAGCAGAGAAGGTAGAAGGGGAAACAATAGGGATTTAAGAATGAGAAAAACTTGGATTGCCATTGCTGACTCTGGAGATGGAGGAAGGGGGCCACAAACCAAGGAATGCTGGTTATTTTGAAAATTGAGAATAATCCCAAGCCATCAGCCAGCAAGGAAACAGGGATTTTAGTCCCACAACTGCATGAAACTGAATTCTAGCAACAGCCTTCTGAATTTGGAAGTGGAAGCAAATGAAATTCCAGAGGTTCTAAAAAAGTAACATAACCAAGCTGATACCATGATTTCAGCCTTATCAGGCTTTAAGCAGAGAATCAGCTGAGTTACTCTCTGCCTAGATCCACATAACTGTGAGACAATAATGGGTATTGTTTATGTTTGTGGTAACTTGGATTAGGAACAGAAAAATAACATGCTTGTTTTTTTATAAGAAAACCAGGCATATAATAAAATATTTACAATATCCTACCCATAAAGCAAGTCTCAATAAAAGTCAAAGGATTAAATTCATACAGAAAATGTTATCTGGCTATAATGCAAATGAGATACACATTAGTAACAAAATATAACTAAAGCAACTTATATGTTTATAATTTAAGAGACATACTTCTAATCAGGGAAAAAAGAGAAAATCATAAAGGAATTTAGAAGGCAGTTTGACAGTTTGACAGCATTGTTAACCAAAAAGTCTACCCTTGCAGAGTATACCTTATGCAGTAAAAAATATGAAAATTTAAAATTGTAAATGCTTACACACTTCAGAGAAATGCTACATAAGTGTTTTAAGAGTGGACCTTTACAAGAATGTTGATGAAGACACACTGAACAAAGTATATACAACCCAAGTATCCATCAATAGTCAGTGAATAAATGAATTGTGGTATATTTATTGCAGTAGATTTCTATACAACAATGGTTCTCAAAATGTGAACCATGGAATTCTTGAAAGTCCTGAAACATTTTTCAGGGGTTCCACAAAAACAAAACTATTTCCATAATAATAGTGAGATATTATACACCTTTTTTCTCTGGGTTGACATTTGCCCTCCTGTACAAAAGTGATGGTGGGTATAAAACTGCTGGTGCATTAACACAACACAGTTAGTGACTTCAAATTGTATTAGTAGTCATTGTCTAGTTATTTCATTAAATGGCCACCCTTTATTACACTTCTTTTTATTGACCAGTATGACAAAATGGAAAAAAGTGCAAAAAAAAAAAAAAATCCTTTCTTATGCCTACCAAAATATTATGATTGTCTCAAAGAGAAACAGTTTGAGCGGGCTAGCTGAGCTAGCCACTTTTATCATGGAATAACATTTTTATTTGAAAGAATGACTAACAGATAAACTATGGTTAGTCACATTTAGGTATTTGGTATATATTTTCCCCCTCCCTCCAAAAACATAAAACTGTTTCCCTGTTCAAGGAAGATAAATGACAGGATTTGCTGTCAATGATAAAATCTGAACTTTTCAAGTATAAAATTAGAATTTTGGAAAACTTAAATCCACCACTGTCAGCTGTAGAGCTTCCCCAAGTTTAAAGATTTTCATGAGATGAGTACAAATAAAAATAGGTGTGATTTTTAAGATATTTTATAGTGAAATATATCGATATTTGGAAGATCTAACTCTGTGAACAAATATATTTCAAATGACCAATGCATAATGTCAAAAAATGCAAGAGTGAAAAAAAATCTATTAAAAAGGCAGGGTGAATCAACAGATTTTAATGTAACAGAGTGCAAAAAAGTGATATGGTTTCAACTCAGCATTGTAACTAGTCAAGTTTTTGTGTAGTATCAAAGAAGAGTGTCCATGTTTACGTGCAAAAGCTACTAGAATACTCTTCCCTTTTACAATTAAATATCTAAGTTAGATCAGGGTTCTTTATATACATAAAGCAAAATAACATATTGTAAAATATTGAACAAAGAAGCAGATACGAAAATCCAGCTACATTCTTTAATAGGCCAAATATTAAAGAGGTTTGCAAAAATAGAATACAATGTATTCTTTTAAATTTTTGTTTTGGAAAAGATAGTTACTTCATATTATTTACATTATGTATATCAACATGTAATGGGCTTATTTTGGTTATTTTTAAGTAAAGTAATAAATGCACATTTTAAAATGTTTTTTATAAAAAATTAAATAGGGTAAATATTGGCAGATCTAGCCCACAAAATCTCTTTGGAGTTCTTAATACATTTTTAGAGCAAGTAGGCCTGAGACAAACAGAAACTACTGCTATTCAGAAGTGAAAATATATCATAATTTCAGTACAGACTAATTTTACCTATATATTGTTGGGCAAAATAGCAAGTATATAAAGAAAAGTAGTATAATTCCATTGCATAACATTCTTAATTCTCACACTTACATTAAGAATAAAAAATGAGAAATAACATACAGGCAATTCAAACAAAAATTTTTAAAAAATAGCCATCTTCATTAGTTTTAAAAAAATTATATCCCATGAATGTTCTCTTTCTTATTTTTAATTTGTCTTCTCTGGTTCATAAAGTGTCAGTTGTAATAAAAAAAAAATGATGCTTAATAATTCACTTCCTCAATATGATATATGTAAAAATAGGAATTCTAAACATTAAACCAAATTAGCACCATTTTTTTGTTTTATAGGTTTTAATTTGGAACTATATAAATGTTTTACAAATCAAAGACAAAATTAAATTAATAAAAATAAAATCACACTGTAACAAATGAACAAAACTGCTTATTAAGTTGGTTCCATTGCAACAGAGAAATAAAAGTTACTTGCAGTGATTTCATAACAAAATTTCAATTTATTTTATCCCTGATGGCATATATCCTAAAGACAAAATTATAAACCTTATTTATATCTTTAAATCATATTCTGTAGTCTTATTAGTAGTAAAATTGATACTGTTTTTTAAAGTGATTTAATACATATATACTCATATATATATACATGTGTATATGTATATAAATTAGCACTAATTTTAATCTAAATGATTTTCCTTATAATTATTTTATAAATTATAATCTTTGTCATATGGTACATATGAGGGAGATACGTTATGCTTTGTTTCTATTTTTAAGCACACAACACTTTTCCTGAAGATCAGCAGCTCAAAATAACAACCAATTGCTTCATTATTTTGTCACCATGTATGAGATATCCAACATTTTAAATAAATCATTTATTTCACAGGTCCAAATGATAATACTAGAATAAACTAGATAACTGACATTTTGTTCTATGAATGTCTCCCAAGACTCAGACACAATATGGTTCCTATTTAAATATTTTCCTAAAGGTCTCTAAAAGTATGGTTCTGCCTACTTGTTGCCTCAGTCGCCCACACTGTCAGATACATGCAAAAGATAATATGATATATCTTAAGAAGATTCTAGTTATTTGCAAGTGGTAGAAATTTTATCATAGGTTTTGTTATATTTCAACTATATCACTATTTATATAAGAAGTTAATGTACAACTCTCCCAATGTAATTGCTATTGTTTTAATTCCTTTATATGACTAACAGAAGGCATAAAATAATATGAATTACTAATAAATTTGTTAAGAACTTGTCTTTAAAACAGGGAGGTAACAATTCAATATGATAATTTTTAAATCCATGAAGAACAATCCCAAAATTATGAATAAATGGTACTTATGGAAAGTTACTACCCATAAAAGCAACCAGAATACTGAAAAATAGTTGTAAAAAAATTTTAAGCCTCTGAAAATTAACCTAAGGCTTGTAACAATTCAAGGAGTGTTTATTTGAAAAAAACTGGTTTAATGTAATTAAGAACAATAGTTTGTGATGGACTATGTTGTCCCTATTTCCTTCTCCCTCTTTTCAGATGTAGAATAGCTTTATCAGAAAGCTCTGTCCCCAGAGAACTGTTATATTTTAACTGTCTTTGCCCTGACCCAGAGCTTCTCAATGAGAAGAGCCACCCCCCTGGGAATTTATAAAAGGGAAAATAAGGAGCAATTGTTTAACATAGTAACTGCTTCAAGAAGAAATGAGACCAGTTAGTGCAAACAAAAGTGTATCAAGAAAACATCTCATGTGGTGAATGAGATAATCATAGGGGGCAAACATCTAACAAATTTCCACAGACTTAGGAGATCACATGCATATAGGCTGTGTTCATGCTCTCTGACTTACAGCCCTCTGCAAGCAAGAAGTGAAGGCTAAGGCAGAGATGCAGATTGCAAGAATCTTCCATGTGTGCCCAAGCACACAGAGCCTCTCAGGAAATGTCAAAGATACACTAGTTTAAGGCATTTAAAGAAACTGCCATCCAATCATTAGTCAAGTACTGAGCTAACTGAGCAGACTTCAGTGGTCAAACACAACAGGGGACAGTGACTTTAAAAATTAAACTAACCAAACAGTAATCCCCACAACAAATAGCCACAACAGACCCACTCGGGAAGAGAGTCTGATTTCCAGAGAGTACACACTATATTTCTAGTCAAATGATTCTGTCCAGTTTTCAACAAGAAGTTATAAGATATGCAAAGAAATGGTAAAGTATGGCACATAAACACGTGGGGAAAAAAGCAGTCAATAGAAACAGTATCTGAGAAAGCCCAGATATTTGACTTTTTAAAGCAGTTATTGCACAAATGCTCAAAAAACTAAAAGAAATGATACATGAAGAACTAAAGAGAAGTATGTGAATGATTTCTGACCAAATAGAAAATAGCAATAAAGAGATAGAAAATTAAAAAGAATCAAATAAAAATTCTGGGTTGAAACATACAACTAAAATGAAAATTTAAGGAAGGCTTAGTAGCAGATTTAAGTTGGCAAAAGAAAGAATTAGTGAACTTAAAGATAGATCAATTGAAATTATTCAATACGAGGATCAGAAAGAAAGAAGATTAAACAGAACCTCAGAGATCTGTATCACATAAGCAAATGAATTAATATAAAACATAATAGGAATAGAGAGATAATAAGATGGGAAGAATATCTGAAGAAATAATGGAGAAAAATATCTTCATGGATTTTATTAAAAAACATTAATCTACACATATACCTAGATACATCACAAATTGTCAAAAGCCTAAAACAAAGAGAGAAACTTGAAAAAACAAGAGAAAAGCAACTCATCGTTACCTAAGAGATCTTCAGTTAGGTGAACTGCTGAGTTCTTATCAGAAACCATGGAGGACAAAAGCAGTGGTAAAATACATTGAAAGTGTTAAAGACTATCAACCAAGAATTCTACATCTTTCAAACATATCTTTCAAAAATAAAGGATAAATTGCTATATTCCTAGACAAACCAAAGCAAGAGACTTTGTCACTTGTATCACAGGAATACTAAAGGAAGTCCTTCAGATTGAAAAAAATGACATTAAAAAGTAAATCAAATCCACATAAAGAAATAGAAAGTGTCACTAAAGTTAATTATATATATAATACAAAATACAGTATAAATGTATTTTTGTTTGTAATACTTTTATTCTATTTGAATTTAAAAACAACTGCATAAAGCAATAATTATAAAACTGTTTTGATGGGCTTATAATGTATGAAGATGTATGACAATAGTAGAATAAAGGACAGTAGAGAGAGTGGACTTTTATTGAAGGATGTCTTTTGTAAACTACTGAAAATAAGCTGGTTTTAATCTTAACTAAATGACTTCAGTATGTTGATTTAATCTACAAACACTAAAATAAATATTTAAAAATAGAGTAAAATAAAAACAAAGGAATTAAAATGATACATTAAAATATACATTTAACACAAAAGAAAGCAGTAATGGAAGCCTAGAGAAATGATAAAAGGCATATAAAAATCAAATAGCAAAGTGGTAGACAAATGATGGCTTCTAAGTAGTTACATTAAACATAATTAAACACTCCAAAAAGCAAAGTTTGGCAGAATAAATTTGAAAAAATTATCCAACTATATGCTGTCTAAAAGAGACAAACAGGGTGAATGTAAAAGAATAGAAAAATATATTCCATGCAAACAGTAACAGAAAGAGAGCTAGAATGTCTATGCTAATATCAGACAAAATAGACTTTAAGACAAAAAATATTACTAGAGAGAAAGGACATTTTGTAATGATAAAAGGCCCAATGCATCAGGAGGCTTAAAAATTATTAATATGTATGCAGGTAACAACAGAGGCCAAAACTACAGGAAGCAAAAATTGACAGAAGTGAAGGGGAAAATGAATAATTCAACAATATTTGGTGACTTTAATGGCCCATTTTCAATAATGCATAGACTAAACAGGCCAAAGATGAATAAGGAAATAGAAGACTTGAACAATACTATATACCAAGTAGACTTGATAGACTTGTATGGAACCCTTTATGCAATGACAGAAGATATAAACCATTCCAGAGATAAACCCTTATATTTATGATTCATTGATTTTCATGGGGGATAACAAAGAAAAAATGATCTTTTCAAAAATGGTGCTGGTACAACTGGCTATCCACATTTCATAGAATGAAGCTTGATTACTATTTCACACTATACACAAAGTTAATGCAAAATGGGTCACAGACCTAAATGTAAGACTAAAACTACAAAACTCTTAGAGGAAAGTGGGAGTTAATATCATAGACTTTGGGCTAGGCATTAGCTTGTTACATATGACACCAAAGACACAAGCACTTGTATCTAGATTATATAAAAATATTCCTACAACTCAACAATAAGGGAGGAGTGTGTAGCTCAGTGGTAGAGCATGTGCTTAGCATGCACAAGGTCCTGGGTTCAATTCCCATTACCTCCACTAAAATACATATATATATATATAATAATTAAAAAACAAATAAATCTAATTACTCCCCCCAAAAAACCCAAAACAAAAGAACTCAACAATAAAAATACAAATAACTTTAAAATGAGCAAAGTTTTCAATAGCCATTCTATAAAGAAGATATTAAAATGGCCAACAAGTATATTTTAAAAATGTTCAACATCAACTATTTGGGGAAATGTAAATCAAAACTTCATAAGACCACATCAGTAGGATGGTTAAATAAAAAAGACTAACAACAGTCCGGGTTGGCAAGGATATGGAGAAATTGAAACCCTTGTACATTGTGGATGGCTATGTAAAATGTAGCCTCCATTTTGGCAAACATTTTGACACTTGGTCAAAATGTTTAACGCAGAGTTACCATACAATCCAGGAATTTCACTCAAAGGTATATACACAAAAGAACTGAAAAGAGGTATCCAAACAAAAAATGTACACAAATGCTTATGGACGTACTCTACAACAATAGCCAAAATATGAAAACCATCAAATGATGACCATCAAGTGATGACTGGATTTTTTTTTAAGTGGTATAACCATGCAATGAAATATTATTCAACAAGCAAAAAATGAAACACTGATACTTGCTACAACATGTATGAACCTAAAACACCTGAAAACAGAAGACTATAAACTGTATTATTTCTTCTATAAAGTATCCAGGATTGACAAATCTATAGAAATTGTAGGTAAGCAGTTGCCAGAGAATAAGAGAAGAGGGGAATGGGTAGTGATTGCTAATAAACTGCGATTTCTTTCTGGAGTGATGAACATTTTGAATTTAGATGGAGTGATGTTTCCATAATTGTGATTATACCAAAAACCACTGAATTTGACACTTTAAAAGGGTGACATATATATTAAATACATTATATCTCAATGAAGGTGTTATTTTTTAAAAAGAAGATGTGAATAAGTGATTTTATATCTAATACATTTTTTCCTCCATCAGCCCTAGGGAGAAATTAATATATATTACTTCTGCAGTTTACAGAAATAAATAAAAATGCAAAAGAAAACTGAAAACAAACATAAAATAAAAAATACACAAATTTAAAAAATCACTTTAATCACTTTTCAAATTCTTATTTATTTACGTTTGAGTATCATAACTTTCTAAACAGGCTGTGAAAGTCCCTGGGATATTTTGTGAACATTTATAGAAAGAGAGAAATCTTTTCATTTGCTTCTCTTGAAAATCATATTATAATTCGTTAGGTAATAAAGGCTTATTGAGAATCTTGAGAACTTGCGTCACATTCTAGGTATAATCTATGGCTCCAAGAAATTGCCAATTTAATAGACAGAAACACACCTCACACATAACAGAATTTCAAATCTTGGAATAAGGAAAGCGTACATGTAAACATTTTATACTTAAACACTGCACACATGAAATACATTCCTTTCCACAAATCTGCATCAAAAATCAATTAGTTTTCTTAGCAAATTTGGAAGGATCTCAAATTTCTTTCTGTTACCTAACAATGAGTTCTCACAATAGAGAATCGTTAATGTCACAGTAGAAGCAGACTACGTTGTCACAGTGATCTGATCGCTTTGTCTCTACTACTGTATTAGCAGGATTTCTGACTTTCAGACTGGTGAATTTCAGCCATTCTGGCCACTGTCCAGAGACAATTCAGTCACTTATTGTGAGTAGCTGGATGCTACAATCCAAGTCACAGAAATAATACATAGCTGATATATTAGATTGCAGTAAACTGAAAACATTAAATGACTACTTAACCTCTGGAATGATTGATACCTGATAATCTTTAGAGAAACAAATAAAAAGAACTCTAGTATACTAATATTTTACATGTCCCTAAACAAGGCTAACTGTAATATTTTGATTTTCTTTTGATACAAGTAACACACAGCTTTTTAATATATTGGCATTAAGCATTTAGTTTTCATAACTGTTTTTGTATTAAATTTAAAAATTTTTTTCATTTTAAATTCATAATGTAGTTATTCAACCTTGTGGAAAAGTTTAAACTACTTTTGTTTAAAAATATAATGGTAGTAATATTTTTCATATAATGCATATTTTACCTATCTAATGTTGTATATATATGTTTAGTTATTTTTCACATAAACAGTTATCTTGCTTACTAGTATTCAGTGGACATTGGGACCTATCAGAAAAGCCAAAACAAAAACCAAAACCAATTTCCAAAAAAACAAAGTCACACTTTTCTGGTGTCAGCATGGATGCTTTTCTGAAAAAGTCAGTGATGTGTGTCAGAGGACAAGATAGAATCCTCCCACCCAAATTTTATTTTCCTTTTTGAAGTGACATCTATTCTTTGGAATTTCTAATACTTCAATGTGCTAGGGGCAACCTCTTTTATTGAGAGATCTTTAAGTGTTTTCCTTTATGAAACTGTACCTCCTGACTCCCACTTTGCAACTTACCCTTTTGTACTTGAGCTACTCTTTTTTAGCAAAGATTCAGGCATCCAAATACATGGCATTTACAAATAGCATTTGGACAACTCATCAGGACAATCATATATTAGATATAAAATCTAGTGTAAAATTATTGCTTTTCTTATTTAAGATTCTACAAATTAAGTTTGTGAGAAGATATTTGTAATGAAATAGATCAGCTCTTATCATTTGCTCTTATCTCTTCTGAGGTCCACTGCTAGGGATCTTATGTATGTATTAAGCATAGAGCTCACTCCACAAGCTCAGTTGTGAAAGGAACATGACTTGTTTTGCCACTGCTGCCACTGATGGGGCAAAAACTTAGTTTCTTTATTGACATTTTCCCGATTTTTCAGAGGATGGGGATAGTCTGGATAGTTTTTCTTCTTGTCATTATCAGCATTTGAGGATATTTTCTGCTACTATTTTGGGCATCCTTCCTAGAAGCTTTAAAAAAAATACAAACTACTTGAATGACAGAAAGAAAAAAAAAGAAGAAATAAAAGGAGAAAAAAGCAAAACAATATAGGCACTATGTTGAAAATGATTCTACCATATATATTGTCTGATTTGTTCCCCTCAACAATCCCTTTTGATATGTTTTATTATCCACAATTTTCAGGTGAAGAAACAAACTTGAAGAGATTAATTTGCTTGAAACCAAACAGAAAAGAAAAAAGAGGCAAAAACCAATCAGAAAGAAATGATACAAATTTGACCTTACTACAAAGCTTCTCTGTTTTGTAATTCACAATAATAATGGAAGAATAATTTTGAAATGAAGGTACTATTTAAAAGAATATCTCATTAGAACATCGGTTCATGTTTCAATAGGTTACATTTGACAAACATATTTGAATGTAGGGATTTCATCTGTAATACAGTTATTTGACATATAATTTTACATTTAACTAGGAGGTAAGAGAAAAGTAATGGCTTTTGTCTTGATGTAAAACTATATTAATCACTGATGCAGAAACTCATAGAAAATCCACACTACAACCAAACTTGGCTTTTATTCATTTCAAGGTTACATACATTTTTCTTCCTTTCTACAACCTTTTCTTCATAATAATAATAATACAGTAATAATAAAACTTTCACTTCTTTAAAGGTGGTATATTTGAAATTTATGGCTTATAAGATACTTATACAAATACTTATTGCAAAATATTAAAGCATTCCCTCTAATTGCAGAATGTCACTTTTTTAACAAAGAAGATTTATCTGGCATATAAATACTGCTTTTATACTCCCAACACTAGTCAGCTTTATTCCAAACCTCCATTTCTTACTCACAACGGAATGTTTAAGCTATCAGAATGACTGGGTGAATTAAGACTGAATATTATTCCAGTGACTAAAGTAAATTTAGAAGAAGATTTAATCTGAAGTTCACATTAAATATTAAATATTTTAGTCATCATTCACAGTTGGGCTTACAAATATTGGCTTTTTCAGAAAGTCTCTACTTTCATCACATTCTGATTCTCAAATCTAACACTTCCCCAGGCACAGAAAATAAAATATCTCTAGATAGGAATATCCTCAAATTTCCATCATTAAGTCAACAAACACTTGCCATTTATTAGTCCTCTACTCTTTCTCTTTTGCTAAAAGATGGAATTTATATTTGTTAACTATATTCCCTTAAACATTTCATAGTCAGCTCCCCTACCCTCCAAATGATTGCCAAGTGAAATTTTGATTAGCATTTCACTAAATAGGTAAATCAATTTAGGATAACTTTTTTTTTTCTAGAACTGAGTTTTCCAATTCAAGAATATGGTATAACCCACCATTAAATAAGTCTTTTAAAATTTCTCTTATTGACACTGTATAGTTTTTTGAACAGACAACTTAGACATCTTTAAGTTAGATTTTCTGTGAATAATTACTGTTTTACTTCTTCCTTTCCAGTCCTTAAATCTTGTTCCAGTTTCTACTGCTGTGTAAAAAAATTACCGTTTTTTCCTAAGTCCAAGATGTCTCTCTTATATACGGCTGAGAGCTTATAGTCTCTCTTATATATATGGCTGAGAGCTGATGCTAGCTGTCAAATGTGATCTCAGCTGGGCGAATACCTATACATGCCTTCTCCAACATGGTAGTCTCAGGGTAGAGAGGAATCTCTATTTCTTCCTCCCCAGGGTAGAGAGGAATCTCAAGATCTCTAATATGACAGCCAGGTATTCCAAGCACAAATGGTCCATCAGCAAACTGGAAGCTACATTGCTTTTTGAGTCCTAGCCTCAAATCATGCAACATTGTTTCTCTCTCATTCTATTGTTTACAGAGCAGTAGCAAGCCTGCCCAGATTTAAGTGTGGGGGACACAGACTTTACTTCTTATTCAGAGGAATATCAAGTAATTTGTTGTTGTGTTTAAGATCATCTTAGTCTACAATCTGGCCCCAATCTGCTCTGACAATCAAAATGCACTTACTCTCTAATGACTCCACAGAAGTCTCCATTATTGTATTATTTGTCTCAGATGTGATGCCCGCAGTCTTGGCATTTAAATCAACTGCTCTTGAAGATGACGTTACTCATATATGATTCCTTGAGTAAAAATCATTCCCATGGTTCTGGACACCATGAACTATAGAGATAAGTTATCTACTCCCCCTCAACCCCACCTCAACACACACAACATACAAGATGGGATCAACAGTAAATAACCGCAAAAAGCAAACCTGCTATAAAGTGGAGTGAAGAGCTTCCTGCGCACAGCGAGACTCACTGACTCGGCGGCAGGAGCAGTAGCAGTAGCAGAGGCCTCTTCGAATGACAGCGGCAGCGGAAGGACTGGCGCCCCTGCTTCTGTCCCGCGCAGCACGGAGTTGGGCGTGAGGCGGAAGGAGACAGTCGTGTCGCGCGCGGCGCAGCGGCAGGAGTGAGGCGGCAGGAGTGAGGCGGAAGGAGACAGCTGCCTCCCACGCAGTACAGTCGTGTGTGAGGCGGGAGGAGACAGCCTTGTCGCGCGGTCCCCCGGAGGCTCAGGTGAGACTGGAGGTCTGCGCGCGTCCTCGGGCCCAGGAGGTGAGGACCATGGGGGTCTGGGTGTGCGCCACGGAGGCCCAGAGACTGAGAGGCCGAGGCTCTAGGAGTTGCGGGGAGCGAGGGGTCTGGGCGGTTTCTGTGGGCGCCGGTTTCCAGGCCCAGGCCTCAGGGGTCGTAATGGCAGTGAGGGGTGAGGCCAGAACCTGGGCCGCATTGGTTGAGGAAGCAGTCTCAGGCCTCTCCTTGAGGAGCTGGAGGGTGAGGCAGGTGCCCTAGAGCCTCTCTTGACTTTTGGGAGCCAGAACGTCTTCCTATGGCTTTGCTTCTTGGGCTTTCTTTAGGCCTGTTGCTGGCTGCCTGGGAAGCCGTGAGGTGGGCTGGAGAGAGCAGGTGAAGGTCTGGAGTGGGATCAGGCAGCCTGGTTGGCAGCCCTGGTAGTGGGGAAAGGTGATACCGAACGGAGAGAGAATATTTAAGATTAGCG
This sequence comes from Camelus dromedarius, assembly GCF_036321535.1. Taxonomy (NCBI): domain Eukaryota; kingdom Metazoa; phylum Chordata; class Mammalia; order Artiodactyla; family Camelidae; genus Camelus; species Camelus dromedarius. Next base: position 116,613,896 of record NC_087438.1, read on the forward strand.
TTGCAGGTTCAATATTTGAAAATAAAACAGCAAACTCTGGACCCTAGCAGTAAGAGTAGGGAGAATGTACTAGAGTAATGAGAATGTACTAGAGTAATGAGAATGTACCAGAACACACAGTGGTTGAAAAGTTTGCTTTAACTTTTACATCTAATCTGGAGTGGGGAAATAATCCAGTCAGAAATTCGCAGGACATTAAAAGCTCACTGAGGGCAGGTCATTTTACAGTGAAGGAAACTGAGGCTCAGAGCTATGAAATGACTGTCCGAAGATCATGTGATTAGCTTAATGATCATGTTGGTATTAGAGTTGAGGGGTAGGCAATTTTGGTGTAGCGGTTAAGGTTAAGGCCCTGTTTTAAGACCTTCATTGGTCGTTTATTGCTGTGCGATTTGGGCTGTTAACTTACCCTTCGTGCTTCCGTTCTTCCCAAGTAATGGATATTATAATACCCGATGGAGTTCTCAGAATTAAATTAAGATATGTATAAAGTAGGACAAGGAAGTCTGAAACGTATTACCCGTTGGATAAATAATGATTGCAGTAAATTACTGTAGTCTGAATGCTGTTAGTCCACCACACGGACATTCTAGTCTGAGTTTTTAAGTCCTGTTTCCCAGGACCTGAAGTCAAATTTATGGTGATGGAGGGAAGAACCTGGACCTTCTGGATTAACTGCTGGGCATGATACACTGAATGGCTGGTTGAGGGAAGTTAAATTGAGTTGATTATTAAAAGTGTGGAAGGACAAAGGTGGGCCACAATTAAGTCTCTTTATCTCTGATTTAGGAAATTGAACTTTTTGCTTATTTTTTTTAATTTTAATTTTTATTATTATTTTCCAATGGCAGTACTGGGGATTGAACCCTGGACCTTGGGTATGCTAAGCGTGTGCTCTACCACTGAGCTATAGCCATCCTGCTTATTTTTTTAATAAGTAGATTTTTTAAAGGGAAGAATTGTACTACTCCTTGAAATCATTTTGTGTTTCCAGCAGAGCTTGAGGGTCATGAATAGAATCACTACCTTGTTGTGCATTTGCTGAAATTATACTTAGAGCAGATGTAAAAAAAAAAAAAAACTGTGTAGGAAGTCTCCTGTGCACCAGCCAGGGTGCACAAGCAGACAAGCTAAGTAACTGAACATGAGAAGGCTAGAATGAACTGTGTTATTAGAGTAAATGTTGCAAAACAGACTTTCTGACCTATATGAAAACGGGTGTCAGCATTGCTCCACACCTTATTATCTCAACTCTGTAGTTCAGCTAGCACATTATCTCCCAAGGACCATGAGAGTAAATGTTTTGATAGAAGTTGTTGCTGTAGTTTTAGCAATCATGCTATAATATCCTTTCAGTTAGAGTTCACTTTGCCCTGCAAGATAGCTTAAGGGCATGAAGTGACACTTGGTAAACATTAATACAGGATCAAGAGAGTGGAATTCCAATGCTAGCATTGTAACTAGCAGCTTGGTTTTCACATCTTTAAATGGAAAAGAGACATCTCCTGGATACCTTATCATTAGGAGGCCATTGGGAAGGACAAATAAGATTGTGCACACAAAATTGTTTTGAAAAGTGTAATCAATTGTGCAAATAGAAGGATCAACAACTCATAACAACTCCTAGGAAATAATAAAAGTGCCTGAACATAGCTGCAAACTGTATAGCTTACCGTAGAACTTTGTCAGGAAAGTGCAGGTTGAATGTTTTGTTGCTGCAACAAATGTACAGTTAAATTAAGCTTAACTGTGACCTATGAAAATTATTTGGAGAATTTTGTTTTGCAAATAATTTAGAGAATCTGTAGTGATATATTTTAAATATTCACATCTTAAACCTACTTAGTTTATAGAATAAAAAGAAAGTGCTATGGGAAAATTGATTCCAATAGTCCCATCAAAGAAAACAAAACTGTTAGTAAGACACTATATAGGTCTGTTTTTAAATGGACGAGCATTTACAATAGAGAACACTTCAAATTTTATGTACTTTTTTCCCCTTATTATTTTTATTTTTTGATTAGATGCACATGTAGTAAAATCAGAAGGTATAAAAAGTAGTAGTAAAATGATTTATCTGTGACTGGAACCAATTCCTTTTAAGTGTTTATTTTCCAGTCTAAGAGTTACAGTTTATTTTCCTTAATTCTCAAGAGTTTTAGAGCTATTAAAACTTAAATGACAAAACTCGGCTATACCTAGTAATAGTAAAAATCACTGCTAATGTTGAGCACATACTGTAAGCCAGGCAATGTCATAAGCACTTTACATGCATTTTGTTTATACAATAACCCTAAAAAGTAGATAGTGCTAATATTCTCATTTTACGTAAAAACTGAGGCCCAGAAGTTAGTAATTCACCCAATATGCCAATTTATTAAGTAACTGAGAAGAGATTATGACCTCTAAGCTCCTGCTAATAATAACTACTGTATGTCTAACTGAGATGTTGGATAGATAATGTAATTTATTTTAGCCTTTGTTTCCTCATGTGTCAAATGGAGATGATAGAACCTCCTTTGGTTCTTGCAAGTATTAAGTTAGGTAACCTAAGGTAACTAAAACCCACAAGACTTAAATTTTTAAAAGGGTATATTGTAAATACATAGCCCACATGAATGAAAGGCTGCCTCATTTTTATTACACACTATCTGTTTTTTAAATACTTTAAAAAAAAGAAACAGCCAAGAACAATAGACAGGTCATTTCTTCTGTTTCTGTCTCTATTTTCTCATGGATTAAAAGAATTACAATTGAAAATGCCTAACTGTAAAAAAAATTTTTATTTTGTTATTTTTAATGCTTTTGTTGTGGTATGATTCCTGTACAGTAAACTATGCATATTTCAGATGTATAATTTGATGAATTTTAATAGATGTATACACCAATGAAACCACCACCACAATCAAGATAGCTAAAATTTCCATCACTCCCCAAGAGGTCCAAATTTTCAAATTTCCAATTTATCCCTTCCCACTCTCTTTACCCCCTGGTAACTCTAAGTTTGTTCTTTACATCTGTAAATCTGTTTCTGTTTTATAGATAAATTCATTTGTACTCTTAAGATTCCACATGTAAGTGATATAGGGTACTTTTCTTTCTCTTTCTGACTTGCTTCACTTAGAATGACAATCGCTGTGTCCATCTATGTTGCTGCAAGTGGCATTATTTTATTCTTTTTCTGGCTGAGTAGTATTCCATTGTATATATATATACTGCATCTTCTTTATCCAGTCATCTTTTGGTGGACATTTGGATTGTTTCCATGTCTTGCCTATTATAAGTAGTGTTGCTGTGAACATTGGGGTGCACATGTCTTTTTGAATCATATTTTCCTCTGGATAATTGCTCAGGAGTGGGATTGATAGATTGCATAATATGTCTGTTTTTAGTTTTTTGAGGAATCTCCATACTGTCCTCCATAGTGGCTGCAGCAATTTACATTTCTACCAACGATGTGGGAGAGTTCCCTTTCCTCTGCATCATCTCCAGCATTTATCATTTGTGGACCTTCTAATGATGACCATTCTGACTTGTGTGAGGTGATATCTCATTGTAGTTTTGATTTGCATTTCTCTAACAATTAGTGATGTGAAAGTTCCTTTTAAGACAAAGTCATACAAAGAAAAGCCCCGAACCAAATGGCTTTGTTGGTGAATTCTACCAAATATTTAGGGAAAAATTACCACTCCTTCACAACTCTTCCAAAAATAGAAGGGAAAATGCTTCCCAACTCATTCTGTGAGGTCAATATTACCCTGATACCTAAACCATACAAATAATTCACAAGAAAAGAAAACCAAAGACCAATATATCTTATGAAAATAGATGTGGAAATTACTTAACTTGAAATGATAAAATATAAAAATTTAAATTTAATAAACAAATATAAATTGAAATTCTATTTGTTTTAAGGATTTTTTTTCTGAATGAACTTATTTTTCTTAATGGTTTCTTGAGTTTCTGCTTTTGAGAGGTGACAAATTTAATATTTATTTAATATTTGCCCATTTCTAAAAATGGTTTTCTAGATTTGCTGAAATTTGATGCATAATGTGTGTGCTTCTGTTTAAATAGAATATTTGGTGTTCAGTTGAAGTCTCATGTACATTATTAAATATATAGTATTATCTTCCTGTGGCTTTTTTCACTTAGCATAGTAAATAGCTTGTGGTTGGGTATTTTCTTTTTTTTCAGTTTGACTGTATTTGTTGTTTAATTACAGTTTATAGTCTGCTTACAGTTAATTATCTCTATAGTAGGGTTAATATCTACCATAATCTTACACTATCATAATATTTGTATTATATTTTATTTTCTTCTTCACTGTTCCTTTCTTTTAGATTAACAAATATTTTTTTCATTTTGTACCTCATTTACAACTTTCATTCCATTCATAATTAACATTTTACTTTGCTTATAAGTGCAAGTTTAAAAAAATCTGGATACTGAATATAATTTTAGTTTCTGGGCATAACTTACTTTTATAAGGTCCATTTTTTCAATTAACAGTCAAGAGTTTATTAAAAGGAATCTAAGGATTACTACTTTCATGACATGATGGCTTCAATCATGATATTGTTTAGAAATAAATCTAGGGGATAGGGTATAGCTCAGTGGTAGAATGTGTGCCTACCATGCAGGAGATCCTGGGTTCAATCCCCCATACCTCTGTTAAAAAATAAATAAATAAATAAACCTAATTACTGACCCCCCCAAAAAAGAAAGAAATCAGAGGTACATAAAACCACATGTATGAGTAATAATTCACTGAATACGACATACCAATTTATGATATGAGTTTAATTGAATGAGCTGTCAATTGGATATGTAATTTCTTCAGTATAATTTCAAATGTTGTTACTGATTTACTGACATTTAGTATTACCTTTTAGATATTATATCTAATTTCATTTTTGAAAATAAGATGATTAAGCCTCCAAAAATTGTGGAAATAACAAGTTAAGACCTTGTAGATATCAGTTATTAAAATTTATTTCTTAACTTTTGTACCGACAAAGTCTAATTCAACTTTAATCTGACTTCTTAAAATATTGCTAGGTAAGTGAGTAAAAGGATAATAACTAAACATTCTACCTACATAAAAAATAATGTTACAAAGCATTAAATCTGTTGCAGTTGGAAACACATTTGTGGAAGGAACACTTTATTGTAGAATTATCCAGACTGTTTCCTTTTTTTAGTTTATATTGAGTTTTCATCAGAGTAATGTCTGTAGAAGAGCCAATGAGCCAACAAACAGCAATTACAGGTGATCAAACACCATAGTGAAGGCAAGGTGTTTGCCTTAAAGTTATTTTCAACACACTGGACATTACTCCTGTAATAGAAATTAATATAAAAAAGAGTTGATTTGATGACGATTACCTGTTTTTAACCACATGAGAGGTACAAAATTCAGGTTTTCACTTTACTGCTAGCCTGCCCAGATCCTTGCTATTCAAAATGTAGTTCATAGAAGCAGCAGCACTATCATCACCTGAGAGCATGTTAGAAATGAAAGTATTAGGCCTCACTTCAGATTTACTGAATAAGATTATGTATTTTAATTTACTACCAAAGTATTTTTAATGCATTTTACAATATAAGGGATACTGATCTGGATAACTTAAGGCTATCTCCAAACAGTGAAAAAAGGTAGAAGAAAAGAAGAGTAATGTGTCCTTGAAAATTAACCAAATTAAAGAACAGCATTTTTGTACCATGTTTTTTCTCTAATTATCATCAAAAAGTTGATTATTATAATTCACTTCTTTAATATTTTTCAAGAAGTTTAAAAAATTTTTAAGTTTTTTACAAACACAAGTGTGTAAAATATGTTCTTTCACAAGTAAATAACCAATAGCAGTAAAACTACATGGGAGTTACATAATATTTTTTAATGTTTTAATTACATACAATTATAATGTTGCCCTATTCAGAACTTTTTTGAATTTTTGAGCCAAATGAGATAAAATTTCAAGAATATAAGCTCATTTTTAATTGCAGTGTAATTGTGTCATTCACTTAAGAGTAAAACCTTATAGAGAGTTATTAAAATCACATGCTTGATTTTCACTTAATCTTTGGGAAAAAGCAACTTGAAAAGACTCTTCAAATGCATCAGATTTTTTTTAATACATACATTTAGAACTGATATTCAGCTTTTAAGCTGTGAATATAGCCTGTGTCTAAATGATTGTTCACTGCATACCAAACCAGTTGTTGGTAGCACTCCTTTTTTTAAGAAAAAGGAAATTCCCCCAAGTTTTTTTAGCAAAGTTCTCCCAAATCGTCTTTCCCCTTCCTAGTTTCTGTATAATATGTTATCATCTATCTATGCTTATTAAAATGTACACTTTATGAAGGAAAGTATTTTTCTGTATTATATTTAGTACTATAACTCTATGCCATAAAACTCAATAAATTTTAGTTCAATGAAATAAATTTTTTGACAGATTTTTATAACAAACTTAAAATTGATCATAATAAATTCTGACATTGACCAAAACCAACAAGATCAAATTTAATTTAGTTTCATTTGAAAACAGTTCCACAATCATTCTTGAGATACCATTTTGCAACACAATTAGTGAGCCATAAATGCTGTTAAATTTATACTAGAGTGCACTCTGTGCCTATGGTATCATCTTATGAAATGACATAGTCTTGGAAAGATACATATTCATGATCCAGTTTTTTCAATTTTGGCAAATATCCCCAAATAATTATTCAGTATAAGAGAAAAAAAAACTTTATGAAACAAAAATATCTGTTATTTCTGTAGAGCAAGATTAAAAAATTATTGTCAGCAAAGATCTATCTATAGGAAAATGGTTAAATAATTCACAGTTTACTGACAAAGACTAATTTATGTGATGGATTATGAATGTGATGAGTTTAGGAAATGATTGTGATATTAATTATGTTGAATAAAAGAGAAGAATACAACATTATTACAGAAATCATGAATATATCCACATGCAAGTATGTATATGTACGTATATTCAAAGAAATACAAAGCTGAAATAGCTAAGAAGATAACTACATGTACTAGTTTCCAGTTTTTTTTAATTTTTTAAAACTTATTTTTACTTAATTTTTTTAATTGCTAAGTTTTTAAATAACTTTTACATTAATGAAAATGAATAGAGGTGGCAAGTGTAAAGATCAGATTTGTATGCTAAAGTATGTGTTTGGGATTGTTGTAACTCGTGTGTATATTAAAAAATACAAATTAGCTGTGAAAATTTAATCTGTAGAAGATAAATGAGGATGTTACAGAAAAATATGATAATCTGATAGACATTTTCAACATTTGAAAAACTAGGAAAAGGGACTAAATTAGCTAATAGAAGAAAAGACTAAAAAGCAGAATTGAAACCAAACCTGCTGGAGTCAGTATTAAGACTTTAGTAACAGGGTAATGCTCGGTGTAATTTAAAACATGTAAATAAAATGTGTCTTTTAAAAATGAAATGGACAAAAGTAGTAAGTACTCAGTACGTGGGAGTGTTCAGTAGTCTTTGAATTACCCCTGTATAGGGTGTTTTTGGAAAGGATTCTTGCATTGAATTTGCTGGATGTTAGGCTCAAAATATCTAAATTCTTATAATCCTTTGATTCTGTTTTCTGTGTTTATGGAATTACAGTCATAGTTGACTTTAGAATCTTGGCCCAGGGGAACACAGTCAGATTGTGAGTGTATTTCAAACACAAAATCAGGCTGTCTAAAAAGATAGCATTGCATTAAGTTGGAAAATGGGTCTTCCTGATGGTTTCTGATAGTTTCATGACACTTAAAAAATGGTTTTTGATAGAGCCCATGTAGTTCCCCATGCAGGAAGGAATGTACATATGTCTCTTACAAAGTCTAATTATGCTTGTCTTCCCCATCCGAGCCATGGTCTCACACCCTTCTGATTTCAAGAGGCTCCCCGCTTAGTAAGAGATCCAGCTGGCACAGTTCTCTCTCGAGAGGCTGGCTGCCCCTGGCACAGCAGGGCAGTTAATCCAGTGTCTCTTCAGGGACTTGCCTTGCTACAGAGAGCAACCTCACAAGAGTCCTTTGGGGACACGCCTCAAATCCTTGCTTAGATGGAGACAGAAAAAGGGAACTTTTAAACAGGCCAAATATTTCAGGAGACAAATGTACAATTAGTTTTTCTTTCCCCCACCCTTTTATCATTAATACCACCTTTTTACGTCCACCAGGCTATTTACAAGCCTTGTCTTCCCTCCGTAGGCACACTGGAAGCCTGCTTAACTGGCACTCAGAGGGCAGGATGGCATTCTTTGCAATTCCCTTGCAGTTGACTCAGAGCATTGATGGGAGGATGTCAGTTTTGCAAGGGCAGAAGTGTCCGCTGCTCCCCCTGCTCAGCCCCACAATGCTGGCTCATTTGCTGGAGAAGCTGAGTGCATTGTGTGCTCCCTTCCCTCTCCTGCCCCCTCCACATTCCTGCTGAATCTCACATTCCTCTAAGCACAGCCCAGAGAGTGCCAGTCTGTCGACAAGCCAGAGAGAAGACACTCTGCGAAAATGGGGCATTAATGGTTTGTGAATCCGAAGATAGTTAACTGATGGGTGCGTTCAATTAAGATGAGTTTTTCAGTTAAAAGGCTCCGCAGGAGGAGAGGCTTTCTTCTCATTTCTGGGCTATGAGCAGTTAATGAAGGAAGGCTATCAGAATGCCACCCGTGTTACCCAGAGCTGCCTCAAGATTCCGTACAATTTTCAAGTTACTTGATTAAGGAAAACTTGCTAGGAGGGATGAAACAAGCTGGAAGGTGATAATGAGAAGCGTGTATCATTTCTCATTTTTTTTTTAATGGGTGACATCACCACCGTACACCTCACAGAAAATGGTTTTGGGTTTCAGTGTGATGCATCCTGAAACATTTCCCTTCTTAAACTTACGTCTTCCTGGAGTCAAGTCTTTCTATGGCATATGTGGGTATACATTTATATTTTCAAGTCAAAGCCAGGTAGTTCCACTTGAGACATCTTTTATTGCTTGTTTTCTTCCATGTTGCCCTGAAGGGGAAGGTAACATCACCTCTTCCAATGTGTTAGCTAAATGCTTCCACAGGGGCGGTCCAGCGGCGAGGGCACGTGAGTGAGTGGGACTGGGGACTGCCTAAGCGTGAGCCCTAATGTTGCCCTCACTGCCCTAAAACTCAGGCAGGATCTGTCACATCTCAGTCATCTTCAGGATCTTCCCCTATCTGTAAAAACAAACAAACAAAAAGTGGTGATGCTAACAGAACAGACTTCATAGGGCTGGCTAAGAATTAATGATATATAAGGTAGTGCTGAGCACATCCCCTGGTGCATTCTAACTCTGCATCAGTTCCTGTGGGCTGCAGTTACGATCACATTTCCATTACAAGAATTTAGGTCAAGTCAGAACACGTTGTTTTTAATCCCAGGGGTTTCTGTGAAACAGACTTCAGGAGAAATTGGCAATGGTTTAAAAAAAAATGTGGACACTTCGTAGACATGCTCCATGATACTTTCAAGATCCTGGGAGCCTTCTCTGGTCTTCCTTGCAGTTAACGTTCATTTTATAAAATGGCAGGGCCGTCTGGCTTCGAAATGGCCAGCAGTTAGAGGAGATGGATCTTTTAATGAAGAATGTTTGTCCGAAGGGCAGGTTCGATGTCTTTTTTCCAAAGGTACAATTAAATCACACTCCTTTTTATTTCCCACCCTCAGACTCAGTGCCTCAGTTTGCTCATCTGTGAAACAGGAATACCTACCTTTTGGGCTGTTGAAGGAAAAAGAAGAAACTAGCAAAACTAAAATGCCCAGAACCACTTCTCAGTAAATGATCCTTTTCATTTGAAATCAAGCTTACATGGAGGACTGACGTGGGGACCTGTTGTAGATTACCAACATTGTAGCTTCCGTTCTGATTCAACTGTTAAGTATCCGTTTGATCTTGCGCTGATCACGTAGGGTCTCCAAGCTTGGTTCTGTCTGCTATAAGAGGAAGGACCTTAGCAGCAATAAAATTTTGAAGTTGATTGAATGGGTGTGCTTTTGCCCCTCTACCTGGTTACATCGAGGCCAAGTTGTTAATTCCAGACTTAGAAAGGGGACTTAGGAGAATGTATTCTTCCCTAAAAATTATTTTGGTAGCTTTTGAAAAATGCAATCCAGTATGTTTGATTTTGTTCTTAAAGGGTCACAGCACCTATTGTCCCAAGAGAATCGTGAACATTTTCCATCTGGGAATAGGTCAGCAGTGTATCAGGCCTGGCCTCTGCCCCTGCAGATGCGTCCCACCCTCTGAGAAACCCAGCAACAGTATCTGACACAGTGGCCTCAGGCAACGTGAATTCCACAGATGGCGTTAAGCATGTATTTTCATTTCCTCTGAGTTCACCAGCCTCCAGTGGGACAGGCGGATTGCAGAGAGAGAATACAGAAGGAAGGTGGCTTCTTTTCCCATGTTCTCATCTATTATTCATTTTAAGCCACTCCATCGCACCCATCAATTTAGACAGAATTGGAAGCTTCAGTTTGGAGAATTTCAGTCTCGATTTCCAGTGTGAAGGAAGAGTGTGGTCCAGGGGAGTCTAGCCGGCATGGTGTCTCCTTGAAACATACGGTGGCATTTCTGAGGGCTGCCAAGGCGGGTGTGCCTGGTGTGGGCCTCTGCCCACTTGGGAAAATCGTGTTGTTAGCAGTGGTCGGTGTGGTGACCAAGTCTCCTTTTAAGGATGCCTCTGAACTCATGATGACTTAGTCTCTGAATTTAATCTTGCATCCTCTCCACCCGTAAATAGTCAGTTTGCCCTGCACTCTGGTTTGTACCCATTTCTAATCAACATCAGTGTGCATTTCCATGCAAGTTGCTGTCATTGAGAATTTACCCTACAGAAGCCACTTTGATTGGTAAAAATTAGTCTGCTGTTGCTGCACCAGTGGACTGACGGTGTTCTCCAACAGCGTCCTGTCCGAAAGTCTGTGACGCACGGACCTTAGAACTATTTGCAACTGTTAGAAGAGACTAAACAAGGATACTAACTAAATCTCTTCCCAAGGTCTGGAAGTAACCGAATGCAGCAAGTCAAAACAATCGTGATATCCTACAACATGAACTGTGCCACCGTCCTTAGAAGTTCTCATCACACCTTTGGCTGAGGCGCTCTCCCACGCCCCCCGCCCTGCCTCCCCCCACGGTGTTTCATGTGGATCGGGGAAGCCTCTCAGGCAGTTGGGATGAGATGTGAAAGCGCACAGCCTGACCAGTGGAGGCCGGTTTGCTTCCTCTGTTTACATCAGTGGGTTCTCAGAGCGTTTGCTCACAGATCAACAGCAGTGCCCAGCGTTTCCTTCACCTCCTGGGCAGTGTGGTCCGTGTTCCAAGTAGACCCCCGTCCTTTGCTGCTTCTCTACATTTAGAGAACAAGTTATACCAGCATGGTGACTGCTCTCTGATGCAGTTTCTAAATCGTCTTCCTTTAGGGTCTGAATTCAAATGGGAATCTGTAAGCTTCTGGGTCAGTAATTTAGAGACTGGGGTATTGTCTTTAGCTCTTGAGAGTTGACATAGGCGTCCCTGGGATACATTCATTAAAGTGCTTTTAAACAGAGACTTGGTAGAGATACGCGGCACAAATATCCTTCTGTGCACCTGGCTTAGGTGGGCGGGTTCAAGCCTTTTTCTTGCTGAAGGTCAGAACCAGGGTCAGATTTACAGCAAACCCGCTTATGCTGCCTGCTGCTCCCTTTGGTTTTTATCATCACAGTAGGTTTAACCTGACCAAGAAGTAATTACACCATTATTTTTTATGTGGTGCTTTATTACTCGCTTTTCAAAATTGGTTTCCAGCATCTCATGGGCTAACAGCAACAAATGCATGATTGTAATATTCGCTCCGCCCAGAGATGCGGGGTTATTGCGGAAGTGGCCACATACCCATTGCCCACACGATAACCGTTACTCCAAAACAAGTGAATTGCTTAGCCAAACATCTATTGATTGTAAGTCATCAGGGACCAGTATGAAGACCACCAGCATCCAAAGGAGAAGATTGAATTCTGGTTGCATATACATATGTGTTTTGTCAGTATTTTGTGGCAAGGAGCCCCAGTCCTCCATGGCTGCCAAGTCTAAATCTGGAGCACTGGGGTGCTCTGAGAGGTCAGTCTGGCTCCATCCACTTCTTAAAAGACAGGCGTCAAGACTGGGAGCAGAAAAACTCAAGAGCCATGGAAAATCCCAACATCCTCACCCCTCCTCCTCTGCTCCCAGAAATCAACCAAATCTAAAGGTGCGCTTGGCATCATGGTTTTTGTCTCAGGGCACCTGGAGTTGTGCACCTTCCCTTAGGACTCAGGAGACTCCAGTGGGGGATCGCATGGGCTCTCCTTTCTTGTGATCAGCTAAGGGTCAGCTGGGCAAACAGGTCTGCCATCATCCCTTACTTACTCGATGGGTTCAGACCTTTGTATTGGGGGTTCCTGAGTGAGACAGAAGGAAGCCAGAGCCTCTGGGTTAAAGCATTCAGGAGTCTTCATCTTGGTCTGCTTTGATAGCTCCTCCCCAGACCGCTCCTGGCTGATCACCCAGCAGCACTAGATGGTGTGGACAATTTTAAGCTCCTTGTTTGATTTCAGTGACATTATTCCCTCCTGATATTGTTTCTATTTTTTTTTTCACCTGCCTTTGTTCTTTTTGTCCCTGAATCTTGGTTCTCTTTTCACATCAGTGGTTTCAGCTCTTACTTCTCTCTTAACTTCATCCATAAAATTAACTGCGTCTTCGATCTTCTTCCTGAATCTCAGTCCTTTATTTCCAACTGTCTACGATACATTTTCATGTGGGTATCCTATTGGTCTTTTAAATTCAGCACGTCTGAAGTTGAATGTGTGGTTTCCTCCTCCCATATATCGTATTCTTCTTGCATTCTTTACCCTGCTAAATGGGCACCCTATTCATCTAGTCAGGTAAATTAGAAATGTCAGAGTCATCCTTTATTTTTTCTGATCCCTCACATCTACCATGTTACTGAGGTCATGTAAATCCCAGTCTAAAATACTCTGAAATCTACCTTGATCGCTTCATTATTAGCTGGTCTCTCATTTCCCATTTGGATTATTGTGATCTTTCTGACTTTAAAATCCATCTTTTATTGGACTCCTATGGTTATGTCTTTGAAATACAGATCTGATTGTGTCACTCCTATGCTCTGGAACACCTTTAAGAGCCCCTTGTCACCTAGCAGATACATTTCTCAGCAAAGCACTCAAGGCCAATACTGTTACTCATAGTCATTCTTCAGCACCCTACTCCCAATATGTAAGCCATGCTCTCCCCAAACTGGGAAGTCTAACTGTATTTGAACACATCATCCCCAGATCTCTGTGCCTTTGTTCTTTCTGCTGCTTTTGCCTCAAATTCTTTCCCCACCCTTCTTACTAGAAATATATCCAGGTCAGAGACGACCTCTTTGGTAAATGTTTCCCTGACTCCCATACAGATAATTATTTCCTTCTTCTATGCAGTGTACTGTTTGTACCTTAGTAATGCTAGTTTTGTATCTTCTTGAGTGGCTGGTTATAATCTTCCTGGGATTATAAACTCCTCAGGGGTACATCACAGTGTCTAGAATGGTTTTCAAATGGAATCGTCTCCAGCTGGAGATGCATAGGAAGCTGGACCTATGTTGTATTTCTCTCTCTCTCTCTCTCTTTTTCACCTTCTTAAGCACACAAACTTGTATATAGGAAGCATCCCAACTTTCTGAATTAATAAAGCAATGTAAAGCATACCAAGTCTGGGGGAAAAAAATCCCATTTTAATGAATTATCTCCCACCTTTTTTTGCTCCCATTTTGTCACAAAATTTATATTGTTTTAAAACAACTGTGTCCTACTCCAGATAGGGCTCTATTTCAGAGTAGTATTTGAGAATCAGAGGCAGTGGAATCCTTTGAACTATAATTTCAAATTAGTGTGAGCAGGGGAGGAAAGGCTGAACCCCAAGGACAAGTGAAATGTACCTGAAACGTACCTGATGTCTCCTGTAATGATGTTTCCTCCTCTGTGTTTGTCACATTACTGTAAAATCCCGTTTGTGTCTTTCTGACCCTCTAGACTCTGGAGTGCCTCGGGAGTGAGGAATATGTAAATATGTCTAATTTATCCTGTACTCCCCACATCTGCCCCTATTTCCAGCACACGGCAGGTATTCTATTATTAGCGATAGCAACTGCCTGCTGAGTGCTGTGTGCAAAGCACTGTACAAACAGTATCACATCACATCTTCACTGTGTATATTAGGAAGATGTAAAGAATGCGACTTTTCCAAAAGGCACTAGCTGGTCAGTGATACAGGCTGGATGATAATCCAGCTTTGTCTTACTCTGAAAGGGTTGGAATGAAAGGAAGAATTGTGCTGTTAGAAAAATGGAAGTCAAATGAGGTCTGGAGTAGGACATAAGTTGGGATAAAGAAAAGGATTAGAACAGATTGCACAGCGAGGGGTATACTGGGAGCAAGAAAAGCACTGGAAGAGTATCGTGGGTCATGGTTTTTGGAGACCTAGTCTGGAGGCCTCTTGGTTGTCCTGACTGGGCTGTTCCAGCAAAGAGGTTAAGAGCCGGGCTTGGGAGCCCGACTGCCTGGGCCTGACTCTCTAGCCTTTCACTCAGTAGCTCGGTGGTTGGGAGCAATATTTAACTCCTCTGAGCCTCAGTTTCTTCCTCTGTGTAATGGGAGTAACAGTACTACTTCCCTTTATGATTGTGGTAAAGATCAGATAGGTTAATCCATGTAAAGTGGATTGGCACCTAGTATATCCTTAGGAAGGACTTAAGCTGACGCTGTTCTTGCATCAATAATTATTAGAAGAAAAGACACAATGAATGAATGCAATGGATCTGTGTAACATCTCAGCATTTAATTGCTTCTACACTTCTGAGTAGACCCATGCTTCCTAAACTTACACACCCAGGTGTCCCTGCAAACGTACAGGGGTGCCGTGGATTATTTTCAGTTTGAGAGACACAAGTGATACTTTAAATCTGTCAGGTGCCAAGTAAACTGCTGGTTCGGGGTAGTTCATAGCTCAACAGTAGATTGCACTGCATTCCTTTTGATTGTGTCGCAGCTCTGCAAGGCTGAGTTTTCAGCAGGTGCTGTGATCCAAGGACGTGTCCTGTGAATATCAACATGGACTAAAAAAGAAGGCATCGATGTCCAATCATTTTTTTTAATTGTAGTTGATTTATAATGTTAGTTTCATGTATACAGCAAAGCGATTCAATTGTACACACACATACATATACACACACACACACACACAAATATTTTCAGATTCTTTTCCATGATAGCTTGTTACAAGACAATGTCCAATCTTATTTCAAGGTCTGAGAAGTTGTTCAGTGCTCAACAGGAGCACACATCCCATTAGTAAGTTTTGTGATTATTTTAGAACAAAAGTATTATTTTTTCTTTCATTTCTTTGTATTATTTTTCATATGGCTACTAAATTGTTAGGATGTAAATATTAAGGATACAAATATTACATTGTTAGGGTATAAAAAGTAAGCAGTTTGGACCTACGCAGTTAAGTAAACAGAATTGTTGGGCATTTCTCTTGGCCGGAGGGCACTGTGAAAAGATGACTGAGGCACCCGAGGTACTGTGAACAGAGGAAAGTTCAAGAAGCTCTGGGGTAGACAATGAATAAAGATACAATCAGGATGTGTGCTCAGGCTGAAAGGGAAGGGTTCCAGACTTAGGCAGAGAAGACTTTCTGGCTGAGTCGTAGGCTAATGATATGCAGTAATAATAATCACTTAGGTTGGGTCAATAGCGAAGAAGGCTGACTTCATTTATTTTATATCACATGCTGTTTAGGTTGGAGTTGAGGCCGAGAACAATGTCTAGGCTTATCTGCAAGGCCATTGTTAGCTCTCTCCATAGCATACTTGTTATATGTTCTCTCTGAGTCCATTAAAATATAACCACATAAGCACTTGATCCTCTACTATCTCTCAGTTACAAGTACTTTCCTGTCTTCTTAGTGGGACTAATGGATTATTTGGAGTCCCTTTTTATGTCACTTTTCTTGGGATTTTTTTCCGCCCCATCCCAGTCTATCTGCAGAGCTCTGCTGTAACTTCATTATCCAACCCTTCTGAAACCTGGTTTCGAGGAAGCAACTCTGTGAACAGTGGGAGCAGTTTTCCGAGTTGTCTCATAAAACTGTGACATTAACAGTCACAAGCACGCCCTGGGCCCGGAACCCTGTGCTTGGTTAGCACGCGGCTCGGAGAAGGGTTTCTGAGCTTCAGAGCCCGACTCGGTGCTGCTCCCTGCTGAGAGCCGTAAGTTGCTGGTAGCTTGTTCTGGGAGAGTAATAAGCATTGTTGTTCAACAATTGTGTTGTTGAAATTCAGCTCCACTATGTCTGACAGTATTTATCTAAAATACTTTCCCTGGTGCATGTTCAAGTTCCAGTAAACCGTGTCTTATTGTGCGACCTTTTCATTTTCCAGTGAAAAGGGATCAGCTCGTCAGATAAAAGCTACAAGCCGGAGTACAGGAAAAATGCGTGCTCAGAAAATCCAAGCATGATTGAAAACAAGATGTGTTAAATCAATGCGGTTTATCGCCTGCCTATTCCCGGCAATTGCTGTCTTAAGCTCATTCTGAACACACACCGGATGATAAAAGTACAGTGTCGAGCACTCACTGGGGTGGGCATGCAGGAAAACATGTTTATCAGACAGGCCTGGTGATTTTACCCCCTTGATAACGGTTATTGTCAAAACTCTTTGGGAAGAAATCTGGAGAACAATTAGAGAAGGAGTATTACTCTTGTTATATTAGAAGATATGCCAGGAGGGAAGAAAAGTATGGATTTACCTTTAAACATTACAAAAGACAGACATCGTGTGTTGGCCCCTGATTCTTAAAACACCATCATCTGTTGCATTGAGACAATCATCTTTTTCTTGTTCAATTGAGCAAATCCGGCTTTGAAACCAAATCATAATAAATGATCAAATTAAAAAAATAAAATCATGGAGAACTTCAAGCTTCTGTTTGCTTGAGGGACTTGATTTTAGCTTTAAACTTGCATCAAATTTGGAAATCTAAATGAAGACTCCTAGAAGGCCACGCTGCTCAGAGCATATGGTATGCAAAAGACGGGAGACTTTTCTCATCAGCTTTATTGCAATTAGAGGGCAGTTGCATCTCCCTAATTATGGTACATCCACCTACTTCCTGGTTTAGATGGAGTGTAATCCTCAAACAAGAAGGGGGTCTACTTAGATGCTCCACTTCTGCCAGTGACTTCTCACTAAGGACCTTCTAGCAAATACCAGCAGGTCTTGGTATGAAGTAAGTTGGATTCATGTATCTCTACAGCACTAGGCGTCTCTTTTTCCCAAAAGACAAATCGACTTTTGAGAGCCCAGCTCAGATCTACAAGGAGAACTCGATGAGACAGAAGGCACAGTTTCCTGGTCATTTGTGGGGCAAGTTTAAAACAGCAGGGTGGCCCCCAGCCCAAGAGCTTTGTGCTTGTTGCTGTGATGAGCTTTAAGTAAATAAATCAGGCCGAGCAACTTCCTCACCTGTGTGAAGTCGGGATTCTGAAGTCAGGATTCTGAAGTCAGGATTTCGCCTGGGGCTGGATCTCTATTTCACAGGTATTTTTACAGGAAGAGCAGAACCATGCAATTGGCTGGGTAGCTGGACTTGTCATTGTGCCGTGAACTGAGATTTATCAGTATTAAAACAGTTGTCCTGGCCTATAAGTAAAGCACTGAGGCTTGTGTTCTGATTTATGCAGCCAATTCTTTCTGTGCCTCAGTTTCTCACTTTCGAATTGAGAGTAATAACTTTTGACATTTATGTCAAGGGCATAGGAAGGAATCAATGAGCTAATATCTAGAGCGCTTTGGTATTGCTGGGAAAAGGGTCTTACAGACCTCAGGGTGTCTGCGAAATGACCCTTCTACAAGTAATCATTGTGATCGCTCACTTCTATTAAGAACTTTCAGAGGAAGTTATAACTTAGAGAATAATTGAGTTCTGGAGGCAAAAATCTTCAAAATTAGTTTTCTTTTGCAGATGCCTTTAAAAGTAACCCATCAAACTGTGAATTGGTATAAATTTTATGAAGGGCAGTTAGGAAATATATGTATCAAAAGGCTTGAAATGTACATATTCTTTTATCCAAGAATTTCTCCTGAGTGTTGTTCATTATAGTACTTCTTAAGCAGTTAAAATTTGGGGGAAAAATATATCCCCATTAACAGGGGAGTTGTTGCCTAAGTTATGGCCACTCATATAATACAATATGCTACAACCATTAAAAAGGATGAGGTAGATATAAATATGTATATTATCTATATGTATAGAAAATAGTATTGTAAAAATGCCTGAAATATAAATAGCGGTTATATACGAGTGGGGGTATTGCGAGGTTTTTTTTCCCTTTTTGTGTTTCTTTTGTGCTTTTTGTGCAATAAGGATACGTTCCTTCTAGATTCAGAAAAACAGTAAAGCAATTTCCATTTTGAAAAACAAAAGCAAGTCACTCTTAATTCTTTCTTCCTGCCCCTGATTGCTTTTTGCTTCTGGAAGAGTTCTTCATTTCCAAACATCCGCAAGTCCTTTGCCTTCCAAGTGACAGGCCTCAGGGCCTTCCATCTCTTTCCCCCAGAGCCCCCGCGTGTCTTCATCCCGGGCTCCGAT
The DNA here is from genome assembly GCF_036321535.1 of Camelus dromedarius. NCBI lineage: Eukaryota > Metazoa > Chordata > Mammalia > Artiodactyla > Camelidae > Camelus > Camelus dromedarius. Next base: position 116,632,626 of record NC_087438.1, read on the forward strand.
CCACCTTGCAGGCCCCTTTCTCTCTTCCGTCTTTACCTTGCAAGCTCTGGCTCCAGTCTCGGTAACGAGTACTCAGCCACACAGGCCCACGACACCTCTGAGGGTGCCCTCGGTGGAGAGAAATATTGCTTCCTTTGCTTGATTTTTTGAACCTCAGAGTTGTTGCTCCACATCAGGAGGTTTGGAGACTACAAATAAGAAGGCAGAGCATGATCAAAGCCAGTCTGGAAATGTTCCCTTGGCTCCTATGCTGGTGAATTCTGCCCATGTTGCCTTCATCCTGACACCCTTCTGGTTCGGTTACAGCTCTCTGCAGCTCAGTGAGCCTCTTCCTGAAGCGCTCCTGAACCTCGCAGGCTCCCAGGCAGGGCGCCAGGCTGTGAAAGCACTTCCCGCAGAAAGCAAGGGCCCTGCTTGCGAGGGATCTGGGGTTAGGTTTTTGGGGGAGCGCATCCCTTCCACGGAGGGATGCCCCAGCATACCGCTTGTGCGCTCCACAGCTAGGCCAGTAATGAAACGCCCAAATGGCTGGCAATGCAGCAAGTCCCTTCATGAACCGTATTTCTGGCCCTTGTTTAGATTTCTGGTTGGTTTTGCGGTTTCTATCTTTAAAGTCAAGTCTTAAAGATAGGTTCGTGAAGATAACTTGCTGTTTTATTGTTTACCTCTGGTTGTTAATTTAGTGACTGAGGGAGAAATGGGGCCATTATGGTGCAGAAAGACTCTGCCTCACGCGTATGTAATAACTCTCATGCCCAGAATGGATCTGCCTCGAAGGGAAATGCTCTGCTGTTATTCCTTTAGTTCAAATGTAGAGTAGTCACCAGGGAAGCTTGGAGACCCAGGTGCTGGGTTTATCATTGCCTCTGCCCTGAGGCTTTATTTATTACTTGGCGTGGAGTCTAGATATTTGTTTGGACATTAAATGGCAATGGATATAAATATTACCTTTCTAATATCTGCATTTCTTTTTATTCCCAGTCAAAATGACTTCATGTCACACAGCCATTAAAAAAAGGAAATTAAAACCCCAGAAATATGGTGAAGCAGCGTGGTGCACCGCTGAGCTATAAAAAGCAGGGGACTCTGCTCGCTGACGTTGGAACAGCACCCAAAGCGCGCCTCCCCGGAGGAGTGGGGAACCCAGCCTTTCCCTGCCATTGTTCCCAGGAATAAGTATCCTAGAAGTTAAATCAGTTTTCTTAACTGACAATGCATTTGTCTTGACTACATGATTTTAATTTGGAAGTAAATCCCCTTAAAGAGAACTTTATTTGATGTGTTTGTGAAGTGGATTAAAGAAAAAAGCTGACTAAGGCATGGAAAGGCCACAATCCACACATATATTTGGTTAGGATTTACTCATTACCAGGCGTTTTAAATGCATTTTGTCATCTTGTCCTTATTAGGAGCCCAGAAATACCTAGTTGTGTTCCTCTCAGTTTTCTTTACATATAGCATTCATGCTGTGTAAACATTTGGACCCTGAAAAGAGCTTTCTATAACCAGAGCTGCTTTGTCTTGACCAGCACCTCGGTCGAAGCCCAAAGGGGGAGTGCTCTGCATAGACTGGTTCTGCCTGGAAAGTTGCTGGTTTCCTTCAGGGGGAGTCTGAGATGGTGCGATTGGGAGGGAACCCCAAGCCATTTACAAGCAGACCCCACACAAGGCCAGATGAAGTGGTTTGATTTTTTTTTAAACTATTTAATTAACGCTTCCTTTTTGAAAAGTTATGACTCTGATCCAGCTGAGGGCAACCCCATGCATATATCCTATTTTTCTTATCAACACCCATTCCCTGCCTCCTGTCAGAGCTGTGAGACGACCCTTCTGAAATCTCAACCAGATCCATCTGCCCTGCAAGCTTGCTCTCCGCACAGCAGCATTTAATCTCGCCTTTTGTGTTTCAGACTTACTGCGGTCTGTGTGCACTGCTCCCCGAGGTCCTCCTGGGCTCACTCTGCTAATAGTCCGTACCTACCTCTAGGTTTGAACAGGATGGTGGAAGGTATCATGACTTCATGTGTTTGTGGCTCCCCTGTAGCCTGATCACTCTTGAAGTCCCTGTGGAGTGTGGTGTGATCCTAGTGTCAGAAAGAGGAGCAGAGGTGGTGACCCACCATCTGACCATCAGGGAGGCGAGAGAATGGATTGCTGAGCAGGCATGCCTGGCTGCAAAAGTGGGAGCTGGCTTCCACTACAGTGGTTCATCTGTCTTTGGGTTTAGGCTGTGTACACCTTTCAGAAAGTTTATTTTTAAGGGCTTATGGTGCTGTGGCACAAAACAGTTGATTCCTACCAGTGCCACTGGGACACATGGGAGGCACTAGAAATGATTATTAAATCAGTGGACAGTTTTATTATCTCGTGGAATTTTTAAATGCCACGTCGGTCCCTTTTTATTATGATGATTTAAAAATTGGGGATGTCCTTCTTTGGGATTATGGATTTTTCTAAACCTCTGAGCCTCCCTTATTCCATTACCATCCCTAACTGGTTTAGGATCACACCCTCTCGAACCCTGTTCAGAGTGTGGACTAGGTGTTTGGAAGCAGGGTGCTGTGAGGGGCTCCCATCACTGCATTCCATTTGCAATTTACAGCTTCATTTTTTTTTTCTGTTTTACAACCTAAGATGCTCATACTTCTTTATTTGTGATTAATTATGCCCAGTTAATTTCTTTTTCTTTCTCTGCTGGATTCTCGGAATTGTCCCAAGTTTTAGAGGGAAAAAACGGACTGGTCCCATTCCTTCTGGTGCCCCCTGAGCCCTGTGCTTGAATACAATGAGGTCACTTTGTTGAAGGATTAACTTTATATTACATTCTTGCAGAGTAGGTGTATGTCCCTAAGGTACCACTACCCCCACTGACAAAAATAAATATACCATTCTTTATGATTCCTCCCTGTTACCCTCTCTGTTGACTTTCAGAGAGTTTATGAATAGTCACATATTTATACAACTGGCCAAAAGTACACTACTTATTTTTCTTATGGTCTGTAATAACCTAGGCAAGGTTATTAAAGGGTATACAGACCCTCTTTTAAGGCAGAGTTTCTTATGTCATTACTTTATACAAGCAGGTCAGATTCCATCTCGGCAACAATCTCTTGCTTTTAACCTTTTTCTCTGATTATAAAAGTAATATATGTTCATTGTGGAAAATGTAGACAATATGCAGCAGAAAGAGGAGGAAAACACTTTAAGACCCACTTCTTAGAAATAACTACTGGCATTCTAGTTTATACACAGAAACCTTTTCTTTATTCTCTGAGTATGTTCATTTAAAAAAAAAGTGTTCACCTTGTAACATGCTCTTGTAATCTGCTTCTTGATGTAGCAATGGATTATATGCCAGCAAATATTTTTTTCCTATATTTTTTCCCAAAAGCGTTGCTTTTGAAGACTGCATCATATTCCAGTGAGTGGGCTATAATTTAACCAGCCCCAGCCTTAGACATTTAATCCATTTTCAGGTTTTTTTTTTTTTTTGAGTATTAATTGGATGGCTCCTCTCACTCAGTAACTGATTTGATTTTTTTCTCTAGTTAGTGCAATCAGAGAAATCATCATGCACCTTTGAATTTTTTTTAACATTTTTTATTGATTTATAATCATTTTACAGTGTTGTGTCATGCACCTTTGAATTTGACAACAAGCTTTTTCTTGCAAATCTTTACTGGTACCTTTGTTTACAGCACTGGACGAGGCCAACGTAATATTCAATACCTAAACTGATGGCAGGTTAATATATTTAAATATATGAGCATAGAGCAAATCCTAAAGGCATGGGAAATAAAAAGCCTTTGTCCCTCTCTCTGAAATATTTCCTCTCTCAGAGCATACTTCCATACACTAGATGCTTATTTCTCTTTGAATAATGAGTTTAATATATCTAATTCAATTACTCTTCGTGGCAGCACAATGACTTCTCCTCAGCTCTTTAGCTATTAGTTCCATATGATATTTGAATCAGTTCTTTTAATTGCAGATGTTAGACGTCGGTCATTTGGCTGTGCGTTGTTCCTATGGCCAGAGGAACGCATCCTTTCCCCCCCCAGTACATCAGACAGTCATTCGGTTAACAACCGTGGGTTTCTTGACACCATGGAAATTAATTCATTATGCAAACAACTGAAGGGGTGGGTCAGCAATTCAAGTTTTACTGGTGGCTTACACTGAAAAATAAAGCCAAGAATTAGAATTTTCAGGATGCTGAATTTATATCCTCAGGTATTAAAATGATACATTTAATTGTCGGAAGCTGCTTTTACGGTTAAGCTTCTTTGCTGGCAATTAGCATTATGCGTGGGAGACGGATGTGATATACAACTTAAACCTAGGTGCTCATTCGTGTCGCTCTCGTGCATTTCTTGATTAAATACCGTGGATTTTACGAGTAACAGCTTCCCTGCATAAAGAATTCCATGGCTTTCTCTCTACAAGTCTAACCTGAAAAAAAACAAGAAAAGAAAAAAAAAAGAATTCTTCTCCAGGGTTTAGAAAGTAATTCATAAAAAGAGGGGAATAATAAATATTGTGCCCAAACTCATATGCCAGAATAGACAGTGAGATTTGGTACACCTGGGTGTCGTTTTAGTTCATTTCCACAAGAGACAGGTTGAAAGTTTACTGTTTGGAAGGAGGGGGGGGGGAGATGGCTAAACCTCCTATTTGCAAAAATGATTACATTATCTTAAATGAAAATGCTGCTCAATTAGCAACTTCAACAAGCCTTGTATTTGCGGGGGGGGGGGGAAATCTCTTTAATAAAAAGTTACCTGAAGTTCACTCCAACTTAAAATATACAAGTGAGGAAAAAGTACTTAGTCTGATTTATGTGTCTTTTGGAGGGGTAATTATTGGCTTTTTACTCACCTATGCAAAACAATGTACTTTTGTAAATGGATTTCTGGCCACTTTATGCAGCCTTTTTTTTTTTTTTTTCTCCTTTTTTTTTTTCCTTACATAAAAAGTAAGCACTGTCAATCAAGGAATTTTAAGGTTTATTTCCTCTTTAGAAATGATTGATAGCCTTTTAGATTTACAAGTTGACAAGTTAAAGGGTTCTACTGGTATAATTATGTACTAAATTCACAGTCTTTCAATTTAAATGTCCTTTTAAAACCACAAGATTATCATACCTGTATTTTGAAAAGTGGGCCAGTCAGTTTGGGTTGGTATACAAATTGCTTCCATTAGCCTTGGGACCTATTTGAATTTAATACAGTTTTTTAAAGTTAGTGGTAGTACGAATCTTACTTTTAAAATTTAGGTTAATGGAAATGCATTTCAAGTCAGGCACGTGGCAACTTGTTTTCTAAATGTATAGATAAACACCAGAACTACAAAGGCTGTCTTTTTATTCAGTATGGGAGAAAATGTGTGGTTGAATCCTTTGCTTACACGCAAAAAGAAAGGGAAAGAAAAAAGCCGCCCACCTACCCACTGCTTAGAGGACGTGGGGGACACGGGTGGAGGGTGGGGCTGCCATCCTTTCCTGGGCAGGCGAGGAAGGCTGAAGACATCTCATATCTTGGGGAGGAATTTCAAAACTGACACAGCAGAGTCCACTCTGTGTTGAGTTCAAGGATGCTTTGAGGAAGGCGTCGTCAGCGTGGGTACCAGAAGGCCCAGCGTCTCCCAATCCTATTGCAGGGCTGCTCTTCTGTTAGTCTTTCTAAGAGTTCTTCTTGGAGGCCCAGCTGCTCTGCACTAGTGCCCAACAGAGGTTAGTCTTCTCCTTGAAATAGTATTGATGTTGGTGAATCAGTCTGTCATCTTGGATGTGGGGGTGTCGTGTCAAGGGCATTTCCATCCCTGTCTCTTTTTTAGATTCTCTCAAGGGTAGAATAGGCTTTTTACGCTGAGAAGATCCAGTTTCCCCTGCCCCTCAGCACACACTTGCAGGCTTACTGGCCACAGATGGCACCGAGAGGGTGTATCAGCTGAGGTCCGCTAGAGATTCTGCAGCTAAGCAAAGACGTTATTATTATTACTTTTATTGTGGGATGGTTCCTGTACAGTAAACTACACATATTTCAAAAGTACACTTTGATGAATTTTGATAGATATGTACCCCAGGGAAACCTCCACCACAATCAAGACAGCTAAGATGTCCATCACTCCCCAAGACGTGCGATTTCTGAATTCCCAATTTATCCCTTCCCACTCCCCTCCCCCCCGGGTAACCATAAGTTTGTTCTCTCTGTCTGCGAGTCTGTGTTTTGTAGTTAAGTTCTTTTGTGTCCTTTTTTTTTAGATTCCACATATAAGTGATGTCATATGTCATTTGTCTTTCTCTTTCTGGCTCACTTCACTTTGCTAAGCAAGTACTTTTAATTCTGCTGTTCACCATCTATAGATGCCCTTGGGCTTGCCCTTGGACAAGCCCTCTAGTGTTTTGACCTAAGCTTCTGACTTAAGGGAATCCCAAAACCTGACATCAAGTTCCATTTTACTTTCTATTTTCAACAATGTAAGGAATATAGAATTTGGCCAGAAGAGCAGAGTTCAGGACCTGCTACTCATGGGCTTTTGAGTGAGTCAGTCCCCACCGTGGTAAGCGGCAGAAGTGGATGGTGGAAGTATTCATGAAAAGGGATCATTCGTCCAATCATTTTATGATCTAATTCAAAAGTATCAATGAAACTTTGGACTTCCCAGTTATTTCTGCGCCATCAGTGTTGCAGGTCATGCATTGTTTTATTTCTTGAAATTGTTCTAATTGTGTGACTTCTTCATTGCAGCGCTCAATGAACCCACCATCGATTATGGCTTCCAGAGGTTGCAGAAGGTTATTCCCCGGCACCCTGGCGACCCTGAGCGTTTGCCAAAGGTCAGTCTGTCTCCTCTTTGGGTTATGGTCTCTGAAAACTTGGGCTTGGTTGATTGGCAGAAAACTTTGCCATTGATAAAAAATCAGTTCATAGATTAGCAACTCAGTATTTTTGTGCTTTGTGGGTTTAATATTTATTATAAGGTAAGCAATAATACGGTAGCAAGCACTTCTGTGCCAGGTAATATATATTTTATGTATATATTTATTTTTATGTATATAACTGTCATTTCTGCCTCTCAAAAGCCCTCTGAGGTTGGTACTGTTACCCCCTCTATTTTAGAGGATACAGTAACCATAAATAGAGGTTAAATCATTTGCCAAAGGTCACACAGCATGTAAATTGCAAGACTGAGATTCAAACCCACACAGCCTGGCTTCCAAAGTCCAGGTTATTAATCACGACATCCCATCAATTCTCGAGGGGAAAAAGAACATTGCCTTTTTTACCCCCTGAGGATCTTTACTTATTCCTGGTGAGGGGGCGAACAGCTGGTGCTCCCAAGAAAACATACTGGCAGATCTCGCAATGGGGCAATTAGGACATGAGCCTCGTACCTCTGGAGGCATCCGACCTAGCAGGGAAATAAGGTGCAAGTGAGAGAAATTAGATACAATTTCAAGACAGAGAAATAAGTGTTATACAGCACTCGCTATGTCATCAATTGCCAATGCACAAGACGGGAAATGCACATTTATTGATTTCTCTTCTGTACTTATTATCTACGTTGGGGTCCACCTCTGCCCCCGAAACTGATGCACAGACTGAGGGGCCGGCTGGGTGGGTGAGAGGCGTGACGAGCCTGGAGAAGGTGAAACTGTGACAAGCAGAGCCTGTCTTCTCCTGGACCGCAGGGGAAGAGCCACACTCCATCTCAACCCCGAGTTCCTGTGGCAGCCTTGCCCCCTCTGAGCGCTGTTGACCTTGGAGAAGCTCCTTGAGAGCATTCCACCTGAGGGAGAAACCCTATGATGCGTGGTCTGTTCGCAGCCTTGTCTTTGAAAGGGGCCTCCATCTTACACGGCCTCTCACCCTGGCTCATTCTTGGTGAGCAGTGAAAGAGTCGGACAATAATAGCGGACGACCCTCTCCTTCCACAGCACAGACGAGCCATGGAGACAGTTACCTGCAGGCCCCTTTGTCTGGCACCATCTCTGCTCCCACGTGTTTCCTGTGGGACAATCAACAGTAATTTTGTAGCACAGAGGCGTAAATAATGTGTCCACCTCATGGTCAGTGCCTGTGGCGTCCCCATGGTAGGAAGAGGCCATGCGTGGATTGCCAGACTCTTCCCACTGTTTCCATTTGGGGACCGACCGTTTTCACTTTCATTTGGGATTTGATGTCTCTAGAGTCTGCAGACGGGACTGGAGAGTCAGATCGGGCAAGGGGGGTACTCAGAGCACCCGCACCTGCCAGCTCTGCATTCTTCCCACCCCTCCCCCAAATTATTTCTCTCTCTGTGTCTCAATTTCCTTCTCTGTCAAATGGTGATGATAATATTTCCTACTTTGGGGGTTTGTTTTTATCATCACTTATTTAGCACTCAACAAAAGGTAGCTGTGATTACTTGCCAGCAGGGCGAGAGTGGGACCCTGGCTTCTGAGAGCTCTCCTAATAACCAATCTCTGGAGACCAGGAAATCCTCATCCTGGTCAGCAGTTGAGTGTGAGGTTTATCTTCTGTGCCTCAGTTTCTTTATCTATAAAATGGGAGTAATAATCGTGCCGACCTCGGCAGGATCACATAAAGAAAAAAGGGGAATCTTGTGGGTGCCTCGGCATAGTTTCTGGTCCACAATTGCCACTCTATAAATATTTATTGAAAAATAGGAGACAAATTTGGTTTAATGGCTGAGGTCTAAGGCAGCCAAGCGGTACTTTTCTTATTCATCAAGAAAGAAGAGAAACAGGCATATACGGTTGAGTTTTGTGTACCATTTTCCCCATTGCACATCATGTTCAGAAATGTTGAACAAATAGCATGGGCACGTGTCCCTCCGTCCCCGGTGGCCTGATGGTGCGATTCCCAGCCCCTTTTTCCTGGGTTTGGGAAGAGTAATCAAGGACACAATGGGTTTGTGTGTTAAGGAAACACCCCTCAGCTTGCATCCAGCCACTTGACCGTGCAAGGGCTTTGGCCGGAGCCCACCCCAGGAAGCGCTCAGTGTGACTCAGATCAGAGTGGTGTCCTCCTGGCTCCAGATGGGGAGGTGGAGTGAGAGTTCAAGAGCAAGGTCAGGGAGGGGCGGATGGAGCCAGCACGAGGTGTTCCTGTGTTGGACCTGGGAGGTTTACACTCCGCGGTCCATTGTTAGGGGGATAAAACGGGCTCCGCCTTTCTCAGAATCGTGGTCAGTGTTTGTCAAACAGGAGTGTTTCAGTGAGCCAGGGACCACACACCTTAAAAAACAAACTCCGCTTTATTAAACCCATGTGTTTGTGAATAGACAAAGCTAGATTCATACAACTACCCACATATTCTGTCAAATGAAACTGCGCCCAAGACCAAGCAGACAGCTCTCCGTAATAATGTGCCTTTGTCCACTGGCTGGGGCTGTTTTCAAAGACGTCGTACAGGCTCTGTTTTATTGGAGCCCCTCTTGTGAGTCAAGTCAGGAGAGCAGGCATTATCCCCATTTACCGTGTGGGAACAGGAGTGAGTCGACCCCTTCTCTGTAAATTATTTCGTCCCTGAAAGTCACCGTCAGTGATCGCTGCTGCGCACACAGATTTGAAATACTGTAATTACGCTCACCCAGATGTCTCTTGGTTTCCTTTTTCATAAGTGCGTGGAGAAGGGCAGGCTGAGGGTTTTTAAGTGGTGGCATTCAGTTCTGTGTCACACAGAAGGGAGAGGAACACGTGACCAACTTTGGGGCGAAGGTTGACTTTTCTTATATCGGGGTTAGAGGGTAGGGGCCGTGGTCAGTCGGAAACTTGGAGATGCTAAAATGCAGGATGCCATCCAGAAATGTTGGGCAAGGAGCTGTCTCTGATTTGAAGGCAGAGGTGTCTCTGTCCCCTTTCCCTTTGTTGGTGGTCAGCCTGAGTGATCAGCGAGCACGAGCGTGGCTGGCATTTCGGGCGTTAGCAGTGAATCCCAGGAAGCAGGTCATGCTCAGTTCGTGCCCAGTGGGTGCCTGGCATGGCTTTATCAAAGTTTCTGAAGAGCACAGAGGCCAAGAGAGTGGGCTTTCTGGTCAGGTGGACGTGGATTTTGAAAACCAGATGCACTGCCCCGTGCACATGACCCAGCCTCCCCAGCCTCAGTGTTGTCCTTTGTAAAGCAGCTGCCCCCAGCATGCAAAGAGGTCTCTCTGGCATACAGGGTGACTTCATTAAATGGGGGCTACTGTTCCCTGCAAGGCGGCTACTCCCAGTTGACAGAGTCAGAGTTCCCAGAGGGCTGGTGACTTGCCACCATCACAGCAAGCAAGTGGGAAAACCCAGATTGGCACCCCGGTCCTCCAGCCTCACTGTTACCACTGATCCAAGTTCCCATTTCCCCACCAGATCCGGAAGCCCAGATAATTCTGCCTTGATTAGCTTCTCTCCCGTCCCTCGTCTGCACCTCAGCCCCATCCTACTAAAACTCTCACCACTTGTCTTTCATTTCCCCACCAGGAGGGGTTGACACAGGGACCTCCACAGGGCAGACACGTCTCTTCTCCAAGAGCCAGTCCCTCTTTTAGAGAAAGTAAAGCCGTTTGAGAAAAGTAACAAAGGCGGCATTTGTGTATTTTGCTTTATGGAGCTGAAAATATCTGGTAAATTGATCCAGTGGGAGTAATAAATACACATTACTTTATCTTGTTCCTCATGTCCTATACCCCTGAGCCTCGATACAACACCACCACTTAATAGACTTAAAAAAGAGTAATTACACTCATTGCTTGTGTGATTTTTCAGCCCTCCCAGCCCTGCCTGACCTTCTAATTTAGCTCACCATGTCTAACTAATGCATTTATATTCATCTTTTATGAGGCATGTACAGTGCAGAGTTGACTTTAGAGCCTTTTTCAAGCTGTCCTCCCAGGTTCCCAAGCTGGTGAGTAGTCGGAAGAGCGGGCACTGCTGGTCCCCACAACCCCGCACGGACAGACAGCCCAGACCCGCGGCTCGCAGCAAAATTTTTTTTTTTTTAGCCTTTATGAAACATCATAAAAAGTATTTATTACATTTTTACTTTAAAGCTTTTATACATTCTAGCATTATTTACAGCTAAACATGCAGGCAAAAGAAGCGAGTGTTTTAAAAATGATCACTGTTAATGTTTCTGCTTGTCAGAAGTGCTTAAATTTTCCTGCACTTTGTCTAAAAACTTAGTACTGTTGCCTTTTAAGAACAACACATTTAAAAGATCTCGCAAGTCAGATTTGCAAACACTGCTGACAGTTTGTGATGAATGATATTGCAAAATTTGCAAGATGTTTGTCATTTTCGCACAGCCGGCATATTAAAGGAACAGATTAAGAAACGCGAAACCCCTATGGAAAACAACCATCCCCAACAAAAACCCAAACAAACCTCCACCAAACCTTGAACCCAGAGAGCACACGCTCCAGAATCTCTCACCCGGGTTCTCGGTCCCCACTTCCCCCTCCGCCAGTGGAACCCAATTGTTCTCAGTGCATTTTCTCTCACCATATGGTCTCCTCATTACCATACATTAAGAGTCCATATGGGAAACTTGTGAAATGAACTGTATTCATTTTAACTGCCAGATGAGCAGCCTTTTGCTTTGCAAGCTTAGCTTAAGTCATCTGCTGTCTTCGTGTTGTTATGGCAACACGGCACCAATAAAAAATTCTAATCTACTGTAAGTGATCACAGTATTTTAAGAGCTTGCCTATAACTGCCCTCAAAGGGGAGGGAGGAGGAAGGGTTGTCTTTGTCCAAGGAGCAAAGGGTTGTTCTTCATTCCAGCAGGTGTCAGTAGAGAGGCTGGTGAGATGGAGAGTGAGGTGCTGGGGTGGCCATGGCGCAGCAGGTGTGGTGGGTGCTGGCAGCGAGGGAGGCGGACTGCAGAGGGATGGATGGTAGAGAGGATGGATGGGAGACCCTTTGGGGTGAAACCAGAAACCATAGTTCTCCCAGCAGACACGTGACTCTGCTGGTGTGGGGCTGCCCACCATGAATGAAAGTCGAGGTTCTGAACAACACAGGCAGCAAATCCTCACGGTGGCTTCTCCCTTGCTGGCATGTGGGAGGAATCTCCGCCTCCGGGAGCCTGCTCTTCCTGTGCATGGGGAATTAGTCATTTCCAGCACCGTGCTAATTAAGAGTACCTTACAGTAATGGCAGTAGGCAGCGGCATCCTTAAATATAAATAATTTTCACCTCCGCAGGCCGCATGATAGGTTTCATCTCTGTCGCTCTGTCTGTATTGAAAGTGAATGTTTATAGTCTCAGTTCATCCGTTCACATTAGCCTCATGCTGAATATTTAAACACAGAACAATTTGAACCCACCATGAAGGAAGACAGTGACTGCACTTTCATTTGGAACAGCAAGGGCTCATCTAATAATAATTTAGTAAATCAGCCATTTAGTGGCTTGGTTGTGCACTGCATTGTGCCAAATATTATCCAGCTCCACTGTACACTCGCAGAATTGAAATTCAGACTCTCGTCACAGGCACGGTTTTTTGCTCAATGGAGAGGTGAGACCCCAGATCACCCTCCCTAAAGAGCGTTCGTGTTTAGTGATTTATCATAAATGCAGAGCTGGGGCAAAATGAGACCAACTGGAGTCGGCTGTATACAATGTATTCTAATTATGCTTTTATTGTTTTAGTCTTTATGCAAAGACTATCCGTGATTCAAAACCTGCAGTTGCCATCAGTGAAAATACGAGTAAGAAATCTTTGCATAACCATGTTGCCTGTTAGCAGAAAAGGGGGATGACTCAGGGCTTCAGGAAAGGGCCAAGAAACCCCATGTCTTCATCTTCCACACAGTGACACTGGCCTTTCTCTCTCACCTTACTCATTTTTAAATCTCTTTTCATTTCAAGAAATTCTATGAACATTCTATCGAGGAACCAAAATGACTCAAACCAAAAATACAGCGACAAAAGCAAATCATACGGTATACCCAGCTCTTAGGAAAAGCCCGCTTGAGTTTGACCCAAAAACCATTTTGTCTCTGCATTCTCTTGTCAAAAACACAAACTATGGAGTGCAGTTCCTTTCCCCTTCTCTCCCATGGGTCTGCCAGAAGACAGAAAAGCAAAGTCCACTTCCTCATTTTGATAATATGCTCAGTTTAGGGGCTTGGTGTCCCTCCCTCTTAAGCTTCTTTTATCAAGAGTTCTTTTAGCTGAGTTCTGTGCACCCTTGAAATTGCATATGGAATTGTGTGTATGTGTTACGAGCATGCACATACTACTTTTCTGGGGAGGGAGATTGTAGCTTCATTAAAAAGGCCATGGCCCCCACAAAAGTTATAATTCTCACTCTTTTAGATTATTTATTTTATCTTTAACTGACTGACTCTGCAGTAAGTTACTCTGTCATTATTGAGTCATGCCCATTTTCGAGATGAGGAAACTGAGGCTCAGAAGACAGCTCACGCAGCTGGGTGGTGGAGGTTTTCTACCTCACCAAACTTCTTCACCGTGAGTCTGTTCAGAATCTTTCACAATCTTTTGCAAACAGGATCGCGTCTCAAGCAGGACTTGGGCACATAATACACCTTGACTCTAAGAATGCATATAATTTGCCCAAGTTCTCTGGACAATGTTATTGCTGCCTGTTGCTCAGTAAGCAGTAAGTGTGTGTCTCCTGAGCTGGGTGCTGGTCTTAACCCTACTTCACAGATGAGGAAACCGAGGCAGGATTTGAACCCCACACTAATACACAGCAGAGCAAGGAATTGAGCCAACTCCACCGAGTCCAGAGCCAGTATCCCTCAGCACAGCCTCCGAGAACTAAGGAAAGGGAATTTTAAGGAAAAAAGGCAATTTTGCAAACTACTCTTTAAAAGTCCCTCAAGCTTGGCCAGGGAAAGAGGGAAGCGGTAGACTGTTAGCTCACCGATGGCCGAGCCAGGGGACAGTGGCAGCCGGGATGAAAAACTCACACATACAAACCTTGGAGATGATTCTTTGTGTCTTTAGCTGCAGAATCATCATGGTAAGGACTTGTAGTAACCGTTACTCCGATAGCTGAATTCTGGAGCCTCCTGCAAGTTCTTTTTCAGCACTGAGCTCTTAATGAGGGGCACCAAGTGTAACCTCCTTCAGGTCACACCCTGCATACGGGGACCTTGAATATTATTACTCATTCGTTCAAGGAGAAGTCACAGGAGGAGCAAGGCGCTAACTCCCCTCGACCCTGTCACCATCCAATATCGTCGTCTTAATGGCCAAAGCCCTTAGAAGTGGAGACCCTGAGAGGTCTTTGGCCTTGAGTAACACTTCAATTAAGCACTGAAGTCGTAAGAACGAAGCCCCAGCCACCTCTAGGCAGTGGATTTTAATTGCAGTTCTAGTCGGGACCGTCTGTAAAGCCTCGGGAGTCATCATTTACAGACACCGTTCATCTGGAGGTACCTATGATAACCAATGGTGTTCCACAATTTAAGAAACAAAAGTCCACTCTGTTTGCCCAACCGCGCCCCCCTTAGATATCCTGAAAGAACAGCCCGGTTCCAGCCTGCACACATCACTTACTCAAGTTTAACTACACGTACTTGTCCAAAAATATAAATACACACATACGTTTGTGTACACACACGCCAAACACACATCCACAGAACAGCCACAGACACGCACAGGACAGTAAATCTCTTTGTTTACTCAGAGGTCCTTTTACTTTCAAACTAGATATTTTTTCTCCTCTGCCCTGGGGAAGGGGAAGCCATGGCCAAAAGACAAAGAGAAACAGAAGTAGTTAATTTCTGGCTTTTGTGTTTCTAAGAGCCCAGGCCTTGGCAACTTAAAAGAGTTTCAAGGGTAATTTTGACTCTGGGCAGTTTTTGTTTCATGTGCTGACTTTACAACCTACCCCTGAAAAAGGCATCTCTGTCCACAGCCTTCTCTTTAAGCACAGACTTTCATCCTGATCAGAAAGTCGATTTCCAAGGCCACTCAGCAGGACCTAACCCAGAGCATGGGTCTTAAACTGGTACAATGAATTGGAATAAGAAGAGCCAGCTGGAGGTTACCAAGTTCAGCTCTGTACCTCCAAGCAGGTCATAGTCACAAGGGTGCAGACACCATTTTTCACTGTATTTGTGGCGGGAGGCACCCCAGGCCCCCATTCACCAATTATCCCGACACCATTTAGAAGAGAATGCCAGGAGACCAAAAGCGGGGGGGGGGGGGGAGCCATTGTCATAACTCTTCTCAGGAATACCTGGTTTCACAATTTATACTTAACTGCTGACACTTGAAAAGCCGAACATTTTGGCAAAGTGAATCAAGCCGTAATGTTTCTTTTATGAGATCCCCTTGCAGGAGAGGGAGGTTTGGCACCTCAGGGAGACCGGGGTTAGTGATCCATCATAGTAAAGTCAGCTGTCCCGCCAGCTTCTCAGAGGTCACGCGATCGAACCAACAGCTCTTACAACTATATTATTGCTTACGGAACAGTAATTGAGGCACCGGATAAAAATTACCTGGTCTAATAGGCAGCGAACAATTTTCACTCAATAAAATTATAAGCCAAATCATTCATTTCATAACACTCTGGCTAATTTATTTGTTGACCTTTTAATATCCATAGCTCTTCAGTGGTATTAACTGCAACGCAGACAAAAATCTCTTGTTCATTTCACTTTCATTGATTTTTTTTTTCCATTGAGGCAATAACAGTTGCTTGAAAACAGCCTTTTTCTTCCCACTGTAAAAGTCAATCATGTAAGTTAGTATGTCTTACGTTGGTATAGCTGCGTTAGCTTACAACCTGCTTTAATTTCGTGGGATTCCCGAGTCTTCTATACCAGGTAACAAAAGGCAAAGCTTTCTGGTGCGCCTCGAGTCACGCGGCATGATGATACAAGCTAATAATGTTTGAGAAGTAAGAGGGCACTCATCTAAGGTGAACGCAAATCAACTTTTAAATTAGAGCAGGTTCAGAAGCCCCCCCACCGCCCCCTCCCCACCGCCCCAGGTGGATTTTCTTTAGACTAAAATGCATTTGATGCCTCTTGTGTTAATAGCTGTAGACCCTTTCAAACTAGTTAATTCCTTTTGTTTTGGAAATTTCTGCAGATTGTGATTGTAGTTTGAATTTTATTTTTCTTTAAAGACCCTGGGCAATGAGTGTGTGCTCGGAGGTTCGGTGAGCTTCAGTTGAAGCTTCTTGTAGAATGAAATCCTATGACGTCTTTAGGATGCAGCGTTGTGAAATATAATTGTTACACATTTGGCATTTTATGCCTCCCGGGAAATAACCACTTGCTACCTACGCCCCATGTATGCTCCTCCTTTCCATTTCAGTTTACTCTAAAGTGGTCCTTAGCCACGATGAGAATGCCCCTTTCAACAGAAACATGTTTAATTACATCCATGCTAAATGTAAGTTACTCTTCTCAGTCATGGGGCTTCTGAGTAACGAATGTTTAAAGTGTGACGCTAAAGGTTTCTAATGATCACAAGCTCTGTTTCAAGAAGTTCATATTCACAGAAAAAAGAAAAGAAAAATTTGAGGAACGTCTCAGAGGATCAGAAGCTAAACAGTGCTCAAGTATTATTTTGGTTTGTTTTACTCTTTCCCTCACTGCTCTCATTATACGATTTTTTAGGATGCAAAGTCTACCGTTGTGGAGTTTTCCATTTGGCTGAATAAACATAAAGGAAGCTGGGATATAAAACTCCCCTCTGCAGAAACACCTCTCAGGACAACTAGTGTTCATTGCACTGTACGTTCAGCTCTGCGGGAAGCGGGCTGCCAGAAACTTGCAGTCAGTTTTTTGGATTTTAGGTTTTCCCATCAGTGGAGAAAGAGCTAGGACTTAAAGGCCAGTAAGCTGAATGTACTGTTCAAAATTTGGACCCTGTAGTAAACTCCAGAGTGAGGAGGTGAATGGAATCAAGGCTGATTTTATTGATAGATGCTTACCGCCTTTAAGTCAGGAGTGATTTTGCCACTTCACATCGTTTTATTTTCCTGATGTTTGCTTGGACACACTGTATCTTGAATCCCCTGGTACAGCAAAGCGATTGGTGAAAAGTGGGTGTCAGGGAAATGTGCGGTGACAGAGGAGCATTGTCCTTCTTTGTCAGGACTCACCCAAGTCAACTTGACTTTGATAACGGAGCTTTATTCTACATTTCTCAAACCATTCCTTTCTCCTTGTGGGAGCATAAAGCCAAATGGGTTTTCTTCCCAAATTACTGAAGCATCCCTGGGCTTTAGTTTTATAAGGGAGTTCCCAGAGTCTCAGAATCTGATTCTGAAAATTGCAGTCAGTGTTCTCTTGGTGAACAGGTGCCCACCTGGCTTTATGAGCTGGCCTGTATGTGCTCTGGCTGAAAGAGAGCTGAGGCCATCTCCCCTGCTCATCTGGGTTCGCATTACTCAAAACATTGAACCACGTTTATAAATGGACTCAGTACTGGACAGTCAGACACCGTCGTTCTCTTTCCCCCTGGAAGGCTAGGTGGGGCCGGTGCATATGAGCTTATTGGCAACACATTTGAGATCAGATGCCGAAGAGAAGATTCTCAAGGAAGGTAAATAATCCTCAGAGATTTTACTGTCATGAAATGGGAGGAAAGATGACTTGGCCATGTCTGCATATCAGACATGAGATGCCTGGTTTCCAAGGGTGTGCAAATGCCTAAGTATTTCTAAAAGCCTGAGAGTACAGTTAGTAACAGGCTGATGCACACCAAGCCCCACCTCATGTTGCCAGCAGCCTATGACTTGAGATAATGTCTGCACCGACATGATTCAGTATATTAATCACAAAATGAAAAAGTAAGCCCAAGCCAGCAGGGGGAAGTGAGTGAAGGAGTGAATTCATTTAAAAAAAAAAAAAAAAGGTCGTATAAAAAAAATCCCACAGTGACCAAGACTTGACTTTTGGGAATTTATTATATATTGGATTAAAGCCTCTGGAGGCAAATGTGGCACCAAATTTAAGTCTTCTGCTTTTATAAACTATGCCAAATATATGACTTGGTCATTTCCTCCTGTGAATTAAGCATGCACTTCTGCACATCAGTAACTATCTTAGAATGAACTCCTCAGCAAGCATTTCCCAAGGGCTGTGGTGTGCTGAACACTGTGCCAGGTGCTTAGAGGAGACCAAGATGCACCCATGGCCTCAAAGTGCCTACAGGCCGGCTGTGGAGAGTGAAGACTGACACGCACAAGACCAGAGCAAAATGACCCCGAGACGCCTACCGGTGTGCAGGACCACGTGGCGCAGTCAGCTCCATTTCTCAGAGGAAGGAGAGCGATGAGGAGCTGGGGTATCCGTGAAGGTGGAATTAGTTCTGATGGGTAGTGTAATCATGAAGAGCTCAGGCTCTGACGTCTAACAGGCCTGGGGTGGAGTCCCTGCTCAGCCATGCATCAGTTGTGTGACCTCAGAGCAAGCCGGCTGACTTCCCTGAGTCTCAGTTTCCTCATCTGCCAAATGGAGTCTTCACCGTGAAGACTGAGTGAGTTAATGTCCCACTTTCAATAAACAACAGTTATCTTTTCCATTACTCTGCCACCACCACCACCACCTTCATGACCAGGCTTTAGAGGACTGGAAAGCATTGTAGATGGGCACAGATTGAAGCCAGCATGCTCAATGATGTCATGGCAAAATTAGCAAATGTATGGAGATTGGAAGGAGCCCAACCTGTTAACTTCCAGGCGAGGGAGGACTAGCCAGCCCAGCATGGAGAGTGGTTCTTCAGATGTATCGGGATTGGATAAAGAGGGTAGGACTAGATGGTGGCAGACATCTTTTGCAATCCCTGTAGAACCCTGTCCCTTGATTCTGGGAGGATGGTGTGCCTTGAAAGATGCTGGTGTGTGACTACTGAGGCCACAGGAAGCTCAGAAATTATTTGCTAATTGATTGGGTTGCAACATAGGAAGTAAGGCCTGATCTTCTCTCTGCATTTATAGCTCATTCAGTATTTTTATTACAATGATTCCAAAACACAAGTAAAATGTATACAATTATAATGGAACTGTTTCTCGAACCCCATTCATCCTTGACTCTCCCCAGTATTTCTGCTAACTCTCAACAGATTTAACATGGCTTATCCACTTTTTTTTTTTCTCTCCAGACCCTCATTCACAAAATCATCAATCGATGGCCATGGCAAGGCTGGTAAAACCAGATTTTTAATTGCAAAAGGAAATAGGTCAGCAAAAAGTTGTTGCTGTTTTTAAGGAATAAACATTTTCTATTCCTTTAAGAGAGTAGAAATCCAAAGGCATGAAAAGAAAAATTATCTGATGCAGGATGTAGATTCGAGAACAAGCATTAGCTCTATAAGGAGATTCTGGGGCTTTTCAATATTTAGGATACTAGTATTTGTCTTCTTAATTCCCCAATGGGAGATATATATATATATACCTTATATATATATATATATATATTATATATATAAATATATATATATTTAATCCAAGGATAGGGTTAGTTATCTTGGAAGAGTCTAATCTTTGCCCTCATGTTTTAAACTGCAAGCAGGGAGACGTTTTAAACATTATAAAAAGAAGAGAAAATTTCCCTTGACAAAAAAATGCCTTGAAAAATCAGATATTAGTACTTACTAGTCAAGTGCTCGTTCTTCTCAGAAATGTTAAAATTGCATATTAGAATGGAAGGGTCCTTATACTCTGCTCCCTCCTAATGTCACAAAAAATAAGACTTTAGGAACAGTTTCAGAGACAAAAGATTAAATGAAACATCCAGCTCTTCCCCTTATGGGAAATTTCTTCTTCTTCTTCTTTTTTTTAACATCCTAGGCTCAATCATTTCCTAATGTGAAATTACAGATTTTTCAAAATACCATATAAAACTGCAAAAAAATTACACTTGTGACCACTGAAGAGATAGCATATACTATCAATTTGATTTTAAAAGGCATACATCTTTTATACTACCTGTCATTTTTATAATGCCTTTTACAAATTTAATCAATACATTTTAACATTCTATATACTTTAAGTGCAATATACAATAAATATTCACATTTCATCTTAAACATGCTTTAGCCTTTAAATTGTTAAAACTGCAGTACCCTTTCAATCTACTTACATAATGTCATAAAATACACATTTCAAGGTAAATGAAGTCAGCTACTTCAATTTAGTCCCTCAAACTGGTAGTAAATGAGAGGTTAACACTATGGTGCCAAACCCATTATTGAGTAAATTTAGCATCTTGGACAGCTCTGTAAAACCTTTATTGCTTTCCTGACCTGCTCGTCATGTTCTGTCTGTGTGTTCAGTGGCTCTCAGCTCTGATTGAAAGGCAATATATTAGATCCCCAACACAAACACGCTTGGGGGCTAGTTCACTGGGAGCGTAATGACATGGAGGTGAGAGCAATTTTCTGGTCACCGAAATCCAAGCACTTTGCAGGTCTGCTGCACTAACTCATAGAGGACCCAGACATTTCCTTTCTCCTTCCTATTTGCAGAAATAACTAATAGTGGCTGAATCACACTGGCAAAGCTGAACCAAAAGCAGGCTCTCCCTTAAACCCCAAAGTTAATACTGCGATGAAGGACATTTTTAAATGGGTGAGATATCATTTAAGGGGGTCACTTCCAGGACCTGAAGTCCAGGTTCATGGTCCTCCTGACTGCTGGCCTAAAGCAAGGCCAGGCTGCCGACCCACCTACAGCCACGTGCCTAGTGGAAAGCATGTCCCAGCTTCATGGATTGAAGAAGGAGGCAACTCTAGTAACTGAGAGTCACATGTTTCATATTCAAAGGGTTGAATGATGGTGAGAGCTCTGGGTTTTGAATAAGGAGAAAAAGAAACGAGGGGATTATGTGACTGAAAAATGTAATTAATGTAAATAAAATTTACAGCCTACACTGATGGTTGGAATTTTCCAGGTACAAAAACTTCACAGATCTTGGGAGTTTATTTTGAATGTCCCTCCTCCTGGTTCTGTGAGATTAATTAAAATAAGCAGCACTGCTCTAAACCCTCAGTGATAGTGTCCCAAGATTGACGTTCACGAGTATGGTTTCAACCTGTACCTCATCTTGCTTTTGACACACAGGAGACTTGTATTTTTTCCCCCTAAAATGAAAAGAAAGAAAAATACCTTCTCTGCGAAGCCTAAACACTAGCATGTTTTTTTTTGAAGAAATAAGTGAACATAGACCCAGAGAAGTCAAATTTTAGTAAATAAACTTGATCCTGCTTTGTTTTAATCTTTCCTAGGAGCCAGATAAAGCCGTGAGGTTTTAGCGAAAGTGGCAGAGCTGAATTTGATCCGGGGATAGGGTTTAGAGTGCCCATCCCATGGTAAATTATTAACTGCTGTGGTCAGACAGTGCCACAAACAAAAAGTGGTAAATTATCTTGTAGCTTGCATTAAAAAAAAAAAAAGTATTTCGGATGTATGGAGTCCAACCCCACTGATTACATGATGCTTTTCACTCCTTACAGGAAAAATAACAGAACTGTTTCATAAATGCGTCTAGCAGCTTCAGGCAAGCATAAATGTTTACCAAGAACTGAAAACCCTTCTATCTCATTTTTGAATTTAGGACATTATATATGTCATAAGTAGTTACCGCAGTGTGACAACTATTTTATCTTATATTATAGAGAATTTAAAATTGAGAAATGCTAATATGTATCTAAAAGCTTGTCATTTCAAGAGTTGTTCAAGAATTTTTGAAGAGGCTATGGTGACAGCAAAATGAATGCAATTAGATCCCTATTTTCTGATCAGTGTCTGCAGTATATGAAAATGGAGCAGCCCTGCTTTTCCGTGGAGAACTCTATTGTGTCAAATATTTAAAGTTAAAGTTCTTTTTGAAATTTTACCCACAGTAAAAAAAAAAAATTGTAAACATATCTTCTTGCAAACCACCTCTGATAACCACACCACGCCTTTATGTTTGCTTCGATCAGCCTCTGTGTTACACGTATGAAGCTTGACTCTCATTTTCACATTCCAGTATCAATGAATCTGCAGAAAATTAGGGCAGAATGAAGAGGGAATGATTTCTTGTGGTTAGAATGAAGAAAATTACCATCACACACACTTTCCCAGAGTGCCCTGTATTATTAGAAACAAGCGCGCTAGCTAAATACGGAAGCCCACCTAAGTGAAAAGGAGATCTTTTTTCTTCCAATGGAATGACAGCAGAGCATATATCTAGGATGAGAATGAATTGAGCAAACAGGGAAAACGACAAACAATGCTGAAATAGCAAAGAACTGCTATAAAGGAAACAGACTCTGCCAGTTGTGAAAATTGGTGCAGAGGGCACTTACAGGGGCAAGAGAATTCTTTTGTCAGAGCCTCTGGCAAACAGTGCACTGCTCTATTATGTGAGTTTACTGCATTACCGCCTTGTATCATGGCTCTGCCACACAAGGGAGATAAACAAAAGAAGTTTAATGCTACAAGCTTCTAGTAGCTGAAGATTGATTGGAAATCCCTAGAAAATGACCTGTCTGATAAGGTCATGGTTCCTGGAATAAGCAATTAAGTGCAAAATAAACACTTCTTAGGGATTCATAACATGCACCAAATGACATCGATTGCAGTAATCTAGTAAATGACCTCGCAATTATATTCAGCAATAAACATATGAGTGCTTCATCGTGCTTATGGCAGACTACTGAGCGACGTGTTTTATCTTGCAGTAGCAGTGATGCTCACCTTTTGACTTGATTAAGTGTGTATGTGAACAGGGATAAATTGGTGATTTAACGCCATTCTGGGGTCCCCCAAGCTACTGCCTTTAAAGAAGTGCATTGGCAAAGTATGGTCAGAGGAAACTGGACCGTGATCGTGTGAAAAGGAAATGACATTCTGCCTTCACTCAGAGGATGGTATCTGTTTTTCTCCTTGACAGGAAGTAATACTCAAAAGGGCTGCAGACCTGGTGGAAGCTCTGTATGGGATGCCACACAACAACCAGGTGAGCACCCTGGGTCTTGGGTCTCCCGCGTGCAGGTGAAGAACCTTTTATCATAGTGAAAAAGTATGAAAAAATATAAAAGCCACTTGCACGAATTCAGAGTATAAGTCATTCAGACATAGCATGTCGCAAGGCTATTCCATTCTTCTCTCTTCTTTTGTAAATCTTTTATTGCCTTTTCTAGGGAACTATTTTCCTTATGAGGAAACGTACTTTATTTAACATGCATGTTCTGTGGGAATGTACTTCGTAATTGAAGGAGAGAGTTACTGGTGCTTTGTTTTATTCCTCTCAGGTTTTCAAGAAAATTTAGGAGGAAAAAGGGGGTTTAATTTCCTCTCCTAAAAAAAGTGTAATGAGACCTGAATATTGCCTACTTCTGTTTCATAGAGCAACTCCATGTACCTGATTCTGCTTGCTCAGAGGAATCCTTCCTTTCTTGTGTCACTTAAATCAATGTCCAAGGGACAAAGTCCCACTGATACTCAGGGACACAGGTCATCATGTAAACCTGCCCTTACCTTCACCTGGGGAGGTGCGTTGCAGGGCTTATGCGTGTTACCAGAGCTCTGTGTGTTACTGGTGGGGAAGGGAAGCCCCGTGTTGCTGTCCTGTGCTACGTCCTGTACAAGGAGGTCATACGGAGGACTGGCTCAGTTCATGGGCCTTCAGTCAGACAAGCACAGTTGTGCAGCCCAGCTCTGTCCTTAAGGTAGGTGACCTTAAGTGAGGTCATCACCTCTTTGAGCCTCAGTTGCCCCATCTATGACACTGGCATGACGATGAGAATGAACGTGCAGATTTGTTGAGAGGGTTGCAGAAGTGAATGCAGTTAACCACTGCAAGCCCTGAGCATGGCCTGTGGGGAACTGGAAAACGGTCCTACTGGGAACGTGGCTGGGCAGCTGAAGGGAGTCTTCCTGTTATTTTTCCAGGAGATTATTCTGAAGAGAGCGGCTGACATCGCGGAGGCCCTGTACAGTGTCCCGCGCAACCACAGCCAGCTCCCGGCCCTCACCAACACCTCGGTCCACGCAGGAATGATGGGCATCAACTCCTTCAGTGGACAACTGGCCGTCAATGTCTCCGAGGCGTCGCAGGCCACCAACCAAGGTCAGGAGCCCGCTCTGCCCTCCCCCTTCCCAACCTCGAGCTACCCCACCCCACTTATTTGGCACAAAACAATTTTTATTTTAAGAGATTCTCTCCCCCACCTCAACAAAGGGAGATTCCTAGTCTGTATGGATACTATTATAGAAGTTTGGTTGTGTCCAGCGTGTCTGGGAACCTGCTGGAGGGACTGGAAAGGCCACGTGCATGCAGCCCTGGCTCCATGTGCATTTTCACCGTCACCCACGAGTGACAGATCACGCGGAGAGGCCGAAACACATCCCCATCTCCCGGGGAGTAGGAACCTGTTACCTCCAGGGTCCAGCTCTTAGATTGAGATTTATTTCTGTCCCAAAATGATAATTTACACGCCCTGCGTTGCCACTTGTCCCGTACCTGCTAAGTATCTGTGACCTCCTAAGGAATGTGCCTTTCGCTTACGTCCCATTTTAATCGTGCACTGGCTGCACACCGCGCCGTCAATCACCTTCCCTGCGGAAGGCGGGGCCTATCCCAGCCCCGCCCCCAACGCCCCCTCGCACCGCCCCCCTCAGGGTTCACCCGCAACTCGAGCAGCGTGTCGCCGCACGGGTACGTGCCCAGCACCACCCCGCAGCGGACCGACTATAACTCGGTGACCACGAGCATGAACGGCTACGGCACGGCCACCATGTCCAACATGGGCGGCTCCCCGACCTTCCTCAACGGCTCCGCGGCCAACTCGCCCTACGCCGGTAAGTAGAGCGCCCGTGGCGCTGTTTCTGCTCCAGGGACAGGGTGTTGTGCGGTGGGGCCCACTGGGCGGCTCTCCCCAGCCTGAGGGCCCCCGCCCTCCAGGCCCTGCCCCCGTCCTGCTGCAGCAGCATCCCTGCGCCGCCTCTCCCTCCGCGAACAGCTGTATGTCGTCACCGGAGGAACCGGAGCTTCCAGTCAGAGTTGGCTTTGAATCTGTCTTTGATGAGTTACTGCTGACTGGTAGCCCTGGGCAAGTTCACTTCCTCTGCACACCTGTGTTCTTAGCTGTAAAACGGGGAAGGAACAGGCACCCACCCCATACAGTTGTTGGGAGACGTTGATAAAATCATGCGTTTGGAATGAGCTTGTCTTGATGCCTGGCCCTTGGGAGATGCATTCAGTAAACCTGTGTCACAGTCACGACGATGGAATGGTAACTCTCTCAGTGGTGCTGGGAGTACAGCATAGTGACACCAGGCTAACAGTGAAAGTCTCTCCCTCTGGAAATTTGCCTCCTTTATTATTTTTAACGCGTGGAATTTTTTTCCCCTTTGTGTTTCATATGTACAAAGGAAAAAAAAAAGTGAACAAGTCAAAAAACTTATTTTTTTCAAGCATTTAGCAAGACAGAACACAGATATACAGGAAATGTTGTTTGTAAATGTCTTAAGGGTTTGTGTAAAGGTTTTTTTTTCGGGGGGAAGAGGCGCCCACCTGTGTCAAACCTTCATTGCCTGGGCCGGAAAGTAGCCCTTTCTTCCTCTCGGTGATAACACGCAGGTGTCATGAGTCAAAACCCCTAACAGAACTTTATTTAAACCTCTGAGAATAAGTTATTTGTTGTTGGCATTCTCAGTTTGTTCTCTCCATTTCAAGCACTTTTTTTGTTAAAACAGTGGTTACTTACCCAGATTTCTCATTTTCATTTCCTTCGTCATAAGAATCCACATTAATCACTTCCCAACCCAGACAAGCTTTTAGATCATATTTTGCTCCCACCCTCTGAGGGTGGAGACCGTGGCTTTTGTTTGGGGAGTGACCTTCGAAACATCATAAAAACCAAGTAATCTATGCGATCACTGACAGAAGGTTAGCACAGTCCTTCCTAGGAAATAGCAGATTCCCACTAAGTTAACCTGGGAGAACTGTATGTGTTGTAGGTTTGAGCCAAAAATATAATACACAGTTATAACTGAAAGGAAACAATTTAGAAAAAACTGGTGGGAAGGCGTGTGACGTTCGTGGTGCTTTGGTCAATTAAAGCAGCTGCTTTTAGGCAGCTCCTGGATTGGCTGAGGTCAGGGGCTAGGAAACTTCAATTTGGTCAGAAGCACATGGGGAGCTTTCAAAGCTTCACTCACTTTCCAGTCAAACTAAATCAGAATGCTGAGGCATATTTTTGGCAGTGGTGGAAAACCAGTGACTTACCAGATCTGTGTGAGTTGCAGACATACCACCTTTAATATGGAAACCTACCACCCCACTGAGGGGGACAGAATGGTTATGATGCTGCTTCTGAGGGAAAAGTAACTCAAGTTGTGACCAGAGCAGCTAGGCTGATAAATGAAAACCTCCAGTGCCTACTTCAGGGGTCCACTGAACTACGGGGGAGGGGGCGGGAATCCTCCCGCCCCCTCCCCCAGCAAGCTGCATGCATTATGTCTGTCTGCCCAAGAGTCAACTTTGATTTATTGAAAGATTGTTTCTCACAGATCCATCATTTCAGTGTTCTCTCCTCAATCAGAAAATGTTTCAATTATGACCTGCAAATTAAAAGGTGGCATTCTTAATTAAATCAATAACCTGATTGCTATAGGGTAGCAATTCAATTTAAGGGCTTGGCTTGCCCTGTCTTCCAAGCTGGTGCAGACACCCAGCGACTTCAGCCTGAGAGTGCATCTGTCAGGCTGCAAAACTCCCAGCGTTTCTTTTCCATTAATTGATTTCCTCAGTGCCCTCTAATGTAGTATTAAATTCTCAAACAGGCTCTCAGATGGGGCAGTTTTATCTGCATAAATGCAAATAAAACAATAAACACAAAGCCCAGCTGATGTGAATTTTTACCTCCATAATCTTTAAATTATTCATCAACCACTCATGTTGAAAAATTCCGACCAGAATCAAAAGTAAAATAAGACATTGCACTGGTGAACACACTTTCTGGTGTGGTGGCTGATAACTGATAATGTAACAAATGGAACTGCTTGACTATATTTCGCCCCTTCCTCTGTTAACCACCCCTCTCCAGTCCCCCACCTCTAAATACACATAATGTTCGCATTTGCCAACGAGATTAATTGCCTTCCTCAGTGAACCAGCAGGATTTCAAGTCTACGAATATTTAAAAATCAAACCTCCAGTGCAGAAGTTTTGCAATTTAAATGGGTGTGATTACTGAGCGCATTTTCACATTTACAAATCCCATGAGATGTATAAAAATGCTGGTCTCATTTAAAAGTACAGTTTAGAAAATGTTTGTGAAAATTCTGAGGGTGGTGGCGCGGCGTTTTCTGCTCCATAAAGCATTCAGTGTGTTTGGATTGTGCAGCTAGAGCAAGTATCAAATAATTTCATTACCCTTTATAAAGCTGCTTGACTGGAGTTCTTCCAAAATAACATTTGCACATCATTAAGTACTAAGTAACCAGCAGTTAGTTCCTTTAATTCTGTCATACCCTTTAGCTATCCTTGGGAGACCAGGAGGCAGAGTATAGTGTACCTACCAACAGAATATATGGAAGGCCTAGAAGGAGGATTCACATGTGAATGAATACTGAACTAGCCATGTGGTTTGACCTTTTTTTCTGAAAAAGCAAAATGAAATGTTATATTTAAAAGGTAAATTTCAAATTGTTTTTCATGACATTCTTTGAGTTATGGCATTGTTTCTGGTATGGGAATTTGAACAAAGCACTATGTAATTATACTTCAAGTTTATTTTTGTAACTTTTAAAATTATCCTTACCACAGTCTTATAATTACTAGTCATATTGGGATATGGAAAAGTGGACCTTGAATTTGGAGAGTGAAAAAATTAGAGATATAATGGCAAAGTTGAAAGAGTCCAGAATTTTCTTAAAAAGACAGGAATGCCTTTTTTATCTAAAAAAAATCATGAGAATTATAGTTTAGTTTATAATACTAACTAACGTGAAAATATACCAAAAGCAAAAAGGAACAAAAGATAATGTCACAACACAGAATCAAAAGTGTCAGAGGGGTGGATTTAGAAAGTGACCTAAGAACACAGATAAGGTGAAAGACAATTATGACTAGAAAGCTTTAATATTGAGTCAATTTGGTAGACAAAGTTTAGAGATATTTGCATTAAGTTCTTACTCTACTGTCACTATTATTAAGCTAGCACTCTGTAAGAGTTGCTAGAAAAGATGTGGGTGATAACTCATGTCTGATCCTCATAAAGTTTTATTTCTTTTTAATTAGTAAACTTGCATCCTGGTAAAATTTGTGATCTCTTGTAAGATTAATGCCACCAATTTTCTGTGAATACAGTCCACTCTG
The DNA here is from genome assembly GCF_036321535.1 of Camelus dromedarius. Taxonomy (NCBI): domain Eukaryota; kingdom Metazoa; phylum Chordata; class Mammalia; order Artiodactyla; family Camelidae; genus Camelus; species Camelus dromedarius. Next base: position 116,660,916 of record NC_087438.1, read on the forward strand.
GTCCATTTATGAAATAAGGCACATGTCCCGTCATGGACAGCCCACATGGCCTCTCCTAGATGACATCAGAATTCTTTGCTGGCTTTGTGTTAGTAGAGTAATTATAATAGAACTCTTCCACAGTGCCAACTCCTCTGCTATAAGACTTTTTATTTTATTCTAATTTTTTCTCTCTTTCTCCTCCTTTTCCCCCTTTTTTAGAAGTGGATGAAATTAAGTGAAAGAAAAGAAATTAAAGTTAATATATATTTAATGTGTGGGGAGTATATAGAAAAGGAAAAGACCATGTGCAACTTATTTTGCTTATTTTAAAACTCCAACTCTACTATGTTTCCCTTTCTCTGTAAACCAGAATGATCCTGGTAAAATATCTAATTTTCTGAGTGCAAAAGGGAGATAAAATTAGGCAGAAGTGATCCCATGAAGTTAAGAATATCAGTGTTGTATACAGTGGTACAATTGCTAATGTAGTCCCTAAACATACTGATTTGATCAGTATAGTATTCTTAGGAAATACGGAAGAAAATTATTATACATGTGTTAAAATGAAGAAACAGTCTCAAAGAGGTAAATTTTCCCAAAAGCATCAAAAAAGTTTGTTCCAGGGACAGGAATAGAATTTATAGGCTTCTGAATCCCAGCATGGTCTTTATCTTCTTTCCATATGCTGCTTCCTTCTGATAATCTAGAATTCTTAAGCAATAGATTACATGTTACCAAGGAGAAAATGACATTTTGTCCTTTCTAACATTCAGTAATGCATGAGTTAATTTCAATTAAGGCATATAGAATACTATCTGGAAAAACCAACCAGCAGTGGCCAGAGAAACTAATCTAGAGATGGACCATATGTGTGATGGAAATGACTTCAGGTCAAACATCTGCTTTTTTACACAGATTTATAAACACAGTCTGTGGAATTGCTTTTTGAATTGCAAGGATCGGATTGCAGTGTATATAGGCAATTTTTTTAATGGACTAGATTTCTATTAATTTATTTCAGTCAATTAACATATTAGTTCTCAGGCCAAAGTTATATATGTCTATGTAAAGTTATTTAAAGACAGAAATTATATTTTAATTCACATTGTAGCACTATTCCTGTGGATTTTAATGTTGATGGGGCAGAGATACTAGTTGGTATCCATGCAGTATTTTTAATGTAAGATTTTATTTACATTAGGTTCATATTCCACTCTGATGAGGATAATACTATATATTTATTGGTAAGAACTAACAAAAAGTTGGAAACACTGTAATCACATAATAACACTAACTTAAAAAAATAATTTTTGTTTGCAAACTCCCAGGCACAAACTCAAAAGTTGCCTTTCATTCTCTTAGTTTATTTTTCTAAATTGTGTGTTTACTTGTCTGACAGTTCCTACCAGCTGGTTTCAGTAGAATGCTCTCAAATAAGTTTGTCTAGAACTAGTTTTCCCTCTGTTCTCTACAGTCCCTTTTATCTGTTTCAGTGTTTTAGTTAACAACAGTACTTTTCCATGCCTTCTTTGGGTTTAATATACAGGTTTAACACAGTGTTGGAAAGAACATGCCATTTAAGGCCAGGCTCATCTGAACTCATCACTTTCATAGTTCTCATATTGATCAGATTCATAATAAGAATGAAAAGATTTTAAAAATAATGTATTTAGTAAGCTCTATATTGCTGAGATAGAAAACCTTTACCTTGGAGGCTGAATTTTAAGTAATTGCACATAGATGATGATATTTCATTTCAATAATCAAATAAACTTTAATATCACAAAGCAATCCATTCCTTTTAGGTTAAAATAAGAATCAAAAGTAAATGAGATGAATAAAGAAAGCTGCAGTTTAAAGGAACAAACCCTACACTAGAGCTAAATTTTTAACACTGTACATATCAGATTTAACACATCTCTATGCATGTGCGAAGGGAAAGAAATATATGTGCTGTTGTCAGGAAGTATAAAGCCTTGATTGTAGATGTCAGCATATGGAAATGTTAGCTAGTTCTTGTTTGATGACCAAGTGGGTTATTGAAGCAAAATAGAGTCGGAATGATCAGTTTCAGTAATGGACTAGTACAACATAGGTGCAAAATAAGGAAATAATCAAAACACAATTAGTATGAGCCAAAATTTGTTTAATATTTGAGATTTAGAAAAAGTAGAAGCACAGAATCCAGAGAAAATATATTTTGTCCAAAAGCAAATTTCCCAGTTTTCTGTGAAAATTCCAGTTAGATCTTAGAAACCATGAAATTGTGGAGCATCTATCCAGTGGGAAAAACATTTGGTATTATCACTCATTTGGCTTAATCAGAGGTTAAACACGATAATAACCTGCTAGAAAACTTGGGGATGATCATTTTCATTTTCAGCTCACATTCAGGATTGTCACTCTTTCTCTGAGCTTCCTTACTTATATAGTTGCTTTCCATTACTAATTAATAGCAGACAATAATGTTGCCTGTTAGTAGTAATAATACTATTTGGTGGTAGAAACACATCTTGTTTACCTTTGTGTTAATGAACACATAAATTATACATGATTATTCACACACAGCTTAGAGTAAGAAAGTGCCTAATGTATATTTGATGAATGAAAATAAAAAAAGACATTAAATATGTAATAATTTTGAAAGAAGTATGTAAAAATTTATTTTACAATTCTAATACTATTGAAATATTTTTAAACTTTTCATACTAGCATATATTATACAAATCAAATGAATAATATAAAAATAAAGTCTAATCTTTATTTTTGCCATGTGCCATTTTTTTCTTCTGAGTGTTTTATAGACATTAGTACTTTTAATATTTATTACAACCATATTAGGCAGTAACTACTGCCATTTTCATTTTACAAATGAAGAAACTAGGATGTAGAAAATTTTGTAATTTTCCAAGGCCACAAAACTAGGAAGTTGTAGAGCTTGCATTTGGTGATATTATTAGTTTCCAGAGCGCAAAACTTAAAAATTATTGTAGACTGAAATTGTTAGTATAAACTTCTTAAAAGTAGAAATAAAATCTGTTTTGCTTTTTAAAAAATTTAATACTTAGCACAGTCTTGAATAAGTATTAAAATAACCTATGTAATAAAGGAAGTTATTAGAAAAATAAAAATATTAATATTAAAGCCCTTTTAATAAGTGAAGTGTGTATTTCAGGAAGTGGTATACAGAAAAAGCATGATCTCAAAAATAGTTCTTTATTTCTGTAATAACTACCCAAAGTTATGCTCATCTTAAAGCAATATTGCACATACCTACCAAAAAAAAGACAGAAACAGTGTGTGAAAATCTAAAACCACAAGAGCAATAACATTGTATTTCTTACAAAGCATGTCACATTGTCTATAAAACCATGGAGTAGTTATAAAAATGAAATTTGCAGCTAAGTCATATGCTTGATTAATAAAAAAGGTCAAATGAATTATTTCAATATGAGTTACTTTGAAATATTTCCGTCAGGGAAAATTATATCAAAGCAACACTGATTTAGAATTCCTAATATATAGGGTACATTTAGCATTTTAATTTGTAGTATATATTTTATATTAAAAAATAATTCAAGGATATAAAGTAGCCATGTGCAATTCTTATCCGTGTGGTGATAAATGATGGTTATTCTCATATAATTCTCTAGAATCATTTAATTATTTGTAAATGTGTTATACTTTGAATAATTTATTCTACTTTATATTTGTCAAATTAATATTTTGTACCACTTGGGACTTGTTTTCTTGAAATGATGTATTTGGTATATTTTGTGATATTGGCCCTATATATATTGGCCATATGTATATGTATAGCTTATCACAATATTCCAAAAACACATTATAGTTTCTTTTTTTTCAGCCTTTCTAAAATATTGGAAGAAAAAGAATAATCTTGCCTGGTTTTCTAATAGTGGATATAATTCTGATATTTTTTCAAGAAAAATTCTTTGTTGAAGTATTTATTAGGAAGAAATAGGTTTTAATACAAAATACTAGAATGTAAGAATTTTGGAACTCTGTCTACCTAATTTCCAGAACTTTTCTTTATGAATCAGAAATATGTTTAAACATTTTTTAGGATAGTTATCTTTTTACATCATCAGCATTCTTCATTTGAATTTCATAGATACATATTTCTTATTTGAGCTTCACGCCCAGTCATTTCATTTACAGCTCACTTCAATAAGTACATATTGAGTGTCTGTGTTGCTCCCAGAACTGTTTGGATCTTGGGGCTGTATTAATGAACAAAGTGAAATCCTTGCTCTGATTGACAAACATTCCATTAATGAGAGATAAAAACTAAACAAATAAACATGTAGTGCTTTGAGGGAAAATAAAGCACGATTAGGAGATATAATTAAATGTTAGAGGGTAAGGAAATGTCTCTGTAAGACACTATCTGAGTGCAGACCTGAAAGAAGTAAGAATGTAATGTATGTACTTGTCTAATGGATGAGTATTTTAAGCTGAAGGAATAACAGGTTCAAAGGCCTTAAGACAGATATTTGCTTGAAGTGTGTAAAAAACAGTAAGAAGACCTGTGTGGTAAAAGAAAGTAAGAAAAGGAAGCAAAATTGATGAAGTATTTAGAAATCAGTTGCAAAGTAATTTGAGGTTTTTCTATTTTGCTTTATATTAATTTTTTTTTGGAAATATATTCAAACTTATAGAAAAGTGGCAAAAATAAAAACAGTAAAAAGAAGAGCCATATAACATATATGCAGATTGAGTTATCATCAGCATTTAAGACTATTTGCTTTATTTGTCTTGTGCTCGTATGTGTGTGTGTTTCTCCTAAGCCATTTGAGGGTAGATTAAAAACACCATGATTCTTTACTACTCCTCTTCAGTATGTATTTCCTTAAAAATATTTTTTTGCATAATCAAAGTGCAGTTTTCAACTTCAGTATATTTAACATTGATACAATAGTGTATTCTATTTATATTTCAGTTTTGTTGATTCACCCTGTAATTTCAATTTTTGACTTTTTTAAATTTCCAGTGCAGAATCAAACATACTATAAGGCATTGCATTTAGTTGCTATGCCACTTTCGCTTTCTTTTAATACTTTCTGGAATACTTTCACAGGCTTGCATTGTCTTTCATGACACCAATATTTTTAAAGAATATAGTCTTCTCACTTCTTGCTCTTTAAAAAATAGAACATTTACCATATTAGGTTTGTTTGAAGTTTCTCTTAATTAGAAGTATGTTTAAATTGCGTAAGTTTTCAAGTGACATATCATGTAGGTGATGATTGGTCCTTCTCAGGGTTATACATTGGGAGGCATATAATGTACATAAGCTTCCTACTGACAGTGTTAATTTTGATTACTTGAGCAGAGTGCTGTCTGATTCTCCACTATATATTTGTTGTCATTTCCCCCTGCAATTAATAAACAGTCTGTTGGGAGACACTTTCAGATCATGCAGGTATCTTGCTCCTCCTTAAAACTCCCCCTAGATTTTAAACCCATTTTATTGCTAAGCATAAAAAGTGAATGAACTACTGATATATGCAGTAACATGTGTAATTTAAAAACATATTTTATTAAGCAAAAGAAGGCAGACATAAAAGAGTACATACTTGATTACAGTTATATGAATTTTCAGGACATGAAAAAAACTATTCTATTGTAATAGAAACCATATAATATTTGCCCATGGAGAATAAAGTTTGAGTGGAATTAGGAATGAAGGAAATTTCTGAGCTGATGGAAAAAATGTGTATCTTTAATTGGATGTTGATTATGTAGATTTATAGATATTGATTATGTAGATATTGATTAGGTAGATAGCTATATTATCAAAACTAATCAAAGTATATACTGAAGATCTTTGATTTCATTGCATGCAAATTTATGCCAATAAATAAGTGGAAGATATAAACATTAAAAGTTAAATGTTAATATTACCATTACTTTCCAAAAAGCCACAAATTTAATTTTTAGTGATTTCTTTGATGTCAGTGGTCTATTAGAAGAGCAGACAGATCTAAGAAGCAAAAATATTATTGGTACTCCACATTAATATTCTAAATAGTAGGACATTTATTCCTGAGTGATAATTTGTGGGGTGCAGAGTAGTACTGTCAGATTTCAGGGACTTGCAGAGTAAGAAAGGCTGAATTTGCTGGTAAAAGTATAATACAGGCAAAGAGAATAAATGTCTGTGAAACAACGAAGTACAGCCCCAGAGTCAGTAATGAATGTTTGTGCCCAGTTTGTGGAAGAGTTAATAAAGTAAATGGACTGGAAAAAAAAAGTTTATGTTAATATATGGTTAAAAAAGACTTAGCTGTATGTTTTTATGTAAAATATTTTCATAATGATTAATTTTATCAGATTGACTAATTTTTCTTCCACTGTTTTTTTTTTTTTTAATCAGGAAAGGGTGTTAACATTTGTAAAAATGTTTTTCTGCATCTATTGAGTGTTCTCTCTGTTTTTTCTTTCAGTGTAGGAAATTACAAATTGACCTTTAAAATTGTTAAACCAACTTCATATTCCTGAGATAACCTCAGTTGGTCATGATTTTTTTATTCTTTTTATATATTGTAGCATTTGATTTAGTGATTTTTAAAGATTATTAAAAAAAACTAAAGAAAAAAGATAACTAGTACTGTGGAGTTCAAGATATTCTTAGAATAACAATAATAGCACATGGAGAAAATAATTTAATACAACTAAGAAAGGAAATTCTCACATATTTACCAGTTCTTTTTGTCCTTAATTTTTTCAGTTATATCTGATTTCCATCCAGTATAATTTTTCTTAAGCCTAAGGGACTTCCTTCAGCATTTCCTATAGGCTCAGGTCTCATGTCGACAAGTATTTTCACTTTCAGGTTACCTGAATATGCTTTATATCACTCTCATTTTTGAAGAAGATTAAATTTTTTTGGATATTGGATTTTGAGTTGTAAGTTATTTTTTCCCTTTTAGCACTTTAAAGATGTTATTTGATTGTGTAATTGCCTCCATTGTTTCTGATGAAAATTTAGCAGTCGCGAATATTATTATTCCTTTACAATTGTATTTTTCTTTTTTTCTGTCTGTATTTAAATGTTTCTTTACCTTTGGTTTTGTACACTTTATGACATACCTAGGTGTGATTTTCTTGTATTCTAGTCTACTTGAACTTCACTGAGTTTCTTGGGTCTGTAGGTTGATTATTTTCAACAAACTTCGTTGTATTTGGGTAATTCCTTTAAAAATTTTTTTTTTCATTTCATTCTCTCTCTCTCCCCTCCTTTTCCTGAACTCCAATTACACATATATTAGATCTGATATTGCTCACAAATTACTAAGTCTCTCTCTGCTCATTTAAAAAATATATTTTGTCTCTCTTTTCTTCAGGATAAATACTTTCTGTTGTCTGCTTCCAAGTTCAAATATGCTTTTTTTCTATAATATCCAGTCTACTGCTAAATCCCATTAATGAATTGTTCATCATATAGGATGATTTTCAGTTCTAGGGTTTCTAATTGATTCTGATTTTTACTTTTAATTTATCTGTTGAGATTCCAAACTTGTTCACTCATTATATCTATCTTTACCTCAAGCCCTTTAAATAAATATGATTGGGCCTTTAAAGTCTTCATCTACTAATTCCAGTACTGTACCATTCTTTGGTTTGTTTCTGATGAATGTTATTTTCTTTGACTATGAATTACATTTTTCTGCTGCTTTATATATCTAACTTAAAAATGTTATTGTAGGTTTTATGGATAATACACTGTAGTGGGTTTATATTATGTTGTCTTTTAAAAAACATTACTAAGTTTGGTATACCAAATGACTAAGATATCATTTAGATTCCTTCAGGTTTTGTTTTGTTCTTAGGGTGTTTCAGTTTTTGTTTTCTCCTTATTTCTAGAGAATCACCTTCTATTATGGCTTGGTTCTTACTATTAAGTCTTGACCTTCTTTGGATTTAAACTAGTTTCCTGAAGGTCTCTGTGAAGTCTCTTCACTGTTGTTGGACTTAAACTCCAACAGTTTCATGGTCTATGATATTTTTGTTCATTTCTCAGTCCCTCACTAACCATTCTCTATGAAGCTTTGTAGACTCTTGTCCTGCACATGTTCATCTTAGGCCTTGAATAGTTTCCAGGGGAAATCCCCACACAAACATTTGGCACCCCCTTCTCAGATAACCTTACCTTTCCAGTATCTCTCCTTTTCAGGGCTCAGTCCACAATTCCAGCCACATCCTCAACCCATATTCCAGTCTTGGCTTCTCAGTTCATCAAGTGCCAGATGTCAGGTGTTCTGCTAGGGCTCCAACTCCATGTGCCAAATAAAATTCTAGCAACAGTCGGTCTCACCTCGTATATTTTTCATCCTTCAAGTATTATAGTCCTTCATATTTTGTCATTCAATGCCTGAAAATATTGCCATATATAATTTGTTCACTTTTATAATTGTTTATGGTAAGAGGGCAAATCTGGTAACATTTACTCTTAAATGCTCTTAATTTTGTCAATCTTTGAAATTACAATAAAGTGTGTGTTTATTGTCACAATTGAAAAAAAAAACCAGTTATTGGAACTCTTACAGTCATCTCCCATAACTAACCCCTGTTTAAGCTCACCAATGTTAATGTCATGGTGTGAAACTTTCCTTACCATATCTCATTGCTCATGTGGACAAAACACAGTTAGATAAGAATTTGCTTTGTTTTGTTTTTGTTTTTTTAAAAGATATAAGTTTAATATACGTATAAGTTAGGTGGTTTTTATCACCAATCAGTATAATCATGTACATCACTCTTGATTAATAATTATAGATCCATTTCATTCTCTGAGTGATTGTAACAATTTTCTTGTCAATAAAAATTTTAGGTCATTGTCACTGCAAAATATATTCAGTAAACATCTTATTCTTTTTATTTTTTCTCTGTATGATAGATTTCTTTCATGTGGGATTGCTGGATCAAAGGCTAAAACACATTTTAATATTTTTTTTGATTACTTTCTGAAATGTATAAGCAATTCTCTTTCACTGGCAATGTATGAGAATGCTAGTTTCCCTGCCCCCTTGGCAAAATACATTTGGAAGTTGAATATGTCTCTTTCCTATCAAATTTCTTTTGAAAACTGTTTATGGAAACTGAGTTTGACTGAGGTAGAATAAAAGACTGTTCCAAATACATGAAATTGTTAAAAATAAAATATATATAATCTCACAGATGAATGAGAACATTTGAAAAGTTACATGGACTAGTCAATAGAGACTGAAGCCACAAAACATATAATACAGAAAAGTAAAATGAACATAATATTTATCAAAGCTTTCTTTTTTGTTTTACACATGCTTGTGTTATTCCATTTAATGTTGGAAATGTAATTTTAGTGTGGCTTTGTTTTTTCATTGGCATGTTTACTTGACAGTAAACAATTTTCAGAATAGAAGACTTACAGTCATGAGTTAATGACTGAAAGTCTGCCTGAAATTATTTTACCTTCAATTGAATGTCCATTTAGCAGATAATGATTTTTCCCAAGGTCAGCAGCAATTAATTTGAAGACACTTCCTTTTTGATTAGCAATTTCACTGACATCATTAATAACAAATGCTCCAACTGCCTGAGAAAGGTTAAATCTTCTGTTAAGTTCTGAAGAACAACTTGAGTTTGTTTTATTAATATTTAGCTTTCCTTTGTCTTTCTATATAAGACAAGAAATATATTAAATAGAAACTCTTGAAACCTATGTTGACTACTTTGGTTTAATTTTGAAACTGATCAATCAAACCATGTTGGAGTTTTGCCTTTCCCTTGAAGCTCAAAACAGAGGTTACTAAATCTTGTCAAAATCACAAGCAAAGACAATCTGTCAACAAAAGCAGATCAGTGAACTCCTCACATGCCCCCTTAAAACCATGAAAATTACATCTTATTAAGAACATCTGAGTTTGTCTTATGGTTCTATATACCACAGTATGTTTGTGTGAAAGATTCAAGAATGTGTTTCCACAATAGGGATATAAATTATCTGATTCTTAGAATTTCCTTAATTTCAAATCAAGTTGATACCTTGTTAATGTATAGAATTCTGCAATATTTTAAGAGCCATGGGTACTCAGAAATTTGTTATTTCAGTCTAAGGTGACAGAAAAACCATATATTTAATCTACTCTATATTTTAAACAAGATATATTTTAAAATTTTGTTTTAAGGAATAACATTTTTTTATTTGTGCTATCCACATCATATGCAAAACAAGAAAGTTAATGTGAGCATATCTTTATTAAGCTATCTATTCACCATAGTGTTTTCAAGCCATTCCTCCAATTTTTTCCAAATTGAGTTGTTTCATAGGGCTGAAGGAGTGAAAAGGTATTGTAGTTTTTTTTGTTTTTTTTTTTTTGTAGGAAGGGTTATTGAATGTAGAATTTTGAAAATGGTAAGGGAAAGAAACAATGATGGTCCCTAGAAATGTTTCTTTGATCGGAAGATGGATGATGCAGAAGATCAGAAGTTGTACCTTTGTTACACATTGTACTCACAAGTATCATGCCCCTTGGAGATTCTCCATAAATGTATGATGCTGATGCCAGTATCATACTAAAGTCACCGAACATGTGTTAACAGTTTACTAGGGATTTGTGGCAAGAGCTACTATCAATATACAAAATAATCTACATCTTCTTCCCAATTTTACGCCACAAACACAAGTTACTCTATAAGCACATGGCAGTGGACAGTTCAGGTTAAAAGTAAATATAAAAGGAGACATCGATCTAGTGGAAAACTAAATGAACTTTCCCATCAACTAGAACAGGAAAGAACCCCACAGGAATAGTAAGCAGCAGAAACTTTGCTTTATTCTTGTTTCTACTCAGAAGTAAGCCTCTCAAAGACTTAAAATTGCCATTTCTATAGTATAGCACAATACTCTATATAACAATTTAGCTACATTGCATTTGTTACCAACTAATGTACATTCATTATACAGATTTTATTTATATGCTTTTGAGGGCAGGGATTTTTATTGTCATTGTACCTCCATAATTTTTGTGTCTGATTCATAGTACATGCTGAATAAAGGTTTGTTTATGGGAGAAGATAGCAATATGTAACAGTCAAAGAATTAACATCCATATTGTATAAGTAAGTTCTCCAGATCAGTAAGAGAGTCAACAGTCTGTTTAAAAAGCAGGGAATAGATACAGGAAGGTAATTAATAGGGACAGACACTAAATGCCCAGTAAACAAAGGAGACTATACTGAGCCTTATTTGACATAAGAGAACTGGAGATTGAAACAACAACCAAAAACATTATTTCACACTCATCAGATTAGAAAAGTTTAACAATATTAAATATTTGGAATGATAATAGGGGAAGAGAAACCCTCAAATGGTATTTTGAAAATATATTTTATTCCAAAATCTTTGAAGAGTAATTTGGCCTTGTCTCATAAACATATACGCACTCTAAGATCCAGTAATTTCACTTTGACTAGCAGAAAAAAACTTGCATATATGAACAAAGAGATAAAGATGAATAGAATAAACTGAAGTAATGTGTAAAAATATGTATGACCTGAAAACAACTAAGGGAAAAAAGAAAACTGCAAAATTACATATATGTGTGTATGTCAATATGATAGTATGATTAATTAAGTTATGAAATGCTCAACATTATTTAAATATATACATAAGTGGGTATAGGCCAAAGATGGCATTTTTCCTTGGGACAAGCAAGAGTTAGGTGTACACCTAGGAAAGGAATTTAATAGATTAAACTATGTACATAATATTTCTTTATCCTTTGTTTAAAAATATTACAGGATTTAATTGGTGGATACACAGGTATTTGTTGTATTCTCCGGATTTTTCTCTATTTTTTAAGAAACATCGTTTGTTGTATTTGTATATCATATGTATTTTGCTAGTTACAGAGTATATGATGTTCCTATGACAAAAGTAAAGCAATTTCACAGAATCTGTTTGAACAATAAGGCACCAATAGAAATAACAGAGACAGGTTTGGAGGAATGGGTAATTTATAAATTGAATTTATATTTCTTGTGTATCTCCTGTTAGTTTTTTTGTTTGACACTGAATAAATACCAGTATACATCTCTATATCACAGTAGATTTCCTTACTGTCTTCTGACAGTTGATTTTCTTACTGTCTTCTGATCACAGTAGATTTTCTTATTATCCTCGTTAAAATTTCATCATTCTGTTGTCTTTGATAACTATGAGCCAATCTGTCTATAATGTGCTTCTGCTGCTTCTTGTGAGTAGAATACATTCTGCATGTAGGATCTTCATTGCATTCTAGCAGCCCCATAAACTTTTCAACATTGGGTCTCCTTTGGTGTAGTCTGATAGTATCAAATATAATTAACTATAATTGTCTAGCTTCAAAATACCTGAAGTAATAATGCCTCATTTTTTTTGGAAGTTTGCTAATACAAATCAGTTCCTACTTTATTCTTACTGTAAATATTAAAATTTGCCCAATAAATTTCATTAAATAGACCACATTCAAATGTCTTCTGTATAAATGACACCTTTTTGTGAAAACAGAAAATTTATAAATTTCTAATATCAAATCTAAAATACTAGTTTTTTCCAGGTTTTAGTTTGAAGAAATAGCATGTGCAATTGAGACAGCATACCATGACAGTTCAGAGCTGACTTTGAGATCAAGCAACTCAAGCTTCAGTTCACAAAATCTAAGACTTTCACAAGCTTTTAAATCTATGTATAGTAACATGCATACAATTATAAAAATAATGGCTAACTTTTTACTAGGTGAAAAATTAAGTAAATATGCAGGTAAAGCATTTACCTAAGGACCTTGCATATAGTACGTTTTTTCTGTTAGTCTCTGTTTTTACTGGAATGGATGATGGAGGGAGTGGCAAATATAGCAGCATAAACCCAAGCCACAGTGTGTTAAGCATGATACGTACTTGATAAATGTGAGCATTATAAGTATGAGTAGTAATCAGGATTAAATACCCAGAAACAATATTAAAGTTCACTTGCATTTCCTCTAAATTATTCTGCATCCTGGTACTTTTTAGAAAACATTTTTTTTAAATAAGACATGTAAGGACTAGAAGTTTATCTTGCCTTTGCTTTTTAGCTAGTAGAGTATCTTTGAGACATCTTAAATTTTAGCTTGAAAATAGATAAGAGGTTAATGTGCATTTTATTATTTAAATTTCTTATAATGCATGTAAGTTTGTTGAAATCTAAATTCTTTATTAGTCCTTTTAAAAAATCTTAGCAAGATTATTTACATTTTATTATCATAGTCATTTTAGATAGCCACCATATATATGGCATTATAAATCCCTTGAATGTTGTCTTACTTTTGAATTTCTTTTGTTTGCAGTAACCACAAATATTTAAAGTCTTAGGCCACTTAATATATGAAACCTGGAATTATTTTAGTTATTTGTGAATATTTTACCCTCAATCTACCTCCATATTAAGTATTTTATATGTTTTCCAAATCACTGCAATTCAGTTGCTTTCATTTTGTAGCTTTAGATGTAAAAGTTTTAGTGGTACATGTAAGATATTTTAGTAGCATAATTATCAGGCCATATTTCTAAAAATCAGCAAAATAATATGATACACCATTCTGAAACTGTATATCACTGACTAACCTAAATGTTTCATATTCTGAATAATGTATTTTAACATAAAATTTCCCCTTGAAAAGCAAATAAAGGACAAAAGTAAATAATGTGACATTTGTTACATAAATTCTTGCAATTAGTTAAGTGCTTTATATCCCTTATTTTATTTATTTAGATCTGTGAATTAGGCATTATTGTACTTATCTTACAAAGAAAATATTTGGTGAGTTTTAGTGATTTGCTAGATTTAAACTTGGTTCTCCCTGGTACTTAAATGGAACATATGAAATGAGCATCATTTAATTAGAAATTGAGGAAGAAAAGGAAACACTACTGTATATTCTAACATTCTTAGAAGGGAAAAATAATATCTTCTATTCTGTCTTAAAATTATTTTCTTGATAAGAGTTTATACATAATTCCATGCCTTTTTTTAATTTTGAATCTATTACTCCTGATGCCTAAGCCACTTTGGTAATTGTTAGGGACTTCTGGAAGAGGCTTTGTACTCAGAGAACTGTTTTAATAAATTTGCAAAAAGTGTAGCATAATGTCTAAGGAGTTTTAATACTGTTTTCATAAAGCTTAAAGGAAAGGCTATTTTTAAGCAAGGAAGATAGTCTTTCCTTCTACTTAAAAAATAATTCTATTTATGATTTAACAGTGTATCACTAGGGTAATCTAGCATTGTCATATCTAGTTCAGAAGGGTGGTAGTTTGGAGAGAATGTGAACTTGGAAGGCGGAGATACATGGGCTTAACTCTAGTACCTGCCTTTGATCCCTCGTGTGGTCTTGGTCAAGTTATTCAACTTTTCTGAGACTCAGTTTTATACTATATGTAATAAAAATAGTAATTTTTATTTTGGGTGATTCTGATGATAATTAGATTAAAATATATAAGATATTCACATTTTTCTTACCTACAATAGCCATTATTATTTGATAGTTTTTCATATTTAGTTTTGTCCTAGAAATGAGAAATCTATTATATATATTCTTTTCTGTTTGTGAAGAAAAGTATTTGAATAAAATCATAATCAGTTCCTTTATCTAACTCTTCTGATTTGAAGCTGTTTAAAATTGTGCAGCAGAAATCATAATATTTCTTACCCACACTTTATTAATCCCTGCAATTTCATTGAAGAATTAAAGATCAAGCTGAAATTTCTAATTAAGAAACTCAGATATGAAACCTAGATGGTTATTTATAGATGTCAGAGATAACAATTTCTGTTTTTGAAATGGTGATTAATGGTGAAAAGCAAAATAACTCAAGGTATCTATTTTGTAGGAACAAACTTGACAGTACATGTGAATATTTGTACAAGAGTCTTCCTGCACATAATTTGTAGTGCAAAAAGAAAAAAAAATGAAATTCACAACAATCTAAATATCTGTCGATAGAGAGATGATGAAATACATGATTTACCATCTGTATAAGGCAACCATTAAAAATTGGCTCAGATCTTTATAAGCTACTCTAATCTGGTTAGATTTTCAAGGTGTAAGAATATAAAAACTGTTATACGTATGTGTATATCTTATATATGATTATAAAGTAAAGCCTGAGGAAAAGATTGGTACAGTGTAAAAATTAGGCTATTAAGGTGGGAGTGAGAGGTTACAAGGTGTTGGAGAATAGAGGGGGATGTAAAGGAAAACAAAAACTATAGCAGAATAAATATATGCAAGGCATAATAAAAACATAGAATACAAAGTTCTGGCTATGACAAATAAGTAAAGTTGAATATGCATATGTACAGAGACATCAAGGGTATGAAAGGAAACATTGTTTTACTCTTGAGAAGGGGATGTCTATTATTTTGTTATTAATTGCAAAAAAAGGAATAAAATATCTGAAAATTAACACAAAAGTTGGTATAGAATGAATGGTAATAGTGGTGAAATCATTATTTGTGGAGTGGCCACCTGATCTGAAGCACACATATGTATATCTGTGTACCATTATGAAATATTTCTAAATAACAAAGAAATCAAAAGTAATATGTGAGGAAATTTGCAGATTTGTGGTATTCCTTTCTAGAATCAGCAAACATTTTCAGTAGAGTCAGAAAATATTTCAGGCTTTGGAAGCCATATAGTCTCCATCATAACTAATCAGCTCTGCCTTATAGTGAAATAGCAGCCATTGATGATACATAAACAATGGAGTATAGCTGTGGTCTAATGGAATTGCAAGTACAACAAAGGCAGCAGGTTAAATTTGGTGCAAGCGCCGTTGTATGCCAACCTCACATCTACACTGACCAAAGGAAAAAGACAGCTTTTGTCCACACCCAACCCAAAACACATGTGCTAAGGAGATAATACAAATGAAGTCTATTTGTAAATAGCAGTTCCAGTCCAGAAATTTTTAGTATTATGTCATTTTAAATAAATATAGTCATTGAAGGTGGGGTTCCTTGGAGGCAGGAGATTATGGAAAATTTTTACATTTTTTTTTTTCAAATAAAATTCTGGTTGCTAGAGAGTTTAAGTTTGTTTCATTGTTTGCCTCCTTCATTTTGGATATTTGATTACTTTTTCTCTTTTCACTGAGAATTTGAATTTTTTTGTGTGTGTTTTCTTTGTGTTGATTTTGTGAAGCAGTTTTCTGAGAAGCTTGGAAGGGCTAAATTAATAAATTCATGTTTCTATGGTCTCAAATGGAAAAATATACCTACCTTAATTTGTTCAAAAATTACTAGTGGCCAGGAATAAGAATCAAACTCTAGACTCTGTATAAAATCTGCCATACGTGAGCTCTATAACATAAGAAGATTCTACAAAGATCTCTAATTCTTCCTTAGTTTGTGATATGGAATGATGAAGGCTGTTTATCTGGGGCACTAGTTTACTCTAATAAACACAGTAGATTGTAAGGTAGTCTGGAAGAGTTTGAAGCAGAATTTAAAAATTTGGAAAGAATATTTCTAGAAAGAAAAAAGCATAAATCTAAAACATCTACTTGTCCATGGCAGAAATAGCAGAGCATATAAAACAAATGAAAAAAGGATAAGAAAACTATGTTAGTGAAAAATTAGGTGATTAAAAACTGGGAGGGAGGGACAAATATTTACTCAAGAATGGAAATATAATTTGCTAATTGAATCTTCAGTGAATAATATTCCCATGAGCCTAGTCATATAAATACCCATCATTGATTTAACCAAAAATAGGTATGCACCTATATTAAGAGAATAGAGGGATAGGAGGTGATAAGTTACAAGAGAGTGAAACCCTACATATTCAACCTCTATATGTTACTTTTTAGTATAAAGTCTACATCTATAAGTAGGTTGCTGAATCATCATACTGTCTCATGTTGCTTCCAAATTAAATACAACTAGATTTGGCAGCTTGAACCAAAGATAAGTCAGTCTAAATCAGTCTATGTAGAAGTATGCTTGAATCACAGCAGGTTCTGAGAATGATGGAAAAACCAAGCAACCTTGACTTAAGTGCTTTCCAGGTATGCTCATTGTTCTTTGAGGATTACTTGTAATATCACTTTTGAAGTTTTAGAGATGGAAGTTTTTTTCTGAATGAAAGGCTACATCAAAGAAGGTCTTTAAGAGCAATCTAATGACATAGGTTGTTCAGAGGTGGAGGACTCTCAAGAGGAGTATCTTCTGCTCATCATCAGAGTGCCCTCTGGTGGTCTAGTTTAGTAGTTTTAATCCCTTCTCACTTGAAAGTGAACAGAAACAATAGAACTTCATTCAGTTTCTAAAAGAGGCTTTTCAGTCACTGGCAGCAACCCGCAACAGTAACTTGCAAACCCTGCCCTTTATTAAAATTCATTGTTGCTCTCAGAGTTACAGAACTATAATTTGAGAGATCTGAGCAAGACCAAGACGAAATAACATTTTATATAATCACTTTCAAGAGCTGCTATATAATTAAACACATGTGCAATTAATTTTAAGCAAAAACAGCAGCCATTATGCAGTGGAAAGTTGCTTTATACTAGCCCTGGTTTATAGCAACAGAATGGATATGATGTCAAATGTTACAATTTGGCATGATTCCAGTAAATTTACAATTTTGTGGAAGTACCATCAATAGAGCATTGTTTTTGCTTTACTTTACTTTTCTCCAGCTTTGTGGCTCTGTTTTAGCAGCAAAACATGTGGCACATTAGTTGTAGCAGTTTGGACTATAGCTGTAGGGTGTGTAATACCACGAAATCTATGTTGACATTTCATTTATAAAACAGAAACAGTCCCACTCACCTGGGGAAGAGTACATAAAAATTTGTATATTTAACTTTTCCCCTTTCTTGTATACAATTTATTAAGTGCATTTGTAAAATGAACGAATCATGCAATGACTTGATTTACATGGAATATAATAAAAATGAATCATCCTGCTGTAAAGCTTTTTAAAATCATACAATTTTTATTTCAAAAAGTCGCATGTTGTCTCTTTGCATAAAGCTGAGATTGTAGTAATAACCAAAGTTGAAAGGCAAGGGCCACCTTGAAACATTATGACATTTTAAAATTCTGATGAAACTTCATTTTCAACACTTACAGATTAAATTAAATACAGATATAACCAAAAACTTGTGTGAGGATGCACAAGTTTTTTTTTTAATGATGCATTCCTTGGTAACAAAGTTTTCTTATCTAATAATCAAAAACTAAAACAGGCCATTTGATAAAGTATTCTTATCAAACAAGCAAAAAATAAAACAAGCTATCAAACAATTTATTTTTTAGCTCAAGATCTAGTTAACGTTTATTTGGATCATTCTGGGATACCTAAGAGTAGAGATATCGATTAAGGAGAACTCAGATCATAATTTTGAGATTTGATTTTTCCATTTTCAATTAACCTTTGATGGTGAGCTACAGGAGGATTTTGAAATTGTTTGATACAGGAAGACAACTGTTATAAAATGCAAGTGACTGTATTCTCAATGAACATCACTACGTTCTTGAAATGATGCCAGAAAATAAAGAAGTGCAAAACTCAGCTTTGAAATAAGAAGGACATTTATCAGTAGCCCAGAATCCTTCTTTCAGAGCTATGACCGTAGGGAATTATTTGAATCTGTAAATAAGCCCCATGTAGTGCCATCTACTTTAAGATAATACAGAATGATTTAATATGAAACTGTCTGTAGAAAGAGTTCTGAAAGAAATAAAAATGATTTGGAAGACCTCCTTCAACCTGAAACTCCTAAAAACTTTAATTTTCTCCTTTTAACTTTCTACCCTAACCTAATTAATTAATTCAGCTAGCACTTAGCATTATCTATGCGAAGAATTGCACAATATACTGGGAACCACTGATGAACAAAATAATTATAGCCTCTACCTTGAAGAGATTTTAGATGCTCCCTAAATAATAAAGAAGTAAACCAAGTTCAGTAATTATTTTTGCATAAATGGTGCTAAAGACTGAGGATTAAAAAAAAAAAAAAAGCCCTCTTTGAGTCAGTGACAGTTAAGGTGAGACTGGAAGGAGGGAATAAATATGGGGATGGGTTTGCTTTGTTTCAAAGGAACTGAAAGGAGGCTTGTTTAGCTGGAGTGCAGTGTGTTCTAGAGCACATAGGCATTTTAGGCCAAGGGTGGTATTATAAATGAAATGAGAGTCATTAAAATGTTTAAATTGGAATGCTATGCTCTGATTTATTTAAGCTGATTACTCTTAAGAGTTGTGTATACAAATGGATTCCAGGGAGGCAAGAATGGAAATAGGAAGGACAAGTAGGAGCATATCACAGCAGACAGGTGAGAGATTTTGGTGGTTTGAAATAAAATGGTAGCAGTTGAGATGGAAAGAAGTGAGCAGATATTTGGAGAGCAAATATGGTAGAACTTGTAGACGAACTGAAGGAAAGGAATGAGGGGAGTCAGAGATATAAGGACAAACTCCTAATTTTCTCTTTTTAACAACTGGGAAGATGGTGGTGATTGTTACTGAAGATGGCAGTCTGAAGAAAAAGCATGAAATCCATTTTGGACATATTAAACCTGAGATGCTCATGAGGCATCTAAATGGAGATGTTAAATAAGTAGTTGGGTGTATAAAGCAGAAGCACAGAGAAGAGATTTGGGTTGGAGATAACTGTGAAATTTGTCAACATATAAACAAGCACTGTTCTCATTTCTCATGTTCTAATAACCAGGACCCTTGACCCGAGAGAGCAGTTTCTGCAATAGGAAGCAGCATTTTCAGCTCCAAGTATTTCTTTCCATTTTTCTAACCTTTAGTAAGTCATTTTATTATGTGTTCCATTTTCTCAGAGCTTCATAATGTGATGGAAATTATAATTTCCAAGGTGATGAGATGCAACATAGTGCAATGGAAAAAATCATTTACGTATGATCAAAACTTATATCCACTGCTTATTAAGTGTGTGACTTTGGGTGGGCCGCTTAATGTCTCTGAGCCTCTGTTTACTCTCTCTGAAAATAGGGAAGTCAAAATACCTTCTGTTCCAATAGAGTAGGAATACGCATATTTTGCATTAGGGAATCTAACCTAAAATATGTCACAGTAAAAAATGATATAGCAGTTTTTAACTTCAGATTACTAAAGAGAACTAAGTTGTTAATACCTGACTATAGTTTAAAAAGTTATCCCACCTAGATCACCTTTGCATATTAGAAATAAACAATATTACTGATATCATTATGAAAGTACATTTATTTCTGATTAGCATGATAAGAATCATAATTAATACTGAACATCTTGGAATTTGAAAATTAGAAGGAAACAGTTTATTGCAGTCAAAATTAAATGGTTGATTTGCCTCTTTAGAGCTAAGCAATTTCAGATTACAGTATCTTTAATATTGGCTGTTTGATTGTGGGGATTTTGATAATCCGACATATTTTCCAAATGAAAACAAGATATTAACTAGGTTAAGTACAGAATCAGGGAATATGCTGCAGTTTCTGAAATGGTCAGCAGAGAGCCTCAGTAAGGCTACTTTGGTTACATTTCCTCAGGTTCTATAAGGGAGTAATGATTAAGTAGTAATAACAAATACTGCAAAACAATTGAAACAATTATCTAGTTTGTTCCTCAAAGGTGCTTAATACTCAGTTAAGATGTAGTAATGTGCTTTATTTATGAAAAAAAAAAGTCCTATATTAGTGTATGAAGTGGAAGGAAAGGAAGGGATGTTTTAAATATTGGTCAGGGAGCTTTCTATCAATTTTGTATGTGAATTATATAGTAGAAAGTTCAACATATTCCCCAAGATAAATATTTTATTTTCCTTTTGTTACAGTGAAGCATTGTGAAAGCTATTTTGATATAATCTTTCCTTCTATTAGGAAATTAAAACTAATTCTGGAATGGACTTTGTATTGTTTTTCAAGGGTAAAATTCAGTTTGAATAATAAAAATGTGTGCTTTATTATGATAAAATGTTTTAAATTTAGGTTTTTTTCATATTGGCTCAAAATAGTCATCGTAGACACTGAAAATACAGAAACAAACCTATTTTATTGTTTTTCCATTTATAAATGTAAAAACTCAAATCCCTGAAGAATAAATTTCAAGTGTCTTTTAAACCTATTGAAATAATGTTTGTTCCATTGTAAAATTTGAACAGAAATGACTTGATTTACATATGATCATATAAAATTTATTTTAGAGAGATGCAAGAGATGGAGACAACACTAGAAATCTCACTTGAGAGTATTATGATTGAACAGGATGATGGCATATGTACAGAGTAATTGTGATAATAAGTAACAATAGCTTATGCTTAGTGATAATCATGTGTCAGGCAATGTGTGAAGCATTTTATCAGCAAAATACCATACAATCCTCATAAAAACCATGTTTAGTGATTATTATTATATAGTTTGCATGTAAGAATATTGGTGCTCATGGAGATTGTGACTTGCTCAAGGTTACCCACCTAATACATGGCAGACCTAGAAGGGGAATCCATGTTGGTCTCAACTCCAAATCTGCATGGTAACCGTTACACAATAATATATCACAGGGTGTGTTGATCTTTTTAGATATATAATAATAAGTATTTATGTATTGATACTGGAGCATTAATTTATTCATTTAAACTATCCTTTATATATTTTATTAAGATTCTGTAAACTATAAAGGTATCTGACACCAGTGCTGAGTCTACCTAGGTGTTCTGTACAGTAAATTGATTTTTATATAAAAACAATCTTTCCACTTAATGCTTTCCACAAGAAACAGAAATGAGGGAGGGATGCGTGAGTAAGGTCCAGGCGGCGGGGCCCATTAGTACCATGACGTGGGTCCGCGCTTCCCGCCGCAGTAGGAGGGGCGCGCACGCGCAGACGTACAGATGCGCGGACGCGTGAGCCCGCCCAGAGCGTGTGGGAGCCGGGCGGGAGCTGTGTGCTGCTTGGAGTAGCTCCCGAGAAAGAAGGCGGCCTGGGACCGGGCCGCCGCTTGCCAGCGCCTCCGCTGCCGCCGCAGGGCAGGTAAAGGGGCGCTGGTGGGGGCGTGCAGGTCGCGAGCCGTCGCGTGAGGCCTGGGCTACGCAGTTGGGGAGGCTCACAGGGAGGAGTGCGTGAGTGAGGCCCAGGCCGGGGGCCCATTAGTACCCTGATGTGGGTGCGGCCGATGCCGTGGTTCGTGGTATCCCCCGCAAGTTAGTAGTCCCTTTACCCCGCGTCTGCGCTGCTGTTTTTATTCGGTTTGGGGGAAGCAGGGCTCCCCCGGGAGGTGGGAGGACACTAGACGAGTCCGGAACACCTCCGACCTGCCCTCAGGTCATGGCCTGCTCCCGGGAGGCGGGTGCGCTGTGTTCGCGGGGCCGCGGCGGGAGGTGCTGCCCCGTGCAGACCCTGAATTTGTTGTGTATTCCCCCGCCGCTTGGGGCGGCCTTGCCCATGTTCGGGTGGTGCAAGTCTCCCGGTCTGCCTTCTCCTGGGAGGCGGCCGCGGCCTCGGCGCTGTCAGGGTGCGGCGACTGCGGCATTAGCGGCGGCAGCGTGGGGAGAGGGGTGTGCTCCTGGGAGACCGTCCATTTGCTCCCATCTCCTCCGCGCCGTGTCTTGAGGGCGGACTCTGATGCCCCACGCTCGCAGAACGTAGGTTACAGGCCAGCCTACTTCTGGGAGGCGTGCTTGTTGCGGTAGTGTGCGGGGGGGGGGGGCTGCGGCGGCGGCGGCAGTGAGAGCGGGAAACGGGAGCAAATCCCCGCGCTAGCACGTAGTGTCCTTTGTCCTCCCGCCGCCGCCTTCGCCGCTGCCCCCGCCCAGCACAGCATCTGCCTTCCAGGAGCAGGACGACCTGGGGACATGCTTGGGGCAGAAGAGGTCGCTCCCCCCCCGGTCCTGTCGCGTGGGAGATGGGGGCAAATCAAGCAGTCTCCATTGGCAGCTCCCCTCGCCCGCCGCTGCCCCAGGTTCGCAGTATACTTGTTCCTAGGTCAGTGGGCTCCCAGGAGGCAGGGGCAGTGAGGTTAGAGGGCGGCGGCGGGGAGGGGTGCTGCCCTCCTCCAGCAGGTGACTTGTTCCCATGTTTCCTGGTGTCTATCCTGGGGACGACCTCTGCGACCACAGGTTCGCAGTGCGCATGTCTTCATGTTAGCCTCCTGGGAGGAGGGCGCAGTGCAGTCGAGGCAGCGTCAGCGGTGGGCAAGGACTTTCCAAGGACCAAGCTCTAGCCCAGGATAACTCTCTCCCCTTTCTTTTGCTTCCTCAGTTGGTGGCTGTAGCAGGTTTTCCATTATAGGGTATTTTCAGATATTGAACGTAGATTTCTGATCTATACAGAAAAAACTTTCTCTTAAATCGATTTTTATATATAGTGGCTAATATTTGTTAATCTCAAACTCCCAAATTTATTCCTTCCCTGGTAACCGTAATATTGTTTGCTAAGTCTGCAAGTCTGTTTCTGTTTTGTAGAGGAGTTCATAGTGTCTTTTTTAGATTGCACATGAGTGATGTATGGTATTTTTCGTTCTCTTTCTGGCTCTCTTCACTTAGAATGATGATGTCTAGGTCCATTCATGTTGCTGCAAATGGCATTATTTTATCCTTTCTTATGGCAGAGTAGTATCCCATTGTATAAATATATCACAGCTTCTTTATCCAGTCACCTGTTGCTTCATTTAGGTTGCTTCCATGTGTTGTTTATTGTACATAGTGGTGCTATGAATACTGGGAGGCAGGTATTTTTTTCACATTGGAGTTCCCTCTAGATTTATGCCCAGAAGTGGGATTGCTAGATCATAGAGTAAGTCTATTTTTAGTGTTTTGAGGAATTTCCATAATGATTATACCAAACTACATTCCGACCAGCAGTGTAAGAGTTTTCCCTTTTCTCCACACCCTCTCTAGCATTTATCTTCATGAACTTTTGAGTGATGGGCATTCTGACTTGTGTGAGCTGATACCTCACTGTAGTTTTGATTTGCATTTCTCTAATAACTAGCGATAGTGAGCATTTTTTCATGTACCTGTTGGCCATTTGTAGTCTTCATTGGAGAAATGCTTGTTTAGATCTGCCCATTTTTGGACTGGGTTGGTTGTTTTTTGTTACTAAGTTTTATGAGGTGTTTATGTATCCTGGAAATTAAGCCTTTGTCTGTTGAATTATTTACAGATATTTTCTCCCATTCTGTAGGTTGTCATTTTGTTTTGTTTATGGTTTCCTTTGCTGCGCAAAAGCTTGTAAGTTCACTTAGGTCCCATGTGTTTATTTTTGCTTTTATTTCTGTTGCTTGGGTAGACTGTCCTAGGAGAACATTGCTGAGATGTATATCAGGTAATGTTTTGCCTATGTTTTCTTTTAAGGTTTATAGTGTGTTGTCTACATGTTTAAGTCTTAGCCATTTTGAATTTATTTTTGTGTATAGTGTGAGGGAATATTCTATTTTCATTGATTTACATGCAGCTGTCCAGTTTTCTCTACAGCCTTTGCTGAAGAGACTGTCTTCCCTCCATGGTATGTTCTTGCCTCTTTTGTCAAAGATTAATTGACCAAAAGTTTGTGGGTTTATTTCTGGGGTCTCATTTGTGTTCCATTGATCCATATGTCTGTTTTTGTAACAATACCGTGCTGTTTTGATTGTAGGTCTGTAGTACTGTCTGAAGTCTGGGAGGGTTATTCCTCCAGCTTTGTTCTTTTTCTTGAGTAATGCTTCTGTAATGCTGGGTCTTCTCTGATTCCATATAAATTTTAAGATGATTTTTTCTAGTTCTGCGAAAAATGTCCTGGGTGATTTGGTAGGGATCTGCATTCAGTCTGTTGATGCCTCGGGG
This sequence comes from Camelus dromedarius, assembly GCF_036321535.1. Lineage (NCBI taxonomy): Eukaryota > Metazoa > Chordata > Mammalia > Artiodactyla > Camelidae > Camelus > Camelus dromedarius. Next base: position 116,685,756 of record NC_087438.1, read on the forward strand.
CAGGTATGGCCATTTTAACAATATTCTTCCAATACAAGGACATGGGCTATCTTTCGGTTTCTCTAAGTCCTCTTAATTCCCTTAAGTGTTTTATGGGTCTCTGCATGTAAGTAAGTCTTTCATGTCCTTGGGTAGATTTATTCCTAAGTATTTTATTTTTTGGATGCAATTTTAAAAGGGAGTACTACATTCATGTGAAGAAATGCCACTGATTTCTGTAGGTTGCTGTTGTATTCTGCTACCTTGCCAAATACTTTAATTAGCTTTAGTCATTTTTGTGTGGAGCCTTAAGAATTTTCTATAGATAGTATCATGTAATCTGCATATAATGACAATTTTACCTCTTCTCTTTCAATTTGGACCCCTTTTATTTCTTTTTGTTGTCTAGTTGCTATGGCTAGGACTTCCAAATACTATATTGAATAAAAGGGGTGAGAGTGGGCATCTTTGTCTTGTTCCAGTTTTTAGTGGCATATTTTTCAGTTTTTCACTGTTTAGTACTGTGTTAGCTGTAGGTTTTTCATAAATAGCTTTTATTATGTTCAGATATGTTCCCTCTATGCCCACTTTATTATAAGCTTTTATCATAAATGGCTGAATTTTGTTTTGCTTTTTCATCATCCATTGAGATGACCATGTGGTTTTTGTCCTTTATTTTGTGAAGTGGTATGTCACATTGATTCATTTGTGTATTTTGAACTATCCCTTGTGTCCCTGGGATGAATCCAGCTTGATTATGTTGTATGATGTTTTTTATGTGTTGTTGGATTCTGTTTGCTAATATTTTGTGGATGATTTTTAAATGTATGTTCATCAGTGATATTGACCTGTAATTTTCATTTTTGGTAGTGTCTTTGTTTTGTTTTGGTATATGGGTGATGGTTCATAGAATGAGTTTAGGAATATTCTTTCCTTTTCAATCTTTCTAGAATTTGAACAGGATCGGTATGAGTTCTTTGTATGTTTTGTAAAATTCCTGAGTGAAGCCATCTCGTCTGGACTTTTGTTTGCAGGGGGGTTTTTGCTTATTTCTAATTATTGCTAATTGTTTCATTTCTAGTGATCGGTCTATTCTAGTGGTCTATTTCTTCTTCTATCATGGTGGACTGTATGTTTTCAGAAACTTGTCCGTTTCTTCTAGGTTGTCCAATTTGTTTCCATATAGTTGTTTTAGTATTCTGTTACGATATTTTTTTTTGTGTGATACTGGTTTTAGGAGCTTAGTTTTTAAATGTTTTTAAGATTGGCCTAGCAAAATTCACATTCAGTAAAGCAATGGTTTATCTCTAGTAAACTGACTAACTTGATTAGTTTTACTATCTTGAGCCTTTGCCCAAAAATCTAGTGTGATCCTCACATCGAAAGGTTTTGTTTCAGAGAGGGCTTAGAAGCAAGACAGGAGCTGTGGTTGTTCCTAGGAAAACATGGTGGGTGCAAATGGACATGCTCATTGAGGGGGTTGTACACAATTCATTCACCTAGTAACTGTGATGTGTTAATTTATTCATTGATCTATCTTGACATCATAGCATATCTCTGGACATTTCTTCCTGTTATATTGATGTACATGTCTTTTTTTTTTTTTTTTTTTTTTTTTACCAATACCATAACTGTCTTTATTACTTTAGTTTTATAGTAAGTCTTGAAATCAAACAGTGTAAGTCTTCCAACTTAGTTTTTTTCCAAAATTGTTTCAACTGTTCTAGGTCTAGTCTTCTTTAATTTCTTCCAGCAATATTATATGTTTCAGAGTAGAGATCTCTCGCATATTCTGTAGAATTTATTCCCGAGTAGTTAATATTTTCATGCAGTGTAGTTGATTTTTATACACTGACCTTCTGTCTTGCAGCTTTGCTAAACTCACATAGTAGTTCTAATACCATTTTTTTGTCGATTTCTTAGAATTTTCTATTTGGAATATATCTGTGAAGAAAGTTTTATATTTTCCTTTTATTCATATATATGATTATGTGTGTGTGTGTATTTAAATTTTTTTTGCTTTATTTTACTGGCCACAATCTAGTATATTTTGAATAGAAGTAGTGAGAGGTCCTTGCTGTGTTCTCAGTCTTAAGGGCAAACATTCAGTCTTTCACTGTTAAGTATGATGTTAGGTGTTAAGTTTTTCATGTGTGCCCTTTATTATGTTGAGGAAATTCCTCTTAATCCTAGTTTGTTAAAATTTTTTTTTCTTTTTTAAAGTCATGATTATATATTGAATTTTATCTCATGCTTTTTCCACATTTATTGATAGGATCCTGTGGTTTTCCTTTTAATATGAAATGCATTGATTGATTTTCAGTGTTAAACTTACAACCTTGCATACTTAAAGTAAAATCTTTGTCTGATTTTGGTATTAGAGTAGTCGTAGTCTCATAAAATGAGTTCAAATTTGTTTCCTTTTCTGCTTTCTGGTAGGATTTGTATTACTTCTTTCTCAAAATTTGGTGAAATTCAACAGTGAATTCAGAGCCTGGAGTTTGTGAAGTTTTTAACCACTAATTTAATTCATTTGATAGACAAAGTGCTGTTACTGGCTTTTTTATTTCTTCTTGAGTGAGTCTTGATATTTTGGGTCTTTCCAGAAACTTGTCCATTTCACCTAAGTTGTCAAGTTTATGAGCATAAAGGTGTTTTATTATTCTCTTTTGAATACATGTATGGTCTGTAGTGTTATTATTTTTATTCCTAATATTGAGAATTTGTCATTTCTCTTTTTCTCTTTATTAGTCTGGCTATAGCTGTATGATACTACTGATTTCTCAAAAAATTAATGTTTGGTATCAGTGATTTTTCTCTATTGCTTTTATGGTTTTAGTTCCATAATTTCTACTCTTTATCATTTCTTTCTGATTTTGTGGGTTTAATTTGCTCCCCTTCTGATAACTTAAGATGGAAGCTTAGGTCATTTATTTGAGACTTTTTTCTTTACTAATATAAAAATCAAAAAAGAATAAATTTCCTGCAGACAACTGTTTTAGCTACATATAACAGTGTTTTTTTTTTAACATTTCCATTAAAAATCCTTTTTATTTTATCTTGTGATTTCTTCCTTGACCTTCATAGTTTATTTAGAAGTGAATTACTTAATTTCCAAGTATTTGGAGTAGTTTCCAGTTATTGTTTTAACTTAATCCTTTTGTGGTCAGAGAAACGACTTGGTATGATTTCAGTTCTCTTTAAATTCATTGAGAATTGTTGTACGGCCTAGAATATGATCTGTCTTGGTGAATGTTTTAAGTGTACATGAAAATAATGTTTATGTGCTGTTTTGGGTAGTGTATTCTGTAATTTAGATCAAGGTGGTCAGCTTCATTTTCTGACCTCTTGTTCTGTCAGTTATTGTGAAACAAATGTTGAACTGTCCAGCTGTAACTGTGGATTTGTCTCTTCTGTTCTGCTTTTGCTTCCTGTATTTTGAAGTTCACTCCTGACAGACATTTAAGGTTGTCCTGTCCTCTTGGTCCATTGACTCCTTTGTTATTATGTAGTGTCTCTCCATCCTCAGTATTTTTTGAGCTGATATTAGTGTAGTTGTCCCAGCTTTCTTTTGGTTAGTGTTTTTGTGTGATGTCTTTTTTCTTTTCTTGTACTTTTAACCTGTCTCTGTCTCTGTGTTGAATCTGTGTCTGTGTGTGTGTAGACAGCATGGAGTTGGGTCTTGTTTTTGTTGTCGTTGCTGTTGTTTTGATCCAGTCTGCCCATCTCTGCCTTTTATTTGGAGTTTTTTTTTTTGAAAAAGACCATTTTATATAATGTAATTATGATTTGTTCGGGTTTCAAGCTACCCTTAGTGTGACTAGTTTTCTATTTGTCCTGTGTGTTCTTTATGTCCTTTTCCCACTTCCTGGCCCTGTTTTGAGTTAAGTTGTTGTTATTGTTGTTTAAATGAACCCCTTTTATCTCCAATCCTGGCTTATTAGCTCTGCTTCTGTTGTTTCACAATGGTTACTCTAGACTTGGCACATCTTTAACCGATGATAGCCAATCTTCAAATAATACACGAGTTACGTAGAGTGTACAATCCTTGAACTTCCATTTCTCCCTTCCTGTTTAGTCCTCCTTTACTTCTTCATGTTATGATACCCAATAATACATTATTGTTAGTGTGCTTTAAATCATCTTTTAAATTTATTAAAAGTGAGAAAAAATCTTTATATTTACTCAAGTTATTGATACTTTCCAGCTCACCATTCCTTTAAATTCACACGTCCATCTAGATGGTGTCATTTTCTTTTGGCTTGATGAACGTTCTTTTAACGTGTCTCACTGTGCAGCCCTGCTGGCGGTGAATCCTCTAGCTTGTGTTTGCCTGGTATTATATCATCTTCGTTTTCACCTGGTGTGGAGTACTAGGATGCTAGCCTTCCCCTCTGTAGGTCCCCAATTGAAGGCTCTAGAGAATAAGCCATGGGCTGAATTGATAACAAGCTGTGAGAAAAGTCATGCATCCAGGCTGGATAAGAAATGGCCTATTTAATATGTCCAGTATGGACGGCTGGAGGGCCAGTGACGGGTAAGATCCTCAGAGGAGGACAACCTAAGACAGGCACAGCCGGCTGGATAACAAATGGCCTATTTAATGTATCCAGTATGGACGGCTGGCTGGCCAGTGACGGGTAAGATCCTTAGAGGAGGACAACCTAAGACAGGCACAGCCGGCTGGATAAGAAATGGCCTATTTAATGTGTCCAGTATGGACGGCTGGCTGGCCAGTGACGGGTAAGATCCTCAGAGGAGGACAACCTAAGACAGGCACAGCCGGCTGGATAAGAAATGGCCTATTTAATGTGTCCAGTATGGACGGCTGGCTGGCCAGTGACGGGTAAGATCCTCAGAGGAGGACAACCTAAGACAGGCACAGCCGGCTGGATAAGAAATGGGCTATTTAATGTGTCCAGTATGGACGGCTGGCTGGCCAGTGACGGGTAAGATCCTCAGAGGAGGACAACCTAAGGCACGGCCGGCTGGATAAGAAATGGCCTATTTAATGTGTCCAGTATGGACAGCTGGCTGGCCAGTGACGGGTAAGATCCTCAGAGGAGGACAACCTAAGACAGGCACGGCCGGCTGGATAAGAAATGGCCTATTTAATGTGTCCAGTATGGACGGCTGGCTGGCCAGTGACGGGTAAGATCCTCAGAGGAGGACAACCTAAGACAGGCACGGCCGGCTGGATAAGAAATGGGCTATTTAATGTGTCCAGTATGGGCGGCTGGCTGGCCAGTGACGGGTAAGATCCTCAGAGGAGGACAACCTAAGGCACGGCCGGCTGGATAAGAAATGGGCTATTTAATGTGTCCAGTATGGACAGCTGGCTGGCCAGTGACGGGTAAGATCCTCAGAGGAGGACAACCTAAGACAGGCACGGCCGGCTGGATAAGAAATGGGCTATTTAATATGTCCAGTATGGACGGCTGGCTGGCCAGTGACGGGTAAGATCCTCAGAGGAGGACAACCTAAGACAGGCACGGCCGGCTGGATAAGAAATGGGCTATTTAATATGTCCAGTATGGACGGCTGGCTGGCCAGTGACGGGTAAGATCCTCAGAGGAGGACAACCTAAGACAGGCACAGCCGGCTGGATAAGAAATGGGCTACTTAATGTATCCAGCATGGACGGCTGGCTGGCCAGTGACGGGTAAGATCCTCAGAGGAGGACAACCTAAGACAGGCACAGCCGGCTGGATAAGAAATGGGCTACTTAATGTATCCAGTATGGACGGCTGGCTGGCCAGTGACGGGTAAGATCCTCAGAGGAGGACAACCTAAGACAGGCACGGCCGGCTGGATAAGAAATGGCCTATTTAATGTGTCCAGTATGGACAGCTGGCTGGCCAGTGACGGGTAAGATCCTCAGAGGAGGACAACCTAAGACAGGCACGGCCGGCTGGATAAGAAATGGCCTGTTTAATGTGTCCAGTATGGACGGCTGGCTGGCCAGTGACGGGTAAGATCCTCAGAGGAGGACAACCTAAGACAGGCACAGCTGGCTGGATAAGAAATGGGCTATTTAATATGTCCAGTATGGACGGCTGGCTGGCCAGTGACGGGTAAGATCCTCAGAGGAGGACAACCTAAGACAGGCACAGCCGGCTGGATAAGAAATGGCCTATTTAATGTGTCCAGTATGGACGGCTGGCTGGCCAGTGACGGGTAAGATCCTCAGAGGAGGACAACCTAAGACAGGCACAGCCGGCTGGATAAGAAATGGGCTATTTAATATGTCCAGTATGGACGGCTGGCTGGCCAGTGATGGGTAAGATCCTCAGAGGAGGACAACCTAAGACAGGCACAGCCGGCTGGATAAGAAATGGGCTATTTAATATGCCCAGTATGGACGGCTGGCTGGCCAGTGACGGGTAAGATCCTCAGAGGAGGACAACCTAAGACAGGCACGGCCGGCTGGATAAGAAATGGGCTATTTAATATGCCCAGTATGGACGGCTGGCTGGCCAGTGACGGGTAAGATCCTCAGAGGAGGACAACCTAAGACAGGCACGGCCGGCTGGATAAGAAATGGCCTATTTAATGTGTCCAGTATGGACAGCTGGCTGGCCAGTGACGGGTAAGATCCTCAGAGGAGGACAACCTAAGACAGGCACGGCCGGCTGGATAAGAAATGGCCTATTTAATGTGTCCAGTATGGACGGCTGGCTGGCCAGTGACGGGTAAGATCCTCAGAGGCGGACAACCTAAGACAGGCACAGCTGGCTGGATAAGAAATGGGCTATTTAATATGTCCAGTATGGACGGCTGGCTGGCCAGTGACGGGTAAGATCCTCAGAGGAGGACAACCTAAGACAGGCACAGCTGGCTGGATAAGAAATGGGCTATTTAATGTGTCCAGTATGGACAGCTGGCTGGCAGGTGAGATGGGCGGGGGCTCAGGACCACCGTGTCCTGAGAATTCACCAGGAGCCAGTGCCTGCCTGAAGCCCTTTAGTGTGATGCCCCATGGAGCCACCCGTTGACATTTGGGAAACTGAGGCACAGAGACATTAACACAGTAGCCGTGGGCTTGCAGGACCACTAAGTGGGAAGTCGGCTGTGAACGTAGTGTGTTAATCCCCGTACTGCCCTGTGAGTGATGGGGGGTGAGGAAAAGGCAGAGTAGGCTCCCCGAAGGGGCTTGGCATGTCGAAGGTTGATGTCCTTTGCCGTTCTCATTTGAAGAGTGCATGCAGGTTTGGACTTTTGTTTGCTGTGCAACATTCAGGAAGTGACTCTCTCTGAGCCTCTGTTTTCTTTCTGTAAAACAAGTGTATTGTGGATTCCCTGCCACCCCCAGCTCCTCTCCCAGTGGGGGCTGTGCATTCCCAGCTGTGGTTTCTGCCCCCTTGCCGTGTTTTGTGTATAGAGCAATACATGTCTGGGTAGCATATTGGAAATCTGGGTAAGTAAAGTGAAGAAAACCCAGGTCACGGGATGGTGTGACTTGTCTGGCCTTTTGTCTGCATGTATGAGCATATTTTCCGTCATTTTGATTCTTCACCGTGTGGTGGAGCAGGTGTCCTATCCTGCCCTGTGGTTTCTGTCGGGTGACAGGGTTGTGGCCGTCCCCTAGGGTCATCGCTGCCGTGTGTGTGCACAACTGTGCCTGGTTCCCTGGGAGTAAGTTCTGGGTCACAGGCTTTGCCCATGTTTAAGGCAGTGGACACCTGACGTCAGTGGGCCCCAAGGCTGCCCAGGGCCTGCCAGGCTGTTGGTTTTCCCCAGGGCTCTGGATCGGAAAGGGCTCTTCCCCCTTGCAGGTGTGTCCCTGACGGTTTGGCTCTTGCCACATCCCAGGACCTGGTGCAATGTCTGACCTGAAGCATCTGTTTGGAAATGTTTTGAATGAAAGGAACCTAGGCAGGCTTGTCCCCTGGGCCGGCTCATTTGGGATGTGGCCCTGGGCAAGTGTCTGCTTCTGGCGCTAAGGGTTCCAACCGGAGGGGCTTTTTCCTGGGATCCATTGGTAGGACTCCTGTGCTGGAGGTGGGCACCCACCTGAGAATTGGAAGACAGAGCTGACCCGCCGTGTCCCCAGGCCTCATCCTGTGATGCTGTGAGCTGGATGAGGAGGGAATCGCCTACTGGGAGCCCCTGCCTACATTTGCTGTGTCTTTATCAACTATGCAAACATCCAGATAATGGTGAGGCTGGGCCAGGGGTCTCCTACCCAGCCCAGCCCATCTCTACATGACTCTCCTCTGGCCTTCTGTCCTTTGACATAACCGTGTGTCCCCAGTGGCACAGCCATGACTGGGGGCTGCAGAGGTCTTTCTGGGCATGGGAGGTCCTTGATACCTGCACCCACCCCTTTGATCTTCCAGTCCCGGGAGCACCTGGCAGAGGCTCAGTGTGGACTGCCCGGGGAGGCGGTCTCTGATGTCATCCAGACGCTGGACTGGCCACCAGGGCATCTAGAACTGGGCTTCAGTCCCTTCCCCATGCTGAGTCTCAGTTCCTCCTCCTCCAACTCTGTCTCTGCAGGAACGGGGTACGCAGAGTACCCTGCACAGGGTGGGCCCCGCAGTGACGGTTGGGTGAGGCTTGTGGGGTGGGCAGGTGGCCTGAGAGCTCCCTCTCCCTCCCAGGGCACCATCAACTAGACCTGTAGTCTGTGGGCTGAGAGTGACCTGTAAGTTCATCTGTGCTTTTTGTCCTCGGGGCCTTGGGCTTGAGGGGAGGCCAACCTAGCAGGGGAGGGGTGCAGCCTTCAGGTTCGGGGGCCACTGACTCCCCCACTCCATCTGTCCTGCACAGTCTCCCTGCCCAGGTGAGGCTCTGAGGTGGCAGGGTCCCAACCAGCTGGCTTCCCACCCCTCCCAGGGAAGTCCACGGTTGGGGGTCCAGAGGGTTGTGGCAGCCCCCCAACACTGGCCAGGTTACAGGCAGATGGTGTAGCTTCGCAAGAGCACTGCCAAGGGACAGGGGGCAGAGGGGTGAGGCCCCGAGTGATCAGATGGGAAGCAGACGTGGGGGCTCCTGAGGCCCTGGGCCCAGTTCCTTGTCAAGCAGTAGCACCAGCCCAGGCCAGGTGCTGCAGCAGTGGGAACCAGGGGCACAGGGCACCGGGCTGGACTGACCAGGCTGCGATTTAGAGTCACAGGGCCCTGTGTGGGTGCCCAGAGCCAGGTGTCCTCCCAGCCACAGGGAAGCAGAGAGGTGGGTGGCTACATAGTAACAGGGAAGAGTTTGTGGAAAAGCCCCATAATGGGACCAGCATCCAGAGGTGAGGAGGGTCAGAATTTGTGGTGACAGGGCAGGAGAGAACTTAGTGACCAGGTCCTGATGGGCCAGATGGGCCTGGTGGTGGCTAGGCCTACCCCCTAGAGGTTTGGTGTCCATTGTGGTGGGTGTGGTAGGAGCTGTGTGTCATTGTCACCACCTGCCTCTCTCATCCCTAGTTCCACCAGTCCCCAGGCCAGCCTGTGAGCCGGGGGGTAAGTGTTGCAAGTCCCTAATGCTTGGGGCGGTGCAGTGATGGAGATGTGTCAGGGAGGTCAGGGAGGCTTCCGCAGTGGCTGACCCTAGAGGAGAACATGGTTTTCTGGCAGAGAATAGGAAGAAGCTCTTTAGGCAGAAACATACTTTGAGCAAAGGTGTGGAAGTTAGAGGGTACAGGAGGAACGTGAGGCCAGGACAAGTAGGTGACTGGAGAGGAGGATGGATGGGTGCTGGGGGGGGGGGGAGGCTGCAAGGTTGTGGGGCCAGTTTGTAGGGCTGTGTGTCAGCAACTATGGAAGTCCACCAGTGAGCCCAGAGATTGGGTCTGTGCTGTCATGGGCCTCTGTTTGTGTGTGTTTGGATGAGAAAGGTTCTCATGTGTCTGCAGAATTTTTTGTGTTTAGGAGGCCACTGGGGGCTGAGAGTCATCAGTGATGTGACCATCATCTGAGCAGTAGTTAATCTTTGGATCCATGACTGTGATCCATGACTCTGTTCCTGGTCTGATGGAGCCTAGATTCCAGAGTCAGGCTGAGCCCTGGTCCTGGTCACTAGTCAGACTCTTGAGTCCTGATCCTGGTCACACATTGAGCCCTGACCCCGTGTCTCATCTGGAGTCAGTTGTGCACGTTCGTGGGTAATTATGCACATGTTACGTGCTTGGGGCCGCCCCCTCTTCCAGCCACGTGCAACTGTCAGCCATGGGACATGCTTGTCCTGGGAAGTCTGAGTCAGAGGTTTCAACCCACAGCACAGACCCCCGGCCTACCTCAGCCCCAGTGGTACACACACACTTTTGCACGTAGGCTCAACATGTACACATGACGTGACTTTTCCCAACAGGGCTCACGGCTTCATACCACCAACACCCCTTCACCAGCCTGGCTGATGGCAGTGAGGGCCTTGGGAGCGGGGCCATTAGGGAGGGAAAGGCGGGGGGTCTTTGCAGAATTCCCAGATGTTTGGATGGGTGGGTGGAGGACGGGCCCAGGAGGATGGACTGGTGCCAGGGTTAAGGAAGGCCAGGAGCTCATCCAGGGAGTTAAGTCCTGTGGTTCTGCTCGGACAGCTTGCTGGGTCTTTCACTCATGGTGGCTGCGTGTTTTGCAGTTTGTATTTTAAAAATGAATAACCCAGAGTTACATAGAGCACGAAAGTCAGAGGTGGCTAGATCCTTAGAAATCACCTGTTCTGCCCATCACTTGAAAACGGTGGAGGTGAGGCCCAGCATAGGGACGTCCGTACAGGCCAGGCCTGAGCCAGACACCCTCCACGTGCTCATCCTGCTATGCCAACATTTCAGGAGGTGTTCTGCCTGATGCTGATCCCACGTGGGCTCCAGGAAGGGCAGAGTTCATACCCACCATGTGTTGTTCTCCTGGGTCGATGTGCATGGCAACCATAAAGACTCTGAGAAGTCCTGTAAGTGGCTCCTGTTCAGTTGGGTTGGAGTTTCCCTAATTAGTGGGCAGTTGGCACCCTCACTGAGCTGGCAGAGCAGACACTGGGACTGGCTGGTGGAGGGTGTGACCTTTCCGCACAGTCTGTTGGGTTCTTTCTCAAAGCCTGACCCCACTCCAGGCACCTTTAGAGCCGGCTGGCTGAGGAGACTGGGGCACGGAGTGCCATTGAGAGGCCCAGGGTGACCCCATGGGTGATGCCAGTCTGTGCTCTCTCCCTGCCTGGGCAGACCCCAGCCCTGCCGGTTGCAGCTGTCCTGGGGGACACTCAGGACCCAGGCCCTTCTTCCTCCCTGGGGTTCTCACCCAAGTGCATGTCCTGGGCCCTTTAACACCCTTGCCCCATTCCTGTCCCTGGTTTCCTTAGAGAGGGCAGTGAAGGGGCAGGCAAGGGGGACAAGCGGAAGGGTGTCCAGCTCACTGTCAGAGACAGCCAGCCCGATTTCTTCCATGTTGGCTGAAGGGCACTGTTGGCTGCTGCTGGACCAGTGGTGGCCCTGGTGTCTAGCGGGCTGGGGCGGGGTCCTTTGTGGTAGGGCCATCACAGACATGTGATTGAGGGTCGGGATACACTGGTGTGGCAGGGGCAGGGGGCATCTGGGTGTGGGGAGCTTACAAGGGTAGAGTTGAGGGCACAGGGGTCTCCTGTGGGACCACACCAATCTGCATCTTGTCCCTGTGTTTTCCCACACCTCTGGGCCCCCTGTGTGTTGATGGTGGGGGCGTGCAGTCCTGAGTATGGTGTTCACAAGTGACTTGAGGATAAGGGGCAGGGCCTGACAGTCAGGGTAGGCAGCGAGTGTGGACAGCCCTGAGCTCACAGGATCTGCTGGACAGGCTGGGAATAGTGCAGGGCAGCTCTGGGAGGATGCCTCCTCTGGTGGGGGGTGCGCAGGACAGCTGTAGGGCGCTGGCAATGGTGACGGTGATGAGGTCGTCATGCTGGTGGTGCTGGCGCTGCCGCTGGCAGTGGTGTTAGTGGTGGTGGTGGTGATGGCACTAGTGGTGGTTTTGGTGAGAGCTGTGAGGGTGGAGGCTGTGGTGACAGTTAAGGTGGCATTGGGGGTGGTCTCAGCAATTGGGAGGAAATTGTCACCTAGTCCAAACTCATTCTGTTCGCCACACGAAGCCCAGTAAATCGGAAGATGAGCTGTTGGGGCAAGGAATAATGACTGTATTTGGAAAGCCAGCAGACCAAGAGGATAGCCACTAATGTCTTGGAGAACCATCCTGCTCCAGTCAGAATACAGGCTCCTTTTATGCAAAAAAAAAAGGGGTGGGGTGGGGTGGGGTTCTTTGTTGCAAACTTGTCACTGTAGGAATGCTTTGTTTTTGCAGCCTCCATGTGGGTCAGGCTTGGTGTTCCTGTAAAACCTCCAACAAAACAAGGGTTATTCTCTATTTTGCAACTTATCATCTCTAGGAAAGTGCAGAAGTGCTGACATTCTTAAAGGTCAGCGCCTCAAGAGTAGGCTTTCCTGTCTATTTCAGGCTAAAGGCAACATTGTTTCCCAAAAGGTGCAGAGCCTTCAAGGCTAAGCCTGGAAAACAGGGCACAGTGGTCAAAATTAAAGGAGCAGATCCAATTTGGCATCAGATTTGTTCTTTTCTGTTACAATATGAAGCCCCCCTCCTCATGGAAACCAGGACACACCTGGGGCAGTTAATGAGGCCGAGTAGGAGAGGGGGCTGGGTGGGAGGGCAGAGGTGAGAGCTCATGGGGCCACGCAGTCTCGAAAGTTGTCTTGGAGGAGACAGAGCTGAGCTGGCAGGGGTGGGGAGATTTGGGATCTACTGGCGCCCGTGCAGGTGCCCAGAACCCCAGCACACAGCCTGACCAGGCCGGCCAGGGACGCACTTGCTGAGTGAGTGACCTATATAGGCTTGAGGTCCAGCTGCGCCAGTGGTTGGAGCGTGATGGGGTGTGGGTGTTGAAGCCCCACAGCTGGCATGAGTAGGTGGCAGGCTGGACAGAGCTGGGCCAGACATGCACCCGGTGAAGTTCTGAGGGGAAAGGGCTCAGGCAGGGGTGCAGGCCTCTGAGCTGGGTGGAGTCAGCAGGTGCCCTGGGGTTGTTGGGACCCTGGCATCCCCAGTGCAGACCACTTCCTTGCAGGACTGGGGAGGTCAGGAGTCCACCTTCTGCAGGGGCCCTGTTCTGCTTGGCTGGCTGCCCTGGGACTCTGTGGCCCTGCTCAGGTGGGTGGGGTGGGTCAGATGAAGAGCCACCAGACCCTGAGGATGGCCAGGTTTCCAGCCTTGGGTCAGGCCTGTGGCTGCAAGCTCTGACTCAGAGCATGGCCGGCGCCAGGTGGGAGCCAAGAGATTGGCATCTTGGGCTACGTGAGGAGCCTTTGAGGCCCTGGTCACAGACCCATGGGTGCTAAGTGAGCCTTAGACATCGTCAGTGCCGGGAGAGCCCCCCCCCCCAGGGGCAGGAACACAGGCCTGAGGGTGCATGGCTCTCATCCAGCAGCTCACTCAGCAAGACGGAAGTCAGGCGGATCTCCACCCTCCAGGGTCTCCTTGGGTTGCAAGCATTGCCCCCCAACAGAGAGGACATGGCACTGATCTGGGGAAGCAAACATAGGCCTGCCCGGGGAGGGGTGTTCTCACAGGTTAGTGGTCAGATGGGAGCTGGGCACAGAATGGGAGATTGAGGAGGCTTCCAGGAGATGGCAGTGCCTCAGGAGAGCCCTGAAGGATGAAGCTGAGTCAGCCAGGGGACAGGAGGAGATGTGGTCAGAGGGAACAGCCACGATGAAGGCCTGGAGGCAGGAGAGGGTGCATGTGTTCTCAGTCCTCAGCGGCTCCATCCCAGCTGGCGTGTGTGGGCAGGGCCACCAGGGGGACCTGAGAATCCTGATGAGCTCCAGCTGCTGCGGGAGGTGGGCCCCAGGCAGGGAGCCCCAGCCCAGCAGCCGGGTAGGACCTGTAGGAGGAGCCAGGTGCAGTGCTCAGGAGCTCAGAGCTTATCCAGGTGGGTTCCCTGGAGGAGGCAACCCAGCACAAGCCTTGGTCTGTGGGTCAGACGGCAGTAAGTAGAGGTGGGCTGTTGGCACTCTGGACATGTGAAGCATGATTTAGCGGGGCTTGTACCTGGCATGGGTGGTTTCAGGAGCACAAAGGCCCAGCTGATGAGTTTTGAGGGGCTTCTAGAAGCCCCTGCCCACAGAGACACCTTGCCCACTCCCTGATCCTCCACTGGGGCCAGCTCTGCCCACGTGGGCTTCTTTCTGCTGTGTGGGAGGACACATATGAGTCCTTCCCTCTCCAGTGTGAATTAGTCCATCAAACCCCAGGGCACTTTGATGCACACAGTGCTATAATAACACCTGCTTCGCGGGCCTGCAGGAGGCATCCTGAATGCCGAGAAGGCCTAGGCTCACTGGGCATGCAGGTAGGCTGCGCTCTCCACGCACACTCGTGTTACTGTCCCCTGACCTCCCATAAGCGTGCCAGGCCTTGTGCTGAGCTCTGTATCCCTGTGGTCTCCCTGAAGAGCATGCGGGGCGATGATGTGTGCCTACTTCACAGGGGAGGCAGCTCAGCCCAGAGTGGCCAGCAGTGTCCTCGGCTGTCCAGTTCTCCCTCCTGGGGCTGGACTGGACCAGCAGGGAGCTCTGCAGGGAACAGGATGGCAGGGGAGCCACAGACTGAGCCTCCTCCCAGGCTCTGAAACACCGGGGCCCCAGGGGAGGTCTCCTTAGGGTGTTCTGAGCTGGGTGGGGGCCAGGCTACTCCCCTCTGGCAGCTGGTGACAGGAGCCAGGCTGCTTTCTCTGAGCCACCTCATCTGGGACACCAGGATAAGGCTGTGGCCCCGCACAGGGGCTGAAGTCGGAATAAGGCAGGTCTCCGAGGGCGGGGTTGCAGGGAGCTGGGGTTCCCCGTCTGAGTGTGGCTGGATGAGTGTACTCGAGGTGGGGAGTGGGGAGGGTCAGGAAAGGTGGGCCAGTCCCTGGGGCCTGTGGGGTCCCTGAGGGCAGCATGACCTTTGCTCTGAGGAGGAAGCAGCAGGAAGGTTTTGAGCAGAGCATGTGTCTTGGCATATTTCCAGTGATGGCAGTGTGCTGGGGACAGGCAGAGGCAGGCCGGGGGGAGGCTGGCAGTGGGTCCCACCAGGGTGGTGGCCATGGAATGGAAAACAGCAGAGTCTTGGTGCATTTTGACATGAAGGCTGATTGCTGATGGGTGTGTGGGTATGAGAGGGAGGGAGGCGGGAGGGGTCCTGGAGGTTGCCGCCAGGTTGGAGCGGCAGAGAGGGGCCATGCTGCCCGGCCACGTGGCTTCACTTGTCCCCCCATAGCAAGTCTTGGCTGGGCACTCTGCCCCCACTGGGGTGCAGGCACCGGGGTGAGCAAGCCAGGTCCTGGTCCCGCCCTCCCAGAGAGGAGGACGCCAGCAGGAACATAAGGCCATCACGTGGTGGGAGAACTGGGCAGAGGTTGGAGGACCCACGGGTGGTATGCATCCGGGGGGTGTGCAGGCCTCAGCCAGCCACCGGAGGGGCAACTTATCATGGCAGTGACTGGCCTAACACGCTCTCAAGGACACCTTGGCATTGGGGGGTATGTGGGACCAGGAGGCCAGCTGTCCAGGGAGTACACTGTGTGGATGGGGGTGGCGTTAGGGTGGAAGGAGGTTGCTGGCTATATTCTTGACTGACCTGGGGGTCCGAGGGCTGGGGAGCGGCAGAGGAAACTCGGGTCTCAGCTGAGGGTCAGGCCCTGGGGTGCTGACTGAGGGCAGAAGAGGAGCTCAGAAGTGGAGCAAAAGGGACAGTTGGTTGCCCCTGGGGTTTGGTGACATAGGGGGTTTGGTGACATGGGGGCTTTGGCCAGAACAGGGTGGGAGGAGGAGCCTGTGGTGAGGAACTGGTGGCCTGCAGAGGAGTGGGCAGTGGCTGGGCCTCCCTGGAAACCCTGGTCTGATGGGGGAGGCACAGCCTCTTCTTTAGGAGCTCTGATTTGAGGGGCCTGGGGCCCCCTACAACCTCCCCTCAACTCAGGCAGGGAGGGGCTCCCAGCTCCTGGTGCTGGGAGGGGCCCCTGCCCCAGCTCCTTGTCACCCTGGACCTGGGGATTGGGGAGGAGCAGATGTCACTGACCTAGATTCCTCAGGTCTGAATCCAGGAGTGGGGGCCTCCATCCATGACCCAGGTATTGCAAGTTTCTGAAGTTCAGACAAGAGGCAGCAATTGGTCTCCCACATGTGGGAGTGGTCACTGTGTGCTCAAGGAAGGAAGGACCTGCTTGTGTTGCAGAGATGGTAACAGGTGTCCCCTGCAGCAGGAAGGATTTCAGTCAGACATGGGGAAGAACTTGCAGGTGTTGTGGGTATAAGAGGATGTGTCCTAGAGGCCTAACTGAAAGAAAGAGGGCTGAGGGACCCCTGACCTTTGCCAGGTCAGGGTGTGCCTAAGATACAAGTGAGGATCCTCCGGTCAGAGACCACAACCCACATGTCCTGCTTGGGGCCAGTCCTTGGCTGATGCTCAGTGCAGCCTGGAAGGCTCTGCAAATGGCCTGGGAAACCTCCGTTGATGGGGCTCTGCCCTAGTGTGGAATGGGCCTTAGGGAGGCCCCCCTCCACCTGGTCTGGGTGTTAGACCATCCTTGAGGGTCCCTTTTAGGTCTGTGTTTCCCAGTCCTGATTGCACAGCTCAGGTGTAGGCTTTAGTGCGGTGGAGGGGATGTGAGGTGGTCAGACAGGTAAAAACTGGAATCCTGGCCATCCTGCTGTCTTGCTGTGTGGTGTCCGGCAAATCCTACCACCTCTCTGAGCCTAAGTTTCTATATCTACACAGCTGAGCTGTGGATTATTTCCAAGATTAAATGATAAAATGCACAGAAAGGTGTTAATATTGAGATGAGGGGGAGGGGGCAAGGAGAAGCTTCCTGTCCCTGTGCTGGAGGTCAGGAGTCCATACATGCTCCCCTGATTCCGGTCCCCAGGGCCTGTGAAGCCAGGGGACACTG
Source organism: Camelus dromedarius (assembly GCF_036321535.1). Taxonomy (NCBI): domain Eukaryota; kingdom Metazoa; phylum Chordata; class Mammalia; order Artiodactyla; family Camelidae; genus Camelus; species Camelus dromedarius. The sequence continues at coordinate 116,702,631 of NC_087438.1, forward strand.
GATGGGGGAGAGACCTAGGCCGGGGGGACTGTGTTGCCGTCCTGCAGGTTCTGAGTGATCCCAGCAGCTGCCCACCTCCTGGGCCTCCAGCCCGAGCAGCTGGTTCTCTGGACCAGGGGTGGAGGCCTCCTGCTCCCCTCCTTGGCTTGAGGCTACAGGGGTAGAGAACCCCTCAGCAGAGTGAGCAGCTCCCCCTTGCCCTCCAGTCCTCTGGGAAACTGATAAGCTAATTAGTGCCCAGAGCAGCAGCCTGGCAGGGCAGCCACCAGCCTAGGCTGGTGTCCTGCCAGGACATGGGTGGCAGCGGTCAGCCTGGTGCCCTGCAGACCTGCCAGTGCTGTCTGGGAACCTGTGAGGCTGCAGGCCCTAGCCAGCCCGATTCCCCTCCCCCCAGGCCTTGGGGTGCTGTCCCCTCCTGACCCTCCCAGCAGCGTTTAACTGAGAGAAAAGGTAGGTTCTGGGTCCCTCCCTCCACACAGAGGAGGCAGGTAAGACAGTGTCCAAGCCTGAACCGTGAGAAGTTGAGCTGGAATTTGACCCCAGGGCTGACCAGCTGCAGTCTCCTGATCTGCAGACGAGGAGGATGGTGGCAGCTGGGCTGGCCTGCTGGGCTCTGGTCTGCTGGTTGGTGACTTGGCCCGGCTGCTGGCTCCTGGAGGGCAGGATCCCCGGTCAGGACCAGTCTCCAGAGCAGGCCCACTAAGCGAGGGGACGCAGACACCACCATGGCCTCAGCAGCCTGTGCCTTGTGGCTGCCCTGGGCGCCAGGGTCTCCGGATGGCCAAGGACTCGCTTGTCATGGTTGGATGCCAGGGGTACCTGTGCCGTGAGTTGGCAAAGCCCTGGTCCCCTGGAGGTCTCTAAGCAGCTGGTCCTGGGAGGGCCTGCCCTTGAGGGGCCGGGACTGCAGGCTGCGGGACCACGGGAGACAGCAGTGCAGACCCAGACCCTCAGAGGGCACGGGGAGCCACAGCCCCTAGAGGACCAGAGCCCATGGGGGACAACAGCCCAAGGGGACCCCCATTTGTGGGGACCACAACCCACAGGGGGAACAGTGGCATCCTGCAGCCAGCTGCAGGCAGGATGGAAATGCAGGGCAGCCACCCCAAGCCTGGGAAGTGGTCAACAAGTACAAGCACAAGGTCACTTCTGTGCCACCGTGGTGCCTGGCCAGGAGCGGTCCTTGCTGAGGTCGGCCATACAAACGTGGAAACGAGTGAGAGTGGAGGGCGGGGAGGACGGCACCTTCTGCCTTGATGGGCGGGGACCAGTGCTCGTGTCTGGGAAGTGCCTTAGTGCGGGTGGGGAAGGGGCACCTGTGAGAAAGCATCACCGCTGCCCCCACCTGCTCCCTTCACAGCTGCTAATGCCCAGGATGACGTCAGCCTCATGCAGGCAGTGGCCTCCCTAAGGACTCGGAGCTGAGTGTCCCCCAAGCAGGGGCTGGATTGTTGCCTGATTGCAGGGAACTAGGTCGAATGTGACAGCAGTGTGGCCAGTAGAGGGGGGTTCCCAGGAGAGGAGGTGCCGTCCGTGTGTGGCCTGCAGCAAAGCCTCTCCTGACACATAACCTTTGCCATCGCACTCCCGGGTCCTGTCACGCCACATGCAGGTGACCCCTCTGCGAGGACCTGCCCTGCAGCCCTCTGCCCAGCGTCCCCCAGCCCCAGCTTACAAGGTTTGGAATGTGTGTTACTAACTCACTTGTCCTTGTCCCAGTGGTCTCCATGAAGGATCCCAGGGACCATTTGTTGGGTGGGTGGGCTAGCGGCATTTCGGGGGGCAGACCAGGGTGCTGTGGTTGTGAGAGGTAATGGGGCTGGAAGCCAGGACTCTGGTATCCGGCGGGTAGGGCAGGGGGTCAGTGGAGAGGGAAGGGCCTCGGAGAGCGAGGGCAGCAGACCTCAAAGGGGTCTGCAGGTCCTCTGCTCCCTCTTCCGCCAAACTCACCCCCTGCCCACGTTGCTGACCCTCCACCTCCATGATCAGGAGACACCTGCCTGAATCAGGGGACACCTTCCAGGGGGCACCCAGTCCCCTGCCCCCAACTTCCTCTGGGGTCTCCTGGGCTGGGCGCCATAAGCCTGGGGAGCCCCACCACTGAGTCTGTTTAGGGACTGTCGACTGAAATAAAATCACACAACATGAGAGTTGTGGGCTAACTTTTATTGGGGTCAAAATGAGGAGTATAGCCCAGGAGACAGCATCCCAGAGAGCTGTGAGAAGCTGTTCTGAGGAGGCAGGGGAGACCTCAGTGTTACATGTGGTTTCAGTGAAGAGGGGGTTGTGTGCACAGTCAAGCACACACCTAGGCAGAGGCTAGCTGCTGGTAAGGGGGAGCGGTTGTCACCGTTGTTTAAATTAGTGTTTTTCTAGATAGGAGACACAAGAATTTGGGCTCATAAAATGTCATGAAAACATCTATCTGAAGGCCTGTTCCACCAGTTTTCCCAGAGCACAGAGCACCTCATTCCTGACCTCCATCCTGAACTTTAAGGGTGTGTTGGAGGTCAGAGGCTGCAGTGGCTCACAGTTGAATCCAAGCAGAGTTAGATGGCAGGTGGCAACGTGATCCAGTCCTTGTAGAGGCAGATGACGGGTGCCAGTGTAGTTAGCAGGACGCTCTGTCCGTCAGCAAGCCGGGCACTGCCCCTCCCAAATCCTCCCCGAACCTGGCCGCCTTGCCCCTCCCCACTTTCTCCAAGGCAGCCAGGTGTGCAGGCAGGTGAGGTCTGAGCTCCTCTCAAGCCCTGGCATGTGCTCTTCCGGCAGAGGAAACCGGTGAAGCCCTCAGCGTTTGCTGCCAGTGTCTGTGCCTCCAACACAGCCAAAGCCTGGGGGACCTGGCCTTGGGATCCGTGCCTTCCCTGTCCCCATTGCAGTGACAGGCTTTGTCCTTATGGCTGCAGGGATGGTCCGTCACTCCTCAAATGTCTGTGTCCCCATGTCCCCAGGCTCTGCCCCTCTCCCTGCTTGAACCCCGAGTTAGACTCCTTTGTCCCCAGCTGCCCCCACCCCCACAGGCCCTCCCCCTGCCCTGGGGCAGGTCCACCTGCAGTTACACTGCTCCCAGCTGAGCTCAGTGGCTTTGGTTGAAGGAATGAGCAGGCGAGGGAACAGCATGTGTGAAGGGGGCGGCGCTGGGGTGCGTGGTGAGCACCTTGGTTGCTGGTTCCCCCCAGAGGCTCACGGCAGGGCTGGGCTGCGTCGGGCTGGTGCCAGTGTCTCCCACCACCCCCCAACTAGTCTTATTCCTTTACGTTTTGGAAAAACTCCCACTGTTACAAAGTAGCTTCTTTTTCCATTTTAGGGAATTGTCTCTCTCTTTTGACAGTTTGGTTTGCTAGTGTTTCTTTCATGTGACAAAGGAATGGTTTTGTTCTTTGGAAAGGCTAAGCCAACCGAATGAATACTGACATTTAGGTCTAGGGCCGAAGAGAAATCAGTTTCTTCCTAGCACCTCATGCTGTGGGCATAAAAACCGTAAAAGTGGAAAACAGTCACCATTCATTACAGAGCTTTAGAGTACTTAGTGGCTTGTTTGGCCGGAATAGGAGTTACAGAGAAATAGGAAAGACATCGCCTAATGTGTTCTGGGAAAAGACGGCTTTTTGTACAACTACATAGTCTATCCCCCAAATTCTTACATGTTGCTTTTATGGAATAAAAAGTTGAGTGTATAAATATATATATATATATATATATATATACACACACATATATATTTATGTATAATATATTTTATAATGTGAATATATGTATTGAATGGAACATATATATATGCACATACATATGTGTATGTGTATATATATATACACCATTCAGTATATCACAGTAATTAATGACCATGGAGAAAATTAGTTTTCTCAAATAAAGATAGCCTACGAATAGCTTTCTTTCTGGAATACAGTTTTGAAAATGTTTAACCTTAATCACACCACTAAGTGCAGGTTGACGGATGATTACACAGATCTTAGGAGCAGTGATAAAGTGATAAAGACCACTATCAGGCCATCATGGTATCTGGGCTCGCAGGTTTGCATGAACTTGGATTTGAGGTACGTCGGTATCACCGGCCACGTGTGAGTGCTGGTGGCTTTTGGGTTCGCGGACAAGCACTAAGACTTACTGCCGCCCCTTTGTGTCTACACACCCGGTCTGCTTTCTTCATTAGGCCCCACAGCCTGGTGGTGAGCAGATGAGGGCCGAATTTACCACGAAGTGAGTTCTGATCCACAGCAGATGTGATCCATGCTGAAATGTGTCTTGTCTTCGGTCGTCTATTTACACAGTACTGCACTGACAGCTTTTTCTGTGTTTTAGGTAAATGGAGTCGATCTAGCAGGCAAGTCCCAGGAGGAAGTTGTTTCCCTGTTGAGAAGCACCAAGATGGAAGGGACTGTGAGCCTTCTGGTCTTTTGCCAAGAAGATGACTTCCACCCACCTGAGGGAACTGTTGAGTACATTTGGAGCAGCTGAGAGATTTCTGATGCACAGAAGCCAGGCATCTGGGCCTGCGACCAGATGGCCAGTGTTTACTGAGACATTTTCCAGGCAGTTTCTATATTTCATCTATCTTTCCACCTTAAAATAAGACAAGCATTCTTTTCTCATACTTCCTGTTTTGGAAATAAATATCCACAACTTTGACTGCAGGGGTATCTGAAAATCAAATCGCAGGGATGTTTTCTGGGACAGCAAATGTTTATTACCAGATGCTTTCAGTTGGGCTCATTGAATACAGAGACGTCAGTTATTTCATAAGTGTCACTTCAAAGGCTGATGTTGAAAGCTTGCCATGTTTATTTCATAGGACACGTTTTCACATTTCAAGTTTCCATAGTACATGCAGTGAAATAAAGATTCTTGATTACCGTTATATGAAAAGGAGGACCTTAATTAAATAACATCAATGAAAATTGAAAGATCTGAAATGCAGTAAGCCCCAGGGACATTAATTACTAATACAGGCATTATTTGGAATGATGTAAATGAGATGAAAATGAAAAAGCGTTTGTTAGCAGACTATTTCACTTTTTATACATCTGTCAATATATCTGTTCCATTTACATAGTACTGGTGCGAATGAAATATGTATATTAAATTGACAGTTCTTTGCATGCTTTTCTGCAAAAAGTGGTAAGTTTCATTTATATGTAAAAACAATATAATTGGAGGAATCACCTTTATCTTTTATTTTGATGAGATAAGAAAATGGCTTTACTTCAAGTACAAGTATTTTAATTAGTTCAAAACAGATTTCTATTTGGGTCATTTTTGGACATTCGACATGTCTTTCAGATAGCGTTTAGTTTTCTTTATAAACAACAAGTGATCCATATATACTGGAGTGGGTAGGTTTTTGGGGCACAGTTCTCAAATTTGTCCAATAGCCCCAATTCTCTTAGGCTAATACTTCAAGCATGAATGTGTCATGGTTAATAAAAATTGCCTTTCATTATAAAACAGAGAAATTTTAGTCATAGGCCTACCCCCATCCCTTGGTTACACGCACATTTACAATCTACTGTGGTTCCATGGAAATTTCAGATTGTATAGGGCTGAAAAGTGAACCCTTGTGTTCTCAGGAGATTTTGAAAAAATACAAAAACTTCTTTATTTCTGTTTAAAAATGTTTAATGCATCATTTCTTCATTTAAATTCCATTTTCCATTTTCCTTCCACTGTTATCCAATTTTGTGCTTAAAATGCCACCGGATCCTAAATCCGGAATTATCTCTATTACATTGTAAATGAGCACTTAAAAAAAAAAACCTCAGCTTTTGATGTGATTTGATGGAGCCTCATCCCTTCCCCAGTGCATCTGGGTCTGGGTTAGTGGCTGGCATCACTGGGCTGCCAGAGCTGAGACACTGCAGCTGGGGACTCATGCCAGCATCAAGCCTGCTTAGGGTTATTCAGGTTCTTCTGGTCCAATTTTGATCTTCCGGGCTTCTGTTTTTCCCTTCTGCTGCCTACTTTTTTCCCCCCTCTTGGTTATTTAATTTACTGTTTGTGAGTTTCAATTAAGGAGTGAGCCAGTAGGTGTCACTTTATTATTCACATTGCAGCTGCTAGTCAAGATTCAAAAGAATAAAATTCTGAAAACTTAAAGGGGGTATTAAAAATGATCTTTAAATCCAGTTAACAGAACTCTTTCCCTCTGTTTGGAGTGTCTGTGTTTAAATTCTGTGTCTAAAACAAAATACTTTTGTCAATAAGTGTCTTTCTCTTATAAGTCAATCTTAGAACTATGTTATGAAAGCAACTCCATAATACATGAAAAAAACCCACTTATAGCTTGTGTAATATTGTATAATGCTTGTGGTTCAGACTGTGGTTCAGATGCTTATTATCTAGTCTAGCTCTCAAATTATACTGTATCTTATAATTTAGATTGAGTTGGAAAAATTAGACAACAAAATTAGAAACAGTGCCAGGAAGATAAAAGCAGTTTGGTGAGATTTGTTTTCCTCTAGGTAATAAATTAAGGATGTACTGTGAATGAGCAAGTAAAAATCGACATCTAGAAAAAATTTAAACACACACACACACACACACAGAAGATAATATAACCACATTAGTGAAAGTTTGAAAGACAAGAGTAATATAATCACCCACTATATATTTTGTAGATTTGAAGAACCAACAATTTTTTCTTTAGAGTAAAGCTTTGTTTCCCTGTGTGTTGAAGATGGCTTTGGTCAGTCTGTATGTTTTTCTTCAGTTCTTCTAGAATGCAGAGCCAAGGCAGATGCAGATTCCAAAAGAAATGGTAAGAGCTTTGTCTTTTGCCAGGATGCAGGGGTGTTGGCAAGATAAGTGGAACTAACTTCTTACTAATTAATTATGAAGTTATTCATCCTCTTTTCCTGGCTCATAGTAGATACTGCGTAGATTTATTAAATTCCAACGTGATCTTACCTTAGGGCGACTTCTGCTACCCCAAACTGAGAATGTTTTGTACTTATTTTTGATTAGACAGGGATAAGGAAGAGACATTAAAGGCTTTCCTATTCACCTGCATAATAAGAGGGACCAAAGGTGATGAGTTTAGTGGCTTGACATTAAATATACAAAGGACTTCATGAATTGTGAAGTGCTACATAATCAGTAGCAATAAAAATGAAAAAAAAAAGGGGGGGGGGAAGAAAATTGAATTCAGGCATAGAAAAACTAAGGAAGGCTAAAAGTACAATAGAAGTGTCTCATAGACAGGAAAAATAAAATATGGTAGCAATTTGGCTAAACATACTCAGTGTCATAGTAAAAAACACAAAAATGTTGTCGTTTATCAGTTAGTTATTCTAGCATATTATAAGGGGTTAATTCTTATTAACAGAAGTAAGTTCTCAGAGCTTAGATTAAAATGTAAAAAGAGTTGTGTTCTATTTAGAAGACAGTTCCTAATACAGGCTGAAGATAATGGAGAAGGCTGAGTTCCCAGCAGGTGGCACTAACACAGTGAGGTGAGGATTGCCAGTCTCTGAACTCACCTTTTGTGTGAATGCACTGCCTGGGGGTAAAAAGGGAGGGTGTTTTATGTTGGTACATGATACCATCCAGTAGAAATTCTAACAGGATCTTTTCAAGCATTTAAGCCTTTATTAAGCACAAAAACATATCAATCCCCCATTCTTGTGAGTAGAATGAAAATTTAACAAACCACATCCACAGTGAGTGATGCTAATATGTATTTTTCCAAAATTTGTCATATTAGGCAGGCAAATACAGAATATGAAGAATTTTAATAACATAATTAACATTATTAATAAAATAACATAATTGATTTTTCTTTATACAGTTATATACAGACAACTTTGAACCTAACAAACAAAATGTTATTTTCAGATATTCCATAATTAACAAAAATGGATGAAAATCAGACCTCAGAAGAAAATTACTAAACTACCTTGAGAATATTACACATTTATAAGTTTAGGTTGTAGGCAATTCATAGCTTTCAGTCTTTCCCACATCAGTCACAGTGATATTTGTGTGTGTGCATGTGGAAGGGGACAATGGACAGATTAATTCTAAACAATTAAATGGGGCACAAGAATGATTTATTCTATTTTAAAAGACAGTAATGATGGCAAAATGTGCTGTAAAGCCAAAATACTTAAAATAGCATGATACTGTTACAGGAACAGATAAATTGATCATTTAAACACATTAGTGGTAGTGGAAGCAGTCCTGGTGTGTGTGCGCGTGTGCACGCATGTGTATGTGCTGAAGACAGCATTTCCAAAGAGTGGTAAAGAGTGGTTTGTTTAGAAGAGTTGGTCATTCACTTTAAAAAGTCAGATTCCTTTTTCTCACCATACACCAAAATAAATCCCAGTTGATTATGAAATTAAACCTTAGATGTTACCAGAAAGTATTGAGAAAACCTGTGACAACTTCTGGGTTAACTTTGGATGTTGAGCACTTGGCCATAGACGTGACAAGCCCACGTGTCCTAAGAGAAAAGATGATAGATTTTTTGTACGTACCAACTAAGTACCATGTGCAGCAGTGACCTCAGTGTGAAATGGCTGCATCATAAAGGTTGAACGCAGGAGGTGTTTTCCAATGTGACCCTTGGGTGAAGAACCACTCCTTTGGCAGCTTGACATCATAGAATGTTCTGGAAAAGTGAAGGACTTGTATCTGTTTGTGCCTGAGATGGAAAATGGCGAGGTGAGTAAAGAGCAGTGGCAGTCCTGGTGAGGAAACTGAGGGCCAGCTCTGAAGCTGGCAGTCACGCAGGCAAGGAGCGGCCTGGGCTGCAGCTGCGGGACCACCCTGAGCAGGGCAGGCCCCCCACCCGTGCCTCTCACCCCCGCTGTGTGCGGGCTCCTGCTGCTCGCTGGCACAAGCGGTGATTCCAGCACCTGAGCGGAAGGGATTAGATCCACACAAGTGCATCTAACTTCCAGTTTGAAGGGGGGATTTTTTTTTTTTTTCTGATGAGAGTTTTCCATGTAAGGAAATGCAGTTTTTAAAAATTATTTTCTAGATGTTTTCTTTCTGGTTTCTTGCTCTTTCTTTTGCTCTCTCGCAGCTGTGCCTGTCCATGCGGCACCATTTGGGGCTGTCAGAGGCTTCGTGTTCAAGTGAGCATTTAAATGTTGACTTGCAGGATCTCTGACTCCTGTACCTTTTGTTGGCAAGTCACTAGATTCATCCAAGGTACAGAATCCTCTGACATTATATGTAAAGGTCACAGTGATTGGAAGCACCTGGAGAAGGGAGGGGCCTGAAGCACGGGACGTTTGTTACTTGATTGTCATGGTGACCCTTAACTGGTGAAGCCAGAGAGATTTTTAAAAGGTCATTTAGGTAGATGAGGAGGGCTGCACCAATGGCTGGTAGACTTTCTGAATATTTGAGATGTGGGTTTCTTGAATGCCTTCTTAATGTATTAATGAATGAGAGTGGGTGACCAGAAACCCAAGTTTTAGGTCATCCACTCAAAATTGGACCAAAAGCTGAATTATTTAGTGTTGGCTCAAGGTCACTTCTTCCAAGTCCACAACAAAACCCCTTTTCCTTTCACAAGTGTATTACTTGATAGCTTACCCATGTGGCTGTCCAGCCTGGACAATACCTGGGTGTATTATCTGGGTTCTCCAGAGACACAGGACCAATAGGAGGTGTGTGTATATATGTATACAGACAGAGACTTATTATGAGGACTGGTTTGTATGCTTAGGAAAATGGAAAAGTTCCCTTCTGTTGGGTGGGCCAGCAGAGCGGGCTGGAGCCAGGGGAGCCCATCACACAGATGAGGGCCAAAGGCGTCTGCTGGGGAGCCCCGCCTTGCTCGTGGAGGCCTGTCCTCCTGTTCTGTACTGTTCTTAACCTGACTGGGTGAGGCCCACTCATGTTATGGAGAGCAGTCTATTTTATTCAGAGTTCACAAATTCAAATGTTAACCTCATCCAAAAATACCTTCCCAGTGGACACAGAATGAACCATCACAATGGAGGAGTGAATTTACCTACAGGCTCTCAGCGCTGACTGACCAAAGTGCCTGTTTGTTCTTTGGGCTTCAAAGGACTATGCAGATGTGCTTAGGAGCTGCCCCAAGAAGCCCTGGTGAGATCCACAGAGGAGTGTAACTGCATCCTAAATGAATTCAGAGCTACTGGATACATGGAGGGCGATCAGAGATGATAACAGACCGTGTGGATAAGATATAAAACATGTTTCAGTGTCAGGAATTCAACATGTGTTCCAAGAAGGCTCATGGGATCTCACTACAGAAGCTGCAGGGATGTGCTGAGGACCTCCCTGAAGATCAGGAAGCATCTTGATAGGCCAGTGTCAGAAAGGTTATGGCTTTGACTTGGGAAATTTAATGAGCTACTCAGTCAGGCTCATTTGACTATGGTGGTAGTAGGTGTAAGGGCTACCTACTGTCTTGACACCACTGTAAATTAGGGAAATGGTCCCATGTACAATAGGATCAAAATACTTAGGAATAAATTTAGCCAAGGAGATGAACACCCTGTATACTGAATAGTATAAGACACTGATGAGAGAAGTTAGAAAGACACAAATAAATGGAAATACAGTCTAAGCTCACAGATGGGAAGAATTAATATTGTTAAAATAGCCATATTACCAAAAGCTATCCACAAATTAAGTGCAATCCCTATCAAAATTCCAGTGGCATTTTCCACAGGAAAAAAACAGAAACCTAAAATTTACTGGAACCACAGAAGATCTCTAGTAGCCAAAGCAATCTTAAAAAAGAACAGAGCTTGGCGATGTCACAATTCCTGATGTATATCATTGTCTATATTACAAAGCTGTCGTAATCAGAAATACTGTAATTGGTATAAAAACAAACACATAGAACAAGAGAGCCCAGAAGTAAGCCCGCAGATACCCAGCCAATTAACGTATGACGGAGGAGCCGAGAATACACCGCGGTGGAAGGACAGTCTCTTCAGTAAGCAGGGATGGAAAGACTGGACGGTCATGTGGAAAAGACGGAAGCTGGCCTCCTGTCTTGCACAGTGGGCTTTTTATGTTACAGGAAATAATGTCTCCTGACAGTAGAACATTCAGTCAAGCACAGAAGAAAATGAAAACCACCTGAATTATGTGATATGATCGCTGCCATTTTGATGTATATTTTCCGTGATTTTCTTCTTTACCTTCTAGCTGATCTGTATCAGGATGGAGGTCAGTATCAGGCAGCGAGCAGACGTCACGTCCCAGGCACAGGGAGGTCTGGTCTCCCCCTCCTCCTGCAGCTTTCACTGAACGAGCAGACAGACGTGGAACAGTTTGTGAAGACAGGGTATCAGGGCTTACCTTGGGGGAAGTGCTGGAAGTTGCGAAAACCTAGAAGATGAAACCACACTTCTTAGTCAAATATTTTTCTGTCTCACTAAATGGTTTTAAAGACACTTTTTAGCTGATGGCATTCCATTATATATCTGAATCTACCTCACTTAATATCATGCATGTCCATTGTTTTCAGTTTTTAGCTGTTGTAATTAAAAGAGTGAACACCATCACAGTTTAATCTTTGCTTACGACCACAGGGTTTTAGGATTTATTGCCAAAAGTGGTATGTCTCGGTTAAGCGAGGAGCGGAGTACGGAGGTGTTCGATCCGCATTGTCAGACTGGCTCTCCTGGGTGTTGTGGCTTTCTGTATTGTTACCAGCAGTGAAGGAGGGCGCCCGCTTCACCACACCTTCTGCACTGCTGAATATCTTTTCTTAAAACTATTTTTTTCTGCAATTTGATAGCTTCTGTTGCAAGTGAGGTTGAGCCTTTTGCTTATTTTTTCATCCACTCATCTTTAATGAAAACTCAGGCACACCCCTTCCCCATCTGTTGTGGGGGTGTCCAGCTTTGTGTTACTAAGTTATGAGGTGCAGTAAAGTTACTTGTGCAGTTAAGACACTAACTCTATGGAGCATGGAATAAGAAAGCAAGCAAGACCACAGTGGAGCAGCGAGCAGGGAAGAACTCTCTGCTGCTGTTTCCCTGCAGGCGCACATAGCCCTCCTGAGGCCAGGCGTGAGCTTTCCGTACCAGGCTATACCGACACTCACTGACCAGAGTTAGCATGGACCCCACAGGTTAAGGGCTCCATCCCCCAAAACTGTCTCACCCCAGAAGCTGATTCCAGGCTACCCACAACATCTGCCTGACTTGGCTACAAATCAGAGGTTCCCATGACCCTCTCCTTGGGTTTAATCATTTGCTAGAGTGACTCACAAGCCATGAAAACAGTTGACTTGCTGTTGCTGACTTCTTACAGAGGATGTTTTAAAGGATGCAAAGAACAGTGAAGGCTGGGGGTTACTGTGCTCAGGCGCCATGGTCTCTGTGTGGATATGTTCATCACCCTGGAAGCTCGTGGAATACTGGAGTTTTGGGGGGGTGGGGGGCTGCATCGTGCAGGCATGGTGAATTACAGCATTTCCAGCCCTTCTCCCTTCTACGGGGAATGGGGGGAGAGCTGAAAGATCCAAGCGTCTGATCATGACTTGGCAGCTGCCCGGAGTCCACCCAGAGTCACCCCATTAGAACAAAAGACACTCCTGTTGCTCAGGAGATCCAGGGGATTTAGGAGTTCTTGCCAGACACTTCTGTCACTAGGGAAATTCTGAGGGCTTTACAAGCTTGTACCAGGAACTGGGGCCAAAGGCCAAAATATCAGCAGGAATGGGAGGCAGATGTAGATATGTGTTTATGTGTGGATGTGTGTGTGTATGGATGTATATGTATATGTGTGTATATATATGTATGTGTGTATATGTGTGTGTGTTTATATATATGTAGGTGCATATACATGGATGTATATCTATATGTATATTATATGTATGTGTACTTTCTAATGATTTCATAGGGTTTACAGTGTGTGCTGGGTCCTTTCTTTCTCTATGAGCCCCTAATCATCTACTGGACTCACAGCTGTCATTCTGTGGTCTCATTTAATATATATATGTATTTATTTTGAATTTCTCAATATTTCATGCACTCTCATCAAAGTCTTCATATTTTGCGGCCCAGAGAGTCCTCTCCTGATGGTTACTTTTTGGCCAAGTAATATAATCAACTTTTACTCTCTTGTTACCCATCTTGCAGATGAACTGCAGACTGAGAGTGGCCTGTGGGCCAGCTGTATCCCTCTTGTGGCTGGGACTGTTGTCTGGGGAGGAAGGAACACTAGGCTTTAGTGCTGACCACTTGCCACTGGTTTCTGTCTCAGCGCAGGTGCAAGTGTGCAAGCATCTGTACTGCTGTTCTGAGGATGGTGGGAAGGTAAATAGCTTTCGTAGAGAAGTCCATACAAGTAAGACTTTGGAAAAGTTCTGTATGATGTAGAATTTAAAATGGTTTTTGAAGAGCAGATTTTTAAAAAACATTTTGCTGCCAGTAAATTAGGCTCTAAAAGCTCGCATTAATTTCAGTCTTATATCCAGAGCCAAAAGAATTAATAATGAAATATCAGAGGAAAAGTACCATCTCTCACTTATATGTGTTTAATGATAATAATGACTTAAGACCTGATAAGAAAGCTGAGAACGAATATGATTTGCATCCTGCAGCTTTCCTAATAAATGAAATGTTCCCATGGAGAACACGGCCTCCTTTAAGACAGTCTCAGAGCAGAACACGTCAGGAAGTGACTTGAACTTGATTAAAATTTCTTCTCATAGATTCAGTCAGCCCCTTATCTTGATTTTCAAGTAGAAGGAAAATGAGAATTTTAAGCCTTAGTAAAACATTATGGAAATGTCAAAAATCAGTAAAGATTAAAAAATCACACTGAAGCTATGAATCAGTAAGTGACCATTAAGAACCTTCCGGATTTGAGGCAAATAATCGTACTGAATGATCTGACCTAAATGTGCCCAGCAAAGAACTGTCTTTGGTTTCCCTGTCTTTTCAAATGCAACTTTCCCAGGAATATTCATACTGCTTCTGATTCACAAAGTGAATTTTATCTTTCAGTTACTTCTGAATTTAAAATAAAAGGGGCTGAGGTGGGTTTTGATGCCATGTTATACTGCACACGTGAAAAGTCACGTGCATGTCTCTATAACAGGTTTTATGCTGAGTTAGTGATGTTCATCCAGACACAGTCCTCGTCTACTGCTTGTGCGTTGCTTTGAACTGTATGGATAAAAATTAAACTTTATAGAGCAAAACAAGTATATTGAGATACTTTGCATAGGAAATATGATGTCAAGATTTTGGTGTGAGTATTTGATGTTCATTTCTCACCAATAACATTGATTTTACTTGAGCTATAATTACTCTCTGGGAATATTTTAAATATAGGAAGTCTTTTATAACGAGCACATAAAGACTTCATTTTGATTTTGATACTGAAATGCATTTACTTTGTGCAGTTAACAGAGCAGTCATCCAGGGTCTTTTCAAGTTGTTCTTTTTAATCTTCTTTATTATATAGTTTTCCTGTTTTTAACATCTTAGTGATCTTTTTGGAAACATACCTTGTCCTGATAACTCCAAGGGTATCCTTTGAGATGGCACAATGAATGTTAACATTGAATATTAGTAAATTAGAAGCTTTATAGATCATGATATTATGGATTTAGAGACTTAAATATAACATCTCTTAGTGATAATCTTAAAAAAAAATCTTACTGATAAAACTCTGTACTTCCAAAAATTATTTCATCTAATTGAGATATTTGAGATTGCATGTATGGTCCCCAAAATCCTTTCTAAAACTATTTTATCATTATTATGTTAATTTTGATAACTATTGGAAAGTTTTAAAAAATTAGTTGGGATACAAAGAAAAAATTGAAGTCTACACACATTTTCATTGCTCTGCAATAGCCTTCTATGTGTGTAATTGGACATTCTGTAAAAGTATAGTCTTTAAAGGATGCATTAGATTCTAGTCTAATTAGGTCCCACTAGATGTTTGACCATTCTTCCACTGTAATCTGGTAAACTCCAGCTTGAATGACTGAGCAGATGATGGAGAAATTTTCCAAAGTTGGGAAAAGTGGGATGAGGGATGAAGGATTTAGTTGTGGTTCAGAGAGCTTGTGACACCTGTGTGTCCTGTGGCTGGAAGGACTGGGTTTGATATGGGATTCTGGCCTCTTTGGAGATGGCCAATGTCGAGGTCTAGGTGGGGTCACTGAGGAGGGTTACAGAAGGCAGGCAGCTTCCCCTTCAGGTGTCCAGCAATTTTATATGTCATCTCACTGCATTTCATCAGGTTATACTTGAAGTGTTCATTTCTTCCATGCTTTTAGGGAAGAAAGGTAAAACTTTGTGTATCTCCACTGTGTAGTGTCTGAAACGGTCTCCAGTCACACTTGGTGGCCACAGTTTGGACGTGGAAGCTGGCGTGGACAACTGTTTGACTCAGCAGCTTTGCTGGGGTCACACCCGCCCGCTGTGCTAAGTGCGGCACGGCCCTGTGGGAAACTCTCACTGGCGCTGCTTAGCTCCCCTTTGTCTCCCAGATGTTGGAGGTTAAAACTCCCCGGTGGCTCTCTGAAAATGAGTATCTATTTTTCTGCTGACTTTGTATTGTCAGGGTTTGTTACTGTGAATAAAGGACACCATTAGTGAACATTCAACTCTTACCAACATTGAACATTCCTAGTGGAAAAAAAGGGACAAATGAGCTATGTTTACTTATTTTGATTCCTGCCTTCACTGTTCTTCTCTTGTGGTTTAAGAATATGTAAACAGAAAAGAAACAAACCAGAATTGGAGGCGCCCACGTCGTTTGTCCTCCTGCTGTATTTCCCGCCATATTTCTCAGAATCTGGCTTAGACCTAATTGTTTCAATTGAAGCAAGTGCCACATGAAAGTCTTAGCAGCTGGTCCCAGGAACGATCTGGACGTGGTGCTGATGTGCCTGGTCCTGGGGGTCTCGTGGTGGAACCTTGGTGGAAGTGCTGTGCCTGTTATGACCAAAGAACTCTCACTTGTGGTCCTTGGAAGGTAGCAGAAGGAAACCCTGGAGCCTAACATGTGCCATTTTGTCTCCCATTAGAAAGCAGAGGACGAGGATCCTGCTCTCACACCCAACAACACCAGGAGTTTCTCACCTTCAAACTTCCGATCAATGACTCAGGATCTGCTGGTCTGGGCATCAGTGTCAAAGAGAATCACACAGACCTGGGGATCTTCATCAAGTCCATTATTAACAGAGGGACGGCATCTAAAGTAAGCAGGTATCAACTTTATCGAGTACTCATGAACCAAGATGTTTAGTTACAACCCAGTGTTGGAAACACATAAGCTGTAGGGAAGAAACCTGGCCTCTACCCTCTTAGATGTGGTATCTGTGGCCTGTGAATTAAACTGACAAAAGACAGATTCACGGGAGGGAAAATTCACTAATTTTATCTATGTTAATATTTCCAATTTTATGGGTATGGGGGCACCAAAAAGAAGCAGTGAAACCCTAAAGAAGCGCTTAGCCTCAGAAGCTTCTGGACCAATTTAGCAAATGATGATACAGGGTGGAGTGGTGATCAGACAAAGAAAGGAGGTTTGGGCTTCTGGGGCACGCATTGTGGGATGGCAGGTATATGAGGGAAACAGGTGGTAGAGGTTTCCATGTAAGGTTTGTTTACATGGATGCATCTCAGTGCCATCTCTGTCTTTGCTGGTGAGGGTTTTTCTTCCCCCAGCTCTGGGAGAGTGGAGGGGACACCTTCATGAGGCAGACTCCAAGGGGGAGCAGAGGCTTCCTCTTGTGATTGCCAGGTCTCAGTTACCTTCCACTCAAAATAACCCCAATGCCAACATGGTGTGTTTTGTGGCAGCGTGTTCTGACAGCCCCAACCCTTATGTGTTTTCCACAATCAAACAACCAGGGACATCACGGTGCTCTCTCACTTGGGCGTGGTGCTCAGGCCTTCAGCTTACCATTTTTTAAACTATTTTTTAAAAATTGAAGTGTAGCTGATTTACCATGTTGTGTTACTTTCTGGCATGCAGCATGGTGATTCAGTCATACACATACATACATACCCTCTTACATATTCTTTTCCATTATTCATTTCTATTCCATTATTACAAGGTATTGAATATAGTTCTCCCTGCTATACTGTAGGACCTTGTTCATCTGTCTTATCTATAGTGTGTGTTTGTGTCTCACAAAACTCACAGCCCTTGGTCATTCTGGGGCAATGGAGATTGTCTGTGCAGACTTAGCACAGGTCCAGGCACAGAGCTGCCCACAGGAAAGGTTCATCTCTTCCCTCCCCCTCCTTCCTGGGGGTCACTCAGCCTGTTTCCCAGCCTGGGGAAATTTTCCTGGCTGTCTGTGAAGGGGGCTCTCCTCCCCAGCTGGCTAATAGCCTGGAGCTTTTGCACATCTTGGGTTGTAAATACCCTCTCTGGGTGTCTCTGGAAGGAGGAAAGTAATCACTTTGTGTCCTGTGAATCAGTCTGCTGTTTTGGTAAACAGAGTATGATAATGACTTATTTACAAATGTGTGAATGACTGAAGTAGACACAGGGGCCACTTACACAGTAGCATGCTGCTGTTCAGTTGGGCATAATCCATTCATATTAAAGCCATCCCCCCTTCCTTTTTCCTTTTTAAAATTTTTTTTTAACTAAAGAAAGCAACTTCTTTTATTACAGACTTCTTTCACAGCACTGATTGTCTCCTGTCTTCTTCCCAGGATGGAGGCTGCAGGTGAATGATTGGCTGATCATGGTGAATGGGGAGTCCCTGCTGGGCAAGATCAACCAGGATGCCATGGAGACCCTCCTCAGGCCCATGTCCACTGAAGGGAACAAGCGGGGCATGATCCAGCTCATCATGGCCTGGAAGATCAGCAAGGACAGTGAGGTAAGAGGGGGGCAGGGACAGACGGCATCCCCAAGTGGGAGCAGGACCGAGCTCTGTCCTGATGTGGGCACAGAGTGCCCAGTCCGGGGCTCTGCGTTCCGCACAGGCTGTTGTGCTGTCAGTGTGCTGTGTCTGGCTCTCTCGGTTCTGGGATGCACATGGCCCCAAGTGTGCACTCGCAGGTGTGTTGCCTCCTCCGCAGACAACACTGGGGTTGGTCTGAAAGCACTGCAGCCGGGTCCCCATCTTGAAGAAGGGCTGCCCCTTCCTGCTCGAGCTGACAGTTCTCTTCTGGTGGGCAGTGTTCCAGGAGGGAGGGACATGGACACAGTGGCCACTCAGTCCCTGGCTTTTCTAGAATGGGTGCCTCCTGCAGAGTCCCTCTCGTGGAGGGGGAGAGTTGGGAAGTTGTCAGAAGTGTAATCCTTCCCACTCTGGCCCTCCCTGTCCCCCTTTCTCCTCCATTACAAGCCTAAGTCTGCCTGTAGTGGTGTCTCCTGCCCGATGCTCCAGTGGGGAATCCATGCGTGCTGCCAACTGGGATGTGGGAGGAGGGGAGGGACATAGCCTCTCTCAAGGGGATGAGCATCTGTGTCCCAGAGAGTAAAACCATACAAAGTAGAGGCATACATTTTTTGTATAGCAGGTGTTTCAAAATTGTGTATTTATTTGTTAATTTATATTAGAACCTGAACAAGTTTTTTTCAGAAATCTGCCATAAAGTCTGTGCCATTTAGAGGAACCAGGTGGGGCCTGCTTGTTGAAAGTGTAGTTTGTAGTTTGTGTTTTTACTGATACTCAACTCCCCACATTTCTAAATCAGCTTGGAGGAAAGGACCAACAAACCCTACAAACTGAAAATTGTATCTAAACTGCTTAGGTGTTTTTCTTAATTTTAAAATCTGTGTTTAGTAATAAAAGCAAGCTTTTCCGGTTGCGGTGATGGCTCACCCGATCCTAAGATATAATCAGATTTGCAACAGAAACATGCACTTGAACTCAAAGGGTGATCAGTGGAGAGGCCACCAGTTTTTGAAAGCTTATTGACCATTGACTTATTTTTTTATCATTTTTATTTTTGAAATGGAGAATGAATTAATGGTAATTAACAAATTAATTTCCACAACAACAAGGGAGCAGTGTAACCTTAACTAAAAACCGCACAGTAGAAGACAAGGGGAAATAAAATGTTCACTTTCAAATGATAAATATAAATGCTGATCTCTGAGTAGACTACTGGATTGATTTCCTTGAGTCATGATTTTCATTGGTTTCCAGATCATTCACTAATGTTAATGTAAGTCCCACAAAGAGCTCTGTGACCAGTTCTCCCTAAGACATTACAAGACACAGTATTCCTTACTAGGTCTTTTCCCAAAACTGAGTAATTTTGTTACCGAGTCCAAACTCATTCTGCTTGCCGCATGACAGATCAATAAATCAGGAGATGAGGTATTGGGGCAAGGAATAGTGACTTTATTAGGAGAGTCGGCAGACTGAGAAGATGGCAGACTAGTATCTTGGAGAATCGTCCTGCTCCAGACAGAATACAGGCTCCTTTTATACAAAAAAAAAAAAAAAAAAAGGGAGGTGGTGTGGTTCATTGTTGCAAACTTCTTGCTGTAGGAATGCTTTATTCTTGCAGCCCTCCATGTGGCTCAGGCTATGGTGTCCCTGTAAACCCCCAACAAAACAAAGGTTATTCTCTGTTTTGCAACTTGTCATCTCTACCTTAGTGCAGAAGTGCTGACATCCTTAAAGGTCAGAGTCCAGAGAATAGGCTCTCCTGTCTATCTCAGGCTAAAGGGAACATTGTTTCCCAAAAGGTGCAGAGCTGGCAAGGCTAAGCCTAGAAAGCAAGGCACAGTGGTTTAAAACTAAAGGAACAGATCCAATAGAGTCAGATTCATTCTTCTTTATTACAATTTCATGTTCCACGAGACCAGATTCACTCTGCAGATGTTCACTGAGCATCTACTACATTCAAGAAATGTATTAGATCCTGGAGATCTGGTGGTGAATACAGCAGACAGGGCTCCCTCTTTCAATGTTCTGCTGGACAGCAGATCACATCCTTATCTCTAAAAGCCAACTAAAATTTCTAACACCTTCTCAAAGTTTTCTTTCAGAGAAAACCATTGAATGTGAGGGGGGTGGATCTTAAAATGTGAGGCATAGACTGGAGGTCAGCATCCTGACTTCAGATGAGCATCCTTGTCCCCAAACCTGCACCAGCCTGGAGTTGTAATAGAAAAGAGCAAATCTGACTCCCTGTTATATATGTTCCTTTTAACTCTGTGCCCTGTTTTCTAGGCTTGGTCTCACTAGCTCTGCAGCTTTTGTAAAACAATGTTGCCTTTAGCCTGAAATATACATGACAGCCTATTCTCAGGGCTCTGACCTTTAAGAATATGAACACTTTTGCACTCCTATAAAGATAACAAGCTGCAGAATAGAAAATAACCTTTGTTTTGTTGGAGGTTTTACAGGGGCACCCTGACCTGACCCACATGGACAGCTGCAAAGGATTCCAAAAACAAAGAATTCCTGCACCAAGAAGTCTGTGACAACCAAGCACACTCCTCTCCTTTTTAGTAGAAAAGGAGCCTGAAGCCTGAGTTGAGGAGGGTAGTTCTCCAAGATATTAGTCTGCCACCTTCTCAGTCTGCCGACTCTCCTAATAAAGTCACTATTCCTTGCCCCAATACCTCATCTCCTGATTTATTGGCCTGTCATGCAGTGAGCAGAACAAGTTTGGGCTTGATAACAGTGATCTGGTTCCCTGTCACCCTGGGAAACAGCTGGCGTTGGGGTCCCCCTGCAGTGTCTCTGGAACTCATTCAGGTCTGCATGTGGATTTATGTAGATGAAAATGGTTTAAGTAAGGGAACAGCTGCAGCAGGCAGTAATGGACTTCAATGTTCAATATTTTTAGGGTGTCATTTTCATAAATTGCTGATTATTACTGTCCTTAGGGTGGGGAAAGCTTTTGACTGACAGGGTTTAACTAAAGAATTAGATGAAGACAGACATGCTCAGCTCAGCTTCCCATAAGTTTTAAGACATGATTTTGTGGCTTTTGAACTTAAATATATATTCCCTTTGGGGAACCATCTCCCTGAATTACCGGGAGGGGTGTGTGAATTATGTTACTGTAAATACTGACATAAGCACAGGACATCTTGTCATGAGTGAACCTCGATCCCAAATAATGTGCCAACTTCTCCCTCCTCGGTCTGTCCCTCGGCCAGCACGGTCCAGCCTTTGACAGTATCACACAGCTATATTTCACTAACTCATCTTTTTTATTTTCTTTAAAATTTTTTTCGGGGGAGGGAGGCAATTCAGTTTATTTTTATTTATTCATTTATCTACCGGTGGTACTGGGGATGGAACTCAGGACCCGTGCATGCTAAGCACGCACTCCACCACTGAGCTACACCCTCTCCCCATGCTGACTCAGCTTTAAATCAAGGGTCTGCATACTTAATTTCAAGCCAGAGAAGATGAAACTTTGCAAAGTAATGTCTTGTGCTGTGTCACACTTTGCCCCTCATCTGTGGGAAGTGCTGCGTCTCATCACACTGTTTTTTTAAAACCTGGCAGCTCTGTGCACCAGGCCCGCCCTCCCTACACTCCCCACCCCGTCCCTGGTGGGCACATCCGGGATGTTCCCTGGAAGGTGTTTCTCAGTGTCGTCCCCTCGACCTCAGGACCCTGTGCACGCCGCTGGTTCTCGCATCCTCTCCGGCCGCTCTGTTTGTCTCCGTCCTCCCCTAGTCCTTTCTCCCCTGCTGTCACTCTTTCCTGCCTGTTCCTGTATTGGCTCATGTTCCTCAAGGCGTCTCCTGGGCTGTGTCTTCTGCACGCACTCCCGGGGAGATCTTCGCCCCTGGTCTTCAGGGACTGCGTGTGCTGTGCTGCACCCCGGGGTCCTGATTCCAGCCAGGGGCCCTGTTCTGCCTCCAGACACCTCTGTCCATCTGCCTGCAGAGATGCCCACTGGTCTGGCTCTCAGGGACCTGTGCTTCCTCCTCCAAAACCCATTCCTCCTGGAGTTTCATCCACCCATGGGCACTCCACCACCGTTTCTTCAGTTGCACAGGTCGGACACGGGGTGGCCTTGACCTCTCAGGTGCCTTCACTGTCTGTGTACCTGCCTCTTCTTTAATTTCTCTCCTCCATGCCCTGACGTCACTGGAATTCGGGCCCCACAGTCTCTCTGGGCTCCCTGCTGCGGCCCCTGAAGGATTTCTGTCTCCGCCTGTCCTCCCCCTGCAGAAAGTGCATCTTCCCACGAGACACATTGACCACATCCCTCCTGCTGAAATCCGTCCCCTCCAGCATGGGTGCCAGTCCCTGTGCCGGCTCTGCCCCGGCTGCTTGGCCTGCCCTGCAGTTTCTCAGGTGTCTGATGCTGCCTTCACCTCCAGGTTTTCCATGAATCTATTCTGCTCCTTGGCCTAGAAAAGACAGCTCCAGATTTTAGTTTTCTCTCCCCAGAGTATTTCCATGTCCCCGGGTAGCCACCCTCATGCTGCAGCCATCACGTCATCATGGTTTCTCTTCGGTTTTCTGTAAATTCTGAGCTGGCCAGGACCCTCTCTGGCTGCCGTGTTCCTGGTTCTCCATCACCGGCGTCCAGCCCGGGGCTGACAGCTACACGTGGGCTGAAGGGTGAGGGAAATAGTCCCTAGGAGTTGAGAGTCGGGCATTTTTAGGGAAAAAAATTGAACTTAGTTACTGTTAGACCCTGAAGTTCCAACAAGACAAGGTAACAAAGTGAGTGTTTTCTCAGTGATTTTGGATTTTCTTTGCTTTCCTTCGATTGAATGCTCTTAATTTAGAAACATTTCATGAGCAGCAATTGTTTCTTTAAATAGAGGGAGAGAAGAAGTGGCTTCCCATTGTTCCGGGCTCCTGGGGATGGATTAATTTTTGGGGCGTTTTTTCCACGGGAAGAAACACGTAAAGCAGAAACACCGGTATCGTCACAAAGGACAAGCCTGTTGAGGACTCTGAAGGAGAGTGAGCACCTGACATCCATCCTTGCTTATGGGAAAAACGTGTAGGAGAATTATGCTGCTTTTCAGTGTCCCAAGGAAGTGCGTGCTTGTGGGAATTACTGTAACGTAGCTGAGCTTCCAGTCCTCTCGCTGAAGCCTGTCTTCACACCAGGAGAGAATGAGACCAGATGAGGTTTTTCTTAGACTCCAGGCTGAAGACTTCAGTCACCAAGAGCTACTTTAAAATGAGTTCTCTGTCTAGGCTTCATCCTGTTAGAATCAGAGAGCTACCTTAGAACAGAAAGGGGCCCAAAGTACCACTTCCGATCCTCTTTACCTTGTGAGGGAAGAAACAGACGCAGAGAGGTCAGACGACTTGCTTAATGGCTGCAAGGCCAAGGGAGCGTGGAGTCATCTAGGAGCCTGGTGTCATCCGTCTTGTGCAGAGAGAGGGTCTCAGTGACCGTGCTGTTCAGGCCGTGCCTGCTCTGGCTGTGCTGGGATGTGTGCACAGTGCCCCGTGAGCCCTGGCACCCGGCAGACTGTTACCTTCTGTGTCCGCCCCATCCAGGATCACTTCCCCCTGGTCCTTCCGTCGTCCCCATGGGGATGCGAAGGACACCAGCTGTGGTTCTGCATGAAAACAGAACTTGGAACTGCACCCTGGAAGTCCAGCCATTCTTCCCCAGAGCTCAGCCCCGTCCTTCTATTCCTTGTTTTGTGTTTCCTTGTCCTGTGGACTTCCTACCACGTGTGATTGTGATCTAGGTCAGATTTCTTTTCCTTTCAGCGTCGTGCTGTGTCTTCATCTGTAAAGGCTTCCTTCCATGCGGCCTCGTGTGTGTAAGACTTCTAAATGGTTTTAAGGAACATCTGAGTCATTCACTCAAAAATGAATTTATTCATCCAATTATTCACCTAGTGCCTGCTCTGTGCCAAGAACTGGGGATAAAATAGAATAAGCTTATAAAAACTGAATTATCAAATAATAAGATCATGGCAGTTACTAACCAGGGCCCAGTTTCAGGCTTGCTGCAGGGGGCTAGGGCCGTCCCTGTGCCTGCCCTTCACCGTTCATAGTCGAGGTAGCAGGTGCATTTCCTTTACACGAAAGACATGGTTTGCCCGACTAATGCACGCTCAAAACAACATGAGATTTTCCTAAGCCCCACAGATAGTGTATTCATTTTTTAAAAGAAACTAATATTTTACCATTTCCCAGGAAGACTAGGCCAAGCGTATAACCTAGAGCAGATTCACTGGACAATATCCAGTTTTTTGTCATTAAATAGTGCTTACTACTTTCTGCTTATACAAGCAATATGTGATTATTTGAATGTGTATTTTTTGAGAGCATGTGGTATTTACCTTGTTTATAGGTTTGGGGTAATTGCCAATTTTTATACCTTTGTAAATGAAGTTCTGATAAATAATGGTCAGCATGAGTCTTTATAATTCACTTAGCTTGTTGTTCCATGAGGCGGGTGACCATGGAGAGAAGTAAGTGGCCGGGGCAGAGAGCAGGGGTATTGCTGGCCTGTGATGCGCAATCCGTGTTGCTTTGGGAGCAGCCTTTGGCCGAGTGCTCCAGCCTGGGCTGGTTCTTCTTCAGCAGGAGGGAAGGCTTTCCTGTTTCCCAGGGATGGAGCTGTGGGGCCCCACAAAGTTGCCCTGCTGGGGCCCGGGCTGCAGGGGCCTGAAGACCATTTTTGCTGTTGAAACAACAAAGTGAAAATTGCAGTTCCTTTATTTCAGTGCCTTCCTCGAATTAAGCTTATTTTGATAAGGTTTTCCAGTAAGAGCCTGGGAGCAGCCCAGGTTGCAGGAAGGCCTGGCCGCTCTTCCAGGACCACCCTCCTGGGAGTGACCACTGCCCCACTCCCAGGCCATGCTGGCCTCTTTCTTAAACTCTTAAACTGCTTGCAACAAAAAGCATCATCAAAGATTTACAACAAAACTCTGTACCCCAATCAGTTTTTTTTTTTTTAAAGAAATTGAAAGGCATTGTGTCATCTGTTAAATATTTATGTAGGAGGCCACTGATGTCTTCATTTAAATCTGTCTTTTGAGATGCAGATCAGACTTGGTTAGGGAGGTGGGGAGGTGCGGACTCTTTCCCATCACAGTGTCCCAGCGCCAGGGGCCTGATGAACAGGCCTCTTAATGTTTGGTTCCAGAAAGCCTGCATGTGCTATTTTTTAAATGGAATTTTTATTTGACTTTATAAAATTCTAAAGTAGCCTCTTGGTATATTTAGAGATTTCTCATAACGGGGCTTTATAAAGACTTTATCATCTAGAAAATTGTGGAGTTATAAGGTTCAATTAAGTATGTTTACTAAGCAGACTTGAGGATGTGATGTCGGTCTTGTGATAAAATCACTTCTATCAGGTCTCGCAGGTCCCTTTAAGGTATGCATGTGCTCATTAAAACCTCACAAGTGCCTGTTCCTACAGGTGCAGGCTTTTGCTGTGCTTTGTTTTTACCTCCCCAAAGTTCCTTGGAACCCAGGCACAGTATTCTTCCAGAAAATGTTCTTGTATCTTTTTTGTTTTGTTTTGTTCACATCAGAGACCTTGAACATTTAATTTGCCATGTCATCATAATTTGCAATTTAAAAAAAAACTAGTAAAACAGATCCTCATTTCACAATTTAAAGCTTATTGAGGCTGACTCACTCCCGCAGCCTGACTTCCCTCCAGTTGTAATTGTGTTGCCCCTTCCATGCTGTAAACTTCCCAGGATTTGTCACCCTGGGTGTGATAAGTCCACAATTTGGAACTTCATTAAATACCTCATTTATATTAAACAGATGGCAGCATCTAAGAGAAATGATCATTTGTTCCGATGAAGGAGCCATAGTTGCAGCTGCATCTGTTTGGAACGTG
The DNA here is from genome assembly GCF_036321535.1 of Camelus dromedarius. NCBI lineage: Eukaryota > Metazoa > Chordata > Mammalia > Artiodactyla > Camelidae > Camelus > Camelus dromedarius. The sequence continues at coordinate 116,728,349 of NC_087438.1, forward strand.
CAGCCCCTCCCCTGCTGCACCCCCTCCCTCCCCTGCACCCCCCACCCCTGGCTGCCGGCCAGCTCCAGAGCCTCAGTGGGGTGGACCTTGGAGCCCACGTTTGGAGGCTGTGTGTGCTTTGTTCCTCCTTGAAGCAGATTTGTTTCAAGGCCTTAGCTAGCATAGTGTTCTCCTGACTCGGAGTAGTTTTACAGTGTCAGTGGCTTACAAGGTGCAGCTGTTTTGAGGAAGGCCACACACTGTTTTCATTCCAGAGACAGAAAGCGACCTATATCTTGGCTCACCTAGTAGGCTGTTTATGTTTGCGGAACAGGCACCTTTGCCGGCATCACTGGGATATTTGGCCTTGACCTCTGTTGTCGGTTTGCTGAGTGGTTTCTGTTCTCACGTCCTCAGCGTCCCATGTGTAGGGTCAGTGAGAGGGCCGTAGGGGCCTTTTAATTTCAGCAGCAGAAATTGAGGTTCAGCATATTGTTCAAGCAGCTAAGCTGACAAATGGTCTTGGGCCTCAGAGGGCAGGTGGTCACTCTGCCAGCACAGCCCTGGGGTGTGCCAGCTGTCAGGTGCATTACACACCCCGAGTGTAACACGTGGATTGTGTTCCTGGCTCTGTTCTGATGGTGGTAAAGCCTGTGTTTCCCAGAGCAGCATCTCAGACAGGATTCTGAGTTAGGCCGTAATTTAAATTGACTTCAACAGATACTGCCAATCAAGCTGGAAAAATAAGCAAGAAGATACAGTTTGGAGGAAAAAAGCCTTTAATATACATGTTTTTCCTCCAGGGGTTGAAATCTGGCAGAACTTCGTGGGAGGCACAGTGTGAAACGGTAAGGAAAGGTGGAGTTTTCATCACAAATTATTTTGGTGCAGGGTGAAGAGTTCTAGCTCAGTTGGTGCCCAGTTGGTTGCAGGCCCTGGGCAAGTTGTTCTAATTCCCCCATGCCACTGATGGGCCTCCAGTTCTGACTGTTCCTTGCCCCCTTTCTCTCTAGCTGAAGCCACCCGGGAGCCCCTCTGGCCCTGAGCTGCCCACTGAGAGGGTGCTGGATGACGGGGGATGGAGGATTTCTCCCTCCCTCTTCAGTGGGACCAAGGAGCTGGATGAAACACCCACGAGAAATGCTGCCCTCAGCAGGATAATGGGTGAGTCGGCTGAGACCTTGGGTAGCACGTCTTAGTTTTATGCTTTTCCTGGGTCATGGAGACATTATTAGTGTAATATGGAAAGGAGGCCCGTGTTTTCAAGAGGAAAAGGAGCAGGTTCCTTATAATCACTGAGGAAGCGTTAACGTCAAGAGAGTAAATCAATACGTTGATTTTGTTAAGTGAGTTTTAGATCTTGTACCATGTGGGAAGAAGAAGAAAAAAAAGGTGGGGGGGTCCACGTAGAAATGTTTTCCACTGGTCAAGATGTTCTCAGTGTGTTTGAGATGATAAGCGAAGCTGCGGTTTAACAACAACAACAACAAAAAAAAAAATCAAAATTTAGTGGTTTATGGCAAGAAGGATTCAAAAGTTACATATTCACCATAGCACCACTTGCAGGGAGAGGAAAAAATCTGTGTAGACGTATGTGCATGTATGAGAAATAGTCACACTTTGTAGTTTGTACTTAATAGGATGTGGCCATTTTTAAATTGCATCTCTGCATTTTCAGAGCCTCCGTGTGTGACATCCGAGACCAGTTCCGTGCACCCTGTTTGGGTTCCACCCCACTCTGCACAGCCCCCCGTAGGTGACAAGGTTGTCAGGGCTCACCCTGCAGCCGCTCAGCCACCTGCCAGCAGATCCCGTGAGTAAAGACTTGCTTTGCCACCAGTGGTCGGGTTTACCGAGTTGCTCATCTTGGAATTAGCCTGTGAGTTTTTAAATTTAAAATGTAAGAAGCTGTTTTGATTGATGTAGCCCGTGATGCAAGACACTTTCATTGCTGGCACATTTTGCAAGCCTCCTAATACAAAGTACAACCCGATGTTTAACTCCATTTTGAGCATGTTTAATGGAGATGTGTCACCATGTCTTCTAACAGCAGAGATCATCGTCACCACTCAAAACCCCTCTCTGATGTTGACTTTTGTGAAGATTCCCAGCGCCCTCTGCCTCCAGCTTCCCAGGCAGTTACCCCTCTAGAGAAAGCCTGGCATTTCTGACACATCGCCCGCCCACTGGTCAGTGACCACCCTGCCTGTTTGTCTGTCTCTTGCCCTAGGGTGTGAGCTATTGAGGGGCAGAGGTTAAGTCTTAGAGACCTGCTATGGGGTAGGTGCCCCTCAAAGGGATAGGCAGATGATGGCTGTAATTCTTCAGGACTTCCCTCTAAATTTCCTGGTAAAATTCTTCAAAGGGCTTTAACATCTCAGAATCTCTGTGGCGTTGTCACATTAGAAGTCATTCTGGAGATCACCTCTGGCCTTAGGAAACTTAAAGCCAGAGAAACTGAATACCACACCCAGAGCAGCATGGCTGGAGTGTCAGGAGAAGGAACAGACCATGGTCTCCATTTGACATTCATTTATGGGAAATAAATTTTTCTGATTTCTATTTTGTTTGGCCAAGTTGAGCAGATTCTGGGAGTTTAGACTTTTTCTAGTGTAGAAGGGATTTACACTGATACACATCCCCCTTAGGTGAATGCCTAGAATTTCTTTCCCTTTTTTCCCCACTGCACAGGTAAATACCAGCTGTCCCCCACAGTGATATGCCCCAAGATGACTCTGTCGTTATAGAGGATGACAGGTTGCCAGTGCTACCTCCACATCTCTCAGGCCGGTCCTCTTCCAGCTCCCAGGATGACACAGGATTTGTGATGACAGACCCTGGCCCGTGGGCCAAGGCAGGCATCGGTGACTCGGCAGGCTGGCAAGAACACTCCAGGGCTGGAAAATATGCATTAAGTTACAGCCACACTTTATCTTCTGTTTAAATGGTCTGTCGCTAGACGCAGTTAGTCAATTCTTTTTGTGTTCTGTTTTCATGATTTAATACTCTTAATGATCACTCAGAAACTTGCCCAGTTATTTTAATAATTTAGCCAAACTAACAAGAAAACTACCACTAACCAGAAACCCTACTCAGTTGTTAAATTTCACTCTTAACTAGTTTGGATCTGTGTTAACTTGGTGAATTGCTTTTCTGTTAAATAAATACATTCTGTGCAACTCCCTGCGGTGACTGAGCAGGGAGGTGGCTTTGGCCGAATGAACAGTTGCTCCGTCTTGGGAGAAGGGAGATGCTTTGACAGGTTTTCTTTCTCAGCACGCTGTCAGCTCTGCTGGGTTTGCATGTAACTTCTCACACTGTGACTTCGGGGGCAATCTGATGCTCTTTTTTCTCTTGTATCTTACAAAATAGAAGCAAGCATTTGGTATCACTGACCCAAAGTGTGACACCTGAATGTGGGCACGTGTTTTAATTTGCATGCCTGGTAATTATCTACTTCAGTAAGCAAAAGGAACAGTCCCTCCTAGGAAAGACCTTGGCCGGCTGCAGCGGTCATCAGAGCCAAGCATGGGAAGCAGTGTGCCAGGATGTTCTTACTGCCCTTTCTCTGGGCTCTTTTATGAAAACACCAGCACAATTATATTTAAATGTTGCAGCATGGAGCTGCACTCAAGCCTGATAATAGTTTACCTTGGGATGAGTTTTTGGTTCAGCGAGGCGGGGGAGCTACCCTGGAAAGTAAAAACCTGCTTGGAATCCACAGAAGCTGCCATGTTTACTGCTGCTGTGTAGACCCGTCTCTGAAAGTGAGAGCAGTGGCTGGGAGGGTCAGGATTAGATGTTCACGATCTTCATCCTGGGAACAGAAGCCTCTGAATCTCCCTTGTGATGAGAAATTGTAGGAAGAGGTCTGGGGGGGCCCAAGGAGCACTGTATTGGGGCCAATAAATAAGTAACTGGCAGGGCTGGAGGGTGGCATTAACTTCCCTAAGGAGCTTCATCAGGTGGTGAGGACTTGGGTGATCTTGCTGTGGGGAATGTTCAGGGGCTGGAAAAAAATAAGAATGAAGGGTCACCCAAACAAGAGTGGCAGCTGCTCTGAATCACAGCAGAAAGTGTAAGCTTTTCCAGCCTGACAGTGTCTCCCTAATCCTTGATGAAAATGTTATGAAATAAAAGGGCAGTAAGGTGGGATTAATAACTGGAATTTTAATAACACTAGGGGTCAGGATATGGTCATAGTCATTAAAGAATCAGCTGTCTGCCCTGCAGTCTAATGTGCCAAGTATTCTAGGGCATTGTTTACTGTGTCTGAAATTAGTTCAATGGGTATATTGACAGGGAAGAATTAGCTATGTTATGGCTTAAGAATATTTATTTATTTCCAGAGTAACTGAGAGGATGTACTTTTTCCAACCCATTGATTGGACCTAACAGTGTTTTTAAGGTGAATAAGGTGAAACAGCAGATTCTAAACTTAGTGACAACATAATTTCACCAGGTATAAAATTAGGTTAAAAAATATGCCTGTATGTGATTTTCATTAGCAACAACAATTTGTATTTCTTTGGAAAACCTTTTACAAATAATTTCTATTAAGAATGTATATAACTCTGCTATAACTCAATAAAATTAAATTAAAAAAAAAAAAGAATGTACTACTCTGTCTATAAATGTGATGCCTCTTTGGAGTTCTAGGTTTTAGCGTGCTCCATGTCGTGCGGGAAAGGGTTGCTGAGCATGTGCAGGATGGTGGAAGAGGTCCACTTTCAATGTCTGAAAGAATTACTCTTAGTGAAAATATATTATGTAGAGTTGCTGTTTGCAAAGTTGGGTCATAGTCCTCTCCGTAGGGGTTTTAATTTTTCATGTCTAGGACTGTGTTTTTGGATTGAGGTGTAGGTGCTCTGGAAATTACACACATAGTATCATAGGGGTGGTGTATGTGGGCACCACTGGGTAACTGTAATGTACAAGCACATACACATTTAAGAAACGTGTAGAAGCCACATACAATTATATACATAATGTATGCTAGAGCTGTCCACACTTACATCTGTGCACACGTGTGCAGGGTCCAAGCAGAGCAGTGTGTGCTTGGACACACACCCTCCAAGATCTCTGAGTAACCCTTTATTCTAATTTTTCCTTACACCCCAGGTTTAATCTCTGATGTGCAAGCTAAAAGCCCATTTGATCCATTTTGACACAAGCTGCTAATGCTCGTACATGGAGCACCCTGTCCCCTCCTGGATAGGGGCACTAGCCCCCTAGCTCTGCTCCCTGCTCCCTCCTGTGCTCCTAACTCCACAGCTGGAAATCACCACCTGTCCCTCCTCTCAACCCCCAGGAGCCTTCCAAGTCCCCGAGTGAAAGTTGAAACTCTCAAGAATCTCCCAGTGGGTCTGCAGGGTCTGCCCCTCCCCAGCCTCCCCACCTCACCCCTCCCCCTTTCCTCTGCTGATGTCACTGTCACTCTGACTCCCCCTGCTCTTCCCTGAGCTGCCACTGGTCCAGCCTCTGACCTTGTTCTGCCCTTCACCTGAACAATCTTTTCTTCTCAGATGATCAAGGGTTCACTCTTGGACCTCTGACGTCTTTATTCAGCTGTCGGCTTCTCAGGGGCCTGCCCAGCACTGCAAACCGCCCCCTCCCATGGGACACGGCCTGCCCCACTTTCTGGCATTATTTTTCTCCTTTGCACTTAGCACGCCCTGACATGCTGTATCTCCCACTTAGTTGGCTTAATAAGAAGTTGGCCTTGGCAGGGACCATCAGCCCTTTCTCTTGCCCATATCCCTCACGGGGTGCCTGGTACATTGCTGGTGTCCAGTGAGTGTGAGGGGTGCTGGGGCGTGGTCCCCCTTCAGTGCAGCTTCCAGCTTTGCTGTGCGATGCCCCAAGAAAGCTGGCATGAACGTGCTCCAGGCCCCAGGGGGTTAGGATGCTCAGGTGTGAGTCTGTGCCCTTCACCCTGAGAGTGCAGGGCAGGTCCTGGGGGCCTGTGGGAAATGCACAGGCCCCACCCAGCCCTAGGGACATCAGACTCAGCAGCAGATCAGGTCTGCAGAGCCTCGAGCCCGGTGCAGGTGGGAGGCCGCTGTCCCTCCTCCCTGCTCCCAGGGTTTGCCTGTGGCATCACGTGCACCCAGCCCACAGCAGGACAGGCTTGGGGATGTCTCTTTGGCTACCTCTTCTGCCCTCATCGCTGCCACCTGACCAGAGTCCCTCCAGACAACCGCCCTGAACCCATGTCTCTTTTAGTGGAGTCCAGACCAAGACAACGTGTTTTCTGGGTGAACAGATAAATAAGTGAATAGAATTGCTGGGGTCAGTGGAGACTGACGTGCGGAGTCTCTCGGTGCAGTGACCACCCAGGGCAGGGCAGCTGCTTGTTCCCATCTTGGGGAGGTGGTGTGACTTCCCGAGCTGGCCTGTGACTGAGGAGCCGGTCCCAGATGGCAGCCTTTCACACTCAGAGCTACATCGTGTTCTCTGCTGGGGAAGTGCTGCTTGCTCTTAAGGGCCCTAAGTGATTGAAGTATTTTCTGTTACACCAGACTTGCAGAAAAGATGAGGTGATTTCAGATGAAATGCTTCAGGTCAGGCGGGGCCCAACTTTCTGGCTGGGGGTTGTGTGGTCCAGGGGTCATGGATTCAAGCAAGGAGTAAATATTAAAATTGCCTTCTTAACGTGTTCGTAAGCCTCAGACTTCAGGCTCCAGGAGGTGGTGTAAGATCCCACCCCTAAAGGGCCAGAAGCTTGGTTTCACTCCTCAACAAGCTATGTGAACAGCTTCCCGTAGACAGTGGCCTGGTGTCTGGCCACCTCCTTGTCTTCGCCACCCTCTTAGTGTGTACTGTAGCCTGCCTCCCCTATAGGGGGGCACCCTGGAGCTCCCATTTCCCTCTCAGCTCTTGGACAGGGCAGAGGGGTCCTGACTGTGAAGTGAGGTGGGGCTTGACAGGGGTGGGAGGGTGCAGCTCAGCCCTTGAGTCTCCTACAACATCTGTCATGTTTATAAGATAATTTGACTTTTCTTCTGCATGGGAAATACCATCTCTCACTCACGATCTTTTGGTTTATGTGACAATTCTAGTCCCTGAAAAAAAGAACAGGAATTCTCAGTGAATGGAACGGAACGGACACAGACTGACTGCAGAACACCCCCTGTCTGTGCTGGGGTCTCTCTGTTCCTACTCTTCCAGTTAATTCAGAGGATGATCTGCGGTCACCACCTGGCCCTCAGTTCTGAATCCTGGGGTGCTGGGCTGGCTGTTACGACTTGCTGTAGGAGATGAGCCCCCTCAGGTGGCATGCATCCACTGCTGTGAGCGGTCACTGAGCGCTGGAGCCCTGAGCGTTACTCTCCCCTCTAATCCTCCCGTCACCCTGCACAGGTGGGTGCTCTTTCTAACACATTTGACGGATGAAGAAATAAAACACAAGTGGGGAGAGGAACCAGTCACTGAGGAAACGTGGTGGGTGAAGGCAGAGCAACTGGGTTAGAACGCCGGCCTCCTCCAGGGCTGCGTTCCTGCCCCTCTGCCGGACCCCTCGGGCCCCCCAAGCCTCTTCACGTTTTCTGCTGCCCAAACCTGTGTGGGGGCCGAGGCTGCAGTGATCATCCTGCGAAGTGGCTGCAGCTCTGAAAATGCAGGCCCTGCTGCTTGGCGCAGGGAGGATGCGGGACTGAGCAACTTGGGACCTGGCTTTTGTTCCTCCTTGACTTCTGCAACTTCCTGTTTTAATCCCTTCTCTCCTCAAAATAATTCTTAAGAACCCAGGACTTTTATTATTCATTTAAAAATGACCAGCTGCCACATCCCCTTGTCCACAACTGAACCTCACACCTGTCTGCGCCGCATCTGGAACACTGGTGATGCTGACAAACACCTCAGCTTCCCTCCTGCTCTGCTCTCTCAAGATGGCCCTACAGTCCTGAGACGCTCTGCCCCCTTCCCATCCCCACACCGTCTCATACCTCAGATCTCACTGCACCACCACTGTTTTATTTTCCTCTCTGTTTTCTCTTTGGCTATTTTAGTTATTTGCCTTTTTATTGATGTATAGTCAGTCAAGATGTGTCTGTTTCTGCTGTACGGAAATGGAATTGACCTTAATCGACTAACAAAGAATGTCAAACAGTTTGTGTTAAATGTTCATGTTTACTTGTATTAACCAAAGTTTTGCAGCCGAGCTGTACTCTGCTCAGGACTAAAATGCTGTTGAATTGTTTCATTAGTGCTGTGCATATGCTCTGATGGGAAAGTTTTTGATGTCCTAACAGAAATATATTATGATCTATTTTCCTATGGAGTTGTTTCTATTATCACCTTTTATTTTCACCTTTATTTAACAGCAGTAACTCTTTTCCTTTTAATCCAATTTTATATGCTGCCAAATATATTTTAAGTATACTGTGTTTGCAAACCTTGGTAGCCATGATGAGAACTTTATCATCTGTAGTAGGAAAAGCTATGAAAATAGGTAGATTGTAAACAGAAAATATTAAGTTGTAACTGTATGAATTTTTAACTGCTGTAGACTGGATTTTGGAAAAGAATGTATAATTTATCTGTTCAGAATAATTAATTTGTAAATTCTGGAAGTTCAATTTTTATGTGGATGGTATGACATTTGAAAATACTGTCTTTGGGTTTTTCCCTGAAAATACCCAGATGCGGCACCAGTGGCAGCAGGGGCAGCAGGGGCCCCAGAGGCGGGGGAGAGAGGAGGAGGAGGAGGAGGACCCGGAGCAGCGGCGGCAGGAGGAAGAGGAGGAGAAGGACTCTGAGCAGCGGCGGCGGCGGCAAGAAGCGGGGCGGCAGCTCAGTAGGAGGAGAAGACCCGGTAGGCATTCGCGCTCCGCGGGGCTGAGCCAGAGGCGTCTTCTTACACACACGTTGCCGCTTCCCGGGCTTGAGAGTGAGCGTGGTGTCAGCGGAGGGAGATGGCCTGGGAGCGCATTATTTCATATTTATGTTAGTTGTGTGTGTCCTGAGTGAAGATATGAAATCCATAATTTAGTACAGGTTGTGGATAAAAAATAGTGAAAAATCCTGAGCTAAAGGGTCACACTCAGAGAATACCATCAATGTACCACTGTCTGCTGGAGGTGGAGACCCACGGGAGAGTCCACTGGGGTCAGCGCTGGGTGCCAGGGGTGTTTCAGCATCTTGTCTATGTCCCAGGTTATGAAAAGCAGAGCACTGATGATGTCCAATAGGGAGATGGCGAAGTACCAGAACCTGCAAATAGAGAATTGAGGTTTCATATTGCCTTTCAACACTGATAACCTGAGCCAAGTACAGTATTTTTTTCAAGTTTTGGCTACATATTCAGAAAGATATGAGCCTTATACTTTTTGCTTAGCTAAAAATAAGGCAGGATTTCATAGGATTTGCAACTGGGTTAAGACAAATTTTAGGGACATTAAAAGTGGTGTCTGGTTTACTTATATTTTCATGGGAAAATGTTAAGTGTATACAGAATTTCACATTAAATTTTTTTCTGGAACATGTACTTGGAGTAATAAGCAATTATATTCTGATCTCAATACCATGTACTATTTATAGGTAGAGCTCTGGGAATTTAAAAAATCATAACAAAATCCCAACAGATATTCATTTTATATGACATTGGGGTTGTAACATGTGAATGATTGCATAGAAGAAAGAAACCCTCCAGCAAACTTTCCTGAAATTGTGTGGGTGATGGAACAGAAAACATAATAAATATAGAAAAAAAGTGAAAATACAGCTCTTAAAATATATTTAGGGGAGATGAAGTTTAATCATATAAAAGCTTCTGGAAGAGAGTGTGTCTGTGTGATATATAATTGTGTTAAGAAAGCACATTTGTGAGAGGTAGGATTACAGGTACTTCTATAAAATGTGGTTTAGTAGTGGTTAAAAGCATGGCTTCGAAAATAAGGCCGATCCGGGTCCAAGCCCTGTCCCCTGGAAACCTGGTTAAATTCTGTGGCTGAGCGAAGTTACACAGCTCCTGGGGGTACTCTTTTCACTGTATTTGATATGAGTGGCTCTTGGTAGAATAGTGTGCTGTGACAGTCCTGGTACACCTAGCACATAAGAACGTTATGAGGATTATATAAGAAATGAGTATAAAGTACCAGACTTATGCTCAGCAATTTCTCACAAATGATGATATTATTGTTTATTTTTGCCTATTTTTCTTGCAGAACTTCTAAAAAATGTCATACATTATTTTTGTAAAGAAAAATAAAAACAAAATAGACCTACAAAAATATCGGGCATGGAAGTTTACTTTTATAATACATAGGGCAGGGTAGGGAGACATTTCTATTACGAAAAGCTAAAATTCCCCCCACCCCCAATTTTTCCTACACTGATTTTTTTCCCATTATTTCATCAGAAAATGCAAGTGAGGGTAAGGTTGATTGGGCCTATCAGCACTATCTATATGAGGTTTATGTTGAAGGTAAAAATCAGTACATTGCTTATTTGTAATCATATAGTATGGAGTAGGTCTATGTAAATTGAACATGAAATTAAGAAATATTTATTCCAGTCATATCTCTTCTGTTATACTGAAACCATAATTAATTATAGCCATAATTATTGCATCCCATTTGAAAAAGTTAATTCCAGCCATAACTAACCCTTTGTATTTGAAAAGAAATGACATTTTGGAAGATGGTAAATTTAGGGCAGCTACACATTCTTTGCTGCCCCTCCCACTGAGAAGTGAAGGTTACTTCCCCTACCTTGAAACTGGGCTAAATTTAGTGACTTGTTTGACCAAGAGAATGTAGGAGAAATAACTTTCTGGGACTTCCAAGGCTATGGCATAAAGGACCCTGCAGTTTCTGCCCCAGCCTTTTAGAATACTCACTTTGGGAGAAGTTGGCTGCTGTGTAAGAAATCTGACTACCTTGGGACCACTGCACCATGATGAAACCCGTGGTGAGCACATGGACAGGCTGTATGTAGAAAAAGGGAAGGTGTGTAGGCAGCCCAGCTATGTCAGCCATCCTTAGGTGTCAGACACAGCAAATGAACCACCTTAATAGACGTATCAGCTCAGGTGATGTGACATAGAGAGAACTGAAGAATCTAACCAACAGCCAGAGTGAAATCTAGACATATGGCTCCAGTAGAGGAGTTCCAGCTATCTCCAGCCAGTCAACCATCCAAGTTGAGGCCCCGTACATCTTAAAGAAATGCACCACCCCCATTGTAGTCTGCCCAATTCCTGACCCACAAATGATGACTGCAACGGAAGATATTGTTTTATGCCTCTTAAGTTTTAGGGAGGTTTGATACGCAGAAATAGATAACCAGAATAGAACCCGTATTTATAAATCAGAGGCACTTCAAGTAGATTTACTACTAATCTATGTAACTGTCCTTCTTTTCCATGAATCACACACTCCTAAACCAGTCATTTACCAAAACTGAGCCGAATGTATAGTCACAAAAACTTGCTACATGGCTGATCACGACATAAGCAGCAAACTAATGAAAAGATCCAACATATTTTTTTTTCAAAGTATCGGTCCTTGCCACGTGTTCTTACCAAAGCAAACTCATGAGCTACCCTTCCATCTGGAGGCAGTTTTGCACCAAAACCTGCAGCTGGGAACATTCTATCACGGTCACAATCTTGAACGGTCTCCCCCACTGCTGTCAGCACCGCACCGCAGGTGTGCAGTTTTGACAAGGATTCGTGTAGTGGAGAGAAGTGGGCTGGGCAGGTTGCCTGATGACAGAAAAAATACTTCAAACATAAGTGATCAGGCTAAAGATGTAATTTTTGGACATTTTACTTGATGTCTATTTCAGATTGAAGTACTAAAAATGATGTTTTTCTGCCTACATTCATAGTATGTTAAATAGTTTCTTTTGGATAGAGATTGACATAGTGGTATTTATTACATTAGACCAGACATGTAGAAAGTTTCTCAAATATACGCTAAGCATATGCAGCTTTTTCTCAAACATTTCTTCTCATTGTCAATGCCATATGCTATTCTTGAGTTTCAGCCTCAGAAGAAGGATAAGAGTACTTTTGTTAATCTTGTTTTATTGTAATCTTTATTTTTTTGCCTATAGTCGAAGGCCCCAACTGATTTAATAGGCTTCAATTATTCTGAAGCCTTCTTAAAGTTGTATCACAGAAAGAAATTTATTAAATACTAAGCCATATCTTAATCACTTAAAAAGAGAAGAGCATAATGATTTTGAAGTTCATGCTAATTAAGTACCAAGATCTGAAAAATGTATTCAGTTTCTAACTAGATATTAAGCTAGGAGCCCAAAGCCTCAAAGTCAAGTCTTGCCATTCCCAGGACGACAAGTATAAAAGCCTGTAGTAAACCCTACTGCAGTGGTTACTGGGAAGACAAAATAAGATTATGTACGAGGAAGTGATTAAAAATTATAGAGCACCATAGAAATACAAAGTTTAGCTACTACTGCTATGATTGTGTGGGCCATCCACAAGGCTCTGAATTTTCAGTATGCTCTGTTGTGGGATATTGCATTTGAATAAAGGTGAATTTGAGAGAGAAAGTAATACATGTGCTAGCACTTAAACACACTGAGATTCACATTCACTTGCCCTAATTACCAGCACAAAGGCAGCCTCAAGGTCCACTTAGTTTCTTAAGTGAAGATGGAAATTCAGTGGGACTTGTCACAGCTCATAAAGCTCAATTCTGCATTAAACTATTGCCTGAAGAAGGAAATCCTCAAGGCATAGTTCTTTTCTGACAGGGAAAAAATAGTAATAAGGCCTTGAGATCCAAAGGAAAACAAAATGAAGGAAAGATCTCCCTTTGGTTTGTAATGCATATAATTGTACCCAGAACATTTTTGGTTTAAAAATAATTCATTGCATAAATGCATATATATTTCCAAAGCGTTACCAGCATTCCAGGGCTGTTTCCACATGACAGAATTTTTAAAATATGCATCCTTTGACCAAGATGAGCCTTAATGTTCCCCTCAGCTGGACTAACCTTTAGAAAGATTTCTCCTGACTACAGGCCCTTGACCTCTTATTTCTTAGAGCATATACTTCGGGAAACTTGGAATTGCACATTGTTTTCTGCTCCTTTGAGATGCAAATCTTCTGTAATCCTGCAGTGTCTTTCTCTGGGCCCTGGGAGCTGGCCCTCTGACATGTAACCATCAAGGAAGGGAGCCCCTGGTCTCTGGGAGATCTGGGGCCTAACAGCAGCAAGAGGGACTTAGTAACCGCAGCAGCCTGATCACCCAGGCCAGCTCCCCACCATCAGCCCTCAGCGCTTTCCCGCTAGTTCACCACAGCACTTAAAAACCCTCTCACCGTTTGTTCTGGAAGAGCGGAATTCAGTTTCTCTCTTCTATTGTAATAGCTTCAATCTCTATTGCAAAAGTCCTGAGTCAGGTCTTCCTTAGCTGTTCATCTAGTGCAGTTTTCCTTTGACCCTTGTTTCTAAAGTAGGGATTTTGCTTCTTGGTTAAAAGCCCACTGGAGACAGAGCTAAACATTACCACTACTTGGCTAAGTGGTTATTTGACACAGCTCTCAAATATAAGAACTGTTACCCAATGGTGGCAATATGCAACTAATCCTATTTCTCTAAGAAAACCACAATTTACAAAGTTAAAATAAAAATTCCACGAATACCCCGCGTATCTAAACATCTTAGCCTATCATGTGTAGCAGAGCTCAGTCCTACCTTTTCAAAGATGTTCTTTCCAGCATCTTCATCCTGCCCAATCTCCTCACTATTCCACTAGTGATATCTTCCTTTCCATCCCTACCTCTCAGTTTGCCATTCTGTCCTGAGATTCACTTTCTCCCCCTCCAGCTTGGGTCTTCTCACACGCATTAGACAACCTTTCATATTTATTCTGCTCTTGTTGTCTTTCCTCACCTACTCTCATGTGCTTGTGTTCTGCACCACGAAATTCAGCAGTTCTTTGAATCTGGGACCTATTTGTACCACATCTGTTTCAGGAGCAATGCATACGAGAAATGAAGTTGTAGTAGGTTGGTAACACTGGGTTGTCAGCGAATAACAATAATAATTATGAAAGTATGAAATCTAATATGAACTTACTTCAGATCTCACTTAATCTCTTTAATAAACCTATGACATGGGTACTTTTATTACACCCATTTCTCAGATTAAATAACTTTCAGATTAAATAACTTGCCTGAATCATATAGTAATAACAGGTGAAACTAGAATATAAATCTAGGCAGATTTCATGGGCCTTACTCTTAGCTATAACTCTTTTCTTACAGATTTTGTAATATTTTAAACCCTGAATACTATCAAACACGTCTGATTTTGTTTTAGAGGTACACTATGCCTTAATTTAAAAATTCACACTTGAATAGGCTCATTTTTAAAAGTTTTATTGAGATATAAATCATATAACATAATTAAGCCATTTAAAATGTATAATTCAGTGATTTTAAGTATATTTACAGATATGTACAATGATCAATACAATTTTAGAAGATTTTCATTACCTCAAAAAGTGTACCTATTTACTATCATTCCCTATCACTCCATCCAGCCCAGCACTAAACAATGGCTAATCTACTTTTTGTCTCTATCAATTTGCCTATTTTGGACATTTCATGTACAATAGAATCACATTATATGTGATGTACTGTGACTATCTTTCACTTAGCAGAGTGATTTCGAGGTTCATCTGTGTTGTAACATGTCAAACTTCATATTTCACTCCTGTGTATTGCTGTATAGTATTCCATTATATGAATATACCTCATTTTAAAACGCATTTATCAGTTGATGGACATTTGGGGTGTTTCCAAATTTTGGCTATTATGCTGCTATAAACACTCATGTACAAATTTTTATGTGGACGTATGTTTTCATCTCTTTTGCATATGCGTCTAGTGGAATTGCTGGGTCATACGGTAACTCTATGCTCAACAAGTTTAAAAACTGCCAAAGAGTTTTCCAAAGTGGCTGCAGCATTCTACATTCTCAGCAGCAGTATAAGAGGGTTCCAATTTCTCCATATGCTCGTCAACACTTGTGACCTGACTTTTGGATTATAATGATCATAATCGGTGTGAAATAGTATCTTATTATGGTTTTAATTTGTGTTTCCTGTTATATAAGTATGCCAAGTACCTTTTCTTGTACTTATTGGTCATTTGTATATCTTCTTTGAATAAATGGAATATCATTTTAATTGGGTTATTTGTCTTTTTTGAGTTATAAGATTTCATTACACATTCTAGATAAAAGTCCGTTATGACATACTCGATCTGCTAATATTTTATCCCATTCTGGGATTTGTCTTTTTGCTTTATTAAAGTCAAGTCTGAATTTTGATGGAGTTCAATTTACTTATTATGTGCTCTTGTTGCTTGTGTGTTTGGTGTCATATCTAAGAATCAACTGTCAAATCCATCGTCGTGAAGGTACATCCCTATGTTTTCTTCTAATAGTTGTATACTTTTAACACTTACATTTAGATTTTGGATCTATTTCATATTAACTTTGCATACGATGTTAGCTAAGGATCTAACCTCACCGTTTTGCATGTGGCCACCCACTTGTCCCAGTGCCATTTTTGAATAGACCCTCCTCTGACTGAATTGTCTTGTAATCTTCTCAAAATCAGTTGACCTTAGATGCATGGGTTTATTTCTAGTTCAGTGATCTACGTATCTATCTTTATGCCAGCCCCACATTGTCTTGATTACTGTTGCTTTGTAGGAAGTTCAGAAAATAAGGAATATGAATCTTCTTAGTTTGTTCTTCTTCCAAATCTGCTTTGGTTCTTCTGTGTCCTTTTAAATTCCAGACAAATTTGGGGGTCAGTTATTCATTTCTTCAAAAAAGGCCTTTCAGATTTTGACAGAGTTTAAAGTAAATATTGCCATCTTTACAATGTTGAATTTTCTCAACATGCTTTCCACTTATTTAGATCTTTAATTTCTTTCAAACATTTATCAGAATCTAATTTTAGGGTATACGTTTTGCACTCACTTTGTTAAATTTATTCCTAAGTACTATTCCTTTTGATACTATTGTATGGAATTGTTTTCCTAATTTCATTTCACAAGAGATGTCTCTTGCCTGAGTATTCATAAGACTATCACACATAAGCCTTTGAAAGATTTTGCTTAGGAAGCATTATTTTAGCTGTCTTTTTATGTTTTGAAAGCAGACAACAGCAGGATTTCAAGAAACCCAGATAGGAATACTATAACAAGGCATGCCTGCCAAATCTCACAAGTCAGTTTTTGGCTGAGACCACTGTAATAAAGACAGGTTTCCAAGAGAAAAACAAGCAGAAGTTTATTAACATGTACACCTCCTGTATATATGGGAGATACCCAAGGAAAAATGAGTAATTCAAAGAGACAATTTAGAATTGCAGCTTATATAGCATCTTCAACAAAGAATAAATTTGTGGAGAAATGACAGGACAGCAGAAAGAAGGTTCAGGCCTCCAGGGGTTGAAATAAAGGTTGTTTAGTAAAGTTTCTTATGCAGATTCCTCTGGTTCCAAAATTCAGAAGGGTAGAAAGAAAATTATTTGTCCTCCCCCGTAGAGCCCAGGAGGATGGAGGAAAAAATCTTTTTCCCCTTATGGGAAAATGGGGTGTCTAATGGTGTGATTAACTTTTGTCCTTTTCGGTAGAAATGGGAGAAGGAATGGCTGTGAAAAATGTATGTCCTACTTCTAAGCAAATAAGGGAAGGTGGGAGCTTTTCTTTTATCCTCAGCTCAAAAGAATTCTTATGCCCAAATCATACATCTGGGAGTGGCACACTCTGCTACACTTCAGTTCAAAAGCTGACTCTATGAAATAAGCAACAAAGCAAATTAACAGGAGAATAGATTCACAACTTTATTATTTTTAATATTGCATACACAAGGAGTTTCACAGGAAAAAAAGAAAAGTACCTCCCCAAAAGGGGTGAGATTTGAGCGCTTATATACAACCTTAATAGGGGAAGGGAATGGGGGGATGTGGGATTTCTAGGGGAGAATAAAACGTTTTTTTGAAAGGTAAACGGGCCCTTTCTAAAGCCTTTTTGTTTATTTTGCTTTCTTTAACTTTGCTGCAGAAGCTTTATTGTTTCCATTTGGGCCGCGGCTCGGGCGGGGCTCCAGGGTGGTTAAAAGCTGCCTGGTGGCTGCAAGCAGAAAGGCTCAAGCAGAAGCCCAGTCACACGGGAAACGCAGAGGCACCCGTCAAAGGCCCCGGAGCTCCCCAGGCTCCAGTCCTGCTCGAGGATGAGCCTTTGGAAGAGATACTTGCCCTGCCCACCCTGGGGTCAGCAGGCTGAGAGGTCACTCAGATGGTTGCCCACCTGGAGGATGCCTTCCACCGGCTCGCCTAGGCGGCCGCTCCGGGGAGCCGCGGGGACGGGCGGCTGCCGCAGGGCCCCGGGGAGGGGGCGGGGCCGGGCGGTCGCTCCGGGGAGCCGCGGGAGGGGGCGGGGCTGGGCGGCTCCCGCAGAGCCGCGGGGAGGGGGCGGGGCCGGGCGGCTGCCGCAGGACCGCGGTGAGGGGGCGGGGCCGGGTAGCTCCCGCAGAGCCTCGGGGAGGGGGCGAAGCCGGGTGGCTCCCGCAGGGCCCCGGGGAGGTGGCGAGGCCAGACGGCTGCCGCAGGGCCGCGAGGAGGGTGCGGGGACGGTCGGCCGCTCCGGGAAGCCGCGGGGAGGGGGCAGGGCTGGGCGCTGCCGCTGGACCGCGGTGAGGGGGCGGGGCCGGGCTGCTCCCGCAGAGCCGCGGGGAGGGGGCGGGGCCGGGCGGCCGCTCCCGGAAGCCGCTGGGAGGGGGCGGGGCCGGAAACTGCTGCAGGACCGCGGGGAGGTGGCGGGGCCGGGAGGCTCCCGCTGAGCCTCGGGGAGGGGGCGAGGCCGGGTGGCTGCCGTAGGGTCCCGGGGAGGTAACGAGGCCGGGCGGCTGCCACAGGACCGCGGTGAGGGGGCGGGGCCGGGCTGCTCCCGCAGAGCCGCGGGGACGGGCGGCTGCAGCAGTACCGCAAGGAGGGGGCGAGGCCGGGCGTCTGCAGCAGAACCGCAGGGAGGGGGGAGGCCTGGCGGCTCCCGCAGGACCGCGGGGAGGGAGCGAGGCCGGGCGGCTCCCGCAGGACCGCGGGGAGGGGGCGGGGCCGGGCGGCTCCCGCAGAGCCTCGGGGAGGGGGCGAGGCCGGGTGGCTGCTGCAGGGCCCCGGCGAGGTGGGGAGGCCAGGCGGCTGCCGCAGGGCCGCGAGGAGGGGGCGGGGACGGGCGGCCGCTCCGGGAAGCCGCGGGGAGGGGGTGGGGCGGTGCCGGGCGCAGCCGCTGCACCGCGGGGAGGGGGCCGGGCCGGGCGGCCGCTCCGGGAAGCCTTGGGGAGGGGGTGGGGCGGTGCCGGGCGCAGCCGCTGCACCGCGGGGAGGGGGCCGGGCCGGGCGGCCGCTCCGGGAAGCCGCCGGGAGGGGGCGGGGACGGGAGGCCGCTCCGGGAAGCCGCCGGGAGGGGGCGGGGACCGGCGGCTCCCGCAGGACCGCTGGGAGGGGGCGAGGCCGGGCGGCTTCGGCAGGGCCGGGGGGAGTGTGCAGGGCCGGGCTGCTCACGCTGAGCCTCGCGGAGGGTAGGGGTGGGGCCCGGCGGCCGCTCAGGGAAGCCGCGGGGAGGGGGCTTGGACGGCCGGCCGCTCTGGGAAGCCGTGAAGAGGGTGCGGGGCGGGCGGCTGCCGCAGGGCCGCGGGGAGTGGGTGGGGTCTGGCTGCGGCTCCGGGAAGCCGCCGGGAGGGGGCGGGGACCGGCGGCCGCTCCGGGAAGCCGCGGGAGGGGGCAGGGCCTGGAGAGACGGTAGGGGCGGCGGCTCCGGAAACGCCCGAGCTCACAGTGGCTCTGAAGGCTCGGCCGCGGGAACGGGCGACGGGAACCACCGAGTTTTAGCCCGAAGTCCCGGTCACTCCTCGGTTCGCCCCCGCACACGCCCCCCCTCCCCGCCCCTTGCCTCCGGAGCTCGCTCTGCCGCCGCCGCGTCGTCTTGTACCCGATCCCAGTCTCCTTTCTCCTTTTCTCTCGTGTTCCCGTTGAAGAAAAAGATATATCGCAGCTTCATTATACATACTACGTTTCAATACGTGTATGCACTGTAATTTTTTTTCACAAAAATCTTTGTCCTTTTACCCCACCTTCTAAATCAGAGAATGTTTTAAAAGTGAGAAAAATAGAATCCATGTATTTAAGTTCTACCCTTAACCATTTCATGTGGTAATTGCGATTTTAAAAATTGACATGTTTTGATGAGTCATACTCATTTTGGTTTTGATTCCAAATAATTACAAACTTTTTTTTTCAGATATATTCGTAAGTGAATAATGTATGCTTTCTAGGAAATAAAGTTGGAATCCACTTATCTCACTATGCTGAAGAATTTATTATTTAGTGTCAATTTAATTAAAAGTCACAATGTTGATTGAAGTCAGAAAGTAGGGATTTAAATTAGATGCTGTCATAAATTGCAAGATAACTTCCCTTCAGTCAACTTTGCTGTTTTTAAATCAGTTTTTCATTTCATAAATGGTAGAGAGATTATTATGAATACCTTTTAATGATAAATAATTCTCTGCAAATAGAATATACATATGTATATCTGTATTTGTATCTGTATCTATATACATCTGTAGTTAAATATTTCTCCTGCAAAGTGACATCCCACTACCAAGAAAAAAGACCTCGAAAATATTTTTTATAGTCAAAAAGAATATACTCTCTCATGGTATCTGTTAAACTCAATCTGTGTCTTGCCATTTTAATAGGAAAATAAAATAATTACAATAATCTCATTTTATGAGTTCCTTTTCGATCCCCTTGGCAATGAGACCAAAATAGTTAAAATGTATTTTTTGGAAGAAAGACTATAAATAGTATTTTAAATGAAATCTCAATATTTTAAGTACATCCAGGACTGTTCTAGTTGAAGGAATTAGTTCATCATAGTTGTACATGTTCATTTTCCTACACAATTTCTTAAAGAAATATGATTAGAATTTACCCAGCATAAATTATTTGTTCTCATTACTTGCTACTTTTGGTGGCTGACGTATCTCAATAAATCAACAGTTATGTAGCTTTAAAAATTCTAATGTTCTGATTGCATGTAAGTGATTAATAAATTCTGATTTATCTACAATATTTGGATTAAATATAAAATATCTTGATTAGATATTTCTTATTAAAATAATACCAGGACTATTAATAAGAATGCTTAAGTAAATGCATTTGGAGAGTATGCTCACTGACGTTTAAAAAGGATGTTTCCTAATATAAATGCAAACAGCAGACCTTTTTAAATGCCTTTTTGAAAAGCAATATTAATAATCTGAGATTTAATTTTTTACTTGTGATCTCTTATGATCATACTTTTATTGAGAATACAGAATTAATATGAGAAAGCGAGAGTTAATACAAGTGTAGAGTTGTACTGTTTTTATTTTTATCTGAAAAATATATTGTTCTAGTCTTTATACTTTATTATGTAAAAACCAAACATCTTGGAAAATCAGAGTATAAAAATCCTTACATAATATTTTTCTGGTAGTATAAAATATTACCTGACCAAATTTGAATTATGTATTAGAATTTATTTTTAATAATTGTAGCTTAAACCTTTATTTAGCTCACAAACAATTCATTTTAACCACCCAGTCAAGGCTTTTCCCTAGAAGTAATGCTAGAAATAATCAAGACATGCAAGCTCAGGTTTGTTTTCAGAGATGTTCTTCGGAGTGTTATTTATGAGAATGAAGATTCTGGAGGAAAAAAACTAATAATAATACAGAAATGTTTGACTTAAGTTTTGCGTATATGAAACACATACTAAGAATCAAATTTTGGTTAATAGTGGTCAGTGAAATGTTAATGACACAAGTCATGAAATTCAGAAGTACAGGCCTATATATAAGTCTGCTTATTCTTAGTTACATGAGTATAAATCTGTCTATAAACATAAGCACACATACACATATATGTATACATACACACACACACATACACGTTGATGAAAATAAATCTTGGAAAGAATTATGCAGAATGTTAATAGAATTAAGGTTGTCTTTCAAATTAAATATAACATACAAACATAGTAAATATTATAGCCATTGAGTTCTACAGTGCTCATAAACTTATCCCATCCTCCCTACACTTGTAGCTCAGTTTACAGATATTGGTAAAGGCTACATCAAAAATGTTCACAGTTTTAAATTCAGGTAATACACAGTAATAGTATTAACCTATAAATTGAGGTTAAAGGAACATTGTTAAATATTAAAATACAGTAAGACTTACGTGGTAGAATGTTTTAATTTGAGTGTATTTATTGCTTGGATTCAGTGGGAAAAAATTATAGGGCTAACCCATCAGAAGTTAATTGATGAATACATTCATAGAAGAGTACTTATCCTAAATAACAGATGAACTGAGGTACAGATGAAAGCTTTGGCCTTGGTGGGGAGAGATGATTCTAAGAATAGACTTTGTAAGTTTTGTGCTTGAAGGTATACATTGGGCTAGAGGACACAATGCAAAGCTTCTCATCGACATATAATAAAGCGCTGTGGAAAAGTCGACTTCCTGAATTATGCAGATGGTGTCACATAAAGTAAATTAAAAAAAACATGCTTATACTTAATTATTTGTAATAGATAAAGATTTCATATATCTACACATTATACATTTTATACTTTTCCAGTTTGTATCTTATTTTCAGTTCGTATCTTTTTTTCTTATTTGCTTGATCCAAACTAAGGTATCTGAAACTGTGGCTATATATAAATTAGTATCATATTTGAACACAGCATTATTAGCAAAAGAGTAGAGGGTGTCATGGGAACAGTTTTGTGAAGAAGATTGAAGATTACAGGAGATGATTTTCTATTTCCACTAATTCTTTCTTTTAATGGTACACACACACACAAGACTGAATACACAAAATGTTCTGAGAAAATCCCTAAACTGCTATCAAAAAGAAAGTTTTCCACAAACACACTACTTCTGTGTCTCAATCCTTCACATTGATGACTTTATGCTCATTTAGTCATCTCTTTTTTTAATAATCACTTTTAGTAAACATATGTTTTTGAGAAGCTGTCTTGAGGAGCTCAGCTATTGGATTTAGAAGAAAATCAAAGCTTCTGTTATAAATATGTTCTCAGAATACAAGTACTATAGTAGTAGTATATTACAAAGTATTATAAATATATTCAAAGAAAACCATGTTTAAGATTTAAAGGAAAGTATGGTGACACTGATTCAAGAAATCAATGATAACAGCAAGAGATAAAAATTACATTAAGAGAAAACAAATGAAGATCTTAAAATTGAAACAGTCAATAACTAAAATTAAAAACTCACTGTTGGGGCTCAACAACACGTTAGAGGTGGCAGAAGGAACAATTAGTAAAGTTGAAAACAGGGCAAAAGAGATTATCCAATCTGACAGACAGTGAAAAATTGAGATAGTTTCTCGTAGAACTGTGGTACACCAGTAAGCGTGGCAACACGCACAAAACTGGCAGACCAGAAGAGAGAAAAATACAAAACAATTTAGAAGGCATAATGCCTGAAAACTTTTTAAATTCAAAGAAAACATTAATCTGCACACCTAAGTTCAACAAACATAAGAGATTCACAACTAGACAGCACAGACAGTTGAAAAGACAAGGAGAAAATCTTAAAAGCAACGAGCAAAACAATTCATTCTGTGCAGCAAACCACGAGATTAGCAACTGACTCCTTATCAGACATATTACAGAACTCCTTTAAGGGCCTCGTATTCGTAAATAGGAAAGCAAGTGTACATATTTTGTGGCCTTCACTTAGGGTAGAGAAATACCACTTTTCTGGTGTTCAGTCAATATCAAAAAATGCCTTACTTGATTGGCCTTTGGAACCAAGTCTGTGCAAGAAGACTGGCTTGCCTGGATCTGGGTGTGAGCCAAAGCTTGAAGAAGTATAAATCAAGGGCTAAGTGAGAACACCAAGCTTGGTAACGTAAAGAAAATCGTATACACAATTTGGCTTAAAACGTTGCCGGTGAGCCAGAGTACCGGAGCATGGAAGAAATAGGCAGGCAGGAACCTATTTCAGTGATCAGATGAATGCAGATCACCTGGAAAGACTTGGGAGTAGCGTAAATGGCCCATGAATAGATATCTTTTCACTAAAGCATGATGCACAGCACAGCATGTACATAAGCTGACTCATTTCAGTTGTCAGAGCTGTAGTGACAACACAAGGACCTATGCCTTTAACAGTAAATGAAGGGGAATCTACCTACAAGACTGGAGTATCAGCACAATGTACAGAAGACTAGGAGGGCAAAATACATATAATTTTCAAAAGACTGGGATGTGCTGCAGTGTTATTAAACAGCATGGAAAAGCTAAGAAGTGTGAAAAACCTTTTAAAATGTTAGATGGTACAGGGTCACTATCAAGAAAGCGGTCAAAGTACTAGGAAAATAATCCATAATTTAAAGAGAAAGTTTTGAGGGTTTTGAGAGTAGTGAGCAAATGTATACCAAGAGTAGGGCAGGAACATGAGAGGGCAGGCTCAGGAGTGTGCAGGCACAGAAGGGAGCAGGACAGGGGAGGGCCGGCCCAGGAGAGGTCCTATTAGTCTTCCAAGAGATGACTTTGAGAGGCAATGGGTATTTGAGTCTGGAATACAGGAGGGAGGTCTGGATTGGAAATAGCAGTTTGGAACTTAACCAACTTGTAGATAACACATAAAGCCCTAAGGCTGATGTGGGCGGCAGCAGACAGTAGTAGAGGCCAGAAGACTGAGCCTCAGGGGTGCTGTGTGCCAGCATTCAGGGGCTGGGACTGAGAAGACGGCCAGGGCTGTGGGAGGAAACCAGAGCGGCCTGACACCCGGAAGCCCCGTGAAGAAAGGGCTTGAGGAAGTCGGGGAGAGCAGCGGTGGGAAGTGTGGCTGCCGGGCTGTGCGAGGAGAGGACTAAGAGCTCCCCTTGGAGTCAGCACCTGGTGGGTGGTGGGTGGTGGGTGGTGGGTGACCCTGTCGTGAGCAGTTGCAGCGAGTGGACACACTTGCTTGGGTGGAAAATGAGAGGAATCAGAGGAAGCGAATGGGAACAGCTCCTTTGCAGGGGCAGGAGGCGTGTGTGCTGGAGAGCAGAGAAATGGGGCCGCAGCTGGAGGGTGAACACATCTGTTTTTATAAGATGAGGGCAATAACACTGTATGCTAATAGAAAAGATAGTTTAAATGGGGAAGTTAGTAACACCACATTCCCTTAGGTCAGGGGAATTGCAGGTGGGGGCACAGAAATGCCCCTGAGAGAGTCAGCTTCAAAACACTTGCCAGGTCCAGTCCACTCAAGACCAGCTCCCAGGAGTGTCAGCCACATAGGAACTATACCGCCCCCTGCAGTTTTGATCCTGGCAGGGCCAGAAGCCATAATTAGCCAGCTGAGGAAGGATGGAGTTAGGCAGGAAGAAGAGGCCTGCCCTGCCTTCCCCCACTCCTGCAAGTGCTCAGCCAGCAGCGTGGCATCACTGAGTAACTGACGTGGTCTTTTCATAGTTATGTGCTTAAAAAGTTTTCAAATGTTGTACCATGCTCCCGAATAAATCTCAGATTGATTCAAGATTTAATTGGTGGAAATAAAAGCAAAAAAAAAAAAAAAATACAGTGAAGAAAGCGTGTAAACATAAGGCAGAGCCACAGAGCAGGGTCAGCAGACATGAGGAAACACATTTTCATTTCGTCTAGAGAGCGAGTGTTGGCTTCTCAAGTTTGTACTTAATGATACATATTGCCACAATCTCTGAAACCATGAAAACAGCTTTTTGCTGTTCGCATCTGCTAAATTCCCTGGAGACTGGCTGGGGCCCAGAGGGATGGGGAAAGGAATACACTGGGGGCTAAGGAGATACAGAGGTTTTTGGTGGGGAGCTCTCTGGGGGACTAGGCCTTCAGCATCCTGTGGTTCCACCCCACTCTAACCGCAGTTGCATACAAACATGGCTTTCTCAGGGTCAAGCCTCACTTCTGGAAATGTCCCAAAACACTCAGCCACCTAGCACCAACATTTCAAAGGAATCCAAAATGGCCCACAAGCAATTGCAGAGATTTGAAATGACTTAGGCTCCCACGTGTGCACCGGGCACACTGGGCCTCTGGGCCTCTGGGCACACTCACAGGGACACTGGCTCTGGAGGGACAGTTGAGGGACAGTTGAGGGTCAGTGCTGTTGCTAGGCTACGAGTGTCCCGGACCAAACATTCCAAGCCGCTGAGCTTCACAGCCAAGGTGTGGCAGCGAGACCTCTGTGGCTCTTCTGCAGCGCCAGCGCTGAGATTGGGAGGTGGCAAGAGACCAGGAGGGAAGTGAGCGGTGTCGGAAGGCGATAAGCCAGATGAAGAAGAGACTCGTTGAGTTCGTGAACTGGGTGGACTTCAGCATCCATCAGAGAGAGCGCAGGGATCGTGAGAAGCCTGTGCCTGGGTATCATGTCCATAGGTGTGAGCTAAAGGAGTTCCACAAAGCCGCATATTTAGGTGACACGCGTACAGTGCAGGAGTTGCTGTCACATAAGAAAAATGTAGACAGCAGAGACAGGAAGAACAGGTAACAGAGGTGGTGCGGGGTGGGGTGGGCCTAGGAGGAGCTGCCAACTGTGGTTGTAAGACACGGATTTTAAATTGCCTTCCCATGTCAGAGATGTTCAAGTGTGAGACAATGAGCATGTTAGAATCATTGAAGTACAGTGTTCTCTCTCATCCTTGCAGCAGCAAAGTAGATATACTATCATTTTACTCAATTGAAATGTTGTCTTGGTAAAATAGTAACGGTAACAATTTTAATATTATCTAACAATTATTGAGCTGTTGAACTGCCAGACACTTTGCATAGCTTTTCATTTAAGCATCACAGCGGCGTCCTGTAAGATCACTACTACTTCATGCCCATTTTGTTGATGAGGAAATTGAGGCACAGTCAGGCTAAGTGAGAGCTAATAAGGGACAGTGTTAAAGTAGAAGTCAGACCCAAGGTGAGCTGAATCTCAATGGCATGCCCTTGCTATTCAAACAGGTAGTTCTTCCATTAATGTGGTGAGTAATATGAGCTAATGAATATTGTTCTTTCCCCATAGAAAGAACTAAGATAAGAAGACTAAATGTTAGTTTCAAAGGGGTAGGAATAGCATGCTGTTGAATGTTTACAATTACACGAGTAACTGTACCTTTGAACTAGTATGCTCTAATTTCCTAAAAAGTCCTCTCATGTTCTCAGGACTGCACTACACTTAGCCTGCGCCAGCGGCCAGTCATCAGTGGTGGCTCTCCTTATCCAGCGGAAGTGTGACCTGGATGCTCGTGATGAGGAAAGCAAGACAGCTCTCATCAAGGTGTGTAGCAGCCAACCGTGTCCACGTGAGATGGATTCAATTTACTTACTTAGAATAAAAATGAATTTATCTGTTTTAAATATAAGAAGCTGCTGGGACTTGAGGAATGTTAACTTGGAATGCCTAGCACTTACAGTCTGTTTCTTGGCATGATACCAACAGGCTGTACAATGCCGGAAAGAAGCGTGTGTCACTATCCTGCTGAAACAGGGTGCTGACCCAAATCTTGCGGACAACTGTCAGAACACTGCTCTGCATTACGCCGTCTTGGCTGAAGAAATATCAATTGCAGCAGAGCTGCTCCGCTATAAGGCAAACATCGAGGCGATAAACAAGGTATAGCTCAACTGACTATTTGCAAGATATTTGAAATACAGGGTTATTTGTAGCTACAGGTGTTTTATTTATAGTAGTATGTATACTGAATACATCAGGCCCTGTTACCATGGAAACAACTCCAAAGCCAAGGCCAGGGGCTAGAGGTAGTGCCCACAGAAAGGGCAGAGCTCTGTCTCCCAGCCGCACTTGTACCCCAGAAGGAGCAACTTCCCATTAGAAAGTGCCTGGGAGTGGGTGGTAGGCTCAGAGCCTACAGAAGATGAAAGCTTGCGGGGAGTGAAGTGATGGCAAGGGCTGGGTGCCTGCCTGGGGGTGGGTGGGAGGAGGAAGGAACCCAGTACCCAGCAGGGGGAGCTGGGTGACTGCACCTGGGCAGGGGAGGCAGCAAACCACAGGCCCTGAGCACCCCAGGATCCCAGGTTCTAGAATCTGGGCAAGTGAGGTCAGGTCATGTTTGACAGCCAGCAGGGGCATTCACCTGTGCTGGTGGCCACATGGCTCTCCACGTACACCTTCACCTTGGGGTCTTCCATGCTCAGCCGGGTGCAGCTCCCCTGCGGGGCTGTGGCTGTAGGTGGGGAGGAAGTGATGGCAAAGCTGGTCCTCCTGCTTTTCCTCCTGGCTCTCCCCTGAAGATTTGGATTGAATAAGTCTACTCAGGTCTGGACACAGGTATTTAGAAATACTTCCCTGAGATTCTGATACAACCCTTGGTTAAGGACTATTGAATGGATATATATAATACATGTAAATTCACAGATCTCAAAAATAAGACGTCTCTGGAAGAGCGGGAGTTTGATAGATGCTGCTTCTTTCAGTGCTCTCGTTTCCAGCCATGTTAGCCTGACTTCTATCCGTCTCTTCCTGGCAATATTACTGGCAGTATCTGTTGCCTTGAAGAGTAGCTCCTTTTCCCTTCTAACCACTGATCATTCAGTGGCTCTCAGACAGTCTTAGAAACTTGGTTGTGGTGAGTGATTCAGTAAGTAGAGTCGGACCCTTTAAAGATTTTGCACCATTTGTTCCCATCCAGGTCATTAGGTCAACAGGGTTTTTCTGATTGCAGTAATAGGAAATCATGAGCCTTCTTTTGGTTAAAGCTGTGTGACAGACTCTTGCAATATATCTGTTAGATTCACTGAGCCCTAGCATAATCAAGATGACAGCTTTTTAAAATTAAAGTCTAGTTACAGTGTTGTGATAGTTTCTGGTGTACAGCAAAGTGATTCTATTATATATATATATATATATATATATATATATATATATATATATATATTCTTATTCAGTTATATATTTATATTCTTATTCAGTTATATATATTCTTTTCCAGTTATATATAAAATTCTTACTCAGTTATATATATTCTTATTCAGTTATATATATTTTCTTATTCAGTTATATATACTCTTTTTCAGTTATATATATATACGTATATATATTCATATTCTTTTCCATTATGGTTTATTACAGGATAGTGAGTATATTTCCCTGTAGTATTTACAGAAGGACCTTGTTGTTCATCTATTTTATATATAGTAGTTTCTATCTGCTAGTCCAAAACTGCTAATTTATTCTTCTCCCACCCCCTTTCCCCTTTGGTAACCACCAGTTTGTTTTCTATGTCTGTGAGTCTGTTTCTGCTTTGTAAATAAGTTCATTTGTATCATATTTTAGAGTCCATATATTAAGCGATAGCCTATGGGATTTGTCTTTCACTTTCTGACTTACCTCACTCAGTATGAGACTCTCTAGGTCCTTCCATGTTGCTGCAAGTGGCATTAGTTCATTCTTTTTTATGGCTGAGTCATATTCCATTGTATATATGTGTACCATGCAAGATGGCAGTTTTAAACATCAAGACCCATGACATTAGTAACAAATTGGAATTGTTTTAATAATTTAGTTTCGGCCGTCTTTTGAACTGATGATCCATTTGATTAACAATCAGGGAGAATAAGATACAGGTAGATTGTAGTTTTAGCAGGCATTGGAAAAATTCTTGAAGTGGGTATCATGAGTCTTAATCACAATTTTTATTACATGTTGGGGCCCAGTGTTTTCGTGTGTAAGACATATGATTCTACAGGAAGGCAAGGTTTTACATACAAATACTTGATTTACACCCAACTGTTTGGAAACACAGCAAACATAAAAACACAAGTGGGCTATAGACTAAACATGGCCCTGGGTATGTTCAGTTTGTCTCCACACATTGAGTCAACATTTAAAATTTAGGAGACTTGTGCAGAAATCTGCACTTCTTAACTTCTCCTAAAGAATCAAATCTGGTCCCCCTTGAGCCCAGGCTCCTGTGCGGTCTGCCCTGCAGAGGTGGCCCCTTCTCGGTGGGGCGTGCGTTCTCCGGTGTGCTGTCCTCACCTGGGACCTTCACTTACTCGGGCCACCTATGTTGCCTCTGTAAGCATTTGAATTTACAATTCCTGTTGTATATTTTGATAAATATTTCAATATTTTAAAGACAGTCTATATTAATTTATAGTCTACTTCATGTTTTATAATAATCCCTTAAGAGTGGGATGGAAGTTTTCAAATTAGAATTTATAAGTTGGTTTAAGAAAAACCTTTTCTTTACTTGCAAGTAGTCATATTCCCATTGGAATGTCTGCAAGCTTTATGAGATTAGTCGTAGTTGTAACTGGATAGGTTATGCATGTTGCAGACAGTATGGTATCTTTCTCCTCAGCGTGGCTCCTTAAAAATGTAGTTGATTCAGCAGCTAAATGGCTCTCTCTGGAGCAGTGTTTGGAGTGTCAGGAGTAGTAGTTGAGCAGTAAGGTAACTAGAGAATGCCTGACACGTGCTGCGATAGAAGCGAAGGTTCTTGGAACCAGCAAATGTCTGAAGTGGGTTTCAGAGAATGACTTCACAGGGAAACTTTCGAGGAGGCCAAGGAGGAACCTTTTCAAGAGAAGGGGCACAGAGGGGCGAGGTGGAAGGGGCTACTTGTTATTTACTTTTTTATAGTATATGTTTTAAGTTCAGAGACTTCAGTTTTTAAATTCAGTTTTGAAATGTATATGTAATTTTGTACATTATCAAATGTTTTTACTATTTTACAGTATAACTTCACACCATTTTTAGTCGCCGTCAGGGAGAACAAAGAAGAGATGGTCAAATTTTTGATTGAGAACGGGGCAGATGTACATGCAGTCGACAAGATGCAAAGGTACAATAGTTTGTTCTCTCTCCCTCTTTTTTTTTTTTTTTTTTTTGTTTAATCTTAATGTTGTTCTAGAGTAGTAACAGCCAATCAGAAAGATTAACTTAATAAGAAGAGGATTAACTTGGAATCAACACATCATCAGTCAGGTAGAAAAGCAATTATTCTGCCTGGTGTCACGAAGAACGGTATGCAGCAGGATTCATCTTCCTTTATGGTAGTGACTGCTGTCATTTGCAACCTGATTTTTTTGGTCATGTGATCTTACCATAGTTCAGGGTTTTCACTTTAGCTTTATCAGTATGGACTCTAATTTTAATTTACCTTATGAGAAAGTGTTGAATTTCTTCATTCTTTTATAATTTTTTTAACCTCTACTTGGTGTATATATATTTTTTAAAAGATGCATATTAAACAGAGAGGAGTTTGTTTTGCCTTTTGGATGATTCTGCTTTAAATTACTTTCTTTGAAGGATAGTGATGTGATTAGGTTATCACTAAGTGAGTATCACTAAGAGAGTAACTATGACCAGATACTGTGGGCTCATCAGTTTTTATCCTTTTTCATTTCTAGTACAGTTTGATATTTTTATTTTCAGTTGATAATGGTAGAAGGAAGAAAAATAGCTTGAATTACTGAATAAACACTCCCTTTAAAGAAGACAGGTCATTGGTGGATGATAGAGAGGAAGGAGCTGGGCTTTAGAGTCAGACGAGGTTGAATTCCCAGCTCTCGTGCTGGTCAGGTGTGTTACCTGGGGGACATGACTTATCACCAACCAGTATGTTTCCTGTCACGTAAAGGAGGGTCGTCGTACATCCTTCAAGGGTGGCTGTGCCTAAGAAAGACCACGCGTAGACTGTTCAGGTTAGTGCCGGGCACATGCTTCTCAGCGCGATTAACTGCAGCCGCGACTATTTGTGTTGCTATTTTTATTCATGTTACTGTTTTCAGCCTGCAAACAGCTTCTCCTTACCTGATTTTAAAGTGTTATATTTCAGACTAGAGAAGAAATGGGGAATCCTTTATTTAAACCTTTACCTACTTCAGATAAGTGACCTCAGCATCCTTTCTTGTCCATCAGAGGACTTTAAACTAGCAACTTCTACTATGTGCTACCCAAGTAGGACAGGAGGCTTCTTTTTGGCCCTCCATTTTGGCCTTGGAGGTAATTTGCAAAGATGAGCACTCGAGCATGTAAGTGGTCAGTTCTCCAGGGCTAGGCAGGATATTAACTTGGTAAACTAGACGAAATTAACTGCTTGAGTTACGCTAACTACGTTCCTAAGGGTGAAGTTGTCTCTTTTATTTTAGATCAGCGCTCATGCTTGCTGTGTTTCATGACTCACCGGACACAGTCAAGCTGCTGCTTCAGAAGCACGTTAATGCCAGTTCTCGAGATTTACACGGAATGTCTGCTGAAAGATATGCTTGTCGTAATGGTTTTAAACAGTAAGTGTTTACATTAAAATGCCAGTTATCTCTAAATTGAGGTTGAAAGTGACTAACTGTTACTTGTTACATGACAGGTGAGAGTTCCTAGTTGGGAGCAGGCACTTTGGGGATGGCAGTGAGACCCTCCCCATCACCAGCTGGAAACCAGCAAAAGGCCAGACTAGTGAGATGGAGCAGTGGGCACGGGGTTCTTTATCTCAGGGTTTGTAAGACCTTTATCCTTAGGGTCCTACTGGTCTCCATTTCATTCCAGTGAAAGCCCTATGCATGGGGTCCAAATAATGTCACATATCTGATTTTTCTTACTAGTTATTTGGGTCTTGAAATGTTTAGCAGAGCAGAAAATCCTGTATTTTCCTTTGGGGGCTTTCTTCTATAATCTTCCTCTTGCATTTTTCAAGAACCTAAGGGATTCCCTAAGGCCACAGTGACAATCCTCTCCCACGAGGCATTGGGGCAGGGCGAGGGCATGCTAATCGTTCTCTTGTTTCCCTTGATTCTGTTGCTGCAGCGTTGGTACTAAAACTAGTTTTAACAGGATCTCCTTGGCAGCTGAGTCTGGGGTCTGGATGTTGCTCTCTAAAGACCTTTAATAAAATTTTAAAAGAAGAAAAGGAAAAAGAAACTGGTCGTGCAGTCGGGTCATGACTGACCTCTGCTCCCGGGATGCCTGTGCTGATCCAGTTTCCGCGGTCTTCGTGGCGATCGACACGTAAACTTCAGCGTGACAGCTTGTTTAGTTCTCATACATATGCTTGTATGAGGTCATATATTTGTAAATGAGTTTAGCTACAAGTTATATAGTAGCTGAGGTGTCCTGAATTATAAACCACAAACAACAGCTAATCACCATAATTTGTAACATTTTCTGAAAACTGCCACATTTAAATGTTACACCTATAAAAAAACACACATTGGGTTTTATTTGGGATTCTCAAATAGATCCAGCATTAAAGTTCAAGAACAGATTATTCCATTCTTCCACGATTTCTCTGAGCATCTGAGGGATACATTGTCTCATTAAATCTTCATAATACTCTTATGAGTATTAATAACTAACTGCCTAACAAGACAGTAAGATCCCAGTTTTATAAAGGAAGACTTTGAGCTGAAGAGAAGCCCCTTTTCCAGGAACAAATAGCTGTTGTTTATAGAGCTGGGACTTCTGAGTTCGAGACACTTTCCATATATCAGGCTCGCTCTAGTTAACTTGCTGAGCTGTACTGCCCTCAGTTCATGACTACTTCACCTTCCTTTTTTTTCTTTTTTAATTATACATCCTAAACTTAAAAGTGTAGATTGTACAAGTTTGAAGTATAGGGACAGTTGAAGTTTTGATATTACCTCTGATATTGTCTGAAATAATCTAAGAATTTAATATACTTGGTAATTGTTTTTGATATTAGTATTCAAGTAGTAATATTTATTTATCCCATTTTTTTATACATAGCCTTTACCAGCTGATTGTCGACTACACAAATGGAAATATACCAACTACTCCTCCTCAAAATAGCGACCTGGGACAGAGTTCTGGTAATAAGTTACTCTTGTTGGGCCTACCATAGATAAGGAAGTAAGATTGAGGAAATTTTGATAATGAAAATGCAGTCAAACAAGCCAGTGTGTAAATTTCATGTATGTTTTTATTTTTTTCATTAATGTTTTCTTAATGGTCTAGTATTCAGAATTCCTTAAGAAGTTAATTGTAGGTACTTTAAAATCTGAGACAATATTGTCTGAAAAGAAATTCATTTTTTTTAATCATGGCTCCTGAAATCCCATATTATATCTTTGTGTAAATAAGAAAAACAGGGTTTTCACTTTGTTGTACATTTCCTCTAACATTATAACAAGTTGGCCTTGTTACAGAGCTGGATCTTTAATTTTTACAGTAAATGGATTGCTTCCGGTAAATGAATGCTAGTTATTGCATAATGAGTAGTCTCACTATAAAGTTATTGTCTTTAACACTGGTAGCTCAGCAATACCTTCCTGGTGCTGTAAACAAATGGCCAACAATTAGAACTGCACAGCTGGGCCAGTGTGTAGCATACTAATAAGAGACTGTTTTTCAAAGATTCCTAGTGATAGGGCAGAAGTCAGGAAAGCAGTGCCTTGTTGAGAAGCACTGGTTACTTTTTGCATCATTACACCAACAAGGTCTCTTTCTTACTGATGCATTCCTCAGAAGTGCCAACAGAATGAGATATGTTGCCTTCATGAGAGTCAGATGTTTTCTTCTTTTTGGGGGATAGGGGATACTTGTCATGAAACTATATTTTGTTGGAACAAGGTTTTCTATTGCCATTAGTTAAAGGATTGTCATAATAATTACTCAAATAGCACAACTCAGGACTCAACAAATTGTAATAAAAGCACAGAAATGCTTCACATAAAAAAAAAAAAAAAGAAGAAGGCTGTGTTGCCTAGATGTGACCCCTAGGATGCTGTTCAGTCTGCACTGTATGAAGGCACCTTTAAGTTGGTAGACCTGGATCAAGCAAAGAACTTCCGTTGTAGGAAATACAAAGATGGAATAGACAGTGTTTTGGTCTTCAAGGTGCTCATAACACAACAGAGTTGTCCCTGGTTAATGTCTTTTTTTTTAAACAGGATTTTCAAAGAAAACATTCTTATCTCTTAATTCATCCACTTAACAGATGACTCTCAAGTGTCTTTTAGGTACTAATCGCCACTCTGACTTTACAGAACGCAAACAGGTCAAAAGCACAGTTCCTGGCCTCCGGGAGGTCGTTATTGTCATCACCATTTTTATGATTTGCTTTACTTTATTCGCTGCTTACTGTGTCCCAGAGCCCACGAGGACTTTGTAACTGTCTTTATATATATTTTTATTGGTATTTAATATGTGCCAAAACTTTAAGTCCATGGTGAGGAAAGAAGTTTTTGAAAAGTGGGTAGGATGTCAGCTAAGCCATGCAGAGCGAGCAGAAGTTTGCCAGGGAAGGAGGCAGAAGGGCAGTGTTTGGTGGGTGGAACATCTTTGAAGATTACATTTGGCAGAAAGGACAGCAGTGCAGAGGCTAAGATGTGCCAGTGAACTTTGCAGGATCTGTGAGTTTCATTTTGTTGGTGCAGGAAGGATGCTGTAGGAATGGTTGGGAACGAGGTGACTACCTAGCTCAGGCACGCTTCTGAAAGCGTTTCTAGTTCTACAGAAAGGAGGAGGTCTGCTGTAGACCTTGGGAAATGTGTCAGAATGCTCTTAGCCGCAAATAATAATAGGAGCCCCAAGTACCAGTGGCTACAGCAGCAGGAGTCAGGTTTGGTTAGAAGGTTCGGTGATGTCGTCAGGATCCCAGACGCTGTCCCTCCTTCAGCTGTGAGGCTGCTGGTGTTTGATGTCGCCTTTCCTGGTCTGCTGATTGGCAGCAGCTCCCAGAGTCGTCTTCTCACCTGACAGTATCCGCAGGCGAGGAGGGCTGCTTCCCTCTGCATGTTTCCTGTTAACGAGGAAGAAAACAGAGACGCTTCCGGTAGACTTCCTCTGGCATCTTACTGGCTGGGCTACATCGCATGCTCATGCCTAAGCCAGCCTCGGGGGAAGGAGATGTAGTTACTGTGATGACCGCAGAATAATCATTCCTCTTTTTGCAGCTAAGAAGAGATTACCTTCTTCGCGTACTGGGGCAGAAAACATCCAAGAACAGTTGCAATTGTCTGGCAAGGACGACAAAGAAGAAATGGTTGTCGAGTTGGGAACCAGCAATGGCAGCCGCATGGATCCACTGAAGAATGTTGAGCAGAAGAGTAAGAACATTCGATGTGAGTCTTAGGGTTTCCTGGTTGTGACATAAAGCAGGGATGCACAAGCTTTTTCTATAAAGGGCCAGAGAGTCAATATTTTAGGCCATGTGGTGTCTGTCACATCTACTCGTGTCTGCCATTGCAGTGTGAAGGCAGCCCTAGAGCGTATGTGAGCGAATAGGGATGACCGTGCCCAGATAACACGAGGCCGACAAAGCCAAGTGGCAGGGTGGGTTAGTCCCATGGGTGTCGTCCAGAAACACCACGCTGTGTGAGTGTGACTTTGTCAGTTTATGATACTCATTCTACTAATGATTATCATTCTTTTGTGAGTCTCGTAAAGTTTGGTTGGGATTTTGGTCCTTGTAAACAGCAGTTCACTTCAAGATTCCAAGTTTGGATAAACACCCTTTTTCTTTTTGATAAATATAAAGGAGGGGAAGTGGTTTTTATGCATTAATTACCTACCAGGAGTATACTCAGTATTCACTCAAGTGTGTAGTCTCCAGGTGTGGTCCCAAAGGAATGCTTGTTAACAGAACATTGGTCTTACACTTTCAATATTCTGTATTTTTCTATTGCTGATATGAAGTCTATTTTACTTTTTTCTTTAATAGCGGATTTAGTGGTTGAGGTTTCACCGAGGAATGAAGATATCTCTGTCATCAGGTAGGATTTTATGGATTTTTAAAAATTACATGTTGACTAAGGGAACACGGAGAAAAGAAACAAGGCTTGTTGAGTGTCCTACTCTGGGTTTGACACCGTGTTATGTACTTGACATTTGTTACCTCGTACAGTCACCACAACAGCTTTGCAGAGTAGCTGTGCTGTTACAGCTCACTGTTAGTTAACTAGGCAACTGTAGCTTAAGGAGGTTGACTGGTTGACCCATGATTCCATGGTTAGCAAGTAGTTGACCTGTGACTTGACCATCAGGGAGCCTGGCTCCCAAATCTGCTTTCTTATCCCTCAGCATAGACTTTTGTGACTAGTTTGTTTAAAGAAATGAACTCACTCATTTTTGATGTGTATTTTTGCTCCAAAGCGTTTCACCCAAACATGATATTGATGATTCAAGGCCTCCATCAGATGATGACTTAGCTCTTACTCCCAAGGTAAAGTGTTCTTTTGTGAAATTCATTTTTCTGCTCTGAATTTAGTTTTGTGTAGTATTTACTCTTAAAATTTAGCAGTGGTCTGCCTATCATTGTTTTATGTTTGTGTTAGAAAGTTGGTCAGAGTAACCCATTTAATAAAAATATGGCAGGTTGATGTTTTTCTTTTTCTTTTTCTTTTTTTTTTTATTTTGGTAAATACTGAAGATAAGGCTGAAGCAAAATAGACTAGAAGATATATAGTGACAGGAAAACTGTACTGTGAAAAGGTTTCCCACAATAGAGGAAGTGTGAAACTTGGCCAAGGATAAGGGTTCTTTGACTTTTAAACCACACTGACGGCACTTGTATAATACTCGTGCCTCAGGGACATCTTCAGTGCACACAGCTACTTACTGTGATAATCGTGGCCTCTTCCTGGGGCCTTTCAGTTCCAAAACTGCATAGCATGTGTCTTTCTTTTCCCCCTTGGACACTTTTTATTTTGGTATCAGAGAGTTGTGAAGAAAGAGGTTTTCGATTTGTTTGTTTGTTTGTTTGTTTTACTTTATTTCTATCTCTGGTTCTGCATTAAGACTATAATAATAGTTGAAATTATAGAAATTTAGAAATTAAAATTTTGTTTCTCAAAATCCATATTATAGATTCCTCTGTGTTTTCTAAATTATCCCATTAAGAGTGTATTCAAAACTCTTCATCTAATTGAAGAATACATGTTTTCCCTGAAATAGCAACCAGCTCTCAAAGTAGACTCTTAATAACAACCATATGATAAAACCTACTTCAGAATTCCTTTGTATTATAGTTTAAAATAGTACGTCCAGTCCTCGTGTCCCTTTCTAAAATTTCAAGTTTCAGATACTTTGTAGTATAGTTATTTACATATTCATTTTATAACCCCTGCATCAGTATACACCGCTAGGGATTAGGGAACGTAATTGTGCATTTCCTGGAGCACCGAGAATAAGGTCTTAAATGTAAGAAGCATTTTAGTATTTTTTGAATGTGAGTGCATGAGGAGACATGGACTTCTGCACCACGCTGCTGGTTATATAACATGCACACTCTATCATAATGAAATCTATTTGATGGTTACAGGTAATATAGTACACGTACTATGTCATAATGAAATCTATTTGAATTCTAAAAATATGACTTAAATTTCTATTCCCTTTGTTTAGGTTGTAAAAGTTCAGTTGCTATGACAGGAAATCTGTCATAAATGCCAAGGAAATAGATAAGAAGTATATGATGAATAGGAATAAGTTACAGTCTGTTTTCCAGTATCTACCAATTGTGAGCTTAGAATTTGAGATGAAAACTTTTTAACCTTCTTTTCAGCCCCCTCTCATGTTCCATTCAATGTATCTTTTCAAGCTATATATTATCCTTAGAATCCTGATTACCTGTTCTTTCTCTAGGTGGAAAGTTGATGTGTTAGGAACTTTCTAAAATCGATTTTTCTCTCTCTCTGGTAATAATTCACAGTGCTCAGGTAGTGAGAGATGACCGTGTTCAATTGAGCGACTTCTAGTGACAAAATTTAAGTCTTACTTATAGTAGTATTTACAAACAAACGGTTGTAGATTAATACAAGTCAGTATTATTGGGGATATACTATGAACAAAGGCCTTTGTTTTATATATCATATATTTTGATATTTGTATAAAATTTGCTGAAGAATAATGTATATACTTGCATGTGTAATTTATATATTTTTATGTATATAATAAAAAGGTATAACAGAGGCTTTCATTCATAGTATATCCCTGACGATACTGACACATCACCCATCTATCATATATAGATGCTGCAATACATGTATTTCTCCACATGCCTTGTTATACTTACATTTTCCTGTTTTTCTTGCCTGAAGATTGTACTAGACTAGTCATGTTAAAATATAAATGCAGGGATGTTTTGACTTCACTCTCTCACTTTTACATTTGCCCAGCAAAATTTTTTCCTCATTTTAACCCACACTTAGTAAAGTCATTCCGTGCCACGTGTCATACCACTGCAGATGGCACTTCTGTTAATTTTCCAGACTCACCTAATGAAACTGGTGTATGCAGTGCAAAAACCAAGGCTTAGAAGTCATAGGGAATCGGCTTGGGTTCTGAAGTTACATTTCCTAAAAACTAAAGAAAATAATTCTTGGTCAGCCTGTGACCAGCTGTTTCTTTGTTATAAATGAATGTGTAAAACTCTTAATGAGATTCAGAGAGAAACAGGTTGTACTAAAAAAAAAAAAACCCACAAAAAAACGGTGTTTTTGTTTGTTTGTTTAACCAATTTGACCTTGAAAAGACAGTGCTTGTGACTTCAAAGTATTAATATATTTGGATTGTCAGTTAGAGCTGCAAAGAACATTTCAGGAGAAGCAAAAGCATGGGGAATAGTAATAAGTATGTGGGGTTAAAATACCAGCAGTTTGGGTTAGTGAAGTTTTTCTGAGGACAGCCCATTTCGGTTAGGGAAAATAGCGTGCACTGAGTACCTTTATGGCGACCGGGCTTGAAGGCAGCTAAGTGCAGGGTAGTGGTGACCTATTCCAAGGTGACAGTCGTGGAAAGAGGTAAGAGCCTGAACCCTTGGATCCCGGCAGCTCCTGCCTGGTGGCACAGCACTGTACTTGAAGTCAGCAGACGTGGCATCCTGGTTCTGACCCACTGTGGGATCTTGGAAACATTTGTCTGACTTGTTTGAATGTCAGTGACCTGGTTCAAAAAGATGGTACAGATACCTACCTGTCAGATTATGTGTCGTGAACAAAACTGTGGTAACAAATGTGAAAACACATTGTCAACTGTAAAGGGTGCTATAGAAATGTAAGACAGGATGATCACAGTGGCCACTAGGGACCTACTGAAATGTTGAGGACACTTTTCTAAAATCTGAAGGAGAATAAAATGGGAACGTTAGAGCGGGCACGGGGACTTCTCATTTGGGGTACGTTAAGTGTCAGCAAACTAGTACCGGACATCTCCGATAGGTATGTAGTGCTTTGGTACTTGACGCCTTCTGGGGACTTGAGATGTTTTGACCTTAAATAAACTCCTGTTCCTGAACACCGAATACCACCAGGCAGCTAGACACTGAATGTCGCAGTTGAGGGGTTAGGCTGTAGTGGCAGGAACAGAAGAGCAAGTAAACAGGAACCCTTTATCAGGGACAGTAAGTCCTTCACTTAAGGAACGTGGAGAGCGTTAGGGCAGACAACAGTGGGGGAGTTTGTAGTTAGGCCGGGGGTGGAGTAAGGGTGGAATTTAGGTAGTCAGAAAAGAGCTGAGTGTGACCAAAGCTGCCAGGTGACGGACAGGAAGGAGCCAGTCACACGAAGGTCCCGGGGAGGGATGTTCTGGACAGAGGGAACAGCGGGTCCCATCTGCTCATCACGGTGCTCCAGCATCTTGGAGTGGCCAGGAAGCAGCAAGTGTGTAACCGTCGTTAGGATCACTCTAATTATTGTTGTGTGTAGAGAAGAGAATGTGCATCACAAGGGCCTGGCAGAGGCGGGTGGTCACTAAACAGTGTTCTTATTCTTCCCTTAGTAAAGTAAAGCTTATGGTACTTTTTTGAAGAGCTGCATAATTACATTTAAAATTTCTCTGCTGTTAATTTAAACATAAAATTTTTTTTTCTAATTTGGTACTTTATTCATCTATTTTTCCTATCAATAAAAGTTTTATCAAATAATCTTTAGATTCTGCTAAGCCTTTGTTTACTAAAATGTAGCAGTTTCCACAGTGTTCTGTTGATACTCAGCATGACAGACTCCAAGGCTTCTTTTCATGCCGAGTATGTTATTTTAATA
Organism: Camelus dromedarius; assembly: GCF_036321535.1. NCBI lineage: Eukaryota > Metazoa > Chordata > Mammalia > Artiodactyla > Camelidae > Camelus > Camelus dromedarius. The sequence continues at coordinate 116,768,380 of NC_087438.1, forward strand.
TTAAAAGCAATATCTGTCCTAAGAAACATTTTAAATTTATAGCATGTATACTTATTAAAGAATATATTTAAATATGTATATTTTTAATTTTATTTTTTATTGAAGTGTAGTCAGTTTATAATGTTAGTTTCAAGTGTACTGCAAAGCAATTCAGTTATACATATAAAAATGTGTATTTTTTAAAATGTCCTCTTGTTTTGTCGAGGAATGCAAAATGGAATTAGGTATTTTGAAGTTAATTCTTTGTTGAAATCTGCACATAAGTCAGTATTTTGTCTATGAAAATATTTGCTCTGGCTTTCCATGCTCAGTTTACAGAGTCAGAAGCCAACTGAAGATAAAAGATAGACTTGATCTAGAGAGTCTATATGAAATTTTCTCTTTAAATGTTTGGGTTTCCAGGATATGCTTATTTTGTTTTTAAGTCTAATTGCTTTTAAAGTAGGAAATTTAAAAATAATAATAAGGTAGGAAACACAGGTATTTTCTTAGAAAGGGATAAGGGAATCTTTATGCAACTCATTATTAATATTAATTTTAACAGAGTACCTCCGAGATTCAACCACGGAGCCATGTTGGTCATTTATCTGGAGCTGCAGGTCTAGGAGAAAAAAATACATTAAATGGACAAATAGAAAGTAAGCACTGTATTTTATAAAAAGTCATTTGACAGAATGTTGATTTAAAACATGGATTTGGATCTATTCTCTCAGCCAAAGAAAATCACCTGTTGAACGTATAGTGAGAAACAAGAGGAAGAAAGGAAGTAAATCGTATATCTTATCAGGTGTCAGCAACAGATTAAACTAGAATGCTGTTTAAGGAGCTCAGTTGTTAGCTTTCTTTCAAGATGCTCTGTGACCTGAGGACAGTGAGGAAATCAGGAGGAGGGAAGGAGAGTGTGAAGAATGAGAGAGGTAGAGAAGAGGGGAGTAAATGAAGGAAAAGGAGGGGTGGTCCCTGGCAGGAGGTGGTAATGAATGTAGAATAGTCCTTTAGAAGAAGGAAGAGGAGTGTTTGAAATGAGGTGGGTATGACATGAGCTGCTTCCAGCACCAAAGCTTGTCCGGGAGGAACAGCAGAATGTTCCACTTCCCCGCCCACTGACCCTTAGGAAGGCGGTGAGGACTGCGGTACCTGCTCACGCAGAGCTGCGTGTGCCTGCCGTGGGTGAGCACAGGCATGTGTGGTCAGCTGTCAATGTCTGGACCTTCGTGTCATGCAGCGTGCTGCTGCCTTATAGGATGGTGTCTCATAGGCCAACAGAAGAGAGTGGGAAAGAGGAAGAGGGCAGGGTGCGTTCCGGGAAGGTCAGGGGCGCTGGAGCCTGGTAAAGAGTCCACTGGAAAGTCTGCAACTCCTGATGCAGCTTTCGGGGAAGTGTTACAGGGAGACGCGTGCTGCTGGATTTCAGAAGGATCAGTTAAGTCCGAGTGCTGCAGAAGCAGACTTGGTATAGACCGGAGTTGATCACATTTCACTCAGTCACCTGGGGACCCAGTGAAAAGTGCACATTCTGAGCAGTGGGTCTGCGTTTCTAACAAACTCTCAGGTGATGCCCTTGTTGCTGGTCTTCAGATCACGCTCAGAGGGTAGACTTGTGTTTAGGGGAATCTGGGAAAAGAGCCACTGGGGATTTAAAGACACAACAGCATCAAGGAAAAGCATGATTTTGTGTTTCTTTCTGAGCACGTTCATAGCCAGAGCAAGGCAAAATGTTGAAGTAGAAATTAGAGATGTAAGCTACTGCTGCTAAGCAGAGAGGGAAAAGAAATGGTGGGCATCATTCATCCAAAGAATAGAGAAGGGGAAGAATTAAGACCACAGATCTAGAGGTACCTTTGAAGAGGAAAGTGAAAGGAAGGAAGGAGGGAAAAAAGGCCGCAGGTAGGTGATTTTGGTATTGAGGGGAAACTTGAGAGAACTCCTTTTCGATGGCGTCAGTATCTTTGCACTGAAGCCAGGTTAGATCACTGCCACTCCAGAGAATACTGGAATCAGGAGGGGGCCTAGAATTGGGGTAAACCACAGCCACTCCTCCTATCAGGCTTCAAAGATACATGTTGTATTGGTATTTGTTATTCAAGTGAGATTAATTTGAATATGAAACATTGGCTGTGTTGTTGTTGTTTTTAATGATACCTAATGTTTTGATAAGATATTTGTTTCACAATAATCCTTTTAAACATTAGTGTGAGTTATGAAACCAATTTTGGAAATAAAAGAAATTAATAGGATTCATTCCATAAATGCTAAAGTTGTTATTTTCAGTGAATACTACACAGGTTTTGAAATATAAAAGACTTTTAATGTCTAATAATTCTGTGGCAATGAAATTTTTTTTGATCACCAGATTTCAATATTGAAAACTCAGTATACATTCTTTCTTGCATGAGTGGATCAAGAAACTTTGACGGCTAGAGGATCCAAGAAATGTAGGCACACCGGTAGCCCATGTGGGTATGGAAAAAAATGAATATTTTTATGAACGATTATTCTACAAGTGTGTATCCAAGCCGATCAATTCATAACACTTTCTCTGACGAGAAGTGAATTGCACATTCAAATGAACTGCCATCACAACTGTGGACTTCCTAAATCACAGGACGAATTGAAGAGCGTGGTATATACTTGTAGTCTAATGGTGTCAGTCGCATGGAAGATGTGCTGTTGCGTTTTACCGTCAGCTTTCACATTTGTCTTCTTGGAGCCGTGACTTGTTCCTCTGATTAAAGATCGCTTTTGTCCTCCTCGGGCAGCATGTTCACACTGGTACATATGCACGTTTCTAGTTTATAAAGTCATTTGAAACATAATCGTACTTTTGAGATCTTACCTGCATGTTTTGTTAAACCTATATTCCTGCTCTTTATTGAGTATCTATAATGGATTCCTATTTCTGCCTTGTTGCTGTCCTAACTGCCCCTGAAAATCAAAACACCGAAACCTAACGTGTTCATTTCCAAAGCAAGCATGAGGATTGCTCTCAGTACTAACTGCATGACTGGATAGTTGGCTTTCATATTTACTTATAATTGATTATGTGTCCCTTTTGGCTTTTAGATGCTACTGAAAAATATCCTCACCTGAAGGTAAAAACTTTTATACTTTTATCTTGAATATTTTTTTTTAATGAGGGTACTGGGAACTTAGCCTAGGACCTCATGCACTGCTAAGCAGGCACTCTGCCACTGAGCTAGACCCTCCCCCCTTGGATTATTACTACAGATTGTATCAAATGTACATTATTAATCGGTTTGTTTCAAAAACCATTCAGCCTGCAGTTGGAGTGAAAGATTCTGTTCCTAAAAAAACAGGAGCAAAGAAGAATTTACAAAGATTCAAATCAGGTAAATTTTGCAATACAAATTTAACTCTGAAATGAAGTACAGTCTTCTTCTTCCTAATTCCTTTTACTTTTTCAAATTTAATTGAAAGATGACATAAGTAAGGCAGATGTTATGATCGGTATCCATGTTTGAAAAATATATATAAGCCTAAGAAATAGATTTGTAAAATGTCAGCTTTGACTCGGATGTTTCTATTGATGTTGGGAGACACTAAAGTGCTCAGCTTGGAGTCCCTATACTTCTCGGGGATTCTGAGAGATTGATTATTAGGTTCTAAGATTTTTCCAGTTTTAAAATGCTTAATTGAATTCTGGCCCTTACGTAGGGTAAAGCTTCACTTGCTAACATGTCAGTCATATTTCACTTTAATGATTTCATCGAGTGCTATCACATTGTTGATATTTATTTATTTCTGTACTTATTTATTAATGGAGGTCCTAGGGATTGAACCCAGAACCTTGTGCATGCTAAGCTTGTGCTCTACCACTGAGCTATTTCCCTAGCCCAAAGATCTTAAGCCAACTGGATGTTTTGATTAGGAGAGTGTGTGTGTGGTGTCTTTGATTATTAAAAATGATGGAAGTTATTAGTCCTACCTTAGTATTTGGTAGACATGATCTTTTCAAAAATAATCCTAAAAGTTTTGGGGTTTAGGATATTTTTTATACTATGAAAAATTATTGAGAATTCTGAAGAACTTTTAAGTGGGTTGTATGTATTGATGTTTAGTATATTAGAAAATGAAACTGAAAGATTTAAAAAACAAGCACACAGAAACATTGCGTTAGCCATTAGAGCTATAATGTTATCACATGTCATGTATCTGGAAACCTCCACTGCACACTTAACGGAGAATGAGAATGAAAATAGCGTTCAGTATTACTGTGAAATTAGTTTTGACCTCCAGGACTTCCTAGATGGAGGGAACTTGGGGCTTCAGGGCTTCTCGGATGGCACCTGAGAACTGCTGTTTTAAACAGGGCTCATGTATGTGAAACCAGTGATATAATCAGAGCTGTAGTAATAAGTCATACAATATTTTTTCTGCTCCTATAGTTTTATCTTTTCTTTCCTTACCTGTAGAATTAATGTTGTATTTACAAAAGATTCTCAGTTATCTCCTATAGTAGTGACTACAAGCTATCAACTCAAAGTTTTTCTAATAAATACTGTTTATACAAAGATACTTTTAAGAGTTTGTCCTCTGCAGCAGAGGAGCAAAGAGGATAGACATATAAAGAAATAGTTTAGAGTTCAGCTGGTGAAGACACACTAGAAAAATCTGTGAAGTACCAAGGTAACTCCAAGGAAAGAGATCCCTGTGTCTCTGCAGAAAGAGTGCTGCAATCAAGGAGGACTTCACAGAGCAGGCTGAGTCTTCAAAGAGGAAAAGGAACTTGTCAGAACAATAGAGGGAAACGTTTCAGATAAAGGAAAGATAAAAGCATAAAAAGTAACAGTAATTTTGGGAAGCATGAATAACATTGCTCTTGAAGCTTGGTATGTTGTTAAAAAGGTACTGTTAGGAGGTAGAGAAGGTGACTTTGTATATTTCTACTGTATTTTTAAATTTTGTTTTATTTCTTTGTTTTGTTCATGTCTGGTGAATCAATTTGTGAGTGAAACTTTGAGATGTTTGTATGCCTTTAATCTGGTAACATCTAGTATTTCCCAAATAGTTTGTTGAAATTTTAAATAATTAGGAGTATTTCTTAAAGAAGTAAATATCCAGCTAAAGATTAAGCTTAATTTAAACTGTCAATTGATGAAATGTGTTTTACGTTTTTATAAAGATGATGCCTTTTATCTAGCTGTCCTAAGTAGTGAATTTTAACTAAGCATATTCATTTCTCAGCAGACCTAGACTTAGAAAGCACATCTGAGGAAGAGGAAGAAAGACGTGATGGAAGGGAAAATAACCTCTCACAGGTATGTAAAATTGTAAATTTAAATTTCTTCTTTAATACTGTTTTCTGTGCTTTAATAACAGTTGAAAAGAAATTGCCTTTCAAACTAGACTTTTAGAGTCAATAAATCACTATTTAATATCTAGATTTAATAGGATTTTATCTAGTTACAAAACTTAAAGTATTGTTAGGATATATACTAATTTATAGTTAAATTTTATCCTTGGAATTCAGGCAAAAAACCTTCCTGAATATTGTTTTCCTGTAGTTAAAAAAAAAATTATAAATGGTAGAGTGGAAAAACAGAAAATCCTCCTTTGTTGTAGAAACGTTTACTTCAAGATCATTTAGAAACACTACTGATAAAGTTAGCCTTTTGACAGAAATCAGTTCTTTCGAGAAGTGTCTGTGTTTTTTCTCTCATAAAAAGATAGATATCGATCACCTCTGTACACTGAGCATATTTTATAACAATGTGGGAGACAGTGTGAAATAGCATTATTTATTTGTAGGTCAAAGAGCAGATGAATTCTCTGGATGGCCTCGATGACTTACCTCGGTCACCGGGGACAGCTTCCGAGGATTGCGAGTCGCTTTCCCCTAATTATAAGAACACACTGAGGCTAATCGAGCGACTTGGCCCGGAGAGTAAAGGTAGGACCCCCGTGTGACTACACAGCCTTTCTAAGTGTCTCGCGGCAACGTGTGCACACCTAGTGCCGCCCAGGGAGCGCGGCTCCGTTACAGTCCGCTGCGTCTCAGGAACCTGCGCTGTGTTAAAGCAGAAGCAGACGTGTTGTGCGCTGCCAGCCAGGGGCTGTGGCCGTTCCCTCTCCCTGTGCTTTCTGTTGACTCTGGGGCTCCTACGCCTTCACCCAAGGTCAGGGTATCACTACTTCCCTCCTAGAACACTGAAATCACCTCAGGACTTTCTTCTCCGCCGTTCCACCTCCTGGGACCTTGGTCTACACCGCAACCAAGATTACTAGACAGTTTTTAAAATTCAGGTCTTTGTTACCTCCTTGCCTAAAATCCAGCTCCTGCCACTCGTAGCTCCATGGTTAAAGGCCACAGTCCTCTGGCTTCGTCTTGTTTCCTTTTTTTACCCTTCTTTCCACATGAATTTTAGAATCAGCTTTTCAATGTAAAAAAAAAAAAAAAAGTCTGCTAGTGTCCTGGAAATGAGATGTAGATTATGTTGAATCTGTAGATTAATTTGGGGAGAATTGACTTCTTAACAATATGGAATTTTTAACCCTGAACAAAGTTTATTACTCGATTTATATAGGTCTTCCTTGATTTTCTCAGCAAGATTTTAGAATTTTTAGTGTCTGGGTGTTTTTGTCTTTTTTGAGTTTACCTGTATTTCTTATTTTTCAGTGAGGTTATAAGTAGCATATTTTTATTTATTTGTCTTTAAACAATATATTTTAAATTTTATTTTCTGATGATAGAAATACAGTTGTTTTGTGTATACTGACTCTGTGCCCTCCAACCTGGCTGAACCCATTTGTTAGTTCTAGTAGTGTTTTTATGGATTCTCTCAGATTTTCTACATAACGAGAGGTAGTCAAACTTTTTCTTCATTAAATTACTGTGTTACTAAGGATAGTTCACATTTAAGACTTGCAGCCAATAAATACATTCTCTCACAGCTAATCAGCTCTGTCACCGTTGCAACAAGAGTAGCCGTAGACAATACACAAGTTAATGGACGTGGCTGTATTTCAGTAAAAGTTTATTTACCAAAGCAAGCAACCCAGCCCACAAGTTGGAGTTAGCTGACTTGCACCATGTAGTCATATTCCCCGCTGATTAGCAGACACTTTTACCTCTTCATTTCCCATCCAGATGCCTTTTGTTTCTTTATTTTGCCTGATTGCACAGGCTCCTGTACAGTGCTGAATAGAAGGAGTAAGAGAAGCCACTCCTGTCCGGTTCCTCACCTTCTGGGAAAAGCATTCCGTTTTTCACCATTGTGTATGATACCAGCTGTCGGCTTAGCACGGATCTTTTTCGTAGTGAAGACGTTCCCTTGGTTCCCAGTTTGCTGGAAGTTTTTATCAGGAATAGATGTTGAGGTTTGGCAAGTGCCTCTTTTTATCCACTGACACGATCATATGGTTTCTGTTTTAGTTTGTTAATATGGTGAATAACATTGATTTTTACGTGTTAAAACAGCCCTGCATTCTTGGGATACACCCGACTTGGTCACGATGAATTATCCTGCATTGTTGGATTTAATTTGCTAATGTTTTGTTTAGAAATTTTACCTCCATTTTCACGACATTAGTTTTCTTTCTTGTAATGTCTTTGTCTGGTTTTGGATTCAGGGTAATGTGAGTTTTATAGAATGAGGACATATTTCTTCCTCTTCGTTTTTTGAGGAGAATTTGTGTAGAATCGGTATTAAATTTTCCTAAAATATTTGGAAGAATTCACCAGTGTAACCATTGGGACTGGAATTTTCTTTGTCATAAGGTCTTTAAATAGGACTTTTGTTTTGGTTTTTAGATGTAGGGCTTTTTAGCTTATTTGTTCTTTCTTAATTGAGCTTTTGTAATTCCTCTCTTTCAAGGAATTTTACCCACTTCATCTGAATTGTCAAATTTATTTGCATAATGTTCATAATATTACTTTGTCATTCTTTTAATATCTGCAGAACTTAGAAGAATGTCTTCCACGTTATAGATGCTCAATATCCATTTGTTCAATGTATGGATGAATGAATGTGAAAGTGCACAGTCCTTTATACACAAAAATTATTCATATGTTTTGTTTCTATTTTTGTTTTCTTCCTAATGCAGATTCTGATAGGTTATTGAAAATTCAGGATCCAGTTGATTCATTCAGATCAATAGAACTTAAAGAATCTGACTGCACACGACTTAGAGGAAAACTTAAAGAAATGGAAAAGAAGGTGAACTGGCTACACACAGAGCTGCTGAAAACAAGAGAAGCAAAATCACAGTTAAAACTTCAAAATATGGAGTGGGAACGAGAGCTCCGCCAAATGAGGTACTGAATTTCTTGGTTTTAAAGAAATATTTGAACTCTATATTTACTTTAATACTGTAGGTATGTAGGAGAAGTCATAATTGCTAACTTCCCTTTTCGGATTTTACAGGGGAGAACATTTCATTAATATTGTGGAATGTGAGACTCTTGGAAATAACACAGCAATATATATATATATATATATCTCCTCATTCTACATTTCTTTAAAAAAATTCTTTGATCTTTATCTCTCAATTGTTCTCCAGAAAGTTTGTATTACTTTACATTCCCACTTGCAGAATTATGAAATGACCATTTTTCTCAAGGCAGAAACTTTAAAAAAAAGTTTATGCAGTTTGATTGTTAACATATGAATGGATGGACTAAAAAGTAAAGTGGAAAGTGATTACTGGTTAGTTTATTCAGCATCGCTCTCATACAGAGATAAGATTAGTTCAAAGGTCTATGCTGAAAGCGTGGATTACTCTTTATTTTTTAATTACTTACTATGGATCCTGCCTTGTACCAAAAGGTTTTTAAAAATGATTTACTAAATAAATAATATTCAACAAGGTAAGTTCAAGTATTGCAAAAGAAGAAACAAAGTGTAGGGCATCAGGGAGTAGACTCCCCAGCCTCGCCTTGGATTATGCTAATTAGCGGGTCTGTGTTCTGGAAAAGATGCCTGCGGATGTTACCTTCCGCTGGAGATCATGTAGGAGTCCCTGTAATACTTCAGGAAGTTGAAATTTTATCTCTCATGAACTTATAAACTTGTTTCTAAATAGCAACTTCTCTTTTAACTAGTAACTAATTTCTCTGTCCCAATGAAGGAGTAACTTATGACTATGTGGGGAAAAGAGGGTAATTTTCAATTCAAACCTTAGTGAATAATTGCAAAATTTCTTTCCTACACTATTGACCAGAGTTACTCTTGATTGAAACTCAGTAGCATTTTGTCTTTTCATTGTTACTTTTCAAACGTGTGTGTGTGTCTGTGTGTATCTTTATGAAGAGATTGAAGTGAGGAATTTAAAATGTGAGACTTAGAAATGAAAAAAAAATTGAGAACATAGAAATTCCATTAGGGTAATAAATCAGCATGTGAAGAACCAGATCATAAAATGAACTTTTTATTTTCTAACAAAATAAATTTTAAGGTAAGCATATTTCACTGCAGATTCACATTAGAACAAGAAACAAAGAAGAAAAATGCTTATACATTATATGAAAAACCTGAGGATGATTTAAAAAGAAAAGAGAAACAAGACAATGAGCAAGTTTTCCTGAAGCAACAGATTGAAAGCCCTGCCCGAGCACTAGAATGCAAACCGAAGGGCGTAAGGAATAAACCAAATCAGGTAAATTAGCCTTAACGTGAAAGTTTCATATCTCTAACACTGTTTCATCAATATTATTTATAATATTCTTTTGAATGAATCTATATTTTCATTTAAAACAAATAAAAGTTATCTCATACTAGATATGAACTATGACATTTAGAGCTTAATTTACTAATTTCTTGGTGTTCTTGGCATCTAACAGATGCTCTGTGTCTTTTCTGAATGAAGGAATGGAAGTTAAATTGAGCTTAATCATTAACATAAGGATTGACAGTTTTGGTCCGTTCAACAAAATAACAAGTCTAATTCAAATCCATGTGTTAATTTTGGCTTTTTGAAGTTAAAATCCAGGTTAAATCGCCTTGAGACTATGATGGAACTGGTTAAATGCCTTATAAAGAAATTTTCTTTCACTGGGATTTCAAAATTTGTAGATACTGACAGGCATATGCAGAATAGATAAGCAAGATTATACTGTATAGCACAGGGAAATATATGCAAGATCTTGTGGTAGCTCACAACAAAAAACAGTCACAATGAATATATATATGTTCATGTACAACTGAAAACTTGTGCTCTACAGTGGAATGTGACACAACATTGTTAAATGACTATAACTCAATTTCAAAAGTGTTAAAAAAGTTTTTCTTTCATGATACTACATCCCTTGTGTTTTTGCTCTGTGATAAATTTAGCTGTCATGTATATTAGAATTTGAGTTATTTATATGCATTAAAAGTCCCTGTGCTTAAAAAGTCTACTTCTTTTTAACAGGTTTAAAAAATTTTTTTAAAGATTCCCCTCCTAAGCTTTTTTTGACTTTTTTTCATGGTATAAAACCCAAAACCTAATGTAATATGTCTCCAGGTTTTAGAAGAGCGAAATGACGCTCAGAGAGAACGTTCTCGAGTGCAGAATGCCAGAGTAATACAAGATGACATCCTGGCCCATCATCTTTCCCAACAAAAGGAGGCAGAAAAGGCTACTAAGAAAATGAATGCTGAGGTATTTTCTTTAGTCATCTTCAAACGTGTGTGTATGAATTTGTATACTTACATAGTTTAAAAACCAATACTGTAGGTACAGAAAGTATAGAGGGTTTTAAAAGCCTATATATGTAAATATATTTTCTGGAGGTTTCATTTCCGGTCCATTGGATAAAGCAGTATTTTGAATTCAAGTCCACTTGCCGGCAACAGTGATGTAGTGACATTCACAATGGCCTCATCCAAGGAGAGGCTGTTAATATTGCCCATAGGAATTGATGAACTTTCCATTATCTCAAAACTGTTGCTCCTAACGGCAGGCATTCTAGTTTCTGGCAGTGATCTCACTCCTTTGATAGACGAATGGAGAGGTAACTTTATCATTTCCACTGATGGTAAGGAGGGAAAAGCGTAGCCAGTTCAGAAACTGTAGTTTGGGTGTCATTCTCCTACGTGTATTGAAAAGGAACGCCCTGCTCCATGTAGTATCCGATTTCAGTACAAGGAGATTTCGAATATAGTGATAGATATGCCGTAATCTGTACTGAGTGATAATTTATTGATCAGTATTTTATTTTTAATAAAACAGTTCACTGTATTTCCCTGCTATTTCACATCCATTACTGTTATAAACACCATGAAGAAGAAATCAAAATTATTGCAGAAGCAAATAGTGTCCTGATTTTCTAAGAAGAGCTCTGTTAATTTGACCTTCTTGACCTATAGTGTGTTCACCATTAGGGAAGTACAAGGCTTCCGTTGTGTTTATGTATTTATCCTAGAGAAGTAGCGTTGGTGTGGTGTAAGTGTCAGAGTCAGAAGCCCTGGGGGAAACCCTGCAGCTTGCTTGTGTTTCCAACCCTTTATTCCAGAATTGTCACAGCTAAATGAGTTAACTGATGTTTGTAGATGTGCTTGGAACAGTGCTTAGATTTATCATTTATCCGTAGACATAATTCTTATAACTCGCTCTAAAAATGTTAGAAAGGGAGAATATTTATGGAATATTCTCAGGAAAGAAGTTTTTAGGAAACCTAACCTGTCCCAATTTATACAGAGCTAAGGCTCTTACTTTGGGGGTAGCTGTAAAGGTAAGATGTCAGATATAATTTTTAAGTGTAGTCAGATTTATTCATTTTTTTAAGCCTTTTGGGTTTGTTGTATTTTTTTAAGCCTTTTGGGTTTGTTGTATTTCAGAGAAAGAAAGGCCTTTCCGATTCTGAGCTTCTTAAACATCCTTTTGTGGTTTCTTTTTTACTTTCATGGATTCACTGTCTTTCATTAAATTTTTGAACTTTGGGGGATTTCTGGTTGTTTAAAGTTTGAGATTTGTATCCACCTTAAGTTCTTCCAGTTGGATACCCAGTTACTGCAAAGTTTTTGTTGTATAAACTTAGAGATTAGTCTTTCACTTCAAAGGAAATTATGATATGTCAGTTTATTGCGTACAGTTCAAAGAGTAAGAGATGAGGGGTTTCACTTACAGGACACAATGGATTTTGAGCTGTCTGACCCAAAAGATAGCAGCAAGGTGCTTCCTCAGCAACTTCCTGAAGCTGAACGTCAATTCCGTGGCCCAGAAATTGAGCTCCATCCCAGGAGAGATGTTCTTAGACCAACGACGTTGGTATTAGAATGCGTGCATAGGGACCGAGGCCAAGCCCAGCGTTCAAACAAGGAAACTGAACCCTTGTCTCAGAGCAAACAAGGGGAATACAGCAAATACTTTGGAAAGCAGGCGTTCTTGAAGGAGACAATATGTAAACTACAGAGTGAAAACACGTTGCTTCGACAGCGACTGGAAGTTGCTCAAAATGAAGGCAGAAGTGAAGAGACAATACTTAATATCCCACAGCTGTTTCTGGATCACATGGGAAAACTTGAAGCCATGAGCAGACGAGTTCTGACGCTGGAGGAAGGAAACAAGGAGTTAATCGATGAATGCAGATGTTTAAAGCACAGACTGTGTCAGTATGAAACGGACAGAGCAGAAATGGAAGTAAGTACCCAGAAAGGGAACCAATTTTCATACTTCCTCAAAGAAAATTCAAAGTAGTATCTGATGAAAGCTGAACGTTGAAACTAGTTGAATATGAGAAATGTGCGGGCTATAAATATATACACTGTAAAGCAGCCTAAAGGCATTTCTTGTATCCAGCAGACAAAAATTAGACCTGAGAGGTGCTTTACTTTGAGTAAAGATGCCGTGTCACCTGAAATTCTAAGAGATTAAGCTATAAGTTGTTGACAGATACAGGCAGGTCTTAGTAATTTATACTGCCCAAATCATTTTAATCTTTCTGTCACCACATTTTAGTATCGTGAAGCAGATAAATGAAATGCTCAGAACTAAAATGAGTATTTTGAAATTAAGATTCAGTTGTGTGAACAAAAAAAGTAAACAAAAAAAAAAAAAAAAGAGAGAGAGAGAGAGAGAGAGAGAGAAAAGATTCAATTGTGTGGATTACCTTGACAGTTAAATCCAGATTTCCCAGATGAACTGATGTGTAAATGCTGTATCTTGCAGTACTTTTCCTTCAGTAGTTTTTCATACATTGTTCGTTGATATAACTTTATTTTTATTCATGTCAATTGGAATTAAATTTAGAAATATTTCCATCTCAAATCACATATTGTTATGACCTCTCCACTGCTTAAAGGCATCTACTTTTCATTCAGTCATAATTTGGGACAAATGTAAATTTTAACAAAACTCTGTTTGACTTAGTCTCCCCTGTTCTATTTACAGTTTACTTTGAACATTTTTTCAAATAATGTGCTCACAGTTCTCATTGCAAGGCTCAGTTACTGTCATTTGGCTCTAAGTTTGTCCAGTACAGAGGAACTAGAGCGCTCTGTGATGTTCGAGTTTGGCATTGGGGTCCCATTTTCAGACTGAGGAGGAGCAGCCAGAGTCCTGAGTGGCAGGAAGGGAGTGAGTGGGAGGGGTGGGGGGAGCCATAGGAGCTGCAGTCCAGGAGGCAGGGGAGGCCAGGTTGTCTCGGGTCCCCAAAGGCCATTGGAATAACCTCGTTTTTATTGTGGGATAGGAGTCTATTGGAAGGCTTTAAACACCAGATTGAATATGTGAAGAACTCTGAACTTAAGCCTCTAATGAGAAAGAGGGAGAATGTTCCAAAGTGTGGAATTTACCACCACTCATCCCACCCACACACCCCTTTCTGTTTGAGACTTCAGTGGGGGTAAAGCTCGGCCACTTCCTGGGAGGGGCAGGGAATGGCTGGTGGGGCTGCATCCATCGTCTAAGTTAACTTACTGTCGGTAAGGCAGGAGGGTCACATCTTCTGTGTCTTTAATGGAACTCAGTAAACAGGAATGTGTGCCTATGAGGAAAAGAAGGCGAATTGATGTCTGTGGGGATAGTTCTCAACGTCCATTTGTTGGAGTTATATATTATTAATGTAACTTAATGATAAGATGACTTAAAATTCAGTAACAGAGTTATCTCTTTAGGCCCATATCAGACAGCTTCAACAAGAAGTGACTGACACCCGAAAGAGAGTGTCCATGTTGGAAGCGTCCCTGGAGGTGACAGCACATCATAAGACTAATTCAGAAAACAAGAGACGGGATGGAGAGAGGAAGTCACATCAAACTGCGAATCCAGTACGTATGAAATTCAGCACGTCGGCCGTGAGTGTGCAGCCCAGAGTGTTGCAGGACACTAGCTTTTCAGGGACAGCTTTCTTTTGCATCTTCATTATAATTTCACTTTTATTATCTTTATAATGCGCTTGTTTCTTAAACTTGGACTTTCATTCTGCCATTCTTTATTTTTTTCTTATAATACTTACCCTTAGAGAAGTTGAGATTTATACCTCTTTCCTCACAGAAGTTAACTTTTGTTTCCTATTAAACAGTATTTTTTAGTGATCTCTCACCACAATGAGGCAAGCTAGGTCAAATCAGAGGATAATGTTTCATGGAATGTTCCAGAAAATTGTCATGTCTCATCTTCACTTTTGTGAATGGGTATCGAATCTGTGTGTATTTATTTCATGGATTTCAGAATGCCTTGTGCAGAAAGGTCATTATACAAACCAGTTGAAGTTAGGCATTGCCTTCATTTTCTCTTCATTTTAGAGATGTTGTCAATGCACGGAGAAATTCAGATCACATCTGTACACCCAAAATAGAGAATTAAGACAATTGGCTAGATCCTGCCTCTGGGTTTTTTTTTTTTTTTAACTTTGTTCAAATATAATTCACATATTATAAGGGGATTGCATAACTCAAGTGGTAGAGTGCATGCTTAGCATACACAAGGTCCTGGGTTCGATCCCCTGTACCTCCTCTAAAAATAAATAAGTAAAACTTAATTACTTCCCTCCACCAAAAAAGAAAAAATTCACGTATCATATAATTCGCCCATTTCGGATGCATAGTTAGTATCTCCTAGTATATTCAGAGATGTGCAGCTGTCACCACAATCAATTTTAGAACATTCCCATCACCCCAAGAAGAAAGCCTGCATCCCTTGGCCATCACCCCCAGCACCGTAGCCCCCCATCCCCTGGCAACCACCAGTCTGATTTCTGTCTCTATAGATGTGCCTGCTCTGGGTGTTTCCCAGGAATGGAATCACATGCTGTGTGGTCCTTCATGATTAGCTTTTTTCATTTGACAAAACATCTTCAAGTTTCATCCATGTTACAGTGCTTGTCAGTGTTTCCATTTCTGTTTATTGTCGAACAGTACTCGGTTGTGGGGCTAAACCTTTTACCCATCCATCAGTTGATGGACCTTTGGGTTGCCTCTGCTTTTTGGCTATTGCTAATAATGCTGCTGTGAACATTTCTGTCCAAGTTTGGATGTAAACATGTTTCCATTTCTTTGGGGAACAGACTTAAGAATGGAAATGCTGTCGTATGGGTCATATGGTAACTCTGTTTAACCTTCTGAGGACCTGCCATACTGTTTTCCAGAGTGGCTGCACCATCTAACATTTTTATCCAAAGTGTATAATTCTCCCAATTTCTATGCATTCCTGTCACCTCTGGCCACCAGCTCTCCTGCTAGGTGTGAGCTGGCATCTCATTGTGGCTTTGATTTGCATTTTCCTGATGACTAAGAATGTTGGGGATCTTTTCATGTGCTTATCCGTTTGTGTATCTTTTTGAAGACCTGTCTGTTTAGGTTTTTGCCCATTTTCAAATTGGGTTGTCTTTTTATGATTGAATTGTCAGAGTTCTTTTTGTATCCTGGGTGCAAGCCTTTGATCAGACGTAAGATTTTCAAGTATTTCCTCCTGTTCAGGAGCTTGCCTTCTTACCTTCTTGATGGTGTCCTTTGAAGAGTAGAAGTTTTTAATATTGATGAAGTTCAGTTAATCTATTTCTGTCTTTTACTTTCCTAAGAAACAAGTGCCAGATCCAGTCATGAAGACACACGCCTGTGTTTTCTTCTAAGAATTTTGTAGTTTTAGCTTTTTCATTTTGAGTTAATTTTTTATATATTGTATGAAGTAGAGGTCGAATTTTGTTCTTTTGCTTGTGGATATCCAGTTGTCCCAGTACCATTTGTTAAAAAGACTATTATTGTCTCATTCAGTTATTTGACACTCGTATTGAAAATCAATTGACCGTAAATGTGAGGGTTTCTTTTAGATTCTCAGTGGTGATGCATTGATCTATGTCTGTCCTATGCCAGTACCAATTCAGATGTTCTGAGAACCCTTTCCGAGTCTTCTTGCATATTTCCAGTTGTTTTACATAATAATAAAAAGTCAGTGTCACGGAATGTCTGTAACTCTACTTCTGTGGAGATCTGCTGCTTCGAGAAGGGGCCTGTGGCCAGCTTATGCCTTGCTGACTCTGTGACATGACAGAAAGTAGGCTTGCAAAGGTAAAGTCCATCCCTTCCCCCCCATTCAGACCTTTAGTTTCTCACCCAGTGCCTCCCACTTCACTCCAGTTTCCATCAAATCATGGTCACGGGGTCTGCTGACTCAGTCTGCAATATACTTCATTATGTTGCATTCATTATAATTCATAGACTCATCCATAGATTTCACTATCTAGAGGCAAAATGTTAAGCCTGGGAAAGATTAAATCAACCTTCCTCTTTGGAAACCTCTCTAATCCATCATCTTGCCGTTCACGATGAAGTCCTCTTTTGGCTTGGTTCTTGTGTGCAACACTGGTGCCGATCTTGTTCTTGGTGTACATCCTGTATCCTCAGCTCCCTGTGTCTACCTCCTTTTACTTAAAAGGAGAGGTGCCTAGCTGTATTCTATAGCTTAATGCATAATTAATGAAATAAATATTTCATCCCATCCAAGGAAAATTTTCCAAGAGTACAGCTGTTAAAAATTAGATAATATTCAATCAGTTTATCAGAAACAGATAACAGATTAGTAATTTGAATTTCAAAAGTTCAAAGCCAATCTCTGATATGGAGAAGCATTGTGCTACAACATGAAGCTGAGACAATCTTACCTTCCCTTACCAACAAGCTTTTAAGTAAGGTAAAGGAAAAATTGTATTTAATTTAAATACTGTGAAAGGACACTACATTTATGGTTCCATAATATTTTATTTTCTCTCTGAGAAAAGGAAAATGAAGAGTGAGTGCTAGATTAATACGTTCTCAAACTGCCTGTCTCTTAGAATTTCAGTTAATTGAAATGAGGTAAAAAGGCTGATTTTGGTAAACTGACTCTTCCTATTTGTTTTTCAATTATTAGACTTCAAATCCTGTGTCTCCTTGCTCACCAGTCTTCCTTAACCTCAAAGTTGAGGGGAAACTGTGAAATACATGCCTGTTTGTAAGGAGCTGTAATTGGAGGAACGCTAAAGTATCTTCCCTCTCGCTAGTTCTGAGGTCTTTCTTTCAGTTATCTGCTGCTTCTCATCAGCACTTTGTCATTAATAAGTTAATCTCAACGTTTGTTACACTCCAGTTTCTAGGAGACCAATTTCTACTATATTCAAGTTACATTTCTTACTGTCTTTTTTCATCCACTTTTCTGCTTATCTGTTTTTGCCTAACAAACTCCCCAAAGTTCAGTGGCTTAAATAAGCATTTATTTTGTTCACAACCTGCACTTAGGAAAAGTGTGGCCAAGACAGCTGGCCTCTATTCCTCTCAGTTTCAGGTGGGGCAGCTCGAAGGCGGGGGGCTGGAATCACGTGAAGGTTCATCCATTGATGTCTGATGGTTGATGTGGGTGGTGGGCTGTGGCTTAGGTGGGGCAGGCAGGTGGACCCCCTCCCCTGGAACACGTCAGCTGTCTCTGTGGCCTGAGCTTGCCCACCTGAGACTGGGTTCCAGGGTTAAGAGCGAGGCAGAAGCTGAATTGCCTTTTCAAACTGAGCCCTGCAGTTCACTCGGTGTGACTTTCACTGTTTTCTGTTCATTAGGAGCAAGTCACTTAAGGTTGGCCCATATTCTACCTTTTTTATGGAATTTAATTTTGAAAATTTATGGAGACACTCAAAACCCAGCATAATCTACTCACTAGCCACAATGTTTTCTTACTGCTTCGCCATGAGATATCCACTTATCCCCACTCAGTCCCCAAGCAGGTCTCGGTCGCTGTGGTGTTAGGCTCAGGCTCCAGTGCAGGGCCTTACTTTCCCATCTTCCGCAGGTCCAGGTGGGGCTGAGGTTCCTGGGCGTTTTGGTTCTGGAGTACAGCCCTTGGGAACACTCCCCTCAGTGCTGAGGCTTGAGGATAAGGAGACACGGGTTATTCGCCGCCACACACCCGACATTCTGCTGAACTGCTAAGGACTCCCTCACTCACAGCTGGAAGGTGGGAGGCACACTGGCCCATAGCAGTTCTGAAGTGCAGCCCGATGCTGCCGGCTCTTTGATTAGGACTTAGTCCTAACCCTGGGAGGGGTTCTCCTTCGCCGCCCTCTCTGAGCTCTTGGTTCTGTCCCTTTCATGAGCAGTGACCTGCGTTTGCAGCTGAGTGGTTCTCTGAAGACAGCTTCCTCCTCGTAGACCTTCTAAGAAAAACCCAAAGGCCTCTTCCCGTTTTGCACTGTCTTGTCTCTTTCAGTCCAAGCTAGCAAGCAGTAGTTTTGCTACCACAGTTCTCTTTAAAACTTTGAGTTTCCTGTGAATTTTATTGGGGTTCCTGCCATTGGAAAAGCTATTCTCACGTCTTTTTGAGATAAACTCTTCACCTTGGGCTTCCTGTGAAGCTGTTGTGGGACCGTGCCTTTGAAATTCTTATGCTTTTAAGATCTTTAAAGGAATTTGAGGCAGCACGTTAAACCTTTCCAAGGTCTTAACAAAGTCTTGGCTTCATCTTTAGACTGTTTTCCTGGCAGCACCCTAGATTTGATCTTCGGCCGGAAGCCATTTCTCTGCTTACCCATTATTTGAAAATTGGGCGTGTGGAGATGCTTTAAATGGGATAGAGATATTTGAACCCATTGAGTCCTGGTTCCTTTCTATTTAATAATCTTTTTGCTTGTTTTAGCTTATCTCTCTCATCAATTTTACTTTCAGCTGTTCGGTAGCAAGTGTCCCGTTCCCTCCGGTTTCAGTGTCATTTCCTTCCCTGGCCTAGAATCCTTCACTCTCAGCCCTTCAAGGGCCCTCAGGCTTCCACTAACCGTCTCGTGGACACTTTGGGCTTTCACTCTTACTCGTCTCTACATCTGTTCAGGTTTCACCTACCTCCAGGTGCAAAGGCATCCCCACAGTTTGGGTTCTTTTCTAATGGTTGTGCCCCATTTTTAATATCAATATCTGTGCCAGTGATTTATTGCTAATAATTTATATAATAAACTGCCTCAAAACCTGGTGACTCCAAACAGCATTTGCTTGGTTCCCAAATCTGTGTTTAGACAAGGCTCAGTGGAGCCAGCTCATTTCTTCTCCACTTGGCATCAAGCGGGCCCTAGAATAATCTAAAGGCTTGTTCATGCACATGTCTGGAATTTGGAGCTGGCTTTCGTTGAGGACATTCCCTGGGGTCATCAGCTGGGACAGCTGTGTGTACAAAGACTCAGTAGGTGGCCTGGGCTTCACAACGTGGTGGCTGGGTTCTAAGGGTGAGCATCCCTATGGAGTGAAAGTCAGAGGCCATTTAGCCTTAGAAACCACACAGCAGTGCCCCCGCATTCTGTCCCCTGGAAACCAGTTAACTGAGGCCAGTATATACTTCAGGGGAGGGAATTTCACAGGGGAAGTGCCAAGGAATTTGTAGAGATGCTTTACAACCACCACCTCCGCCTGCCTTGTCTCAGCAAATAATCCTTCTATCTGAAGGAAAGCAGTTCTTCCCAAGTCGGTGTCACTGAAATTCCAGCAAGTTTTTTTGTTTGTTTTTGTTAAGTATGTTCTCTTGTTTTGTGGAGAGCACAAAGGATTACAAGAATTAAGGCTTTTTTGTGTGTTTAGAAAAATGTATCGGTCATCTTACTAAACCACTACACTAGGAGATGGATTTCTCCTTAACTCTGTGAATCATTCATTGCTCCTTGGCATGCAATTCAAACTAGCATAAAGTATTTGTAGTTCAGAGAAAGGCTTATGGCATTAGAATCCATATTTGTAAGATGTATTAATTGCAGTCTTTTTTTCAAAGTCTTGTTTTGGGAGGCATTTATTAATTCAGCCCTAAGTAACTCAATATGATATCCCTAAACTTTAAAAATCATGAAGAGTTGAGACTTGAGGAAGGAAGGGCTAAGAGACTTTCTACTAAGAGGTGACTTGTAGTCATTTTATGTAGGAAAGACATGAAACAACTACAGAAAAGTAAGATTGTAAAATCAAGTACAAACGTATAAGAAAGATGATGAAAATAAACAGTATATTTTTGTGACTCTTGGTGGTTTGAACTTTTTTCTTGATTTTCTGAGTAATTTGAGTTTCTCCATTCCACAAGGTAGACATGCCACTTTATTGTAACTGAATTTATTTCAACCTTTGATGCTGGGTTAGAGTTAGGCTGTTCTCAGTCTGCTAACCTCATTACCAAACAATTTTATCTTTTTCATGCAGAATGCTGATCTGCCAGCAAAAGAGGAGTCTACATCTTCAGTAGTTCTCCATCTGAGTGCAGAAACTCAGCTTCTTCTAAAGGAGTTGTTACCTGTGAAAGAGATGCAAAGGAAATGTGAAGCACTAGAGGAGGAGAAGAAGAAGTTGGAGGAAGAAGCAGTAAACCTGAGACGTCACCTCGAAATGAACCCAGTGGAACGCAGCCAAGTGGAGCATTACAAACGGGAGCCTGGAGAGCAAGCAAGACGGGATGCAGTAGAAGCACTGAAAGAACTCAGGCGGGCTGTGCAGCACAGACAGGAAACTGAAGAACAAGCAAGACATGATGTAGTAGAGAAACTAAAAGAAATCAGCCAGTTTTTACAGGTGAGACACTGATCTGTAACGTGCTCTAACTCACTTTGCTGAGAATTACAGTTCTGATGTGTACATTTTATGTGTTTCCTCTACTTCCCATATAGCAGTTGGTTTTGTAGATTTCTGGAAGGAAGGCTGCATTTGTTACTCCCTT
This sequence comes from Camelus dromedarius, assembly GCF_036321535.1. Classification (NCBI taxonomy): domain Eukaryota; kingdom Metazoa; phylum Chordata; class Mammalia; order Artiodactyla; family Camelidae; genus Camelus; species Camelus dromedarius. Next base: position 116,789,461 of record NC_087438.1, read on the forward strand.
TAAATAATTCAGTTTCCATCATCACTATCACTAAATTGATCTTTCAGAACAATTCTCACTAGAGAATCATTTTTAAGACCAATTGGTGTAAGTCAAGACTACTAGGAGGAGAAGAATATATTGTGATGTAAATACTGTGCCACACTCGGGGATTGCTCTTAAGTTGTATTGTTCAACTTTTAAAATTTTAAATTGATCCTTTTATTCTTTGAACTATCACATTACATGAGTACTAATATAAGAGTGATTCAACTTTAATTTTGTAATTCAGATTTAATTCACTTGACATTGATGATAAGTAGTTTAACATTCAGCTTTTTTCTCACACTTAAAATTGCTCTCTGAGTCATTGACTCAAAACTAAAGGGAACAAATAGACTGTAATTACTCAGGTTATAATTATTTTTAAAGTTGTATCCTTTTAATTTGCTTTAGGCACAAGCAGGATTTCAAGAAAACGTGTTGAAAGAGTATAAGCGTGCTTCAGTTAGTCAAACGGAACCCAGAGTTAAAGATCTGGAGCCTGAACTTAAAAGTGATTGTAATGAAAACAAATTGGAAAAATACAAACAACTATACCTGCAAGAGCTAGAAAATAGAAAGTCTTTGGCAAGTGAACTTACCTCGTAAGTCAAAACGTAGAATTATAGAAAATAACTCAGGTCATTAATTTGCCTCTAAGGCATAATTCTTACTGAGCCAGGTTCATGAGGTGAGCAGCAAGTGAAAACTAACTAGATAGTGTAATTTGGGGAAATGATGTTAGCAAATGAACTCCCCTTTAAAATGTCAGTCCAGGGCAGTTTGCATCTCCCTGCCTTTTGTTGCTTTTACACGACTTTATTTTTTATATTTGCATATATTTAACCTGATCTAGTCTTTAAGCTAGGGGTTTTGCAAACTTTGTAATTTAGACAGCCATATTATCACAAATTTCTAGCTGGAATTCCCATAAATAGAAATGATAATGAGTTTAAAATTAACTGTGTTTTGGAAGAGCACAATATAAACCCAAGGGACCCCATGCTGGTGTTTGGTGAATTTACTTTCTTGATTGTGATATTTGGTGTCACCGCTCGTGGGCACCCTGAGACGAAGTACTGTACCCTTCTAAGTTTGTCTCTGCTACATAAAGGCATGCTTGGGGAATAGGGGGAACTTCACACAGGGGTGAAGGGCAGCATAGTGGTTCACAAAGTGGCTAAGAAGAATGTGGTGGCCTGCCCAAGGGGGTGTGTGGGAGACAGAAAGGGCGGGTCCCACCTCCGGTGCCTGAGTAGCAGTGTTACAAGCTACAGGTCTCCCCGCTATCCAAAAGTAGAGCGTTCCTATGAAAGTTGTCGATGTAAAGCAAAGAGGCAGTTACCTTAGGACATATCTTGCTGGTGGATGCATGAAATAAATATGCATAAAGCACAGGCGCTCACGGACACAGTCCTAAGCCGTGGCGGCGTGATGCCGGGACACTGAGTGTGGTTCTGCGGAAGGAGCTCGGTGGGGCCCCTCTCGCTGCTCGGGGCGCTTGATGCCCCTCTGATGGCTCGGGCTAAAACAAACACCCAGCGCTATTCTGGCTTTTTGGTTTTTTCCCATAAAAGTGAAAATCCGCTTGAGAGTTTGATTATGGAAAACAGGTGCTGATGTAGGCCTCTGGTAAAAGCGAAGTAACAAAGTGAGCTTTGGGAAATTGGGGGACACTTGAAATTGCCCCTGGCGCTGTCGGAGTTCTTTCCCACCATCGACTGTGCCGCCTGGTGCCCCCCAGAGGTGGTGGCTCTAAACTGTTGCTCAGTGCCGCATGCTTCCTTTCTCCCAGGTAATGAGTGAAATATGTATATAAGGGGGGTGAAAGCAAATGCTTGAAAATGGCTTTGAGGAATGGTTTATCTTTTATTTCTAAACTGGTTTACTGAGGGTGAGTATGTCTAGATGCAGCCGGTGCAGAAGGCAGTGGGGGTCCTCTGTGGGGGCGTCTCCATCTCTGACTCTTCCCACTTTGAAGTACTTGTTAGTTAAGCGCCCCCCCCAGGCACGTACGTCCTTCTTTAGGACAGTTTTAAACTGTAATTGTTTACAGTAGGTCTTCGCTGACGTATTTTTGGTGTTAAAACGCAGTTTAATGGGACAATCTGCTTACTATTATAGCAACTGTAAAAATACACATCACTTAGGAAGAAAATGAAATGAATGAAATCTGTGTTTTGCGATCCTCGCAGGGTTAATGAGAGGCTGGCCGAGGTGAGCACTAAGCTTCTGCTGGAGAGACAGCACAAGAGCTCTTTCGCTGGCTTTGTTCCTGCAAGGCCTGTTGGCGCACAGCCTTCTGCTGCAGGTACTAGCGTGGAGGCCAAAAGGAGTCCTACTCGAAGAAGGCGCTTCAGGACTTTTTCCGACCCTTCAACTAACTTGAGCGTTCCCTTGTTCCGGGTTAGTTATATTATCTTTTTTTCCTTGGGTTTCAGATTTCTGATACAATTCTTGTTTTTAATTTGATGAAATTCTGAGTTGTTTCTTTGACTGATGCACACTAAGTAGAAGCCATAGTTAATTGTGCTAATAAAGAAAGGAGACAAATTTTATAATTTTTTAAAGTCCCTGGACTTGTAGTTTTCAAGAGATACCTGTCATTAACTTTATTCAATAGATGCAACTAAACTGACAAATGTTAAATTTCTTAAAAAGCTCCATTTTAAATTCTATTTTAGAAGTTAAGTATTAGTGCCAAATAACTAGAGATCCACTTTCCATCGATTGGCTTAGTTTCTGATTGATTTCGTTTTGGCATTGGTTGATAGTAATTTTCAAGTTTTGCTACAGCCCAGTTTTTCTACCCCTAAGCATAAGTAAATGATTGGCATTGAGCTACTTAACCACATGCGGATGCTTTTTAGTTAAAGGAATCCAAGATAAATTCTTTTTATGAATTCAATAAACTTGTAACACTAAAAATATTAAGTTCCATTTTTAAGTTTAAACTTTTTATCATTTTCTTCTGTAAGAGTACATCCTTAATTGCTATTTTACTTATAGCATTGTTATTTTAATTGTTATGAAATGTCTTACTGAGCAGTTGTAGAACATTTCTAAATATGTAGTCAAGTAAAGCAAATACTTAAATTTTTAACAAGAAGTTCACTTATGTCTCTGTCTTGCCCTCACCTGCAGGAATGCCGAGGTGGCAACGATAGGGAGTGTTTAAATTACAACCAGTTTCATTGTGTATCGTTGTTAAAATAGCCATTTAAAGCGGTGTGCGTTGGTTTATGGTTTGATGGTGTTTTCATGATCTTCTTGATGCAGAGAAGGGTAACACTGGCCCTTGTTATATGAGGTCTCAACCCATTTCTTCTCACTTGGCTTCGTGTCATAATAAATCAAAGAAGAAAAAAGCTCAGGTTTCGTAGACAGTGTTGTGGGTAAATTGAGTCTAAGTGCTTCAGAGTCATGAAACCGGACTGTGTGGTGTTAAAAAAAAAGAAAAATGCATGGCTAACACTTCCGCCAGTGGCTAAGCATGATGCAAACTCGAAATGTTTTCATTAGTTGTCACCAAAAAATCGACAGTGTGTCACTTTGCAGGATGATGGTGGAAGAGTGTGAGTGCAAAAGCAATGCAAGAGAAAGCTCCTGAGGACAGTTTTCTCTTTAATGTTTTTTTGGGGAAAGAGGAGTCTATGTTTTAGTACTTCTAGATACACTGGAAAATGATTTATTTTAACCTCAGTGTTGTAGTTCCGAGGTACACGTAGTTCTGTGGGGCCGTGGGGCCGAATCATGCTAGGTTTAGCAGGGAGGTTAACAAGCCCCACCCGGTAGAGACACATCTCCCTCAGCACTGCCGGGCGCCTCACAGGAGTTACTGTACAGTTACTGCTTACAGATTTCTTAGTCAGACTTAGAGAAAGAAGGTGACTTGTGGAATTGCTAGGGATGTAATTATTTCTGCTGGGAAAACATAAAGTAATGCTATGAGAGGTGTGAACATACTGTTTAAAATGACAGGAAGGGTTGGGTTTTTGCCTGGGGCTTAACAAAACAACAGACTTCCACAGCTTTTCAGCTACGGTTCTAGAAAGCAAAATGTTAAAAATGGCATTGGGGTTGAATTTAACATTCTCCTTTATGTGCAAGGTTTTAACATTTTGGACTGTTCCTACTGTGAAGTTCCAGCTTACTCAGCATTTTTTTCTAACTTGACAGAAGTGTTGCTCTAAGTCTGTGACTTCAGTCGTGCTGGTTGTCGAAGCAAGTTTTTTCCAGTTCGTAACACTTGGGTTTATTGCCTCTCTTACCGCTGCATGAAGTATAGCCTTGTCACGTGACATCGTTGTAGCGGTGACAGATGGACCCCGTATCTGTTTTGCTGATTTTTACCCTCAGATTTCACATTCTAGTTTATTTCTGGGGTGTTTTGTCCTACATGTCAGAAGCAATTTTACAATTTTACTCAATTGTGTTATTTAATTATATTACTATAAAATACAAAAAGTTAAAATTATCCTGAGCAGATACATCACTGTTAGATTTTCTTGCACATAGAATTTTTTTCTGAGAACTGAAAACTTAAAAATGGATTCCAGACAGTATTATAACAGACAAAATTTCTCTGTTTTAAAGATTATTTTGTGTTCAAGAGTGTTTTAGTATTGGTATGCCTAACGTGAAGCATGGCCACAATAGTTAATAAATGTCCTTCAGATCTATTTTAAATAGGAAGACTAAATTTTACACTCATTGATTTTGGACTTTTGGTGTATTACTAACACTTTCAAACATTTTCTAAGGATTTATTTAAGTAATTTAATTTCTCAAATGTCCATTCAGTTTAGCAGCCCTTTTTCTAAATGGGATTATAGCAGTGCACCAGAGCTAAAACGATTAACATTCCTAAGACTTTAACTTTTGACATGACACAGCACTGCGTCTCAGCAGAATCTGGTCACGTTTCTTTTAAAAGTAGGCTTCCAAGGCAGGGCCCATCCACTCTGAATTTTAATTCTAATCAAACTATCACAGTAGTTAAGCTCACTTCTCATAAGGCAGAGGCAGAGTTCAGTAACCTTGTTTCTGCTATCAGCTGTCTGCCCTGTGGACTCCCTCCTGCCCTCATTTCATTTTGTCTGAATGGACAAATGAGGAAGCGTGTTATCTTTTGAAAGACAATCACTCAACTTCTTCCAGTTGTTTTTCTTTCATTCACTTTTTTCTCTGTACTTAATTTTTTAGCTCCTTGATCAACAAATACTTTCTCGTTTCTTTTCTCTGCTGCAAAATACATGCATTTAATAGTTACAAACTGACAAGTGTCATTTCCTTCATACATTAACCTATTTACAAGAGGATAATGAATCAAAGCAGTTAAATGACTTGATTTTATTACATTTCTGGAATTGTATTTATGTTTATAACATTTAAAATAAGAATGGTACCAAAGTATAACTGAAAAGTTTCAATAATCTGAAAACATATTCACTTTGGAAATGAACGTGTGTGTATACGAGTGTGGCAAGTGTGTTTTTATCAAATTGATCTCGGAAAGAGAGGGCAGCATTATCTTTCAGCCTGTGACCTCAGTTTTGACCTCAATCCTGCAGTGTCCGCAGTGGGACCTTCCATTTCTATGGGACATAGTCTGCAAACTGCCAGTTAGGAGAGAATGCTCCTAATTAAAAACCATTAGAATTAAAACTTGCTGATACATTGTCTTCCTGTGTATAATTTTCTCACCTTTCTGTGTTTTTGTTAAATGGAAAAGTTTAAGTAAAACTGCAGGTGCCTTCTCCTTATTAATGTTGGACTTCAGACCACTTCCACCATCTGGACATGGGGGTCCTCACGTAGAAATAAACATAAAGGTCCCAGAAGTACCTATTTAGGAAAATAGCTTTGCAGAGGAAAAGATAGTAATCTTACATTCAGCTCATGTGAAAGTGTGATCTACATTTTGCGTAGTGTTTATTAACGGTTATATGAATTTATTTCAGTAAAGTCTTCTCCCTTCATCTGTTAGGCGTTTTTCACTTCACAGGACCCACCTGGCACTGTTGCCACGTTGTTGATGGCAGAAGGCCTCTTTAGAATGCTCTTGTCAGACAGTGTTATGGAAAACAGTCTGAAAATACTGGCAAATGGTAGCCCCAAATTTTGTCTTTGCACCTAACATTTACAAAGGCCTCAGCTCTCGTGTCGCTGTTACCACCGCAGTGTTTATTATGTCTGGTGGACTAGTTTAGACCCTGTTTAGTGAGCGGGTGACTTTTATAAGAAAGGTTTTTAAAAGAACACTGTAGGTGGGGACATTTGTAGTTTGAAATGTCCCCACACATTTCATAATTAAATACCTAACTAATTAAGTCAAGTTTCAAAAAGTTGGCCCTAATTTCTAGAATGGAAACAAAGTTACATTTAAAGAATTACGTATTGTTTTCCGTATTTCTAACTCTAGGAAGTTGTGAATCAGAATCCAACTTTTGAAACTGTCGCTAGTCTCTCCTTTTCTTTTCTCCAAGCAGATTTTCTGATATAAATATTTTAGTCATATACAGAGAGCAAAATACATTTGCTTAACTTGTTTGCCAGTAGAATTTTCACTTGACATTATAACAGAACACTTTTCTTCATTTTATGCATCTGCAGTTCTGTGCTAAAAACATTAGCAAGAACAGATCTTAAAATTAAAAGTGCAGGAATGGAAACCTCATTTTAAGGAAAAATCCATTAACGTGAAAAAAACTAAACTTTTATAAAGGGCAGTTTTTCTGAGAACTGCAGAGTAATGCATTCAGTGTAGAACATGACTTGAATTATTTAAACTCTTTGTGCTAATAAGATCAGGCATCGCCCTCTGAGATTTTGTGTATCCGACAAGGCAGTGTTTATTGTGCTTTCCATCAGGGGAATCTAAATAGCCTTTCATATATATGTTCTCTATTATCTAAAATCAAAGTAAGTAGGAATTTATTTTATTTTAGTCCTGTGAGTATTTTTTCTATTTAAGCAATCCTCAAGTTAGGTCAAGTCCGTAAAAGTATTTATTTAAAGGCCACATTTCATAAGCTAGCTGTCATTCCTATGATAGTGTTTCTTGTTTAACTTACACATTAAAAATAATATTTGACTTATTTCAGATGCGGAAGTAGTTGGAGAATAATACAGATAGAGAATTAAAAGAAGGTATGTTGCCAACATTTCTGAATTAAATTTAGACTTTGATTTCCGAAATACACTGTAAACAGTAAATGGCACCTCTTTCTATTGTTTGAATAACAGATACTATGTTAAATTTTTTTCTTACACATATCTAATGAAAAACGTGAAAGCATAATTTCATTCATAATTATAAGTGTACTTATTCCTCATTTATTCATCATGATCCATAGCTTTAAAAAAAAGTCAGGAAGTCTGTGTTCTCTCTCTATTTCTGGCTGTGCCCTTCCTCTCCCGCTGTCCCCGTGGGCCTGTCACCTGCACACGGACCTGTTCTCAGAAAGCATGGAGGGCATCAGCTTCTCGAGTTTGGTAGTGACTGAGGCCAAAAACCCAGACACAAGCAATCACAGCTCATGTACCTGTCCCCTGGTGGATGACAATTAATTTCCTGTCATTCACTTTGTCAGGGGTTAACATTTTGCCCTCAGGAAAAATTCCAAATTCCTTAGCTTGGAAGAAAAACACCCACATCGATCTGGCTCTTGCCAAAGGCTTCAGCCGTATCTCTTTCCTCCCCTGCTCTGCCCCTTGGCTCCAGCGGCTGGTCCGACTGCGTCCGGCTCCGCGGGCGCCCCTCCTGCCTCCGCTCTGTGTGTTTGCTTCTTGCCTCTCCCGCCCACACTTTCTCCTCCTCCTTCGGGTATCTGCTTACACGTCACGGCCACCAAAGAGGGGACAGTATTGACACAAAGCTGGACGTCCCTTCTGAGTGTTCCATCTGTGCCCTCTTTTATACCTGTCATGGCATTTATGTCTCTGTACCGAAATTGCCGGTTCATCTATTTTTCCAGTTTACGGTACATGATTTTTCAGGGTGGGCTCTGTCACCTTCATCTTGTGATTCCAGTGCTTGTCACAGTGACTTAGTACATGGTTGCCGAGTAAATGAGTGAAGAATGAGAAAACCGGGGGCTCTGATCCTTAGCCACAGGAGCAGTTAATTCAACATGCAGCCCTGGGCAAAGTCTAGAGTAGTAATCTTGTATTTTGTGTTGTAATCGTATGTAGGTATTTTTCGTTCTTGTTAAAACTTAGAAGAGTCTCAGCTTTTCTTAAAAAATAAACTGACATTTAGTTACCTATGAAGTATTTTAAGTAAAGAATCTAATTCTTTCATTTTCTTTCCAGCTACTACTGAACTTGGATCTAAGTCCTAGAGACTCTCTCATAGCCTTAATGGACGAGTCACGTCTAAGTCCAGATCTGGTTTCGAAAGCACGTGAAGAATATGTGGAGATTTTGAAGAATAATTATATGATGTGCAAGATAAATAGGAAACATTTACCTGCTGGGCTGTTTGCTTAACATTTCATTTACTTCCCATTATGTAAGATACTGACACTGTTTATTAAGGGAAAATACTCTTGCATTCTATGGGCATGATTAAAATTGATGTAGTATTTTAAATCACGTTTCTCTGCATCTCATTGACTTTTAAGCAGATTTTGGGAATAAAACCCAGCACTCTGGAGTATTATATACTCAAACTGAGCCCGGATGCCAGCTGTTTAAACAGCACCCAGCCACCCACCAAACTTGTCGTTGATATGGAGCCGTGTTGATTGATAGCTTTTTTGAATTTTGCAGCGTTAATCACTGTCTATAGACCTAAAGATTTAGACGGACATCGTTTGGATCTGCTGTGGCTGTTGCAGTGTTCTGATGGATCACAACAATCGTTACAGTGCCATCAAGCTTTCTATATGTTACCTTAAACACTGATTCACAGATGTTTCCTCATGGAGAAAACGAAATCTGCCTCAGGCTTTTCATTTTCTCTATTTATTTACTTTTTGGAAACAGTCTTAAAATTAGAGACAAGTTCTGAGCACCAGACTCAAACGGACATTGTCACAAACATGCCATCTCTCCCATACATTCTCCTAGGGCATTATCTATCTTCCCTAAATGTCACTTGTTCTACCATAAGTGCCCTTTCTCTCCCTTCTCACCAAGAAGTCATTTGTTTTTCAGAAAATGCCTTTCTCCTTTTCCTGTCACTTATTAAATTGCATATAAGCCCCCACTTTTAGCTACCCCTTCCAATCCCATTGCTTTGTGAACTCCTGCATGTATTCATACATAATTTTTTTCTCACAGTAATCAGCTTTAGTCAATTTAATTTGCAGGTTCCCAATCACTGAATGTAAGATGGTAAAGGAAATACTCTCCTTCTCAACAATTTCCAGGAGCTAAATTTTTAATAACTCCTACTTAGATCCTTTATTCCCTTTTCTGTCTTTTCAGTGTGCTTACTTGGCAAAACTCCCAACTGCACAACAGACTGATTGTCACTCTTCCCCCTTACATCCCCCCAGGCATCTAAGTGCTGCTGAAGAAAGTCACGCACTGCCCAGCGATCCTACTACTTTTATTTAGTTAACTTGCACCTTCTTCCTTCTCAGTGATGATTTCAAATTTCCCTCTCTGTAAACATCTCCCTCTGTTTCTTCCCTCTCACGTGAACCAGACAGTCTTACTTCTGACGACAAACTTCCTGAAGGATTTGCCTGCTTCCCCACCAGCAGTCTGTCCCCACCCACTCTGGTGTGTCTTCCCTTCCTCCATTCCCACGCAGCGAGTCACTCATGACTCCCACGTGTAAACCAAAGTGACACCTTTCCGGCCCTTGTCTAACTGAACTTCTCATTCCTCCGGGCATTCCATGTAGCTGACCTCTGTAACTGACCGCTGCCTGCAGCTTCCTCTTTAGTCTTTAGCTGAAGAGGATGTTGAAGGTGAGGGCTGCAGCCTTCTTGGTGGGTTCACTCAGTTTACCCTGCCTGTCTCCCATGGGTATACACAGGAATTATACGTGTTATTCAATTTTTATTTTTCTCCTGTTAGTCGGCCTCATGTCACGTTAATTCTTAGACCAGCCAGATGAGTCTAGAAGGGTGGAGGACCGCTCCCCGCCCCCACCCCAGCTCAAGCCTGAGCACAGGTAGCTGTGCTCATTCTCAGCCGGCGTGGGCGCTGCCGCGCCTGCAGGGAAGAGGTCGATGGCAGACGCTGCTCTCCCTCCAGCACTAGCCAGTGAGCTGAAGCTCACCTGAACGTCCTCCAGGCTGAGCTGGGGTCACTGCTCCCGGCAGCAGAAGACTGCCTTTGTGAAAGAAAAACAAGAATGGAGTCTGCATTGCTCGAGAGGGCTCACGAAGGAGGTGAGACTTATGCACGTCTCAGCCCACAGAGAATCCGGCCCTGTGAGCATTTATTGCCCTAATGACGTCATCCGGAACACCTGCCAGAAACTTCAGCTTCCCTCCTGCTCTGCTCTCTCAAGATGGCCCTACAGTCCTGAGACGCTCTGCCCCCTTCCCATCCCCACACCGTCTCATACCTCAGATCTCACTGCACCACCATTGTTTTATTTTCCTCTCTGTTTTCTCTTTGGCTATTTTAGTTATTTGCCTTTTTATTGATGTACAGTCAGTCAAGATGTGTCTGTTTCTGGTGTACGGAAATGGAATTGACCTTAATCTACTAACAAAGAATGTCAAACAGTTTGTGTTAAATGTTCATGTTTACTTGTATTAACCAAAGTTTTGCAGCCGAGCTGTACTCTGCTCAGGACTAAAATGCTGTTGAATTGTTTCAGTAGTGCTGTGCATATGCTCTGATGGGAAAGTTTTTGATGTCCTAACAGAAATATATTATGATCTATTTTCCTATGGAGTTGTTTCTATTATCACCTTTTATTTTCACTTTTATTTAACAGCAGTACCTCTTTTCCTTTTAATCCAATTTTATATGCTGCCAAATATATTTTAAGTATACTGTGTTTGCAAACGTTGGTAGCCATGATGAGAACTTTATCATCTGTAGTAGGAAAAGCTATGAAAATAGGTAGATTGTAAACAGAAAATATTATGTTGTAACTGTATGAATTTTTAACTGCTGTAGACTGGATTTTGGAAAAGAATGTATAATTTATCTGCTCAGAATAATTAATTTGTAAATTCTGGAAGTTCAATTTTTATGTGGATGGTATGACATTTGAAAATACTGTCTTTGGGTTTTTCCCTGAAAATACCCAGATGTGGCACCAGTGGCAGCAGGGGCAGCAGGGGCACCAGAGGCGGGGGAGAGAGGAGGAGGGGGAGCAGGACCCAGAGCGGCGGCAGGAGGAGGAGGAGGAGAAGGACTCGGAGCAGTGGCAGCGGCGGCGGCAAGAAGGTGTCGGCAGCTCAGCAGGAGGAGAAGACCCGGTAGGCATTCGTGCTCCGCGGGGCTGAGCCAGAGGCGTCTTCTTACACACGTTGCCGCTTCCCGGGCTTGAGAGTGAGCGTGGTGTCAGCTGAGGGAGATAGCCTGGGAGCGCATTATTTCATATTTATGTTAGTTGTGTGTGTCCTGAGTGAAGATATGAAATCCATAATTTAGTACAGGTTGTGGATAAAAAATAGTGAAAAATCCTGAGCTAAAGGGTCACACTCAGAGAATGCCATCAATGTACCACTGTCTGCTGAAGGTGGAGACCCACGGGAGAGTCCACTGGGGTCAGCGCTGGGTGCCAGGGGTGTTTCAGCATCTTGTCTATGTCCCAGGTTATGAAAAGCAGAGCACTGATGATGTCCAATAGGGAGATGGCGAAGTACCAGAACCTGCAAATAGAGAATTGAGGTTTCATATTGCCTTTCAACACTGATAACCTGAGCCAAGTACAGTATTTTTTTCAAGTTTTGGCTACATATTCAGAAAGATATGAGCCTTATACTTTTTGCTTAGCTAAAAATAAGGCAGGATTTCATAGGATTTGCAACTGGGTTAAGACAAATTTTAGGGACATTGAAAGTGGTGTCTGGTTTACTTATATTTTCATGGGAAAATGTTAAGTGTATACAGACTTTCACATTAAATTTTTTTCTGGAACATGTACTTGGAGTAATAAGCAATTATATTCTGATCTCAATACCATGTACTATTTATAGGTAGAGCTCTGGGAATTTAAAAAATCATAACAAAATCCCAACAGATATTCATTTTATATGACATTGGGGTTGTATCATGTGAATGATTACATAGAAGAAAGAAACCCTCCAGCAAACTTTCCTGAAATTGTGTGGGTGATGGAACAGAAAACATAATAAATATAGAAAAAAAGTGAAAATACAGCTCTTAAAATATATTTAGGGGAGATGAAGTTTAATCATATAAAAGCTTCTGGAAGAGAGTGTGTCTGTGTGATATATAATTGTGTTAAGAAAGCACATTTGTGAGAGGTAGGATTACAGGTACTTCTATAAAATGTGGTTTAGTAGTGGTTAAAAGCATGGCTTCGAAAATAAGGCCGATCCGGGTCCAAGCCCTGTCCCCTGGAAACCTGGTTAAATTCTGTGGCTGAGCGAAGTTACACAGCTCCTGGGGGTACTCTTTTCACTGTATTTGATATGAGTGGCTCTTGGTAGAATAGTGTGCTGTGACAGTCCTGGTACACCTAGCACATAAGAACGTTATGAGGATTATATAAGAAATGAGTATAAAGTACCAGACTTATGCTCAGTAATTTCTCACAAATGATGATATTATTGTTTATTTTTGCCTATTTTTCTTGCAGAACTTCTAAAAAATGTCATACATTATTTTTGTAAAGAAAAATAAAAACAAAATAGACCTACAAAAATATCGGGCATGGAAGTTTACTTTTATAATACATAGGGCAGGGTAGGGAGACATTTCTATTACGAAAAGCTAAAATTCCCCCCACCCCCAATTTTTCCTACACTGATTTTTTTCCCATTATTTCATCAGAAAATGCAAGTGAGGGTAAGGTTGATTGGGCCTATCAGCACTATCTATATGAGGTTTATGTTGAAGGTAAAAATCAGTACATTGCTTATTTGTAATCATATAGTATGGAGTAGGTCTATGTAAATTGAACATGAAATTAAGAAATATTTATTCCAGTCATATCTCTTCTGTTATACTGAAACCATAATTAATTATAGCCATAATTATTGCATCCCATTTGAAAAAGTTAATTCCAGCCATAACTAACCCTTTGTATTTGAAAAGGAATGACATTTTGGAAGATGGTAAATTTAGGGCAGCTACACATTCTTTGCTGCCCCTCCCACTGAGAAGTGAAGGTTACTTCCCCTACCTTGAAACTGGGCTAAATTTAGTGACTTGTTTGACCAAGAGAATGTAGGAGAAATAACTTTCTGGGACTTCCAAGGCTATGGCATAAAGGACCCTGCAGTTTCTGCCCCAGCCTTTTAGAATACTCGCTTTGGGAGAAGTTGGCTGCTGTGTAAGAAATCTGACTACCTTGGGACCACTGCACCATGATGAAACCCGTGGTGAGCACATGGACAGGCTGTGTGTAGAAAAAGGGAAGGTGTGTAGGCAGCCCAGCTATGTCAGCCATCCTTAGGTGTCAGACACAGCAAATGAACCACCTTAATAGACGTATCAGCTCAGGTGATGTGACATAGAGAGAACTGAAGAATCTAACCAACAGCCAGAGTGAAATCTAGACATATGGCTCCAGTAGAGGAGTTCCAGCTATCTCCAGCCAGTCAACCATCCAAGGCGAGGCCCCGTACATCTTAAAGAAACGCACCACCCCCATTGTATTCTGCCCAATTCCTGACCCACAAATGATGACGGCAACAGAAGGTATTGTTTTATGCCTCTTAAGTTTTAGGGAGGTTTGACACGCAGAAATAGATAACCAGAATAGAACCCATATTTATAAATCAGAGGCACTTCAAGTAGATTTACTACTAATCTATGTAACTGTCCTTCTTTTCCATGAATCACACACTCCTAAACCAGTCATTTACCAAAACTGAGCCGAATGTATAGTCACAAAAACTTGCTACATGGGTGATCACAACATAAGCAGCAAACTAATGAAAAGATCCAACATTTTTTTTTTCAAAGTATCAGTCCTTGCCAAAGCAAACTCATGAGCTACCCTTCCATCTGGAGGCAGTTTTGCACCAAAACCTGCAGCTGGGAACATTCTATCACGGTCACAATCTTGAATGGTCTCCCCCACTGCTGTCAGCCCCGCACCGCAGGTGTGTAGTTTTGACAAGGATTCGTGTAGTGGAGAGAAGTGGGCTGGGCAGGTTGCCTGATGACAGAAAAAATACCTCAAACATAAGTGATCAGGCTAAAGATGTAATTTTTGGACATTTTACTTGATGTCTATTTCAGATTGAAGTACTAAAAATGATGTTTTTCTGCCTACATTCATCGTATGTTAAATAGTTTCTTTTGGATAGAGATTGACATAGTGGTATTTATTACATTAGACCAGACATGTAGAAAGTTTCTCAAATATACGCTAAGCATAAGCAGCTTTTTCTCAAACATTTCTTCTCATTGTCAATGCCATATGCTATTCTTGAGTTTCAGCCTCAGAAGAAGGATAAGAGTACTTTTCTTAATCTTGTTTTATTGTAATCTTATTTTTTTGCCTATAGTCGAAGGCCCCAACTGATTTAATGGGCTTCAATTATTCTGAAGCCTTCTTAAAGTTGTATCACAGAAAGAAATTTATTAAATACTAAGCCATATCTTAATCACTTAAAAAGAGAAGAGCATAATGATTTTGAAGTTCATGCTAATTAAGTACCAAGATCTGAAAAATGTATTCAGTTTCTAACTAGATATTAAGCTAGGAGCTCAAAGCCTCAAAGTCAAGTCTTGCCATTCCCAGGACGACAAGTATAAAAGCCTGTAGTACACCCCACCGCAGTGGTTACTGGGAAGACAAAATAAGATTATGTACGAGGAAGTGATTAAAAATTATAGAGCACCATAGAAATACAAAGTTTAGCTACTACTGCTATGATTGTGTGGGCCATCCACAAGGCTCTGAATTTTCAGTATGCTCTGTTGTGGGATATTGCATTTGAATAAAGGTGAATTTGAGAGAGAAAGTAATACATGTGCTAGCACTTAAACACACTGAGATTCACATTCACTTGCCCTAATTACCAGCACAAAGGCAGCCTCAAAGTCCACTTAGTTTCTTAAGTGAAGATGGAAATTCAATGGGACTTGTCACAGCTCATAAAGCGCAATTCTGCATTAAACTATTGCCTGAAGAAGGAAAGCCTCAAGGCATAGTTCTTTTCTGACAGGGGAAAAATAGTAATAAGGCCTTGAGATCCAAAGGAAAACAAAATGAAGGAAAGATCTCCCTTTGGTTTGTAATGCATATAATTGTACCCAGAACATTTTTGGTTTAAAAATAATTCATTGCATAAATGCATATATATTTCCAAAGCGTTACCAGCATTCAAGGGCTGTTTCCACATGACAGAATTTTTAAAATATGCATCCTTTGACCAAGATGAGCCTTAATGTTCCCCTCAGCTGGACTAACCTTTAGAAAGATTTCTCCTGACTACAGGCCCTTGACCTCTTATTTCTTAGAGCATATACTTCGGGAAACTTGGAATTGCACATTGTTTTCTGCTCCTTTGAGATGCAAATCTTCTGTAATCCTGCAGTGTCTTTCTCTGGGCCCTGGGAGCTGGCCCTCTGACATGTAACCATCAAGGATGGGAGCCCTTGGTCTCTGGGAGAGCTGGGGCCTAACAGCAGCAAGAGGGACTTAGTAACCGCAGCAGCCTGATCACCCAGGCCAGCTCCCCACCATCAGCCCTCAGCGCTTTCCCGCTAGTTCAGCACAGCACTTAAAAACCCTCTCACCGTTTGTTCTGGAAGAGCGGAATTCAGTTTCTCTCTTCTATTGTAATAGCTTCAATCTCTATTGCAAAAGTCCTGAGTCAGGTCTTCCTTAGCTGTTCATCTGGTGCAGTTTTCCTTTGACCCTTCTTTCTAAGGTAGGGATTTTGCTTCTTGGTTAAAAGCCCACTGGAGACAGAGCTAAACATTACCACTACTTGGCTAAGTGGTTATTTGACACAGCTCTCAAATATAAGAACTGTTACCCAATGGTGGCAATATGCAACTAATCCTATTTCTCTAAGAAAACCACAATTTACAAAGTTAATATAAAAATTCCACGAATACCCCGCGTATCTAAACATCTTAGCCTATCATGTGTAGCAGAGCTCAGTCCTACCTTTTCAAAGATGTTCTTTCCAGCATCTTCATCCTGCCCAATCTCCTCACTATTCCACTAGTGATATCTTCCTTTCCATCCCTACCTCTCAGTTTGCCATTCTGTCCTGAGATTCACTTTCTCCTCCTCCAGCTTGGGTCTTCTCACACGCATTAGACAACCTTTCATATTTATTCTGCTCTTGTTGTCTTTCCTCACCTACTCTCATGTGCCTGTGTTCTGCACCACGAAATTCAGCAGTTCTTTGAATCTGGGACCTATTTGTACCACATCTGTTTCAGGAGCAATGCATATGAGAAATGAAGTTGTAGTAGGTTGGTAACACTGGGTTGTCAGCGAATAACAATAATAATTATGAAAGTATGAAATCTAACATGAACTTACTTCAGATCTCACTTAATCTCTTTAATAAACCTATGACATGGGTACTTTTATTACACCCATTTCTTAGATTAAATAACTTTCAGATTAAATAACTTGCCTGAATCATATAGTAATAACGGGTGAAACTAGAATATAAATCTAGGCAGATTTCATGGGCCTTACTCTTAGCTATAACTCTTTTCTTACAGATTTTGTAATATTTTAAACCCTGAATACTATCAAACACGTCTGATTGTGTTTTAGAGGTACACTATGCCTTAATTTAAAAATTCACACTTGAATAGGCTCATTTTTAAAAGTTTTATTGAGATATAAATCATATAACATAATTAAGCCATTTAAAATGTATATTTCAGTGATTTTAAGTATATTTACAGATATGTACAATGATCAATACAATTTTAGAAGATTTTCATTACCTCAAAAAGTGTACCTATTTACTATCATTCCCTATCACTCCATCCAGCCCAGCACTAAACAATGGCTAATCTACTTTTTGTCTCTATCAATTTGCCTATTTTGGACATTTCATGTACAATAGAATCACATTATATGTGATGTACTGTGACTATCTTTCACTTAGCAGAGTGATTTCGAGGTTCATCTGTGTTGTAACATGTCAAACTTCATATTTCACTCCTGTGTATTGCTGTATAGTATTCCATTATATGAATATACCTCATTTTAAAACGCATTTATCAGTTGATGGACATTTGGGGTGTTTCCAAATTTTGGCTATTATGCTGCTATAAACACTCATGTACAAATTTTTATGTGGACGTATGTTTTCATCTCTTTTGCATATGCGTCTAGTGGAATTGCTGGGTCATACGGTAACTCTATGCTCAACAAGTTTAAAAACTGCCAAAGAGTTTTCCAAAGTGGCTGCAGCATTCTACATTCTCAGCAGCAGTATAAGAGGGTTCCAATTTCTCCATATGCTCGTCAACACTTGTGACCTGACTTTTGGATTATAATGATCATAATCGGTGTGAAATAGTATCTTATTATGGTTTTAATTTGTGTTTCCTGTTATATAAGTATGCCAAGTACCTTTTCTTGTACTTATTGGTCATTTGTATATCTTCTTTGAATAAATGGAATATCATTTTAATTGGGTTATTTGTCTTTTTTGAGTTATAAGATTTCATTACACATTCTAGATAAAAGTCCGTTATGACATACTCGATCTGCTAATATTTTATCCCATTCTGGGATTTGTCTTTTTGCTTTATTAAAGTAAAGTCTGAATTTTGATGGAGTTCAATTTACTTATTATGTGCTCTTGTTGCTTGTGTGTTTGGTGTCATATCTAAGAATCAACTGTCAAATCCATCGTCGTGAAGGTACATCCCTATGTTTTCTTCTAATAGTTGTATACTTTTAACACTTACATTTAGATTTTGGATCTATTTCATATTAACTTTGCATACGATGTTAGCTAAGGATCTAACCTCACCGTTTTGCATGTGGCCACCCACTTGTCCCAGTGCCATTTTTGAATAGACCCTCCTCTGACTGAATTGTCTTGTAATCTTCTCAAAATCAGTTGACCTTAGATGCATGGGTTTATTTCTAGTTCAGTGATCTACGTATCTATCTTTATGCCAGCCCCACATTGTCTTGATTACTGTTGCTTTGTAGGAAGTTCAGAAAATAAGGAATATGAATCTTCTTAGTTTGTTCTTCTTCCAAATCTGCTTTGGTTCTTCTGTGTCCTTTTAAATTCCAGACAAATTTGGGGGTCAGTTATTCATTTCTTCAAAAAAGGCCTTTCAGATTTTGACAGAGTTTAAAGTAAATATTGCCATCTTTACAATGTTGAATTTTCTCAACATGCTTTCCACTTATTTAGATCTTTAATTTCTTTCAAACATTTATCAGAATCTAATTTTAGGGTATACGTTTTGCACTCACTTTGTTAAATTTATTCCTAAGTACTATTCCTTTTGATACTATTGTATGGAATTGTTTTCCTAATTTCATTTCACAAGAGATGTCTCTTGCCTGAGTATTCATAAGACTATCACACATAAGCCTTTGAAAGATTTTGCTTAGGAAGCATTATTTTAGCTGTCTTTTTATGTTTTGAAAGCAGACAACAGCAGGATTTCAAGAAACCCAGATAGGAATACTATAACAAGGCATGCCTGCCAAATCTCACAAGTCAGTTTTTGGCTGAGACCACTGTAATAAAGACAGGTTTCCAAGAGAAAAACAAGCAGAAGTTTATTAACATGTACACCTCCTGTATATATGGGAGATACCCAAGGAAAAATGAGTAATTCAAAGAGACAATTTAGAATTGCAGCTTATATAGCATTTTCAACAAAGAATTAATTTGTGGAGAAATGACAGGACAGCAGAAAGAAGGTTCAGGCCTCCAGGGGTTGAAATAAAGGTTGTTTAGTAAAGTTTCTTATGCAGATTCCTCTGGTTCCAAAACTCAGAAGGGTAGAAAGAAAATTATTTGTCCTCCCCCGTAGAGCCCAGGAGGATGGAGGAAAAAATCTTTTTCCCCTTATGTGAAAATGGGGTGTCTAACGGTGTGATTAACTTTTGTCCTTTTCGGTAGAAATGGGAGAAGGAATGGCTGTGAAAAATGTATGTCCTACTTCTAAGTAAATAAGGGAAGGTGGGAGCTTTTCTTTTATCCTCAGCTCAAAAGAATTCTTATGCCCAAATCATACATCTGGGAGTGGCACACTCTGCTACACTTCAGTTCAAAAGCTGACTCTATGAAATAAGCAACAAAGCAAATTAACAGGAGAATAGATTCACAACTTTATTATTTTTAATATTGCATACACAAGGAGTTTCACAGGAAAAAAAGAAAAGTACCTCCCCAAAAGGGGTGAGATTTGAGCGCTTATATACAACCTTAATAGGGGAAGGGAATGGGGGGATGTGGGATTTCTAGGGGAGAATAAAACGTTTTTTTGAAAGGTAAACGGGCCCTTTCTAAAGCCTTTTTGTTTATTTTGCTTTCTTTAACTTTGCTGCAGAAGCTTTATTGTTTCCATTTGGGCCGCGGCTCGGGCGGGGCTCCAGGGTGGTTAAAAGCTGCCTGGTGGCTGCAAGCAGAAAGGCTCAAGCAGAAGCCCAGTCACACGGGAAACGCAGAGGCACCCGTCAAAGGCCCCGGAGCTCCCGAGGCTCCAGTCCTGCTCGAGGATGAGCCTTTGGAAGAGATACTTGCCCTGCCCACCCTGGGGTCAGCAGGCTGAGAGGTCACTCAGATGGTTGCCCACCTGGAGGATGCCTTCCACCGGCTCGCCTAGGCGGCCGCTCCGGGGAGCCGCGGGGACGGGCGGCTGCCGCAGGGCCCCGGGGAGGGGGCGGGGCCGGGCTGCTCCCGCAGAGCCGCGGGGAGGGGGCGGGGCCGGGCGGCCGCTCCCGGAAGCCGCGGGGAGGGGGCGGGGCCGGAAACTGCTGCAGGACCGCGGGGAGGTGGCGGGGCCGGAAACTGCTGCAGGACCGCGGGGAGGTGGCGGGGCCGGGAGGCTCCCGCTGAGCCTCGGGGAGGGGGCGAGGCCGGGTGGCTGCCGTAGGGTCCCGGGGAGGTAACGAGGCCAGGCGGCTGCCGCAGGACCGCGGTGAGGGGGCGGGGCCGGGCTGCTCCCGCAGAGCCGCGGGGACGGGCGGCTGCAGCAGTACCGCAGGGAGGGGGCGAGGCCGGGCGGCTGCAGCAGAACCGCAGGGAGGGGGGAGGCCTGGCGGCTCCCGCAGGACCGCGGGGAGGGAGCGAGGCCGGGCGGCTCCCGCAGGACCGCGGGGAGGGGGCGGGGCCGGGCGGCTCCCGCAGAGCCTCGGGGAGGGGGCGAGGCCGGGCGGCTTCGGCAGGGCCGCGGGGAGGGTGCAGGGCCGGGCTGCTCACGCTGAGCCTCGCGGAGGGTAGGGGTGGGGCCCGGCGGCCGCTCAGGGAAGCCGCGGGGAGGGGGCTTGGACGGCCGGCCGCTCTGGGAAGCCGTGAAGAGGGTGCGGGGCGGGCGGCTGCCGCAGGGCCGCGGGGAGTGGGTGGGGTCTGGCTGCGGCTCCGGGAAGCCGCCGGGAGGGGGCGGGGACCGGCGGCCGCTCCGGGAAGCCGCGGGAGGGGGCAGGGCCTGGAGAGACGGTAGGGGCGGCGGCTCCGGAAACGCCCGAGCTCACAGTGGCTCTGAAGGCTCGGCCGCGGGAACGGGCGACGGGAACCACCGAGTTTTAGCCCGAAGTCCCGGTCACTCCTCGGTTCGCCCCCGCACACGCCCCCCCTCCCCGCCCCTTGCCTCCGGAGCTCGCTCTGCCGCCGCCGCGTCGTCTTGTACCCGATCCCAGTCTCGTTTCTCCTTTTCTCTCGTGTTCCCGTTGAAGAAAAAGATATATCGCAGCTTCATTATACATACTACGTTTCAATACGTGTATGCACTGTAATTTTTTTTCACAAAAATCTTTGTCCTTTTACCCCACCTTCTAAATCAGAGAATGTTTTAAAAGTGAGAAAAATAGAATCCATGTATTTAAGTTCTACCCTTAACCATTTCATGTGGTAATTGCGATTTTAAAAATTGACATGTTTTGATGAGTCATACTCATTTTGGTTTTGATTCCAAATAATTACAAACTTTTTTTTTCAGATATATTCGTAAGTGAATAATGTATGCTTTCTAGGAAATAAAGTTGGAATCCACTTATCTCACTATGCTGAAGAATTTATTATTTAGTGTCAATTTAATTAAAAGTCACAATGTTGATTGAAGTCAGAAAGTAGGGATTTAAATTAGATGCTGTCATAAATTGCAAGATAACTTCCCTTCAGTCAACTTTGCTGTTTTTAAATCAGTTTTTCATTTCATAAATGGTAGAGAGATTATTATGAATACCTTTTAATGATAAATAATTCTCTGCAAATAGAATATACATATGTATATCTGTATTTGTATCTGTATCTATATACATCTGTAGTTAAATATTTCTCCTGCAAAGTGACATCCCACTACCAAGAAAAAAGACCTCGAAAATATTTTTTATAGTCAAAAAGAATATACTCTCTCATGGTATCTGTTAAACTCAATCTGTGTCTTGCCATTTTAATAGGAAAATAAAATAATTACAATAATCTCATTTTATGAGTTCCTTTTCGATCCCCTTGGCAATGAGACCAAAATAGTTAAAATGTATTTTTTGGAAGAAAGACTATAAATAGTATTTTAAATGAAATCTCAATATTTTAAGTACATCCAGGACTGTTCTAGTTGAAGGAATTAGTTCATCATAGTTGTACATGTTCATTTTCCTACACAATTTCTTAAAGAAATATGATTAGAATTTACCCAGCATAAATTATTTGTTCTCATTACTTGCTACTTTTGGTGGCTGACGTATCTCAATAAATCAACAGTTATGTAGCTTTAAAAATTCTAATGTTCTGATTGCATGTAAGTGATTAATAAATTCTGATTTATCTACAATATTTGGATTAAATATAAAATATCTTGATTAGATATTTCTTATTAAAATAATACCAGGACTATTAATAAGAATGCTTAAGTAAATGCATTTGGAGAGTATGCTCACTGACGTTTAAAAAGGATGTTTCCTAATATAAATGCAAACAGCAGACCTTTTTAAATGCCTTTTTGAAAAGCAATATTAATAATCTGAGATTTAATTTTTTACTTGTGATCTCTTATGATCATACTTTTATTGAGAATACAGAATTAATATGAGAAAGCGAGAGTTAATACAAGTGTAGAGTTGTACTGTTTTTATTTTTATCTGAAAAATATATTGTTCTAGTCTTTATACTTTATTATGTAAAAACCAAACATCTTGGAAAATCAGAGTATAAAAATCCTTACATAATATTTTTCTGGTAGTATAAAATATTACCTGACCAAATTTGAATTATGTATTAGAATTTATTTTTAATAATTGTAGCTTAAACCTTTATTTAGCTCACAAACAATTCATTTTAACCACCCAGTCAAGGCTTTTCCCTAGAAGTAATGCTAGAAATAATCAAGACATGCAAGCTCAGGTTTGTTTTCAGAGATGTTCTTCGGAGTGTTATTTATGAGAATGAAGATTCTGGAGGAAAAAAACTAATAATAATACAGAAATGTTTGACTTAAGTTTTGCGTATATGAAACACATACTAAGAATCAAATTTTGGTTAATAGTGGTCAGTGAAATGTTAATGACACAAGTCATGAAATTCAGAAGTACAGGCCTATATATAAGTCTGCTTATTCTTAGTTACATGAGTATAAATCTGTCTATAAACATAAGCACACATACACATATATGTATACATACACACACACACATACACGTTGATGAAAATAAATCTTGGAAAGAATTATGCAGAATGTTAATAGAATTAAGGTTGTCTTTCAAATTAAATATAACATACAAACATAGTAAATATTATAGCCATTGAGTTCTACAGTGCTCATAAACTTATCCCATCCTCCCTACACTTGTAGCTCAGTTTACAGATATTGGTAAAGGCTACATCAAAAATGTTCACAGTTTTAAATTCAGGTAATACACAGTAATAGTATTAACCTATAAATTGAGGTTAAAGGAACATTGTTAAATATTAAAATACAGTAAGACTTACGTGGTAGAATGTTTTAATTTGAGTGTATTTATTGCTTGGATTCAGTGGGAAAAAATTATAGGGCTAACCCATCAGAAGTTAATTGATGAATACATTCATAGAAGAGTACTTATCCTAAATAACAGATGAACTGAGGTACAGATGAAAGCTTTGGCCTTGGTGGGGAGAGATGATTCTAAGAATAGACTTTGTAAGTTTTGTGCTTGAAGGTATACATTGGGCTAGAGGACACAATGCAAAGCTTCTCATCGACATATAATAAAGCGCTGTGGAAAAGTCGACTTCCTGAATTATGCAGATGGTGTCACATAAAGTAAATTAAAAAAAAATGCTTATACTTAATTATTTGTAATAGATAAAGATTTCATATATCTACACATTATACATTTTATACTTTTCCAGTTTGTATCTTATTTTCAGTTCGTATCTTTTTTTCTTATTTGCTTGATCCAAACTAAGGTATCTGAAACTGTGGCTATATATAAATTAGTATCATATTTGAACACAGCATTATTAGCAAAAGAGTAGAGGGTGTCATGGGAACAGTTTTGTGAAGAAGATTGAAGATTACAGGAGATGATTTTCTATTTCCACTAATTCTTTTAATGGTACACACACACACAAGACTGAATACACAAAATGTTCTGAGAAAATCCCTAAACTGCTATCAAAAAGAAAGTTTTCCACAAACACACTACTTCTGTGTCTCAATCCTTCACATTGATGACTTTATGCTCATTTAGTCATCTCTTTTTTTAATAATCACTTTTAGTAAACATATGTTTTTGAGAAGCTGTCTTGAGGAGCTCAGCTATTGGATTTAGAAGAAAATCAAAGCTTCTGTTATAAATATGTTCTCAGAATACAAGTACTATAGTAGTAGTATATTACAAAGTATTATAAATATATTCAAAGAAAACCATGTTTAAGATTTAAAGGAAAGTATGGTGACACTGATTCAAGAAATCAATGATAACAGCAAGAGATAAAAATTACATTAAGAGAAAACAAATGAAGATCTTAAAATTGAAACAGTCAATAACTAAAATTAAAAACTCACTGTTGGGGCTCAACAACACGTTAGAGGTGGCAGAAGGAACAATTAGTAAAGTTGAAAACAGGGCAAAAGAGATTATCCAATCTGACAGACAGTGAAAAATTGAGATAGTTTCTCGTAGAACTGTGGTACACCAGTAAGCGTGGCAACACGCACAAAACTGGCAGACCAGAAGAGAGAAAAATACAAAACAATTTAGAAGGCATAATGCCTGAAAACTTTTTAAATTCAAAGAAAACATTAATCTGCACACCTAAGTTCAACAAACATTACAGAGAACAAACATAAGAGATTCACAACTAGACAGCACAGACAGTTGAAAAGACAAGGAGAAAATCTTAAAAGCAACGAGCAAAACAATTCATTCTGTGCAGCAAACCACGAGATTAGCAACTGACTCCTTATCAGACATATTACAGAACTCCTTTAAGGGCCTCGTATTCGTAAATAGGAAAGCAAGTGTACATATTTTGTGGCCTTCACTTAGGGTAGAGAAATACCACTTTTCTGGTGTTCAGTCAATATCAAAAAATGCCTTACTTGATTGGCCTTTGGAACCAAGTCTGTGCAAGAAGACTGGCTTGCCTGGATCTGGGTGTGAGCCAAAGCTTGAAGAAGTATAAATCAAGGGCTAAGTGAGAACACCAAGCTTGGTAACGTAAAGAAAATCGTATACACAATTTGGCTTAAAACGTTGCCGGTGAGCCAGAGTACCGGAGCATGGAAGAAATAGGCAGGCAGGAACCTATTTCAGTGATCAGATGAATGCAGATCACCTGGAAAGACTTGGGAGTAGCGTAAATGGCCCATGAATAGATATCTTTTCACTAAAGCATGATGCACAGCACAGCATGTACATAAGCTGACTCATTTCAGTTGTCAGAGCTGTAGTGACAACACAAGGACCTACGCCTTTAACAGTAAATGAAGGGGAATCTACCTACAAGACTGGAGTATCAGCACAATGTACAGAAGACTAGGAGGGCAAAATACATATAATTTTCAAAAGACTGGGATGTGCTGCAGTGTTATTAAACAGCATGGAAAAACTAAGAAGTGTGAAAAACCTTTTAAAATGTTAGATGGTACAGGGTCACTATCAAGAAAGCGGTCAAAGTACTAGGAAAATAATCCATAATTTAAAGAGAAAGTTTTGAGGGTTTTGAGAGTAGTGAGCAAATGTATACCAAGAGTAGGGCAGGAACATGAGAGGGCAGGCTCAGGAGTGTGCAGGCACAGAAGGGAGCAGGACAGGGGAGGGCCGGCCCAGGAGAGGTCCTATTAGTCTTCCAAGAGATGACTTTGAGAGGCAATGGGTATTTGAGTCTGGAATACAGGAGGGAGGTCTGGATTGGAAATAGCAGTTTGGAACTTAACCAACTTGTAGATAACACATAAAGCCCTAAGGCTGATGTGGGCGGCAGCAGACAGTAGTAGAGGCCAGAAGACTGAGCCTCAGGGGTGCTGTGTGCCAGCATTCAGGGGCTGGGACTGAGAAGACGGCCAGGGCTGTGGGAGGAAACCAGAGCGGCCTGACACCCGGAAGCCCCGTGAAGAAAGGGCTTGAGGAAGTCGGGGAGAGCAGCGGTGGGAAGTGTGGCTGCCGGGCTGTGCGAGGAGAGGACTAAGAGCTCCCCTTGGAGTCAGCACCTGGTGGGTGGTGGGTGGTGGGTGACCCTGTCGTGAGCAGTTGCAGCGAGTGGACACACTTGCTTGGGTGGAAAATGAGAGGAATCAGAGGAAGCGAATGGGAACAGCTCCTTTGCAGGGGCAGGAGGCGTGTGTGCTGGAGAGCAGAGAAATGGGGCCGCAGCTGGAGGGTGAACACATCTGTTTTTATAAGATGAGGGCAATAACAGTGTATGCTAATAGAAAAGATAGTTTAAATGGGGAAGTTAGTAACACCACATTCCCTTAGGTCAGGGGAATTGCAGGTGGGGGCACAGAAATGCCCCTGAGAGAGTCAGCTTCAAAACACTTGCCAGGTCCAGTCCACTCAAGACCAGCTCCCAGGAGTGTCAGCCACATAGGAACTATACCGCCCCCTGCAGTTTTGATCCTGGCAGGGCCAGAAGCCATAATTAGCCAGCTGAGGAAGGATGGAGTTAGGCAGGAAGAAGAGGCCTGCCCTGCCTTCCCCCCCTCCTGCAAGTGCTCAGCCAGCAGCGTGGCCTCACTGAGTAACTGACGTGGTCTTTTCATAGTTATGTGCTTAAAAAGTTTTCAAATGTTGTACCATGCTCCCGAATAAATCTCAGATTGATTCAAGATTTAATTGGTGGAAATAAAAGCAAAAAAAAAAAAAAAAATACAGTGAAGAAAGCGTGTAAACATAAGGCAGAGCCACAGAGCAGGGTCAGCAGACATGAGGAAACACATTTTCATTTCGTCTAGAGAGCGAGTGTTGGCTTCTCAAGTTTGTACTTAATGATACATATTGCCACAATCTCTGAAACCATGAAAACAGCTTTTTGCTGTTTGCATCTGCTAAATTCCCTGGAGACTGGCTGGGGCCCAGAGGGATGGGGAAAGGAATACACTGGGGGCTAAGGAGATACAGAGGTTTTTGGTGGGGAGCTCTCTGGGGGACTAGGCCTTCAGCATCCTGTGGTTCCACCCCACTCTAACCGCAGTTGCATACAAACATGGCTTTCTCAGGGTCAAGCCTCACTTCTGGAAATGTCCCAAAACACTCAGCCACCTAGCACCAACATTTCAAAGGAATCCAAAATGGCCCACAAGCAATTGCAGAGATTTGAAATGACTTAGGCTCCCACGTGTGCACCGGGCACACTGGGCCTCTGGGCCTCTGGGCACACTCACAGGGACACTGGCTCTGGAGGGACAGTTGAGGGACAGTTGAGGGTCAGTGCTGTTGCTAGGCTACGAGTGTCCCGGACCAAACATTCCAAGCCGCTGAGCTTCACAGCCAAGGTGTGGCAGCGAGACCTCTGTGGCTCTTCTGCAGCGCCAGCGCTGAGATTGGGAGGTGGCAAGAGACCAGGAGGGAAGTGAGCGGTGTCGGAAGGCGATAAGCCAGATGAAGAAGAGACTCGTTGAGTTCGTGAACTGGGTGGACTTCAGCATCCATCAGAGAGAGCGCAGGGATCGTGAGAAGCCTGTGCCTGGGTATCATGTCCATAGGTGTGAGCTAAAGGAGTTCCACAAAGCCGCATATTTAGGTGACACGCGTACAGTGCAGGAGTTGCTGTCACATAAGAAAAATGTAGACAGCAGAGACAGGAAGAACAGGTAACAGAGGTGGTGCGGGGTGGGGCGGGCCTAGGAGGAGCTGCCAACTGTGGTTGTAAGACATGGATTTTAAATTGCCTTCCCATGTCAGAGATGTTCAAGTGTGAGACAATGAGCATGTTAGAATCATTGAAGTACAGTGTTCTCTCTCATCCTTGCAGCAGCAAAGTAGATACACTATCATTTTACTCAATTGAAATGTTGTCTTGGTAAAATAGTAACGGTAACAATTATAATATTATCTAACAATTATTGAGCTGTTGAACTGCCAGACACTTTGCATAGCTTTTCATTTAAGCATCACAGCGGCATCCTGTAAGATCACTACTACTTCATGCCCATTTTGTTGATGAGGAAACTGAGGCACAGTCAGGCTAAGTGAGAGCTAATAAGGGACAGTGTTAAAGTAGAAGTCAGACCCAAGGTGAGCTGAATCTCAACGGCATGCCCTTGCTATTCAAACAGGTAGCTCTTCCATTAATGTGGTGAGTAATTAGAGCTAATGAATATTGTTCTTTCCCCATAGAAAGAACTAAGATAAGAAGACTAAATGTTAGTTTCAAAGGGGTAGGAATAGCATGCTGTTGAATGTTTACAATTACACGAGTAACTGTACCTTTGAACTAGTATGCTCTAATTTCCTAAAAAGTCCTCTCATGTTCTCAGGACTGCACTACACTTAGCCTGCGCCAGCGGCCAGTCATCAGTGGTGGCTCTCCTTATCCAGCGGAAGTGTGACCTGGATGCTCGTGATGAGGAAAGCAAGACAGCTCTCATCAAGGTGTGTAGCAGCCAACCGTGTCCACGTGAGATGGATTCAATTTACTTACTTAGAATAAAAATGAATTTATCTGTTTTAAATATAAGAAGCTGCTGGGGCTTGAGGAATGTTAACTTGGAATGCCTAGCACTTACAGTCTGTTTCTTGGCATGATACCAACAGGCTGTACAATGCCGGAAAGAAGCGTGTGTCACTATCCTGCTGAAACAGGGTGCTGACCCAAATCTTGCGGACAACTGTCAGAACACTGCTCTGCATTACGCCGTCTTGGCTGAAGAAACATCAATTGCAGCAGAGCTGCTCCGCTATAAGGCAAACATCGAGGCGATAAACAAGGTATAGCTCAACTGACTATTTGCAAGATATTTGAAATACAGGGTTATTTGTAGCTACAGGTGTTTTATTTATAGTAGTATGTATACTGAATACATCAGGCCCTGTTACCATGGAAACAACTCCAAAGCCAAGGCCAGGGGCTAGAGGTAGTGCCCACAGAAAGGGCAGAGCTCTGTCTCCCAGCCGCACTTGTACCCCAGAAGGAGCAACTTCCCATTAGAAAGTGCCTGGGAGTGGGTGGTAGGCTCAGAGCCTACAGAAGATGAAAGCTTGCGGGGAGTGAAGTGATGGCAAGGGCTGGGTGCCTGCCTGGGGGTGGGTGGGAGGAGGAAGGAACCCAGTACCCAGCAGGGGGAGCTGGGTGACTGCACCTGGGCAGGGGAGGCAGCAAACCACAGGCCCTGAGCACCCCAGGATCCTAGGTTCTAGAATCTGGGCAAGTGAGGTCAGGTCATGTTTGACAGCCAGCAGGGGCATTCACCTGTGCTGGTGGCCACATGGCTCTCCACGTACACCTTCACCTTGGGGTCTTCCATGCTCAGCCGGGTGCAGCTCCCCTGCGGGGCTGTGGCTGTAGGTGGGGAGGAAGTGATGGCAAAGCTGGTCCTCCTGCTTTTCCTCCTGGCTCTGCCCTGAAGATTTGGATTGAATAAGTCTACTCAGGTCTGGACACAGGTATTTAGAAATACTTCCCTGAGATTCTGATACAACCCTTGGTTAAGGACTATTGAATGGATATATATAATACATGTAAATTCACAGATCTCAAAAATAAGACGTCTCTGGAAGAGCGGGAGTTTGATAAATGCTGCTTCTTTCAGTGCTCTCGTTTCCAGCCATGTTAGCCTGACTTCTATCTGTCTCTTCCTGGCAATATTACTGGCAGTATCTGTTGCCTTGAAGAGTAGCTCCTTTTCCCTTCTAACCACTGATCATTCAGTGGCACTCTGACAGTCTTAGAAACTTGGTTGTGGTGAGTGATTCAGTAAGTAGAGTCGGACCCTTTAAAGATTTTGCACCATTTGTTCCCATCCAGGTCATTAGGTCAACAGGGTTTTTCTGATTGCAGTAATAGGAAATCATGAGCCTTCTTTTGGTTAAAGCTGTGTGACAGACTCTTGCAATATATCTGTTAGATTCACTGAGCCCTAGCATAATCAAGATGACAGCTTTTTAAAATTAAAGTCTAGTTACAGTGTTGTGATAGTTTCTGGTGTACAGCAAAGTGATTCTATTATATATATACATATATATATATATATATTCTTATTCAGTTATATATTTATATTCTTATTCAGTTATATATATTCTTTTCCAGTTATATATAAAATTCTTACTCAGTTATATATATTCTTATTCAGTTATATATATTTTCTTATTCAGTTATATATACTCTTTCTCAGTTATATATATATACATATATATATTCATATTCTTTTCCATTATGTTTTATTACAGGATAGTGAGTATATTTCCCTGTAGTATTTACAGAAGGACCTTGTTGTTCATCTATTTTATATATAGTAGTTTCTATCTGCTAGTCCAAAACTGCTAATTTATTCTTCTCCCACCCCCTTTCCCCTTTGGTAACCACCAGTTTGTTTTCTATGTCTGTGAGTCTGTTTCTGCTTTGTAAATAAGTTCATTTGTATCATATTTTAGAGTCCACATATTAAGCGATAGCCTATGGGATTTGTCTTTCACTTTCTGACTTACCTCACTCAGTATGAGACTCTCTAGGTCCTTCCATGTTGCTGCAAGTGGCATTAGTTCATTCTTTTTTATGGCTGAGTCATATTCCATTGTATATATGTGTACCATGCAAGATGGCAGTTTTAAACATCAAGACCCATGACATTAGTAACAAATTGGAATTGTTTTAATAATTTAGTTTCGGCCGTCTTTTGAACTGATGATCCATTTGATTAACAATCAGGGAGAATAAGATACAGGTAGATTGTAGTTTTAGCAGGCATTGGAAAAATTCTTGAAGTGGGTATCATGAGTCTTAATCACAATTTTTATTACATGTTGGGGCCCAGTGTTTTCGTGTGTAAGACATATGATTCTACAGGAAGGCAAGGTTTTACATACAAATACTTGATTTACACCCAACTGTTTGGAAACACAGCAAACATAAAAACACAAGTGGGCTATAGACTAAACATGGCCCTGGGTATGTTCAGTTTGTCTCCACACATTGAGTCAACATTTAAAATTTAGGAGACTTGTGCAGAAATCTGCACTTCAGAACTTCTCCTAAAGAATCAAATCTGGTCCCCCTTGAGCCCAGGCTCCTGTGCGGTCTGCCCTGCAGAGGTGGCCCCTTCTCGGTGGGGCGTGCGTTCTCCGGTGTGCTGTCCTCACCTGGGACCTTCACTTACTCGGGCCACCTATGTTGCCTCTGTAAGCATTTGAATTTACAATTCCTGTTGTATATTTTGATAAATATTTCAATATTTTAAAGTCAGTCTATATTAATTTATAGTCTACTTCATATTTTATAATAATCCCTTAAGAGTGGGATGGAAGTTTTCAAATTAGAATTTATAAGTTGGTTTAAGAAAAACCTTTTCTTTACTTGCAAGTAGTCATATTCCCATTGGAATGTCTGCAAGCTTTATGAGATTAGTCGTAGTTGTAACTGGATAGGTTATGCATGTTGCAGACAGTATGGTATCTTTCTCCTCAGCGTGGCTCCTTAAAAATGTAGTTGATTCAGCAGCTAAATGGCTCTCTCTGGAGCAGTGTTTAGAGTGTCAGGAGTAGTAGTTGAGCAGTAAGGTAAGTAGAGAATGCCTGACACGTGCTGCGATAGAAGCGAAGGTTCTTGGAACCAGCAAATGTCTGAAGTGGGTTTCAGAGAATGACTTCACAGGGAAACTTTCGAGGAGGCCAAGGAGGAACCTTTTCAAGAGAAGGGGCACAGAGGGGCGAGGTGGAAGGGGCTACTTGTTATTTACTTTTTTATAGTATATGTTTTAAGTTCAGAGACTTCAGTTTTTAAATTCAGCTTTGAAATGTATATGTAATTTTGTACATTATCAAATGTTTTTACTATTTTACAGTATAACTTCACACCATTTTTAGTCGCCGTCAGGGAGAACAAAGAAGAGATGGTCAAATTTTTGATTGAGAACGGGGCAGATGTACATGCAGTCGACAAGATGCAAAGGTACAATAGTTTGTTCTCTCTCCCTCTTTTTTTTTTTTTTTTGTTTAATCTTAATGTTGTTCTAGAGTAGTAACAGCCAATCAGAAAGATTAACTTAATAAGAAGAGGATTAACTTGGAATCAACACATCATCAGTCAGGTAGAAAAGCAATTATTCTGCCTGGTGTCACGAAGAACGGTATGCAGCAGGATTCATCTTCCTTTATGGTAGTGACTGCTGTCATTTGCAACCTGATTTTTTTGGTCATGTGATCTTACCATAGTTCAGGGTTTTCACTTTAGCTTTATCAGTATGGACTCTAATTTTAATTTACCTTATGAGAAAGTGTTGAATTTCTTCATTCTTTTATAATTTTTTTAACCTCTACTTGGTGTATATATATTTTTTAAAAGATGCATATTAAACAGAGAGGAGTTTGTTTTGCCTTTTGGATGATTCTGCTTTAAATTACTTTCTTTGAAGGATAGTGATGTGATTAGGTTATCACTAAGTGAGTATCACTAAGAGAGTAACTATGACCAGATACTGTGGGCTCATCAGTTTTTATCCTTTTTCATTTCTAGTACAGTTTGATATTTTTATTTTCAGTTGATAATGGTAGAAGGAAGAAAAATAGCTTGAATTACTGAATAAACACTCCCTTTAAAGAAGACAGGTCATTGGTGGATGATAGAGAGGAAGGAGCTGGGCTTTAGAGTCAGACGAGGTTGAATTCCCAGCTCTCGTGCTGGTCAGGTGTGTTACCTGGGGGACATGACTTATCACCAACCAGTATGTTTCCTGTCATGTAAAGGAGGGTCGTCGTACATCCTTCAAGGGTGGCTGTGCCTAAGAAAGACCACGCGTAGACTGTTCAGGTTAGTGCCGGGCACATGCTTCTCAGCGCGATTAACTGCAGCCGTGACTATTTGTGTTGCTATTTTTATTCATGTTACTGTTTTCAGCCTGCAAACAGCTTCTCCTTACCTGATTTTAAAGTGTTATATTTCAGACTAGAGAAGAAATGGGGAATCCTTTATTTAAACCTTTACCTACTTCAGATAAGTGACCTCAGCATCCTTTCTTGTCCATCAGAGGACTTTAAACTAGCAACTTCTACTATGTGCTACCCAAGTAGGACAGGAGGCTTCTTTTTGGCCCTCCATTTTGGCCTTGGAGGTAATTTGCAAAGATGAGCACTCGAGCATGTAAGTGGTCAGTTCTCCAGGGCTAGGCAGGATAGTAACTTGGTAAACTAGACGAAATTAACTGCTTGAGTTACGCTAACTACGTTCCTAAGGGTGAAGTTGTCTCTTTTATTTTAGATCAGCGCTCATGCTTGCTGTGTTTCATGACTCACCGGACACAGTCAAGCTGCTGCTTCAGAAGCACGTTAATGCCAGTTCTCGAGATTTACACGGAATGTCTGCTGAAAGATATGCTTGTCGTAATGGTTTTAAACAGTAAGTGTTTACATTAAAATGCCAGTTATCTCTAAATTGAGGTTGAAAGTGACTAACTGTTACTTGTTACATGACAGGTGAGAGTTCCTAGTTGGGAGCAGGCACTTTGGGGATGGCAGTGAGACCCTCCCCATCACCAGCTGGAAACCAGCAAAAGGCCAGACTAGTGAGATGGAGCAGTGGGCACGGGGTTCTTTATCTCAGGGTTTGTAAGACCTTTATCCTTAGGGTCCTACTGGTCTCCATTTCATTCCAGTGAAAGCCCTATGCATGGGGTCCAAATAATGTCACATATCTGATTTTTCTAACTAGTTATTTGGGTCTTGAAATGTTTAGCAGAGCAGAAAATCCTGTATTTTCCTTTGGGGGCTTTCTTCTATAATCTTCCTCTTGCATTTTTCAAGAACCTAAGGGATTCCCTAAGGCCACAGTGACAATCCTCTCCCACGAGGCATTGGGGCAGGGCGAGGGCATGCTAATCGTTCTCTTGTTTCCCTTGATTCTGTTGCTGCAGCGTTGGTACTAAAACTAGTTTTAACAGGATCTCCTTGGCAGCTGAGTCTGGGGTCTGGATGTTGCTCTCTAAAGACCTTTAATAAAATTTTAAAAGAAGAAAAGGAAAAAGAAACTGGTCGTGCAGTCGGGTCATGACTGACCTCTGCTCCCGGGATGCCTGTGCTGATCCAGTTTCCGCGGTCTTCGTGGCGATCGACACGTAAACTTCAGCGTGACAGCTTGTTTAGTTCTCATACATATGCTTGTATGAGGTCATATATTTGTAAATGAGTTTAGCTACAAGTTATATAGTAGCTGAGGTGTCCTGAATTATAAACCACAAAGAACAGCTAATCACCATAATTTGTAACATTTTCTGAAAACTGCCACATTTAAATGTTACACCTATAAAAAAACACACATTGGGTTTTATTTGGGATTCTCAAATAGATCCAGCATTAAAGTTCAAGAACAGATTATTCCATTCTTCCACGATTTCTCTGAGCATCTGAGGGATACATTGTCTCATTAAATCTTCATAATACTCTTATGAGTATTAATAACTAACTGCCTAACAAGACAGTAAGATCCCAGTTTTATAAAGGAAGACTTTGAGCTGAAGAGAAGCCCCTTTTCCAGGAACAAATAGCTGTTGTTTATAGAGCTGGGACTTCTGAGTTCGAGACACTTTCCATATGTCAGGCTCGCTCTAGTTAACTTGCTGAGCTGTACTGCCCTCAGTTCATGACTACTTCACCTTCCTTTTTTTTCTTTTTTAATTATACATCCTAAACTTAAAAGTGTAGATTGTACAAGTTTGAAGTATAGGGACAGTTGAAGTTTTGACATTACCTCTGATATTGTCTGAAATAAGCTAAGAATTTAATATACTTGGTAATTATTTTTCATATTAGTATTCAAGTAGTAATATTTATTTATCCCATTTTTTTATACATAGCCTTTACCAGCTGATTGTCGACTACACAAATGGAAATATACCAACTACTCCTCCTCAAAATAGCGACCTGGGACAGAGTTCTGGTAATAAGTTACTCTTGTTGGGCCTACCATAGATAAGGAAGTAAGATTGAGGAAATTTTGATAATGAAAATGCAGTCAAACAAGCCAGTGTGTAAATTTCATGTATGTTTTTATATTTTTCATTAATGTTTTCTTAATGGTCTAATATTCAGAATTCCTTAAGAAGTTAATTGTAGGTACTTTAAAATCTGAGACAATATTGTCTGAAAAGAAATTCATTTTTTTTAATCATGGCTCCTGAAATCCCATATTATATCTTTGTGTAAATAAGAAAAACAGGGTTTTCACTTTGTTGTACATTTCCTCTAACATTATAACAAGTTGGCCTTGTTACAGAGCTGGATCTTTAATTTTTACAGTAAATGGATTGCTTCCGGTAAATGAATGCTAGTTATTGCATAATGAGTAGTCTCACTATAAAGTTATTGTCTTTAACACTGGTAGCTCAGCAATACCTTCCTGGTGCTGTAAACAAATGGCCAACAATTAGAACTGCACAGCTGGGCCAGTGTGTAGCATACTAATAAGAGACTGTTTTTCAAAGATTCCTAGTGATAGGGCAGAAGTCAGGAAAGCAGTGCCTTGTTGAGAAGCACTGGTTACTTTTTGCATCATTACACCAACAAGGTCTCTTTCTTACTGATGCATTCCTCAGAAGTGCCAACAGAATGAGATATGTTGCCTTCATGAGAGTCAGATGTTTTCTTCTTTTTGGGGGATAGGGGATACTTGTCATGAAACTATATTTTGTTGGAACAAGGTTTTCTATTGCCATTAGTTAAAGGATTGTCATAATAATTACTCAAATAGCACAACTCAGGACTCAACAAATTGTAATAAAAGCACAGAAATGCTTCACATAAAAAAAAAAAAAGAAGAAGGCTGTGTTGCCTAGATGTGACCCCTAGGATGCTGTTCAGTCTGCACTGTATGAGGGCACCTTTAAGTTGGTAGACCTGGATCAAGCAAAGAACTTCCGTTGTAGGAAATACAAAGATGGAATAGACAGTGTTTTGGTCTTCAAGGTGCTCATAACACAACAGAGTTGTCCCTGGTTAATGTCTTTTTTTTTAAACAGGATTTTCAAAGAAAACATTCTTATCTCTTAATTCATCCACTTAACAGATGACTCTCAAGTGTCTTTTAGGTACTAATCGCCACTCTGACTTTACAGAACGCAAACAGGTCAAAAGCACAGTTCCTGGCCTCCGGGAGGTCGTTACTGTCATCACCATTTTTATGATTTGCTTTACTTTATTCGCTGCTTACTGTGTCCCAGAGCCCACGAGGACTTTGTAACTGTCTTTATATATATTTTTATTGGTATTTAATATGTGCCAAAACTTTAAGTCCATGGTGAGGAAAGAAGTTTTTGAAAAGTGGGTAGGATGTCAGGTAAGCCATGCAGAGCGAGCAGAAGTTTGCCAGGGAAGGAGGCAGAAGGGCAGTGTTTGGTGGGCAGAACATCTTTGAAGATTACATTTGGCAGAAAGGACAGCAGTGCAGAGGCTAAGATGTGCCAGTGAACTTTGCAGGATCTGTGAGTTTCATTTTGTTGGTGCAGGAAGGATGCTGTAGGAATGGTTGGGAACGAGGTGACTACCTAGCTCAGGCACGCTTCTGAAAGCCTTTCTAGTACTACAGAAAGGAGGAGGTCTGCTGTAGACCTTGGGAAATGTGTCAGAATGCTCTTAGCCGCAAATAATAATAGGAGCCCCAAGTACCAGTGGCTACAGCAGCAGGAGTCAGGTTTGGTTAGAAGGTTCGGTGATGTCGTCAGGATCCCAGACGCTGTCCCTCCTTCAGCTGTGAGGCTGCTGGTGTTTGATGTCGCCTTTCCTGGTCTGCTGATTGGCAGCAGCTCCCAGCGTCGTCTTCTCACCTGACAGTATCCGCAGGCGAGGAGGGCTGCTTCCCTCTGCATGTTTCCTGTTAACGAGGAAGAAAACAGAGACGCTTCCGGTAGACTTCCTCTGGCATCTTACTGGCTGGGCTACATCGCATGCTCATGCCTAAGCCAGCCTCGGGGGAAGGAGATGTAGTTACTGTGATGACCGCAGAATAATCATTCCTCTTTTTGCAGCTAAGAAGAGATTACCTTCTTCGCGTACTGGGGCAGAAAACATCCAAGAACAGTTGCAATTGTCTGGCAAGGACGACAAAGAAGAAATGGTTGTCGAGTTGGGAACCAGCAATGGCAGCCGCATGGATCCACTGAAGAATGTTGAGCAGAAGAGTAAGAAGATTCGATGTGAGTCTTAGGGTTTCCTGGTTGTGACATAAAGCAGGGATGCACAAGCTTTTTCTATAAAGGGCCAGAGAGTCAATATTTTAGGCCATGTGGTGTCTGTCACATCTACTCGTGTCTGCCATTGCAGTGTGAAGGCAGCCCTAGAGCGTATGTGAGCGAATAGGGATGACCGTGCCCAGATAACATGAGGCCGACAAAGCCAAGTGGCAGGGTGGGTTAGTCCCATGGGTGTCGTGCAGAAACACCACGCTGTGTGAGCGTGACGTTGTCAGTTTATGATACTCATTCTACTAATGATTATCATTCTTTTGTGAGTCTCGTAAAGTTTGATTGGGATTTTGGTCCTTGTAAACAGCAGTTCACTTCAAGATTCCAAGTTTGGATAAACACCCTTTTTCTTTTTGATAAATATAAAGGAGGGGAAGTGGTTTTTATGCATTAATTACCTACCAGGAGTATACTCAGTATTCACTCAAGTGTGTAGTCTCCAGGTGTGGTCCCAAAGGAATGCTTGTTAACAGAACATTGGTCTTACACTTTCAATATTCTGTATTTTTCTATTGCTGATATGAAGTCTATTTTACTTTTTTCTTTAATAGCGGATTTAGTGGTTGAGGTTTCACCGAGGAATGAAGATATCTCTGTCATCAGGTAGGATTTTATGGATTTTTAAAAATTACATGTTGACTAAGGGAACACGGAGAAAAGAAACAAGGCTTGTTGAGTGTCCTACTCTGGGTTTGACACCGTGTTATGTACTTGACATTTGTTACCTCGTACAGTCACCACAACAGCTTTGCAGAGTAGCTGTGCTGTTACAGCTCACTGTTAGTTAACTAGGCAACTGTAGCTTAAGGAGGTTGACTGGTTGACCCATGATTCCATGGTTAGCAAGTAGTTGACCTGTGACTTGACCATCAGGGAGCCTGGCTCCCAAATCTGCTTTCTTATCCCTCAGCATAGACTTTTGTGACTAGTTTGTTTAAAGAAATGAACTCACTCATTTTTGATGTGTATTTTTGCTCCAAAGCGTTTCACCCAAACATGATATTGATGATTCAAGGCCTCCATCAGATGATGACTTAGCTCTTCCTCCCAAGGTAAAGTGTTCTTTTGTGAAATTCATTTTTCTGCTCTGAATTTAGTTTTGTGTAGTATTTACTCTGAAAATTTAGCAGTGGTCTGCCTATCATTGTTTTATGTTTGTGTTAGAAAGTTGGTCAGAGTAACCCATTTAATAAAAATATGGCAGGTTGATGTTTTTCTTTTTCTTTTTTCTTTTCTTTTTTTTTTACTTTGGTAAATACTGAAGATAAGGCTGAAGCAAAATGGACTAGAAGATATATAGTGACAGGAAAACTGTACTGTGAAAAGGTTTCCCACAATAGAGGAAGTGTGAAACTTGGCCAAGGATAAGGGTTCTTTGACTTTAAAACCACACTGACGGCACTTGTATAATACTTGTGCCTCAGGGACATCTTCAGTGCACACAGCTACTTACTGTGATAATCGTGGCCTCTTCCTGGGGCCTTTCAGTTCCAAAACTGCATAGCATGTGTCTTTTTTTTCCCCCTTGGACACTTTTTATTTTGGTATCAGAGAGTTGTGAGGAAAGAGGTTTTCGATTTGTTTGTTTGTTTGTTTGTTTTACTTTATTTCTATCTCTGGTTCTGCATTAAGACTATAATAATAGTTGAAATTATAAAAATTTAGAAATTAAAATTTTGTTTCTCAAAATCCATATTATAGATTCCTCTGTGTTTTCTAAATTATCCCATTAAGAGTGTATTCAAAACTCTTCATCTAATTGAAGAATACATGTTTTCCCTGAAATAGCAACCAGCTCTCAAAGTAGACTCTTAATAACAACCATATGATAAAACCTACTTCAGAATTCCTTTGTATTATAGTTTAAAATAGTACGTCCAGTCCTCGTGTCCCATTCTAAAATTTCAAGTTTCAGATACTTTGTAGTATAGTTATTTACATATTCATTTTATAACCCCTGCATCAGTATACACCGCTAGAGATTAGGGAACGTAATTGTGCATTTCCTGGAGCACCTAGAATAAGGTCTTAAATGTAAGAAGCATTTTAGTATTTTTTGAATGTGAGTGCATGAGGAGACATGGACTTCTGCACCACGCTGCAGGTTATATAACACGCACACTCTATCATAATGAAATCTATTTGATGGTTACAGGTAATATAGTACACGTACTATGTCATAATGAAATCTATTTGAATTCTAAAAATATGACTTAAATTTCTATTCCCTTTGTTTAGGTTGTAAAAGTTCAGTTTTTATGACAGGAAATCTGTCATAAATGCCAAGGAAATAGATAAGAAGTATATGATGAATAGGAATAAGTTACAGTCTGTTTTCCAGTATCTACCAATTGTGAGCTTAGAATTTGAGATGAAAACTTTTTAACCTTCTTTTTAGCCCCCTCTCATGTTCCATTCAATGTATCTTTTCAAGCTATATATTATCCTTAGAATCCTGATTACCTGTTGTTTCTCTAGGTGGAAAGTTGATGTGTTAGGAACTTTCTAAAATCGATTTTTCTCTCTCTCTAGTAATAATTCACAGTGCTCAGGTAGTGAGAGATGACCGTGTTCAATTGAGCGACTTCTAGTGACAAAATTTAAGTCTTACTTATAGTAGTATTTACAAACAAACGGTTGTAGATTAATACAAGTCAGTATTATTGGGGATATACTATGAACAAAAGACTTTGTTTTATATATCATATATTTTGATATTTGTATAAAATTTGCTGAAGAATAATATATATACTTGCACGTGTAATTTATATATTTTTATATATATAATAAAAAGGTAAAACAGAAGCTTTCATTCATAGTATATCCCTGACGATACTGACACATCACCCATCTATCATATATAGATGCTGAAATACATGTATTTCTCCACATGCCTTGTTATACTTACATTTTCCTGTTTTTCTTGCCTGAAGATTGTACTAGACTAGTCATGTTAAAATATAAATGCAGGGATGTTTTGACTTCACTTTCTCACTTTTACATTTGCCCAGCAAAATTTTTTCCTCATTTTAACCCACACTTAGTAAAGTCATTCCGTGCCACGTGTCACATCACTGCAGACTGCACTTCTGTTAATTTTCCAGACTCACCTAATGAAACTGGTGTATGCAGTGCAAAAACCAAGGCTTAGAAGTCATAGGGAATCAGCTTGGGTTCTGAAGTTACATTTTCTAAAAACTAAAGAAAATTATTCTTGGTCAGCCTGTGACCAGCTGTTTCTTTGTTATAAATGAATGTGTAAAACTCTTAATGAGATTCAGAGAGAAACAGGTTGTACTAAAAAAAAAAAAAAAACCCACAAAAAAATGGTGTTTTTGTTTGTTTGTTTAACCAATTTGACCTTGAAAAGACAGTGCTTGTGACTTCAAAGTATTAATATATTTGGATTGTCAGAGCTGCAAAGAACATTTCAGGAGAAGCAAAAGCATGGGGAATAGTAATAAGTATGTGGGTTTAAAATACCAGCAGTTTGGGTTAGTGATGTTTTTCTGAGGACAGCCCATTTCGGTTAGGGAAAATAGCGTGCACTGAGTACCTTTATGGCGACCGGGCTTGAAGGCAGCTAAGTGCAGGGTAGTGGTGACCTATTCCAAGGTGACAGTCGTGGAAAGAGGTAAGAGCCTGAGCTCTTGGATCCCGGCAGCTCCTGCCTGGTGGCACAGCACTGTACTTGAAGTCAGCAGACGTGGCATCCTGGTTCTGACCCACTGTGGGATCTTGGAAACATTTGTCTGACTTGTTTGAATGTCAGTGACCTGGTTCAAGAAGATGGTACAGATACCTACCTCTCAGGTTATGTGTCGTGAACAAAACTGTGGTAACAAATGTGAAAACACATTGTCAACTGTAAAGGGTGCTATAGAAATGTAAGACAGGATGATCACAGTGGCCACTAGGGACCTACTGAAATGTTGAGGACACTTTTCTAAAATCTGAAGGACAATAAAATGGGAACGTTAGAGCGGGCACGGGGACTTCTCATTTGGGGTACGTTAAGTGTCAGCAAACTAGTACCGGACATCTCCGATAGGTATGTAGTGCTTTGGTACTTGACGCCTTCTGGGGACTTGAGATGTTTTGACCTTAAATAAACTCCTGTTCCTGAACACCGACTAGCACCAGGCAGCTAGACACTGAATGTCGCAGTTGAGGGGTTAGGCTGTAGTGGCAGGAACAGAAGAGCAAGTAAACAGGAACCCTTTATCAGGGACAGTAAGTCCTTCACTTAAGGAACGTGGAGAGCGTTAGGTTAGACAACAGTGGGGGAGTTTGTAGTTAGGCCGGGGGTGGAGTAAGGGTGGAATTTAGGTAGTCAGAAAGGAGCTGAGTGTGACCAAAGCTGCCAGGTGACGGACAGGAAGGAGCCAGTCACACGAAGGTCCCGGGGAGAGATGTTCTGGAAAGAGGGAACAGCGGGTCCCATCTGCTCATCACGGTGCTCCAGCATCTTGGAGTGGCCAGGAAGCAGCAAGTGTGTAACCGTCCTTAGGATCACTTTAATTATTGTTGTGTGTAGAGAAGAGAATGTGCATGATAAGTTCCTGGCACATGCGGGTGGTCACTAAAAAGTGTTCTTATTATTCCCTTAGTAAAGTAAAGCTTATGGTACTTTTTTGAAAAGCTGCATAATTACATTTAAAATTTCTCTGCTGTTAATTTAAACATAAAATTTTTTTTCTAATTTGGTACTTTATTCATCTATTTTTCCTATCAATAAATGTTTTATCAAATAATCATTAGATTCTGCTAAGCCTTTGTTTACTAAAATGTAGCAGTTTCCACAGTGTTCTGTTGATACTCAGCATGACAGACTCCAACCCTTCTTTTCATGCCGAGTATGTTATTTTAATATTAAAAGCAATATCTGTCCTAAGAAACATTTTAAATTTATAGCACGTATACTTATTAAAGAATATATTTAAATATGTATATTTTAAATTTTATTTTTTATTGAAGTGTAGTCAGTTTGTAATGTTAGGTTCAAGTGTACTGCAAAGCAATTCAGTTATACATATAAAAATGTGTATTTTTTAAAATGTCCTCTTCTTTTGTCGAGGAATGCAAAATGGAATTAGGTATTTTGAAGTTAATTCTTTGTTGAAATCTGCATATAAGTCAGTATTTTGTCTATGAAAATATTTGCTCTGGCTTTCCATGCTCAGTTTACAGAGTCAGAAGCCAACTGAAGATAAA
The DNA here is from genome assembly GCF_036321535.1 of Camelus dromedarius. Classification (NCBI taxonomy): domain Eukaryota; kingdom Metazoa; phylum Chordata; class Mammalia; order Artiodactyla; family Camelidae; genus Camelus; species Camelus dromedarius. Next base: position 116,831,800 of record NC_087438.1, read on the forward strand.
AGATAGACTTGATCTAGAGAGTCTATATGAAATTTTCTCTTTAAATGTTTGGGTTTCCAGGATATGCTTATTTTGTTTTTAAGTCTAATTGCTTTTAAAGTAGGAAATTTAAAAATAATAATAAGGTAGGAAACACAGGTATTTTCTTAGAAAGGGATAAGGGAATCTTTATGCAACTCATTATTAATATTAATTTTAACAGATTACCTCCGAGATTCAACTACGGAGCCATGTTGGTCATTTATCTGGAGCTGCAGGTCTAGGAGAAAAAAATACATTAAATGGACAAATAGAAAGTAAGCACTGTATTTTATAAAAAGTCATTTGACAGAATGTTGATTTAAAACATGGATTTGGATCTATTCTCTCAGCCAAAGAAAATCACCTGTTGAACGTATAGTGAGAAAAAAGAGGAAGAAAGGAAGTAAATTGTATATCTTATCAGGTGTCAGCAACAGATTAAACTAGAATGCTGTTTAAGGAGCTCAGTTGTTAGCTTTCTTTCAAGATGCTCTGTGACCTGAGGACAGCGAGGAAATCAGGAGGAGGGAAGGAGAGAGTGAAGAATGAGAGAGGTAGAGAAGAGGGGAGTAAATGAAGGAAAACGAGGGGGGTCCCTGGCAGGAGGTGGTAATGAATGCAGAATAGTCCTTTAGAAGAAGTAAGAGGAGTGTTTGAAATGAGGTGGGTATGACGTGAGCTGCTTCCAGCACCAAAGCTTGTCCGGGAGGAACAGCAGAATGTTCCACTTCCCCGCCCACTGACCCTTAGGAAGGCGGTGAGGACTGCGGTACCTGCTCACGCAGAGCTGCGTGTGCCTGCCGTGGGTGAGCACAGGCGTGTGTGGTCAGCTGTCAATGTCTGGACCTTCGTGTCATGCAGCGTGCTGCTGCCTTATAGGATGGTGTCTCATAGGCCAACAGAAGAGAGTGGGAAAGAGGAAGAGGGCAGGGTGCGTTCCGGGGAGGGCAGGGGCGCTGGAGCCTGGTGAAGAGTCCACTGAAAAGCCTGCAACTCCCGATGCAGCTTTCGGGGAAGTGTTACAGTGAGACGCGTGCGGCTGGATTTCAGAAGGATTAGTTAAGTCCGAGTCTGCTTCTCTGTATAGACCGGAGTTGCTCACATTTTACTCAGTCACCTGGGGACCCAGTGAAAAGTGCACATTCTGAGCAGTGGGTCTGCGTTTCTAACAAGCTCTCAGGTGATGCCCTTGTTGCTGGTCTTCAGATCATGCTCAGAGGGTAGACTTGTGTTTAGGGGGATCTGGAAAAAGAGCCACTGGGGAGTTAAAGACACAACAGCATCAAGGAAATGCATGATTTTGTTTTTCTTTCTGAGCACGTTCATAGCCAGAGCGAGGCAAAGTGTTGAAGTAGAAATTAGAGATGTAAGATACTGCTGCTAAGCAGAGAGGGAAAAGGAGTGGTGGGCATCATGCGTCCAAAGAATAGAGAAGGGGAAGAATTAAGACCACAGATCTAGGGGTACCTTTGAAGAGGAAAGTGAAAGGAAGGAAGGAGGGAAAAAAGGCCGCAGGTAGGTGATTTTTGAATTGAGGGGAAACTTGAGAGAACTCCTTTTCCATGGCGTCAGTATATTTGCACTGAAGCCAGGTTAGATCACTGCCACTCCAGAGAATACTGGAATCAGGAGGGGGCCTAGAATTGGGGTAAACCACAGCCACTCCTCCTATCAGGCTTCAAAGATACATGTTGAATTGGTATTTGTTATTCAAGTGAGATTAATTTGAATATGAAGCATTGGCTGTGTTGTTGTTGATTTTAATGAGACCTAATGTTTTGATAAGATATTTGTTTCACAATAATCCTTTTAATCATTAGCCTGATTTACCAAACCAATTTTGGAAATAAAAGAAATTAACAGGATTCATTCCATAAATGCTAAAGTTGTTATTTTCAGTGAATACTACACAGGTTTTGAAATATAAAAGACTTTTAATGTCTAATAATTCTGTGGCAATGAAATTTTTTTTTGATCACCAGATTTCAATATTGAAACCTCAGTATACACTCTTTCTTGCATGAGTGGATCAAGAAACTTTGACGGCTAGAGGATCCAAGAACTGTAGGCATACCGGTAGCCCATGTGGGTATGGAAAAAAATGAATATTTTTATGAACGATTATTCTACAAGTGTGTATCCAAGCCGATCAATTCATAACACTTTCTCTGACGAGAAGTGAATTGCACATTCAAATGAACTGCCATCACAACTGTGGACTTCCTAAATCACAGGACGAATTGAAGAGCGTGGTAAATACTTGTAGTCTAATGGTGTCAGTCGCATGGAAGATGTGCTGTTGCGTTTTACCGTCAGCTTTCACATTTGTCTTCTTGGAGCCGTGACTTGTTCCTCTGATTAAAGATCGCTTTTCTCCTCCTCGGGCAGCATGTTCACACTGGTACATGTGCACGTTTCTAGTTTATAAAGTCATGTGAAATATAATCGTACTTTTGAGATCTTACCTGCATGTTTTGTTAAACCTATATTCCTGCTCTTTATTCAGTATCTATAATGGATTCCTATTTCTGCCTTGTTGCTGTCCTAACTGCCCCTGAAAATCAAAACACCGAAACCTAACGTGTTCATTTCCAAAGCAAGCATGAGGATTGCGCTCAGTACTAACTGCATGACTGGATAGTTGGCTTTCATATTTACTTATAATTGATTATGTGTCCCTTTTGGCTTTTAGATGCTACTGAAAAATATCCTCACCTGAAGGTAAAAACTTTTATACTTTTATCTTGAATTTTTTTTTTTTAATGAGGGTACTGGGAATTTAGCCTAGGACCTCATGCACTGCTAAGTAGGCAATCTGCCACTGAGCTAGACCCTCCCCCCTTGAATTATTACTACAGATTGTATCAAATGTACATTATTAATCGGTTTGTTTCAAAAACCATTCAGCCTGCAGTTGGAGTGAAAGATTCTGTTCCTAAAAACACAGGAGCAATGAGGAATTTACAAAGATTCAAATCAGGTAAATTTTGCAATACAAATTTAACTCTGAAATGAAGTACAGTCTTCTTTTTCCTAATTCCTTTTACTTTTTCAAATTTAATTGAAAGATGACATAAGTAAGGCAGATGTTATGATCGGTATCCATGTTTGAAAAATATATATAAGCATAAGAAATAGATTTTTAAAATGTCAGCTTTGACTCGGATGTTTCTATTGATGTTGGGAGACACTAAAGTGCTCAGTTTGGAGTCCCTATACTTCTCGGGGATTCTGAGAGATTGATTATTAGGTTCTAAGATTTTTCCAGTTTTAAAATGCTTAATTGAATTCTGACCTTTACGTTGGGTAAAGCTTCACTTGCTAACATGTCAGTCATATTTCACTTTAATGATTTCATCGAGTGCTATCACATTGCTGATATTTATTTATTTCTGTACTTATTTATTAGTGGAGGTCCTAGGGATTGAACCCAGAACCTTGTACATGCTAAGCATGTGCTCTACCACTTAGCTATTTCCCTAGCCCAAAGATCTTAAGCCAACTGGATGTTTTGATTAGGAGAGTGTGTGTGTGGTGTCTTTGATTATTAAAAATGATGGAAGTTATTAGTCCTACCTTAGTATTTGGTAGACATGATCTTTTCAAAAATAATCCTAAAAGTTTTGGGGTTTAAGATATTTTTTATACTATGAAAAATTATTGAGAATTCTGAAGAACTTTTAAGTGGGTTGTATCTATTGATGTTTAGTATATTAGAAAATGAAACTGAAAGATTTAAAAAACAAGCACACAGAAACATTGCATTAGCCATTAGAGCTATAATGTTATCACATGTCATGTATCTGGAAACCTCCACTGCACACTTAATGGAGAATGAGAATGAAAATAGCGTTCAGTATTATTGTGAAATTAGTTTTGACCTCCTGGACTTCCTAGATGGAGGGAACTTGGGGCTTCAGGGCTTCTCAGATGGCACCTGAGAACTGCTGTTTTAAACAGGGCTCGTGGATGTGAAATCAGTGATATAATCAGAGCTGTATTAATAAGTAATACAATATTTTTTCTGCTCCTATAGTTTTATGTTTTCTTTCCTTACCTGTAGAATTAATGTATTTACAAAAGATTCTCAGTTATCTCCTATAGTAGTGACTACAAGTTATATACTCAAAGTTTTTCTAATAAATACTGTTTATAGAAAGATACTTTTAAGAATTTGTCCTCTGCAGCAGAAGAGCAAAGAGGATAGACATGTAAAGAAATAGTTTAGAGTTCAGCTGGTGAAGACACACTAGAAAAATCTGTGAAGTACCAAGGTAACTCCAAGGAAAGAGATCCCTGTGTCTCTGCAGAAAGAGAGCTGCAATCAAGGAGGACTTCACAGAGCAGGCTGAGTCTTCAAAGAGGAAAAGGAACTTGTCAGAACAATAAAGGGAAACGTTTCAGATAAAGGAAAGATAAAAGCATAAAAAGTAACAGTAATTTTGGGAAGCATGAATAACATTGCTCTTGAAGCTTGGTATGTTGTTAAAAAGGTACTGTTAGGAGGTAGAGAAGGTGACTTTGTATATTTCTACTGTATTTTTAAATTTTGTTTTATTTCTTTGTTTTGTTCATGTCTGGTGAATCAATTTGTGAGTGAAACTTTGAGATGTTTGTATGCCTGTAATCTGGTAACATCTAGTATTTCCCAAATAGTTTGTTGAAATTTTAAATAATTAGAAGTATTTCTTAAAGAAGTAAATATCCAGCTAAAGATTAAGCTTAATTTAAACTGTCAATTGATGAAATGCTTTTTATGTTTTTATAAAGATGATGCCTTTTATCTAGCTGTTCTAAGTAGTGAATTTTAACTAAGCATATTCATTTTTCAGCAGACCTAGACTTAGAAAGCACATCTGAGGAAGAGGAAGAAAGACGTGATGGAAGGGAAAATAACCTCTCACAGGTATGTAAAATTGTAAATTTAAATTTCTTCTTTAATACTGTTTTCTGTGCTTTAATAACAGTTGAAAAGAAATTGCCTTTCAAACTAGACTTTTAGAGTCAATAAATCACTATTTAATATCTAGTTTTTAATAGCATTTTATCTAGTTACAAAACTTAAAGTATTGTTAGGATCTATACTAATTTATAGTTAAATTTTATCCTTGGAATTCAGGCAAAAAACCATCCTGAATATTGTTTTCCTGTAGTTAAAAAAAAATTATAAAAGGTAGAGTGGAGAAACAGAAAATCCTCCTTTGTTGTAGAAACGTTTACTTCAAGATCATTTAGAAACACTACTGATAAAGTTAGCCTTTTGACAGAAATCAGTTCTTTCGAAAAGTGTGTGTGTTTTTGCTCTCATAGAAAGATGGATATCACCTCTGTACACTGAACATATTTTATAACTATGTTGGAGACACTGTGAAATAGCATTATTTATTTGTAGGTCAAAGAGCAGATGAATTCTCTGGATGGCCTCGATGACTTACCTCGGTCACCGGGGACAGCTTCCGAGGATTGCGAGTCGCTTTCCCCTAATTATAAGAACACCCTGAGGCTAATCGAGCGACTTGGCCCGGAGAGTAAAGGTAGGACCCCCGTGTGACTACACAGCCTTTCTAAGTGTCTCGCGGCAACGTGTGCACACCTAGTGCCGCCCAGGGAGCGCGGCTCCGTTACAGTCCGCTGCGTCTCAGGAACCTGCGCTGTGTTAAAGCAGAAGCAGACGTGTTGTGCGCTGCCAGCCAGGGGCTGTGGCCGTTCCCTCTCCCTGTGCTTTCTGTTGACTCTGGGGCTCCTACGCCTTCACCCAAGGTCAGGGTATCACTACTTCCCTCCTAGAACACTGAAATCACCTCAGGACTTTCTTCTCCGCCGTTCCACCTCCTGGGACCTTGGTCTACACCGCAACCAAGATTACTAGACAGTTTTTAAAATTCAGGTCTTTGTTACCTCCTTGCCTAAAATCCAGCTCCTGCCACTCGTAGCTCCATGGTTAAAGGCCACAGTCCTCTGGCTTCGTCTTGTTTCCTTTTTTTACCCTTCTTTCCACATGAATTTTAGAATCAGCTTTTCAATGTAAAAAAAAAAAAAAAAGTCTGCTAGTGTCCTGGAAATGAGATGTAGATTATGTTGAATCTGTAGATTAATTTGGGGAGAATTGACTTCTTAACAATATGGAATTTTTAACATTGAACAAAATTTATTACTCGATTTATATAGGTCTTCCTTGATTTTCTCAGCAAGATTTTAGAATTTTTAGTGTCTGGGTGTTTTTGTCTTTTTTGAGTTTACCTGTATTTCTTATTTTTCAGTGAGGTTATAAGTAGCATATTTTTATTTATTTGTCTTTAAACAATATATTTTAAATTTTAGTTTCTGATGATAGAAATACAGTTGTTTTGTGTATACTGACTCTGTGCCCTCCAACCTGGCTGAACCCATTTGTTAGTTCTAGTAGTGTTTTTATGGATTCTCTCAGATTTTCTACATAACGAGAGGTAGTCAAACTTTTTCTTCTTTAAATTACTGTGTTACTAAGGATAGTTCACATTTAAGACTTGCAGCCAATAAATACATTCTCTCACAGCTAATCAGCTCTGTCACCGTTGCAACAAGAGTAGCCGTAGACAATACACAAGTTAATGGACGTGGCTGTATTTCAGTAAAAGTTTATTTACCAAAGCAAGCAACCCAGCCCACAAGTTGGAGTTAGCTGACTTGCACCATGTAGTCATATTCCCCGCTGATTAGCAGACACTTTTACCTCTTCATTTCCCATCCAGATGCCTTTTGTTTCTTTATTTTGCCTGATTGCACAGGCTCCTGTACAGTGCTGAATAGAAGGAGTAAGAGAAGCCACTCCTGTCCGGTTCCTCACCTTCTGGGAAAAGCATTCCGTTTTTCACCATTGTGTATGATACCAGCTGTCGGCTTAGCACGGATCTTTTTCATAGTGAAGACGTTCCCTTGGTTCCCAGTTTGCTGAAAGTTTTTGTCAGGAATAGATGTTGAGGTTTGGCAAGTGCCTCTTTTTATCCACTGACACGATCATATGGTTTCTTTTTTAGTTTGTTAATATGATGAATAACATTGATTTTTACTTGTTAAAACAGCCCTGCATTCTTGGGATACACCCGACTTGGTCACGATGAATTATCCTGCATTGTTGGATTTAATTTGCTAATGTTTTGTTTAGAAATTTTACCTCCATTTTCACGACATTAGTTTTCTTTCTTGTAATGTCTTTGTCTGGTTTTGGATTCAGGGTAATGTGAGTTTTATAGAATGAGGACATATTTCTTCCTCTTCGTTTTTTGAGGAGAATTTGTGTAGAATCGGTATTAAATTTTCCTAAAATATTTGGAAGAATTCACCAGTGTAACCATTGGGACTGGAATTTTCTTTGTCATAAGGTCTTTAAATAGGACTTTTGTTTTGCTTTTTAAGATGTAGGGCTTTTTAGCTTATTTGTTCTTTCTTAATTGAGCTTTTGTAATTCCTCTCTTTCAAGGAATTTTACCCACTTCATCTGAATTGTCAAATTTATTTGCATAATGTTCATAATATTACTTTGTCATTCTTTTAATATCTGCAGAGCTTAGAAGAATGTGTTCCACGTTATAGATGCTCAATATCCATTTGTTCAATGTATGGATGAATGAATGTGAAAATGCACAGTCCTTTATACACAAAAATTATTCATATGTTTTGTTTCTATTTTTGTTTTCTTCCTAATGCAGATTCTGATAGGTTATTGAAAATTCAGGATCCAGTTGATTCATTCAGATCAATAGAACTTAAAGAATCTGACTGCACACGACTTAGAGGAAAACTTAAAGAAATGGAAAAGAAGGTGAACTGGCTACACACAGAGCTGCTGAAAACAAGAGAAGCAAAATCACAGTTAAAACTTCAAAATATGGAGTGGGAACGAGAGCTCCGCCAAATGAGGTACTGAATTTCTTGGTTTTAAAGAAATATTTGAACTCTATATTTACTTTAATACTGTAGGTATGTAGGAGAAGTCATAATTGCTAACTTCCCTTTTGGGATTTTACAGGGAAGAAAATTTCATTAATATTGTGGAATGTGAGACTCTTGGAAATAACACAGCAATATATATATATATATATCTCCTCATTCTACATTTCTTTAAAAAAATTCTTTGATCTTTATCTCTCAATTGTTCTCCAGAAAGTTTGTATTACTTTACATTCCCACTTGCAGAATTATGAAATGACCATTTTTCTCAAGGCAGAAACTTTCAAAAAAGGTTTATGCAGTTTGATTGTTAACATATGAATGGATGGACTAAAAAGTAAAGTGGAAAGTGATTACTGGTTAGTTTATTCAGCATCGCTCTCATACAGAGATAAGATTAGTTCAAACGTCTATGCTGAAAGCGTGGATTACTCTTTATTTTTTAATTACTTACTATGGATCCTGCCTTGTACCAAAAGGGATTTAAAAATGATTTACTAAATAAATAATATTCAACAAGGTAAGTTCAAGTATTGCAAAAGAAGAAACAAAGTGTAGGGCATCAGGGAGTAGACTCCCCAGCCTCGCCTTGGATTATGCTAATTAGCGGGTCTGTGTTCTGGAAAAGATGCCTGCGGATGTTACCTTCCGCTGGAGATCATGTAGGAGTCCCTGTAATACTTCAGGAAGTTGAAATTTTATCTCTCATGAACTTATAAACTTGTTTCTAAATAGCAACTTCTCTTTTAACTAGTAACTAATTTCTCTGTCCCAATGAAGGAGTAACTTATGACTATGTGGGGAAAAGAGGGTAATTTTCAATTCAAACCTTAGTGAATAATTGCAAAATTTCTTTCCTACACTATTGACCAGAGTTACTCTTGATTGAAACTCAGTAGCATTTTGTCTTTTCATTGTTCCTTTTCAAACGTGTGTGTGTGTGTGTGTGTGTGTGTCTGTGTGTATCTTTATGAAGAGATTGAACTGAGGAATTTAAAATGTGAGACTTAGAAATGAAAAAAAAATTGAGAACATAGAAATTCCATTAGGGTAATAAATCAGCTTGTGAAGAACCAGATCATAAAATGAACTTTTTATTTTCTAACAAAATAAATTTTAAGGTAAGCATATTTCACTGCAGATTCACATTAGAACAAGAAACAAAGAAGAAGAAAAATGCTTATACATTATATGAAAAACCTGAGGATGATTTAAAAAGAAAAGAGAAACAAGACAATGAGCAAGTTTTCCTGAAGCAACAGATTGAAAGCCCTGCCCGAGCACTAGAATGCAAACCGAAGGGCATAAGGAATAAACCAAATCAGGTAAATTATTCTTAACGTGAAAGTTTCATATCTCTAACACTGTTTCATCAATATTATTTATAATATTCTTTTGAATGAATCTATATTTTCATTTAAAACAAATAAAAGTTATCTCATCCTAGATATGAACTATGACATTTAGAGCTTAATTTACTAATTTCTTTTTTGTTCTTGGCATCTAACAGATGCTCTGTGTCTTTTCTGAATGAAGGAATGGAAGTTAAGTTGAGCTTAATCATTAACATAAGGATTGACAGTTTTGGTCCGTTCAACAAAATAACAAGTCTAATTCAAATCCATGTGTTAATTTTGGCTTTTTGAAGTTAAAATCCAGGTTAAATCGCCTTGAGACTATGATGGAACTGGTTAAATGCCTTATAAAGAAATTTTCTTTCACTGGGATTTCAAAATTTGTGGATACTGACAGGCATATGCAGAATAGATAAGCAAGATTATACTGTATAGCACAGGGAAATATATGCAAGATCTTGTGGTAGCTCACAACAAAAAACAGTCACAATGAATATATATATGTTCATGTACAACTGAAAACTTGTGCTCTACACTGGAATGTGACACAACATTGTTAAATGACTATAACTCAATTTCAAAAGTGTTAAAAAAGTTTTTCTTTCATGATACTACATCCCTTGTGTTTTTGCTCTGTGATAAATTTAGCTGTCATGTATATTAGAATTTGAGTTATTTATATGCATTAAAGGTCCCTGTGCTTAAAAAGGCTACTTCTTTTTAACAGGTTTAAAAAAATGTTTTAAAGATTCCCCTCCTAAGTTTTTTTTTGTCTTTTTTTCATGGTATAAAACCCAAAACCTAATGTAATATGTCTCCAGGTTTTAGAAGAGCGAAATGACGCTCAGAGACAACGTTCTCGAGTGCAGAATGCCAGAGTAATACAAGATGACATCCTGGCCCATCATCTTTCCCAACAAAAGGAGGCAGAAAAGGCTACTAAGAAAATGAATGCTGAGGTATTTTCTTTAGTCATCTTCAAACGTGTGTGTATGAATTTGTATACTTACATAGTTTAAAAACCAATACTGTAGGTACAGAAAGTATAGAGGGTTTTAAAAGCCTATATATGTAAATATATTTTCTGGAGGTTTCATTTCCGGTCCTTTGGATAAAGCAGTATTTTGAATTCAAGTCCACTTGCCGGCAACAGTGATGTAGTGACATTCACAATGGCCTCATCCAAGGAGAGGCTGTTAATATTGCCCATAGGAATTGATGAACTTTCCATTATCTCAAAACTGTTGCTCCTAACGGCAGGCATTCTAGTTTCTGGCAGTGATCTCACTCCTTTGATAGACGAATGGAGAGGTAACTTTATCATTTCCACTGATTTTAAGGAAGGAAAAGCGTAGCCAGTTCAGAAACCGTAGTTTGGGTGTCATTCTCCTACGTGTGATGAAAAGGAACGCCCTGCTCCATGTGGTATCCGATTTCAGTACAAGGAGATTTCGAATATAGTGATAGATATGCCGTAATCTGTACTGAGTGATAATTTATTGATCAGTATTTTATTTTTAATAAAACAGTTCACTGTATTTCCCTGCTATTTCACATCCATTACTGTTATAAACACCATGAAGAAGAAATCAAAATTATTGCAGAAGCAAATAGTCTCCTGATTTTCTAAGAAGAGCTCTGTTAATTTGACCTTCTTGACCTATAGTGTGTTCACCATTAGGGAAGTACAAGGCTTCCGTTGTGTTTATGTATTTATCCTAGAGAAGTAGCGTTGGTTTGGTGTAAGTGTCAGAGTCAGAAGCCCTGGGGGAAACCCTGCAGCTTGCTTGTGTTTCCAACCCTTTATTCCAGAATTGTCACAGCTAAATGAGTTAACTGATGTTTGTAGATGTGCTTGGAACAGTGCTTAGATTTATCATTTATCCGTAGACGTAATTCTTATAACTCGCTCTAAAAATGTTAGAAAGGGAGAATATTTATGGAATATTCTCAGGAAAGAAGTTTTTAGGAAACCTAACCTGTCCCAATTTATACAGAGCTAAGGCTCTTACTTTGGGGGTAGCTGTAAAGGTAAGATGTCAGATATAATTTTTAAGTGTAGTCAGATTTATTCATTTTTTTAAGCCTTTTGGGTTTGTTGTATTTTTTTAAGCCTTTTGGGTTTGTTGTATTTCAGAGAAAGAAAGGCCTTTCCGATTCTGAGCTTCTTAAACATCCTTTTGTGGTTTCTTTTTTACTTTCATGGATTCACTGTCTTTCATTAAATTTTTGAACTTTGGGGGATTTCTGGTTGTTTAAAGTTTGAGATTTGTATCCACCTTAAGTTTTTCCAGTTGGATACCCAGTTACTGCAAAGTTTTTGTTGTATAAACTTAGAGATTAGTCTTTCACTTCAAAGGAAATTATGATATGTCAGTTTATTGCGTACAGTTCAAAGAGTAAGAGATGAGGGGTTTCACTTACAGGACACAATGGATTTTGAGCTGTCTGACCCAAAAGATAGCAGCAAGGTGCTTCCTCAGCAACTTCCTGAAGCTGAACGTCAATTCCGTGGCCCAGAAATTGAGCTCCATCCCAGGAGAGATGCTCTTAGACCAACGACGTTGGTATTAGAATGCGTGCATAGGGACCGAGGCCAAGCCCAGCGTTCAAACAAGGAAACTGAACCCTTGTCTCAGAGCAAACAAGGGGAATACAGCAAATACTTTGGAAAGCAGGCGTTCTTGAAGGAGACAATATGTAAACTACAGAGTGAAAACACGTTGCTTCGACAGCGACTGGAAGTTGCTCAAAATGAAGGCAGAAGTGAAGAGACAATACTTAATATCCCACAGCTGTTTCTGGATCACATGGGAAAACTTGAAGCCATGAGCAGACGAGTTCTGACGCTGGAGGAAGGAAACAAGGAGTTAATCGATGAATGCAGATGTTTAAAGCACAGACTGTGTCAGTATGAAACGGACAGAGCAGAAATGGAAGTAAGTACCCAGAAAGGGAACCAATTTTCAGACTTCCTCAAAGAAAATTCAAAGTAGTATCTGATGAAAGCTGAACGTTGAAACTAGTTGAATATGAGAAATGTGCGGGCTATAAATATATACACTGTAAAGCAGCCTAAAGGCATTTCTTGTATCCAGCAGACAAAAATTAGACCTGAGAGGTGCTTTACTTTGAGTAATGATGCCGTGTCACCTGAAATTCTAAGAGATTAAGCTATAAGTTGTTGACAGATACAGGCAGGTCTTAGTAATTTATACTGCCCAAATCATTTTAATCTTTCTGTCACCACATTTTAGTATCGTGAAGCAGATAAATGAAATGCTCAGAACTAAAATGAGTATTTTGAAATTAAGATTCAGTTGTGTGAACAAAAAAAGTAAACAAAAAAAAAAAAAAGAGAGAGAGAGAGAGAGAAAGAGAGAAAAGATTCAATTGTGTGGATTACCTTGACAGTTAAATCCAGATTTCCCTGATGAACTGATGTGTAAATGCTTTATCTTGCAGTACTTTTCCTTCAGTAGCTTTTCATACATTGTTCGTTGATATAACTTTATTTTTATTCATGTCAATTGGAATTAAATTTAGAAATATTTCCATCTCAAATCACATATTGTTATGACCTCTCCACTCCTTAAAGGCATCTACTTTTCATTCAGTCATAATTTGGGACAAATGTAAATTTTAACAAAACTCTGTTTGACTTAGTCTCCCCTGTTCTATTTATAGTTTACTTTGAACATTTTTTCAAATAATGTGCTCACAGTTCTCATTGCAAGGCTGAGTTACTGTCATTTGGCTCTAAGTTTGTCCAGTACAGAGGAACTGGAGTGCTCTGTGATGTTCGAGTTTGGCACTGGGGTCCCATTTTCAGACTGAGGAGGAGCAGCCAGAGTCCTGAGTGGCAGGAAGGGAGTGAGTGGGAGGGGTGGGGGGAGCCGTAGGAGCTGCAGTCCAGGAGGCAGGGGAGGCCAGGTTGTCTCGGGTCCCCAAAGGCCATTGGAATAACCCCTTTTTTATTGTGAGATAGGAGTCTATTGGAAGGCTTTAAACACCAGATTGAATATGTGAAGAACTCTGAACTTAAGCCTCTAATGAGAAAGTGGGAGAATGTTCCACAGTGTGGAACTTACCACCACTCATCCCACCCACACACCCCTTTCTGTTTGAGACTTTAGTGGGGGTAAAGCTTGGCCACTTCCTGGGAGGAGCAGGGAATGGCTGGTGGGGCTGCATCCATCGTCTAAGTTAACTTACTGTCGGTAAGGCAGGAGGGTCACACCTTCTGTGTCTTTAATGGAACTCAGTAAACAGGAATGTGTGCCTATGAGGAAAAGGAGGCGAATTGATGTCTGTGGGGATAGTTCTCAACGTCCATTTGTTGGAGTTATATATTATTAATGTAACTTAATGATAAGATGACTTAAAATTCAGTAACAGAGTTATCTCTTTAGGCCCATATCAGACAGCTTCAACAAGAAGTGACTGACACCCGAAAGAGAGTGTCCATGTTGGAAGCGTCCCTGGAGGTGACAGCACATCATAAGACTAATTCAGAAAACAAGAGACGGGATGGAGAGAGGAAGTCACATCAAACTGCGAATCCAGTACGTATGAAATTCAGCACGTCGGCCGTGAGTGTGCAGCCCAGAGTGTTGCAGGACACTAGCTTTTCAGGGACAGCTTTCTTTTGCATCTTCATTATAATTTCACTTTTATTATCTTTATAATGCACTTGTTTCTTAAACTTGGACTTTCATTCTGCCATTCTTTATTTTTTTCTTATAATACTTACCCTTAGAGAAGTTGAGATTTATACCTCTTTCCTCACAGAAGTTAACTTTTGTTTCCTATTAAACAGTATTTTTTAGTGATCTCTCACCACAATGAGGCAAGCTAGGTCAAATCAGAGGATAATGTTTCATGGAATGTTCCAGAAAATTGTCATGTCTCATCTTCACTTTTGTGAATGGGTATCGAATCTGTGTGTATTTATTTCATGGATTTCAGAATGCCTTGTGCAGAAAGGTCATTATACAAACCAGTTGAAGTTAGGCATTGCCTTCATTTTCTCTTCATTTTAGAGATGTTGTCAATGCACGGAGAAATTCAGATCACATCTGTACACCCAAAATAGAGAATTAAGACAATTGGCTAGATCCTGCCTCTGGGTTTTTTTTTTTTTTTAACTTTGTTCAAATATAATTCACATATTATAAGGGGATTGCATAACTCAAGTGGTAGAGTGCATGCTTAGCATACACAAGGTCCTGGGTTCGATCCCCTGTACCTCCTCTAAAAATAAATAATTAAAACTTAATTACTTCCCTCCAACAAAAAAGAAAAAATTCACGTATCATATAATTCGCCCATTTCGGATGCATAGTTAGTATCTCCTAGTATATTCAGAGATGTGCAGCTGTCACCACAATCAATTTTAGAACATTCCCATCACCCCAAGAAGAAAGCCTGCATCCCTTGGCCATCACCCCCAGCACCGTAGCCCCCCATCCCCTGGCAACCACCAGTCTGATTTCTGTCTCTATAGATGTGCCTGCTCTGGGTGTTTCCCAGGAATGGAATCACATGCTGTGTGGTCCTTCATGATTAGCTTTTTTCATTTGACAAAACATCTTCAAGTTTCATCCATGTTACAGTGCTTGTCAGTGTTTCCATTTCTGTTTATTGTCGAACAGTACTCGGTTGTGGGGCTAAACCTTTTACCCATCCATCAGTTGATGGACCTTTGGGTTGCCTCTGCTTTTTGGCTATTGCTAATAATGCTGCTGTGAACATTTCTGTCCAAGTTTGGATGTAAACATGTTTCCATTTCTTTGGGGAACAGACTTAAGAATGGAAATGCTGTCGTATGGGTCATATGGTAACTCTGTTTAACCTTCTGAGGACCTGCCATACTGTTTTCCAGAGTGGCTGCACCATCTAACATTTTTATCCAAAGTGTATAATTCTCCCAATTTCTATGCATTCCTGTCACCTCTGGCCACCAGCTCTCCTGCTAGGTGTGAGCTGGCATCTCATTGTGGCTTTGATTTGCATTTTCCTGATGACTAAGAATGTTGGGGATCTTTTCATGTGCTTATCCGTTTGTGTATCTTTTTGAAGACCTGTCTGTTTAGGTTTTTGCCCATTTTCAAATTGGGTTGTCTTTTTATGATTGAATTGTCAGAGTTCTTTTTGTATCCTGGGTGCAAGCCTTTGATCAGATGTAAGATTTTCAAGTATTTCCTCCTGTTCAGGAGCTTGCCTTCTTACCTTCTTGATGGTGTCCTTTGAAGAGTAGAAGTTTTTAATATTGATGAAGTTCAGTTAATCTATTTCTGTCTTTTACTTTCCTAAGAAACAAGTGCCAGATCCAGTCATGAAGACACACCCCTGTGTTTTCTTCTAAGAATTTTGTAGTTTTAGCTTTTTCATTTTGAGTTGATTTTTTATATATTGTATGAAGTAGAGGTCGAATTTTGTTCTTTTGCTTGTGGATATCCAGTTGTCCCAGTACCATTTGTTAAAAAGACTATTATTGTCTCATTCAGTTATTTGACACTCGTATTGAAAATCAATTGACCGTAAATGTGAGGGTTTCTTTTAGATTCTCAGTGGTGATGCATTGATCTATGTCTGTCCTATGCCAGTACCAATTCAGATGTTCTGAGAACCCTTTCCGAGTCTTCTTGCATATTTCCAGTTGTTTTACATAATAATAAAAAGTCAGTGTCACGGAATGTCTGTAACTCTACTTCTGTGGAGATTTGCTGCTTCGTGAAGGGGCCTGTGGCCAGCTTATGCCTTGCTGACTCTGTGACATGACAGAAAGTAGGCTTGCAAAGGTAAAGTCCATCCCTTCCCCCCCATTCAGACCTTTAGTTTCTCACCCAGTGCCTCCCACTTCACTCCAGTTTCCATCAAATCATGGTCACGGGGTCTGCTGACTCAGTCTGCAATATACTTCATTATGTTGCATTCATTATAATTCATAGACTCATCCATAGATTTCACTATCTAGAGGCAAAATGTTAAGCCTGGGAAAGATTAAATCAACCTTCCTCTTTGGAAACCTCTCTAATCCATCATCTTGCCGTTCACGATGAAGTCCTCTTTTGGCTTGGTTCTTGTGTGCAACACTGGTGCCGATCTTGTTCTTGGTGTACATCCTGTATCCTCAGCTCCCTGTGTCTACCTCCTTTTACTTAAAAGGAGAGGTGCCTAGCTGTATTCTATAGCTTAATGCATAATTAATGAAATAAATATTTCATCCCATCCAAGGAAAATTTTCCAAGAGTACAGCTGTTAAAAATTAGATAATATTCAATCAGTTTATCAGAAACAGATAACAGATTAGTAATTTGAATTTCAAAAGTTCAAAGTCAATCTCTGATATGGAGAAGCATTGTGCTACAACATGAAGCTGAGACAATCTTACCTTCCCTTACCAACAAGCTTTTAAGTAAGGTAAAGGAAAAATTGTATTTAATTTAAATACTGTGAAAGGACACTACATTTATGGTTCCATAATATTTTATTTTGTCTCTGAGGAAAGGAAAATGAAGAGTGAGTGCTAGATTAATATGTTCTCAAACTGCCTGTCTCTTAGAATTTCAGTTAATTGAAATGAGGTAAAAAGGCTGATTTTGGTAAACTGACTCTTTCTATTTGTTTTTCAATTATTAGACTTCAAATCCTGTGTCTCCTTGCTCACCAGTCTTCCTTAACCTCAAAGTTGAGGGGAAACTGTGAAATACATGCCTGTTTGTAAGGAGCTGTAATTGGAGGAACGCTAAAGTATCTTCCCTCTCGCTAGTTCTGAGGTCTTTCTTTCAGTTATCTGCTGCTTCTCATCAGCACTTTGTCATTAATAAGTTAATCTCAACGTTTGTTACACTCCAGTTTCTAGGAGACCAATTTCTAGTATATTCAAGTTACATTTCTTACTGTCTTTTTTCATCCACTTTTCTGCTTATCTGTTTTTGCCTAACAAACTCCCCAAAGTTCAGTGGCTTAAATAAACATTTATTTTGTTCACAACCTGCACTTAGGAAAAGTGTGGCCAAGACAGCTGGCCTCTATTCCTCTCAGCTTCAGGTGGGGCAGCTCGAAGTCGGGGGGCTGGAATCACGTGAAGGTTCATCCATTGATTTCTGATGGTTTATGTGGGTGGTGGGCTGTGGCTTAGGTGGGGCCGGCAGGTGGACCCCCTCCCCTGGAACACGTAAGCTGTCTCTGTGGCCTGAGCTTGCCCACCTGAGACTGGGTTCCAGGATTAAGAGCGAGGCAGAAGCTGAATTGCCTTTTCAAACCGAGCCCTGCAGTTCACTCGGTGTGACTTTCACTGTTTTCTGTTCATTAGGAGCAAGTCACTTAAGGTTGGCCCTTATTCTACCTTTTTTATGGCATTAATTTTGAAAATTTATGGAGACACTCAAAAACCAGCATAATCTACTCACTAGCCACAATGTTTTCTTACTGCTTCCACACGAGAAATCCACTTATCCCCACTCAGTCCCCAAGCAGGTCTCGGTCGCTGTGGTGTTAGGCTCAGGCTCCAGTGCAGGGCCTTACTTTCCAATCTTCACCAGGTCCAGGTGAGGCTGAGGTTCCTGGGCGTGGTGGTTCTGGAGTACAGCCCTTGGGTTCACTCCCCTCAGTGCTGAGGCTTGAGGATAAGGAGACACGGGTTATTCGCCGCCACACACCCGACATTCTGCTGAACTGCTAAGGACTCCCTCTCTCACAGCTGGAAGATTGGAGGCACACTGGCTCGTAGCAGTTCTGAAGTGCAGCCTGATGCTGCCGGCTCTTTGATTAGGACTTATTCCTAACCCTGGGGGGGGGTTCTCCTTCGCCGCCCTCTCTGAGCTCTTGGTTATGTCCCTTTCAAGAGCAGTGACCTGCGTTTGCAGCTGAGTGGTTCTCTCAAGCCAGCTTCCTCCTCGTAGACCTTCTAAGAAAAACCCAAAGGCCTCTTCCCATTTTGCACTGTCTCTGTCTCTTTCAGTCCAAGCTAGCAAGCAGTAGTTTTTGCTACCACAGTTCCCTTTAAAACTTTGAGTTTCCTGTGAATTTTATTGGGGTTCCTGCCATTGGCAAAGCTATTCTCACGTCTTTTTGAGATAAACTCTTCACCTTGGGCTTCCTGTGAAGCTGTTGTGGGACCGTGCCTTTGAAATTCTTACGCTTTTAAGATCTATAAAGGAATTTGAGGCAGCACGTTAAACCTTTCCAAGGTCTTAACAATGTCTTGGCTTCATCTTTAGACTGTTTTCCTGGCAGCACCCTAGATTTGATCTTCGGCCGGAAGCCATTTCTCTGCTTACCCATTATGTGAAAATTGGGCGTGTGGAGATGCTTTAAATGGGATAGAGATATTTGAACCCAGTGAGTCCTGGTTCCTTTCTATTTAATAATCTTTTTGCTTGTTTTAGCTTATCTCTCTCATCAATTTTACTTTCAGCTGTTCGGTAGCAAGTGTCCCGTTCCCTCCGGTTTCAGTGTCATTTCCTTCCCTGGCCTAGAATCCTTCACTCTCAGCCCTTCAAGGGCCCTCAGGCTTCCACTAACCGTCTCGTGGACACTTTGGGCTTTCACTCTTACTCGTCTCTACATCTGTTCAGGTTTCACCTACCTCCAGGTGCAAAGGCATCCCCACAGTTTGGGTTCTTTTCTAATGGTTGTGCCCCATTTTTAATATCAATATCTGTGCCAGTGATTTATTGCTAATAATTTATATAATAAACTGCCTCAAAACCTGGTGACTCCAAACAGCATTTGCTTGGTTCCCAAATCTGTGTTTAGACAAGGCTCAGTGGAGCCAGCTCATTTCTTCTCCACTTGGCATCAAGCGGGCCCTAGAATAATCTAAAGGCTTGTTCATGCACATGTCTGGAAGTTGGAGCTGGCTTTGGTTGAGGACATTCCCTGGGGTCATCAGCTGGGACAGCTGTGTGTACAAAGACTCAGTAGGTGGCCTGGGCTTCACAACGTGGTGGCTGGGTTCTAAGGGTGAGCATCCCTATGGAGTGAAAGTCAGAGGCCATTTAGCCTTAGAAACCACACAGCAGTGCCCCCGCATTCTGTCCCCTGGAAACCAGTTAACTGAGGCCAGTGCATACTTCAGGGGAGGGAATTTCACAGGGGAAGTGCCAACGAATTTGTAGAGATGTTTTACAACCACCACCTCTGCCTGCCTTGTCTCAGCAAATAATCCTTCTATCTGAAGGAAAGCAGTTCTTCCCAAGTCAGTGTCACTGAAATTCCAGCAAGTTTTTTTGTTTGTTTTTGTTAAGTATGTTCTCTTGTTTTGTGGAGAGCCACAAAGGATTACAAGAATTAAGGCTTTTTTGTGTGTTTAGAAAAATGTATGGGTCATCTTACTAAACCACTACACTAGGAGATAGATTTCTCCTTAACTCTGTGAATCATTCATTGCTCCTTGGCATGCAATTCAAACTAGCATAAAATATTTGTAGTTCAGAGAAAGGCTTATGGCATTAGAATCCATATTTGTAAGATGTATTAATTGCAGTCTTTTTTTCAAAGTCTTGTTTTGGGAGGCATTTATTAATTCAGCCCTAAGTAACTCAATATGATCTCTCTAAACTTTAAAAATCATGAAGAGTTGAGACTTGGGGAAGGAAGGGGTAAGAGACTTTCTACTAAGAGGTGACTTGTAGTCATTTTATGTAGGAAAGACATGAAACAACTACAGAAAATAAGATTGTAAAATCAAATACAAATGTATAACAAAGATGATGAAAATAAACAGTATATTTTTGTGACTCTTGGTGGTTTGAACTTTTTTTCTTGATTTTCTGAGTAATTTGAGTTTCTCCATTCCACAAGGTAGACATGCCACTTTATTGTAACTGAATTTATTTCAACCTTTGATGCTGGGTTAGAGTTAGGCTGTTCTCAGTCTGCTAACCTCATTACCAAACAATTTTATCTTTTTCATGCAGAATGCTGATCTGCCAGCAAAAGAGGAGTCTACATCTTCAGTAGTTCTCCATCTGAGTTCAGAAAGTCAGCTTCTTCTAAAGGAGTTGTTACCTGTGAAAGAGATGCAAAGGAAATGTGAAGCACTAGAGGAGGAGAAGAAGAAGTTGGAGGAAGAAGCAGTAAACCTGAGACGTCACCTCGAAATGAACCCAGTGGAACGCAGCCAAGTGGAGCATTACAAACGGGAGCCTGGAGAGCAAGCAAGATGGGATGCAGTAGAAGCACTGAAAGAGCTCAGGCGGGCTGTGCAGCACAGACAGGAAACTGAAGAACAAGCAAGACATGATGTAGTAGAGAAACTAAAAGAAATCAGCCAGTTTTTACAGGTGAGACACTGATCTGTAACGTGCTCTAACTCACTTTGCTGAGAATTACAGTTCTGATGTGTATATTTTATGTGTTTCCTCTACTTCCCATATAGCAGTTTGTTTCATAGATTTCTGGAAGGAAGGCCGCATTTGTTACTCCCTTTAAATAATTCAGTTTCCATCATCACTATCACTAAATTGGTCTTTCAGAACAATTCTCACTAGAGAATCATTTTTAAGACCAATTGGTGTAAGTCAAGACTACTAGGAGGAGAAGAATATATTGTGATGTAAATACTGTGCCACACTCGGGGATTGCTCTTAAGTTGTATTGTTCAACTTTTAAAATTTTAAATTGATCCTTTTATTCTTTGAACTATCACATTACATGAGTACTAATATAAGAGTGATTCAACTTTAATTTTGTAATTCAGATTTAATTCACTTGACATTGATGATAAGTAGTTTAACATTCAGCTTTTTTCTCACACTTAAAATTGCTCTCTGAGTCATTGACTCAAAACTAAAGGGAACAAATAGACTGTAATTACTCAGGTTATAATTATTTTTAAAGTTGTATCGTTTTAATTTGCTTTAGGCACAAGCAGGATTTCAAGAAAACGTGTTGAAAGAGTATAAGCGTGCTTCAGTTAGTCAAACGGAACCCAGAGTTAAAGATCTGGAGCCTGAACTTAAAAGTGATTGTAATGAAAACAAATTGGAAAAATACAAACAACTATACCTGCAAGAGCTAGAAAATAGAAAGTCTTTGGCAAGTGAACTTACCTCGTAAGTCAAAACGTAGAATTATAGAAAATAACTCAGGTCATTAATTTGCCTCTAAGGCATAATTCTTACTGAGCCAGGTTCATGAGGTGAGCAGCAAGTGAAAACTAACTAGATAGTGTAATTTGGGGAAATGATGTTAGCAAATGAACTCCCCTTTAAAATGTCAGTCCAGGGCAGTTTGCATCTCCCTGCCTTTTGTTGCTTTTACATGACTTTATTTTTTATATTTGCATATATTTAACCTGATCTAGTCTTTAAGCTAGGGGTTTTGCAAACTTTGTAATTTAGACAGCCATATTAAAATTTCTAGCTGGAATTCCCATAAATAGAAATGATAATGAGTTTAAAATTAACTGTGTTTTGGAAGAGCAGAATGTAAACCCAAGGGACCCCATGCTGGTGTTTGGTGAATTTACTTTCTTGATTGTGATATTTGGTGTCACCGCTCGTGGGCACCCTGAGACGAAGTACTGTACCCTTCTAAGTTTGTCTCTGCTACATAAAGGCATGCTTGGGGCATAGGGGGAACTTCACATAGGGTTGAAGGGCAGCATAGTGGTTCACAAAGTGGCTAAGAAGAATGTGGTGGCCTGCCCAAGGGGGTGTGTGGGAGATAGAAAGGGCGGGTCCCACCTTCGGTGCCTGAGTAGCAGTGTTACAAGCTACAGGTCTCCCCGCTATCCAAAAGTAGAGCGTTCCTATGAAAGTTGTCGATGTAAAGCAAAGAGGCAGTTACCTTAGGACACATCTTGCTGGTGGATGCATGAAATAAATATGCATAAAGCACAGGCGCTCACGGACACAGTCCTAAGCCGTGGCGGCGTGATGCCGGGACACTGAGTGTGGTTCTGCGGAAGGAGCTCGGTGGGGCCCCTCTCGCTGCTCGGGGCGCTTGATGCCCCTCTGATGGCTCGGGCTAAAACAGACACCCAGCGCTATTCTGGCTTTTTGGTTTTTTCCCATAAAAGTGAAAATCCGCTTGAGAGTTTGATTATGGAAAACAGGTGCTGATGTAGGCCTCTGGTAAAAGCGAAGTAACAAAGTGAGCTTTGGGAAATTGGGGTCACTTGAAATTGCCCCTGGCGCTGTCGGAGTTCTTTCCCACCATCGACTGTGCCGCCTGGTGCCCCCCAGAGGTGGTGGCTCTAAACTGTTGCTCAGTGCCGCATGCTTCCTTTCTCCCAGGTAATGAGTGAAATGTGTATATAAGGGGGGTGAAAGCAAATGCTTGAAAATGGCTTTGAGGAATGGTTTATCTTTTATTTCTAAACTGGTTTACTGAGGGTGAGTATGTCTAGATGCAGCCGGTGCAGAAGGCAGTGGGGGTCCTCTGTGGGGGCGTCTCCATCTCTGACTCTTCCCACTTTGAAGTACTTGTTAGTTAAGCGCCCCCCCCAGGCACGTACGTCCTTCTTTAGGACAGTTTTAAACTGTAATTGTTTACAGTAGGTCTTCGCTGACGTATTTTTGGTGTTAAAACGCAGTTTAATGGGACAATCTGTTTACTATTATAGCAACTGTAAAAAGACACATAGGAAGAAAATGAAATGAATGAAATCTGTGTTTTGCGATCCTCGCAGGGTTAATGAGAGGCTGGCCGAGGTGAGCACTAAGCTTCTGCTGGAGAGACAGCACAAGAGCTCTTTCGCTGGCTTTGTTCCTGCAAGGCCTGTTGGCGCACCGCCTTCTGCTGCAGGTACTTGCGTGGAGGCCAAAAGGAGTCCTACTCGAAGAAGGCGCTTCAGGACTTTTTCCGACCCTTCAACTAACTTGAGCGTTCCCTTGTTCCGGGTTAGTTATATTATCTTTTTTTCCTTGGGTTTCAGATTTCTGATACAATTCTTGTTTTTAATTTGATGAAATTCTGAGTTGTTTCTTTGACTGATGCACACTAATTAGAAGCCATAGTTAATTGTTCTAATAAAGAAAGGAGACAAATTTTATAATTTTTTAAAGTCCCTGGATTTGTAGTTTTCAAGAGATACCTGTCATTAACTTTATTCAATAGATGCAACTAAACTGACAAATGTTAAATTTCTTAAAAAGCTCCATTTTAAATTCTATTTTAGAAGTTAAGTATTAGTGCCAAATAACTAGAGATCCACTTTCCATTGATTGGCTTAGTTTCTGATTGATTTCGTTTTGGCATTGGTTGATAGTAATTTTCAAGTTTTGCTACAGCCCAGTTTTTCTACCCCTAAGTTAAGTAAATGATTGGCATTGAGCTACTTAACCACATGCGGATGCTTTTTAGTTAAAGGAATCCAAGATAAATTCTTTTTATGAATTCAATAAACTTGTAACACTAAAAATATTAAGTTCCATTTTTAAGTTTAAAATTTTTATCATTTTCTTCTGTAAGAGTATATCCTTAATTGCTATTTTACTTATAGCATTGTTATTTTAATTGTTATGAAATGTCTTACTGAGCAGTTGTAGAACATTTCTAAATATGTAGTCAAGTAAAGCAAATACTTAAATTTTTAACAAGAAGTTCACTTATGTCTCTGTCTTGCCCTCACCTGCAGGAATGCCGAGGTGGCAACGATAGGGAGTGTTTAAATTACAACCAGTTTGCATTGTGTATCGTTGTTAAAATAGCCATTTAAAGCGGTGTGCGTTGGTTTATGGTTTGATGGTGTTTTCATGATCTTCTTGATGCAGAGAAGGGTAACACGGGCCCTTGTTAAGTGAGGTCTCAACCCATTTCTTCTCACTTGGCTTCGTGTCATAATAAATCAAAGAAGAAAAAAGCTCAGGTTTCGTAGACAGTGTTGTGGGTAAATTGAGTCTAAGTGCTTCAGAGTCATGAAACCGGACTGCGTGGTGTTAAAAAAAAAAAAAATGCATGGCTAACACTTCCGCCAGTGGCTAAGCATGATGCAAACTCGAAATGTTTTCATTAGTTGTCACCAAAAAATCGACAGTGTGTCACCTTGCAGGATGATGGTGGAAGAGTGTGAGTGCAAAAGCAATGCAAGAGAAAGCTCCTGAGGACAGTTTTCTCCTTTAATGTTTTTTGGGGAAAGAGGTGTCTATGTTTTAGTACTTCTACATACACTGGAAAATGATTTATTTTAACCTCAGTGTTGTAGTTCCGAGGTACACGTAGTTCTTCCGTGGGGCCGTGGGGCCGAATCATGCTAGATTTAGCAGGGAGGTTAACAAGCCCCGCTCTGTCCGGGTGCAGAGACACGTCTCCCTCAGCACTGCCGGGCGCCTCACAGGAGTTACTGTACATTTACTGCTTACAGATTTCTTAGTCAGACTTAGAGAAAGAAGGTGACTTGTGGAATTGCTAGGGATGTAATTATTTCTGCTGGGAAAACATAAAGTAATGCTATGAGAGGTATGAAGATACTGTTTAAAATGACAGGAAGGGATGGGTTTTTGCATGGGGCTTTACAAAACAACATACTTCCACAGCTTTTCAGCTATGGCTCTAGAAAGCAAAATGTTAAAAATGGCATTGGGGTTGAATTTAACATTCTCCTTTATGTGCAAGGTTTTAACATTTTGGACTGTTCCTACTGTGAAGTTCCAGCTTACTCAGCATTTTTTTCTAACTTGACAGAAGTGTTGCTCTAAGTCTGTGACTTCAGTCGTGCTGGTTGTCGAAGCAAGTTTTTTCCAGTTCTTAACACTTGGGTTTATTGCCTCTCTTACCGCTGAATGAAGTATAGCTTTGTCACGTGACATCGTTGTAGCGGTGACAGGTGGACCCCGTATCTGTTTTGCTGATTTTTACCCTCAGATTTCACATTCTAGTTTATTTCTGGGGTGTTTTGTCCTACATGTCAGAAGCAATTTTACAATTTTACTCAATTGTGTTATTTAATTATATTACTATAAAATACAAAAAGTTTAAATTAGCCTGAGCAGATACATCACTGTTAGATTTTCTTGCACATAGAATTTTTTTCTGAGAACTGAAAACTTAAAAATGGATTCCAGACAGTATTATAACAGACAAAATTTCTCTGTTTTAAAGATTTTTTTGTGTTCAAGAGTGTTTTAGTATTGATATGCCTAACGTGAAGCATGGCCACAATAGTTAATAAATGTCCTTCAGATCTATTTTAAATAGGAAGACTAAATTTTACACTCATTGATTTTGGACTTTTCGTGTATTACTGACACTTTCAAACATTTTCTAAGGATTTATTTAAGTAACTTAAATTTCTCAAATGTCCATTCAGTTTAGCAGCCCTTTTTCTAAATGGGATTATAGCAGTGCACCAGAGCTAAAACGATGAACATTCCTAAGACTTTAACTTTTGACATGACACAGCACTGCGTCTCAGCAGAATCTGGTCACGTTTCTTTTAAAAGTAGGCTTCCAAGGCAGGGCCCATCCACTCTGAATTTTAATTCTAATCAAACTATCACAGTAGTTAAGCTCACTTCTCATAAGGCAGAGGCAGAGTTCAGTAACCTTGTTTCTGCTATCAGCTCTCTGCCCTGTGGACTCCCTCCTGCCCTCATTTCATTTTGTCTGAATGGACAAATGAGGAAGCATGTTATCTTTTGAAAGACAATCACTCAACTTCTTCCAGTTCTTTTTCTTTCATTCACTTTTTTCTCTGTACTTAATTTTTTAGCTCCTTGATCAACAAATACTTTCTCGTTTCTTTTCTCTGCTGCAAAATACATGCATTTAATAGTTACAAACTGACAAGTGTCATTTCCTTCATACATTAACCTATTTACAACAGGATAATGAATCAAAGCAGTTAAATGACTTGATTTTATTACATTTCTGGAATTGTATTTATGTTTATAACATTTAAAATAAGAATGGTACCAAAGTATAACTGAAAAGTTTCAATAATCTGAAAACATATTCACTTTGGAAATGAACGTGTGTGTATACGTGTGTGGCAAGTGTGTTTTTATCAAATTGATCTCGGAAAGAGAGGGCAGCATTATCTTTCAGCCTGTGACCTCAGTTTTGACCTCAATCCTGCAGTGTCCCCAGTGGGACCTTCCATTTCTATGGGACATAGTCTGCAAACTGCCAGTTAGGAGAGAATGCTCCTAATTAAAAACCATTAGAATTAAAACTTGCTGATACATTGTCTTCCTGTGTATAATTTTCTCACCTTTCTGTGTTTTTGTTAAATGGAAAAGTTTAAGTAAAACTGCAGGTGCCTTCTCCTTATTAATGTTGGACTTCAGACCACTTCCACCATCTGAACATGGGGGTCCTCACGTAGAAATAAACATAAAGGTCCCAGAAGTACCTATTTAGAAAAATAGCTTTGCAGAGGAAAAGATAGTAATCTTACATTCAGCTCATGTGAAAGTGTGATCTACATTTTGCGTAGTGTTTATTAACGGTTATATGAATTTATTTCAGTAAAGTCTTCTCCCTTCATCTGTTAGGCGTTTTTCACTTCACAGGACCCACCTGGCACTGTTGCCACGTTGTTGATGGCAGAAAGCCTCTGTAGAATGCTCTTGTCAGACAGTTTTATGGAAAACAGTCTGAAAATACTGGCAAATGGTAGCCCCAAATTTTGTCTTTGCACCTAACATTTACAAAGGCCTCAGCTCTCGTGTCGCTGTTACCACCGCAGTGTTTATTATGTCTGGTGGACTAGTTTAGACCCTGTTTAGTGAGCGGGTGACTTTTATAAGAAAGGTTTTTAAAAGAACACTGTAGGTGGGGACATTTGTAGTTTGAAATGTCCCCACACATTTCATAGTTAAATACCTAACTAATTAAGTCAAGTTTCAAAAAATTGGCCCTAATTTCTAGAATGGAAACAAAGTTACATTTAAAGAATTACGTATTGTTTTCCGTATTTCTAACTCTAGGAAGTTGTGAATCAGAATCCAACTTTTGAAACTGTCGCTAGTCTCTCCTTTTCTTTTCTTCAAGCAGATTTTCTGATATAAATATTTTAGTCATATACAGAGAGCAAAATACATTTTCTTAACTTGTTTGCCAGTAGAATCTTCACTTGACATTATAACAGAACACTTTTCTTCATTTTATGCATCTGCAGTTCTGTGCTAAAAACATTAGCAAGAACAGACCTTAAAATTAAAAGTGCAGGAATGGAAATCTCATTTTAAGGAAAAATCCATTAACGTGAAAAAAAACTAAACTTTTATAAAGGGCAGTTTTTCTGAGAACTGCAGAGTAATGCATTCAGTGTAGAACATGACTTGAATTGTTTAAACTCTTTGTGCTAATAAGATTGGGCATCGCCCTCTGAGATTTTGTGTATCCGACAGGGCAGTGTTTATTGTGCTTTCCATCAGGGGAATCTAAATAGCCTTACATATATATGTTCTCTATTATCTAAAATCAAAGTAAGTAGGAATTTATTTTATTTTAGTCCTGTGATTATTTTTTCTATTTAAGCAATCCTCAAGTTAGGTCAAGTCCCTAAAAGTATTTATTTAAAGGCCACATTTCTTAAGCTAGCTGTCATTCCTATGATAGTGTTTCTTGTTTAACTTACACATTAAAAATAATATTTGACTTATTTCAGATGCGGAAGTAGTTGGAGAATAATACAGATAGAGAATTAAAAGAAGGTATGTTGCCAACATTTCTGAATTAAATTTAGACATTGATTTCCAAAATACACTGTAAACAGAAATGGCACCTCTTCCTATTGTTTGAATAACAGATACTATGTAAAATTCTTTTCTTACACATATCTAATGAAAAACGTGAAAGCATAATTTCATTCATAATGATAAGTGTACTTATTCCTCATTTATTCATCATGACCCATAGCTTTAAAAAAAACTCAGGAAGTTTGTGTTCTCTCTCTATTTCTGGCTGTGCCCTTCCTCTCCCGCTGTCCCCGTGGGCCTGTCACCTGCACACGGACCTGTTCTCAGAAAGCATGGAGGTCGTCAGCTTCTCGAGTTTGGTAGTGACTGAGGCCAAAAACCCAGACTCAAGCAATCACAGCTCATGTACCTGTCCCCTGGTGGATGACAATTAATTTCCTGTCATTCACTTTGTCAGGGGTTAACATTTTGCCCTCAGGAAAAATTCCAAATTCCTTAGCTTGGAAGAAAAACACCCACATCGATCTGGCTCTTGCCAAAGGCTTCAGCCGTATCTCTTTCCTCCCCTGCCCTGCCCCTGTGCTCCAGCGGCTGGTCCGACTGCGTCCGGCTCCGCGGGCGCCCTTCCTGCCTCCGCTCTGTGTGTTTGCTTCTTGCCTCTCCCGCCCACACTTTCTCCTCCTCCTTCGGGTATCTGCTTACACGTCACGGCCACCAAAGAGGGGACAGTATTGACACAAAGCTGGACGTCCCTTCTGAGTGTTCCAACTGTGCCCTCTTTTATACCTGTCATGGCATTTATGTCTCTGTACCGAAATTGCCGGTTCATCTATTTTTCCAGTTTACGGTACATGATTTTTCAGGGTGGGCTCTGTCATCTTCATCTTGTGATTCCAGTGCTTGTCACAGTGACTTAGTACATGGTTGCCGAGTAAATGAATGAAGAATGAGAAAACCGGGGGCTCTGATCCTTAGCCACAGGGGCAGTTAATTCAACATGCAGCCCTGGGCAAAGTCTAGAGTACTAATCTTGTATTTTGTGTTGTAATCGTATGTAGGTATTTTTCGTTCTTCTTAAAACTTAGAAGAGTCTCAGCTTTTCTTAAAAAATAAACTGACATTTAGTTACCTATGAAGTATTTTAAGTAAAGAATCTAATTCTTTCATTTTCTTTCCAGCTACTACTGAACTTGGATCTAAGTCCTAGAGACTCTCTCATAGCCTTGATGGACGAGTCACGTCTAAGTCCAGATCTGGTTTCGAAAGCACGTGAAGAATATGTGGAGATTTTGAAGAATAATTATATGATGTGCAAGATAAATAGTAAACATTTACCTGCTGGGCTGTTTGCTTAACATTTCATTTACTTCCCGTTATGTAAGATACTGACACTGTTTATTAAGGGAAAATACTCTTGCATTCTATGGGCATGATTAAAATTGATGTAGTATTTTAAATCACGTTTCTCTGCATCTCATTGACTTTTAAGCAGATTTTGGGAATAAAACCCAGCACTCTGGAGTATTATATACTCAAACTGAGCCCGGATGCCAGCTGTTTAAACAGCACCCAGCCACCCACCAAACTTGTCGTTGATATGGAGCCGTGTTGATTGATAGCTTTTTTGAATTTTCCAGCGTTAATCACTGTCTATAGACCTAAAGATTTAGGCGGACAGCGTTTGGATCTGCTGTGGCTGTTGCAGTGTTCTGATGGATCACAACAATCGTTACAGTGCCATCAAGCTTTCTATATGTTACCTTAAACACTGATTCACAGATGTTTCCTCATGGAGAAACGAAATCTGCCTCAGGCTTTTCATTTTCTCTATTTATTTACTTTTTGGAAACAGTCTTAAAATTAGAGACAAGTTCTGAGCACCAGACTCAAACGGACATTGTCACAAACATGCCATCTCTCCCATACATTCTCCTAAGGCGTTATCTATCTTCCCTAAATGTCACTTGTTCTACCATAAGTGCCCTTTCTCTCCCCTCTCACCAAGAAGTAATTTGTTTTTCAGAAAATGCCTTTCTCCTTTTCCTGTCACTTATTAAATTGCATATAAGCCCCCACTTTTAGCTACCCCTTCAAATCCCATTGCTTTGTGAACTCCTGCATGTGTTCATACATAATTTTTTTCTCACAGTAATCAGCTTTAGTCAATTTAATTTGCAGGTTCCCAATCACTGAATGTAAGATGGTAAAGGAAATACTCTCCTTCTCAACAATTTCCAGGAGCTAAATTTTTAATAACTCCTACTTAGATCCTTTATTCCCTTTTCTGTCTTTTCAGTGTGCTTACTTGGCAAAACTCCCAACTGCACAACAGACTGATTGTCACTCTTCCCCCTTACATCCCCCCAGGCATCTAAGTGCTGCTAAAGAAAGTCACGCACTGCCCAGCGATCCTACTACTTTTATTTAGTTAACTTGCACCTTCTTCCTTCTCAGTGATGATTTCAAATTTCCCTCTCTGTAAACATCTCCCTCTGTTTCTTCCCTCTCACGTGAACCAGACAGTCTTACTTCTGACGACAAACTTCCTGAAGGATTTGCCTGCTTCCCCACCAGCAGTCTGTCCCCACCCACTCTGGTGTGTCTTCCCTTCCTCCATTCCCACGCAGCGAGTCACTCATGACTCCCACATCTAAACCAAAGTGACACCTTTCCAGCCCTTGTCTAACTGAACTTCTCATTCCTCCGGGCATTCCATGTAGCTGACCTCTGTAACTGACCGCTGCCTGCAGCTTCCTCTTTAGTCTTTAGCTGAAGAGGATGTTGAAGGTGAGGGCTGCAGCCTTCTTGGTGAGTTCACTCAGTTTACCCTGGCTGTCTCCCATGGGTATACACAGGAAGTATACGTGTTATTCAATTTTTATTTTCCTCCTGTTAGTCTGCCTCATGTCAGGTTAATTCTTAGACCAGCCAGATGAGTCTAGAAGGGAGGAGGACCGCTCCCCGCCCCCACCCCAGCTCAAGCCTGAGCACAGGTAGCTGTGCTCATTCTCAGCGGGCGTGGGCGCTGCCGCGCCTGCAGGGAAGAGGTCGATGGCAGACGCTGCTCTCCCTCCAGCACTAGCCAGTGAGCTGAAGCTCACCTGAACGTCCTCCAGGCTGAGCTGAGGTCACTGCACCCGGCAGCAGAAGACTGCCTTTGTGAAAGAAAAACAAGAATGGAGTCTGCATTGCTCGAGAGGGCTCACGAAGGAGGTGAGACTTATGCATGTCTCAGCCCACAGAGAATCCGGCCCTGTGAGCATTTATTGCCCTAATGACGTCATCCGGAACACCTGCCAGAAACTTCAGCTACTTACTAAGCCCCCACCCTGAAATAAGCTGTGATTCCTTAAGGACACGTGTTTCCTGACTGGCTCACGTCAGTGTCAGTCACAATTCTCATCAGGCAACTTTTGACACCCTCTTGGCTTTTTGTCTTTATAAGCCCCTGACTCCCGTCCTTGAAACACTCAGTTTTACCCAAATCTGTGTCTCCCAAGTCGCAATTTATTTCTTCCAGTTTTATTGAGAGATAATTGACATGCAGCACTGTATTATAAGTAAGTTGAAGGCACACAGCACCAATTTCACACCGCCCTTGGCCGAGACCCCCAGCTTACCAACACAGGTGAGGCAGAGCACTGCTCAGGCCAGGGGCAGGGGCTCAGGGCTGGGATGGCAGAAAATCTGAACTTGTAGAGAAACGGGCCCAGGGTCAGGCTGGCTGAAGCCAGGAGCCCTGCCCCCGAACAGGTCTTGGGGGATCTGGCAGGGAAGAGAGGGGGTCTCGGGAAGCTCTGTGCGCTCAAGTTGGGTTTACCACCCTGACTCTCCCTTTAGTCTTCTCTGTGCCATTTATTTTTCCACACCTCAATTGGCCCATCTGTAAAATGGAAACTATATGTGAGGGACTCCACTGAGACCTGCGTCCCATTGCTGCCAATGACCACTGTGGGCCTGGGCTAGACTCTGCTCCCCTTTGGGGCTCCACTTCACCAGCCATAAGATGAGGGGTTTGGAAGGTGCAGGCTTTAGGGATTCTCTGTTCACGGTGGGATTCAGATAAGCCTCAACTTGAGCCCAGGAAATGTGGGTTCTGTGACCTTGGCCAAGGCCCTTCACCTTTCTGAGCTGCTTCAGTTTCCTCACCTGCAAAATGGGGACCACACAGGTCCCCACTTCAGAGGAATGGGCGTGCAGCTCTGAAACAATCCACATAGAAGACTGATCCCACAGGAGCTGCCCGAGGACCCCCAACTTCTGTTAGCAGAGGGAGTCAGTGCAGATCTCAGGAGTCAGGCAGCCTGCGCTGGGATACAGAATCCACCCGGTGAGGACATCCCTGGAATTCAGTTGCTGTTCTCACTGGGCCTCAGTTTCCTCAGCTATAGAGTGGGGATGATAACGTTTCCAAAGGGTTGATTTCAGGCTATGAGGATGAAAGAACCACGTGACATGCCTGTCATGGTGCCTGGCCCACAGCAGGCACCCAGTACCTGCCAGAGGTGAGGCTGAAGATGCGGGTGATGAGAAAGCAATTCCAGGCAGAGGCAGCAAAGCCCCTGTGTCCCCCGTCTCTCCACACGGACATTCCCTCCTGCTGTGGCTCCCTCAGCTCTCTGGCTCTGATGTCCTCATCTCAGCCAGAAGGTTCAGGATCTTGTAGGGGCCACACACCCCTCAGTCCTGGGAGCCCCTAAATCCTGTGGTTATTAGACCCCACGTGCCAAGCCCCAGCAGTGATGTTCACCACAGGCAATTGCTTGGATCTTGGCCAAAAGTGGGGGAGAGGAACTGAGGACCCCTCTGACCACCCTCTTCAGTCCCTGTGATCCTTAGGGCCAAGGAACGTAGAGCACTCGGGGAGGAGGCCGGATTTGGTGCTGGAATAGGAAAGCTTGGATCTGCTGCAGACTGGCGGAGTGCCTCCAGGGGCTTCAGCATCCTCACCTCTGAAGTGAGGAGATGCTGCCCTCTGGCTTGAATGGTCAGGGAGTTCTGGAAAAGGGCCCGGCTCACAGTAGGCGCTTCAGTCATGTCGGCATTCTCCACTCCCCTAGAGGGGGAGAGAGGGGAGTCAGCTCACTTCCAGAGCTCTGCCCTGGTGTGTGTGCCGGGTGGCACTGGGCGTGTGGGGAGGGCCAGCTGCCAGTCTGAGGTAGGTTTGAAGGAACATCACGGTGTATCAGGAGCTGAAACTCTGGCCCTGAGCTCTGCCTTCAGAGCCGCTCATGTGGGTCAGAATCCCTGCAGGGTAGCTGAGCAGCGATGCTGAAAGTCCAGGAACACAAGCCGCCCCGTGGCCCCCTCACCTTGCAGGCAGTGCACGTGCCGCTCCGTTATCCTGGTCATCATAGTGCAGATTGTCCCTGTCACAGCTCACCAGCGGTATGGCTCCACACTCACCAGGCCCCCAGACCCACTTCTGCTGCCAATGGCAAAGCAGAGCTGGTGGTGGGGTCGCAGACCAACCAGAACCCCCCCAGTGTCCCCCTGGCCATCCTCTGAGCCCCATCTGTTCATCTTCACCCCACCCTCTGAGGATAGGTCCGCTCCTGCTCAAGAAATGGAAATGGCTCCCTAGTGCCCACACCGTCAAGTCTAACTACAAGGCTGTCTTTCAGGGATGTCCGTGTTATGTCTCCAGCCAGCATCCTCTTTCCCTAGGCAACTTCCTGACTGTAAGATTCATTCCTCCCTTCAGGTGTTGGCCCCTGCTGTCCCCACACCTGGAATGTACTCCCTCTGGCATCGCTCTGCAGCCCAGCTCAAGTGGACTTAAGTAACTCCTCCTTGCTCACAAACCCATCCTGACCCTTCTTCTCTGAGCTCCCAGGGCACCAAGTGCCACCACAGTCCAGCCCAAAGCTCATAGTTTCATCCTTGGTAGCTTTCCCTTTCCACCTGGGTTATGGGGTTGACATACTACTGCTCAGCCACTGCCTGTTTTTCTGAGTGGAGTTTTACTGGGACACTGTCACCTCCCTTTGTTTCCGTGTTGCCTGCGGCTCTCTCATCCCACAGTGGCAGAACCAATTACCTGCAGTGGAGACAGTATGGCTCCAAAGCCTCAAATATTTACTAGCTTGCTCTTGGAGTAATGTTTGCTGACCCCCAGTCTAGACTGAAAATCCAGAAGGACTTTTCCCTTCAAAGGAAGGTTTGGGCACCTGTGTGCTTGAAAATTCTTGATGATTTTTCTCCCAGTGGAAGACCCCCAGCCATGCCTGGTTCCTCTTTGTCCCCCCCGACCTCGGCATCAGCTGGGAGGCAGGGGGACACCTGAGGGGCCTCATCCCTCTTAACCCAGCCTGGAGCAGCTCCAAGCCCCATCCCCTTTTCTAGGCCCAGCCAGAGATCCCCTGCCTTGTCCACAAAGCCCCTGTCCTGCCTGACTTCACAGTTCAGGTCACAGTCCAGGGCTGTGTCTGCAAGGCGAGGGCAGAGGGTAAGTCACGACAGGGTTCCCAGAGGCCCAGCACAGGCCCATGGCTTCCACCTTCTAACCTGTCTCAGGACCCATCTGGGGCCAGGCAGGCAAGTCATTTCCAAGAAGACACTGCCCAGAGGTGAGAGCATCTGGAGCCCCCACCCTGGGCTAGGGGCTCAGGGGCCTTGGGGAGGAAGAAGGGTCAGAGCAAAGGTCAACTGCTGCCCCCTCCAGGAAGCCTTCCTTGAACTCAGTCTCTTCTGCATCCCTACAGTCCTCGCTGTCTGAGATGTGCCCTGTACAGAGCCTGGGTCACCCTGGACGCCCCTGGTCTGTGTGGAGCTGCTTCATCTCCTTGGGATGGGGCAGTGAGCCTGGACTCTGGTGTCAGACAGTCGTGGATGTGAATCTGGGCTGGCGCCTGCTGGCTGTTTGGCTTCTCTGAGCCTCAGCTTCTTCCCAATTCCCAGCCCCCATCCCACCTTCTTAATCTTTCTCCCTAGAAATGTGGGGAGATTTTACAACACCAGTGAGACACTGAAGGGAGAGAGAAGACCCCCAGCCCCCAGTGTAGAGAGAATTTGAAATGATTTTTAATCGTGTGAAATGACACCCGATCACCATGCAACAGGGCATGAATCTCACAAACACAACACAGGGCAAAGGACGTGTGTGATATGATTCCATCCACAGAGAATTCAAATATAGGCCAAAATAGACTGTATTATTTGGGTGTGACCACAAGTTAGTGGTTACCTCTGCGGGAGGGAGGGGATTATGATCAGAGAGGAGTTTGGGGGCAGGGTGTGCTTTGGGGTGCTTGTCACATTCTGTGTTCTGTTTCTTGACCTGAGTGATGGTTGCCCAAGTGTTTTCTTGGTATCTATTCATTAATGTGTGTGTATGCCCGCACGTGCACACACACACACACACACACACACACACGTAAAATAAAGCTTTGTGCACGTTTCTGTATGTGTATTTTCTTTTTTTAATTAAAAAAAATTTTAATTGAAGTATGGTCAGTTATAATGTGTCAATTTCTGGTGCACAGCCTAATGTTTCAGTCATACATGTACATACATATATTCCTTTTCATATTCTTTTTCATTACAGGTTACTACCAGATATTGAATATAGTTCCCTGTGCTATACAGTAGAAATTTGCTTTTTCTGTATGTGTATTTTCCAATGAACAGGGATGTCTGTGTGTTCTGGGAGGGGGAGGCAGAGAGATACCCAGCCTCAATCCTAACAAAAGGAAAGCAAATTAAAGCAACAGTGAGAATCTGTCTTCCCAGATTGTCAAAAAAGAAAAGTGGTTGATAATGTGCAGAGTTGGCAAGGCACTCCCAAATGTTGTTGGTGGGTGTGTGAAGTTGTACGGTCTTTTTTGAAAAGCCATTTGGCAATATCTACCAGAATTTTAAATGTACATTGCCTATAGCTCACCGGAATCTGCTTCTAAAAATGCTTCCTGCACACAGAAAACAAACAATGGTTCCCAAAGGGCACAGGGTGGGGGAGGGATAAATTAGGAGTTTGGGGTTAACAGATACACATGACTCTATATAAAATAAACAATAAGGTCCTACTGTAGAGCACAAAGAATAATATTCCATTTCTTATAATGACATATAATGGAGAAAAATCTGA
This sequence comes from Camelus dromedarius, assembly GCF_036321535.1. NCBI lineage: Eukaryota > Metazoa > Chordata > Mammalia > Artiodactyla > Camelidae > Camelus > Camelus dromedarius. The sequence goes on from NC_087438.1 coordinate 116,867,790, forward strand.
AGAGAAGAAATATGTAAGTATTTATATGTATAACGGAATCGCTTTGCTGTATGTGCCAAACTGTTACCGAGTCCAAACTCTGCTCACTGCACGACAGGCCAATAAATCAAAAGATGAGGTGTTGGGGCAAAGAATGGCAACTTTATTTGGAAAGCCAGCCGACTGAGAGGATGGCCGACTAATGCCTTGGAGAACCATCCTCCCCCAGTCAGAATACATGCTCATTCTATACAAAAAAAAAAAAAAAAAAAAAAGAGTGGGATGTGTGCTAGTTGTTGTAAACTTCTTGCTGTAGGAGTTCTTTGCTCCTGCAGCTGTCCACGTGCACCAGGTCATGGTGCTCCTGCAAAACCTCCAACAAAACAAATGTTACTTTCTAGTCTGCAGCTTGTTGTTCCCGGAGTGCAGAAGCGCTGACAGCCTTAAAGCCCAGTGCCTGGAGAACAGGCTCTCCTCTCTATTTCAGGCTAAAGGCAACATTGTTTCCCAAAAGGTGCAGAGCCGGCAAGGCTAAGCCTGGAAAACAGGGCACAGGGTTAAAGCAAAAGGAACAGATCTAACGTGGAGTCAGATTTGTTCTTTTCTATTACATCACCAGTATTTGTTATTGTCATTATTTTTTAAACTGCGCATGAAAAGATGCTCAACTTCACTAATAAGTAGAGAAATGCAAATCCAGCCAACAATGTATTGAAAAATCCAAAGTAATCAAAAGCAGAGCACAGGACAGTGAACCCTCTGTGCCCATCTGCTGCAAGGATCACGAACTCTTGCCACTCTTGTTGGACAGATACTCAACATCCCTGCTTCTAAGCAATTCAGGGGTTTTATTTTTTGGGGGGGGATGAGGCTTATTTATTTTAATGGAGATACTGGGGACTGAAGCCAGGACCTTGTGTAGGCGAGGCACACACTCTACCACTGAGCTGTACCGTCTCCCCCTCCCCAAGCTTTTCTGACACACATCCAAGACATCATTTCAGCCCTAAATACTTCAGTGATTCAATACTCAGTTAACTATATTAAATTACCCATTATCCCAATGAACAGGCACTAAACTCAAAACAAAACACCTTGAGCCCTCTGGCCACACAGATGTGCTCCCCCATCCTGGTCAGAGGACACTGGTTCACATTTCATGTGGACTCTTGGCAAGATGTTCTGGAAAGGGGCTGCGTGCATCAGGTCACATACTTATAAAGACCAGAACAGAGAAGAAGGTCACATTAGGTAGTTTATCTCACAGCAAAGATGGACAAAGAAATCAGTGCTGAAAACAAGGCACATCTTTGTCACTTAGTGTAAAATAAATGGAGTCTCCGGGGTGGTGGAAATGTTCTCTGCTGTCCACCGAGGTAGCTGCCGGCCACCTGTGGTGATCAAGTCCTTGGAATGTGGCTGAGGAACTGAATTTTCAGTTTTCTTACTTTTGACTAATTTCAATGTAGACACATGCAAACCCAGCCTTGAATGTGGCCTTTACTTTCCAGCACTGACAGCCGTCCCTGCACAGGCAGAAAGAAGGCACTTCCTGTGCAAACAGGGCAGGAGGCAGGAGGAAGGGATGGTGCCAGTGTCCCCAGAGCCCCAAAGTTCTGAGCAGTGGCCCTGAACGTGCTGCTGGGTCACCAGCTTCTTTAGAGTGGTGATGACACCCTACACCACGACGGCCCATCCACTCTCCAGGAGAACCCAATGTGGAGAAAAATTTACTTCCAGCATCACAGGGGTGACAGAACTCCCAAAGCCCCACTGTGCATCCACAGATGGTCAAGCACAGGGCGCCCTTCCCAAGTCTGGGGCCCACAAACAGGAAGGCTCCCCTGACTGGTGCCTTCACCTCAGGGCAGAAGATGAGCATGAGTTTCTGCACCTCCTACTCTGCACCTAACCTGAGAACATAAAGCAGGTTATTAAACAGAAATCAGAGAGTCAAAGCATATGACTGCCAAGAGTTTCCCTTGAGGAGCTCCCCCAAGGTGACAGCAAAGCTAAGACCAAGAGGAGGGAGAGAAGGCTTTCTGTCCCCAACAGGTGAGGGTCCTGTTGTCACCTAACAGACACCTAATGCAACGGTCAGCAGCCATCCCCGGCTCCACCAGAACCCCCCAGAGGGAGGCTGACCCCCCAAGCTCCTGGTCACCTGTGCCTGAATCCTGTGCACAGAATACATGTGACAGGTGCACTCAGAGCACCCACACGAGCTGTTCCTGGGCCTCCTCTAGAAGTGTGTATGTGTGGCGGGGTTGGGGGGGGACATGCTCAAGGAAGGAGAGCACCGGATGGTGAGGCACAGCTTGCAAACAGGAACGAGGGTGGTGTCTGTGGGAGCCTATGCATCTACAGAAAGGTAGAGGAATGTCACCACTCATGTGCTGTGGTCTCCAGGACATATTTACTGGCAAGTGAAAAATGCAAAGTGGAGACGAGTGATCGGCCAGCCTGCGCCAGCAGGGCAGGAGGGCATTTGGAAGGTGACTGATGCAAGAAAGTGGCCCGGCCAATGGGTGGCATCACGGGGACAGTGCCACACAGGGGTCTCTACCGGTGGTAAAGCACCTGCCTACCAGCGGTGGCCCTCCAGACGGGCCATCCAGCCATCTATGCTTCTTCCTGCTGCCACAGCCAATGAGCTCAAATTTTTGCCCCCAAACCAAACCACAGAAAGAGGGTGAGTGACTATAAAAGTCAGCATTAGAAACAAGCAGGCAGCAATGTGGGTGGATTTGGAGAGCGTCATTTTAAGTGAAATAAGCCAGGAAGAGAAAGAAAAACACCATATATCATTCATATGTGGAATCTAAGACACTAATGAACTCATCGACAAAACAGAAACAGACTCACAGAGTTAGTAAACAATCTTTTATTACTGGTGGTGGGGAAATAGGGGCTGAGAAGGGATAAATTTAGAAGTTTGAAATTTGCAAATATTAACTATATATAAAAATACTTAAAACAAATTTCTGTACAGCACAGGTAATTATACTCAATATCTTCTAATAACCTTTAGTAAAAAAGAATATAAAAATGAATATATGTATGCAATGCATGACTGGGACACTGTGCTGTACACCAGACATTGACACACTGTAACTACACATCAGTTAAAAAAAAACAAAACACAGCAGTGTAAAACTATTGTAAAACAAAACATTTAACAAGTATACACACATACAAGTTAAAAAGAATAAACTACATTACCAAAAATTTCAGGTTGGGTTTAGACGGCAGAATTTGAAAAACAAAATAAAACAACCCTTCTCCAGAAAGCAGAGATTCAGAGCCAGATCAACACCTTCGGTTACTGAACAACTTCCCGGTGCCAGCCAGGGCAACCAGCACCCTGGGGCCTCACCCCAGGCACGGTGTCCCCGGCAGCTGGGGGATGGCGAACCCATTTGTCTAATTTGTGGCAATTTGAAGGCCACATCCACCCTTAACATCTCTATCTATATTAGTGGGAGCCCACATGGATGCCAAATGTACTTTGCCACCACTTTCCTTGGAGACACGAAAATCACCACCAAGGAGAGGTCAGTGTCTGGAGTCTGGATGTGATGGAATGGAGTGCGAGGAGCCAGGCATCTTCCACCTTCCAAAGTCCACCCGGTGGACCGACTGGAAGACATTACCTCTATTTCTAGAAGGACCAAAGCAACAGTGCAGAATTCCAGGCTGGAGCTGAGGAGGCTGCACTCGGCTTAGCTGCAGGCCGTCTTTTTATCTATGTTTCAGAAGCAGCCATCCACTCATAAGTCAAAGCTTTAAGATCAACTGACAGCTATTCATAACATCTTTTCTAGATGCCCAGTGCTATGTTCCTCACTCAGGGGAGTCATTACACAGTGCAGACTAGAGACCCAGGTGTCACAAGGAAGGAGATACCAAGGATGTGTGTCTGTGGGGCAGCGGGGCCCAGCCCTCATCCACCTCCTGAGAGCTGGAAGGTCTGTCCAATGTGGGGGCCGGTCTCCCAGGGCTGGGGGGCCTGTGAGAGTCCCAGACACCTCAGAAATGCTGTGCTTGTGTCCAGGGATAGACAACGAGAATTTAAGGGTCTGGGCAGGTAAGGATCTCATCGGTCCCAGATTTCTCTTTTCCAAAGTTTTAATTTTTTTAAGTATTTTTCATTATTTATTTATTTATATTTATTTATTTTTGTGGGGAGGTAATTAGGTTTATTTATTTATTTTACTGGAGGTGCTGTGGACTGAACCCAGGACCTCGTGCGTGCTAAGCACCCGCTCTACCACTAAGCTATACCCCTCCCCTCTCTTTTCTGAAGTGTCTAACACAGGATCACACTCCTTCCAGAAGCCAACAAATGTCCAGGTGCTTCCCTGACAACTCCTTTCAGCCGATGAGAGATGAGTTCTGCCCCTCCAGCTTCAAACTCCTGTGGGTCCATGATTATATTTTCCTCCTGTGGAACAGAATATAGTTATTTTATTGTATTATTGTGCTATATTACATTACATTATACTGTAATGAGATATACTAAGATTATTTTATCATCAAGGTTACCCATTTGTAGGTTAGTCACCAGTGAACCCAACCCATCTTCAGTTATTTCAGACAGAACAATGAAAAGTCAGCAAGGAAACATTTGCTGAAGAAAATCAATTATCTGAAAACTAGAATTTTTTAAAAACTAAAGGGTAGTGATTTACAAGTTGCGTTAGTTTCATGTGTATAGCAGAGTGACTCGGTTATACATGTAAATCTGTTCTTTTTCAGATTCTTTTCCATTATCGGTTATTACAAGAGACTGAATACAGTCCCCTGTGCTGTACGGTAGGCCCTTGTTGGTTATGTATTTTAGATGTAGCCGTGTGCATCTGTTAGTCCCAAACTCCTAATTTAGAAGTTTGTTTCCATAATTATTTTTTGTTCATACAAGGCATCCTTGACATTGTCTATTTTGTAAAGGAAAAGCTTTTGACAGTTAATCTTATCTCCTAAAAGGGCAGCTGGACCAGAAGAGACAGCAGCCTCAAAGGGGTCCCCGCCACCAGCCCGATCAATCCCACAGGGCGGCCCCGCCTTGCCCTGGGGCCAGTGACCGAGGGGCACCTTCAGGCCTGGACACACATGGATGAGGCTGTGCTTTATGTGTGTGTTCAGGAAAAGCCACACGTGAGGGGAACTTTCCTGTATTTAACATTTCAATCTCATGATAAGTGATTACTATTTAAAGGAATATTCCCTAACTTACTTGGTTGTAAAACATTCACATATATTTAGGGCAAAGATTCAGCTCTCCCTCAGCTGTCCCTGGGGCAAGGCTGCCCTGGACACCAGCTCCTCAGGGAGCCACACGCAACCTCCCCGCCACCTGTGCTGCAGGTCAGGGTGGCCATGCGAGTCACAGGGGGCAGGACAATGAGGGCCTGGGGATCCCCTCTCTCTGGAAAGGGTCTCCTTGGAGCAGAGCAGCAGAAGGAAAGCTGCAAGATGTGGATCCTGACCAGAGGTTGTACCCAGCACACCTTGATTTTTGCAGACACAGGTGTGAGGTGGCCAGTCCCGTGGCACAGCCAGCCCCTACAGGCCCGGCAGTCTGATTGTCATGCCCAGCACAGCATACAGGGCACCCTGGTCTCGGTCATTGCAAAACACAACCCTGCCCCTGCCAAGCTGCCAGGGCCCTGGAGACAAGAGACTGCTTTAAGAAGCAACAGAGCAGGAGGAGAGGGGACAGCTCAGGTTGTAGAGCATGTGATCAGCATGCACAGGGTCCTGGGTTCAATCCCCAGCACCTCCATTTAATAAATAAGTAAATAAATAAATAAAATAAAAATAAAATAAAACTAAAATAAAGACAATTAAATTGAGATCTATAACAAGCCCAAGGTCACACAGCAATTAGAAGACAGTGCCAAGGAGACAACTTTGGTTTCAATCTTCATAACTTTATAGAATAATTTTATTACCCTCATCATGAACAAGGTAAGTTACTGGTTCACACTTTTGCTATGACTAAAAAAAAAAAAAAAGAAAAGAAAAGAAAAGAAAAAAATTATCTAAATATAGCATATAATAGGGATCTTTTAAACCAGTTTAAAATCTAAACTGACATCTACCTTGAAGATGTGGAAAAACATGTAACAAAATAATACAGAAGAATGTACTTCTTATACACCAAATATATATATTTGATTTCCACAGCTAGTGATTGAAACTGGCACAGCTTCCCCTACAGGAGCCCATACTGGTCTCCAGCTCCTGCGCTACTTGGCTCCGTCAGATGCCACAGAATTGCCTGCTCCCACTTGTGGAGTCTGCACCTACTTAACTGAGATCTGTTCCTATACCTTAGCAACCAGTCAAAAGCTCAAAAAGTAGGGACCGATGCAGCTCTAACACCAAATCTCACTGATGCACTTAAATATTCACTCCCCTCCTCAGCCACGTCTGAATAGACCCTGGCCTCTGATCTACTCGTATTTGTATCTTATCTCCCCTTTGATACAGACCTGATGCCCTAGTTCCAAGCTGCCTACTTGTCTACTCCAGTTCCTAATCGGCTACCCTATTCCTGACCCCTGTTACTGGCTAGACTCTCCCAGGTTCCATCAACCTATGAAAATATATGCCCTAATAAACGCTGGCAATATCATTGCTTCTATAAGAACAAGCACGAACCAAGAGACATCATGAGCCAAGCAAAGGAACACCAGACACAAATATGAATACAAGGTTTTGTGTTTCTTGCAAATCAACGTGCAAATCCTACAACGGAAACCTGGCCCAGAATCTACAGACTTTTCCATAAACGATAAAGCATTCTCCATTATGATCTCATTCAATTCCCATACTTCCCAAACAATATTCTTTTACTTGAAGTATTACTGTATTACTTGACAATAATACTGGCACCCTCCCCACTTTTATCTTCCTCAAGACTATCCAGGTATCCCCAGAAGCAGGAGTATATCCCATAATTACCCCCAAAACATCTTGTGAAAAACATCAACCCTAGTGGAGAGCCCTGCCTCTCCAATGCCCCTTGTGTATCACAAACACAAGCTTTAAATGACCAGGGGGAAACCTGTCACAGCTGTCTGAAAGGTGCACAGCATTGGCAAGACTTCAGCAAGCACACACGCCTGCTCAGCCAGAAGCCAGGTCTCCAGCGATGCTCCTGATTAGAGGAGCTACTTAAGAAGACTAGTGTACGTGTCTGTGTCCCAGTTGCAAATGAAAGGCTGAGGAGTCTAAATTAGGGAGATGAAATTCTTAAGGCTGAAAATGTACCAAGCAAAGCAAGATTTAAAAGGTTCTAGACAGTCAAAGCTCATGACAAATAACTGGCCTCCGCTCTCGCCCCACTGCAGTCCCCTTTTCCCACAACAGCCAGAGGACTAATGTTGAAGTGAAGTCATATCATGTCAGTCTTCTGCTCAAAACCTTCCAAAGGTTTCCCAGCTGCTCGAAGTCCTAGCCATGGTGTACAAGGCTGACATGATCCTTACAGGAGGCTGCATTTCCCCCACTCCACTCCCGTATCTGTCTCACCTTACCTTCTGCCACTGTCCCCTTACTCTGCAGTCACATGAGCCTCAATGCCTGTCCCTCTGCCTGGACCGTCCTCCCCCAGAGCAGCGCTGGCTGCCACACTTCATTCAGACATCTACTCAATTTCTTCACAAGCTGTCTCTCATCATCCTGTCTGAAAGCCTATGTCCCAATCACACTCCTTCTAGCCCTGCTTTGCCTTCCTTCACACTATCATTTATTGACACATCCCTCCACGACCTAAATGTAAGTTCCATAAGAGCATGGACTTAGATTTGTTCTGTGATGTACCCTCATTACCTAGGACAGAGTAAGAAAGAAAATAGGGGCTCAGTAAATGTCTGCCATAAGAATTAAGGAATCCACTTACTGGTCCATGGAAATATCTGTTTTCATTTATATTTATTAAAAATAAGCAGCCTATACCTTGCTGATAAGACAGCCATGCATCAATTATCAGGAAATGTGATCCTATGATACTCATCCAAGAAGTATCAGAATGTCTAATAGGTCTAGCATTTGCAAAGTGCAATTTGTTAAAAATAAAATTATTATAGATCTATTCACTAGATAAGGTTTTAAAAAAATCTTCCACTGATGCTATGAGCGCATTTCAGATACCTGTCTCTGCAACTACCCATGCAACTTTCAGCACCATTTTGCGTGACTTTCTGGACAGCATTGTAACTGTCATACTGCTGTTGCAACTAAGTTTTTCAATAACCATGGAAGTACATGGTCAACGTCTTACTTCATATTTCAATAGTTTAGCAAGCACTAGCTTTTATTTATAAGTAGAACTAAACTGCATGGGTTAGAACCCCAGCTCTGCCACTTACTAGCTGAGTGATCTTGGACAAGTTACCTCCCTCTTTGTGCCTCACTTTCCCTGTCTGTAAAATAAGTGAAATGGCAGTATCTGTACCTAATAGTGTTGTTACCTGGATTAAATGAATTAATGTGCTTACAATAGCATACAGTGCCTAGCAGGTAAGAATTCAGTAAATTATGGCTTAATCAATCAATGAATATACTATCTCATTTAAACCTCAAATCAACCATATAAGACGAGTACAATTAATCTTAAGATGAGGCACAGAGATGTTAAGTAACCCAACCAAGAGTACAAAACTTCCTTCTAGCACTACCATTCTGTGAGTCTAAATTTACCCCAAAATGAAAAGGGTTTTTTTAAATAAGGTTTCATGTCAATAACATAGTCAATTTTATACCTTTTATTGGATAGAATCAGATAACCATGAAGACATTCTACATTTCCCTTTGGTCTAATTTTTGCAGGGAATGATAACTGCTAAGTGTTTAAAAAATATTTTTTTAATAGGAAGACATAGTAGTTGAGAAAAAGCAATTAAGTTTTTATAGAGAAAATTCTAACCCATTCAGCCTAAGTAATTTTTTTTAATTAATAGGGAATAAAAAAATACTCAACAGGGAAACAAACCTACAAATCTAGGAGTAAAAATAATAAAACAATGAACAATGAAAAAAATGAATATTCTATTGTAGTCCCTGAATACAGACCTGGAGCTGCTTTTATCACTCGGATACATTACCCAAGCAGGGCAACAGGAACCACAGGGAACAGACCAGGAAAGACTCAAAGGATGCCGACCTTTAACTCCTTTTCTCCCTTCTGCTAAAGCATATAACACTCACTGAGGATGTCCTAATCATGTAAAGTCCTCAACAATGGAGAAAACAGATCTGTTTCCTGACAGTGATGAAGACAAAATCCAGTTAACTGAGACTACAGTAACATGGTAGTGATCTGACATCAAAGGAAAATGACAGGTTCCACTGAGGAAACTTTCTAGATAACTGAAGTTTATCTATGTGCCAGATACCTTTCCACTTGGACTAGTACTGGGTTTTGTTTGTTTGTCTGTCCTCTACTTTAGCATCTTCTTGAGCCAGGCTCATCCTTACTAATATCTTTATCCTAAGAGGTCATAATGCTATGATAACCTCTAGGCTATTGCCTTATTGTGCCATTGTTCTTATATAAAATGCTCCATCCTGCAGGGTAGTTATTTGTCAATGTCTCTTTACTATGACATTATCTATACATAAAAAGCAGACCAACAGCATTTTACTTTCCAGTCCTTAGTTGTAATCACCAGAAATCTGCATAAAATAAATTCACATGGCGCCTAGTACCTACAAGCTCCATGGGAAATTTGAACATCCCCACACTTAAAAAGAGAAAACAATCTTTTTGGTTATGTAAGGACAATGCCCTTAAACTTGTAAGAAGCAAACTGAGGTATTTAAGGGTATGAAATTAGGAGTTCAGAACAAAAAAACAATATATATTAAGAGAGAGAAAACAAATGTGGCAAAAGATAACCGTTAGTAAACTTAGGTAAAAAGTATATAGATGTTCATTGGACTGTATGTATTACCAACCTTTTAGAAAATATAGAAGTTTTTAAGATAAAAATTTAGGGAAAAACAAACATAGTATATCAAGCAAATGCCTATGTGTAAAACTGGCAGAAGAATAATTAGATTGTACCTGTGATATGGAGAAAACAGATAACTAATTTTCACAGTTAAAAGAAAAACCAGGGGAGGGGGGAAGTAAAGCTACACCAAAAACTCACCGACCTACACACACACAGGAATAAGAGGAAAATGGCCAGCAGACACTAAGCAGAAAAAACAGAACTTGACCTCCTTGCCACTGGAGAGCTTAGCAGGTCTATTCTCTTTTATAATTTGAGAAAAGCATTTTATTTCCTGTAACTTTTTTGAAAGACACCAGGATACTGGTATTTACTAAAGGTACTGCCATTAAAAAAACGTTTTTTTTCCCCTGATGTCTTTTGTGAGTACTTGATCACAAAATTACATAAGGGATTACTTTTCTAATAGATACTTTTGTAAAAGATAGAACCCATATCTCACCATCCAGAGATTTATTACCTGTCCTCAGCTTTTAAAAAATGAATACATATATAAATTTATCTCTGGCAAAACTGAAATGGTATTGTGCATAAAATGTTCCTGTTAGCTGCTTACCCTCTCTTAATTGCGAACACTTTCTAACATCAAAAATGAAAACAACCAAAAACCTTGCAAAGAACTTGACTGACCAAAAGCCAAATGGCTCAAATACTCTAAGCACAAAGAGCCTCAATTATGCTCTGATTGTAAAATGATCCAACCTTCTTACAGAGGCAGAATCTAACAAACTCATTATATTTTTTAAAGCATATGTTTCTTAGAGGCAGTTAAGTTTTTAAGAGCATGAATTCTGGAGCCAGACTGAACACATTCAAATCCTGGCTTCCCCAGTTAATAGCTAAAGGGCTTTTCTGACTTGGATAGCTTACCCTCCCTGATCCTGTTCCCTCATTTATAAAATGAGAGTAACAGAGCCTTACAGAGATGTTGTGGAATGTGAGTTGATACACCCTAACCTGGGCATTTGGTGTATCAACTCCATCCAGAAACCTGGCATACAGTAAGTATGCCCTAAGTGCCAGCCCTTAGGGTTATTTCTCATGTTCCATCAGGGGACAGCATCTTGCTTCCCAGGAATGCCTGCAAACAAAAGCTTCCTTCCTAACTCCTAAATCTAAAGACTACAATCTTCTGTTCTGATCTAAATTAAATGTAACAGGGCAAAAAACATAGAATGAACATGCCATTGACATCAGAGGAGAAGAGACCATCCGCACAGCTCACTGACGGTGGCTCAGTGCCATCTTTGTGTGGGAGAGCAATATTACATAAGAAACAAAGTGAATCATGTTCCTTTTCTATGAAAGAAAGTTGATCAGACAATATTATGAATAGAGGAAGAAAATCTGCAAAAATCTTTTGACATCACAGATCTTCGTGTTTACAGGAAAACTCAATTACAATATATGAGACGATCTGTAAGAATAAGCTAAGGCTGGCACATTCCCACTCCTCAGGAAAAATCACTTGTAATTGAGGTGCTCTGTACAGCCTTTTCACTTGTGCAATTTAAAAACCAGATAATAAGAGCATTTTCCCCAACATAAAATTGTATTTTCTTCCTAAGGAACTTGAGACATCAACCATGTCTTAGGCATCACACTGTGCTGACCAAGGCTTCTAACATTTATGTATTCACTCTGATCTTAAAGAACTAAATTCCATTAACAAAGCTGTTCTCTTGTAGGACAAAGGCAGATTTCAAGGAACAGTCTTGTCTTATGTTTCAGCAACATACTTAAGTGCCTTTACTGCTGCAGTCTTGGAGAAGCGACTTCTACAATGCGACTTCAAACCTAGCTACATTATCTATTTCTTCATTAGAAACTAGTCAAATTATTTTCTACAAATATCTACACCAAAGAGCTACAAGTGAAAGTTCAAGATAGGAGAGTGTGTCTACAGTTATACGCATATTCCAACCCACCCACTTTTTCAGACAAGCTAGTCTCTAAGAATTAAAACTAATACAGTTAGCTGGCACAAAGTGAAATAATAAACTATAAATTATAAACTAAATCAATCACAAAGGACATAAAACATCGATTTAATACTGAATGTATTAAATTACATCCACTTATGAAATATAACTTAAAAATCCAAAAGTGGAAACATGTACATAATTTAGATTTCCACACTAATTTGAAACTCTTGTACACCATTTCAAGTAAGTGCAGACACAAGGAGAGACATAGCGACCCACATAAAGGACTGTAACTTTCAACCATCTAACATACACACACACACACACACACACACACACACACACACAATGGCTCTGGTCACTCCCCCAATGTTGATATCTGTCTATCCCACATCCTGCAGTATATCTTAAACCCACCCTCATGACCTCACCTTTCTCCCATATTGCACCTCAAACCATCTGCCTCTGTCTCTTTCCAGGAAATCTGGATGTGTAAATAAAACAATTCTGCCAAAAATGTTACAGATGAAAATAAGGGGAGAGAGGGATGGAGTTATGAGAAAGATATGAAGATTTTTTAGGACTTCTGAGTTAAAATTTTGAGGAAAATAAATTGTGAAAAGTTGAAGCTGAGTAGAACTAATTGTGAAGATAGATTTGCAGAATAAGTTGCTGCTTAAGTGCCTTAAAAATCTTCCTCCACAGAAACTAAAACCCTTCTAATCCAGGCTCTTCTGGGTTAACAAGCAACTGGCTTGGTCTGGTTTTGAGATAATCCCCATGGGCCATCATTCCGTCACTGCTATAAATTAACAGAATCAGATATTCTTCCCAAACACAAGCTCAGAGATGAAGAGAAGCACGGGCAACCCTGGAAAGCAGAGGCCACTTGTTCTGACTGCAGTGCCTGAGAACTGGAAGAGGGAGGCTTCACAGGGTAAGGATATGGGAAGCTTACGCAACTGGAGTAATCAGTTAAGACAGCAAGCCATGGGAAATAAGAACAATGCAAAAAAGACAAAGAAGACAGTGACAACAGTGACAAATCTCTGCTAGGGTGAGGTTTCTCAACCTCAGCACCTCAAACATTTTGGGGCAGATAATTCGTTGTTGCTGGGGGCTGTCCTAAGCATGTAAGCTGTTTACCAGCATCTCTGGCCTCTAGGCACTGGGTGCTGGGAGCACCCCTCCAGCTGCGACAACCGAACCGCCTCTCCGCCTCCTACAAGTGCTGCGGGCTCTGCTCTGCGTATACATTTTTTAATACAGGTTAATTTCTTGAAGGATACAAAACTGCATAAATACTATGATGTAAACTCATAACAGGCATTTTAAAAGACTGAATGATGAATATTAAAAAGTGATAAAATCATATTTGAGAAGGAATTCAGAATTTTTCAATTCTATTAGATGATGTTTGGTAATGATGTTCCAGTATTTCAACTTCTAAAAATACATTTATTTATCCGCATTTTCTAACCGATGGATTCCAAAAGAAACTAGGTCTGGAAACAGCATGATTTTAACAATATTTGCAAAGCACTTTACAGTTTCTTCACCATTTTTACAAACTTAACCTACTTAATTCTTAGGAAAAGAAGCAGTGTATAAATATCCCACTCAATTCCTAAGTATACGATTCTACCTGTGTTCTTTTGAAAACTAAATCCAAAGTTCAAAGTTCAAAGATGTGTATGTGTGTATCCTTTGCCATCAACAATGCAAGAAGAGATGAATGAAAAGGTAATTCTGCTCCACAAATCATACATATACATTTGCCTCCAATGCAGAGATCACAGTTTCCTCCACCTTGTCTGTGAAACAGGAATTACAATTCACATATAATCAATGGTATCAAGCATATTCTTGACCTGAAGTGTCTAATTCCAACTTAAGGAGAGTAAATATATACCTGTAAAGGAGAAATATAATTGATAATGTATCTTTACATCTAATTTCTCCCCTCCTCTCCAAATTCACCAAACTTCTACCTCCCAACTATCTGGACTAAAGCTTCCCAAATGACTAGGCACAGGTTACTGAAGGACTGTGCAAAGTTTTAACCAACCCCCAACAAAAGTATTAGCTTGCAAGTAGGATAAAATCGGGCTTTGACCCAAACCCCAACCTATAACCTCCTATCTGGATTCAGAATTTTAGACATTTTCAACTTCAAAGACTGAGTTCCTCAAAGTTTTATAAAATCAGTCTCTTCCCAAAACAACAGCGTCTGTGGTCCAAATTCAACCCAGAGAGTGAGCCCTCAAGAAATTTAGATAATTTCACATTAAACATTTGCCAAGTTTGACCAGTTTTTCTTCCATGTAATGTCTTGTTCTACTCTTATTTATTCCTGCAATCACTACCTTAATCCAGGACTCAATCACCCAGTTCATCCAGCAGCTAATTTATTTCCTATTGTGTTATATCCCAACTGCTCAACCAACCAAAATTCCAAATACTCTGCCTCACGGTTATCGTGGCCTGTTACGTGAATAATCAGAGTCGCAGTTACCATGGTCCTGTTAGCATCTCCCCTTATTTTCTGCCTTGGATCCAGCATTCCAGGCAGGTAAACCTGCACGCGCCTCACTAGACTCCATGCCGTTCCCTGCTGCCTCAGAAAGCTCTCCCCAGCTGGCTGATGTCCTTCCTGCTGAATAAATTCTCATTTCAACTGCAGCTAAACACATAACTGGAACTCTAGTTTTAGGTCTTGGCATTTCTGTCTACTCCGACAAACTGTGTTTTTCACGTCTCTTCCCCCTCCAGGCAGTGGCGTCATGAATCCTGGAGTCACAGACACACCAGAAAGTCTGGGGACTGAGCAGCAGAGCCCTCCCTGCGCACGTTCCCACGCTGTTGAGTTGGAACCGCAGTAGCTTCGGGATGAATTCACCCAACAGCAAAAGGAACGCGCACTCCCTGAGAACTGGTCTCAGCGCTGCTGCTGCCGCAGCCCGGCCAGGACAGGACTGGCCCCACGAGCACCGAGCCGAGGCCTTCGCGCTGCCTGGTGGCAGGGCCACCGCCTCCTGGGGATCTGACTAGGGGGGCCGCCCCGTGCTTCCCATGCGCCCTGAGCACGGCTTCCTCCCGCTGCTATGCAGCCGGGCCGCTCAACTACGTGAGGGCTAGCCCTGCTGGGGTTTCATTCAGAACAAGCAGACTTCAGAGTTGCTAGGAGAATTAGTAACAATCATTCAATTAATCAAATCCTTCTTTAAAAAAAAAACCCGGGGGCTGTTTGCCCAAGCATGTCACACAGACTTGCTCATGTGAAAACACAAAACACAAATCAAGTCCTGCAGCCTGGAGTGAGTGCCCTGCGACTTGGGGCTTGGACTTGAAGGCACCGTGTGTTTCTCTGTTCACAGCCTTTCGCACCTACAATTTGTTTCCTGCAACTAGTGGCCACATAGGCCTCTCATTAAACTTTGTGTTAGCAGTTATAGCCAGTGACTGCCCTTGCCCTGCCCCCAAATCTCTCCATGTAAACAAACTCCATTTTTTGATACCCCATATAGACTGCATTTGAAGCTAGGCCACCCTAAATATATACCTCTAACTTTGGCAAAATTTTCCAGACCATTAGAATGTAGTAAAATTCAAAGATGAACAAGAAACTTCACTTCATGTGAATCATTGTCACCAAACCTGTAATGTAAAACACAGCAGCGACTTACTACAAACTAACAGCAAAACAGAACATCCAGAGCCCCTGTCATCTACCTCGTGCTTAATCTTTCCTTTAAATAAAGAAAGTACTTTTTCTTCACTGATAATTTACATTTCTGGAGAGCGTATTACAATCAGACATTTTAGGCTATGCTTAATATCAATAACCTAGTGTATTAGTTTAGAGCCAGAGTACTCAGGATTCAAATCTCAGAAATGATCTACCCGAAGCCTAAGGAATGTGCATTTTATTTGCTGTGTCTTTCTGGTTATTCATCAGTTTCTTCTCTCCATCCTACTTTGCCTCACTTTAACTAATACATCATCCCAGTTATTTACAAAGTAACAGGGCAATCTCAACACTAAACTCTACACAGCCAAAACAGGTGTTTAAAAAAAAAATGACTAAAGCTCATATATCTTACTGCACAGAAGATTCAGAATTTACTTATTCCACTTTACAGGCAAATGTCAAGTATGATTACTTTCCCCACAGAAATTATATTAGAAACAGTTAAATCAGAAGGTGACATCCTCAAGGTTGCAGGAAAATCAGGAAATTTAAATAAAAAGTTGGAAATAGTATTAAAACTAGATACAAGAATAAGAAACAACATCATCTAGTGTAAATTTAGAATGCCCATTCAGTTGTTTCTGGAAAAATAAAAAACAGAAACCACAAGAGAGCTGAAAACAATAAGTTGTTCTTATACTAAACTTCAAACATTTAAGAAAAGATTAAACTCAGTCCACTTTAGGGACACAATAAGTATGTAATACATTTCAGAAAAACTTCCATCAAAAACAGCCAAAGTTTTTAAGTCTGGTCCCAGAGACTTGTTACACAGCAATCTTCTCTTTGCCAAACCCGTCATCTACCAACAATGTTAGAAAAATGCTTATTGTTCAATTTCTTATTCCATTTCATTGTCTTCATTTTGAAAGCAGAGTTTATATTTATAACCCATTCTTTTTAAATTGACATTTAGTCAGTTTACAATGTTGTGTCAATTTCTAGTGTACCATGTTATACCTCAGTCATACATATACATACATGCATTCCTTTTTTTTTTTAGTATTTATTTATTTTAAATAAATCCTGATCACACATACCTTTTTATATTCTTTTCCATTATAGGCCACACAAGATATTGAATCTAGTTCCCTGTGCTATACAGTAGAGAACTGTTGTTTATCTGTTCTATATAAAGGACTTAGTATCTGCAAATCTCAAACTCCAGTTTGTCCCTTCCCACCTGGTAACCATAAGTTTGTTTTCTATGTCTGTGAGTCTGTCTCTGTTTTGTAAATAAGTTCACTTCTGTCTTTTTTTTTTTTAGATTCAACAAATAAATGATATCATATGGTGTTTTTCTCTCTTTCTGGCTTACTTCACTTGGAATGGATAATCTCCAGGTCCATTCATGGTGCTGCAAATGGTATTATTTTATTCTTTTTTATGGCTGACTAGTATTCCATTGTGTGTGTGTGTGTGTGTGTGTGTGTGTGTGTGTGTGTGTGTGTGTGTGTGTACCACAACTTCATCCAGTCATCTGTCATGGACATTTAGGTTGTTTCCATGTCTTGACTATTGTAAATTGTGCTGCTATGAACACTGGGGTGCATGTATCTTTCGAGTTAAGAGTTCTCTCTGGATACATGCCCAGGAGAGGGACTGCTGGATCACATGATAAGCCTATTTTTAGTTTTTTAAGGAATCTCCATACTGTTTTTCCATAGTGGCTGCACCAAACTACTTTCCCACCAGCAGTGCAGGAGGCTTGCTGTTCTCCACACCCTCCCCAGTGTTTATCATTCATGGACTTTTAATGGTGCTCATTCTGACTAGTGGGAGGCGATATCTCTATAACCCATTCTTAAAAGAAAAAAAGTTATTCATATGATCCTCAATCAATTTCTTTTTTTGTGAGTCTCATCCCAGTAAAAAAGTAGTGGTTTTTTAATTTGCTCACTGAGATGAAGAGATGTGGAAAAATTATAATCATCATTCTTTAGAACTTGCAAATT
Organism: Camelus dromedarius; assembly: GCF_036321535.1. NCBI lineage: Eukaryota > Metazoa > Chordata > Mammalia > Artiodactyla > Camelidae > Camelus > Camelus dromedarius. The sequence goes on from NC_087438.1 coordinate 116,885,425, forward strand.
GTTACTATTATAAAAAACAAAGTTTTAAAAAATACCTAACAAGCTAACACTGGATTAAAAGTATTATGTATACCACAAGTTTTATTAACAAATTTTTAGGACTTCTGAATAAATTAAGAATGACAAGCAATATATTAGAAGTTGCATAAGTGGTCACAGTCCAAAAAACGTTTTGTTTTTAAAGGTTGGAGTCATCCATGCAAGGGGAAGCTGGGGCAGAGACATGAATGACACACCTACGAGGACTGAGGTGGGTAACAGAACATCAGTGCCGTAGGCCACACACGTCACCAGCCAGGGTGAGGGGACCACGCTGACTGCACACACACCCCGATCTACAAACGGCATATACTGCCCCACCACTCTGCCCCAGAAGGTGGGAACACAGCCTACCAGTAACTGGATTTTCAAGTCATCCCTAAAAATCCAGAAATCCATAAGCCTCATCGAGAAATTTCCCAGCTTTTCAATGCTGATCACTAGTTGAAATTCAAAGACACTGCAAATCAACAAAACACATCTCTAAGGTGGTCAGTCCAGAGGCCACCTTTAGGTTAAAACATGAAAACTGCTTTTAAAGAGATATGAGGGTCAATGAATAAAAAGCTCAGCCTTTGAGACCAAACTGGTTTGGGTCTGAATGTGTAGTTCACCACTTAACAGGTGCATGATGATAGAAAAATTATTTCTTTAAGCCTGCTTCTTCAAATGGAACACTCTCATAATTGTTGAAAAGTGACACTTTGAACACAGTACCAGATACACAGCAGACATCACAGAAGTGTCCCTCACCCTGACTGCCCCAGCCTGCAAGTCTGTAGGATAATTTAAAAGATACCAGATCATAAACACCCTGGAACACTTTAAACAAGTTATAAAAAGGAGATCAGAAAACTGAGAGGTGCTTTGATGCCCACTTCCCTCAAACCCTGCTACTCAGAGAGGCCCTGCACATACACAGGGAAGGCACTGTTAATGTAGGGGATGAAATGGGCCTTCTTAAAATGAGACCGCTAACTGGAGTATCAATCTCAGTTAAAAAGCTGAAGAGTCCAAGCCCCTTAAAGCTAAAGACAAAAAAAGCCTTTCTCATTAATTTCACAGGCCCTTACTTGCTGGTAGAAGTGAAACAGCTTAAGCTTTGATACTTTTGTAACTTTTGGCCAAACTTCCAGGAAACTTATTTCTATATAATGCCTGGAGCAAAGCATTTATACCAGGTTTTTCAATGTAAAAAACCTGTCATAATCTAAAGTTCATTTAAAGTATGACTTCATTAAACCAAAACATTATGGGACTAAATTTACTGCTACAGTTAAAATACCTTTTGACCCCTCATACACACCAATTAATTTTTTTAGGAGAAAAAGACAATAACTCATTAACATATGATTTTTAAAAAGTAAAACACATACATAGAAATTCATTAGGCTACACCTAATCATGATACTTCTGATACATTTCTAATGTGGTTACAAATAAGAAAGAAAAGCACTTCTATATACGTGAGCCCATGTCTATATAGACACTTACTGAACTCTAGAAAGTTCATGATGTCTTCCTACAAACACAGCACAGGCTGGGGCACGTGCTAGAACTGGAGGCACTAGGGAAGTTTAAGTTTTATGACTCTAAACACATGAATTCTCCTTTCCAGCTTCCCCCTCCTCACATTAAGTGCAAGAAAAACTAATGCAATATAGAGATTGACAAATTGGATGGGGGAGCAACTGAAAAAGGATTCAGTACCTAAAAATCCACTACGATGTCTCCTTATGGACACAAACATATCCATCCTCTCATATGAGAACCTGAATGTGTTCTATTCTACACATCACCCTCATATAAACTCCTTACCAACTGGACCATAAATAGCTCTGACTTGTAGATAAAAATACTATATATTAAATAAAATCACATCAAAAACTAAGTAGCCTTTTAGCCAATGTTTAATGCAAAATGATACTTTTAAGATGACTCTAGAGTTCTGAATTTAGAAAATTTTTGTTTAACAAGGGTCTTAGCCCACGAAGATAAAAAGTAAACTTAACTTTTTTCTTCAATCATCAGGCTACACCAGTTTCTATTCTCACTGTTTCACGTTTGAAAAGCAGAGGCTGTCGTACATACCACTGCTTATCAGTAGTTTAAATTGCCTCACGTGGTTTGTCTTATTTTCCACTTCATAGAAATCAGTGTCTAACAAAAAGTGAAAACGGACACAGAAGTGATTTGTTAGAAGCCGTATGTAGAACGTAAATACAGACATTAAAGAAAAGGCCCTATAGAGGGTCTGCAGCTACAATAGTTTAAGCTAAACGCCTCCTAGAAGTTCCTAACTTGAAACGTTTCTCTGGCAAATGAACACCGCGAGTGTAAAGCAGAAGTCAACCTACAAAGCATCATCCAGACCAAACAGAAGACAGGACAAAGCTAAGCGTGGCTCCGCAGTCAGACGGTCAAAGGGACAAAGGAAAGAAAGGCAACAATCATGACATGGAATATGCGGATATTTTCTAAATTACCAAATTAGTCTATAAGCATCCAAAGCATTCAGGAGAAAATTTCAATCCAAAGCTTTTAAACACACCTTGAGGTCTTTAAGCACACTATGGGGAAGTCAAAAAGCTAACCCTGAAATAAAGCACTTTGCACAGCCACCACATGATGCAGCTGGTCCTGGAATACACTGGAAATAACAGTCAGCTTCAAAACCCAAGTGATCAAGAAATTACATGCTTTTAGCAAACTTTAACGTCAGTTGGGGGCTGCAGGGCTGCCACTGTTCTCACAATCCACTCGCTGCAGTAAACGTCTCCTCCACCTGCGAGTTTAAGAAAACTCTTCAAGTTGGGTCACCCAGGGGCCATCCCTCTAAAAGACTCAAAATAACGCAGCCTACAGAGCAAACAACATCTAGAACCGGCGTTATCTTCCTCCCCCCAACCCTCTCCCCTGGGCAGCAGAATGTTTTTACTGACCATAAACACAGCCTCTTGCTCTGTCTCCGCAAACCCCGGGCGGGGGCGGGGCGCTGTGCGGAGCCGCGGCTGCCCGGCTCGGACACGCAGGACGCCGCTGTCTCCCCTCCGCCGGCGGCCCCGCCGCGGAGCCGGCTCGGTTCGGACCGTCGCGCCCGTGAAGATCGGCACAGCGGCCCGGCCGGCGGCGCGCAGCCCCCCCGGCCCGCGCCCTGGGCGGTGGCTCCGCGCGGCGCAGCGGCTCCGGAACCGGCCGCCGGGCGGGCGCTGGGGGCGGGAGCTGGGGTTAGGGGTTGACAATGTCTTACTTTGCACTAACTTTTTTTTTTTTTTTAACATTTTTTTTATTGATTTATAATCATTTTACAGTGTTGTGTCAAATTCCAATGTGCAGCACGATTTTTCAGTCATACATGGACATACACACACTCATTGTCGCATTTTTTTCTCTGTGAGCTACCATGACATTTTGTGTATATTTCTCTATGCTATACACTATAATTTTGTTTATCTATGCTACGATTTTCAAAATTGTACTTGGCACTAACTTTAATCCTAAGAGTTATGCCCCTCTTGGGGTCTGGCAGATCTTCTAAGAACCTTTACTAGATTGCTGGTTACTTACTGGTGGGCATTTGAAAACAATGATACAATATAAAACTTGAAAGCAATAATGAAAATCAACCATATTATTTGATATATAAAATACTGAACTAGGAAAAATATATGTTAAGAATAAGGGTAATAACATGATGGTGTGTATAGCACTTTATGAACAACTAGGGCTGAACACATTTTTTTAAAAATTTATTCTATATTTCATTGAATAACAATCTTGTGCCTTGAGTTTGCTCTTTGTGTATGACGGATGTCTCATTTTTAACAATACTGCTGTAAACACAGATTGATGAAATTGGGTCTAGACTATGCAAATGTCCACAATCTACTGCTCAAGAGACAAATTATAAAAATTATGTCACAAGGAGACAAGTCTCAAAATAGTTATGTGATTCATAGAGGAGGCACATTTTTATTTATATTTTGTAGATGAGCAGTTTGCAGTTTGATGGGAGCTGGGCTAGAGAATGAAAATTCTAAGTTGAAACAAGTGTTGCAAATGCGTGGAGACAGGAAAGAGTCTGCAAGGAGGACCAGCTGCATATTGTTTACGACGCCTTTTGTGGGTTGACTAGTAGAGTATATGGGGGATACATAGCAGCCTGAGAGTTAAGGGTGTTGTGCTCTCTGCTGGTTAGTCAGAAGTTTATTTTATTAGTAATGTGTAATAATTGAGATTAAAACACAAAAAGTGTGGTCATTTATGAGTTTTAGTAAGAATATTCTGCTAACAATGTAAAAGTTTTGGGGGAAGGGAGGGGTACGACCTAGAGCAGTGATTCACAATCCAGATAGATTGTAATAAAAGAGTTACACAGAGAGTTAAAAAAAAAAAACACAAAACTCCACATATTCTGGTTAACATCCTAAACTTAAAGAATCACATAGGACTGGAACTTGAGAAGCTATGTTTTTAAAAATCCCACTTAGTAGTTATATATTGCTAGATAAAAAGTTATCATAAAACTTGCAGCTAAAACAACAAACATTCATTATCTCAGAGTTTCTATGGGTCAAGAATTGGAACATTGTTGAGCCAGGCCTTTAGCTTCAAAGTCTCTCACAAGGATGTAATCAGGATGTTGGCCAGGACTGGAGTTTCATGTGATAACTGTGATCAAACACTGTAGAAAACGTTTTTTCAACTTTAAGAATTAAAGTCAAGCCAAGTGTACGGGTTCATCATAATACAATGTTTAAAAATGATGATAAAAATACAACTAGAAATTTATATTTATGTATGTGTATATATATATGTGTGTGTATATATATATATATATAACCTATAGGTGAAAGAAAATTTTATTTTGAAAATTATAAAATATTTTTAAATGAAAAATACTGATAATACTATACATCAAACTTTCAGGATGCAACCAAATCACTAATTCCAGTGAAATTCGTGTCCCCAGAGCCACATGCTAGTAAAGAATTAAAGTTGAAGACAAGCTAAATATCAGTCACTACACGTGATACAAATACAAAGTAGAATAAACCAAAATAAAAATGAAAGCATACTTAATGAAACAAAAAACGAATATACAGTAATGGGATCAAAGCATCCAAAATGTTGGTACTTTGTGAAACTGGTAAAGCTAGACTGACTAGTCAAAATAAATGAGATCTGTGTTCCAAATTGCTAAGAATCCAAAATGCCTCAAAAAATAGTGTCACAGTCTGAAAAACAAGAAAGGACCAAATAATCTACAAAATCATGCTTTTAAAAATCCACCACAGGTTATGTCACAAGGTAGGAATATAAACTGAATTCCAAAGGGTCCAAATCTCCTTTGAGAAGCCACATAAACTTTTTGACCACTAGTAAATTTTAGAGATTAGAATAAATTAAATAAAATGTTAATGAATTTCTTGAAGACTGAGTAATGGCTAGAATCTTGAGAAAACTTGACATAAGAGGAATCCACACATACTCATAAAAAATGTCCCATTGGCCTCCATCAGGTGCTCATAAGAAACAGCAGGTGTCAGGAAGAAGATGTGTGACATCCTTGGCTGGACAGGCTGACTGCACTTCCCAAGGTTTGAGGGGCAGCAGGAAGACCTGGAGAACCCAGGAGCCTGTAAGCATGCAACAAAGCCTTGCACTGAGTAACAAAAGCAGCAGTCTACCATTGGAATAGGTCAAGGGCACAGAGAGAGACTGTAAGACGGGTCAGCAGGTCTGCTAACAGTTGAGGGTGGAACAGGAATACTCAGGAAACCCTCAGACCTGCCACTCAGAGCAATGCCATGGCGGAGTTCCAATGGAGGAATGGGAAGCTTTCTGTCTGCTTGATGTAGCTGCAGCAACAGCAGAGCCCAGCCAGGTGGGGTACAGCTGCATTGGATCAGTGCCCCCCACAATCATCCTAACTGAAACTTTTCAAACATAAATTATTATCTCAATATCTACTTTTTTACAATGCCAAGCATACAATAAAAATGGAGTCAAGCAGAAAAACAGAACATGTTAAAACTATGAATCATAATGAGATAAAATGAGGAACAGAACCAAAATCAGAGATAGACCAAATGTTGGAACAATCAGACAGGGCAGGGATTTAAAATCGCTATTATTATTATGTTGAAGGATCTAGTGGGAAGGTGAAGAACACACATGAACATATGAGAAATGAAATGGCAACTACTTTTAGAGTTAAACGAAAATCCTATAAAAGTAAAGCACAGTATCAGTGGTTAAGAATTATTTTAATGGAATGAACTAAAACAGATGTGGGCAAATTGGTGGAAAAAATCAGAGAGCCTGAGATAGAGCAATACCAGTTTCCACATGGAAAGCAAAGACAAACAGAAAAAAATGACAACTGAGCATTCAATAGCTGACAACTTCCCACAGGACAGTGTCTAAAGGTTTACTGTAGGTAACTGGAAAAATCAAAATAGAAGAAGTTAAGAAGAAAGGGAAAAATATATTTGAAGGGAAAATGGCCAGGAATTTTCTAAAAGTCATGAAAGGCAAACAAATGTCAGATGAAAAGCTCATTGAACCCCAAGCAAAACAAATAGAAGATAGATATGGCCATGTACCTCACAGACTAGCAATAAAAACCAAGTACAAAGGAAAAACTTGTAGGCAATTAGTGAAAAAATGAAACACTGCATATAGAGCAAGAAAAATTAGGATTGGAAGCAAACATTGCTAGAAATTATAAAAACGAGGAGAAAGTACAACAACATCTCTGCAGAGCTGAAGGAAAAATGTCAACCAGAATTATCTACATAGTAACAATGTTTTTAAAGTGAATGCAAAATAAAGACTTGAAGTATAGCTTTTGAACCCTTGTACCCTGTTGGTGGGAATGTAAAGTACGTAGCCACTATGAAAAACTGTATAGGGGTTGCTCACAAAACTAAAACTACAGCTATCATACAATCCAGCAATTCGATTCCTGTGTTTGTATCTGGAAAATCAAAAACACTAATTTGAAAAGACCCCTGCACCCCAATGTTTGTAGCAACACTATTTACAATAGCCAAGACATGGAAGCAACACAAGTCCGTATCAACACCTGAATTGATAGAGAAGACCTGGTGTATGTACATGTAAATATATACATAAAGTAATATTACTTAGTCCTATAAAAGGCCGAAACTCTGCCATTTGCAGCAATGTGGGTGGGCCTAGAAAATAGTATGCTTAATGAAATAAGTCAGACCGAGAAAGACAAGTACTGTGTGAGATCATTTATCTGCGGGATGTGAAAAATAATACAAATGAGTGTGTATGCAAAACAGAAACAGGCTCACAGATGTAGAAAAAAACTAGTGGTTACCAGTGGGGAGAGGGAAGGGTGGGAGGCAAACTAGGGGTACACCATTAAAAGACACGCACTACAATGTATAAAACAGACATCTAACAAGGAGACATTGCACAGCACAGGGAAGTATAGCCATTATTTTATAATAGCTTTGACTAGAGTATAGTCTGTAAAAATGATGAATTACTATGCTGTACACTTGTAATGAATATAATTTTGTAAATCGACTATACTTAAAATTTTAAAAAAGGAAAAACATGGAGGCAGGGGCTGGGAGGGGGTCAGGTACTGTGAAACTTTAAGGACTAACCACTTACAAGAATATTAAATACATTTTAAAAAGTCAAAAAAAAAAATAAAGCTGACAGACTTTATTGCCATCAGGCTTTCACTTTAAGAACTGCTGCAGGCGGGCGGGGCGTCGGGCTGGGAGCAGGTGGCCGTCTCCACAGCCGGTCCCCCGCCCGGCCGCCTGCTCTCCCGCCCCGACCCGCGCTGCGCCTCCGCCTGCGGCCGCCGGGCTCTCCCCCCCCCCCCCACGCCCCGACCCCCGCGGAGCGCAGCGGGGAGCGGGGAGCGGGGAGCGGGGAGGGTCCCGGCGGCCGGCGGGGCGGCGGCCGTGCCCGCTCGTCGGCCGCGCGCGCTCGGGGGCCGGGCTGGGCGGGGGCGGCGGGCGGTGCGGGGCCCCGCGGGCGCGAGGAGAGGATCCCCGGGAGTGCAGCGTCCCCCTGGGTGCCCGAGGGCTCGCGTGGGGTCCGGGGTGGAGCGGATCCCATCCCCCGACTCGCCTTGACGCGGGCGGAGGGGGACCGGACCCCTCCTACCTGAGTGCGTCTTGTCTTTCTCTATTTGAGTGAAAAACTGCGGTGCAAAATAAAAACGCAGAGCAAGGTGGAAGCTGATTGAAGAAAAAGTCACATCTTAGATTAGCTGTTCAACTGCTGCCTCATACTGGATACAATTTTGGTTTCCTATGAGTACAGACTTTAACACAGAGGTTTTTGGAATTTGACCGTTAAAAGATTGTGAAGTTTAAAAGGCCAAGTTTTGTTACTTTAAAGTATTAGTACATATGATCTTTCATTTTCCTAATAATTGTTGAAACCAGATTGTAGAATAGTGTCATATTTCATGCCATCGTTGCATAATAAAGTGAAGTTTCAATTCAATAGGCGCTAAAATGGAAGGCTTCAGGGTATATTGTGTTTGATACTTTCAAGGTAATACCATTTTACATTCATTTTAATGAAAAATTGTGTCTTTTAAATTCCTTTTTTATTATGTACAGATGTCAGGGTAAGATCTTTAATGCTTTTAGTGTTGGGGAAGTATTTCAGTATACTTGATGTCAGAACTAACTAGTAAAGCATGGATGATTTAAAGAGTGACATTTTAGTATTGAAATTTTAATTACTGTCCTTGCTATTTGAAATCGAATGTGCTTGTGAAGGGGGCCATATCTTTCAGAGTTGTGCTTAGTACCTACCTATAGGCTCTTGAAAATGCAGTAATGAAGTGGTGTGTTTTAATTTGATAGTTTTCATTTTGTGGATTTCATTTTTTATTTGAACATGCTTTTTTCTCTCTAATATGGTACATAAGAGAGAGTATGGATATATTTTGAGATTAGATTATGTTAATAGCAGATACTTTAACCACATATAGTCAGTTTTGGAAGTTGAATATAAAATATAAAACTATAAAAAGTTACTGATTATTAACTATATTTATAAACTATAAAAAGTTACTGATTATTAATATATTTATTGTACATTGGAAGCCTGCGTTTTCTAGTTTATATTTCAGCTATCTAATTGTTACATTTACACTGATTTTAGATTTATGAAATTTTATACCTTAGCACAGTGAAAAATAATATATTTTAGGCAGTTATTGATGTTTTCTTAAACCACTGAAATTTGTTTTGAAACTGTTGCTAAAAATTGTGCTGGTCAATTTCATATCCCATTCGTTCCTTTTCTGTACTTTACATCATTGACAGTATTCTCCAACTGGGGAAGGAGGAGTGCAGAAGCAGTTTTGGACTATGTTTTAAAACTATTTTAAAATTACACTTTCTATTAGCTATAATTTTGTATTGTTTGCTTCTTGGTGGCATGGGAGGGAAGGAGTACCTGTGTAGTTGTGAAATTTAAAATTAGGTGAGCTCGATAGACATACTGTACATGTTTTGTTTTTTAATCGAAAGTAAACATCTATCTTACTGTCAACAATGAACTAATTAACTAGTGTATGTTAAAAATAAAATTTTGAGCTCCCAGTCTGTCCCTTCCCACCCCCCTCCCCCTTGGCAACCACAAGTTTGTATTCTATGTCTATGAGTCTGCTTCTGTCTGTATGTATGTTCATTTTTTTTTTTAGAAGTGACTTTGAACCTCAATAAGCTTGTGAGAGCGTCATTTTGGTGAGCATCAGTGAAATTAAGACAATGATCAAGTAGTTCCACACTGACAGTAAAAAGAAATAAGAGAATCAAGAAAATTGTCCATAAAAAGAAAATCAGTCTATTTCCTGTATCACATGTCAGTCTAGGTTACAGCAGTAAAGGCACATTTTGCAATACCGAAGCCTTGTGACTTTTATGTGATTGACACAAAATATGTATTCATAGCAATCTTACAGCCCTAACCAGCTGATTTAACACATCATGTACCAGAAGTGTTTGATGATGCTTTCTTAAGGCTTTTCATTTTTATAAAGTGAAGCAACCTTGATTGATAGTATGAAGAGGATATAAAAGCTGTAGATGTTGATTTATTTCAACAGCTATACTTAAGCAAGATAATGATTTCTTTTAGATATTCTGCTTTCTGTGCTGTATTAGGTGTCAAACTTAGTTCTTTCAAAGAAATTGTATCCCCAAATCAGGGCTTATATCTGTCATTTCTACATCTGTACTCCCTGAAGATTCTATTTATGTTCATTTTAAATATTTATAGTAGGGTTTAGAAACAGTGTTAAATATATAGAAATGTGTTTTTTTTCCTTTACATAATGAACACACTAAGAACAAGGATAGCACATCTCTCTCTCTCTTTAAATTTGTGTGTGTGTGTATATGAGAGAGAGAGAGAGAGAGACAATTTTGCCATATAAATAAAATTTACCAGTGTTCAAATGAGCTCAAAAGCATTATCTCATTTATTTCTTGTGAATTTTCAACAGTCTTGATAGTGTAAGCCCTTTCAGATAAGAAAACAACAATTATGACATTTTTAAAAAAGTGCATACACCTCAGTTCTCACAAGGCCAACATATAAACCTATATACTCAGGTAACAAATTGTTTTATTTATTTTTTGTTGCTTATTTATTCTGCAATTGAAGCATTATTGATTCAAGTGTTAATTAACTGACACAAAAGATATATTATCACTAAAAATTTAAAGCATAACATTTTACAAATCTGAAATTTTACTGTTTTTGTCACACTCCCTCTTGCATTACCATTTCATTTTCATTCATTCTTGAGTTACTACAAAAGAATCATGGGCATTTTATTTATTTGTAAGATATCTTATCCTACTTAGTTTAAAGAAATTTAGCGATTTTTAAAAAAAGCACTGATAAATTCACACAGAAAAATATTAGAAAACATCCAATGATAGGCTGCCTACGAGTGACTCCACTTAGATTTAGGATGCACACAGACTGAGTGCAGGAATGGAAATAAATGTTTCAAGCAGATGTTAATGTAAAGAAAGCAAGGGTAGCTACACTTATACCAAACAAAACAGACTTTAAGCAAAAGATAGTTAAGAGAAAAAGAAGCATTACATGATAATGAAGGAATCAGTCCATCAAGAATATATTTGTAAAATTGGGTATAGAAAAAATGTATCTCCACATAATAAGGGCCATATATGATAACTATACAGTGGTGGAAGGTTGAAAGCTTTTCTCTAAGATCAGAAGCAAGACAAGGGTGTCCACTCTCAGAACCCTTATTCAATATACTACTGGAAGTTCTAGCCAGAGCAATTAGGCACACACCCAAAAAATTAGAGCCATCCAAATTGGAAAAGAGGTAAAACTCTTTGTAGATGGCATGATCTTTTCTGTGGAAAATCCTAAAGACTTCACCATAAAAAACCTTAGAAATAATAATCCAACTCAATAAAGTTGCAGGACATAAAATCAACTGACAACAAAATAGCAGAAAAAGAAATTAAAGAAGCAATCTCATTTACCATCACACAGAAAAGAATAAAATACCTAGGAATAAACCTACTGAAGCAGGCAAAAGACCTGTACTTGGAAAACTGTAAGGCATTGACAGAGAAATTGAAGACAACACAATCAGACTGGGAGATATTCCATGTTCTGGGATTGGCAGAGTCAATACTGTTAAAATGACCCTGCTACCCAAGGAAACCTACAAATTCAATGCAATCCTTCCTGCTTTGAAGTATATAAATCATGTTAAAAGTACTCCATGTCAGTATTATAAATGAGTACGAATAAAGTACAATATTGCCCAAGGCAATTTACTCCCTCTGAAGAACATTTGTTTCTAAATCTCTTAAATATGGTGTCTGTTATTAGACTTTTATCATTGTTTTAAATTAAATGAAGAAAATTAGAAAAGGCATGGAAAATCTAGAGTGAAGTCATTCTTCTATTTGGAAAAGTGAATCAATCAATCAATTTCCAACAGTCTCAAAAAACTATGAAATAAGTTTGACTGTTTTCCCTTCTAAATCAGCTTTCAGCTGGCAGCTTAAAAGTGCCTTTGCCATGATACTAAAGCCCAGTGATTGTCTCATATATTTTATGTCCTGAATGCCAAATATCATTCAATTTCAGAAATATATTTGGCAGTCATAAAGAGGAGAAATGATTACTTTTACCATTTACAGTAACCTTAAAACTCTTTCCTTTTATTCTTATTAAAAGTTCCAGTGTAAACTTCTTACAACAGTGGTATAACATTAAATAAAACAATTAATTAATTGATTAATTAAACAATTTCAGTTTTACTTTTCAAGATAACATACTTTACACTTTTTTTTTTTTTTTTTTGCTATGGTTAAATTCCACCTTTTCTGAAGAAGGAACAATACCTCAACTCCTTTAGCAATATATCATTTGTTTCCACAGACTTTTCAATTTTCTCACTGGCACTGTTTCTCACAGCACAACCAGACATTTCTGGTAAGGTCGCCATCCCAGGAAACGTACATCCTTAGCAAGCTAAGAGGGACTCAAATACCCATTTGAATCCCTTTTGCTTTTTTAAATAGTTAAAAACTTAGTTAATGTTTAATCATTCATCTGTTTTAATACAAATCAAGTATTATTTTTTAGCATTTTGTTATATTATTTAAAGTCATCTGTGGTTGCATTTTTCTATTATCTAAATATTTAAATGTAGTATTTGTTAAATATATTTCCTATCTGTAAAGTGTATATCCAACTGAATAGTTTCCCTAAAAAAAAGCAATGTTTTTGTATAATCAATCTTTACCACACTGATTCAGTCTTTACATCCAGAAACTTAAATGTTCCACCTGTTTCCCCAAATCAACTATTGAATATTTTTTCTTAAACATAATTCATAAGTCTAGTTTCTTATAAATAATTTCTTATAATATCCTATGAACACTGGTTTTCCCTATATAAACTGCTGTAACTGTTGAGTATTCCTTCTAATAAATAACCATTGGAGTAGAATATGATTTTCCTCAGACTTTGGCTCAAAATATAATAATCAACTCAATGTGTTTACTTATTTTATTTCAAGTCAAGTTAGACATATTGAAGCAGTCTTTCCAAAGCAAATTTTCTAGCCTTAGAAATTTGGTTAAATGATACTATTTACAAACCATTTTTTAAAAAGTTTAGAACATTGATCAGAATATTTTATTACATGAGAAATATTTAAAGAAATCAACCTATGCATTTGATTAGTCATTAAGTAGAAAACAAGTGTAGCTATGCTAGATTAATAGCACTGAACTGCAAAATAAATAAAGCTCTAAAAATAAGCTAATTTGGCATGAGTTGATAATAACCCACTTCACTGATGAACATGAGTTTAAGACATATTTTAACTCTTTGCCCTCATAAAAAAGACCAAATTGAACCAAATTAAAAATAAAGAATTCACCAAGGCAACTTTCCCTTTGGGAGTGATTTTAGGTAACTTTATTTTTCACTCGGGTTTTTCTTATATCTACCTTTTACATCAGTAGTCTTAATGAGGAAATTCAGGGATAATGAGTTGTTCTGGGTCAGTTGTGGTCATTTAAAGTTTAGCTCATTCACCCAGAATGACACCACTGAGTTCCTGTCATCATTACTGAAGTTACAGAAAATGAGTATTAAAAGTACGTGATTGACTTATTAGAATGTTGTGACATAAGACAAGCACATAATTTTTTAAACTGAAATTTACTTTATGTTTCCTGATTTCTATATCACTGATCAAATGGAATGAGTAATTTTACTTTTCTTTGCATGAAAATTTAATGAGGTGATATCACACCGTTTGGGTAAAATTATGTCATTTAACTTTGCACCTCATTTTAAGAGTTCCAGTCATCAACATATTGTCAGAAGGAATTTTTGTGAGTTGAGACAAAACGCTTGCAAAAAGACATCCTAACTTTGTGAAGGACAGCTAGAAAGATTAAACAGAGTTAGCTCTCAGGTGACAACCAGGCTGAGGAAGTTTGGTTATTGACAAAGAATTAGCGAAGGAAATTCCTTTCTCTCTTTTGATAACAGATGCAAGAATAATTAGAAACTGACCCAGACATGTTCATAGTAAACCTATTAAAAATATAACGGCAGCAGCCAGCAAAAAACTGTCACATTTATTCTTTCAATACATACAACATTCTTACAGCGGCCACGCATTTGCCAGCAATTTTCATTCCCTTTCCTGCTCAACCCCTGATTTAGGCCAGAAGAAATTATGAAGAGCTGGGGACAGGAGGTGGGAAATATACTTAATATATTTGAAACATATACAAATATGCTCAGATAGCTACAGCTCTCTTTTCTCTCTCCCTTTGACTCTCAGTCTAAGGAAACAGTCCCTCCTGGTGACAGGGAGACAGTATCAGCGAATCTAAACTTTGAGTGACTATTGTTCATTAGAGCTTCTCTAATCATTTTCAGCTAGTAAATTTATTTTTGTGCTAAAAATAAATCTTGAAATTTCTGTGTACTTATTTCCTGTTGCTGCTATAATAAATTAGTATAACATTAGTAGTTTGAAATATTTATTATTTTATATTTCTGGAGATGAGGCATCTGAAATCCATCCTGCCGGGATCAAGTCAAGGTTTTAGGATGGCTCTCAGGGGAGACTTGTTTTAGTGCCTTTCTGGCATCTTGTGGGTACCCACATCCCTTGGCCAGTGGACTCTCCCTGCATCTTCAGAGAACATCACTCCAATCTCTGCCTGCCACCACATCACTTTCTGTGTCCCTGTCTCCTTCTGGGGCCCCCATATATGGATTCATGTGATTAAATCAAGCCCATCTGGATAATCTAGGATACTCCCCTCCTATCAAGAACCTTGTCTTAACTGTATCTACAAAGTTTCTTTTTCATAAAAGATAACATTCATAGGTTCTTGGGATTAGGACATGCACATACTTCGGGGTGCCATTATTCAACCAACCATACGCTGGATTCCCAGAAACTGCTCAGGAAAGTGATGCCTTCAGTTTATGTGGTATCTACTTCTGATGCTCCTGATCACAGATACTATGGCCTTAACTCCTGTTCATGAGCATCTGGAGGGAAAGGCACTGTCTTGATCTAAAATACAACACAAATGAGATTCATGTCAATCACCACACTTTTAAAAATAGTTTCGCCAGTGATTTCTTTTAAATTTTTAAGAGGCAACTTGTAAATTGTAAAAATTTCTACAAGGGTGATTTTTTTCCTATTCATTTTTCTGTGTCATTATTAATGAAGACATATTGGCACTTTTACTTTCTCTGAGGCATTTCAAGTGTTTATATCTGTTTCTTACAAATATAAGCGTTTCAACCATTCACAGAAATCGCACTAATTTAGAGAAATTAAGCTGTCACTTCTTATAGAGCTGTTTTAATTCACTTTATCATTTGATATAAAAATTCTACTGAAAAAAAGCAAGAGAAATAATAAAATATATGCTTATAACTTCTTCCATTCTTGCTCTTATAATGGTATGATATAAAATCAAGTCAAATTTTAAGTGTGAGAGAAGTTTTTGAATATATTCATGACTTACATCCCTCTTAAATTTCTCCCTATGACAAGACTAGAGCTAGTTGATTAATAATCAGTAGGAAATGTGTGGAGTCACAAAATACTACTCATCACAGACCAGTTTACACCTGCATGGACAAGTGACAGTGACATAAGCACACCTCCTGAGTGTTTTTATTTTTGTCTTGGAACAGCTATTAAGACACCTATACATTTCCTGTACAAAAGCTATTGAGAAACAATAGAAGCTGTGAGGTAACTTCAATTTCCCTTCATCTTTCTAAGCTGGGACTCTGTGTCGCTTTATTACTGCCTGCCGCCTAGCTACAAACGATAATTTTCTCCAGCTCAGAGAAATTGTCTATAATTTGATTAATTATTGCTTCTCCTTCATGTGTTCTTTTTACTCTTTCTAGAGCTGCTATCATTCACGTGTTAGACCAGCTCGATCTATTCTTCCAGATGCTCAGCTTTCTTCATCATGTCATTGCCTAATTTATCCACTAAATTCTTCAACAAATAACTCTTGAGCTCCTACTGTAGATAGTTATTCTTCCAAGTAGGTGCATATTTTGATGAACAAATTCCTTTCTCTCACGTAGTTTATCTTTTAGTGGGAGATGACAGAAAAGAAAAATCAGATATATTTCAAGAGAAACATAAAGCAAATGAAAGTGGACAGGAAGCTCTGGTAGTTGCTTTTCCCTCAAAGTTTGCCAAGGACAACTTCATGGGCAAATTACCACCAGTCTAGCAGAAATTTAGAGTAAGAGTCATGTATACAGCATAGAGGTCAAAGCAGGTCCCCGTTTCTTTATTTTTAACTCCTCTTTAAAATAGTTCTTCCATTGAAACATTCTAGATTGCTGTAACTTGAGTCACTATTTCCCTTTGAATTTTTAAAATTAACTTTAATTCAAAAGTGGTTTGTAGCTGCAGTTTTGCTGTGTACACAAAATGTCTTTGTTCTCCTTTGAACCTCTTTCCATATTTTAACTATAGTTATCTAAGTTGTCCTCTCTTTTCTCCAGAGACTCTAACCCCTTCAAATTGTATCCATTTTATTCTAACCCATTTTTATCCCTTCCATCCTTAAATTCAAAACTGAGTAGATTCTTTGTGGTAAAGGAGACGGAGAATACCTAAGTAGACTGATTCTGACCCACCTTCACTAGTGAAAGTGTACTGATAACGTACCCACTCTCTTCTGCCTATTGTCCCAGTGTTCCTTATACTAACTTACAAATGCTTACCTAGCTGACAAAGTCAGAAAAGTCTGCAGAATTGCTTTGTTGAGAGAGGCTGAGACCTAACTTATTTTAGTCACACAAGGTTTCCACCGACAATTTTGGTCAAAGAAGGCAGTTGCTTTAAATATGAGGAGAGAAGTGAGAAACCCATTTCAGATCATTATTTGCCTAGAATAGCCAATGGATAGTTATATTTTATACAAACTATTATTTTATAATCAACATGAAAATGTTGCAGAAACCTGAATTCTGTTGAGAGACAAAGTGACACTCGGAGGGTTGGAGTACTCGGGTTTATTTCACCTGTGGGCCCAGAGGAGTTAACACTCCAAGCTCTGGACCCCATTTGTAGGTTTACACAGGATTTTATAGGGTTTTAGGTTTTGATTAAGTTTGCACCATGTGCAAATTAGGTGTTAGAAATGGACCAATCTGGAACGAGCTTTTGAGAACCAATGGAATTTTAGGGGTAAGTTTCATTTTCCTAGAAGCAAGCAGATTTACAGAAGCACAAAAGTGGGAAGGCAGTGGCCTTGCCTTGGAGGTCTTGCTGGTCCCTTTGTGGTTTTTTACCCTTAAAAACTATTAGGAAACAGAGAATATTTTCAGGAGACTGGAGGGTAAGTGGGATATAAATGATTATGATGAATAGGTTAAAGGTATCATTTTCAGTGGTAAAAAGGGAGATAATATATGGAAAAGCAGAGAGGAATTGCAAAGATACACATAAAGAAAGAAAAGAAAGATAATGGAAATAAAATATCTCAGTGGAAAAGCTAGGGGAAAAGAAAGAAAACAACTTTATCCTCTCCCCCTGTGTTTGTTTCTCAAGATGATTTCCTATAACTGCCTTAAAAGCATCTCCATTATTGGGCTGCATTTTGTCAGTTAGGCCAATACTTATTGGACAATTGGCTTTACTCTCTTTCTTGGACAGAGTTCCCCAAACTTTGTTCAATTACCAATGAAATACATGCTACTCATTTTAAAGAGAAGTGTCAGGCTATGAGGGGACGCAGCATCCAGAAGTGCAGAATAATGTCATCAATCCCAGAGCAAAATGGCATCACTGGCATTGTGGTAAATCCTTCAGTAATACAGAGATGCCGGCATTAATTGCAGCTGTTTATTTTTTAAGTGTAGAGAACTCATAAAATAAAATAAAAAATCAGTGAATGTAAATATTTAATATATTTCAAATACAAGTTGTTAGAATAGACATTTTTTCAATGTATCTAGGAAATTATAAATTTTATAAAATAAAACAATGTATAATGCCATTGTAAGTGAATGGTAGAAAATTATTGAAGCAATGCATTAAATAATGAAGTAACCATAAAACATAGAACAAAACAAAGAAACTTGAAAATTAAATATTATTTGATTTTTTTAACAAGCTAGCTTCAAAGACAGTATGCATCAAAGACAGTGTCCCTTTTGGCTACTTAGTATATCCTTGCTTAAAAGTTTTCAGCTGCTGAAATAGCTCTTTGAAACTCAATACTATTCCTGGAAATTGAAAGGAGATAGTTGTAAATTAACTCAAAATTGTTTTCTCTGACTCTGTAATCTTGAAATACTCTTATCACTTGTTTGAGGAATTGGAGGAGGTTCTTGGTGTATTTTGGGGTGGGGGGCTGAACTATTCTATTATAAGTAAGTTGTAATTTTTGTCTCAAATAGAGCTTTGTGTTTACTTTTGTCATCTTTGGATTCATCATGTATAAATGAAGATTCCGATGCAGAGTTACTTGTATCAATTTCAACACTGTCATGTTCCATTTCTTAGAAAAAGCCTTTGAAGTAAGTAAAACCATTCTTAAAATAGAAGCTTTGCAATATTGCTGGATGCTCAGTCTGAGACTCTTATGGGCACAGACAAGTGTATAACAATAGATCACTCATTTCATCAGTTTATCTTTTTGGCATAAACTGGACAACTGAGTCACTATCCAGATCTAAAGACACAATGCATCATATTTCATAGGTTCTTCAAACCTTAAAATTAAGTTATCAGAGCAAGTCTCTGTATTTTGGCCATTCAAATGAGCATGATAGACTTTAATCCCAGGAGACAGAAAGTCAATATTAAAAATAATAAAACAGCCATTTCTCTGGCTTACTGTGTCCTTAGACTGTGGCACAGAAAATCATAAATGCATAAAATATAATGATAGACTGTGATAAGGGCTATAAAATTTAAAAAATAAGGACAGGTTAAAGCAGAGAGAGTAGTGGAGAAGAGCTGTTTTAGGAATGTTTATTAAACTCAACAAGAAAGACATCTTTGAGGAGATGGTATTTGAGTAAAATCCTAAATGAAATGAACATTGAGCACCATAATTTCTGGTTAAAATGTGTCATAGATAGAAAACCAACAAATACAGGGATTTGAAGCAGATGCTTAAGGTATTCAAGAAACTTCTTGTGGATCAAAGTGGCAGAAACTCAGTACTCAGAGGCACTGTAGTAGAAGGTAATGGGGGAGGGAAAGGCAGAGACAAAATACAGCCAGCATGATACACATTTAAAGTACTTTAGATTTTATTTAAATGTTACAAGAACCCACTGAGGGAGAGTGGCAGGGGAGTAACATGATTTTAAAACAAATACATTCTCTTGTGTACAAAAGAGATGATAAGGAAGAAAAACATTTCAATTCTGCTTTATCTGTAGCTCTCACCATTCAAATGATGGCAATTCTGCCTTTTAACTGCTCAGCTAAAAACTATAGAATCATTAATTATACTCTTTTAAACTCAAACCAGTATAAGGGAATATCCTATCAAGTCCATCTTAAAAGTCCATCCATAATCTAGCCACTTCTTACATGTCCCCTCTCCCATCCTGCTTCGAATCGCTATCCTCTCCTGTCCAGATCACTGCATTAGCTCTTAACTGAGCTCTTCACATCTATCTGTCCTTCTCTACAGTTGTTCTCCAACATGGCAGCCAAAGCATCCCTTTAAAGTATATGCAAAATAAGTCACCCACTCACCAGCAGCCCTGATGTGCTTCCTATTCACCGTAGGGTAAAAGTCAATGGCCTTAAAATGGCATTCCCGGTCAGCACGTGCCCGCAGCTCCAGTTTCCTGCCCATCCGCACTGCTTCCCCTTGTCTTCCCCTGACCTGCCACACCAGCCTCATGAGTAGGATCTGAGTAGACAGGGACTTGGCATTGGGTTCTCCCTCTGCTGTGAACGCTCGAGATAGCGGCGTGTCCCTTCGCCTCACTCTAACCACTGCCCAGACACTCGCTTTCTCAATGAGACATTCACTCACCATCCTACATACAGTTGAATGGGGAGTCAAAGCAGGGACGGAACGTGGGAGGCTAACGAGATTTCCAGATGAGAAATTTTGGTAGTTTTAACAAGAGAGTCACTTTTATATAAATAAGTGAATAAATGTAAATAGTAAATAGTAAATAGAAAAAGTAAATAAATGAATAAAAATGTTCATACACATGATATATATTTATGGGGAACTTAAAAGATTTACTGATATACCAGAAGCAGGCTAAAAGACAAATGAAAGAAATGATGGATCAAATAAAGAACACTGGCAGAAAAGCAAGTTTAATCCTGGGATTAAAAGTCAACCACAGGGGAGGGTATAGTTCAAGTGGTAGAGTGAATGCTTAACATACACAAGGTCCTGGGTTCAATCCTGAGTACCTCCTCTAAAAATAAATAAATAAACCTAATTACCTCCCTTACCAAAAAAAAAAAAAAAAAAAAAAGCAAAAATCAACCATTTCTTCATAATATATGAAGTTTGAGATGCCACATCAGGTTTGTATGGAAATGGACACCAGTTTACCTGGTTGGATGCAGAATTAAACTGGTTTGGTGTTTTCAGGTCAACAAAACATGAAACAAGGGAGATACAGAATTTGAAACTGAATATACATGTATGCTGAGGGTGATGAGCAGAGAAGAGGAATTTCAACCAGGTAACTAGAGGTACCTGTTGGTGGTAGGAAAACATGACAGAATTTCAATATTAGGATATGTGATTGAGTGAGCTTGAAGTACATGAAGTGATGATCAGAGAGTGGAAACATTTAAATCAAGGTGTTGCAGGGCATGTAATTACAGGTCATGATGAATTAAAAGCCATGACCACGGGAAATGGACCAAGACCAGGAGGAGGAGGGGAAAATATCATAAAATAATTGTCAAAGGATTTAAGCAACCAAGATGGGTGAATTTGCAAGATAGGTACTGATATCATGAAGAATGCTGACAACAGTGTTAGAGAAAGGGACACAAGCCTGGGGATGGACAGGAACTAAGAGGAGAGGAGATGCTTGAAAGGAGCCTTGGGAGAAAGAAAGAGTATGAGGGCGAATGGTCCACGGTATAGCCATTGATGAACATGGACAGGCTTTTGAGGGGGAAGAGGACAAATGGTGTAGATACAGCAACAAATGAATAGAGCCACCCAGGAGGACTACAGGTCCTCAGGTTTCAGTCAGAAAAAGAAAGGAAAAAATGCAAAGAGAATGTGGCATTGGGAAATTTGCTGCTGACAAAATGAGATCCTGAGGGAACAGTGTATTGGATACTGAAGTGTTGGAGGCTGTGCAGAGCAGACTGGCACTAAGGTTCATTTGATATGGTGTCCCCTGGAAGATGTAGAGGTTACACGGTACTAATTCAAACCTTACGTACATAGCTCTGTACTAACTTCTGTCGTGGTGTCTTATTATTTATTATTTGCAGAGAAATAAGTAGGTCCAGGAGTAATGGAAGAAAGGATTATACATGTATTTTCAAAATGAACCACTAGGGGGCCAGGTGGCAGGGTGACCTCTATACCAGTCCCCGGGGAATACAAAATTATATTCATGGTGGCAGAAACTATTCGTGATGGTAAAATGTCAATGGTGTCCCAGATACTTTCAATTGTAATAGAGTTTCAAACCATAACCTGAAATATTAATATTGTGCTTAAACTTTAACAAATTTTTTCTCAGTTAAATTGCAGAATGATTTATTTGAAAGGGAAAGTTGGACTTACACATACAGCTACTGATTTCAAGGAAAGAAAAATATAGCCACTAAGCTTTTGAGATAATTAACCCCAAGAGATTGAGGTTTCCTGTTGGTTAAGAACTAGTGAGCCACCAAGTGGAAACATTCCATTATTAGCAAACTCCTCATCCAAAAGTGTGATTGTTTTTTTTCCCCAAAATTAATGTAAAAATGTAACTTTATTATATGTTGAAAGGAAATCTGTCTACCTATACATTTCTGTGGTCCAACACTCTATTTCAAAGTCACGATGCATGCTTAATTAGGTTGATTTGTGACAGAAACTGAAAATGCTAACTCTCTCCAGGGCTGACATGGTGAGACATCACACAGACTAATGAAATGCTGAAACTGACGAGAAAAAAAAAACATATTTTAATACATTGAATTGACACATAAGTTGGGCAAGCTATAATTGCGACTCCGTGAGTAGGAAACAGGAAAAAACAAAACAAAACAAAACAAAACAATAAGCTAAGAGAATAAAATAGAACATCATTATTCCAGGAAATATCTTTGAATTTGAGGGTAGAAAATAAAAGGTTCAGAAAGCAAAAATCTGTATATAGAACAAAAATTCTGCTTTTTTTTTTAAAAGCATAGTGCTTATTTTTCCAATATCGAGTTTCTGGCATATTTTACAAAAGTAACTCTCAGTAAATATTTGTTTAAATGATTGAGTTTCAGGCTGGAAAAAAAAGACAAACTGATGTAAGAGAAAGACACTGAGTAGTTTCATTAACATCGATTTCCTGATTTATGTTTCCTCATTTCATTCCAAATATTCAGAATGTGATCATCTTTATATGTAGAAAATATTAGAGGCATTACATTCAGTAAATATTAAAATAGGCAGGTGTGTGTCTCTGTGCTGTGTGTGTGTGTGTGTGTGTGTGTTTGTGTATGTGTTTGTGTGTGATGGCAGTACCAGCAGTGTCTCCAAGCCCTCATGTGGTCTAGTGGTCCAGGCCCTTCCCGCTCTGGTGCGCAGCCGAGAGCTCAGAATCTGCCTGCCAGGTCATGATGCCCCTCTGGCCACTGCCCAGTGCTCCTCAGAGGGCTGACCCGGATCCTCAGCACTGACTCTGGAGGAGCTTCCGGGCTGTCTATTGAGCTCCCTGAGCACCTGACCAGCCCACACACCCCTGACTTAATGCCGATTCTCACAACTGCCCCCCTCTGACCTATCTTCAAGGCCACCAGCCTGAACCCCTGATCACCATTCACCACAGAAACCTCCCAATCATGTTCCATCCTCCTCCTTAAACATCGCAGTTATTTGATGGTACCTTCCCTGTCTCCTCCTGTGCTGTCCTTAACAGCTAACCCTCCTGGGCGTTCTTCTCATTCTAATTCAGTGATTGACAACTTGCCCATCACACCTTCCTCTGATACAATCCCAGTCTCACTTAGTTATTTCAATATCTGCAGAGTTGACCCAGTTAGAACCCTAGCTTCTCAGAGGAGGAGGCTGTCTCAGCTCAAAATCTCAGTCTTCATTCTACCTGCAACCTACTCCCACTGCAGGGTTGTCCATGCTCCAAAACCATCACACGTGATGTTCCTGCCATCATCTTAATGTCAAAGATCTCATGCTCCATCAACGGCCTCATTCTCCTTTTTAGCTCACTCCTTCTCATGCTCTGAAAACAACTCTTCAACCCCATAATCCATTGCCCCTACCAACTCTCAAATGTCTTTTAGTCTCTCCCTGTACCCTTACCTATTGAATTAGATTATGTGGCTCATTTCTATATTCACTTCTTGCATATGCCTGAAAATCCCCTGCCCTCTTCTCTCCATTACTGTAGCCCGATCAAGACCCAATTTTAGTTGAATTAAACACCCAAGCTGTTTCATGTGAACATGTGAATAACTTCCCGTATCTGAGGATACTGCACAGTACTGTAGACTGAACTCACTCTTAATCCATGATCACTAGCTTCAAGGAGTCCATTATTGCTGCATATCAGTAATGCTCCATTTTCCTCCTACTCATGTGGATGACTTCACACCTTTTCATTTCACATGACTTCTTATTTTGCTTGAGAAATAGAACAATCAGAAGACACTTTCCAAATGATTCAACCCCACATATTCAAAACACCTAAATCAGTACAAATATCCTGCTTTGTCTCCATTGTAATTGATGTAGTGTCCACCGTCCTGCCTAAGCCTGCTCCTCTGTTTGTGTGCCGCACCCCAGCCCATCTCTCCTACTGTTTAAAGATGGCCAATTTTGAATGTCCTTCAGGTGCCACTCCATTGCTCTATATTCCTAATACCTTTTATAGGAAAAGTCCATTTCTTTCCCTCCATTCACCTGTGAAATGGGTCTACCCAATATTTTCCACACCATTCTGTCTGACTGCTCTTTTCAAGGGAGTCCTTATTTCCAATTTCCAATTGCAAAGATCAGTTCTCATTTCCTCTAACTATATTTAGCCACATTGTTTGAGATAATATAGCACTGTCTTAATATTCTTAAAGTATTTCCTATTTCCTGTGATGATTTTTATAGCCCTGACTCACTGACTGCCACTTCTTAGTTTTATTTTCCTGTCCTTTAATTTCCTCAAATAGAAGAGTGCCCAGGGTCTCATCTGCAGAACTCCCACTTCCCTGTCCAAGCTCCCTTCAAGGTAACCCATCCAGTTTCCTGCTTTAAATGCCATGTCTTTGTTACTGTAATTCAAACACATATATGAAGCTGAGACCTTTCCTCTAGAATGGAAACTTATGCATCTGAATGCCTCTCTCAGGGTTCCCACTTAGCTATTGCAGCCAACATGCCCAAACTGATTTCTTGATTTCCACCCTTCCCAACCATGCTGCTTTTTACACACATTTTCTCATTTTAGATAAATATATTTCAACATTTCAATGGAGCAAAAAAGAAAGCTTAGCATTATCCTCGACTTCTTTTTATCTCTTGATTCACATCCAGTCCTTCAGCAAAATATTGACTCTTCCCTTTAGAAATATATTCCAAATCTGGCCCTTAATTATCACCATCATGTGACTTCCTGGGGGCAGTGTCAGTCACCACCACCTCTAGGATGTACATCATAGCACCTTCCTCACTGGTGTCCTTGTGTCTTCCCTTGGGGTCATACAACAATATACAGTCTAGGAAAAGGATGGAATGGTTCCTCAAAGCAGCACCTGCCAACTAGAATGGAAGTCTCTTGAGGGCTGGGCATTCCATCTGTTACACTTGGCTTTTCTCTACTGCTGTAGAAGAGGGTTTCACTGTTATGAGAGACTCTTCAAGTATTCTTATGTTATATCTTTCATTTTCTGCAATTACTGTAGCTCATAAACTCCATTTTATTTTCAAATTATTAGCACTCACAACTAACACATCCTTCAGTAGTTTCAGAGAATCATCGACTTTCTATTCCACCTGCCTGATGACTCCAAGACATCAATTATCCCTTTTCCTTTCCCACCAGGTTGCACTTGTGCCCCCCATGCTCCCAGTTTGTAGGCACAGGTGAAAATGAGCTCCTGTCTAACCCTGTGTTGCCTGTGGTCAGGAGATGCCAGTTGAATTCTTATGCCTAATGTCTTAATGTCTTTCTCAAGCAAGCACTTTAATTTCCTCTCTCATCTAATCATAGGAATTTAGATCCAGTCCATCTGTGCAAGTACAGAAACTGATACCATCATCACCTTTCTATTCTCCTCTCTTCATTTTACTTCTTCCCCAGCTCCACACTCCCCCCAACCCCGGATTCAGAATAGAAGAGAAAATGCTTGGGTTGAGGTGTGTGGATATAGCAGGGGAGAAGATAAAGGAGGATCTTCCTCATTGGTGCTGTTTGAGTTCAGTGCAGCATCTCAAGAATTTGGTAGAAATACACATTTGCAGTCCTCATGGGTCATATTGAATTAGAAACTCTAGGGGCAAGAGACAACTATTTTTGTTTTAAACAGCTCTTCAGGAGAGTCTAACATAGCTAAACTCTGGTGCAGATAGTGTGAGAATCACTTTTAGAAAAATACGCATTTTAAGATAACAATGCACAGATAATTTTTTTGCTAAACGCATTTAAATCAAAGGGCTTTTATTTTTATTTTCAGCGATTCTCTTAATTTCCTTTGAGAAAAGAGAAATAGTCTTTCAGACTACTTTTTGTCACTGTTTTAACTTCATGCTTTATTAGTTTATATTGATGACATAGCCATCACTTCATTCTGAGTCAAAGTTAGGGAATTTTCAACTATCCGTGGTGAGTTGTGGGAGGGATGAGAATCTGGGTGCTGGAATACTGTTTTTGTGCTTCAGATTTCACCACATTCTTACTGATTTCTGAGCTTGGATTTTCTCTCTTCATTTGAATTGGACTGTGCTATTTCTGACTCATTAATGCAGTTTAGTTTTTACTCTCCTGTCACTTCCCTAATATTTCCTAATATCTCCTGTCAAGCTCTATTAACCAGAAGTCTAATTTAGCCAAAGGATGAGACAATGTTTTTAATTATGTAGTTTTAAATGAGCACAATGTATGTTGTGCTTAATGTAAATTCTTAAAGAACATGGGCAATTTCAACAATTAGAACACATATGTACTGGCTCATATTAATTTCATGAGTTGTTCATTAATTTCAAAGTTGTTACAACTTGTTACTTACTTGATGTATTTATCCTAGAGAAACCTAACTTGTATCCTTATAACATTCATCCTATCAAAAACATGCTTTATAAAGCATTCAAGATCAAATTCCATAATTTTAAGTTTATTAATGATAGAAAAATAAACTGAGGCATGACAGTAATACCTCTAGCTATCTCATTTTCCCTTTGATGATAAAATTTAAAACAAAGCCTTCTAGACAACCAGAATCATGCTAATAAGGGCCAATAAAATTATCATATTTGACAAAGAATGAATTTTATATATAAAGGTACATTTACCTCATTTATATAATGCTATCCATATTTTTAAAAGTACATTACTTTTGTAAGTAGATTCACAAATATACTAGCACTATAAGGCTTAGAGCCAGAAATTATAACTAAAAGGTCAATATCTTTAAAAGGATGGATTTATTGGTAAGTGAATATAAGATTGCATGCACTCACTAATTTCTAAGGTATTGAAATGATGAGGTTTCTCTTCATTCTCTTTTGAAAATGTCAAATTTTAAAAACTGATTTTATTTTTTTGGTAAA
Organism: Camelus dromedarius; assembly: GCF_036321535.1. Classification (NCBI taxonomy): domain Eukaryota; kingdom Metazoa; phylum Chordata; class Mammalia; order Artiodactyla; family Camelidae; genus Camelus; species Camelus dromedarius. Next base: position 116,912,508 of record NC_087438.1, read on the forward strand.
CTTGTGTTTAGATTCCTTTGAAATTGCTCAAAGTACTGTCTACTGTACATCTGTGATGTACATGAATGCTTCTTTTCAGTGTGTTTTAAGGCTTTCCTGTATCAGAGCTTTTAATTTTCTTTTTTTATGAATATTCTAAAATTTTGAGGCTGTTTACTGCCCTTCATTAATGCCCGACAGAACTTACTTTAAGCAGCTGGATAAAAGTCAAGCAAGAGTGAACAGTACAAATTGTACTTCTTAATGTTGTGAGGAAGTGTCTACAAAGCTATTTAAAATGGTCTAAAATTACAGGCCCAGATAACTAGGTCACTTCTGTCATTCAAAAGTTGGTAATTTTTAGCAAGTTTTTATTTAAATAAGGCACTGCTTCCTAAAACTTTGCCTAAAGATCCTAAATGAAAACTACCAACTGAGATCTGTGAATTGCAGAAAGAGATAATTACTCTACACTTTCAAAATATAATATTAATGTTGTATGTGTGCAGTAGAAGTAATACAGTGGATACTTACATCACCTCTTCTTTCTAAACCTTCAGATATTATTCAGTTATCCTACAAAATTCCATTATAAAGCAAAATATATGTTTTATAACTGTATGTTCAAATTCTGTCTGAGAATTTCTCAAGGATTTATTTAAAACCAATACCACAATGTTTAAATATCCCATAAAAACACATTCACATTTTTCTACTTTAACTGGAAATAACATATTGTAAGCCATTAAATAAAATTTAAGCTTGAAACAGAACATTGTTTTATTTCAGCCCACATGGCTTTAAAATTCATATATTTTTGTTTAAAAGTAGGAAATTAAGTAATCCTACCTGCAATGATCATTTTTGTCATATTTAATACTTGTGGCATCAGTCTTGCAAAGAAATGACTCATGTGGTGTTTGAAGTTGCTTACAAAGCAACTTGCTGTCAATATTGGTGAACACATGCATATGACATCCTAGAAAAGATTAAAAGGTAATTTTTTACAAAAATGTTCAGGTATTTCAAATATAATGAATGGATTCTTACATGGGGAGGGGAGAAAACTATTTACATGAGCAGGTAGTAGAATTTCTCAGTGTAACAATGTGGAAGGTTCTATTTTCCCAAATATCCCAACTCATTTCCCATGTCGCAACCTGTTCCTACCACGGTATTTCAACACTCCCCTAACTGAGAGTTGAGGACTGCACTTCCCTCCTTGAGTGGAAGCAAGCTGTGACTCTGGGGAAAATATCTTTGACTTTCAAAGCTAAGTTTAAAAGACCTCTGATTGTCTTGGGAAGTTCGCTATTGGAACCCAGCCACCATGCTGTGAGGAAGGCCAAGCCGCATGAAGAAGTTATACTTAGGGTTCTGGCTGGTAGTTGGGTCTGGTTGACTGCCAGTATCAACCACCAGACATGTAAGGAAGTCATTAAAATATGAATATGAATTCTTATTATAAGTTCAAGTATTAATCTTATTAAAAGGAAAGATATTCATTTGTAGGAATTATTAAATGATTTCCTAGTCTTTCTTCTTTAACTATTAAATTTAAAAGTTAAAATGTAACAGTAAATATAATGAAATAATAAAGAAAAATTATTTTAAATAACTAAAAATGAAAATTTAGATGATTACATTGTTCACATGGGAGAATTCTGGCAGAAGAACAAAAAAATGAAATTGAAGAGTGTTTTTGAATTTATGGTTTCTATTTAAAATACGAAAAAATGAAAATAAGTTAAGTAGCTTTTCTGATTTTCCTGAATTAAGAAATTATAATATGTTAATTAGAATTTTAATTACTTGTACTTTTCAGACAGATTAGTAATGGTAAAAAATAATTTCAAATAGCTCCCTTGTATGATAGATTCACACTTACCTTTGGAATAGGAGTGCAGTCGGTATGATTCTGACATGGTATCGGTGAACACCCATTGACATCAGTTTCACAATTTTGTTTGAGAAAGCCTTCTGGGCATTCCCCAGTGTAAGCTCTCATTTTGACTAATTCCCCCTTCCCAACAAGACTGAGAAAAACAATGTTCCATTGACTCCTTACAGAATGGGCCTTAAAAGATGACACACACAAAGAAAATAAATGTGATCATAGGCATGTAGCCAACTTAGTACAGAAAAAGGCTCTAGAGTTCATGAAATCTTTTCTAACACATTTTCCTGGTGTAATTTACATATCATAGAACTCACCCATTGCAAATCTAGAATCCAATAATTTTTGCAAATGTATGGAGCTATTGGACCCTCAGCACCAGTGTTAGCACATCTCCATTAACAAAGAGCTCTTATATGGTCCCTTCTTGTCCCTGGCTCCACCCCCATGTGACAATTCATCTTTCTGTCTCTAGAGATCGCTGTTTCTGGGCATTTCATACAAATAGAATGATAACAACGTACTATCTTTTGTGATTGGCTTCTTTTCCTTAGAATAAAGTTTTTGAGGATTTTTCATATTGTATCACTACCTTGTTACCCTTTACTGCCAAAGAATCAATTCAAAACTATACAATATTTTATTTATTCATTCACAAGTTGGTAAACATTTGGGTTGATTTCACTTTTCAACTTTTTTACTGAGATATAATTGACATATAACATTATGTTAGTTTCAGGCTCATAACATAATGATTCAGTATATGTATATATTGCAAGATCATCACCACCATAAATCTAGTTAACATTCATCATAACACATGGTTACAACTTTTTCAAATTCTTCTTTTGTCATTTCATGTGTTCCCTTGTTTACTTCTTGGTCAGTCCAACTCAAACTATGTCAGTTTTGTTTTTATCAAAAGCCAGTGTTTGTTTTTATCAATTTCTCTTGTCAGTTTCAATGATTTTGCCATTAATCCTTTCTTTTGTGTCTTTTGGGTTCAGTTTGCTCTTCTTTTTCTAGTCATTCAAGGTAGACGCTTAGGCTATTGCTTTAAGACAATTTTATTTCTTAATGTGGAAATTTAAAACCATAAACTTCCCTGGAAGCATTGTTTAACTAAATTTCATAAATTTTGATATGATGTGAATATGTGTATTCCACTGTGATTCTTCTTTGACTCAGGTTATCTTAGAAATTTGTTTAATCTCCAAATATTTGGAGATTTCTTAAAATTTTTCTGTCATGAATTTCTAATTTAATTCTATTAGGGTTGGAGAGAATGTATCATATGACTCTAATTCTTTCAGACTTATTGAGACTAGCTTTGTGGCCAAGTTCACTTGTTGACAGATTGTCTACCAACAGCAGAGTTGAACGTATGCACTCTTGGCACTGATTGCAATTTGAGAGCGGATACCTTCTTAAATTTGTACCCCAGGAAAGTCACGTGCCTTCCACTAACCCCCACCCTAAGATTGTGTGACTAGAACAAATAAAGTAGTGACCTTATGGCCTAAGTCTGGTAGCCCCACTGCAGCTTTCGTAAGAGCAGGATCAATCTGTGTTTCATCGCAAGGTTGAGAGGCATTTGTCAGCTATGGGTCAGCATGATGCTTTGGGCACCCCCTAGTGGCAATGAAAGGTACCTGCAGGACTGGCCTGACAAGCCTTGCCTTACCTGTTAAGTCCTGGGCTTCGAAATGGAACATACTCCTTTACTCCTTGTTGGCCTGATTAGACAATTCACACATGCTGGGGAGAGCTGAATAGGGACATGTTCGACTTCCTGCTAAAAATGGCATACCTGGCCTCCAGAAATTACCTACAGAAAGTAAAAACATATATATATATATATATATGTATATTTCAAGTTCATAAACCTTGTCAACCAATCACTTTATAACCTAAGGCCAACACGTATACAAGTTCATTGGAAAAAAAGCTTTAGACAAAACTCCAACTATTGTTACTTAGCAAGAATATATAAGCCAAAGAAAAGAAAAGAAAAGAAAAGAAAAGAAAAACTTAGAATATATGCTATTAATGGATTTGAAGCTTGAATTGTGTGCCAGATTCTAAAATATAAAGGCAATATAAAATGTTGAATGATAACAGTATTGACATTGTTATATTAAAATGGCTCAGCATCTAACTTCAGTGTATTAGTACCTGGATAATTATTCTGATCACACAAAGAACAATGAATATGTATTTCTCAATGTTGTGATATACTAACATATTATCATATTAAATAATTATAGGAAATAAAATTTAATTATATTTAAGACATAAAGGTTAGTTAGCATCATGGGAAGACTTATTTGAATAATATGACTTCATATGTATGTAATGCTTGCAGTTTCCATGGCACTTACATTCATAATATCTGATAAAATCCTTAAGATAAACCTGAGATGTATAAAACATCACTATTATCTAGTTTTATGTTTGAATTTTTTTTTAAATGAAAAACTCATTTTGCTAGCAGTTAAGCAACTTGCAACATGCCAGACAGTTGGTTGATTAATGCCAGGTTAATAATAAAAATGTGTGCATTCCACTTAATCCTATTATAATTCACCACAACATACACCCTCTAGATTTGTTCTTTAAAAAAGAGATTAAGACTCAAAAATCACTTGATTGCTAGCATTAGTATTTTAGACAGTTAGTTAAGGAGAGGCACCAGGTAGATGAGGTGGAGGAGAGAGAGGATGGTCTCTCCTCTCTAGATATTTTAGATAATACATTGTAGCAACTCTAAAGAATGAGCCACACTCCTCCCAACCCATGGATTTTTGTTCTTGTTGTTTATTTATTTGCTTGCTTATTTAGTGACTTGGATGTGTTAGGTGATTAGATAAGTGGGTGCACCAGGCAGATAAGGTGGAGGAGAGGGAGGAAGGTCCAGAAAATGGTGATGTGCCTGCCTTCAGCATAAAGGGGATTTGCTTCCTCTAAATGAGTGCCAGCAGGAAACCGCTTAGAACCTGACAGCCACAACTGCATGGTAGTGACAAGGACATAACCTGATGTGACCCAATGCTGACCGTAATATAATTAGCATTGTGGTTTAGACACCACCCGCACCCCAGGCCTTTCTGTGTGCATCATGGGTAGGGACATGTGCAAAAGGGGGTGAACAGGGGGAGGAGCCAAGATGGCAGAGTAGAGAGACCCCCAGCTTGCCGTCTCCCACAAATACACCAAGAATTACATCTACAAGCTCACTGAATCACACAGAACAACTAATGAACTCTGGCAGAGTGTCTCTCATTTCAAAATACAAGATGGTTCTCAGAAAATCTGGTAAGAAATAAAAGAAAAAACTCAGTGCAGGACCAGTCTTGCAGGGACTGACTGGCACAGGAAGAAAGGTGCCCTCACCCTGGGATGCCCTCTCTATAGCCAGGTGGTCAGTGGGGACAGAAGCGGGGCTTCTGAGGTTCAGAGGAGAAAGTGGCAACTGTGTGGCAGAAAGAACTATGGGGGACTGATGCAGAGGGTCCCTGTGACCCCCCAGCCCTAGATGCAAGCCAGCAGGGACAAGCCAGGACTGGCTTCAGGAGATTGGCGAGCAGCCCAGGCAGAGGGCTGGGCCCCAGGGCACAGAGGCAGCCTCGGGGGACTGGAGGGTGGTGTGACTTCTGGCTGGGGGTGTTTGTGGAACAGAACAACCTGGGACCCTCATAAAAAAGCACCACCTCTGGTGTGAGTGAGGGGAGGGGCACAATGAAGCCATGCCACAGCTGCTTTCTCTGCTTCTCTCCATTGTTACTGCATCCTCATAAGGGAGGTCGGGCTTGGTCATAGCCATGACTGCTGTGGGGAGGCAGGGCTGAAGCTGAATCCATACCCAGCGGCCCTGCAACCAGGGGCACAGGCAGGACGGAGATTTGTTTACAGTCCCAGGCAGAGAGGGCAGGTTTGCTCTCTCTGGACCTTCTGTGGACCCACGCTGCTGGGATGAGCATGCAGTGAGCGGAGCCCTGACCCATGGCATGGGCGGGCACAGGCATTCACAACAGGCTGGTGGGCCCTACTGTGTCTGGGGTGGGGCTGGATTCGGCACTGAAACCCTGGCATGCCACAGACCCAGGCATGCGACTGCATTCTAGCTACAGCGGTTCCTAGCTCCTCATATTGGCAGATCTGGACTCGTGGTTACTGGGGCTCCGAACCTGGGGGACAGCAGAGCTGGTGGTTGACATTCCTGCAGCTAAGGTGGAGACAAAGTAAGTGTCAATAAAGAGCATTTTGTCAGCCCTCATACCAAGTGACATATAACTGCCAAGTGGGCATTTCCTGCCTACTCCCTTCCCAGCTGCAGTGCTCCCACCCAGCCCACCACACAGCACAGCTCACAAATGGGTATAGAAACCAATATTCTAGGGAGCAGACTTGGGTCTGACAAGGCTGTGACAACTACAGAACAAAAAAGGAGGTCCAGCTCAACAACAACAATCAAGGCAGGCACTGAATACCACACCCCTAACCACAGCTCCAATCAAAAGGAGAACAGCCAACACTCACGGAAGAAAGGCATGGCAACCGTCCATACGAAGCACAGCCATGGCAAACAAACTATTAGATGCATGAAGTCTACACAGGAGCACTCCCACTTTAAATAAAAATAAACAAACAAAAATAAAATAGCCCTTCAATACCACAGTAGATAATGGATGTTCCTAAATCCATAGAGCTGGGAAAATACAAGTAAAATGAAGAAGCAGAGGAACCACTCCCAATTAAAAGAACAAGAGAAATCCCATGAAAAAACAATGAATGAAATAGACCTCAATAGTCTGCTAGATCATGACCTCAAAAAGGGAATGATCAATGCACTGAAGGAACTAAGAGACTATCAATAGAGACAGAGAATACTTTAAAAATGAAATTGAAACTATAAAGAGGAGCCAATTAAAAACAGAAAACCCAATGTCTGAGATAAGAGCCAAGATAAAAGCTGTCAAAAGCAGACTAGACAAGGCAGAGGAATGAATATGTGACTTAGAAGACAGGACAGCAGAAGTCAATCAATCAGAACAGCAGACAGAAAAGCAAATAAGAACCAGTGAAAGCAACATGCGATAATATGAAGCATGCTGACCTATGCATAACAGGGGTCCCAGAAGAAGAAGAAAGAGAAAAGTAGGTTGAAAATGTATTTTAAGAAATCATGACTGAAAACTTTCCAAACGTATAGAAGGAAACAGATATCCAAGTACATGAGGCACAGAGATTCCCAAATAAGAAGAACCCAAACGGACATACACCAAGACATATTATAATTAAGTAGAAAGAAAGGATTCTAGAGGCAGTAAGAGAAAAACAAAGAGTGAGTTACAAGGCAACCTCCATAAGGCTTTTAGCTGATTGCTCTACACAAACACTGCTGGCTAGAAAGGAGTGGCAAGATATATTCAAAGTCCTGAATGAGAAAAAGCTGCAACTTAGGATGTTCTGTCTGGCAAGACTATCCTTTAGAGTAGAAGAGAGATAAAGAATTTCACAGACAAGCAAAAACTAAAATAATTCAGCAATCCTAAATCCATATATTAAAAGAAATATTGAAAGATCTGCTTTAAATAGAAAAGAAACAGGAAGCTACAGAAATGAGAAAACCATAATTGGAAATGGGATAACTACAATGAGTTGCAAGAGAGTAAACATGAAGATGAAAAAATAAAGAATATAAAAAATCATAGAAAGGTGGGAGAGGAGAGCAAGAAAATATAGATTTCTCTCTCCCTTTTTCTCCTTTATTTTTCTTCTTTTTTTTAGGATGTGCTTGGCCTACATGACTATCAGTCTAAAGCAAACAGATATAGTAAGGGTAACCACAAATCAAAAGCATACAACAGAGTCACAAATGCCAAAAAGAAACCAAGCTAATACAAAAGAAAGTTATCAAACCACAAAAAGGAAAATAAAAAGGAAAAGAAAGAAATAAAGAAGAAATACCAAGTAACTGGAAAACAAAGTTCAAAATGGCAGTAAACACACATCTATCATCACCGTAAATGTCATTGGACTAAATGCTCCAATATAAAGACACAGAGTGGCAGCTTGAATAATCCAACAAGAGCCTACAATGTGCTGCCTACAAGAGACACACTTTAGAGTGAAGCACACACATAGATTGAAAGTGAGAGGAGGGAAAGATCTTTCATGCAAATAGAGAGTAGCAATACTCATATCAGACAAAATAGACTTTAAAACAAAAGCCATAAAGGGAGATAAAGAAGGGTACTGTATAATGAGGAAAGGAGCAATACAAGATGAGGATATTATGCTCATTAACTTATATGCACCCAATAAAGTAGCACCTAGATACATAAAACAAATACTAACAGACATAGAGGGAGAAATTAATGGGAATATAATCACAGTAGGAGACTTTAACACCCCTGTAAGACCAAAACAAGCAATTCTCCAATGAAGACGTACAAATGGCAAATAGGCACATGACAAAATGCTTAATATTGCTAATTATCAGAAAAATGTAAATCAAAACTATGAGATATCATCTCAGACCCAGTCAGAATGGTCATCATCCAAAAGTCCACCAATAAATGCTGGGGAGGCATGGAGAAAAGTGAACCCTCCTACACTGCTAGTGGGAATGTAGTTTGATGCAGCCATTATGGAAAACAGTACGAAAATTCCTCAAAAGACTAAAAATAGACTTACCATATGACCCAGCAATCTTACTCCTGGGCATATATCCAGAGGGAAACTTAATTCAAAAAGATACATGTGCCCTAATGTTCATAGCAGCACTATTTACAATAGCCAAGACATGGAAACAACTTAAATGTCCATCAACAGATGGCTGGATAAAGAAGCTGTGATATATTTATACAATGGAATACTACTCAGCCATAAAAATAATAAAAGACAGTCATTTGCAGCAACATAGATGGACATGGAGATCGTCATTCTAAGTGAAGTAAGCCAGAAAGAGAAAGAAAAATACCATACGATATCACTCATATGTGGAATCTAAAAAAGAAAAAATAAAGACAAACAAATTTATTTATAAAACAAACTCACAGACATAGAAAACAAACTTATGGTTACCAGGAGAGGAGGGGTGGGAAGGGATAATTTGGGAGTTTGAGATTTGCAGATACTACTATATGTAAAATAGATTAAAAAAACAAGTTTCTACTGTATAGTACAAGTAACTATATTCAATGTCTTGTAGTAGCTTACAGTGGAAAAAGAATATGAAAATATATGTATGTTCCTATATGTCTAAAGTATTGTGCTGTACACCAGAAATTGACACAACATTGTATACTTCAATAAAAATATATTTTTTAAAAAGGGGTGCAAATATGACTAAGCACTCCAGGGGCAAAGCCATTAATCAATCAAGAGACCATATGTAAGCAAGGGTATAAGACAGAAGAGTCAAACAGAGGCCATTGCTGTCTGCCCTTTGATCAGCCTGCCTCCCATTCTTGGAGGTGCACTTTCCCTATGCTAATAAAACCTTTAAAATCTTTAACTACACAACACTTTTTTTTTCTCTACTGTCTGAATTCTTCTCTTTCAGGTGAGACAAGAACTGAGGTCTTCCCCTTTTGGGGTAACAAGTCCAATACTCCCACTCCAGGATACAACGTCATGTGTTAAAAAAAGAAAACCAAACACATAAATAAATAAATAAATAAATAAATAAATAAATAATTGCTTTGGCATCTTGTACAAACAAACAAACAAATTTCTCAATGTATAAATATACCTCTGTGCATATCTATCGTGGCAGTTTCCAAAGTAATCAAGAGGAAAAATTAGTGAACAATGAAATGTTCATTTTACAAGTATTTATTTTGAAGTAATTCACATACAGTTGCAAAGATAGTACTGAGAAGTCCTGGGCATGGATACATCTCATAGAACCATAATACACTGTCAAACTAGGAAACCATCATCAGCACAATGTGTGGCTAAAGCTCTGTGTCATTCTATCACATGTGTACATTCAGGTAACACTACCTCTGACATGGTAGAGAACTATTCCATCACCACAAAGATTTCCTTTGTGTTACCCCTTTACAGTCTCACTCATCCCTAATTCTCTTACAACTTTGTAGCCACTGGCAACCATTAATTTGTTCTCCATCTCTACAGTTTTGTCATTTCAATAATGTTATACAAGTAATGTGTGGCTTTTTGAAATTGACTTTTTTTTTTCCACTTATAATGCCCTGGAGAGACTCTGAGTTCTTATGGACTTAGCTTTGCAATAGGAAGTTTAAAAGAAACTTTTGTACAGACTTGGTGCAAAGTCACAGGAACGATCCACTGAACAGCGAGGAAGGAGTCAGCAATTGGTCAGATCCCCAGCTGACACCTCACTAATGACAGCCAGAATTTTTGGAACAATATGGTGGAGACAGTAAAGCTCATCTGTTATTCCAAAGGTGACATGAACTTCTAAGCCATCTTTATAAGTGGGGCATGTTCTTGCCAATGAGATCCTAGGAGAAATTCTGTGTGTTCAGTCCAAGGCAAAGCCTTTGTGTGTGGATGCACATCCTTCCATCTCTCCCCATCTTCAGTTCACTGGCCACTTGGAAGCCACACGTTCTAGTCGGCGCCCCTCCCATATTCCAGCAGTCTAGCCCCCTGAGTCACTACTTGGGAAAGATCTACCCTACGGAGGCACCAAGCTTCCAATGACTTCTGTGTAAGGAAAACTTTGAGTTAAAATGTAACGTGTCAGGTGAATGTAAGTCTAGCCTACAATGGCAACTACTGAAAACCCTGCCAAAGTTGAGATTCTGCCATAATGAGAAGTTAAAAGGTGTGGTATTGGCTTCCTGAGTGGTGGGCACCAAGGAAATGTGCGGCACCAAGGAAATATGAAAGGGTGAAAAGCTGCCGATTCACATTATGAAGTATCACCTGATGTAACTGGAGAGAAACTGAAATGCAAGCTTTCTCAACACCTGTAGCAGAAGAGGATGGAAAGCACAAATGTAGTAGAATGTTTCAGCTGCTATTTACTGCTTTTGGCAAGATAGTAAATAAAACAGACTATGGTCTATCTGCAAACAAATAAAAGAGTGGAAAAATTGGAAATACCAGGGAGCAATATTAAGAATAAAAACAAAGTGTGACCATTTGCTGGCATGGACTGGTATGGCCCAGAATATGCAGGCTCTCTTTCTACATCTTCAATATGTTAAAATGCTTGAATGATTCACCATGTGAAAATAAATCCCTTTATATCAAAATATAGGGCATTAAAAATCTATTCAGCATAAAATGAATTAGAGGGCAAACACAAAAGTAGTGATGCATCTTTTCATCTTTTAGACATCAAAATATGCATACAGCCATGTGTATATAAGACACATGGTCCAAATAATTTAAACTATTAAGCAGAAATTCTATTCAATCACCTAAGTAAATTTTACTTTAATGGCAATCTTAATGGGGCATCTACAAAGGAAACTAGCTCTGCTCTCCTAAGAAGGTACATATGTCCACTAAAAAGTGACAGTAAAGAGAAGATCATTTTAGACTGCAATATTTTATTACGATTTTAGTAAGTTCTTTAGGTCAGTGCTCTAATGAAGTGTCAAAATTGTCTAAAGCAATTTGGTGTAAAATAATGCATAGCGGTTAGTTGAATATTTTATCCATAAAAATTCATTTCAGTCTACTTTCATTGTGAGAATAAAGCTATTATACTCTAAGGGTAGAGCACACAGAGACGTCATCACATAGGAGAGCAATTTGCCTTTTACTCCTGTGGGAAAAGAAAGTAAGAAAAGGTTGCTAGGAGCTCTGCTCAAGGAGTAGAAAAGTGTAATAAGCAAAAAAACATGAGAAAATTAAAGAAAGACAGCCAACTTGTCGACTCATGTTTGAAGAATTTGTCAAGATGAAGAATTACTTCAAAATAAGAAAGGGTATTTGATGCAAATATTTAGTATTCATCTGTGTTAAAAGTCATCATGTGAAATATTGATATTTAGGTATTTAAGATAAATTAAATGCTAAGCTACTCATTTTATGCCTACCTTAGCAAATACCATTTAAGTACCCTTATTCTTATGTTATTAATTCAGTTTCATCTATGCATGGCATGACATTTTAGCAGTTAAACATATCAGCTTTGTTAACTTCCTAACATGTGACTCTCACTAAGAAAGTAAAGCGGGGCTTTATTAAGGGGTGGATGGTTCACTGTAAGGGGGGGAGTGGGCAGGGGCAGGTGAGCAGCTGCCCTGCGTTTCTTTGGCAAGTTGGTTACACAGGCTGTAGAAATGAATGGGTGGGGTGTTCATTGGGGATGTAAGGGTTTGGGGTCCTATTCCCTGATTTTCACCCCGACTCCACCTTCCCGAAAGGAGGGGGGATTTTTGTCCTTATTTAGTCTGGATCAGAAGTGTCACGGCATTGGTGCATGGTGGGTACTTCTAATCTTCAAGGCTAATTTTATTGAATTGAGTGTACAATGAGCAAAAGGTTACACTTGGACAGTGGAGATTCCTGTTTCCCACCTTTCTTTGTTGGCCTCCAGGCCACTTGTCATCCCAAAATGTGTGGCTGCTTATCAGCCCAGAGGTTCCTGCTTTTCTTTCTCTGCCCAGAGACCCCTGTTGTTTATACGATGTGTGGTTTCCTGCTTTTGGCCCCAGTGCCCCTCCTTTTTGCCCAATTCCTGCCATTTGGCCTGTGCCCCTTTTCTCTGCTCAGATCTAGCTATCTGCCTGCTCTAATGATTATACCCATTATTATAGACTGAATGTTTGTGTCTCAAATTCATACATTGAAACCCTACCCTAATGTGATGACAGTAGGAGGCAGGGCCCGTGGAAGGTAATTAGGCTTAGAGAAGCTCATGGGAATGGAGACCTCATGAGTGGGATTCATGCCTTAGAAAGTCCTGAGAGCCCTCCTCTCTGCTGTCTGCCTTGTGAGGGCATCATGAGAAGCTGGCATTCTGCAACCTGCAAGCCTTCACCCACACCTGACCGTGTGCCCACCATGATCTTAGACTCCCTGTCTGCAGAACCGTGAGGAGTAAGCTCCTGTTGTTTACCAGCCGCCTGGGCTATGCTAGTTCTGTTACAGCAGCCTGAATTGAGATGTCCATTACAGGGGGGTAAATGAGGCACAGGGAGGATAGTTCAAGAAATACACCCATTCCCATATCATTCCCCAGAAGCTCTGAGGACTGTCTGCAAGAAGCACAAAACATAAGACTGCATTCAAGATGTACCTAAAGATGTGTGAGTCATGAAAAGAAAAAAAAAATGTTACCTCAGAACAAATGGACACGATCCCTAAAGTAAACCCACTCACAATTCTCAATTCAGAGCAGCAGGAAGCGGAAATCAAGATGGTCTCTGGAGCACTCAGTTAGGGTACAAGGTGGGTGCAGGGGAATCCAAATCAGACTTTGGGAGCGTATTGAAAAGAAGGATGTCAATCACATATTCCAGGGTGCGACTTTAGCTTAGGATGCCTGAGACTAAGTACACCCATCAGGTAAGTTTTCATTGAATAAATGCAAGTTTTTCTGGTAGAAAAACTACATTTCCAATTAGAAAACTACTTTTTAGCAACAACAAATTGGTGTCAACAAAAAGACAAGGACAGAAGATCTGCCACTAATATTAGAAGTTTCTACCTCAAGGTCACAATCAGTGTATCTCCAATTAGGTAGGAAGGTAAAGCCTCTATAAATCTAATTTTGTTTTCATGTTTAATCAAAGCCTTACAGATTTGAACAGGAATCTGCTCAGTCTCTGGCTGAAAGCACGTCAACACCCAAATACCAGACAAGCTTGGTCACTTCTTAGTGAAAGAGAGAAAACAAAGAAATGAGATCACACATGTGAAAAGAGCCAGTATTTCAAAGGAAGAGTTGAAAAGTAGAGCAAACATCCTTCTCTGGGGCAGAGACACTGGTAGCAGGAGAATAAATAGAAATCTACAATTCAGGGACTGATAGAGCAAAACAAGATGTTTTTTTGAAAAGAAATATTAGAGTCAATCTTTCAGTAATTCTTATCAAATAGTGAAAGAATAGATCTACTTGACATTCAGAATATTAAAATGGTCATTTATATACATATATTTGATTATATGTATTAAAAGGAGAATGAAGTATAACATAATAATTAATAATTCAGTACCAGGAAAAACTGAAAATGGAAAAAGCATGCCCAAAATTAATACAGAAGAATACAGGATGGCTGACTATACCAATAACATAAAACATAATCTGTAAAGAAAATTGGAGAACTACTCGGACGCTGAGCCTAAATTTTCTGAATCATTAAAGTTTGTCAAAAGTGTAAAATTGGATTCATTATGTTCCACAACAGCCTTGTTCAAAGAAATAAAGTATCAAATAAAATTTGAAATTTTCTAGTAGTTACATTTAAAAAAATTAACTAAGCAAATGAAGTTAATTTTAATAATACACTTAACCTACCTCCAATCATTCCCAAACACAATTATTTAAATAATCATCAATATATGGTATTATTAATGCCATATTTTATATTTTTTTATACTGGGCCTTTGAAAACTGACATGGAAAAGTGTGTTCTTTGCACTTATAGCCATAAGTGGCTAGTGGTTCTGTCCTGGACAGCACATTTCTAGACAGAAGAAAAATCTAAATCTTCCAATTTCATCTCACAAAGCTATTTGGAACTTGAAGGCAAACACCTTACTGAGCATAACATTTAATTTCAGTCCCATGCCTATGGATGGAGGAAGCTTAAGTGAAATATGAGCAATTAAATCTCACTGACATTGAAAAGTAGTACTAAAACACAACCAAGTTAGGTCTATCCTGAGGTTGAAAATTTTAGAAAACGTATGAATACAATGTCACACTAATAGAAATAAAAGTGTGTAAATCTGAGGGACAATGAAATGAAATTGTTCGGACACTATCCCCGTATCTCATATCTTACAAAAATTATCAGTACAATCAGATTGGATATTTACATGTGATGGGTAAAACAATAAAAATTTTAGGAAGTAAGATTTCTTAGATATTACACAAATCATTAAAATCTCGTGAAGAATAAGAACATCTACTTATTCAAAGACGTCACTGAGAGACTGAAAACTAAGAGAGAGAATGGGACAAAATATTTTTAACACTGACAATTAGTGAATAGAGTACTTTAGGAACTCCTACAGATGAATAAAATATGTAAATTATATGTATGCATATTTATATATTGTGCTATACATATTATAAAAGCTCTTTAAAGCGTTTTATATATATACATAAAACAATTCAATAAACAATGAACAAAAAAGTTAAGATTCTTCACAAAAAAGATATCAAATGCCCAATAAATTTTCAAAGCATTCACTATTATTAATAAATATAGAAATAAAAATTAAACCAAAATAGAATTCTACTATGTAGTTGCCAGAGTGGCTGTAATAAAAATGGGTGATGTGCTGAGTGATGCTTGTTTGTACAGAAAAGAGAAGTTTCATACATGCTCACAGGAGCATAAGTTAGCACAACCCTTTTGCAAACAATGTGTTATTAATTACTAATATTTAACAAATACATAAACCATGACCACAAACTCCACTGATATGTATATAAGTAATTGATATACATATATGCACATATAAATATGTATATATGCATATATACGTATATATACATTTACAAAGGAGAAACAAGATACAGGTGCAAGAAAGCTTATAGTAGAATTATTAATGAAAGTCACAAACTATAAATTGTCTAGATGATGTCCATCATCATTACATTAGATATATAGTTTTGATATGTTTATACAACTGAAAAGCACACAGTGACACATTTAGCTAAAGCTGAACTCTCACAAGCATAACATGAATAAAGAAGGCTAGGCAGAGTAGAAAGCATACTGGAAAATTCCACTCATATGAAGATCAAATGAAGAAAAGGAAAGCTAAATTATAAAAATTCTGGAGAGTCTTCATCTTTGGGAGTAGAGGATCGGGGAAAATTCCCGGAAGGGGTATGGAAAGAGCTTCTGGGATGCTGGCGATACTTTCTTTCTTGATCTATGTCCCAGTTATGTGGAGTTTTATGTTATGAGAAATCTGTATTCATAACACTAAATGCAATTTAAAAATACGTGAAATTAAAGCACTCCCAAAATTAAAATAAAAAAAAAAACTGGTTTAAAAAATAACTTCTATTATATGTGATAGGAAGATGCTCCTCCTTGTTTCTAAATATTCGCTTGTGTCATTGGTAATCTAACGCGAGCCAACCTCAGGGTCACCGGAGAACTTGTTAAAACAGATTGCTGGACCTCATCTCCGAAGTTTGGGTGTCAGTGGGTCTGCATTCTTCGCCTCAAATTGAGAGTTTTCATTTCCAGTTAGTTCCCAGGTGATGCTGATGCTGCAGATGCTGGACCACACATTATAAAGCACCAACCGCTGCTATTCTCTTTGAAAGAGACTTCCCTCCTTGTAGTCACTTAACTCATCCAGCCCCAGCTAAACCATGTAATAGGTTTTCCTGCCCCCAACCACAACCCCTACCGTTAGAGGGCGCGCTTCTGCGCGTCCACCGTACTTAGAAACGCAGGCGTGCTTTTTATCTCTTTGTCTCGGTTTTTAAAATTTCTCCACTTTATACTGGCATTCTTTAGGGCTTATTTTAACCCTTAGAATTATTTTGATTTTGCTTGTTGAATAAATAAACAAATCCCACTGAGTTCTCAATTTCCTGTGTGGTTTGAATTTTTTCTTTTGCGTTCCTGTATTTCTTGTCTTCAGTTCTCCCTTTGTCAAGTTTCAGACCAGATTCCTCAGGGCTCCCTTCCTCCTGTATCCTTAAAGAGTAATGAATTGTTGAAACTTGTGTCCAGACAGCCTCCTGCCCTACTAACTCAGACGGAGACTGCAGAGGCTTTTTGGGGGTGTTTTTTTCCCCTCCTATATATGAAATCCTATTCACCTCTTTCCTGGCTGGGGGCATCATTCCTTTTGTAAATTGCCAGGAAATTGACAATCAATTGCTCTCCTCTCATTATGCCCCCCAGCGGCTGACTTAATTTTTATTTTCCTTTTCCCCTTTTCTCATCTAAGCTTGCTCTGAAGACTTTTCTCACAGTCTGTGAATTATCTCATTTTTTTTCTTTATTCCAGCTTTACTTTCCACAAAAACACTTTCCTAGAAAATAAATACTTTTCCTGTTTTCTTCACCTTCTGCTTTCAGAACCAGCATTTCCCTTACCACATCCTTTTCCATCTTCTTTCTGGGTCACCAAAACCTGCTTTTAATATACAATAAGAAATAAATACATCCATCCTCTTGTGTTCAAAAAATATGTTTTCTATGTTTAATGAAAAGTCTCTGTTTTATATTTCATCAAATCCATCTTTTTATGAATCAGTACACAATTACATTCTTTAGAGGAGAAGCATTAGAAAATATAGCTTAATTTTATAAATGCTTTGGAATTTTGTTTCTACTACAGAAATATTCAATTACTCTGGTATTCAGGTGATGTGATATATATTAATTTAGATGTGTACAGGTAACAGGTAATATCTGTGAATATTGCAGAAATATTATGCCTTCAACTACCCTCAGACCTAGAAGCTATTATCATTAAGGGGCAAGGACACTTCCTCTGCCTTTCCAACTTTCAATGCTTATAAACTATTCCCCTATGTTTTCTGCTCAGGTGTAATTCAAGTCAGGAAGGTAAACTATAAAGTCATAGACTGTTTTTCTTCTTTGGTGTCTGTATGTGCTAAGAGTCTTATTCTAAACATTTATAACCAATGGCAATTGAATGACTAATGTAACTAAATGTGCATGTCAGTTACAAAGTTTATTTCTGACCAATTGTCTTGATCAGCTGCAAAGCCTTTTGTTATATAAATATATATTTGATTACAAAGTTAATATTGAATACTGTGGTTACATATTCCTTCATTAGGGCAGCAGATTGCCAAGATGGTGGAGTAGAAGGATGAGGACCTCATCCTCTCCCACAAATACAGTAAAATGACATCTACCTGTGGAACAAATCTCCCAAAATACCTACTGAACTTTGGTAGAATATCTCTTACAACCAGAAATACAAGGAAATCCTCACACAACCAGATAAACAAGTTTCTACTGTATAGCACATGGAACTAGATTCAATATCTTGTAGTAGCCTATAATAAAAAAGAATATGGAAAGGAATACATGTATGTTCATGTATGACTGAAAAATTATGCTGTACACCAGAAATTGGCACAGCATTGTAAACTGACTCTACTTCAATTAAAAAGGGTAGGAAAACATTATTTTGTATATGAATAATAAATAATGACTGGAAAAGTGACATTTCAAAAACCTTGAATTTCAAACTAATTTTGCCCAATGTATGTTCTCTGTAATCACTGAGGACAAGTTATATGGTTAATTTTAAATATACTTGTGATGGGCAAGTACCTAAGTAAAACAAGTAAATTTTTGAAACATGGTTTCTGGTTCAAAACTGTGTCCTCTATAGATAGATATTTGTTTTCTTTGTCTTTTGGGAGCACATGAAAACAATGGCAGTGATTTGCTTGTATGTTAAGGAATGCCAAAAATCAGAACCACGAGAACAAACAGACTGAGTAGGTAATTTAAGTCTTTTTGTTTTTCCACAGTTGTCACAGAAAATATTTCTGCTTTATAACTAGTAGCTTTGCTACCAGTCTGTGTGTTTTAGAGGCAAAAACAATGACTAATGGGTTTAAATCAAATCTGGTTTGCTTTCTCTTCTCTCTTTCCTTCTTCCATTAGAAATTTGAACAATGAAGTGAGGTCAGGAGCCTCTTTGATAAAATGCTGGCTTTTCACTTTTCATAAAATGCTGGGTGTGATGGGCAAGTTCATGGCTAAGGACTATGCTTTTAATTCTCTTTCAGTCTTCACCAAAGTCTGTTCATGGATATGGGTGGTCATCTCAACAGGCATTGAAGAACTTGAGGCTTTATGACAATACGTTTTTCTTTCTGGGATACTGATGGCAGAGATATAAGTAAGATATTTTTATGCCTGAATTCACTCATCAAACTCACGTCATACAAACTAGAGATTATAATACAGAGATTTCTTAATAAATTAAGCAGAAATTCTATTTCATTTTATTATTAGTATTTATTATTCATTTAGCTTTTCCCTCCTTATAGTAAAACAAAATTTTATTTCCTTGTCTAATTTGTAGGTAAAACACAGCAGTGATTTTGTATTTAGTGGTTATTCTATATGGAAGTTAATCAGTACTTAAATTACATTCTTATCTTTAATTGTCAAAATAACATGAGAAAAATGTGACTGTCTTACTCTGGGTCACAGATAATGTGATTCAGTGCCTGTTAGACAGAGCAGATCAATTCTCCCATGCCACACTCAGGAAGGCACAGTTACCTGAAGGGACTGGCCTGCTGTCACCCACACTTTTCACCTTTTTTTCCCTAAATGATAGCCATCCTGACATGTGTGAGGTGATATCTAGCTGTGGTTTTGATTTGCATTTTCCCAATGATTAGTGATGCTGAACATTTTTTTCATTTACTCTCCATGGAGAATCTAGGTTTTCTTACCATTTAACTGGTAAGGGAGTGACTTTAATGGAAGGCAATTGTAGTTTTTCCATTTCCCTCCCTCTCTGTACACCAAACATTATATTTTTCTTTTGGAAACATTGCTAAACGTATGATTAGATATCCTTACCTACCCCTCAAAGTCTAGGGTATTCACTACTTTCAAATTATATAGAATTCCATTAAACTGAGAATAAAAATACACCAATCACAAATTTAGTGAACATTACTACAAAGAAATAGAAAGTAAGTTTACTAAACTTTTTGTGGTGAATAATTTACAATATATACATATATCAAATCTTTATGTTGTGCACATGAAACTAATATAATTTTATAGTCAATTACATCTCAAAAATGTAGTAAACAGACAAGCAAAAGCAGTTTAATGGTAGAAGTTTACTATAGGCCTCTCAGAAGAAAGGGTAAAGATAGATAAGATTTCCCTAATACAGATGTATACATTGGCCTAGTGGCAAGATAAATGATTGCTGAGAGACATGTCTAAATTCAGCTATCTCCATAAAAGCAATGCATTGAATGAGTCCTATTTTTCTTTACTAGCAATTCCAATTCCCAGAAGATAGAGAGACTTAATAATCTGAAATTATTTTTGAACACAAAGGGACAAAATGATTGACAATATGGTAACCCCAGGATTAAGAAACTTGACATACTGTTCAGATTATTAAACTAAAACCAACAGGATGAAATATAAGAAAAAAATGAATGAAGTCTCCTGGACTTCAGGTTAAATATCTACATAAGTCAACACATGGAGCACATGTAGATTAATAATAGTTCGTGTGAGAAACCCGAATATCATGTAAAAGAGCAAAGTGATTAAAATGCTGACAGGAGCACTAAAGTAGAGTTAGCAGCAACAGCTGCTGGAATTGGTAAAAACTCTGAGTCTATGTCTTCTTACTTACTAAGTTCATACCTTATTGTTTCACAGGAGTCAAAATTTTATTTTGTATTTATAGCTTCCCGCAGATTCTACTTAGAAACAAAATTTTCCATGGGAAAATATCCTGCTTAATGAGCTACTTATAGGAAGTTCTTTCTGGTTGAATAGATGTCAGCGTGAGCCAAGGCAATAGCAAAGGTAATACAGTGGTCAGCTGAGACAAGGTTCCCACCCACCCACCCCTCCCCACTCCCCGGGAAAAGGAGGACAATGCAAAGGAGAAAGAAAGGAGAGTGAGGCCGGAGAAAGGAGTTAGGAGCCAGGGACAAATTCTCCAGAGGAGAGGCAAGTGGAAAGTCCAAGGAAGTGAAGAAATTATACCCAGGTTATCAAATTTATCATAATGCTTGTAATGATATTAACCCCTATAGGTAAGGGTGGTTTATAATGACCTCTTTCATATATCAATAGTAAGATTATAAATTTGCTTGCCAGGGCTTAAAGGAAATTTCTTAGTGCACATATGTCAAGAATCTTAAAAATATTGATACATGTGATCCAATAGTTTCATGTCTAAAAATTTATTCTAAATTCAACTATGGAAATAATCAGTGATATAGACAAAGTTTTGTATTTATATTATAGCATTATTTATATATTATTATTTATACATATAACATTTATACATTATTATTTATAGTCAACTGATTTTCCACAATAGTGGAAAAGTCAATTAAATGCACAAAGGACAGTCTTTTCAAAAAAATTTGGTTGGGACAATTACATATCAACATGTGAAAAATCATATATGTATATACATTTTAAATGAACATACAACTAGAGTGGTTAAATAAACATACTGACTTAGTAGAACACTTAAATAGCTATTAAATTTTAATATTACATCAATCACTCCTATAGTGTTTATTATGTGTCAGCCACAGCTAGAAACTTGTACATAGAAACTTATACTCATTTAAATCTCACATCTGTTGTATGAAGTAGTAACTGTCATTAGGCGCACTTCAGAAACAGCGAGGTTAGGTTGGTACCCAAGGTCGCAGGTGGACCTGGACTGTATGCAAATCCATGCCCCTTCCTCAGTGTCTTCCCTCTTTAACTGTTAGGAGATGAACTGGTGAACTGGCTACCCCACGGACACCAAATTCTCCTTTGCCTTAAACTTCACCCATGCCTCCAGGTCTTCAATAACATGAAGACAGCTCTAGAAAATACAGAAAACCCTGCTGCATTCTTGAGAACCCAGGATCACCAAAGAATTTCTCTTAAATATAATGGGAGTCGGATCAAATTGCTCTAAAGATATCCAAACCTGTCAAATGCATCGGAGACACCTGAATGCATTGCTAATAAATTCCCCTCTGGAGGGCAAGATGGAATTATGGGCTATAAATAAAGGATGTTCTGCACAGACTTCTGGCAATGGTTAATTGGAAGAGAAATTCCCTGGGGCCAGTGCAAGGTGCGTGAGCAGAGCGCATTGCTTGAAATTCCAGTTTAACAGCCACTGGTACTTAACACATCGGAGCACAGACTGCCCGGCCGGATGGACTTTGGGATTCTAAAGCTGGATTTACAAAGTTAAAAGCAAAAAACCAGTGAGGCAGGGTTACATGGATTTTTTCTTGCTGCCTGGGGGATGAAGCTGTGCATAGTCAGAGAGAAAGCTAAATACTGAAATCTGACCTCCACCATAGTGGATCCAGTATCCAAAAAAAAAAAAAAAAAAAAGTATCAGGTAATAAAATGTACTTTCTAGCATGCTCACTTCTCTGGCCACAGACTCACTCCTCCACCTGTTAATCTACTTTGGTATAAACAACCTCCCAGTTCACAACCTAGAAAGACAATGTGGGCACTTGAATAGACAATAAGGGAAGCCGAATCCAAGAGAGTAATTGCATCTTTGTGAGAAATACTGGGGGAGTAAAGACTTCTTTCTTACGTAGAATGAGTTTCCAGAAAATAAGTAAAACCAATTAGCAGTTGATGAAAATTTCCTGGAAAATACATAAAGAAAATAACACTTGATAAGCATAGAAAAGACATTTTTTAATGATTGTGAGACAATGTTAGCTAATACTGTATGATAGCATTTGTGTTTGCCATGCCAGGCAGGGCTCTACCAGACTTACATGGACAGCTGCACTGACCCTCCAGTGCATCAGGCAGCAGCGTCACCCCCGTTATCAATTAGGAAAATGAAGCAAGGAAGTTGAGTCTTTTGTTTAACTCGGCATGGCTCTGAATGGCAAACCGCGTGCGTCAGACCCAGGGATCCATCGGCACGTCCTGCTCGTGCTGCTTTTCCCTTGGACCTTCTCAACTTACTGCCTCGACTTTCACTGTTCAGAGTCAAACTTCACGAATTTTCTAACTCCACTGCCTCAGATCTGGACTTCCTTTCCACCATCCCAACGATGGACAACATCACTAACAGTCGTCATACTGCAGCATCCAGTGAAGTCTTTTTGTTTGTTTGTTTTTGTTAATGGACCTGCCAGCAGAGCAGCAATTAAAGTGTGGATTGCGCTCTACTTTTTTTTTTTTTTAATTGTGAACACTTAAAACATGAGCTGTCCTGTCTGAACAAAATTTCAAGTATACACTATAATATTATTAAATACAAGCACTATGTTTTACAACAGATCCCTAGAACTTCTTCCCCTTGCATAATTGAAATTTTATAGTCTTAAAAAAAAAAACACCCATTTCCATCTCCCTCCAGCCTTTGGACACCACCATTTTACACTCTGCTTCTCCGAATTTGACTACATTAGGTATGCCATATGTGTGGAATCATACATTACTTGTCATTCCATAACTGGCTCATTTTACTCAGTGTAATGTCCTCCAGGTTCATCCTGGTTGCTGTACATGGCAGGGTTTCCTTCTTTTCAAAGGCTGAGCAATATTCCGATGAAAGTATGTACCACATTTTCTGTATCCATTCATCTGTGAATGGGCGTTTAGGTTGCTTTCATATCTTGGATATTGCAAATAATTATGCAATGAACATGGGAATGAAAATATCCTTTTGGGGCTCCTGGCTCCAATTATTTAGGCTATATACTGAGAAGTGGGATTGCTGGGTCATATAGTAATTCTGTTTTTTATATTTTGAGGATCATAGTATTTTCCATAACAGCCAGGCCATTCTACATTCTCATCAACAGTGTACAAGGTTTCCAGTTTCTCCACAGCCTCTCCAACACTTTTCTTCTGTTCTTTTAATAACAGCCACCCTAACGAGTATGAAGGGCTGTCTCATTGTCTTCATCTGCATTTCCCTGATGGTTAGTGATGCTGAGCACATTTTCTTACACCTGCTGGCCATGTGTATGTCCTCTTTGGAAAAATGTCTATCCAAGATTTTGCTCGTTTTTAACTGGGTTATTTGTTTTTTGCTATTGAGTTGTAGGAGTTTCTTAAATATTTTGGATATAAACACCTTATCAAATGTAAGTTTGGCAAGTAGATCCTCCCATTCTCTTAGGTTGTCTTTTCATTTTATTGATTCTTTGTGCAGAAGCTTTTAGTTTGATACAGTTTCACTTGTGTATTTGGGGGTTTGTTTCCTGTGCTTTTGGTGTCATATGTCGGGAACATTTGCCAAGGCCAGTGTCAGAAAGTTTCTCCTCTATGTTTTGTTCCAGGAGGTTTATAGTTTCAGGTCTTGCGTTTAAGTCTTTAATCTATTTTAAGATGATTTTTACTTACAGTGTAAGATAAGGGCCCAGTTTCATTCTCTGAATGTGGATATTCAGTTTTCCCATCACCCTTTGTTGAAGGGACTATGCTCCCCACCTTGTGTGTTCTTTCTCCCTTGTTGAAGATCAGTTGATTACATAGATGTAGGTTTATTGTCAGTCTGTTTGTTCCATTGATTCATATGGCTATCTTTAAGCCAGTAATACAGTTTTGATTACTGTAGTTTTGTAATATATTTAGAAATCAGGAAATACGATGTCTCCAACTTTGTTCTTTCTTAATATTTCTTCAGCTGTTAAGGAGTTTTTCTACTTCTGTAAGCATTTTTGACTGTCTTCATGTAAAAAATATTATGAATTTGATGGGAATAGCACTGAATCTGCAGATTGCTTTGGGTATTATGAACATTTTAACACACTAAGTCTTCCAATATATGAATATATATTTCTATTTACTTCTGTCTTCTTTTGTTTCTTTCTTCAACATGTTGCAGTTTTCATGGTACGAATCTTTCATCTCCTTGGGTCTAATCCCAAGTATTTTATTGTCTTTGATGTTAGTGTGAACAGGATTGTTTCTTTAATTTCCTTCTCAGATAGTTCACTGTGTGTATAGCAATCAATTTTTGCATATTGATTTCAAATCTTACAATTTTATTGAATTTGTTTATTAGTTCTAACACTTTTTTATGGGGCCTTATGGTTTTCTACATACAAGATCATTTTGTCTGCAAACAGGTATATATTGACTCCTTTTTGAATTTGGAGTTCTATTTCTTTTTTTCTTTTTTTTCTATTGCTTTGGCTAGAATTTCCAGCACCTTGTTGCACAGAAGTGGTGAGAGGGAGCATCTGTAACTTGCTTTTGATCATGAGACAGTCTTTAATTTTTCTTCATTGAGTCTGACGTTAGCTTCGGGCTTGTCTTCTATTTCCTTTACCACATTGAGGCACATGCCTTATATCCCTAGTTTGTTAAGCGTTCTTATCATAAAGGAGAGTTGAATTTTGGCAAATGCTTTTTTCTGCATCTGTTGAGAAAATCATGGGGTTTTTCTCTCTTATTCTGTTAATGTGGTGTATCACATTACTGACTGTATTTGTTGAACCATGCCTACATTCAAGGGGGATAAACCCCATTTGATTATGGTGTATAAGCCTGTTGACCTCGATGGACTAGTATTTTGCTGATAAATTTTGCATGTATGTTCATCAGGGATATTGACCTATAACATTCTTCTCTTGTAACACATTTGCCTGGCTTTGGTATGTGGGTAACCCTGACCTGGTAAAATAGTTTGGAACTATTCTTTCTCCTTCAATTCACTGCAGGAGTTTGAGAAGGAGTGGCAGTAATTCTTTTTTTAAATGCTTGCTAGAATTAACCAGTGAAGACATGTGGTCCTGGGACTTTCTGTTTTTGGAGGCTTTTGATTACTGATTAAATCTCTGTACTGGTAATTAGTCTGTTTAAATTTTATATTTCTTCAGTATTCAGTCTTCGTAGGTTGTATATTTCTAGGAATTAATCCATTACTTTAAGGCTATGTAAGTTGTTGGCGTATAGTTGTTTATACTATTCTCTTTTGATCCCTTTTTATTTCTGTGATATCAGTTGTAGTCTGTTTTTATTTATTTGAGTCTTCTCTATTTTTTCTTAGTCTAACTTACATCTGTCAATTTTTATTTTTCAGAAAACCAACTCTTATTTTGATTTTTTGAAATATCTTTCTATGCTTTGTTTATTTTTGCTTTAAGTTTTATTATTTCCTTTCTTAATTTTTGGCTTAGGTTATTCTTCTAATTCAATAAGGTGTAAACTTAGGTGGTTTATTTGAGGTCTTTCTTCATTTCTGATGTAGGTGTTTATCAATATAATGTTCCCTCTGAGTAATACCTCTGATGGATCCCATAAGTTTTGGTATGTTGCATTTTCATTTTCATTTATGCTGACATTTTCTGATTTCCCTTTTGAACTTTTCTTGGCTCCATTGTTTGGTAAGGAGCATGATGCTTAATGTCCACATATTTGTGAATTTCCCAGTTTTCCTTCTGTTGTAGATTTCTAGTTTCATTTCTCTGTGGTCAGAAAATATATTTACAATAGCAAGATTTCAATCTTTTAAAATGTTTGTGACCTAACATGTGATCTTTCCTGGAGAAAGTTGTGTTTGTTTTTGAGAAGAATGTGTATTCTATTGTTTTGGGGTGGGATGCGCTATATATGTCTGATAGGTCCATTTGATATACATAGCATTATTTGAGTGCACTGTTTCATTATTAATTTTCTTTATGGATGTTCTGTTCATTATTGAGAGCAAGTTATTGATGTATTTTACTATTATTATATTGGTGTTAATTTCTCCCTTCAGCTCTATTGATGTTTGCCTTGTGTTTCTAGGTACTCTAATGTCAATTGTCCTGGACTGAATCTTCTTTCATTTTACAATGTCCTTCTCTGTCTCTTCTGATAGATTCTGACATACATTCTATTTTGCCTGATGTAAGTAATGGCACTCCTGCTCTCTTTTGTTATTTGTTACATTATTTTCCATTCAGCCACTTTATTAATTTGATTAAGGAGTTCAGTTTATATGCTTTTTTATGTATATTTTCTTTGTGATTACCATGAGGCTTACATAAGGATCTTATAATTATAACAATCTATATACCCTTTATCTTTTAACTTTTATACTAAAATTAAAAGGAGTCTACACACCAATGTTACAATCTTTGTACTTGTCTGTATATTTACCTTTATCAGTGAATTTTCTGATTTCATACTATGCTTTATTTTTGCTGTTTATCAACTTTAAGCACTCCCTTTAGTATTTCTTTAAAGCAGTTCTAGTGGTAATGAACTCTCTCTGCTTTTGTTCATCTAAAAAAGTATTTTCTTCTCTTTTATTTTTGGTGTACAGCTTTGCCAGGTATAGCATTCTTGTTTCATAATTTTTTTCCCCAGTACTTTGGATATACTATTTCAATCTCTCTGGCCTGCAAGCTTTCTGCTAAGAAATGGATTGATCACCTTAAGAGGACTTCCTCCTACATGGTGGGTGATTTTTCTCTGAGTGATTTCAAAACTCACCCTGTCTTTGACTTTTGACAATTTGGTTATCATGTCTCAGCATAGACACCTTCTGTTTCATTTATGGGCTACTTTGGACTTCATGAGTCTGGGATCTACCGCCTTCCAAAGATCTGGGAAGTTTAGGGGCACTGCTTTTTTAAGCTTTCTGCAACTTTCTCTCTTTTCCCCTTATGGGACTCCCATACTCTGTGTGTTGTTCATTTGAGGTGTCTCATCTTCAGCTTCCTTTACTCTTTCATTCTTTTTTTTTTTCTTTTTGCTTCTCTAAATAATTTCAAATGACTTGTGTTGAAGTTCAACAATTCCTTCTTTGCTTGATCAAATCTGATTCTGAAGCTCTCTATTGAATTTTTAGTTGTATTCTCCAGCTCCAAAATGTATTTACTTCCATTCTTTCTCTCACTCTTTCTTTTTTTCCCTTCATTTTTCTTTTTTAATGCCTTCTTTCTCTTTCTTGATATTCACATTTTTAATGTATCATTTCCCTGATTTTGTTTAGTTGTGTATATGTGTTATTTTGTAACTCATAAAAGCATCTTTAAGATGTAGCTTCTTGAAGATGATTAGTTTGAACTCTTTTTTTTGGAAATTCATAAATCTCCATTTCTTTAGTCTTGGTCGCTAGAGATTTGTTTTCTGGTTGGGTCATATTTCTTTATTCTCCATGTTTCTTGCAGTTTTCCATTTGTGTCTGCGTACTTGTAGAAACAGACGCCTCCCCCAGCATTTACAGACTGGCTTTCACAGGGAAAGGGCCTCACCAGGCAGCCAGCTAGAGTCTCAGGCTTTTTCATGGATGTGCACATCCCCCTTCTCTCTCTCCGTCCTGGGCTGTGCGCCTTCTTCCATTTGTGCACAGCTGCCACCACTTTCCCTGCGGCCAGTGTGCTGAAAGGCCGAGGGTGTTGGGTGCAGGCTCCACTCTCTTTCTCCTGAGGGAGAAACCATGGGTCAAGCTGCGCCCTCTTGGTGCCGAACTGTGCCTGCTTGGGGGAGGGACTCCTGGGGGTGAAGTGAAGTTATGTCCTTGCCTGTTTCACCTGGCTGTCACTAGCTCTGTGCTCATCACCATGCTACAACTTACTGACTCGGATGTGGAGGTCTCATAAAGCTATTTTCACCCGTGTGCTGTTTCTAAATTAGCATTGCTATTAGGGGACGAGTTGGGACTTCCCACTCTGCCAGCTCTCTGAAGTCACTCCCCATAGCCTAGTTTTTGAACGCTCCTTCATCTTGACTTCCTAACGTCACTGTCTTACCTCTTCTATTGCTCCCATCAGTGCCTGCAGATCGGTGTCTCTGCCTCTTACTTCGTGTGCACTTTCATTGCTGGCATTCCTCCAGACTGCGTGCTAAACGCACTTTTCTTCTATTCAAGTTTTCTCCTTGGGTGATACTGCTGTATCCTAGGAAGTCACCTAAGATGCATATAATAATTGGGACAAAATTAAGAATATATGATTGTAATGGTGGTTACAGTGTTTCTCTTCTGAGTATATTTTGTTGTCATGTATTTTGAAAATATTGTATTTATCTTATCTATTTGTTCATTAAATATGAAAGTAATGTATTATTGGTGGAAGTATCTTTATATGTTGAAAGAAATCTTGATCCAATTTTGTTCCTGATCACTTGCTAATTGAGAAATAAATGTTATTAGGTAATGTAGAGTTAAGATTATATCCAAATGGCCATTGATATTATAAAGGAAATGAGGTATGAAGTCAGAGTTAGCTTTGAAAAGTTGAACTAGTAATTTTAGTAATAAGCCTAACTTTAAAAAATTCCAATTAAATGCATGAAGAAACAAGTACAAAATTAAATTAATTTCATCATTTTATAAACTTGTCTAAATTTTCAAAGTTCAAATATAAATCTCTCACAAGATTTACACTTAACAGTATCAAGCCAATGTCTCTGGTAAATTGTTTTTATTGTATTTTTAAAAATATGGACTATAATAAAGAAAAATCCCTCACCAGATTCCTTCTGGAAAACAAGAAAACATCCAACAATAACAGCAAGCTTCAAATCCACTTAATTAAAATCTTCAGCTTTATGAAACTAAGCAGATAGGCTAAACATTACTCAGGTTTATAAAGGGAACATTAAAGGAATATTGTGATATTTTCAGAGTAGATATTAAGCTTTTCATAAAACAGTATTGAAAGAGTAATTTCATAAATAGTTTTTTCCCCAAAGTTAGTTATTGGTATGATAAACAGGACATTATTATGTGCCAGGGGCTCTTCTAGGTACTGGAGCTAGAATAATTAACAAAGCAGATCAAAATGGTCCCTTCCATGGGTTTTCATTCTGCTAGAAGAACATAACAAGTACATACACATTTTTCATTATTATTATTATTATTATTATTATTATTAATTATTATTATTATTATTATTACAATATATAGCAAGTTAATTGGTGACAGTGAAGGGAAAAAAGCAAAAAGGAGGATGGAGAGTGCTTGAGTGGGGACATAGGGTTTATTACTAAATAATGTGGTCAGGAAGTGTCTAGTTGCACAGTTCAGCAAGGTGGCAGTAAGACTGCAAAAGAGTAAGAGAGGGAATAGTGAGATGGGAGATGAGGTCAGAGATGGAAAGAGGCCAGACCATGCAGGTCCTCATCAGGCATTTTAAGGGCTCGTATTATGGTGATCTAGGCAGCCATTAAGTGGAAGGTTTTAGCAGAGTGACATGATCTGATTCACATTTAAACAGAATCACTCTTGCTGCTATTGGAGGAAAAGGCAAAGGTGGAGTGATTAATTTGGAGACCATGTCCAGTAAACCAGCTAAAGATGCTAAAGATGATGAAATGACACCGAGATGGTAGTGATGGAAGTAGTGAGCAGCAGATTTCAATTCTATTTTGTTGGTAGGGGCAACAGGATTTTCTGAGGGATTCAGTTTAGATGCAAGAGAAGAGAGAAGTCAAGGATAAATGCAAGTTTTTTTGCCTTGACCAAGGAGAAGAATAGACAGAATAAGGGGAGGGGAGAGGGTGGTAAGGAATATAGGTGTTTGATTTGGGGCATGTTGAATTGAAATGCTGATGAGAATTCCAGGAAACATATCAAGTTGGACATGAGATATGAAAGTTTAGAGAAAATATGTCTGGAGATTAATATTTGGGCATTTTCTTCATGCGCACTCTTTTTAGAGCTATGAAAATGTGACTTAGAGAATGTTTGAGGTTGGAAAAATCCCAGAAATAATTAAATCATGTCCAAACTCTTTATATTAGAGATAAAATTAATAATATGCAGTTAGGATCAGAGACTATGAAACATCTAAAACTTTGGATCAGCCTACAAGCCCTTAGGGATGTATTTATTACATTTCCCAAAGGCAAGAAAATAGAAATATTTCAGGAGTTGTTAATGAGATGATGACTTTATACTGATATTTTCTAATAAAAACTAGTACCAGAGGGAACTTTGTAATGACTTTTAAAATTTGAAAATAGATTTACTCTCTGCTTCAAATAGATCTGGATTTGTCTCTTCAACATGTTTCATTTACTTTTTATATATATATATATGTAATGACTGTAATAATCAGTTTATTACACAGATTAATCATTCTTGAATGTACAAGCTCCAGAGGAGCAAATGGGTCTTTAACTATAAACAAGTATTTCCATCAAATGAATTTTCACCCTTACATACAGATAGAGCTAAGCAGTTAAAAACATAAGAAAAATAAGAGCTATTAGCTATGCATTAACTGAGAAACCACATACAAACCAAAGAATATGGAAGCGAGAAAGGGGCTGAAGGATAAAGGGTGGGGAGATGTAAAAGAGTTGGATCAAAGCCCATCACACTTCACATACTCATAGCTCCAATCCATTTAAATGTTGACCAGTTAAACTTAGACCTTAAAACACAGGATGTGGGTAGAGTTTAATCTGGTTGGTCATAACTTTCACCTAAGATGTAGGTCCTTAGAATGAAATGAATACAGAAACAGCTTTGTGTTCTTCTCCTTGCTTTTCAAAACTGTTTTGAGTTTAATAGGATTCCACTTAAAAAAACCACCTCCTACAGGTCAGTGGAGCTTTTCTTCCCCTTTCAAGCACACACCATACCCACCACCACTCACCTTGCTGTTATCCAAATTGAAGTCAATAAGGAAAGCTTTTAATCTCGCACCGAGTTTATGCCTGGAGAACTGGCTTGTCACACACACATTTCTCTGCTTGGAGGCAATGTTGGTACAAAAGTGCAGGAGTTATAGTTTGTTGTTCCAAGTATGTGCAACACGCAGCACTGCTGTTATCAGGTAAACATGTGCACGGGGGAAGATGAGGTGTGGGCACATAGAAAGCAGTCAGATGGAAATCAAAAGGACTTTCAGAGTTTCCCTATTTTTATTTGTAGAGGTTATCCAATAATTTCTTTAATTACATCACATACTTCTGAGTCCATTCCTGAGCTATTCTGCTTTATTTTTCTCTCTGTTTTGTAGATCCTCTGAGCAGTCTCAGGCACTAAAGGATCATCTAATCCATATGCCACACAGCAGAGAACAGATGACGCGAGTACTTTTGAAATAGTGCTGGAGACCACTGTGACTGTAGAATATCAGGAAAAATGTTGCCATGATGGTTGGTATTTGGATGGTAAATTCTTGTTGTAAATGCACCCTTAGGTAGTTTGAAGGGGTAACGTGTTGGGAAATGAGTTGTCAAGAATAATACTCCACCCTGATCAGGACGGTCGTTTGGCCCCATTATTGTAGCTTGCCAATGGACCGTATCACCTCCAGCGGGACCTGCTGAACACTGTGCTGGGGGCTCCCATGCAGGTCATTCAATTCAACTTGGATTCTCTTCAGAGCCATCGTGGGAGGCGGGCGGCGGCGGCGGCCCCGAGGCGAGGACGGAGGCAGGGGAGGGACAGGAGCGGGCGAGGGGGCACGAGGCCGCCTCGGTGATCGCGGATCGGCGGGAGAAGATGGGGCGTTCCGGAGAGCGGATCTGGGGGGACTGACTGAGGCCGGGGCCCACGTGGCGCCTAAGCCTGCCGCAGCGGTCGCCGCGTCACCCGGCGGCGGCCCCCGAGTGCGGTGCCGCCCGGGACGCCG
This sequence comes from Camelus dromedarius, assembly GCF_036321535.1. Lineage (NCBI taxonomy): Eukaryota > Metazoa > Chordata > Mammalia > Artiodactyla > Camelidae > Camelus > Camelus dromedarius. The sequence continues at coordinate 116,944,826 of NC_087438.1, forward strand.
CCGCCGCCGCCTGAGCCGCCGCCGCCTGAGCCGCCTGAGCCGCCGCCGCCTGAGCCGCCGCCGCCTGAGCCGCCTGAGCCGCCGCCGCCTGAGCCGCCTGAGCCGCCGCCGCCTGAGCCGCCGCCGGAGCCGCCTGAGCCGCCTGAGCCGCCGCCGCCTGAGCCGCCGCCGCCGCCTGAGCCGCCTGAGCCGCCTGAGCCGCCGCCGCCTGAGCCGCCTGAGCCGCCGCCGCCGCCGCCGGAGCCGCCTGAGCCGCCTGAGCCGCCTGAGCCGCCGCCGCCTGAGCCGCCGCCGCCGCCTGAGCCGCCGCCGCCGCCTGAGCCGCCTGAGCCGCCGCCGCCTGAGCCGCCTGAGCCGCCGCCTGAGCCGCCGCCTGAGCCGCCGCCGCCTGAGCCGCCTGAGCCGCCGCCGGAGCCGCCTGAGCCGCCTGAGCCGCCGCCGCCTGAGCCGCCTGAGCCGCCTGAGCCGCCGCCGCCGCCTGAGCCGCCTGAGCCGCCGCCGCCGCCTGAGCCGCCTGAGCCGCCGCCTGAGCCGCCGCCGCCTGAGCCGCCTGAGCCGCCGCCGGAGCCGCCTGAGCCGCCTGAGCCGCCGCCGCCGGAGCCGCCTGAGCCGCCGCCGCCGGAGCCGCCTGAGCCGCCTGAGCCGCCGCCGCCGGAGCCGCCTGAGCCGCCGCCGCCGCCGGAGCCGCCTGAGCCGCCGCCGCCGGAGCCGCCTGAGCCGCCGCCGCCGGAGCCGCCTGAGCCGCCGCCGCCGCCTGAGCCGCCGCCTGAGCCGCCGCCTGAGCCGCCGCCTGAGCCGCCTGAGCCGCCGCCGCCTGAGCCGCCTGAGCCGCCGCCGCCTGAGCCGCCTGAGCCGCCGCCCCTGCCTCGGGGCCTCCGCGCCGCCCGCCTGGCCGCCGGGGGTCGCCCCGCCGGTGAGCAAGCGCCCCAGGCCCGGGGCTCCGCGGCGCCTCTCGGTCGGACAGCCAGAGGGACTGCCTGCTGCAGGTGGGCGCTGTTTCTTTCACTTTGAATCCTTGTTTTGGCCCGGGGGAAAATAACGATTTGAAATGCCACGTTTTGTTTTCACTCAACAATGAGACCTGAAATCTGAGTCACGCCTCCTCTTCAAATCATTTCAGTCCTTTAGCCAGCGATATCACAGACCTCCGCCTCCCACTGTTTTACTCACACATCCTCTTGAAAATCAGGCTTTCAAGGTAAACCCAGCTGATCTCATCACAAACCTGCCCTTTTGAGCGAACAGAACGTCACTGAAAATAAAACAGGGCCAAATGGCTGGGGAGTAACGTGGAGGATTAAGTGGTAAGGGTGCTTGGGAGCCAAGCTTTGCTAAACATCGTGGACTTTGTTAAGGACATGAACCATTTATGCACAGATGGTGGGAAGCAGAATATGTTACAGATGGAAAGGCCAATATTTAAAAACAAAACACAATAAAACAAAAAAATTATGAGTGCTTTATAAAATTTGCGTATATTTTACATAAAGAAGCAAGCTGTCTTTAAAATGCATCACTTTTGAGAGGCTACATGATGGAGCCCTGAATCTCTCCCTGTCTTCCTCCCTCCTCTAAACGTACTACAAAAACCATTGACACGTGCTACTCCTGACAGCATCTGAAATATGCCCTTAATGTGAAAATTGTATCAATATTTTAAGGCTTTATTTATACTGTTCCTCCTCTGTGAAGACCTACTGATCTTATTCCAATCAAAATGTCGTTGTTTTCTGTAATTTTATAATTCAATTATCTCTACCCTCTGCAGCATGTTTAATATTTATTATGCATTTGGCCTTGGGGGCTAAAAGGCTAATATTCTGCAAGGTTTATACTTTGCATTGTTGCTGGGTCAGTTTGTGTAATGAACAAGTGAAAAAATTAACGTTGTATCTGAACCTAACATCCCTAAATTTTATGTTTAAGTTATGTTAAATTTATGTTTAAATATGCTTAAATAACTGAGATTTTCTCACTGATTTAAGGGAAAAATTCAAAGACAAATTCTTATATGAATGTATTTCATTAACTGGTTAGCTTTTAGAGTAATTTAAAAAAAAGATCAAATTTTTTAATGTTGCCTGTACTATACAATGTTACATTTATGCAACAGTCAATGAAAATATCAGTGTAACCTTATTTATTTATGAGAGTAAAGGTTTAATGAGACCAAAAGGTATTTTTGTAAGTCAAAGATTGTAATGCTTCATATTTTAGTTCTATTTTCAGGAAAGTTACTGCTTTCCTGGTTGAGTTTTGCTTTATATGATATGTATTATTTAAAAGGAGACATCCCTTATTGTAGGCTAAAAATCAGGAAAACTTTAAGTAAACCATTATGTAAACATGTTTATGGTGACTGATAGAATGGCTGAAAAGTATAACGGGAAGGATGGATTAAATTCATGACAACTGGAAAATTGAATAAATGGTACATGAGATCACTATCTAGTATTTCTTACACTTGCATATGAATCTACAATTATCTATAAGTAAAAAGATTAATTAAAATACTTCACACTGACTACAGCATTTTATTTAAAAATGCATATGGGTAAGAATACAAGAAGAATCTAGCAGCAAAGAAAATTATTGACATAATTGGTCACATTGGCAAAGTCATGAAACAAAATCACAGGATCAACTAGTCAATGCAGGAAAAATATATTTAATAAAATTCCACAAACTCTGAGTATAAAATGCCAGAACATTAGGAATGAAAGGGAGATTTCTAAATCTGATAGTGGTTATTTTCTAACAAGCAACAACACACATCATTTTTAAAGAACACATTATAAACATTTTCTTTAAAAATCCATAGCAAGAGAAGGAAGATGCAATGACAGCATCTATTCAATGTTGTGCTGAGGGGCTCCACCATAACAGCGTGATGAGGGAAAAAGAAAAGAAAAGAACAAATGAAGTTATGATTGTCTATTCAGTCCTTGCCAGCATTTTTCATCTCAGGAGATACACAGAAATTGCTCAAAGATTCAGATCAATATCTTGCCACAATTGTAACCTATTTGTGACACAGCAGGGTTCCACTGCAAATAGTGGGGAGCCCTGTACCATACAGTAAATCCACATAGAAAAGGACAGTCTTTTGGAAGAAAGCCTTCATCAAGTTTGCTGAATAAAATGTCAACATAAAAAAGATACATTTCAATGCATTTTTAACAATATGTAAAGAAATTTGCAGAACATCTGTAGTGATAATTATAAAATCGTCTTCAACAGCAAACCCAGGATTTACATAAATGTAGAAGTAGAGATGGATATAATAGTTAGTATCTTATAAAAATCATTTTTCCCCACAATCTGCAAATGTAATCAATTTCTACTAAAAACTGATAAATTTGGTACTCAAGGGCAGAGACAAGAATAGCCAAGACAATGTTATATCAAATAAGAAGGGAGATAGAGTTTATCAGATATTGAGAGTTATATACATTATAAATCTATAGTAATTAAGAGAGTAAGGTATTTTGTGGTTAGATGGTTAAAGACATACTGACCAATGGAACAGAAAGAGAGCCCAGAAATAAACCCACAGACTTACAGTCAATTAATTTTTGACAAAGGAGGTAAGAATATACAATGGAGTAAAGACAGTCTCTTCAGCTAGTGGTGTTGGGAAAACAGGACAGCAGCGTGTATATCAATGAAGTTAGAACACTCCCTCACACCATACACAAAAATAAACTTAAAATGGCTTAAAGACTTAAACATAAGGAAAGACACTATACACCTCCTAGAAGAAAACATAGGTAAACCATTCTCTGACATAAATCTTAGCAATGTTCTTCTAGGGCATTCTACCCAGGCAATAGAAATAAAAGCCAAGATAAACAAATGAGACCTAACTAAACTTATAAGCTTTTGCACAGCAAAGGAAACCATAAGCAAAACAAAAAGACAACCTATGGAATGGGAGAAAATATTTGCAAACGATGCAACTGACAAAGGCTTAATTTCCAGAATATATATACAGTGTATATGACTCAATAACAAAACATCAAGATACAGAAACAACTTAAATGTCCATTAACAGATGATTGGATAAAGAAGATGCATTGTATATATACATGGAGTACTACCCTGCCAGAAAAAATAATAAAATAATGCCATTTCCAGCAACATGAATGGACCTAGAGATTATTATATTAAATGAAGTAAGTCAGACAGACAAAGGCAACTATCATGATATTGCTTATATGTGAAATCTAAGAAAATAATACAAGTGAATTTATTTACAAACCAGAAATAGTGTCACAGACATAGAAAATAAACTTACAGTTACCAAAGGGGAAAGGCATGGGGAGGATAAATTTGGAGTTTGGGATTAAAATATACACACTACCATATATAAAATAGATAAACAGCAAGGTCATACTGTATAGCAGAGGGAACTATATTCAGTATCGATAATGGAAAGTAATCTAAAAAATAATATATGTATGTGTAACTGAATCACTTTGCTGTACACCTGAAACTAACACAACATTGTAAATCAACTATATTTTAATAACAAAAGAAAGAAAGAGGTACAAACTATTCTGTATAAAATGAGCTATAAGTTAAAATTCTCTTGTTTGTCAAGAGATGTGCTCTGAGACCCAATGAAATGAACTTTGAACTTTGCAAAGACATCCAGGAATATAAGTTCCTGACTCCTGCTCAGTTACAGCCAGGAACAGCCTGGCAAGACCAACACAGACATCACAGAGGAAGCTGTTAAATTTTCTTTCTTGGAGAACTCACCATAATTTCCTCAGAAATGCCTCACTGAGATTTTTTTCTGTTATGTGACACAATTCACCCTCAAATACTTCTCTTTTGTAATTGAAAACCTACCTTCTTTTCATTAGAAACCCAATAAGAATTGTTAATTATTTTATTTTATTTTTGCTTGCTTTTTGGCAATCAGATGGCAATCTTTCTCATAGGACTGACAGCTCTGCTGACACAGGGACCCTAAATCTCTTGTTCCCCATGTATCCCTGTTACCAGAGCCTGGGACACACACGGCAGGAACTGAACTTAGTGAATATTAATTGAATGAATGGCTGGATGACTGGGAGTGTCTATATACATAGTGATACTTTGATTTTTCTTAATGATTATAATTAAAGTATAATTGAAGCAGGTATTCATCCTTTTATTTTCTTAAAATGAAAACATTGTGTTGTCTTCTTAAATGTATAATTTGCCCACTTCTTAGAATTCCCTGTTCATGGTGAAATAGGGGAGAACAAAGCTGAATCCATATTAAACCTGTGCCTTTAGCTCTAGCCCTGTGCTCTGTGTCCAGAGCTGACTCATCCTGGTTCTGCCCCTTTTGTAAAAGAATGTTGCCCAGAGCCTGAAATAGACAGGGCAGCCCATTGCCAAGTCTGCGCTATTTAAGAGTATAACATTTTCCTGTTCATATAAAGATTAAAAAGTTGCAGAATAGAAAATAACATGTTGTTGGAAGTTTACAGGGACAGCATGACCTGACCCACATGGAAGGCTGCAGAACAAAGGATTCTGACACCAAGAAGTTTGCAACAACCAACCACACCCCCTCCCCTTTTTAGTAAAAAAGGAGCCTGAATTCTGCCTTGGGGAAGATGGTTCTCCAGGACATTTTTAGTCTGCATCTTCTCGGTCTGCCCACTTTCCAAATAGTTATTATTCCTTGCCCCAACACCTAGTCTCCCAACTTACTGGCCTGTTGTGTGGTGAGCAGAACAATTTTGGACTTTGTAACAATTGGACCTGCTATCTCAGTTGTTCCTCAGAGTGTGTTATGAAACACCGGGGTCCTACTCTGTATCTAAGTATGCATACCTTACTAATGATGATCAGGTTCCTCAGTCCCAACTCAGGCCTGTTTATTTAGATTACCAGGTTTGAATTCTGTGGGCTTTCAGAATTCTCAATTCTGAAAAAATTCTAGAGTTTAAGAAATTCACTTTTTTTTTTCAATTTGCCTATAATAAAGTTATTTATGACTTCATGCTGATATGAATTACTGTTTGGAATTATTTCTAAAAATTCCTACAAGAATACTTATGTTCCTCTCTATTAAGAATATTAAATATAAGTCTAAGTTTAATGATGAAATCTGAAGTTAATCCTCAAATCAGTTCCTAAAACTTTTTCCTCTTATTCATAGGATCAGAAGATATTTTTAGTAATTAATCTAAGGTACAGGGAATAAGTAACAATACCAATAGTAATCATAGACTTTAAAAATACTCACCAAAGGATGGTTCTATGGTTAAAGTTCCTGTGTCTTGATCTGAGATTTAATGAATGTAACTTTATTTGACAGCCAGTAATTGTATACATATCACTGAAAATTGCTATGCGAGCCCGTTTCTTTAGACACACATTCCCATTGTACAGCAGAGGCACTGTTGTTCTTCAATACATTCTTCATATAGTCTTTTTATTAATTTCAGATCCTACTTTTAAAGTTTATCCTGAATAACTCTTTCTACAGCAAATGTTGGCTTTGTGCATTTGAAATGCAGTATCTACTTTTGATTTTATTCTATCCTTTTAATGGAGGTACTGGGGATTGAACCCAGGACCTCACACATCCCAGACACGTGCTCTGTACTGAGTCATACCTCCACCACTCCTTTTGATTTTGATGGGTCTCAGAAGCAAGTTATTTAGTTTAAAGACGATTTAATTGATATATTTTATTCTTCCTCCTCCACAAGAAGAGAGATTATATAAGAAGAACATACACAGCTGGGATTTATTTGCCACAACCACTCTCAAGAAGAGAACAGGACGCTGTTGGCTTGGTGGAATGGGCAGTTTGGGGAGGGGCTGGAGTTTAACCCCTGTCAGATGCAAAAATCTACCTGACTTTGAGCAACTTACTAAGTATTTCTTTTTTTTTTTTTTTCTTTTGGTCTATAAAAAGGAAAATACTCTCACTTAGTAGCATCATAGTAAGATTTGAAGGAGATAATTTAAGAAACATATAATATCTGACTGCTTCCAGTATTAACACTTTACATGCAATAAAGAAAATCCTTCCACGCTATAAGGAACATACCCTCTACACTTCTCTGCCTACTGGGGAAAATATTCAGGTAGGCAGTCGATCTTAGGTCTCTTATGTTAGGAGTTTCTTCTTTAGCCAAGATCAATATTGTAGCATAATTATTATTATTTGCAATTCTAAAATGTTCAGCTGTAGAGCCTATTTGATTGTGTTTCCCAATCTCCTTACTTCATAGCAAAGTAACAAAGTATAAGATATTAAAATGTATAAACTATTTGATTACATGTATGCTGAGATGCCAGAAGCAGGCCCAATATATGTATCCTGTGTGATATATATATATATATATATATCTCCTCCTTTTTCTTAATAATGTATTCCACTATCTCTCCCTTCCCTGTTTTCCCTGGCTTGTGGCCTGTCTACTCCTGAAGTTTTATCTTGCTCTTACTATTAACATACAAATAGGTTGTGCATGTCACTTACCTCTCTATTAAGCTGGCCAAGGACCTCAAGCATAGATTCTGCTTTAGCAATTGAAAGTGAATCTAGTACCTGCCAGCTGAGTAATTTAAAAGTGGGGTAGATTTTTATTGTCACTGTTTTGATAATTATTTGTGTTCAAGCTTATTTGGCTTCTCCTAATCTAAGAACCCAAGGGTCTGTTTCCCCCTGTCCACAGTGTTGAATGTTCCTCATAACCCTTTGGACTAGATGAAAATAATCACTTTTACTAATCCTATATATTAACCACATGAAAAATATCTAAGGCTTCTTTCCACTAGCCCATAGTTTAAGTAAATGTATTATGGATGCACAATAATAGTCATCTATCAAAACTGAAGTTCCTCATAAGTGCATAAAGAGGAGAGAGAAAATATCATAAATGTAATTGAATCATTCATTTTTATCATACTATAAAATTCAACTTGTCTGTTAATTTTATTTTTTAACTTGCTAAGATTTTAATCCTTTTTATATTTAATGGTTTCCTTCTGGTTAGGGGTTCAAGATTCACTTAAAGTTAGTTTTAATAAAAAAAAAGTTTATCTGACAGCAAAATCATGCTTTCAACAGATTAAAATTACAAAATTATGAGTTGATAATATGAGTGGTATGTTAAGATACAATTTTAAGAAAAGCAATAAACTGAAGAACTATCATTTTCAAATCTTTGCCTTCAGATAGAAATATCATGTCACTCTTTCATATTTGTCCATCTCTGGAATCTTTCAATTCATCTCCGTATTCTGCCCATATTCTGTGAAATGTATTTTTAACAAGTTAACCTATCTTTTGATTGTTTAAAGGCCCAAACTATTTGTTAGTATAATTTTATGATATAATTAGACAAAAATTTTCACATTAAAATCTCCCAATTAACTTCCAATATCAATAAGATTTATGATTCCTATACTCATAATTTTGTGGAAATAAAAGTTTGATTTCAAAGCTATAGAATTTAAACATTCTCACATAGTGTCTACAACATAGTTTTAACCCCCAAAGGTTTTGAGTCAGTCATTAAGCTATTTTTCTTGTAGAGCCAAGAAGTTAACTGATCCAGGTAATCACCTGATTTATCACTCAAATATCAAATTTATAGTTCCCCTTTTATTAAAAATGTGTTAATACAAGACACAGTGTATCGATACTGAGAGATAAACACATAGCAGCATTTTAGAAAAACAATAAAAATTGAATAAACTTTTAGTCAAGATAGGAATTTTTCTTTAGCAAAATAACCTTAAAGAGTCATGTCTAATTAATACTTTTCATCAAGTAACATTTCACCAGATAGCATGTTTAAAGGACATTAATTTCAAAGAGAAAATTGTCAGAATCAAAAGAATTTCCGAAGTCTGAAACTTTTGAACAATATATATATTTTTAAATGCTTTGATTTAAAGAGGTACTATCCCCTGTTTTCGTGACTTTGATTCATTGCTGTGTAGACAGAGTTAAACCCAAGATAATACTGAGAGGTGTGTTAGCTGTTAACTTTGAGGTGATTAATGGCAACACAAGATATCAAGTATCTAAGAGTTGAAGAACTATTAACTTGGGAGAAAGCCAAAAAAGCCAGAGGAAACTATAAGTCACACCAACAAAAGGCAATGAAAAAGCAAGGTGCTGCTTTTGACTGAATTTTGATTTATACCTTGAATCCATGCTAAATTGTCAAAAGACATTTGAACATAGTGTTCACGTGGTCTAAATCAAAACTTGCTCATGAAATAGAATAAAAAACTGATCTATCATTATGGCAAAAATCAAAACATAACATATGAAACATAGTAAACAAGTTGTATATATATTTGAATACAGCAAAATTTAAGAACTTTTAGTTCTTGCAAGATTTAAAGGTTTGAGAAATTTAAACTTTAGGAGAAAAGGCCAGAAAGAATAAAGACATGCTGAAAGTGATGGATGCAGCTCTCATATGATCTAGTCATTGAGACCCCCCCAATGATCCTGAAATTGTCTAAGGCATTATGTAACCCCTCTTGATCCTCACAGAACACTCGCTAGATATGTGTTTGCTTCATTCTTGAAATACGTTATAAATTGTATAGATTTTGTAAACTGAAATTCAGAAATATTAAATTTTTTGTGGTTACTCAAAAGTAAGTATTTCATCACAATTCAAATCAGTAATAGGGTTATTAATCAGTCTAATTTCAATATCATTGTGTCTCAGGGAATAGGGAGGCCTGAGGAGAGGGACAGAGGTCGGGGGACAGCAGGAGGGGCAGCACTCAGAGCACACACGGCATTTATTGATTAAACTCATCATCTTACATGGATGCGGTTTATGGTGGCCCCAAACAAGCATAGTAGTAATATCAAAGATCACTGATCACAAATCACCATAAAAATATAATAATGATGGAAAAGTTTTAAATATGGTGAAAGTTACCAAAATGGAACACAGAGACACAAAGTGAGAAAATGCTTTTGGAAAAATGGTACCTATGGACTTGCTCAATGCAGGGATGCCACAAAAATTCAATTTGTAAAAAGAAAGACAGAAAAGAATGTCTGTGCATTGCAATAAACAAAGCACAATAAAACAAGATATGACTTCATGAAACATGAGAAAGTTATAGAACATTTTACTAAGGAAACAGCAGGTGAGTTGAATTTGGAAAACTGAGTCAGTAGTCCGGCTTCCTGATGACAGGGAAGGGAAGAATAGAAGGGCCCTTCAGGAAGGGGAGACAGCACACCAAGGCCCATATTAAAGCAAACAGCACATCCAGTGTGCCCGGGGTGTGGAGCCTGTGAGCGGGCACGGCAGATCGAAGCTCACAGAGACACAGCGAGTCAGACTGTGATGACGGGCTCCTCAGCAGAGGCGCTACCAGCATACTGGGCAGCTCTCTGCTGTTCATGACAGTTTTGGAGGAGGATGCTTGGCATCACTGGTCCTCATTGATTAAATCCCAGTAGCAAGTCCTAGTCCTTGCAACAGGTCAAACCCACCTCCTCTCCAGTACTGCACATACTTTTCCAGAAGCATCTGATGAGAGTTGTAGTCTCACACACACAGACACACACACACACACCCTGTGACACTGAGGGCCATTATAGGCTGCTAAGGAACTTGGACAACATTCAATGGAAAATGAGGATCGATGACTAACATGACCACATAAGACATCATATGCTGACATCATACTACATGATTGTACCGTGCTTTATAATAATTGAAAGCAGAATTCACTTATGTGATAAGTCGTTTACATTGTAAGGGAAAAACAGAAATCATCCTTAACGTGAGAAAAGTTGTATTAAGTTTCATTGAGAATCTAGTTACGGAATGTGCTGGCTTCAGGCTATGACAGCCCATGTGCTGTGAAACTGCATCAGGGCACATCTTTGTTTTATTAACTCAAAGCAAACGTGACAGGCTATTTTATCCACCTACACACGTATCTACATACATGCACACATACTCACACAGACACACACACTGCTTTATAAAGCCCCCTCCCAGATACAGTTTTGAAAAGTAGAATTTTAATTCTTGAAATAATTGTAAATGTTCTTAACAATGTGGTAATTCCAGATGCAATGTTTTTAGTCACTGCATTATGAAAATGGGTAACAACTTAAGCCCTGATGAAAATGATGGTGAAAACCAACTCAGCCTATGTTTCACAGCCAAATTATTTCCTGCAGTAAAGCTGAGTCCACAGCATATGATTCCCTTCAGTGTTAGTATGGAACCCACCTCAATGTCCATCACATTTTGTGAAGCTGTGTACAATTTTTAAGCTGTGTTATCAGTGATGGAACTATGATTACAGCATGTAAGCAGGGTGGAAGTCTGCACTTCTCTTCTTTTCTTAAATATCCTAGGGGTGAGGATTTTTCCCCCCCCAGGATATCTGGAGAAAAGCAGGTTTGTCTCAGTGCTGTTCCTGCCACTCTATCATTTCTATTCCTCATTAGCATTTGATTGGAAATCATACAATGTATTACCTGGAAGCAATAGAGCTTGACTTGCAAGTTAGAAACAATAGTTCTGATTAAATGTTAGGTTTGCGAATTTGATTCTCACCTTAGGAAACTAACACCCATATCCGTCTGCACCAGGTAGTTTGTTCCTAGTGCATTTGCTTCTCATCATAAGCTATGCCTAATAAAAATAACCTCGTCCAAGAGATTCTCAGGACCAACTGCCCGCCTTTGCCCTTTGAGACTTCCATTGCTTCCTTTCACTAAAGGTGATGCTCCAGCGATGTTCTCAATGACGTATTGTCTTCCTGCTGTCTGTTCTGGCTCCCTTCCTGTAAGGAATTGGAAAACCGTCTCCAGCTGCCTACAGCTTAGGTAGCCAATTATATGACTTTAGCCTTATTGGGTGCATATGGGATCTGTGAAGGATTTTTTAATTAAAGTCTTTGAGTTATTCACTCATAAAGGATAATAATTTCTTAGGGGATCTTTCTGAAATTTTTATCATCATAAAAATGCATTGAGTTGTAAACAACTTTCTCAAACTCTAAACTTTTGTGTTGTGATATGTACAATTTAATGCAAGACAGGAAGGAAACTGAGAATAAAGTCAGTGTACGTTGTTGTCCAGAATTATCAACAATTGAAAACAGAAAGCTACTTGTAGCTTATTTGAATTTCACTCTTCAGATTTGATTGTAAGGTGAAAATAAAACTTAATTAAATCATTTAAGCAGGAAACATTTTCAGAATCTTGTTTGAAAGCAAGGGCAAGAAAAACAAGCCCTCTGAAAAAGCAGTTTTGCACATCGCTCTGCTTCCTCTGCTGAGAAGACATCATTTCCTCCTCTGGCCCACTGCGCCCCCACCTCCTGCTCCTCCACTCTCCTCTTCTCTGCTTTGAAGTCACTCTCTTTCTATCTCAGGCCCCTCAACTTTGTACCTTCCTTGCTTTTCCTACAACCTCTCTGGGACCTTTCCCTCATTTTAGATGCTAATTAGCACTTGCTAATTGAAATCTTAAAAGCTGAGTGTCATAAGCACTTTAGCACATCACAAAACTCTGTGATCATAGGCAGATTTCAAAACAGTTTATTGCGGAAATTAGAAGATGCTAAGGACTCTGCCATCTTTTGAGAAAAGTGCAAAAAACAGAATATGTGTCTACATTTTACATTTATTTTATTTTCACAGTTCATGTCTAATTCTGCCATTCTTACACTGTCTGAAAACAAACCCGGCTTTTGTTCTTTCTGGCTGGTGTGATTCCTGCCATCAGAATCCTGGCTTAGCTTCTTCAAAGGCAGCCCAGATACCACAGATTTTACAGTTTTCATTCCAATTCCTCTATGTCTGTGTTCCATAGGTTTTTTTGTTTTGTTTTGTTTTAACAGAAAATCATATATGAATATGTATAACAATCTTAGGTCTAGTGGAAAAAGAAAAGATCATTCTTAAGAAGTCAGATTTCATATGCCATGATTTCTTTTCAGTTAAATTGCATTTATAAAATGTGATACATCAGCTGCTCTGAGAGTGAGATGTTGAAACAGAGCTGAGTGTGTGGGAGAGAGGAGGGGAGGAAGTACACTGTCTCTCTGGAGAGAGTTAGAACTGGAGCATCACCCAGTGAGCAGAGCCTCCACTGACCCAGGGATGTCTGGAGCTAAAAGCACCCTATCGGAGTGGTCCAGCTTTGAGGGGAAATGGCTGCACCTTGGTGATCCTTCATCAGACAGTGATGGATGTGCAGCGCCCCGGGAAGGGTGTGGCCTTGGGCAGCAACCCCTTCAGCTGGGGTAGTCCCTGCGGTCTCTGCCCCTGCCCGGGGCAGTGGGGGCGCCTGCTGCAGTCAGTCCCTAGGACCGCGGACGCTGCATCTCCACACCCGACTCCCAAGAAATGTCTCACGTCTGGACTTCTGCTGATGATTTTTGCTGTAAAACATGACATTCTCTCAGCTCATCCTTGTTATGGAAATTGTTGATACATTTGAAAGTCACACTCTTTGGCATTTTTTGTTTTATTCAAAATATACTTTAACTTCTTTTAAAATTTTATCCATAGGTCAGATTCTATTGTCTAAAGCTGATTTTTGTTGACACATTTCTTTGAAATTTTTGCTTTTTTTCCCCTTTGGAAGAACTTGTTTAATAACTACTAGTAAAATTGCTGCTATTATTTATTCTTTACTTTTCTTGGGTGTTTTCTACATTAATTTGAAAAAAAAAAAAAGAACCATTGAGTTAAGTGGTAGAGTCAACTCTAAGCATGAGGAATAAGAGGGCCTTTAATTCTGGTGTTAAGTAGAGAAAGATAATAAAAACTCTTGTTTATGGTGTTTACCAGCAGCACGACTTAAATGTTTGCAGATAAATAGGGAATACCTCTATTTTTTTTTATATACACACCACACGCAAATTTGGACTACGTTTTCATAGCACTTTAACTTTAAAAATTTATGTACTTATTACCTCAACTAAGATGCATTAATTGGCACCCCAGTAATAACTCAGACGCCCCCTCTGCAGGACCCAATCACTCCTCTTCCACTGTAAATGCTCAATAAACAAATATTTGAATGATAATATATCACAGTCTTTAGAGTTATAGGGATATAGAGGGGGTTTTCCTCCACATTTTTAACTTCAGAAATTCTACTTTTATTATTAACTTTAGAGTTTGTTCATGTACAATAAATAGAAGTTAGCATATAACATCATTTGGGTGTCAAAGCTGCTGTGAGTTTCTCAGTTGCTGCCTCCACAGTGAGAATGTTCTCCTGACTAGCACAGACTGCTGCTTACATTTAGGTACTGATCTCTATCTTTTCTTTTTTTTAATTTAAATGCATATTTAACATTTGTACCTTCACAAAGATGAATATCCCAAATTAATTTTATGTTAGTTAAAAATTCACTCAAAGGTATATTTTCAATGAACAATTAACTTATAATAATACATTTAAAATTTAAATTAATTTTACATCTTTTGAAATAAGAACATAAAAGATGATTTTTTTACTAAATTTAATTATTCTAAATGAAATCAGATGTCCTAATATTGAGTCAGATTTAGCTGCTTGAAGTAATTAAGCTTGTTGGTGTATATCAGGCATGCTTATAGAAGCCACTAAGGTAAGATTAATTACATTACAGCTTGTAATGCATTACCTCACTCAAGGTAATAATATGTAATTACTTGAATTCACTGAGCATTTCCAATCTGTATCTTAGTTTTAAAAACATTGCATAATTGAAATTGGCATGTCTACAGTCAAAATGACATTTGGAAGCCTGGCAGAATGCTAGTGACATTGGAGGACAAAGGCCCTGAGGAAGCTCTGAGATGAAGTGTTGTGGGGAGGAGCCTTGTGGACATTACCCAGCCTAAGGGAATTATGGGTTAATAACATTCAGGTTTAAGATATGCAGATGTGGCCATGCAATAAATCATTAAACTTGCATGTATCATATATTTAGATCCAGATCAGTAATCAGAAGATCAAAATCTGTTGGATCCAAAAATAAGCAACCACCCATTGAAACACCAACAAACTCTAACAAACAATCAAAAAGGAGAACTTCTTTTAAAGAAGAATTTGAAGGACATCAAATTACAAGCAAGATTCACAAGGTCTTCAAAAACAAAATAAGCTGTGATGCCCAGGGAAACCTTTATAGTTACACAAAGTGGAATTGATCATATGTTCATTTATATTTATTTCCAATCACATTTTGCAATAATATAAACTAAAAATGGAAAGAACAAATTTTCAAAGACTTGTGTTTGGTGTGTGGGGACAAGTTCCACACTCAAAGTTCATTTTAACAGATAGCATGCATTTAAATATTCAAGCAAGTTATGCCTACCAACTGTACCATTGATAGAGCAACTGACCAGGAGTTTTATACAGACTTTGGCATCATATCCTCAAATCTCAGAAGATCAATCTTCTCGCTTTGTGACTATAGAAGCTTAGGCAGAGCTGGCCTTGAAACTTAAGTGTCTCTGACTTCAAAACTGTGGAAGATAATAGTGTGATTTATCAATAGTTCTGGTTCTCCTGAGCACATGAGGCTAGTCAGAGAACCTGTTTACCTCCTTGAAGTTAGATGTGGCTTGTGATTGGTTTTAGCCAAGAAATGTGTGCAGATGGGACATATGTTACTTAAGCGTGAAAGCAATTAATTGCTGGTAGAAAGCTCCAGGGCTCTGTTTCAAAGTGACAACAGTCTTGGTGGATGTGGAAACATGGGGTTGAACTCTCCTTGGCTTGATGGTTGCCATGGACTGTCAGCTAAGCTTACCATTGTGCCTGTCTGATGAGAAGGAAGTTCTCCTTGTTCTAAGTCATTGCTGCTGTTTGTTTGGTTACTCTGGCATAACATAGTCTGATGAATAAAAACAAGTTCAAGCTTGTTCCAATATGTTCCAATGTCAGTGAATCAAGCTGAAATTATTCCAGAAAATCCGCATTTCCACCTACAAACCCAACTTAAACATATTTGCATATTTCTTACTCAAACAAGGCTTGTACCAATTTAGGAAAAATCTTCAAGTATCAGTCAAAACTCTTGCATGAATAGCCATGGTATCTCAAGCTCAAGCAAGTCCAAAGTTGGCTCATCACTTCACTCTACCCTCAAACTTGTTGTCCACCTAATCATGTCAGTGGGGAACCAGGGAGCAATCCTGCTTCTTAAGGCTCCTGCATCCATCTCCTCATGTAACTACCTACATGGTGATATCACGCTGATTCTTTATTATTATTATTATTATTATTATTATTATTATTATTATTATTAATGTTTTGTTTTATTTTGCTGGGGGTTTTTTGGGGGGTAACTAGGTTTATTTGTTTATTTACTGGAGATCCTGGGGACTGGATCCTGGACCTCATGCACGCTAAGCTGGGTTCCATGGCTGAGCTGCACCCCCGCCCGCCATGCTGACTGTTAACACGTGCCTGCAGTGCTGTTTCCTTCCCATTGGCAGTGCTAGTTTAGCGCTGTATCTTCAAATTGTAATAACCAGATTTATTGCAGCCTTTCAAACTTTAAATTATCCTCTACCTTTGTTAATTAAGATATCATTCTGAAATCCAAATCTGATCATGCAGAAAGTACATAATCAATACTTGTTAGAGCACCCATGGATTTCCCTACTATGGCGCCTCACGTCTTCTACTGTAATTTCTCCATGTGGTTGGCCTTCTTTATCCACCAACCTGTGACTTGCTCTAGGGCAGAGACTTCAGATTCATCTTTTCAGTTTCAGTCCTCTTTTCTCCCACCCTCACCCACACCACACCCTCCTATGTCAACCCTCACCTCCCCCAACCTCCCCACCCCTGTCTGCTGCTTAACCTCAAGGAACATATAAGAGAATCCTGAATCCTGGCTGGCAAATGAAGACAACAGGAAAAAAAACCCATACAAATGGCATAATGGATGCTGATCTGAATGAGGCACCCTCGCAGACGGCTCCAGATCTCTTTGACTCATCTTCCAATTCCCATTTATCACTTCAAAGTGGAAGAGCAGTCATGTATTTTTGTTAATAGAACTACTCAGAAATGAGGTTTCTGTTAAGTGCAGAATTTGCACAGACTTATCAAGGATGTATGTGTGCTACATTAAATATTTGGAATTTAGTGAATATCCAGCAAAAGTAACATTTTTATATTTGTCCACAAAGCACATATGCATTTTATCTTATAATTCTTGAAAATGGTTTGGGCTGATAAAGAATATTATTTTTATTATTCATTAGAAATATTGTAGTTTGCCAGGCACTGAGGAGGAAATGCAACATTTCAAGTTAAAAACCATTGCCAGAGCTATTTTAAATCTAAATAGCATCAAAAATATGCACTTACTCCTCTTGTTTAAATAGGTAAATTCAAACTACAGTAATAGAGAGATTTGCCAAGTCATATCTCTGTAATGAGAAAAATGTACTTGCAAAATAATTTAACCAAGAAGATTTAGAAATAAACATATAATTTTAATAGGGTTGATATTTGAGAAGATTTGTTCCTAAAAAATGCTTTCATATTTTTTTCGTTTAAAAAAATCAGAGGGGAAAAAAAAAAAAAACCCTTCTGCTATGATAGAATTATATGCACAGTTGCCAAGAGTTGAGAAGATGATGCCAGCTAAGTGAACTTTCCCAAAATTAATTGATCAAGACACACCTATTGGTTTGAAAAACCATCTGTAAACATATATGAAAGAGTGACAGGGAGATGCTCAGTGCAGAGGTCACAAAAACTGGGGGAGGAGGGTGCTTAATTAATACTTTCACTTTCCAGGAAAGATGAAACAGTTGATTGTCTTAGTGATGTTTTAGATGCCTGTGATATTAATGCAAACTAATTGCTCTCACTACCTTTACAGTATTTGCAGAGGCTAGCAGGTTGAATTTAGAGACCTCAATAATTTAAATGTCAAACAAAATGACTAAAGATCCAATTACAGAAGTTTTCAGCATCACTATTAGGAAAAGTGCAAATTATTAAGACAAACATGTACATAAAATTGGAGATAATCAAATCTATTAACTCTTCAAATTTAATGAAAAAGAAGAAAATGAAATATTCTTGTATAGTCTTTTCAAAGCTGATAAGTCAACAAGTGCCTGAAATGTGGTAGCTGCTTAATAATTGTTTGTTAAGTGAGTAAGTGACGGAAAGCCCTCATCACATCTTACTCTTCAAAAGATCTTGAAATTCTGGACACATGGAGCTTGATTTTAAAATAAAGAAAACTACCAGATATTCAAAGAAACTCAAATAGTGGGAAATATTCTTATAGTTATGAGATTTCAATAGTATAATCTAGTTCTCCTTCCTGGGGAGTGGTCACTGTATTATAGTTAATTCTCCCTTAAATTCTTCCTCAGTGATGGTCCAAGAAGAAGAAAAAAAGAATGGAGAAAGAAAGAAAGAAAGAAAGAAAGAAAGAAAGAGAGAAAGAAAGAGAGAAAGAAAGAGAGAAAGAAAGAGAGAAAGAAAGAGAGAAAGAAAGAGAGAAAGAGACAGAGAAGAAAGGCAGGGAAGAAGGAAGGAAAGGAGGAAGGAAGGAGGGAAGGGGAGGGGAGGAAAGAGAAGGAAGGAGTTGGGAGGAAAGAATAAGGAAGATTCAGACAGTGAGTGGCCAATAGGGAAGAAAGTATACAGGGATTATTTTGTCTCCTAAACTTTATTCTCATCAAATGTTACCTCCCTAGAAGATAATCACATTTTCCAAAATTTACATCTAACTTAACAAATCCACAAAGTAAAGAAATAGACAAAGTCTTCTATGTACAAAATATTCATGTATACTTGTCATAATACAAATATTCACATTTTTTTTTAAGATGCAGAATGTAAATGTGACTTATGTCATCATACTTGCTAAGACAATAATGCCTCCAAGTCTTCCTGCCTGATGACTTGTCTCTCTGTTTGATGAGGTCTAGCTGGTACAGAAAGCAAGCAAAACTCTCCACGATTGTGACCCTGGTGTCTCATCTCCCCAGACCTGGAAATGTGTGCACTGTCACTGGGCCATTTGGAAATACTTAACAGTGTTAACCAACGGAGGAAGGAGATTCAATAACTATTAGTGGGATTTACTCAGACTGATGCTGACCCTGAACAAAAAGCTGGTTTCCGCATACCCAGCTCTTCCCTGGGCTGCTTCCCTGATCAAGTACACAAACATTTGTTTTGATGATACTTAGTGATATTTTTGCCTGCGTAGATCAACAGGTTACTACCAGCAACACAAGAGTTGTCAAATTAACTTGTAATTGGTGTGCACACACACAGACTTCCACAGCCTTAAACTATATCATTAAATCAAAAAGCTATTGCGTTAACACAGGACATTCCTTCTTAAGACTTGGATTTATGTGGATTTCTGAGCAAATGTTTATCTCCACTTCTAGGTAAGAAAGTTTACCAGAAGGTCTATAATACTACCTTCAAATATGAAGATCAAATTTTGTTTCTCTTTCAAGCATTAAGAAAGGAGTTCTCAAAAATGCGTATTTTCATTTTCTCATCTTCCAATTTTAGTTTCTCAAATAGTAGTAAAGTGTTATGATTTTCTACAGAAAGTGTATTAACATGATTCACACAATTGATTAAATCTTATAGGTCTCTATAGTCCTACTTCCTTCCCCATTGGCCAAAGATGTTCCTGTATTGACCCCTATTTTATTTACTTCTTCACAGCAAGCTGGGACCATTCACTCAAATACCTGCAAGTGCCAAACTTAAATTTTTACACATCCATTTGCTTTGCATAATGCCCTGATCAGCATTGTTTTTAGCAAACTAGAACCTCCCTGCATTCCATACACAGCAAAACATTTGCAAGCCATAGATAAGAACTACCTTAGGACTACAAAAGACCCCCAGTGGCTGCCCTTCAGAGTTCTCTGCCCTGGAGAACCCCCAGCTGTGCAGCTGAAGGATGCCACCTAGGCCTGAGAGGCCCCTCCTCATGGTCCCTCTTCTCCAGGGGTTTCTTTACCCTCATTGCCCTCTGGGGTGACTCTGATCCCCTGCTTCTGAAGTCTCCTGATGGGAGGTAAAGGGCTTCCTGCTTATAATACTAACCTAACCCAAAGAAAGCTCCCCATGCACCCCTGCTCCCTAATGATCCTGGCATTTTTCTTGATCACCCCTGAAATTCTTGAACTCATTACCCCTTCTCAAGTTTCAAGGGTTTTGAAAAAACTGAATGTGATTTTTACAATATCTTGCACTACAATAAGCTACTGCTGCACCCTTATTAGAATGGCAGAAAGAAAAAAAAAAAAGTAAAATGACAGCACTAGTGTTCCTGGAAATGCCATGTAACAAGGACTCATACATCACTGGTGGGAAGTAGGAATACTGTACAGCTGCTGAGGTGAACAGTTTGGCAGTTTCTTATAAGGTTAAACACTCACTACCATATGACCTAATGATGCTATTCTTGAGAATTTACCAGGGGGAATGAAATCTTATTACCTCATAGAATGAAACATAAATCTTATATATGAATGCTCATAGCAACTTTATCCATAGTCATAAAAAAGTGGGAATAACTCAAATGTTTTTAAGTAAGTGGGTACATAAACAGACTTTGGTATGTCTGCGTATTTGGATACCACTCAGCAATAAGAAGAATGGACTATGACTCCATGCAGTCGTTGGCTAGATCACAAAGATATACTGGGAGAAAGGACCCAGTCTCTAAAGCTCATGTAATGCACGATTCCTTTATATGATGCTCTTGGAAAGAAAAACCGTAATGATAAAGAATTGATCAGTGGTTGTCAGAGTTTGGGATGGGGGAAGTCTGATTAAAAAGGAATAGCATGGTGGGGGAGGGTATAGCTCAAAGTGGTAGGGCACGTGCTTAGTATGCACGGGGTCCTGGGTTCAGTTCCCAGTACCTCCTCTAAAAAGTAAATAAATAAATAAACCTAAGTACCCCCCCCAAAAAAAACCCTAACTTAAAAAAAAAGGAATAGCATGAAGGAAGTTTTGGGGGTCATGGAACCCTTTAGTATCTTAATTGTAAGGGTGATTATACAAATCTACCCCTTTGTTAAAATTCTTAGAAATGCAAACACACAACAAATTTTACTGTATACTACCTTGAAAATAAAAATTAAAATTATTTGAATGAGAGTAGAAAGCAGTATTATTAAAATTATATTTATAATATTTTTCTCCTTGAGTTGTGTATTTGCCTATTACCTTTGAGAAACACCGTCTGTATAAGTCAGCGTTGAAACAGCCCGATAGTATCGTCCCTGTACATCGATTTCACACCATGATTCTCAAGTTTTGCAATGGCTTTTATGTTTCTATTTTAATGGAATCTCTCACTGAATCTAAAACTCTTAATTATCTCACAAGAGGTATTTTAAATTGTGAGTTATATGGCTTGCACGTGTAACTTTGTATATTTTTAAATTATCATTATTATGTGTTGTCAGTAGGTCAGATTTTTAACATACGCACACCCTCCAATGTCATAGTTACAGTTAATTTTGCTGCCAGTTTCTATTTTATGATTCAATAGTTAAGCTTTTTTCTTGATTTGCAAATATGCAAAATGATATTTTTTTCATAACGGAGTTAATTTCTTTTATCTGGGTGACTGCAGGAGAATTTTAACCAAACTCTCTCCTTCTCCCTCAGCCCTGCTGCCTTCCACTCACACCACATCAGCCAGAATGATCCTTCCAAGCTTGTCAGACCACATTACTCCTCTGCTCAAAAGGCTTTGGGGGCTCCCTATTTCACAGTCAAAATTAAAGTCCTTCAGCTGCGTGCCGAGGACCTGACTCCTGTATTTTTCTGACGTCATCCCATAGGACTCCCACCCCAGACACACCCCGATGTTAGGGATGTTGCACTAGCTCTTTCTTTTGTCTGGAACCTTCTTCCCCAACATCTGCCATCACTAAATGCCTTACACCTTCAAAGTTTTGCCCAAGTATCACTTTCTCCATATCTCTCTTGACCACCTTGTATAAAATTGGTACATCCAGTCACTCAGCATTTGCTCATCTTCTCCTGCCGCTTTGCTGTTTTCTGTTTTTATTCACTTACCATTTATTAACACAAAATAATGTATTTTATTTATGTTTAGTTATTATTTCTCTACATATCCACTAGAATGTAACCCCTATGAGAGCAGAAATATGGATCTGTTTCATTCACTTATGTTTCCAAGTGCCTGGTATAATGCCCAACACACAGGTGCCCAACACATATTTGCTCAGTGAAGGAGGACAATGGATGCATTCATTTGTGCATAAAATATTTTCTATTGCACATAAAATATAATAGGTTATGATTAAATATTGGGTAAAATGCTTATAAAAAGAGTTTACTTTCTTGAAATGTGTCAAAATATTATAACAATTTTGTGATTAAACATACAAAATACAAAGAATAATGTAAGTTAAAAATGCAAAAAATAATATAAAGAACCACTGAATCTGAAACATTTGGGGTATACGTCAAATTACCTCATAAGTGTATAATGTATGCTTTTAAAAGTTTTGATTCCTAGTAACCATGTGATTTGTTTTCTTCATCTTTATCCTAAAGTCCATTTTTTTTCAGATTTCAATTATGTTTTCAATTTTTTCTAGCTTATTGGATTCCCATAAATGGATGTAAATTGTTATGTAGCATAACTCTACACAATAATACAGATTTCCTTCAGTGCATAAATCATTCAAAAGTGCACATGTGCATGCATTTTAACTGAAAGTTTAGACTTACAGCCAAGAGCCTGGAGGCATGGGAGATATGCAGCCAAGAAGAGTTTTTGAGACAGTTTGTTGGGGCTAAATGAAAAGGTAAAAAGGGTGGATTTTAAAAATATTTCTCCTTGACTTTCACTTTCTTTTTACTGGTGTTGACTTTTTTTCCTTGACATTTATTTAATGTTAAGTTTATGGCCTAAAACATAGCAAATTATTTTGTCTGTCTTAAAGGATGTCTGAGTTGTAATCAATGGTCAAAAATTTCCCAAACCCTGTCAAGTATGTCTGTAAAAATTGAAAATAAGACTAGAATTTAGAGTACCACTAAATCCCAAATTTGAATTTCTACCAACAGCAAAGCTAATGGAACCAGGATAAAAACACTTTATCTTTATATCATCTAAAAAATGATGGGGGGGTCACATCATGCATTTTCTAACTTTAGACACCTAAATTAGCAGCCCAAAGTCTATATTTACATGTTGCCTTTAAATAGATCAGAGCCCTATCTCTGCTCAACACCTTCCTTGCCCCAGTCTTGTTCCAGGTATTGGGAAACGGCCAGCTCCCTAAAAGGCTTTTTGTGAGGATACAGGAGCACAGTCTCCAAACTTCATCTTCCACACCCTCTGTAGGTTCACAGTGTGAAAGTAAGATCATTTGGTGAAAGGATCAAAACTGACCACAGCAGTGCAGAGTCTCCACGGAAGTCTAACAAGAACCATTGGCGATTCTGGGGACTTAGCTTTTGGTCCAGGTGAGGGACTGAGCACTGCATCCAGCCACCACCCACATGGGGAGAGAGAGCGCAGCAGGAGCAGTCACAGAGCTGATAATTACAAAGTTCTGAACTGGAGTAGCTTTCACTTCTTTAAGTGATGTTGAAAAAAACCAAAACAACAACAATAATTTGTGACTAAGTGATGCAAAAACAGAGAAAATAACTATTGTCTTGAATGCTGAGACATAGAACTGAGAAAATAATATTTCTGTATGAATAAGTAAAATTTCTTACCATCCAAGAACATCTGCCATCTATAAAATGGAAATAAAAACACCAATAGGAAAAAACAAGATATAAAGCAGAATGAAATGGAAAAGGAGAAGAATGACATAAGCTAGAATTCATGGACAAATAAAAACAATGAAATTTGTAACACAGTTAGAAAGAACATAATTAACATGGCAAAAAAAATCAAATTAAAAAAAAGATGAACCAGAGAAATTGTTTCTAATATCAAAAGAAAAGCATACAATTTGAGAAAGAAAAAATGTAATAGGACAGAAAATTAGCAAAAAAAAAAAAAATTCAAAAATGACTTTTACTGTCCTAGACAAAGTGGAAAATATGATAGACAAAACAAATCAAAATAATTGTTCCAGTTCATTATTATCTTGTCATGTAAAATTATTTATTTATCATATGTTTCCAAATAACATTAATAAGAGTAAGAATTGGGAATAAGAATGGGAATTGAAGTAATAGAGACAATAAATATGAGTTAAATATTTTATGGAATAATTTTATATGTATTGTTTTTATAGCAGATTCGGTAAAAATGATGTCTCATTACCAACAATTAGAAATACACATACTTGTGGTTGCCGGGGGGGAGGGAGGTGGGAAGGGATAATCTGGGAGTTTGAGATCTGCAGACACTGACTGGTATATACAAAACAGATGAACACGCTTACACTGTATAGCACAGGGAGATATATTCAATATCTTGTAGTAGCTCAAGGTGAAAAGGAATACGAAAATGAATATATGTGTGTTCATGTGTGACATTGTGCTGTATGTCAGAAATTGACACAACATTGTAAACTCACTGTACCTCAATAAAAAAAAATGATATGGTAGATATGAAAAAAAGAAATACATATACTTTAAAGAATGTATTCAAAAAAAATCAGTGGTAGGATTAAGTATGGGATGAATTATTTTCCAAAATGTGACGTGAAGTTCAGGTAACAAAAAGCAAAGAATGCAAACTGAACTTAAATAGGAGAAAAGGAACTTGGCCCTGTGATCCTTCACCATCATGAGTGTATCTGATGCCTCAAGCATCAGATTATATCAGTTTATACCTACAGTATGTGTACATCAAATATACACATTTATTTAGCTTTTCTACTCATCTTCAACAGGAGATGGTCCAATGGTCCAGACCAGGGTCAGCAAACTTTCCTGTGAAGGGCCAGGTGGTGGACATTCGAGGCTGTGGGACAGTCTCGGTCACACACCCGGCTGTGTGCTGTAACACTGCCGCACGTCAGCGAGGGGCTGGGACTGGGTCCCAGGTTTATTGAAATTGTGATAAAGCAGTGCAGGAGCTCAGGAATTGATTGTAAAATCCATGGCCTCACCCTGCTGGGACGGATCCGTGCAGAGGAGGAGGGTCTGGCTGCCATTCCTTTCTTAGCTTCAGATAATGAAGAGGAAGAAGATGAAAAAGGCAGCAGTGGGAGGTGAGAGCTGTTGCTGTTGGTGGTGCTCATGCCAGAGCTCTTCCTTTCAAAAGCCAGTGTCTAATTAGTGTGCATCTCATAATGATAACAGATTTGTGCCCACAGGACTATTCGGTAAATATTAGTTGAGTGTTCAAAAATTATAATTTAATTTAATTTAATTTAGGAAAATAGTTAATGTAGGAACATACGGTATTTAGAGAAATACCATTTAAAAGGGAAAATAATTTTCTATCTGAAATGTCACATTAATATTTTGATACACATCCTTGTACTTTCCTTTTTTATTTGTCCCTGATTGTGTTTTCCTATGGAGGTGATATGGTATGTATTTTACAGCCTTTTGTGCTAAGTGTTTTATTATTAGTTTTTAAATAAAAAGTTATTTATTGTAATAAAGTACACATAAAATTTACCATATAACCATTTTTACAAGTGTAGTTCAGTGGCATTAAGTATGTTTGCATCACTGTGCAATTTTGGGCAACGTCCATCTTCAGAATGTCCGTATCATCCATCTTCTGTTGTATAAATTTATTGAGTGCCAGATTTCATCTTACGATTATGTTCTCATCTGCTTATTCAGGTCCTCAGTTTGTATGAGGCCTGTGGTGACAGCTGTTCCTGTATTTAATCACACACCATGTGTCTAGTGAATGCTGACTGTAGGCTGAGCTCTGTTCTCTGTCCTGCAGTTGCCGTCATGACCATGCAGGATAAAACTAGACAAGCACACACACATCAGAGTGGCCTCTTGGCTGTGGGAAGTGCATGGGGGAGACACGCCTGGTGCTCTGAGAGGCTGCAGAAGTGTGCTGAGCTGTCAGGAGAAGGAAGGCTCTCCTCCTCAGGGCAGAGTGGGCAGGAGAGGGTGTTGACAGGGGAGTGGCCCATACCACGGGTGAAGACAGGGGTCTGCCAGGTCTGTACACATTTGCTTCTTATTCCCAGACCCTGTGGTTGGGCCCTTGCAGATGTGCACCAGAGGCAGGTCCCAGTGCCAGCGGAGCTCTGCTGGTCTCTGCCCTGAGCACTGAATGCTTTCTAGGGTGTGATGTCAGAAACCTGTCTCTTTGACACAAAGGAACCTAACCCTGCACTGCTATGAAGCACATACTCTTAGTTGTGAATGGGTGGCCACTGCGGTCATTCCAGCTCATTCCAGGGATCTTGGGTTTGGATCCTGTCTTGTTTTATTTTGGAAGCTTTGCAAAGAAGTTGAAAGGAAAATAATATTTATAACACTGCCTTATCTAGAATATACATTATATCACATGTTATCATTCAAACCGATAGTGTCTACATGCATTAATTTAATTAATGAGACCTCCAGTTCACTTCAATAAATCATAGAGATTTTTAAGAGAAAGGATTACAGATTCAGACTTTCTTATTCAGTAGCAACTAAGATCAACTGGGCAAATAAAATTAATACATATGTGTATGGAAAATAACCAGAAAAGTTTGGGTTTACTCATAGATGGAATTTTTATGCAGTTGAGTAGATTCACAGAAGAAATTCTGGATATTTGAGTGTAATTTTCCTTTCCCTGTCAGGTATCAGTAATCAGCTAATAACCACTGAGTGGCCTGGGCAGCCTCCCACAGGGCAGGCCCCCAGCCAGGGGGGCACCCACACAGACCCCTGCAGGCCCACCTTCCCATGGCTCATGCTTACATGGTACCAGTCATCACACTTCTCGACACTGGTGGTGTCCCCTGCACAGTTTTGAGCAACACTATTAAAAAGTATTTCAAGTCGTTACAAAGTATTTCAAGTTGGTCTCCTGTGCCTGATACCAATGAGAGGGTTTTCCTATATTTTTATTCCCTAGCCGTGAGATTTTGATCCCTTAAATATTCATTAGGATACAACACGTCAAAGAAAAAAATCTTACCTCATCTCTGGAGTCTTCAGTTGTCTGTCCTAGCTGTACAAAAACAGAACAAAAGCAGACAAAAAGCCAAAACCTCAAACACACAGCATGCAGCAGTTCTTACCACCTCAGCCAAGAACACCTAACACTGTGCCAGGTAATAGATGGTCTCATCTGGTTCAAGAACCGGAGCGTTTTGTTGACCAGATGTACGGCCCATCGAGGGCAGGTCAGGAGATAGGACGACTGGGGTGGTAGGAACCTCGGGGTGCGGGCAGGTCTCCCGGGTAGGGTGGAGGTGGGGACGCCCACCCAGCTGGCCAGCAGAGTGGGCCGAGGGTGTAAAAGAAGGAAGTTACATTTGGCCTTGCAGCCTGTGTCTGTCAGAGCACCTCAGAGCTCACTAGGGTTATTTTATTTTTTTCAAATTAAAAAAAAATTGTTGGTTACTTTTTCATATTCTTTGATTTTTTTGAAATCTTTAAAATTTATTTATTTTTGTTTTTTGTGGGGGAGGTAATTAGGTTTGTGTATTTTTAATGGAGGTACTGTGGCTTGAACCCAGGACCTCTGCATGCTAGGCACGTGTGCTACCTCTGAGTAATACCCTTCCCCCAATTTTATTATTTCTTTTGAGGAAAAGTATGACCAAACAGATGACTGGGTTTAGGGACATGGCCACAAAGCCAGCTCCAGTCGTGACTCTTGGGGTCACTTAACCAGTGTTCTCTCCGGCTACTTCTGTAGTAGCTGTATGTTGAGGTGATGGGCAGGAATTGCTCTGACTCAGTAAAAGCTGTCATGTTCAACTTGGTGTACAGGAGGAAAGAACTGTGGTCTCGCAAGAAGAGCACCACCAAATGAGTAAGCTAAAATTAAATTCTAGTTTTGAAAGATTGCAAGCTGATATCTAGAAATTTTGACCCTCTGGAACACTAACTCCTGTGTATATCTCAGGATATTAAATTTTGATTTTTTTTCTTGGATTAAAACAAAACTTTAAGAGTTTCTGATAGTAACCAGCAAACTGTGTGTTCTTGAGGTTGCTTTACTTTTTATTAAAAAAAATATTTTTTTCATTCTAAATGACCTCTATCTCCAAGGTCCCCACCCAGTGCCCCCGCCCTTGCCTCACCCCGCTGCTCTGGCCCACAAGGGCCCAGCCACTGCCAGGCCTTCTGAGGTTTCTGTGATGCTTTTGCTTTCTACATGTGGTTCTCTAAAATTGACTTTCCTAAAGTACTTCTTGGCATGAACCACAGACATTCTCAATTTTAGTTTCTGAGAAGCCTCTGTCCTTGGAAAATAGGGCACTTCAGATACGGTTGCATTATTGCTGTTTTGTAAACTAAAGCGTATACTTTTGAAAAGATTTGACAAGCACAGGGGTGAAAATTGTAGAGGATAATTGTATCTATCTTGCCTTCAATACAGTAAACATTTTTGCTTCCCGTGAATAAGATAATGTAGTCATAGTACAGGATGAGCGAGATGTGATTTGAAGAACAGATAAAACAAATGATGCATCAGAACTGGAGTTGAATTCAGTGTGGCTCCTAACTGAGGAGCCAGAGAACAGATTCCTCCCAGGGTTCGTGCCTGGAAACAGTTTCTTCTCAGATGAGCGTCTCTGCTGCTTCGTGTTCTGGGCGGCTTGGCCCGTTGTCAGATCCCTTAGTTACCTGCGTCGTTGAGAAGCTGAAAAGGAAAGTTAGAGCTCATTTTAAGTCTCACTGTTCTAGTGCAACAAAAATTACCTTATGCAATTCAGCAGCCATGAATTACATTTGATTCTGAGGCTCCTGTGCTGCATTTGGAGGGGCGTGGGGGCCAGAACCTCTGGGAGCCTCGGTCAGGACGGTGTGGGCTGTCGAGGGGGTCCTGAGGGCACGTGGCCCTTGTGGGGGTTTGCGTGTGAAGGTGGGTTGGCGCTTCGGGGCTGCGATGAACATCCTTTCTCCCATGGTGGTGGTGACTGATAGTTTCTGACGCATGGGAATCATAAGGTTTTCTTAGATGGGGGCTTTAATAATTTTACACTACATCACACCCATCTCCAATGGGAAATTTAAGCATATAATTTCTTAGAAAAGACAGAATCAACAGGAGTGAGCAGGGCATGACCTGAAATAAAATATAGTTCACCAAATGTTTGTTCATATCCTTACATGATGTGTATTTTATTTTTTGCCTTTTATTATGAGATGTTCAGGTGTACCCAGGTAGGAAGAATAGGGACCCGAGTCCTCTGGTTCCTCTACCAGCTTCAGCAGTTCCCGGTAGATGGTGTCACTTCTGTCTTTATTTTCTACACCCCCGACCCCTATTTATTTTAAAATAAATCTTATTGGATCCTTTCATGCTTAAAATACTTTACTTTGTATCTCTAAGAGAAAAGAACTTTTTTGGTTAATATAACCATGTAAATTAGCAGTAATTCTTTGTAACATTTAATAAGATTACTTATAATTTTCAAATGTATAAAATTATCTTTTTTTCTCTTTTGCTTTTTAAAAAATCCCATTTTAGATAAAAGTTCCTTCATTCTCTGAGAAATTATCTGCTTTGAAAGTAGTACAGGTGGCTGGTGGTTCGAAAAGTTTATTTGCAGATATGACTCCTTTAATGTTAAATGGTTTTTGAATTGTGCTTAGCACTGAATACATAGTTCTGTTGTGAAAAGTGAATGCTCTGCTCACATTTGTCCCTGGCAGTGACCGTGGAAGGGAAGGTGTATGCCTGTGGGGAAGCCACCAGCGGCCGGCTGGGGCTGGGCCTCTCCAGCGGGATTGTGCCCACCCCTCGGCAGATCACAGCCCTGAGCAGTTACGTGGTCAAGAAGGTGGCCATTCACTCAGGTACGGGGCCAGGGTTGGCACTTGTGTGCAGACAAGCCTGTTGCTCATGCTCTGTAATTAACTCGAGGTCTTAAATAATTTTCCCTAAAGTACCAATGGATTCTTCAAGTTTTACTTAACTATTAGGAATAAAAATGGAATAATGTACAGCTCCAGGTGGTGTAGAGTTGAATTGTTGTTGCTCCCAAGGCTTTTGGGGACCAGTGGTTGTTGGAATCCCAGGCATGTGGGGCATACCCCTCCAAGGAGGGGGTTTCAGTCTTGAAGCTGTGGTGGGGTTTATAGCATCTTTGAAATCATCACCTTCAGTGCCTAAGTATGTGTTATTTTTCTGGGGAAAGAGCCTGTAACTTTCATGAGATTCCCAGTGTCTGTGTATCCCGGTGATTAGAAAGAACCTTTTACAAAAGTCATACCCCTTCAGTTCAGGAAACTTACTATTATTTCCAACCATGATATGAGGCCTCTGAGGAATGAACTGAATTAGATACAACAGACTCAGTTCATCTCTGTACTGAATAGGGTTAGATTTCACCCCTTATAACAGAAAAATCCAAACAGTAGCAACTTGAGCAAGACAGAGTTTAGCTTTAGTCTGCTGTAAAAGCCTGAAGGTGGGGTCCAGAGCCAGTGCGGCAGCTCGAGTGCCCCCGGGGAGTGCTGGCCTGCTGTCCACCCTCGCTGAGAGACGTCCCTGCAGCTGCAGGTGAGCACACGAGACAGATGCTTCCTCAGGCCCGTTCGACCTGTCCGAGAGCTTTTCTGGAAGCCTTACTCACTTCTGTTGTGTCTCTGCCACTGTGCTCTCTGGGCAGGGGAGCCAGGGAAGTGTGAGCTTTAGCAGAGCACATGGCCCTCGATCACGTGGGCTCTAGCAGTAGTGGGATGAGTGTTGGAGGCCGGGAGCCTAGGAGCTGGCAGTCACTGCTCAGAGGAAACCCTCCTCAGTCCTGAGTGGGGTGGATAGCCTGGGAGGACAGACCATGCTGGGGGAGGAGCGTGAGCGGGTTGTTTGGGGAGAGTGAGCATAGTGCCTTAACTGCAGTCGATGGTACTTTTGCTTACATAATCCCACTGCATTTCTCCAAAGCCTGATTGCCTCTGCATTTGACAATTTGCCTGATCACAAAGGTACTTATTTTTACTTTTTTCATCTGAATTTTGATCTTTTCTGTATTTGACATAGCAGCAACCCCATTAAATAAATAGCATTATTTTGCCACTTCTTGGCAAGTAAAATTCTTTCTGGGGTTTCCACTTTGTAGTTTAATAATCATTCACTTATTTTATGTACTTGATGCCCTGAAATGCTGACCCTCTTTACTCATTTATTCAGCACAGATTCATTGAGTCCATACTGGCTGCCAGGCACAGTGGGTAGTTATGCCGTTAACCTCTGGGCAGCCAGCTCGGGCAGCCCCTGTGTGTGTGAATGCTGCAGGTGGGCGGCACGCTGTGGCTTTAACCGTCGATGGGAAAGTGTTTTCTTGGGGTGAAGGTGATGATGGCAAACTCGGACACTTCAGCAGACTTTAAGAATATTTTCTTCATTATGTGTTAATAAGAAACTGTTACTGATCATAAGAGTGAAGGCCCTTTGAAAGTTGTTTTGTGGAAAATTGAATAGGAGAGGTTATTTATGAAGATAGAACTGAAAAATATATTTTTAAAAAATCTCCATGAATGTGACTTGGCCTCACATATTCTGTTCTAAGTTTTGATAGTTCAGCTGATCTATAGCTGTTGTTTTGACTGAATGTGGGTTCATGCAGATGTCCATTTTTTTCTTCTTTCCAAAAGGCTGAATTGATTATAGGGAATATTACTTGATCTTGCTCTAGGAACTGTGACAAGCCCCGGCTGACAGAGGCCCTGAAAACCAAGCGGATCTGGGACATTGCCTGCGGGAGCTCACACAGCGCAGCCCTGACATCCAGCGGTGAACTGTACACCTGGGGCCTCGGAGAGTATGGCCGCCTGGGACACGGGGACAGTACAACACAGCTGAAGCCCCGGATGGTGATTATACACATTTCTGTTGCTTTCAGAAAGCTTCCCATCTGCTGATTTCCAGAGGAGATAAGCTCCGAGTCTCAGACAGGTCATGACACCCTGTGCAGTATGGCTCTCAGTCTGTGGGGAGAAACCCCCCTGCTGTCTCTGTGCCTGTGCTTGATCTGTTTTTGCATTTGTAACTGAGTAGGTGAACGTCCTTGGTCACAGAGTGATCCAGGTGGCGTGTGGAAGCAGAGATGCCCAGGCCTTGGCTCTGACTGGTGAAGGTGGGTCCTGGCCTGACCCCGCTTTGCCCTGTTCTCCCTGTGCGCCTGTCTCTCTGTCCAGATTTCCTCTTCTTACAAGGACATCAGCCATACTGGATTAGGGCCCACCCTAATGACCTTATCTTAACTCATAACATCACAATGACCCTATTTTCAAATAAGGGCAGTTCCAAATAAAGTCACATTCTGTGGTGCTTGAGGTTAGACTTTAACAGGAATTTTGAGTGGACTCAGTTGACCCTTCACCTGTCCCCTCCCCCAGTGATGTTTCCTGAACATAACACTTTGATGCTTCTTACTTGTGTTCTTCCCATGTCTTGGAATGCCCCCTTTTCCTTTCCTTTGCTTGTATTGTCTTTATTAAAAACCACCTACTAATCAGAATTAATGTCTATTTACCTTTTATTGTAAATATTTACGTGGCTGTTTCTTACACATTCTTGTAATATTTTTGAAGACATGGAGAGGACTCATTGTTGGAATCATGCCCTAGTTCTTTCTTCCCTCCCCCAAACCACCTGTAGTGCTTTATAACTAGTGGTTACTTGAATTGAATATGTTAATGAGTGTGTCTGAGCAAACAAGTTGTAGGTATGAGACATTTTATGAATGATTTGTAACTTAAGGAAGGATTGGAGTCTGGAGTCCTAGAAGTGATTGTAGTAAGCCTGGTGTGCATTAGTTTATATTAAACAAATACTTACTGAGCCTACTAGATACAAAACCCTTTACTATGTATTAGGAAGAGATAAACCTATGAAAATTACAGAATCTGCCTCTGTTCTCATGGAACTTACTGTCTATGAACAGGTAAGAGGTAAAAGAACAGAGAAGATGGGCATGAAGGGGTTCCTAGGCAGAACTTAGAGAATGATGAGTCATGCAAGGTGGGGGGTGAAGGAGCATTAGAGAAGCGTGGTGTTAAGCCTGGACGAGTGGGAGAGTGTTGCTGGTGGAGATGGCAGGTCAGGAAAGGCATCCTTTGAGGTGTGTGTGTGGGGGGTAAGTTAGTTTGCTTCTGGATAAATAAGTAGAACCTCGAAGTAGAAAATGCCAAAATGAATAGCGAATCAATAGATGTTGGTCTCACTCTACCACGAGAGGAGAGAGAGCTTGAGCAGCCCCTTCAAGGGGGGCTGACAGTGGTCAACAACAGGGCTTTTCTGGGCAGGTGCTGTTCTGAAAGTGTTTGAAGGAAGAGTGAAAGGGCTGGAGAACTGGGAGGTGATAATATGACGATCATTTCTCTCTTACTAATGAGGAAGCTAGGGCACAGAAAGTTAAGAGAGGTGCCCAGGGACGCAGCTGATAAGTGGTGGAGCTGGAATTCAAGCCTGGACATTGTGGTTCAAGGGTCTGTGCTTTTAGCACTACTCTGTACTGTCTCTAATAATTTTTCCTTAAATGCACTCAATTGTTTAACACTCCTAAGGAAACTATAATAATATTATACAGTTATAAGAACATCAGCCTCACTTGTCTTGAAGGTAGGAGTAAAAATAAATACAGCGGAACCAAAGCAATTCTGTTAAATTATTACAACTTGCAGAATGCCTACCCGAGAATAATGGAACTTTTTATGATCACTTAGTAACCAGGGGATATTCTACTAGATGTCAGGTAGTTTAAGAAAATGGTGAGATGAGCAACACGCATTTATTAAGCATTTGTCATGCCGAGCATTTCCTCTCAGTATTAGGTGCATACTAGAGGACAACGCCCTTGGTTTCATGGAGCTTGGATTCTAGTGGCTGGAGATACACAGTAAACATCAAAGCAAACAGATGATGTGGGAGGCAGGTGCAGTCTTCTCTAGAAAGGCCAGGGATGGTCTCTCCAAGGGAGTGCTTTACTTCAGTTTCATTTGACTTGTTTCAAATGAACATGTGTGTCTGTGGAATAGCCTAGTTGATAGTGCCAACCACAGCCATGCATAAGATCTTGCAAATCTATTCTAATATCCAAAACAACTTAACATTTCTTCCCAGTTGGGGGAGAGGAATGATGGGTGTCCATGTGAAACCAGGAAGCTCTGTGTAAAAGACTGGCCAGGGGGCCAGGGAGAGGGGGGAGCTTAGCACTCTGCTCTTGTCATTTGTTTAGGGGGAGGGCTTCCTTGCTTTTAAAATGGTGAGTAGCTTTTACTACCAGAACTGTCTTTAGCATTAAGAAAAGCACGTAGTATCATGCAGGAGAGTTGTTGCTAGTGTCCCTTCATACCATCCGTGTTTATTGATAGTTAATATGGATGAACGTTTTATAACTGAAAGTTTGAGAAAGTTTTCCTGAGCACCAGGTTTCTCCGTTCACTCATTTTGCATAAAATTGATTTTACTGCACTTAATTTAACTACCTCCTAAGTATTATATGTATCTGAAAACACAGGCATATTAACTTTTTTTCTAAGACACGTTGAACTAAATGCATTACTATTAAGTACTCACTGCAGTAGGTAGAGCTCAGGAAACAAACCTGGCAAGTGGCATTTTTCAAAAATTCAAAATGAAAATAGCCTTCAGGTCCATGGGGGCCTTTAAAAAAATATTAATTGACATTATTTTCCTATTTAATAAAGTAGTTAATAGGAAAGTTGGTACTGTTTTCCAGCTACTAAAGTATGTGTATCCTGACATTTGCAAATTCATAGCGTGAAGGCAACTTTCACATCCTTTATCTTTGAATATATGTGGTGTTTTAGAGTTTGTGAAATGTGCTCACGTTAGTTTGCTCACATGAACCTCTCGTAGGTGTTGGAATGATTTATCGTCCCTCCTTTACTGGAAGGGCATCTTAGCCTTGAGAAAGGCCAGGGTCATCACACTGTGAGTTAGTTGAGCTGAGGCTAGACTTTGCAGAGTGTCCCTGTTGCCTGCCATGAGCCCTGGGCTTGGGGATGCCACCCCCAGGAAGCCCTGGCTGGTGCTCTCCCTTCTTGCTGATGGAGCACCACGTCCAGGACTGGCGGAAGGAGCTCTCCTGTGGTGGCCTCCTTGGCAAATCTGCTGCCTGCAGTTCTTGATAAAAGTCACAGCTCCTCTGGTTGCTGTTAGTCCTGTGACTGTCCCTCATTGTTAGCGCTCATCGTCCTCATCAGTTACAGTGATGCCTTGGCAAGGGAGGCGAGGGCGCTTGCCATTTGACTATAGAAACCTAGGTTTGTGTTTAATAATCTCTCTACTCCTGGCAGGAGAAAATTGGTTCTTTTGTATCCCCCTCCTTCCTGTTAATCTGTGTTTGGGTCTCAGGAGGTGAGTTTGTTGAGCCAGGCAGTGATGGTTTTTGTGTGCCATCGTGTGCCCACTCACCAAAGATTTGTCAGTGAATGAAGCAGCATCCTTAAGTGCTTTGTATTATAGTTGGGGTAAAAGAGATAATAACACAAACACAGGTACTATATAAATAAACATATAAACATACAATATTTTATATGATGTAGATAGGTAATATATAGGTATATAAGTGTGTGTGTGTATATATATAATTTCAGTGCCTCACACTAACTTTGCTGCCTCTGAAGCCTCAAGACCTGAATCCAGCCTGTTTCTTCTTTTTAATAAATATACAGTCACACTCATTGGCTTATGTATTGTCTGTGGCAGCTTTTATGCTGTAAGGACAGAGTTGATTAATTACAACAGTGTATCCTCGATAAAGCCTAAAATATTTACACTCTGGCTTTAAGAAAAAGTTAGCTGCCCTCTTGCTCAAGATCTTGCCAGCCATTGTACTTGAAGGTAGCGGTTCAGCCTCAGAGTTAGAAAATAAAGCTCGTTTTTTGAAGCCACCAGGGATGACAGATGGTTGGAACTTTGGTGCAGAGAGGATAGTTTCCATCCACTAGGTGTGGGTTACCGTGGTAACTCAGAGGTGGAGGTGACTAAGGAAGTTTTTCTTCTAGGTGGGGAGCCTGTTCTGCTTTCAGAAGAGCATTTGTTGTTGGTGTTTTATAGCAGTGTGAATTGTTCATGGTGATTTTTCAAATGTGATCTAATAAAAGTGTATACAGATTAGAGAATGAGAGTTGCTCCTATTTCCTTAGAGTCCCACTCTTCAGAAATACTCCTTAAGAGCTGTTAAGACATGGATTTTTCCCTCTGTCTAAATATTTCCTTCTATCCAAGAGTTTTAAAAAAAATGTTTTCTGATTATTTTCTTTCACGTTGTGACCTGTTAGTTGACTTGGTTCCTCAAAATGCAGAGAATTAGGGGTTGTACAGTTGAGTGTTTATTACATACAATACTAACATAAAATATTTTGGAAAGAATTTTAGTGTAAGTCTTCCCATCAGTTATGAGTTACCATTGTAGATTTTTAAAATTATGATTTCATGGCAAATATTAAAGCACTTTTGTGCTATATCATCATTATTTTAAATCTTACAAGTTTTCATCAAAATTCTTCTAGTGGAGGCACCCTGTAATCTGATCACCTGGTAAATCTTTGAAAAATATTGATGTCTGGTCCCTATTTTAGGCCTAAATGAATCCAGATCTTTAGAGGTTGGGATGTCATCTGTAAGAAAGAGCCCTCCAAGTGAGCTATTGAGCAGGTGGCACCTTGTATGATACAACTTTCTTTCCATAATGAAAATTTATAGGCAGATAGGAAGGTTTAACATGCTTCTAGTATATAGTTCATGGTTTATCCTGGAAAAAAATTTATATACTGAGTTCCTTTGAATCCAGATGTTGAACAAAGGAAGGAAATGCATATAAAAAAGGGATTATGTCACTTGATTTAAAGAGTCACATTAATTTACTCCCTCTCACCCTCTACTTTTGTACTTAATCACCAAGAAAAAGTCCTTTCAAAATCAAAAACACATTCCTTAACTTTTGGATGGTAGCTTTGTTTGTATTACCTTACTAGTGGCAAGTGACATACATCTGATCATTGTTTTCAGTGAAGTATTTGCTAACTTCCCTAGGCAGGTGTTACTTTCTGTTTTCATTGTGCTACGCTAACTGGTGTAACAGACATGTGACATTTCATTGATTTAAATTCGAAATTTATTTCTTGTTTATGTAATAGCCCAGTGACTGGCAATAACTGTTTTGCTCCATACAGTCACTCAGGGACCAAACTGGATATTTTTCCTATCTCACATATGATGTCCAAAGGTGGCCCTGGGTTTTGGCATTCAGTCATTGGATTGGGGCAGAGCGTGGAGGTTTGTGGGTCAGGCCTGGTAGTACACACGTCGCTTCTGTTGCCGTTCCGCTGGCCAGAGCTGAGTCACAGGGCCGTGCTAGCTGCAGGGGAAGCTGGGAAATGACTAGTTGCTTCAGTCAGGGAAGAAAAATGCCTTTGGTTGTCGGTTAGCAGTCTTGTCCATGTGGCATGTGTGGCCACTGTAAACACCAGCAGGGCCTTGGTTTATTCTGTGTAACATTTTCTTTCATTGTTCCTTTTCTCATCCCCCTTTTTTGAGTGATTGTCCCTTGTTGTTCATTTATGTGCGACAGTCAGGGTTCTTGGATGCAGACAACAAACCCATCCTTGGCTAATTTAGGCAGAAAATGAATCAGTTAGCCCGCAGAATTGATTGGAAAGCTGGAGGCTGTGCTAGAGAAATAAGTAGGAGGCAACGTGGCAGGCAGCAGCAGAGGACACAGCCGGGTCAGGCCATAGGCCCGGTCTCACCGCTCCTGGCTCTTTGCAGTCAGTTGCTGTGTGAGCTTCATCTTCCCTTCCCTGCGGGGAGCACGCTCACACTGCCCGTGCGCCTTGCAGGAGCTGCGCCTCCAGTTCTCAGGCTGAGCAGGAACGTTTGACCATTCAAACTTGGGTTGCTAGCAGGGAGTGAGGATGAGAGAAGTTTTGTTACTGTTTGGCTTTTATAGTAGGAGACACGGCTTTTTCTGTCTTCTGTGACTGCCACAACCATGATGGGTGTCCAGATACTGAGTGACCAAAAGGTGACAAATGCCTACTTCAGGACCTTTTCATCAGAAGAAAATGTGCCATGTTGGGTGTAAGATAGGAGACTGTCCCAGTCTTGATTTTGCCACTGACCTTTTGGGACAAAAGATAAAACTTCTCTGGGTCGCAGGTGTCCCCTCTATAAATTGAGATGGGGAACTTGATGTCTGATAATGCTTGTTCATCTGCACACTCATTGAATAAAATATTTATTGAATGCCTTTATGTGCTGGCATGAAAGAGAAGAGTGAGAGAGGCATGCTGGCTGTCTCGCCCTTCAGAGCAGAGAAGTCCTTCTCGCACAGTTGTGGGGGGCCCAGCAGCTCCTGAGGAGCCCCTCATCTGGATGGGAGGGTTGTGGGCAGGGGGTTCACGGGCCTCTCTGCTTCACTCACCCACTTATTTTTTGTCTATTTTAAGCCTTTGCATTGTTGTATTCATGAGAATATTTAAACAAGTACGACCAGTCCTTCCCTCAAGGGTTCTAGTTGTGAGGATGTGCTGATTGCTTCAGCACAGCGCATGTTTGCTGTGTTAACAGCAGAATAGTAGGAAAGAAATGGAGCAGGGGAGCAGCTCACTGCAAGATTCTGGGAAGGTTTCTTAGAGAAGATGACATTAGATTGAATCCAAGATTTCTAGGAGCAGAAAAGAGGAGAAGAGGGACCGCATTCTAGACGGGGGAGCACTTCTGCCTGGGGACTGTCAGTGCAGCTCAGAGGGAGGCCATGTATGGGGCCACGGGATGGAGAGACCTGGTGGGCAGTGAGATGAGGTGACATGTAAACCTGGAAGCTCTGGATCTCTTAAAGCGATGCTGACCTTGAACCTGTGATAAGGAAGCAGACCGGCAGCAGTGGGGAGAGGGCACAGAGACTGGGTAAGCCTCGGGTGCTGCAGAATCGCCCCTTCATCACTTTCACTTTCTTCTGAGTTAGAGCCTGACAGAGTAAACAAATTAACAGTGGGATTTGTGAGACATTCCTGAGGCCAGTCTCAGAATGTAGCTTGTGTGTATAGGGAGGTGGGGGTGAGAGAGAGTTTCTGGCTCGAGTGGATGGATGGGGGATGCAGTTCATAGAACCGGGCGCACACGGCGGTCCTCTCTGTGCTCCCGCCTGGGCTCCCGCCTGGGCAGGCAGAGCGCCGGGATTTCTGACCCGCTCAGGTTAGCCTGGGGGTGTGTGAATGTAACAACAGTACGTGCTCAGGATGGCTGCTGCCAGTCTATCTGAGCTCGTGCTTGACAGGAGACCTGGCTGCACTCTCTGTTGTGAGAGACGGGAGGTGAGGTGGAAGACACAGCTCCCCTCCACTCCCAATTTCTCTTTCCTTGTTTTATTTTCTTCAGAACACTGATCATTTTCTGACATTACCGAATTCACTTATTTATTTTGTGAGGGATCGTGTCCTCTCCCAACCAGCAATAAAATACAGACTCCAGGAGGCCAGAGACTTTGCCCTTCGTCTTCTCTTGTGTCTTTAATGCTAAGAACTTTTTCTAGAACAGCACTGTCCAGTAGATTATAAAACAAGCCACTTATGTAATTTAAGCTTTTAGGAGTCACAGTTTGAAAAATAGAAAAAAAAAGAAACATTAATTTTGGTATCTTATTTTACCCAATATATCTAAAATACATTATTTTAAAATTAAAAATTTATTGATATAGTCTATATTCTGTTTTTTGTACTAAGTCCTTGAAATCTTGCATGTGCTTTGATTTGCAGCTTATCTCAGTCCCAGATAGTTGCATTTCAAGCACTGAGGGGCCACCTGTGACTAGTGGCTGCCATACCGGACAGCTAAGGTGTAGAGCGTAGTGGGGGCGTGGTAAATGTTTGTTGAATGAATGAATTAGAGGATAGATTGGGTGTTAAGGGGGAGTGTAGAATCCAGGAAGGTCCCATGTGCCAGGTACCAATTTAAACATTAAGTCTTTGATTTTCATAATAGTCTTGAGGTTTGAGTACTGGCTTAACCCATTCTGCAGATGGGAAGGGAGGCACAGATTTATTTACCCAGTCACTCAGTCGCTGGGTAGTAAGTGGCGAGATTGAATCCAGACACCCCAGAGTGTTTATCACTGTGACTGAAAACACAGCCAGAGCCATGTCACTCCTGGCATACCTTCCCTGGTGTCCTCATAGCTTTTTTTTTTTTTTTAACAAAATCCAGATTTCTTACCCTGGTGGAAGGACTCTGGTACAGCCTACCTGTGTATCCTTACCTGCTCCTCTGTCTGTACTCCATTCTCCAGCCAAACCTGAAGTGACATTTGAACTGCAGTTGGGAGGGGAAGTGGGAGTTGCTCAGGCAAAGCAGCAGAGCCAGGACTTCCGAGGTGGAGGGTATCCCTGGTATGCCGGGAGCCTAGGGGGTGGGTATCAGAGGGAGGCTGCAGGGACAGGGCTGCTGGACTGTGGCTCACTTCCTAGTCTAGTCTTTTCTCAAGGTCAGTTTCATGAGCTCGTCACAAAATTCATGGTGACTAGAGAACTGGCTTTTCTTTTTTTTTTTAAGGTTCTTTTGTAAAATTTGATGTGAAGTTTACTTATTTTTCCTAGACTCCCTTTTAAATTCCCATCTCTTCTGGCCAGAGCCACCCATTCATCTGCATTCACCTGCATTCAAGTAGGTTGCACGTGGGAGGGGACATCTCTCGCAGAGGGCTGGTTCCCAGCCCGATCTCTTTTCAGACTTGCTGGTTCAGTTTCTCTTCACTCTTGTGAGGACCCATCAGTCCTGTCTCACAGGGGCGCTCCCCAAGTCTCTTGAGCACCCCCTACCCCTACTCCCTCTGTCTCTGAGGACGGTGGACCCTGGAGGGTCTGGTTTGCCTTACTTGCACTGATCAGCCCCAAGCCCATGAACGTGGGGCCATCAGCTGCCAGGCCCCATGGGGCTGCTGGACTCTTTTCTTTCTATGTATAATGTGACAGATGCTGTAATAATGCCACCTGGTTCGTGGGACTTGCATGGATCTGAGGCATACTGGCACAAAGTTTGTCATGGAGAGTGTGATGGATGTTCCTACTATTTTTTACTTTTATCACTTTTTCTTTAATTGTGAAACACTGCTAGCAGAGCGTTCTGGTAAAGGGTCCTAGAAAGCTGCTCTATCCATGCTGTTGTTATTCAGGGTATTCTGCCTGGTTTGGAAAAATGTGCTTGTTTAAGAGGTAAATGATGAAATCTTAGTTACTTATCTATGGGCTTACTTTTTGACTTCTAGTGAATTTGAAAGTTTTTCCATATACTTACTATTGGTTTATGAGAATTTCATCTTTTGCCTGACTTTTTGGAGGGTGGGGGCGGGAGGCAGTGACAGATCTTAGTGTTTTTAATTGTATCACTAGGGAACTATATATATTCAGGATACTGTATAACATTTCATACGGTAACATTTTCTATACTATTTTCATTTGGTGTGGAACTCAGCCACAAATTTTAAACACTCACACAGTATGTATGGAAGAAAGAAAACTAATGGTGAGCTCTGAAATGATGTGTTTATTTGCTACATAAGTATACTTTCAATGAAGTGTTACTTTTCTATATTATTACATTTTATAACCTCTGTCTAACAGTTAACAATTTGCTCAGTGCTTAACTCTTAAAGTGTCTCTGGTCAGATGAATATCTTGCCCTTCGGGCATTTTGTAATGGAAAAATCCCCATAAACATGCAGTGTTTTAATTGGAATCACAAAGCCAAATGTTTGCCTCATTGAATAATTTTAAGTATTCTGCTGCAATTCAATATAGGTACCCAACCAAGCACTTGACTAGATTTAAAAATATCTTGTATGTTTCACAGCTGTCTAGCTAGAACTAAAAAAAAAGGTGAGGAGAGGAGTATGTGCAGGGTTCTCCTCTTTTCTGCCTGGGGTAGGAGAGGGGAAGTTGTAAAAAGTGGTTGTGTCCCTCAGCTGCTGTTGCTCTGCCAGCTTTGAGAGAAGGCAGAGGCAGAGATGCGAGAAGGCAGAGGCAGAGATGCGAGAAGGCAGAGGCAGAGATGCGAGAAGGCAGAGGCAGAGATGAGGGAAGGTTTGAGGCAGCATTCTTTAAAAGAAACTGAATGTGCCTGAAACTCAGTAGCATCTTCAGACACTTCTTAAAGTGACACGGTTGTGGCCGAGCTGAAGGTGATGGCAGCCTGTGGTAGGTGAGCTTTCTGCCTGTGTTGTGCTCCTGGCTGCCTCTTTCTGTTTCCTGGTTCTTCTTCCCCCAGGGGAAGGCAGCCACGCAGGCAGCGTCCAGCTCTTCAGTAGCTTCATAATACTTTAGCTTCTAGCTGTGTTGCAGTACATCATGTCTCTTCTGTTTGTGCTTTCAGGTTTCTGGAAGGCAGGTTTAGTGTGCGTGGGCGCTGGCAAAATGATGGTCAGGAGAGCTGAAGAAAACTCCTGGAGCGGGGTGGGGGAGGGAGCATCTTTGTGTAATTCAGGTTTTATATGTATGTACGTATACACACACTGTGTGTGTGTGTATAAAACATTGGAAGTTTTTTTTTTTTTACTATGTTTTTGTGTAGATTTTTTAAAAAAGGACATAAGTTAGAATCTAACCACCATTTATTAAAATGTGTCTTTTCAGCTCTAAAAAGAGACTTTTGAGCACAACCTTTCCTTTCCTCTGG
Organism: Camelus dromedarius; assembly: GCF_036321535.1. Classification (NCBI taxonomy): domain Eukaryota; kingdom Metazoa; phylum Chordata; class Mammalia; order Artiodactyla; family Camelidae; genus Camelus; species Camelus dromedarius. The sequence continues at coordinate 116,987,621 of NC_087438.1, forward strand.
CAGTGACCCGTGTAACGTTTCAAACCCATGGCATTTTACGAGGGAAGGACTACTTTGCATTTATGTGACTGGACGAGATGATGATGAATCTTACTTCGTGTATAAGGAAACTGACTTGTTTGTCACCATGCTGCGTTTATGCTGGGGTTATGGCAAGGGACAGGAAGTCTTAAACCCTAGGTCAGTGTGTTTCTGCGTAGCAAGTTGAACTTTCCAAATCACGTATTTCTCATTTTACCTGTTTTGTAAATGAATATGCTAAATTGGCATGGTACAGAGGCATCTGAGATACAGAAAGACCACGGGGCTTCACAAAGGTGAGTGTGAGCAGCTTGAGACCCACAGCTCTCCCAGCCAGAGGGGTCCAGGGCTCCCCCTTCACTGCCCACGGATGACTCTGACCTGAGAGGTGAACACAGACCCCACCTTCTGACGGAAAATAGGGAAGTGCCGTTCACTGAGCGCACAAGTTAGTTAGGCTGCATTGACCTGTTCCATGTCCGTCAGCTACTGCTGGTCCTGTCTCAGGCGACTGTCTTGTAAACCGTAAGTGAGGCTGCATCATCCGACCAGCACTAGTACGAGGGACAGCTGTCTGAGAGCCTTGAGCTCTGTGGTCATTTCTTTCATTGAGAGACATGCTGGAATCTCAGGGTCTGGCTTACCATCTAGTCTGAATGGTAATGGTTTCCTAGCTTGTTTGAAAGAATTATTTCTTGATTATAACCAGTGTAGTTTGTCAGTTTGAATGGCTTATGTAATTTTTGTAAAACTTCTGGTATCTTTATCAGTGAAAGTTAAACTTACTGCAGGCCAAGTGACTGCAGTGAATGTGTGACTCCTTCAGCTAAGTAAGTGATTAGCATCTATGCAATCAGGTTCTTGAAAATACTTTTATTCTTACAGTAGTAGTAGATTTTTTCCCTTTTTAGGAGCTTCATCTCAGTTTAGCCTGATTAGTTACCTGTTGAATGGATCATGTTATTCTAATATATGGCCAGAAGGAAATTTATGTAAATTAGGTCCTATGTTTGTATGTAACACTGTGTCTGTACTGAGTCACTGACATTGCCTGTCTGCTAATTTCATTATTTCTATCATTTCTGGGTCTGCTAATGAGTTTTTGTTGTTTTTTCTCTTGAATACAGACCGCATTTTCCTGCTTCTCTATGTGCCTAGTGATTTTTGATTGGATATGTGTGTTAAGAATGCTGAGCTGTTGAGCTTCTGGGCTTTGTTATCCTCATTTTAAAAATGCTGAATTTTGACCTGGTAGGCCATTAGTTAACTTGTAGATCATCTGGATCCTTTGAGGTTTGTTTCAGTCTCTGCTAGGACCTGTAGATGGCAGCCTTTGCTGTAGGGCCAGTTGAGCTCTCCTCCTAAAGCGTGGGTTCCCTGGGGTGTCTGGAACATGTGTGGTGTTCAGCAGGGTCTCTCCTGCTAGGTGATTTGGTCACTCCGTCTGCCGTCCTGTGCTGTTTCTAGTAGTTGTTCAGCTTTCAGCTCCCTGCTGGTTGCTCTCTGCGTGGCTTCCTGGACATTCGTCTGACGATTGTGCAGCTTAGTATTTGGCCAGAGTCAAAGTGATCCCTGGGTACAGATTAGTGGAGCCCCTTCTCTACATACATAGGTCTCTTATTTCTACTGCCTGCCCCACAAATTCCAGCCAGCTCAGTAGCCTTGAACTCTCATCTCCATCTCCTCAGCTCATCAAGACCACTGGGTTCTTTGGAAATTGTCCCTCCCTACACTATACTCTGGAAATTGTCTCCAGATAGAAAGCCAGGGTGACTGTGAGGCTCACCAAGTTTATTTCCCTTTTCTCGGTGATCACAGTTATGAACGGCCTGTTTTCCACTGTCGGAAAATAGTTATTTTGTATGTTTTGACCACTGTTATAGTGGTTTGCAGTGAGTGAGGTAGTTTAGTGCTAGGTACTCTAAAATGGTCAGAAGTGGAAGTCTGATATTACAGGCTTTAAAGATAAATGTTTCACCCCATTCCATTGTTATTCCTAACAATTTAATACACAGATTTAATCAAAGTATAGAACTGATAAACCTGAGCATTTATTTAGATCTTATGAGCAATTTCATCTTGTTTGTAGCTGCTTTGGTTTGTAGATTAATGTGTGTGTTTGTGTTCTGTGGTGATATATATTGGCCCCTAACTAGAAGGTTGTAAGAAATCGGTTCATTTGTCCTTAAAATTAGATAATTTACAAAAGCATAACATAGTTTCACCTTAATATATGTTTATTTAACACCTGCTGTGGAGGCAGGAACTGTGCTCTGTGCATGAGTAAGAGAAACTGACTTTCAGCAAGAGACGTACGTATCCTGTGCTAGGATCATGCTGTTCCTTATTTCTGACTCATAAGCCCCTCCTTTTAAAAATTCTTCTTTCATCCTTATCCTCTGATCAGGTTTCTCCCTCTCTTTCTGAACCATTTCTTCACATTCTAAATATTCCTAATGGACTCATTCATTTTTTCATTGAACAAATATTTATTGAATGCAGGCCATGCCCCAGGCACTGTTCTTGGTGTTAATGATACCCTGCTGAACCGAACTTCCTCGTGGATGTCCATTCAGTCACTCCTTTTGTGTACCTTTCTCTCCAGCCATCATTAAAAGTGCAACTGGCTATTCAGCATTTTTCTTCTCTTTTGTTACAGATGTGTCTTGTTGCTTGGGACCTTGCAGATTTCTTCCCACCTAAGCTTGGATGCCCTTCCCTTGCTTCTTAGGAGATTCTGTTTCAGAAACTTGGCCTCATAAAACTTTCCACCTTTGAATGCTGTAGTTTTAATTAACTGGAATTATTTTCATTTATTTTCATTTTTTAATATTGTTCTGTCTCTTTAAAATCTAATGTGGATTAATACTGTCATAAGGGTGGTCCCCTATCAACATACTAATAACTAAAAGAAATTCAGGTTAGCTACAGGTGGAGCTCCATGTGGGTCTTAGATCAGAGATTAAAAATGGTGGTTATTTTCACTCAGGGTCTCCTCCCAGGCTTTTCTCTTTGGTGTTTGCTCTCCTTTTAACCCCTGCTGTTTTGAGTCTTGCTGTCTCCCAGTCTCAGATCTGTTCAAGGAACGTTTCTCTCTAGAATCAGTGCTAATCTCTACTAGTGTTATGGTCTCTACTTACTATACTTTCTTGCTAGAACATAGTAACTTGGCTGGAATGAGAAAGCTACTTCATTTTTTAGTAAACTGTTTAATTACCAACAACATTTTAATGAACTTTTTTTAAAGTTTCAAAAATATCCTCATAGTAAAAAAGATCCACATAGTTCGGAATAATGTAAAAAAGTGAAGGTACGACCCTACCCGCATACTTTCTACAAATTGCCTTTTGTAATATTTGGAAGCAATTTAGAATATTATTTTGAAATTGAACTCCAAATAATGATTTTGAAGATAATTTTGAATTAAATATAAGTTTATCATTAAAATACCTGATAACTGCAACATGTGACACATTCTTGGGCTAAAATATTGTAGCTGATTTTCAGTTTAATTGATTACAGATTATGTAATACGGTAGACATAGAGCAAACCGTATGGCATTGCTGTTCTGTAGGCCAACGGAGGTCTGATACTAGCAATTTCATTTAGTTCAACCTAACACTTTCTTATCAACAGCTCTGTTACAGGATCAACTGAATCCTTTTTCTCATTAACATTTGGATAAAAAGGGAAGATGGAAACTTTAGAAAGAATAAAAACCATGATGATTTGCTTAATTATAAAATCAGGTTGGCAAGAGAGTCCCACATTATTTGACTTTTTGGAGTCTTACTCTAGGAGAGGAATGGATGAGTGAGCACCTTAAATGCTTTCTGGCATTGTGGGAGGCAACTGAACTTGAGTCTCTTTGTGGATTTCACACACAGCAGTTGAGCTGAGAAAGGAGGCAGTGAGCCTGTGGCAGACGTGCCCAGACACAGACCATAAGTCGTGAGGCCTCAGCACTAGAAGCGTAATCTTCTTTCACATCACCAGACAGATGGTAACGTTACTAAGTAGTTCTAATAGATGGTGGAGTAAATAGCCTTAAAAAAATCTCACAAGTGAGAATCATAGTTATTGCTAGTTAATCCATATTTAGATTACTTACAGCAAATTTTAAAAGGAACGTCAGATTCTTTATCACCTACCATACCACCCTTACACATCGAGGTGTGTATTAGTCTTTAAAAACAAAAAACCCAAACAAACCAAAACCCACAAACCCCAAAATCTTACCTAGGAAGGTAAATGTATGGGGGGGGGTGGCTATAGTGTATTGTGTAGTCAGAATATAGCTTATTTTGGGGTTATCTGTTAGTTGCGTTAGTTGGAAAATAGCTTTCTTTTATTAAGGTGAGCCATTAAATTTTTTAAAAATGCTGTTCAAAGCAGCATTGGCATGATCTGGAGGTTGTGGAGATTCTCAAGCCCTACCCTAGATCTATGGAATCTGCAGGGTTTTTTGATTTAGTTTTAAGAATCTGCAGTTTTCACAAGATACAAAGGCAATTTGTAAGCATGTTAAAGTTTGAGACACACTGTTACAGATCGTGCGTGGCACTGTTACCCCACAAAACAATGCGGTAGTTAGTGCAACCTCAGTGAGTGCTTGTTGATTTTAATGCATGTAATTGGCTGGATCTGGATTCAGAAAATGAAACTAGTATTTTAGGAGTATAGTTATATAATAGTAATAATCAAGAAGCAGCTATCCATTTCTTCGTAATTCTTTCCTAGCTGTCTGGATATCACAAAATACCCATCTGTCCCTCTGAATGTATCCTTGAGTCTGATTCTTTTCACGCTGGATGATTAGTTGCTGTCTTGTGACTGTGTGTGTGTGTATACATACACAAGTCAACAATAGTACACAAATTAAAGGAGTAATTAGATTTTGATGAGTCAAGGATATGTAGTCTATATTGTAATGTATGAAATAACTAAAAATAATAAAGTAGTTTGCATGCAAGGAGGGGTATAAAAAGGTTAATCCAGCAGAAGGTAAGAAAGGAGCATAAAACAGTTGGAATCAGTAGAAGGGTTACTAGTGTTCATACATGAATTAAACCCATAGATAACTGTTTATAAGAGGTAAACCTAAAGTATAAGGAAATGGAACATTTGAAAGTGAAAGGATGGACAAAACACATACGTGCAAAGATGAAGGGTAGGCTTGGTGTGGTTATTAGTATATATTAGTATAGCAGAGCACTATTGGAGACAGAGGGACAATTTATAATGATGAAAGATTTTATTCATCAGGAAGGTATGTATTACAGCTTTAAACTTATGTAATCCAGTAACATAACTGTTTTAAATGGGAGATTTTTAATACACCTCTCTTGCTGATAGCAAGGATGAGTGCAGAAATAGAAGATACATATAAAAGAATATATATACTTAATAAAATTAATAAGCTTTTGATCTATTAATGAGACTGATCACAATCACATAATTGAATTAACTGAATGTATTTTAAATTCTGATTAATGAATTGTTTAGACAAGTTACCCCATTTGCCATGAAGACGTGGTCCTTTTACATGTTCAGCAGACGTTTATCAGTCATACACTCTGGGTCAGTTAAGGGCCTCATGCTGTGAAGGAGGGGACGGAGGCCGAGGTCTAAAAGCAGAGCTAACGCAGGTGATGTGCACGTGTAAGCAGGGGTGAAGACTTGAGATTTGCACTTTAGAAAGGCCACTGTAGCCATCTCACTGAAGAAATACAGAATTGCAGGTGGGCAAGGTAAAGACAGAGCGAGCTGTTAGGGATCTGCTCCAGTTGTCTGCGTGCGGCATGGGGTGACGGAGGCGAGAAGGAGAGGTGGTATCCGAGTGTTCTGCAGGAGGTGGGATCAGCAAGGCGGGGCTGTTACTTGTGTGAGGTGGTCTGTGGGCAAAAAGAACTCCCCTGTGACTCCCAGAGCCTTGATTCTGATTGCCTCGGTGGGAGACAGTGGCATTCGCTGTGGGGGAATATAGAAGTGGAACTTCTATTTTGGGGGGAATTGAGCTTTGTTGTCTTCAGTTTGCAGAATCTGTGCAACATTCAGTTAGAGGTTGTACGCTGCACAAGAAGGGCACTCGTCTCTTCATCGTGACTGAACTGTCAGTGTGGTGACTGCAGCAGATGTTAAGCTGGCTATCAATGCCAGAGCTGTTCTCAGTACTTTACACGTATTAAAGCACTTAACCTTCACCACAGCTGTTTGAGGTACATATTATTATCATTATCAGGACATTCGGTGTGCAAGGCCACCCAGCTGGTGGAGTGTGGAGCTGAAATTCCAAACTGCAGCAGCCTGGCTAACAGTCTGTGCTCTTCACTTTTCCACCAGTGCTGGTGTGTGTTTGAAACAAGTCGGCTTGAGAAAAAGTACCATGGTGCTGACCAGTGTGGTGAGAGTTCGCTGGTTTACTTAAAAAAAAAACCAAACAGGTATTCTGGGCCAGTGTTGGTTGACCAGGGTTTTATGCTTTGCCTTCTGGCTTTAGTTTGTGATTGAAAGTTTTGTTGACTGTAAGAAGAAAAGTCTTTCTCTCTTCTTAAGGAAAAAGTAACTTTTGTTAGTTAGCTAGCAAGTAATTTTATGGGCCAAAATGTTAATTTTCCATGTCTACCATGAAATATCATAACCATGGTCTCAGCCTACCTGCAAAATCGTTATTGATTGTTCATTTCGTGGCAGGCTTGCCTGCTCTAGGTTCTCTTGGGACTGTGTAAGAAGCGTCCAGAGGAATACAGCAGCCTGTGAATTTGTTTCCATGTATTGTGTGCTCAGCCTTTAATTACCTGTATCAGTGGCGAGCACCATTAGGACGAATTTCTCACCTGCTTTGGAGGATGCCAGGGGGGCTGATTGCCGTACACCTGGCAGGTGCAAAGCAGAGCCTCAGCAGTGTTCCTTTGAACTCATTTCTAAATAGCTGCCCCACTGGACAGGCCTGGTGCGGGCATTCAGAGATTACTTTTGCAATTTACGGTTCTCAACTGATGAAAATCTCGTATGTGAAAATGAGTATTAAATGTTGTTTCCATTGCTTTACAAAAAGATGTGTTTTAAGATCTTCTCTTAAACCAGATTTATAGATACTCATTTTAATCACTACTGGATTCTATACCATTTAACGTACAACAGTTATGTTGAGTATTATATCCTTGTTGGTAGTATTAAAGGTTTTTAATATAATTGAACATCCTAAAGTTCTTAATTTAAGGAGCTATCAAATAGGTCAGAAGGTAAAAACATTAGGATATGAACGCAACCTTTAAGCCTCATTTACTATCTTCTTGTAGGAGGAGAGACTTCAGCATGCAAACCTCCATCTGTTCGGCTTGCACCGTCATTTTCATTCCATGCTGCTGGCCTTCAGATGGCTGCACAGATGCCCCATTCACATCAGTACAGGGACCGTCGCCAGCCAGACATAAGTGACCAACAGGTTTCTGCCTTACCTTATTCTGATCGGATTCAGCAACCTCTAACTAACCAGGTAAGTTTACGATGTATCAGAAATGATTTGTTGGGATGGTCATTTATTCCTTAAAATGGTGTAATAGAAAACAGTCAAATTCCTTAATGGTTTTCAGTTTTACATGTCACATGGGACTTCAGATTAACAAAATATGATGTTAAGAAGTTTGCATTAAAATTTTTGTTGGTTTTTTCTCCTTCCCCTGTGTTTTTCACTTTAATTAAAAAACACATAAACATAAACACATTCTCTCATTTTGCAATAAGGGGAGAAGTTATTTCTAAAGAATATTAGTTACAGAGACTGAAAGCTTATTTTTAGGGAAAGATGGTTAAGTAGAAAAATATAAGTTACAGGAAAACAAGTCAGATTCCATTATAGCAAACTTATGGAGCTGAATTTATGCTGTTATAAACTACTTTATACACATACCTACAATTAAATGTGAAACTCCTTAAAATTAACTAAAATTAGTTATGCTGCTCATTCTAATATTCAGATTAGAGATTCAGTAATTTTTCATAAGAATAGTATAAAGTGAGTAAATGCTGAACCCTCTTGACATACATACATATAAGCATGTGTGTATGTATTTTTAATATCTTCCTGAATTAACTGCATCTACTATGTTGATTTTTGGTTTGGGAAGAATTTTTTTACTAGCTATAGTTGTGGTAGTTTCTTTCCCCCTGAGGAGTGTGTGATGAGCACTGAAAGTGGCTGTTTTTCCATGTACTTAGGAATTTGGTTTGCCACTGTTTATTTAGGTCTTTTAATATGATCAAAAACTTGGAAAATTTCAGAGTATTTCTTTTACTGGATTATTTGAGGGAAATTAATTTTTCCTAACTTAGTATGTGGTTTTAATAAGCTATTGGCTACAATTAAGTAACGCCATTATTTGAGGACACCCTTGTATGTATTAAAATAAAATATTGTCAATAGTTGACCTGATTCTACATTTATAAAATGTATTACAGCATGTAAATAACATTCACAATAAAATAGTAAGATAAATTATGGCAGGACTTAAGAATTCTTTTATGCAGTAAATTGAGGAATTGTATGTTTGAGAATTAGAGTAGTTGGTCAAAACTGGAAAGTGTGTGTGTACCAGAAGAAAATTCTCTGGACTTCCACACAGTAGTAATAGCATAATGATCCATTTGCATTGTACTTGTAAGAAGCAAAGTATGTTTGGATGCATTTTCCCACTTGTTCAGAAGCAGCCTATCAGGCAGGCCACCTGTTTTTAATCTGTTTTGCAGCTGAAGGGACTGAGCTCCCATTTGTGATCTCTCCAAGTTTGTAGGCAGTAGACTCTGGGGTCCAGCCCAGGCTTCTTTCTTTTTAGATACAGTGTCTTTCCGCTCTAACACCTGGCATGTGCAGAGGACTAGGAAAAAACTCAGTCCTTTAAAGTTATTTTTATGGTTGTATTATTGTAGTAGATAATCTAGGTAGCTAGCAAAACACCTATTTTTAGATACAACTAACATCTTATTTGTGGATTATTTTCAAATAAGAGATAAGTTAATTTAGTATCCATTTTAAGCTGTAAAATATTTTTAGATTCATATTGTGTGAAAAAAAGTCTTTAAGTAATAATATTCAGCCAGATATTTTTGCCAAACTCCAGAAGTTTCTGAACCTAAGGCAGTCAGATTAAAAGCTTTCTTATAACTGAAGTGTAAAACACTGAAACTGTGTGCTGATGTGGCCTGGTCTACCAGACGTGGGTTCCAGATCCTGACTCATGATCTGGTTGTGTGACTTGAGTCAGGCCACATGGACCCTTCTCTCTGTTCCTTGAATGTAAGATTGGACTAGACTCGACATCCCCCCCCACCCAAGTGCCTTCTAGCTCTAAACTTTGGTAATTTCATTATTTGATTTCCATTGTTACTTGTTAATCATCCTATCAGTGTCTTTTCAATAAGATTTATTGTACAAGAAAATTGAAATGAGCTTACTTTAACATTTCATTTCTGGTAATTAATCTTTCTAATATGAGTGTGTTTCACATAAATTTAAACACAGTTTTGTTCAAAAGATAAATGTAGTAAAAGTGTAGAAAACTGTGGTTACTGTTTGGAATGCTGAGCCTGTTTGGGCTATTACAGTTTTCACGGCACCTTTCATGGTTCTTAAACTGTGTGTTCTGCATGTGTGTTATGTATGCTGTTCAGCTTTATTAATAGGTCTCAAGATAGCAAGAATGGCAGGATATAGTGTTTCTTACTCTTTACTATGTATGAAAATATGAGGTAAATGTAAATAAAATGGATGGAATAGGTATTATTAAACTAGAAAACAATTTTTTAATGAAGTCCTGTCACTTACACTATGGAATCTTTTCAGGAAAAAAAGGTTGTTTTAGCTCTTGTAACTGATCTAAGCAGGAGGTGAGAACTACTGCTTTTTTTTTTTTTTTTTGGTCTTTGTGATCTGTGTCTTCACACAGAAAGGTCAGGAGATTTAGAGCCTTGGGGGTGTGGCTGTTTTTGGCTCCCAGAGCCAGATAGCTGAGGCAGCAGGAGAATTATCTCAGCAGCAATCCCTTTTGCAGCAGGGACGTTGAGCAGCAGTGTGGAGGGGAGCTCGCTACCTGCAGCAGCTTGGTGAGCTCCTGGGTCCTCTGACCCACTGGTTTTTTTCACCCAGCTGGAGAAGGGAAGAAGGGAGCTTGTTACATTACATTTTCCTGACTTTGTGACTGTGGAAGTTGGAAGCGGACAAAACATCAGATGCTTAGGGCTGGTTTGAGTTTGAGTATAAATTTGTAACAGTGTATTTGGAAAAATTATTTTCTAATTCTGGATTTGTGATTATGGCATGACAGTAGTGAAAAACAGAAAATTTGGTTACCTAACATGAAATCACAATGAAAGTTAGTGAAGAAAGTGTTGTTTAGTTTGTAGGAATTAATTTGTTCTTCCCATGTGTTTTGAGCATCTACTCTGTACAAGGCACTATTGGAAGCACTGAAGTACAGTCTGATCCAAAGGCCAATTTTTTTATGGATGGAATGCATCTGGTTTATATATACATATGTTCCTGAAATAGTAACCTCTGTTGCCAAAAGTCTGTAAGCCAAGTAAGATATTTAGAATTAGCTAATCAACTCAGCCTTGTAGGCGGTTTGGCCAGTTGTGAAAATGTTAGCAGTGTCATGACATGCCAAGTGCATAATGCACACTTACACACTGTGTGCATAAAAGTGTGGTAGTCAGAATTACTTTTATAGCCAATTTCAGGTCTGTGCAGTACATTAAAAAATCTTTTTTTGATTGTGTGATTTTGGTTTTTTAAGTGAGCATAGTTACTCCTGGAAATAATGTAGTCATTGGTTCTTTTTTCCAGTGTTTGAAATACCAGTGGAGTTGTAAGTGGGCAGGTTGAAAACTTAAACATACTTATACTTTTGGACATAACTAATTTTAATAAATGCATATGTTTATTTTATTGGTATATATTATGCATGGCTCAATTATTTTGCCCAGCAAATAGCCTAAAAATGATTCCGCCAAGAAGCTAGAATAGACTCCTAAAATTAACAGGGAGCCTCTGGCCCAGTGCTGTGATTCAGAGTGTGGGGTTGGGCGTGAGACTGCCTTAGTTCTCTTCTCATCTGTATTATTTTACTGGCTCTAGGACCTTGGTCAAGTAACATTACCTCAGGAACACAGGTTTCTCATTTGTAAAATGGTGACAGGAACATTACTTATTTTTGTGAGATTGTTGAGAAGATTACATGAAAGATGTAAAAATATGCACGCCCAAAATACAGTGTATAGCAAACACTTGCTGCTACAGTTATTATTTTATTGTTAACAACTTAAGTAATTCATTCATTTCTAATGGTAGTTATACCTTCTGTCAACTCTTACTACAGTGGTAATGAAGTATTTCACTTGTTCAGATTTTGTGAAACCTCACAGTGAGGCTGCACTCCAGTAGTCCAAGAAGGGTCTTGCCAAGAACATTACCTGCTTGAAAACAATGCCAGTGCTTAAAAAATAAGAAAGGAAATAGATTAGGAGAAACCTGTTTCACTACCTTAAATGCTTACAGCTTCATTCACATGAAAATAATTGACATGCTTATACTGATATTGGCTATTCCTTCAGTCTCCAAGGACTGGTATGAGAGCCAAATACTCTGTGAACCTAGTTGTACCTGTTTATATTTAAAAAAATAAAACAATATGTAATTTAAAATTTAATTCAGATTATCTTATTAAGTCTTACTATATTTTCAGACAAATAGTTATAATCGCTGTTTTTCCCCTTAAACCTTATTTGGAACTTTGAGAAGGAGAGATCATGGGAAAAGATAATTATTAACTGAATACAGTAATTCAGTGAATTTGCTATCTGGGTAACAACTTTTAGAATTTGAGTGTAGATGCAAAGGAAACTAATGTTAAGATCAGTTTGCTCACTGCTGCGATCACTCCATCTTCTCATGCTGCCGGGATGATGATTCTTTTCTTTTGTGTCCATTGTTACCTCTACCCTTCTCTCTTCTTTTTTGTTAGTAGTGTGAGTTAACTTGGTTAATTTTCCCAAGATTCCAGACATTTCTGTGAGGCCTTAGTGTGATGTGTTTGCTTTCTCTCTGCCCCTCAAATTGACCAGAGTGTCCTTTGAAAGGGGCTGCATCAGGGGATCCTGGCTCAGTAGATTTTGCTGGTATAAATGTCTGTAAGAGAGCTAGACAGGAATCCAAGGATGGCTAGTGGTAGGCACTGTAGGTACCTTGATGCAATTAATTGGTTGTGAGGATCAGGATCTCTTGGTTGCAAGAAGCCCCACTGGGATCCCCTCTACTGAGGCTTGCCACGTGGCAGAGTCAGGTGGGAACAACAACCCAGCATCATTAGCATGCTAGTTGCAGCGTCCCTGGGTGTGCTTGTGTATGGAGGACATTCGTGTTCCTGCTCCAGCCCCCATCTAGCAGGAAGCTCACAGTTGTACCCTGACTGCTTACTGGTTGATGAAAGACGTGGTTTAGCGTTGCGCTGGGATTATGGCTGAAATGGGTTTTTTGAAAGAAAGTTTCATTAGCTTTAAGGTGTCCTCTGGAACTTATTTGTGGTCAGCTCTTAGTGTAATCAGAAGTAGAGATACTGGTATTATGGATTCATTTGTTTATTCAACAGATATTTATTAAAGAACCTACTGTGTTCCAGGCACTGTTGTAGGCAAAGGTAATACAACATTGAACAAAATCCCTGTGCCACACGGAGTTTTCTTTGTAGTGGAAGGAGAACAAACCAAAACCAGTAAATGAGCAAATGTATACTAGCATGTCAGGTGGTGATAACTCAGCAGGGCGGGGGCCAAGGGAACGTGGAGGTTGAGCTCAGATGCGTCAGGTGGAGAGCATGCTTTGCTCAATTATGTTACAGAAGTGAGTGCAGATTTCAGCCTTGCTTACATTATAGGCAGATGCTTGTTGGAGGGCAGGCTCTGGGGGTGTTGGGAGCTGCACTTCTGCAGCACCAAACTCCATCTCTGCCCTGTGACCAGCTTGCTTCATGGTGCCAGCTGGGTCCTAAAATCTTGTCTTAGGAGGCTGGAAGATGAGTTAGTCTTTGTCTGCTCTGAGTCAGGTCAGGCTTAGGGATAATTCAGAAGTTTTTCCTTGGCTAATTGTATGGTGGAGAAGCCCTCTTGGGCAGCATATCATGCATGTCTCCTGAACCAGGGGTATGTCTATAATGCTGCTGTTTAATTTGGGGAACAGAACTGAAGCCTTGGGCAGCTGGGCATATTATCTTCTTGTTTCATTATTTTTCCAGTGGTTGTCTTCATTGGATTCCAGTCAAAAGAGATAACTGAAACTTCTAATGTAGATGTCTTTTTTTTTTTTTCATAATACATATACACAGGTTACAAAAGAGGAAGTTCATGTCAGTACAATATAGTTAAAGTGCTAGTCTTTTCTGTCTAGTTAAGGTGATGCCTGATATTGTCATGTTACAGAGGCGGATGCCCCAAACCTTCCGTGATCCAGCTACTGCTCCCCTGAGAAAACTTTCTATTGACTTGATCAAAACATATAAGCATATTAATGAGGTAAGACTATTGATTTGTTATAACACCATCTACCCTGCAATAGAGTAGGGGAAAGAAGTTATTTTGTGATGTATTTAAACATACTAAATTTTTTTACTCCCAATGACTTGTCATATTGATGACTGTTATGAAGACTGGTAAGTTAATGATTTATGGATAGTACAATTACATAAAAGAAAAAAGGCATATTAACAGGGACTACAGAAAATTTAAGATAATTATGGATAACTTTTTTTCTTTTTCAAAATGTTTAATATAGGCTGAGTTATCACTTCTATAATAACTCCTCTTCAAAACAAGAAAGGGGAAGGGAGGGAATAATGACACTGGAAAAGACTGAATATGTTAGAATTTTGCTTGAATTTTTGTTTATCTGTTTCCCTATTGCCGTGGATGTCAGGAAGCTCTGAGATGTATTCAGTACCCAGGTAACAGGCATCTGGCCTAGTTTATCTATATAATTTTCTTTTTAAATTGATATGTGTTCTTTTATCTGTATCTTTTCATTGTAAGATATCCAAAAGCCTTTTTGGTGGAAGTAAGTATGATAAAAAAAATACACTTTGAATAACTCATCTTCCAACTTGACTCTTTGCATCCAAAAATTATTTTTCTGGTGTTGTCTTAGACCTCTGGCATGATTGTTACTTGCTTCTAACTGCAACTCTAGCTCTGTAATTAATTATTAAATGAGCTTTTCTGGAGAAGAGTGCTTGTGCTTTCTTTCCTTTTCCTGGGGGCACTACATCCTTTCACACTGAAGGCTTATCTTCTACCAGTGTTAGAGCCACTTATCTAAAAAGATGTTCTTATGTGTGTATAAATTTTATAATAGTTAGATACCATTTAATCCCAGTATTTATGTTACTGTGGCATTGTGGCAAGATAAAATTGGAATGAACTCAGTGAGGAACATTTCTAAATTGGATTTTGCACATAATTAATGTGTTATAAAAGATGTGCCAAGCCAGCTTTTGGTTATCTGAAAATATCTGATAAAATAGTTAACACTTTATTAATGTCAGTTTGTTAATATCTGATAAATAGTTAAACTGTTAACAGTAACTCTGTTGAAGCTTGTTTTCAACTGTTTTGCCACCTTGTAAACTAGAATTTTTGTGATGTTGCTCCTTGCAGTGTAATTTATAACTTCCTCAGTTAGTTACCAATCACTTGGACTATTGCCTAGTCCAACTATTATTTTTAACTAGTCTTAGAAACTATAAGAAAAACAGATATAAGGAAAATAACTCATTTTGTGATCAACCACAAGGTTCATGGCCTTTAGTGGGTGCGGGATAGGTAGGGAGCATATCTGTTTTTCATTAATGTGTTGTTATAGGCTTAAAAACTGGGCATGTCTCAGAGGCCCCTTTTATATTAGTAAAACATCAGTTCATATACATTTAAACTTTCATTTTTAAACTCTTTTGCCTTAGGATCAAATATAAAATTGGGATGGACTAGAAGGGGGCATGAAGGAACTTGAATATAAGGAGGACAAAAATGTCATTTATATTGTTTGGCATTTGTTGATTGCATCAACATGAGCAATTTTCCAAAATACCTCATATGATACACTCTTGAGATCTATGCCATTTCACTGTATATAAATTATATCTTGGTTTAAAAAAATAAATGTAGATCAGGTCCTGTTACTCTTCTTGAATGGGAGGCATTGCTCCAGTCACTTAACATCTATTTACAAAATGTATAATCTGTATAATTCTAAAGGGAATTTTACTGCAGAAATTTTCTCTGGTTATATATTAGTGTTATTCTGTAATTCAAATAGCAACTATAGAAAATTCTTTATTTCATTTGTGTGTGTGTGTGTGTTAAAGAATAGAAATTCATCTGTTTCCTACTGATAGCAGATTTGTCTTGATATATGGTGTGCACACCCCCCCCCCCCAGTGATTTTAGTGACACACTTAACAATAACTATGATTATATGGTAAAAGACGGAGAAGAGTGGATGGATCGTTATGAAATTGACTCCTTGATAGGCAAAGGTTCCTTTGGATAGGTAATTTAATGGAAAATGCTGAATTTTATAGTTAGAACGTATTAGTGAATCATGTTGTTACATCTTTTTCTCAATAGTACACTTTTAATGTTTGTAAATAGATCTCAGCAACGGACAGGTTAAGTATTTGGATTGTCGTTGTTCTGTGAAGGTACTAATACTGCATCAGCTCTAGAAACTCCATTAGCATTTTTTTGTGGGTTTTTTTGTTTTTTGGTTTTTTTGAACTTATTGAACTTAACCAGGCAGCTACTTTACTAAGTGGTTGATTTTAATCACTGATAGGTAGTATTGCCTCTTCACACGGGCTTTGGTGTCTGTGGGTGGTTCTTCATTATGTATGTTAGAGATAATTGCGTTCCTGTCTGATATTCCTCTTCAAAGAGAAAAACACTTACCATCTTCAGCCAGCACAGCAGGTGCCCTCTCACTTTTTCAGAGGCTTGGATGCCAGGGGCTGTGCCTTGACTTTGTCTCTTGGCTCCTCTTCTAACTCTGCCAGGCCTCTGAGTGGGCAGACAGTCTCCAGGATGTCCTTCTCAGGCCCCACAGCACCAGCATGGCTAAGGCTGTGACTGGTGGAGTTCTGATGGGCAGAACCACTCACTTGGGCAGCACAGCTGCTTAGGAAAGTGAGGAAGGAACTCCAGGGGACCTGGTTTTTTCACTTCCTTCCTGGCCTCTTCTCTCTACCCATGAATCTCCTCTCCTCACTTGCCCATCCTGCCCAATACAGAGGACAAAACCCTAACTGCATCAGTGTCTTGCATCAGTGTCTTGCGTCAGCTGAGCCCAGACTTAGCTGTCAGTCCTTCCTCCTTGCACTTCATGAAGCTTTTCTTGGGCTGTGGCTTCCCAAGCTGTTCCCACTCCTAAATCCCCCATCTCATTGGGTTGCCGCAGAGCTGTTTTATTTGAGATATGGTTTCCTGTTCATCCCATTCTCCATTGCCTTGCAACTTTTCTGCAGTGAAGCAGTTATTAATTTGCAATCCAAATACTTCTGACTTTTTGACAATTTTGGGGGTTGTTTTTGTTTTTTTCTTAAACTGTGGAACCTACATGTTCTTACTTATCTGTTCCTGCCTTGTGAGAAACAAAATATGCCTCTATCACCCTGTGAGGAAAGGTTTTCCTGTATGAATCTGATTGTGTTTAGGACAGAAAGAATACTGTAAGACACTAGCAGCCACAGGCTGAGACCAGGACACATCTAAGCAGTGAAACCTGAAGGAGATACGAACAAGGTTGTTAGCAGAGCTCTGCAGTTCTGGGGTGTCTCTGCCAGGCCCTGATGTCATGTGTACAGTATGCCTGCTCCTTTCCATGATGTCAAGGAATTTTTGTAATTATACATAATTCAGGGCCTTTTCCCTTGATTCTAACCTCTTTCTTCTGAGGCAGGGGTTTCTCAGTGTTATGGGAGCCCTTCTGTATCAAAATATTACTTCTTGTCAGAAGCAACTTCTACTTCTCTGTCAAAGCCTCTTAAGGAACGGTGTTTCTGAGGCCTACCACTTATGTAGGTAAGGCTGTGAATGCGCTGGGTGGAGTGATTTCTGTCTCCACCTTCAAAATCACACCGACACTCTGGCAGTTGCCTCCAGCAGGGCGTCGTCTGACTTCTGTGATGCCCACTGTGCAAGTCATGGCCATGCGGCTTGCTTTTTAAACTTAGTTTTCCCTGACACTTACTCTTCAAGCTCACAGTGATCCTCCCCCTCCCCTTTGCCTTTTCTCATACTCTGATTTCTAAGAGAACGCTACATCATATACTTGTGAAAATACAGGCCTGTTTGACATCAGGATTCATTTTCCCAGATGAGACTGATGGACACCTTTCTCCTAGGCTGAAGTGTGTTCAGGGTCAGGGCCTCTCACTCGCCAAATAAATTCTTCCTTATTGACTTTGTCAGGCTTTCTCTAAATTCTCTGCCAGGTCCTTGTCAAATAAGCAGCTCCTTCATTTCTTAGGCCAGTGGTTATCAGTCCTGATTGCACATTGAAAATTTCCAGGGAGCTTTGGGGATGGGAGCTTTGGGGGGAAGGACTGATGCCTAAGCTCCAGACTAATGAACTAAGAATCTCTGACTGAATTCTGGACATCGGCATTCTTGAAAACTGCCTGTTGAATGTATAATTCAAGGTCAACAATCATTGTTTTACCACTGAGCCAGTTAACTATTTGCAAAGTCAGTAAATAGTTGGGGCCCTGTTAGTGGCCTTTGTCCTGGAGACCATTAGGATCTGGGCACTAAACTGCCACTCTTGATGTAGTCAGTATGGTCAGTGAAAGAGAAGAATATCAAAACCACTTGGTCATGGTCAGATGCTTACGTGGGTCACCTCTGATTTAAAAGGCAGTAGGCAGTAGTTTATTTTAGAATTGGGTGAAACCAGAGATACTGCTTTTTTTTATATTTCAAATTTGATTTCAGCTAAACCATTTATGATCTGCCATTGACAATAACCTTGACTGATGTGGATCTTGGACCATGCATCCATTCTCTTCCTCTAATCCAGTGATGCTCAATCAAAACATTGGAATCACTTGGAGTTCTACATGCATCTCCAGACATTCTGAATATGCTAGAAAATGTGTCTAAAGCTATTATCTATTCAGACTATATATAATGTTACAAAAGTAAGAATATTTAATCAGGTATAGTGGTTATTTCTAATTTGTATAGATACAGTGTTCTTTTATCTTTGTATTTGTTTCCTAGTTTTTAATGTAAATTTCTTTGTCAACAGTGTGAAACTTGTTTAAATGAGTAAAATTTAAAATGAGAGGTGTGCAGTCACTTGTTCATGAACACTTCAGTTTCCTTAGCATTAATTCTCATTTTAAAACTCAAAATCCTCTAATTATGATATTTTAACTTATATCCTGCTTATTTAAAAAAATTTTTTTAGTCTGAAGTAATTCTCTTATATGCCTATGAAAATCTAATTTAAATTTAGAAAGTTACCTACATTTTTCAAATGACTTACAACCTTTTAAATATCTCACATGTATACTTAGAACTTAAACCAGGTTTTTCTCGCATTAAAAGAATAGTCAGACGTATTGTTTTATAATGTTATTTAGTAAGAAAGGTGGAAAACCAAAGCACTTGTCAACATTCATAATTTATTTTTGAAAGAGGAAAATAGTTATTCTAATTTTGTTAAGAAACTTACCTACTTTGTGGATGTTTAGAAATACTATAAGGATGCAAAAGAAATCCAATTGAAAAGATTGACTTAAAGTGACAATAAAGTAGTAAATGGATGCTGTTAAATGGAAATGAATAGAATCTCATATTTAGGAAGGTCAGAAAAATGGGAATTAGATAAATGCATAATTAAGGTGAATTGTAAATTGTTGTTAATGAAATAGATATTATTTATCTTTTTTCGCTTTTAGGTTGTAAAGGCATATGATCGTGTGGAACAAGAATGGGCTGCCATTAAAATAATAAAGAACAAGAAGGCTTTTCTGAATCAAGCCCAGATAGAAGTGCGACTTCTTGAGCTCATGAGCAAACATGACACTGAAATGAAGTACTACATAGGGAAACAGACAGACAGACAAAGCAATGCGCCCTGACCCAGACCAAAAATTTGAGTTAATGGTTATTTTTATATGATAATATGTTGATTTTATCTTAAAGTGATTGAATAAAAATCAGTTATTTCTGTTGGAGGGCATACAGATCTATATATATTACTTGATCTGGTGGTGGTATTTTAAATTTTAGGAATGGCGTTCCAGGTAGTACATAGTCTAAAAACAAATAAGAATAGTCTCTCTCTCTCTCTCTTTTTTTTTTTTTGCAACTTATGAGTGACATTTGTTTGCTTTATTGATGCATTAAACTCCAGAGACTTCTTTGTTTAACTTTAATCGTTTCTAATACAGCTTAGAAATTAGAAGTGAGGTACTATGTTGTTAATGATTATAGAACCATTTTTGAAATGTCTTCCTCAAGAAATAACAGCCACCATGTCTTGAACATCTACCATATTGCTTGTGCTTTTCCTCCATTGTCTGCAATAGTCATATCAGTCCTGTCAGGAAGGTGGCAGAATCCTCACACTGCAGATGGTCTCAAAGAGTAACATACCCAAGGTCCCAGGGCTCAGAAAAAAAAAATGGGACAGAAGAGTTACGAAAATAGTGACTTTTAGGGCCAATTGATACATTGGTAAGCTATCTTCTAGTTATATATTCTTTAATATTATTTTTAATCAAATCTAAGATGCCAGTGATCTCCAGACATCATTGTTTTATTTGATGATACTGAAATGAAAAGCCACCAAGAAGAAACAAATTGCTGCCAAGTATAAAAAAAAAAAAAAGATGCTATAAATTTTAAGATAGATCATTTAATTATATAATTTTAAAAATAAGCATATATTAGCGACTCATGTTCAGAAATGCGGGCTGGTTTACCTGGTAACCATGAGGTTAAGTTTTTATTAACAAACACCTATTTAATAAATTAGGAGAGGGCATTGTGGCTGCCAAAATGATAGAAACAAACACTGATGTTTAAAGAAAAATGGTCCAGAGACTCAGATTAGATTTCATATATGAAACACCTTCATTTAATTGCAATAAAATGAGCTTATCCTATTCATTTTTATTCTTTACTATCATTATAGATTGTCTGAGACACTCCATACTAATGACATTTGCATTTGAACACTTTTCTCATCTAATTCACTGAATAATTGGTCTTCATTGTTAGTTACAACTTAGTATAAACTGGGCACATTTCCATTCAATGGGTTAGAAGCCCAGGAAGGACATTGTGAAGATGCTTGAATTATAAAGGAGGCATCTGAACATACCTCACCTCTTCTTCCTCTTCACTCTTATGATTTATTTTGAGTTTTTGCTTAAGTGGCAGACAAAATATTGATAGCATCACTATACCATTTTAATTCTGCCTTTTTGAAAGAAAACATGAAATGTCAGCTACTTGGTTATGTTACAATAATGGCTGTCATTTTTGTTTTTAATAAAATAAGTTTAATGACCAACTCGCAGAGGCAACCCCTAAGGTGCTGTGCGGCCTTCCTCTCTGCCGCCAACCTCATCCCCTGACCTCACCACGCCCCGCTCCCAGGAACAGGCAGATTTAAAGGCTTCAGACCTGCGAACTTGTAGGAGCGGAGGACGCCCCCACAAGGCAGCTAGGGACATGGAGGAAATCCACTGGATGGCTACAGGCACACTATTACACGATCCCCAAGCCAAACCACGACACCAGACCGTACCCCGCATCTAGTGTGCCTGTCTGTCTCACTGCCTGGCTGAATGCCAATCAATTGGAGGATGGGAGGGGCTAGACTATGTGTGTGTATGTCAATATATCTACTGGAGGATGAGGCGGCTATTATGTCTCTCTATTTGCCTCACTCTCTATCTATCTATCTATCTATCTATCTATCTATCTATCTATCTATTATCTATCTATCTATCTATCTATCTATCTATCTATCTATCTATCTGGGGAGGCATAGCAGTAAGCTTGTGTGTCATTTATTTGTCTCTCTGTTGGAGTAGAAGTTTAGTGTGTCTATATAAATATCTAGCTCTTTGAGGAAGAGGAGAAGGCTAGAGTGTGTGTGTGTGTGTGTGCGCATGAGTGGGGATATGTCAATCTATGTATCTGTATCTAAAGGGGGAGGAGGCTACTGTATCTGTCTATCAGTCTATGTATGTATCTGATGGAGGAGGAGTAGGCTAGTATGTCTGTCTGTTTGTCTATCATCAGATATCTATGTATGTACGTATATATAATGGAAAAGAATGAGGAGGCTAGATTATATATCCTCTGTCTGTCAGAGGAGGAGAAGACTAGTGTTTGTCTCTCTGTGTGTCTTAGAGATCTCTCTATGTATATCTAATGGAGAAGAAGGAGGATTTCCATGTGTCTGGCTATATGTCTGTCTCTCTAACAGGAGAAGGTAGAGGCTAGAGTGTGAATCCGTCAGTCTCAAATTCCATTTATAGAAAGGAGGAGTAGAAAGAGTCTATTCAGTTTGTCTATTTATTATCTACTGGAGAAGGCGATTAGTGTATCTCCCTACCTAGTTAATTGAGGATTGGTAGGAGGCAACTGTGTGTGTGTGTTTGTGTGAGTGTGTGAGTGTGTGTGTGTGTCTGCCTATGTATGTATCTGTCTACCTATATAATGGATGAGGAGGAGAAGGTTAAGATATATGGGTGTTTCTAAATGTAGGAAGAGGCTAGTGTGTCTGTCTGTCTATTTATTTGTCTCTCTCTCTAATGGAGGAAGCCTCCCATTATTAGACCCAGCTGGAGGGATGCCAATTCCAACCCTGAAGCAACACACGGCGCCCTCATTGCAGGCCAAGGGGGACACTGGATGGAAAACCACAGGCTTCCCTGGACAGCCCGTGCATCCCTCTCCCTCCCTCTCTGTAGGCGCCACCGCCCATGCCCCGCCCCCGACCCGCCCCCTGACCACCCCTCACTTGCCTCCCGGGAGCCAGAAAACACCAAGATGTGTACTTCCTGTACCTAGGGTAGCAGAGACCAACCCTAGGACCAGTCAACGGGGAGATCTGAGCAAATACACGGGCTCGGTGGAGGAGCCCCGCTTCCTCAATGCAGCCCCTAAGAACACCGCGCCTGCCTCCGGGACACAGGCTGAGCTGGAAACATGCATATTGGGAACCTGGGGAAGGAGAGGCCGCCAGCAGGCCAGGCGCTTATGGAGATGGGAGCAAACTGATCGGCTCACCCGAGGCAGTACTCTCTAAGCGACATCCCTGTCCCCTGAACACACCTCGACAGATTCCTAGGACCTGGCTGACAAGGACAACTCAATCCCGCACACCTGGGGTAGCAGAGGCCGCCCCGAGGCCAGGAGAGGGGGAGATGGGAGGAAATTGATCGATTCGCCGAGGCATCCACCTTAGAAGCTCTGCCGCTTCCGTAGCTGCCGCTGACCTCTTCCAATTTCCTTAACACGCCTGCTGCCCCGAGCAGGCTAACTTCAAAGCTTCAGTCCGTCGAATTTGGGGGAGCGGATGTCGCCCCCAGGCAAGGCAGCTAGGGACATGGGATAAAATCCTATGTCTCGCCGGTAGCACAGATGTCCCCGGTCGCCGCCGCTGAAGCCCGTCCCCAGACTGCACCCCGCCTCTCGAGTGTCAGTCTGTCTGACTGCCTTGCTGATTGCCTATCTATTGGAGGATGCGAGAGGCTAGACTATGTATGGGTCTGCCTATATATCTACTGGAGGAGGAGGCGAATATTATGTCTCTCCATTTGCCTGCCTCTCGAACTATCTATCTCTCTATCTATCTGTCTGTCTATCAATCTATGTAAAAATCGACCTATGTAGTGCAGGCACAGCAGTAGGCAAGTGTGTCTTTTGATTTGTGTGTCTGTTGGACGAGAAAGTTAGTGTTTCTATCTCCCTATCTACCTATATGAGGAAGAGGAGGATGCTAGCCTGTGTGTGTGTGTGTGTGTGTGTGTGTGTGTGCGTGCGGGTCTCTTTATCAAAGTATGTGTAACAAAGACGGAAAGAGGCTACTGTGTCTGTCTAACAGTCTATGTGTGCATCGAATGGACGAGTAGTAAGCTAGTAAGTCTGTCTGTCTATATATGAGATATCAATCTATGCAGCTGTATATATTCGAGAAGAAGGAGGAGGCTAGAGTGTCTATCTCTCTGTCTGTCAGAGCAGGAGAAGAGTAGTGTGTCTGTCTGTCTGTGTGTCTGTGAGTGTGTTTCTGTCTATATCTAATGGAGAAGAAGAAATAATCCCATGTGTCTGGCTATCTCTCTGTATCTCTAACAGGAGAAGGTAGCGGCTACTGGGTGTATCGGTCAATCTCACTTTCCATCTATCTAATGGAGGAGGAGAAAAATGTATTAAGTTTGTCTATCTATTATCTAATGGAGGAGGAGATTAGTGTGTCTCTCTCCCTACTTAATTGAGGAGTAGGAAGAGGCTAGTGTGTGTATGTGTGTGTGTGTGTGTGTCTATATATGTATCTGTCTACCTATATAATGAATGAGGAGGAGGAGGTTAGGATATACGGCTGTTTCTCAATGGATGAAGAGGCTAGTGTGTCTGTCTGTCTCTTTATTTGTCTCTCTCTCTGTCTAAAGGAGGAAGCCTCCCAGTACTCCACCCACCTGGAGGGATGCCAATTGCCACCCTGAAGCAGCAGAGGGCGCCCGCATTGCAGGCCGAGGGGGACACTGGATGGAATTCCGCAGGCTTGCCTGGGCAGCCCGTGCATCCCGCTTCAGCCCTCTCTGTAGCTGCCCCCGCCCCGCCCCCGCCCCGCCCCCTGACCACCCCGCACTCGCTTCCCCGGAGCTGAAAAACACAGAGATGAGCACCTCGTGGACCTAGGGTAGTAGAGGCCTAGCCCAGGACCAGCCAAGAGGGAGATCTGAACAAATACACGGGCTCGGTGAGTCAGCCCCGACTTCTCAATGCAGACCCTGATCACAGCGCGCCGGCCTCGGGTGGGCTGGCTGAGCTGGAAACGTGCATACTCTGAACCTGGCGCAGGACAGGCCGCCCCCAGGCCAGGCGCTTGTGGGGATGGGAGCAAACTGATCGGCTAACCCGAGGCAGTCCGCTCCCCGCGACGTCCGTGTCCCTTGGGCTCACCTGGACAGACTCCCAGGACCTGGCTGACAAGGAGAATTAATTGCCGCACACCTGCGGTAGCAGAGGCCGCCCCGAGGCCAGGAGAGGGGGGATGGTAGGAAAATGACCGACTCGCCGAGGCATCCCTCTTGCGTTCTGGGCCGCCTCCGTGTCTGCCGCTGACCACTTCCCCTGTCCTTACCTCGCCGGCTCCCAGGAGCAGGCTGAATTCAAAGGCTTGCGTCCGGCGAACTTGGGTTATCGGAGGCCGCCCAGAGGCAAGGCAACTAGGGACATGGGAGAAAATCCTATGGTTCACCAGGGGCACCCTCTTCCCCGGGCCCCGCCTCCGAAACACGTAGCCAGACGGCACCCCGCCTCTAGTGTGTCTGTCTGTTTGACTGCTTGCCTGACTGACTATCTATTGGAGGATGGTTGAAGCTAGACTATGTGTGTGTCTGTCTGTCTCTCCAACGGAGGAGGAGGCGACTAGTATGACTCTCTATTTGCCTGCCTCTCTATCGATCTGGCTAGCTATCTATCTATGTGGGGAGGCATAGCAGTAAGATAATGTGTCATTTATAATTCTGTCTGTTGGAGTAGAATTTTAGTGTGTCTATATAACTATCTAGCTCTTTGAGGAAGAGGAGAAGGCTTGTGTGTGTGTGTGTGCGCGCGCGTGTGCTCGTGGGGATGTCTATCTATGTATCTGTATCTAAAGTGGGAGGAGGCTTCTGTACCTCTCTATCAGTCTATGTATGTATCTGATGGAGGAAGTGTAGGCTAGTATGTCTGTCTGGCTGTCTGTTATCAGATATGTATGTATGTACCTATACCTAATGGAAAAGAATGAGGAGGCTTGATTATCCCTCGTTCTGTCAGAGGAGGAGAAGACTAGTGTTTGTCTCTCTGTGTATCTTAGAGATTTCTCTACGTATATCTAATGGAGAAGATGGAGGATTTCATGTGTCTGGCTATCTGTCTGTCTCTCTAACAGGAGAAGGTATAGGCTAGTGTGTGAATCCGTCAGTCTCACTTTCCATCTATCTAAAGGAGGAGTAGAAATAGTCTATACCGTTTGTCTATTTATTATCTAATGGAGAAGGCGATTAGTGTGTCTCTCTAACTACTTAATTGAGGACTGGTAGGAGGGAAGTTTGTGTGTGGGTTTGGGTTTGTGTGTGTGTGTTTGTGTGTGTGTGTGTGTGTCTGTCTGTCTATGTATGTATCGGTCTACCTATATAATGGATTAGGAGGAGAAGGTTAAGACATATGGGTGTTTCTAAATGGAGGAAGAGGCTAGTGTGTCTGTCTGTCTATTTTTTGTCTCTCTCTCTAATGGAGGAAGCCTCCCTTTATTAGGCCCAGCTGGAGGGATGCCAATTCCCAGCCTGAAGCAGCAGAGGGTGCCCTCATTGCACGCCTAGGGGGACACTGGATGGAAATCCAATGGCTTCCCTGGACAGCCCGTGCATCCCTCTTCCTCCCTCTGTGTAGGCGCCAACGCCACCCCCCCCCCGCCCCCTGACCACCCCGCACTTGCCTCCCGGGGGCCGGAAAACAACGAGATGTGTACATCGTGTACCTAGGGTAGCAGAGACCAACCCTAGGACCGGTCAACGGGGAGATCTGTGCAAATACACGGGCTCGGTGGAGCAGCCCCGCCTCCTCAATGCAGCCCCTAAGAACACCGCGCCTGCCTAAGGGCACAGGCTGAGCTGGAAACATGCATACTGCGAACCTGGGGAAGGAGAGGCCGCCCCCAGGCCAGGCGCTTGTGGAGATGGGAGCAAACTGATCGGCTCACCCGAGGCAGTCCTCTAGAAGCGACATCCCTGTCCCCTGAGCACACCTCGACAGCTTCCTAGGACCTGGCTGACAAGGACAACGAAATCCCGCACTCCTGGGGTAGCAGAGGCTGCCCCGAGGCCAGGAGAGGGGGAAATGGGAGGAAAATGACCGATTCGCCGAGGCATCCCCCTTAGATGCTCTGCCGCTTCCGGAGCTGCCTCTCACCTCTTCCACTTTCCTTACAACGCCTGCTGCCACGAGCAGGCTAACTTGAAAGCTTCAGTCCGTCGAATTTGGGGGAGCGGGGGCCGCCCCCAGGCAAGGCAGCTAGGGACATGGGATAAAGTCCTATGGCTCGTCAGTGGCACAACTGTCCCCGGTCGCCGCCGCTGAAGCCCAATCCCAGACTGCACACCGCCTCACGTGTGTCAGACTGTGTGACTGCCTGGCTGATTGTCTATCTATTGGAGGATGCGAGAGGCTAGACTATGTGTGTGTCTGTCTATATAGCTACTGGAGGAGGAGGCGAATATTATGTCTCTCCATTTGCCTGCCTCTCTATCTATCTATCTCTCTATCTATCTGCGTATCTATCAATCTGTGTACAAATCGACCTATGTAGTGCAGGCACAGCAGTAGGCAAGTGTTTCTTTTTATTTGTGTGTCTGTTGGAGGAGGAATTTAGTGTTTCTATCTCCCTATCTACCTATTTGAGGAAGAGGAGGATGCTAGCCTGTGTGTATGTGTGTGTGTGTGTGCGTGCGGGTCTCTTTATCAAAGTATGTGTAACAAAAAGGGGAAGAGGCTACTGTGTCTGTCTAACAGTCTATGTGTGCATCGAATGGACGAGGAGTAAGCTAGTAAGTCTGTCTGTCTATATATGAGATATCTATCTATGCAGCTGTATGTATTCGAGAAGAAGAAGGAGGCTAGAGTGTCTATCTCTCTGTCTGTCAGAGCAGGAGAAGAGTAGTGTGTCTGTCTGTCTGTGTGTCTGTGAGTGTGTCTCTATCTGTATCAAATGGAGAAGAAGAAATAATCCCATGTGTCTGGCTATCTCTCAGTATCTCTAACAGGAGAAGGTAGCGGCTACTGGGTGAATCGGTCAATCTCACTATCCATCTACCAAATGGAGGAGGAGAAAAAATGTACTAAGTTTGTCTATCTATTATCTAATGGAGGAGGAGATTAGTGTGTCTCTCTCCTTACTTAATTGAGGAGTAGGAAGAGGCTAGTGTGTGTATGTGTGTGTGTGTGTCTGTCTATATATGTATCTGCCTACCTATATAATGAATGAGGAGGAGGAGGTTAGGATATACGGCTGTTTCTCAATGGATGAAGAGGCTAGTGTGTCTGTCTGTCTCTTTATATGTCTCTCTGTCTGTCTAATGGAGGAAGCCTCCCTTTATTAGGCCCAGCTGGAGGGATGCCAAATCCCACCCTGAAGAAGCAGAGGGTGCCCTCATTGCACGCCGAGGGGGACACTGGATGGAAATCCACAGGCTTCCCTGGATAGCCCGTGCATCCCTCTTCCTCCCTCTGTGTAGGCGCCAACGCCACCCCCCCCCCGCCCCCTGACCACCCCGCACTTGCCTCCCGGGGGCCGGAAAACAACGAGATGTGTACATCGTGTACCTAGGGTAGCAGAGACCAACCCTAGGACCGGTCAACGGGGAGATCTGTGCAAATACACGGGCTCGGTGGAGCAGCCCCGCCTCCTCAATGTAGCCGCTAAGGACACCGCGCCTGCCTAAGGGCACAGGCTGAGCTGGAAACATGCATACTGGGAACCTGGGGAAGGAGAGGCTGCCCCCAAGGCAGGCGCTTGTGGAGATGGGAGCAAACTGATCGGCTCACCCGAGGCAGTCCTCTAGAAGCGACATCCCTGTCCCCTGAGCACACCTCGACAGCTTCCTAGGACCTGGCTTACAAGGACAACTAAATCCCGCACTCCTGCGGTAGCAGAGGCTGCCCCGAGGCCAGGAGAGGGGGAAATGGGAGGAAAATGACCGATTCGCCGAGGCATCCCCCTTAGATGCTCTGCCGCTTCCGGAACTGCCGCTGACCTCTTCCACTTTCCTTACAACGCCTGCTGCCACGAGCAGGCTAACTTGAAAGCTTCAGTCCGTCGAATTTGGGGGAGCGGGGGCCGCCCGCAGGCAAGGCAGCTAGGGACATGGGATGAAATCCTATGACTCGCCAGGGGCACAACTGTCCCCGGTGGACGCCGCTGAAGCCCAACCCCAAACTGCACACCGCCTCACTTGTGTCAGTCTGTCTGACTGCCTGGCTGATTGTCTATCTATTGGAGGATGCGAGAGGCTAGACTATGTGTGTGTCTGTCTATATATCTACTGGAGGAGGAGGCGAAAATTATGTCTCTCCATTTGCCTGCCTCTCTACCTATCTATCTCTCTATCTATCTGTGTATCTATCAATCTGTGTAGAAATCGACCTATGTAGTGCAGGCACAGCAGGAGGCAAGTGTGTCTTTTTATTTGTGTGTCTGTTGGAGCGGGAATTTAGTGTTTCTATCTCCCTATCTACCTACTTGAGGAAGAGGAGGATGCTAGCCTGTGTGTATGTGTGTGTGTGTGTGCGTGCGGGTCTCTTTATCAAAGTATGTGTAACAAAAAGGGGAAGAGGCTACTGTGTCTGTCTAACAGTCTATGTGTGCATCGAATGGACGAGGAGTAAGCTAGTAAGTCTGTCTGTCTATATATGAGATATCTATCTATGCAGCTGTATGTATTCGAGAAGAAGGAGGAGGCTAGAGTGACTATCTCTCTGTCTGTCAGAGCAAGAGAAGAGTAGTGTGTCTGTCTGTCTGTGTGTCTGTGAGTGTGTCTCTATCTGTATCAAATGGAGAAGAAGAAATAATCCCATGTGTCTGGCTATCTCTCAGTATCTCTAACAGGAGAAGGTAGCGGCTACTGGGTGTATCGGTCAATCTCACTATCCATCTACCAAATGGAGGAGGAGAAAAAATGTACTAAGTTTGTCTATCTATTATCTAATGGAGGAGGAGATTAGTGTGTCTCTCTACCTACTTAATTGAGGAGTAGGACGAGGCTACTGTGTGTATGTGTGTGTGTGTGTCTGTCTATATATGTATTTGCCTACCTATATAATGAATGAGGAGGAGGAGGTTAGGATATACGGCTGTTTCTCAATGGATGAAGAGGCTAGTGTGTCTGTCTGTCTCTTTATATGTCTCTCTGTCTGTCTAATGGAGGAAGCCTCCCTTTATTAGGCCCAGCTGGAGGGATGCCAAATCCCACCCTGAAGAAGCAGAGGGTGCCCCGAGGCCAGGAGAGGGGGAAATGGGAGGAAAATGACCGATTCGCCGAGGCATCCCCCTTAGATGCTCTGCCGCTTCCGGAGCTGCCGCTCACCTCTTCCACTTTCCTTACAACGCCTGCTGCCACGAGCAGGCTAACTTGAAAGCTTCAGTCCGTCGAATTTGGGGGAGCGGGGGCCGACCGCAGGCAAGGCAGCTAGGGACATGGGATAAAGTCCTATGGCTCGCCAGTGGCACACCTGTCCCCGGTCGCCGCCGCTGAAGCCCAACCCCAAACTGCACACCGCCTCACGTGTGTCAGAATGTGTGACTGCCTGGCTGATTGTCTATCTATTGGAGGATGCGAGAGGCTAGACTATGTGTGTGTCTGTCTATATAGCTACTGGAGGAGGAGGCGAATATTATGTCTCTCCATTTGCCTGCCTCTCTATCTATCTATCTCTCTATCTATCTGCGTATCTATCAATCTGTGTACAAATCGACCTATGTAGTGCAGGCACAGCAGTAGGCAAGTGTTTCTTTTTATTTGTGTGTCTGTTGGAGGAGGAATTTAGTGTTTCTATCTCCCTATCTACCTATTTGAGGAAGAGGAGGATGCTAGCCTGTGGGTATATGTGTGTGTATGTGTGTGTGTGTGTGCGTGCAGGTCTCTTTATCAAAGTATGTGTAACAAAAAGGGGAAGAGGCTACTGTGTCTGTCTAACAGTCTATGTGTGCATCTAATGGAGGAGGAGTAAGCTAGTAAGTCTGTCTGTCTATATATGAGATATCTATTTCTGCAGCTGTATGTTTTCGAGAAGAAGGAGGAGGCTAGAGTGTCTATCCCTCTGTCTGTCAGAGCAGAAGAGTAGTGTGTCTCTCTGTCTGTGTGTCTGTGAGTGTGTCTCTATCTATATCAAATGGAGAAGAAGAAATAATCCCATGTGTCTGGCTATCTCTCGGTATCTCTAACAGGAGAAGGTAGCGGCTACTGGGTGTATCGGTCAATCTCACTATCCATCTACCAAATGGAGGAGGAGAAAAAATGTACTAAGTTTGTCTATCTATTATCTAATGGAGGAGGAGATTAGTGTGTCTCTCTACCTACTTAATTGAGGAGTAGGAAGAGGCTACTGTGTGTATGTGTGTGTGTGTGTCTGTCTATATATGTATTTGCCTACCTATATAATGAATGAGGAGGAGGAGGTTAGGATATACGGCTGTTTCTCAATGGATGAAGAGGCTAGTGTGTCTGTCTGTCTCTTTATATGTCTCTCTGTCTGTCTAATGGAGGAAGCCTCCCTTTATTAGGCCCAGCTGGAGGGATGCCAATTGCCACCCTGAAGCAGCAGAGGGCGCCCTCATTGCACGCCGAGGGGGACACTGGATGGAATTCCGCAGGCTTGCCTGGGCAGCCCGTGCATCCCGCTTCAGCCCTCTCTGTAGCTGCCCCCGCCCCGCCCCCGCCCCGCCCCCTCCCCGCCCCCTGACCACCCCGCACTCGCTTCCCCGGAGCTGAAAAACACAGAGATGAGCACCTCGTGGACCTAGGGTAGTAGAGGCCTAGCCCAGGACCAGCCAAGAGGGAGATCTGAACAAATACACGGGCTCGGTGAGTCAGCCCCGACTTCTCATTGCAGACCCTGATCACAGCGCGCCGGCCTCGGGTGGGCTGGCTGAGCTGGAAACGTGCATACTCTGAACCTGGCGCAGGACAGGCCGCCCCCAGGCCAGGCGCTTGTGGGGATGGGAGCAAACTGATCGGCTAACCCGAGGCAGTCCGCTCCCCGCGACGTCCGTGTCCCTTGGGCTCACCTGGACGGACTCCCAGGACCTGGCTGACAAGGAGAATTAATTGCCGCACACCTGCGGTAGCAGAGGCCGCCCCGAGGCCAGGAGAGGGGGGATGGTAGGAAAATGACCGACTCGCCGAGGCATCCCTCTTGCGTTCTGGGCCGCCTCCGTGTCTGCCGCTGACCACTTCCCCTGTCCTTACCTCGCCGGCTCCCAGGAGCAGGCTGACTTCAAAGGCTTGCGTCCGGCGAACTTGGGTTAGCGGAGGCCGCCCAGAGGCAAGGCAGCTAGGGACATGGGAGAAAATCCTCTGGTTCACCAGGGGCACCCTCTTCCCCGGGCCCCGCCGCCGAACCAGGTAGCCAGACGGCACCCCGCCTCTGGTGTGTCTGTCTGTTTGACTGCTTGCCTGAATGACTATCTATTGGAGGATGGTTGAAGCTAGACTATGTGTGTGTCTGTCTGTCTCTCCAACGGAGGAGGAGGCGACTAGTATGACTCTCTATTTGCCTGCCTCTCTATCGATCTGGCTAGCTATCTATCTATGTGGGGAGGCATAGCAGTAAGATAGTGTGTCATTTAAAATTCTGTCTGTTGGAGTAGAATTTTAGTGTGTCTATATAACTATCTAGCTCTTTGAGGAAGAGGAGAAGGCTTGTGTGTGTGTGTGTGTGTGCGCGCGCGTGTGCTCGTGGGGATGTCTATCTATGTATCTGTATCTAAAGGGGGAGGAGCCTACTGTATCTGTCTATCAGTCTATGTATGTATCTGATGGAGGAAGAGTAGGCTAGTATGTCTGTCTGGCTGTCTATTATCAGATATGTATGTATGTAACTATACCTAATAGAAAAGAATGAGGAGGCTTGATTATCTATCCCTCGGCCTGTCAGAGGAGGAGAAGACTAGTGTTTGTCTCTCTGTGCATCTTAGAGATTTCTCTATGTATATCTAATGGAGAAGATGGAGGATTTCATGTGTCTGGCTATCTGTCTGTCTCTCTAACAGGAGAAGGTAGAGGCTAGTGTGTGAAAGCGTCAGTCTCACATTCCATCTATCTAAATGAGGAGTAGAAATAGTCTATACCGTTTGTCTGTTTATTATCTAATGGAGAAGGCGATTAGTGTGTCTCTCTACCTACTTAATTGAGGACTGGTAGGAGGGAAGTTTGTGTGTGGGTTTGGGTTTGTGTGTGTGTGTGTGTGTGTCTGTCTGTCTGTCTATGTATGTATCTGTCTACCTATATAATGGATTAGGAGGAGAAGGTTAAGACATATGGGTGTTTCTAAAAGGAGGAAGAGGCTAGTGTGTCTGTCTGTCTATTTTTTGTCTCTCTCTCTAATGGAGGAAGCCTCCCTGTATTAGGCCCAGCTGGAGGGATGCCAAATCCCACCCTGAAGCAGCAGAGGGCGCCCTTATTGCACGCCGTGGGGGACACTGGATGGAAATCCACAGGCTTCCCTGGACAGCCCGTGCATCCCTCTTCTTCCCTCTGTGTAGGCGCCACCGCCACTCCAACCCCCCACCCCGCCCCCTGACTACCCCGAACTTGCCTCCCGGGAGCCGGAAAACACCGAGTGTGTACATCGTGTAACTAGGGTAGCAGAGACCAACCCTAGGACCGGTCAACGGGGAGATCTGTGCAAATACACAGGCTCCGTGGAGCAGCCCCGCCTCCTCAATGCAGCCCCTAAGAACACCGCGCCTGCCTAAGGGCACAGGCTGAGCTGGAAACATGCATACTGGGAACCTGGGGAAGGAGAGGCCGCCCCCAGGCCAGGCGCTTGTGGAGATGGGAGCAAACTGATCGGCTCACCCGAGGCAGTCCTCTAGAAGTAAAATCCCTGTCCCCTGAGCACACCTCGACATCTTCCTAGGACCTGGCTGACAAGGACAACTAAATCCCGCACTCCTGCTGTAGCAGAGGCTGCCCCGAGGCCAGGAGAGGTGGAAATGGGAGGAAAATGACCGATTCGCCAAGGCATCCCCCTTAGATGCTCTGCCGCTTCCGGAGCTGCCGCTCACCTCTTCCACTTTCCTTACAACGCCTGCTGACACGAGCAGGCTAACTTGAAAGCTTCAGTCCGTCGAATCTGGGGGAGCGGGGGCCGCCCGCAGGCAAGGCAGCTAGGGACATGGGATAAAATCCTATGACTCGCCAGGGGCACAACTGTCCCCGGTGGACGCCGCTGAAGCCCAAACCCAAACTGCACAGCGCCTCACGTGTGTCAGTCTGTCTGACTGCCTGGCTGATTGTCTATCTATTGGAGGATGCGAGAGGCTAGACTATGTGTGTGTCTGTCTATATAGCTTCTGGAGGAGGAGGCGAAAATTATGTCTCTCCATTTGCCTGCCTCTCGAACTATCTATCTCTCTATCTATCTGTGTATCTATCAATCTGTGTATAAATCGACCTATGTAGTTCAGGCACAGCAGTAGGCAAGTGTGTCTTTTTATTTGTGTGTCTGTTGGAGGAGGAATTTAGTGTTTCTATCTCCCTATCTACCTACTTGAGGAAGAGGAGGATGCTAGCCTGTGTGTATGTGTGTGTGTGTGTGTGTGTGTGCGTGCGGGTCTCTTTATCAAAGTATGTGTAACAAAGAGGGGAAGAGGCTACTGTGTCTGTCTAACAGTCTATGTGTGCATCGAATGGACGAGGAATAAGCTAGTAAGTCTGTCTGTCTATATAGGAGATATCTATCTATGCAGCTGTATGTATTCGAGAAGAAGGAGGAGGCTGGAGTGTCTATCTCTCTGTCTGTCAGAGCAGGAGAAGAGTAGTGTGTCTGTCTGTCTGTGTGTCTGTGAGTGTGTCTCTATCTATATCAAATGGAGAAGAAGAAATAATCCCATGTGTCTGGCTATCTCTCGGTATCTCTAACAGGAGAAGGTAGCGGCTACTGGGTGTATCGGTCAATCTCACTTTCCATCTATCTAATGGAGGAGGAGAAAAATGTATTAAGTTTGTCTATCTATTATCTAATGGAGGAGGAGAATAGTGTGTCTCTCTACCTACTTAATTGAGGAGTAGGAAGAGGCTAGTGTGTGTATGTGTGTGTGTGTGTCTGTCTATATATGTATCTGCCTAACTATATAATGAATGAGGAGGAGGAGGTTAGGATATACGGCTGTTTCTCAATGGATGAAGAGGCTAGTGTGTCTGTCTGTCTCTTTATTTGTCTCTCTGTCTGTCTAAAGGAGGAAGCCTCCCAGTACTCGACCCACCTGGAGGGATGCCAATTGCCACCCTGAAGCAGCAGAGGGCGCCCGCATTGCAGGCCGAGGGGGACACTGGATGGAAATCCGCAGGCTTGCCTGGGCAGCCCGTGCATCCCGCTTCAGCCCTCTCTGTAGCTGCCCCCGCCCCGCCCCCGCCCCGCCCCCTGACCACCCCGCACTCGCTTCCCCGGAGCTGAAAAACACAGAGATGAGCACCTCGTGGACCTAGGGTAGTAGAGGCCTAGCCCAGGACCAGCCAAGAGGGAGATCTGAACAAATACACGGGCTCGGTGAGTCAGCCCCGACTTCTCATTGCAGACCCTGATCACAGCGCGCCGGCCTCGGGTGGGCTGGCTGAGCTGGAAACGTGCATACTCTGAACCTGGCGCAGGACAGGCCGCCCCCAGGCCAGGCGCTTGTGGGGATGGGAGCAAACTGATCGGCTAACCCGAGGCAGTCCGCTCCCCGCGACGTCCGTGTCCCTTGGGCTCACCTGGACAGACTCCCAGGACCTGGCTGACAAGGAGAATTAATTGCCGCACACCTGCGGTAGTAGAGGCCGCCCCGAGGCCAGGAGAGGGGGGATGGTAGGAAAATGACCGACTCGCCGAGGCATCCCTCTTGCGTTCTGGGCCGCCTCCGTGTCTGCCGCTGACCACTTCCCCTGTCCTTACCTCGCCGGCTCCCAGGAGCAGGCTGACTTCAAAGGCTTGCGTCCGGCGAACTTGGGTTAGCGGAGGCCGCCCAGAGGCAAGGCAGCTAGGGACATGGGAGAAAATCCTCTGGTTCACCAGGGGCACCCTCTTCCCCGGGCCCCGCCGCCGAACCAGGTAGCCAGACGGCACCCCGCCTCTGGTGTGTCTGTCTGTTTGACTGCTTGCCTGAATGACTATCTATTGGAGGATGGTTGAAGCTAGACTATGTGTGTGTCTGTCTGTCTCTCCAACGGAGGAGGAGGCGACTAGTATGACTCTCTATTTGCCTGCCTCTCTATCGATCTGGCTAGCTATCTATCTATGTGGGGAGGCATAGCAGTAAGATAGTGTGTCATTTAAAATTCTGTCTGTTGGAGTAGAATTTTAGTGTGTCTATATAACTATCTAGCTCTTTGAGGAAGAGGAGAAGGCTTGTGTGTGTGTGTGTGTGTGTGTGTGTGTGCGCGCGCGTGGGCTCGTGGGGATGTCTATCTATGTATCTGTATCTAAAGGGGGAGGAGCCTACTGTATCTGTCTATCAGTCTATGTATGTATCTGATGGAGGAAGAGTAGGCTAGTATGTCTGTCTGGCTGTCTATTATCAGATATGTATGTATGTAACTATACCTAATGGAAAAGAATGAGGAGGCTTGATTATCTATCCCTCGGCCTGTCAGAGGAGGAGAAGACTAGTGTTTGTCTCTCTGTGCATCTTAGAGATTTCTCTATTTATATCTAATGGAGAAGATGGAGGATTTCATGAGTCTGGCTATCTGTCTGTCTCTCTAACAGGAGAAGGTAGAGGCTAGTGTGTGAATGCGTCAGTCTCACATTCCATCTATCTAAATGAGGAGTAGAAATAGTCTATACCGTTTGTCTGTTTATTATCTAATGGAGAAGGCGATTAGTGTGTCTCTCTACCTACTTAATTGAGGACTGGTATGAGGGAAGGTTGTGTGTGGGTTTGGGTTTGTGTGTGTGTGTGTGTGTGTCTGTCTGTCTGTCTATGTATGTATCTGTCTACCTATATAATGGATTAGGAGGAGAAGGATAAGACATATGGGTGTTTCTAAATGGAGGAAGAGGCTAGTGTGTCTGTCTATTTTTTGTCTCTCTCTCTAATGGAGGAAGCCTCCCTTTATTAGGCCCAGCTGGAGGGTTGCCAAATCCCACCCTGAAGCAGCAGAGGGCGCCCTTATTGCACGCCGAGGGGGACACTGGATGGAAATCCACAGGCTTCCCTGGACAGCCCGTGCATCCCTCTTCTTCCGTCTGTGTAGGCGCCACCGCCACTCCAACCCCCCAACCCGCCCCCTGACCACCCCGCACTTGCCTCCCTGGAGCCGGAAAACACCGAGATGTGTACATCGTGTAACTAGGGTAGCAGAGACCAACCCTATGACCGGTCAACGGGGAGATCTGTGCAAATACACGGGCTCGGTGGAGCAGCCCCGCCTCCTCAATGCAGCCCCTAAGAACACCGCGCCTGCCTAAGGGCACAGGCTGAGCTGGAAACATGCATACTGGGAACCTGGGGAAGGAGAGGCCGCCCCCAGGCCAGGCGCTTGTGGAGATGGGAGCAAACTGATCGGCTCAGCCGAGGCAGTCCTCTAGAAGTAAAATCCCTGTTCCCTGAGCACACCTCGACAGCTTCCTAGGACCTGGCTGAGAAGGACAACGAAATCCCGCACTCCTGCGGTAGCAGAGGTTGCCCCGAGGCCAGGAGAGGGGGAAATGGGAGGAAAATGACCGATTCGCCGAGGCATCCCCCTTAGATGCTCTGCCGCTTCCGGAGCTGCCACTCACCTCTTCCACTTTCCTTACAACTCCTGCTGCCACGAGCAGGCTAACTTGAAAGCTTCAGTCCGTCGAATTTGGGGGAGCGGGGGCCGCCCGCAGGCAAGGCAGCTAGGGACATGGGATAAAGTCCTATGGCTCGCCAGTGGCACACCTGTCCCCGGTCGCCGCCGCTGAAGCCCAACCCCAGACTGCACACCGCCTCACGTGTGTCAGAATGTGTGACTGCCTGGCTGATTGTCTATCTATTGGAGGATGCGAGAGGCTAGACTATGTGTGTGTCTGTCTATATAGCTACTGGAGGAGGAGGCGAATATTATGTCTCTCCATTTGCCTGCCTCTCTATCTATCTATCTCTCTATCTATCTGCGTATCTATCAATCTGTGTAAAAATCGACCTATGAGGTGCAGGCACAGCAGTAGGCAAGTGTTTCTTTTTATTTGTGTGTCTGTTGGAGGAGGAATTTAGTGTTTCTATCTCCCTATCTACCTATTTGAGGAAGAGGAGGATGCTAGCCTGTGTGTATGTGTGTGTGTGTGTGTGTGTGTGTGTGCGTGCGGGTCTCTTTATCAAAGTATGTGTAACAAAGAGGGGAAGAGGCTACTGTGTCTTTCTAACAGTCTATGTGTGCATCCAATGGACGAGGAGTAAGCTAGTAAGTCTGTCTGTCTATATAGGAGATATCTATCTATGCAGCTGTATGTATTCGAGAAGAAGGAGGAGGCTAGAATGTCTATCTCTCTGTCTGTCAGAGCAGGAGAAGAGTAGTGTGTCTGTCTGTCTGTGTGTCTGTGAGTGTGTCTCTATCTATATCAAATGGAGAAGAAGAAATAATCCCATGTGTCTGGCTATCTCTCGGTATCTATTACAGGAGAAGGTAGCGGCTACTGGGTGTATCGGTCAATCTCACTTTCCATCTATCTAATGGAGGAGGAGAAAAATGTATTAAGTTTGTCTATGTATTATCTAATGGAGGAGGAGATTAGTGTGTCTCTCTACCTACTTAATTGAGGAGTAGGAAGAGGCTAGTGTGTGTATGTGTGTGTGTGTGTCTGTCTATATATGTATCTGTCTACCTATATAAGGAATGAGGAGGAGGAGGTTAGGATATACGGCTGTTTCTCAATGGATGAAGAGGCTAGTGTGTCTGTCTGTCTCTTTGTTTGTCTCTCTGTCTGTCTAAAGGAGGAAGCCTCCCAGTACTCGACCCACCTGGAGGGATGCCAATTGCCACCCTGAAGCAGCAGAGGGCGCCCGCATTGCAGGCCTAGGGGGACACTGGATGGAAATCCGCAGGCTTGCCTGGGCAGCCCGTGCATCCCGCTTCAGCCCTCTCTGTAGCTGCCCCCGCCCCGCCCCCGCCCCGCCCCCTGACCACCCCGCACTCGCTTCCCCGGAGCTGAAAAACACAGAGATGAGCACCTCGTGGACCTAGGGTAGTAGAGGCCTAGCCCAGGACCAGCCAAGAGGGAGATCTGAACAAATACACGGGCTCGGTGAGTCAGCCCCGACTTCTCATTGCAGACCCTGATCACAGCGCGCCGGCCTCGGGTGGGCTGGCTGAGCTGGAAACGTGCATACTCTGAACCTGGCGCAGGACAGGCCGCCCCCAGGCCAGGCGCTTGTGGGGATGGGAGCAAACTGATCGGCTAACCCGAGGCAGTCCGCTCCCCGCGACGTCCGTGTCCCTTGGGCTCACCTGGACAGACTCCCAGGACCTGGCTGACAAGGAGAATTAATTGCCGCACACCTGCGGTAGTAGAGGCCGCCCCGAGGCCAGGAGAGGGGGGATGGTAGGAAAATGACCGACTCGCCGAGGCATCCCTCTTGCGTTCTGGGCCGCCTCCGTGTCTGCCGCTGACCACTTCCCCTGTCCTTACCTCGCCGGCTCCCAGGAGCAGGCTGACTTCAAAGGCTTGCGTCCGGCGAACTTGGGTTAGCGGAGGCCGCCCAGAGGCAAGGCAGCTAGGGACATGGGAGAAAATCCTCTGGTTCACCAGGGGCACCCTCTTCCCCGGGCCCCGCCGCCGAACCAGGTAGCCAGACGGCACCCCGCCTCTGGTGTGTCTGTCTGTTTGACTGCTTGCCTGAATGACTATCTATTGGAGGATGGTTGAAGCTAGACTATGTGTGTGTCTGTCTGTCTCTCCAACGGAGGAGGAGGCGACTAGTATGACTCTCTATTTGCCTGCCTCTCTATCGATCTGGCTAGCTATCTATCTATGTGGGGAGGCATAGCAGTAAGATAGTGTGTCATTTATAATTCTGTCTGTTGGAGTAGAATTTTAGTGTGTCTATATAACTATCTAGCTCTTTGAGGAAGAGGAGAAGGCTTGTGTGTGTGTGTGTGTGTGTGTGCGCGCGCGTGTGCTCGTGGGGATGTCTATCTATGTATCTGTATCTAAAGGGGGAGGAGCCTACTGTATCTGTCTATCAGTCTATGTATGTATCTGATGGAGGAAGAGTAGGCTAGTATGTCTGTCTGGCTGTCTGTTATCAGATATGTATGTATGTATCTATACCTAATGGAAAAAAATGAGGAGGCTTGATTATCTATCCCTCGGCCTGTCAGAGGAGGAGAAGACTAGTGTTTGTCTCTCTGTGCATCTTAGAGATTTCTCTATGTATATCTAATGGAGAAGATGGAGGATTTCATGTGTCTGGCTATCTGTCTGTCTCTCTAACAGGAGAAGGTAGAGGCTAGTGTGTGAATGCGTCAGTCTCACATTCCATCTATCTAAATGAGGAGTAGAAATAGTCTATACCGTTTGTCTGTTTATTATCTAATGGAGAAGGCGATTAGTGTGTCTCTCTACCTACTTAATTGAGGACTGGTAGGAGGGAAGGTTGTGTGTGGGTTTGGGTTTGTGTGTGTGTGTGTGTGTGTCTGTCTGTCTGTCTATGTATGTATCTGTCTACCTATATAATGGATTAGGAGGAGAAGGTTAAGACATATGGGTGTTTCTAAAAGGAGGAAGAGGCTAGTGTGTCTGTCTGTCTATTTTTTGTCTCTCTCTCTAATGGAGGAAGCCTCCCTGTATTAGGCCCAGCTGGAGGGATGCCAAATCCCACCCTGAAGCAGCAGAGGGCGCCCTTATTGCACGCCTAGGGAGACACTGGATGGAAATCCAAAGGCTTCCCTGGACAGCCCGTGCATCCCTCTTCTTCTCTCTGTGTAGGCGCCACCGCCAGTCCAACCCCCCACCCCGCCCAATGACCACCCCGCACTTGCCTCCCGGGAGCCGGAAAACACCGAGATGTGTACATCGTGTAACTAGGGTAGCAGAGACCAACCCTAGGACCGGTCAACGGGGAGATCTGTGCAAATACACGGGCTCGGTGGAGCAGCCCCGCCTCCTCAATGTAGCCCCTTAGAACACCGCGCCTGCCTAAGGGCACAGGCTGAGCTGGAAACATGCATACTGCGAACCTGGGGAAGGAGAGGCCGCCCCCAGGCCAGGCGCTTGTGGAGATGGGAGCAAACTGATCGGCTCAGCCGAGGCAGTCCTCTAGAAGCGACATCCCTGTCCCCTGAGCACACCTCGACAGCTTCCTAGGACCTGGCTGACAAGGACAACTAAATCCCGCACTCCTGCGGTATCAGAGGCTGCCCCGAGGCCAGGAGAGGGGGAAATGGGAGGAAAATGACCGATTCGCCGAGGCATCCCCCTTAGATGCTCTGCCGCTTCCGGAACTGCCGCTGACCTCTTCCACTTTCCTTACAACGCCTGCTGCCACGAGCAGGCTAACTTGAAAGCTTCAGTCCGTCGAATTTGGGGGAGCGGGGGCCGCCCGCAGGCAAGGCAGCTAGGGACATGGGATAAAATCCTATGACTCGCCAGGGGCACAACTGTCCCCGGTGGACTCCGCTGAAGCCCAAACCCAAACTGCACAGCGCCTCACGTGTGTCAGTCTGTCTGACTGCCTGGCTGATTGTCTATCTATTGGAGGATGCGAGAGGCTAGACTATGTGTGTGTCTGTCTATATATCTACTGGAGGAGGAGGCGAAAATTATGTCTCTCCATTTGCCTGCCTCTCTACCTATCTATCTCTCTATCTATCTGTGTATCTATCAATCTGTGTAAAAATCGACCTATGTAGTGCAGGCACAGCAGTAGGCAAGTGTGTCTTTTTATTTGTGTGTCTGTTGGAGCGGGAATTTAGTGTTTCTATCTCCCTATCTACCTACTTGAGGAAGAGGAGGATGCTAGCCTGTGTGTATGTGTGTGTGTGTGTGCGTGCGGGTCTCTTTATCAAAGTATGTGTAACAAAAAGGGGAAGAGGCTACTGTGTCTGTCTAACAGTCTATGTGTGCATCGAATGGACGAGGAGTAAGCTAGTAAGTCTGTCTGTCTATATATGAGATATCTATCTATGCAGCTGTATGTATTCGAGAAGAAGAAGGAGGCTAGAGTGTCTATCTCTCTGTCTGTCAGAGCAGGAGAAGAGTAGTGTGTCTGTCTGTCTGTGTGTCTGTGAGTGTGTCTCTATCTGTATCAAATGGAGAAGAAGAAATAATCCCATGTGTCTGGCTATCTCTCAGTATCTCTAACAGGAGAAGGTAGCGGCTACTGGGTGAATCGGTCAATCTCACTATCCATCTACCAAATGGAGGAGGAGAAAAAATGTACTAAGTTTGTCTATCTATTATCTAATGGAGGAGGAGATTAGTGTGTCTCTCTCCTTACTTAATTGAGGAGTAGGAAGAGGCTAGTGTGTGTATGTGTGTGTGTGTGTCTGTCTATATATGTATCTGCCTACCTATATAATGAATGAGGAGGAGGAGGTTAGGATATACGGCTGTTTCTCAATGGATGAAGAGGCTAGTGTGTCTGTCTGTCTCTTTATATGTCTCTCTGTCTGTCTAATGGAGGAAGCCTCCCTTTATTAGGCCCAGCTGGAGGGATGCCAAATCCCACCCTGAAGAAGCAGAGGGTGCCCTCATTGCACGCCGAGGGGGACACTGGATGGAAATCCACAGGCTTCCCTGGATAGCCCGTGCATCCCTCTTCCTCCCTCTGTGTAGGCGCCAACGCCACCCCCCCCCCGCCCCCTGACCACCCCGCACTTGCCTCCCGGGGGCCGGAAAACAACGAGATGTGTACATCGTGTACCTAGGGTAGCAGAGACCAACCCTAGGACCGGTCAACGGGGAGATCTGTGCAAATACACGGGCTCGGTGGAGCAGCCCCGCCTCCTCAATGTAGCCGCTAAGGACACCGCGCCTGCCTAAGGGCACAGGCTGAGCTGGAAACATGCATACTGGGAACCTGGGGAAGGAGAGGCTGCCCCCAAGGCAGGCGCTTGTGGAGATGGGAGCAAACTGATCGGCTCACCCGAGGCAGTCCTCTAGAAGCGACATCCCTGTCCCCTGAGCACACCTCGACAGCTTCCTAGGACCTGGCTTACAAGGACAACTAAATCCCGCACTCCTGCGGTAGCAGAGGCTGCCCCGAGGCCAGGAGAGGGGGAAATGGGAGGAAAATGACCGATTCGCCGAGGCATCCCCCTTAGATGCTCTGCCGCTTCCGGAGCTGCCGCTCACCTCTTCCACTTTCCTTACAACGCCTGCTGCCACGAGCAGGCTAACTTGAAAGCTTCAGTCCGTCGAATTTGGGGGAGCGGGGGCCGACCGCAGGCAAGGCAGCTAGGGACATGGGATAAAGTCCTATGGCTCGCCAGTGGCACACCTGTCCCCGGTCGCCGCCGCTGAAGCCCAACCCCAAACTGCACACCGCCTCACGTGTGTCAGAATGTGTGACTGCCTGGCTGATTGTCTATCTATTGGAGGATGCGAGAGGCTAGACTATGTGTGTGTCTGTCTATATAGCTACTGGAGGAGGAGGCGAATATTATGTCTCTCCATTTGCCTGCCTCTCTATCTATCTATCTCTCTATCTATCTGCGTATCTATCAATCTGTGTACAAATCGACCTATGTAGTGCAGGCACAGCAGTAGGCAAGTGTTTCTTTTTATTTGTGTGTCTGTTGGAGGAGGAATTTAGTGTTTCTATCTCCCTATCTACCTATTTGAGGAAGAGGAGGATGCTAGCCTGTGGGTATATGTGTGTGTATGTGTGTGTGTGTGTGCGTGCAGGTCTCTTTATCAAAGTATGTGTAACAAAAAGGGGAAGAGGCTACTGTGTCTGTCTAACAGTCTATGTGTGCATCTAATGGAGGAGGAGTAAGCTAGTAAGTCTGTCTGTCTATATATGAGATATCTATTTCTGCAGCTGTATGTTTTCGAGAAGAAGGAGGAGGCTAGAGTGTCTATCCCTCTGTCTGTCAGAGCAGAAGAGTAGTGTGTCTCTCTGTCTGTGTGTCTGTGAGTGTGTCTCTATCTATATCAAATGGAGAAGAAGAAATAATCCCATGTGTCTGGCTATCTCTCGGTATCTCTAACAGGAGAAGGTAGCGGCTACTGGGTGTATCGGTCAATCTCACTATCCATCTACCAAATGGAGGAGGAGAAAAAATGTACTAAGTTTGTCTATCTATTATCTAATGGAGGAGGAGATTAGTGTGTCTCTCTACCTACTTAATTGAGGAGTAGGAAGAGGCTACTGTGTGTATGTGTGTGTGTGTGTCTGTCTATATATGTATTTGCCTACCTATATAATGAATGAGGAGGAGGAGGTTAGGATATACGGCTGTTTCTCAATGGATGAAGAGGCTAGTGTGTCTGTCTGTCTCTTTATATGTCTCTCTGTCTGTCTAATGGAGGAAGCCTCCCTTTATTAGGCCCAGCTGGAGGGATGCCAATTGCCACCCTGAAGCAGCAGAGGGCGCCCTCATTGCACGCCGAGGGGGACACTGGATGGAATTCCGCAGGCTTGCCTGGGCAGCCCGTGCATCCCGCTTCAGCCCTCTCTGTAGCTGCCCCCGCCCCGCCCCCGCCCCGCCCCCTCCCCGCCCCCTGACCACCCCGCACTCGCTTCCCCGGAGCTGAAAAACACAGAGATGAGCACCTCGTGGACCTAGGGTAGTAGAGGCCTAGCCCAGGACCAGCCAAGAGGGAGATCTGAACAAATACACGGGCTCGGTGAGTCAGCCCCGACTTCTCATTGCAGACCCTGATCACAGCGCGCCGGCCTCGGGTGGGCTGGCTGAGCTGGAAACGTGCAT
Organism: Camelus dromedarius; assembly: GCF_036321535.1. Taxonomy (NCBI): domain Eukaryota; kingdom Metazoa; phylum Chordata; class Mammalia; order Artiodactyla; family Camelidae; genus Camelus; species Camelus dromedarius. Next base: position 117,031,571 of record NC_087438.1, read on the forward strand.
ACTCTGAACCTGGCGCAGGACAGGCCGCCCCCAGGCCAGGCGCTTGTGGGGATGGGAGCAAACTGATCGGCTAACCCGAGGCAGTCCGCTCCCCGCGACGTCCGTGTCCCTTGGGCTCACCTGGACGGACTCCCAGGACCTGGCTGACAAGGAGAATTAATTGCCGCACACCTGCGGTAGCAGAGGCCGCCCCGAGGCCAGGAGAGGGGGGATGGTAGGAAAATGACCGACTCGCCGAGGCATCCCTCTTGCGTTCTGGGCCGCCTCCGTGTCTGCCGCTGACCACTTCCCCTGTCCTTACCTCGCCGGCTCCCAGGAGCAGGCTGACTTCAAAGGCTTGCGTCCGGCGAACTTGGGTTAGCGGAGGCCGCCCAGAGGCAAGGCAGCTAGGGACATGGGAGAAAATCCTCTGGTTCACCAGGGGCACCCTCTTCCCCGGGCCCCGCCGCCGAACCAGGTAGCCAGACGGCACCCCGCCTCTGGTGTGTCTGTCTGTTTGACTGCTTGCCTGAATGACTATCTATTGGAGGATGGTTGAAGCTAGACTATGTGTGTGTCTGTCTGTCTCTCCAACGGAGGAGGAGGCGACTAGTATGACTCTCTATTTGCCTGCCTCTCTATCGATCTGGCTAGCTATCTATCTATGTGGGGAGGCATAGCAGTAAGATAGTGTGTCATTTAAAATTCTGTCTGTTGGAGTAGAATTTTAGTGTGTCTATATAACTATCTAGCTCTTTGAGGAAGAGGAGAAGGCTTGTGTGTGTGTGTGTGTGTGCGCGCGCGTGTGCTCGTGGGGATGTCTATCTATGTATCTGTATCTAAAGGGGGAGGAGCCTACTGTATCTGTCTATCAGTCTATGTATGTATCTGATGGAGGAAGAGTAGGCTAGTATGTCTGTCTGGCTGTCTATTATCAGATATGTATGTATGTAACTATACCTAATAGAAAAGAATGAGGAGGCTTGATTATCTATCCCTCGGCCTGTCAGAGGAGGAGAAGACTAGTGTTTGTCTCTCTGTGCATCTTAGAGATTTCTCTATGTATATCTAATGGAGAAGATGGAGGATTTCATGTGTCTGGCTATCTGTCTGTCTCTCTAACAGGAGAAGGTAGAGGCTAGTGTGTGAAAGCGTCAGTCTCACATTCCATCTATCTAAATGAGGAGTAGAAATAGTCTATACCGTTTGTCTGTTTATTATCTAATGGAGAAGGCGATTAGTGTGTCTCTCTACCTACTTAATTGAGGACTGGTAGGAGGGAAGTTTGTGTGTGGGTTTGGGTTTGTGTGTGTGTGTGTGTGTGTCTGTCTGTCTGTCTATGTATGTATCTGTCTACCTATATAATGGATTAGGAGGAGAAGGTTAAGACATATGGGTGTTTCTAAAAGGAGGAAGAGGCTAGTGTGTCTGTCTGTCTATTTTTTGTCTCTCTCTCTAATGGAGGAAGCCTCCCTGTATTAGGCCCAGCTGGAGGGATGCCAAATCCCACCCTGAAGCAGCAGAGGGCGCCCTTATTGCACGCCGTGGGGGACACTGGATGGAAATCCACAGGCTTCCCTGGACAGCCCGTGCATCCCTCTTCTTCCCTCTGTGTAGGCGCCACCGCCACTCCAACCCCCCACCCCGCCCCCTGACTACCCCGAACTTGCCTCCCGGGAGCCGGAAAACACCGAGTGTGTACATCGTGTAACTAGGGTAGCAGAGACCAACCCTAGGACCGGTCAACGGGGAGATCTGTGCAAATACACAGGCTCCGTGGAGCAGCCCCGCCTCCTCAATGCAGCCCCTAAGAACACCGCGCCTGCCTAAGGGCACAGGCTGAGCTGGAAACATGCATACTGGGAACCTGGGGAAGGAGAGGCCGCCCCCAGGCCAGGCGCTTGTGGAGATGGGAGCAAACTGATCGGCTCACCCGAGGCAGTCCTCTAGAAGTAAAATCCCTGTCCCCTGAGCACACCTCGACATCTTCCTAGGACCTGGCTGACAAGGACAACTAAATCCCGCACTCCTGCTGTAGCAGAGGCTGCCCCGAGGCCAGGAGAGGTGGAAATGGGAGGAAAATGACCGATTCGCCAAGGCATCCCCCTTAGATGCTCTGCCGCTTCCGGAGCTGCCGCTCACCTCTTCCACTTTCCTTACAACGCCTGCTGACACGAGCAGGCTAACTTGAAAGCTTCAGTCCGTCGAATCTGGGGGAGCGGGGGCCGCCCGCAGGCAAGGCAGCTAGGGACATGGGATAAAATCCTATGACTCGCCAGGGGCACAACTGTCCCCGGTGGACGCCGCTGAAGCCCAAACCCAAACTGCACAGCGCCTCACGTGTGTCAGTCTGTCTGACTGCCTGGCTGATTGTCTATCTATTGGAGGATGCGAGAGGCTAGACTATGTGTGTGTCTGTCTATATAGCTTCTGGAGGAGGAGGCGAAAATTATGTCTCTCCATTTGCCTGCCTCTCGAACTATCTATCTCTCTATCTATCTGTGTATCTATCAATCTGTGTATAAATCGACCTATGTAGTTCAGGCACAGCAGTAGGCAAGTGTGTCTTTTTATTTGTGTGTCTGTTGGAGGAGGAATTTAGTGTTTCTATCTCCCTATCTACCTACTTGAGGAAGAGGAGGATGCTAGCCTGTGTGTATGTGTGTGTGTGTGTGTGTGTGTGCGTGCGGGTCTCTTTATCAAAGTATGTGTAACAAAGAGGGGAAGAGGCTACTGTGTCTGTCTAACAGTCTATGTGTGCATCGAATGGACGAGGAATAAGCTAGTAAGTCTGTCTGTCTATATAGGAGATATCTATCTATGCAGCTGTATGTATTCGAGAAGAAGGAGGAGGCTAGAGTGTCTATCTCTCTGTCTGTCAGAGCAGGAGAAGAGTAGTGTGTCTGTCTGTCTGTGTGTCTGTGAGTGTGTCTCTATCTATATTAAATGGAGAAGAAGAAATAATCCCATGTGTCTGGCTATCTCTCGGTATCTCTAACAGGAGAAGGTAGCGGCTACTGGGTGTATCGGTCAATCTCACTTTCCATCTATCTAATGGAGGAGGAGAAAAATGTATTAAGTTTGTCTATCTATTATCTAATGGAGGAGGAGAATAGTGTGTCTCTCTACCTACTTAATTGAGGAGTAGGAAGAGGCTAGTGTGTGTATGTGTGTGTGTGTGTCTGTCTATATATGTATCTGCCTAACTATATAATGAATGAGGAGGAGGAGGTTAGGATATACGGCTGTTTCTCAATGGATGAAGAGGCTAGTGTGTCTGTCTGTCTCTTTATTTGTCTCTCTGTCTGTCTAAAGGAGGAAGCCTCCCAGTACTCGACCCACCTGGAGGGATGCCAATTGCCACCCTGAAGCAGCAGAGGGCGCCCGCATTGCAGGCCGAGGGGGACACTGGATGGAAATCCGCAGGCTTGCCTGGGCAGCCCGTGCATCCCGCTTCAGCCCTCTCTGTAGCTGCCCCCGCCCCGCCCCCGCCCCGCCCCCTGACCACCCCGCACTCGCTTCCCCGGAGCTGAAAAACACAGAGATGAGACCTCGTGGACCTAGGGTAGTAGAGGCCTAGCCCAGGACCAGCCAAGAGGGAGATCTGAACAAATACACGGGCTCGGTGAGTCAGCCCCGACTTCTCATTGCAGACCCTGATCACAGCGCGCCGGCCTCGGGTGGGCTGGCTGAGCTGGAAACGTGCATACTCTGAACCTGGCGCAGGACAGGCCGCCCCCAGGCCAGGCGCTTGTGGGGATGGGAGCAAACTGATCGGCTAACCCGAGGCAGTCCGCTCCCCGCGACGTCCGTGTCCCTTGGGCTCACCTGGACAGACTCCCAGGACCTGGCTGACAAGGAGAATTAATTGCCGCACACCTGCGTAGCAGAGGCCGCCCCGAGGCCAGGAGAGGGGGGATGGTAGGAAAATGACCGACTCGCCGAGGCATCCCTCTTGCGTTCTGGGCCGCCTCCGTGTCTGCCGCTGACCACTTCCCCTGTCCTTACCTCGCCGGCTCCCAGGAGCAGGCTGACTTCAAAGGCTTGCGTCCGGCGAACTTGGGTTAGCGGAGGCCGCCCAGAGGCAAGGCAGCTAGGGACATGGGAGAAAATCCTCTGGTTCACCAGGGGCACCCTCTTCCCCGGGCCCCGCCGCCGAACCAGGTAGCCAGACGGCACCCCGCCTCTGGTGTGTCTGTCTGTTTGACTGCTTGCCTGAATGACTATCTATTGGAGGATGGTTGAAGCTAGACTATGTGTGTGTCTGTCTGTCTCTCCAACGGAGGAGGAGGCGACTAGTATGACTCTCTATTTGCCTGCCTCTCTATCGATCTGGCTAGCTATCTATCTATGTGGGGAGGCATAGCAGTAAGATAGTGTGTCATTTAAAATTCTGTCTGTTGGAGTAGAATTTTAGTGTGTCTATATAACTATCTAGCTCTTTGAGGAAGAGGAGAAGGCTTGTGTGTGTGTGTGTGTGTGTGTGTGTGTGTGTGCGCGCGCGTGGGCTCGTGGGGATGTCTATCTATGTATCTGTATCTAAAGGGGGAGGAGCCTACTGTATCTGTCTATCAGTCTATGTATGTATCTGATGGAGGAAGAGTAGGCTAGTATGTCTGTCTGGCTGTCTATTATCAGATATGTATGTATGTAACTATACCTAATGGAAAAGAATGAGGAGGCTTGATTATCTATCCCTCGGCCTGTCAGAGGAGGAGAAGACTAGTGTTTGTCTCTCTGTGCATCTTAGAGATTTCTCTATTTATATCTAATGGAGAAGATGGAGGATTTCATGAGTCTGGATATCTGTCTGTCTCTCTAACAGGAGAAGGTAGAGGCTAGTGTGTGAATGCGTCAGTCTCACATTCCATCTATCTAAATGAGGAGTAGAAATAGTCTATACCGTTTGTCTGTTTATTATCTAATGGAGAAGGCGATTAGTGTGTCTCTCTACCTACTTAATTGAGGACTGGTATGAGGGAAGGTTGTGTGTGGGTTTGGGTTTGTGTGTGTGTGTGTGTGTGTCTGTCTGTCTGTCTATGTATGTATCTGTCTACCTATATAATGGATTAGGAGGAGAAGGATAAGACATATGGGTGTTTCTAAATGGAGGAAGAGGCTAGTGTGTCTGTCTATTTTTTGTCTCTCTCTCTAATGGAGGAAGCCTCCCTTTATTAGGCCCAGCTGGAGGGTTGCCAAATCCCACCCTGAAGCAGCAGAGGGCGCCCTTATTGCACGCCGAGGGGGACACTGGATGGAAATCCACAGGCTTCCCTGGACAGCCCGTGCATCCCTCTTCTTCCGTCTGTGTAGGCGCCACCGCCACTCCAACCCCCCAACCCGCACCCTGACCACCCCGCACTTGCCTCCCTGGAGCCGGAAAACACCGAGATGTGTACATCGTGTAACTAGGGTAGCAGAGACCAACCCTATGACCGGTCAACGGGGAGATCTGTGCAAATACACGGGCTCGGTGGAGCAGCCCCGCCTCCTCAATGCAGCCCCTAAGAACACCGCGCCTGCCTAAGGGCACAGGCTGAGCTGGAAACATGCATACTGGGAACCTGGGGAAGGAGAGGCCGCCCCCAGGCCAGGCGCTTGTGGAGATGGGAGCAAACTGATCGGCTCAGCCGAGGCAGTCCTCTAGAAGTAAAATCCCTGTTCCCTGAGCACACCTCGACAGCTTCCTAGGACCTGGCTGAGAAGGACAACGAAATCCCGCACTCCTGCGGTAGCAGAGGCTGCCCCGAGGCCAGGAGAGGGGGAAATGGGAGGAAAATGACCGATTCGCCGAGGCATCCCCCTTAGATGCTCTGCCGCTTCCGGAGCTGCCACTCACCTCTTCCACTTTCCTTACAACTCCTGCTGCCACGAGCAGGCTAACTTGAAAGCTTCAGTCCGTCGAATTTGGGGGAGCGGGGGCCGCCCGCAGGCAAGGCAGCTAGGGACATGGGATAAAGTCCTATGGCTCGCCAGTGGCACACCTGTCCCCGGTCGCCGCCGCTGAAGCCCAACCCCAGACTGCACACCGCCTCACGTGTGTCAGAATGTGTGACTGCCTGGCTGATTGTCTATCTATTGGAGGATGCGAGAGGCTAGACTATGTGTGTGTCTGTCTATATAGCTACTGGAGGAGGAGGCGAATATTATGTCTCTCCATTTGCCTGCCTCTCTATCTATCTATCTCTCTATCTATCTGCGTATCTATCAATCTGTGTAAAAATCGACCTATGAGGTGCAGGCACAGCAGTAGGCAAGTGTTTCTTTTTATTTGTGTGTCTGTTGGAGGAGGAATTTAGTGTTTCTATCTCCCTATCTACCTATTTGAGGAAGAGGAGGATGCTAGCCTGTGTGTATGTGTGTGTGTGTGTGTGTGTGTGTGTGCGTGCGGGTCTCTTTATCAAAGTATGTGTAACAAAGAGGGGAAGAGGCTACTGTGTCTTTCTAACAGTCTATGTGTGCATCCAATGGACGAGGAGTAAGCTAGTAAGTCTGTCTGTCTATATAGGAGATATCTATCTATGCAGCTGTATGTATTCGAGAAGAAGGAGGAGGCTAGAATGTCTATCTCTCTGTCTGTCAGAGCAGGAGAAGAGTAGTGTGTCTGTCTGTCTGTGTGTCTGTGAGTGTGTCTCTATCTATATCAAATGGAGAAGAAGAAATAATCCCATGTGTCTGGCTATCTCTCGGTATCTATTACAGGAGAAGGTAGCGGCTACTGGGTGTATCGGTCAATCTCACTTTCCATCTATCTAATGGAGGAGGAGAAAAATGTATTAAGTTTGTCTATGTATTATCTAATGGAGGAGGAGATTAGTGTGTCTCTCTACCTACTTAATTGAGGAGTAGGAAGAGGCTAGTGTGTGTATGTGTGTGTGTGTGTCTGTCTATATATGTATCTGTCTACCTATATAAGGAATGAGGAGGAGGAGGTTAGGATATACGGCTGTTTCTCAATGGATGAAGAGGCTAGTGTGTCTGTCTGTCTCTTTGTTTGTCTCTCTGTCTGTCTAAAGGAGGAAGCCTCCCAGTACTCGACCCACCTGGAGGGATGCCAATTGCCACCCTGAAGCAGCAGAGGGCGCCCGCATTGCAGGCCTAGGGGGACACTGGATGGAAATCCGCAGGCTTGCCTGGGCAGCCCGTGCATCCCGCTTCAGCCCTCTCTGTAGCTGCCCCCGCCCCGCCCCCGCCCCGCCCCCTGACCACCCCGCACTCGCTTCCCCGGAGCTGAAAAACACAGAGATGAGCACCTCGTGGACCTAGGGTAGTAGAGGCCTAGCCCAGGACCAGCCAAGAGGGAGATCTGAACAAATACACGGGCTCGGTGAGTCAGCCCCGACTTCTCATTGCAGACCCTGATCACAGCGCGCCGGCCTCGGGTGGGCTGGCTGAGCTGGAAACGTGCATACTCTGAACCTGGCGCAGGACAGGCCGCCCCCAGGCCAGGCGCTTGTGGGGATGGGAGCAAACTGATCGGCTAACCCGAGGCAGTCCGCTCCCCGCGACGTCCGTGTCCCTTGGGCTCACCTGGACAGACTCCCAGGACCTGGCTGACAAGGAGAATTAATTGCCGCACACCTGCGGTAGTAGAGGCCGCCCCGAGGCCAGGAGAGGGGGGATGGTAGGAAAATGACCGACTCGCCGAGGCATCCCTCTTGCGTTCTGGGCCGCCTCCGTGTCTGCCGCTGACCACTTCCCCTGTCCTTACCTCGCCGGCTCCCAGGAGCAGGCTGACTTCAAAGGCTTGCGTCCGGCGAACTTGGGTTAGCGGAGGCCGCCCAGAGGCAAGGCAGCTAGGGACATGGGAGAAAATCCTCTGGTTCACCAGGGGCACCCTCTTCCCCGGGCCCCGCCGCCGAACCAGGTAGCCAGACGGCACCCCGCCTCTGGTGTGTCTGTCTGTTTGACTGCTTGCCTGAATGACTATCTATTGGAGGATGGTTGAAGCTAGACTATGTGTGTGTCTGTCTGTCTCTCCAACGGAGGAGGAGGCGACTAGTATGACTCTCTATTTGCCTGCCTCTCTATCGATCTGGCTAGCTATCTATCTATGTGGGGAGGCATAGCAGTAAGATAGTGTGTCATTTATAATTCTGTCTGTTGGAGTAGAATTTTAGTGTGTCTATATAACTATCTAGCTCTTTGAGGAAGAGGAGAAGGCTTGTGTGTGTGTGTGTGTGTGTGCGCGCGCGCGTGTGCTCGTGGGGATGTCTATCTATGTATCTGTATCTAAAGGGGGAGGAGCCTACTGTATCTGTCTATCAGTCTATGTATGTATCTGATGGAGGAAGAGTAGGCTAGTATGTCTGTCTGGCTGTCTGTTATCAGATATGTATGTATGTATCTATACCTAATGGAAAAAAATGAGGAGGCTTGATTATCTATCCCTCGGCCTGTCAGAGGAGGAGAAGACTAGTGTTTGTCTCTCTGTGCATCTTAGAGATTTCTCTATGTATATCTAATGGAGAAGATGGAGGATTTCATGTGTCTGGCTATCTGTCTGTCTCTCTAACAGGAGAAGGAAGAGGCTAGTGTGTGAATGCGTCAGTCTCACATTCCATCTATCTAAATGAGGAGTAGAAATAGTCTATACCGTTTGTCTGTTTATTATCTAATGGAGAAGGCGATTAGTGTGTCTCTCTACCTACTTAATTGAGGACTGGTAGGAGGGAAGGTTGTGTGTGGGTTTGGGTTTGTGTGTGTGTGTGTGTGTGTCTGTCTGTCTGTCTATGTATGTATCTGTCTACCTATATAATGGATTAGGAGGAGAAGGTTAAGACATATGGGTGTTTCTAAAAGGAGGAAGAGGCTAGTGTGTCTGTCTGTCTATTTTTTGTCTCTCTCTCTAATGGAGGAAGCCTCCCTGTATTAGGCCCAGCTGGAGGGATGCCAAATCCCACCCTGAAGCAGCAGAGGGCGCCCTTATTGCACGCCTAGGGAGACACTGGATGGAAATCCAAAGGCTTCCCTGGACAGCCCGTGCATCCCTCTTCTTCTCTCTGTGTAGGCGCCACCGCCAGTCCAACCCCCCACCCCGCCCACTGACCACCCCGCACTTGCCTCCCGGGAGCCGGAAAACACCGAGATGTGTACATCGTGTAACTAGGGTAGCAGAGACCAACCCTATGACCGGTCAACGGGGAGATCTGTGCAAATACACGGGCTCGGTGGAGCAGCCCCGCCTCCTCAATGCAGCCCCTAAGAACACCGCGCCTGCCTAAGGGCACAGGCTGAGCTGGAAACATGCATACTGGGAACCTGGGGAAGGAGAGGCCGCCCCCAGGCCAGGCGCTTGTGGAGATGGGAGCAAACTGATCGGCTCAGCCGAGGCAGTCCTCTAGAAGTAAAATCCCTGTTCCCTGAGCACACCTCGACAGCTTCCTAGGACCTGGCTGAGAAGGACAACGAAATCCCGCACTCCTGCGGTAGCAGAGGCTGCCCCGAGGCCAGGAGAGGGGGAAATGGGAGGAAAATGACCGATTCGCCGAGGCATCCCCCTTAGATGCTCTGCCGCTTCCGGAGCTGCCACTCACCTCTTCCACTTTCCTTACAACTCCTGCTGCCACGAGCAGGCTAACTTGAAAGCTTCAGTCCGTCGAATTTGGGGGAGCGGGGGCCGCCCGCAGGCAAGGCAGCTAGGGACATGGGATAAAGTCCTATGGCTCGCCAGTGGCACACCTGTCCCCGGTCGCCGCCGCTGAAGCCCAACCCCAGACTGCACACCGCCTCACGTGTGTCAGAATGTGTGACTGCCTGGCTGATTGTCTATCTATTGGAGGATGCGAGAGGCTAGACTATGTGTGTGTCTGTCTATATAGCTACTGGAGGAGGAGGCGAATATTATGTCTCTCCATTTGCCTGCCTCTCTATCTATCTATCTCTCTATCTATCTGCGTATCTATCAATCTGTGTAAAAATCGACCTATGAGGTGCAGGCACAGCAGTAGGCAAGTGTTTCTTTTTATTTGTGTGTCTGTTGGAGGAGGAATTTAGTGTTTCTATCTCCCTATCTACCTATTTGAGGAAGAGGAGGATGCTAGCCTGTGTGTATGTGTGTGTGTGTGTGTGTGTGTGTGTGCGTGCGGGTCTCTTTATCAAAGTATGTGTAACAAAGAGGGGAAGAGGCTACTGTGTCTTTCTAACAGTCTATGTGTGCATCCAATGGACGAGGAGTAAGCTAGTAAGTCTGTCTGTCTATATAGGAGATATCTATCTATGCAGCTGTATGTATTCGAGAAGAAGGAGGAGGCTAGAATGTCTATCTCTCTGTCTGTCAGAGCAGGAGAAGAGTAGTGTGTCTGTCTGTCTGTGTGTCTGTGAGTGTGTCTCTATCTATATCAAATGGAGAAGAAGAAATAATCCCATGTGTCTGGCTATCTCTCGGTATCTATTACAGGAGAAGGTAGCGGCTACTGGGTGTATCGGTCAATCTCACTTTCCATCTATCTAATGGAGGAGGAGAAAAATGTATTAAGTTTGTCTATGTATTATCTAATGGAGGAGGAGATTAGTGTGTCTCTCTACCTACTTAATTGAGGAGTAGGAAGAGGCTAGTGTGTGTATGTGTGTGTGTGTGTCTGTCTATATATGTATCTGTCTACCTATATAAGGAATGAGGAGGAGGAGGTTAGGATATACGGCTGTTTCTCAATGGATGAAGAGGCTAGTGTGTCTGTCTGTCTCTTTGTTTGTCTCTCTGTCTGTCTAAAGGAGGAAGCCTCCCAGTACTCGACCCACCTGGAGGGATGCCAATTGCCACCCTGAAGCAGCAGAGGGCGCCCGCATTGCAGGCCTAGGGGGACACTGGATGGAAATCCGCAGGCTTGCCTGGGCAGCCCGTGCATCCCGCTTCAGCCCTCTCTGTAGCTGCCCCCGCCCCGCCCCCGCCCCGCCCCCTGACCACCCCGCACTCGCTTCCCCGGAGCTGAAAAACACAGAGATGAGCACCTCGTGGACCTAGGGTAGTAGAGGCCTAGCCCAGGACCAGCCAAGAGGGAGATCTGAACAAATACACGGGCTCGGTGAGTCAGACCCGACTTCTCATTGCAGACCCTGATCACAGCGCGCCGGCCTCGGGTGGGCTGGCTGAGCTGGAAACGTGCATACTCTGAACCTGGCGCAGGACAGGCCGCCCCCAGGCCAGGCGCTTGTGGGGATGGGAGCAAACTGATCGGCTAACCCGAGGCAGTCCGCTCCCCGCGACGTCCGTGTCCCTTGGGCTCACCTGGACAGACTCCCAGGACCTGGCTGACAAGGAGAATTAATTGCCGCACACCTGCGGTAGCAGAGGCCGCCCCGAGGCCAGGAGAGGGGGGATGGTAGGAAAATGACCGACTCGCCGAGGCATCCCTCTTGCGTTCTGGGCCGCCTCCGTGTCTGCCGCTGACCACTTCCCCTGTCCTTACCTCGCCGGCTCCCAGGAGCAGGCTGACTTCAAAGGCTTGCGTCCGGCGAACTTGGGTTAGCGGAGGCCGCCCAGAGGCAAGGCAGCTAGGGACATGGGAGAAAATCCTCTGGTTCACCAGGGGCACCCTCTTCCCCGGGCCCCGCCGCCGAACCAGGTAGCCAGACGGCACCCCGCCTCTGGTGTGTCTGTCTGTTTGACTGCTTGCCTGAATGACTATCTATTGGAGGATGGTTGAAGCTAGACTATGTGTGTGTCTGTCTGTCTCTCCAACGGAGGAGGAGGCGACTAGTATGACTCTCTATTTGCCTGCCTCTCTATCGATCTGGCTAGCTATCTATCTATGTGGGGAGGCATAGCAGTAAGATAGTGTGTCATTTATAATTCTGTCTGTTGGAGTAGAATTTTAGTGTGTCTATATAACTATCTAGCTCTTTGAGGAAGAGGAGAAGGCTTGTGTGTGTGTGTGTGTGTGTGTGCGCGCGCGTGTGCTCGTGGGGATGTCTATCTATGTATCTGTATCTAAAGGGGGAGGAGCCTACTGTATCTGTCTATCAGTCTATGTATGTATCTGATGGAGGAAGAGTAGGCTAGTATGTCTGTCTGGCTGTCTGTTATCAGATATGTATGTATGTATCTATACCTAATGGAAAAAAATGAGGAGGCTTGATTATCTATCCCTCGGCCTGTCAGAGGAGGAGAAGACTAGTGTTTGTCTCTCTGTGCATCTTAGAGATTTCTCTATGTATATCTAATGGAGAAGATGGAGGATTTCATGTGTCTGGCTATCTGTCTGTCTCTCTAACAGGAGAAGGTAGAGGCTAGTGTGTGAATGCGTCAGTCTCACATTCCATCTATCTAAATGAGGAGTAGAAATAGTCTATACCGTTTGTCTGTTTATTATCTAATGGAGAAGGCGATTAGTGTGTCTCTCTACCTACTTAATTGAGGACTGGTAGGAGGGAAGGTTGTGTGTGGGTTTGGGTTTGTGTGTGTGTGTGTGTGTGTCTGTCTGTCTGTCTATGTATGTATCTGTCTACCTATATAATGGATTAGGAGGAGAAGGTTAAGACATATGGGTGTTTCTAAAAGGAGGAAGAGGCTAGTGTGTCTGTCTGTCTATTTTTTGTCTCTCTCTCTAATGGAGGAAGCCTCCCTGTATTAGGCCCAGCTGGAGGGATGCCAAATCCCACCCTGAAGCAGCAGAGGGCGCCCTTATTGCACGCCTAGGGAGACACTGGATGGAAATCCAAAGGCTTCCCTGGACAGCCCGTGCATCCCTCTTCTTCTCTCTGTGTAGGCGCCACCGCCAGTCCAACCCCCCACCCCGCCCACTGACCACCCCGCACTTGCCTCCCGGGAGCCGGAAAACACCGAGATGTGTACATCGTGTAACTAGGGTAGCAGAGACCAACCCTATGACCGGTCAACGGGGAGATCTGTGCAAATACACGGGCTCGGTGGAGCAGCCCCGCCTCCTCAATGCAGCCCCTAAGAACACCGCGCCTGCCTAAGGGCACAGGCTGAGCTGGAAACATGCATACTGGGAACCTGGGGAAGGAGAGGCCGCCCCCAGGCCAGGCGCTTGTGGAGATGGGAGCAAACTGATCGGCTCAGCCGAGGCAGTCCTCTAGAAGTAAAATCCCTGTTCCCTGAGCACACCTCGACAGCTTCCTAGGACCTGGCTGAGAAGGACAACGAAATCCCGCACTCCTGCGGTAGCAGAGGCTGCCCCGAGGCCAGGAGAGGGGGAAATGGGAGGAAAATGACCGATTCGCCGAGGCATCCCCCTTAGATGCTCTGCCGCTTCCGGAGCTGCCACTCACCTCTTCCACTTTCCTTACAACTCCTGCTGCCACGAGCAGGCTAACTTGAAAGCTTCAGTCCGTCGAATTTGGGGGAGCGGGGGCCGCCCGCAGGCAAGGCAGCTAGGGACATGGGATAAAGTCCTATGGCTCGCCAGTGGCACACCTGTCCCCGGTCGCCGCCGCTGAAGCCCAACCCCAGACTGCACACCGCCTCACGTGTGTCAGAATGTGTGACTGCCTGGCTGATTGTCTATCTATTGGAGGATGCGAGAGGCTAGACTATGTGTGTGTCTGTCTATATAGCTACTGGAGGAGGAGGCGAATATTATGTCTCTCCATTTGCCTGCCTCTCTATCTATCTATCTCTCTATCTATCTGCGTATCTATCAATCTGTGTAAAAATCGACCTATGAGGTGCAGGCACAGCAGTAGGCAAGTGTTTCTTTTTATTTGTGTGTCTGTTGGAGGAGGAATTTAGTGTTTCTATCTCCCTATCTACCTATTTGAGGAAGAGGAGGATGCTAGCCTGTGTGTATGTGTGTGTGTGTGTGTGTGTGTGTGTGCGTGCGGGTCTCTTTATCAAAGTATGTGTAACAAAGAGGGGAAGAGGCTACTGTGTCTTTCTAACAGTCTATGTGTGCATCCAATGGACGAGGAGTAAGCTAGTAAGTCTGTCTGTCTATATAGGAGATATCTATCTATGCAGCTGTATGTATTCGAGAAGAAGGAGGAGGCTAGAATGTCTATCTCTCTGTCTGTCAGAGCAGGAGAAGAGTAGTGTGTCTGTCTGTCTGTGTGTCTGTGAGTGTGTCTCTATCTATATCAAATGGAGAAGAAGAAATAATCCCATGTGTCTGGCTATCTCTCGGTATCTATTACAGGAGAAGGTAGCGGCTACTGGGTGTATCGGTCAATCTCACTTTCCATCTATCTAATGGAGGAGGAGAAAAATGTATTAAGTTTGTCTATGTATTATCTAATGGAGGAGGAGATTAGTGTGTCTCTCTACCTACTTAATTGAGGAGTAGGAAGAGGCTAGTGTGTGTATGTGTGTGTGTGTGTCTGTCTATATATGTATCTGTCTACCTATATAAGGAATGAGGAGGAGGAGGTTAGGATATACGGCTGTTTCTCAATGGATGAAGAGGCTAGTGTGTCTGTCTGTCTCTTTGTTTGTCTCTCTGTCTGTCTAAAGGAGGAAGCCTCCCAGTACTCGACCCACCTGGAGGGATGCCAATTGCCACCCTGAAGCAGCAGAGGGCGCCCGCATTGCAGGCCGAGGGGGACACTGGATGGAAATCCACAGGCTTGCCTGGGCAGCCCGTGCATCCCGCTTCAGCCCTCTCTGTAGCTGCCCCCGCCCCGCCCCCGCCCCGCCCCCTCCCCGCCCCCTGACCACCCCGCACTGGCTTCCCCGGAGCTGAAAAACACAGAGATGAGCACCTCGTGGACCTAGGGTAGTAGAGGCCTAGCCCAGGACCAGCCAAGAGGGAGATCTGAACAAATACACGGGCTTGGTGAGTCAGCCCCGACATCTCATTGCAGACCCTGATCACAGCGCGCCGGCCTCGGGTGGGCTGGCTGAGCTGGAAACGTGCATACTCTGAACCTGGCGCAGGACAGGCCGCCCCCAGGCCAGGCGCTTGTGGGGATGGGAGCAAACTGATCGGCTAACCCGAGGCAGTCCGCTCCCCGCGACGTCCGTGTCCCTTGGGCTCACCTGGACAGACTCCCAGGACCTGGCTGACAAGGAGAATTAATTGCCGCACACCTGCGGTAGCAGAGGCCGCCCCGAGGCCAGGAGAGGGGGGATGGTAGGAAAATGACCGACTCGCCGAGGCATCCCTCTTGCGTTCTGGGCCGCCTCCGTGTCTGCCGCTGACCACTTCCCCTGTCCTTACCTCGCCGGCTCCCAGGAGCAGGCTGACTTCAAAGGCTTGCGTCCGGCGAACTTGGGTTAGCGGAGGCCGCCCAGAGGCAAGGCAGCTAGGGACATGGGAGAAAATCCTCTGGTTCACCAGGGGCACCCTCTTCCCCGGGCCCCGCCGCCGAACCACGTAGCCAGACGGCACCCCGCCTCTAGTGTGTCTGTTTGACTGCTTGCCTGAATGACTATCTATTGGAGGATGGTTGAAGCTAGACTATGTGTGTGTCTGTCTGTCTCTCCAACGGAGGAGGAGGCGACTAGTATGACTCTCTATTTGCCTGCCTCTCTATCGATCTGGCTAGCTATCTATCTATGTGGGGAGGCATAGCAGTAAGATAGTGTGTCATTTATAATTCTGTCTGTTGGAGTAGAATTTTAGTGTGTCTATATAACTATCTAGCTCTTTGAGGAAGAGGAGAAGGCTTGTGTGTGTGTGTGTGTGTGTGTGTGTGCGCGCGCGTGTGCTCGTGGGGATGTCTATCTATGTATCTGTATCTAAAGGGGGAGGAGCCTACTGTATCTGTCTATCAGTCTATGTATGTATCTGATGTAGGAAGAGTAGGCTAGTATGTCTGTCTGGCTGTCTATTATCAGATATGTATGTATGTAACTATACCTAATGGAAAAGAATGAGAAGGCTTGATTATCTATCCCTCGGCCTGTCAGAGGAGGAGAAGACTAGTGTTTGTCTCTCTGTGCATCTTAGAGTTTTCTCTACGTATATCTAATGGAGAAGATGGAGGATTTCATGTGTCTGGCTATCTGTCTGTCTCTCTAACAGGAGAAGGTAGAGGCTAGTGTGTGAATGCGTCAGTCTCACATTCCATCTATCTAAATGAGGAGTAGAAATAGTCTATACCGTTTGTCTGTTTATTATCTAATGGAGAAGGCGATTAGTGTGTCTCTCTACCTACTTAATTGAGGACTGGTAGGAGGGAAGGTTGTGTGTGGGTTTGGGTTTGTGTGTGTGTGTGTGTGTGTCTGTCTGTCTGTCTATGTATGTATCTGTCTACCTATATAATGGATTAGGAGGAGAAGGTTAAGACATATGGTTGTTTCTAAATGGAGGAAGAGGCTAGTGTGTCTGTCTGTCTATTTTTTGTCTCTCTCTCTAATGGAGGAAGCCTCCCTTTATTAGGTCCAGCTGGAGGGATGCCAATTCCCACCCTGAAGCAGCAGAGGGTGCCCTCCTTGCACGCCGAATGGGACACTGGATGGAAATCCAAAGGCTTCCCTGGTCAGCCCGTGCAACCCTCTTCTTCCCTCTGTGTAGGCGCCACCGCCACTCCAACCCCCCACCCCGCCCCCTGACCACCCCGCACTTGCCTCCCGGGAGCCGGAAAACACCGAGATGTGTACATCGTGTACCTAGGGTAGCAGAGACCAACCCTAGGACCGGTCAACGGGGAGATCTGTGCAAATACACGGGCTCGGTGGAGCAGCCCCGCCTCCTCAATGCAGCCCCTAAGAACACCGCGCCTGCCTAAGGGCACAGGCTGAGCTGGAAACATGCATACTGGGAACCTGGGGAAGGAGAGGCCGCCCCCAGGCCAGGCGCTTGTGGAGATGGGAGCAAACTGATCGGCTCACCCGAGGCAGTCCTCTAGAAGCGACATCCCTGTCCCCTGAGCACACCTCGACAGCTTCCTAGGACCTGGCTGACAAGGACAACGAAATCCCGCACTCCTGGGGTAACAGAGGCTGCCCCGAGGCCAGGAGAGGGGGAAATGGGAGGAAAATGACCGATTCGCCGAGGCATCCCCCTTAGATGCTCTGCCGCTTCCGGAGCTGCCGCTCACCTCTTTCACTTTCCTTACAACGCCTGCTGCCACGAGCAGGCTAACTTGAAAGCTTCAGTCCGTCGAATTTGGGGAGCGGGGGCCGCCCCCAGGCAAGGCAGCTAGGGACATGGGATAAAGTCCTATGGCTCGCCAGTGGCACACCTGTCCCCGGTCGCCGCCGCTGAAGCCCAACCCCAGACTGCACACCGCCTCACGTGTGTCAGACTGTGTGACTGCCTGGCTGATTGTCTATCTATTGGAGGATGCGAGAGGCTAGACTATGTGTGTGTCTGTCTATATAGCTACTGGAGGAGGAGGCGAATATATGTCTCTCCATTTGCCTGCCTCTCTATCTATCTATCTCTCTATCTATCTGCGTATCTATCAATCTGTGTAAAAATCGACCTATGTAGTGCAGGCACAGCAGTAGGCAAGTGTTTCTTTTTATTTGTGTGTCTGTTGGAGGAGGAATTTAGTGTTTCTATCTCCCTATCTACCTATTTGAGGAAGAGGAGGATGCTAGCCTGTGTGTATGTGTGTGTGTGTGTGTGTGTGCGTGCGGGTCTCTTTATCAAAGTATGTGTAAGAAAGAGGGGAAGAGGCTACTGTGTCTGTCTAACAGTCTATGTGTGCATCGAATGGACGAGGAGTAAGCTAGTAAGTCTGTCTGTCTATATAGGAGATATCTATCTATGCAGCTGTATGTATTCGAGAAGAAGGAGGAGGCTAGAGTGTCTATCTCTCTGTCTGTCAGAGCAGGAGAAGAGTAGTGTGTCTGTCTGTCTGTGTGTCTGTGAGTGTGTCTCTATCTATATCAAATGGAGAAGAAGAAATAATCCCATGTGTCTGGCTATCTCTCGGTATCTCTAACAGGAGAAGGTAGCGGCTACTGGGTGTATCGGTCAATCTCACTTTCCATCTATCTAATGGAGGAGGAGAAAAATGTATTAAGTTTGTCTATCTATTATCTAATGGAGGAGGAGATTAGTGTGTCTCTCTACCTACTTAATTGAGGAGTAGGAAGAGGCTAGTGTGTGTATGTGTGTGTGTGTGTCTGTCTATATATGTATCTGTCTACCTATATAATGAATGAGGAGGAGGAGGTTAGGATATACGGCTGTTTCTCAATGGATGAAGAGGCTAGTGTGTCTGTCTGTCTCTTTATTTGTCTCTCTGTCTGTCTAAAGGAGGAAGCCTCCCAGTACTCGACCCACCTGGAGGGATGCCAATTGCCACCCTGAAGCAGCAGAGGGCGCCCGCATTGCAGGCCGAGGGGGACACTGGATGGAAATCCACAGGCTTGCCTGGGCAGCCCGTGCATCCCGCTTCAGCCCTCTCTGTAGCTGCCCCCGCCCCGCCCCCGCCCCGCCCTCTCCCCGCCCCCTGACCACCCCGCACTGGCTTCCCCGGAGCTGAAAAACACAGAGATGAGCACCTCGTGGACCTAGGGTAGTAGAGGCCTAGCCCAGGACCAGCCAAGAGGGAGATCTGAACAAATACACGGGCTCGGTGAGTCAGCCCCGACTTCTCATTACAGACCCTGATCACAGCGCGCCGGCCTCGGGTGGGCTGGCTGAGCTGGAAACGTGCATACTCTGAACCTGGCGCAGGACAGGCCGCCCCCAGGCCAGGCGCTTGTGGGGATGGGAGCAAACTGATCGGCTAACCCGAGGCAGTCCGCTCCCCGCGACGTCCGTGTCCCTTGGGCTCACCTGGACAGACTCCCAGGACCTGGCTGACAAGGAGAATTAATTGCCGCACACCTGCGGTAGCAGAGGCCGCCCCGAGGCCAGGAGAGGGGGGATGGTAGGAAAATGACCGACTCGCCGAGGCATCCCTCTTGCGTTCTGGGCCGCCTCCGTGTCTGCCGCTGACCACTTCCCCTGTCCTTACCTCGCCGGCTCCCAGGAGCAGGCTGACTTCAAAGGCTTGCGTCCGGCGAACTTGGGTTAGCGGAGGCCGCCCAGAGGCAAGGCAGCTAGGGACATGGGAGAAAATCCTCTGGTTCACCAGGGGCACCCTCTTCCCCGGGCCCCGCCGCCGAACCACGTAGCCAGACGGCACCCCGCCTCTAGTGTGTCTGTTTGACTGCTTGCCTGAATGACTATCTATTGGAGGATGGTTGAAGCTAGACTATGTGTGTGTCTGTCTGTCTCTCCAACGGAGGAGGAGGCGACTAGTATGACTCTCTATTTGCCTGCCTCTCTATCGATCTGGCTAGCTATCTATCTATGTGGGGAGGCATAGCAGTAAGATAGTGTGTCATTTATAATTCTGTCTGTTGGAGTAGAATTTTAGTGTGTCTATATAACTATCTAGCTCTTTGAGGAAGAGGAGAAGGCTTGTGTGTGTGTGTGTGTGTGTGTGCGCGCGCGTGTGCTCGTGGGGATGTCTATCTATGTATCTGTATCTAAAGGGGGAGGAGCCTACTGTATCTGTCTATCAGTCTATGTATGTATCTGATGTAGGAAGAGTAGGCTAGTATGTCTGTCTGGCTGTCTATTATCAGATATGTATGTATGTAACTATACCTAATGGAAAAGAATGAGAAGGCTTGATTATCTATCCCTCGGCCTGTCAGAGGAGGAGAAGACTAGTGTTTGTCTCTCTGTGCATCTTAGAGTTTTCTCTACGTATATCTAATGGAGAAGATGGAGGATTTCATGTGTCTGGCTATCTGTCTGTCTCTCTAACAGGAGAAGGTAGAGGCTAGTGTGTGAATGCGTCAGTCTCACATTCCATCTATCTAAATGAGGAGTAGAAATAGTCTATACCGTTTGTCTGTTTATTATCTAATGGAGAAGGCGATTAGTGTGTCTCTCTACCTACTTAATTGAGGACTGGTAGGAGGGAAGGTTGTGTGTGGGTTTGGGTTTGTGTGTGTGTGTGTGTGTGTCTGTCTGTCTGTCTATGTATGTATCTGTCTACCTATATAATGGATTAGGAGGAGAAGGTTAAGACATATGGTTGTTTCTAAATGGAGGAAGAGGCTAGTGTGTCTGTCTGTCTATTTTTTGTCTCTCTCTCTAATGGAGGAAGCCTCCCTTTATTAGGTCCAGCTGGAGGGATGCCAATTCCCACCCTGAAGCAACAGAGGGTGCCCTCCTTGCACGCCGAATGGGACACTGGATGGAAATCCAAAGGCTTCCCTGGTCAGCCCGTGCAACCCTCTTCTTCCCTCTGTGTAGGCGCCACCGCCACTCCAACCCCCCACCCCGCCCCCTGACCACCCCGCACTTGCCTCCCGGGAGCCGGAAAACACCGAGATGTGTACATCGTGTACCTAGGGTAGCAGAGACCAACCCTAGGACCGGTCAACGGGGAGATCTGTGCAAATACACGGGCTCGGTGGAGCAGCCCCGCCTCCTCAATGCAGCCCCTAAGAACACCGCGCCTGCCTAAGGGCACAGGCTGAGCTGGAAACATGCATACTGGGAACCTGGGGAAGGAGAGGCCGCCCCCAGGCCAGGCGCTTGTGGAGATGGGAGCAAACTGATCGGCTCACCCGAGGCAGTCCTCTAGAAGCGACATCCCTGTCCCCTGAGCACACCTCGACAGCTTCCTAGGACCTGGCTGACAAGGACAACGAAATCCCGCACTCCTGGGGTAACAGAGGCTGCCCCGAGGCCAGGAGAGGGGGAAATGGGAGGAAAATGACCGATTCGCCGAGGCATCCCCCTTAGATGCTCTGCCGCTTCCGGAGCTGCCGCTCACCTCTTCCACTTTCCTTACAACGCCTGCTGCCACGAGCAGGCTAACTTGAAAGCTTCAGTCCGTCGAATTTGGGGAGCGGGGGCCGCCCCCAGGCAAGGCAGCTAGGGACATGGGATAAAGTCCTATGGCTCGCCAGTGGCACACCTGTCCCCGGTCGCCGCCGCTGAAGCCCAACCCCAGACTGCACACCGCCTCACGTGTGTCAGACTGTGTGACTGCCTGGCTGATTGTCTATCTATTGGAGGATGCGAGAGGCTAGACTATGTGTGTGTCTGTCTATATAGCTTCTGGAGGAGGAGGCGAAAATTATGTCTCTCCATTTGCCTGCCTCTCGAACTATCTATCTCTCTATCTATCTGTGTATCTATCAATCTGTGTATAAATCGACCTATGTAGTTCAGGCACAGCAGTAGGCAAGTGTGTCTTTTTATTTGTGTGTCTGTTGGAGGAGGAATTTAGTGTTTCTATCTCCCTATCTACCTACTTGAGGAAGAGGAGGATGCTAGCCTGTGTGTATGTGTGTGTGTGTGTGCGTGCGGGTCTCTTTATCAAAGTATGTGTAACAAAAAGGGGAAGAGGCTACTGTGTCTGTCTAACAGTCTATGTGTGCATCGAATGGACGAGGAGTAAGCTAGTAAGTCTGTCTGTCTATATATGAGATATCAATCTATGCAGCTGTATGTATTCGAGAAGAAGGAGGAGGCTAGAGTGTCTATCTCTCTGTCTGTCAGAGCAGAAATGTAGTGTGTCTGTCTGTCTGTGTGTCTGTGAGTGTGTCTCTATCTATATCAAATGGAGAAGAAGAAATAATCCCATGTGTCTGGCTATCTCTCGGTATCTCTAACAGGAGAAGGTAGCGGCTACTGGGTGTATCGGTCAATCTCACTTTCCATCTATCTAATGGAGGAGGAGAAAAATGTATTAAGTTTGTCTATGTATTATCTAATGGAGGAGGAGATTAGTGTGTCTCTCTACCTACTTAATTGAGGAGTAGGAAGAGGCTAGTGTGTGTATGTGTGTGTGTGTGTCTGTCTATATATGTATCTGTCTACCTATATAAGGAATGAGGAGGAGGAGGTTAGGATATACGGCTGTTTCTCAATGGATGAAGAGGCTAGTGTGTCTGTCTGTCTCTTTATTTGTCTCTCTGTCTGTCTAAAGGAGGAAGCCTCCCAGTACTCGACCCACCTGGAGGGATGCCAATTGCCACCCTGAAGCAGCAGAGGGCGCCCGCATTGCAGGCCGAGGGGGACACTGGATGGAAATCCGCAGGCTTGCCTGGGCAGCCCGTGCATCCCGCTTCAGCCCTCTCTGTAGCTGCCCCCGCCCCGCCCCCGCCCCGCCCCCTCCCCGCCCCCTGACCACCCCGCACTCGCTTCCCCGGAGCTGAAAAACACAGAGATGAGCACCTCGTGGACCTAGGGTAGTAGAGGCCTAGCCCAGGACCAGCCAAGAGGGAGATCTGAACAAATACACGGGCTCGGTGAGTCAGCCCCGACTTCTCATTGCAGACCCTGATCACAGCGCGCCGGCCTCGGGTGGGCTGGCTGAGCTGGAAACGTGCATACTCTGAACCTGGCGCAGGACAGGCCGCCCCCAGGCCAGGCGCTTGTGGGGATGGGAGCAAACTGATCGGCTAACCCGAGGCAGTCCGCTCCCCGCGACGTCCGTGTCCCTTGGGCTCACCTGGACAGACTCCCAGGACCTGGCTGACAAGGAGAATTAATTGCCGCACACCTGCGGTAGCAGAGGCCGCCCCGAGGCCAGGAGAGGGGGGATGGTAGGAAAATGACCGACTCGCCGAGGCATCCCTCTTGCGTTCTGGGCCGCCTCCGTGTCTGCCGCTGACCACTTCCCCTGTCCTTACCTCGCCGGCTCCCAGGAGCAGGCTGACTTCAAAGGCTTGCGTCCGGCGAACTTGGGTTAGCGGAGGCCGCCCAGAGGCAAGGCAGCTAGGGACATGGGAGAAAATCCTCTGGTTCACCAGGGGCACCCTCTTCCCCGGGCCCCGCCGCCGAACCACGTAGCCAGACGGCACCCCGCCTCTGGTGTGTCTGTCTGTTTGACTGCTTGCCTGAATGACTATCTATTGGAGGATGGTTGAAGCTAGACTATGTGTGTGTCTGTCTGTCTCTCCAACGGAGGAGGAGGCGACTAGTATGACTCTCTATTTGCCTGCCTCTCTATCGATCTGGCTAGCTATCTATCTATGTGGGGAGGCATAGCAGTAAGATAGTGTGTCATTTATAATTCTGTCTGTTGGAGTAGAATTTTAGTGTGTCTATATAAGTATCTAGCTCTTTGAGGAAGAGGAGAAGGCTTGTGTGTGTGTGTGTGTGTGTGTGTGTGTGTGTGCGCGCGCGTGTGCTCGTGGGGATGTCTATCTATGTATCTGTATCTAAAGGGGGAGGAGCCTACTGTATCTGTCTATCAGTCTATGTATGTATCTGATGGAGGAAGAGTAGGCTAGTATGTCTGTCTGGCTGTCTATTATCAGATATGTATGTATGTAACTATACCTAATGGAAAAGAATGAGGATGCTTGATTATCTATCCCTCGGCCTGTCAGAGGAGGAGAAGACTAGTGTTTGTCTCTCTGTGCATCTTAGAGATTTCTCTACGTATATCTAATGGAGAAGATGGAGGATTTCATGTGTCTGGCTATGTGTCTGTCTCTCTAACAGGAGAAGGTAGAGGCTAGTGTGTGAATGCGTCAGTCTCACATTCCATCTATCTAAATGAGGAGTAGAAATAGTCTATACCGTTTGTCTGTTTATTATCTAATGGAGAAGGCGATTAGTGTGTCTCTCTACGTACTTAATTGAGGACTGGTAGGAGGGAAGTTTGTGTGTGGGTTTGGGTTCGTGTGTGTGTGTGTGTGTGTGTCTGTCTGTCTATGTATGTATCTGTCTACCTATATAATGGATTAGGAGGAGAAGGTTAAGACTTATGGGTGTTTCTAAATGGAGGAAGAGGCTAGTGTGTCTGTCTGTCTATTTTTTGTCTCTCTTTCTAATGGAGGAAGCCTCCCTTTATTAGGCCCAGGTGGAGGGATGCCAATTCCCACCCTGAAGCAGCAGAGGGTGCCCTCATTGCACGCCGAGGGGGACACTGGATGGAAATCCACAGGCTTCCCTGGACAGCCCGTGCATCCCTCTTCTTCCCACTGTGTAGGCGCCACCGCCACTCCAACCCCCCACCCCGCCCCCTGACCACCCCGCACTTGCCTCCCGGGTGCCGGAAAACACCGAGTTGTGTACATCGTGTACCTAGGGTAGCAGAGACCAACCCTAGGACCGGTCAACGGGGAGATCTGTGCAAATACACGGGCTCGGTGGAGCAGCCCCGCCTCCTCAATGCAGCCCCTAAGAACACCGCGCCTGCCTAAGGGCACAGGCTGAGCTGGAAACATGCATACTGGGAACCTGGGGAAGGAGAGGCCGCCCCCAGGCCAGGCGCTTGTGGAGATGGGAGCAAACTGATCGGCTCAGCCGAGGCAGTCCTCTAGAAGTAAAATCCCTGTTCCCTGAGCACACCTCGACAGTTTCCTAGGACCTGGCTGAGAAGGACAACGAAATCCCGCACTCCTGCGGTAGCAGAGGCTGCCCCGAGGCCAGGAGAGGGGGAAATGGGAGGAAAATGACCGATTCGCCGAGGCATCCCCCTTAGATGCTCTGCCGCTTCCGGAGCTGCCACTCACCTCTTCCACTTTCCTTACAACTCCTGCTGCCACGAGCAGGCTAACTTGAAAGCTTCAGTCCGTCGAATTTGGGGGAGCGGGGGCCGCCCGCAGGCAAGGCAGCTAGGGACATGGGATAAAGTCCTATGGCTCGCCAGTGGCACACCTGTCCCCGGTCGCCGCCGCTGTAGCCCAACCCCAGACTGCACACCGCCTCACGTGTGTCAGAATGTGTGACTGCCTGGCTGATTGTCTATCTATTGGAGGATGCGAGAGGCTAGACTATGTGTGTGTCTGTCTATATAGCTACTGGAGGAGGAGGCGAATATTATGTCTCTCCATTTGCCTGCCTCTCTATCTATCTATCTCTCTATCTATCTGCGTATCTATCAATCTGTGTAAAAATCGACCTATGAGGTGCAGGCACAGCAGTAGGCAAGTGTTTCTTTTTATTTGTGTGTCTGTTGGAGGAGGAATTTAGTGTTTCTATCTCCCTATCTACCTTTTTGAGGAAGAGGAGGATGCTAGCCTGTGTGTATGTGTGTGTGTGTGTGTGTGTGTGTGTGCGTGCGGGTCTCTTTATCAAAGTATGTGTAACAAAGAGGGGAAGAGGCTACTGTGTCTGTCTAACAGTCTATGTGTGCATCGAATGGACGAGGAGTAAGCTAGTAAGTCTGTCTGTCTATATAGGAGATATCGATCTATGCAGCTGTATGTATTCGAGAAGAAGGAGGAGGCTAGAGTGTCTATCTCTCTGTCTGTCAGAGCAGGAGAAGAGTAGTGTGTCTGTCTGTCTGTGTGTCTGTGAGTGTGTCTCTATCTATATCAAATGGAGAAGAAGAAATAATCCCATGTGTCTGGCTATCTCTCGGTATCTCTAACAGGAGAAGGTAGCGGCTACTGGGTGTATCGGTCAATCTCACTTTCCATCTATCTAATGGAGGAGGAGAAAAATGTATTAAGTTTGTCTATCTATTATCTAATGGAGGAGGAGATTAGTGTGTCTCTCTACCTACTTAATTGAGGAGTAGGAAGAGGCTAGTGTGTGTATGTGTGTGTGTGTGTCTGTCTATATATGTATCTGTCTACCAATATAAGGAATGAGGAGGAGGAGGTTAGGATATACGGCTGTTTCTCAATGGATGAAGAGGCTAGTGTGTCTGTCTGTCTCTTTATTTGTCTCTCTGTCTGTCTAAAGGAGGAAGCCTCCCAGTACTCGACCCACCTGGAGGGATGCCAATTGCCACCCTGAAGCAGCAGAGGGCGCCCGCATTGCAGGCCGAGGGGGACACTGGATGGAAATCCACAGGCTTCCCTGGATAGCCCGTGCATCCCTCTTCCTCCCTCTGTGTAGGCGCCAACGCCACCCCCCCCACCCCGCCCCCTGACCACCCCGCACTTGCCTCCCGGGAGCCGGAAAACACCGAGATGTGTACATCGTGTACCTAGGGTAGCAGAGACCAACCCTAGGACCGGTCAACGGGGAGATCTGTGCAAATACATGGGCTCGGTGGAGCAGCACCGCCTCCTCAATGCAGCCCCTAAGAACACCGCGCCTGCCTAAGGGCACAGGCTGAGCTGGAAACATGCATACTGGGAACCTGGGGAAGGAGAGGCCGCCCCCAGGCCAGGCGCTTGTGGAGATGGGAGCAAACTGAGCGGCTCACCCGAGGCAGTCCTCTAGAAGCGACATCCCTGTCCCCTGAGCACACCTCGACAGCTTCCTAGGACCTGGCTGACAAGGACAACGAAATCCCGCAATCCTGGGGTAGCAGAGGCTGCCCCGATGCCAGGAGAGGGGGAAATGGGAGGAAAATGACCGATTCGCCGAGGCATCCCCCTTAGATGCTCTGCCGCTTCCGGAGCTGCCGCTCACCTCTTCCACTTTCCTTACAACGCCTGCTGCCACGAGCAGGCTAACTTGAAAGCTTCAGTCCGTCGAATTTGGGGAGCGGGGGCCGCCCCCAGGCAAGGCAGCTAGGGACATGGGATAAAGTCCTATGGCTCGCCAGTGGCACACCTGTCCCCGGTCGCCGCCGCTGAAGCCCAACCCCAGACTGCACACCGCCTCACGTGTGTCAGACTGTGTGACTGCCTGGCTGATTGTCTATCTATTGGAGGATGCGAGAGGCTAGACTATGTGTGTGTCTGTCTATATAGCTTCTGGAGGAGGAGGCGAAAATTATGTCTCTCCATTTGCCTGCCTCTCGAACTATCTATCTCTCTATCTATCTGTGTATCTATCAATCTGTGTATAAATCGACCTATGTAGTTCAGGCACAGCAGTAGGCAAGTGTGTCTTTTTATTTGTGTGTCTGTTGGAGGAGGAATTTAGTGTTTCTATCTCCCTATCTACCTACTTGAGGAAGAGGAGGATGCTAGCCTGTGTGTATGTGTGTGTGTGTGTGCGTGCGGGTCTCTTTATCAAAGTATGTGTAACAAAAAGGGGAAGAGGCTACTGTGTCTGTCTAACAGTCTATGTGTGCATCGAATGGACGAGGAGTAAGCTAGTAAGTCTGTCTGTCTATATATGAGATATCAATCTATGCAGCTGTATGTATTCGAGAAGAAGGAGGAGGCTAGAGTGTCTATCTCTCTGTCTGTCAGAGCAGAAATGTAGTGTGTCTGTCTGTCTGTGTGTCTGTGAGTGTGTCTCTATCTATATCAAATGGAGAAGAAGAAATAATCCCATGTGTCTGGCTATCTCTCGGTATCTCTAACAGGAGAAGGTAGCGGCTACTGGGTGTATCGGTCAATCTCACTTTCCATCTATCTAATGGAGGAGGAGAAAAATGTATTAAGTTTGTCTATGTATTATCTAATGGAGGAGGAGATTAGTGTGTCTCTCTACCTACTTAATTGAGGAGTAGGAAGAGGCTAGTGTGTGTATGTGTGTGTGTGTGTCTGTCTATATATGTATCTGTCTACCTATATAAGGAATGAGGAGGAGGAGGTTAGGATATACGGCTGTTTCTCAATGGATGAAGAGGCTAGTGTGTCTGTCTGTCTCTTTATTTGTCTCTCTGTCTGTCTAAAGGAGGAAGCCTCCCAGTACTCGACCCACCTGGAGGGATGCCAATTGCCACCCTGAAGCAGCAGAGGGCGCCCGCATTGCAGGCCGAGGGGGACACTGGATGGAAATCCGCAGGCTTGCCTGGGCAGCCCGTGCATCCCGCTTCAGCCCTCTCTGTAGCTGCCCCCGCCCCGCCCCCGCCCCGCCCCCTCCCCGCCCCCTGACCACCCCGCACTCGCTTCCCCGGAGCTGAAAAACACAGAGATGAGCACCTCGTGGACCTAGGGTAGTAGAGGCCTAGCCCAGGACCAGCCAAGAGGGAGATCTGAACAAATACACGGGCTCGGTGAGTCAGCCCCGACTTCTCATTGCAGACCCTGATCACAGCGCGCCGGCCTCGGGTGGGCTGGCTGAGCTGGAAACGTGCATACTCTGAACCTGGCGCAGGACAGGCCGCCCCCAGGCCAGGCGCTTGTGGGGATGGGAGCAAACTGATCGGCTAACCCGAGGCAGTCCGCTCCCCGCGACGTCCGTGTCCCTTGGGCTCACCTGGACAGACTCCCAGGACCTGGCTGACAAGGAGAATTAATTGCCGCACACCTGCGGTAGCAGAGGCCGCCCCGAGGCCAGGAGAGGGGGGATGGTAGGAAAATGACCGACTCGCCGAGGCATCCCTCTTGCGTTCTGGGCCGCCTCCGTGTCTGCCGCTGACCACTTCCCCTGTCCTTACCTCGCCGGCTCCCAGGAGCAGGCTGACTTCAAAGGCTTGCGTCCGGCGAACTTGGGTTAGCGGAGGCCGCCCAGAGGCAAGGCAGCTAGGGACATGGGAGAAAATCCTCTGGT
Source organism: Camelus dromedarius (assembly GCF_036321535.1). Taxonomy (NCBI): domain Eukaryota; kingdom Metazoa; phylum Chordata; class Mammalia; order Artiodactyla; family Camelidae; genus Camelus; species Camelus dromedarius. The sequence goes on from NC_087438.1 coordinate 117,059,722, forward strand.
TCACCAGGGGCACCCTCTTCCCCGGGCCCCGCCGCCGAACCACGTAGCCAGACGGCACCCCGCCTCTGGTGTGTCTGTCTGTTTGACTGCTTGCCTGAATGACTATCTATTGGAGGATGGTTGAAGCTAGACTATGTGTGTGTCTGTCTGTCTCTCCAACGGAGGAGGAGGCGACTAGTATGACTCTCTATTTGCCTGCCTCTCTATCGATCTGGCTAGCTATCTATCTATGTGGGGAGGCATAGCAGTAAGATAGTGTGTCATTTAAAATTCTGTCTGTTGGAGTAGAATTTTAGTGTGTCTATATAAGTATCTAGCTCTTTGAGGAAGAGGAGAAGGCTTGTGTGTGTGTGTGTGTGTGCGCGCGCGTGTGCTCGTGGGGATGTCTATCTATGTATCTGTATCTAAAGGGGGAGGAGCCTACTGTATCTGTCTATCAGTCTATGTATGTATCTGATGGAGGAAGAGTAGGCTAGTATGTCTGTCTGGCTGTCTATTATCAGATATGTATGTATGTAACTATACCTAATGGAAAAGAATGAGGATGCTTGATTATCTATCCCTCGGCCTGTCAGAGGAGGAGAAGACTAGTGTTTGTCTCTCTGTGCATCTTAGAGATTTCTCTACGTATATCTAATGGAGAAGATGGAGGATTTCATGTGTCTGGCTATGTGTCTGTCTCTCTAACAGGAGAAGGTAGAGGCTAGTGTGTGAATGCGTCAGTCTCACATTCCATCTATCTAAATGAGGAGTAGAAATAGTCTATACCGTTTGTCTGTTTATTATCTAATGGAGAAGGCGATTAGTGTGTCTCTCTACGTACTTAATTGAGGACTGGTAGGAGGGAAGTTTGTGTGTGGGTTTGGGTTCGTGTGTGTGTGTGTGTGTGTGTCTGTCTGTCTATGTATGTATCTGTCTACCTATATAATGGATTAGGAGGAGAAGGTTAAGACTTATGGGTGTTTCTAAATGGAGGAAGAGGCTAGTGTGTCTGTCTGTCTATTTTTTGTCTCTCTTTCTAATGGAGGAAGCCTCCCTTTATTAGGCCCAGGTGGAGGGATGCCAATTCCCACCCTGAAGCAGCAGAGGGTGCCCTCATTGCACGCCGAGGGGGACACTGGATGGAAATCCACAGGCTTCCCTGGACAGCCCGTGCATCCCTCTTCTTCCCACTGTGTAGGCGCCACCGCCACTCCAACCCCCCACCCCGCCCCCTGACCACCCCGCACTTGCCTCCCGGGTGCCGGAAAACACCGAGTTGTGTACATCGTGTACCTAGGGTAGCAGAGACCAACCCTAGGACCGGTCAACGGGGAGATCTGTGCAAATACACGGGCTCGGTGGAGCAGCCCCGCCTCCTCAATGCAGCCCCTAAGAACACCGCGCCTGCCTAAGGGCACAGGCTGAGCTGGAAACATGCATACTGGGAACCTGGGGAAGGAGAGGCCGCCCCCAGGCCAGGCGCTTGTGGAGATGGGAGCAAACTGATCGGCTCAGCCGAGGCAGTCCTCTAGAAGTAAAATCCCTGTTCCCTGAGCACACCTCGACAGTTTCCTAGGACCTGGCTGAGAAGGACAACGAAATCCCGCACTCCTGCGGTAGCAGAGGCTGCCCCGAGGCCAGGAGAGGGGGAAATGGGAGGAAAATGACCGATTCGCCGAGGCATCCCCCTTAGATGCTCTGCCGCTTCCGGAGCTGCCACTCACCTCTTCCACTTTCCTTACAACTCCTGCTGCCACGAGCAGGCTAACTTGAAAGCTTCAGTCCGTCGAATTTGGGGGAGCGGGGGCCGCCCGCAGGCAAGGCAGCTAGGGACATGGGATAAAGTCCTATGGCTCGCCAGTGGCACACCTGTCCCCGGTCGCCGCCGCTGTAGCCCAACCCCAGACTGCACACCGCCTCACGTGTGTCAGAATGTGTGACTGCCTGGCTGATTGTCTATCTATTGGAGGATGCGAGAGGCTAGACTATGTGTGTGTCTGTCTATATAGCTACTGGAGGAGGAGGCGAATATTATGTCTCTCCATTTGCCTGCCTCTCTATCTATCTATCTCTCTATCTATCTGCGTATCTATCAATCTGTGTAAAAATCGACCTATGAGGTGCAGGCACAGCAGTAGGCAAGTGTTTCTTTTTATTTGTGTGTCTGTTGGAGGAGGAATTTAGTGTTTCTATCTCCCTATCTACCTTTTTGAGGAAGAGGAGGATGCTAGCCTGTGTGTATGTGTGTGTGTGTGTGTGTGTGTGTGTGCGTGCGGGTCTCTTTATCAAAGTATGTGTAACAAAGAGGGGAAGAGGCTACTGTGTCTGTCTAACAGTCTATGTGTGCATCGAATGGACGAGGAGTAAGCTAGTAAGTCTGTCTGTCTATATAGGAGATATCGATCTATGCAGCTGTATGTATTCGAGAAGAAGGAGGAGGCTAGAGTGTCTATCTCTCTGTCTGTCAGAGCAGGAGAAGAGTAGTGTGTCTGTCTGTCTGTGTGTCTGTGAGTGTGTCTCTATCTATATCAAATGGAGAAGAAGAAATAATCCCATGTGTCTGGCTATCTCTCGGTATCTCTAACAGGAGAAGGTAGCGGCTACTGGGTGTATCGGTCAATCTCACTTTCCATCTATCTAATGGAGGAGGAGAAAAATGTATTAAGTTTGTCTATCTATTATCTAATGGAGGAGGAGATTAGTGTGTCTCTCTACCTACTTAATTGAGGAGTAGGAAGAGGCTAGTGTGTGTATGTGTGTGTGTGTGTCTGTCTATATATGTATCTGTCTACCAATATAAGGAATGAGGAGGAGGAGGTTAGGATATACGGCTGTTTCTCAATGGATGAAGAGGCTAGTGTGTCTGTCTGTCTCTTTATTTGTCTCTCTGTCTGTCTAAAGGAGGAAGCCTCCCAGTACTCGACCCACCTGGAGGGATGCCAATTGCCACCCTGAAGCAGCAGAGGGCGCCCGCATTGCAGGCCGAGGGGGACACTGGATGGAAATCCACAGGCTTCCCTGGATAGCCCGTGCATCCCTCTTCCTCCCTCTGTGTAGGCGCCAACGCCACCCCCCCCACCCCGCCCCCTGACCACCCCGCACTTGCCTCCCGGGAGCCGGAAAACACCGAGATGTGTACATCGTGTACCTAGGGTAGCAGAGACCAACCCTAGGACCGGTCAACGGGGAGATCTGTGCAAATACATGGGCTCGGTGGAGCAGCACCGCCTCCTCAATGCAGCCCCTAAGAACACCGCGCCTGCCTAAGGGCACAGGCTGAGCTGGAAACATGCATACTGGGAACCTGGGGAAGGAGAGGCCGCCCCCAGGCCAGGCGCTTGTGGAGATGGGAGCAAACTGAGCGGCTCACCCGAGGCAGTCCTCTAGAAGCGACATCCCTGTCCCCTGAGCACACCTCGACAGCTTCCTAGGACCTGGCTGACAAGGACAACGAAATCCCGCAATCCTGGGGTAGCAGAGGCTGCCCCGATGCCAGGAGAGGGGGAAATGGGAGGAAAATGACCGATTCGCCGAGGCATCCCCCTTAGATGCTCTGCCGCTTCCGGAGCTGCCGCTCACCTCTTTCACTTTCCTTACAACGCCTGCTGCCACGAGCAGGCTAACTTGAAAGATTCAGTCCGTCGTATTTGGGGGAGCGGGGGCCGTCCCCAGGCAAGGCAGCTAGGGACATGGGATAAAGTCCTATGGCTCGCCAGTGGCACACCTGTCCCCGGTCGCCGCCGCTGTAGCCCAACCCCAGAATGCACACCGCCTCACGTGTGTCAGACTGTGTGATTGCCTGGCTGATTGTCTATCTATTGGAGGATGCGAGAGGCTAGACTATGTGTGTGTCTGTCTATATAGCTACTGGAGGAGGAGGCGAATATTATGTCTCTCCATTTGCCTGCCTCTCTATCTATCTATCTCTCTATCTATCTGCGTATCTATCAATCTGTGTAAAAATCGACCTATGAGGTGCAGGCACAGCAGTAGGCAAGTGTTTCTTTTTATTTGTGTGTCTGTTGGAGGAGGAATTTAGTGTTTCTATCTCCCTATCTACCTATTTGAGGAAGAGGAGGATGCTAGCCTGTGTGTATGTGTGTGTGTGTGTGTGTGTGTGTGCGTGCGGGTCTCTTTATCAAAGTATGTGTAACAAAGAGGGGAAGAGGCTACTGTGTCTGTCTAACAGTCTATGTGTGCATCGAATGGACGAGGAGTAAGCTAGTAAGTCTGTCTGTCTATATAGGAGATATCTATCTATGCAGCTGTATGTATTCGAGAAGAAGGAGGAGGCTAGAGTGTCTATCTCTCTGTCTGTCAGAGCAGGAGAAGAGTAGTGTGTCTGTCTGTCTGTGTGTCTGTGAGTGTGTCTCTATCTATATCAAATGGAGAAGAAGAAATAATCCCATGTGTCTGGCTATCTCTCGGTATCTCTAACAGGAGAAGGTAGCGGCTACTGGGTGTATCGGTCAATCTCACTTTCCATCTATCTAATGGAGGAGGAGAAAAATGTATTAAGTTTGTCTATCTATTATCTAATGGAGGAGGAGATTAGTGTGTCTCTCTACCTACTTAATTCAGGAGTAGGAAGAGGCTAGTGTGTGTATGTGTGTGTGTGTGTCTGTCTATATATGTATCTGTCTACCTATATAATGAATGAGGAGGAGGAGGTTAGGATATACGGCTGTTTCTCAATGGATGAAGAGGCTAGTGTGTCTGTCTGTCTCTTTATTTGTCTCTCTGTCTGTCTAAAGGAGGAAGCCTCCCAGTACTCGACCCACCTGGAGGGATGCCAATTGCCACCCTGAAGCAGCAGAGGGCGCCCGCATTGCAGGCCGAGGGGGACGCTGGATGGAAATCCGCAGGCTTGCCTGGGCAGCCCGTGCATCCCGCTTCAGCCCTCTCTGTAGCTGCCCCCGCCCCGCCCCCGCCCCGCCCCCTGACCACCCCGCACTCGCTTCCCCGGAGCTGAAAAACACAGAGATGTGCACCTCGTGGACCTAGGGTAGTAGAGGCCTAGCCCAGGACCAGCCAAGAGGGAGATCTGAACAAATACACGGGCTCGGTGAGTCAGCCCCGACTTCTCATTGCAGACCCTGATCACAGCGCGCCGGCCTCGGGTGGGCTGGCTGAGCTGGAAACGTGCATACTCTGAACCTGGCGCAGGACAGGCCGCCCCCAGGCCAGGCGCTTGTGGGGATGGGAGCAAACTGATCGGCTAACCCGAGGCAGTCCGCTCCCCGCGACGTCCGTGTCCCTTGGGCTCACCTGGACAGACTCCCAGGACCTGGCTGACAAGGAGAATTAATTGCCGCACACCTGCGGTAGCAGAGGCCGCCCCGAGGCCAGGAGAGGGGGGATGGTAGGAAAATGACCGACTCGCCGAGGCATCCCTCTTGCGTTCTGGGCCGCCTCCGTGTCTGCCGCTGACCACTTCCCCTGTCCTTACCTCGCCGGCTCCCAGGAGCAGGCTGACTTCAAAGGCTTGCGTCCGGCGAACTTGGGTTAGCGGAGGCCGCCCAGAGGCAAGGCAGCTAGGGACATGGGAGAAAATCCTCTGGTTCACCAGGGGCACCCTCTTCCCCGGGCCCCGCCGCCGAACCACGTAGCCAGACGGCACCCCGCCTCTGGTGTGTCTGTCTGTTTGACTGCTTGCCTGAATGACTATCTATTGGAGGATGGTTGAAGCTAGACTATGTGTGTGTCTGTCTGTCTCTCCAACGGAGGAGGAGGCGACTAGTATGACTCTCTATTTGCCTGCCTCTCTATCGATCTGGCTAGCTATCTATCTATGTGGGGAGGCATAGCAGTAAGATAGTGTGTCATTTAAAATTCTGTCTGTTGGAGTAGAATTTTAGTGTGTCTATATAACTATCTAGCTCTTTGAGGAAGAGGAGAAGGCTTGTGTGTGTGTGTGTGTGTGCGCGCGCGTGTGCTCGTGGGGATGTCTATCTATGTATCTGTATCTAAAGGGGGAGGAGCCTACTGTATCTGTCTATCAGTCTATGTATGTATCTGATGGAGGAAGAGTAGGCTAGTATGTCTGTCTGGCTGTCTATTATCAGATATGTATGTATGTAACTATACCTAATAGAAAAGAATGAGGAGGCTTGATTATCTATCCCTCGGCCTGTCAGAGGAGGAGAAGACTAGTGTTTGTCTCTCTGTGCATCTTAGAGATTTCTCTATGTATATCTAATGGAGAAGATGGAGGATTTCATGTGTCTGGCTATCTGTCTGTCTCTCTAACAGGAGAAGGTAGAGGCTAGTGTGTGAAAGCGTCAGTCTCACATTCCATCTATCTAAATGAGGAGTAGAAATAGTCTATACCGTTTGTCTGTTTATTATCTAATGGAGAAGGCGATTAGTGTGTCTCTCTACCTACTTAATTGAGGACTGGTAGGAGGGAAGTTTGTGTGTGGGTTTGGGTTTGTGTGTGTGTGTGTGTGTGTCTGTCTGTCTGTCTATGTATGTATCTGTCTACCTATATAATGGATTAGGAGGAGAAGGTTAAGACATATGGGTGTTTCTAAAAGGAGGAAGAGGCTAGTGTGTCTGTCTGTCTATTTTTTGTCTCTCTCTCTAATGGAGGAAGCCTCCCTGTATTAGGCCCAGCTGGAGGGATGCCAAATCCCACCCTGAAGCAGCAGAGGGCGCCCTTATTGCACGCCGTGGGGGACACTGGATGGAAATCCACAGGCTTCCCTGGACAGCCCGTGCATCCCTCTTCTTCCCTCTGTGTAGGCGCCACCGCCACTCCAACCCCCCACCCCGCCCCCTGACTACCCCGAACTTGCCTCCCGGGAGCCGGAAAACACCGAGTGTGTACATCGTGTAACTAGGGTAGCAGAGACCAACCCTAGGACCGGTCAACGGGGAGATCTGTGCAAATACACAGGCTCCGTGGAGCAGCCCCGCCTCCTCAATGCAGCCCCTAAGAACACCGCGCCTGCCTAAGGGCACAGGCTGAGCTGGAAACATGCATACTGGGAACCTGGGGAAGGAGAGGCCGCCCCCAGGCCAGGCGCTTGTGGAGATGGGAGCAAACTGATCGGCTCACCCGAGGCAGTCCTCTAGAAGTAAAATCCCTGTCCCCTGAGCACACCTCGACAGCTTCCTAGGACCTGGCTGACAAGGACAACTAAATCCCGCACTCCTGCTGTAGCAGAGGCTGCCCCGAGGCCAGGAGAGGTGGAAATGGGAGGAAAATGACCGATTCGCCAAGGCATCCCCCTTAGATGCTCTGCCGCTTCCGGAGCTGCCGCTCACCTCTTCCACTTTCCTTACAACGCCTGCTGACACGAGCAGGCTAACTTGAAAGCTTCAGTCCGTCGAATCTGGGGGAGCGGGGGCCGCCCGCAGGCAAGGCAGCTAGGGACATGGGATAAAATCCTATGACTCGCCAGGGGCACAACTGTCCCCGGTGGACGCCGCTGAAGCCCAACCCCAAACTGCACAGCGCCTCACGTGTGTCAGTCTGTCTGACTGCCTGGCTGATTGTCTATCTATTGGAGGATGCGAGAGGCTAGACTATGTGTGTGTCTGTCTATATAGCTTCTGGAGGAGGAGGCGAAAATTATGTCTCTCCATTTGCCTGCCTCTCGAACTATCTATCTCTCTATCTATCTGTGTATCTATCAATCTGTGTATAAATCGACCTATGTAGTTCAGGCACAGCAGTAGGCAAGTGTGTCTTTTTATTTGTGTGTCTGTTGGAGGCGGAATTTAGTGTTTCTATCTCCCTATCTACCTACTTGAGGAAGAGGAGGATGCTAGCCTGTGTGTATGTGTGTGTGTGTGTGCGTGCGGGTCTCTTTATCAAAGTATGTGTAACAAAAAGGGGAAGAGGCTACTGTGTCTGTCTAACAGTCTATGTGTGCATCGAATGGACGAGGAGTAAGCTAGTAAGTCTGTCTGTCTATATATGAGATATCAATCTATGCAGCTGTATGTATTCGAGAAGAAGGAGGAGGCTAGAGTGTCTATCTCTCTGTCTGTCAGAGCAGAAATGTAGTGTGTCTGTCTGTCTGTGTGTCTGTGAGTGTGTCTCTATCTATATCAAATGGAGAAGAAGAAATAATCCCATGTGTCTGGCTATCTCTCGGTATCTCTAACAGGAGAAGGTAGCGGCTACTGGGTGTATCGGTCAATCTCACTTTCCATCTATCTAATGGAGGAGGAGAAAAATGTATTAAGTTTGTCTATGTATTATCTAATGGAGGAGGAGATTAGTGTGTCTCTCTACCTACTTAATTGAGGAGTAGGAAGAGGCTAGTGTGTGTATGTGTGTGTGTGTGTCTGTCTATATATGTATCTGTCTACCTATATAATGAATGAGGAGGAGGAGGTTAGGATATACGGCTGTTTCTCAATGGATGAAAAGGCTAGTGTGTCTGTCTGTCTCTTTATTTGTCTCTCTGTCTGTCTAAAGGAGGAAGCCTCCCAGTACTCGACCCACCTGGAGGGATGCCAATTGCCACCCTGAAGCAGCAGAGGGCGCCCGCATTGCAGGCCGAGGGGGACACTGGATGGAAATCCGCAGGCTTGCCTGGGCAGCCCGTGCATCCCGCTTCAGCCCTCTCTGTAGCTGCCCCCGCCCCGCCCCCGCCCCGCCCCCTGACCACCCCGCACTCGCTTCCCCGGAGCTGAAAAACACAGAGATGAGCACCTCGTGGACCTAGGGTAGTAGAGGCCTAGCCCAGGACCAGCCAAGAGGGAGATCTGAACAAATACACGGGCTCGGTGAGTCAGCCCCGACTTCTCATTGCAGACCCTGATCACAGCGCGCCGGCCTCGGGTGGGCTGGCTGAGCTGGAAACGTGCATACTCTGAACCTGGCGCAGGACAGGCCGCCCCCAGGCCAGGCGCTTGAGGGGATGGGAGCAAACTGATCGGCTAACCCGAGGCAGTCCGCTCCCCGCGACGTCCGTGTCCCTTGGGCTCACCTGGACAGACTCCCAGGACCTGGCTGACAAGGAGAATTAATTGCCGCACACCTGCGGTAGCAGAGGCCGCCCCGAGGCCAGGAGAGGGGGGATGGTAGGAAAATGACCGACTCGCCGAGGCATCCCTCTTGCGTTCTGGGCCGCCTCCGTGTCTGCCGCTGACCACTTCCCCTGTCCTTACCTCGCCGGCTCCCAGGAGCAGGCTGACTTCAAAGGCTTGCGTCCGGCGAACTTGGGTTAGCGGAGGCCGCCCAGAGGCAAGGCAGCTAGGGACATGGGAGAAAATCCTCTGGTTCACCAGGGGCACCCTCTTCCCCGGGCCCCGCCGCCGAACCACGTAGCCAGACGGCACCCCGCCTCTAGTGTGTCTGTCTGTTTGACTGCTTGCCTGAATGACTATCTATTGGAGGATGGTTGAAGCTAGACTATGTGTGTGTCTGTCTGTCTCTCCAACGGAGGAGGAGGCGACTAGTATGACTCTCTATTTGCCTGCCTCTCTATCGATCTGGCTAGCTATCTATCTATGTGGGGAGGCATAGCAGTAAGATAGTGTGTCATTTATAATTCTGTCTGTTGGAGTAGAATTTTAGTGTGTCTATATAACTATCTAGCTCTTTGAGGAAGAGGAGAAGGCTTGTGTGTGTGTGTGTGTGTGTGTGTGTGTGCGTGCGCGCGCGTGTGCTCGTGGGGATGTCTATCTATGTATCTGTATCTAAAGGGGGAGGAGCCTACTGTATCTGTCTATCAGTCTATGTATGTATCTGAAGGAGGAAGAGTAGGCTAGTATGTCTGTCTGGCTGTCTGTTATCAGATATGTATGTATGTAACTATACCTAATGGAAAAGAATGAGGAGGCTTGATTATCTATCCCTCGGTCTGTCAGAGGAGGAGAAGACTAGTGTTTGTCTCTCTGTGCATCTTAGAGATTTCTCTACGTATATCTAATGGAGAAGATGGAGGATTTCATGTGTCTGGCTATCTGTCTGTCTCTCTAACAGGAGAAGGTAGAGGCTAGTGTGTGAATGCGTCAGTCTCACATTCCATCTATCTAAATGAGGAGTAGAAATAGTCTATACCGTTTGTCTGTTTATTATCTAATGGAGAAGGCGATTAGTGTGTCTCTCTACCTACTTAATTGAGGACTGGTAGGAGGGAAGGTTGTGTGTGGGCTTGGGTTTGTGTGTGTGTGTGTGTCTGTCTGTCTGTCTGTCTATGTATGTATCTGTCTACCTATATAATGGATTAGGAGGAGAAGGTTAAGACATATGGGTGTTTCTAAATGGAGGAAGAGGCTAGTGTGTCTGTCTGTCTATTTTTTGTCTCTCTCTCTAATGGAGGAAGCCTCCCTTTATTAGGCCCAGCTGGAGGGATGCCAATTCCCACCCTGAAGCAGCAGAGGGTGCCCTCCTTGCACGCCGAGGGGGACACTGGATGGAAATCCACAGGCTTCCCTGGACAGCCCGTGCATCCCTCTTCTTCCCTCTGTGTAGGCGCCACCGCCACTCCAACCCCCCACCCCGCCCCCTGACCACCCCGCACTTGCCTCCCGGGAGCCGGAAAACACCGAGATGTGTACATCGTGTACCTAGGGTAGCAGAGACCAACCCTAGGACCGGTCAACGGGGAGATCTGTGCAAATACACGGGCTCGGTGGAGCAGCCCCGCCTCCTCAATGCAGCCCCTAAGAACACCGCGCCTGCCTAAGGGCACAGGCTGAGCTGGAAACATGCATACTGGGAACCTGGGGAAGGAGAGGCCGCCCCCAGGCCAGGCGCTTGTGGAGATGGGAGCAAACTGATCGGCTCACCCGAGGCAGTCCTCTAGAAGCGACATCCCTGTCCCCTGAGCACACCTCGACAGCTTCCTAGGACCTGGCTGACAAGGACAACGAAATCCCGCACTCCTGGGGTAGCAGAGGCTGCCCCGATGCCAGGAGAGGGGGAAATGGGAGGAAAATGACCGATTCGCCGAGGCATCCCCCTTAGATGCTCTGCCGCTTCCGGAGCTGCCGCTCACCTCTTCCACTTTCCTTACAACGCCTGCTGCCACGAGCAGGCTAACTTGAAAGCTTCAGTCCGTCGAATTTGGGGGAGCGGGGGCCGCCCCCAGGCAAGGCAGCTAGGGACATGGGATAAAGTCCTATGGCTCGCCAGTGGCACACCTGTCCCCGGTCGCCGCCGCTGAAGCCCAACCCCAGACTGCACACCGCCTCACGTGTGTCAGACTGTTTGACTGCCTGGCTGATTGTCTATCTATTGGAGGATGCGAGAGGCTAGACTATGTGTGTGTCTGTCTATATAGCTACTGGAGGAGGAGGCGAATATTATGTCTCTCCATTTGCCTGCCTCTCTATCTATCTATCTCTCTATCTATCTGCGTATCTATCAATCTGTGTACAAATCGACCTATGTAGTGCAGGCACAGCAGTAGGCAAGTGTTTCTTTTTATTTGTGTGTCTGTTGGAGGAGGAATTTAGTGTTTCTATCTCCCTATCTACCTATTTGAGGAAGAGGAGGATGCTAGCCTGTGTGTATGTGTGTGTGTGTGTGTGTGCGTGCGGGTCTCTTTATCAAAGTATGTGTAACAAAGAGGGGAAGAGGCTACTGTGTCTGTCTAACAGTCTATGTGTGCATCGAATGGACGAGGAGTAAGCTAGTAAGTCTGTCTGTCTATATATGAGATATCTATCTATGCAGCTGTATGTATTCGAGAAGAAGGAGGAGGCTAGAGTGTCTATCTCTCTGTCTGTCAGAGCAGGAGAAGAGTAGTGTGTCTGTCTGTCTGTGTGTCTGTGAGTGTGTCTCTATCTATATCAAATGGAGAAGAAGAAATAATCCCATGTGTCTGGCTATCTCTCGGTATCTCTAACAGGAGAAGGTAGCGGCTACTGGGTGTATCGGTCAATCTCACTTTCCATCTATCTAATGGAGGAGGAGAAAAATGTATTAAGTTTGTCTATCTATTATCTAATGGAGGAGGAGATTAGTGTGTCTCTCTACCTACTTAATTGAGGAGTAGGAAGAGGCTAGTGTGTGTATGTGTGTGTGTGTGTCTGTCTATATATGTATCTGTCTACCTATATAATGAATGAGGAGGAGGAGGTTAGGATATACGGCTGTTTCTCAATGGATGAAGAGGCTAGTGTGTCTGTCTGTCTCTTTATTTGTCTCTCTGTCTGTCTAAAGGAGGAAGCCTCCCAGTACTCGACCCACCTGGAGGGATGCCAATTGCCACCCTGAAGCAGCAGAGGGCGCCCGCATTGCAGGCCGAGGGGGACACTGGATGGAAATCCGCAGGCTTGCCTGGGCAGCCCGTGCATCCCGCTTCAGCCCTCTCTGTAGCTGCCCCCGCCCCGCCCCCTCCCCGCCCCCTGACCACCCCGCACTCGCTTCCCCGGAGCTGAAAAACACAGAGATGAGCACCTCGTGGACCTAGGGTAGTAGAGGCCTAGCCCAGGACCAGCCAAGAGGGAGATCTGAACAAATACACGGGCTCGGTGAGTCAGCCCCGACTTCTCATTGCAGACCCTGATCACAGCGCGCCGGCCTCGGGTGGGCTGGCTGAGCTGGAAACGTGCATACTCTGAACCTGGCGCAGGACAGGCCGCCCCCAGGCCAGGCGCTTGAGGGGATGGGAGCAAACTGATCGGCTAACCCGAGGCAGTCCGCTCCCCGCGACGTCCGTGTCCCTTGGGCTCACCTGGACAGACTCCCAGGACCTGGCTGACAAGGAGAATTAATTGCCGCACACCTGCGGTAGCAGAGGCCGCCCCGAGGCCAGGAGAGGGGGGATGGTAGGAAAATGACCGACTCGCCGAGGCATCCCTCTTGCGTTCTGGGCCGCCTCCGTGTCTGCCGCTGACCACTTCCCCTGTCCTTACCTCGCCGGCTCCCAGGAGCAGGCTGACTTCAAAGGCTTGCGTCCGGCGAACTTGGGTTAGCGGAGGCCGCCCAGAGGCAAGGCAGCTAGGGACATGGGAGAAAATCCTCTGGTTCACCAGGGGCACCCTCTTCCCCGGGCCCCGCCGCCGAACCACGTAGCCAGACGGCACCCCGCCTCTAGTGTGTCTGTCTGTTTGACTGCTTGCCTGAATGACTATCTATTGGAGGATGGTTGAAGCTAGACTATGTGTGTGTCTGTCTGTCTCTCCAACGGAGGAGGAGGCGATTAGTATGACTCTCTATTTGCCTGCCTCTCTATCGATCTGGCTAGCTATCTATCTATGTGGGGAGGCATAGCAGTAAGATAGTGTGTCATTTATAATTCTGTCTGTTGGAGTAGAATTTTAGTGTGTCTATATAACTATCTAGCTCTTTGAGGAAGAGGAGAAGGCTTGTGTGTGTGTGTGTGTGTGTGTGTGTGCGCGCGCGCGTGTGCTCGTGGGGATGTCTATCTATGTATCTGTATCTAAAGGGGGAGGAGCCTACTGTATCTGTCTATCAGTCTATGTATGTATCTGAAGGAGGAAGAGTAGGCTAGTATGTCTGTCTGGCTGTCTGTTATCAGATATGTATGTATGTAACTATACCTAATGGAAAAGAATGAGGAGGCTTGATTATCTATCCCTCGGTCTGTCAGAGGAGGAGAAGACTAGTGTTTGTCTCTCTGTGCATCTTAGAGATTTCTCTACGTATATCTAATGGAGAAGATGGAGGATTTCATGTGTCTGGCTATCTGTCTGTCTCTCTAACAGGAGAAGGTAGAGGCTAGTGTGTGAATGCGTCAGTCTCACATTCCATCTATCTAAATGAGGAGTAGAAATAGTCTATACCGTTTGTCTGTTTATTATCTAATGGAGAAGGCGATTAGTGTGTCTCTCTACCTACTTAATTGAGGACTGGTAGGAGGGAAGGTTGTGTGTGGGCTTGGGTTTGTGTGTGTGTGTGTGTCTGTCTGTCTGTCTGTCTATGTATGTATCTGTCTACCTATATAATGGATTAGGAGGAGAAGGTTAAGACATATGGGTGTTTCTAAATGGAGGAAGAGGCTAGTGTGTCTGTCTGTCTATTTTTTGTCTCTCTCTCTAATGGAGGAAGCCTCCCTTTATTAGGCCCAGCTGGAGGGATGCCAATTCCCACCCTGAAGCAGCAGAGGGTGCCCTCCTTGCACGCCGAGGGGGACACTGGATGGAAATCCACAGGCTTCCCTGGACAGCCCGTGCATCCCTCTTCTTCCCTCTGTGTAGGCGCCACCGCCACTCCAACCCCCCACCCCGCCCCCTGACCACCCCGCACTTGCCTCCCGGGAGCCGGAAAACACCGAGATGTGTACATCGTGTACCTAGGGTAGCAGAGACCAACCCTAGGACCGGTCAACGGGGAGATCTGTGCAAATACACGGGCTCGGTGGAGCAGCCCCGCCTCCTCAATGCAGCCCCTAAGAACACCGCGCCTGCCTAAGGGCACAGGCTGAGCTGGAAACATGCATACTGCGAACCTGGGGAAGGAGAGGCCGCCCCCAGGCCAGGCGCTTGTGGAGATGGGAGCAAACTGATCGGCTCACCCGAGGCAGTCCTCTAGAAGCGACATCCCTGTCCCCTGAGCACACCTCGACAGCTTCCTAGGACCTGGCTGACAAGGACAACGAAATCCCGCACTCCTGGGGTAGCAGAGGCTGCCCCGATGCCAGGAGAGGGGGAAATGGGAGGAAAATGACCGATTCGCCGAGGCATCCCCCTTAGATGCTCTGCCGCTTCCGGAGCTGCCGCTCACCTCTTCCACTTTCCTTACAACGCCTGCTGCCACGAGCAGGCTAACTTGAAAGCTTCAGTCCGTCGAATTTGGGGGAGCGGGGGCCGCCCCCAGGCAAGGCAGCTAGGGACATGGGATAAAGTCCTATGGCTCGCCAGTGGCACACCTGTCCCCGGTCGCCGCCGCTGAAGCCCAACCCCAGACTGCACACCGCCTCACGTGTGTCAGACTGTTTGACTGCCTGGCTGATTGTCTATCTATTGGAGGATGCGAGAGGCTAGACTATGTGTGTGTCTGTCTATATAGCTACTGGAGGAGGAGGCGAATATTATGTCTCTCCATTTGCCTGCCTCTCTATCTATCTATCTCTCTATCTATCTGCGTATCTATCAATCTGTGTACAAATCGACCTATGTAGTGCAGGCACAGCAGTAGGCAAGTGTTTCTTTTTATTTGTGTGTCTGTTGGAGGAGGAATTTAGTGTTTCTATCTCCCTATCTACCTATTTGAGGAAGAGGAGGATGCTAGCCTGTGTGTATGTGTGTGTGTGTGTGTGTGCGTGCGGGTCTCTTTATCAAAGTATGTGTAACAAAGAGGGGAAGAGGCTACTGTGTCTGTCTAACAGTCTATGTGTGCATCGAATGGACGAGGAGTAAGCTAGTAAGTCTGTCTGTCTATATATGAGATATCTATCTATGCAGCTGTATGTATTCGAGAAGAAGGAGGAGGCTAGAGTGTCTATCTCTCTGTCTGTCAGAGCAGGAGAAGAGTAGTGTGTCTGTCTGTCTGTGTGTCTGTGAGTGTGTCTCTATCTATATCAAATGGAGAAGAAGAAATAATCCCATGTGTCTGGCTATCTCTCGGTATCTCTAACAGGAGAAGGTAGCGGCTACTGGGTGTATCGGTCAATCTCACTTTCCATCTATCTAATGGAGGAGGAGAAAAATGTATTAAGTTTGTCTATCTATTATCTAATGGAGGAGGAGATTAGTGTGTCTCTCTCCCTACTTAATTGAGGAGTAGGAAGAGGCTAGTGTGTGTATGTGTGTGTGTGTGTCTGTCTATATATGTATCTGTCTACCTATATAATGAATGAGGAGGAGGAGGTTAGGATATACGGCTGTTTCTCAATGGATGAAGAGGCTAGTGTGTCTGTCTGTCTCTTTATTTGTCTCTCTGTCTGTCTAAAGGAGGAAGCCTCCCAGTACTCGACCCACCTGGAGGGATGCCAATTGCCACCCTGAAGCAGCAGAGGGCGCCCGCATTGCAGGCCGAGGGGGACACTGGATGGAAATCCGCAGGCTTGCCTGGGCAGCCCGTGCATCCCGCTTCAGCCCTCTCTGTAGCTGCCCCCGCCCCGCCCCCTCCCCGCCCCCTGACCACCCCGCACTCGCTTCCCCGGAGCTGAAAAACACAGAGATGAGCACCTCGTGGACCTAGGGTAGTAGAGGCCTAGCCCAGGACCAGCCAAGAGGGAGATCTGAACAAATACACGGGCTCGGTGAGTCAGCCCCGACTTCTCATTGCAGACCCTGATCACAGCGCGCCGGCCTCGGGTGGGCTGGCTGAGCTGGAAACGTGCATACTCTGAACCTGGCGCAGGACAGGCCGCCCCCAGGCCAGGCGCTTGAGGGGATGGGAGCAAACTGATCGGCTAACCCGAGGCAGTCCGCTCCCCGCGACGTCCGTGTCCCTTGGGCTCACCTGGACAGACTCCCAGGACCTGGCTGACAAGGAGAATTAATTGCCGCACACCTGCGGTAGCAGAGGCCGCCCCGAGGCCAGGAGAGGGGGGATGGTAGGAAAATGACCGACTCGCCGAGGCATCCCTCTTGCGTTCTGGGCCGCCTCCGTGTCTGCCGCTGACCACTTCCCCTGTCCTTACCTCGCCGGCTCCCAGGAGCAGGCTGACTTCAAAGGCTTGCGTCCGGCGAACTTGGGTTAGCGGAGGCCGCCCAGAGGCAAGGCAGCTAGGGACATGGGAGAAAATCCTCTGGTTCACCAGGGGCACCCTCTTCCCCGGGCCCCGCCGCCGAACCACGTAGCCAGACGGCACCCCGCCTCTAGTGTGTCTGTCTGTTTGACTGCTTGCCTGAATGACTATCTATTGGAGGATGGTTGAAGCTAGACTATGTGTGTGTCTGTCTGTCTCTCCAACGGAGGAGGAGGCGACTAGTATGACTCTCTATTTGCCTGCCTCTCTATCGATCTGGCTAGCTATCTATCTATGTGGGGAGGCATAGCAGTAAGATAGTGTGTCATTTATAATTCTGTCTGTTGGAGTAGAATTTTAGTGTGTCTATATAACTATCTAGCTCTTTGAGGAAGAGGAGAAGGCTTGTGTGTGTGTGTGTGTGTGTGTGTGTGTGCGTGCGCGCGCGTGTGCTCGTGGGGATGTCTATCTATGTATCTGTATCTAAAGGGGGAGGAGCCTACTGTATCTGTCTATCAGTCTATGTATGTATCTGAAGGAGGAAGAGTAGGCTAGTATGTCTGTCTGGCTGTCTGTTATCAGATATGTATGTATGTAACTATACCTAATGGAAAAGAATGAGGAGGCTTGATTATCTATCCCTCGGTCTGTCAGAGGAGGAGAAGACTAGTGTTTGTCTCTCTGTGCATCTTAGAGATTTCTCTACGTATATCTAATGGAGAAGATGGAGGATTTCATGTGTCTGGCTATCTGTCTGTCTCTCTAACAGGAGAAGGTAGAGGCTAGTGTGTGAATGCGTCAGTCTCACATTCCATCTATCTAAATGAGGAGTAGAAATAGTCTATACCGTTTGTCTGTTTATTATCTAATGGAGAAGGCGATTAGTGTGTCTCTCTACCTACTTAATTGAGGACTGGTAGGAGGGAAGGTTGTGTGTGGGCTTGGGTTTGTGTGTGTGTGTGTGTCTGTCTGTCTGTCTGTCTATGTATGTATCTGTCTACCTATATAATGGATTAGGAGGAGAAGGTTAAGACATATGGGTGTTTCTAAATGGAGGAAGAGGCTAGTGTGTCTGTCTGTCTATTTTTTGTCTCTCTCTCTAATGGAGGAAGCCTCCCTTTATTAGGCCCAGCTGGAGGGATGCCAATTCCCACCCTGAAGCAGCAGAGGGTGCCCTCCTTGCACGCCGAGGGGGACACTGGATGGAAATCCACAGGCTTCCCTGGACAGCCCGTGCATCCCTCTTCTTCCCTCTGTGTAGGCGCCACCGCCACTCCAACCCCCCACCCCGCCCCCTGACCACCCCGCACTTGCCTCCCGGGAGCCGGAAAACACCGAGATGTGTACATCGTGTACCTAGGGTAGCAGAGACCAACCCTAGGACCGGTCAACGGGGAGATCTGTGCAAATACACGGGCTCGGTGGAGCAGCCCCGCCTCCTCAATGCAGCCCCTAAGAACACCGCGCCTGCCTAAGGGCACAGGCTGAGCTGGAAACATGCATACTGGGAACCTGGGGAAGGAGAGGCCGCCCCCAGGCCAGGCGCTTGTGGAGATGGGAGCAAACTGATCGGCTCACCCGAGGCAGTCCTCTAGAAGCGACATCCCTGTCCCCTGAGCACACCTCGACAGCTTCCTAGGACCTGGCTGACAAGGACAACGAAATCCCGCACTCCTGGGGTAGCAGAGGCTGCCCCGATGCCAGGAGAGGGGGAAATGGGAGGAAAATGACCGATTCGCCGAGGCATCCCCCTTAGATGCTCTGCCGCTTCCGGAGCTGCCGCTCACCTCTTCCACTTTCCTTACAACGCCTGCTGCCACGAGCAGGCTAACTTGAAAGCTTCAGTCCGTCGAATTTGGGGGAGCGGGGGCCGCCCCCAGGCAAGGCAGCTAGGGACATGGGATAAAGTCCTATGGCTCGCCAGTGGCACACCTGTCCCCGGTCGCCGCCGCTGAAGCCCAACCCCAGACTGCACACCGCCTCACGTGTGTCAGACTGTTTGACTGCCTGGCTGATTGTCTATCTATTGGAGGATGCGAGAGGCTAGACTATGTGTGTGTCTGTCTATATAGCTACTGGAGGAGGAGGCGAATATTATGTCTCTCCATTTGCCTGCCTCTCTATCTATCTATCTCTCTATCTATCTGCGTATCTATCAATCTGTGTACAAATCGACCTATGTAGTGCAGGCACAGCAGTAGGCAAGTGTTTCTTTTTATTTGTGTGTCTGTTGGAGGAGGAATTTAGTGTTTCTATCTCCCTATCTACCTATTTGAGGAAGAGGAGGATGCTAGCCTGTGTGTATGTGTGTGTGTGTGTGTGTGCGTGCGGGTCTCTTTATCAAAGTATGTGTAACAAAGAGGGGAAGAGGCTACTGTGTCTGTCTAACAGTCTATGTGTGCATCGAATGGACGAGGAGTAAGCTAGTAAGTCTGTCTGTCTATATATGAGATATCTATCTATGCAGCTGTATGTATTCGAGAAGAAGGAGGAGGCTAGAGTGTCTATCTCTCTGTCTGTCAGAGCAGGAGAAGAGTAGTGTGTCTGTCTGTCTGTGTGTCTGTGAGTGTGTCTCTATCTATATCAAATGGAGAAGAAGAAATAATCCCATGTGTCTGGCTATCTCTCGGTATCTCTAACAGGAGAAGGTAGCGGCTACTGGGTGTATCGGTCAATCTCACTTTCCATCTATCTAATGGAGGAGGAGAAAAATGTATTAAGTTTGTCTATCTATTATCTAATGGAGGAGGAGATTAGTGTGTCTCTCTCCCTACTTAATTGAGGAGTAGGAAGAGGCTAGTGTGTGTATGTGTGTGTGTGTGTCTGTCTATATATGTATCTGTCTACCTATATAATGAATGAGGAGGAGGAGGTTAGGATATACGGCTGTTTCTCAATGGATGAAGAGGCTAGTGTGTCTGTCTGTCTCTTTATTTGTCTCTCTGTCTGTCTAAAGGAGGAAGCCTCCCAGTACTCGACCCACCTGGAGGGATGCCAATTGCCACCCTGAAGCAGCAGAGGGCGCCCGCATTGCAGGCCGAGGGGGACACTGGATGGAAATCCGCAGGCTTGCCTGGGCAGCCCGTGCATCCCGCTTCAGCCCTCTCTGTAGCTGCCCCCGCCCCGCCCCCTCCCCGCCCCCTGACCACCCCGCACTCGCTTCCCCGGAGCTGAAAAACACAGAGATGAGCACCTCGTGGACCTAGGGTAGTAGAGGCCTAGCCCAGGACCAGCCAAGAGGGAGATCTGAACAAATACACGGGCTCGGTGAGTCAGCCCCGACTTCTCATTGCAGACCCTGATCACAGCGCGCCGGCCTCGGGTGGGCTGGCTGAGCTGGAAACGTGCATACTCTGAACCTGGCGCAGGACAGGCCGCCCCCAGGCCAGGCGCTTGAGGGGATGGGAGCAAACTGATCGGCTAACCCGAGGCAGTCCGCTCCCCGCGACGTCCGTGTCCCTTGGGCTCACCTGGACAGACTCCCAGGACCTGGCTGACAAGGAGAATTAATTGCCGCACACCTGCGGTAGCAGAGGCCGCCCCGAGGCCAGGAGAGGGGGGATGGTAGGAAAATGACCGACTCGCCGAGGCATCCCTCTTGCGTTCTGGGCCGCCTCCGTGTCTGCCGCTGACCACTTCCCCTGTCCTTACCTCGCCGGCTCCCAGGAGCAGGCTGACTTCAAAGGCTTGCGTCCGGCGAACTTGGGTTAGCGGAGGCCGCCCAGAGGCAAGGCAGCTAGGGACATGGGAGAAAATCCTCTGGTTCACCAGGGGCACCCTCTTCCCCGGGCCCCGCCGCCGAACCACGTAGCCAGACGGCACCCCGCCTCTAGTGTGTCTGTCTGTTTGACTGCTTGCCTGAATGACTATCTATTGGAGGATGGTTGAAGCTAGACTATGTGTGTGTCTGTCTGTCTCTCCAACGGAGGAGGAGGCGACTAGTATGACTCTCTATTTGCCTGCCTCTCTATCGATCTGGCTAGCTATCTATCTATGTGGGGAGGCATAGCAGTAAGATAGTGTGTCATTTATAATTCTGTCTGTTGGAGTAGAATTTTAGTGTGTCTATATAACTATCTAGCTCTTTGAGGAAGAGGAGAAGGCTTGTGTGTGTGTGTGTGTGTGTGCGCGCGCGTGTGCTCGTGGGGATGTCTATCTATGTATCTGTATCTAAAGGGGGAGGAGCCTACTGTATCTGTCTATCAGTCTATGTATGTATCTGAAGGAGGAAGAGTAGGCTAGTATGTCTGTCTGGCTGTCTGTTATCAGATATGTATGTATGTAACTATACCTAATGGAAAAGAATGAGGAGGCTTGATTATCTATCCCTCGGTCTGTCAGAGGAGGAGAAGACTAGTGTTTGTCTCTCTGTGCATCTTAGAGATTTCTCTACGTATATCTAATGGAGAAGATGGAGGATTTCATGTGTCTGGCTATCTGTCTGTCTCTCTAACAGGAGAAGGTAGAGGCTAGTGTGTGAATGCGTCAGTCTCACATTCCATCTATCTAAATGAGGAGTAGAAATAGTCTATACCGTTTGTCTGTTTATTATCTAATGGAGAAGGCGATTAGTGTGTCTCTCTACCTACTTAATTGAGGACTGGTAGGAGGGAAGGTTGTGTGTGGGCTTGGGTTTGTGTGTGTGTGTGTGTCTGTCTGTCTGTCTGTCTATGTATGTATCTGTCTACCTATATAATGGATTAGGAGGAGAAGGTTAAGACATATGGGTGTTTCTAAATGGAGGAAGAGGCTAGTGTGTCTGTCTGTCTATTTTTTGTCTCTCTCTCTAATGGAGGAAGCCTCCCTTTATTAGGCCCAGCTGGAGGGATGCCAATTCCCACCCTGAAGCAGCAGAGGGTGCCCTCCTTGCACGCCGAGGGGGACACTGGATGGAAATCCACAGGCTTCCCTGGACAGCCCGTGCATCCCTCTTCTTCCCTCTGTGTAGGCGCCACCGCCACTCCAACCCCCCACCCCGCCCCCTGACCACCCCGCACTTGCCTCCCGGGAGCCGGAAAACACCGAGATGTGTACATCGTGTACCTAGGGTAGCAGAGACCAACCCTAGGACCGGTCAACGGGGAGATCTGTGCAAATACACGGGCTCGGTGGAGCAGCCCCGCCTCCTCAATGCAGCCCCTAAGAACACCGCGCCTGCCTAAGGGCACAGGCTGAGCTGGAAACATGCATACTGGGAACCTGGGGAAGGAGAGGCCGCCCCCAGGCCAGGCGCTTGTGGAGATGGGAGCAAACTGATCGGCTCACCCGAGGCAGTCCTCTAGAAGCGACATCCCTGTCCCCTGAGCACACCTCGACAGCTTCCTAGGACCTGGCTGACAAGGACAACGAAATCCCGCACTCCTGGGGTAGCAGAGGCTGCCCCGATGCCAGGAGAGGGGGAAATGGGAGGAAAATGACCGATTCGCCGAGGCATCCCCCTTAGATGCTCTGCCGCTTCCGGAGCTGCCGCTCACCTCTTCCACTTTCCTTACAACGCCTGCTGCCACGAGCAGGCTAACTTGAAAGCTTCAGTCCGTCGAATTTGGGGGAGCGGGGGCCGCCCCCAGGCAAGGCAGCTAGGGACATGGGATAAAGTCCTATGGCTCGCCAGTGGCACACCTGTCCCCGGTCGCCGCCGCTGAAGCCCAACCCCAGACTGCACACCGCCTCACGTGTGTCAGACTGTTTGACTGCCTGGCTGATTGTCTATCTATTGGAGGATGCGAGAGGCTAGACTATGTGTGTGTCTGTCTATATAGCTACTGGAGGAGGAGGCGAATATTATGTCTCTCCATTTGCCTGCCTCTCTATCTATCTATCTCTCTATCTATCTGCGTATCTATCAATCTGTGTACAAATCGACCTATGTAGTGCAGGCACAGCAGTAGGCAAGTGTTTCTTTTTATTTGTGTGTCTGTTGGAGGAGGAATTTAGTGTTTCTATCTCCCTATCTACCTATTTGAGGAAGAGGAGGATGCTAGCCTGTGTGTATGTGTGTGTGTGTGTGTGTGCGTGCGGGTCTCTTTATCAAAGTATGTGTAACAAAGAGGGGAAGAGGCTACTGTGTCTGTCTAACAGTCTATGTGTGCATCGAATGGACGAGGAGTAAGCTAGTAAGTCTGTCTGTCTATATATGAGATATCTATCTATGCAGCTGTATGTATTCGAGAAGAAGGAGGAGGCTAGAGTGTCTATCTCTCTGTCTGTCAGAGCAGGAGAAGAGTAGTGTGTCTGTCTGTCTGTGTGTCTGTGAGTGTGTCTCTATCTATATCAAATGGAGAAGAAGAAATAATCCCATGTGTCTGGCTATCTCTCGGTATCTCTAACAGGAGAAGGTAGCGGCTACTGGGTGTATCGGTCAATCTCACTTTCCATCTATCTAATGGAGGAGGAGAAAAATGTATTAAGTTTGTCTATCTATTATCTAATGGAGGAGGAGATTAGTGTGTCTCTCTCCCTACTTAATTGAGGAGTAGGAAGAGGCTAGTGTGTGTATGTGTGTGTGTGTGTCTGTCTATATATGTATCTGTCTACCTATATAATGAATGAGGAGGAGGAGGTTAGGATATACGGCTGTTTCTCAATGGATGAAGAGGCTAGTGTGTCTGTCTGTCTCTTTATTTGTCTCTCTGTCTGTCTAAAGGAGGAAGCCTCCCAGTACTCGACCCACCTGGAGGGATGCCAATTGCCACCCTGAAGCAGCAGAGGGCGCCCGCATTGCAGGCCGAGGGGGACACTGGATGGAAATCCGCAGGCTTGCCTGGGCAGCCCGTGCATCCCGCTTCAGCCCTCTCTGTAGCTGCCCCCGCCCCGCCCCCTCCCCGCCCCCTGACCACCCCGCACTCGCTTCCCCGGAGCTGAAAAACACAGAGATGAGCACCTCGTGGACCTAGGGTAGTAGAGGCCTAGCCCAGGACCAGCCAAGAGGGAGATCTGAACAAATACACGGGCTCGGTGAGTCAGCCCCGACTTCTCATTGCAGACCCTGATCACAGCGCGCCGGCCTCGGGTGGGCTGGCTGAGCTGGAAACGTGCATACTCTGAACCTGGCGCAGGACAGGCCGCCCCCAGGCCAGGCGCTTGAGGGGATGGGAGCAAACTGATCGGCTAACCCGAGGCAGTCCGCTCCCCGCGACGTCCGTGTCCCTTGGGCTCACCTGGACAGACTCCCAGGACCTGGCTGACAAGGAGAATTAATTGCCGCACACCTGCGGTAGCAGAGGCCGCCCCGAGGCCAGGAGAGGGGGGATGGTAGGAAAATGACCGACTCGCCGAGGCATCCCTCTTGCGTTCTGGGCCGCCTCCGTGTCTGCCGCTGACCACTTCCCCTGTCCTTACCTCGCCGGCTCCCAGGAGCAGGCTGACTTCAAAGGCTTGCGTCCGGCGAACTTGGGTTAGCGGAGGCCGCCCAGAGG
This sequence comes from Camelus dromedarius, assembly GCF_036321535.1. Classification (NCBI taxonomy): domain Eukaryota; kingdom Metazoa; phylum Chordata; class Mammalia; order Artiodactyla; family Camelidae; genus Camelus; species Camelus dromedarius. The sequence goes on from NC_087438.1 coordinate 117,083,687, forward strand.
CAAGGCAGCTAGGGACATGGGAGAAAATCCTCTGGTTCACCAGGGGCACCCTCTTCCCCGGGCCCCGCCGCCGAACCACGTAGCCAGACGGCACCCCGCCTCTAGTGTGTCTGTCTGTTTGACTGCTTGCCTGAATGACTATCTATTGGAGGATGGTTGAAGCTAGACTATGTGTGTGTCTGTCTGTCTCTCCAACGGAGGAGGAGGCGACTAGTATGACTCTCTATTTGCCTGCCTCTCTATCGATCTGGCTAGCTATCTATCTATGTGGGGAGGCATAGCAGTAAGATAGTGTGTCATTTATAATTCTGTCTGTTGGAGTAGAATTTTAGTGTGTCTATATAACTATCTAGCTCTTTGAGGAAGAGGAGAAGGCTTGTGTGTGTGTGTGTGTGTGTGCGCGCGCGTGTGCTCGTGGGGATGTCTATCTATGTATCTGTATCTAAAGGGGGAGGAGCCTACTGTATCTGTCTATCAGTCTATGTATGTATCTGAAGGAGGAAGAGTAGGCTAGTATGTCTGTCTGGCTGTCTGTTATCAGATATGTATGTATGTAACTATACCTAATGGAAAAGAATGAGGAGGCTTGATTATCTATCCCTCGGTCTGTCAGAGGAGGAGAAGACTAGTGTTTGTCTCTCTGTGCATCTTAGAGATTTCTCTACGTATATCTAATGGAGAAGATGGAGGATTTCATGTGTCTGGCTATCTGTCTGTCTCTCTAACAGGAGAAGGTAGAGGCTAGTGTGTGAATGCGTCAGTCTCACATTCCATCTATCTAAATGAGGAGTAGAAATAGTCTATACCGTTTGTCTGTTTATTATCTAATGGAGAAGGCGATTAGTGTGTCTCTCTACCTACTTAATTGAGGACTGGTAGGAGGGAAGGTTGTGTGTGGGCTTGGGTTTGTGTGTGTGTGTGTGTGTGTCTGTCTGTCTGTCTATGTATGTATCTGTCTACCTATATAATGGATTAGGAGGAGAAGGTTAAGACATATGGGTGTTTCTAAATGGAGGAAGAGGCTAGTGTGTCTGTCTGTCTATTTTTTGTCTCTCTCTCTAATGGAGGAAGCCTCCCTTTATTAGGCCCAGCTGGAGGGATGCCAATTCCCACCCTGAAGCAGCAGAGGGTGCCCTCCTTGCACGCCGAGGGGGACACTGGATGGAAATCCACAGGCTTCCCTGGACAGCCCGTGCATCCCTCTTCTTCCCTCTGTGTAGGCGCCACCGCCACTCCAACCCCCCACCCCGCCCCCTGACCACCCCGCACTTGCCTCCCGGGAGCCGGAAAACACCGAGATGTGTACATCGTGTACCTAGGGTAGCAGAGACCAACCCTAGGACCGGTCAACGGGGAGATCTGTGCAAATACACGGGCTCGGTGGAGCAGCCCCGCCTCCTCAATGCAGCCCCTAAGAACACCGCGCCTGCCTAAGGGCACAGGCTGAGCTGGAAACATGCATACTGGGAACCTGGGGAAGGAGAGGCCGCCCCCAGGCCAGGCGCTTGTGGAGATGGGAGCAAACTGATCGGCTCACCCGAGGCAGTCCTCTAGAAGCGACATCCCTGTCCCCTGAGCACACCTCGACAGCTTCCTAGGACCTGGCTGACAAGGACAACGAAATCCCGCACTCCTGGGGTAGCAGAGGCTGCCCCGATGCCAGGAGAGGGGGAAATGGGAGGAAAATGACCGATTCGCCGAGGCATCCCCCTTAGATGCTCTGCCGCTTCCGGAGCTGCCGCTCACCTCTTCCACTTTCCTTACAACGCCTGCTGCCACGAGCAGGCTAACTTGAAAGCTTCAGTCCGTCGAATTTGGGGGAGCGGGGGCCGCCCCCAGGCAAGGCAGCTAGGGACATGGGATAAAGTCCTATGGCTCGCCAGTGGCACACCTGTCCCCGGTCGCCGCCGCTGAAGCCCAACCCCAGACTGCACACCGCCTCACGTGTGTCAGACTGTTTGACTGCCTGGCTGATTGTCTATCTATTGGAGGATGCGAGAGGCTAGACTATGTGTGTGTCTGTCTATATAGCTACTGGAGGAGGAGGCGAATATTATGTCTCTCCATTTGCCTGCCTCTCTATCTATCTATCTCTCTATCTATCTGCGTATCTATCAATCTGTGTACAAATCGACCTATGTAGTGCAGGCACAGCAGTAGGCAAGTGTTTCTTTTTATTTGTGTGTCTGTTGGAGGAGGAATTTAGTGTTTCTATCTCCCTATCTACCTATTTGAGGAAGAGGAGGATGCTAGCCTGTGTGTATGTGTGTGTGTGTGTGTGTGCGTGCGGGTCTCTTTATCAAAGTATGTGTAACAAAGAGGGGAAGAGGCTACTGTGTCTGTCTAACAGTCTATGTGTGCATCGAATGGACGAGGAGTAAGCTAGTAAGTCTGTCTGTCTATATATGAGATATCTATCTATGCAGCTGTATGTATTCGAGAAGAAGGAGGAGGCTAGAGTGTCTATCTCTCTGTCTGTCAGAGCAGGAGAAGAGTAGTGTGTCTGTCTGTCTGTGTGTCTGTGAGTGTGTCTCTATCTATATCAAATGGAGAAGAAGAAATAATCCCATGTGTCTGGCTATCTCTCGGTATCTCTAACAGGAGAAGGTAGCGGCTACTGGGTGTATCGGTCAATCTCACTTTCCATCTATCTAATGGAGGAGGAGAAAAATGTATTAAGTTTGTCTATCTATTATCTAATGGAGGAGGAGATTAGTGTGTCTCTCTCCCTACTTAATTGAGGAGTAGGAAGAGGCTAGTGTGTGTATGTGTGTGTGTGTGTCTGTCTATATATGTATCTGTCTACCTATATAATGAATGAGGAGGAGGAGGTTAGGATATACGGCTGTTTCTCAATGGATGAAGAGGCTAGTGTGTCTGTCTGTCTCTTTATTTGTCTCTCTGTCTGTCTAAAGGAGGAAGCCTCCCAGTACTCGACCCACCTGGAGGGATGCCAATTGCCACCCTGAAGCAGCAGAGGGCGCCCGCATTGCAGGCCGAGGGGGACACTGGATGGAAATCCGCAGGCTTGCCTGGGCAGCCCGTGCATCCCGCTTCAGCCCTCTCTGTAGCTGCCCCCCGCCCCGCCCCCGCCCCGCCCCCTCCCCGCCCCCTGACCACCCCGCACTCGCTTCCCCGGAGCTGAAAAACACAGAGATGAGCACCTCGTGGACCTAGGGTAGTAGAGGCCTAGCCCAGGACCAGCCAAGAGGGAGATCTGAACAAATACACGGGCTCGGTGAGTCAGCCCCGACTTCTCATTGCAGACCCTGATCACAGCGCGCCGGCCTCGGGTGGGCTGGCTGAGCTGGAAACGTGCATACTCTGAACCTGGCGCAGGACAGGCCGCCTCCAGGCCAGGCGCTTGTGGGGATGGGAGCAAACTGATCGGCTAACCCGAGGCAGTCCGCTCCCCGCGACGTCCGTGTCCCTTGGGCTCACCTGGACAGACTCCCAGGACCTGGCTGACAAGGAGAATTAATTGCCGCACACCTGCGGTAGCAGAGGCCGCCCCGAGGCCAGGAGAGGGGGGATGGTAGGAAAATGACCGACTCGCCGAGGCATCCCTCTTGCGTTCTGGGCCGCCTCCGTGTCTGCCGCTGACCACTTCCCCTGTCCTTACCTCGCCGGCTCCCAGGAGCAGGCTGACTTCAAAGGCTTGCGTCCGGCGAACTTGGGTTAGCGGAGGCCGCCCAGAGGCAAGGCAGCTAGGGACATGGGAGAAAATCCTCTGGTTCACCAGGGGCACCCTCTTCCCCGGGCCCCGCCGCCGAACCACGTAGCCAGACGGCACCCCGCCTCTAGTGTGTCTGTCTGTTTGACTGCTTGCCTGAATGACTATCTATTGGAGGATGGTTGAAGCTAGACTATGTGTGTGTCTGTCTGTCTCTCCAACGGAGGAGGAGGCGACTAGTATGACTCTCTATTTGCCTGCCTCTCTATCGATCTGGCTAGCTATCTATCTATGTGGGGAGGCATAGCAGTAAGATAGTGTGTCATTTATAATTCTGTCTGTTGGAGTAGAATTTTAGTGTGTCTATATAACTATCTAGCTCTTTGAGGAAGAGGAGAAGGCTTGTGTGTGTGTGTGTGTGTGTGTGTGTGTGTGCGCGCGCGTGTGCTCGTGGGGATGTCTATCTATGTATCTGTATCTAAAGGGGGAGGAGCCTACTGTATCTGTCTATCAGTCTATGTATGTATCTGAAGGAGGAAGAGTAGGCTAGTATGTCTGTCTGGCTGTCTGTTATCAGATATGTATGTATGTAACTATACCTAATGGAAAAGAATGAGGAGGCTTGATTATCTATCCCTCGGTCTGTCAGAGGAGGAGAAGACTAGTGTTTGTCTCTCTGTGCATCTTAGAGATTTCTCTACGTATATCTAATGGAGAAGATGGAGGATTTCATGTGTCTGGCTATCTGTCTGTCTCTCTAACAGGAGAAGGTAGAGGCTAGTGTGTGAATGCGTCAGTCTCACATTCCATCTATCTAAATGAGGAGTAGAAATAGTCTATACCGTTTGTCTGTTTATTATCTAATGGAGAAGGCGATTAGTGTGTCTCTCTACCTACTTAATTGAGGACTGGTAGGAGGGAAGGTTGTGTGTGGGCTTGGGTTTGTGTGTGTGTGTGTGTCTGTCTGTCTGTCTGTCTATGTATGTATCTGTCTACCTATATAATGGATTAGGAGGAGAAGGTTAAGACATATGGGTGTTTCTAAATGGAGGAAGAGGCTAGTGTGTCTGTCTGTCTATTTTTTGTCTCTCTCTCTAATGGAGGAAGCCTCCCTTTATTAGGCCCAGCTGGAGGGATGCCAATTCCCACCCTGAAGCAGCAGAGGGTGCCCTCCTTGCACGCCGAGGGGGACACTGGATGGAAATCCACAGGCTTCCCTGGACAGCCCGTGCATCCCTCTTCTTCCCTCTGTGTAGGCGCCACCGCCACTCCAACCCCCCACCCCGCCCCCTGACCACCCCGCACTTGCCTCCCGGGAGCCGGAAAACACCGAGATGTGTACATCGTGTACCTAGGGTAGCAGAGACCAACCCTAGGACCGGTCAACGGGGAGATCTGTGCAAATACACGGGCTCGGTGGAGCAGCCCCGCCTCCTCAATGCAGCCCCTAAGAACACCGCGCCTGCCTAAGGGCACAGGCTGAGCTGGAAACATGCATACTGGGAACCTGGGGAAGGAGAGGCCGCCCCCAGGCCAGGCGCTTGTGGAGATGGGAGCAAACTGATCGGCTCACCCGAGGCAGTCCTCTAGAAGCGACATCCCTGTCCCCTGAGCACACCTCGACAGCTTCCTAGGACCTGGCTGACAAGGACAACGAAATCCCGCACTCCTGGGGTAGCAGAGGCTGCCCCGATGCCAGGAGAGGGGGAAATGGGAGGAAAATGACCGATTCGCCGAGGCATCCCCCTTAGATGCTCTGCCGCTTCCGGAGCTGCCGCTCACCTCTTCCACTTTCCTTACAACGCCTGCTGCCACGAGCAGGCTAACTTGAAAGCTTCAGTCCGTTGAATTTGGGGGAGCGGGGGCCGCCCCCAGGCAAGGCAGCTAGGGACATGGGATAAAGTCCTATGGCTCGCCAGTGGCACACCTGTCCCCGGTCGCCGCCGCTGAAGCCCAACCCCAGACTGCACACCGCCTCACGTGTGTCAGACTGTTTGACTGCCTGGCTGATTGTCTATCTATTGGAGGATGCGAGAGGCTAGACTATGTGTGTGTCTGTCTATATAGCTACTGGAGGAGGAGGCGAATATTATGTCTCTCCATTTGCCTGCCTCTCTATCTATCTATCTCTCTATCTATCTGCGTATCTATCAATCTGTGTACAAATCGACCTATGTAGTGCAGGCACAGCAGTAGGCAAGTGTTTCTTTTTATTTGTGTGTCTGTTGGAGGAGGAATTTAGTGTTTCTATCTCCCTATCTACCTATTTGAGGAAGAGGAGGATGCTAGCCTGTGTGTATGTGTGTGTGTGTGTGTGTGCGTGCGGGTCTCTTTATCAAAGTATGTGTAACAAAGAGGGGAAGAGGCTACTGTGTCTGTCTAACAGTCTATGTGTGCATCGAATGGACGAGGAGTAAGCTAGTAAGTCTGTCTGTCTATATATGAGATATCTATCTATGCAGCTGTATGTATTCGAGAAGAAGGAGGAGGCTAGAGTGTCTATCTCTCTGTCTGTCAGAGCAGGAGAAGAGTAGTGTGTCTGTCTGTCTGTGTGTCTGTGAGTGTGTCTCTATCTATATCAAATGGAGAAGAAGAAATAATCCCATGTGTCTGGCTATCTCTCGGTATCTCTAACAGGAGAAGGTAGCGGCTACTGGGTGTATCGGTCAATCTCACTTTCCATCTATCTAATGGAGGAGGAGAAAAATGTATTAAGTTTGTCTATCTATTATCTAATGGAGGAGGAGATTAGTGTGTCTCTCTCCCTACTTAATTGAGGAGTAGGAAGAGGCTAGTGTGTGTATGTGTGTGTGTGTGTCTGTCTATATATGTATCTGTCTACCTATATAATGAATGAGGAGGAGGAGGTTAGGATATACGGCTGTTTCTCAATGGATGAAGAGGCTAGTGTGTCTGTCTGTCTCTTTATTTGTCTCTCTGTCTGTCTAAAGGAGGAAGCCTCCCAGTACTCGACCCACCTGGAGGGATGCCAATTGCCACCCTGAAGCAGCAGAGGGCGCCCGCATTGCAGGCCGAGGGGGACACTGGATGGAAATCCGCAGGCTTGCCTGGGCAGCCCGTGCATCCCGCTTCAGCCCTCTCTGTAGCTGCCCCCCGCCCCGCCCCCGCCCCGCCCCCTCCCCGCCCCCTGACCACCCCGCACTCGCTTCCCCGGAGCTGAAAAACACAGAGATGAGCACCTCGTGGACCTAGGGTAGTAGAGGCCTAGCCCAGGACCAGCCAAGAGGGAGATCTGAACAAATACACGGGCTCGGTGAGTCAGCCCCGACTTCTCATTGCAGACCCTGATCACAGCGCGCCGGCCTCGGGTGGGCTGGCTGAGCTGGAAACGTGCATACTCTGAACCTGGCGCAGGACAGGCCGCCTCCAGGCCAGGCGCTTGTGGGGATGGGAGCAAACTGATCGGCTAACCCGAGGCAGTCCGCTCCCCGCGACGTCCGTGTCCCTTGGGCTCACCTGGACAGACTCCCAGGACCTGGCTGACAAGGAGAATTAATTGCCGCACACCTGCGGTAGCAGAGGCCGCCCCGAGGCCAGGAGAGGGGGGATGGTAGGAAAATGACCGACTCGCCGAGGCATCCCTCTTGCGTTCTGGGCCGCCTCCGTGTCTGCCGCTGACCACTTCCCCTGTCCTTACCTCGCCGGCTCCCAGGAGCAGGCTGACTTCAAAGGCTTGCGTCCGGCGAACTTGGGTTAGCGGAGGCCGCCCAGAGGCAAGGCAGCTAGGGACATGGGAGAAAATCCTCTGGTTCACCAGGGGCACCCTCTTCCCCGGGCCCCGCCGCCGAACCACGTAGCCAGACGGCACCCCGCCTCTAGTGTGTCTGTCTGTTTGACTGCTTGCCTGAATGACTATCTATTGGAGGATGGTTGAAGCTAGACTATGTGTGTGTCTGTCTGTCTCTCCAACGGAGGAGGAGGCGACTAGTATGACTCTCTATTTGCCTGCCTCTCTATCGATCTGGCTAGCTATCTATCTATGTGGGGAGGCATAGCAGTAAGATAGTGTGTCATTTATAATTCTGTCTGTTGGAGTAGAATTTTAGTGTGTCTATATAAGTATCTAGCTCTTTGAGGAAGAGGAGAAGGCTTGTGTGTGTGTGTGTGTGTGTGTGTGTGTGTGTGTGCGCGCGCGTGTGCTCGTGGGGATGTCTATCTATGTATCTGTATCTAAAGGGGGAGGAGCCTACTGTATCTGTCTATCAGTCTATGTATGTATCTGAAGGAGGAAGAGTAGGCTAGTATGTCTGTCTGGCTGTCTGTTATCAGATATGTATGTATGTAACTATACCTAATGGAAAAGAATGAGGAGGCTTGATTATCTATCCCTCGGTCTGTCAGAGGAGGAGAAGACTAGTGTTTGTCTCTCTGTGCATCTTAGAGATTTCTCTACGTATATCTAATGGAGAAGATGGAGGATTTCATGTGTCTGGCTATCTGTCTGTCTCTCTAACAGGAGAAGGTAGAGGCTAGTGTGTGAATGCGTCAGTCTCACATTCCATCTATCTAAATGAGGAGTAGAAATAGTCTATACCGTTTGTCTGTTTATTATCTAATGGAGAAGGCGATTAGTGTGTCTCTCTACCTACTTAATTGAGGACTGGTAGGAGGGAAGGTTGTGTGTGGGCTTGGGTTTGTGTGTGTGTGTGTGTCTGTCTGTCTGTCTGTCTATGTATGTATCTGTCTACCTATATAATGGATTAGGAGGAGAAGGTTAAGACATATGGGTGTTTCTAAATGGAGGAAGAGGCTAGTGTGTCTGTCTGTCTATTTTTTGTCTCTCTCTCTAATGGAGGAAGCCTCCCTTTATTAGGCCCAGCTGGAGGGATGCCAATTCCCACCCTGAAGCAGCAGAGGGTGCCCTCCTTGCACGCCGAGGGGGACACTGGATGGAAATCCACAGGCTTCCCTGGACAGCCCGTGCATCCCTCTTCTTCCCTCTGTGTAGGCGCCACCGCCACTCCAACCCCCCACCCCGCCCCCTGACCACCCCGCACTTGCCTCCCGGGAGCCGGAAAACACCGAGATGTGTACATCGTGTACCTAGGGTAGCAGAGACCAACCCTAGGACCGGTCAACGGGGAGATCTGTGCAAATACACGGGCTCGGTGGAGCAGCCCCGCCTCCTCAATGCAGCCCCTAAGAACACCGCGCCTGCCTAAGGGCACAGGCTGAGCTGGAAACATGCATACTGGGAACCTGGGGAAGGAGAGGCCGCCCCCAGGCCAGGCGCTTGTGGAGATGGGAGCAAACTGATCGGCTCACCCGAGGCAGTCCTCTAGAAGCGACATCCCTGTCCCCTGAGCACACCTCGACAGCTTCCTAGGACCTGGCTGACAAGGACAACGAAATCCCGCACTCCTGGGGTAGCAGAGGCTGCCCCGATGCCAGGAGAGGGGGAAATGGGAGGAAAATGACCGATTCGCCGAGGCATCCCCCTTAGATGCTCTGCCGCTTCCGGAGCTGCCGCTCACCTCTTCCACTTTCCTTACAACGCCTGCTGCCACGAGCAGGCTAACTTGAAAGCTTCAGTCCGTCGAATTTGGGGGAGCGGGGGCCGCCCCCAGGCAAGGCAGCTAGGGACATGGGATAAAGTCCTATGGCTCGCCAGTGGCACACCTGTCCCCGGTCGCCGCCGCTGAAGCCCAACCCCAGACTGCACACCGCCTCACGTGTGTCAGACTGTTTGACTGCCTGGCTGATTGTCTATCTATTGGAGGATGCGAGAGGCTAGACTATGTGTGTGTCTGTCTATATAGCTACTGGAGGAGGAGGCGAATATTATGTCTCTCCATTTGCCTGCCTCTCTATCTATCTATCTCTCTATCTATCTGCGTATCTATCAATCTGTGTACAAATCGACCTATGTAGTGCAGGCACAGCAGTAGGCAAGTGTTTCTTTTTATTTGTGTGTCTGTTGGAGGAGGAATTTAGTGTTTCTATCTCCCTATCTACCTATTTGAGGAAGAGGAGGATGCTAGCCTGTGTGTATGTGTGTGTGTGTGTGTGTGTGTGCGTGCGGGTCTCTTTATCAAAGTATGTGTAACAAAGAGGGGAAGAGGCTACTGTGTCTGTCTAACAGTCTATGTGTGCATCGAATGGACGAGGAGTAAGCTAGTAAGTCTGTCTGTCTATATATGAGATATCTATCTATGCAGCTGTATGTATTCGAGAAGAAGGAGGAGGCTAGAGTGTCTATCTCTCTGTCTGTCAGAGCAGGAGAAGAGTAGTGTGTCTGTCTGTCTGTGTGTCTGTGAGTGTGTCTCTATCTATATCAAATGGAGAAGAAGAAATAATCCCATGTGTCTGGCTATCTCTCGGTATCTCTAACAGGAGAAGGTAGCGGCTACTGGGTGTATCGGTCAATCTCACTTTCCATCTATCTAATGGAGGAGGAGAAAAATGTATTAAGTTTGTCTATCTATTATCTAATGGAGGAGGAGATTAGTGTGTCTCTCTCCCTACTTAATTGAGGAGTAGGAAGAGGCTAGTGTGTGTATGTGTGTGTGTGTGTCTGTCTATATATGTATCTGTCTACCTATATAATGAATGAGGAGGAGGAGGTTAGGATATACGGCTGTTTCTCAATGGATGAAGAGGCTAGTGTGTCTGTCTGTCTCTTTATTTGTCTCTCTGTCTGTCTAAAGGAGGAAGCCTCCCAGTACTCGACCCACCTGGAGGGATGCCAATTGCCACCCTGAAGCAGCAGAGGGCGCCCGCATTGCAGGCCGAGGGGGACACTGGATGGAAATCCGCAGGCTTGCCTGGGCAGCCCGTGCATCCCGCTTCAGCCCTCTCTGTAGCTGCCCCCCGCCCCGCCCCCGCCCCGCCCCCTCCCCGCCCCCTGACCACCCCGCACTCGCTTCCCCGGAGCTGAAAAACACAGAGATGAGCACCTCGTGGACCTAGGGTAGTAGAGGCCTAGCCCAGGACCAGCCAAGAGGGAGATCTGAACAAATACACGGGCTCGGTGAGTCAGCCCCGACTTCTCATTGCAGACCCTGATCACAGCGCGCCGGCCTCGGGTGGGCTGGCTGAGCTGGAAACGTGCATACTCTGAACCTGGCGCAGGACAGGCCGCCCCCAGGCCAGGCGCTTGTGGGGATGGGAGCAAACTGATCGGCTAACCCGAGGCAGTCCGCTCCCCGCGACGTCCGTGTCCCTTGGGCTCACCTGGACAGACTCCCAGGACCTGGCTGACAAGGAGAATTAATTGCCGCACACCTGCGGTAGCAGAGGCCGCCCCGAGGCCAGGAGAGGGGGGATGGTAGGAAAATGACCGACTCGCCGAGGCATCCCTCTTGCGTTCTGGGCCGCCTCCGTGTCTGCCGCTGACCACTTCCCCTGTCCTTACCTCGCCGGCTCCCAGGAGCAGGCTGACTTCAAAGGCTTGCGTCCGGCGAACTTGGGTTAGCGGAGGCCGCCCAGAGGCAAGGCAGCTAGGGACATGGGAGAAAATCCTCTGGTTCACCAGGGGCACCCTCTTCCCCGGGCCCCGCCGCCGAACCACGTAGCCAGACGGCACCCCGCCTCTAGTGTGTCTGTCTGTTTGACTGCTTGCCTGAATGACTATCTATTGGAGGATGGTTGAAGCTAGACTATGTGTGTGTCTGTCTGTCTCTCCAACGGAGGAGGAGGCGACTAGTATGACTCTCTATTTGCCTGCCTCTCTATCGATCTGGCTAGCTATCTATCTATGTGGGGAGGCATAGCAGTAAGATAGTGTGTCATTTATAATTCTGTCTGTTGGAGTAGAATTTTAGTGTGTCTATATAACTATCTAGCTCTTTGAGGAAGAGGAGAAGGCTTGTGTGTGTGTGTGTGTGTGTGTGTGTGTGTGCGCGCGCGTGTGCTCGTGGGGATGTCTATCTATGTATCTGTATCTAAAGGGGGAGGAGCCTACTGTATCTGTCTATCAGTCTATGTATGTATCTGAAGGAGGAAGAGTAGGCTAGTATGTCTGTCTGGCTGTCTGTTATCAGATATGTATGTATGTAACTATACCTAATGGAAAAGAATGAGGAGGCTTGATTATCTATCCCTCGGTCTGTCAGAGGAGGAGAAGACTAGTGTTTGTCTCTCTGTGCATCTTAGAGATTTCTCTACGTATATCTAATGGAGAAGATGGAGGATTTCATGTGTCTGGCTATCTGTCTGTCTCTCTAACAGGAGAAGGTAGAGGCTAGTGTGTGAATGCGTCAGTCTCACATTCCATCTATCTAAATGAGGAGTAGAAATAGTCTATACCATTTGTCTGTTTATTATCTAATGGAGAAGGCGATTAGTGTGTCTCTCTACCTACTTAATTGAGGACTGGTAGGAGGGAAGGTTGTGTGTGGGCTTGGGTTTGTGTGTGTGTGTGTGTCTGTCTGTCTGTCTGTCTATGTATGTATCTGTCTACCTATATAATGGATTAGGAGGAGAAGGTTAAGACATATGGGTGTTTCTAAATGGAGGAAGAGGCTAGTGTGTCTGTCTGTCTATTTTTTGTCTCTCTCTCTAATGGAGGAAGCCTCCCTTTATTAGGCCCAGCTGGAGGGATGCCAATTCCCACCCTGAAGCAGCAGAGGGTGCCCTCCTTGCACGCCGAGGGGGACACTGGATGGAAATCCACAGGCTTCCCTGGACAGCCCGTGCATCCCTCTTCTTCCCTCTGTGTAGGCGCCACCGCCACTCCAACCCCCCACCCCGCCCCCTGACCACCCCGCACTTGCCTCCCGGGAGCCGGAAAACACCGAGATGTGTACATCGTGTACCTAGGGTAGCAGAGACCAACCCTAGGACCGGTCAACGGGGAGATCTGTGCAAATACACGGGCTCGGTGGAGCAGCCCCGCCTCCTCAATGCAGCCCCTAAGAACACCGCGCCTGCCTAAGGGCACAGGCTGAGCTGGAAACATGCATACTGGGAACCTGGGGAAGGAGAGGCCGCCCCCAGGCCAGGCGCTTGTGGAGATGGGAGCAAACTGATCGGCTCACCCGAGGCAGTCCTCTAGAAGCGACATCCCTGTCCCCTGAGCACACCTCGACAGCTTCCTAGGACCTGGCTGACAAGGACAACGAAATCCCGCACTCCTGGGGTAGCAGAGGCTGCCCCGATGCCAGGAGAGGGGGAAATGGGAGGAAAATGACCGATTCGCCGAGGCATCCCCCTTAGATGCTCTGCCGCTTCCGGAGCTGCCGCTCACCTCTTCCACTTTCCTTACAACGCCTGCTGCCACGAGCAGGCTAACTTGAAAGCTTCAGTCCGTCGAATTTGGGGGAGCGGGGGCCGCCCCCAGGCAAGGCAGCTAGGGACATGGGATAAAGTCCTATGGCTCGCCAGTGGCACACCTGTCCCCGGTCGCCGCCGCTGAAGCCCAACCCCAGACTGCACACCGCCTCACGTGTGTCAGACTGTTTGACTGCCTGGCTGATTGTCTATCTATTGGAGGATGCGAGAGGCTAGACTATGTGTGTGTCTGTCTATATAGCTACTGGAGGAGGAGGCGAATATTATGTCTCTCCATTTGCCTGCCTCTCTATCTATCTATCTCTCTATCTATCTGCGTATCTATCAATCTGTGTACAAATCGACCTATGTAGTGCAGGCACAGCAGTAGGCAAGTGTTTCTTTTTATTTGTGTGTCTGTTGGAGGAGGAATTTAGTGTTTCTATCTCCCTATCTACCTATTTGAGGAAGAGGAGGATGCTAGCCTGTGTGTATGTGTGTGTGTGTGTGTGTGTGTGCGTGCGGGTCTCTTTATCAAAGTATGTGTAACAAAGAGGGGAAGAGGCTACTGTGTCTGTCTAACAGTCTATGTGTGCATCGAATGGACGAGGAGTAAGCTAGTAAGTCTGTCTGTCTATATATGAGATATCTATCTATGCAGCTGTATGTATTCGAGAAGAAGGAGGAGGCTAGAGTGTCTATCTCTCTGTCTGTCAGAGCAGGAGAAGAGTAGTGTGTCTGTCTGTCTGTGTGTCTGTGAGTGTGTCTCTATCTATATCAAATGGAGAAGAAGAAATAATCCCATGTGTCTGGCTATCTCTCGGTATCTCTAACAGGAGAAGGTAGCGGCTACTGGGTGTATCGGTCAATCTCACTTTCCATCTATCTAATGGAGGAGGAGAAAAATGTATTAAGTTTGTCTATCTATTATCTAATGGAGGAGGAGATTAGTGTGTCTCTCTCCCTACTTAATTGAGGAGTAGGAAGAGGCTAGTGTGTGTATGTGTGTGTGTGTGTCTGTCTATATATGTATCTGTCTACCTATATAATGAATGAGGAGGAGGAGGTTAGGATATACGGCTGTTTCTCAATGGATGAAGAGGCTAGTGTGTCTGTCTGTCTCTTTATTTGTCTCTCTGTCTGTCTAAAGGAGGAAGCCTCCCAGTACTCGACCCACCTGGAGGGATGCCAATTGCCACCCTGAAGCAGCAGAGGGCGCCCGCATTGCAGGCCGAGGGGGACACTGGATGGAAATCCGCAGGCTTGCCTGGGCAGCCCGTGCATCCCGCTTCAGCCCTCTCTGTAGCTGCCCCCCGCCCCGCCCCCGCCCCGCCCCCTCCCCGCCCCCTGACCACCCCGCACTCGCTTCCCCGGAGCTGAAAAACACAGAGATGAGCACCTCGTGGACCTAGGGTAGTAGAGGCCTAGCCCAGGACCAGCCAAGAGGGAGATCTGAACAAATACACGGGCTCGGTGAGTCAGCCCCGACTTCTCATTGCAGACCCTGATCACAGCGCGCCGGCCTCGGGTGGGCTGGCTGAGCTGGAAACGTGCATACTCTGAACCTGGCGCAGGACAGGCCGCCCCCAGGCCAGGCGCTTGTGGGGATGGGAGCAAACTGATCGGCTAACCCGAGGCAGTCCGCTCCCCGCGACGTCCGTGTCCCTTGGGCTCACCTGGACAGACTCCCAGGACCTGGCTGACAAGGAGAATTAATTGCCGCACACCTGCGGTAGCAGAGGCCGCCCCGAGGCCAGGAGAGGGGGGATGGTAGGAAAATGACCGACTCGCCGAGGCATCCCTCTTGCGTTCTGGGCCGCCTCCGTGTCTGCCGCTGACCACTTCCCCTGTCCTTACCTCGCCGGCTCCCAGGAGCAGGCTGACTTCAAAGGCTTGCGTCCGGCGAACTTGGGTTAGCGGAGGCCGCCCAGAGGCAAGGCAGCTAGGGACATGGGAGAAAATCCTCTGGTTCACCAGGGGCACCCTCTTCCCCGGGCCCCGCCGCCGAACCACGTAGCCAGACGGCACCCCGCCTCTAGTGTGTCTGTCTGTTTGACTGCTTGCCTGAATGACTATCTATTGGAGGATGGTTGAAGCTAGACTATGTGTGTGTCTGTCTGTCTCTCCAACGGAGGAGGAGGCGACTAGTATGACTCTCTATTTGCCTGCCTCTCTATCGATCTGGCTAGCTATCTATCTATGTGGGGAGGCATAGCAGTAAGATAGTGTGTCATTTATAATTCTGTCTGTTGGAGTAGAATTTTAGTGTGTCTATATAACTATCTAGCTCTTTGAGGAAGAGGAGAAGGCTTGTGTGTGTGTGTGTGTGTGTGTGCGCGCGCGTGTGCTCGTGGGGATGTCTATCTATGTATCTGTATCTAAAGGGGGAGGAGCCTACTGTATCTGTCTATCAGTCTATGTATGTATCTGAAGGAGGAAGAGTAGGCTAGTATGTCTGTCTGGCTGTCTGTTATCAGATATGTATGTATGTAACTATACCTAATGGAAAAGAATGAGGAGGCTTGATTATCTATCCCTCGGTCTGTCAGAGGAGGAGAAGACTAGTGTTTGTCTCTCTGTGCATCTTAGAGATTTCTCTACGTATATCTAATGGAGAAGATGGAGGATTTCATGTGTCTGGCTATCTGTCTGTCTCTCTAACAGGAGAAGGTAGAGGCTAGTGTGTGAATGCGTCAGTCTCACATTCCATCTATCTAAATGAGGAGTAGAAATAGTCTATACCGTTTGTCTGTTTATTATCTAATGGAGAAGGCGATTAGTGTGTCTCTCTACCTACTTAATTGAGGACTGGTAGGAGGGAAGGTTGTGTGTGGGCTTGGGTTTGTGTGTGTGTGTGTGTCTGTCTGTCTGTCTGTCTATGTATGTATCTGTCTACCTATATAATGGATTAGGAGGAGAAGGTTAAGACATATGGGTGTTTCTAAATGGAGGAAGAGGCTAGTGTGTCTGTCTGTCTATTTTTTGTCTCTCTCTCTAATGGAGGAAGCCTCCCTTTATTAGGCCCAGCTGGAGGGATGCCAATTCCCACCCTGAAGCAGCAGAGGGTGCCCTCCTTGCACGCCGAGGGGGACACTGGATGGAAATCCACAGGCTTCCCTGGACAGCCCGTGCATCCCTCTTCTTCCCTCTGTGTAGGCGCCACCGCCACTCCAACCCCCCACCCCGCCCCCTGACCACCCCGCACTTGCCTCCCGGGAGCCGGAAAACACCGAGATGTGTACATCGTGTACCTAGGGTAGCAGAGACCAACCCTAGGACCGGTCAACGGGGAGATCTGTGCAAATACACGGGCTCGGTGGAGCAGCCCCGCCTCCTCAATGCAGCCCCTAAGAACACCGCGCCTGCCTAAGGGCACAGGCTGAGCTGGAAACATGCATACTGGGAACCTGGGGAAGGAGAGGCCGCCCCCAGGCCAGGCGCTTGTGGAGATGGGAGCAAACTGATCGGCTCACCCGAGGCAGTCCTCTAGAAGCGACATCCCTGTCCCCTGAGCACACCTCGACAGCTTCCTAGGACCTGGCTGACAAGGACAACGAAATCCCGCACTCCTGGGGTAGCAGAGGCTGCCCCGATGCCAGGAGAGGGGGAAATGGGAGGAAAATGACCGATTCGCCGAGGCATCCCCCTTAGATGCTCTGCCGCTTCCGGAGCTGCCGCTCACCTCTTCCACTTTCCTTACAACGCCTGCTGCCACGAGCAGGCTAACTTGAAAGCTTCAGTCCGTCGAATTTGGGGGAGCGGGGGCCGCCCCCAGGCAAGGCAGCTAGGGACATGGGATAAAGTCCTATGGCTCGCCAGTGGCACACCTGTCCCCGGTCGCCGCCGCTGAAGCCCAACCCCAGACTGCACACCGCCTCACGTGTGTCAGACTGTTTGACTGCCTGGCTGATTGTCTATCTATTGGAGGATGCGAGAGGCTAGACTATGTGTGTGTCTGTCTATATAGCTACTGGAGGAGGAGGCGAATATTATGTCTCTCCATTTGCCTGTCTCTCTATCTATCTATCTATCTCTCTATCTGCGTATCTATCAATCTGTGTACAAATCGACCTATGTAGTGCAGGCACAGCAGTAGGCAAGTGTTTCTTTTTATTTGTGTGTCTGTTGGAGGAGGAATTTAGTGTTTCTATCTCCCTATCTACCTATTTGAGGAAGAGGAGGATGCTAGCCTGTGTGTATGTGTGTGTGTGTGTGTGTGCGTGCGGGTCTCTTTATCAAAGTATGTGTAACAAAGAGGGGAAGAGGCTACTGTGTCTGTCTAACAGTCTATGTGTGCATCGAATGGACGAGGAGTAAGCTAGTAAGTCTGTCTGTCTATATATGAGATATCTATCTATGCAGCTGTATGTATTCGAGAAGAAGGAGGAGGCTAGAGTGTCTATCTCTCTGTCTGTCAGAGCAGGAGAAGAGTAGTGTGTCTGTCTGTCTGTGTGTCTGTGAGTGTGTCTCTATCTATATCAAATGGAGAAGAAGAAATAATCCCATGTGTCTGGCTATCTCTCGGTATCTCTAACAGGAGAAGGTAGCGGCTACTGGGTGTATCGGTCAATCTCACTTTCCATCTATCTAATGGAGGAGGAGAAAAATGTATTAAGTTTGTCTATCTATTATCTAATGGAGGAGGAGATTAGTGTGTCTCTCTCCCTACTTAATTGAGGAGTAGGAAGAGGCTAGTGTGTGTATGTGTGTGTGTGTGTCTGTCTATATATGTATCTGTCTACCTATATAATGAATGAGGAGGAGGAGGTTAGGATATACGGCTGTTTCTCAATGGATGAAGAGGCTAGTGTGTCTGTCTGTCTCTTTATTTGTCTCTCTGTCTGTCTAAAGGAGGAAGCCTCCCAGTACTCGACCCACCTGGAGGGATGCCAATTGCCACCCTGAAGCAGCAGAGGGCGCCCGCATTGCAGGCCGAGGGGGACACTGGATGGAAATCCGCAGGCTTGCCTGGGCAGCCCGTGCATCCCGCTTCAGCCCTCTCTGTAGCTGCCCCCGCCCCGCCCCCGCCCCGCCCCCTCCCCGCCCCCTGACCACCCCGCACTCGCTTCCCCGGAGCTGAAAAACACAGAGATGAGCACCTCGTGGACCTAGGGTAGTAGAGGCCTAGCCCAGGACCAGCCAAGAGGGAGATCTGAACAAATACACGGGCTCGGTGAGTCAGCCCCGACTTCTCATTGCAGACCCTGATCACAGCGCGCCGGCCTCGGGTGGGCTGGCTGAGCTGGAAACGTGCATACTCTGAACCTGGCGCAGGACAGGCCGCCCCCAGGCCAGGCGCTTGTGGGGATGGGAGCAAACTGATCGGCTAACCCGAGGCAGTCCGCTCCCCGCGACGTCCGTGTCCCTTGGGCTCACCTGGACAGACTCCCAGGACCTGGCTGACAAGGAGAATTAATTGCCGCACACCTGCGGTAGCAGAGGCCGCCCCGAGGCCAGGAGAGGGGGGATGGTAGGAAAATGACCGACTCGCCGAGGCATCCCTCTTGCGTTCTGGGCCGCCTCCGTGTCTGCCGCTGACCACTTCCCCTGTCCTTACCTCGCCGGCTCCCAGGAGCAGGCTGACTTCAAAGGCTTGCGTCCGGCGAACTTGGGTTAGCGGAGGCCGCCCAGAGGCAAGGCAGCTAGGGACATGGGAGAAAATCCTCTGGTTCACCAGGGGCACCCTCTTCCCCGGGCCCCGCCGCCGAACCACGTAGCCAGACGGCACCCCGCCTCTAGTGTGTCTGTCTGTTTGACTGCTTGCCTGAATGACTATCTATTGGAGGATGGTTGAAGCTAGACTATGTGTGTGTCTGTCTGTCTCTCCAACGGAGGAGGAGGCGACTAGTATGACTCTCTATTTGCCTGCCTCTCTATCGATCTGGCTAGCTATCTATCTATGTGGGGAGGCATAGCAGTAAGATAGTGTGTCATTTATAATTCTGTCTGTTGGAGTAGAATTTTAGTGTGTCTATATAACTATCTAGCTCTTTGAGGAAGAGGAGAAGGCTTGTGTGTGTGTGTGTGTGTGTGCGCGCGCGTGTGCTCGTGGGGATGTCTATCTATGTATCTGTATCTAAAGGGGGAGGAGCCTACTGTATCTGTCTATCAGTCTATGTATGTATCTGAAGGAGGAAGAGTAGGCTAGTATGTCTGTCTGGCTGTCTGTTATCAGATATGTATGTATGTAACTATACCTAATGGAAAAGAATGAGGAGGCTTGATTATCTATCCCTCGGTCTGTCAGAGGAGGAGAAGACTAGTGTTTGTCTCTCTGTGCATCTTAGAGATTTCTCTACGTATATCTAATGGAGAAGATGGAGGATTTCATGTGTCTGGCTATCTGTCTGTCTCTCTAACAGGAGAAGGTAGAGGCTAGTGTGTGAATGCGTCAGTCTCACATTCCATCTATCTAAATGAGGAGTAGAAATAGTCTATACCGTTTGTCTGTTTATTATCTAATGGAGAAGGCGATTAGTGTGTCTCTCTACCTACTTAATTGAGGACTGGTAGGAGGGAAGGTTGTGTGTGGGCTTGGGTTTGTGTGTGTGTGTGTGTCTGTCTGTCTGTCTGTCTATGTATGTATCTGTCTACCTATATAATGGATTAGGAGGAGAAGGTTAAGACATATGGGTGTTTCTAAATGGAGGAAGAGGCTAGTGTGTCTGTCTGTCTATTTTTTGTCTCTCTCTCTAATGGAGGAAGCCTCCCTTTATTAGGCCCAGCTGGAGGGATGCCAATTCCCACCCTGAAGCAGCAGAGGGTGCCCTCCTTGCACGCCGAGGGGGACACTGGATGGAAATCCAAAGGCTTCCCTGGACAGCCCGTGCATCCCTCTTCTTCCCTCTGTGTAGGCGCCACCGCCACTCCAACCCCCCACCCCGCCCCCTGACCACCCCGCACTTGCCTCCCGGGAGCCGGAAAACACCGAGATGTGTACATCGTGTACCTAGGGTAGCAGAGACCAACCCTAGGACCGGTCAACGGGGAGATCTGTGCAAATACACGGGCTCGGTGGAGCAGCCCCGCCTCCTCAATGCAGCCCCTAAGAACACCGCGCCTGCCTAAGGGCACAGGCTGAGCTGGAAACATGCATACTGGGAACCTGGGGAAGGAGAGGCCGCCCCCAGGCCAGGCGCTTGTGGAGATGGGAGCAAACTGATCGGCTCACCCGAGGCAGTCCTCTAGAAGCGACATCCCTGTCCCCTGAGCACACCTCGACAGCTTCCTAGGACCTGGCTGACAAGGACAACGAAATCCCGCACTCCTGGGGTAGCAGAGGCTGCCCCGATGCCAGGAGAGGGGGAAATGGGAGGAAAATGACCGATTCGCCGAGGCATCCCCCTTAGATGCTCTGCCGCTTCCGGAGCTGCCGCTCACCTCTTCCACTTTCCTTACAACGCCTGCTGCCACGAGCAGGCTAACTTGAAAGCTTCAGTCCGTCGAATTTGGGGGAGCGGGGGCCGCCCCCAGGCAAGGCAGCTAGGGACATGGGATAAAGTCCTATGGCTCGCCAGTGGCACACCTGTCCCCGGTCGCCGCCGCTGAAGCCCAACCCCAGACTGCACACCGCCTCACGTGTGTCAGACTGTTTGACTGCCTGGCTGATTGTCTATCTATTGGAGGATGCGAGAGGCTAGACTATGTGTGTGTCTGTCTATATAGCTACTGGAGGAGGAGGCGAATATTATGTCTCTCCATTTGCCTGTCTCTCTATCTATCTATCTATCTCTCTATCTGCGTATCTATCAATCTGTGTACAAATCGACCTATGTAGTGCAGGCACAGCAGTAGGCAAGTGTTTCTTTTTATTTGTGTGTCTGTTGGAGGAGGAATTTAGTGTTTCTATCTCCCTATCTACCTATTTGAGGAAGAGGAGGATGCTAGCCTGTGTGTATGTGTGTGTGTGTGTGTGTGTGTGCGTGCGGGTCTCTTTATCAAAGTATGTGTAACAAAGAGGGGAAGAGGCTACTGTGTCTGTCTAACAGTCTATGTGTGCATCGAATGGACGAGGAGTAAGCTAGTAAGTCTGTCTGTCTATATATGAGATATCTATCTATGCAGCTGTATGTATTCGAGAAGAAGGAGGAGGCTAGAGTGTCTATCTCTCTGTCTGTCAGAGCAGGAGAAGAGTAGTGTGTCTGTCTGTCTGTGTGTCTGTGAGTGTGTCTCTATCTATATCAAATGGAGAAGAAGAAATAATCCCATGTGTCTGGCTATCTCTCGGTATCTCTAACAGGAGAAGGTAGCGGCTACTGGGTGTATCGGTCAATCTCACTTTCCATCTATCTAATGGAGGAGGAGAAAAATGTATTAAGTTTGTCTATCTATTATCTAATGGAGGAGGAGATTAGTGTGTCTCTCTCCCTACTTAATTGAGGAGTAGGAAGAGGCTAGTGTGTGTATGTGTGTGTGTGTGTCTGTCTATATATGTATCTGTCTACCTATATAATGAATGAGGAGGAGGAGGTTAGGATATACGGCTGTTTCTCAATGGATGAAGAGGCTAGTGTGTCTGTCTGTCTCTTTATTTGTCTCTCTGTCTGTCTAAAGGAGGAAGCCTCCCAGTACTCGACCCACCTGGAGGGATGCCAATTGCCACCCTGAAGCAGCAGAGGGCGCCCGCATTGCAGGCCGAGGGGGACACTGGATGGAAATCCGCAGGCTTGCCTGGGCAGCCCGTGCATCCCGCTTCAGCCCTCTCTGTAGCTGCCCCCGCCCCGCCCCCGCCCCGCCCCCTCCCCGCCCCCTGACCACCCCGCACTCGCTTCCCCGGAGCTGAAAAACACAGAGATGAGCACCTCGTGGACCTAGGGTAGTAGAGGCCTAGCCCAGGACCAGCCAAGAGGGAGATCTGAACAAATACACGGGCTCGGTGAGTCAGCCCCGACTTCTCATTGCAGACCCTGATCACAGCGCGCCGGCCTCGGGTGGGCTGGCTGAGCTGGAAACGTGCATACTCTGAACCTGGCGCAGGACAGGCCGCCCCCAGGCCAGGCGCTTGTGGGGATGGGAGCAAACTGATCGGCTAACCCGAGGCAGTCCGCTCCCCGCGACGTCCGTGTCCCTTGGGCTCACCTGGACAGACTCCCAGGACCTGGCTGACAAGGAGAATTAATTGCCGCACACCTGCGGTAGCAGAGGCCGCCCCGAGGCCAGGAGAGGGGGGATGGTAGGAAAATGACCGACTCGCCGAGGCATCCCTCTTGCGTTCTGGGCCGCCTCCGTGTCTGCCGCTGACCACTTCCCCTGTCCTTACCTCGCCGGCTCCCAGGAGCAGGCTGACTTCAAAGGCTTGCGTCCGGCGAACTTGGGTTAGCGGAGGCCGCCCAGAGGCAAGGCAGCTAGGGACATGGGAGAAAATCCTCTGGTTCACCAGGGGCACCCTCTTCCCCGGGCCCCGCCGCCGAACCACGTAGCCAGACGGCACCCCGCCTCTAGTGTGTCTGTCTGTTTGACTGCTTGCCTGAATGACTATCTATTGGAGGATGGTTGAAGCTAGACTATGTGTGTGTCTGTCTGTCTCTCCAACGGAGGAGGAGGCGACTAGTATGACTCTCTATTTGCCTGCCTCTCTATCGATCTGGCTAGCTATCTATCTATGTGGGGAGGCATAGCAGTAAGATAGTGTGTCATTTATAATTCTGTCTGTTGGAGTAGAATTTTAGTGTGTCTATATAACTATCTAGCTCTTTGAGGAAGAGGAGAAGGCTTGTGTGTGTGTGTGTGTGTGTGCGCGCGCGTGTGCTCGTGGGGATGTCTATCTATGTATCTGTATCTAAAGGGGGAGGAGCCTACTGTATCTGTCTATCAGTCTATGTATGTATCTGAAGGAGGAAGAGTAGGCTAGTATGTCTGTCTGGCTGTCTGTTATCAGATATGTATGTATGTAACTATACCTAATGGAAAAGAATGAGGAGGCTTGATTATCTATCCCTCGGTCTGTCAGAGGAGGAGAAGACTAGTGTTTGTCTCTCTGTGCATCTTAGAGATTTCTCTACGTATATCTAATGGAGAAGATGGAGGATTTCATGTGTCTGGCTATCTGTCTGTCTCTCTAACAGGAGAAGGTAGAGGCTAGTGTGTGAATGCGTCAGTCTCACATTCCATCTATCTAAATGAGGAGTAGAAATAGTCTATACCGTTTGTCTGTTTATTATCTAATGGAGAAGGCGATTAGTGTGTCTCTCTACCTACTTAATTGAGGACTGGTAGGAGGGAAGGTTGTGTGTGGGCTTGGGTTTGTGTGTGTGTGTGTGTCTGTCTGTCTGTCTGTCTATGTATGTATCTGTCTACCTATATAATGGATTAGGAGGAGAAGGTTAAGACATATGGGTGTTTCTAAATGGAGGAAGAGGCTAGTGTGTCTGTCTGTCTATTTTTTGTCTCTCTCTCTAATGGAGGAAGCCTCCCTTTATTAGGCCCAGCTGGAGGGATGCCAATTCCCACCCTGAAGCAGCAGAGGGTGCCCTCCTTGCACGCCGAGGGGGACACTGGATGGAAATCCAAAGGCTTCCCTGGACAGCCCGTGCATCCCTCTTCTTCCCTCTGTGTAGGCGCCACCGCCACTCCAACCCCCCACCCCGCCCCCTGACCACCCCGCACTTGCCTCCCGGGAGCCGGAAAACACCGAGATGTGTACATCGTGTACCTAGGGTAGCAGAGACCAACCCTAGGACCGGTCAACGGGGAGATCTGTGCAAATACACGGGCTCGGTGGAGCAGCCCCGCCTCCTCAATGCAGCCCCTAAGAACACCGCGCCTGCCTAAGGGCACAGGCTGAGCTGGAAACATGCATACTGGGAACCTGGGGAAGGAGAGGCCGCCCCCAGGCCAGGCGCTTGTGGAGATGGGAGCAAACTGATCGGCTCACCCGAGGCAGTCCTCTAGAAGCGACATCCCTGTCCCCTGAGCACACCTCGACAGCTTCCTAGGACCTGGCTGACAAGGACAACGAAATCCCGCACTCCTGGGGTAGCAGAGGCTGCCCCGATGCCAGGAGAGGGGGAAATGGGAGGAAAATGACCGATTCGCCGAGGCATCCCCCTTAGATGCTCTGCCGCTTCCGGAGCTGCCGCTCACCTCTTCCACTTTCCTTACAACGCCTGCTGCCACGAGCAGGCTAACTTGAAAGCTTCAGTCCGTCGAATTTGGGGGAGCGGGGGCCGCCCCCAGGCAAGGCAGCTAGGGACATGGGATAAAGTCCTATGGCTCGCCAGTGGCACACCTGTCCCCGGTCGCCGCCGCTGAAGCCCAACCCCAGACTGCACACCGCCTCACGTGTGTCAGACTGTTTGACTGCCTGGCTGATTGTCTATCTATTGGAGGATGCGAGAGGCTAGACTATGTGTGTGTCTGTCTATATAGCTACTGGAGGAGGAGGCGAATATTATGTCTCTCCATTTGCCTGTCTCTCTATCTATCTATCTATCTCTCTATCTGCGTATCTATCAATCTGTGTACAAATCGACCTATGTAGTGCAGGCACAGCAGTAGGCAAGTGTTTCTTTTTATTTGTGTGTCTGTTGGAGGAGGAATTTAGTGTTTCTATCTCCCTATCTACCTATTTGAGGAAGAGGAGGATGCTAGCCTGTGTGTATGTGTGTGTGTGTGTGTGTGTGTGCGTGCGGGTCTCTTTATCAAAGTATGTGTAACAAAGAGGGGAAGAGGCTACTGTGTCTGTCTAACAGTCTATGTGTGCATCGAATGGACGAGGAGTAAGCTAGTAAGTCTGTCTGTCTATATATGAGATATCTATCTATGCAGCTGTATGTATTCGAGAAGAAGGAGGAGGCTAGAGTGTCTATCTCTCTGTCTGTCAGAGCAGGAGAAGAGTAGTGTGTCTGTCTGTCTGTGTGTCTGTGAGTGTGTCTCTATCTATATCAAATGGAGAAGAAGAAATAATCCCATGTGTCTGGCTATCTCTCGGTATCTCTAACAGGAGAAGGTAGCGGCTACTGGGTGTATCGGTCAATCTCACTTTCCATCTATCTAATGGAGGAGGAGAAAAATGTATTAAGTTTGTCTATCTATTATCTAATGGAGGAGGAGATTAGTGTGTCTCTCTACCTACTTAATTGAGGAGTAGGAAGAGGCTAGTGTGTGTATGTGTGTGTGTGTGTCTGTCTATATATGTATCTGTCTACCTATATAATGAATGAGGAGGAGGAGGTTAGGATATACGGCTGTTTCTCAATGGATGAAGAGGCTAGTGTGTCTGTCTGTCTCTTTATTTGTCTCTCTGTCTGTCTAAAGGAGGAAGCCTCCCAGTACTCGACCCACCTGGAGGGATGCCAATTGCCACCCTGAAGCAGCAGAGGGCGCCCGCATTGCAGGCCGAGGGGGACACTGGATGGAAATCCGCAGGCTTGCCTGGGCAGCCCGTGCATCCCGCTTCAGCCCTCTCTGTAGCTGCCCCCGCCCCGCCCCCGCCCCGCCCCCTCCCCGCCCCCTGACCACCCCGCACTCGCTTCCCCGGAGCTGAAAAACACAGAGATGAGCACCTCGTGGACCTAGGGTAGTAGAGGCCTAGCCCAGGACCAGCCAAGAGGGAGATCTGAACAAATACACGGGCTCGGTGAGTCAGCCCCGACTTCTCATTGCAGACCCTGATCACAGCGCGCCGGCCTCGGGTGGGCTGGCTGAGCTGGAAACGTGCATACTCTGAACCTGGCGCAGGACAGGCCGCCCCCAGGCCAGGCGCTTGTGGGGATGGGAGCAAACTGATCGGCTAACCCGAGGCAGTCCGCTCCCCGCGACGTCCGTGTCCCTTGGGCTCACCTGGACAGACTCCCAGGACCTGGCTGACAAGGAGAATTAATTGCCGCACACCTGCGGTAGCAGAGGCCGCCCCGAGGCCAGGAGAGGGGGGATGGTAGGAAAATGACCGACTCGCCGAGGCATCCCTCTTGCGTTCTGGGCCGCCTCCGTGTCTGCCGCTGACCACTTCCCCTGTCCTTACCTCGCCGGCTCCCAGGAGCAGGCTGACTTCAAAGGCTTGCGTCCGGCGAACTTGGGTTAGCGGAGGCCGCCCAGAGGCAAGGCAGCTAGGGACATGGGAGAAAATCCTCTGGTTCACCAGGGGCACCCTCTTCCCCGGGCCCCGCCGCCGAACCACGTAGCCAGACGGCACCCCGCCTCTAGTGTGTCTGTCTGTTTGACTGCTTGCCTGAATGACTATCTATTGGAGGATGGTTGAAGCTAGACTATGTGTGTGTCTGTCTGTCTCTCCAACGGAGGAGGAGGCGACTAGTATGACTCTCTATTTGCCTGCCTCTCTATCGATCTGGCTAGCTATCTATCTATGTGGGGAGGCATAGCAGTAAGATAGTGTGTCATTTATAATTCTGTCTGTTGGAGTAGAATTTTAGTGTGTCTATATAACTATCTAGCTCTTTGAGGAAGAGGAGAAGGCTTGTGTGTGTGTGTGTGTGTGTGCGCGCGCGTGTGCTCGTGGGGATGTCTATCTATGTATCTGTATCTAAAGGGGGAGGAGCCTACTGTATCTGTCTATCAGTCTATGTATGTATCTGAAGGAGGAAGAGTAGGCTAGTATGTCTGTCTGGCTGTCTGTTATCAGATATGTATGTATGTAACTATACCTAATGGAAAAGAATGAGGAGGCTTGATTATCTATCCCTCGGTCTGTCAGAGGAGGAGAAGACTAGTGTTTGTCTCTCTGTGCATCTTAGAGATTTCTCTACGTATATCTAATGGAGAAGATGGAGGATTTCATGTGTCTGGCTATCTGTCTGTCTCTCTAACAGGAGAAGGTAGAGGCTAGTGTGTGAATGCGTCAGTCTCACATTCCATCTATCTAAATGAGGAGTAGAAATAGTCTATACCGTTTGTCTGTTTATTATCTAATGGAGAAGGCGATTAGTGTGTCTCTCTACCTACTTAATTGAGGACTGGTAGGAGGGAAGGTTGTGTGTGGGCTTGGGTTTGTGTGTGTGTGTGTGTCTGTCTGTCTGTCTGTCTATGTATGTATCTGTCTACCTATATAATGGATTAGGAGGAGAAGGTTAAGACATATGGGTGTTTCTAAATGGAGGAAGAGGCTAGTGTGTCTGTCTGTCTATTTTTTGTCTCTCTCTCTAATGGAGGAAGCCTCCCTTTATTAGGCCCAGCTGGAGGGATGCCAATTCCCACCCTGAAGCAGCAGAGGGTGCCCTCCTTGCACGCCGAGGGGGACACTGGATGGAAATCCAAAGGCTTCCCTGGACAGCCCGTGCATCCCTCTTCTTCCCTCTGTGTAGGCGCCACCGCCACTCCAACCCCCCACCCCGCCCCCTGACCACCCCGCACTTGCCTCCCGGGAGCCGGAAAACACCGAGATGTGTACATCGTGTACCTAGGGTAGCAGAGACCAACCCTAGGACCGGTCAACGGGGAGATCTGTGCAAATACACGGGCTCGGTGGAGCAGCCCCGCCTCCTCAATGCAGCCCCTAAGAACACCGCGCCTGCCTAAGGGCACAGGCTGAGCTGGAAACATGCATACTGGGAACCTGGGGAAGGAGAGGCCGCCCCCAGGCCAGGCGCTTGTGGAGATGGGAGCAAACTGATCGGCTCACCCGAGGCAGTCCTCTAGAAGCGACATCCCTGTCCCCTGAGCACACCTCGACAGCTTCCTAGGACCTGGCTGACAAGGACAACGAAATCCCGCACTCCTGGGGTAGCAGAGGCTGCCCCGATGCCAGGAGAGGGGGAAATGGGAGGAAAATGACCGATTCGCCGAGGCATCCCCCTTAGATGCTCTGCCGCTTCCGGAGCTGCCGCTCACCTCTTCCACTTTCCTTACAACGCCTGCTGCCACGAGCAGGCTAACTTGAAAGCTTCAGTCCGTCGAATTTGGGGGAGCGGGGGCCGCCCCCAGGCAAGGCAGCTAGGGACATGGGATAAAGTCCTATGGCTCGCCAGTGGCACACCTGTCCCCGGTCACCGCCGCTGAAGCCCAACCCCAGACTGCACACCGCCTCACGTGTGTCAGACTGTTTGACTGCCTGGCTGATTGTCTATCTATTGGAGGATGCGAGAGGCTAGACTATGTGTGTGTCTGTCTATATAGCTACTGGAGGAGGAGGCGAATATTATGTCTCTCCATTTGCCTGTCTCTCTATCTATCTATCTATCTCTCTATCTGCGTATCTATCAATCTGTGTACAAATCGACCTATGTAGTGCAGGCACAGCAGTAGGCAAGTGTTTCTTTTTATTTGTGTGTCTGTTGGAGGAGGAATTTAGTGTTTCTATCTCCCTATCTACCTATTTGAGGAAGAGGAGGATGCTAGCCTGTGTGTATGTGTGTGTGTGTGTGTGTGTGTGTGTGTGCGTGCGGGTCTCTTTATCAAAGTATGTGTAACAAAGAGGGGAAGAGGCTACTGTGTCTGTCTAACAGTCTATGTGTGCATCGAATGGACGAGGAGTAAGCTAGTAAGTCTGTCTGTCTATATATGAGATATCTATCTATGCAGCTGTATGTATTCGAGAAGAAGGAGGAGGCTAGAGTGTCTATCTCTCTGTCTGTCAGAGCAGGAGAAGAGTAGTGTGTCTGTCTGTCTGTGTGTCTGTGAGTGTGTCTCTATCTATATCAAATGGAGAAGAAGAAATAATCCCATGTGTCTGGCTATCTCTCGGTATCTCTAACAGGAGAAGGTAGCGGCTACTGGGTGTATCGGTCAATCTCACTTTCCATCTATCTAATGGAGGAGGAGAAAAATGTATTAAGTTTGTCTATCTATTATCTAATGGAGGAGGAGATTAGTGTGTCTCTCTACCTACTTAATTGAGGAGTAGGAAGAGGCTAGTGTGTGTATGTGTGTGTGTGTGTCTGTCTATATATGTATCTGTCTACCTATATAATGAATGAGGAGGAGGAGGTTAGGATATACGGCTGTTTCTCAATGGATGAAGAGGCTAGTGTGTCTGTCTGTCTCTTTATTTGTCTCTCTGTCTGTCTAAAGGAGGAAGCCTCCCAGTACTCGACCCACCTGGAGGGATGCCAATTGCCACCCTGAAGCAGCAGAGGGCGCCCGCATTGCAGGCCGAGGGGGACACTGGATGGAAATCCGCAGGCTTGCCTGGGCAGCCCGTGCATCCCGCTTCAGCCCTCTCTGTAGCTGCCCCCGCCCCGCCCCCGCCCCGCCCCCTCCCCGCCCCCTGACCACCCCGCACTCGCTTCCCCGGAGCTGAAAAACACAGAGATGAGCACCTCGTGGACCTAGGGTAGTAGAGGCCTAGCCCAGGACCAGCCAAGAGGGAGATCTGAACAAATACACGGGCTCGGTGAGTCAGCCCCGACTTCTCATTGCAGACCCTGATCACAGCGCGCCGGCCTCGGGTGGGCTGGCTGAGCTGGAAACGTGCATACTCTGAACCTGGCGCAGGACAGGCCGCCCCCAGGCCAGGCGCTTGTGGGGATGGGAGCAAACTGATCGGCTAACCCGAGGCAGTCCGCTCCCCGCGACGTCCGTGTCCCTTGGGCTCACCTGGACAGACTCCCAGGACCTGGCTGACAAGGAGAATTAATTGCCGCACACCTGCGGTAGCAGAGGCCGCCCCGAGGCCAGGAGAGGGGGGATGGTAGGAAAATGACCGACTCGCCGAGGCATCCCTCTTGCGTTCTGGGCCGCCTCCGTGTCTGCCGCTGACCACTTCCCCTGTCCTTACCTCGCCGGCTCCCAGGAGCAGGCTGACTTCAAAGGCTTGCGTCCGGCGAACTTGGGTTAGCGGAGGCCGCCCAGAGGCAAGGCAGCTAGGGACATGGGAGAAAATCCTCTGGTTCACCAGGGGCACCCTCTTCCCCGGGCCCCGCCGCCGAACCACGTAGCCAGACGGCACCCCGCCTCTAGTGTGTCTGTCTGTTTGACTGCTTGCCTGAATGACTATCTATTGGAGGATGGTTGAAGCTAGACTATGTGTGTGTCTGTCTGTCTCTCCAACGGAGGAGGAGGCGACTAGTATGACTCTCTATTTGCCTGCCTCTCTATCGATCTGGCTAGCTATCTATCTATGTGGGGAGGCATAGCAGTAAGATAGTGTGTCATTTATAATTCTGTCTGTTGGAGTAGAATTTTAGTGTGTCTATATAACTATCTAGCTCTTTGAGGAAGAGGAGAAGGCTTGTGTGTGTGTGTGTGTGTGTGCGCGCGCGTGTGCTCGTGGGGATGTCTATCTATGTATCTGTATCTAAAGGGGGAGGAGCCTACTGTATCTGTCTATCAGTCTATGTATGTATCTGAAGGAGGAAGAGTAGGCTAGTATGTCTGTCTGGCTGTCTGTTATCAGATATGTATGTATGTAACTATACCTAATGGAAAAGAATGAGGAGGCTTGATTATCTATCCCTCGGTCTGTCAGAGGAGGAGAAGACTAGTGTTTGTCTCTCTGTGCATCTTAGAGATTTCTCTACGTATATCTAATGGAGAAGATGGAGGATTTCATGTGTCTGGCTATCTGTCTGTCTCTCTAACAGGAGAAGGTAGAGGCTAGTGTGTGAATGCGTCAGTCTCACATTCCATCTATCTAAATGAGGAGTAGAAATAGTCTATACCGTTTGTCTGTTTATTATCTAATGGAGAAGGCGATTAGTGTGTCTCTCTACCTACTTAATTGAGGACTGGTAGGAGGGAAGGTTGTGTGTGGGCTTGGGTTTGTGTGTGTGTGTGTGTCTGTCTGTCTGTCTGTCTATGTATGTATCTGTCTACCTATATAATGGATTAGGAGGAGAAGGTTAAGACATATGGGTGTTTCTAAATGGAGGAAGAGGCTAGTGTGTCTGTCTGTCTATTTTTTGTCTCTCTCTCTAATGGAGGAAGCCTCCCTTTATTAGGCCCAGCTGGAGGGATGCCAATTCCCACCCTGAAGCAGCAGAGGGTGCCCTCCTTGCACGCCGAGGGGGACACTGGATGGAAATCCAAAGGCTTCCCTGGACAGCCCGTGCATCCCTCTTCTTCCCTCTGTGTAGGCGCCACCGCCACTCCAACCCCCCACCCCGCCCCCTGACCACCCCGCACTTGCCTCCCGGGAGCCGGAAAACACCGAGATGTGTACATCGTGTACCTAGGGTAGCAGAGACCAACCCTAGGACCGGTCAACGGGGAGATCTGTGCAAATACACGGGCTCGGTGGAGCAGCCCCGCCTCCTCAATGCAGCCCCTAAGAACACCGCGCCTGCCTAAGGGCACAGGCTGAGCTGGAAACATGCATACTGGGAACCTGGGGAAGGAGAGGCCGCCCCCAGGCCAGGCGCTTGTGGAGATGGGAGCAAACTGATCGGCTCACCCGAGGCAGTCCTCTAGAAGCGACATCCCTGTCCCCTGAGCACACCTCGACAGCTTCCTAGGACCTGGCTGACAAGGACAACGAAATCCCGCACTCCTGGGGTAGCAGAGGCTGCCCCGATGCCAGGAGAGGGGGAAATGGGAGGAAAATGACCGATTCGCCGAGGCATCCCCCTTAGATGCTCTGCCGCTTCCGGAGCTGCCGCTCACCTCTTCCACTTTCCTTACAACGCCTGCTGCCACGAGCAGGCTAACTTGAAAGCTTCAGTCCGTCGAATTTGGGGGAGCGGGGGCCGCCCCCAGGCAAGGCAGCTAGGGACATGGGATAAAGTCCTATGGCTCGCCAGTGGCACACCTGTCCCCGGTCGCCGCCGCTGAAGCCCAACCCCAGACTGCACACCGCCTCACGTGTGTCAGACTGTTTGACTGCCTGGCTGATTGTCTATCTATTGGAGGATGCGAGAGGCTAGACTATGTGTGTGTCTGTCTATATAGCTACTGGAGGAGGAGGCGAATATTATGTCTCTCCATTTGCCTGCCTCTCTATCTATCTATCTCTCTATCTATCTGCGTATCTATCAATCTGTGTACAAATCGACCTATGTAGTGCAGGCACAGCAGTAGGCAAGTGTTTCTTTTTATTTGTGTGTCTGTTGGAGGAGGAATTTAGTGTTTCTATCTCCCTATCTACCTATTTGAGGAAGAGGAGGATGCTAGCCTGTGTGTATGTGTGTGTGTGTGTGTGTGTGTGTGTGTGCGTGCGGGTCTCTTTATCAAAGTATGTGTAACAAAGAGGGGAAGAGGCTACTGTGTCTGTCTAACAGTCTATGTGTGCATCGAATGGACGAGGAGTAAGCTAGTAAGTCTGTCTGTCTATATATGAGATATCTATCTATGCAGCTGTATGTATTCGAGAAGAAGGAGGAGGCTAGAGTGTCTATCTCTCTGTCTGTCAGAGCAGGAGAAGAGTAGTGTGTCTGTCTGTCTGTGTGTCTGTGAGTGTGTCTCTATCTATATCAAATGGAGAAGAAGAAATAATCCCATGTGTCTGGCTATCTCTCGGTATCTCTAACAGGAGAAGGTAGCGGCTACTGGGTGTATCGGTCAATCTCACTTTCCATCTATCTAATGGAGGAGGAGAAAAATGTATTAAGTTTGTCTATCTATTATCTAATGGAGGAGGAGATTAGTGTGTCTCTCTACCTACTTAATTGAGGAGTAGGAAGAGGCTAGTGTGTGTATGTGTGTGTGTGTGTCTGTCTATATATGTATCTGTCTACCTATATAATGAATGAGGAGGAGGAGGTTAGGATATACGGCTGTTTCTCAATGGATGAAGAGGCTAGTGTGTCTGTCTGTCTCTTTATTTGTCTCTCTGTCTGTCTAAAGGAGGAAGCCTCCCAGTACTCGACCCACCTGGAGGGATGCCAATTGCCACCCTGAAGCAGCAGAGGGCGCCCGCATTGCAGGCCGAGGGGGACACTGGATGGAAATCCGCAGGCTTGCCTGGGCAGCCCGTGCATCCCGCTTCAGCCCTCTCTGTAGCTGCCCCCGCCCCGCCCCCGCCCCGCCCCCTCCCCGCCCCCTGACCACCCCGCACTCGCTTCCCCGGAGCTGAAAAACACAGAGATGAGCACCTCGTGGACCTAGGGTAGTAGAGGCCTAGCCCAGGACCAGCCAAGAGGGAGATCTGAACAAATACACGGGCTCGGTGAGTCAGCCCCGACTTCTCATTGCAGACCCTGATCACAGCGCGCCGGCCTCGGGTGGGCTGGCTGAGCTGGAAACGTGCATACTCTGAACCTGGCGCAGGACAGGCCGCCCCCAGGCCAGGCGCTTGTGGGGATGGGAGCAAACTGATCGGCTAACCCGAGGCAGTCCGCTCCCCGCGACGTCCGTGTCCCTTGGGCTCACCTGGACAGACTCCCAGGACCTGGCTGACAAGGAGAATTAATTGCCGCACACCTGCGGTAGCAGAGGCCGCCCCGAGGCCAGGAGAGGGGGGATGGTAGGAAAATGACCGACTCGCCGAGGCATCCCTCTTGCGTTCTGGGCCGCCTCCGTGTCTGCCGCTGACCACTTCCCCTGTCCTTACCTCGCCGGCTCCCAGGAGCAGGCTGACTTCAAAGGCTTGCGTCCGGCGAACTTGGGTTAGCGGAGGCCGCCCAGAGGCAAGGCAGCTAGGGACATGGGAGAAAATCCTCTGGTTCACCAGGGGCACCCTCTTCCCCGGGCCCCGCCGCCGAACCACGTAGCCAGACGGCACCCCGCCTCTAGTGTGTCTGTCTGTTTGACTGCTTGCCTGAATGACTATCTATTGGAGGATGGTTGAAGCTAGACTATGTGTGTGTCTGTCTGTCTCTCCAACGGAGGAGGAGGCGACTAGTATGACTCTCTATTTGCCTGCCTCTCTATCGATCTGGCTAGCTATCTATCTATGTGGGGAGGCATAGCAGTAAGATAGTGTGTCATTTATAATTCTGTCTGTTGGAGTAGAATTTTAGTGTGTCTATATAACT
Source organism: Camelus dromedarius (assembly GCF_036321535.1). Taxonomy (NCBI): domain Eukaryota; kingdom Metazoa; phylum Chordata; class Mammalia; order Artiodactyla; family Camelidae; genus Camelus; species Camelus dromedarius. The sequence goes on from NC_087438.1 coordinate 117,117,392, forward strand.
ATCTAGCTCTTTGAGGAAGAGGAGAAGGCTTCTGTGTGTGTGTGTGTGTGTGTGTGTGTGTGTGTGCGCGCGTGTGCTCGTGGGGATGTCTATCTATGTATCTGTATCTAAAGGGGGAGGAGCCTACTGTATCTGTCTATCAGTCTATGTATGTATCTGAAGGAGGAAGAGTAGGCTAGTATGTCTGTCTGGCTGTCTGTTATCAGATATGTATGTATGTAACTATACCTAATGGAAAAGAATGAGGAGGCTTGATTATCTATCCCTCGGTCTGTCAGAGGAGGAGAAGACTAGTGTTTGTCTCTCTGTGCATCTTAGAGATTTCTCTACGTATATCTAATGGAGAAGATGGAGGATTTCATGTGTCTGGCTATCTGTCTGTCTCTCTAACAGGAGAAGGTAGAGGCTAGTGTGTGAATGCGTCAGTCTCACATTCCATCTATCTAAATGAGGAGTAGAAATAGTCTATACCGTTTGTCTGTTTATTATCTAATGGAGAAGGCGATTAGTGTGTCTCTCTACCTACTTAATTGAGGACTGGTAGGAGGGAAGGTTGTGTGTGGGCTTGGGTTTGTGTGTGTGTGTGTGTCTGTCTGTCTGTCTGTCTATGTATGTATCTGTCTACCTATATAATGGATTAGGAGGAGAAGGTTAAGACATATGGGTGTTTCTAAATGGAGGAAGAGGCTAGTGTGTCTGTCTGTCTATTTTTTGTCTCTCTCTCTAATGGAGGAAGCCTCCCTTTATTAGGCCCAGCTGGAGGGATGCCAATTCCCACCCTGAAGCAGCAGAGGGTGCCCTCCTTGCACGCCGAGGGGGACACTGGATGGAAATCCAAAGGCTTCCCTGGACAGCCCGTGCATCCCTCTTCTTCCCTCTGTGTAGGCGCCACCGCCACTCCAACCCCCCACCCCGCCCCCTGACCACCCCGCACTTGCCTCCCGGGAGCCGGAAAACACCGAGATGTGTACATCGTGTACCTAGGGTAGCAGAGACCAACCCTAGGACCGGTCAACGGGGAGATCTGTGCAAATACACGGGCTCGGTGGAGCAGCCCCGCCTCCTCAATGCAGCCCCTAAGAACACCGCGCCTGCCTAAGGGCACAGGCTGAGCTGGAAACATGCATACTGGGAACCTGGGGAAGGAGAGGCCGCCCCCAGGCCAGGCGCTTGTGGAGATGGGAGCAAACTGATCGGCTCACCCGAGGCAGTCCTCTAGAAGCGACATCCCTGTCCCCTGAGCACACCTCGACAGCTTCCTAGGACCTGGCTGACAAGGACAACGAAATCCCGCACTCCTGGGGTAGCAGAGGCTGCCCCGATGCCAGGAGAGGGGGAAATGGGAGGAAAATGACCGATTCGCCGAGGCATCCCCCTTAGATGCTCTGCCGCTTCCGGAGCTGCCGCTCACCTCTTCCACTTTCCTTACAACGCCTGCTGCCACGAGCAGGCTAACTTGAAAGCTTCAGTCCGTCGAATTTGGGGGAGCGGGGGCCGCCCCCAGGCAAGGCAGCTAGGGACATGGGATAAAGTCCTATGGCTCGCCAGTGGCACACCTGTCCCCGGTCACCGCTGCTGAAGCCCAACCCCAGACTGCACACCGCCTCACGTGTGTCAGACTGTTTGACTGCCTGGCTGATTGTCTATCTATTGGAGGATGCGAGAGGCTAGACTATGTGTGTGTCTGTCTATATAGCTACTGGAGGAGGAGGCGAATATTATGTCTCTCCATTTGCCTGTCTCTCTATCTATCTATCTATCTCTCTATCTGCGTATCTATCAATCTGTGTACAAATCGACCTATGTAGTGCAGGCACAGCAGTAGGCAAGTGTTTCTTTTTATTTGTGTGTCTGTTGGAGGAGGAATTTAGTGTTTCTATCTCCCTATCTACCTATTTGAGGAAGAGGAGGATGCTAGCCTGTGTGTATGTGTGTGTGTGTGTGTGTGTGTGCGTGCGGGTCTCTTTATCAAAGTATGTGTAACAAAGAGGGGAAGAGGCTACTGTGTCTGTCTAACAGTCTATGTGTGCATCGAATGGATGAGGAGTAAGCTAGTAAGTCTGTCTGTCTATATATGAGATATCTATCTATGCAGCTGTATGTATTCGAGAAGAAGGAGGAGGCTAGAGTGTCTATCTCTCTGTCTGTCAGAGCAGGAGAAGAGTAGTGTGTCTGTCTGTCTGTGTGTCTGTGAGTGTGTCTCTATCTATATCAAATGGAGAAGAAGAAATAATCCCATGTGTCTGGCTATCTCTCGGTATCTCTAACAGGAGAAGGTAGCGGCTACTGGGTGTATCGGTCAATCTCACTTTCCATCTATCTAATGGAGGAGGAGATTAGTGTGTCTCTCTACCTACTTAATTGAGGAGTAGGAAGAGGCTAGTGTGTGTATGTGTGTGTGTGTGTCTGTCTATATATGTATCTGTCTACCTATATAATGAATGAGGAGGAGGAGATTAGGATATACGGCTGTTTCTCAATGGATGAAGAGGCTAGTGTGTCTGTCTGTCTCTTTATTTGTCTCTCTGTCTGTCTAAAGGAGGAAGCCTCCCAGTACTCGACCCACCTGGAGGGATGCCAATTGCCACCCTGAAGCAGCAGAGGGCGCCCGCATTGCAGGCCGAGGGGGACACTGGATGGAAATCCGCAGGCTTGCCTGGGCAGCCAGTGCATCCCGCTTCAGCCTTCTCTGTAGCTGCCCCCGCCCCGCCCCCGACCCGCCCCCTCACCGGCCCCTGACCACCCCGCACTCGCTTCCCGGGACCTGGAAAACACAGAGATGAGCACCTCGTGGACCTAGGGTAGTAGAGGCCTAGCCCAAGACCAGCCAAGTGGGAGATCTGAACAAATACACGGGCTCGGTGAGTCAGCCCCGACTTCTCAATGCAGACCCTGATCACACCGCGGCGGCCTCGGGTGGGCTGGCTGATCTGGAAACTTGCATACTCTGAACCTGGCGCAGGAGAGGCCACCCTTAGGCCATGCGCTTGTGGAGATGGGGGCCAACTGTTCGGCTCACCAGAGGCAGTCCGCTCCCCGCGACGTCCGTGTCCCTTGGGCTCACCTGGACATCTTCCCAGAACCTGGCTGACAAGGAGAATTAATTGCCGCACACCTGATTTAGCAGAGGCCGCCCCGAGGCCAGGAGAGGGAGGACGGTAGGAAAATGACCGACTCGCCGAGGCATCCCTCTTGCGTTCTGGGCCGCCTCCATATCTGCCGGTGACCACTTCCCCTGTCGTTCCCTTGCCGGCTCCCAGGAGCAGGCTGACTTCAAAGGCTTGCGTCCGGCGAACTTGGGTTAGCGGATTCCACCCAGAGGCAAGGCAGCTAGGGACATGGGAGAAAATCCTCTGGTTCACCAGGGGCACCCTCTTCTCCGGGCCCCGCTGCCGAACCTCGTAGCCAGACGGCACCCCGCCTCTAGTGTGTCTGTCTTTTTGACTGCTTGCCTGACTGACTATCTATTGGACGATGGTTGAAGCTAGTCAATGTGTGTGTCTGTCTGTTTCTCCAACGGAGGAGGAGGCGACTATTATGTCTCTCTAATTGCATGCCTCTCTATCGATCTGGCTAGCTCTCTATCTATGTGGGGAGGCATAGCAGTAAGCTAGTATGTCATTTATTTTTCTGTCTTTTGGAGAAGAATTTTAGTGTGTCTATATAACTATCTAGCTCTTTGAGGAAGAGGAGAAGGCTTGTGTGTGTGTGTGTGTGTGTGTGTGTGCGCGCGCGTGTGCTTTTGGGGATCTGTCTATTTAGGTATCTGTATCTAAAGGGGGAGGAGGCTACTGTATCTGTCTATCAGTCTATGCATGTATCTGATGGAGGAAGAGTAGGCTAGTATGTCTGTCTGGCTGTCTGTTATCAGATATGTATGTATGTACCTATACCTAATAAAAAAAAATGAGGAGGGAAGATTATCTATCCCTCTGTGTGTCAGAGGAGGAGACTAGTGTTTGTCTCTCTGTGTGTCTTGGAGTTTTCTCTATGTATATCTAATGGAGAAGATGGAAGATTTCCATGTGTCTGGCTATCTGTTTGTCTCTCTAACAGGAGAAGTTAGAGGCTAGTGTGTGAATCCGTCATTCTCACTTTCCACCTATCTAAAGGAGGAGTAGAAAGAGTCTATTCCGTTTGTCTATTTATTATCTAATGGTGAAGGCAATTAGTGTGTCTCTCTACCTACTTAATTGATGATTGGTAGAAGGCAAGGTTGTGTGTGGTTTTGTGTGTGTGTGTGTGTGTGTGTCTGTCTCTCAATATATGTATCTGTCTACCTATATAATGGATGAGGAGGAGAATGCTAAGATATATGGGTGTTTCTAAATTGAAGAAGTGTGTAGTGTGTCTGTTTATTTATTTGTCTTTCTCTGTAATTGAGGAAGCCTCCCACTATTAGGCCCAGCTATAAGGATGACAATTCCCACCCTGAAGCATCAGAGGGTGCCCTCATTGCACGCCGAGGGGTACACTGGATGGAAATCCACAGGCTTCCCTGTACAGCCCTTGCCTCCCTCTTCCTCCCTCTCTGTAGCTGCCCCCTCCCCGCCCCCTGACCACCCCGTGCTCGCCTCCCGGGAGCAGGAAAACACAGAGTTGTGCACCTCATCTATCTAGGGTAGCACAGGCCAACTCTAGGACCGGCCAAAAGGGAGATCTGAGCACATACTTCGGATCGTAGGGCAACTTTTCCTCCTCAAATCAGCCCCTGATCACACTGCCCCTGCCTCCGGGTCGCCGGCTGTCCTGGAAACATGCATACTGTGAACCTGGTGCAGGATAGGCCGCCGCAAGTCCAGGCCCTTCTGGAGAAGGTACCAAACTGATCGGCTCACCCGTGGCATTCCGTTCCCCTCCACGTCCCTTTCCGCTGTGTTCACCTCCACAGCCTCCCAGGACCTGGCTGACAAGAGGAAATAAATCCCGCACACCTGGGTTAGCAGAGGCTGCCCCGAGGCCAGAAGAATTGGAGATGGGATGAAAATGACCGATTCGCCGCGGCATCCCCCTTCGCTGCTGTGCCGCCTCCGTATCTGCCACTGACCTCGTCCCCTTTCCTTACCACGCCTGCTCCCAAGAGCAGGCTAACTTCAAATCTTCAGTCCGTCGAATTTGTTGGAGCGGAGACTGCCCCCATGCAAGGCAGCTAAGGACATGTTATGAAATCCTATGGCTTGCCAGTGGCACTCCTGTCCCTGATCACCTCCACTGAACCCTGTCACAAGTCTACACCCCACATCAATTGTGTGTGTCTGACTGACTGCCTGGCTGACTGCCTATCTATTGGAGGATGGGTGAAGCTAGTCTATGTGTGTTTCTATCTATATATCTAAAGGAGGAGGAGGCGACAATTATGTTTATTTCCCTGCCTATCTATCTATCAATCTATCTATGTATCTATCTATGTATCTATCTAACTATCTAACAACCTACCTAATAAGTGCAGGCATAGCAGTAGGCAAATGTGTCTTTTTATTTGTCTGTCTGTTGGAGGAGGTGGTTAGTGTGTCTATCTACCTATCTACCTATTTGAGGAAGAGGAGTAGGCTAGAGTGTGTGTATGTGTGTGTGTGTGTGTTCGTGCGGGTCTGTCTATCAAAGTATCTGTAACTAAAGTGGGAAGAGGCTACTGTGTCTGTCTATCAGTCTATGTGTGCATCTAATGTAGGAGGAGTAAGCTAGTATGTCTCTGTGTCTGTCTATAAATGAGATATCTATCTATGCACCTGTATCTATTCAAGAAGAAGGAGGAGGCTATTGTGTCTAACTCTCTGTCTGTCAGAGCAGAAGAGTTGTGTCTGTCTGTCTCTGTGTCTGTGAGTCTGTCTCTGTCTATATCTAATGGAGAAGAAGTATTTCCATGTGTCTGGCTATCTCTCAGTATCTCTAACAGGAGAAGGTAGTGGCCACTGTGTGTATCCGTCAATCTCACTTTCCATCTATCTAATGGAGGAGGAGAAAGAATGTATTAAGTTTGTCTATCTATTATCTAATGGAGGAGGAGATTAGTGTGTCTCTCTACCTACTTAATTGAGGAGTAGGAGGAGGCTACTGTGTGTGTGTGTGTGTGTCTGTCTGTCTATGTACATATCTGTCTAGCTATATAATGAATGAGGAGGAGGTGGTTATGATATATGGCTGTTTCTCAATGGATGTAGAGGCTACTGTGTCTGTGTATTTATTTGTCTCTCTGTCTATATAATGGAGGAAGCCTCCCAGGATTCGACCCACCTGGAGGGATGCCAATTGCCACACTGAAGCAGCAGAGGGCGCCCTCATTGCAGGCCGAGGGGGACGCTGGATGGAAACCAACAGGCTTGTCTGGGCAGCCCCTGCCTCCCGCTTCTGCCCTCTCTGTAGCTGCCTCCGACCCGCCCCAGCCCCGCCCACTCCCCGCCCCCTGACCACCCCACACTCGCCTCCTGGGAGCCAGAAAACACAGAGATGAGCACTTCGTGTACCTAGGGTAGCCAAGGCCAACCCCAGGACCAGCCAAGGGGGAGATCTTAACAAATACACGGGCTCGGTGAGTCAGCCCCGACTTCTCAATGCAGACCCTGATCACACCGCGCCGGCCTCGGGTGGGCTGGCTGAGCTGGAAACTTGCATACTCTGAACCTGGGGTAAGAGAGGCCGCCCCCAGGCCAGGCGCTTGTGGACATGGGAGCAAACTGATCAGCTCACCTGAGGCAGTCCTCTCCCCGCGACGTCCTTGTCCCTTGGGCTCACCTGGACAGCTTCCCAGGACCTGGCTCTAAAGATGGATTCAAATTTACTAGAAAATTACGGAGTAATTGCATGAAAGAAATTGTTTTTACACAATATAAATCGTGTCTGGCAACGTCAGGTACTTAACTCCCTGTTCGTTATTTGTCAGTTCCATGAAGTCACGAACCATGTATGTCTCTCTTGCTGACCGCTGTATACTGAGCTTGCCCTTATCCTAGAAACAATATATATTTGGTGAACAAATAAATTATAATTGGTAGGCTAATTAAACTCACTTTTTCATATACATTTATGTATGTGTAGTGTATATGTGATACATAGAAAAATATATGCTAAATAATGTGTACTTGTCAAAAGTTGAGAAGTGTTTATCCCATCTGCAAGTTAACAACTTAGCTTGTCACAGTCTCATAGACGCTAGTAGGAAATAGCGGCATGCTGGATCAGAGATGAAAGACAGAGTATTACCGACAACAGAGTGTCTGCACATGTGCCAGTTCCGAAAGCCTCAGTTCCCTTCGAGTAACAGGAAGAGAGCCAGGTGACACTTAAACACCCAGTGAGTTACATTCTAAGAAAGAACCTCAATCTTGGGGAACCTGAATCTTTTGAAAGGGTGGTAAACCTGCCTGCCCCTTTGTTTGTACTGAGACAGTATCTGTGTCTTCCTTAGCTGATATATGCATGTGTGTTGTTGTGTGTATATTTATATATAATATATATATGTGTTTGTGTATATACATTATATATATAATATATATATATATCTATCTTTATCACTTTAAAGTTTTAAAGAACTGGAGCTGTCTTATTCCATCATCTGACTGCTTTTATAGGTAGGAATATTGAGGCTGAATTTGGGTCTTTGATTTCAACTCAAGGTTAAGAACTAGTGTGCAACTAAGTTGACATTAGAGTTAAGCTTCCCTGATTCCTAGTAAGCTTTGTTTACAGTGTACCGTGTACATCTGACTATTCCATACAGATTAGTAAAGTACTTGAATATTTAGAGCTGAGACTGGAGCACCCTATTGAATTTAGTGTTTGTATTCTCATTAAAAGAAATCATTAAATAGAACAGTTCCCCCCTGCTGTAAGTTTTTTTTGACTCAGAAGTTCTTTATATATTTATATTATTTGTCTTTATGGGAAATATTATCTTGAAAGACATCATATTACACACCTGCATTTGCCTGAAATTTCATAGCTTGATAAATGTATTAAAAAACTGGGTCATATATTAAGTTTTTTGAAAAACCAACTCAAACATAGATCCTTATAAAAGAATGTTATACATTTCCTTTTGAATGCTAAAAAAGTATTTTTCAGGACTCTTCAATTACCATAGTCTGTTACCAAGGGAAAATAAAATCTGGACTTAGAGACTTGTTTGTACTTAGAGGGTCTTCCAGACAGGAAGGCTGTCTTGATGCAATGCAGTAAGCCACAATAACAGTGGGGCATTGCAGGTGAAAAATCTGCAGCTGTAAGCCTTCACCACAATGTATTACAAATTTATGCTGCAATATTTCCTGTACAGTAATAAGGGTTGGTTAACTATGTTTCCCAAGAGAACATCATATTAAGATGTTATAATATCATGATTTCCTGTATTTGAATATTTGTAGTTTCTCAAATGGTTCCAATATTTTAAGGTGTTTTTTTTGTATGATTTCTATTAGTTGATGATGTATAAAAGCATTTCTTTTCCTTCTTCAAAATCAACTAAAAAGCAAATAAGTATAAAAATAGTATTACAAGCTAAAACAGTAGAAATTACATACATATCTTTATTTCATGTTATTAGTAAATGATCGATTGTTACTTTCAAGTAGACACAACAAACTGACAAATGCCATTATCAGAATACATTTTACTTTTAATTGACCATTTAAAATCAGTTGTTCTCTATGTTGTGTATGATGAATATGGTTTTTCCTGTTATAACGGTAAATAACTGATTGAAATAAATCTCCTTCAGGTTTAAAAGGACAGTTAAGTCCAGTCACAATCATAAGTAGAAAACAGTCTTCTTCATTTATAAAGGCAAAGCTGATGGTTTAGCCTATTAGCTTATAATTTTTATATTACTGTAAGTAAATCTTAATTTGTATGATAATATTTAGATATCCATTTATCTTAATTAAAACTAATATGTAATAAATTATCTTCTTTTATGTAATGATATAATGTATATATACATTCCATCTTTCAGTCATGCATCAATCCACTATTTTATGCTCAAACCTCACATTCTATGTTTTAACTATCCGAATACCTGCCCTCTTCCAGTAATCAATTAAAAACATTTATCTACCACTTGCTTTTCCATTGGATTCCACAAGGGGGAATATATTTGGTCTTATAATCACCTTGACATTGTGATAAATGTAGTATACATTTTTACTTGGTTAATGAGGGTAAATAAATTTCTATTAAGAAAATGAAGGTTTCATAACAATTACTCTTTCAAAAGTTATCAACTAGGAATGTGCCAGTGTGAAAATCCCTTTACCAATCCAAGGGTGTATGTCAGAAAGAATTTTTTTAAATGGGGCTTGAAGCATTGGATAACAAATAAATCTTTAATCTATGCAACAAGCTTCAAAGGAAAAGCTGGGGAATGAGATGTCCAAAGACAGTGTGAAAAGCTCCATCAGATTCCAGGGAAACTAGTGGTCTATGCACATGCATAGGTCTGTGCATTCATCCCTGGCTCTGTGCATTCTAAGAATGTTGTAAGAAGGGCCTCTGCTCTCTGCCCTGCCTGACCTTAAGTCTCTGCACTGGCAGAAGAGGAAGGCTAAGGCAGAGTTGAGGGTATGCCTCTATGGCAAAATAGAGCCCCTCAGCAAAGACTGTGGGTGCTTACTGATTCCAGGCCTTTATGGAAAGAAGATTTAGTTGAAAAACTAATGGCTGAAGACTTCTCAAATTTAATAAAAAATATTAGTCTACACATCGAAGATGTTCAGTGAACTCCACATAGAGAAAACTCAGATTTCTGCAAGAAATAGTCAAGAAACAGCCTTTAATGCAACTAGAGAGAAGCGACTCATCATATATAAGGGACGCTCAATAATATTAACAGGTGGTTTCTCATCAACAGTGGCGGAGACCATATGCAGAGAGATAATATTTTCAATTTGCTGAAGAAAAGAGATGCCAATGATAAATAATTTACCAAATTATGTAACTGGGATAAATTGTAAGGATCAAAATATTGTCTGCATTCAGAGTTCTTTCAAAGAATCCACTTTAAAGAAACTGAAAGTGGAAATTGTTGCTGATAATTTCCTTTGTTATGCAAAAGCCTTGATGCAGCCCCATTTTTTAATTTTTACTTTTGTTTCACTTGCCTAAGTAAATATATCCAAAATTATTACTAAGATCAATGTAAAAAAGCAACCGCCTATGTTTTCTTCTAGAAGTTGTAAGGTTTCAGGTCTTACATGTAAGTTTTTTATCCATTATTACTTTATTTTTCTTAATGGTGTGTAAAAATCAAATCTGGTTCTATTGCATGTGGATGTCCAGTTTTCCCAAAGTACTAAGCACCATTTATTGAAGAGGCTATCCTTTCCCCATTGTATATTCTTGCCTCCTTGTTGTAGATTTATAGCCCATGTAAGTGTGAGCTTATTTCTGGGCTCTGTGTTCTGTTCCATTGATCCCTGCATTTGTTTTTGTGCCAGTGCCATACTGTTTTGAGAACTATAGTTTTGCGATTTAGTTTGAAATCAGGGTGCATGATACCCTCAGCTTTCTTCTTTTTCTCAAGATTGTTTTGGCTATTGAGGGTCTTTTGTTTCCATATAAATTTTACAATTATTTGTTCTGAATATTCCTCTTGGTAATTTGATAGATATTCCATTAAATCTGTAGGTTGTCTTGCATATTATGGTCATTTAAAAATATTAATTCTTCCAGTCCATGAAAATGCTATATCTTTTCATCTATTTCCATCATCTTCAGTTTCTTTCATCAGTAACTTACCATATTCCAAGTATAGATCTTTCACCTCCTTATTTACATTTATTAGGCTTTGAGAAAATAAATCCTCCCACTTATAAATAGTTAAACCACTTTAATTTGGACTCTAAAGATGGATTCAAATTTACTAGAAATGTGCGGAGTAATTGGGTTAAAAAATTGTTTTAACACAATTTAAATCATGTCTGGCAACGTCAGGTACTTAACTCTGTGTTCGTTATTTGTCAGTTCCATGAAGTCACGAACCACGTGTGTCTCCCTTGCTGACCACTGTATCCTGAGCTTGCCCTTATCCTAGAAACAATAAATATTTGGTGAACAAAGTATAATTGCTGGGCTAATTAATTTCACTTTTACATATACATTTATGTATGTGTTGTATATATGTGATACATAGTAAAATATATGCTAAAAAAAGTGTAGGTGTCAAAAATTGTGAAGTGTTTAGCTTATTTGTAAGTTAACAACTTAGCCTGCTACAGTCTTATTGATGCTGGTAGAAAATAGGGGCATGTTGGATCAGAGATGAAAGACAGAGTATTACCGACAACAGAGTGTCTGCACATGTGCCAGTTCCGAAAGCCCCAGTTCCCTTCGAGTAAAAGGAAGAGAGCCAGGTGACACTTAAACACACAGTGAGATACATTCTAAGAAAGGAACCCCAAACGTGGGGAACCTGAATCTTTTGAAAAGGAGGTAAACTTGCCTGCCACTTTGTTAGTAGAGAGACACTATCTGTGTCTTCCATAGCTGATATAAGTTTGTGTGTGTGTGTGTATAATATATATATGTGTGTGTGTATATATATTATATATATAATATATATAACTATCTTTATCACTTTATAGTTTAAAGAGCTGGAATTGTCTTATTCCATCATCTGATTTTTTTTATGGGTAAGAAGAGTGAGGCTTAAATTGGGTCTTTGACTTCAACTCAAGTTTTAAAACTAGTGTGCAACTAATTTGACATTAGAGTTAAGCTCCCCTGATACCTAGTTAGTGTTCTTCACAGTGTACAGTGTACATCTCACTATTCCATACAGATGAGTAAAATACTTGAATAGGTAGAGCTGAGACTAGAGCACAGTATTGAATTAGGGTTTGTAGTCTCTTTAAAAGAAACCAAAAATTAGAACACTTGACCCTGCTGTAAGTATGTTTTGACTCCGAAATTCTTAATATTTATATATTATTTGTCTTTATGGTAAATATTAACTTGAAAGACATCATATTACACACATGCATTTGCCTGAAACTTGGCAGCTTGATAAATTGTTAAGATAACTGTGTCATATGTTAAGTTTTTTGAAAAAACAACCCAAACATAGATCCTAATAAAAGAATGTTACACATTTCCTTTTAAAGGCTAAAAAAGTATTTATCAGGACTATTAACTTACCATATTCTAATACCAAGGATAAATAAAAACTGAACTTAGGGTCTTGTTTGTACTTAGATGGTCTTCCGAATAGGAAGGCATTCTTGATGCAATGCCGTAAGCCACAGTAACAATGGGGCATTGCAGGTGAAAAATCTGCAGATGGAAGCCTTCACCACAATGTATTACAACTGTATGATGCAATATTTCCTGTACAGAAATAAGGTTTGGTTAACTATGTTTCCCAAGAGTAGATCACATTAAGATATTATAAAATCATGATTTGCTGTATTTGAAAATTTGTAGTTTCTCAACTGGCTCCAATATTTTAAGGTTTCTTTTTTTTTTTTTTTTTTGGTATGATTTCAATTAGTTGAAGATGTATAGAAGCTTTTCTTTTCCTTTTTCAAAATCAACTAAATAGCAAATACATTTAAAAGAGTATTATAAGCTAAAATATTTGAAATTACATTCATATCTTTATTTCATGTTATTACCAAATGATCGATTTTTACTTTGAAGAAGACAAAAAAACTGACAAATGCCATTATGAGAATACATTTTACTTTTAATTGATCATTGAAAACCAGTTGTTCTGTATATTCTGTATGAAGAATTTGTTTTTTCCTGTTAGAATGATAAATAAATGATTGTAATAAATGTTCTTCATACTTAAAAGGACAGTTAAGTCCAGTCACAATCATAAGTAGAACACAGTCTTCTTTATTTATAAAGGCAAAGCTGGTGTTTTAGATTGTTAGGTTTTAATGTTTATATTGCTGTAATTTTATCTTAATGTGTATAATAATATATAGATACACATATATCCTTATTTCGATAATAATATGTAATAAATTATCCTAATGTATGTAATGATATAATGTCTATATATTACATCTTTCTGTCATGCATCAATCCACTATTTTATGCTCAAACCTCACATTCTCTGTTTTAAATATCCGCATAGCTATACTCCACCAGTCATCAATTAAAACCTTTTTATCTACCTCTTGCTTTTCCATTGGATTCCCCAAGGGGGAATATATTTGTTCTTATCACCACCTTGACATTGTGATAAACGTAGTATACATTTTTACTTGGTTAATGAGGTAAAATAACTTTCTATGAAAAAAATGAAGATTTCATAGTAATTACTCTTTCAAATTTATCAACTAGGAATGTTCCAGTGTGAAAATCCCTTTACCAATTCAAGGGTGTGTGCCAGAAATAATTTTTTTTAATGGTGCTTGAAGTATTGTATAAGAAATAAACTTTTAAGCTAAGCAACAAGTATAAAAGGAAAAGCTGGGGAATGAGAAGTCCGCTCACCGTGTGAAAAGCTCCAGTAGATTCCTGGGAAAATAGTAGTCTATGAACATGCATAGGTCTGTGCATTCATCCCTGGCTCTGCGCATGCTAAAAATGATGTAAGAAGGGCCTATGCTCTCACCTGTGGCAGATCTTAAATCTCTGCACAGGCAGGAGAGGAAGGCTAATTCAGAGTCGTGGGTATGCCTCAACGGCCACATAGAGCCCCTCAGCAAAGACTTTGGGTGCTTACTTATTTCAGGCCTTTATGGAAAGAAGAATTATTTGAAAAACTAATGGCTGAACACTTCTCAAATTTAATAAAAAATATTAGTCTACACATCCAAGAAGTTCAGTGTACTCCACATAGACATAACACAGATTTCTGCATGCTATGGTCAAGAAATAGCCTTGAATGCAACTAGAGAGAAGCGACTCATCATATATCAGGGATACTCAATAAGATGAACAGGTGGTTTCTCATCAACAGTGGTGCATACCAAAGGTAGAGAGATAACATTTTCAAATTGCTGAAAGAAAAGTGCTGCCAACGAGAAAAAAATTGCCAAATTAAGTAACTGGGATAAATGGTAATAATCAAAATATTGTCTGCATTCAGAGTTCTATGTAAGAATCCACTTTAAAGAAACTGGAACTGGAAATTGTGGCTGATCATTTCCTTTGCTGTGCAGAAGCCTTCATGCAGTCCCATTTTTTAATTTTTACTTTTGTTTCCCTTGCTTAAGTAAACATATCTCAAAAATATTACTAAGATCAATGTAAAAGAGCACACCACCTATGTTTACTTCAAGAAGTTGTATGGTTTCAGGTCTTACATTTAAGTTTTTTAACCATTTTTAATTTATATTTCTTAATGGTGTGAGAAAATCCAATTTGGTTTTTTTGCGTGTAGCTGTCCAGTTTTCCCAATGTTCCCAGCACCATTTTTGAAGAGGCTATCCTTTCCTCATTGTATATTCTTGCCTCCTTTCTTGTAGATTTATTGCCGATGTAAGTGTGAGCTTATTTCTGGGCTCTCTGTTCTGTTCGATTGATCTCTGCATCTGTTTTTGGGAAAGTACCATACTGTTTTGATAACTATAGCTTTGAGATGTAGTTTGAAATCAGGGTGCATGATACCCTCAGCTTTCTTCTTTGTCAAGAGTGTTTTGGCTATTGTGGGTCTTTTGTTTCCATATAAATTTTAGAATTATTTGTTCTGAATAATGCCCTTGGTAATTTGACAGATATTACATTAAATCTGTTGGTTGTCTTTCAAATTATGGTCATTTAAAAATATTAATTCTTCCAGTCCATGAATATGGTATATCTTTTCATCTGTTTCCATCATCTTCAGCTTCTTTCATCAGTACCTTACAGTTTTCCAAGTAGATATTTTTCACCTCCTTATTTACATTTATTCCCAGGTATTTTATTCTTTATGATGTGATTGTAAATTAGATTGTTTTCTTAACTTCTCTTTCTGGTAGTTCGTTGTTAGGGTATAGAAATGCAATGGATTTCTATATATTAATTTTGTATCCAGCAACTTTACTGAATTCATTGATGAGTTTTAATGGTTTTTTTGGTGGCATCTGTAGGATTTTCTGTGTGTAGTTATCATGCCATCTGCAAACAGTGACAGTTTTACTTTTTCCTTTCCAATTTGAATTCCTTTTATTTCTTTTTCTTGTCTGATCACTGTGGCTAGTACTTCCAATACATAAATTGGGATAGTGAGCATCCTTGGCTTTCTCCTAATCTTAGCAGAAATTCTTTTTTCACAGTTGAGTATAATATTAGCTGTGGGGTATAAATGACTGGGATTAATTGTAAGGATCAAAATGTACTCTGCATTCAGACTTCTTTCTAAGAATTATCTTTAAAGAAATAATCACTTGAAACTTGAAATGATACATTAACAGGTCTATTTTTCTTCTTTAATCTAAAAGTGATTAGTTTATAGAGCATAGGATTTATAGCCAAAAGGTCTGCCATTTACTAAATGTGTCATCTTGAACATATTACTTAACTTCTCTAAGCCACAATAACTTATCTGTACAATGAGAATAATTTTCTCTTCAATAAGATAATGTATAAGAACAATCTTTGTAAAGTATAAAAGGCTTTTTTTCTACCACAGCTTCTTCCATCATTATTATTATTGCTCCTTCCAAAAACACAGGTGATGATGGAAGCTTTTCTTACCTCTATGATACACCTCTTGATTGGTGTCCTGGGAAATCTGGAAGTGTGGTGGGAGGGGTGATAATTGATGGTATCCCCTGCTTTAATCAGGCTTTAAAAACTTATTCCTGAATGGAAGCTCTAGCTTTCTGCACACTAACTAGCCCTACACAGTCAGGTAGGCTGCCTCTATTTTGTCATAATATAAAGAAAAGGACAGCTGAAGCAGATTGATTGATAGAATAACACTTGCTATACAGTACCACCTCTTTATTATGTATGTGAATACAGAGAGCACACTTCCTTTGTATCCTTTCCCTAGGTTTCTTGGTGGCACTGAGTGGGCAAAGGGGCAGTGGCCCAGCTTCAGCAGCTCCTGCACAAAGAATTCAGAGCTATTTATCTATGAGGATAGATGGGCAGTTGCAACCCTGTTAATAGTCTTAGCAGTACAAGTTAGTAATAAAAACAAATTAATTGCCAAAATATTCTTTGTACCAAAAATATTTTTAAATGGCCAACACACATGCAGATCTTCCCAAATTAGCCATCAAATGGAAACAAATTGTGGAATCACATTTTAAACGCAAAAATGCATGTGCTCTTACCAACTGGCAGATATACAACTTAAAATATATTCTTATGCGAAGAGCGCACATGCTTCGAGTACAGTTTATTATGTATGGCTGGCTAATTTTTTAGGTCCTGTCAAATAATGGGTAGGAAAACAAAATGTAATAAAAATATATATGACCTTGACAGTCATTTGAAATGTACCATGTGTTACATGTGGAATGTTTTCCAGTGAAATCAATTTACTTGTTCCCACTCCCCATGACTCAGTACTAGATAGTCAGGCTTTCTAAACTATTTTTTGGCAACCAGACTTTCTTGGAATAGTCATCTTTCTTTCAAGTTATTCAGTGCAGGCATTAATAATAAGTCCTCAGTTATAGATATGTAACTAAAGATCATTCACATCATCTCTTTCAAACCTAAAAGCACGTAATAACGTTATTTTAAGTAGATCACACAAAATAGAGCCCAGAGTTATTCCTGAGAGTAATTAATTGCTACCATATGAAGCACAATATGACTGCATTAGGTTTTCAGTTTAATTATGTTACTACTTACCTAGAGATTAGTTGGGCAATGTCTGCTTCTAACTGAAAGGGAAAGGAAGATTAGTGAGCTGACCAGAAGTTTGTTAAAAGTGGGTGTGATTACAAAATCTGGCGGGAGGGCTCAGTATATAAAACAAGACCCTTTTAGAGTAGAAAACTGTGAAGATTGTTGCCTTTTCAGCACCTATCTTCATTCATAAATTTAAAAACTATCAAGTGTGTACCATGTACCAGACTCTATTGGAGCAATAGGTCCAGTTCTTTAAGAATGCTCGGCAGAGAACACACGGACCAAGAGAGAGAAAGCAAAGAAAACTATTTCCTGAGAGCTGAGCTAGCACTATTTCTAAAATTCTTTGAGGAGACACAGGCAAGACTCTTTTTTTTTTCTAGTTTACATTGAAGTTTAAAACCGATTTCTCGGGGAGGGTAGAGCTCAGTGGCAGAGCGCATGCTTGGCATGCACGAGGTCCTGGGTTCAATCCCCAGGACCTCCGTTAACAACAACCCCAAAATATAAAATCTATTTCTCATGGAGTATCACTTCAGAGCTACGAGGGTTTAAAAATCATTGGATTCAAACTTCTTTTCTAGAGGAACGCCGTCAGCGCCGTGGGGCTGCATTTCTTCAGGCGGCGCGGAGGACAGCCTGCCCCGGGGTCCTTGGAGCGGGAGCCGTGGCCACGCCCCCTTCATTGTGGCGGGCGCCGTGGCCACGCCCTCTTCCTGGGGCGGGCCCCCCACCGCCCCCGCCCCCATCCCCGCCCCGCCTTGTTCCAGTGGCTTCCAGAAGGGACCTATGCCGCCGAGGGGAAGCGGAGCGGTGCGCGCTGTGTGTTCTCCAGGCCTTTTAGGAAACGTGGAGTGGCTCCTGGGGCCCCATACACGCGGAGTTACAAGAAAAGGGGCGTTGGAGCCTTCGAGGGCATAGGTACTGTTCGAAAAGACAGGCCCTGCGAACGGCACCACAAAGCGGTGGCGGAGGCGGTACCCAGCGCAATGCCGGCATCGCTGTGAACGAACAAGGGCCCGGTTCCCGCCACGCAGAGCCGAAGCGCTTCCTGACTCGTGTCGGTGGAGTGGTCGGAGAAAGAGGGAAGCTGGAGAGGGCTCCGGTGAGGCAGCAGCCTGCCCCGGGCCAGAGGCGGGCGGCTTGAGAGCCGAGGGGAAGGAGCCAGCCCCTCGGAAGCCCCGCAGAAGCCCCGCGAAAACCCACTCCTGTGAATTCATGGCCCAATGGGTGTAAAGAAAGGAAAGACTTGCGAGGGGCGGCCGAAGTGCCCTGTTTCCGGAGGTGCAGTTCCCAAGGAAGCCTGAGTCAGCGATCATCGCCAGGAGCTGGCCTTCCCGGACGGACGAGGGGACAGAGCACCGTGAGAACCAGGGCCCGGTATGGTTCCGTCCCCGGGGGGCTCAGAGCCGGGAGAGCGGGGCTGAGGGGGCTGAGGAGGAGCCGCGCAGGATCATGAAAGATCTGCTGTATACTTGGCTGCTTTGCTCTTTGCCAAAGTTATGAGGGGTGACAAACTTTCTGAAAAGGGCCAGATAGTAAATATTTCAGACCTGGCAAGGGACATACATCTCTGTCAAATATTCCTTTTTTATTTTTATTTTTTTATGGTTCTTTCTTTAATTGAAGTAGAGTTGATTTACAGTGTTGTGTTAATTTCTATTGTACAGCATAGTGATTCGGATATATATATTCTTTTCCATTATGGTTTATTATAAGATTTTGAATATAGTACCCTTGCTCTGCAGTGGACCTTGCTGCTTATCTATTTTATATATAGTAGTTTGTATCTGCATATCCCGAACTCCTAATTTATTTCTCCCTTCCCCCTTTCCCCTTTGGTAACCATAAGTTTGTTTTCTATGTCTGTGAGCCTGTTTCTGTTTTATAAATAAGTTCACTTGTCATATTTTAGATTCCACATATAAGTGATAGCATATATTTTTCTTTGACTTACTTCACTTAGTATAGATAATCTCTGGGCCCATCTATGTTGCTGCAGATGGCATTATTTCCTTCTTTTTTATGGCTGAGTAGTATTCCAGCATTATTATTATTATTATTATTATTATTATTATTATTATTATTATTATTATTATTATTATTACAGCTCTTTAAACACATTAAACCCATTTGTCACTTGCAGGCTGGATTTGGTCCACAGGTCAGCTTGCTGACCGCTGTAGAGAATGGGAGGCATTGTAGACATTTAAGCAGGAAAGGACGTTATCAGATTTGTGCATTGGATAGTGTACTCTGGTGGCAAGCAGTGTGGCAGAGATTTGGTGGGGCTGAGGTGTAGGGAGAGTTAGGTCAGAAGGGATGTGTAGAAGAAGACTCTAATCATGATGGTCCAGGGAGAAATAATGAGGGCCAGGACCAGGGTGGTGGCAGTGATGCCAGTGACTTCTTCATAGCTGGGCTGGATCACACATGCAGGAGTGAACGGGCATGTCATAGAGCTACCTTTCTCTCTTCCTCCTTCCCAACTCCAGGAGACATCTTCTTGTCCACCTAGGGTGTGAGTGACAAGCAGAGGAAGGATACCTTAGCTTAAGTCCTCCTGTGTCCAGACACAGCTTCACCCTGGGGCACAGCTTCACCCTGGGAGACAGAGCCCATCCCTTTCCTGTGGACCCCACATGCCAGGTTCTCCCTCCAGCTGGTGGCAGCCGTAGGAGGGCAGCTCCCATCCCTCCTGCCCCTCCTCAGGCTTCACACTGGGCTATGCCTAAGTCTCCTCTTCTTTGAGAACAGAGTCTTATTTTTCTCTTGAAAATAAGCATTTCCCCAGAATATCTCACTGTATGTGCCGCCTCCACTTTATTCTAATTGCCCTCAGTGCCATGCAGCTCAAGCCTGACACTTTTCACCCTGCTTCTTCTGTTTACTTCCAAGAAGAGTTTCCTGTTTCAGGTGTAAAAGATGGGACTAGGGCAGAGGGACCCCGGGCAGGGTGGAATCACGTCTTATCCTTTCGCTCGGTGCCGATGACAATGGCCCTCCTTGTGGGAACCGGGCTGCCTCCCAGCAATTTGTGTACGTGGTCTTTGCATGTTTTTTGTCACTTAGATTTCTGAAGCTCCTCACTGACGTGGGTCCCTTTTATTCCAGGCCCCATCTTGCCTCCCCTTATCTGCTAGTCCTCCTTTCTCTGTACGTGCCTCTTTCATCTCTTCAGGGTTAGCTTTCTCCCCCCAGGACACGAACACGTTGTTTCCAGATTTTCTCGCTGTTCCCAGGGTAGAACTCTTGCCCTTTTTACTTGTGTTTCCTTCTCAAATACTTTCTTGCAATTTCTTGAATTACGTTTGGAATGGTGAGTTGCTCATTCTGGTAGGACTTGTTTTCAAATACTTCAAATATCTGTGACAACAGGTTACGTTTTCGCTTTCCCCTTTTTTGCTATTTTACTTGATAAAACTTTGCCGTTGACTTTGGAGCTACAAGCGGCTCCCCTTCAGTGGTGCTTGGTAGGGGTGCAGGCCTCATTGTATTGACTCCGGTCCTTGTTTATGTAACTTAGTTTTGAGCATAAGTACCCTCACTGATAGATCACTGAGCAATGTTTCCACGGAGGATGTCTTCTCCTTTTGCACAGCTGCTTTAGTCAGTGGCTCTGATCTCTGGGCTTTTCTTTATTATTATTAAACTCATGAAGCAGAGCTGTTACATTTAGCACAAGTGCCCTCTGTTGTAGCTGAAGACAATCCCCTGTTCTGCATTCTTTGGAAGTCACCTATCTCCCCTGTTCCAGAATCAGCTTCGGGACAGAACACATTTTCTTGGTCGCTTCCTGATGGAGACTGGATTTAAGGGGTAGAATCAGAGGAGCTGTGGTTTGTGCAGGCTGAGAATCCAGAAGCGGGTTCTCTTTCTCCATCCATGTGAAGCTGGGTAGGGCAGGAGGAAGCTGCAAGTGGCCTGCCTCTCCCCTCCCAAGCTCTGGAGCTGACGCTGGGCTGGATCACGGTGGGCTGTGGGCCGGGAAGTACAGCTCTGGCTTCTCCTGAACCTTTCTCATCCTGCTGAAAGATTGGGTTTGGGGCCTGCTGATTAGGGACTGTGGTTTTGCTGGTGATTTTTGTTTTTCAGGAAAGACCTCCAAGCTAAGGAGAAAGTGTGAACACTAGCTTTGCTTGGATATGGTACTTTTCAGTGAAAATCACAGCATTTCATCTTAGTATTTGCACCCTTTGCTCCCTCAGCCCCAGAGCAGCCCCTGCCTAAATTTCAGGCGTTCCCCAGGACAGCTGAGCCCCTGGGCACCCAGTGTGGGAATCTGAGACACAGCCTGTGGGCTGCTTAGAAGACAGGGAAAAGGTATCCAGGGGCTTTGTAGCTTCAGAACTCTCTGCAGGGCTGCAGGGGTTTAAATTGAAAATCCAGTCCCTTACAGGACAATATGCATTTCAAGCAGAAAGGGGATTTCAGAGATCATCAAATCTAATGTCTGTTTCATAGATGTGGAAATAGAAACCCAGAGGGATTAAGTTGTTTGAGGTCATATGTTGGATGACCCCCAGAGCAGGACTTGAAACCTAGGCCTCCTAACTCCCAACCTAGTGTTTTTCTCATGGAGGCATTCATAGAGCATGTTTATATTTTGGTTTTTTAAATTATTATTTTTTTATTGAAGCATAGTTGCTGTACAGTATTATATAAGTTATAGGTGTACACTATAGTTATTAACAGTTTTTAAAGGTTATACGCCATTTATAGTTATTTTAAAATATTGGCCTCTATTCCCATGGTGTACCATATGTTCTTGTAGCTTATTTTATATCTAATAGTTTGTACCTCTTAGTCCCCTACCCCTGTATTGTCCTTCCGCCTTTCCTCTCCCCATCGGTAACCACTAGTTTGTTCTTTGCATCTGTGACTCTGCGTTTTTGTTATATTCACTAGTTTGTTGTATTTTTTAGATTGCATACGTAAGTGATACCATGTAGTATTTGTCTCATACACTGATGTTTAGATTGGTCCCTCTTTTTGTTCATGGAATAATTCATTTATCTCTAAACTTTTTTGGGGGACTATCCCCTATATCCTATTGCTGTTCCAGACATCAGCTGTGACAGCTTTGTGAGGTCACTTGTCATTAGCTGTATTTAGCAGTGTTTCTGGTTTTATAGGTAAATTGAAGCACTAGAACCATAGTCTTTCCGAATTAGAACTTTTTACAATGGGAAAATGTAATTTAAAAAAGGTTTACATTTTAGTTCTAGTTCTGTTAGAAACTGCCCAATTTCAGATGCATTTCCAGGGGGCTTTCTTTCCCTGTTTACTGAGAAACGTAAACTGTGCTGGGGGCACGATGGTCCTTGAGCTGTAGCTGTCAGGGTCTTCGCTGTCTACCCTCTGAATGACATGCTGTCTCTTGGGCTGCACGGAATGATCAAAGTGAGGTTGCCAGTGGGTGACCTGCTGGTCTGAAGCTGTTCTCTCCCACCTGCCTACTTACAAGGGCTGTCCCAGATCACAAGAGCGTGTCAGCCATCTGCTGGTCTAATCTGCTTCTATTCTGAGTTTAGGGAAACAAACAGAAGGCAGAAGGCAGAAGGCATAGGACCTGCAACAGAAGGCAATATTTTGGGTGGTGTCATAGTTAGGGGGTTGGGTTTACTATGAGTTAAAGGCAACATGCAGGGCTAGCTGATCACTCACCATCATGCAGTCTTGGCCTAAAGGCCTTTTCCTTGCCCGGCACTGGATATGAAGGCATTTGACCATGGAGCATCTGGGACTTGGGTTTGCTAGGGTTGGCTCCCTGCATGTGGAGGTGCATGAGAAGCTAGCTGAAAGCCTAATGAATGGATTTCAGGAATTTCCAGGAATACATGTTCAATATGCCACTTTGGTTGAAAAATTAATAAATATAACTTGTGGGAATGAATGAAGCCGTTAGCAGAGCGTTTCTCCATTGGCAGAGAATTTGTAGCGTATGTGTGCTTGGAGCCTTTGGGAAATAACAGAAACAAGGAGCACTTTGTTAAGCACCCAGAACGTGATGGGATACTTTCTGTGTATCATACTAGCCTCTGCATCACCACTCTGGATGCAGCACATATAGATTGTTTCATTTCCAGGTTGTTGTTGTTTTTAACTTGAAATAGTCCTTTGACTTGATTTTAGACCTCAGTTTCATGGCCAAAGCATACATCCTGGAGGAATAGTTATCTCTTCTTTCCCTAAAACAAGGACAACAACAGTATACTGGCTGCATCTTGTATTTATAAAGCGACATTTCCACATCTGCCCTGTGCATTTCTGTTAGTCAAGTGGTTGTAAAGAAGGGAAAGATAAAAATGAAAGAAACGGGAGTAATTTAAGGAAAGAAAAACTTCCTTTTTATTAGGTTGCACATGATACCAGGTATCATTTTTGTATAAATACTATGGAAAATATTTAACCTATTCATACAGGTTAAGTAACTACCTGATAAGCTTTGTAGGGAAAGTTTGTTTAAATGCTCTCATTAAACCGTGCCAGGCAATTTTTCAGATTATCATATACATAACCATTAGGAAGCTGAGGGACAGAAAGAATTTCTGGTGGACAAATACACTTGTTCATTGTAGAAATTGTTGCTACTTTATATGTCAGAGAGCGCAAAGCAAGTCAAAAAGTCAAAATAACAAGGTTTAGATGGAAGCCTTAATGATACAATTTAGTCTTCAGTGAAGGCAAAGGTAAATTCCTTCAGCTGTTGGCTAGAGGGAATCGAAGGGCAGGATATTTTAGGTTGGTCTCTGTCTATAAATAATACATGAAATGATTAGACAGCAAAGGCTGAGGGGCCTGGGGGATGCAAATAGAACTTCTGGGAGACTGGCCAAACTGTGTATTAGGATAAAATTTAGCAGTGTTACATTTGTAGATTTCATCTTTGAGTGGCGTGATCTTATAGTTTATCCCCTAACCAGGAAACTTTGAGAGTGGAAGTGGACAGTTTTAATAACTATGGCAGGACAGTGTGTGCAACCCAGGACCAGCATGGGACACCCAGCACGTGTGGCCACCTTTCCTTTGAACCTTACTTTATACTGAATGATTTAAACACAGAGAATTAAATAGGCCATTATCTTTTTTTGGAGGGGCTAGGAGATCTTATGCACAATTTAAAGGGCTTGTACTGTTTCTGTTGTATCGAAGAAAAAATGTTTGTAAAACCATCAGACCATAAAATGTATAACTTAATGTTATATTATGTTATACATATTATATTATAAAATGTTAAAACCTTACTTGCATTTACCAAGCAGTGAAAGACTGCATACAACCTCATCCCCCACAGACAACCATTATTGTCTTTTTATCTACCAGTGTGGATTTTACTTTATTAGGTAATCTATCATCTATCTACATACTTACCTGTCTGTCTATCTACCTTCCTATCTATATTTTAACATAAAAGGGATCCTGCTCTACAAGTTGTTTAACAGCCTGATTTTTAGTCACTTTAATATTGTTAACTTGTTAATATTATTTATAGTATGGCTATCTTTCCTTTCAGTAAATGTTATTCTTAGTAGCTGTATAGTTTTTCATTAATTCAAAAAGTATTGGAATTTATTTAACCAGTCCCCTATTTATGTACCTTTGTTTCCAATGTAGTATAAACAATACTATGTTAAATGTTTGGGGCGTATATACATTTTTTATACTTATTTGATTATTTCCTTAGAATTTATTCCTAGAAGTGAAATTGCTGGATTAGAGAGCATACACACACACACACACACAATATTATATATACCCATAATATATATACATATATGTAAATATTATATATTATATTGTATTTTTCCAAGCATTAGTAATTAATTTTCCATTTAGTATGATTTTATAAATTTACCCATCCACCCTAAGAGAGTAAGAATTCCTGTTTAATCATATCAGGGCTAACAGTGGATATTAATAATTAAAGTTTTTTTGCCAATCTGAAAGATACAAAAGAGCATTTTGATTTAATACCCATTTCTGTGATTATTAGTGAAGTGAAACATCTTTGAAACTGTTTATTGGACATCAGCATTTCTTATGTCAATTGCTTGTATCAGTCCTTTAGGTATGTCCGATTTTCACAGGCCTCAAACAAAAGAATGCAAATCACAGCCCTCTAAGGCAGTTCTTCTCCCCATGTCCTGCTTATTAGCATCATCACCTGCTCAGAGTTGGCCTTCACGTCTCTCAACTTCTCCATCCACTTGGACACCCAGTTATGGTCTATTTAACTTCTGAAATGTTTCTCAGATAGATTCCTCTTCTCCATTTCTTCAGTGACTGATCTAGTCCAGCATCCTTTCTTACTTTACTTTTGTCGGCTCTGAACTGGTAACCAAAGGCCACGGATTCTAATGCATCCAGAGACAGAGCCCTGAGGCCAGGGGTCAAGTTTCCCCAGATCACATAAGAGTCATCATGATTGGACTGGCTGGGCTATTACTCATCTTTGTATCCCTGGTGCCTGACACATAGTAAGTACTTGACAAACAAAGGATGAAATTGCTTTTCTCATCTCTGGTTTTTCTCATCTTCTAGATTGTTATCAGAATTCTCTCTTCAAAACACAAACATGATTGCCATTCTCTCCTCTTAAGAATTGTTGCTTGTGCCCCATTTACTGTAGCTGGATTTCTCAATCACAGTACTGTTTACATTTGGCCCAGATAATTCTTTAATGTAGGGGGATGTCCTGTGCCCTGTAGGGTGTTTAGCAGCATCCTTGGCCTCTACCTACAGATGTCAGTGGTACTCCTTGCCCGCTTTGGTGTAACAACCAAAAATGGCTCCAGACATTGACAAATGTTCCCTGGGAGATGGGAGTGCTGTGCCAGATCACCCCTGGTTGAGAACCACGGGCCTGTGGGAAGAAGCCAGCACTGAGCATGTGTGTCATTGTGCTCTGCTACCTTTCCAACCTTATGTACTGCCTCTCCTGAGCTTCCTGGCACATGCCGATCCCTTAGCCCCTGTGCAGCTTCTCACGTGCTGGATTGTCAGCCCTTCAGTGGTGAGCGAGCCCAACTGCCACGACAGACAGGCAAACACGTGTTGGATCAGATGTAACAGAAGTTTACTTTTGCTACAGCACTGTAGGTTTGAACATGTTGGGGAAGCAGCCTTCCATCTGTCAGTCCTTCAGAACCTAGAAGGGCTGAGGCTCTGCCATCCTTGATACACAGCTTCCAAGACAGCCCTGGGGATCATCTCCATCCTACCTGACAAAAGAAGAAAAGAACACTGGGGAGTCCATGAAAGAGATGCTTATGGCCAGGATTGAAAATGGTACACATGCCCTCCACTCCCATTCAGTTGGCTTGAACTCAGTCACATGGCCACCCTTAAGTGCAAGGGAGGCTGGGACATGTAGTCTAGCAGATCGTGGATTTTCAGATCTGCCAACACTTTCTGCCACAATCAGCTTATCAGTTCAGCAAAACCTTGATGGCCCAGCTCAACTCATAATTATGAATTATGATCTCTCCATGATCTCTTTTGTACACTTTGCTTATACTAGTGTACATTATAGTATGATTGGCATGGTGTAAAAATCATTTTTTCTCATTGACAACTAGGATATTTCCTGGTACATGGTGGGTGTATATCTGTTGAAAAAAAGCAAATGGATAATATTGATTTATATAGTATTTCATGGGAATGCCTCCACCACTCACTGAGGTTTTTTGTTTGTTTTCTGATCTCTGTTCCAGGAATCAGAAATACTACTACAGTTGTCTCACTAATAAAAAGGTGAGACAAGCTGATTTGCAATTTCTGGCAGAAAACTCAGCATCACTTGAGGCCTAGGAAAAGTGGAATGAAAGTCTGTCTTTCCTGCATGCCTCTTCTCCTGGTCTCCCCAAATCCCTTGTGCTGTCTACAGACCACTTTTCCACCGGCTCCCCCATACTGTCCCCAGCCCCCTTCCATCCAGTTCCTGGGGCTCAATGACTTAATCCTCCTACCAGAGATTTGCATTTAAAAAGGAGTGATTGTTAACCCTGAGGAATAATTGACTGATGAGTTAGTTATATTGGGAAAGAACTTGGGATCCTGATTCTGAAAGGCTACCTTTTTTTTTAATCTACATTTGTAATTTGACATTTTCCTAGGAAACACAAGCAATAGTTAAAGGGAGAAAAATGCCTACCATGTATAATTCTAGAAAGATTTCTTACAAATGGGAATTTTGTACCTTAGAAGTAAACAAGTCTTCTTTTGAACACTGGCTATATAATTGCCAAGGTAAACGGGAGTCAAGCCCTATGTGCCTATGATGCCTGCTGTTCTTACTAACTAAAATGGGGTAAGAATGAAAGTATTTCTGCAATAAATGTTCAGGGGATTTGAGCACCCATTTAAGGCTGTAACCAGGCCAGAATTTCCTTTTTGAGGCCAAGCAGAATCTGGTCCAAAAACATAAGCACAACAGGAATGTTTCTGGTCATTTTTCTCAAATCCACCAGACGGTTCCCACCAAATTTTCCTACAAACTTAGCCTGTATACTGCATCTGCAAGACAAGGGAGAATTTATGTCAAATGTACCCCCCAACCCCAAGTTACTTTGACAGTTGCAACCCTCACTTTCTTCTCTGCTCGGATTGACATCTGAGAAGGGAGACCACAATTGCATACCATTTTATAGATCCACGTGATTAAAACCAGTTCTCCCTATAGGTCACATCGTGTATGAGAGGCACGGTTTTTGTCAAGAGACCAGCTACCAGCAGAAAGGGTTTTGATGCTATTGCTAGTAAGAAATTAGTAACTCGATATTAGGTCTGTTTTAAGCCAGCTGTATAATTATACTGCTTCAGCGGTAAACCAGACCTTTGAGCCAAGGGTAATTTAGAAATTCTAGATCTGTATTCTTCTCCCCTCTTTCTTTAATGTTCATCTTTGCTGTCTCTCCATCTTCTGCCTTCAAACATATAATTTTCCTCCATTCCTTCCTCACCCCTGGCTCCTTGTTTCTGTGACCCTCTGTCATAAAAGGACAGATGCATTCTGTTCCCCCTCATCCTGGGAGATCACAGGCAACAGTCAAGGCTGTGTATGAACACATCTAATTCTGAAACGTTTGCCACTTTTTGAGGGTGTCACCAGCTCAGGCTTCTAGTTTGCCTCTGGGATTGGAGGTTAAACTGGGGCCTTATCCTGTGTGCCCATGAAGTAACCTGTCTTCAAAGACTAGGACTACACTGGAGATGACTTTCTGCATCTCTTGAGCTGTTCCTGGTTCTGTAAACATTTTGTACTCAGAGCTCTTTTGATATAGAAAGATTTATTAAATACTAAAAGTGAAAACCAGGGCTTCCCTGGGGAAAATTTTGTATCTCACTTGTGTTTTCCCTCGTATTCTTTCTCCCAATTTACTCCCTAAACCCTCCTCTCTCTTTTTTTTTTTTTTTTTTTTTGTGATTGTTTTTCTACTCTTTTAAGCTTCATTTTGGGATGGTTAAAAAAAAATAAAACAAAACAACACCTCTCTTAAGTACACCCTGAAAGCCTAAGTTTTCACTTCAGCTGCAAATTGTCCAAACCACATGCATCTCAGCTGAATGCTCCTCCAGCTGGCCTCATTCTGCCAAAGACCCTTTTTCATACCTGATCGAATTTCTTTAGAGTATGGCTAGAATTACTATCTTTAAGAGATCACTGTCACCAAATTCCAGATCATTCTTTTGCACGGCAAGAGAGGTTCCTTTGTAACTAAATTTGATAGCATTTTTTCCTCCAGAATTGCCTTCTTCCTTGTTTCTTCCTTTACTCTTTCTCAGTCCACCTTTGCACTCCTCCCAGGTAGCCTGATCAGCACTTAGTCTGTATTTCCATCTGTGTGGGTCTCTGTCTTGCTTGTCCTAATCCTCAGCCACCCGTGGTACAGAGGGGCAGCCAAAGTTTCCTTCGGAGACAGCTGTTTCCCATTTCAGGAGTCTCAGCTTTGTGGCTTTGTTGATTGTCTTCTCACCTCTAGGTTCGGTCTGACTTGTAGCTAAAACATAACTAACCATTTTGCTAAGACCTCCAGGGCCAGTGCCTAAGCTGTCAGCTGCAGGCCCTCTGCGAGAGCATCCTGCCATGCAGATGCCACCGAAGCCCCATAAGCCACACACCACCCCCCGACCCGGGGGGAAGTTAAGGCAATTTCACTAAGGCCCACTGGTGAGGAAAATTGGTTGATCAAGTTATTTCTAAGTGGCTTTTCAAATCTTCTCATTATTCTGGGGAAGGGAGTTAGATTGTCAAGGCCTGGTCACTTGCCCCCAGATAAAGCCAAATCCACAGGAATCCTGTGAGTGGAGAGGCTTGGAGGCTATACCTTGGAAAAAAAACACAAGGCCCAGCTCAGCAAGGCTGTCCCTTGGTGCTGAATGCAACCAATTCTTGCCTGTTTTAAGTGAAAACATCCTGGGATGGGGAAGTGTATTTTGAGAGTGGAATGCTTTGTATGTAGTTCCTTGTACTTGGGGGACAGCATGGTGTGTTAATAAATGAGAGTGCTCCTTAAAAGTCTGCTCCTTTCAGCTCCCAGGCTGTGTCTGCTCAGGGAGCCCAGTGATAAAGATCATTAATTTTTTTTTCTGTAAGTAAGTGAATCAAAGGGAAGCTTCCTTATCTGCATTGTCTGGATGCCAAATTAGGTTGCATACTTATTAACTCTTTGATAGTCTCAGCTGCCAGAGAGCCTTTTGCATATATGCACATATATATTTATATGCACACGCATATATACACATATATACATATGCACACAAATATATAGGGAAGTTATAAATATACAGCCTTTCCCTTTTATATGTATAAAAATGAAATCTCCTTGTATATGTCCATCTGCCTGCATATTTTACCTGTCTCCATCATATCTGTACAATGGTGGATGTGTCATGTAATGTCTCTACATCCAGTTTGTCCATCTGTGAAATAAAGTAGTTGAGGTTTTTGTTTTTAAGCTGGTATTTTTGGTAGGGCAGTGCTTCCACTGTAATCCAGCACAGTTCTGGGCACGTGGTGACCCTCAGAGCAAAATGACATGCTGGTGTGTAACAGGAAATATCCACTTCCTAATGTTGTGTTGAGTCCTAACATTCCATTATTCTGATATTTTTAGGGAGTTCTGTTGGGTCCTGGCAGCGAGAGGAAGGAAATGATCATCAGATCCTCATGCATACATATTCTAAGAGTCGAGATAGAATACTGTGGATTGCAACTCACCTGGTTTTACAAACAAGACCCAGTCAGGTGAACTTCCTCTTTTCCTGGAGACCTAGGTTGGCCTGCTAGGTTAAAGGCAGTGGACAGACTTCATCTGGCTTGACAGTGAGACTTTTGACTCAGTCTTGGGCAACATGCTTATCAATAAACCTCAGTGGCAGGCCCCTTTGCCTCAAACCCAGGTTGCTGTGTTCACTGACCCCTGTGCACCATCAGCGTCTTCAGACACACGGCTGTTAGCTCACACGTCTTCAATGTCACTCTCCACTTTAAAATCCAAGAGTGGCCTCTCAATTGCCTTTCTGACAATTTTCAGGGCCCTCAGCTTAGCATTCAGGCTTCACTGGGTTTTTGGTCATCTTTTCCTTCCAGCTTTATCTTTAGGACAGACCCATCTCTCCAGTGAAAAGTCTTCTAATTGTTTCACTCCTCCCTGTGACACTCCCGCTCCACCCTACATTAGTTCTGTGCTAGGGTTGCTGTGTGGCAAAGCTGGAACACTTCTCATGCAAAGCCAGTGTCTCCTCTGCCCCATCCTGACCTCCCCTTTGAAGCCCAGATCGGGACCTGCCCCCTCCATTGAGGTGTCCCTGGTGGGCTTGCAGCAAGGGAACCTGCCTTCCTTGGATTTGTCCACCTTGGATTTGTCAAGGCATTTGTAGTCTGCATGACACCGTTTGCCCTTGTTCCTCCAAACCTGGTCCCTTCAGAGCCCTTCTGGAGGAGCCTGGCAGAACCTGGAGAGTGTTGGAGGGAACCAGGGTGGGGATAAGAGGCTGGAGCCCGAGATGTCTGGGAGGGCTTAGAAGTAGAGCTGCTTCACTTGAAAGAGAAAAAACAGAAGCTAATTTCACAGAAGTCTAAATATGTGATTAAGTATCCAGTCTGCATGTCCACTAACAGTGAGGGTAGGAAGACAGACGTGGTGTGCGAGGGGAGGCCACGAAACTTCCTCAGTGGCAGTGTCTTTAAGATTGGCTCTGATGGTGTTGGTCAGACCAGAGACAGAAACTGGAAAATGTGCCTCCCTCTTGTGGTCCATTGTAGCCCAGAGACTTAAAGCTTTTTAAATGTCAGGCGGATATTTGACTTGATAAAGTGAAAATTAAAAAACAAAAACATACTGGTATTTAGAAGTCATTTTCATAATCCTATGAAAATTTTCCTATGTTTCTCTTAAGCTGGGAAATGGAAGCAGCCTTCAAATTTGCATAGTTAACAGATCTTGTGTAAGTGTATAGTTGTTTATGGAATTAGTTATAAAAATGGAGAAGTAGAAGGACTTGACAAAGTTAAGATCTTTTATTATTAGAAATCACCTTTTTTGACTTGGGTTTTCTCTAACTTGACCATCAGGCAAATAACAGTCTTCATAACCAGAGGGTAAGTTGGGCTGTGGGTATCATTTCAAAGTGATTCCCCCTTCCTTTCCCTCTGCTTGTCTCTAGTCAAGGGTCATTGACCTAAATCTTTCATCTCTGGGAGGGGTCCTTCTAACCCATCGGACTGGATTCTTGGGTAAAGTTTTTCTCCATCTCAGTTACTTTGCTTTTTTTTTATAGGGAGCTCTCCTCTGAGATCAAAGACAATCTATAGCAATTTATGAGAAACAAAGGAAGTGGGAGAGGATGCTAAGCTATTTTAAGTAGGGGTGGGGTCTGAAACAGTGAACCTGTCAGAATATCTGGCCTCTGCTGTGTCTAAGAGCTGGGACGAGGTGCAGCTTCTAGGTGTGGGGGGAGGGACATGCGAGCTTGCTCTGTGGAACTGGTCTTCACACCATCTGATCAGCGTCCCCAATGCTGACTGCATCCCCGGGTCACCTGAGTTCCTCTTGAATGAAACAGATGACTGGGCCTTACTTAAATGATTTAACAGGTCCCCAGCAAGTCCAGTGCCTTACAGGTGTCCTGACACCATGGACCCAAACAGCACGGACAGCCATTGGCCCAGGTCCCTGATACTCAGTGGATTTCTTTGTTCCTCTTCCTGCCAAATGCACTTGCATTTTTCAAAGGGCTCCAAGACAAGAACCTGGTTAATCCAGACTCCAGTACATTCATTGGAGAAGAATAAAGGGGAAATTTACAAAAATGAGAAAGCTTCAGAATAAGACTACATAAATTATTTTGGAGACGGTTTTTCCTTCTTGTACAATTTTCAGAGGGATTTTGTAACACACGTGCACACACAGTCAGAGAGATGAGTAAACAGGAAAGAAAAGATTGACTTTTACTACTTGCTGGTTTAAACTTAAAATTTTTTTCTTTATATTTTGAGTTCTCCCTTTTTCCCCTTAGAAGATATCAAGCTGTTTTCAGGAATAATAGGTGTTTGGTTTTGGGGGATGATGAAAAGCATGACATCACCATGCTATTTTGATAGAGTGAGAGAAATATGCCAGTTTTAGGGCAGCTTCATTTGGTTCTGTGTACAGAGGAGCTGAATTGTGTCTTTTTTGAATTTGGCTTCAGTTGGGGCTGCAGCTCTTCCCTGGAAGGATAACATTTATTCAGAGCTAATTTGTAAACTTCATTTTCAGTTTAAGGTCTGGAATCTAAACTGCTGTTCTGTCCTTACAGGCCGCAGCCCAGAGGCTCTGTGAGCATTTCAAAGAGGGTCAGATTTTCAGGATTCTGCCATTGGGCCCCAGTCTCCCCCAGCCCCCAATTGTCTGCTTGATTTTGGGTCAACTGTAGGCTATCAGTTTGGAAAGCAAATCCTTAACCTGGACTTTTTGTTGCTGATAAAGGCTCTGTGGATGGCAAAGTGGCAACTTATTTATTTAGAATTTGTAGTGGAATCTTTTTCTGCACATACCTCATTGTCAGCAACCCCTGTTCTGCCCCCTTCCATGCCCCTGAGGTTTTGAAATGTTTCCCCTGAACATTAATATGTTTATAACATTTCTCAAATGGAAGTCCTCACTCCTCATAAACATTCAGCTTTTTGAAAGGAATCACCCTCCCCACCTCTCCATTCCTGGAGACCAAAGCACACTTTCTGTGTGTTGTGGAAAAGGCTGCCAAGTACAGCTGTAATGCTGTTTTCTAAACAAATTCAGATATCATTGTTTTATTGTTAAAAGAAGGATTTCACTCCAAGGTCTCTAGCCTTTATATGGGTCTCTGATAGATGGTGCTTTTTTGGCAGGCTGGAGATAAGCCCGGGTCAAGGAAACAGCTTTCACTTGTCTCTGTAAGTCTCTCTCAGCCTGGCCATATCATTTCATTATTTCCTTTCCTGTTATCTTCAAACACTCCCTCAAAGCAGAGCTTGACAAGAACAGGAAGGTTGGCAAAGGTCTGGCGAGGAGGTGGTTTTCCTTCATGTTTGAAAATGGTCGCTTTCCTCCCCTGACCCCCACCCCGACCTCTCTTCATTACCCGCTCTCTCTCTACAAAGCTGATGAGAAAAATTCAGAACTCCTTTCCCTCTTTAAAGTAGGTCCTCTAAGAGGTTTCTGATCAGCTCACTGTCAGCCTGTTTCCTCTGATCAGCTTAAATAGGTCCACTTGAAGTTCACAAGTGCCAAAGCCAGCATGCAGATTGAAAGCAAGGGGAGCATTTGAGAAGCACTTATGAATGTGTCCACCCAGGATTACCTGGGATGCTAAAATCCCTGGGACAGTGCTAGGTCCACAAACCCTTTCTTGATTAAATTAGTATTTCCCACTAACAGGAGGAGGAATTCCCTTTCCACAAGCTGATTTCTTTTCTGACCCCCTCTTCCACCACTAAAATGTAAACTCGATTCCTGGGTCCTTAGCAGGAGACTGTTTGTGACTGAGGGTCCCTATAAGCAAGCCCGTACTGAACATCTTGGTACAAATGAACTTTTTAACCTCTCATTGATGGCTTTCTGTCTAATTTTATACAGGAACAAAAAGCCCAAACAAAAGTAAGGCATGTTATCTCAGGTTGACACAGACATGTGGGGGCAGGAAGTTCATTTCTGCACTGTGGCCCCCAGGTT
Organism: Camelus dromedarius; assembly: GCF_036321535.1. Taxonomy (NCBI): domain Eukaryota; kingdom Metazoa; phylum Chordata; class Mammalia; order Artiodactyla; family Camelidae; genus Camelus; species Camelus dromedarius. Next base: position 117,151,324 of record NC_087438.1, read on the forward strand.
CTTTTCTGAGATTTTCCTGCTCTGTCTTCAGAAAAGGTCGGCTTTGTTAATCATTAGCCCCTGACAAGAGTGTGTCCATTTCAGCAAAATTAATAAGAGATAGCATTTTTCTTCCTTCTAAATGGCCCATGTTGGTAATTAACATCGCTTTTCATTACTCAACTTGAAAGCTGCCTTCTCTGGCTCCCCTGACCTTGCCCTGGCTTTGTTAAACTGTGGCCTCCAGCCTGTGAGAGACCTAAATGCAGAAGAAGCACCCAGGACCCTCACTGAGGTGCCTTGAAAGAATCATTCAACAAGTATTTATTGAGTGCCTACTGCGTGGAGATACCAAGTTGAATCAGACAGAGACCCTTGTGGAAAGGAAATGGGTGAGAGGTAAAGTGGGGTTGTTTAAAGTCACCTTAATGCTACAGAAACTGATGGCTGCCATGAACAGAAGCAGATCCAATGAAGGCAGAACAGGATGGAGAAATGGCTGGGGTAGGAGTTTTATGGTGGAGGTGACCTTCGAGGGGGACATGCAGATGTTGGAGTTCATTGCATCAAAAAGGGATATAAAGGTTCAAATGATCTTTCCTTGCACTTTTTGTGTTTTTTTTAGAGAAAAGGAGAAAGAGTACTTTCATAGAGAATATATAATTTTTTTCCTCTTTGGTAGGTTTTTTTCCCAGTATATTTAGCCAATGAGCTGTTGACATTTTAGTAATGACACTACTGTCTAGTTTACCCAGCTCCCCAGACAGTGTGTAAAATGTTTTCCTGTCCATTTTTCCCATCAGGTGTGTGCCCCAGGAGGATTCTTGGTCTCAGAGATGGAAATGTCACTTGGGGTGAGTTAAGATACATTTTATGTCATTCACATCTTTAGCGGTGAACTCCATGCTTTAAAGAGCCACCAAGAAAAACCCAAATAAGAGGAGGTAGGTTGAAAAAATTATGGTACATCATGGGATGAAATCTCATTGCAACCAAGATGGTGAGGATTTTTAACTGTTTATGACAAAGCAAAAGTGGCATGTTCTCACTTTTGTGAAGAATATGACTATGTACATTGAGAAGTACAGGCTAGAAGACTCATTAAAATATTAATAGTGGTTATTGATGGGTGCTGGAAAAGTGCATGATTTAAATTGTTCTTCCCTATGATTTTCAGTGTTTCCCAAAATATCTACAGTGTCTACATACATTACTTTTGTAGTCAGCTGAAATGCTATTAAAGAATAAAGATGCTGAGGGGGGTAAAAGGGACTTTATTAAGGTGGGAGTTTAAATATGGATTATGAAAATGACAAGGAGGATATTCTCCCTTCTCATGCCATTTCTAATGTCATCAGTTGTGAAAAAGGAAAAAGCACTCTCACCCAGCTTCAGAACCAAAAGCAAGAGTCTGTTTTAAGTAACAATGAATGACATTCGATAAATCTGATGGAAGAGTTCTCTTTCAGCTACTTGGGTTGAAATTTTGTCAGTTGACTCTTCTAGAAATTTTTCTAGTCAAAGAATCATTTCTGTCTCTGTTTCTGGTAGACTCTAGGTTCTGAATTATTCAAGGGTCAAAAATCTGTTGCAAAAGTTGTCCTGATCACTTTTGGCTGGGGAGGGGTAGGGGGATGGAGGCATAGGGATGGGGGAAGAAGTGTGTAAATTCCTATGTTATTGTTCTCTTGTTCAAGCTTAATCATATAAAAATCTAAAGGTCAGTTGTTCTTCTGGTAATTTCCTTCACAGAGGCACAATGAGCCTCTTTATTTTTACCCATTACTTTGCAATTTTCTTTTACTCAAATTACATGCATCAGATAAGCTTATTTATTTCACAATTGGTAATAAGCGTTCAGCGTATCTAAACTAGGGTGCAGTCGTCTGCAGGTCTAGGAGCAGAGGAAATAGCTTTGGCTTTTATTCAAATCCCGTCCCAGGTCATTTGCAATAGAAAAGCTTAGTTGGAGGGTGTGGGGTGTGGATGGCGGGGGTGGAGACAGGGAAGGAAAAGCAGAGAAATGGAAAAAAAATGTAAACCTGTAGTTTAGGTTAAAATCCCAGCTTCTTTGGTATTTTGTGTCATCTGGGCCTCACAGTTTGAAGATCTGCTAAATTAGAGCAACAACCCGTGGGGGCTCCTCTTCCAGAACGGAATTGTCTTTTGACATCTGAGTCACTCAAAATTGTGGGGCCAAAACATATAAGCAGAACAGAGAAGCAGTTTGCCTTGAGCACGCAACTTTAAAACTGTTTTGGGTCTTTGACAGAAGGTTCCTCCTCACTTTTTTCTTCCTTTCAAACACTCAAGAAAAACAAACAAACAAAAAAACAACTCCAGAAAAAACTGCCTACGTGATGGAAGGATTCAGGACCTGTCTCTCATTTGTGCCTTGATGACAATTTAGCTACTGGCTGAAAAGGCAGAAGTAACCTTGGGAAAAGAGGTAGAGCTGAGTGACCTTGTCCTTGGAGGTCTCAGCAGTTCAAAAGAAAGGTCGCCTTCAAATCTGTTTTATACCAACTGGTGTCCTCGATGACTTAGGAATATTTTCTTCTCTTCTTTCTGTGCCTTGCTTCTTAGGAGATCAAGCAGCTTATAGCCAATACAAATTAAAAACATAAAGAAAGCAAATTCTGCCTCAGTAGGTGGGGAGAGAAGAATCAGAATATTGAAGTCACTGTGGTTGACCGAGCAAGTTAACGCTAAACTTTCTGGCAACAAATGCAGAGAAAAAGTGGGTTGGGGGAAGAAACATGGCAGTTGCTTATTTTTGATTCTTTGTGAGGAAAAACCATATGACCACAGGGAAAACACAGGCTTTCAGTAGTGAAAAAATTTCCCCCGTGTGACTTTGTGTAGAAGACACTAGAAATGTGGTTGAAAATATATTCAAGAAGGTTTTCTAAACATTTTCCTTTTCTTTTAAACTTTCTGACCTATGTATCCATTTGTCTTGGTTATTAAACTTATTCATTAATATTTCTTCCTGGAGCTTTTCATGTGGAGATGAACAGTACTGCTACCTTAGTTAAACAAGGAGCCATGAGACTGAGGTGGCTCCTGTGCCAGGAGCCTAAGTGAGCAAAGTGAGACCTAAGCCTTTCATGCCAGAATTAAGAATGGGAAGCCCAAGAATAGCCAATCACAAACAGCCAATAGGCTTTCCAAATGAGGCAAATGTTTCCGATACTGTAGCCAAACAAATAAATATGCAGACACATACCAGGTTTGCAGTAGACTCAAAATTGTGAAGGTGTCAGTTCTTTGCCATATAATCCATTAATTCAATGCAATCCTAAGAAAAATTGCAAGGGGGATATTTAATGGAACTTCACAAGCTGATCTGCAAGTTTATATAGACTAGAAAATGCACAGATCAAAAAAAATTCGTTGAAAAAAGGTTAACAGTGATAGGAGATTTATCCTGTTTTATGTCAAAAGATACTTTAAAATGACAGTAATTAGAACAGTGTGTTCTTAACACAAGAATAGAGAAATGAATCTGTGGAACAAAGAGTCTATAAATACATCCATGTATATTTACATAGGAATTTAGTATTTACAACAAAGAAAACACTTCAAGTTATGGGCAACTGAGGACCTACTTCATAATGTCAGGATAATGAGAAGAAAAGAAAATTTCAGTCTCACTGTAAATATAAATACATGCTTCATATGGATTAAAGAACTAAATCTAGAGAAAAATCTGTGAAGTATTAGAAGAATAGCAAAACTTTTTTTTTTTTTTTGTAATTTTTAGGTGGGTAATACCTCTTTTAAGGAAGATATAAAACCCAGAAACCATATAGGATAAAGTTTTTTTTTTAATGGTACATTAAACATTTTAAGCTTTAATACAGTGAAATATATAAAATGTGAGCAACAGTCTAGGGTGAAATATTTGCAAGCTAACTAGTAGGTAAAGATTAAAATTCACAATATATAAAGAGCCCATACAAATAAATAAGAGAAATAAAAAAGTAGAAAGACAGGCAAAAATATAAACAGTCTAAATAAAGTGAACAATTTACATGTGAAAAGGTGCTTAAGAAGTAAATAAAGTACAAAGATCAAAGTAATGATGATAGATCATGTTTTACCCATTAGATTGGAAATTAAAAAAAAAATTGTGTTGCTTTCAATGTTGAAGGAGCATAAAATGCAGTAGTCTTTTGGAGGTCAATTTGGAAGTATATATCAACAGAGAAAATGTCGATATACTTTGAACCATCACTTCCACTTCTACGTTTCTTTCCAAGGGGATTCTTCCCTCGTGTACAGAGAAGCATCAATCAACGCAGTATTATTTGTAATGGCAAAAAATTAGAAGCCATTTAAACATAGAAGGTAACATGGTTAGGGAAATAAACTATGCTCCTTTCTGATACAGCCACTATTATATAATAGTGTGCAGCAGTAAAGAGAATAAGGTAGAAGACTAGTAGAAGAAGAGCAGACTTACAGTGCTCACAAGGGAAGATTTATAAGGTATATTTCTGTGTGAAAAACTACAGACAGAACAATACATACAGTTTAATCCTGTGTTCAAGCAGACCTCAGAGATGTTGTGGATTTGGTTCCAGACCACTGCAATAAGGCAAATATCACAATAAAGTGAGTCACACAGATTTTTGGTTTCCCAGTGCTGTAAAAGTTATGTTTACACTAAACTGTAGTCTGTTAAGTGTGCCATAGCATTAAGTTTAAAAAAGCAATGTATATACCTTAATTACGAAATGCTTTACTGCAAAAAAAAAAAAAGAAAAAAATGCTAACCATCATCTGAGCTCTCAGTGAGTCCTAGTAGTTACATCAAAGATCACTGATCACAGATCACCAAACACATGTAATAACAGTGAAAAAATTTGAAAAATGTGCAACAGAGGCAGGAAGTGAGTAAATGTTGTTGGAAATGTGAGGCCAATAGACTTGCTTGATGCAAAGTTGCCCCAAACCTTCAATTAGTAAAAATCGCAGTATCTGTGAAACGCAGTAAAGCAAAGTGCAATAAAGTGAGGTATGCCTGTAATTCTGACTGTAGGAACATTTGAAAGAATATATTCATTCTTAGTTCTAAGTAATTAAACATTGTTTTAAGAAGGTAACATATCATTAGCCAGTGTATTTTTCACGAAGAAGATTCTTTATCCCAACTTAGGCAATGCAAAGGGCCTCAGGAATTCCCAGTCATCAGGGTAAATGGAGTCCTTCTTGGGCCTCTTTTATGGAAGGATTTCCTTCCTTTAAATATCATAATCTCTGGTCCCCCCCCACTCCAAGGCCTTTTTCCTTCCTAATAAGGGTGAGGAAGTCTTCCCTCTGGTGCAAGGAAGGGATCAGGGCACTGTGGATAGCTGTAAATCCTCTGCCTGTAACTCCCACTCTAGCTGGTGGATTTTCTTCCTTGCTCCCCAAACCGATATTTTAAAACCTTACATTCTTTCCTCTTCTGTGCTCCCCTCAGGATGATGTAATTGTACAAAGTACTCAACAGGGAAAAGGATTGGGGCATTTCACACCAGGACAGTTAGTCCCTGCATGATTGGAAGCAGGCTTGTTGGGTTTCGTTCTCCTAACAAAGTCACAAGTTGTTATATTAGGTGGTCTGGTGCATAAATCAGTGTCTGACAAACCTCTCCCTCCTTACAATGTGTAATGCTCAAAAAATGAGACACATTTGTTGGCCTCTTGGGTATCCCTGTTTGAATGACCCTCCTTTTTTTCTTCTGACCTCTACTCACCACACTATGTCAAAATCCAGAGGCTTTTTTATTTTTCCCCCTTTGGGAAATTCATTTGGGTTCCATTCATTCCATGGAAATCCTGCTTCTACATTCTAAGCAGAAGAAAGAGGGTAGTGTTGAAAAAATGGCCCTTGGGCAAGACAGCACAGAAACCAATGCCCATGCCTTCTGCCAGCCCAAGGAGTGTTTCCCTTACAGTTTATATGTAGGTGTTAAAAACCAGAAGGATCTGATCTGAGTTCCAGTAAAGTCATGCTTGATCTATATCCCTGTGAAAATGCTTTTCCAACACCCCTTCAAATAAAATTTTGAGTTAACACTTGCTGGAGTGTGTGTATGTAATAGGGAAATTTTGTTTGCACACATTGAAATATCTGTCATAGTTTGAGACAGTTTGTGTACAGACACATTATGATGCCAACTGCGCATCACAGAGAAAACTGTATCCACAGTGTGAGTCAGGCATTGCCCCTTTTCCTTGTGAGCCCAGCAGGGTGGAGAGGCTGGGACTTCAAAGATGAGTATACAACTCAGCCTTCTTCAAGGAGAGCAGGACTGAGATGCACGCTCTGTTTGCGGAATAGGTTAAGTGCTATTGAATGTCCACAATGGCGGGTGGACCTTGAAGTGTTTGTCTAGCTCCTTGTGAATTTGCAGCCTTTGCTTTTCTCTACTTGAAGCAAATGTTATTTTCATCTGCCTCCAGATACTGTTGTAGAAGGCTCACCAGGCAGAAGGCCAGGGGTGGGGGTCTGTGGGATATGGTAAATGTCTGTCTGCTTTCAGGCCAATGGAGCCTGGGAGATACATGCAGGGAGCTGTCACGGGGCAGAGAAAGGATGTGGGCAGTGCTAAGCTGGAGCTTTTGGCTGGAGCTGGTGTCAGTCAATGAAAGAAACCTCAGCGAGAGAGCAGGAATCCTCCCTCCACTTAATGTATTTGAAATGTTTTACAACTTCCTTCCTCCTCTCCTCTTTCAGCTTCCTTCTTACCTCCTTATCTGTTCTTCCCAGGACTTAAAAAGAGAGACAGACAAATCTCGAAGGTATCAGTGTCTTTCCCTTTCCTCCCCAGGCTGGTCGGGAGCACATTCCTTAGCATACTCGCTCCGTCGCTCCATCGGAGTCTCTGCATCTACTTCTAGCTTTCTCTTTCTTCCTCTTTCCTTCTCTCTCGATTCTCTGTTTTCTCTTTCTCTCCACCATTAGCCTTTGACTCTACTTCCATTCCCCCTTCCCCATAAGCCACAAGATCTGAAAGCCCAGACTGTTTTATCTGAAATTCACAGACAGCAAGCTAAGTTGATGCAAGAGAAATGAAATGTCTTCATGTCAATTCCATTTCTTTGGCTGTATCTTCTTAAACACACATTGTACAGAATAAGAAAATGTTTGATTCTAAGTTTGCTTTGATTTTAAACCATAGGCAGAGTGTGTAATTTTTTTTCCTGAGGAGTCCTTGTCAGCGTCACCCAAATTTCAACCCATCCAAATGCTTTCCTTAAGCAAGAATGCTAAGGTTTCCTCCTTAAAGTCACCATTTTTCAAGGGAGGGAGAGGATGTTCCCTTAATGGAACAGATAGATGGGATAGATTCTTTTGGTTCTGTTTTTCTAGGTTATAACTTCATAGTTTTGTTTGAGAATGAAAAAGAAAAATACAAAACAACAGTGGCACTGTGGTTCCTTTACTCACCGAAAGCTATTATGACTGGGTGTCTGTCCATTCAGGCAGTCAGCTGGGCTGGGTGGATGGGTTCATCCATCCATTCATTGGCTGTTTGGACAGTAATCTATTTAGTGACTACAAAAGCCAGGCTCTGGGACTCAAAGAGGTCCCCAATCACATGGAGTGTCTCCTTGCTGATGGGACAAATAATCAAATTTTTCAAAAGAATAAATAGGATGATTCTAGAAGTGATGTGCCATGAAGACAATTAAAGAAATAGATGTCACCCTGAGTGCAGAATTTAGAGGGAGGGTCAGGAAGCCTCTTCATGGAGGAAAAAGCACATACTGAGAACCTCTGACGAGAACGAGGACCGCTATTGCACGCTTATCTGGATGAGGGATGGATGGTGGGGAAAACCAGGCATCATTGAAAAAAACTTTCTGAAAGGAGTTGAGATGAATTTGACTTAAACTTTTCTGCTTTAGCAAATGTCCTTCTTCTTCTCCATCCTTTTCCTCTCCTCCTCCTCCCTCTTATGAGGGGGCAACACAAGCTAAGGGTCAGCCTCACCCTCAACCCCAAAAGGCCAATTTCTGTTTTGCCACATGTGGCCAGAAAGTCCATTTCTGTTCAGAGATCAGTTATCTTTCTCTCTTTTGGATTCTTCCTGGAGGCCTGGCAGCATCACATTTCATACCCCGAGGAAGAGACTGCAGGGGGTTTATAAGTCCATGGGGACAGGTTTTCCCCTCAAGGTCAGGTAGTTGTGATTTTCAAGATTATGGAATGGAAAGAACCCATGTCATCTGTCCTGTTGACATTTTGGAGAAGTTTTTACATTTCTTTGTCTTTTGCTGGCCTGAAAATATGTTGAGTGAAAAAGGCTTTTTGGTAGTGTTTCAACTAAGATCACAGAACTACATGTGGCTTCAAGAGGCTTATTTTGGGTCTTGAGCTGGCCAGTGACTAGCCTGTGTCTGAACGACTTAATCTAAGAGGCACTTAAGTCATGGAGAGATAAAGAAAAAAGCAAATTATAGAGCATGGAGGTAAGGGGAAAGCTGAAAGAGAAGTGGCATTTCACCCTTCAGAGATGGTGGATAGATTGTGATCAAGCTGTAGAGTCTGTCTACCTGATAAGTGGCTTGGAGTTCATTTTATTACTTAACTAGGTCAGTATGCTGGAGTCCTGAGTGGTCAGGTGGATGGGACTCCATCAGGACAAACTAGCCTTAAGGGCAAAAATAATTTATTAGAGAGTTTCAACATACTGGTGGAAGTTTCAGTGAAACAGGGAGCTCTGATTCTAAATTTGTAGGCACCTAATCATATACGAAGCCAAAATTGACTGCTTTAAGAAGATGTTTGATAATGTTTTAAAGTATAAAGATAATGTTTTACCTTCAGCAATTGATAGATGCAGTAAGAACATCAAGGACATTGATGATTTGAATAGCACAATTACATTCACCCACTGAGACAAATACATACACATATGTGTACACATGTCTGTATGTGTTCAGATGTGTATGTGTATGAATAGCACCTAGCCACTGGAAATCAGTTTTTTAAGCACCAGTTAAAAAATTAATTACTTAATGGTCATAAATCAAGCTTACACATTTCAAAGTCCCTAGCCACAATCCCTCTAAAATTGAAATTAACAGCAAAAAGATAAACTTAAAAAGGAACCTCATCTATTTGGAAGTTAACAACAAAAAAAGGCCTATGGTTCAAAGAAAATATCATTATGGAATCAAAATAGTTGAAGTTGAATGATAATGAACATAGGAAGACTATGAAAACTTGGTAGACATGGCTAAAGTAGATCTTAGAGTGACATTTGTAGCTTTAAATGCTTATATTGGGAAAGAAGAACGACTGGCAAGAAATTAGCTGTGTGTCCATCTTTAGAAGCTAGAAAAGAAGAAATAACTGAATAAACCCAAAAACAGTAGAAGGAAAGTAAAGAAATGAGTAGGAATAAATAAAATAAAAAACAAACCCACAAAATTTTCAAAGGCAAATCTGCTCAAACTTTTGACAGATCCAAAAAAGAGAGAAATCACAAACAATATCAGGATGAATAAAGGTCATAAATACTGATGAGCAGAGATTAAGTTTTAAAGGAGTATTATGATCAAGTTCATGTCAAATATTTAAAAACATCTGTGAAGTTGAAGAATTCCTAGAAAAGTTTAAATTATTAAAGCTGATTTAAGAAGTAATAAACACCTGGAAGGTCCTATAATTGTAAAGAATTTGAGTCAGTAGTTAAAAATCTTTCCACTAAACACCAGTCCCAGATGTTTTCACAAGTTGTTTCTAGTATATATTCAAGGTACAGACAGTTCGAAGTTCACACAAGCTCTTTTGAAGAAGTGGTAAGAGTGCATGCCTGGTGTGCACCAGGTCTTCCTTGGGTCTAATCCCCCAAATCTCCATTTTAAAGAATGTGAAAAATACAAAAGAATGGGAAAAGAGAGAACACTTCTCACCCATGAAGCTAATATAGTCTTGATTCCAGACATGGACAAGGACATTTAGTTGGAAGGAAAGCCTCAGAGCAGTCTGATCCATGAATCTAAAGGCAAGAATCTGAAATAAAGTATTTGCTAACTAGAGCCAGCAATGACCAAATAGCATTTATTTCTGGAGTGATTGATTTAATATTATAAAATGTGTTATGTAAATCAGCATTTAAAGGAGGAAAACCTTGTGATCACAGAAGATTCAGATAAACATTTGATGAAATTCATCAACCATTCATGATAAAACCTTAGCAAGCTAGGTTTAGTGGAAAATTTATGGAAAGCAGTGCCTTTAACATTAGGGATGAAACAGGAGTGGCTACTCTTAGCACTGCTAATTAACATTGCTCTGGAGTACAAGCAAGTGCAGTAAAACAAGTGGAAAAACAAAATATGACTATTTGCAGACAATGTGATTTTCCATATAGAAAAAGCAAAAGAATCTACAAATAATGAGAAATCACAGACACACACACACACACATACACTGTTGTATCTAGTCACAGTCTCCATAGGGAATAGGTAGCATCCTCAATGTAGAGTTTGATGACTAGAAAGATGCAGGCTGGGTGAAGGGACGCCAACAAAGATGGTCAAACCCCCAGGGTAAGTAACACCAGAGGACCCTCAGATCTTCGGTGGGTGAACGTGGGGAGTGGCTAACAGAATCTGGGGGGGGCGCTGCAGCTTTAGGCAACTACTGAAAGTGGGAGGTGAGTGTTTCAGTAGAAGAGCACAGCCCTGCTGACCAGTTGCCTGAAGAGAGGGGGCAGGAGGACAACGCCTAGTCTTACTCTCTTCCTGTGATCTCCTGGCCATTGCTTATTTCCATCCCTCTTGGGAGTCAGGATGCAGGGACTTCCTGATGTAGCATCTACAGAGTTCATCTCCTGGGCACAGGGCATGATGGGAATGGTGAAGGGTACATTCGAGGGCAAAGGGAGAATGCCCATCACACATTTAACAAATGCCCTGAAGGTGCTTTAATGTAGACACATACAGTTGTATTCAACCACAATAAAGGAAACTAAGTAAATGGAGAAAGAACCATATTCATGGTAGGAAGACTTATCACAAACATGTCAGTTTTCTACCACTGATTATTAAATTCTCAATTGACGCAAATTCTGTCAATTCTCGATCTCTGGTTAGAGACTGAAAGCAATTTAATAAAAATTCCAACAGGATATTTTTTTGTGGGACTTGACTAGCAGATTCTAAAATTTAAATAGAAGGGTAAATTGATGAAAATAACCAAGGCAGTCTTAAGAAGATCCAGGCAGAACACATAACTCTATAAGATAACAAGTCTTTTTATAAAGTTTTAGCAGTTAAGACACAATCAGCACAATGAGACCAGAGGAATAGAATAGAGAACCCAGAAATATGCCTTTAAAACAGAAATCTCATAAATAGTAGAGCTCACAATTGCAGGTCCACATGGAAATGATGGGTTATTGGACAAGTGGTGCTGAGGTCTGTTATGTATATGGGAAAATCATAAAAGCTATCTCATAGTCCAGATTCAAATGACAATCCTGAAGCGAGAGGGCAAGGTGGATTAAAATCCAAAATGTGAAAGGCAAAACTTTAACATACTTAGAAGAAAACATAGAAGAATATCTTTACGACTTTGGGACTAGAGCAGGATTTCTTAATCAAGTACAAAAGGCAGGAACCATAAAGGAAAAGTGGATAAATTAAACCACAGTACAATTAAGACCCTCTGGCCTTCAAAAAGCACCAGTGAGAGAGTGAAAAACCAAGTCACAATCTGGGATATTTCAACACATGCCTGGCAAAGGATTAGTATTCTGAAGATAAGTACAAATGCTTACAAATTAATAGGGAAATGATAAATACCCCACTTAAAACAGAGACAGAAACTATGAAGAGGGAAGACACAGAAGAGGAATGAGGAACTATTGAACACATGAAAAGTGCTTGGCCTCACTAGTTATCAGGACAGTCGGCAATGAGATGTCACTGTACACCCTCCACTGGCCCCAATTAAAGTGTCTCATGATAGCAAGTGTTGTTTGGAACAAAAAGAGCTTTCAAACACTGCTGTTCCTGAGTGAGTTGATGAAACCAATTTAGGAAACAATTTATTAGGAGTTAGGTGTAACACATGTGTATCCTACAAGCTAATCACTCAACCACTTTTAACGTTCAAAAATGATCATTTCATGTGGGCAGATCTAAGTGATATCCTAGGGTATGTCTCACACTGTTTGATTGGGAGGCACATGGAGGATTATTCACAGCTGTATTGCTTGTGGCAGCTGTGAAGAGAAAATGCCCTAAATCTCTGTGTCCACTGACAGCATGATGGATATGCATATTGGGGTGCATTATGCAATGGAAGACTTTAGATCAGTGGAAATGATGAACCTGTAGTCAACACAGATCAGGTAAAAACACAGTGTATGCAAAAGCCAAATAGAACAAAACAAACAAAATACTAATTTGCAGAAGAACTTACACACAATTCAAAGCCAGGTGAAACTCAACAGTATGTTATTCAGGGATACTCTCACATGTGGGAAAATTTAGAAAGAAAATCAAGGAGTGGCTTATATAAGATGCAGCAGCTAACCTCTTGGAAGGAAGGAGGGGCAGGTGGAGGCATCATAGGAGGGCTTCAGGATAGTCAGCTGTGTTTGTTTCTTAAGCAGGGTGATAGGTGTGTGGGCATTTGGTTCATTTATTTTCAAATTATAGTTCTTTAAAATGTTAACTTGTATGTATTTTGTTGTATGTAGTATATGTACAAAACAAAAAGTTTAAAAAGAGATTACAAGAAGAAAAAATGCAGCTGATCCAATTTCCTTTTCATACTGTAGCTCTTGAAATGACTGTCCCTTCTAAGTCTTATTTGCTCTGTGTTATGTCTCCTAGTATTTCATTATTCTTCACATGATTTGCAAAGCACTAATCTTCTCCAGAGCCTAGAACTGATCTGTAACATAATAGGTACTCAATAAGTGCCTTTTATTGTTGATTGAAGGAACAAGCTAGCCAAATGAGAAAAAGCTCAATTTCCCTAATAACTGAAAACACTGCAGGTCAAAATGATGTGTCATTTTTACCTAGCAAATTGATAAAATTTGAAAAAAGGATCAATTTTTGGAACAGAAATCACATACTTTTGGTGGGAATATAAAATACAAGTATTGGATAATTTGGTAATAAGTTTGGAAAATCCTTTAAAAAAACATGTTCTTTGATATAGTAAGCTTACCTATAAGAACTTACGATCATGAAACCGTCATAGATGTGTGTACAGCTTCCATTTAGCACAGTACTTTTAATTACATAAAAGGCATATGCTTAGCAATCATAGTTTGTTTAAATAATGGTCCATCAATACATTTAATGGAATATTATATGGCTATTAATATGGTATACAGTAGATGATATATAGTGTTCTTAATATATTAGTATATATCAGCTTAAAGTCCTATGTAGAAAATATTTCCATGTTTTAAATATATGCATATTTATCTATAGATAAAGAACAGAAAGGATATATGTAGTCCTGGCCCTTAATTGGTGCTAAATAAAGAACTGAGTAACAAAGGAGTAAAGGAATGAGTGACATACACCAGAATTCTAACATTGGTTACCGCTGTGGGCTAAGATCAAAGATGACACCAATTTTCTCCTTTTTGCATATATATATCCTAAGATTTTATATTATGTTCATGTATTCCTGTTGCAATAAGAAAAGTTGCAAATAATTAGAATTAAAATGAAAGACTAGTAGTCTCTGTACATAACCATCTTGTTTTGTATCACAGCGAGCACAGCATTCTCACAAATGAATGTATTGAGTGTCTCTGAAGTTGAGGTTTGCATTCAGATTGGCTTTTCCCCAACCTTCCTAACTACCTGTTTATTCAATATCCTGCAGGTTTGAAATATTTAAAAGAAATAATTACATGTTCATACCCAGATCCTGAAAGTGCCCTCTTTAAGGTTACTATTTGGCCAAAATTTAACTAGCTGGCTCCATGTGTGCTTGCTCTGTGGGGCTGCCAACCCACATCAGCAGAGAGGATTGGGAGGCAGTTACCACCCAAAGATCCAGCTCTGGATTTTCACTCAGAGGCTGAAAATGGCCCCTAAGCCTGAGAGTTTCAATGCAGGACTTCCATCCCCCTGCTGTGGGTCTCAATTAGCAATTGGGTGCTGCCTAATACTGCTTAGAAAATGTTGAAAGGTCTAAACTTTCTTAAACTCCCTAGCTTGGATGCCCTTAAATCAACCTGGGTAGATCTTTCCAGATCTGATTTCTATTCATGTGGCTATTGTTTTCAAATACATTCATGGCAAGACTTGAAGAAGTGTTTGATTCTTATTGAGAATCATCTTACTAGAAACATTTCTGTGCTATGGAACACACAGGAAACATAGGAAATCATTCAGGATCTCAAGGTCTGTCCTTTTCTGTGATGTCATCTGCACACCCTTGGGTGCTGCCTTCCTTCTGGAGTTTTTGTGGGCTTGAGGCAGGGCCAAATGTTTCCACACCACCCACAGTTTTCATGCGCATTAGTTCTATTATAATTTGAATCTTCCAGCAATTTACTTAGGAAGAGAAGGAAAAGACAGGGGCTCTGTGGTACTCAAGATTACAGGTTGTGTTGAGTGATAGGAATTCTCAAACCTGAAAGGGCATTATTGTTGAGTGGTTTGCTAAATTATGCTGAAGTTCGGAGAACTATCAAAAGCTTCCATCTTGAAAGGGTTGCACCTGTACTAAAAATACATCAGAAAACTTGACTCTCCTTTGATGCTTTTAGTATATCCTTTCTGGGTTTTAGAACAAACCTCTAACTTAAAAGCCAAACTTAAGTAAACCCTTGGAGTCCAGTGACAAATTTTAATTGGTACCCCACAAACCCCTTTTGGAAAACCTATGAATTTTCAGTTACTTGTGTAGGCATGGAATTCTTTTGGACATTAAGGAAAAAACCGTGCTACAGACAGCCTGGGGTGAAACACTAGCTGAAAAACACAACTGTCTTACAGGAAGTACTAAAAACATGAGCTCCAAACAGCATCAACACCAGTACCTGCATCCACTGTGATGGTTTGCTATGGTGTGCATCTGGAAGGCACGCTGGGAGTTCACAGGATCCTGGTGATCCGTGCTAATCACTTCCAGGAGGAAACTGCACGGATGTGGAGAGGGGAGAACTTTCCAGTGGGTTTTATTTAAAGAAGCTAACATTTAACAGATTAGCTGAGCCTAGGAAAACATGTTGAAATACAGTTCCTACAGTGTGGTCTCATATCTGCAAATCTTTGGGGATTATAATTAAAACCAGTTCATCAGACTACAGGTTGGGCCTGCTGGAGGATGTGGGATGAGGAAGGCTGGCAAAGTGGAAATCCACAGGCAATTAACATTAGACACCAAAAGAAGTGGTGCTTCAGAATTAACAGGTACCTATGTCTACTCACAGGATTCCTGCTAAGCAAGCAGTGATACATTAAATAGTCTATTTTCCTTTTCTAAATCTGAGGCCATGTTTTGCTTCTTGTTGCCCCTGATGGCACATCTGAAAGGTAGGAGTCCAGGTTTTGCCTGTAGGCAGATATTTGCAGCCAGATCTGGCTTTGCTTTGCCATATTGTTAACCCCCATTTTCCCTGCCACATTTGTTTTCTTTTTATTAAATTTCCCATCTGGATCCTCGCATCCACATTTCTAATGTCAACAACTGCTTTTATCACAGATAATAACTTCCTTTTACAAAAAGGCTGTTTATCATCTGACATGTATTTCAAATTATGTTTTATGAACAGACACTGAAATATAGTATTTGGCAGTATGCACAGTGGAGTATATTTATAGTAGTCTAAATCTAAGTTTTGCAAGAGCCAAGAACCATGTTGGTTGCTGTTCTCTTATTTCTTGAGAGTATTGTTGCTTCTCACCAGACTTAATTAAGTTCACATTGGGATGTTTATGAAGTAAATTATGCAGTATGGCCAAACATGCTGTGAAAAGTTATCAAAACACCCAGCCAATTCCTTAACACTCCAGAGTTTTCTCAACCACGATCATGAAATGTTCCCAAATTCGTTATTTGTTAATAGCTAAGTAGAATAAAATGACAAAAAGAATGGCTGAGGAATAGGATGGAAAGCCCGACTTTTACAGCCTTCATGGCACAGGACTAAGCAAGGGCCAAGATGTCTCTTGTTGTGCCTGATTTATTGCCCTCATCACAGCATAGACACACATTGGGAAGGGTGCTAAGTTCAGGTTCTAGGCTCTGCTGCTGACCTGCTCTGGGCTTTGCCAATGTCTGGTCCTTGTGGACCACTGGGAGGAAAATAGAGGACAGTTAGGAAGCTATTGGCCAAAATGAGATTAAAATGACTTTCTTGTTCCTATTGCTAAAGGTGTTGAGTGTTTATTTTACTATATAGTGTATTTAATCTAGTGAATAATCCTTCATAGCCATGTGTTGCTGCCTGTAGCCCACACTGAAAACTGAGTGAGTGACAGATAATTAGATTGAAAAGCGTTGAGTTTCTGATGTTTCCAGTTTTGAGAAGTGGCCTGACAAGATGATGATGATTGTGCAGGAAAAAGTACACAAGCCATTTCAGTATGGAAACAGAGTTTGCAGAACAGATTACATATTTTAATCTTAGATTTATGTAATAATGTTTCAAGTGCAGACTTCTGTTTTCATTTCTTTCTTGATGACTCCAGGTATATTTTGAAGAAAGAGACAATGGAAATTCCTGATAGATTGGATATAGGGCATGAGAGAAAGAGGAGTCAAGGGTGAGTCCAAGGAGACTTCAGTTTTAGACTAGAGTAGCCAGAAGGATGGAATTGCTGTCCAATAATATGGGAAATGTGGCTGAGCAAGCTTGGTGGGGGAAGCCAGCCCAGTTGTGGATGTGTGAGTTTGAGACATGTATTATAATCAAGTGAAAAAGATGAGTAGACTACTGGATGTCCAGTTCTGGAGTTCAGGATAGAGGACAGGACTGGAGATACTCATTTGGGCATCATCGGCATGTGGATGGTATTTCTGGCCATGAACTTGGATGAGATCTCCAGGGAGCAAGTAGAGACAGAGACAAAAAGAGGACCGATTACTGAGCCTGGGGACTCTCCAGTACTTAGAAGTCCAGAGGGGCAAAGCACCATAATAACTGGTCAACACGAGATGTGGGTGTGTCTGTGGAAATCAGCGGCTGTTTATGTGAAGAAGGAAGTCAAGGTGATGGGAGGGTAGAAGTTCAGTGGAATGGAAGGGTGGGACACAGGAAGGATTATTACCCTTGTATTGGACATGCTAAGAGAAGGCAGGAGGTATGGTAGAGAGGGCACCAATGAGCCAGGAACTGTTATTGTTGGAAAAGGTGGGGAATAATGAGGGGCAATGATGTGATTTAAAGTAGAAGGGAGGGAGAAGGATCTGGAAGTGGAAGGAGATTGAGGAGGGACCCTCTATCATCTCCAGGTCTGGTGTGTGATAGACAGGAGAGCTTTCTAGTCACTGGGATGTGGGGTGAAGGGTGAGGTTTCTTGAGAAGCAGGTAGAAAGGGCCTGGATGCAAATATAAAGCACTTAGCCCACTGTCTGCAAAAAGGTGAGCTCTCCATAAATGCTCAGTTTTAATTGTTTTGTCAGGAATTGATGAATTATTGAGGAAAAGTATATATCAGAAAAGGATCAATAATAGCAATACTTCTAACTTCTAATCCATACATTCAGTCAATGTTATCAAAACCTGTGTTAACTCAAAGGATTAGATAAAACTGTTTTCTGATCTAAATGTCTTCCTAAAAGCTGGGAGCTATAAAACTCAGGCAATATTGGACTTTCCAGTAATGCTTATATACTGACTTGCAAAAATAACATTAGAACATTTTAAAAATTCACATTTCCCATCAGGATAAGGATAAATGGTTTTATTTTTACATTCCCCCTTGAGTGAACATGGTTTCCTTTCTATAGACTCACAACTTCACAAGGTTTTTGAGGACTACAAAGGGAATGGAGACACAGCACAATGATAATTCTTGGCTTCTTAACAGCATCTTCCTTTTGTATAGCAAACTGTGTCTTGCCATAACTAATGTTATGAGTAGAATATCTCTCAAGAAATGTTTTCACTCTGAGTTCCTGAGCTCAGAATCTGATCTGGCATATTTTACTACTGGAGTAAACCCTTAACCTCAAAATATTAAGTAAGAGTGAGGTCTTTTGGATTTAAAAAGTGGATTGAAAGATACTCTGGAAAGGATTAAGCCTGCCTCTATTCAGTGAAATTTATTAGACATTTTCAGAACTCTGAGACACTGAGGTATTCTCTTTCCCCAGTTATGATTTCCAGTTGCACAGGATCATCCTAGCTAGTGTTTCACAGAAGAGGTCATCTGACAGTTATACAGCTCAGGGATGCAGAGGGCAACATCCTAGTTCCAGGAAGAGCATCTTCCTCTGGTGGAAGGGCACCTGACACTTCATCTTACATAAATTCTCTGCAGCACTGTGTAACACTTCCTCCTTCTTCAACCTTTCTTCTCTCTTGGCTTTTGTGACCATGGTCTCTCAGTTCTACTCTGATTTCTTAATTTTCCATCATAGTTTCCTTCATTGGGCTTATTCTTCTTTTGTGTCTCTGAAATTACTTAATTAACCCCATTTAGTTATTACTGTGGGCTGAATTGTGCCCCTCACCAATTTCATACTTTGAAGTTCTAACCCCCAGTGCTTTGAAATGTGATTGTATTTGGAGATGGGGTCTTTAAGGAGGATAGTTAAGTTGAAATGAGGTCGTTAGGGTGGGCTTAATCCATTATGACTGGTGTCCTTATAAGAAAAGGAGATTAGGACACAGACAGATACAAAGGGTAGAGCTGAACCACTGGTCATCTTCATTCCTCCTTGGATGTTTTTCACAGACATCACCCCAACTCCCAATCTCTTGCCCTTCTAACTCAGCCTCACTGTCTGCTTTCCTGGGGACCGACCCATCAACACAATGCTTTAGTCAGCTCACTGTAGTCTGTTTACCCATAGATGAAGCAGTAGGATGCGTAAGTGTCTAGTAGAGTCATGCTAACACATGGAAATGTTTTTGCCCATTTAAAAAGTTGATTCACAAAGTAGTACCAGATTTTCTCATTACAAGTTTTTATTTATTTTTTATTCAGGGGATTTTACAGTTAAAATATTCTGGAAGTTGAACAGGAAAACTAAATTGAATATAAATCTAAGTTAATTGCAGATGCAAAATTTTTGTTTGAAATGTAAGCACTCCCCCACTTCCTTTACCCAGAGTTGGGTTAGTGTTCTGTGAACTGCACACAGACTTTTCTTGGTTATTATGGAATTTGCTTTTTATATTTTTGAAGCAGCTAAATTCAGAGGAAACAAAACCAAACTGGTCTCACATTTAGATTAAGTACCTTCTGTGGCTGAGCTACTTCCTCTTGGATGTTTGATTGTCACCCAGACTTAAAGATGATGGTGAATAAACTCTCTGCATTCCACTTTGACCCTCTCTTGCCTTTCTGGTTTCCTACTATGGTTTATGACACCATGCATATAATCTTCATTGGATTCAGATATTGGCATTACAAGTGGCTATCATTTTTTTCCTATATTCATAGTCCTTGACAGTAGCTCCCAGAAGACATCATGTGGCTCCTTACAGTGCTTGAGACAAGAGCAGGAGAGGATAGCCCTTCTGTTTCTTCACTCAGACACTTACTAGATGAACTCTATTTCCCAAATAACTTTTATACAAAGAATGTAATCTTTTATTTCAGATCCTTTCATTGGCTTCCCATCACCCATTTTTTCCTTCAAATCTTCAAGCTGTGGTGTCTTAGGATGTTCAGGCTGCTGTAACAAAATTCCACAAACTGGGTGGCTTATAAATACCAGGAATTTATTTCTCACAGTCTGGCATCTGGACATCCAAGATCAGGGTGCCAGCATGGTGGGGTGAATATCCTCTTCTGGGCTGCAGACCCCTCGTTGTGTCCTCACATGGTGGAAGGGGCAAGGGGGCTCTCTGGAGTCTCTTCTATAAGGGCACCAATCCCATTCATGAGGGCTCCACCCTCATGTCCTAATCACCTCCCAAAGGCCCCACCTCTGAAAACCGTCACACTGGGCATTAGGATTTCAACATGTGAATTTGGGGGGGACACAGATGTTCAGACTATAGCACATGGACTTTGAGATTTATTGCATCTTTAGCTGTCATTCCCCTTCTTTTCTCCTTATTAACAAGTTTTCTCAGACCTTCTATTCCTCCCAGGCCAACATCTTCAACATCCCTTCTCCATCTTCTCTGATGCTAAAGATTACCAGACTGCTTGCCAGCTGTCCTTGATTTACCAATATCTCTTGATCTTCAGATTCCTTCTTAAGACCTATTTCCTCCTAAAGGCCTATTCTAACTGCCTTCAAATGATTTCTCTTTGGTCATTGTCATAACACTTTCTTATCCATGACCTTATTTTTGCAAGTGTAATAAGACACGTACCTGGCGGGAGCATAATGCCTGCGTGTGAGAGAAGCAACTGGCAAGTTCACCAATTTCTGCTGTTCCATACAACTTCAGTCAGATTACCCTGCCTTTGTTACCATCCCAGGTGTGTGTGAATAAATGAGAATATGCCCCCAAATCACCATCTTCCATTTGCAGATTGAGGGAATAATTTGGCTTTTTTGGGAGTAATAGTTATTTGCTGTCAGAATTAAGGAGTTTGTTTAAGTTAACAAATAGTTATACTACAAGTAGTCAGAGTGCTGAGTCCAAAACTTGCTAATTCTTCTCTTGCCCTGAAGGGTTAGCCGCCCTTTGTCCTGTAGCTAGAACAGATCTATGAGAATATCTATAAGGGAACCTCATTCATACCAGGCTGTTTGTAGGTACCTGCTCCTTTATCTTCCTGCTAACCCAGACCTCTAGCATCCTTTATTGTCTTTTTGTTCCTGTTTCCTGATGCTGTCTGCCATAGACAGAATATTTGCACTGCCTCCCCAAAAATTAGTGCTAAAATTTAACCAATGTGATGGTACTTGAAGGTGGAGCCTAGAGAAGGTGATTAGGTCACGAAGGCAAAGTTGTCAGGAATGGGATTAGTGTCCTTATGAAAGAGGCCCCAGAAGACTCCCTCCCCACTTCTGCCTTGATATGAGGACACAGCAAGAAGATGGCCATCTATGAACCAGGAGGAAGACTTACCAGACACTGAACCTGCCAGTGCCTTGATCTTGGACTTCCCAGCCTCTGGAACTGTGAGAAATAAATTTATGTTGATTATAAGCCAGTCAGTCTGTGATAGTTTTGTTATAGTAGCCCAAACAGACTAATACATTGTAGAAATTCAATAAATGTTTATTTCTAAATTATTTGGATTTTGTTCAGTGTAACATTCTCTTATTCTTCATATCAGAACTGTCTGAAAGTCAGCTGGAAGTTTCACAGAAATTTATTCACAGTGTTTGCTCACAGCTGTGCCATCTGCACCTTGGGTAGAGAAGGCAAAACTCTTCATTGTTCTGTCAGCTGTCATTGGATGAAATGATAAGTCACTGTTGAGACTGTCAGGTGATGCTCCTTCTAGGTCTGGCTTCTGGGTGACTGCAGTGCACACACTTCCTTTCCTGGTTTGTCCTTTCAATAAAGAGGTCGCAATTGGAGTGCTTTTATTCCATGCTAAACTGTTCTCTTTGCCTTTTGGCTATTGTAATAATCGGTGCATTGGGTGAGAATTAGATTGGATTTGTGTGTTGTGGCCTATTTCAGAGCAGGAGAGGAAATGTTACAGTCTTCTCAAGAATCACCACTCTGTGAGCCACTTAAAACTCCAGTAGACAAAGTGCCAGAGAACATTCTATGGAGGGCTGTTTCAGTTGGTGACCTTACCGTCTAGGGTCTAAGGTGGATCTATATTACCCAGCCTTTAGCCTGCAGACCTCTTTTAACTCTCAATCCCCAAATCCTAATGACACTAAATAGTCTTTTGTATTAATAAGTATGTAGAAGCTGTCCCAAAACTTTTAGATTTCGTGGACTAGTAAATTTCCACACACACAAAATATTTTGAACACTAGCTTATAATCGTTCCTTTTTTTTTTTTTTTTTTTTGGCCAGGTTAGAGTAGTCAAAAAAAAAAGATCATCAAACTTACATTTTTTCTAGAAATACCTATTGTAGCAGATACTGTGTCCTCCTTCCTCGCTGGAAGAACTCCAGTTTTGTTTGGGAGTCTCCCGCTCTCCCATGTGAGTCATTGTTAAATATTGACCAGTCTAGGGTTCTGAGTCCATGCCCTTGAGAGTGATTGGTTTAAGGACAGGCACATGACCTTATTCTGGATAACAATGTACATGAAGAGGGGTCTTGAAGGCTGTGCGATCATTTTCCACTTGCGTCTCTCCATCCAGAACCATTCTCTGTTTTTCATGGCCTTTCTGGCCCCTAAGGATTGCCCCACAAAGGTTTCCCTGCCTGCTGGCTTCCCACCGAGTTTGGCTAATGGGGGCACTGCTAGGAGCTAAGAGTATTTACCATTCTCCCTCCTGACCCCTGTCCTCCTGGCAGTGATCCTGCCAGCAGCTTAATTCCTCTGAGGCACAGGGCCTGTCTGACAACCTCTTCCTTTGCAACAGCTCTCTTGATTTCATTTCCTCTTGTCCCTTAAGGACCAGAAGTAGTATTAGCTTCCTGCTGTTACTAATCCTTGGCACTTTACCATCTTTCATTGGTCTGTCCCCTTAACACTTCTGCTCAAGGTCTTTAAATGGTCCCTCTGTCAAATTCACTTCAATTAAATTCTGTGAGAGTACCAGCTCTTCCCTATCCAAACCTTGACTGCTATAGGGGGCTCTTGGGAATGGTTCTTAAAAAGAGACATAGAGGAGGACCTAGACTTCTGGTACTGGAAGTGGTTGTGTCAACAGGTGACCCCAGGACCTTTGTGGCTGCCACCTGGAATAGTGAGGGGGCCTAGGCTGAGGGAAGCCAACATGACATGGATGGCAGAGAGGGAGACCCAGGGAGCTGTGTCCTTGAGGCTGCTGTGATCTTTGAGTGAACCAGTTCTGGAGATGCTGGGAAGCATGCTATCGAGTTAAGACATTTCCTTATTGGTTATGCTGCTTTGAGTTTTGGTCTTGTGTTCCATGAGGCTGAAAATTTTCTTAAGTTTAATAAATAAAATAAGTAGGGTGCAATAACAAAATCATGGGGTGGATATGGGGAGATCTACTTAATGATCACTCAAATCTGGGGGACAGCTGTGTTTCCTCAGGGGCACCCTCTCCACAGTGGACAGTCAATGTGTCAATTAGAGTGAAAAGAGGTACATTTAAAATGATTTGAACAATGAAAAGAGATGATGAACAATGTGCATTAAGATCCTGCTCTCTGCCTAACCTGCTCTTGGTCCCTCTTGTGGTCCTGCTCACGGCCGTGGCTTCTCCTGCCCTGGGCCTCCAGGCCAGCTTGCTCTGTGCTCTGTGACACCTGACCTCGGACTGGGGCTTCCCTCTGTTGTTCTACCTGCTTTTGCCCTCTAGGATTCTCTAGAGTGGAACCTCCCACCATCTGTGAACCTCCATTGCTGCCATTTTCATCTTGTTAAAGCCATTCTTTCTGAAAAATATCATAATTTAAAAAACAATCTTCTCCAGTCTGTTTTCAGAACATTTAATTTCAACAGCTCTTGCCTATGAAGTTATTCTTCCTCAGTTGTAAATGCTATCACAGCTGATATAATGGGTTAAATTCCCCCTTTTTCCAGGCCTCCATCTTTTGGCCCCCTGCTTCTTTTTACTTCTTTGACTCTTTGCCTTCTCAAATCTGACTCCTTCCAACCTTTCCCTTCCAACTCTCACAAAGGAAGTAGGAAGGGGAAACAAGGAAATAGAGGGATGTCAAAATGTTTATTTGCCAATGAAAGAAGGAGAGACTCAAGAGAGAAGGTCTTTGAGGCCTGGTGTTTCCATGATCCTATTAACCTAATGCTAGCTTGAAAGCAGGACTTGTCATTTCTTCTTGGGTGAGCTGTTTGCATGAGTGATGCTGGATTTGGAGGCCATGGATGAAAATTATTCTGTGAAAATTACACAGTAATCCCCTGATTTACCCAACCTAGTGGGTAAGTCAGGGAAAATGGCCAGTTCATCTGCTGAAAATAAATTCTTTCCTTTGGAAGATAGTAAAAGGCATAGGAAGACACTGAATAAATGCTTTCTGATGGTGTGGATGCAGGCCAGGAGCCACTGAGGTCTGGAGGCCTTTCTAGCCGAACAGTTGGAGAGCTCTTAAGCGAGAACAGATGTGCTGAGAATTCAGAGAATCAGATATTTTCACTGTAAGAGGAAGACATTAAAAGGGTAGGGCTCTAAAATGAAAACTGGCTCCTTGCAACGTATAAGGCTAAGTGAGGTCCCCAGTCAAAAAGACCCTGGACTCTGTTTTGGGTCCCTCCCTTTTCCCTGGATTTGGGAAATTAGGAAATTTACTCTGCCTTTCTAAGCTTTCAGTATCTTTATAACACTGAAATAATCAGTCCTGTTCTGCCCATTTTTCTGGGGAGACAGGATCATGTGATACAGAATGATAGTGTGCGGTGATGTGTACCACTCCACACATATGGTACCACTGAAGTTTTACTCTCACATGTGACCTGATTGGTCGGTCAGGGATTGACCAGGGATTGTGAACGCTACCAGTCAGTGCCTCCTGTAGGGGTGGGCTGGAGCTGGCCCGTCCCTCCCCCTGGGGAGCTTAAGTTGGCTAGAAGAAATCACGTAACCAAAGCTATGCACCCTGCACTGTGCATGGCAGTGGAGGGTGAGGAGCATGAAGACAGCTCAGCCAGGCCGTTTATAGAGATGCCTGCTTTTACTGTCAGATTTGAGAGGACACTAAATTTAATAATAATTTGATCTTATCTGGTATTTTAAAATCAAATAATGCTTGTTTAGGAAAATTTTAAGTAGGTATTTTTTTGACTCCAAGTCTGTTGGCCTCTCCTTTTAAGTATTTCTTAAATCTGTCCACTTCTGTCCATCACCACCACTGCTCATGCCAGGCCTGCATCACCCCCCATCTTGATCATCATGTCACCTCTGGCCTTGTCTCTTCCACTCTGATCTTTTTCCACTGCCTCATTAGGCCCCCAACCCCGAGCAAAGCTGCTATCCATGCCCACCCAGAATCTTCTCTAGGACTCTAGTCTGATTATGTCACTTCCCTGTTAACCTGCTCCAGAATCTCCCTGTCACCTTCGGGATAAAGTCAGAATTCTTTACAGAGCATACAGAGCCCCAGCTTACCTCTCCAGCCCTGCTGCTCACTACTTCCCCATCCATACTCAGGCCAGCCAGCACACTCTCAGCACCCAGCCCTCCCATGCCTGGCTGGCTTCTTTCCTGCTCTGCTCTTCACAGCCAGGTTTCACTCTTCTTCCCCTGCTGAGTTCAGACTTTGTGCCTCCCCACAGCTGGGTTAGGCTGCTCCTTGTGCTCCTGGAACATGCGTGCCCAATGTTCCCCCTTCACACTCAGCTGACAGGCTTGCTTCTCACTTCTCTGAGAAATGGGAATGCTCTCTACTTCCTACCAGACCTCTCATCCAGCATTCCTTTCTCCTCTTCCTTTCCTCCAGGTGCAGTTCTCAAACTGTCCCTTCCCCATTCAAGGTGAACCCCTCTGCTTATGCTCTGGACACTCCCCCGCACCTTCTCAAGGACCGCTGCCTTGAACCTCCCCTCTATCTTCAACCTTGTCAAGCCCTCCCTTTCTTCTGGATGACTCCCATCAGCCGGCAAACATTCTTCATGCTCTCCTTGGGCCTTTCAAGGATCTCCAGCTGCCCTTCCATATCTGTTTCATTCTTCAGGAGGTGTCTTCCTGCCTCAGCTCTTCTGCACACCAGTCAGGCATCCCCATCTGCTGTTTGACTGCAGTAGCCCTGCCCGAGGGAGGCAGTGACCTTCTCTTTGCACACCCAGGGCTGAGTTTCTGTCCTCATCGGGCTCCTCCCTCTGCAACTCTCACCACCTTGCCAGGGCTGCCTCCTGACTCCTCGCCATCTACCAAGCCCTCTCTGCCCTGTTCCTGTGCCCTTGTCTTTCCTGCCACTCTCGGTGGGTGGTCTCAGCTTGACCCACAGCTTTAAATAACATTTATTTGCTGGTGGTTCCTGAATTTACAGCCTCAGCCTGGACCACTTTTCTGCACTGCAGACTCTTGCATTCAGCTGCCTACTCCAAATTCCCGTGTCACTGTTTCACAAGCATCTCAAATTTAATGTGTCCTGGAATGAACTCTTCATTCTTGCCACTTCAGTCTGTGGCTTCCTGTCTTCCCCATCTCAGTAAATCACATCTTCACCTGCCCAGTTGCTTCATCCAGAAACCTGGACAACCTACTCATCTCTTCTTTTTTCCTACCCTGAGTCAGTTTGTCAGATGTTCCCATTTAGCCCACCTCCAAAGCTTATCTTGAGCCTGGCCACTTAGCCCCAGCCCTTCTTCTCTCCCCATAGTCGAGGCTACACTCAGCTCTGGGAGTGGTCCCCTACTTCCACTTGGGGAAAGCAGCTCTGATCTATGCCTACAGAGCATCCAGGGAAACTGTGATGCCTGCCTGAAACCTTCAGTGGTTCCCCATCATACAGCTCACACAGCCCTGCATGGTCTGCTCTGGCCATTCTTCAAAACCTCCTCTTGCCCAGTCCTCACCCTTTTGCATCACACCCAGCCCATGGCTGGCTCCCCTCACGTCCACTTCCTTGATTCACTGGTGTATACTCAGTCTCCGGGAGCTGCCAGCGACACAGATACTGTGTGAACAAATATTTGCTTTGATTGCTAAAATTATTGCTGTGTGCTAGATCCTGGAGTAACCAACATGAGCCAGACAGAATGCTCTTAGTCTAGTGAATGACACAAATGTGTACACATAGAATATTGTTTGATATGATAGGTGTGATCATGAGGAGAAGGCAACCCTGGGGCTAGAAGAAGCTTAGAAAAGGTTTTCAGGGAAAGAAATATTTGAAGTGAGTTGATGAACCTCTACAGAAATCTAAAACAGTATATGAAAACAATAACTCAGGAAGTAGGATAATGGAAAAATATGTAGAAATATTAATATTTGGTGGCTTCTGGCTTTTAGCTTGGTGAAAAATTTTTTTCTATTTTAATATTTCCAAATACTCCATTATGAATTTTTTATTTTTTTAATTATAATAAAAGTTAAGAAAAACTTGGTGGGAAATAGTTCTTTGACGCACACATGTACACACACATAGTGATATCTTAACACAAGACAGGCAGGGATGTCTTGCAATGAGTTTTCTCATCTGTTTCTGGAAATCAGCTACAGTTCCTGAAAGTAAAACTTCTTGAAATAAATTTTCCCCAAACAGGAAAAAAAAAAAGTAGAAGAAAGAAAAAGTGAGAAAAAGGATGAAATCCTTTTCCTCAGTTTACGAGTTGAGCAGGTAGCCAGTAAGGACAAGGAGGAGGACAGAAAATAGGATTTTCTTGTCATGTTCCACTTGTAAAAGTCAGTGGATATTTTTACAGGTACTAGCTAGTCCTTCCTGAAAATCCTCTATGGGGACAGGCTGTGAAGCAGCAATAGGAAAGATAAATACTATTCTGGAGAGTAATTTTAGTGCAGGGTGGAGAATGTGAAGAGAAAAAAATTAAAGATCAGGTGGAAAATCCATACACAAGCCAACCCACACCACAGAAGCATCAAGCACCATGTTACCTAATTAGTCCCTGCACCAGGCAGGGGCCTCTCTCTGCAAATTCCCCTCCCCTCATGGTGGGCTGCCTGGCAGGGAGCGTGTTTGTACCGCATGCCTTATGGGTGGCTATCATTTTGCAGGGAGCAGAAGGCTTGGAAAGACCACTAAGCTGTGACCTTTTCCCCTTATTCAACAATGCAAATATATTTTTCTGTAATGGGTATTTAGATGTTTCTGAGTGGAGCATTCAGAATGCAGGTGTGTGTGTGTCTGTGTGTGTTGCAGGTGGGGTCTGCTTTCAACCTCTGATCTCTTTTCACCTCAGCTCCTCTTTCTGTCCGGGCATAGACTCACATAGACTCACTAAGACTTGGGTCTCCTCCTCCTGTTTTACTTCTGTGCTGAAATGACCCCCCTTTAGTGCCCTTCTGAAGTTTAGAGCTTTCCATGCTCCTCATGGCAAGCTTTCGTGTCTCCAGTTGCCCTGACTTGCAGTCTCCAGTAACCACCTAGCTGTGGGAAGCAAGAAGGGAAATGACGCTGTAATGAGATAAACTGGTTTGTGAGCAGGCTTCAGTTTTCTCCCCTCCCCTTTGCTCACACAACAATGTCTTTCTCCATAGGAGTTTCAGAGTCAGAGAATGTGAAGTGACAGAGACTGTCCTGAAGATTTGCTGAGAGCTCTATACTTGGACCTCCTTAGTAACCTCAAGAAATCTGAGGAAATGTGACTTCCCTCTTGGGACAGCTCGCTGGATGATACAGACCTGTTCTAGACAAGGGCTGCCAGTGGCTGGAAGCAAGAGTCACACCCCACACCCAGCATTGAGCTATTTTTCTTCTGGTCAAAGGACCTTTCACTCCCACCCAGGCAATCAGTATTTTCTAATGGTTGGCTTTTAAGACATCAAGGCAGTAGGATCCATGGGCATAATTTCACATTTAATTTAAAACAATAGACAATCCCAAGGGACTTTGCATAAAGGAGGTGGCCCCTGGTCTGGTCTTAAGATACCTGCTGTATTATATCCCAAAGGCCCTTTTGGTGGAGGTTGTCCAGGCAGTAACTGGGAATGTTTGCTCTCCTTGCCTTCAACCCCCGGTCTAAGGATATGTCCATTCCTCTATTTTAATTATTATCCTTTGAGAGATTTAGTCAGGTCTGGTTAGGTTTAGAATTAAGTTGGAACCTGGCTTGGAGGGGTTTTATTGATTTATTTATTTTTCACTTTGGCTATAATTAAAAATGGTACAAGGGGGTCAAGGAAATTCAGACAAGATCTCTATTTTGTCCTCTTGTTGCCAAGAACCTGACTTGATAAAGCAGTGATTTGAGATGATGACTGTTGTAATCATGAGTTCAGGGGAGCTTCCTTACAAAAAGCTGGCCTGAGCCTCAAGATGGCCAGAACCCACACCTGCCCAACTGACTTGGGGTGATCAAGGTCTTCCTTTGTCTAGGACTGTCTCAGTTTTAAAACTGAGTATCTTAAATCTTGGGAAACCCCTCAGTCTTGAGAAAATCAAAGTGGTTGGTCACTTACTTGGAATTAAAGTTTGAATGAATCAAAGCAATGAGATAACTGGGAAATACACTTGATACCTGGTTTTAGTTTCCTTTGTGTGTAGGATGGACTCACACTTGTTTCACTAAAGGGCATGGGGTGGAGATGGAGAAGAAGTAGAGAAAAGAGGTGGACATGGACTATTTCTGTGCACTCAAGGCAGCTCATTTTTAATAGTGGCCAAATTTAGATTACCAAGGGGGACATGTGATAGCCACATAGCTTGAACCTAAGCTAAAGAAAGCAATTTCTGCTCAAAAATAATGGGATGGAGAAGGAATCTTTGTGTAGAGAATCTTCCTGAATTCTTAGGCAGACATAGATACTTTTTCCCTGTGTGCACCGTGCTCCCCATCAGCAAACCTAAAAATTTTCAATTTATGTATGCACACAGACCCCTGGTGAGGAGAGACTGTGTCTTTTCATATTGGCATTTCTGGCATCAAGCACTGTGACTTGTACATAGTGGGTGCTTAATAAATTGAAAAATAAAGTAATAAATGCACACCCGGGGGTCAGAGGATTGTTAAAGAAAAATGAGGTGTTCTCATCTTCATCTTCAGATCCTTTGTGGAGCAGGGTATGAACATTGGATTTGTGAGTTTTATTTTCACTTTACTTTTTTCACTTTTAGATTCCATTAAAAGGGGTAATGCAATTGTTTATCATTATTTTTTTTTTGATGAGTTAGAAAACAATATTTTCACAAGTATCTGTCTTGCTCAGGGTGTCCGTCAGGAGAACCCACCAGCCCTTATCACCCTCACAAGTTGGCTGTCTGGTCTCCATATCCTTCATGTGAAGGGACATAGTCCCACCTTCCCCAGGTGTGCTTGATAACTGTTCACCTGGCTGCCATCACTGTCCAGCTGCTCCGTGAGGACACTATCCCTGATATATATGCCTCTGGGACCCCAGTAAGCCCAAGGGAGAGGGTGTATGGAAGGTTTCCATGTCCTACTGGGGAGTTGAGGTGAGCCCTATAGAGTCCTTCCTTCCTTTCTCCCTCCCTCCCTTCCTTCATTTTCTTCCTTTCCTTCCTTTCCTTCTACTGAGAAGACAGCCATCTATGAACCAGAAAAAGGGCCCTCACCAGACACTGAGTCTACTGGCACTTTGATCTTGGACATGCCAACTTCCAGAACTGTGAGAAAGAAGTGTTTGTTGTTTAATTCACCTAGCGTGTGGTACTTTGTTGTAGCAGCCCGAACTAAGATGAGGGTCTTGCATATATCAAGGGCTCAGGAAGTGTTTGCTGGATGAATGTGTCTGACATAGTGGGTGTGGTCCCTGGAGAAGGTTCACTCTGGCCTCAGCCCTCAGGATAGAGGCCGGCCATGTGAAGGCTAGTGGTTAAGGCAGTGTCACCCTCTGAAGCATCACATATTGAAGCCAGGTCTTAACAATTTCTTGAATCTCCTCTCCTTTCCATTCCCACTGTGACTGCCTTTGTTTACCCTTTTAATATTTTCCCTGGACTCCAGCCAGGACAGTCTAACAGTGCTGTCCTCAAACTTCCCACTCTCCTGCTGTGGTACAGCTTTATTCCTCAGCACTCTCTCCTTGCAGGGTAAATCCTTCCAAAAGGTTGATCACCTCTTTATCAAAATAAGCAATGTGGTGAGCTCATTCTTCTGGTTTTCCTGATATTCCCAATATCTGAATCTTTGTGTTGTACTCACCTTATCAAGCTGAATACAGTTGACACTCACTGAGTCACTGAATGGATAGAGCAACCCAGCAGTGAATGAATGGTTGCCTGAAAAAACAAAAGAAAGATCCATTATTAACTGCTTTAGGATAGAAGTTGAAAACTGGAGGCTTGAGGGCTGGATCATATCTGCAGACATGGTTTCTAAAAAATATCTTGAATAGGGTGCCAGTTTAAGAAATTGGGAGATTTTACATTAAACAATCTGGATTTGTGGCTTCTCTTGGCATCGCTGCACTGGGCTTGTTCCTAAAGATCAGAGTCAGTTGCCCACCCCTGCCGCAGCCGCCTCTTCTTGGTGGTCCCCCTTGGGACCGATCTTTATGTTACCTGCTCAGTGTGTTCAGCCTCAGAAGCATGACCAACCAATACTCTGCTCTGATGTGTTTGTGCTCTAGGCCACCATGTGTGGGATGTGCCGGAGGCCATCACCGCCCCAAGGCTGCATCCCGTCCCCTGCTGCCTACATGCCTCCTTGTCCCTGCAGGACAACATTCGAAAACCTGGTTTCCAATTTGAACTCAGCCTTACTTAGAGAATTCATCTCCCTCTTCTGGGTGTCAAAGTCCTTATTTATAAAAATGAGTGGTCCAGGCAGATGAGCTGTGAGGTCCTTGATTGCCTGAGATTCCTGTGAGTTTATTCTGAAGTGTTTGAGTGTGCAGTGTCTTCCTGATGCAAGACCCAGGACTAGCGGGGAAGGGACCCTAGTGGGAGTCTTGTCTGACTTAGGGATAATGGCCTGTCATCCACTGTCAAACCTCAGCAGCCAGTCAATGATTTTGTGGTCAAGGGCATTTCTGAAACACTGGATGTGCTCCCCCAGCTTATAGCTCTGTGCAAGCTGTAAAGTGCACACTCAACACTTGATATTTGTCATGAAGATTAAAGAACTCTCAAGTGCAAGTGACAAGGTTGATATATGAGGATAGCTGTAACACTGTGCTTTTTTGTCTTCAGAAGCATTTTTCTCAGTCGTGGCTTTAACCTGACATCCAGACAACAAAGCTCCCTGGTTACATTTCATGAGAAATTTAATAACCCCCTTATTGAGTATTTTTGCTGCAGCCTTGGATTAACCTTTAACAAATGAAGCCTTAGTTGCCACGCAGCCTCAAGAACGTTCTCCCTGTGATGAATATTTCTAAGTCTGCGTGTACTTGAGGACACTGGGGGCTGGGAGGTCACCTGGGTTGGAATGGCCCCCAAGAAGCCAGCTCTATCAAATCAACAATGCCAAGACACCAGGAATGACTTCCAGGGCTCAGAAACCCCAACTGCCCTGTGTTGCTAAACTACAAAATATAGAAGATACCCGTTTCTCCAGAAATATAAATATTAAGACTTAATAAACAGCAGAATCATTCCCCTTTTCTTTAAAATGGTCATCTATTTACAAATTGGACAATGGCTTACTGTGAGTCATAGAAGTTGAGGTGGGGGGTGATGCTGTGACTGAGCAGCTAGTGTTGTCTTGGAAACTAATCTACATTGTATGGACAGGGAAAAATGGATCCAAAATATCCCTATTTCTTATGAATATCCCACCACTGTTACAAAGCAGTGCTTATTTACTGTTTAGCAAAGGCTAGTCCAGATGTACAAGCTTGAAGAGAATTCAGAAGAATTTGAAAGAAAACCTGTGGAAAGAATAGGATCTTTACAAATTGCTGTTCCAATGCTTTAAAAATTTTTTTTGTTTTAAATTGAAGTACAGTTGATTTACAATGTTGTGTTAGTTTCTAGTGTGCAGCATAGTGATTCAGTTATACATACAAATTTTTTCATTATAGGTTATTACAAGATATTGAATATAGTTTCCTGTGCTATACAGTAGGACCTTGTTGTTTGTCTCTTTTATATATAGTAGTTTGTACCTGCTAATCCCAAACTCCTAGTTTCTCCCTTCCCTTCCCTTTCCCCTTTGGTAACCATAAGTTTGTTTTCTATGTCTGTGAGTCTGTTTCTGTTTTGTAAACAAGTTCATTTGTATCATTTATTTAGAGTCCACATATAAGTGATATATTTGTCTTTCTCTGTCTGACTTACTTTGCTTAGTATGATCATCTCTAGGTTCAAACATGTTGCTGCCAGTGGCATTATTTCATTCTTTTTTATGGCTGAGTAGTATTCCATTGTGTGTGTGTGTGTGTGTGTGTGTGTGTGTGTGTGTGTGTGTGTGTTTGTGTGTGTGTATACATATAACTACATTGTCTTTATTCATTCATCTGTCAGTGGACATTTAGGTTGCTTCCATGTCTTGGCTGTTGTAAATAGTGCTGCTGTGAACACTGGGGTGCTTGTATCTTTTCAAATTAGAGTTTTCTTCAGATATGTGCCCAGGAGTGGGATTGCTGGATCATGTGGTGAGTCTATTTTTAGTTTTTAAAGGAATTGCCATACTGTCTTCCATAGTGGATGCACCAAACTATGTTCCCACCAGCAGTGTAGGAGGGCTCCCTTTTCTCTACACCCCCTCCAGCATTTATTGTTTGACTGCTCTATTTCTCTTTTTCCTGATTTTGTTAGATGATATTACAACAGATCCTCCTGCATGATTTTGCCATGCTGCCCAGGCAGACCAACAGGAATTTTGATTGCCTGTCATTTTATTGTGATGGTTTTAAAGCTCTTTTGAGGAAATGAGTGTGTAATGCAAATTTGTATTTTTTTTTTTTTGTGGTTATATTGGATAAACACAAGGTTTGAGTTACTTTTAGTAACTGTTTTTTAGAGTTTTATGACTTTTTTTCTCATTTTTCAGGTAAGCTAAGCCTAGAAATTTATGATTGACACAAAATGAAAGTAAATACGTAATACATGCTTCAATGTATTTGCATGATACATGATGTATTTTTATTACATATAAAGTTTTTTCGTATATATACATGTACATAGTATATATTTTATATATGTATATATCCTTAACAGTTACTTGTATTAACAAAAGCATTTATTCGTTAGTATATACTATATGTGCTAAAAGCTCTTTTTGTACTCCTATATCTGTTTGAGATCAAGATCTCTGGCTTCCAGATATATTTTTAATTGAGACCAGCTGGTCCCCTGTACATTTTGAGGAAATTATTTTGACCCTGGTGTGTGCTCCTCTAGACTCTGCACCCAGATACCTTTTTTCTGCTTCCTCAGGGAGGTGACTGGTAAGGGGCCAGCACCAAGGTCCCAAGGCCTGGGGAGGACACGTTAGGTTTCAAACCAAAACTGCCCAGTAGCCTGTCCTCATGGCTGAGCATACACCAGGGATAGATGGCCTGGCCCCTCGAGGGGTGTGCACTAGTGTGTCTGTCCCTGTCATGTAAGCGAGGTGACTTCTGCTGAGTCTGGACAGGCCCTGGACTAGGGTATCCCCTTTAGCTTCCAGATTCAGCATCCCCATCACCAACTCAGGACAGTCTGTCGATGTGTTTCTGCAGGAGATGTGGAGATTCTTATGGCATGGCCCACATCCTGTGTTTTTCTCTGTCAAGCACGGGCATGTCCCATTACAGGAGAAAGAGGAGGGAGTGGGGATGCTTGGGATTAACTGTTTTAGAGGAAAAGGAAAATCTGATCAGTGAAGACACATACTGTGGAAGCACCTTGGTTTCTTCAATGCTTTGTGTTCTGTGGAAGATGGAAGTGAAATGGGCACTGATCTGGGACCTAAGTATTTCCTTGCCCAGGACTTTGTGATGATCCCCATGGTGTCTGTGACAGCATCAGTGTCCAGTTAGGGACCACAGAAGGGCAACATCTCCCAACTACTGACTCCATGTAGTGAAGTGAGGGGGTTATGGGCCCATGGAAGCTCTCAGTCCCCTCTTCTCCCACTGGGGGGGCATGGGGGTACTGCCCATGGCCTCCCCAGGGACCATGATCTGCCCAGCTTCGCTCTTGCTGTTCCAGGTCATGTGCACTATATCAGAATTCCTTCTCCTCTTTCCTTTCCTACTGGGCTTAAAAAAAAATCTCTCATTCCCTTGTTTAAAGACCTGAAAGGGCTGCTGTCATGAATGAAAATGAGGGAGACTTTCACTGTCTCCCACATACAAGGGAACATGTCCTGAAGGTGACTTATCTTTGCATCTTTGGGACATCTTCACAGGACTGTGGGAGTCGAAGCCCAGACAAGTAGTCTAAGGTTATTCAACAAAGTGGTCCTGTCCTCACTGTGACTCAAACGTTTAGCACTTACTTTCCTCGGGGATCAACGCAGTGCTGCCTCTTTACAGTGAATTGTTGCCACACAGAGCACTGCCAGGGCCTCAGCATCCCATCCACGGCCTCAGGTGAGGTGCCTGGGGGCCGCAGTGTGCAATGCCACCGTGGGTGGGTGTGCGAAGGGGTCGCCGCAGGCCCCTCGTCCCAGCCAGGTCTTCCCAGGCTCATTCCCAGTTGCCCTGCTGTTTGTTAAACAGCCTGGTAAAGAAAGCACCTGGGGAGAAGTAGTCATCTTATAGAGCAGAAGGTATTCACGAGTTGCCACAGTGATTCGATCTGAGTGGTTGGCTTGAGGTGGCTGCAGGAAAAATGATAAAGCCAAACAGGAGGCCCAGGTGGACATGAAACAGTGATGAACAGCTGATACTTCTTTGTGTTAGGCTCTCTCATCATTGGCACGGACACTCCACTTGACTTTGCTTAGCAGTTTAAGGCTTGGGAGTCCAGGGACTTGGCTTCAGATGTGTGAAAAATACCCACTGCTCAATGGGAGGTTCAAACTCACAGGGTTGATGCTGCAGCTTTATTTCAGTTTTCTTCCACATGGGAAGGACAGCACACGTGAATGGCAGTGCTTTACCATTTATCCATGAATGGTGCACGATGCTAATGCAGTCTGGCTGAAGCAATGGAAATGTTAAAATAAAGAAAAAATTTTTCAGTAATTACATATCTCTATATACACAAGTACATAGATATACCTACCTATGAATACATAGATTTCGGATAGATAAATCTATCTGTCCAAAAGCAGCTGCGTTTTTTATGGATTAGCTGTTTAAGCGGTCAAGGGCAGTTAAGCTTAATTAACGTGAACCTAGCCTTACATTAATAAACTCCCATGGGGGCTATGAATTGAGAGGGTGAAAGAAAGTAACCTATATAATAGCTAATCCGAAGGCTAGTGCTTTCTTGCTGCATTATTTTCTAGATTTTGCATACTGACAATGAAGTGTTGCTTTGATGTCCTTTTAAGTCGAGATTTAAACATCTTTTGTTTGGTAAAACTCAAAAAGGAATTAATAAACCTTTTATGGGAGATGTGAGTTTTTTTTTAAACTATTATAGCATTTTTCTTGTGCCTCTAACCCAGAATGCAAACGTCTTCTTATTGGATTCGTAACAGTTTGACTGAGTCACATATAGATTTTGAGTTAATTCAGCTAAGATGGAGGAAAGTCTCATAAAAGTGCAGGGAAAGTCCAGGCTCCCTGGCCCCTGAGGCTGTTTTTAGTAATAAGTGAAGAAGTTAGAGATCTGGAGCCGGTGGCTTTGGCTTCTGACTTAATATTTGACAGAATTAAGAAGCTCCTTTAGGTACCTAATTTCCTGCCAGAAAGAAGGCTTAATGCTCAAAAAACTTAAGGACTTAAGTGTATCAATTGAAATTCAGTTGTGGGAAAATAAGAAGTTTTGAGCATTCTCTTCATAATCACATGCCTGTCAAGATGAAAAATTTTTTGCAACACTTTCCTGGGGTAAAGTGAACAAATCTAAGTATAAAGCTCAATGACATCAATAGCCACGTGAGTGCCACACAGGTAAAAATTTAGAACCTTTCCTTCACCACGGAAAGTTCCCTTTCTTACTCGTATCATGACCCTAATTTAACCACTCTTTTGAGGTCTTTCCCCATAGGTAGGTTTGGTCTGTTTTTCAGCATTAGGTAAAAGGGCTTGTACACTATGCTTTCTTGCATAGAAATGTGTCTGGTTCCTTTCACTAGATGTAAATAGTCTTAAATTTACATACAGTTGAATTCATTGTTTTTCTACGTGTACATTTCTATGAGTTTTAACACATAATAGATTCCTGTAACCACCACCATGGTCAGGATGCAGCCCCCAAATCTCCCGTTAGAATCCAAATGCTCCTCCCCACAACGGATCCTGGCAACCAGTGATCTGTTCTCCATCCCTAGTGTTCTACCTTTCCCAGAATGTCATACAAATCATACATATGCAACCTTTGATGCTGGCTTCTTTCATTTAGCATAATGTGTTTGAGGTTCTTCCGTGTGCAGTAATAGCTTGTTCCTTTGTATCATATTCATTCTGCTGTTGATGGTCATTGGTGCACTTACCATTTTTTGTTTGCAAATAAAGCTGCTATGAACATTTCTGTACACTTTTTTTTGTGGACATATAGACTAACTTCTCTTTGTCATATGAGTGACACTGCTTAATTTAAGGGTAAGTTCAGTTTTGTTAGCGATTGCTAACCAGTTTTCCAAACACGGGATGCCATTTTACAAGCAGTGTACCAAAGTTCCCATTTGCCTGTGTCCTCACCAACACTTGGCATCACCAGTCTTTTAGATTTTGCCCTTTTGGGAGGATCTCTTAATATCTCACTGTGGTTTAATTTATTTCCCTTGATAACTAATGATGTTGAGTATTTTTCATTCTTCTATTTTTATGATTATCTTTTTACTGTTGATTTGTAGTAATTCTTTATGTATTTTTAATACAGATCCTTTGTTAAATATGTGTACTATGATTGTTTTCTACTAGTCGATAGATTGCCTTTTCACTCTCTTAATGGTGTTTCTGATGAATAAAAGTTTTGCCTTTTGATGAAGTCTATTATCATATTTTTTCCACTTTATAATTAGTGCTTTTTGCATCTTAGCTAAGAAATCTTTGCCACAGTTCCCAAATACATCATTCTAGGGTTTCCTCCAAAAAGCTTTATTGTTTTAGCCATCACATTTAAGTATTAGATCCATGTCCATTGAGAATTAGTTTTGGGGGGAGTGTGTACAGTGTGGAGTAATAAAGGTACTCAGTTGCTCCCTTACTATATGGAAAAGAGTTTTCTTTCCCCTGCTGAATTTCATTGGTGTCTTTGTTGAAAATCAGATGGTCATATTGTCTGGGTGTATTTTTGGACTTTCTATTCTGTCCCCATTGGCCTTCTTGTCTATTCTTATGCCAGTACTACTTGCTCTTAATTACTATAGCTTTAGAGTATGTTTCAAAACATGGTAGTGTAAATTCTTCTCCTTTTTCATCTTACTCCTTTTCATCCTCCTCTTCCTCCTCCTTCAACATTGTTTTGGCTTTTTAGATCTTTTGCTTTTTGTGTAAATTTTATGATCAGCCTGTTTATTGAAAAAGCAGCTCCATGGAAAATGCAAACTCAAAGGCAAAAATCAAGGGGTTTTGAGGGAGATGGCATTGAATCTATAGATCAACTTGGGCAGACTTGACATCTTAATAATAGAGTCTTTCTAATCATAAATGTAGTAATTCTCTCCATTTATGCATGTCTTTGGAAAATTCTCTCAGCCATGTTTGTAGTTTTTAGGGTGGAGGATTTGCACATCTTTTATTAATTTTATTCCTAGGCATTTGATGATTTTATAAATGATATTTTTTATTGTGATACTATATATAATACAAAATATACCATTCTAACCGTTTTTGAATGTATAGTTCAGTGGCATTAAGTACATCCACATTGTTGTGCAACCATCACTGCTCTCCAACTCCAGAACTTTTTTATCATCCTACATTGAAACTCTGTATCCATTAAATAATAGCTCTCCATTCCCTTGCTTAGCCCTGGAAACTACCATTGTACTTTCTGTCTGTATGATTTGACTGTTTTAGGCACCTCATATACATGGAATCATACAATATTTGTCCTTCTGCTTTATTTCACTTAGCACAGTGCCTTTAACACCTGTCCATGTTGTAGCACATGTCATAATTTCATTCCTTTCTCAGACTGTATAATGTATAATAACACTCTACTATATATAATACCACATTTTGCTTATCCAGTCATGTATAGATGGACATTATTTTCATCTTTTATTATGAATAATGCTGCCATGATGATTGGTGTACAGATACCTGTTCAAGTCTGTATTTCCAATCCTTTTGTTTACATATGAGAGGTGGAATTACTGAATCATATGGTAATCCTGTGTTTAATTTTTTGAGGATATAAATATTTTAAAATTTTATATTTCAAGTGTTTGTTAGTCTTTAAAAGTAAACTGAATTTTGGGGTGTTAACTTTATACAGTGTGATACTGTTAAATTCACTCACTAGTCCTAACATTTTATAGATTCCTTTGGATTTTCTACAGACAGTCATCATCTTTGAATAAAACAGTTTAACTTCATCTTTGATAATATTAATGCCTTTTTTTCTTTTTGCCTTTTTTCATTAGCTCAGACCTCCAGTGCCATATTGAATAGAAATGGTGAGAGTGTGGATATCCTTGTTAAATTCTTAGCCTTGGGGGAAGGAATGTAATATTTCACTATTAAATGTTACCTTACCTGTAGAATTTTTTTAAAGCTACCTTTGTCTGATTGAGAGAATACTGTAATATTTCTAGTTTTCTAAGGAGTTTTAAAAATATCATGAATGGATATTAAATTCAGTAAATTCTTAGTGGTTTTTGATGATCTGAATATAATAATTGAATGTTATTTGTTCAACAAATATTTATTATCTACTAGCCAGTATACAGAAGTAAACAAAATGTACAAAATCACTACCCTCTTGGAACTTATGTTAAAATATATAGAGACAAAGTATAAACAACAAAAAAATAGATATTATATATTATACTAGAAGGTGGTAGTTGCTGTAAGGAAAACAATTAAACAAGGAAAGGGGATGGGGTGTCATGGTTAGAGGAAGCAGTTGCAATTTTAAAATAGAGTGGTCAGAGAAGGACGTACTGAGTAAGTATTTGAGCTGAAGGTGGTGAGTGAGGAAGTCCTGCAGATAGCCTGGAAAGGTCTGGATGATATCTGGGAAAAAGGGTGTTCTTGTCAAGGGGAACAGTAAGTGCAGAGTGTAAAGGCAGAACTCCACTTTGTGTGTTTGGGGGCAGCAAGAAAGGTGGTGTGGCCGGAGGGGAGCAAGTGGTGGGTGACAAAACAGTGCTGGGAGTAGCAGTAGCAGTAATGGAAATAACGCTAGTGATAACAGAGCCCGATACCCGTTGTCTAACAGCTGCCTTCTGCCAGACACTGTCCCAAGTTCATGAAACAGTAACAGCAAGAGATGAGGTCAGAGAAATAAGTGAGATACATGGGTCAAGTCACTCTTGTTGGCCAGAGTAAGAACATGGGATTCTGAATGATGTGGAGCCACTTTTAGGTTTTGAGCAGATAAATGTTGATCTGACTTAAGCATTAGTAGAAGTGCTGAGGCTGCTGTGCTGACAGTAGATGAGGGTTGAACCAGCAAGGCCAGTGAGGAAGCTGTTGTGATAATCTGCACAGTCCCTGGTGGGTTGGAGGTGGTGAGCAGGTGTTGGAATCTGGATCCAGTTTAAGGAGAGAATGGGCAAGATTCTCTGTTGGATTGGAAGTGGGTGAAGGAGAAGGAACATACAAGAATGACTCTGAGGTTTTGGCTGAGGGGCTAGATGTGGAGTTTGAGGTGGAGTGGAGTAGGTTTATCTGAGTGGGGTGAGAACTAGATTTTGACACGGTAAATCTATTCTTTTGCTAAATTTTCAACTATGCTATGAGAAGGAACCATGGAAAGTTAGAAAAATAGGTTAAAAGTAATGGTGTTTAAATTCAGCACTTTTGGAAAAAAAGTCTTTAGATGGATCGTTTCTTTAGGAATCCAGGTTTGACCTTAGGATATTGGCTGCAACTTTCCGCCCCTCTCTGTTTCCTATGGCAGCTGCTTACTATTCTGATATTAAGTTTATAACTTGCAGATTCAGAGATCTGAATTTCACAAACAAGTATCCTTTAAAAGGGTTTGGAGATTGATAAAGACTGCCAATGTTTTATTTTTCCAACTCCTTTTTTACTAAAAGTTTTATTTGATCTCAACCTCATGTCATGAAAGGAAGGTTTTTTTTTGGTTTTTTTTTCCCCCACCAAAAACTAAAAGACAACAATGGAAGGACAAAGTGTCATAAGCCATTTAACTTTTGTGACTTCTCTTCAACCATATACATTCAAAAGTACACACCTTAAAGAGTGTGGGACAGTCTGTCAGCTGTTTTGGTTCCACTTACTGAGCATGTACTCTGGACTGATGAAGGCATGGAAGGTGTGGATCTTCCCTTCTCCTAGCAGGTCTGGGTGTACAGTGAATCTTCTGTTCCCCTGAGTCTACAGTCCCATGTCCCTCAGCTATGTGCCATTCAGGTCTTTAAGAGGTTTGTTTTTAAAAACATCATGACACTTAAAGGAAGCCCAATTATTTCATCAGATACACTCAACCATAGGATTAGCAATCTATTCCATGCTGTAGGAAAATTAGGCTGTGATTGGCTTGGACTTCATTTTTGTACCTTCATAAGACATTTTGAAGGATAATTTTGGCTGTATGCAATTTTTCCAATAAGGAATCACTTTACTCCATCTTAACATATTGTTCCACTGTGGTCTCAGAACAAAGGATAACCCTTTACATAGACTATTTTAGCCTATGGATAAATGCGTTTTGTTGCCCTTATTTTTCTGATTTTGTTGTAGATGGGTCAAATTTTCATTACAGATATTCATCAATTCTCAGACCTGCAACTGAAAATCAGTAATTCAAGGAAGTGGATTATTTTTCATGAATGAAAACACTTGGGATCTGGATGGAGAGTTATTTCCTAACCCAAAGTCACAGATAGTGGAATTATCATCTCCAGCCTCCCTGGTGTTCTTCAGAAGTAGAATTGAAAAATCTGATGTGTTAGGGCCAGGTCCAGAGCCAGGCACATAGTGGGGGAAAAACAAATGTTAATTCCTTTCTCCAGCTTTATCATCCTTCCCACTTTTATCCCATTTCTAAATGTCACAGTTGGGAATTTTAGCCCTGGCTAGATCAAGAGATGTCAGATGGTAGAGACAACTGAGTCTTGAGACAAAGCTGAGGTCTCTTTGAGGTATCAGAGTGGAGGACAGGTAAGTTCAATTTCTGGAAGGTGAGTTGAGCCGGTGTCCTGAGGCATAAAGGCAAAAGGCAAAAGGCAAGAAAAGTATAAGTGATGGGTGGTTGTTGATATTAGGGAACAACTGGCTATCAGGAAACTGTAGGCCCTGCCTGAAGACTGTAGAGAAGAAGCCATGGGCTGAACTGATAAACAAGCTGTGAGAAATGTCAGGTAGCTGGCTGGATAAGAGATGCCTATTAATGTGTCCAGTATGGATG
The DNA here is from genome assembly GCF_036321535.1 of Camelus dromedarius. Lineage (NCBI taxonomy): Eukaryota > Metazoa > Chordata > Mammalia > Artiodactyla > Camelidae > Camelus > Camelus dromedarius. Next base: position 117,193,665 of record NC_087438.1, read on the forward strand.
GCTGGTTAGCCAATGACGGGTAAGATCCTCAGAGGAGGACAACCTAAGACAGGCACAGTTGGCTGGAACACAGATGGCCTACTCAATGTGTCCAGCATGTATGGCTGGCTAGCCAATGATGGGTAAGATCCTCAGAGGAGGACAACCTAAGACAGGCACAGCTGGCTGGACCACAGATGGCCTACTCAATGTGTCCAGTATGGAAGGCTGGCTAGCCAATGATGGGTAAGATCCTCAGAGGAGGACAACCTAAGACAGGCACAGCTGGTTGGACCACAGGTGGCCTACTCAATGTGTCCAGTATGCATGGCTGGATAGCCAATGATGAGTAAGATCCTCAGAGGAGGACAACCTAAGACAGGCACAGCTGGCTGGACCACAGGTGGCCTACTCAATGTGTCCAGGATGCATGGCTGGATAGCCAATGACGGGTAAGATCCTCAGAGGAGGACAACCTAAGACAGGCACAGCTGGTTGGACCACAGATGGCCTACTCAATGTGTCCAGTATGGACAGCTGGATAGCCAATGACGGGTAAGATCCTCAGAGGAGGACAACCTAAGACAGGCACAGTTGGCTGGAACACAGATGGCCTACTCAATGTGTCCAGTATGGACAGCTGGATAGCCAATGATGGGTAAGATCCTCAGAGGAGGACAACCTAAGACAGGCACAGCTGGCTGGACCACAGATGGCCTACTCAGTGTGTCCAGCATGTATGGCTGGCTAGCCAATGATGGGTAAGATCCTCAGAGGAGGACAACCTAGACAGGCACAGCCAGCTGGAGAAGAGCTGGCCTACTCAGTGTGTCCAGTATGGACTTGGAATTGGAAAGAGAAGGCATCACGCGGTCCTTGAGGCCATATGAAGTGGCCTTATAAGCTAAGTGAATGAATGACAAAGGAGAGAGGAAGAGAGAGAGAAAAGAAGGAAGGAGGGATGGGAGGGAGGGGAAGGAGGAAGATGTGCTTAAATAACTCTTATGAGTCTGAATTCTGAGGTGGCTTGAGTGTTCAAAGGGGGCGACATTAACTTGGGCATTTAGGACAACAAGACAGAAATCACACCACAGGGCAGAGGCTGGCTTGGTGGGCAGTGCCAGGCAGCCAGAACTTTCTGTTTTGGTATTAAATGCTCCCTTAGTATTGGCGCCATCACCCACTCGACTCCCTGTCCCTAGGGACTCTAATTCCACTGGAGCCTATCCTGGATGTTAACAGATGTTCCAGGGCCCTTTTCCCAGGTACTGGTGTTTGATTTGGGGAGAGAAGTTTACATCTGGCACAGAAGAGAAGTCACACTCGCACAACGGAAGATAGCATTTCAGCTGGCAAAGTACTTATGGAACGGAACCTTTGACTACGAGAACTGTGACATCAACCCACTGGATCCCAGAGAGTGCAACCCGGTCATCCCCAGGTACCACGTGGCTCACAGCAGCCTCAGCTCCATCTGCACCACCAGGAACTGAACACATTGCTTCAACCATGGCCAGGCTGGCCCTGAGCCGGCCAGCTCATCCTGCTCTCTGCACACTGTGTTGACCCCACAGCAGCCCAGGACCACCAGCACATGGAGCCGACCCCCTGCAGAGCTCACAGGCAGCCTGAGAGTAGCCAGGATCCTTCTCTTTTGTGTGTTGCTGTTAAACCACGTCCTCCCCATCCTTGCTTCCCACAGCGGGTAGCAGATTTATGGAAACAGTACACCTGAAAACACAAACAGCTTTGAAAATGATTCAGACAACCTCATGGTTGAGAGGCTCATAATGGCTGATTATGGTAAAGCAGGATGTTCCGTCGCTCACTTCTTGCTCTTCTAGCTGATAACGGAGAGTAACTGTCTTGGATGAGATGGTTTCTGAGGCCCCTTCCAGCTCTCAAATTTTGTGATTCTTGGTCCTTCCACCAAATGTTCTTTGGTGCCACTGTTGGTCCCAGAATGATGCCAACTGGTCCGGGAGGCTGACTCAGTTGTGATGGTTTTTGAGAGGAAAAGAACGGAGAGGAAAGAGAAAGGATGCAGCTGTAGCAAGATGCAGCATGACTGAAAATTCCCAGCGTCTCCCAGTGTGAGTTGGACAAATGCTGTTCATGCCTCATGTCATAGGCGAGGGCTGCTAATACCACCTCCACATTAAAACATAACTTGGTTGAGTTTATTTGTTATTTAATTTAATGTGAAACGTATTCAGCCTAGAATTCTTAGAATTTTTAATGAAAAAGTCACCTATGACCAGCATTAACATTTTGCTGCATTTTTCCCAATCCTTTTTTAATGTCTATCTGTCTTTAGAACCACCCATCCACCCACCCATCCATCCACTCACCCTTACATCCATCCACCCATACATCCATCCACCCACTCACTCTTCCATCCATCCATCCATCCATCCATCCATCCATCACAGATGGCAACAGAAAAGGTGTTTATATACGATGTAATCCCTAGTTTCCATAGCTGTTTTTTTTCCCTTCCATGGTATAGTGCTTTTCAGAGTACTTGTGCAATATATAAAATTCTTAGCTATGAGCAGGATGAGCTTATAATACCTTACAATGCAAATCACAACCAGGAAATAGAGTAGTGGTAAAGTATTACTAGAAAAATGACATTTTATTTACACGAGTGCATGAATAAACTGTTCCCAGAGGGAGTGGGTTTCCAAGGATGCAACTTTGTGATTTATGTTTTTGTACAGTCATGCTTTTACTACTAATTTTTTTAAATTTAGCATTTAGCTCTACTATAGCTGTGATGACTTGCAGAACATAAAAGAAAACATGGCTCTTACCCTCCAGCATTTTATGTAACACCTTTAAAAGGAGGAGACACACGAGTTTACAAACATTGAACATATTTATATAGTTTCTGGCCAAAGGTGTTTTTACTTTATGAGGAATTTGTTTTATTTTTCACCTTGTAGGCATGTCCCCTTTTTCTAAGTGTGATGTCTTGGCTCTTCTGAGGGTTTTTTCTTTCTTAGATAAGACTCTCTTGATTGCAAACTAGAAACTCAGCCTAAGCTGCTTAAGAAAAAGGGGATTTCATTGGCAACATCTTGGGATATCACACAAGAATAATACCTTGAAACTCGGCAAACTAAGGAGTCAGCCCCAGGTCAGAAATAATGAGAGCCAAGTGTTGGGAACCCCTCAGGTGCTGTCCTCTTTGTCATCATCTGTTTGCTTCCATTTCTATGCTCAGGTCCTATTCCTCCTCCTCCTTCTTCTTTGTTTTACATCTGGATGGATTCTCTCTCTCTCTCTCTCTCTCTCTCTCTCTCTCTCTCTCTCTCTCTTTTTAATGTCCTACTTGATTCTCACTGAGATCGCCTTTCTCTTTGTGTCTGAAACTCGGCTATCACCAGTCTTTGAATTCCTATTGCTTGTGAAATTTGTAGAATGGTCAGGTTTGTATTTTAAAAGCATAATCTTGAGAAGAAAGAAGCATTTTGGTTGCAAAATTTCAAATAGTTTGGAAGAAACCAGAACGAATGACTGTAGACGAGTTCGACTGTATCAGCAGTGGGTTTAGAGGAAGAAGTAGCTTGGGCCAGGGTGGTAGTGTTGGAGATAGAGAGGGCAGAAGTAGGCACACAGGGACAGAACTCGGTTGGATATTGAGGGTGAGTGAGAATATGTCTAAGGCGATGTCTAGGTTTCTGACTTGCATGATGGATTGATTAGGGCAGTCATTCACTGATGTTAGACCACCTCAGTTTGGGCGGTATAATTGTGATTTTGGTTTTGAATGTATTAATGGGAGGTACCTTTGAGGCATCCAGACAGAGCTGTTAAGATGGTGTTTAGATATGAGTTTTGCAATCAGAGGAGAGTTTTTGGCTTTTGGTATAAATATTTGTATAGGTACTATAGCATGTTGTTTAAGAGGATGGGCTTGGCATCAAATAAACCTGACTCATAAAAGCTTGCTCTGCTTCCCTTGGGTTGGCTACTTAACCTTTAAGTGTTATTTCTCATCCCTGAAGTATAATTGTACAATTGTACCTACTTCATAATTGTACCTACTTCACACAGCTACTGTGAGGATCAATTGATATGATCACAGATAAGGTGTTCAGTACCTTACCAAGTCCACGGTATGCATCCAGTAAGTGCTAGGTGGTGGTATTGTTGTTTACACTTCTGTGAACAGGAATCATGCCCCATTCATTTTGCCTTTTCTCATAATACTAGGTATTAATGAGTCACTGTAGGAAGGAATGGGAAGTGTAAACAGTGTGAACAGTTGTCATGACTACAGTATAGTAATATTAACATGGCATGAATTGAAGAAGGAAGAGGTTGGGTTGGTGGGAGTGAATTTAATACGAGGACCAAGAAAAGGCCATTGGATTTGTTGATTAGGTGGGAAATGTTAATCTTCTTGAGTATAATTGGACTAAAGTTGTAGGACTATAAAGCAGATTGAAGGTGATTACAGAATGAATGGGTAGGGAGAAAATGGAGTCAACAGGTGTGTTTTCCTCATACTGTTAAATTTCTCAAGCAAGAAAAGAACTATGAAGATATTTGAAGTGTGTAGTGACAAAATGACCTTAAAATGCCTTGGGAGTATTTATTTTTTCCAATTTGAAAACTGTTCTCAAGACTGAAAAAAAAAACAGGCTGTTGTCATCTGGCAAAATGGTAAGTAATCATCACAATTCTCTGAAGTGATCATTTCACAGTTTCATATTTTGTGACTACTGGAGGCTTCTAGCAACACTGCTGCCAGAGCTGATACAGAGGACTTCTACTTCCACCCTTGCTGTGGACACATCGAATCTGTGGACAAAAATCTAGCAAGGACAAAGGCATTCCTGAGTCTGATAAACCAGGAGGTCCCAAGTGCCAGAAGTGAAGAGAGAATTCAAAGTGAAGGTATAATTGGGAGCTCAAGGCCTGTGGTGGTTTCAGATCTGGGCGTAGACTCAAGAGCTTGGTCCTGAAGGTCTCATGAAGGAACATGGCTTTAGGTCTGCATAAAGAAGGAAGATGAAGTTGAGGTCCTCCTGTGTAAAACCTCAAAGGGTGTCTTATCTGTGAAAAGACTAGAAAAACCTTGTGCACTGGGCTGAGGAAGTGCAAAAAAAATGCTCTCTTCCTGGAGTTGTGCATAATTAGGAATAAAAAAAGAGAAAAGCTGTACTTCACAATATAGGTTAAAATTTAACATTGCTTACAGGGCAGCTAACCCTCAAACTGAGAAGTTAGCACAAAATCTGGTCCAGAACTACAGGGACTGATGGAGCCCTCAGTAATTAAGTGTGAAACTGTCCTGCAGAGCAGATGAACAACCTAGGACTCTTGAAGAGACAACTCATGCTAAAGATAACCCTGCAATGAAATATTGCCAGCCACACAAGGAGACGAATCACTCCAAAGGAGATTTGGCAGATGTTGTATATAGGAGAATTGGTACTCCAGGTGGTGCTCCTGGGACACAGGACAGAAACCATTGGGTTGAAATTACTAGAGACAAAGAGGGTAAGACTGCAATGAAAGAATGTCACGGATTAGGAAAAGTAACACAGAGATTTGGAAAGGAGCCAAATAGAATTCCTAGAAACCTCAACCTTGATGGACAGGTTAAACATCTGACTAGATATAATTGAAAACTATTAGTCATTGAGGAGTTCTGAGGAAGTTGCTTGGAATACAGTACTGATGGATAAAGAGATGGAAAATGAGTGGTTAAAACTCATGAACTGTAGTTTGAGAAAGTTCAATATTACCTTCTGTGAGCTTCCAGAAAGAGGAAATAGAGAGAGAGATACTATCCAAAGATACAGTGGCTGAGAGATTTCCATAGTAAATGCAAGGCTTGAGTTCTCAGGTGTAAGAAGCAAAGCAAACCCTGAGGAGGATAAATAAAAATAAATCCATACCTAGACATGTAGATGAAACGCAAGAAACAAGAAAGAAGCAACTTGAGGAAAGCCACTGTCTAGACTGGAAGACATTTTGGTAACAGAAGATGATCGAATATATCTTCAGAGTGCTTTGGAGGAGAAACAAACTCCAACCTGGCATTCTATATCCATATGAAGTAATATTCAAGAGTAAATGTGAAATGAAAGCTTTGTAGATAAGGATGAAGTTGATCGCTTGAAGAGATTTGCAGAAGGAACTACTAAAATATGTACTTCAAGAAGAAAGAAACTGAAAGCTGAAGAAAGGTGTGAAGTACAAACAGGAAAGTGCTAAGACAGAGGAGAATCTAGGAGATCAGCTTAAATAGCAATTTAGTGGGGATACAAGCAGGCAGGTCGTGTTAGAGTCTGGGGATTCAGCTTAGCACTTGGGAACATGAAGGATTCAGGTAGAAAGAGACTGAGCAGGAGTGAGGAACTCAGTGTCTAGGTAATGACAGGATTCTCACTGGGTAGGACCAAACACCAAGACCTTCATGTTTAGACAACACATTCCAAAATCACCTCCTTTACATTCCAATTGGGGTCTTAGCTGTGGAAAAATGGGACTTGGGTCTTAGCTCTCAGAGAGCTAGATCAAATGCACAAGGGTAAAGTACATTTAACAACATTTGAAGTGAAGCATGCATATGGAGGTAGGACTATGGTTCAGGTATGAAGTCACTCAATGATTGAGGATAAATGTCAGACGAGAATGTAGACATTTGCCATTTTGTGTCACCTTGATATTGTTGGCTGGTTGGTTTTGGCCAACTCCTGACCTTTGAAAATTACTTAAATCTAATATCACTGTATTATAGTCAGAAAGCCAGTGGTCATCTACATCTTTAACTTTGCTGTTCTTTGCGGGATCACAAGTGTGGAACATAAATAGTGGTATGTTTCTATGTAGATTGATCCTTTGTAGCAACTTAAAATTCATAGTTTAGTATTTTAATAGCTGAAAATGAGGTAACATGAGTTTTTCTTTTTAACACAAGTTTTTTGCTTTATAACGTGCTCTTGAGGTCAATAAACTGAATTTCATTACAAATATTATTGGCAATAAAATATATTTTAAAAACCCAAAACAACCAAACCCCTTTTGCCCTGTGACTTCTTCCAGATCACTTAGTGGAGGAAATGTTGTGAGTCTTAACCTGCTCTGACTCTCATTCCCCTCTTTTCGGTAACAAGCTGGGTTGGTTGGAATCCTCTGCCCTATGTGTGATAGTGTCAGGCAACCCTGAACAAAATGGTGAGGATCTGAATTTTCCTGACATCTTTTCTAGTGGCTGATGTGGCACATGAGAAAACTGTTGTACTATGTTGGTATTAAAAAAATATTGTAGAACTGAATCTAATTGACATGGAAAGATGTTCAGAATATATTAGGTAAAAAATGAGGTTATACATGATGTGTAACAGTGCAGTAGCTTGTCGTTGTTGAGTGCTTCTCATGCACCAGGCAGTGTGTTACGGTGTTTCTGTGCAGCTCTATTTTACAGATGAGGAAACTGAGGTGAAGAGAAGTTAAGGTCACCCACTTAAGTGGTGCACCTGGGCTTTGAATGCAGTGCTAGCTGATTCCAGAGCCCCTGTTCTTAGGCTTTGCTGCCCTTTGTGTGTGACATGAGCACACGTGGTGGGAAGTTTCTGACTTAGGGTCATCATACATATGTGGGTAGAAAAGGGTCTGGGCCAAGGCAGCGTGCCAAGATACTGGCAGCAGCTGTCTCTCAGTGACTTTATTTTCTTTCATTTTTCTCTAACTTCATATTTTCTATACTGGGCTTAGATTGCATTTGAAATAAGAAATGATATAAAATCTTACAGAAAAGTGTAATAGATTAAAAAAGGAATAGGGGTATAATTTTAAGTCAGAAATGGGTAAGAAATTACTGTTTTATAGTATATATGGCGAGTATGGAAGTAGACTGTCCTGCTTAAAGAGCTTTTATCTGTGTTATAGGAAATTTTTCTTTTTTTATGCACTTTCTAAGTTTCAAACAATAAGTATTTATAACTTTTTAAAAATTATGAAGGCAATTATTTACCGTGGTTTAGTGGTTCAGGCTGAGGTTGCATTAATGGAGACCTGAGAGTTTGTTTTTTTTTTTTTTTTTCTCCTATTTGAGGAAACTTAAATTACTGTTTTTGGGTCTTATTTTGTTCATCTACTTGAAAAAGGCATGCCGTATCTTAAATTACAGGCTCATTGTAAGAACAAAAACTCCTTTGAAAGATAGATTGATAAACACATTTGTACGATCGATTTTTGATTAGTGCCATTTAATCTTTGTTCTATGATTCTAGTGTCAAATTCTCCCAATAACAACTCTGATATTGAATACATTTAATAAATTTAAGTTTTCTATGGTACTCTGTATGAAAACTTTGAAACATGCCATTTGTAAATGAAAATTAGTGATTTAAATTTTAAATGTTTTCATAAATTATGGATTATCAATAAATTTATATTAAATATAAATGCAAATTAGAAGAGTGTTACGTATGAATGCAGTAATACAGTAGGCAATAAAAGGCACCATTTTGTGAGAATGGCCCTTGTATACAGCAGGGCCCAGGAGCCATTTCTCTGTTGTGCCATCTTGACTTGTTTTCATGGAGTTCTGCAAATCTTGCCACCTCAGAGCTGCTCTGCTTTTTGTCTGTCCCCAGGTTTGCATGTTCAGCTTTTCCTCAAGTCTGTTTTCTGGTATGCCACCATTTGCTTAAGTTAGCTGTAGTTGCTTTTCTTTGAGCAAACAATATTCAAACCTTTTAAATGGGAGGGCTTACTAAGCACTGCCAATAATGTTGAACTGCAGTATAAGTTAAAAATTGTACAGATTCTAAAGGTAAATATTTCAAGACAAGCAAAGGAACATATATTGATTCTGAATGGACATATTATTCATGGAATTACAGTAAACGGAATTGGTCTTTGCCTATTCTGACTTTGTTTTCATCTTTCCAGACTTAGTGGAAAGTGAGAATTCCCTTACCTTGCTTTAGGTGCTTATGTGCCTGTATCTTCCATCCCTCTTTCCAAGACTCTGCTTCGTTCTAAAGCCATGCTTCTCCGGGCCCGCCAGGAGCGGGCTCATGCCTGCCTGTTCCTGTCTCTCTCGGCTTACTGTTTTTGAATGGCCATTGTACTTCCTTCCCTATCTCGTTAGGGTTTCCTACCTGCAATCTCTCTTCCCATTTTCAGCAGAATTTGTCCTTTCTTTGTGCGACAGCACATGTGGTCTATGTTTAGGATGTGGACAGTGTCAATAGGTGCCTTTTACAGGTGGAGACATCTAGAAAAGATGGTGTATTAGAATAAGTGTGCCTTTGTGGTTCTTAAGCTTCTATTTTATTCATCTTTGGTAAGCAAGGAGGCTTAATGTATCCTTTCATGACAGGTTTTTACTTTACAGTTATATTTTATTTTGTAGTGCTTATTCCTCATGAAAAATTGCACGCATGGGTTAAAACGTTGTATCCTACCAAAGTATATGTTGTGAAAAGGATCTACTTTTCTGTTCCTCAGTCCTCTGGTCCCCTCTGCTTGAGGTTGTTACTGTTCCCAGTCTGAATATTTGTTCAGTGATATTTTATGTGTAGAGATATATGCCTGTCTTTACTCCCACTCTGGCTTTATACAAATAGTAGCATACTGTTACATATTTGGGAGACTGGCCTCAGAATAGTTGTCTTTTTTCATTTAATAATGTATCTTAGAGATCATTTCATATAAGCAAATACAGATATATTTCATTTTAAAATACCTACATAGAAAATGTGCTTTTCAGCCATTGGATGTAGTATATTGACATTATAATGTGATGGTGTCATGACTTTTAGAGCTGAGTTCAAATCCTGGCTCTGCCATTTATAAGCTGTGTGACCTTGGGCAAATTACATAACCTGTCTGTTTCAGTTGCTCATTTATAAAATGAAAAGTTAATATCTCTGCACAAGGTTTTTTATAAGGATTAGAAGAGTTAATGTATGCAAAACATTTAGCAGAGTGTCTTGCTTTAATAAATCATAAATATTATTGTGCTAATTAATTTTTCAGATCAAATGAACCCCTAATGTGTTTCTCTTTCTTCAACTAAAATAAAATACACAGAAGGCATTACATGTTTCTTGACCTTTTGACTTTCGTTGATTGTCCTTTTCTTCCAATCAGTTTTTTATATTCTCTGCCTTTTCCCCACCTTCTCCCCTATGAATAATGTTATGTATTTCTTTTACTTTTGAGGTTTCTTGGCTTGCTGATGACTCTACTGACCTATCATACCCTTCCTGCTGTTGCGTTAGGTACCATCAATTGTTGTTTAGCAAAAAACCTCAACAGAGAAGGATTATTTCTCTTGATGGTACTCTGGAGTGAATTTAATATTGGCAATCAGATTTACTGAGGTCACTAGACAGGATGAATCTTTTTGTGATTGGGATTTCAGCTGGGGTAGAATTGAGATATGGACACAGGTGGCAGCTGGCAGAGAGTAATAGATGTGGGCCTGAGATGCCTCCACAGCACTTCAACTGTGGGCCTGTCTGGAGGCAGTGTGAGGAGGCGGGTCCCCAGGGACAGTCGTGACAGGGAGTGTGTGTGTGTGCATGGGTGGGGGGTGGGTACAATGACCCACTGCTAACTAAAACTCTCAGGGGTAAGTCAGAGGCCATGGATCCTCACAGGGAATAGTACAGAGTGTGATGTATTTTTAAAAAGGAAAAAAAAATGTGGTGTGTATCAACTAGATGAGCTACATTACTAAGCTATTTTAATGTTCTGCTTCAGGGTGTAAACAGTCTGGCTGCTGGAAGCCCCCACCCTTTTCCACAGGGGAGGCATGAGTCTCTCTTGCCAGGGGCCTGCCAAGCTGTCATGCTTGGAGAAGTCAGGATTAGTGCACCCAGAACACTTGTGTAGGGCCTTTTAAGGTGATTGAGTGCCCAGAAGAACATCTGAGGACTTAGCTGACCAGTTTAAGGTATTAATTCACATCAGTGTGATTTCCTCTGTATCCACTGGCTGGTGTGGCCTAAGCAAGCTGGCTTATTACATTTTAGAGGTTTCTTTTATCCTCTCTTCAGGAGTGTGTTTTCTGGCCTCTTGGCCTTGATATGTTTTCACTACTTGGATGATACATACATGAACTGTTTGATAATCTTAATGTTTTTGCCCCTTTTGAGTTTCTGTCATATGCTGTGGCGATGAAGAAGGATCTGTTATCCACTCCCAAGGTACCTGGTGATGGTCTGTGTGTCCCTGGCCTGTTTATTGCCAACTCAAATAGCTTTTCTGACGTAGAACTATAATCATTGAAGGGAATACGTAGACATGTAGCACTTGAAATACATTTCAAACGTTCTCTTCAAGGATTTAACTTTTGTTACTGTTCCTCTATGTTAAAAACCTGATATCCTCTTCCATTTGCCTAGATCTAACCCATTCTTAGCAGTCTTTTTTTATTTACTTTTCTGAAAATTTGAACATTTAAAGAGATGATGAGTCAACTCTGTACCAAAGCTTTCTGAGAAAGCGAGAAAATGAATTTTATTTTAGAATTGCCCTGGAGTGGTGGAGGGTATGGTGTGGCAGAATCATAATTCTTTTGCCTTTTGAAATGATTCTTCCAGATTTATTTCTCTTTGCCCTATTCTGTTTTGATGTGTGGGTTTAAGAAGCACCAGATGCTTCTGCTTCATACACAATTTCCCCTCTCTCCCTACCCCTCTCACATGCATTTATGTACTGAAAGAGTTAGACATTCTAATTTCCAGACATCTTTGCCCTCTTCTGCAGTTACAGTGTTGTTGTTGTTTTTTTTTTTTTTCTTATCCCTTGTTCTTCTTTACATACAATACCTTGAACTCTGGAGAAAGCTACAAGTTAAAAAAATAGATTTTTATATTATACAGAATAAGAACTCATGTTCCTGTAAATTACTGCTTAGCATTTGGAATTGTGTATTTCAGTGTCACAGGTCCTTCTTAAAAAAAAAAAAACTGGCCTTGTTTAACATTGTTTTTTTTTTTTTTTTTCTTGGTTGGTGTATGAAAACCTTAAAGATAGGGGAAGCATTTTGACTAATTTTTGTTCTTTACAAATAAGTCATCAGAAATCAAACCAAATCTATGATGCCAGTTCATGGCCTTTGTAGATGTTAGTAAAAATATCCTGTATTTTAAGCAATTTCTCTGTTTTAAATAATAATTACAGCAATCCCAGAATAAGTCCTGCTTGAGGTATGAAACTTGTTCAACTACTCATCTTTATTAAGAAATCAAGTAAGACCTTTCATATATCTTTTGCTGCTTATAGAATAAGACCAGGCTTTATATATAGGGTTATGCTTGACAAACAAAAGTTTAAAATAATGGTTTTGATAAATCTCAGGAATTAGAGAAATTAGTACCTTGGTGCCGAAGGAACAGTGTGGCTAAAGCTAAACTGTCTTACTTTATAAACCCTGCACTCGAGGACAAGTGAATGTAGCCTGTAGACTTTGACAGAGAGGATCACAAGTTCTGTGTTTTTCTTCTGAAATGTAACTTTTGCTAACATAACAGGATACAGGGATATCTTACTGTGCTAAAACTTGAAGATCTATCAGAGCTTATCTACTAAAGAAAGGCTTTTGGAATGAAAACTATTAAGTGTATTTATGATACATGGAAATAATTTTTTTCTGAAATTTGAAAATCTTAAAAAATCCAGAAGAAAGATGATGCTATAGAATTTTTTTTTGACAGATTGCTTAGAAGCCTCAAAATCAAAGTCAAAATGAATTAGAAAGTCATCTGTGGTTTTCCTAGGTCATTAAGTTTGAGTTGATTTGTTGCAGTGCCAATGATGGGGTCCTGCTGTTTAGGCTGTGGGCAGTGAGTTTGGCCTGTCCTGCTACCCCTGGCTCTGGAGTCTCAACCCAAAAATGTAAATGAGGTGAGGGTATCAGAACCTGTCATGCTGTTGTAAGAACTCAAAAAAGCCACACTCTTAAAAAAAAAAAAGAAAATAAAACAAAACACACTTAAAGGTACTGTAAAGAAAGTACTTTGCAAAGAAACACTAGTCATGTTGTAACAAAAGAGAAGTTATTTTTTAAAGCTTAGATTTAATAAAACTAATGTGGAGTTGTTTTTGACTGCTTTGTGAACATATTTATCAGATTCAAAGGTCAAACCATGTAGGAGTGTCTACAGAGAAGTCTTACTTACACACTTCCCTTCAGTATGTTTGCCCCCTCCCCTGTCGGAGGTAGCCATTTTTATTAGCTTATTTCTTTTAAAAATATTTTTTAAAATTGAGGTGATATTCACATGATACAAAATTAACCATTTAAAAGTGAATCATTCAGTGACATTTGGCACATTCTCAGTGTTATTCAGTCACCACCTCTGTCTAGTTCCAGAACATTTTCATCACCCAAAGGGAACCTGTACCCATTAGCAGTAACTACCAGATCCCCCTACCTCCAGCTCTTCCCCCTCGGCAACCACAAATCCACATTCTGTCTGTATACATGTACGTATTCTGGGTATTTCATATGAATGGAATCATACAGTATGAAAACTTTTGTGTCTGGCTAATTTCACTTAACAGTGTTATCAGAGTTGATCCATGTTGTTGCATGCATAAGTACTTCATTTCTTTTTATTCCTAAATAATAATCTATTGTATGTGTCTGCCACAATTTGTTTTTCCATTCTTCCAGTGATCATTTGCATTGTTTCCACCTTTTGGCTGTTGTGAATAATGCAGCTATGAAATGCATGTATGTGCATTTGAGTACTTGGTTTTATTTCTTTTGGGTATATTTCTAGGAGCAGAATTGCTGGATTATGTGATAATTATATGTTTAACTTTTTGAAAAATTGTCAAATTGTTTTCCACAGTGACTGAACCATTTTAGTCCTACCAGCAATGTATGAGAATTCCAGTGTTTCCATATCCTTGCCAGTGCTTTTTTTCTCCTTTGTAATCCTAGTAGGTGTGAGTGGTATGTCTTGGTCATTTTGATTTGCATTTCCCTAATGATTAATGATGTTGAGCATCTTGTCATATGATCGTTAGGCATTTGTATATTATTTCTGGAGAAATGTTTCAAGTTCTTTGTCCATCTTTGAATTGTATTGTCTTTTTGTTGGATTGTGAGAATTCTTTTTATATTCTGAATACTAATATGATTTGTAATTTTCTCTCCTTCTGTTGTTGGTTTCTTGCCTATACTTCCTGTGTTCTTTTTGCAAATACAAGTGGATATACACACATATTTTTATTTACCCCAGTCATATATAAAAGATGGCATATTACTTACAATATTTTCTGTAACTTGAATTTTTTCGACCTAACAATGTAATCTGGAAATCTCTCAATATTAGTACATAGGGATTCTCTCTTTTCTCCTTCCCCCCTACCCGCTGTCTTTGCATAGTACCTCATTGTATGGATATACCATAGTTTAGTCAACCTGTGTCCAGATTGCTTAGGTCCCATTTCCAGTCTTTTACTATTCCAAATAGTCCATATTGCATAATCTTACATGTGGGTAATTTTACACTTGTACTGGTGTATCTGTGTGGTAGATTTTTTGAAGTGGGATTTCTGCAGCAAAGGCCCAGAGTCTTAAATATGATATCTTTGAAAGCGAAAATGACTTATTCTTACCTGAGTTTTTTCTTTAGTGCTTCAATTACATTTCATCATTTCTTTATTCCTGTGAGAACTGCTGTAGAGTGTTGGGGTTATGGCTTACTCAGGTCAGTGGCTGCCCCTGTTACAGGTACCTCTGAGTGTTTTACAGGAGAGCATTGTTATGTTTTGTATACATGGGTATATCCTCTTCAACTAAAATATAAACATTTAAGTGAATATCCACTTTGGATTTTGATTCTTGATCATAGAGAACATCAAGAGGATCTGCACCAAACTGAGGAATAGTGTCCCTCTTCTTTGCCATAACATACTCTTACCTACATTCAACTTTTTGATTATTATTTTCCTTTATGAAATGAGAGTAGTTGCAAAAATTGACTAAAATATTATAAAAGTCTGCCATTGTTACTGCTTATCATTTCCTTTTATTACATTACCTTCTTGTCTGTGCTTTCCCTCTTTGAAGGATCAACTCAGATACATTCTCCTTGATGGAATCTTCCCTAATTTACCCAATCTAGAATAGTACCCCAACTTTCATAGCATACCTATAAGTTCCATTTAGTATTATAGTTATGTACACATAAACTCTTATTGTAGTATATAGATTCCTTGATTCTGGAGAGTGTGTCTTTCTCAGAACTTTGAACTTGTATCATGCTCAATCAATTATAGCTGATCATTTTGAGGGAATTAATCTGTAAAGTTTTATGCTGTTCCCTCCCTTTCCTTAATCTCCTAAGTGTAGACGTTCCCCCAGGGTTTCATCTTTGGCCTTTTCTTCCTTATAATCTTATCTACTCTTTGTCAGCTGCCATTTCTAAACAGATGACTTCATCTGTATCTCCTCATTCCAGCCTCTGATCTGAGGTTTGGGTCTGATTCATCCTACCCGAACCTCAAATACAGTAATCTCTCAAGCCAGAGTTGACATTGCATCATCTAGTACCATCTCTGACCTATAGTAAACATGTATTTTGGAAATAAATTCATAAATGAAAGTATTTTCCGTCTTTTTCTGACTTCCTTTTAAAAATGTGACTCAGACCTTGCTTTGCCTACCTATAAGCAAAATAAAAAAACTGAGAGAAGTAACAACTGATACCACAGTGACACAAAAATATCAGAATACTATGAACAATTATATGCCAACAAATTGGACAACATAGAAGAAATGAATAAATTTCTAGAAACAGATAGCCTTTCAAGACTGAATCAGGAAGAAATAGTCTGAACAGACAGATTACAAGCAGTGATAATGAATTTGTAATTTAAAAATAAAATCCTAGCAAACAGAAGTCCAGGATTGGGTGGCTTTACAGGGGAATTCTACCAAACATATAAAGAGGAGATAATATCTGTCCTTCTCAAACTATTCCAAAAAGTTAAAGAGGTTGGAACACTCCCAAATTGATTCTATGAGGCCACCATTACCATGATACAAAAATTAGACAAAAGACACTATACAAAAGAAAATTACAGGTCAGTGTTTGTGGATATAGATGCAAACATCCTCAATAAAATGTTAGCAAACAGAATTTAACAATATATAAAAAGGATCACACACCATGATCAAGTAGGATTGTTCCAGGGTTGCAAATATAGTTCAGTATTTGCAAATCAATGTGATGTACCACATTAACAAAAGGAAGGATAAAAATTACATATCATCTTAATAGATATAGAAATTACATATCATCTTAGTAGAAAAGCATTTGACAAGATTTAACATCCATTCAAGATGAAACATTCTCATCATAGTGGTATAGAGGGAACATATCTCAACATAATAAAGACCCTTTATGACAAACTCACAGATAACATCATTCATATTTTCAATGGGGAAAAGCTGAAGGTCTTTTCTCTAAAATCAGGAATAAGACAAGGATGCCTACTCTTGCCACTTCTATTTAACATAGTATTTTAAGTCCTAGCCACAGCAATTAGACAAGAAAAAGAAAATATGGCCAAATTGGAAGGGAAGAGGTAAAACTGTCACTATTTGCAGATGACATCCTGTGTGTAGAAGACCATAAATCTTCAAACAACTCTTAAAACTAATAAATGAATTTGGTAAAGTTATAGCATACAAAGTTTATATACAGAAATCTGTTGCTGTTTATACACACTAAGAATGAACTTATCAGAGAACACAAGAAAACAATCCCATTTAAAATTGAATCAAAAGGAATAAAACACCTAGGAGTAAACTTAACCAAGGAGGTGAAAGGCCTACATTCTGAAGAATAGAACTCATTGATGAAGGAAACTGAAGATGATACAAAGAAAGATACCAATGTTATTGGCTTGGAAGAGTTAATATTGTTAAAATATTCATACTACTCAAAGCATCTACAGATTTAATGCAATCCCTATCAAAATACCCATGACATTTTTCACAGAACTAGAACAAATCCTAAAATTTATATGGACCAACAAAAGACCCCAAATAGCTTAAGCAGTCTTGAGAAAAAGAACAAAGCTGGAGGTATGATTCCTGACTTCAGACTACACTGCAAAGCTACAGTAATCAAAACAGCATGGCACTGGCACAAAAACAGACACATAGTTCAATAGAACAGAATAGAGAGCCCAGAAATAAACTCTCATACTTATGACCAGGTTAATCTATGGCAAAGAAGGCAAAAATGTACAATGAAGAAAAGTCTCTTCAATAAGTGGTGCTGGGAAAACTGAATTGCTACATGTAAGAGAATGAGATTAGAACATTTTCTCACACCATATACAGAAATAAAACCATTGTTTCCACAGGAAGATATTTCATATACATTCCCTGTTTTTCTACTGCCTCAACCTGAATGTGGACTCCACCTACTGTCTGGGCAATTTTAGTGACTAACAGCCTTTTCAAAGAATACCTTGGGGATGACTTTTTAGTCTTAGAAATTTTATTTGGCTTTCCAAAGCTTACCAAGTTGAGCCTAGGATTAGAAGCTCTTCACCTGCCTCTAGATGTCACTAAACACCTTTCCAGCCTATTCTCTTATTCTTCTGTAACCTAGCCTGTTTTAGCTAGTATTTTCCATCTCTTGGTGTCACCATCATCCACTGAGTCACTTCAGCTAGAATCCTGAGATTCATCTTGAATCTGCCTCTTCCTTCCTGACTCTTCCTCCTCCCCTGCTGCATCCAATTAGTTTTGAAATCCTTTGGATTTTACTTCTCTAAATATTTCTAAAATCTGCCTTCATCATTCTAACTGATTTTTCTCCCCAGTTCTTGGTCAAATCCAGCCTCCACATAGCTTCCAAAACAGAAGTCTCACCATGAATCTCTGCTTATAATGGCTCTTACTGAGACCTTTGGGGATCTTCATAATCTGACCCTTGTCTCCTCTGCTATGTAATCTCTTCTTAGTTTCACCTGGGATTCTCAGAATATTGAATTGTGCTCCCTTCTCCCTAGCAAGCTATGTTGTTTTTACTTCCTTGCCTCTGTTTTGCAGGTCCCTTTAGCTCTGAATGCTGCCCCTAGCCCCCTTCTCTCATCCCATCTTTGGCCAGGTAAACTTGAGCTTATTCCTTGAATCTCAGCTCAGGTATCACCACATCTTTGCAGCTTGTCTGTTTTCGGTGTCCACCATGTGAAGAATTGTCTTGGTTTCCACAGTATCCTGTGCATCTCCCTACTTTTGTACCTTCCTCATTATACTTTACTATGTCAGTCTCTTTCACCAGTCTGAGAACTTCAAAATATACTATTATTTTATTCATTATTCTATTCCCTGCACCTGGCACAGTGCCCACTGTATAATAGGAACCCAGTAAATACCTGTTAAATGAATGAATGTGTTGTGTAGTTTTTTCTTTATCACCTTTTATGCCTGTACTTGTTGAATTTTTAGAGCTTGCTGTAAAAGATAGGAAGAAAAAATATAGTTAACGTGGGCCAGCGTTTGGGTGGCTCATAATATACCTGGAGTATCTAGAGGAAAATCCACTTCCAAGTTCATTCACTGTTGATCATGTTCAGTTCCTTGCTGTTGTAGGACTGAGGTCCCTTTTCCATGTTGGCTTTATCCAGTAGAGTATCTTTCCCTGCCTTTTAATTTCAGGGTTTATATGACCTATTTCCATTTGTTCAAGCCGTTTGGTCTCATATTGCTGCATATGTGATGAGGATTTTAGTCATGTGATGTATCTCATAATGTGAAGATAAGCTTGAGAGAAATGAGTTTAAATGGACTGTTGTTCCCCATAGTGAAGTATAGTATATATTTTTCTAGGGAGATGTGATTCATGTTTCTCTTTCTCACATTGCAGATTCAGGCTGATTATTTTTCTTGACATTCCTGTCCTTTATCTTAGCATTTGAAACCATTTAGTAGACTTTTTTAATTATTATTATTATAAGCAGAATGTTGTTTTTTAAAAGTACGCTTCTTATTGAAATAGATGTACAGAAATGTATACAAATACTATATCACTTGATAAATTTTCACAAACGGAACACACACATGTAATTGATACCCAAATCAAAACATTAGAACACATACCAGTATTCCAGAAGCCTGACTACTGTATGGCCACTTTGAAAGCAGTGCTTTGTTTGCCCATTCATTTGATGAACTTTTTGTCTACTTAGTCCTTTTTAAAAAATATTTTAAGTAGGTATAAAAGATGATCTTTAACCTGTTTGGAGCATGGGGTAAGAGTAGTTAAGAAGTAGCTCCTGAAAGTTTGTTTCTTACAAAGGATGGGACCTTGTGAGCAAAGGTGTTGTGAGGCTAGATTCCTTATCTGCTCAGTAACAGGAAATAAACTCTCACTGTATAGCTAACTTCTAGTTATAAAAATGAGATTTGCACTCAAAACAAGAGTAGGTTCTTAACTTTTGCTGTTAAAATAAAATAGAAACTGGAAAACTGTTCTTTAAGAAAGTCATCCTAATGGGGTCAGTTTGAAGTGGTGGTTGGTTTTATATCTTTAAGACCAGAGATTTTAGTTTTTTCTCTTTAATTTTGTTAAACCTGTGCACAGCAAAAAAGTAAAGGGCGAGATTGCAGAATCTATATATTTGAAAGGTCTTGTGGTCCAACATTCGAAAGGAAGTCCTTTTTCCATGCTTAGTTTTTCTGTTTTATCATACAGCATGCTTTCCATGTTGAACTTTTCTCTTTTAACAGAGAACAAGCTCTAGGAAACTATATTCAAGCCCCATATAATGAGGTAGAATTTGCTAATGGAATACCTATTCATTATGTGTCCTTAGAATTGCATTTATTGTCACCATTACAAAAAGAACTCTAGACCCACTGTGAAGGACAGCTTCTTGTCTTCCTCACCACATTTTGGTGATACTTGAGTCTCACAGGTCCGTCTTGAAACACAGATTCTGATGTGTTATTCTAATGTAGAAATTTGACAACTTAAATTAAAAGACCATATCATAAGCACTGATACTCAAAAGATTCACAATCTGAGGATCAATGGCTTATTTTTTCTTATTACTTATATTTTAGCAGTCCCATTCTTATATATAATGTTATAACCTTTATATGTGTAATCTTAACCTATTATTTTGCATTTCTCTTAATGTCACTGATTATTGCATATATTTATACATGACATAAGTAATTTTACTTTTTATTTTCATTAATATTCAAAGAATACTAACTTCAAAAGGAGAAAAATTTGGATACATTTTAATTTGAGAATTCAGACATTACACTTAAAATTCTTTTTATTAAAATCATGTGGAGAAGCTCTTTTTATGTAATCCTGGTTCCCAGCAATCATAATGATTTTAATTGTAGAAGGTAGAATATAACAGTAACTATTTCCATCATAGAACTGTCTTAAGGTATTAAAGTGCAAATCAACAAAATAAACCAGCTTTTTGTGTAAAATTATTAGTATTGCTGAATAGTAGTTTTATATATCTTTGAAAGAACTAGAACCAGTGCTGAATAATGTCTTACTTAAAAAAAACTACATAATCCTTAGACCCCTTGAAATCCTGCAATTTCATTCAACTGATTTTTTTGTGAGCAGGAAGAGCTTATAGATGGTGGTTATAATAAAAGTTGCAGGCTTTTAGAAATCATGACTAGATTGCCTGAGTCAAATGTATTCCCTTTGAGAGACCTGAAAAACACCATCACACTTGGTTGTATCCATATACATTCTCTTTGGGAGAAAGAGCCCACCAAAGAAAAAGACAATTATATACTTAGGCATTTATATATGACTTGTTGAATATCTCTTAATGTAACACCAATAAGATGGTTAGCCACCACCCCCTAAACCTCCTCCTATGGCTTAGGATTTGTAAAAATGCTACTTGTTCTGTAAAAAAAAAAAAAAAAAAAAAAAAAAAAGGTTGAGTGTAGAAAACTACAAAGAATGTAAAAATTAAATTGGGAAAGAAAAGAAAGTAAACATCAACAGAAGTCTTCCTTCCCACAGATTAACCATTGTTAACATATGTATAAGTGTACACATCCCCATAGAAGTGGGATCAAATTGTACGCTATTCTTTAATCTTAGACTCAACAATCTGTTGCTTTTCAAATCTATAAATATAGACATCCACCGTTATTTTTAATGGATAGATGCATCCTCTTCCACTGTGAGTCAGATTTTCCTTAACTCTCGGATTAATAGACATTGACGTTGTTCAAGTTCTTCTCCACCTTAAATCATGACGTGATGAATATGGTTAGTTATATGTCTTTTCCTGCTTGTCTGATAATCACCTTAGTTAGAGTAGATACCTTGGAGGAGGATTGCTGCATCCCAGAGTATGTCCAGAGTATCGCCAGGCTGCCCTTGAGAAAGGTAGTGTTAATTTATACTTTGACTAAGTCCTCATTTCCACAATTTCTCACCAGCTGCTGCTTTGTTGGTCTTTTAAAATTGTTGCAAGTCAAAATACACAAACTGATAGCTTCTTTGTTCCCATTTTATGTTTCATTTATTTTTTATTGCTTTAACTTTTTATCACGAAAAATGTAAACATATGCAGCATTGGAATATGTACCTATCACCCAGTTTTTCACCTCAGTAATTTTAGCTCATTGTTAATCTTGTTTCTTCTACATCCCACCTGTTCCCTTCTGCCCATTCATTGTGAAGCAAGTACCAGACATTATAATTTAATGTGTAGTAAATTATTGCTTAATACTCCATTTTTATTTAAATCTGTTACTGAGAATGCATATTCTTTTATATACATGTTGGGTACAAAGTGGTTATACATTTTAATTTAGCAGTGAATTAGTTGATTTTCTTTCTCTAGTTTTATACCAGTTGCATTAGTGTAATTTAGAACTTAGGTTTAATAATCTTAAGATGTTGGATGTAAGGATAATATTCAGTTCCAGGAAAGTAACTAGACTTCGTGCTGGTCAGATAACATCAGCATTTAGTCCTGGGTGTGACATGTTCAGAAGGATACTGACAAATGGGCATATCCACAAGAGAGTGTTCAGTGTGGGGAAATTAGGGAGTAATCATACAGAGGTTGGTGGGGATCTTTAAGACAAAACTGAGGAAAGAGGGTGGTAAATGGGGGCAACTATCTGAAGTTGTGTCATGTGGGAGGGTTTCAGGGAGATAGCAAGGAAGAAGCTACTAATTAAGTAGCAATCAATTATCTCCTCTGGCTCTCATAGTTAGCTTTTACTGATTTTGTTTATATGCAGCTGATGAAAGCAAGTGATTAGTTATTGGCACGAATGATGCTTTTGGATTTCAAGAAAAACCTGAGATGACCTTTGTCAGGTTTTATTCTACAGCCAAGTCATAAAAAACCATTCAATTTCTAGACTTTCATCTTTGTCATTTCTTTTGTTGTTACATTTTGTTGTTTTTTTCTTTTAAACTTCCCCTTTAACATGAACTTTTATTGGTGTTAATAAATATATTTAGATTTCTCAAGTTTCCCCAGATTTACTTGTAGTCATTTATGTGTGTGTGCGTGCATGCGTTTAATTCTGTGCAACTTTATCACAGGTGTAGGTTTGTGTTTCTCCAGTTGAGATGCAGACTAGTTCTGGTACTACAGGGGGTCACTGCATTGTGCTCTCATAGCTGTCTGCTCCCCAGTCCCTGATCCGTGGTGATGACAAATTTGTTTTCCATTTCTGTAGGTTGTCGTTTAAAAGTTTATGTAATCTTTTAGGATTTTCTTTTTCATTTAGCATAATCCTCTTGGAAGTCAGCTAAGTTGTGTGTTCATCGATGGTTCATTCCTTTTTGTTGCCGAGGAGTATTCCATGACACAGCTCTGCTGGGGTGTGTTAGCCATTGGCCCATTGGAGGGCGTCTGGGTTATTTGTAGTTTTTGGCTGTTGCCAGTAAAGCTACTGTGAGCATTTATTTGCAGGGCTTTGTGTGAACATAATTTTTCATTTCTCTGGATAAATCATAGGTGTGCAGTTTCTCAGTTTATAGTAATTGCATGTTTAGTTGTAAGAACCTGTCAGACTTTTTCACAGAGTGGCTGTACCATTTTAGTATGCCACCAGCTATGTAGGAATGGCACAGTTTCTCTGTGTCATTGTCAGTGTTTGGTATAATTGCTTTTTAATTTAGACATTCTGATAAGTATGTAGTGATATCTCAGTATGATTTCACTTTGGTCTCGTGATTGTTGATGTTGAATGTCTTTTGATGTCTGTTCATGTTGTTTGCCCATTTGATGATTAGATTTTTTTCTGTTGAGTTTCGAGAGTTCTTTATATGTTCAGATACTTGTTTTTGGTTGGATATGTGGGTAGCAAATATCTTCTCCCAGCCTGTAGCTTATCTTTTCATCTTCTTAACAGGGTCTTTACAGAGCAAAAGTTTTTAATTTTGATAAAGCCCAGCTTACCAATTTTTCCTTTATGGGTTGTTATTTTAGAGTCAAGTCAAAGAACTTTTTGCCTATCATTAGTTCCAGAAGATTTTCTCCTGTTTTTTATCTAAAACTTAAAGTTTTAAGCTTTACATTTAAGATTGTGACTCATTTTGAATTAATTTTTTGCATAAAATGTAAGACTTAGGTTGAATTTTTCCAGCCCCCCCACCCCCCATAGTAGCCCAGTTGCTCCAGCTCTATGTGTTGAAAAGGCTATTTTTTTACTGAGTTGTTTTTGCAACTTGGTCAAAAATAAGTTGGGTGGATAATTATATGTATATGTTTCTGAGTTCTCTGTTTTGTTCCATCTATATATGTGTCTGCTTCTCTGCCAATACTACACAGTCTTGATTATTCTAGTTGTACAGTAGGCCTTAATATTGGGTTGAGTGATTCATTTTGTTCCTCAGTGTTAAATTGTTGTAGCTATTCTAGGTTCTTTGCCTTTTCATGTAAATTTTTGAGTCCTCTTGTCTGTGTCAACAATGTCTCTGTTTGTGCTGGGATATTGATAGAAATCGTGTTAGATCAGTGAATCAGTTTGGGGGAACAATTGACATTCTTTAATGAAAGGTTTGCTGGTCATGAATTCTTTTGTTCTCTGTTCCTCTGTTTCAGAATGTTTTAATTTTTTCCTCAATTTCTCAAGGATAACTTTGTTGATATAGAAGTTATAGTTGACAGTTTTTTTCTTTCAGCAGTTAAGAAATGTGTCATTTCCTTCTGGCCTCCATGGTTTCTGCTGAGAAATTTGCTGTCATTTGAATTGTTATTCCTCTGTAAGTAAAGAGCTATTTCTCTCTCACTGATTTCAGTAGTTTTTTTTTTTTTTTTTAAGTTTTCATTAATTTGCCTTGGTATGGGTTTATTTGGGTTTATCCTGTTTGGGATTCATTCAGCTTCTTGAATCTGTAGATTTTGTTTTTCACTAAATTTAGGAAATATTTTACTATCATTTCTTCAGATATTCTTTTTGCCCCACTAGCTTTCACCTCTCCTTCTGGGACTCCAATGATACAGATTTTGAATCCACTATCCAGTCAAACACTCCGTAAACATAGGTGTCATCCTCAATGCCTCATTCACATTATACCCACATAGCATTATTTTTCCTCCCAAACATCTCCCGTCTCACCTATTCTGGTCCCCTTCCAGTCTGTCCATTGCTCATTGCCAAAGGGATTTTTGAAAAACAAAAATAGCATCATGTCACCCCATCTGCTTATCCTTCAGCGCCTTCCCATTGCTGACTGGATAAACACCAAACCCCTCACCATGGACTATGTCGTCTGGACCCCGCCTCCCTGCCCTCCCCCTTCCTTTCCTCTGAACAGTGAAAGCCCTGCTCCCTCCTGCTGTGGGGCTTTGCCCTTGTTTCTTACTAACTCTGTTGCCCTTCGGATGTTCGCACATGTGTCCTGTCCTCAGGGAGGCTGCCTTTGACTTCCATGGAGACTGCGTGAGGACTTGTAGGCTTCCCTTATCCCTCACAGTCCTTTACACACATATAACTTTAATTCTGTGATAATATGATTAATGTCTCTCTCTCTCTGTTTTTTTTTTATTTCCCATCATTTTAACCTTGGTGCTGCAGAATGCTTATCACATAGTTGGGACTGACATATTTGTGAATGAGTGAATGAATGAAATGAATGACTGATGTCAGATAGACCGTGGCTGCGTCCTGACGCTTAAGCTTGTTGTGTGACTGTGAGCAAGATTTTACAGACGTCAATTTTTCTAAAAGTCTTTCTTCCTCATCTGTTAAGTGGAGGTACTTACTGTACATAACATAATAATATAAATGAAAGTACATAGTTTAGTGCCAGCCTGTGATGAGTACCAAAAATCATCAAATGATTATGATGATTATTACAGAAGTGTTTGTAATTTCTGGTTTTCTAAAGTAAGTGAGTTTTCTGTGTGGGTTTAAATTACTTTATCTGTCTTTAAGGGAAAAAATGATGGGACAGGGCTTAGCCTTGTGAGGGGCCCTTCTGGGCTCATTAAAAAAAAAAGTGCCCCTCCCACCCCTGCTAATCGTTCTTGTAATGCTGGTCTTTCCATATATTTCTCTGCATTAGTTTCTGGTTGCCTTCAACATGTTTCCTCCATAATGGGCTATATGAGGAGAATGATTTAGTGGTGACTTTGGAACCTGAACTTAGACACTTCCAGGTACATGGGCCCCAGAGTTCTTCCTTTATCCCAGTCCAGGCATCCAAAAGGTCAGGACCATTTCCCTATCTTTGGCTGTATACATAAATACCTGGGCTGAAATGTATCTCAGCTTTATAATTTACTTATTTGTCAGTTCAGTTTTTTGGTATATTTTTACAAAATAAGTTGTAACTTTATACTGTTTATTAAATTAGTCCTTATCTGGAGAGAATATGCATTTATACGATTTTTTTTCTTTTAGAATTTGACACTGAACTATAGTTTTGAGTATCTTTAAAATAATGTACTTTGTGTTGCTAAGGCTAACAATATTACTAACTGAAGGTGCAGTAGAGGAAGACTTCTGAAAGGAAGGGCACAAACTCTTACAGAAACTAAGTCAGAAAATTTGAGTGTGGTGGAGACAATGCTGTAAGTGAGGCGCAACTGGAGAGCTCCCCAAGGCAAACTGGAATCATGCCTCCACTTCACAGTGGTTAGTAGAATTCTAAGGACAAACTCTGTAGTGCCCTTTTTGATTTGTGATGCAGTGCTGCTTCTGGGATGAAGCAGAGGCCCTCATGTCAAGTTTGTCACTTGTGACAATGGATGGCATTCTCTGGAGGTTACCATAAGTTTTCCAACATTTTTATAACACTTGCAAATTCAACTATGAGTAAAATTATTGTGCTTTCTCTCTGATACTGGATAAATTCTAGGGGCTTACCCGGAGGACAAGGGGAACACTATTTTTTTCACAGACAGGATTCTGATTGAGTTGGTGTCCTAACCTCAAGAACTGAGTTGGGTTATCTTGTCAGTTGGATTCTGTAGCCGGGGCTGTGAGCTCAGCCGTGTGCTGTCTCTGGCAGGTGTACCCTTCTTCATCTGATCTTATCTCAGAATGAGTATATTTGCTTTTTGAGCCATGTTCCAGTCTACAGTTCATATGAAATTGCTTGTCATTCTTGCTTATCATGTAAAATAATAACTGGCTCCTTTCTGTTGTAGCATTTGTTGGTAATGGCAGAACTATCCAAATGATTATGATAATCTGTCAAGAGGATTACACAAAGTATTGCCCCACCCCCTTCTCCATAGCACAGTTGAATTGAACAACATAGAGGGAACTTTCATAGCTTAGGATTTTGACTGATTTACTGTGTCTTTAAACTGATGTGAAATGACTGGAGGCATTGAGTTTTTAAAGTTGGAAATATTTACACATCATCCATGGTAAACATTATGTGCCATCAAATTCTTTTTGTTAGTATCTTTTTTCTAGTTCCCTCAATAAATATGCTTTTAAATATCTTTGTCTTTGTTGTTCCCTGTCTTCCCCTGTCTCTGTACTTCCATGATCAAGGATGTGAAAACATATATGTAGTTAGTAAATATGACTTTAAGGAAAGACATAAAATGTTGATAAATGTGGTTACACCTGGGTGCTAGAATTTGGGATACTTTTTATTTCTTTATACTTTGCTTCATGGAGAGCATATATTTATTTATTTATTTTTGCAGGGTGGGGATGGTGGTGGTGTAGTTAGGTTTATTTATTTATTTACTTAGGTTTATTTATTACTTAATGGAGGCACCGGAGATTGAACCCAGGATCTCGTGCATACTAAGCATACACTCCACTGCTGAGCTATACCCTCCCTGCCAAGAGCGTGTATTTTTAATAAAGTCAGTAAAAATTAGTAAAAACTCTGTAAAATTTTTCTATAATAAGCACATATTACTTTTACAGTAGAAAAATGTTTTTAAAATTGTTAATAATTAAAAACACAATAAAGTTCTGTATATTGAGCAACATCTAAGTTGAAGCTAAACACCACTTATATTCTCTTAAAAAAGAAAATATTTTTACCTATAAATTTAAGAGCCATACTCATGGGCATGTGAGAGTTGTTGCCCATTATACGTTCAGTTTATATAAAGACTGTACGTGGTGAAACAACACTACAACTGGGTTTTGGAGAAATGGGCTTAGATGTTCCTTTACTTGAGAGAGTTTATTTGCTTTTAGGTAATGCTTTATCATAGTAAGTTCTTTTAAAATTGTTATCTTACTAAAATACAATGTAAATCATAGTTTATGTTTCACAGCAATCAAGATTCCTTAGAAACAAATTTTGTTGAAACCTTTAAGAATTTGTCTTATAATCAATTTCTTTGTTAGTGATTTCTTTCTACTTTTTTATATTTATAAATTGAGATGTGACTGAAGAAACACTTAACGGTAAAATGTCTTAAATTAGACAGTGTTTAATTAAAACTTATTCTCCAAATGGAACCTTAGTTACTTTTCCTTAGTTAGCTTAGACTTTATTAGTTTATTTACTGGAATGATACTTAGAGACATCTGAAACTGCATCACAAGTTGATTAGAGCTCTTGCTTTTATGTAATTTTCGGACTTTCTAGCTTTCTGATTGTCATATGTAGGTGACATTGTCATTGCTGTTATGTTTCTTTAATGAAGAGTGTAAGCAGTTCTTTGCTGCAGCCATTTATAATGGTATATATATACCCAAGAAATGAATAGTTATCTCAGTATTTTTGAAAGGAAAATAAAAGCAGAGAATCATTTGTTCAAGTTGTGACCAAGTTCATATATATGTTTAACATTTTTTTATCCTTACCTCATGTGATATTCATGTTGTCCAAGAGGAGTATATTTCCTTTTACTGCTAGTGAAATATGATTTTCTCATTCCCAATGATCCGTTTTCTGGATGGATAGAAACAGAAACTGGTTTACAGAATTCTGGGGGCTGTTTACACACTTTGGACTTTTCTCTAGTTACATGGAGTTATCAAAAACTTATTAACAATATGTTGTTAGGTTTAAAGATTGATTTTTCTGATCATTTGATTATGTACAGGTTGATTTTAAATTTGGAATTTTGTGTCAGTTAGGTGATCCCATCAGAAATTCTTTGGACATTAAGACTTGAAGCAGACAGCATTAGGTTATGTGTGCTTCTTCAGTGTTTTAGAATGTTTGTAGAGAGCTTGCCCACATAGCTGTGGTTTAGTGTTCCTGGTAGGGCTGATATCTAGGTCGTTTCCCAGGGGGAGTGTGCATGTGTGTGAGTGCTGCGCTTCTCCTCTCCTGCTGATGTTCCTGCAGACTTTGTATTCTCCATTTAGTGCCTGATTATTTAAGGATTCTCTGAGCACTTTGCTTAAGTCTGTTTTTCCCTTTTAGCCATTGACAGCAAAACACATCTGCCTGAGTGAGGCCCCTTTGATCTGCAGAGAGCTTTATCTAATGGGAGATTAAAAAGAAATCTGTCAGGTGTTTTCCCAGGGAAATTGAAGGTGCTTCCTGAGATTCCAGATCAGGTGAAGCTTCTCTGAAATAAGACGAAGGGAAACAGCTGTGCTGATCAATGGCTTAATCGTTGGCTAGGGATTTCAGAGATCTTGACTTGGTGTGAGAAAATATTTTTAATTTCACTTCAGGCACAAAGTTCATACAATTGTACTGATGGGTGGAAGCAGCTGCCTTTCAGTCATTCTGCTGTATGTCGCACTGCTCACGTCCATGCGACCTTGGCCTTACTGGTGTCTGACATCTTTGGAAGGCTTTTCTGAAGCTAGAGTTTAAAAATTTCAAAAATCTACATGCCAACCCTCCTCCCTCCTTTAAACAAATATGTACAGAGTGCTTCTGCAGTGCTATCTCTGGGTTTGTGCGATCACTGCTGCTAGGAGCAAACCTAGCAGGTACAGGGTCAGATGTGCTGTGGGCCTCAGAGCCAGAGAACTGTCCTGAGAACACTGCACACAGCTGTTTGGAGATCTCTTGAAGGGCCTCAATTTTAGTAAAGAAATATAAAATCTGTAATCAAACTAAATTTAATTTCTGATTTACTATGAATTTAGCCTTTTAAAACTTTAGAGCTACGGACAGCTAGTGAACTGTTAATTTATAACATAAAATATGTCCTCAGAAAGTCTGCTTTGAGGCTCTCATTCAGTCAGTTATAAAATCTTGGGGAGACAGTGATAACCGGGTACAGTGGACACTTTCTGTTGCGTCTGGGGATGTGAAAGGAGAGGAAACAATATGAAAATCTAACGAAGGGTTACAGTCTGATTTCTGAAATAAATGGTTGAAAGGACACAGAAAATAAGGAACTGACAGGAGAATCAAGCTTTCCAAAATTCTTTTCAGAAATTTCAGGCTTTTTATGAAATTTTAAGAAGTGGCTTAGTTTTATATTCTTCCATTTTGAGAGGCTTGGAAGAAAATGCCATATAAATGCAAATTTCTGCTTTTCTGAATAATTTCTGAATAATTTGTTCACCTTGTGTCATGTGCCTGAAGAGTTGGGACAATCCAGAAGCTGCTTAAATAGCTGTTTATAGGCATGGCCTATAAATTATTCCTTTATCACCTAAACAATTTGCTGTGTTTGATAAGCAGCTGCCTGTCTTTCCTCCTCCTTATTTACACCCCAAATTAGTCTCAGAGTCGACCAAGAAGAACCTGTCAACATCTGGCAATTATTCCATTTGCTTGAGGACTATTGGTATATGGGACTTTAGTTGCTATTAGTTGATAACATTTTTATGTCCTTCATTTCATTAATTAGTTTAGAAAAACAATTTGGATTTCATATACAAGTGCTTGCTAGTTATTTGGGTCACAAGAAGACTGAGAGAAGTCCAAGTGTCCTGTTAATTCCTTTGAGTCTGAAAATTTTCTTCTAATTGGTTTGGCATGGAGAATAAGTGAGATTAGTTGCTAATGAGGAGATAAGTATGCAATTTTAGTGTGATATAAAGCTGTGATTGTCAGTAAGTGATATTGGGAATTTAGATTATTTTTATTAGACCTTGTTTCTTGCTGCAAGAATCATTATCATCTCCTGATATTGTAAATTGGGTTATTTCACACTATTATTTTTAATATGTGTTAATCCTCAAACTATAGGAACTTAGAACCTTTTTAATTAAGGAGTCATTAATAAAGTCAGCAATATGAGCACTCAGTTTAGATTCTTTAATTCAGATGAAATTCAATTTTACTTATTTACACTTTGTTTTCAGTTTGTCTGAGATGTTTAAAGTCAGTCAAGATAAGAAATGTTGTCAACTTACACAGGCCAATGTAGTTTGTGTTCAAGTGAAGGACAAGTAACATTGCAAAGAAATAGATAAAATACAACTTTTACTAGGCGAGAACAAAATGAGTTTTGTATTATGGTTCAACTTTTTATAGTCCGTTTGGCTTTCTGTTTTTAACATGAGACTTGCCTGATGATACTAGTTTGAAACATTCTCTGGGACTTTAAATTTCAATTGAAACATGAGGTTTCGCTGAAATAAATATTGAAGTATTTGATTTGCAGAAGAGGCTTTTTTTTCTCTTTAAAAAAAATCAAGCTCTTCAAATTATCCATAGCCACAGTCACTTTTACTTGAAGCATACATGTCGTCTTGAACATTTTTCCATTTTTCACTTTTGTGGTCTTTATATCCTTCTTTTTGCACTTCACTTTCCAGCGAACACAAGTGCTTTTCTGTCCTTTGTCCACGTCTCCTTCTCCATCGTGTTTTGGGTTAGTAAACTCATACTTCCCTCCACTACTTTTTCTTGGCAAAAAGGATTGTAAGTATTATTTTGCGTCTCTTGTTTTTTGATATCTACAAAATTCCATTTTTAGCTTTAAAATTAATAATTTTTTCCTGCCTGAAGAGATTTACTATGTAATTACAGGGACAAGGTTAGTAAGTTAGAAAACAGTACATGATAAAGTTAATTTGTAAGGATATTTTGAAGGAACAGTTTAGAACTTTAGCATAAATTACTCAATTTACATTGGAAGAAATTGAAGCCGGTGACGTGCCTGAGTTACACAGCTGGCAAATGGAGCCAGCATCAGGACATGGGCTGACGTGCGCGTTCAAGTTGTTGGCAACACTTAGGGAAGAGGAGCTCATGAGCGTCACTGATGGGTGAAAATGGCCGACATTTACATTCGTGTACACCAGTTTACTTGAGCATCTCAGAAACCTGTGAGGTAGGCCAAGATTGGCTGATCTACGCTGAGAAAGCATATCTACAAATCAGTGAAACAATCTGCTGAAGTAAGTGAAGCAAGACCTCAACCCCAAATGTGCCACTCCAGGCCTTCCCCACTGCCCATCAGAAAGCTGGTTCCATCCCAGGTCCTTCCCCAAAGCAGGGAATCATTTAGAACATGTAGAAAATGAGGAGTGAAATTGTGTTTAAATACTTATTATAATTACTTGGTTTGTGAGTTTAAAAAATGCTTTATAAATTTACATCTTTAATAATCCTTGTAGATTTGTATTGTATGTACTATTGGAAGTTAGACAGCATAAACACACATCTAGGCTGGTTTGAAGGATAGCTTTGTGAAGTTCTTATACCCTAAGGACCACCCTTCTCTAGATGGGTCTCCGGGGTGAAGTGGGGTGTTGATAGTCCTCAACGACTCTGCAAAAGCCTTTTGAATTCTATTGTGTGCTTCCATGTGCTTATTCATTACTACATTTCCCCCCTAGATTCAGCTACTATATCTTGAATTATTACTTTCTTTCATTTTATATTTCTAGTTACCTTAGTTCTGCTTCTAGCTTCTTCTTCCTAAACAGAGCCCCAGCTCCCCAAATAAGGTGCTAATATATATGGTAATGTTCAGAGTATGTGATAGGAACCAGGTGATCACTTTAGACCATTGTAGTGTCTTCATTTTTCCTAGGCTGTTTTCCCAAATTTGTATATATTCCTAGCTACCACAGGATATGTGATGAAGGATAGTGGAAGGACCTTGGCTTTCAAGTCAGAATGATTTTTGTTTTAAATTTTTATTGAAATGTAGTTGATTTACAATGCTGTGTCAGTTTCTGGTATACAGCATAGTTATTTAGCTATATGCTTATGCTTTTTCATTATAGGTTATTATAAGTTACTGGATATAGTTCCTTGTGCTACACAGTAGGGCCTTGTTGTTCATATATAGTAGTTTGTATCCGCTAATTCCAAACTTCTGATTTATCTCTCTCCCCCTTTCCCCTTTGGTAACCATTAGTTTGCCATTAGTTTGTTCTCTATGTCTGTGAGTCTGTTTCTGTTTTGTAAATTAGTTCATTTGTGTCATTGTTTTAGATTCCACATATAAGTAGTATTATATGATATTTGTCTTTCTCTGACTTACTTCACTTAGTATGATAATCTCTAGGTCCATCCATACTGCTACAAATGGTGTTATTTCATCCTTTTTTATGACTGAGTTGTATTCTATTATATATATACACCACTTTTCCTTTATCCATTCATCTGTCAGTGGACATTTAAGTTGCCTCCATGTCTTGGCTATTGTAAATAATGCTGTGAACATTGGGGTGCATGTGTCTTTTCAAATTAGAGTTCTCCCCAGATATATGCCCATGATTAGGATTCCTGGATCATATGGTAACTCTATTTTTAGTTGAAAACAATCCTTTAGTTTAATACCTTAGTTAAAAACAATCCTGCCAAGTGGATGTTGCATTATCAGGCGTGCAATGACATTAATCTCATTGTCCATCTCCATCAGAGCTCTTGGGTGACCAGAGGCATCATCAGTGAGCAGTAACATTTTGAAAGGAATCTTTTTTTTCTGAGCAGTAGGTCTCAACAGTGGACTTAAAATATTCAGTAAACATGTTGTAAACAGATGTGCTGTTGTCCAGGCTTTGTTGCTTCACTCATAGAGCATAGACAGAGTAGATTTAGCATTATTCTTGTTTGTTTGTTTTGTTTTGTTTTAGTGGGGAGATAATCATGTTTATTTATTTATTTGTTTATTATTATTTTTTAA
The DNA here is from genome assembly GCF_036321535.1 of Camelus dromedarius. Classification (NCBI taxonomy): domain Eukaryota; kingdom Metazoa; phylum Chordata; class Mammalia; order Artiodactyla; family Camelidae; genus Camelus; species Camelus dromedarius. Next base: position 117,227,115 of record NC_087438.1, read on the forward strand.
TGAAGGGACTGGGGATTGAACCCAGGACCTCATGCATGCTAAGCATGCACTCTACCACTGAGCTGTACCTTCTCCTCTAGCATCATTCTTAAGGGCCCTAGGATTTTTGGAATGGTAAATGAGCTTTGGCTTCAACTTAAAGTCACCAGCTGCTTTAGCCCCTAACAAGAGAGTCAGCCTGTCCTTTGGAGCTTTGAAGGCAGGTACTGGCTTCTCCTCTCTTGCTATGGAAGTCCTGGATGGCACCTTCTTTCAGTGTAAGTCTGTTTCACCTATGTTGAAAATCGCTGTTGTCTGATGTGGCGCCTTCATGGATGATCGAGCTGATCTTCTGGAGAACTTGCTGCACTTCTGCATCAGCACGGGCTGCTGCACCTGTGCTTCAGTGTGACAGAGACGGCTTCTCTCCTCATGAACCAGCCTCTGCCAGCTTCTGAATTCTCTTCTGCAGCTTCCTCATCTCTCTCAGCCTTCATAGAACTGAAGAGCTGGGGCCTCACTCTGAATTAGGTTTTGGCCTAAAGGAATATTGTGGCTGGTTTGACCTTTTATCCAGACACTAAGACTTTCTCCATGTCAGCAATAAGATTGTTTAGCTTTCTTATCATTTGTGTGTTCGCTGGAGTAGCACTTTTAATTTTCTTTAAGAACTTTTACTTTATATTCATAACTTGGCTATTTGATGTAAGAGGCCAGCTTTCATTCTGTCTTGGCTTTTGACATGCCTTCCTCACTAAGGTTAATCATTTCTAGCTTTTGATTTAAAGTGAAAGACATGCCACTCTTCTTTCATCTGAATGCTTAGAGGCCATTGTAGGGTTATCAGTTAGCCTGATTTCAATACTGCCTGTCTTGGAGGCTAGGGAAGCTCGAGGAGAGGGAGCAAGATGGGGCAATGCCAATGACTGGAGCAGTCAGAACACAATGCACATTTGTAGATTAACTTCATCACCTTATACGGGCACCGTTACGGCACCCCAAAACAATGGGAAGAGTAACAGCAAGGATCGCTGACCACAGATCAGGATAACAATATAATAATAATGAATGCTTTGAAATATTGTGAGAATTACCAAAATGTGACACAGAGACACAAAGTGAGCAAATGCTGTTAGGAAATTGGTGCTGATAGGCATGCTCGATGCTGGGTTGCCACAGACCTTCCCACTGTGGAAAACACAGTGTCCGTGAGGCGCAAGAAAACGAAGAGCAGTCAGACGAGGGGTGCCAGTAGTCTGGACTGAGGCCATTTGGCCCGAGCAGCCTGAAATATTTCCTGTCTGGGCTTTTACAGAAAAAGTTTGCAGACCTCTGCTCTGTGTACTTACTGTGATTTATATTTCTTTTTATCCCTTAACTCTCTGCTCCTTCCTCTCCCCTTTATATATAATTATTTGTTTATTGTTTGGCTCTGGTCACTATAACGTAAGCTTCAAAATAGACTTTGTGTTTTCACTAAAATAACACCATGTACATACAGGAGCTCAGTAAATACTTCGTTGAATAATGGACGAGTCAGCAACATATGAGGGTTTGGTCTTCCCAGATCTGTGCCAGTGCCAGATATGATGAGGTTTATAAATTTTGCCAGTAAATGGGGTGAGGTGGCGTTGCGTTGCTGTCTCCGTCTCCACGTCTCTGGTCACTGCTGGTGAGGGTCTGCGTCTCTCTGTGCTCTCTGTTTACTGATGGTGCACACTGTATCTGCTGTCAGGTGCTTGCTGGTCCTTCCCCTGGCTTTCTGTTGCTGCCTTTAGTAATGCTTTCAATCCTGGGTTGAAGCTGATTTTCCTCCAGAGAGGGTTTGTATTTGCTTTTGCCAGTTGCTGGGGGTGCAGCCACCTGAAGGCTACATGTAAAAACTGTTAGCTGGAGGTGGCTGTGTGCTTCCTGCTAGTGCAGCGGGAATCTGGGCTGCAGACCTGTGTGAGTCCTCCTGCTGGTTAGAACCTCTCCGGGAGGGTTTCCCTTCCAACCCAGTCAGCCAGACTTGCATCTCACCCTCCTCTCCTACAAGGGGCTTCTTTCTCATTCACCTTTACACCGGGGGTGAAGACTTCGAATTCTAAATTTATTCAGAAGCCTCTCTGAGGTTCCTGGCTTGTGGAGACCATCGGCTTTGTTGCCATCTCTGATGCCTTATGCAGCCATCAAATCAGAAGGGTTCAGAGAGATGGGAGAGCTCCCTGCCCTCCCAGAGCTCAGCTTTTAGTTTTTTCCCAGCCAGCTTCTTACTCTCTTGCCTGATCAGAAATACATTTTAGAATACCTTCAAAAAAATATTTCACATAACATTTTTAATAGTTGTCAGTAAGTACGTTATTTAGGGTGTCTGGTCTGTCATGATACTGTGAAGGGAACCCTGTTTTTTTTAAAATACCAGCATCTCCTTTATTGCTATAGGTTTACAAAGTGTCTAGTAGACTGTGTTCTTTCACTCTGCTACTGTGTGTCTTATCTTTTTTAGTAGATATTTTGACATTCTTTACATGCCTTAATTATTAGTGCTTTCTTTTGTTACAGGTTTTGCCTGCCAAATCGGTTGCTTTTTTTTTTTTTTTTTTGGTCACACAGAAATTTAAAATTTGATGTCATTCAATTCATTTTTTCTCTTTTGTGTTTTGAGTTTTATGTCTTTTTTAAAAGGAATTCTTTCCCAGGCTTATAAAATATCTTCCTATACCTTCTATTGATATTTATATAGTTTGTTTTGAACATGTTGATCTTCAGTTTGTCTATAATAGTTTTTGTGACTGATATGAGGTAGGCTTTAACCATTTGTTTCCCCCAAAGGAGAGCTGATTTGATAGCTGATTCTTTCTCAGTGTGTCAGCCAGGATTCTGGCAGAAAACGGATTGTGCAAGTAAACTGGAATAGTTTTTAAAGAGTTTAAAAAAGAAATTTTCACAAATGTTTGGCAGTTTAGGGAAACTAAAAGGAATTCTGCCATATCCTGGAGCAAGTAACAACTGCTTTTTCTACCACCAGGCCTTAAGGGATAAAGTCAGTGGAAGTAGAAAGCAGACATGAGTGAGCTGAGCACAGAGGGCCATCTGACAGGGGCTGGGACATTCTGGCAGGGGATTTGGTGAGCTCTGGGGAACCCTATAGAAAGGGGGCAGTTCTGTGTGTGGAGGACAGACAGGGTTCAGGGGTCAGAACAAATACCTTGACCTAATTCTTTACCCTCATCCCCAATTCACTGAAACCAAATGGAAGTCATAGGAGCCCACAGTTGTAGTTCCAGCAGGTCAGCCTCTTGGGCACAGAGAAGTGTGCAGAAGGGCCCATCTAGAGAGGTCGTGGAAGGTCCTCAGCATGTCTGCTGCTTGGAAACTACCTTTTAAATCCTCAACCTCCATAAATTATGTGGCACCATACCAGAATAATTTGGTGGTTACTGTGGTTGGATATACTGAATTTGAATCCTTATCTGGCAAGCACTAGCTGTGGGACCTTAGACAAGTTAACCTCTCTGAGTCTTAGTTTTCTCAGCTGTAAAGTGGGAATAATAAAAATATACCCATTCACAAGAATTGTTGTAAGAATTAAATGAGCTAATCTATGTAATAAATTTAGAACCATGCCTGGCACATAAGAAGAGCCAAGGAAATCTTAGCTGTGATGATGGTGATGATGGAATGATGATGCTGATGATTTTGAGTCTTTTTAATTCTCTTCTGTTAATTGATTTGTTTCTTCCTGTATTAATATCACACTAATTAATATAATGCTATTTTATTTTTGTATTATTTCATATAGCTCAAACTCCTACATTGTTCTTTTTAATAATGTTCTTTAAACTATTTTTTCATGTATTTTAAAATTTTATGTAAGCTTTAGAATTAGCTTGTCAAGTTCCTGAAAATTCATGTTTGAATTTTGATAGGGATGGGGATTACATTTATCAACAAATTTGTTAAAAACTGGCACTTTCACAGTATTAAGTCTCACCATTCTTGGGCAGGGTGTGTCTTTTCATTTATTCAGGCTTCATTTATGTTCTTTAGTAAAGTTTTATAGTAGTCTTCATAAAGATCTTGCACATTTCTTTTAGTTCTATACCCACTTTGGTGTTTATGTTGCTTTTTTCTATTAGATTGTTAAATTGGCTATTTTGGAGGTGGAAGAAAGCTATTGATTTTTGTGTTGACCTTGCATGTAGTCCACTTGCCAGAATTTCTTACTGTTTTTCTTTTGATTACCTCTGATTTTCTCAGTGAATAATCATACTGTTTATGAATTATGATGATCTTATCTTTTCCTTTCCAATATTTATAGTCCCAAATTTTTGTTTATCATATTGCGGTACCCAAATTGGATATTGGGATGTGGGATTTTAGCAGGTAGAATAGAGCTTCTTGTTTTATTCTTCCTTTTAATGGAGATTTCTAATATTTTACCATTACATATAAATTTTTCTCTAAATTTCTGATATATACCCTTTATTAAAATTTGCTAAGCATTTGTGTTAGGAATTGGAGTTGAATATCATTACATGATACTTCAGCCTCTATTTGATAATTGTATGATTTTTTCTCCTTTAATACAGTAAATTCATTGGGACTCTTTTTTTCTTTTCCTTTTTATTATTGAAACATATTAATATACCTTGGATAAATCCCACTTGGTCACAACACTTGGTTAACTTTTGTAATTTAACATAATACTTTATTTTAAAATGTTGCATCTATGTTCATAAATGCTATTTCCATTTAAGTTTCTGTTCTCTTATTTATCATGTTTATGAATTCAATTATATTGGCCTCTTAAAATATGTTAGCTTTTTATAAAATCTTTTCCTTTGTCCTAAGATATTTTATATAACATGGGAATTTATTGCATAAGATTTGGAAAACTTTTTCAAAAACCATCTGAGCTTACTGCTTTTTCATTTTTTTAGAGTTAAATCATTAACTATCATTTTAGTTTTTTCTATGATTATTGGTGTGTTCATGTTTTCTTTTTGTTCTTATGTAAGTTTTAGTGTATTTTTCTGATATTTTACCTATTCTGTCTAGGTTTTAAAATTAAAGTTATATGGAGAGAAATTAAAAGAGAAATGTCTTTCACCCTGAAGTTGTTTCCTTTTGGGTTCCTAGTGTGGTTTATTTGGATGTTGTCTCTTTTTTCTTAGTCAGACTTGCTAAAACTTTGCCATTTTTGTTCATCATTCCAAAGAACGTGGGTTTCAAGTGTCCTGATATTTTTCTTTTGTTTTCTAATTAATTTCATCCTTTATCTTCAGTAATTTATTCTACCTTCCTCTTTGGATTTATTTGTGAGTTTTTTTTTTTTCTTGTTTTCTGAATAAGAACCTAAAATCTCTTGTGTTTTCTAAATAAATGTACTTTATATTATGGTATTCTTCTGGCCCTGCTTTGGCTATTTCCCAGTCTTTATTTTATAAACTCTAATTGTTATTCATGTATAAAGGGCATGGAAATTTTTCTTTTCATTTTTTTTAATTTACCCCAAACACATTTGTAAGTAAGGTTTTAAAGTTCAATAGATAGATAGATAGTATTTTTGTAACCATGTTTTAATTTTATCTCATTACATTCATTTAAAAAGATATGTGTGATTTCTGTTTTTTGAATTTGTGAATATATTCTTTTATACTAATATTTGGTTGATTACTTTTTTAAACATTCACATGTGTTCGATAAGAATGTACATTATTCTCTGCCTTTCATAACTGTCTTATTCTCTATTAATTTCTCCTTGTTTTTATCTCATATACACATTAAATCTATTGTATTAAATGCACAAAGGTTATATGTGCTTTGCAAATGTTGTATTACCTATCTTTTATGGTCTAGAACAGGGTTTGGGAATTTTGTCTTGTTAAGGGCCAGGTAATAAATGTTTTAGGCTTTGTAGCCAGATGATTCGTCACAACTACTCAACTCAGCACTTGAAGTGTGAAAGTAGTCTTAGATGATATGTAAGGGGGGAGAATGTGGCTGTGTTCCAATAAAACTATTTACAAAAACATGTAGTGGGCCAGAATTTGCCAACTCCTGATCTAGCATAAAGATTATAAGACTCTGAAATTTAGATATTATCTTTCTGTAATATTATCTGTGTCTGTTAACCTTTTTGGTAGTAATTTGTTGAAAATTTGTACAGCTTTACCCATTTTTTTTTTAACATTTCTGGTATTCTCCCTCTTGAATCTGCCTTGAAAATCTTTATCTTTCTAATATACAGTAGTATTAATGCATGCATTCTTAGCAAGAACAATACTGTGAAAACTGGCTTAGGTCAGGAGGGTAGACAGAAAAAAAACAAAAAAAAACTTAGAGATTGTAATCGTGCCTTACAAAGCTCAGTCCTACCCAACAAAGTCTTACTCCTTAGCATTTAATTTCAAGGGCAGGTTATTGGTTAGGAAAGGCTTCTTAAGGGCATGATCATGAGAAAACAGTAAGGTATTCAGACTTAGTATTGTTTCCTGAATGTAATGTTCTTTACAATTTTTATAGTGTCTGTTTCTGAAGTGACACGTTTTTCTTACTCCTATGTTGCATATTGTGTGTTTTCTAGTTGTTCTTTATTAGGCTGGCTAGAGGCTGGTCTCTCTGGCCGCTTCAAAGAGACTCTCTCGGATTAGTTTTCCAGGTCTCTTCCAGATTCATCTATTTTTATCTTTATTTTGCTTATTGCTATTTTCTTTTCTTCTAATATATATCTGGTTATATTCTGGTCATATTTCTTTTTTCTCCTATCTCTTCTTTTCTTTCTTCTTTGGTATGTGATGTTCTCATTTTATTTTCTAAAGATTTTGCAATTGTTTCTTTAGCTTCTTATTTATTTGAAAAATGATTTATTACTTGAGGGGAATTAAAATTTTTTTTCCTTATTTAACTTTTTTTGTATTATATTTTTGTCATGAATTTCAGGTTTTATTACATTATGTTAAGAGAATGTGATCTCTATAATTTATGTTCTTTCGAGTTGAGCCTTAGTTTGTGGCATAATGTGTAATTGAACTTCATAAGTGTTCTGTGATCACAAAGTGATTTTTGAGGTCTGTTACCGTGGTCATCAGTTCAGGCGCTTTCACCTACAGGTAAGCCCTGAAGCAGGGCGTTTCTAGGGATTGTTAACTGGGGACTTCAACAGCATCATAAAAAAAAAAAAAAAAACCTACGTTCCTTCTGTTTTTTGTTTTCCCCTCCCAGCTTGGGTGTGTCCTCATAGGCTGCTTCTCCCCATGTTTTCAGGATGACTCTCATGGATAATGACCAGATAAAGGGTAAATTCCCCCATTTAGTGCTTGTGGTGTGAGCGTGTGTGTGTGTGTGTGTGTGTGTGTGTGTGTGTGTGTGTGTGTGTGTGTAAGGCCTTCCCAGAATCCTCTTGTAGATCCAACAAGCCCTTTCAGTGATGAGAATTGCGTTACAGGCTCATTCCTAAAGCAGTCCCTGGGGTTAAGACCACCGTGGGTAGTAAGGGCAGTAATAACTTGCTGCTTGAGGGTGCGTCGTGGTTGGAGGTGCAGCTGCCTCTCCGGAGGAACACAGACCCTGAGCCAGAGAACAAAATCAGGGTTCTTAGAGTACGTTTAAAGGCCGGGTGGGACAGGGAGTTCCAGGGTGGTGGTCCCATGGGAAACGAGTATAATTGTCTACACAGTGGAATGCTTTTATCAGCTGTAAGACAGCATAAGCAATCCACACACTTCATTTGGAATTATTTTCTTTTAGAAGTAACTTTTGACTGTAAATAATTGAGTTTATCACTGAAAGTTTGGTGTGATTTTTTTTTACTTTAATGCTGCCCCACTGAAAAATGATTACTATAAAATTCTTTTTATTACTGTATGTCAGATATATATATATTTGCTACTTTGTTTATAGTTTGGAATCTTATGATTTTGAACATTGTGTCTTCTTTATTATTCATCAAGCAGTGAGCACTTGGTTTCCAGAAACTATTTATTATTAATAATAAAAGGTGCATATCTGGAGATAGACTGAAATGTAACTCAAGATGTGATTAGCTACCTAGTTTGTTTTTATTGAAATGTTATTTCCCCCCACATATTTGTAGTCCAGGGAAAGCTTCTAATATGAAAAATAAAGTAGATTTATCTTAAGGCAACTTATAAGAATAGTTAGTTTAACAAAATTGTGTGAATGCAGATGAGATGGTCCTATTAAAATCTGGTCACAAAGTATATATGGTAATGCAACAAGATTCATGCCAGCTAATTACTAGTTAAAGTTAATTGTAAAATGCTACATTAATGTGAAGTTGTGGTGTCACTAAATGAGTCCTGTTATAAAGAAATCATTTTGCCAATTATACCTAAAGTAGTCAAAAGCTAATATGTTTGGATAACTAATTATCAGGATGAGCTTTTTTACCCCCTTGTGCTTACTGGTCCTTTGTTTATTTTCGCTTTTGTTGAGACAGTGCACAGAAGTGATATATTGTCACTTGCCTTCAAGCTGGAATTATTTTTCTTGATGTTTAGGCATCGGTATCAATTAAGTGAAAAGAAATTCATCTTAATTTTTACAACTAGTATAGTGTGTCTTGTAACTGTTTAATCTTATAGCTCTTAGGGTCTTTACTTTGCATCCAGGTAATTTAGTAAGAATAATGGATTATTCAATTTTTTTATAGGAGATAGGCATATTTAAAATTCATAGTCCTTATCACTAATATCAGTTAGCAAAAGAAAAATGAATTCCCAGAACTTGCATTTCTTAATTGCTCTTTCAGGATCGTTTTGTTACTCCTGGAGAGGATGTATGGGATTTGGCCTAGGCATCATATCTGACATAGAATAAATTTATTCATTAATTTAACAGTATGTATGGAGTGCTTGTGATTACCAGTCACTCATGTGTTCTACACATCATTTTAAACATCGTCTTTCCTTTTCTTTGGTATTTCTTTAGAGACTTTATTTTATGTTAAGACTTTACTGTATAGGATGCTATCCAATCACCTCCTTTTAACTTTCTGTCAGGAAAGCAATTCAGCGTGAACACATGCATGAAGCCCTACCTGCTCAGACACTCCACTACCTGGCGTGGCTGGTGAGGGCAGGCACTGCCGAGCTCGCCTCCCTGATTGGGGCATTCTCTGGGCACCCCTTCTCCTGCCTCACAGCTCGGGATGTGCAGGGACTCTTGTTCCCTGCAATTTTGGGTCAGTCTCCCAGATTTTCACGAAGCAGCAAGCTTCCTTTAGGCCTTGGGGAAGAGTATTCTCTCTCGTATCTTGGGGCATTCTTAGAAATCTAGAAGACTAGGAGAGTAGTGGATTCTCCCTGTCTATCCCTTGCTCCCACAGACAAATTTGCTTCTGTTTGGCACTCACTCCTGTGTAGCATTCACCCTGGGGTCCTGGAATGCAAATAGCCACCATCAACAGGTCTATCATCTCCACGCCTTGTGCTCTGTGCACTTTTGCTCTCAGCCTCGCAAGTACCCACTTCTTGTTTGGATTGCCTCATAGAAGTTCAAGCATATGCTCATGGAACTCCATTTTACGGGTGTATGTAAGTCAAAAATGAGCAGGAAGTTCCGGTCTCCTTGGTTGCTAAGGGGCCCACCTTGGCTTCTGTTCAGGTTGACATCATATGATGAGACTGTGGTGAGGTGGGTCAGTGTATCTCCACATCATGACACCACAAATGGAGCACCAAGTGCATATCCCCATCAGAGACTCTGAGGGTCAAACCCGGGCCATCAGGGTTTTGGAAGTCCTCACATGGCTGCAATTTGCAGCCGAATATGAGAGCTACTGGCTTAGAGCTTGAACAATGCAGCTGTTGCAATTTTGTGGTAGATGTTACAGAAAAATGTTATTGAATTGTCTATAAAATGAATTAAAGATTAAGGCCTTTCTTTTTTTTCTCCATTCATGAACCATTGTGTTAGCAGTCTTCTATAGAATTACCTAATTTTGCCTGGTGAGATTTACTTAGAAAAAAGAAATAAACATATAGCTATGTCTCCTGAAGTCTTTTTGCAGGTACTAATTAAGGCAGGATATATATTCTTAGCTGAGGCAGAACTTTAGATCTTGTCTCATTGCTCCACTGAAAGTACCCCAAGTGCTATAGCTTTTTAAATGAACCAGAGCAATAAATCCAACATTGTTTGCAAGCCAAATGCTTTTTCTCATATGCCAACAATTATGTAATCAAAGTATAAAGAAGCCATTTAAAGATTCCTTACTTATGAACAGAATTTAAAAATTAGAAATAGTAATTAGTGTAGATGAAAGTTTCTTATTGGCCACTGTTTAGTTGATGCACTGAATATAGTTCCTCCTATGAAATATATTATAAGCATTTAAAATCCTCTATCCATATGAAACACATTACCTTTAGTTGCAGTTTGCACTGACTTCCTGTTGGTTTCTGGATACAACTCACGGTGTTAATTTTGTTTTCAAAGCCAGATGTGATTGGGACATTTGGCAGGATAAAACTCAGATTTCCTCTAATACATGCTATTTAGGGACTTAAAACATGAAGAAATAGTAATAACTGCTTATTTAAATCCAGAACATTTCCTAAAATCTTTTGCATTCATCTCAAACTTCCTTCTGTGCTAAAATTTATTATGCGTGAGGGCAGGTTTGTGAGTTAAAGAGTAACATCTCTAATTAAAAAGCTGGTGTCTGACAGATGTGTCTGTGAAATTGGGTGATCTTACCAAAGGGAGGGTGGACAGCAGGTGTGCAGTGAGTAGTTCTTCATCGGTGTCCCTCCTCCTTCTAACACAGCACACTTGATCCTGAGTCTCAACAGTTCACGTTTAACAAGTGCCCTGTTACTTTCTGGTTGACCGATGTTCTGTTTGTTACATAATGTCCTGACATCCCATTAAGACTGTAATTATGAAACAAAGTCCCGACTCATTGACAGTAATGGCGAACAAAGAGGCAGCTGCTTAGTTTGCTCTTCTTGATTGAACATAGAACTTAATTTGGCCTTCAGTTGCCTAATGACTTAAATTTTTATATTTAAAGATTAGCCAAGAAAACACTGGGAATTTAATTGAGATTCAGATAATTAGTAGCTTTTGCATACTGTGTTCCAAGAGAATATTTAAATATATATATCTGTCCATCTACCTACCTACTTATCCGTCCTTGACATTACTTGAGAGCTAAAACTCTTGAGTTTTTAGTCTTTAAGTCTAGAGCTCAGTCCATTGTGTTATTATAATGATCAGATTTTAATGATGCTTATGGTTTTTGTTCTCAAAAAAGAAAATTAGAAATATTACTTCTGGTGTAGTGTGCTGTTTTCACTATAGAATATTGTTTCCTTTATTTCTAATTAATATGTATTTATAAGGATGTGCCCACACTGATAAAAGTTATAATTAATGAATAAATTTGATTTTCCTAGGATATTACTTAATGAACCAAAGAAAAGGGGAATTACAGGAAGAATTTTATGAATCCTATCTTCATGAAGCAGGGCTTTTGCAGTGTTCTGGCTTTTCAGTTTCAGTTTATCTCTTGCAAGGTTAAGAGACTTATTCTTGTGTTAGCTTGCAAATACTACATTTGATCTTCCTTTCTCAGTTATGGTGTAGCCTCTGTGACTTATGGAACATTGGATTTGCTATAGTAGATCAGTCTGAAACTGTCTGTACATGGAATGACCAGACTGAACTGGCACCAACGTTCCATTACAAATCCTTCATCCAACCTTCCAGTTTGAATCAGAAATATCAGTTCAAGCATCTCATAAGTCATCAGATGCTTTGATGGTTTGATACAGCCAGAGAAGACCAAGGAGTAAGTTTTGGTATAGACTGTTCACTGGAAGAGCCCATTTCTATATCATACTTAGGTGAGTTCTGAAAAGGTAGGTTTTTAGTAAAATTTCATCTCATTTATTTAGAGTCAGATATATTCCAAAGATCTGGGAGAAAGAAAACACCTCCTTCTGCTCTCAGCATTCAAAATAGTTATTATTGCATAAGGAAGACCTTTATGCTCTTCTATCTTGAATCACTGCTTTTACTTTATATATGATTTTAACAAGCCTTGTTATATGTTATTCAATTACAGTACAGATTAAAGATAGGAGTTTGGAGGGAGGTGATGGATAGTGCTAAATGGAGCTGTGAGAAATGACAGGGGTATCACATTTGGAAGAGAGGGAAGGAATTATCATAGTGTGGGGATGTTTAGGGTGGTGCTGAGTAACTCCGAGCCAATGATAACTTGTAAGGGTATCAGAACATTATGTTATAGTAAGAAAATAAATGTTAGAAATTATACATTTATGAAAAGGATTATGTTTTATATACTTTATTACAGAAGACATAATATATTGGCAAAACTACTGAAGTCATTAAAAGTTTAACCTAATGTTTACAATAAGAGCAAATGTTTGTAAAGTTCACCTATTTGGATCACCTCATTCACAGATCATGCTGCCCAATTCAGATTACTGCATATGCTTTATTTGGTAAACATTTATCATGTGCAGGCAGTGATGTGGGGCCATCTCCTTTCCCCATGTGGACACTTCTTGGTCCTGTGGTTTCATGTGTGGCTTTATCTCTCAGTCTACAACCTAATCACTTGCTAAAGTTCGAGATCATTATTTCTTATGGGTTAATGTTGAGCAGTGACCTTTTCTCTTGTAAGAGCATGAAACCTGCTATCACTCAAACACATTTGTGCAAAAAGAGGTAGAGAATAACAGTAGTACATATGGCAAAAGCACCAAGGGCCAGGGGGACAGAGAAACTAAATCAGCTCCAGTGGAAAACTTGGGGACAGATCCAGGAGTGTATTTTGGGAGTAGCTTTTTTCCCCTGTTGAACTGTATACATTTTATCCTCTTTGTTAAGTGTAGGAATTAACCCATAAATTCTGGATGGTGAGACAGCCTTACTAACCTTGGTTATATGACTGTCTAAAGATTGCACTGCCTGTTAGAAGGTGGACTAATGTCTGTGGATATCATGTTTTACCTATTCATCAGTGATATTTTAAAATAACTTGCTCTGCTGTTTATATTTATGAACTCTTTGGGTGGGAAAAAGGAGCTTCCCTAGATTTTAAATGTGTAATAAAGACATTTTAAAAAACCCTCTCTTCCCTCTGTCTCCCTAAACTTCTGCTACTCAGGGGCATTTCCTGCCTTGGTTAATGAGGACACCACCATCTGTATCTCAAGTTTGAAGTTTAGAGTAATCTCAGTGCTTTTCTTAGTATCCATAGCCTGTTGATCACAACGTTATGTTTTCCTCAGAACTGTCCTCTCAAAGAGACCATTCTCTCCTTTCCTATTGCCGTTAGCTGGAATAAGTAACAGCTCTAAATGTTTTCCCTTTGTTTAGGCTGCCCACAACATGGACAAAATTCTTCCCTTTAAAACGATACTGATACTGCCATGCTTGCCACAAAGACCACCAGCCCTTTACCTGTCTTCTGGTTCCTGTGTGTTTCTCCCTGCACTGCTGTCTTCCCACGGGCCCCAGCTTGGTCTCCCCAGGGGCTGTGTCCCACCACAGCTCTGTGCCTTTGCACGTGCTGTTCTCATTGGCTGGATGCTCTTCTAAAATATCGAAGCAAAGGAGATGATACGCTGTTGTCTCTGGAGTTAACGTCCGTTTCTGACTAGTATGGGTCTATTAACATACACTTCTCAAAATGTCTGTGTGTAAATTCCAGGAAAATTTTGCGCATAATTAGAAAAAGTTATCATGTTTTCTCAGTGGACTGTCACTGTAAAAATCAAATAAGATCTTAACTGTGAAATGAAGTTGTTGATAAACTTTTCCCAGGGAATAGCGATGAAGAGCTTGACTCTGGAGGCACATGGCTTGGTACTGAATTCCTGCCCTAGCACAGAGGAAGTAGCTGCGTGGGTTTAACCTCCCTGTCAGCCCTGCTTCCTTCTCATTACAGTGGGGCTAATGTGTTACCTGCCTCCTGGGACTGCTGCAGGAACAAACAAGGCAGCATATCTGAATCTTCGAGGATGGTGTCTGGTATGGAACCATGTGGTATACATTCTAGCCATTTTGTTGTTATATTATTGTTGTCAGTTATGACCCCATGGTCATAGCTGTGTTTGTAAGTCCCAGAGTTTATTTATAAGATTCTGAATAAAATCATTCTGTTTTTTTTCCAAACACACACACATACATATATCATCTTTGTAAGTTTCTGTAACTTGTCACGGTATCAAATCCTAGTTTTTATATTGTATATTGAGCATTATAGACAAAGGTTGTCTGTACCTACTTTGTCTTGTTTTGCTTCCTACTTGTAATCCATGGGGGAAAATGATGTTTTGCACTAACAAATGAGTTAATGGGAACAGGTTGCATGGTGAAGGTGAAAATTTAAAACAGTGAGGATTCAGGTCAAATATAATACATTATTTTATGCTCAGTAAATTTCAACACAGTGAATTTTCATACATTAAATTTCTCCATTTTATGAAGAATGTCTGTAATGTGAATATTTTGCTTCTCAATTTGGGTTCATTTGTTACATTCTGAAAGCAGAAAGAATGAGCCATTGGTTAATCCATTTAGTGTAGCGAAGCTATACAAATTCAAGCTAAATTTGGCTAGTTTCTTCTACAAGCTAGAAGATAAAAATCCTTTTACCTCCCATAGCAGTGCATGACCAGACTCCTCAGAGGTCACCTGATTTAATTGTGGTTGTGAAGCAGCCAAGCAATCTGAATCCCCATATCTGTATTTCTATCCCTCTATGTTCTCAGCGTGGAATAATTAAATAATTAAATAGTTATTGTTGGCGGCCATGCCATTTTCCAGTGAAAAATGTCCACAACAAATAAGTGAGGGTTGAAATAATTCTCGCTAAGAATGTGTATTAACAGCCAAGACAGTTCTTCTTACCTAAGGCTTTATTTTAATCTATGACTTAACTAAAAAGAGAGATCCTGAAAAATGCTCCTGCAAGGACATTACCTCTACATGAGTGCAGTGTTACTCTTTTATTTTTTAAGATTGTTTTTCCCTGAAGGTAGGCGTCCCCAGCGAGGAAATTGTGAAATAGAAATTTACATGACGGGCTGCGGCTGCAGATTTGTGTGAGTAAATATAGTGTTTGTGGGAATGTCAACCTACCTACTCTTTACGTTTTATTTTTGATAGATGATGTTTATCACTCTTTTCAGAGATCTCTGCTGCAGACATCATTGCCCTTTATTATGAAAGTGCTGCAGCTTTCCAGTCATTGCTATTCCAGAGTGAGTTTCTGAAGCAGCAGGTGTGAGATGATTTTGCAAATTGCAATATAATACTACATATGATCTTGTCTCAACCTGTAACACACATATCCTCACAGAAATAACATTTAATTATGGTAATATCCTTCCTGATAGCAGACACAGTATGGCACCCGTTAAGACTGCACTGTTTGTAGTAAGATGGAGTAAAGAGTGGTTTAAAGATGAAGGAATAAAATCACATACCTTGATAAACCCCTTAGATGATATTTAGGCTGTGGAGAGCTTTTGATTTTGTTTCCTTTCTTTACTCCCCAATAAAAATACAAACAATAATTTGACAGACAAACCCTGCCAAATGCTGTAGCCCTGTCTAATCTCCTCACTGCACAGCTTAATCTTTGATGGACTCTTCTCAAATATATGGGCTGTGAGGTTAGGGAGTTTCTGGATGTGACACTTTTTCCCATCTCCCAGTGACAGATGCAGTGGCCTTATCATTCAGACAGCTCTATCCAGTTTGACAGTCCAGCCATCTGGTTTATATCGATCATAATTGATTTAAAGAAACCAGCCCTCTGAAAGTTGGTCATTTAAAACCCTAAGGCTAAATTGGCCTACATTTAATTTGAAGTTTTCAACGATTTTTCTCGAAACTTATTTTGGACTTATTTGTAAAATTAAGCCTTGTTTCTTGTCTTTGTGAGGTTTAGGGGTTTGAAAACTCACGGCTTGCCTTGAAAAATTCAACTTTTATAAAAAAAAATTTTATACTCTATAAACTGTATATGAATATGTCCTCATAGTTTGAACTTGTGTCTCTTTTTAGATTTTGGAAGAGCTGAAAACATAGGTGGACTTTGGTGTTATAACCACCTTCTTTATTGATCAGCTTTCTAGATTTGAGCTCCTTAACTAACTTTTCTGAGTCTCTTGAGTCTAAAAAATGGGGTGATGACAGTACCCATTGCATAGCATTGTTGGGAGAATTAAGTGAAATTGTTCATGTCAAGTGCTTAACATGCTGCCTGGCATATTTTATGTGAGAAAAAAAGATTTAATTTACTACTAGTTAGCAGTACTAAGTTCCAGCTATAATTAATAGCTGTTACTTCTTCCTTTCTTGAACCTCTTTCCTCTTTTGGCTTCTAAAACCTTCTTCTCACCTTGCTCTGCTCCAGCATCACTGATGCAGGGGCTCAGCCTTTTGCCTGCTTCTTCGTCTACCTGCCTGTTCAGTACTGGGTTTCACTTGTAGGCGTTATCTTTTATTTGCTTGTTGAGGGTTTCCACATGGTTATCTCCAACCCAGATGTCTCTTTTGGGCTCCTCTGAAAGACACTTCTGACCCTGCATGTTGGGGGACCCAGTGGCCATAAGGATAGGTAGAGATCAGTTTGGAAATGAACACCACTGACCTGTTGTCAGCTCTTGATTAATTAAGAATATGTGGAAATCCAAAATTTAATTAAAGTGTAGGTGTTTTATACTTTGCTTTTTACAATCTCATGTTGCGTTGTCACACTATAACACAAATAAATTTTAGTCCAGTGTTCCATCTCTACAATTCCTGGTAATCATGATGCCTCTGAGATTACTTGTTTTGGAAAACCTGATTTTTTGAATTGCTGGGATTGTACCCAGTGCAACACCAAATTGTTTCTTTAAGTAATGGACATCTTTTCAAATTAATTTTATGTGTTGATTTAATTAAACAATTAACAGTCATATCTACAACATTAACTTGCATAAATACTTTGTCAAGATGCCTACTCTTTTTACATTTTATTTTTTATTTTTTGACTGATGATATTTATCACTGTTTTTCCAGCTCTCTGCTGCAGGCATCTTTGCCCCTTTATTATGAAAGTGCTGCAGTTTTCCATTCATTGTAGCTTTTCAGTCATTTTAAAAAAGCACTAACTTTCTGTATTAAAATGGGGTTTATTAGCCAGTTATTCTTTAATACCTTAGCCTTTTTTCCTATTTTTGTTCTCTTTTTATTAAATTGTGAGCCGTATATACTACACGAGGAAGAGTATTATGGTTTGAAGAATAATAACAAAATGAAGACCTAAGGAATCAACTTCCAGGCTGAGCAAGTTACACTGTCAGTACATGAGAAGCCGCCTGTGGACTCCTTCCCTGTTGTTTGCCTCTCCCTCGCCCTCAGTCGTAAACCCATACTGTTTCCTTACTTTTCTTTACAGGCTAACCACCATATTGCTATTTTGCATAGAACCATTCGTTGTTGTTTTGGAAAACTGAGTACCTTTTGTGCAGTCTGGCTTTGTAAGGGAAAAGCAGTGTTGCTGCTGTCGTCTCCATAATTAGAGACACTGAACTGAGTCTCTGGGCCACAGCTGGGCTTCATTTTTCTTTTTTTCTTTTTAAACATTTTTTATTGATTTATAATCATTTTACAATGTTGTGTCAAATTCCAGTGTAGAGCACAATTTTTCAATTATACATAAACATATATATATTCACTCACATTTTTTTCTCTGTGAGCTACCATAAGATCTTGTATGTATTTCCCTGTGCTATACAGTGTAATCTTGTTTATCTATTCTACATTTTGAAATCTCAGTCTATCCCTTCCCACCCCCTACCCCCTTGGCAACCACAAGTTTGTATTCTGTCTATGAGTCTGTTTCTGGTTTGTATTTATGTTTTGTTTATTTTGTTTGTTTGTTTGTTTTTGTTTTTTTTTTAGATTCCACATATGAACGATCTCATATGGTATTTTTCTTTCTCTTTCTGGCTTACTTCACTTAGAATGACATTCTCCAGGAGCATCCATGTTGCTGCAAATGGCGTTATTTTGTCAGTTTTTATGGCTGAATTGTATTCCATGGTATAAATATACCACATCTTCTTTATCCAGTCATCTGTTGATGGACATTTAGGCTGCTTCCATGTCTTGGCTATTGTAAATAGTGCTGCTATGAACATTGGGGTGCAGGTGTCTTTTTGAAGTAGGGTTCCTTCTGGATATAAGCCCAGGAGCGGGATTCCTGGGTCATACGGTAAGTCTATTCCTAGTCTTTTGAGGAATCTCCATACTGTTTTCCACAGTGGCTGCACCAAACTACATTCCCACCAGCAGTGCAAGAGGGTTCCCTTTTCTCCACAGCCTCTCCAGCATTTGTCATTTGTGGATTTTTGAATGATGGCCATTCTGACTGGTTTGAGGTGATACCTCATTGTAGTTTTGATTTGCATTTTTCTGATAATTAGTGATATTGAACATTTTTTCATGTGACTATTGATCATTTGTATGTCTTCCTTGGAGAATTGCTTGTTTAGGTCTTCTGCCCATTTTTGGATTGGGTTTTTTTTTTTTTTCTCATTAAGTCTTATAAGCTGCTTATATATTCTGGAGATCAAGCCTTTGTCGGTTTCATTTGCAAAAATTTTCTCCCATTCTGTAGGCTGTCTTTTTGTTTTACTTATGGTTTCCTTTGCTGTGCAGAAGCTTGTAAGTTTCATTAGATCCCATTTGTTTATTCTTGCTTTTGTTTCTATTGCTTGAGTAGACTGTTCTAGGAGAATGTTGTCGACATGTATGTCAGATAATGTTTTGCCCATATTTTCTTCTAGGTGGTTTATTATATCTTGTCTTATGTTTAAGTCTTTGATCCATTTTGAGTTTATTTTTGAGTATGGTGTAAGGGAGTGTTCTAGCTTCATTGCTGTACATGCTGCTGTCCAATTTTCCCAACACAATTTGCTGAAGAGGCTGTCTTTATTCCATTGTATATTCTTGCCTCCTTTGTCAAAGATTAGTTGACCGGAAGTTTGTGGGTTCATTTCTGGGCTCTCTATTCTGTTTCATTGGTCTATATGTCTGTTTTTGTACCAATACCATGCTGTCTTGATTACTGTAGCTCTATAGTATTGTCTGAAGTCTGGGAGAGTTACTCCTCCAGCCTTTTTCTTTTTCTTCAGTAATTCTTTGGCAGTTCTAGGTCTTTGATGGTTCCAGATAAATTTTAGGGTTATTTGTTCTACTTCTGTGAAATATGTCCTGGGTAATTTGATAGGGATTGCATTAAATCTGTAGATTGCCTTGGACAGTGTGATCATTTTAACAATATTGATTCTTCCAATCCAAGAGCATGGGACATCTTTCCATTTTTTAAATTCTTCTTTAATTTCCTTTATCAGTGGCTTACAGTTTTCTGTGTATAATTCTTTCACCTCCTTGGTTAGATTTATTCCTAGGTATTTTATTACTTTGGGTGTTATTTTAAAGGGGATTGTTTCTTTACTTTCTTTTTCTGTTGATTCATCATTAGTGTAAAGACATGCAACTGATTTTTGAACATTAATCTTGTAACCTGCTACCTTGCTGAATTCTTCAGTCAGCTCTGTTACTTTGTGTGTGGACCTTTTAGGGTTTTCTATGTATAGTAACATGTCCTCAGCATATAGTGTCACTTTTACCTCTTCTTTTTCCATTTGGATCCCTTTTATTTCTCTCTCTTGCCTGAATGCTGTGGCTAGGACTTCCAAGACTATGTTGAATAGGAGTGGTGATAGTGGGCATCCTTGTCTTGTCCCAGATTTTAATGGGAAGCTTGGGCTTCATTTTTCTTGAGAGTTTACAAAGCACCTTCTGGGGAAGTTAGTGGCCAAGGTCATGAATGAGTTCTGGGAAATATAGAGTTTACTGTAGTCAGAAAAATTGGCAGGGGTGGTGTGGGGTCACGTGTCAGATGCCTGGCAGAAACACAGTAAGAGGGGGTGACTCCTCTGTTTTCTGTTTTTGAGTTCACTGTGCCCACCGCAGCTCTCCAAAGTAGGACAAAGTAGCCATCATAGAGTGAAAAGAAAGTCCTCAGTGGATATGAAGGCTTAAAGATCAGGTTAAGAATTGGTTGGGGATAGAGCAGGAACTTCATTAACAAATGGTTAGGGTAAGCCATGTACAGGAAGGAGTCTGGGTCAGGCTCACCTGGGCAGTTTGTGTTTAGGTTGAAAAGGTGGTGAAAATAAAAGACATGGGGGAGGGATTTGTGGTGATAGCCCTCAGCATGACTATCTCATTGGTCACATTCCTGAAACTGGAACAGTTCTCTCTGTGTTTGTCGCACATCTCTGATCCTAGGATCATTCTCCACTGTGTTCTGATGGTTCCGTTTGCTGCTTCTCTGGGCTGGATCTCATGCTTCCTGTATCTCACATTTCCCTCTTTTTTAGATTACTTTCTTGTTTTCGTGGAAAACATCGTCCAGGATCTTTTGACATAAAGCTGCATGGGAGATGATTTTTTCTGAGATTTTATGTATCTAAAAACATCATTATTCTACCCTCATTCTTAGATTGAAAGATAGAGGATTCTTGATTGGAAATCATTTTTGTCAGTAATATGAAGGTATTGCTCCATTGTCTTCTCACTTCCAGTGTTGCTATTGAGAAGTTAAAAACCATTCTGTTTCTTAAATCTTTTGATGTGACCTTGGGGTTTTTCTTAGGCTATTTGCAAGAACTCTTTTCACTAATGTTTTGAGATTTCACAATGGTATGTCTAGGTGGAGATCAGTTTTCTATTGAACTGGGTGCTTATTGGTCTACTTAACCCAGAAACTGATTTCCTTCAGTTCTGAAAAGTTTTCTTGAATAATTTCATTAATGATTTTCTCCCCTTCATTTTTTTTTTTTTTTCTTGTTCTTTCTCTCTGGAAATCCTATTATTTGGATGCTCCACCTCCTGGACTTGTCCTCTATTTCTTAGTTGTCCAAATTTGCATTTCTTTGACTTTTTGCTTCACTTTCTTCTGAGGATTTCTTTAACTTCATTCTCCAACTCTTTCTTTTTTTCCTGCTATAATGCCGTTAATTTTTAAGAGTTTTTGTTGTTGTTGTTGTTGTTGTTGTTGTTGTTCTTTTCCTTTTTATAGCATCCTGTTCTTATTTATTAGATGCAGTATTTTTTCATATCTCTGAGAATTTTAATGATAGATTTTGGGGGGAAGTTATCTTCTCTCTGTGCAGTCTTTACTGTCCTCAAGTTGCTTTTATTTTCTTTATGATTGTGTTGATTTCTAATTTCTCTGTTGAAGTCTTTCCTTAGATGACTGTTAATCCTAGATGTGTGTTTATAAGGCAAAATGGTAGGCTAAAAATTTGACTGAAAGTGCTGCTCCTGTGAGTGGGACATGTTGAGTTCCATTGCAGGGTGAACTGCTTGAGGTGTTATTGGGTCACTTTTGACATTAGTGTCATTTCAGAGTTTCTGTTTAACTGATCAGATTCCCTAGAGAAGATTACTTCAACCTCTTGCTTGGATTTGAGTTGTTGTCACTTTTTCTTCCTTTCCTTTTCTCTAATTTGCTGTTTCCAATTTTCTATAAGCTAGGGGGTCAGGGGGGAAACCTGATTAGCATTGTTTGAAGTTATAACAATTAGATCCTCAATGACAGCCTAAGGAACTGGCCTGTGCATAAAATTCTTTAAATGTGTGGATTTTTTTGGATATATATTTTGGTGACCCAGAAACATGTCTTTGTTTATTTGGTGTTCTTGGATGTATTCTGGAAACATGATGTATTCATGTAACAGAATTCTAAGTAGATGAAGTATTAATGCACATTGTTCTGGAGTAATTTGTTTTTTCTTGCTCATTTCTGTTGAGCCAGTAATATACTTTTCTAGTTGACTATAAAATAACTTATTCATTAATTTGTTCTGTAATCTTCCTTGTTACTGAAGTAAATACTACTGGTCCATAATTACCATAATCTTCTTTTAATTTTTGTTGAAGTAGAGCAGTTGTTTGAACTTTTTGCAAGTGTAAACTAACTGCAAGTTCTCAAAAGTAACGGGACACTATGTTTGCAAAATATTTTTTAGTTTTGACAAGTTCTCCAAGGTTTGTATCATGATTTCCTATTGATTTACAGACATTCAGAAATTTGAATTTTTCTGTAATTATCTTAACTTACCTTTATTCTTGCTTGTTGTTTTGCCGTCCTAGACCAGAGATGTTTGTTCTTTATAACTTTGGTTTTTTTTTATAACAGTTGCATTTCTAGTGATTGAAAAACCTTTAATAAAAAATTCCACTTATACATAAGCTCTTTGTCATTTAGTCACTAGGATTAAATCTGTTAATGTTAAAATTACTGTTCAGTCACTGCAATTAAAACAAAACTATGAAATGAAAATTCAGATGTGTACAAGGATCATTAATGGGGGCTTGTTTCAGAATTTTAACATTTATTGTTTTAATAAAATTTTAATATTTTTTTGAAAAATGTTTCATAAGATGATTTGTTTTAAATAGTACCTTTAATACATTTAAAGCCTGATTGCATATACAAAATTTGGCTTTACATACATTTTCAGCAGTACATATTTTGTGTGAGCATATGCCTGTATTTCTTGACAAATGAAAGGGCCTTTTATCAGCTCCAGCTTCTGATTTTCTAAATGACCTTGAACAAACTATTTGTTCTATAACACACTTTTCTTGGCTATAAAACTGAGGTGAAGATGCTAAATCCTCATTCTATCAAATCATTGCAATATTGTAGGGATTAATGAACTAATGTTCACAAAATATTTTGTTCTTAGAATTGGAATTAACTAAATAGTTGACATTATCATTAATATTATGTACTATGTTCAGTACACTGGATTAGATAATGGTGTCATTGTGTCATCTAAGGTTTTGGATTCTTTTTAATTAAAATTACATGGCAGTAGTGGTATACTTGCTGCAATCTTGTCCTCCTCTGCAAATGGCAAGTGAATATTAACATGAAATATTTAAATTGTACATAATTACAAGGTTCTTAAGAATTTATCAGCTCTAGGGAGAAACAGAGTAAGAAAATATTCATTAAGACTTGGGAAATCTAGCAATTGTATTTGGAAGAATTGGATTATTTGGCTTATAGTATTCATAATATTTCAAAATATTCATTTTCAGCCAGTGATGATTGAATCTTTTCAAACACAGTATATAGCTGTGAACAATTCACAAATGAAATTAAGAAAACAGCTTTATTTGCAATAGTATTAAAAAGACAAATACTTAAAAATAAAAATTTAAAAGTGCAAGACTAGTACACTGAAAATCATAAAACATTATTAAAAGAAATTAAAGAAGCTCTAAATAAATGGAAAGACATGACATATTTATAGATCAG
The DNA here is from genome assembly GCF_036321535.1 of Camelus dromedarius. Taxonomy (NCBI): domain Eukaryota; kingdom Metazoa; phylum Chordata; class Mammalia; order Artiodactyla; family Camelidae; genus Camelus; species Camelus dromedarius. Next base: position 117,250,483 of record NC_087438.1, read on the forward strand.
AGGACTTAATATTGTTAAAATGGCATTATTCCCCAAATTGATCTGCACATTAAACACAATTCATATCAAAATCCCAGCTGAATCTTTTTGTCAGTGTTGTAGAATTTGACAGACTGATCCTTAACTCATATAGAAATACAAGGGATCTAGAATAATATTGAAAAAGAAAATAAAAGTAGGAGGATTACACTTTCAAATTTCAAACACTTCAAAGCTGCAGTGATCAAGAGAGTGTGGTATTGGCATAAAGAAAGTCATATAGATCAATGGAATAAAATTGAAAGTCCAGAAATAAGCTCTTACAGTTATAGTCAACTGATTTTACCAAAGTGCAAAGACAATTAAATGGAGAAAAAGTTAGTCTTTTCAGCAGATTGTGCTGAGGTAGCTAGATATCCATGTTCAAAGAATACTTGGACCCCTACCTCATACCTGTATAAAGATGATCTCAAATGTTTTTATATCTAAAGCTATAAAACTTTTAGAAGAAAACATAGGGGTAAATCTTGAGGCCTTGGGTTATGTATTAGTGTCTTAAATATTACACTAAAAGCACAAGAAACAAAAGAAAAACAATCTCATGCATTGCTCATGGGAATGTAAAATGGGGCAGTCACTTTGGAAAGCAGTTTGGCAGTTCTTCAAAATGTCAAAGATACAGTTACCATATAACCCAGCAATTGCACTCTTAGACATGTACCCAATAAAAGTAAAAAAATGTACATCCATTTAAAAAATGTGACAACACTTGTTCCTAGAAGCATTATTCAAAATGGCCCCAAAGTGGAATCAATCCAAATGTCCATGAGCTAATGAACTGGTAAATGAAATGTGGTATATCCATACATTTGAATATTACTCAGCAGTAACAATGAATGAAACATGGAAGAACCTTGAAAACATTATTCTAAGTGAAGAGTGCAGGCACAAAGACCACTTATTGTTTGATTCCACCTATATAACAGGTCCAGAACAAGCAAATCTTTATGGAGAGAAATATTAGTAGTTGCCTAAGGCTGGGAGTGAGTTGGGGAATGGGAATTAATTGCTAATGGAAATGAAATTTCTCTTAGGCGTGATGGATTATTCTAAAATTAGGTTATCATAGTGACACAACTCTGAGAATTTACTAAAATCCATTAAATTGTCCCCTTTAAATAGTTAAATTTTATGGTATATGACATATGTCAATAAAACTTTTAAGAAACCCGACTATTACATAGTTGTCAGTAAAATGATATAAAAGGTTTTGGATTGTGGTTTGTGGACCATTTTTGTTTCATGGAAATGTGATTGGAGCTGCCACAGGTGAGAGGGAGACAAGTGACAGGGGCCTCAGGTGCCGCAGGCTACCTTCCCACCTCTAACAGAGTCCTTCTTCTTTTATCCATTATATAGATTGTAGTTCCACATAAGATTTTGTTTGGAAAATGGATTGTACTGCTTTAAGAAATAAAATAATAAGAAGTAAATATTTAGAGCATGAGCTACCATTTATAAGCATTTGATTTATTCATTCAGCTAGTATTTATTGAGCATTGAGCACTTCTTATATGCCTTGTGTAATAACATAAGTAAATAAATATAAACAAACAAGTAAAAAATATAACATTTCAAGGGATGATATAACTCTAGATGTTTCACTCTGTTCTTTTTCTATATGGTAATACTTTGGACTATTAGAGTAATTGTCTTTTAAAAATACAGATTGTATGTACTTCAAAAGAACAAAATAGAAATTTTCCTTTTTCCTTAACTTCTTTTGGATTCAGAATTTTGAACTGTAACCTGCTCTGTTCTTTTTTGCCTTATTAATTAAAGCACTTTAAGTTTTGCTCTCAGGTTTACAATACACATATTTACTTTATTGTCTATCTTTAAATAGTATATCCTTTCATGTAAAAGATAATACACTAAAGCAGTATATTTTTATTTCCTTCTTCCTACCCTTTATGCTATTATTACCATCCCATGTTTTTTACATATGTATAAGCTCTACAATCATTTTTAATTTTGCTTTTAACTCTCAATTATATTTTAAAGAAATATAAGAAAAAATCAACTTATATTTACCCATATTTATCATTTAGAATGCTTTTTATTGCTTTTTGTAGTTGCAAGTTTTTATTTTATTTATAACATTTTTCTTTTACTTGAAGAATTTCTTTTAGCTTTCCTTGTAGTTCAGGTCTTTTGAAAACAAATTCTCTTAGCATTTTTTTTTTCTTGGCAGAGAAACAATGTTCTAGTTTTGAATGACATTTTCATTAGATTTAGAATCCCAAGATGATACTTTTATTTTTTTCTGAAAGATAAGTGTGTTCTTCCATTGTCTTCTGACTTGCATTGTTTCTTATGAAAAGTGTGTAATAGCTCTCATCTATTTTCTCTATTGTTCCTCTGCTGCTTTGTAAGAGTTTCTTCTTGTCACTAGTTTTCAGGAATTAAATGATGATGTTCCTTGGTATATTTTCTTGGTTTTTACTCTGTTTGGGGCTTATAGGACTTTTGGATATATGAATTTATGTTTTTAACTAATTTGTTAAAAACATTTTGTCTTTAAATATTTCACCTTCTTCCAGGACTCCAGTGTCATGCAGAGTAATATTGCTTGATGATTTCCCTAATTATGCAGACTATTTTTTTTATCATTCAGGCTTTTTCTCCCCATGCTTTAGTCTGTACAGTTTCTATGGTCCTGCCTTCAAATTCACTCTTCTTTTCTGCCCCTGTTTATGTGCTTTTAAGCACATTTAGTCACTTTTTCATTTCAGTTATTGTATTTTTCAACTCTAGATCTTTCCCTGTATTTTTAATCTATATTCATTAGGTTTTTTATTTTCCTTTAAATCCTCAAATATAGTTATGAGTTCATTTCAAGACCTTGTCTGTTAAGTTCATCATCTCTGTCATTGCTGTTTGACTTTTCTTCTGGTTAAGTTACATTTTCCTTTAAAAGCATTTATTATTCTTCTGGTGGCAAGCTAAATTACCTGTGTATCAACTTTACCTCTTCAAGTCTGGCTTTTGAGTTTTGATTGAATAGTGTTCTTTACTGTAGTGGTGTCTTGGCCCAAATTCTAATTCCTAGTCTTCAAAGGTCTACTACTTAATGCCTCTGGTGATTAAGGAGGTTCCAGTGGGTCTCTGATGTCTTCCAACCCTGTGCGCTCCAGTAATTCTCCAGCTTTCTCCTCTCCAGTTGTTTCTGTTTTTTGCTGTGCCTCTAGAAACCTCACGTTACACATCTCACAATTCAGGATTCAGACAGAGTCGAGGGGATGCTGTGTAGAGTTCTAGACCTCTTTCTCTGTGGAACTTCTCCTTCTTAGTGTTCTTCCCAGTAGATTCCTATGATCTCTGTCTCCTCAACTGCCCAGACCATCATGCCTGTTTGGGCTCCCATCCCCCCACATGATGGTCCCATAAATGCCTCCAGGCAGAAACCCAAGGTGACTATAGGGCTCGCCTCCATTTCCTCCTTTTTCTCAGGCATCATAGTCATCTCTCATATTTTGTTCTGTTTTCTAGGTTCTTCTCTAGGAAGACTGGTCCAATGCTAGGTACTTCACACTGTTCAGCTGTCTTTTTGTTATTATTATTTAACTTGATAATATTTTGTCTCCTTAATTAATGCAGGGACTTTCTCCAGTCTGCTGTATCATTGCATCTAGGATAAAGCCTGATATATAAGTGCTTAATAAATATTTGCTGAGTGTTTTATCGAATAGATGATCCCTCCCTTTCTCCTGTATTTTCTACTTCTGGTACAGTGCTCATGTCCTCAAATTAGCATTTAAATATGCTTTAATCTCCCCTTGTCTTAAACAGGCATATCTGGATCTGCTGTCTTGCTTAATTCTCAGCCTATTTCATGCTTGCTTCCACCTAGTAGTTCTCCTGCGATAGCATTTGTCAGGGTTACTCATAGTTTCTCTATTGTATGTATCACTGGACTGTCTCCATACTGATCTCACTTGATTTCTGGTGACATCTGACACTTGACACCTGGAAATTATTTTTTCCTTTTTTTTTTTTTTTTGGCAACATAAGTTTCTGTTTTCTTCTTTCCTTTCTGGCTGTCCATTTCTTGTCTGGTACCCTTTTCTCTTATTAGGCATAAAATACTGGTGATTGTTGGAGTATTGTCCATGTTTTTTTGTCTTGTCTAATTCTGCATATACCTCTTCGACAATCTCACATACTTCCATAACTTGAATTAGCAACCAGAAGCTGGTATTTTCCAATGTTATTTTTCCTGGCCACACTTTCATCTGAGCTTCAGATTCATGCAGACAGCTGGCTGCTTGACTTTCCTGTCCATCAGACGTTCAGACCCAGTATACCCCAGATTGGACTAGTCATTACTCTTGCTCTGATATTATCATTCTTGAGATTGTAACTTAGATATCCAATTCCAAGTATCCTTTCCTAATTCTCCAAAGCATTCTGTACTTTTTCTATCTTAATGTGTAGAGCCTTTGTATGGAAATTGTCTTGTATTGAGTTGGCCTTACCCCAAACTTGTTTGTTTCCTTCATTAGGTTGTAAGTAATTTCTTTGGTGGCAGGAGCTGATTCTGTAATGAGGTACTTAGTAGGTATATGTTCAGTGAACAAATGAAGAAATAAGATTTATACAAAGTGATTATTTCTTTTATTGAATGTGGCATGTAGTTTATTCTTTTGCTTTTAATGAATAAATGTATCTAAAATGTTTTAGTAAATAGAACGTTCTAGTAATAACTGTGGCAGTGATAGCGGCCCTAGCAGGCAGGGAGCCATGATGAATTCCATATTTTATGGTAGCCTAAGGAATGAATTCTGTGTGTGTGTGTGTGCACGTGAGTGTGTGTGCTTGTGAGAGATGTGCACACACACACACACACACAGTCCATCCTAAAGGAGCAGAGTATGGAGGAAGATTAAGTCGTATTAGACAATAGAAGTGTGTCCAGTGACTCGATCCCTGGGGTGCCGGCCTTGCAGCAGGTGCCTGGGGATGGATCCTCGGGCTTTCCTAACTGAGCTGTATTTCCAGTGATAGTGATGGGAGCTTCTCAGGTGACCCTGGGGCCAGTGCTGCTTGGGTCTGAATCCCAGCTTGGCCAAGATGTGACCTCAGGCAAGTGAAAATAGGAATGGTAATCTGTAAAGCACTGCAGAGTGCCTGGCGCACAATCATTGCTAATTAAGGGTTTATTAAGAGAATTCTTAAAACCACAGTGTTGGGGGTTATTCTGTCACCTCCGTTTTACAATCCACTGCTATGAGCAGGTCAGCTGAGTGACCTCGGGGTTCCTCCAGTGGCAGAGTTGATGTGTTTCCGAGTCTCTTCCCCCAGGTCACGCCTGCCTCCTCCCTCTGACCCTCCGTTTAAGGGCGTGCACAGACTCCTGTGCCACTGCCAGACAGGACGGTTGTTCTCTTCCACCGGCGCTGGGCAAGATCCCTGAAATGAAAGGAGCAGGACAGGTAGAGAGCCCTCAAATACACCTAGGTAATGAGCACGTGGAGCCTAAAGTTTAGAGAGTGGGCTGAGTTAAATCGGTGGTTCTCCACCCAGGCTGCGTGTGAAGATCAGGACCTCCAGGGCTTCTCCGAGCTCCCCAGGGGGCCATGAGGGGCAGCCATGGTTGAAACAACCCGAGATGGAGACTGGTGGGGGCTCAGGCATGTCTTGTGCTGCCAGCCTTACCAGGAGATGGCCTTATCAGAAGTAGATCTCACAGTGTTTTCACAGTGCTTGGCCTGGGGGGTGTTCTTTAATGCAGCTTGAAACCGCTATGTGCTGCCAGTCACTGAGGGGAGAGAGGAAGCTGTGTGAGGCGATGAGGAAGCCCGCGGGTTGAGGAGGGTACCACTTCGTGGGGAAACGGTGCCTGGACACTGCCATCTGTGGGCACGGAAGATCCCGTGGCACCCTAAGTGTCCTGGGCAGGTGTTGTTTGCTTGAAGTTTTTACTTCACTGTGCTTGTTGGCCACACAGTGTGCGATTGTTTACATCATGCAATCCAGGATTAAAACTGGATACTAATAGTCTGATATTTTGCTTTTAGGAAAGGATTAATTTAACAGATGGAGGATTAAGTGAAAAAATGAAGGACTATCAGTGGCTGGCTTTGGAGAAGGAATGTCTCCATCTCTTTTACCAGATGTTCATTTTAGATACTCCGGTGTGTATTTCTCTCCACAGAGAGGATAGTTTCCGATGTCTGGTAATAGTCACCTTTGGCAGTACAGACAGTAAGTGTCACTGATCCTAAAAGAGAAGCGAGCATTCTAAATTTATTTTTAGGCAGATTTTCCATGGTATGCTTGTATACCACAGTGAATGTACCACTTTTTCATTTATTTAACACATTTATTTAGCATGTACTATGTGGAGCTCAAACTCTAGACGCTTGGGAGGCATCAGGGAACAAAATGGACAAAAATGCCTGCCCTTACTGACATTTATTTAGCGGCAGCACTCACCAGGGATGAAGAGTAAATAAGTGAGTGGGTAAACCGTGTATGTGGTGTAAGGTGGTAAATGATATGAGGCCTGAAGGAGCAGGGGTGAGAGGTGGGCTTGAGGGACTGAGCGAGTGGTTTTTTGGAAATGGTGACATCTGAGCAGAGACTGGAGAGAAGTGAGGGGGTGGACAGTGCACTTACATCAGGAAAGGGTGTTCTGGTGATGGCAGACGCAGGGCCCAGGGGTAGAGGATGGTCAGCATGCTTTGGTGAGCAGCCGGAGACCACAGGTCACTAGAAGGAAGGTGAGCCTGAGATAGCAGGGGCTTGGGCATTGGTGCCCTCAGAAGGGTTTTTGTTTCTTCCTCTGTGTGAGACAGGAGGTGGCAGGATCCCACGGAACACAGCCCTGACTGCTGGCTGGAGGTACAGGTGAGGGTGGAGGCCAGGGCCAGGGCTGGGCTGATGGCGGTGACCAGGCAGAAGATGCGCTGGGCCAGGCTGGCAGGGATGCTTGTGGGGTCGGAGCCAGCAGGGCTCCGTGCTGTGTGCATAGTCCGAGGAATGGAGTCTAGGACCACCCCCGATCATACTTGTTTCTACTGATGTTCACCACAGGCTGTGGCTAATTTAATAAAGTGATTTGAGCTTTATTTCTCCCGTTTATGGGCACTTGTAACATAATTTAGTAGTCTCTGAAAACTATATTTAGATTATTCTCACTTCTCATTATCATTCTCAGAGTGAGGATATCTTAACTATTTATATGTTCTGAGAGTTTCCATTTGGTATCAGGGCTCAAGATTTTAAATGAAGCTCTAGTTCAAAAATAACTTCAATTCTTTAAAGTTTAAATTATTTGAAGTTCAATAAGTAGATTACTTAGGTCATTTTACTTACATTAGTACTTTACATTAAAATTTTCCTGTTTAATGGATATTTCATTAACAAGTAAAATCTGCTAATCAAATTGTCAGCCTCTGTTAAATGGTTTCTTGACGTGTTTATTCAGCAGTTATTCTTGTCTTCTTAATGTTATGGAATTCCCTCTAATTTATTTTTTTCCTGGTAATTATTTATTTTAAAATAATTCTAGAAAAAAAAAAAGCATAAGAAGTTTAAAGAAGTAAAAAATAAAAACAGAAAATCAACCAGAATTCTACCATTCTGAGACAGCCATTCTTAATGTTATTTTTTTCCCCCATCTTTTTATTTCTGTGTTTATTTGTATGAATAGTTGAGATTTGGGGTAAATATAATTTTGTGACTTTTCTTTTCCCACTTAACATCACAATAAAAGCTTTTCCTGTTTTGTTAAAAATGCGTCATGTTCATTGTAAGAGCTCTGTTATTGTAATGCGATTTAACAGTCACCTATTCTTAGAAATTTTAGTTATCTTTATCTTTTAAAAATTATAAATAGCATTGCCATTCAAATAATTGTGCATAAGTGCATAAAAACTTTTTTTTTTTTTGTATTCTCTATTATTTCCTGAGAGTGCATGCCCAGAAATTAAGCAGCTGTTTTGGAGAGTAGAAACATTTTTGAGGGTGTTTATACATGTTCTGAGGTTGCTTTCCAGTAGTTATACTAACAAAAATAATAGCAGTTAACACAGAGCTCTTATTCTTGGCCCTTCTGATGTTTTATCTCATTGTATCCTCTCAATGACCCTGTTGAGGAGGACCTGTGACTCTCCTGCTTTCTCGCTGGAGAAACTGAAGCCCAGAAAGTTGGTAGATGCTGAGCCAGGACTCAAACCCAGGGGATCTGTCTCCTTCAGGGCCCCTTAGCTGTACTGCTTTGCTTGGCAAGAAGGCACTGGATCAGCTTGCAGTCCTTGGTCTTCTCTACTGTCAGGTTCCTGTTCTGAAAATCCCACTGACTTTTATGGTGGAGACATGGCTTCTTGTTCTGGTGTGCTTAGCTCTCAAAGTTAATGAGAAGTGATTCATATATGTATTAGCCATTTGTGTTTGTTGTTCAGTGCCTTATCTTTTCGTGTCCTTAAATTGTCATTAACTTGCTGTGAACTCTTTATCCATAAGGGAATTAATTTATCTATATTGTATCATATTCATTACAAATATTTTGTCCAGGTTTGTGGTTTGCTTTTTAATTTTAAGTTGGCTTTGATCGCAAATTTTGAATTTAAAAAATATAGTCTGAATGGATAAATCTATTTCTTCTATGATTTCTTCTATTTCCTTGAAACATAGAAACATCACCTAGAAAGTTAATAAATGTTTGCATCTACATTTTCCCTTAGTTTTGAGGTTTTGTTTGGAATTTTGTTAACCTTATAAATCAATTTGGGACTTACAGTTTTCCTTTCCAGTCTTCCTATATGTAGCAAATCTCTATTCAAATCTTTGTCATGCTGACTGTCTCTTAATGAAGGCTTAAAACTCACATGGCTAAAAGAGAATATTATGGTGGAGAATATAAGGAAAGTATTAGTATTTTAGAAGTAAGAAGGAAAAGAGCAGAAGGACAAGGTAGGTTATCAGCATTCTAGAGGAAATGTATGCAGACTTACTGTCTGATGAGTTTGTATGTTTTCACCAAGTGTGATTTTTTTTTTCTGCAAGAGATTTATGATTGACATTTCTGCAGTTTATAAGTTGAATCTGTTGTATAATCTGTTGTTTCCTGGGAATGTTTTTATGTGTTAACGTGTATTTTCTGTTCATGAAACAAGGAAAATACATGGTTAAAATTCACAAATATGTTTGTAGAAATTTTACAGATGAGGTAGATTAGCTTTGATTGCTTTCAGTAGAAAATCCATGTGGCTTAAACAAGAGAGAGGTTAATTTTTTCCTACATTTTGAGAAGTAGATAGTCCAAGGCTGGGGTGGTGGGATTTGGACTCCATGTGACTCACCTCTGCCACCCATAGCATGTCCGAGTTGTCCTGGATGGATGCAGTCATCCAACTGTCCTGTGTTTCAGAATTCCAGGGGGAGGAGGGCCCAGGAAAACAGGGCCAGTGGCATAGGCTCAGCTTCTGACTAAGGGTGTGTCTGGACGATGCTGTGCAGTACTGACACTATTTCTCATTGGCTGAACATTAGGCCCATGGAACAAGACACAGTGAAAGTCAGGAGCTGTATAACCAAAGAGAAATGGGAGAAGGCATACTGGGCTGAATAAGTAGCTGTCTCTGGCCCACTTTATTTACATTTATCTCTTAATGTCTGCACACAGAAGCATGTATTTCATGTGTAGTAAGAGCAAAGGAAACATTTCTAATACTAATTAGAACAATAACCCTTAGGCCATTTGCACCACTGAAGGTGAAGTTGCGTGACCACTGGTCACCAGGCATGGACAGTACTTTTAACCCTGTTGTCCCCTTGACATCACTGGTGTATCCGGGGGCCGACAGGGCAGGTGAGGGAAGGTGCAGGCTGGACTCGGCCAGGAGGAGGCCGGACCTGGAGGTGCAGTGACTTCTTGTTCTGCTGTGTTGCCAAACAGCCCTGGGAAGTTGAGCCCATCTTGGACTCAGAGCTGACTCTGAACTCTTGGGACCATCTTGAGAAATAGCCCCATAGGAAGAAAGACTTATGCATTTTAAGAAAAAAAGAAAGTTTGTTATTTTATCTTGCATCTAAATTTAATTCAGGAGGAGAGGCATCCCTAGGATGGGTAAGATTCTGGAGGGCAAAAATTGCATCCTTTGAAATGTGTGCATAAGGCCCACATTACTGATTACTTTAAATTACAAACGTATTATTAAGAAATCACAATAGTACAGTCTCAAAGCTATATATCACCTTATTTTGATCAATTTTTTGAAGATTGAAACAAAACTAATGAAAAATACTCTTTACTACGAGTAAGACTTAGCTAAAATTTTTCATTTTTGACCTTTGAAAATATTCATGTAGTATAATTAGAAGGGCTTTCTGCAAGTGTAATTATTTCATTACTAATTGTTATTTTATACTTATAATTCATCAGATGAGAACTAGTTAGTGTTACATCTTTATGCTTCAAGTTGAAAAAATGTAAGAAAATTTTAGAACTCTCCTTTGTTCTTAACTTTTTACTCAAAAGATATTTTCTTGATTTTTTGGTCCATTCAAAATATGTGCATGTGCATGAATTCTCTCTCTGTATATATGCACCTATTTACTGTAGTTATATAGATTATATGTTATATATGTACATATTATATAGACCATAAATTATGCATTTATATGTGTTCATACATACGTGCACCTGTGCACAATTTGTCTTACACACACACAAAGCCCTTCAGTGGAAGCTGCCTGTGCCATACCATCCTGCTCAATGATTCTATATTCTTTCAACCATAACCTTGATTTTTACATTTATTTGCCACAGGCTAATCACTGAAAGCACAATAAGAAATTTTAGAGTATTTTACTTAAAGGGGCTATTCTATATTTTAAAAAATAATTAAAGAGATAATAGTCAACCTTTTTATGGAAACATCCTCCTGATTTCTAAATGAAGTCTCTTTCGAGCTTCTGTGACCTCTTAAGGAATTCATTCTCTGGTGTACTAATGACAACACCTTTGCAAAGTGTTCTGAGAATATTTTAATTAAGGTGTAATAGCCTTTCACATGGCTTATTGTGGGTTTGTATAAACAATGACTTGGGCAAGTTCATGGAAGACTTTTGTGAAGAAATCTAGTTATTGTCTGACAGTTAACAATTTGAAATACATCCAGTTTTATACATTTTTACTTTAAAAGAAATTGATACAAGATCATTCAAGGAAAAGCACTTTACTTTCTCAAGAATTCATTAACTGAAATAGACTTCATTACCCATAATTTGGGGCATGAAAAAGTACTTGCTTAAAGAGCTCTGAAATGCCATGTTGGGTCAGATCAGCCTGCTAATAGCTTTCTGATGTTGACAAGCAGGGACTGTTTCTTGGAATGTTTGCTTGTGATTATGTCATTTTAGAGGATTAGGGTTATAAGCAAACAGCCCTGATATTTCTCTGTGACCTGTAGCATTCATAAATGTATGAAAACTCTTACTGAACCTACTTGCATGTTTAGTCAGAGCTGTTTCTGGAAGAAACTTACTCCTAAGCCTTCTGGAAAAATAGCAGCAATTGCTCTGATGGTCAGGAAATTACAACTTTCAGGCTTATGAGAGTGCCCCATAATTTGAGCTTGTCCAGCTTTCTGTGAAAACTTGTTATGTCCAATTTACTCCTCTGTTTTGTAGAGCACTAGTGTTTTTAGTCTGTCTTTCCATGGGTCTCTTGTGTCTTCTTAATTATTTCAGCTTATTTCCATTTTATTTATTATGTCTCCTCTTGAGCTGTCCCTATGCAAACTCAACACAGTGGCAGCAGCAGAAACATGTCATGGTTCCACCACAGAGCACACCAAGTGGTGTTCTGTGTTTCAAATACTCTTCCTGATGGCCCTTGTCACTTTTCCATGCTTTCTGCAGGAACTTATTGAGCCTATTTCATTAGGAAATAGCCCTGGGCAACTTGGGGAGCCATGAGTATGTCACCTTCCATGATTCAGAGCTCGGAGCCTGTCATTGCTGGAGTAGGTTGAATTATTATCTTGAGTGTGTTACCTGCAAGTTGTCCATACTGATGCCCCCCTCTCTTCTGATAAAGCTCTCCGCTTTTCTATGTCACATGATCTATTAGCCTTGAACTTTACCACCACCCAGCGCTTTCTCTTTCTGGCTCATCTGGAGAATTCCTTGTGCATTTCTTCTTCTAGGTCATCATTAAATAAGACCATTTTTTCTAGCACCTGACACTGCAGTTGAAATTGCTCTTTGCAGAAAACAAATTCCTTGTCTTTATGTTACTTTTAGCCAGTGACTCAATATTTTTTCTCAGTCTGATGGTTAATTCATTTTGTATTTTGTTAGTTTGTTTCCATGCCCTCTCTCTTTTTGGTGGAGAAAACTACCAGGGTATTTAGAGCCAAATTAAGTTGTAGTTGTAGGCCCTTTCTTGTCAAAACATAATTTATCTTTCAGAGTGTTTCAGTGAGATGTTTGTGTTTGTATGAGCACTGTTTTACCTAGACGATAGGCTGAGTTTATATAGTATACCCAGTACTGATACGAGGCAAGAAAGTACATTTCTTTAGGTGAATATTTTCTACTATCCTTTCTGGAAAAAAATTAGTAATACACATTAAAAGTGCTTAAAGTGTGAGCCTTTCTACCCAATGATTGAATTTACAGTGGGAAATAATTAGCAATGGTAGTTAACTTCTCTAGTCCCCTCACTATGCCTTCAATGCTCTTTGCTTTTTACATATATTAAATTATCTAACTCACCATAACCTGTGAGGGAGGTACTGTGGTTATATCCAGATTTTAGGTTAAAAAAGTGAAGTGCATAAAGTAACTTGCCTGATATCACTTAGCTAGTGAATGGAGAAGCCAGGGTTTTACTTTGCCTCCTATTACTCTCAGAGATGTGTACAAAAATGCATGTAAAAAACTAAAAATTCTGAAACCACTTATATATCCACAAATAGAGGTTATTAATGAAATAAGAGGAGAAACATATAATAGAATTCTGTAAGGAGATTAAAATTTCAAGTTGTGGAAAGTGCTTTCCATAATGCACTCGGCCGGGAGGAGACCGGACCCAGATGTGCAGCAACTTCTCATTCTGCTGTGTTGCTGAATAGCCTTGGGAATTTGAACAACTTTAAAAAAAAGGGATACTATTTTTATACTACACATAAGTTGGACTACAGATACTGTATAAATAAACCAGGAGCTCACCTAACAGAACACTAGCCATGTTGGTTACCTCTGCATGTTGGGACTGTGGATGATTTTATTTATGCATGTATTTTTTCCATTTTCATTTTTTCCTTTGAGTATGTTATTCTGCAAGTGGGAAAAAGGTTATTTAAAACTGCCTTAATTAGATTAAAAGTTATTACCTTTAATTGTATCTTTGCCATTGTGCCAGCTAGGTAAGTAAAAATGCTAAGTATCAAGCTGCCAGAATCTTCTCTGGAGCCCTTCCTGAGGGGTTACTTTCACACTCTACCTGTATTTGGCTGAGTGACCTTGTAAATGACATATCAGGATTTTGACCAGCAAGAGCGTAGTTTCACTGGCTATTCCTTTAGAGCTCTTGGGTACATGCTCTGTGGGTCTGCTGATTTATCTGTCCTGGTATCCAGTCTGTCTGCTGAGTTAAGAGCATCAGGTGCAGTTATCTGTTTGCTCCTTGGAGCTCCTGGACGGTTATGTCATTCATGTAGCATTTACGACATTGAAGCTCTGTGAACGGTCTCCCTGTAGGCTGCATAACTTTGCCGTGTTCTGTGGTACAGACTGGACCCCCAGTCCTATCAAAGAAAACCCATTGGGTCATAAGGGGATGTTTTGCCTAAATATTTGGAAATGTTTATATAAATTTCTCACTTTATTTCAAATGCAATTGAAGCAAATAAGCCTTGTTATACACTATAGTTCTAATATATTTGACCTAATGACTTTAAAATTCATTTTGACTATGGACGTCTCTCCAGGTTTTCCTTCATAAAAACTGCAACATTTTCTGCTCCTGACTGTTTCCTCTGTTCCAGTGGGCATGTTGGTCTTTAGCTAACCAGTTTACCAGCATTTAGCTCCTGTTTAAGCAGCATGTCTCAATGTACGCTTTGACCTGTGTACCTTCTTGTCTGACCTTGTGCCACATATTTGTGAGCAGGTTAGCTTCCTGTTACTACTGTAATAAAAACCACAGGTTTAGCAGTTTGAAACAAGGCCCATTCCTTATTTCACAGTTCTGTGGATCAGAAGACTGAGTACATTAGGGATGGACCTGTTCCTCTCCTTACAGTCTTATAAGGCCACAGTCAAGGGGCCAGCGGGCTCATGGATGCTCTGAGGTTGACTCTGCTTCCAAGCCCACTCAAGAGTCATCTGAAGTCAGTTCCTTGCAGCTGTAGGACTGAAGCCCCATTTCCTTGCTGGCTCTGAGCCAGGGGCTGATCCCTGCTCCGAGGGGCTCCCTGCACTCCTTATGTTTTCCATGTGGCTCTCTCCGGGAACAGTTTGACTCTTCTTCAAGAGAATGTTCCACTTCCATTCTGCTACATCTCTCTGCTTTAGGAGCTCAAGTGATTAGATTGGGCCCACCCAGATGATCCAGGATAATCTCCCCATTACATTTGCAAAATCCCTTTTGCCTTGTGAAGTAACATATTCAAAGTTCTAGGGATTAGGGCATGGATATCTTTTGGGGGCTGCTCTGTATACCGCAGGGAGCCTGTTTGTTCTCACGCCATAAGCACAGTCTTTCTATGTGTTAGCCCCTGTGTTATCCATAGTAGTAAGCACCCAGAAAATAAGGGTTAGAATCCTATGCGTGAGTTGGTAAAAACTAGTTGAGGACTTGGGCTAACCCTTACATTGGTATTAGTACTAGGATCTTAAAGGAAAGTAAAATGAGTGAAGATGGAAAATAAGGAAGGCTTCGTAGAGGTGGAAGCTCCTGAGAGGGCCCTTTAAGGCTGCTATGGGTCTTGATCTTCCAAGGACTGAGGAGTTACAGAAGGTGGGAAGAACTCAGTCACCTTGAACAAATACGATGTAGGGTTGGGCATGATGTATTTATGTGACAGCAAGCACACTACTTGGCTAGAAATTGTAGGAAATAATATGTACAAATAGTATGAGACACACAGTGCAATTTAGGTACGATTTCTTAAAATGGGAAACCACTTCATTTTTGAGCAAGAGAGTGATGTAAGGGAGTGGGTTTCACAGAGATTAGTCTGGCAGCGATGCATGGGTTGAATTGAAGGTGCAGGAGGCAGGGTTTGGACGAGGGTCTGAGCAGTGGTCATTAAGCACCTTGCTTATTAATCTCAACTTCAAGTATTGACGTGAGACTTTTTATGACTTTAAAGCACAGACTTTGAGAGGCGATTTCATTAACTCCTTCATTAGCGATGCCATCTTTTGGTTTTACTGTATACAGTAAATCAGTCTCTCCCTCTCCCTCTCTCTGGAGGCTTTGATGTCAGTAAGAGTGATAACCTCTTCTCCTGTGTCAGACTTTTAGTGCCTCACATAGCTGTCTTCAGAACGCATTCAGGATAGAAAGAATTGCTTTTTCTATTTGACTATGAAGAGCTGAAATTCAGAAATCTGAGGTTATTTTATCAAGATCATTCAGCATGCCAGTGTCATAAGTTGAAGTGAAATTCTGGGCTTTAATTCTGATCCAGTGCCCTATCCATGCAGCTTTTCTTGGAGATCAGTTGAGGAAATCTTCAGACACACAGCTTAAACTACATTGAATAATCTCCCTGCTAAATAAATATATGTATTTATTTGCTCACTTTTAGGGAGATAGCTTATCTATGAGGCATGTGGTAAATACTTTGCAGCTCCTCCGATGCAAGGACTTGATCATCTTGGTGCCCTGGTGCTTGTTACAGGGACTGGCTCATAGAAAGAGCCCTGTAATACTTATTAAATTAATGACTGATGATTGTGGTCACCTTTGCTGACCTTTGAAAGGCTTCTTACTGCTTTTCTTCCAAACTGCCAGAGGCCTGAGGGCCAGTTGACAACCTGGCCAAGATCCTAACCCTGAGTTGCTTGATGCCCGGGGCTCCAGCTTGAAGACTCACAGCACCCTTTGAAAAACGCAGTCTTGTTTTACAATAATTTCCATATTGATCCTTTTGGTGGGGAGGAGATTGGAAGTATTCCCATCAGAGAGCGTGACTAACCTTTTAGGAGATCTGATTAGTTTGTTAAATTCAAACTAGCATTTTAGGCATGACTTCAGTAAAGGTTACGGCCACTCTTTGGCTCTAAAATTTCATTTCAAAGTAAGAGGTCCCTGAGGGCTAGTCTGACATTTAATTATACCCTATAGGACTTGGATAATAGTTTTATAAAAACTCTCTTCAAGGCAA
This sequence comes from Camelus dromedarius, assembly GCF_036321535.1. Taxonomy (NCBI): domain Eukaryota; kingdom Metazoa; phylum Chordata; class Mammalia; order Artiodactyla; family Camelidae; genus Camelus; species Camelus dromedarius. Next base: position 117,266,874 of record NC_087438.1, read on the forward strand.
ATTCGTAATTTATTACAAAGTGGTAAATTGGCATAACTGTAACATTTGTATCATGAGACAGATGATGTAGATCAGGAGTAAATAAAGGTAAAAAATTTTAGGTACCACATTTGAATTAGAAATGACACTATTTGTATATTTTTGAGGAAACTTGGGTGAAATCTCATGAAAAACACTATCTGCAATTGACCTGAATGATGTAATCATTAAAGAGATGCCAAATATGGCAAAAACACTTATAAGTCATCAGTGAAAATGGCTTATTGTCTTCTCCGTTAACAGTTACTGATGTCTTCCACATGCGGGGACCATGCTGGGTACTAGAACCTGGAGACGCGGTCTGTGCTGTCCCTGGGCGTCCAGACTGGTGGGGGCGAGACCCGCAGACACAGGCATGCTTTTCCAGGGTGTTTTGCTGTGGGCCCGGCGGCGTGCCGTGAGTACTCAGGGCATGGGATGTTGTCCCCGAGTACTGGATCAGTGGATGAAAGTGACCCTTCTTCGAAGCCCGTCTGCCTGGGCAGTGGCTCCTAATCATCTGAGATTTCGCTAAGACCTGTAAGCGTCCTGTGGAGTCTTTTTTGACCCTTCACCACTTGTATGCAGTGTGTGCTTCTGTCACAGCTTCTACGATACCCCAATGGATGTAGCCATCAGAATGAGTGCAGGATGGGGAGCCCTGGGGGGCCCAGCCTCCCAAAGCAAGAGAAAAACTTGTAACTGTCAGAACTCAGAATTATCAAATTTTAAGTAAGCTGTGCCAGTTGCTAATAGCTAGTCAGACCTCTGATTTGCAGCAATGTGAAACTTTCTTTTCATCAAGCTAGAAAAGCAAAGCAAAGGAAAATCAGAACCGTACAGCAGGGACAGGAGTCAGCCGCGCTGTGGAGGGTGGGGGTGTAGCACCTCTGCCCCCGGCCCTTCTCCCTCCCCTACCGTGTCCGGTGCTTCCGCGGGTGCCCAGCAGAGCACAGGAATTCTGTGCGGCACACTCTAGCTCGAAGGGAACTTTTCACTGTGCTTCTTGCTGTTATCTTAAATGATTTGGTTTCTTATATTTTCATTTACAGTTTTGTATTCTCTTACAAAAGTCCTCTTCTGTTTCACTAGCTTTGTCTGATGAAAGGCAGGGGAATTTCTGGAACCAAGCTCACTCACACGCAGGACTGAGAGTTATGCTGTGGTCCTGTGTCTTGTTGTTCAGGAAGCATGTACTTCTCTCTCCCTTTCTCCAGGTGATGGGCTCTGGATTTTCCATCACCTAGAGTTCACTCACCTATATGAGATGAATTTATTTATTTATTCATTTGTTCAGTAGATGTTTATTGGATGACTATTATGAGCCAGTATCTATTGTTAAGTATTGTTTTAGAATTCAGACATGATGCCTGACCTTACAGATACTAGAGTCCATTAGAGAAAACAGACAACTAAACAGATAATTATAGTGTAATGAGGGGAGAACTGTCTTAGGGGACATACGGAGTACCGAGGGGGTCTGGGAAAAGAGATTACAATGTTATAATGGAAAGTCTTTGATATCAGAAAGCTTTCTGAAAAATGTTTAGTAGAATCTATATGCCAAAGACAAGATTGTTGATCTTTAAGAAAATTCTTTAGAAAGTAGTCACCAGGAAGTGGTAAACTTATCAATGTCAGTTAAAAGAAAAGCTTAGAATTTCCAAATTACAACCTGTCATGGGTATTTTTTGTCAAGAGAACATTGAATAGACGTTTGACCTAAGGAAAAAAAGATGAAAAGCAGCTATTAATATTTTTGTATATATTTAAAGGAAGAATTATTATTTGATGGGTAATTAAGTATTCATTATAAAGGCATCCCTTCCAGTGGTGCTTCACAAACTGTGGTGAAGGACCAGCATTTTCTTCTTTTAAAAGTTCTAATTCATTGCCGACTAATTAACGGTCTTTCTTCACATGATTAGAATGTAGCTCATACTACACGGAACCTGAACTGGTGTGTACCCTGATCAAATTCACCGATGTATCACAGCAAAGCCGTGTTTCTCAAAGTTTCTTAAGTGCTCACTCCGACTTTCTGTCCTGACTGTGTGCAGACTGGCCGTGTTGGGTCACATCTGAGCAGCAGTTGTACAGTGTGACTGGATGATTGATTTTGCCTGTATTCTCCCGGATAATTTAAGTCTCTTTGTTCTAATGTCATCATCACCAAAAAGTCTTGTGGTGGTTACTTTCACGGCAAAAATGTGACATTGCCAGTCCAGGCCCCGCTGTCAGATAACTTAGTGTCAGCACAGACCTGTCTCCCTGGAGTCTGGGTTCTTGCCCCTGGCCAGTGATTCCATCACTGGGACTGGAATCCTGCAGTTCCTGGCCTGAGTCAGCACAGCAGCTCTGCTGACAACACTGAGTCATTCATTCGTTCAGTGAATGTTGCCTGAGAGGATGACGCGTCAGCAAAGACCTGCAGGAAGGAAGGGAGTGAATTAAGTGGGTGTGTGAAGGAAGGACTTTCCAGAAAGAAGGGACAGCAAAAGTGATTGCTCTGAGACCTGAGAGTGAGGTAAGGGCCCGGGTCATGCACGGTCCTACAGGGCCTTCTGGAGCATTTACAGACTTTGGCTTTTATCTGGAGTGACTTGACAAGCCCCTGGAGGAGGGGTGAGCTTTGAGTGGAAGTAGAAATGAGAAGTTTCTACCTACATTTGAATGAAGTTACTCTGGTTGTCTTGTTGAGAGCACTGTGAAGGGGACAGGGATGGAAGCAGGGGGAGCAGCTGGGAGGCAATTTAAATGATCCAAACAAAGGTAGTGAGGTGGTTGGACCCAAGGGTAGCAGGAGAGAGGGCAGGGAGTGTAGGATTTGGGGATGTATTTTAAAGGCTGTGCCAGTGGGACTTGCTGACAGGTTGGATAAGGAGTGTGTGTATGTGTCCACTCACGTGTGCACATGTGTATGTGTGCCTGTAAAAGAAAGGAGAAAGGGAAAACAGAGCCAAGGATGGCTTCAGTTGTTTTGAAGGTTACGTTTCTGTCCACTGGGATGGGGTCACTGAGAGCAGCAGCTTGGAGGGTGAACGTCAGGAACGTAGTCTTAGGCACGTTCACTTTGAGATGTCTGTTAGACATCCAGGCGGAACTGTCAGCCAGGGAGTTGGATGTACAAGTCTGGAATTATGCTCCGAGAGGTCTGGGTTGGAAGTAAAAACAGGGACTTACCAGTATGACAAAAGGCTTAAAAATCATGAGAATAGATGAGATCACTAAGGGAGAAAGCATAGGTAGAAGAGAGAAGAGGTTTTTTAAAGTGAGTGCCGAGCTCGCCAATATTTAGAGATCCGGGCGACCAAGAGGGAACAGGCAGAGCGGCAGGGGCACTGGTGGGTGTGGCGCCCAGGACCACGAGGAAGGCGGGCCAGCCCTGCCCGCTGCTGCTGCTGCGTCCACTCAGCAAGGAACCCTGACACCTCCACCACTTGGACGTTACCTTTGAGGAACAGTTTGATGAAGTGATGTTGATGAAAACCTACCTGGAGTGGCTTCCAGAGTCAATGGGAAAAAAGAAACTGGAGAGTGAAGATGAAGTTGGTTGTAAGGGACAGTAAAGAAGAGGAGAGGGAAGAGCTGGTGACAGCGAGAGACAGGGTGGGATTGCTGGAATTCCTGGATAGAGTGCGAATGCAGGTGTGGCCGGAGAGGGGAGCACAGCCAGGGCATCTACAGCGGTGGGTCTGGGGGCAGAATATCCAGGCACAGACCGGGCGCTGGGCAGATAAGGGGTGGCTGTGTGCAGGAGCCTGTCATCGCATTTACTTCCACAGAGAAGCAGGAACAAACTGCAGCGAGGAGGAAGGAGGCCACGTGGGAGGCATGGGGAAAGGCACACGCAGTCGTCATGCCGGGGCTGGGAGAGGAACTGGGCCAACAGCGGGACCCCTCACCGCGAGAAGGGCCCTTCTTGCAGTTCATAAGCGTCATGCATTTGAAGGGAGCCCAGCTGCTAGGATTACGTGTCTTCCTTCTAATTCCCAGTCAGCTGCCTGGGAGTAGACGTGGGGGTCTCCCATGCGAGAGAGAGATTCCCTTCTGTAAGTGGTGGGCATCTGTCCCTGGGTCCGCACTCCAAGGATTGGGTCTCCACGCAAGTGTCATCTTCCGCCGCCTGCCCTTTCTTTATTCAATGAGCCTGTCTTGCGCGGTTTGCTCATTTGCACTTGGAGAAATGCCTCTTTGCACCTAACGTTGTTTAGACCCCTCGTCTCCCTTTCCTTGTCTTCTGGGAGGTTGACGGCACGGTCCATTCACTCCCCGAGCAGAGTCTGCAGGTGTGGCTGGTTAACAAGAGAGCAGAGCTCACTCAGAAGTGTCCCCCAGCACCCGCAACCTGGGGAATATTTCTGTAGCTGTTTCACATACAACATCCTTCTGATTGCCAAAGCCTCTGCCCTTGTACTGGGTCAGGCTTAACTTCTGCCCCTTCTCTTTTCTGTTAGAGTATCACTTCTGACCAACGGATGGCTTCTGGACATATGGCTGCCATATTTACTGTTGATTTTCCGAAGGGCTTTCCCCACTTGTCTTGTTGTTTTCTGTCTCAGTTGCTTTGTAGAAAGATGTCTTCTGCCTGGAATTCCCCAACTCCCTCTGACCGATAAAAAAAAAAAAATCACATTTAAAGTAATAACTTGTCCTGTGTAATTTTGTTCACTTAAGTGAAATTCAAATTTTACCAAGGACCCAAAATGGGGTTGGGATAAAGATTAATGAGCTAATATATTCCTGCTCTCAAATAATTCACATTTAGGTCTGTATAGTATTTGTTATTTTTATCACCCAATTTTTACATTGTAGGATTTTCCATGGATTTTTATTATGATACCTATTTCACCATAAATTGGCATTATTTTTCATACATTGGAGAAAATTTTTAAAGTCAATCTTTTCCCCTATGATTTGATATAGCTTCCATTTAATAATCATGTTTTAGATTGAAATTTTATCAGCATCCTTTTTGTATCATGTATTTTCCTGCTAAGCAGTAATGTGAGTGTATGTATTCATTATCTGCAGATAGTTTTTAGGTTGGATTTTTATTTTGAGTTCTGCTTTCCTTTATCACAGTGCTTCGGAGTGCTGGATGAAATGGTTACTTTCATTTCTCTTTCACCATCATGATTGTTTCCTGCAGCCCCATTTATTTCTGTCAGGTTTTCCTTCATGCCATCAATCTGTCTCATTTGTGTAGCGGCTCTGTTTCTTTTGCTTTTTCCACTGCTGCAAAGAGCTGTGGTGGTGTTTTATTTGCTTGATTTTCATTCTCGATGCATATACAGAGCACTGGAGTATGCATTTTTGAATTCTAGATATGTCTTCCAGATTTGGCTTTATATTATTATGAAGATATTTGTCATTTGGTCAGTTCCAACAGGCTTTTTCCCTGAGACTGTCTCTACCTACCTTTTCTACTGCTTACAGGGCAGGTTGTCAGTTAAGTTGCTATAAGTCTATCTCTGGTTTCAGTACCCTATAATTACATAAATTCTGTTATGAATGGCACACCTCTGGTTTGGTGGCCTGTTCCTGATGTTGCTAGTGGTTAGTGTCACTAACTCTGTTACTTTGACATTCATGGTGAATCTACATCTTCAGGTGATTTTATTTCTCTTTTGTAAACATTATGCATACATTTGTGCTAATGTGTCAGGTTAGCAAATATTTATCAAATGCCCACAGTGTATCAGGCACATAGGTAATGGGAATACCATGGTGCACAGGATGTCCCTGAAGGAATTACATTCTAGTGTGGGAGACAGACAACAAGCAAGTAAACACAGACATCTTAGAGCTACAGATAGTGTTAAGTGCTGCTAAGAAAACACAGCAGGGTGCAGAGGTGGAGCTGAAGACCCCTGGTGTGGTCAGGGGAGGTGTCTTGGGAAAGGGACCTTCAAGCAGAGACCTGACTGATGCAATGAAGTGAAGCCCAGTGCAGGCAGGGGAGCAGCAGGCAGCAGGGCCCTGGGCAGAGCTGGCCCACTCCCTGGGCATGCCTCAGGGGAGGCAGATGGAGTCGGCTGGCGGGAGTGGGAGGTAGTGAGGTTGGGGGGCAGTGGGGGTGAGCCAGGGGCTTTAAGGGGCATAGGAAAGAGTGAAGAGTTTAGATTTTATTTTAAGTGGAAGACTTGTCCCCTTAAGATGGAGGGATTTTTTTTTGTAGGGAAGGGCTGTGAGCTTGTTTGCATTTGTGAATAATTTTTAAAAGAGTCCAAGAATGCCCACCTACATAACCACAACATGACTGTTGGAATCAGGAAGTCAGGGTTCATGTGGCACTGTCAGTCCTGCCCACAGACCCTGCTCATGTTTCACCAGGCATCCTGCCATCTCTCTCTGCTTCTGCTCCGGCATCTGTGGGTTGCGTTTAGTTGCTATGTTCTCCTGCCTCTTTTAGTCTGTATAGGTTTCTTAGTCTTTTGCCATCTTAACAATGTGGACAATTCTAAAGAGCCCAGGCCTTTCATCCTCCAGGATGTCCCTCATCCTGAGTCTGCCCAGCATTTCCTCATACCCAGACAGAGGTTGCATTTTGGCAGAAATACTGCATAACTGATGCTGCTCTCAGTACTTCTCGTCGGGAGACATGTGATGTCACTGTATCCCACCCCTGCCAGTGTCCATCTTGATCAGATTTCCCTTTGTAACTGATCTGTATTTTGTGGGGAGATATGCCAGGACTACACCAGCACCTGTCCCTGGTCAGACCTCCCCCACCAACATGAGTGTCCAGGGATGCCTGCCACCTCAGTCAGCCACCACTGTGGTGGGAGCCAAATGGTGATTTTTTTAAAAAACTTAATCATTCTGTTCTCGTTTATTAACAGGCATTCTGCTGTAAGAAGGAACTTTCCTTCTCTCCTATTATTTATTTGTACCTGTTACCATCATAATTTATTTTGATGCTCAAATTGCCCAAAGTTTGGCCAGTGAGAGCCCCTCCAAGCCGGGTCCTGTAACTTCTGACATGCCCCCATCATTCTGAGTACTTCCTTACTTTCTGCAAATACATTTTCCAGGATCATCTTATGTTTATGCTGGAATCAACTATTCCTTCAAGGAACTGGGGTTTCCTTTTAGTGGAAGGTGGAGTTTAGAGACCAGGGCTGAAGCACTTGGTGTACTCATTGCATTTGGGAACCTAGATTTCTAGGGAGTTGTGGCTGGATGTATTTTAGGATTCATCATTGTAAAGATGGCATTTAAAGTGAGATCAAATCAGCTTGGTTTCATGTTTGTCATAAACCATGTTCAGCTGTTTGTGTGCAGGTGAAGTGGGGGTCGAACATTTGCTTTAATCAGTATTGCTGTGTTCCAGGTGTCTGTGATGCAGGGGAGAGGACAAGGGAGTTCAGGGCCTGGTTATAGTGATGGACCATGGGGTCTACACTGGGTAGGGGCTGAGGTAGGACATGAACAGAGGAATGACCATCAAAGATGTTCTGGAGGTCAACAGCTCGAAGGTCTTGATGGAGGTCAGTTCTGGTTTGGTGGTGTGTTAGTGGGACTGCCTCATGGTGCAGTTCCCGTTGTACTGCAAGGAAGAACACCCGGTGGTCCTGAAAATTGAGAAAGTGAGCCAGGGCCATCACAGGATACTTGAGACTGAGGTTTTCTTAAGGTGTCCAGAGTATAATTATGGGAAGAGGTGGGCGAGTTGGGATGGAGGTAAAGTTCTTCAGAAATGATGACAGTGAAGGACTGAGAGATAGGGTGAGGGCCAAATCATCTTTGTACACACATTGAGTGACAGCAGAAAGCATGATGGCTCAAAAAAGACAGTGCTAACGTTTTCACCAGTGAGAAGAAGGGGTGACCAGGAAGTAAGTAGCTGGTTTTAAAGAGAAGCAGATAGGATGGAATGTTCTGGTAAGCAGAATAATGCCTCCCCTTCCCCCACACACTCCTAAAAATAGCCACATCCTAATCCCTGGAAATTGTGAATATGTCATATGACAAAAGAGACTTGGAATATGTGATTGCATGAAAGTTCTTGTGGCACAGAGATTATTCTGGGTTATCTGGGGGCCAGATTTCATCATGAGGTCCCTGTAAGAAGGAGGCAGGGGTGTTCGAGTCTGAGAAGGAGACGTGCTGATGGAAGCAGAGTCCAGGAGACTGAGGATGCTGTGCTGCTGGCATGAGGAGGAAGGGGCCACCACCAGGGGATGAAGGAGGCATAGTGTCTAGGAGCTGGAAGAGGCAAGGAGATAGAAGGATGCAGCTCTGCCAACTCTTTGATCTTAGCCCAGTGAAACCCATTTTGGACTTCTAACGTCCATAATGGTGAGGTAATAAATTTGTATTGTTTGAAGTTACTGATTTTGTGGCTATCTTTTATAACAGCAATAGGAAAGTAATTCTAATGGCTTAAGGTTAATTCTTTAAATTTGTAGAAAGTTTTGAGTGAGGGAAAAGATCTGGAACCAACCATGACATGCCATCTTCAGGGCGATGGTATATGGGGTATGGAGAAAAACGGCTGCCACCTACAAGGGGCTTCAGGGGACAGCTTGGTTTCAGTTAAAGAAAGAGGTGGTGGAGCTATTTGGAGAAGAAATGGAGGGTGCAGAGGCATGGCTCACAGTGAATGCCAGAGGGCATAGTGGCAGGGCATGGGGTTGGGGTCGGGGGAGGTAGAATTTGAATCCATTTCCTGCAGTGGAGAGAGTTATATGGGGTTGAGAAGCTGCAAAATATCCAATAACCTAGAATGCTTGAAGTCCTTTTGTGGGTGGAAGTTTTCAACAAAACAAGGGAACGAACAAAACAGTAACTTAGGGCATAACAGGACTGCTGCAGAGAAGTGTAAGCCATCAGTGCTCACATTGCCCCGGTGCTGGGGCTGGCCTGTCAGGCAGTGCATGGTGGCAGCACCTCGACAGGGCAGCAGCAAGCCCTCCTCCAGGCAGTGCTTCATCTGGTCTGACCTGGGCTCTTCCCCTTGCAGACCTGGAAGGCACGTTAGTGGTTACAGAGAAGCCTGAAGGTACTTTTCCTATCCCCAGCCATTCCGGCACTCTGTTACATCACCAAAATAGAAAATGAAACTCACTAATTCTTTAACAATTACCTTCATTTTTTTTCCCCCTGAATTAAGGAAGAAACCTTACAGAGATTGTAGTAACATATAAAGAAGAAAAAAATTCTTTACTCGAATAATCAGCATTCCATTTCGGTATGCTTCTTTACTGTTTATTTAATGTAGCTTTACATAGTTGAAACAGCGCTATATATACAAATACTTCATAGCCAGTTTTCCTTCTTTTTAACATATTTATAAGCAACTGTTTAATGTCAAAAAATAGTATTCCATCATGTAAGTAAGTCATAATTCAACATTGTATAGTTGCAGAGTTTTAAGTTTTCATTATTAAGTGATCACAGTCTTTTTGGATAGAATTCTACACTTAGGAGTATATTCCTCGGGACAGAGCTGTAGGAATATAACAGTTAAATTAAATAGTAGGAGCTGTTAAAGACTCTTGAAAAGTAATGTTAAATTATATTCCCCAAACCGAGGACTAGTTTACCCTCACACCAGTGATTTGTATGTAAATTCCAATTATATCAGTTCAAAACGGCAATGAGTTTATTTGCATGCATTTACAAGTAATAGTAAAATAAACCACAGAGTCTTAGAATGACCCATTTCAACTTGCCTAAGAGCAGGATTTAGATATTTCTGTGCAAGAACATTTTCTATGGTGTCCCTTACAGATGTACATCACCCTCTGACATAAATACTTCCAATCAGAGTTCATGGATTTTTTCTTAAGGCTAAGTGCTTATTAAAATTTTAAACCTTTCCAGATTACTGAAGGAAATTTGTCTTTTGTCATATCGTTAACCTATGTGATTAGCCTACAGAACACATCTACTAATAATTAGTTCTTAGAACTACTGTAAACCATGAGAAAAGGAAGAAAACTGAGTCAGAAGGAATAAGAAGGGAAGACAGAACTTCAGATCCACTTGTGTTTTACAAAGGAAAAGAGAATGGCTAGAATGAACAGCAGAGACAAAGCAGGATTTCTGTTGTTCACTTGTGATGTCGTTGCCAGTGTGTCACCTAGTTTCACATGGGTGGGCAAATAAGGTAAATCATCTATTTCAAAATTACCTTGAATGTGAACTGAGCATATGTGCGTGAATGAGAAATAACGGTGTCAGCCATGGTAGCTCAATTCACACGTGAAGTATCAGCCTACATTTGCTTCATGAGGAGTACTGGGGAGTCTCTGAAATCAGAGAACAAATTTGTGTGATCACGTGTTTTCTGAATTAGTTACTTGCCCTGTGACTTCACAATGTATAGAAACAGACAACTGTCCAGAAGGTCGAATATAAATGATATTAAAATTTGTTCCTCAATGAAAAATCCTTATTGTACAGTTGATCATCTCTGTTGAATTTTCATTGGTTTGGAAATCTGTTGTCGGTAGTTGGGATTATGCTGTTAGAATGTTCCACCAAAATAGCTGTGCTTCCTGTAGCAGTGAATGAATGATTCTTTTAAGAGTCTAAAAAGACTTGAACAATGTGAACTCTGCTCTGAATGTTGGACCTGTTCCTGGTTGTCAGACCAAAGTACTGACCCTCAGACTATGTGAAGTTTTCAGTTGATATTAAATGTGAATTTTTTGATAAGCCCACATTTTTACTTGAACAATTCAATTTTGGATTGATCTTAATCCATGCCCCATGTTAATGCTTAATGTAAGTCCTTTATTTACCCTTAATTTTGTATTGAATTGTTCACATTTATTTTGACTTTAGTCACTTAAGTGTAGTGAGAAATAGGGCAGAGATTTAGTCTTTATTTGAATAATGGGTATTTGAAAGGCTAAACTGAGAATAAATTTAACTTTTACTTGCTTAAAAAAAAAAAGAAAAACTCTGAATTTACCAACAATCTGGGCAGTTAACTGGTCTTTTGGATTTTTTCATAGAGACTGAAATTTCCCTAGCCGTGTTCTGAGTTCAGCCAGGAGGGAATGGAGGTTGGTTAGAACGTATTTAGTGTGTAAGTAATAATATTTGTGTCACTACCTAAATATGTCTCAGATAGTTAAATGTAAGTAATTCTAACATATTTAAAATTATTTGGATCATCTATACTATTTCCTCCTTGTTAGTGTAACTAATTAAATTAATTCCATTATTTATTTTGATGTTTCCATCTGTACTGGGTACTGACTTCTGTGCAAGTGATGTGTGGGAGAACTTGTTCTCAAGAAACAAACGCTTTTGGTTTACTACTTACAGTGCTTATCTGAACAATGCAAAGTGTTACACATTAATATTTTAAATATACAAGGAATTCACAGGAAATATTTTGCAGTTCAGATAGAATGAGCTTCTAGAAATTAAGTAGGCTTTTGTTTTAAACTTGATTCATTTATTTGTACTACAGTAGCGCATTCAGTAACACCCCATTTATCTGGTCATTTTCCAGAATGATGGAATTTTCCAGGTAACTGATCGTAAATTAGTTTTCCAGGTAACTGAATCTTGCACCTTCAAGGACTAAAATCTTTTAAATTTAGCCATTTTTGATGGAAATCTTTATAAAATATATTATACACTTTCTACCTTCTTACTTTCCCATACTTTCTTAGTCAGAGGATTCTCAATGCAATTTCATTTTTTTCTGATGACTCAGGACCACTATTTAAAAACTGAAGTAGTCGAGTGTTATGCCAACGTTTAAGTTTTTCTTTCTTCTTGGTCCAATTAATAAACTGTTATTTCTTCTGCTATTCTATCATCTCTAATAACTCTTCTGTGTCTTAGTGGTTTTGCTTTTTGTTTTCCATGGCTTGTGAAACCAAAGTTGTTAGGCATAACTGTTTATGGTAAAATCAGGATCCAGGAGGGCCAGGGTGAGGGCCCAGGGAGCAAGTGTGATGCTTGAGAGCTGTTCTTATCAGCCGTGTTGGGCATTCATACCTCTCCAGCATTTTTGGACTTGTAGATTTGTCCTGAAAGGTTGATTACTGAGAGGTCTCTGACTCATGGTATGCTAGGTCTTACCTGGTTCCTTCAGCCTCTCTCCAAGCTGAGTAAACTGAGCCCTGAGTGAGTATTCTGGGCATCACCCAAGCTTACACACACTAAATGGTAGCAGAACCCTGGGTTTAAGTCTCAACTCTGGTCTCCAAGCCTGTTGCTTTTCTACTGTAACTACAACCTTAACACCAGGTAATTATTATGGCCATTGTCATTAGTCTTGATAAGTAAAGAGTCTGTGTTCTTTCTTGATGGGACTCTTGTTACTCACCCTCTTATGTAGACTAGAAGCCAGAGACTCATCCTAGACTTCCCTGTGCTCTCCATTCCAAGAGTTACTAAACCCTGGCTGGTTTAAGTATCTCTAGAATCTTTCCTCGTCTGCATCTCTGTTACATAGCCCTAGTTCATCTCTTGTCATCTCTTGTCTTTTTTCACTCCTTGTTCTGCACCCTGCCTCTGGAGTCATCATCCTCAAAATCATCATCCATTTGGCCAGCATAGGCAGTCAATAAATGGAGGAAATACAGGGAGAGAGAGGGAGATGGACAGATTATGAACAAACATGGGCACCTGAGGGGCAGAGAATGAGTCCCAATGGGTAGAAAAATAAAAATACAGATAGGAAATAGTTGAACTATGTATATGTAGATGTGAGAGAAAATGATTTGAGTGCTGTAGCCAACCTAAACCATGTGATAAGCATGAGTGAGTGAGACCGCATGGAAACCCTGAGTGTATATGGTGTATAACATCGACCTCTCTTATCAAGATTAATGTTACTGCTGATCAGACTCTGGTGAGAACTCCATTTCCAATATGGGATAATACAAAATAAAAGCATAGGCAGGGCTGAAGAATGAGAGCTCTACTAAATAAACTTACAAGTGGAATAAGACCCACTGGTCCAGACTTAAAGAAATGGAATGACTACGGCTTGAAAGGTTACGGGCAACTTATATGTGACTCAAATATATAAATTGTATTATTCTGAGGGTGATGCCAAAATAAACTCTGTTCTATATACAGTGAGAGATTGTGTTATAGGCAGTGTTTTGAATTTAAATATTTTAATTTTTTAGCAGCCTAACACATACACTGTAGAAAGCCAGGTAGCACTGTAAGTCTGTAAGGAACACCGGCAGTACCAGGTGCTCTGTGTGTCCTTCATATGTGGAAATTCATGTTCGGGAATTTTTTATTTTTGGTATTACTTCTTTGATCATTTCCTTCTCTCTTTTTGTCTTTTATTTCTTTTCAGAATGCTTGCTAGTTTCCTATTGGGCTTGCTGGGTTGATTTTCCTATTTTCATCTCTTTTTCTTTTCTATTGTCCATCTCTTTGTCTTTCCCCCTGCACTGTTGCACAGTATTTTTTTCTTAGCCATCTCAGGATATTCTTTTTTTTTTTTTTTTTCCTTCTGCACTGTTCATTGCCTCTGCTTCTTCCAGTGTCTTTTTTTATGTTTGGTTGTTTTGGTCTCTCTCCTTCATTTTGGAGGCTTTCCTCAGATGCCTGTTGGTCATAAATTCTTTGTACATGGATGGGGCCCAAATGCTTTTTATAAGGTGATCCATCTTATCTCATGGAGTTCTCCAGGGGTCAGTGTACATAGTTCTTGTCTTGTGAATTATGTTCTCCATGTTTAACTAGCAAAACTAGAAAGCTATTTGAATTAAGTATAAGAAACCTTAAATGTTAGGGATATTAGATATTGCACTGAATTATCATGGAAGGCTTTATAAGTGCTGAAAGTTTATTAATTGGTTTGGTTTTTAAATATTAACATTATCTGTTTGCAGCATGTTTGGTGTGAGAGGTTTTATTGGGGGATCAGGAGCAAAGTCCTTTTCTTTCCATGGATGGGGAGGGTGCTGTTTTCAGAAGCATTACAATTCTACTTCCCCAAAGTTGACTGTACTTCAGGAGTTAAACTGGGTTTAGGCTAACAAATTACAACACACACTTCTTCTGGAAGACCTGCTAGCCACTATGTGGTTGACAGCTCCTCCTAAGTGAGGCTTCATTGCTGTGATCCTTAATTAGGATCAGATAATGGGTCATTTTTTCATTCTTAAATGCTTAGCAGTTGAAAAATCATTTCATATAAGAATAATTTAAATATTTTAAACCAGTGTAAGAAAAATAGGCAGATATCACATAGAAAGTTAGGTGTTTTCATAGAAAGAGCAGTGATAGATATTTTCTCAAAAATATTTTACTAATAGATGCTAAGGTTCTTGTAAAGTCAGAAAAATGCATTTAAAATGATTTAAATTAATAAAATGCACCAATTTATTTCAGAACTATCAAAGCTAATAAAATAAAAAGGCTTGGACATTAATTTTCATTAGTATGGTTGTGTTAAGTGTGGGTAATTCTTTTATTACATTAACGCAAACTATGATAGACTATAAAGAGTCCCTTTGCTTATCTGTTCATTTAATTTAAAAGTAAAATGTACATTATTCTAATTATATGCATTACTATTGAATGTTACATTCATCAATTTATGACTCTCATTCTTAATTTTAACAACCTTTGATTATGTTATACCCTGGGGCTACAGTAAGGAAGGAAATTTAGCCTGGGAACCAAGAGGCCTGTTCTCCAGGTTGAGCTAGACACCTATTTAGCTGTGTGACCTTATGCAAGTTACTCAACTTCTCTGCCTTAAAATTTTCTCAGCTGTGAAATGAGAGCCCTTGGGTTTTCTCTATTTGCAATGTTCCCTTATTGTATGACAAACTACATCTTAAAGATCTTTCTTTTTAAATTAGTAAGTGTATAATCAACATGTGCAAACAGTACACACACACACAGATACACACATTACACATAATATATATGTATGTATGTGTGTATCATGGTGAATAATTCAGACGTTATCAAAATGTATAAAACAAAAAATGAAAATTTACTCCCACCTACACTCAAAAGAAAACTGATTAGAAGAAAAATCTGCAGTGACAGAGCTAATAATTGCTAATGGTCCCTATGTGTTCTTGCAGAAATTTTTCATGCATGCATCAGTATACAGACATGTAAATCACAGTACAGGTATCATTAAGCACTGTACTTTTTCCTCCCTTATATTTTGGAAATCATTTGACATAAACATATTCCTGAACATATTTATTTTTAATCAATATCTGGTAGCTCTATTTTTAAACTGATAAGAAATTTAATTTTTAGTTCTTTGCCTTTTTTCTTAAATCTTAATTCCCCCCTGCATGTTTAAATTGTATTAGCAGAATAATTTTTAAAAACCTATGCATAGAAAAATGTCTAAAAATAGCTAAAGCAAATGTTAATGATGCTTTTATTGAGTAGTAAATTTGAAGTAATTTTTCCTTTATGCTTTTCTGTATATTTCATATTTTTAACAGTTGACATTTTATTGGGGGGAAAATCCATTTTAATAAAAAGTACCATGCTATTATGAGGTAATTATCAATCAGTAGTTTAATTAAGTTATAAAACCATATTCTTTATTGACTATTAAATCACACCTCATTAAAAATATTTTATTGTTATTTTTCCCATTCTCTTTATTTTTTAATAAAGTATAATTTACATATAATAAAATGCAGAGATTTTTGACTGTACCTTTTGATGAGTTTTTTTTACCCACTGCACTTAAAGTATGAAACATTCCAAGAGTCTCATAAAAGTCCTTGAAACCCCTTTTACACCAGTCCCTCCCCTCCACCCAGGCATCCCTGGTCTGGTACCTGTCCCCATAGATTGGTTTCTTCTGTTCTGAGTGTCACACGGATTAAATCCCAGCCTCTGTGCTCTCCTGTGTCTCACTGTTCCATAACACATGGTATCAGTATTTACGTGTCTTCATCACTGTTTAAAAATACCTTTTATTCTTTTTCTTAGTGTTCAAGTAACTGGGCCAAAGTTCCACAGCTAGGAAGTGCCAGAACTAAGAATTGGGCCCAGGTCTGTGTGACCCAGAGCCCTTCTCCCTGACCCGATGCTTGTGGCTCTCCTGGGGCTTGTGATAGGAAATAAAGTTGGGATGAAAGATGGTGTCAAACTGTGAAATACCTTGAATGTTATGCTGAGGAACATGTAATTCATTCCTCATAATGAATTCTCCATGCCAGTCCCTTGATACTTTGGGATTATGCATTACAACAAACTGCATTTATTGTATTAAAAACATTCCAGTTTTCATGCAACACGTATTCACCAAGTCACTACTGTGAACCAGACACTGCTCTCGGCTGCTTGCTGACACCAGGTTCTGGCAGTGGGCTGAGCTGATGGGTACACACTTTCAATCTGCCATCTTTATCTTGGAAGTCTTTTTTTCTTTTTTTTAATCACTCTAGGAATAGATCTTCTTTCATTAATTTTGTCTTTTAATTAATGTTTCCTTCTGTTAATTCTGAGGCAGGTTCAGAAATACTGAATTTTCATATTTTCCAAAGATCAATGTAATTTTGACTCCAAGTGCTTTCCTATTGCCCTGTCTGCAACTCATCCTTATTTATTCAGGGTACTTGCCCCCTTACCTGGAAAGGAAGATGCTGTTGGATGTCATGCTAAAGAATTTGTTCTTTATTCCTTTTCTGTGGAAATTAAGTCCCTCACCTGGGTCTGCTCATATCTGCCAGCCCAGCTGCTTTGTGCTAGGCTTAGGACGCAGGAATTTAAGGCACTCCTCACCCCACAATATCATGAACTTGGAAGGAAGGAGGCAGAAGGCACATTCAGGCCCTAGTGGGGGGGGGAAATCACTTTGGTGGCTGGATAATGTTTTAAGGGAAAAAAGAGAGAAAAAGAAAGAAACCCAAATTGTGTTATGCTGCTGGCATGGTTTCCTGGCTGTGGGAGCCAACAGGCAGAAGGAACCTCCCTGAGAGGTGGCTTTGCTGGTTCCTTTTCCTGTGTCTGTCCTGTCCCCCAAGCTGGCATCATCCCTCTCTGCCTTTTCAGTGTAGTCACTAACTGGGGTGGCGCAGCTCACAAGGAGGGGCTCTGGCTTTGCTGTTCATGAGCTGCATACTCTCCGTGACCATCAGGTGACAGGAAGACTCAGGGAGGCTTTCTGGGAGCAGCCTTCTCTTTGCTCGTCACCTGCTTCCCAGGTTGGGGAGTTTCTTTCCACAAGGCAGGGCCCGGGAGGAGGCGTGGCTTACCAAGCAGCTGGAGTGTGGCCATGAAGTCCTCATCCCGTTGGTGCTTTGTTTTTAGAAATTACTGCAAAGACCTGACATTTGCGTGGTTTACAACGTTGTTTGAAAGTTTCTATGGAATTTTAACTGAAAAAAGGAAGAGGAACTGTCAGGCCCTTGCCCTTGCCACATGCAATGCTCAGAAGAGGGCTTCTTGTAGGACCATTAGGCTGAACGGACTAGGTTTGTGTGGGTTTTGCAGTGTCCATGTGCGAGGTCCCCTTGGTCTGGGGACTCTGGGCCAGAGCCCAGCAGACTGATGTGCTTGCCTGGCTCCCCTACCCTGGGCTGCAGGCTTACTTAGAGTGGGGCTGCTTCTCATTTGTTTTTGAGCTCCTGGCAACTGGCATGGTTGAGGGCATGTAATAGGTGCTCAGTAGACAATTACAGACTGATGAAGTGGGGCAGCTGTCACTATGGAACTTGTCCACACCAAGATGAGCCATGAGAATGAGTGGGGTTGCAGAGAATTACTGCATCTATCAGCTTCACAGGGCCCACCAACTCTGTGTAGAGTCCAGAGAAATGAGCTGGAGCGCCCACCTTCGGGTGATAAGCTGCAGCCGCAGCTTGGCCAGGTGTCAGTAGACAGTGGCCTGCTGGAAGCACCCACCTTTCTCATGGGGGCATTGCCACTCAGCTGTAGCCGGTAGATACCATGCCAGGGCTCCCAATTTTTCAAATGGTAACATGAACCATTCTGATTTTAAAATTTAAATTTGTGATATTTTGAGGAACAAATAAAATGCACATAAGGGTCAGATTTGGTCTGTAGACTACTTTCACATTACGCTCTCTAGAAAACCAGACAAGCAGAGGACCAGGTGCCAGCAACCCTTAAGGGAAGATGGAAGGAAAAGAATCCCACAGCAAGCTTGAGAAGGTGATTAAAGAGCTGGGGGAGACCAGTGAACTTGAATCTTAAGAAGGGAAGACTCTCAGGAAATCTGGGCAGGGTTGATGGATATCTGCTATGATATATGCTGTGGAGAAGTCAATTAATTAGCAAACACAGTGAATCATTCATGAATGCAGGGGAATTCATATTAACATTATGCAGCTATTTTTGGTCTGGCATAAATATGGTCCAGACTGTGGCTTTATCAATTGGACCAAAGTTGTTTTTAAAGTTATTTCCTTAAAGCTTTGGCAAAAGAGTCCAAGTTCATATAAATTTATTTGACATTTTGAAAACCATTATTCATATATCTATAATGTAATACTTTAAAAGAGGGTTTAAAATATTTCAAGGAATTTGCATGAAACTGTGAAAGGAACCACTCTTTTTATATCCTCACCATGATAGGGTGGACCTTCGTCTTGTCTGTCTGGGCAAAGTTATGACAGTAGATCCTGTTCCAGGAGGTTTTATTTTATTGGAGGGAAGCCCTGTTAAAGTCTCAGAATTAATTTTATGTCATGTTATCTACCAAAGAACACATCTCCAAAGTCTCTCAAACATTTGACACAATTATTTCCATTTGCTAAATTTGATCAATGTTTTTCAAGTGACATATGCATTTTAAGTCAAAATTGAACAAAGTATGTTCTTAAGTACCACAAAATGTTTCCTATCTAAGACATTGGACTCATAGAAGATGTTTTCATTTTTGTGGAAATAAAATGTTTATAATTAATTATAAATTACTCTGAGTGCTTTGTGCAAGTTAGAAATTATCTCATTGAACAAATAAGACCCATTTACTGAGTTCCTTCCATGTACTTCATATGCTCAAAGCCATGCAGGTTGATTTGTTATCACCATTGTGCTAAGGAGGGTGTCATCTAAGTCACACACTGATCGTTCTGTGTACTTCCATGCCTCCACATCTTTTCTCATGTGTTTCCTTCTGCCTGGGATGTTCCATCCATTCCCAGTCTCTTGTCCTAATCATTTTTGCAAACTCCTACTAGGCTGCCGGGGCAGACTAAAATGTCAATTATTCTAGAGCTAACCCTAAAACATATTTGTCATTATTCCCATACCATGAATACAGCACTTACCAAATAATATTTTTGGTATTTATTTTTCTCTTCCACAAGACTGTAAGCTTCCTGAGCACTTATCTGACATAGGAGAGCTTTCCAACAAATGATTGTTGACTTAGGTTGAATCCATTAATTTAGACGGATACCACCCCAGTGCCTGACTCAGGCAAACAAACCATTAACCCAGTGTTCTGTTCAACATTTAACTTAACAGTGCGATGAACTAAGTGATCTTGCATATTGTTATTATATAATTCAAACAAAGGAACAAAAAATAAGAATTTTTAAGGCAGGAAGGGCTAGATATATACCTAAGCCTTCAAAACCGAATTGAAAAATCCAACACTATTTTATAACATTTTAAGATAGTTCACATTGAGTTAAGAGTTTAATTATTGGATAAGTAGCCAACTTTTAGAATTTTCATTCAGAATGATGGGTACTTCTCTAATAAGCTACAATAGATTTCTATTACGATAATGACATAGATATGCCACAAGTGAACTCATCTTCCAGAAACCTAATGATTGTGAAAGCCTCACGTAAGACAACTTAGAACATTATATTTCCCCCAACACCAGTGTGATCCAATGTATCAAAAAGATCCTTTTTAACTTCTTCTTTGTCCAGATCGTTAATATGGCCGCTTGTTCTACAGAGATCTCACTAGCAGGCATGGCCCTGGCTCCCATGCTCTGGGACACAGCACTGGGTTCTTAAGAGAAAAGGGCTGGGGTGTAGGGGCTGTGATGGGAAAAATATGAGATGGTCATCTGCTTGCTTCTGAGAAAATGGTATGGGACGGCATTCAGTGTGTGTGTGATGGTGTTATGCGTGCCTGTAGATGTGGGCAGGAATTATAAGGACTTCATTGTTATCATGTGTTTTAAATTCTGTTGATGTTCATATTGTTTGAATTTCACTTTTGGCTTATCCTGTATAAGAGAATGATCTTTTCAGAGCATTTAGTGAATATTAGCTTCTAAATTACCTCAAAATACTTAATTATTGGTTACCAGATAGTACCACCATCAGCAACCCAAGTTTTATAAACTTGGTTCTTATCATTAAGATGGCCTTAATTTTATTTTTGAAAAATGATCATTTTTCACTCCTAAATTGTCACCACTAGCTATCCATGCTACTGTTCATCTTATTTAATTCCTTCCTCAACCATAACAATTATATGGTTTTTATATTTGAGTTATTTTTTTCATAAATTATGTTATCCTTGGCTAAAGGCTTTTCTCTTTAGTAAATGCTTTTGACTATCTGGCCTTTATAGCATCAGTTTCATTTTTTAATGCCTACAGAGACATGCTTGACTGCTTATAAATTTTCTGGTATAGTTCTGTAGGAATTCTTCACTTTCCAGGGGCCATATGTATCCGTCTTGGTTCCCAACAGGTTATAACTGCCAGAATAATTTAAAAGACATTTTTCCTTGGCAGCTTAATTTAGGGTAGAGCACATTTTGTCAGCACAGGCCGTGCAGGAGACATTGTGGATCAAGTGACATTAGACCTCCTGCACCCTCCGAGGCCATGTGGGGCATCCACAGAGGGCGGCCCTGGGAGTCCGGGAGTCCGGTGTCTTAGATGTCTGTTTATTTCATGCGTAGCCACACAGCTGGTATGGGTAGGCAGGGGGACTTCCGCTCAGCACAGTCCTAGGCTGGTGGGGGAGCCACATCTCAGACACTGCTGACTCCTGCCAGAGGGGAAGGCCTGGGGTGCTCCTGCCTGGAAGTGAGCCTCCAGACTTCCGCGTGCACTTCATTGGCTGCAGCCAAGTGCTGCATCCCAGTTCAGGGGGCAGGTACGTGCAGCCCTCCAGCGCCTGGGAGAACTGGAGTACTGGGTGGGCAGCTGGACTGACATCACAATTTACGGAGGCTGTCTTCCAACCAGGGCCAACTTGGGAGAATTTCGATGGGTAACAGATATTTGCTCAAGGCGTTTCCACATCGTACAGGGTGAGAACGGTGGCTGGTGGAAAAGCATTCAACGGAAAGCAGAGAAGTGTCATGGGACTGATGATGGGGCTAGAGAAACACTGGTGGGGACCGAGCCAGCAGTTCAGCAGCGTGCCAAATGGAGTGGTGGCAACAACCAGCTTCAGGCCACCGTGCCATTGCAGATGGGGGGGCGGGGCAGATGAATGTGGAGCTGATTCTCGAAAGATGAGGGTGTAGGCTTCATCACCGCTGTTCACTTCAAGAGCTCCTGTCCTTAACTCCGCATCCTTTGGGCGTAATTTGAATACTACTTATTTGCGTATTTTTCCCACTCAGTTGCAGATTTCTCAAGGACAAAGGGCTGTTTTTGAATCCTGTGTGCCTAGCACGTAGTTCGCTGTGCTGCATGATTACTGAAAGAGTGAGTCAGAACCAGCTGGCGGCCGCTCCCGTGGTGCCAGGTGCCCACGGGCCCCTCTGGCTGGCTCCGCACTGCAGGAGCCCATGCCAGGGCGGCTGCTGGCGGAAGCAGCTAAGGAGGAGGGGGTGCCTGGGAACTCTGGCCTCTGCTCTGTTCCCTGGGGCGGGGCTGGTGCAAGTAGGAGGAGTATCTGGAAAGTTGAAAAGTGACGAGAAAAAGTAAATCTGTACCTAATGCATAATTTTTGTTTTGTCTCTGTTTCCCTCTTCTGAATTATTCTACACTGAGTGTATTAGAATAAGGAGAACCTGAATTAGTGGAATCTGGTTATTTAAAGACTTTCATAACCTGTAATGTTCTTGCCTTCACGTGTTTTATTGCTGTGAAATTGCTAAACATGGTCAGGCGAACAATTTAATGTTTTATCCTCATGATGTAGAGCGCAGCTTCCCCAACTTGAGTGCATCCAGGTTGCTTGGAGGGCTTGCTGACACCCCAGACTGTGGAGCCCTCCTTCTGGAATTCGTTGCAGTGGGCCAGGAGTGGGGCCTGAGCATCTGCGTCTGTAACCAGTTCCCAGCAGGCGGTGAGACCGCAGCTCTGGGGACACACACTGACCAGCAGTGACGGCGAGGAAAGGGCTCTGAAAATGGAGAAAAAAATACATGTGCTTCAATCTCTGTGATGCTACTTAAGAAATGTTTGAGTTTGTGTAAGTTTCTCAACCCCTCTTGTTCTCTGTTTCCTTCTTGTAGAAAATGGTCATAAGTGACCTCACAGAGAATCAGAAAAGATTGTTGTAACACAGCCATTTTTTTAAAAAAAAAAAGTAACACTCTATAAAAACACCACCTTTCAATATCCTATATGTTATGAACCGTGAACACTTGCTCTGCAGTGAAAGGCATGCAGGGCCCACTGTGGACGGGAGTGGAGAGCAGGACACAGAGGAGAGAACAGCAAAAGGGCGGCGTGTCCCAACGCCCAGTGCGTGCGGTGAGTGTTAAGAATTCAGAGAAGGAAAGGTCGCCATCGCCTTCGCACAAGTGTCACTGTGTAAAGACCGTCATTTCATGAGAAGATGCTAGTCATGTTTTGCTGTAGAAACGTTGTTTTGCAGAGGTGGTGTCCTGAGACTTAGACATCTGAGGTGTTAGTGTGTTCTGACTGAAGTTTATCCTTCATGGACTCAGTCTCAGGTTACCTGTTTCTTAGGGTTTGGTGAAATGAAGAGTATAACATGATTCATTTTGCCAGCATTTAAAACTCATCATTTCAATAAGATCATCATAAACATAAATATCAGAAAGATACATAAAGTCACTTCCTTAGCCCGTTCCGGCTGCTATAACAAAATGCCACAGACTGGGTGGCTTACACAGAGCAGACATTCATCTCTCATGGTTCTGGAGGTTGGTCAGTCCCAGGGCGCTGGCAGACCCGGAGTCTGGTGAGGGACCGGTGCTGGTGCCGAGGGAGCCATCCTTTCGCTGCGCCCTCACGTGGTGGAAGGGGCAGGGAGTTCTCTGCCATCATCTTTGTACGGGCGCTAAGCCTCTGCTCCTGTGCCCTGATAACTCCTAGAGCCCCCCACCAGCACTGTCACCCTCGGGGTTAGATGTCAACATGGGCTTTGGGGGGGTACACACATTTAGTCTGCAGCAGTCTCCCCGAATGAGGTGGGGGAGGAAAAGCCCTGAAAATCTCAACTTTAAAAAATGTAGCTCATACAGAGTTGACCAGCCCTCGCATTTTTTTTTAATGCTGTGTGATCATGTTCAGTCTTAGAGTTTTTGATATTTTTTTTATGGTTTAACCTGAATTTTGAAAATTGTACTTAATAATAGGTTTAGGAGTTAATATTGAATGCAAACTACTAGTATACTTACTCCAAGTGGTTTAATAGCCCAATACTTAAGATTAGATAAAGTGATCATTTATCAGTAATAATTATTATTGATAATTGATTTGAAGAGAAAATATGGATTAACTTTATAGATCAGAGCCATATTTTTATCTAGTAAATAAAATTTATCTTTGACAATAAAACTGAGATTTTTTAAGCTTATCCTGGGCTAAGGCTCTTCCTGAGTGGCAGGGGGAGCTGTAGACAGCGAAGCGGAGCTGTGTATGCCCGTCGTAGCTGCCGTTGTGACTAACAAGTGCTCACATGAGAGCTTCACTGCGGTTGTAATAGGTTTTATTCTGTATGTTTTCAACCAGTGAATACAGACCAGTTACTACCACGCAGGTTTTGTTCAGATTCTTGGCATTAAGAGGGGGATCCTCATATGTGAAAAAGATAGAGAAGCCCTGGCCCAGTCCACGTTACCATGCTCACCCTTCACCTTGACTGCATCTTTAGATCACCTCGTAATGTTTGCTTCCTACAAATTTCTCACAATTTTGTCTAGAACCATAGCTTCTCTAGAGGATGTGAGGATGGAAAACCAAGAATATTGATTAGCTTGAGATGTGAGGATACTTCCACAGTCTCTTAAGTCTCAGATACACCTCAGCCTTAGAAGATGGCTTCTGTTTCCCTGATTTCCTCTCTGTCCAGCCACCTCCTTCTCAGCACCTCCTCTGATCATGTCAACCCACATGCTCTTGTTGAAGGATGTATTATAAAGATAACCAGTTTCTCCCACCACCCTCTTTCCTTTTATTCTTTTAAAGACAAAGGTTGTTATTTCTGAAGTACCAGTGGAATAATAGGTCTAAGAATTTCCCCCCAGTTCTTGAAGCATTTTACTTAGACATCCAAGTTCTTATTCAGATATGATACATGACAAAGCTGGCACAAATCAGTCTGGAGAAGATGGTTTATTTATTACATGTCATGGATGTAACTGACCATACCTCCAGAAGAAGGTAATTTTAGGCATCTTTCTCCCTGTACGTGCACAAATTAATTTCGGATGCATTATTATTCTAAACATTCCAAGTAAGCAAGCTGCAGAGGCAGGATCTGAACCCAGGTCTGTCTCACGCTACACGTGGCATCTTTAGTGCTGATGGAGGTTGTTCTGTCACAGTCCCTGAGGGCGAGACTGGGGAGAGGAATGTTTTCTGTTGTTCATCATTTGGTTGTTCCCATTTTGTTTTATTTTTTGTCCTTATAAATAATATTTATAAATGATTTCTAAATTGACAAGTGGATGTCCATGATTATTTTCTTAGAGCAAATCCCTGGAAGTGAAATAGCTGAGTCAAAGGATACTCACAGCTTTGAAGGCTTTTGAAATGGATTTCCAAATTGCCCTTCGGAAAGGCCATGCCAGCTTAATGATTTGGCTCTTGTGTTATACTCAATATCTTACTATTTTTCTGTTCATAGACCATGATTTGTTATAGAGAAGTGCTGGACCCTCATCTTCTCTTTACACTAGCAAGTTTCTAATTGACATAGAGCTTCCTGTGAGGTCTGGAGTGAATATTCTTTTAGCCTTTTTATCATCTGTTGCAGAGTTATGTATCAATGTGTTTGTGAAGAAAATATCACTTCTTTGACCCCAAATATCTCCTTCTCTGGCATTAATCAGAGACTTCTGTTATGGTGTAGTCACATAGAGTAACAGCAGTGGGGATTACTTTCCACAGTATAGGTAGATCAACTGTGTGGAGGCCAGAGCCCCTCCTCCTTTCCACTGAGTGAGTTACACCCCTTGGTGGAGCTCACGGCTACATGGTTTCTGTCACTCTCCATCATCTAGTCCATGGAAGTGTAGTATATTCCCAAACTGTATAAAAAACATGTTCTGTACTAAGACTTACTCTTATGTTTGGTTATCTTTCATGCACACAGTTCTTTTTGGTGGAATCTAGAATTTACTGAATTAATTCTGAAGGCCATGAAATGTAATTTCTGTGAGTCCTACTCTTCCTGTGAGGATGCATTCTCTTTGTGAAAGCTGCTGCAGGGTTCATACAGTATTACTTATTTTTCTTCCATGAACTTTTTGTACCTCTGTCTATAACCAATGAGAGAGAGTTGAAATAATGACATCTCACCAATTACTTGACTCTCACCAACTACCTAAGAATTGTGTGTTGCCATTTTACTTAAAATTTAAAAATTAAAAAAAAAATTGGGCTAAATATTATTCCTCCTGCCTAAGGACGATGAATTTCTTTTCAGAGCAGGAAGTTTTAATGTCTTACAGGACTCAGTGTGAAATAGGATGGAGATGTGCCATCAGTCACAGTGCACACCGGACTGAGCTCAGGGCGCCTGCATCCTCTGCTCAGAGTTACCTGGTCTCCATGCACTGGGGGGGTTTGGTTTTGACTTTACTTGTTAGCACACACTTAGACTGTCATACTACAAATAAGTGAGAATTATAGGACTTGTTTAAGTTGGCCCTAAACAATAACACTGTCATCTTTGTGTAAATGGCTTTATTAATGCATGTAAAGGTACTGCTTTTTACTCCTGTCCTGTTTACTGCAAACCAATTAATATGTGAACAGAGTTCTGAGTCATGACTCATTTTTCTTGGCATAGACCAATTCTTTCCTCAAGCCAAATTTAGCCAGAAAGGAAAGCATCCTACTTCGGTGCATGCAGCAGTGAATTAAAGCACTGTGTCTTCACTTACAGTCTCCTTAGACCTACTTGGAGACATTACATACCACACACATGACGTACTGTTAGCTATCAGCACAGCTGTCACAGCCGTCACGGCATCTGTAAGGTCAATGTGAGTTTTCAGCTTTGCATGTAAGTATGTATACATACACATTCTTACCTATATATCACAATATAAAATTTTATGTATTTTTGTGTATCTCAACATATATGTGTATCTCAATATATCTGTATATATATATATTGAGATGATGCAGATAACAAATGACTTATTAAAGAGTTTGCAGATTTTAGGTTTCTTGTGCTGTTTAAATAAACCTACAATCTTTCAGTGCCTGGAAGTTTTTTAACCTTTATGTTTTCGTAATGTGCGTTTTCTTCCCTTTTCTAATATAGTCTTCAGGTTAATGAATATACTAAAAATCAATGTATTATTGCAAAGTGAAAATTATGAGTGTGGCACACATTATGAAGGATGGGGTCAGAGTCGTCCTAATGACCACTTGGGTAAAGCTTTTATCTCATGCCCCCTCTGCCCTTAAAACCTCTCCTTGGTTATCACTGGGTGCTTGTTATCCCTTCTCTGATTTTATTGGAATAGTATTATTTGAAATACTTCTTTGCCTATCTATCATGAGTT
The DNA here is from genome assembly GCF_036321535.1 of Camelus dromedarius. NCBI lineage: Eukaryota > Metazoa > Chordata > Mammalia > Artiodactyla > Camelidae > Camelus > Camelus dromedarius. The sequence continues at coordinate 117,293,712 of NC_087438.1, forward strand.
AGTTTGGTTTTTCTCCGTCCTTAACACTTGATGATGACTAAGAGTGAATCTTTGGAATATGCAGGAATTCTCTTGTGCTGATCATGTCCATTTGACATATGCTTTCTGACACTCTCTTGTGGTCATTAAAATGTGAAGTAAAATTTGAAGTGCTTTGTGTGATATTAATATTGTTACTATGACAAGTAATGGTTTAAGAAAATATTTCTGGTAGAAACTCATGTTTCCTTCTATTTTCATGTTTTGGTATTTCTAGGAAATATTTTCCTCTATTAAAGATAAGCTATTTATAATTTTTTTGCAATACTGCTCTGGAGCATAGTTGAAATGCACATACTAGCTTATTTTAAACCTTCCTCTATCATTCATGATTGTTAAAAGAAGTGAAAAGGTTAAAATAAATTGTGTAAGTGTTGGGTGGACTCAACCAGCTTTTAATACTTTTGTTAGCAGGGTAGCAAAAAGAATAGCCTGTTTAAGAACCTTGCCTACTTTTTTTTAAATTGAAGTCTAGTCAGTTACTGGTGTACAGGTCCTAACCTACTTTTAAATCAGGCAAACTAAATTTTCTTTTTTGTTTAAAGATCCTTTCCTTTTCATTCATTTGTATTTTATTTATTGTAATAATTGTTTGCCAGGAGTAGATGTTTTCAGGAGTTACATCCCAGCCAAAAAGAAAGTACACATCTATGTTTATAATGCAATATTTATTAATATAGGTCACATTACTTTAATATATCAGTACCTGACGGGTATGTGAATTATTTAAAATAAGCATCTGTGCATTATTTTATGGTATTTGAAATAAAAGAAATGTTTAATGTTGATATGTAATATGACCTGCCAAGATTACCCTGGTAAGAGTTTTCAGATCCAAATGGGGAATCAGCTGCAGTGTTTCTGCCTCATGTTATACGTCAAGCAAGCCTGGAGTTGGACTCAACCTTCAGTGGCGTTTCCCTGCTTTACGATGGCTTAATTATGTACATATTTATACACGATTATGTTAATAATTTTTGAGTCAGTTAAACTTCGAGCTCACTTGCATGCCTCCCCAGTCTCTCTTTTTTTTCCCTGGAATTACAGCTATCCAAAACCCTCCCCTAGAAACATCAATTTAGCTGACCTCACTTCCCCCTAAAATTAGTTGTTTTATATAATGGATAACCTTAAAAAAATTTTTCTTAAGGGAATTATTTAGACCTAGAAATTGTGACTTATGTTATCAATCTTTAAAAAACTCTTCATTGAGAAAATTAAGTACTGGTTTCATCGAGGTTTCAGTGTGATGCAACTCCTAAATGTAGGATCTTACCCTTTCAGATCCTCCTGGTCCTGGAAGCTGAGGTCCCAGGCCCTCACAGGTGTTTGTTGAAGGAATGGTCACTGAGCAACTCTGCCACCCCTGTCAGCCAGGCTGTTGCCTACCTCTTCTCCCTCCCATCCAGGCTGACACAGCCTGAAAGGAAGGCAGAATTTGCTAATATGTCAGTTTTGTGATACACCTTTTTTCTTTGAAAGTAATTATTTTCACTTCATTTCCTCAGTCACATTTTAGAGAGCTCCTTTCTGGTCCATTTATTCCGAGCCATGTTTCTGAGCTGGGCTGACCACAGAGCAGGACCCCACCTCCCTCGTGGCTGTGCGTCACTGGTCTCAGCAGTTGTGCAGGTTGCTAATTAAGTCATTGCAGGGGTTGAGGGAAGTGAAAAACTTTGAAATAATCATCACATTCTCAAAACAAAGCAGCAGTGGTTAAATGTGCTTGAATAATTTTATCCTGATGTCTTATAAACCCAGAAATGGAAGGTAAGTTTGGATCTTACTGTTGCATTCATCATCTTCCTCATTTATCTGAAGATGGTGAAGGAAGTATTTAAAATAAGAATTCATAAGGGATAAAATAAAGATTTAGTTTATGCTTATTTTAAAAAATTATCATCAAACTAAAACCTGTTAATTATAGAACATTTGGAAAATACAGAGAAATATAGAAGAAGGAAATTTAAAGGTACCCATGACCCTACCATATAGAGGTATAGTTACTTAATAGATTTCCTCTGGCCTTTTATATTCATATTTTTTTCACAATTTATTGCTTTATATTTTGTAACAGTAGCTGACATTTTCTGAGTGCTTATTTCATAGAAGGCAGTGAATTGAGAGCTTTACTTGTGGAAAGTATTTAATGTTCACTACAATCTATGAGACAGTTTTTTCTAGTGATGAATTGGAGACTTAGAGAGATTTTATTCAATGTCATAATTAGAAACTTGAGACTCCCAGTCTCTCCAAGATGGCACAGATATTGTTCTCCCTTCCCCTCCCCGCTAAATACCACTATAAGCCTTAGAAATAGTGCAAAAGGCTTAAAAGGAGGCCTCTGAAAGGTGTTGAGAAGCAGGCAAGCTGGTTGGGTCCTCTGGACTGGAGGAACCATATGATGGTAGGTGTATTGCATTCCCCAGCCAACACAAGAACCAGCGAGACCTGTGTTTTCTGATCCCTTAAACTAGCAACAGAGGCAGCTCAGGTAGGTGTCTTCCTTTCCCAGATCAAACAGGAGCAAGCCTGACACCACCGGCAAGGGGGATCAGTAGGAGCCCCTCCAGGAGTCATCGGTCAGTCTCCTTCCTGTCAGGCCTGAGACAGTCCTTGTCACTGAGAGACACCTGGGCACTTAGCAGCTCCTGCAACAGGAGTCCTGCCACAACAAATGTCCCAACCAATTAGCTGCTTTGTCCTCATGGACCTAAGATTACCCTTCCCTGCTCAGAGACACGGGGCAGCCGGGACACAGGTGAGGGGGTCCTGTCACAGTGAGACGTGGTCTTGGGATGCTTCTTCCAGCCTCAGGCCAAAGCACTCTCCTTCTCCCACTGAGAGACACCAGGCAGCCGGGCCTGGGGAAGCCCCTTCCATCCTCTCAGGGGGCACCAATGGGAGCCTGTTGGCACAGATAATGAAGCAGATCAAAGAACACAGCAGAGGCCCTGAAAATTAGACTGTCATTGGAACCACAGCCCACAAACCTAGGTGGGGTGACTGCCTAGAGAGGAAATCAGCAAGGATGTAGAAGGGCTGGACACCACGATTGGCCAGCAGCCTGATGGCATTTCTAGAACATTCCACCCACAGTGGCAGACCACAGATTTCTCAAGAGATGGGGCATTTGTCAAAATGGAGCATATCCTAGGCCTTAGATCAGACCTCAGCACATTTAAAACAACTGAACTCATGAAGAATGTGTTCTCTGACCACAGTAAAGTAAAACAAGGAACCCATAGCAGAAAGACAACAGGTGGACCTCCAGACTGGTGAAAATCAGACAACATACTTCCAAGCAATACATGGGTCAAAGAGATCTTAAAGGAAATAAAAATGATAGAAATGGATGGGAATAAAAACACAGCTTATCAAAATATGTGGGATGCAGGTAATGCAGTTTTGAGAGGGAAATTTATAGCACTAAAATTGTACATCAAAAATGAGGACTGGTCTCAAAAATAATCTAAGTCCCTACCTGAAGAAATTAGAAAGAGAAAAGCAAAACAAAAACCCAAAGCAAGCAAAAGGAAGAAAATAATGGAGAGTACACTCAATGAAATTGAAAATAGAACAGCAGTGAAGCAAAAAGCTGGCTCTTTATTAAAAAAAAAATCAACAAAATTGGTTAACCTTTAGCAAGACAGAAAGAAAAAAAAGGGAGAAGACACAAATCACTCATATGAAGAATGAAACAAAGGGTAACACTACAGATCTGGACACCATTGAAAGTACATTAAAGGACAGCTTTATGCCCATAAATTTGCCAACTAAGAAGAAAGAGATCAATTTGTCAAAAACTATAAACTACCAAAACTCAGTCAAGAAGAAACAGATAATTTGAAGAGTTTTATAACCATTAAGGACATTGATAGAGGATAGTGGCTGTGGTTACAAAAGGGAAACTCCAGGAATCCTTGTGGTAATGGAAATGTTCTGTATTGGCTGTGGTGATGAACACATAAGCCTACATGTGTGCTGAAGTTGTAGAATTAAACACACAGACACACGAGCACAAGTTTAACGGGGGACATCTGAGTAAGAGCCATTGGATTATGTCCATATCAAATCCTGACCCCAATATCCTATAATTTGGCAAGATATGGCTGTTGCAGAAAAACTGAGTAAAGGGTACTCAGAATATCTATAATTTCTTACAACTTTGTGTGAATTTATAAGCATCTCAATAAAATTTTGAATTAAAAATTTTAAGAACTTGTTACTTTGAGCTGAACCCTGACAGTGTGATTCCAGAACCTGTGATCCCAGTGATCTGCTCTTCCACGTGATTCTGAGACACTGCATTGCTGGTAGCTTTACTCAGTCGCATGGGATTCATGCTGTGTGTAAATTTAAAAGCATGTGTGTATGTATGCCTGTATATCTTGTTTACCTGCAATGATCAATTTTAGTTAATATAGTTTTTTTTCCTGTTTCTGTCACATGGTTTGAAAGTCTCATTCAGTACTGGCAGTTTAGTCCCAGTGACTCTTTAGGTTCCAAATGGCATAAACCGGACGTGACCTGTCAGGTGGAACCAATTGATGTTGCCAGTGGCCAATGGATGAGACCATTTTTGATTTACAGAAATGGGGATTTCATATAGCTCAAAGAAATTACTGGAGCACAAAGGATTTCTTGGAAGGATCTTGGAGTAGGTAATAGTGTCAAAGGAACTGTGGGGGTCTCCAAGGCTGGAACCTGGGACACAGTCCTCTTACGCATTTCTTATCTTTTCTTCTTAAACTTTGGGTCCTGCTGCAGCTGAGCATTCTCTGTACCACCTGTGGTGGGATCATGGCAGCCTCTGGGTCTCATCATGGCAGTCCTTCAGTCCGGAGGAAAGGGGACCTCCCTCTTGGATGACTTATTTGAAAGGATCCCAGGGATGGATGAGGTTAACCTGGTTTGAGTCACATTCCCAAACCTTTCCCAGTCAGTGGGGTGGGGGCAGTGATGGGCACAGCCCAGCAGTGTGGACAGAGGCACAGAGTGTTGCTGTTTTTTGGGGGGACCCAGACTCAGCTGTTAGAGTGACCACTGGGAACCAGGGGCTGCTGCAGGCCATGGCGGTAGTTATCAGAGCAAGATAGCTAAATAATAGTTAAATTGTGAATTTGGGAACAATTTAAAGTTATGCATAGTTGTTACAGCTTTTGAGTTCAGTAGGTTTTTTCCCCCTTCTGTTAATGACAAACCAATCTATATTAGAAGCAGTTGAAAATATTTTTAAAATAATATTTAAACAAGGAATAATATTTGTATACTTCTCATATGCATTTTTATTAGGCAAATATGCATTCCACTATAAATTCATATAATCAGTTTTTCCTATTGTAGTTGAGGTCACATATCTAAGACTGTTTGAAAGCAGGCTTCTGATTAATGAGGGTTAGAACAATGGCTGAATGTTTTAAAGTTTTCTGTTATACACAGGATGTATTCTTTTGAAAATGCAAGAGTGAAAACAGAAAGCATGCCCTCTCCAGCTGAAGGTTCTCTCTGAAGCCTTGAGTCTGTAACACAGATGCTGGATGGAACTGTGATAGATACATAGTTACTTTTATTAGTATTGCAAAAGTCAGACCTGGAAACAGGGTGTACTTGGAAACAGACTCCGAAATGGTACAGAATAATGACTTCTGCAAGGATTTGATAATTGAGTAATTTATTGTTATTACACAGTCCGACTTGTTAGCTCATCAGCACAGGAAGCGTCGGTTTGAACAATGCAGTCATCTCCTTTGTAACATGGTAGTGGACGTTCTTGTCCACTCTGTTACCAGCATGGCTTCCATGAAGACCACTGTGAACCCTGGAAGAATATTTTCCATCTCCTGGAAACATTTTCTCTGCCAATGAATTTTTGTGTTTCTTTTGCCAGGAAACAAAAAGATGCACACTTTAAGTTTTTCTTTAGTGCCAGGACACTTTGGGGACCAATTTCGTGCCCAGATGTAGTAATTGGAGTCCTCTGATGTTAGCCATTCATTTGTACTCTTCCCTGATCCTGAGCATCTTGTGATAGCTTTTTCTTATCTGTCTGAAGCCCTGCTGTAAAAGCTGTGTCGTGTAAATTCACCTGTGTATCTGTTTACAATTTCTAAACTATTTAACAAACATAAACACTTGAACCTCCAAAGTAACCTGCAAAGTTTAAATAGAGATGACACTGTGTTTTTCTCCCTTTAAAAACTCACCTAAACAAAACAATCACAGACAAACTTAAGTATCATCAACATAGATTGTAGACTTCACAAGGGAGGGGACTCTTGCTTTGTTCAGGCTGTATCCTAGGTGGTCCCAGGGTGTGCTTGACATTCAATAGATGTTTCAGGAAGTCTGAAGCTGAATAGACTTAGAAAGTACCGAGCTCCTCAGAACTTGGAAGAACACAGAGAAGAGTTGTCTTGGCAGAAGAGAGAAGCACAGCCCCCGGAGAGCAGTGCGCAGCTCAAAGCCACCCACCACAAGCTCACTCCTTTGAAGCCTGGTGTTTAATCTTAAAAGCTCATACACAGTTTAAATCCTACTTCATATTAGGAATGTTTGTTTTAGCACAAAATTATTTTAAATGATATTTACCATAAAATAATATCATCCTTCTGAAAAATGCTCTGTGTGTCTCCTGAACACCCCTGACAAACCCGTTTCTGGGGTACTTGTCTTGCTGCTGAGAGACACAGATGTCCGGTTAATTACATTCTGTGTAAGCACCACCTCTGTGCTGATGACACTCAGATGTATGTCTTCTGGTTCTCCCCCTCAGTTCATCTTAGTTATCAGCAACTCTGTCCATCCAGCTGGCTGGGCAGAAAGGTTGTCGAGTCATTCGTGGCTTGTTTCTTTCTCCTACAGTTTGCATCCATTCCATCAGAGATCACTGTTGGCTCTGCCTTGAGAACACGTTCTGAATCAGAGCACTTTGAACCACCCTGGATACTGCTTCCAGACTGGTACCGTCATCTCTTAAGTTAATCAAACAAGGAGTCTGTTAGACTAGGTGGCTCTAATGTTGGTGGCCTAAGTAAACAAACCAAAACTGAAGCCTGTGAATGCATCAGGGTGACAAAATCAAAATCAAAACACTAAGGACAGCCAATCACAAATGGCCAGCTTTGCTTTGTTGTAGGCAGTCAAGTGGTGTCCCTGTGTCTGCCCCCCCAGCCCATCCTCCACTTGGCAGGTTAGGTTGTGGTCTCACTCTGCACATCCCGCCCGTGTAAGCAGAGTGAAGGCCGAGTCCTCTCTAGGCCCTGCGGGGCCCCACTTGTACCTAACCGTGACATCACTCCTCCTGGCTTCCCATTCCCGCGGCTCTGGCCTCCGCCCTGCTCCTCCAGTGCCTGAGTTGCTACTTCAGTCCTTTGCATTTGTCAGACCCACTCTTACCCCGGACATCCAGAGGGTTGGCTCCTACACTTGGCTGTTTACTCAGAAGTCGCATTTGTGGTGCCATCCTTCCTGTCTAAAACTTCACACCTGCCACCAAGCATATCCCCCTTCCCCGCTTTATTTTTTTCTTGATACTTATCACATCTACATGCTATATATTTTACATGTTGAAGGTGTTTGTTATATCTCCCGCCCTCTGCCCCCTCCCCTGCAGAATATGCCCCTGGGCGTAAGCATGGTGAGGGTGGGGGAGGATGGTGTCTGCTACAGAGCAGGCATGCTGGGAAACCTTCATTGTTCCTGATCTGTCTCCAGAGTTACAGGACCCTCCCTCTTAACTCTCCTTCACACTTGTTAGGGTCAGATCCCTAGCACCCCCCTCACAGTGAAAAGCCTGCATCCTGCTTTTAGGACACCAGGCTGCCTTAGTGTCGGGACACTTCTGGGCCACCTCCCGGTGGCTGCTGCTGTCTTCAGGCATCGGGGGAGCTTTTGGGGGAGGAGAGAAAGACACCGTCTCCTTTCCGCTCACTTATTTACTCCCGTGTCTCAGGTGTGGGTCCACATGTCAGAGACCAAGCATGGCTGTGGGAATTGGAAGTCGTGGGAGCACGACGTTCTGGTGATGACTGTGCTTCCCCCAGGCAGACGGCTCCTACAGAGACTTACTCATCAGGGTGTGCAAGTGTTTGTTTTCCTGAGTGGTAGTTATTGGCCCGGCATAATGCTTAACACATAGTAAGTGCTCAGTAAATCATTTAAATCATTTATGAATGAAGACTGGGCCCCTGGATTTGAATTTGATGGCTTCAGTTTCTCCCTGTACAATTTACACATGGCCTTCACACTTTTATATTTTGAAGCAGCAGGAGATGTTATCAGAGGCCAAGCTACAAGGAGCCTGTGTTTCCTTGCAGAATGCATTGTTTCTAACAAGCAAGCTAAGTAGGTTTTCTGAATATGGGTTTAAACAAGATTCATTATAGGGCTGGCCTTGCATGTGGAACATCTTTTTATAAGGAACCTGTAAGTTATGAGTAGTTCACTCTCTTTTCAAAGTTTTCTTTTTAAGTTCACGTTTGCTTTCATTTTCTCATTAAAATGGATTGAGAAAGATTAATATAAGCAAACAGTGCCAGTGGGGGAAATACAGAGAAACTGTGCAGTCGTAATAAATACTTTAGGTCTCCTTTTCTTAACAGCCTGCAGCTGCGTTTACAGTGTTGGTCCGGGACGGGACGCGGTGCTGTGTCTAGCGTGCTGCCTCTGGCCACCGTTCACCGGGGAGCAGAACTTGGATGCCGGGGAGCTGCACCAGCGCCCTCTTGGGAGATGGTCCTAGCTCGAGGCAAAGGCTCTCGCAGGATTTCTGACCCTGTTGTACAGTTTCTAAAAATAGCTTGCTGTGATCAGCTTTGACCCTGACCTTTAAAGGAAATTTTTCTGTTTATTCAGGTGAAACATGCTTATTGGAGAAAATACTTTGGTACATTCTTTCTTTAGGTTTTACATGTAGAAAGTGGTATATGAGCTCTCATCCCGGCCAAGATATTAGACTAGCCTAGACTGCTGACTTCCTAGCCCCAGGACTCTGAGGAAGGACAGAAACCCGGGGTGATGGGGCACTGGGAGCTAGCAGGGAAATGCGAGGCTCCCCTGCAGATCCTGAGGCTGCTCCATCTTTTGTGTGGCTGGGGAGAAGGTGGCTGTGCCCCGGGGGGGAGGCAACCAGAGGTTTCATGAGGGTCTGGAGGAGAGTACTTTTTAGTTATTCCTTTTAATTGTGCTAAAATCTGTGTAACATAAAATCGACCATTTTAACCATATTTTAGCGTACAGTTCACTGGCCTGAAGCGCATTCACACTAAGTTCTGCTTTCCCCTTTCTCACTGCCTTTAGCTTTATTTTCAGCCAAACTGTCACACAAGTAAGTATCTTCATCAGTTCAAGGCCTTATAAAGCTTTCTGGGTGAAGACCCATCCTGAGATGTGTTGGGAGAAGCATTTAGGTGTGCAGGGTAACGAGCACACGGCAGCCTGAGTGGTGAGGGGAGTCTGGAGGAGAACACCCCTGGGAAAGCCTGGCAGTGCTACAGAGGACAAGAAAAGATACAATAATTTACTAGCGAGTTTGAGATCCTTTACTCAAGAGAAGACAGTCCGTGGACTCAGGGAACACAGTGGCTCACAAGCTGGGGAGCATCATTGCTGAGGGATCTGGGGCAAGAGGTGGGTTTATGGAACATTAGATGGAGCAAGAGGGAAACAGGGCAGGGTTGACGAGGAGGCTGGAGTGTCCCTGGGAGGCTGGCGGGGCCTCATTTCTGGGGTCAGGTGAGTTAGCCAGGCTGGGTGGAGGACTCTGATTGGTGTGTGAGGTTCCTTGACAGGCATTCCTGTAATGCATGGTGACTCAGGGTTTGGTTTGTAATGTGGGCTGGGCCAAAATCAAGGACCAAAACAATAAATAAGTAAAAAGGAGAGAGAAACTCTATAGACAAAGTGACCCAGGACTAAAATTCTAGGCATTATCTGCATTATTCAGTTAAGGGGAAACCAGAGGGACTTGACAGTGGAGATAAATGAACATTAGAACAGATCGAAAAAGCGGCCACTGTGTGTACAGAAAACTAGCAGAAGAAAATGTGATCTCTCCAATCAAAAATAGGAAAGGTGGGTGGGATGGGGAAGAAAACAAAAAGTACATTAAATGGAAAATGTGAAAAAAGTGGCCAGAATCCACTAGGATAGTAATTTTGGTAAATGTTACTGGCTTGTCCATTATAAAGAGAAGCGCTCAGGCTGAATGGAAAATCCAGATGCAAAAGTGAGTTATCTACATGAAATATACTTCAAAAGAGAGGCAGAGAAAAGTTGAAAATAAAAGGATGGAAAGGAGATAGACCACATAAATAGAATCCAAGAGAAAGTAGCAGTAACTTAAAGTAAATATATTATAAGGGAAAAAGAGGAATTGTTAGAAAGAGAGAAAAAGAACATGAGAACAGCAAGAACACAGGGAAGGTGCAGTCACCAGAACACAGGCGTCTAACACACAGCCCAAAAATACACCAAGCAACATCGGACAGCTCAGCAGGGAGAGCGGAAATCAACGATCGTACTGAATGTTTTTAACACACTTCTCTTAGGAGCATAGATCCTGCAGTCAGAAAGTAAACAGACACGGAGAAGACCTGAGCAACACAATTAAAAATCTTGTGCTGTTAGAAATATGCCTAGAACTGTACACTCAGTGGGCGGAGAATGTGGCTTTTGGGGTCTCATGGGGAATAGGTATGAATTCTGCCAAAAAGGACCCTCAGTGATTCCCAAGGATGAAAGCGATGCACGTTAGGGTCTCTCCGTGCTGTGCAATGGAGTCAGAAGTTACTAACAAATTGGGAGCGCCCCCACCAACAAAAGCCCCTGTGGTTACAGATTAAATAGCACATTTCTAAATAACCCTTGGGTTAAAAAGGAAATTTTGAAATGAAACGGTACACTTAGAATTGAAAGTGAAAACACTGAATGTCAGAACTGTGGGGTATACTTCAAGCAGTGTTTGAAGGGGTTTTATCAGTAAACAAGAAAGGGTAAAAAATAAATGAGCCACACATTCAAGTCAAAAGTTGGTTTAAAAAAAAAAACAACGAAACAAAATTCAAGGAAATCAGAAGGAGGGGAATAATAAAGGCAAGTACCTAAAGCAGTAAAACACAGAACAAAATAATAATAAATGATAAAGAATGTTGAGAAAATAAAAAAGTAGACCTTTGAAAGACACACCTTTGATAGACTGAACAGGAAGAAAGAATAAATGCGAGCAGGAGATGAGGGAAACAGCTACAGAGCAAAAACATTTCCAATGAAAACAGCATTGAAACAAATATAAATAAATTTGCGGGGCAGGGATGGAAACTAAACAAAATTAATACCTTTTCAGGAAAAATATAAAATCTCAAAATTGCCATGAGAAGAAATAGAGAACATGGTTAGACCAATATATGCTTAAACCAATCATGGAAATAGTAGTGAAAGACTTTTTCCCCCAAAATCTCTATGGAAAATGGTATAGGTGATTTCTGGTAAATTTTTAAGGAACAGTCACTTTTGATCTTTTACAAGTTGTCCCCGAAATCAGAAGGTAGAGAGGAAAATGAGCAGCGCATTTTATGAAGCTACTGAAGTCATTATCAGAAAGCTTATTTCCTGGTTTCCTAGCTTCTTTCCAGAAGAAACTGTGTTCCTTCTTAGCGCTCCATACCCCTCTGTGCCTCTGTCTCAGCGATCATCTCGCTCTTCCTTGTATACAAGGTGCATACATTTTTTTCCCTCACTAGGTTTCAGATTCTCCTGACTATGGGTGGTTCACCTTTGATCCCTAAAATTGTTAACATTCGAGGAGTTTTTGTTGAGGTGAGTTGTGGCCATCCCCCTTGGAATCCTTCAGGCTTCTTTCTGGTAAATATTCAGGATGTCCCTCAAGGGTATTCATTACCATGTTCCCAAGGGCCTTAGAAGCGATTTGCACCCACAGTCTGTGGCAGAGAGCAGGCGCTTGGCAGACAGGGCCCGCTTTACAATTTATGACTCCACCTTTGGTGACATATGGATGTGGCCTTTGGCGGGCTCCCTGACATGAAATGTTTTTTTCCTAAATTGGCCTCATCTTGGAGTACCTGTGATGAGTAGTGCTGGTCACCAGAACCCTTCAAACTCCCTTTATATTCCAGCGAGTTTTGCTCCTACGCAGGAGCAGATATCCATTTTCTATTGTTAATAAAATAGAAAATATTTTCCCCAAGGAATCACAAGCTGATTTATTATCATTTTTCACTATGCAAATAAACATATATTCTTAGTTTCCCTTGTCCAGTTTATTACCGAAGATTTAGCATGGCGTGTGTTTTGTCTAGTACCATGTTACTACTGGCAGTTCTTTGGACCTTAATTTTCCCACTTGAAAAATGAATGAGTTTGTGTTTTTCATAGTTGTTTACTTATTTAAAATTTATATGTTGTTTAGTTTTAAAATGCATTTAAAGTTGGTGAAAAGGATACAGAGAGTACAAAAACAAATGTGTCAGTTAGAAGTGAGGAAAACAAGGAAGAAGAAAAGTAGGCCCGCGGGCAAGAACTGGGTGTGAGCTGACAGAACACAGAGCCCGGGCATGCGCTGGGGCTGTGCCCGATTTTAGCCATATGCTGTGTATACAGCAGCCGGCAGGAAAAGGGAATCCTAGCCAGTTGCCTGGTTCCCAAGGCTCATTGGGTAAAGCAAGTTCTTTGTTTCAAAGAAGCATAGCTATCCATGATTCTAGGATCAGAGGGTATGTTTTTTGAGAAGTTTGATTGGGGGGACATTGTGGGTTAGTGAGCAGTGTCTCAGTGGCATCGTTACGGAGCCTTAAGATGAGTCCCAAGTGCACCCAGTGTGGTCTCTCTCCACGTGGGCCATGAGGTTGCCCTGGGTGACCTCTCAGGCCCGGCAGTTCTCAGTGATCCTTTGATAAAGAGACCAGGGTGTTTGTGCACGCAGAACCATTGGCTTCTGCTTTGCACTTACTGAAGGAAAATTTCACTCTGCCAACATGCATTACAAATTTGTTACTTTGGAGGAAGAATTTGACCTTAAACTTATTAGGGTCTCTTCTGTTCTTTGTGACATACAGTTGACACTTGGTTTACTTTTTGATGGGAACTGTGTCCCCTGGTGTGTCCTATGTGTGATAAACCAGCATCTTCCTTCGATGCTGCCTCCTTGAGACTAAGAGAGCCCTTCTCTGCCTTTGACCTTGGGACCATCATTTTCTCCCGTCACTGTCTTGTCTTCACAATCCTGAATCATGGACAATGGCTCCATCAGTTGAGAGAGGCGGGGGCAGAAACCATTGGCTCATCAGTCTCTGTGGCACTAGCTTCCACTTCATCCATTTGGTTTGGGAGAAGCCGTAGGCTGTTTCTTTCCTGCTTTGTTTTTTTTCTTTTTTTTTCTTCTTTTTCTGTATCTCTTAATTAATGGTTCTGTTTCCCCAAACTACTCTATGTGTCTCCTGGGATGGTGAGGATTGCCATTTAATCCATCGCTCTGGGGAGGATCTCTCATGTTCCATCTTATCTGGGGGTAGTACTTGTTTTCTAATGATACTTTTATTTATAACAACATGGTCATTAACTTATGTCACAGTCACAGATGGCAGTGGCCTGGCTGTGTCCCACAGCATGGCACGCACAGGCTCGTGAGAGCGGTACAGTTTACTGCACCAGTGGGTCCCCAGAGGCATTTCAAGCTTTGCTCCACAAAGTGCTTTATTTCAATACAGAGTAATGTTCTTTATTTTGTTTGGTGGTTTTTGTCAATACAGAAATGCTTAGAATTCATTATAATCCCAGTTTGCTTGCTAACTTTTCATGCATGCTTCTTTAATCTATGGTGATTTATATGTTTACCATCTGTAGTATGAATTTCTGTGTCAGAATGTGTACTGAGATATTTGTACTTACAGTACACTCATTTATTTTACATTTTCCCAGGGAGCTAATACTTTATATTTTTCATATATATATATATATATTTAATGGAATTAGAATCTTCCTTTGAAATACTTATTTTAAAAATTCCAATTAAGTATTCTATGTTATGCAATTTAATTTTGAGTTGGATTATTTAAGTTGATTATTTACCTAAATGTAATTGCTGGAACATCTCTCTCTCTCTGGACATAGAGGCATAAATTTATTTGCGGCACTTTATCCTACCGAGCTGCAAAATCTTGGTTTGGTGCTATTGTTACTGCAGGCTATCTTTTTTGTTAACAAAGTAGCTTTTTGTTCTAGAGTTTGTTATGAGGGAGTTCCCAAGCTCATAGCTTTTGAAAATTGTTATTAGCTCATCAAAACCTCTTTTTTAAATAATCAACTTTCCAAAATGCAAGGAGACCACTGAACATAGCGTTCTTGGTAATAAGAGAACGGGATTAAATTTTTACCTTGGACAGGCAGTTCTAGCGTGAGTTATGAGGAAGTGTAAAATGACCTGTTTTCTTAATGTTGAGTTAAATCTGCTGTCTTTCTTTTAAGCTAACGGGTAGCCCTCTGCCTAGCCCTCAAAAAGCCACCAGTCTTTCTCTCTTCTCATATTATCCCCTTCTCTTGCCCAAGTAACTCCCGTGCTATCCTAGGAAAATCTTTGAAATCTACTTATTGAGCATCTGAGTACCGAGGATTCATTGGCTAACTGCCAATGCCTAACCATCAGAGAAAGGGCCCTCAACCCATTAAACTGAACTTTCAGATAGCAAGAAATGACTAGTATTTTTTATTCAGTTCAGCAAACCTTTCCTGGGTACTTACTGTGTTCAAAATACTGTGATAATAGGTGGACTAATAAGTCAGTAGCTCCTAATTTCAAGTGACTTTCATTCTTGCTTTCTTCTATTACTTCGCTAGACCTTGCTGACCTAAAACAACAAAGCAGCCTGTTACTTTACCAGCAGAATGGGTTTATTCAGTAACAGCAAAGAATTGTAATTCAGGACATGCGATCTAGGGCGAGCCACAGGCAGGTCTGGAGGACAAAGGAGAGGAACATTTATAGAGGAGAAGAGGGGAGCTGGGAGGGGCTGTTACAAACAAAAAGTCCACTGGAGGAGACGGAGTTTCCACTGGCTGAGTCGTGAGTCTCTCATTGGCTGGGCTGTTGCCGGGCAGGAAGGAATTCTCCCTTCCTCCTGCTGGGTAGTAAGGTAATAAAGTTCTCCCTGTTGGGGATGTAAACATACATCTCCTGTTGTTTCTGCGATTGCTGTCGAGGAGTAGGGTGCCAGAGGTCTCCCTCCTGGTCTCCTGACTCCAATTTAAATGACGTTTCTGTTTATTAGTTTGTTTAGTGGTATTTCATGTATTTTCATAAAGAAGAGACTTTTAACGGATGACAGTCCTAGGCAAAATCCCTCAGTGGAGAGGACGTGGAGCCCATTTGGGATTAGACCCTCTAGACCCTCAGGGCCGACTGTGGAGGTGGCATTCCTGATGGACATCGAGACTTGGGTTTAGCATTGGCATAACATCTGGCTGGACTGCAGTAATTTCCCTCTGTATGTTCAATAAAGTGCAAAGACGGCTGGCTGAGCGTGGGGTGGGGGGTGGCATCTGGTATGTGCAGAAAGAGTGCAGATTAAATGAGCCAAACCTATGAAGGGGAGCATGTTGCTCACGGTGTTGAGCCCAGTGCCTGGCGGCTTCTGTACTCACGCTGCCACTGTGTTCCTCTCCTGTGAACTTTGCTCAGTGGAGGTGGATGGTCATGAGCCTGTGGCCCCTCATGGAGTGCCTGTCAGTGATAGGCAGGCACCAGGTGCACAAAGGTTTCACTGTGAACTGGTCAGACCAATTCATTGCCCCCCAGAACATTTAGTTATGTGGGGGATTCAGACAAGTGCAGGTGAAACAGTGTGAGTGTGACAGTGGTGAAGAAGAATTCCCAGGAAGGGGTGTTTCAGCTGGAAGGTGGGTGGGAGTTGGTGAGAGCAGGAGGTGAAGCAGGCTGTATTTCAGCAGAGGCTGCCCTCACGTGACCACTCAGAAGTGAAGGAGAGGGCAGAGCACCCCGGGCATGGGTACCTGCAGCCTGGATCCGCCTGGTGGTTCCTGCTGGGGCAGTGACCCCAGCTTGGCTGAAGGAGCCTGGGTTTCATTCCAGAGCAGTGAAGGAGCTGTAGCTTAATTCAAGTATCGCTGGTATCTGACTAAATACTCAGGGAAATTTCTCTGGCCTCAGAGTGGAGAGTGGCTTGGACTGGTGGGGTTTCTGCTGGAGAACCAGAAGGGGCAGATGAGTGACATGAGCCCACAGGGGCGTGAACAGTGGGCTAAGTAGACAGTCAGAAAAGGCTGAGCAGAGGGCCCTTCTCCATTGGGCCTGTCTTGGGGATCTGTATTCTCTTCAGCAACAGGAAATGGGGTGGGCCCACAGAGGGACAGGCATTAGGGAGCCAGTGTCACCAGACAACAGTAGGTCAGCTGTCCCCTGGAGAGCAGGAGCATTGACTGTGCACAGCCTGGAAGAGGTGCAGCCATGCGAGGCTTTCAGTCCCACCCAGCACCTGGTGAATGAGTGCTTCTTCCAGGGCCAGCCTTTTAGCAGGAAGAACAGTGGTCCAGCGCCCCTCTCCCCAGGGCTGGGCGCCTTTTCGTGATTAGCTCAGGACCAAAGCTAACTGAAACACCAAGGGCTTTCTGGGAACCGGCTGCCTGGTGGTTCCTGTGGCCACAAAACACTCTGATTTCTGTTCTTCCTTTTTCCTAAGGCAGCCAAGGACTCGAAGCCCCCCACAGTTCTTTCCATTTTCCACCTCTTGTTCCAGTGCTTGTTAAGAAGGGAAAAAAGAGAGAAACAGAGAAAGAGAGAGAAGATAGAAAAGGAAAAGAAAGGAAAAGAAATCTGAATGTATATTATCAGGTCAAACCTAGACACTGTGTGTTTTGTCTTTTTTGTGTGTGGCAGATTCATTAATTCTACATGCATTTATTGAATATTTACTAAAAGAAGGCTGTATTTTAGGTGTAATTTTCTGCAGATTTAGCATTCTGCAAATAGGTGTGTTGCAGGATTCCTAGCAGTTTACTCTGATGAGTGGGTAGACTTGGCTTCACACTGAGGGCTCAGCTGTCCTTCTGAAGCAGACTCTGTTGGTCCTCAGGTTGATCTGGTCTGTGAATTACCATTTCTGCTGTTAACTGATACCTGAACCTGGGTTTCAGGTAACCACTGGGGCCAGCATGCTTGCTGCTGGGAGTACATGGACCCAGGAAAGTTCCCAGTCTCCTTCCCACACCCTTGACCCTTGTCAGTGCTGGGTGCAGGGTCCTACCATTTGCAAAGCATTACCTCCATTCCCCTTCGTACCATCCCCTCCCCTCCTTACTATCCCCTCTGCACACAAATTGCACGCAGCTAAAGCAGCTTCTAAAGTAGTTGGTGCAACACTGTATGTCCTGGCTTTATGAAAATCTGAAGGAAAACACTTCACTTAAAGTTATGAAGCAAACCAGTGACTAAACCAAGCAAAGGGCTAAAGGGACACGTGATAAAAGATGAAGGAAAGTTGGAGTTTGCTGAGATGAGTAGTTAGAGTTCTAGGATTAAGAGGAGAAGCAGTTATCAGGCTCACAAATTAATAATGTGAAAGGCACTTTCTCTGAAATAATTCAGACATTTCCATAAAGAAAATGTCTGAGTGTGAGCTGTCATGTTGGAGCTACTTGGTACCTCAGCGTGCAGGGGCATTATTTTCTGAGTTGCTGCTTTCAGCTCCTCCATAGTTGTTTGAAAGATCACTGATTTTGCACTCATGAGGAGCCCAAAGAATGTCTCCTTTGCTTCTTGGAGGACAGAGCCTTTCGTCTGGATTGACATTTGTCTTGTTCGGCTCTGGCTGCCACTGCAACATGCGACAGACTGGGAGGCTTAAACAAATGAAATTTATGTCTCACAGTTCTGGAGCCTAGAAATCCAAGATCAAGGTGTTGGCCAGTTCGGTTCCCAGGGACCGTTCTCTTCCTGGCTGCAGACGGCCGGCCACCTTCTCAAGCAAGAAAGGAGAAGAAGCACAGGCTCTCAGGTGTCTCTTCTTGTAAGGACACCTCGTACCATGGGAGCTCCCCACTCCCAGCTAAATCTGACCCTGATCACCTCCCAGAGGCCTCACACTGAATTCCATCACACTGCGGGTAGGGCTTCAGCATACGATTTGTTTTAGAGGGGACAGAAACATTCAGCCCATATCAACATCTCATTTAATGTTTTTACTTAGGCTAAAAGAATACTATACATGTTCTGGAGAAAAAAAACCCACAAAGGCTATAAATGGTGATTTCAGCCAGCTTTTGATTTTTCAAGATCAACAAAAATAGATTTAGTGATAAACAATAAAATTCCATTAAGTAATAGCTTCAAAGGGACCATCTTAGGAGAGGCAATAACTGTCTTTAGAGAAAGTTTGGGGGCTCAACTTATTAATAGCATTCAACCCCATCAAGCTTTCTTTGTTCTTTAAGGTTGTAGGAGTGAATTAAAAACAAGCTTCCCAGTCTGTCAGGTGTCACTGAAACCCAAAACACAATAGCATTTGTCTTGTTACAAACCAGGAGGCTGCAAATCTATTATTTATTTTTAAGTAAAAGTGCAGGCTCCAGAGTGAGGCCTGTGAATAGCCATGAGAAACGAGATGCAGCCTTTCATCTCTGCTCTGCTCCTCCCCATGTGACCCCAGTCAGCGGCGATTCAGTGTGCCCGCTTCGCTTATGAATGTGTTTGTTTACCTGGACTGTGTTCAAAGGTAAAGAGAAGAGAAAGGGAAAAAAGGAAAATCTCGAGTCCGACTTTACATTTCAGAGCAGAGTTAAAGCTGTCATTAGAGAAGGCGGCTCATTGTCTCCAGCTCTGGACAGAATTTTCCATCAAATCAGGTGTGCTTTGGGTCTCTCGTGTGCCATTATGAATCATGTAGAATGATAATGTCGTGCTACCCAGACTTCTCTTTCATGTCCCTCGCCCCCAGGTAGGTTCCTTGGGGTCACCATTGTTTACAGAGCAGGCAGTGGCCTGCTCCAGGTGAAGGCGTCTGAGAGCACACCAGACACCCCAGTCTGACTCTGACCCAGTGCAGAGCATCCAGAGCAGGTACGCTGCACGCCGCCTGCTTCTTCCTCAGGGGACTGAGCAGAGAATCCCCGGTGTGTGGCCGGGTGTTGGTGGTGACACGCAGAGATCCCTGGACTTAGTACGGTGGTATTTGAAGGAACTGATCCCATGCATGGGTGCCATGCCGTCAGCTCTCCAGCAGACACCTTTTTTCCTTGAATGTTTTTGTTGCTCTGTGTGAACTGCCTTACCAGCTTTCTCCAGTGGAGGCGACATCGCTCACCCTGGTGTGAGTTACGCACGGTCCTGTATGTGGCTGTGTTGTGTCTGCAGGAAGCCCACGTGTACGAACTAAAAGTAGCGTTTCTTTATTGCCCTGGAAACTAGAGCATCTACGTTTAGTTCCAGATGCTTACTTGACTCAGGAGGAAAGTGGGTCCTTGAATTGTACCCAGAGTCTCTGCAAAGCCGAAGCCTGCTGCCGTTTGCTGGGGCTGCCTAAGCCTGCATTTGGGGACCAGCACCTTAATTTCCCTGGTTGCTGCTGGGCGTCTGAGCAATGGGGGACATGGAGTGCATCCGTTCACATTTCCACACCGCGGACAGGCTTCCTGACTTTCCCCGGTGCCTTCACAACCGCCTCCTGGCTTGAGTCCTGTTGTCCAGTCCACCTCGCAGAGACAGGGCCAAACGTGTATCCCCTGGAGCTGGAGGCGCTGGGCCCCTTAAGTCCTGGCTCCTCCCCCTGGAATCCCAGGCCCCCCTGCACACCCGCAGCCTAGCTTTACATTTCCCTTCCTTACACTTGTCTACACATCCTCCTCTAGTCCCAGGAACCACATAGCCAGTCCTGTTATCTGAGCCATCTTACACACAAGGAAAAGCAGACGACGGGAGACGGGTGCCTGGCCCTGGGTCCCCAGCCAGTGGGTCCTGGTGTCCGCTGGTCACCAGCTGAGGGACCTGGGCACCGTGCAGCCCTGGTGGGGCCTGGGGGGCCCCCGGGGTCCCTGTGTGCAGGAGCGGGCCTCCTTCACGCTCCCCTGGCTCTGCCTCAGGCGGCCCCTTCTGTGCAGTAGGCCCTCTTGGAGGATTCCCTCCCTCCGTGTGACCCCCGGAAGTCTTTCATTTTCTTGCTATTTATCCAAATCTGTCTGCATTGAACCCTGTGCCAAGAGCTTTCCATGTCTCTCAGTCAAATTAAAGTGAAATAAACTGAGGATTTCCTTCCTGCAGTGGCCCTATGAGGACAGCAGTCTCTGTCACGAATGAGGAGACTGGCTTGCATGAAGTTTTTGTTTGGTACATTGTCCCTCTGCCTTGTTATAAGCTGCTTGAGGGCAGAGAGTGGGATTTCCTCCTTTTCTGTGTGCCCAGGCGACACAGAGGACTGCGACGGATGCCTTGGCTGATTCTGCTTGGAGGAGTGCCAGAGCTGTTAGAGAAACGGGCAGAGGGAGGATGGGCCGAGGGCTGAGTGGGTTCCTCTGATGCACCTCACGCTGATGAGGGGGGGGCTCCTTGCTCTTCCTGTGCCTCCCTTTCCTGGATGTGTGTTACAGTTTCCCCTTTGGCTTTCAGTTTTCCCAAAAGGGGGCTTTATGAAAGAGCTATCAGGTCCAGTCTCCGCGCCGAATCTGCCGGCAAGGAGGCAGAGTCCCTTTGGTCTCTGGTGGGCCTTCAGGCTTCCCCAGCCCAGCCTCCTTCCCGTTTCTGCAGCTTCTCTCCCCAGTTAGCTCTGTGGCCTGTGTGTGGCAAGGACTTCATCATCAAGGAGCCGTGTGGTGCTGGAGAGAATGACACACAGTGGGAGGGTTGTGGCAGATGATAAAGGACTCACTTAGGCTATGGGTGTACACCCAGTGATTCCCAAGCCCGAGGGAACCTGCATTCCCAGGGTCCCACTGCTGTTACTCAGGCGAAAGCTGACAGTGGGGGTGGGGTCGTGGGGAAAAGGCATTTTGATAAAGAAACAAATTGTAGACTGTGGACAAATTGGTGTAAACATTCTCCCAGCCTCGGTTTGTTCCTTCCATTTAGGCTCTGGCTGCAGCCATGCGACCTGTGTATCAGCACGACCTTGTTTACAGCTCTCAGCCTAATGAGGATTATCATTCATGCCCAAGAGTATGTAAATTTGGCAGTTCTTGCTCTAAAATAATGTCCTCCATCTTTCCGGGTGTAAACTGCTTTCTTAGTAAACAAATTTTCAGTTTATTATGTTACCATTTTGAAACTTTCCTCTTCTTGTGCCAAACTGCTCTTAAAGTTGACTGATTCATAAATAATATTTTATTTACCTTGAAATCAGATTCTGTTTAAAACAGGTTTAAAACACGAGGAGAGCCAGCAATCTATTGCTGGAAACATGCGAGGAGCTGAAATGATGGGGTCCACGTCCGTACTTATGTCTTCGACAGGTTGTTTCTACCCCATTCATCGTACTTACTTCCAGTTCGTTCACTGAGCTGCTATTATGTGTGGACCCGTCACGTAGGGCTCTCCCTGAGACACAGAAATGAATTTGCTGGCCTTTGAGCCTCTACAGTGTGAAAGGGAAATACTAAAAAGGAGGCGGGGGTCCTCAGTGCCCTCTGAGAGGTGCGGCGTGCAGAGGAGGGCACAGGCGAGAAGACCACGGCTACCTGCAAGGTCACAGGGAGCGGCGCAGAGGAGGTGGCATCTGGGGCAGCAGGTCTGGGCAGCAGCAGGTCAACAGAGGAGCACTCAGGGCCTGTGGAGCCCTGGGAGTCAGTCTGGTTGGAGTGAAGGCTAGACTCCAGCGCTTTGTTAGGAAGTAGGCTGGAACCCCAGTCTGGGGTCAGAGACCAGCCGTCCTTCCCTGTCCCAGGAGGAACCAGGTGCCAGCATGAAGCGGTTGTTGATGGAGACGTTGCTAAAGTTTGCACAGCAAGGAGAGTACATTGCTGTGAATAATTTTTTCAGAGTATGTTTTTATGAACCTAGTTTGGGGTGTTGGGAGAAGAAAAGGGTTCTGTGCTTGAAATTAGGTTTGGGAAATACATAGGTCTTCATTGTAAGACTTCTTAGAGACTTTAGTATACTCTGTGGCTTTCTGGACGGGGATGTATTTTGCATCGTTTCAAACGTATGTGACGTAGAACTTGAGTGGAACACAGACCAGGTGGGACCCTTGGCCTCGCCTTCTGTCTCAGGTGCTGCCGGCCCAGTTTAACCCGTGGCCACAGCCCCACTGGCCCTTCCGCCCAACTCAACTTTGAGCTAGTCCCCGCTCCGCTTCTGGACTTGGGTGAAAGGCCCCGCGGCAGTGCTCCCTGGGGCGACTGAGGGGTGGGTGATGCAGCCTGGGCCTCCTGTGGTGCTTAGCTTCTCAGAGGCGACTCTCGACCATGGGGGTTGGGAGAGAGCAGAGCGGGTCGGTTTTCCATCCTTTCTCCCTCCGCAGTTTGCTCCAAGGTGTGCTTTCTTCTGAGAACTTCTCAGAGAAGTTGCACATGCCTGGACACATCCACCAGGTGCGCTGATGTGTCTCTGAGTCTGTGCCGTCATCACCACCCTGATGACTCTGCATCTTTCCTTGCCTCAGGTCTCTCCATCCTCTGCCCTGGCATGTACTTCCCTAGAATGGCAGCATTTAATCCTTGCCTCAGGCTCTGCTTCCTGGAGGACCTGGGCAAAGGCAGAATCCCATGTTCACTGAGCTTTTGAGAACAGGGTTGCACTGGGCTCACTTTGAGAAACAGTCTGATGGTGCTGGGGTTGGGGCACCAAGCACTGGGATGGCCAGCTTCCCAGTAGCCCAGACAGGAGGGAGAACAGGCAGAGAGGAAGTGCCCAGCGGGCAGCTGAGGAGGTGACTCAGAACCAGGAGTAGCAGAGCCAGCGGTGAGGGCTGGGGGCGATCTTTCAGAGACGAGGGGTGAGAGGGTGGTGGTGTAGCCTGCATATGGTGGGACAGGGGTTAAGCAGAAAAAGATAAGGGATAGGATGTCTTGGCACAGAAAGGAAGAGGAGGAGTGCTCTTGAGAGAGAGGACTGGCCCCAGAAGCAGGAATGGAGTGTGGAGCCACCGAGGCCACTTGAGGGAGTGGCTCGAGACCCCTGTTGTTAAATACGTGGAATCCGGGGAGTGACAGGACTGCCGTGGCACAGTGATGCTGCCTCAGATGGTGTTATGATGGGGAGGCTGGTGGGGGCGGGTGGCTAGAAGGTGCATCCAGCTTGAGGAAAGTGTAAGATGGACAAAACAGGGAAAAAACAAAACTGAAAGCAAAACAGATATAGCCACTCTTGCCTCTAAAGATGTGGTATAATGTTTGTTATCTGGGAAATGTCTGTTTTTCTCTTCTGCCTTCAGAGATTGATGGCAGAGGGGTCAGAGGGAAGGCGGCCATTTCAGCAGAGTGCCGTTTCTTTGCTGATAAAGGAAACAGAGTTTGAGGCTCTTTGTTCTCGAGGAAACAAGGAGGTGGCTTTGGATATGCAGATATAAGCGCAGAGCTGATTGGGTGGGACTGGCCTGGAAAAGGGGCCCCCAGAGTAGAACACAGGCAGGTGTGCAGAGTCCTTAGGGAGGGCGAGGGCAGGGCCCTGGCTCTGTTGCCCTGTCAGTGAAGTGTGTCACGCATGGAAACACTTTGGGCCAATGTTTTGGGCAGAATGGAGCAGAGAGATGAAGAATTTAAGTCGTACCAAAAAAGAGGGGGGCCCTAAGTTCTGCTGGGTCAGCATGGACCACAGGACACAGGAGATGCAGCTGTGGGCCAGTAGCCGTGAGTGGAAGCAAGTATGCCTCGCTGATGCGACCTTGAGAACCTGCCTCTCGGGGACTAGCAGCAAAGCTGAGGAGGGATTTGGACTTCCCATAGTACGTGGGCAAGGATGGCAGAGGCACTTGTATTATGGTGTCCAAGGACAGAGTCAACTTTGCTGTCACCTGGATGTCACGGGGGATCTCCTCATGTTTGTGTAGGCAAGGGGAAGGCACTCAGTGGAGGCAGAGAGGCTGCCACTTCTGCAGAGAGGTGATATGTGCCAGAGAAGTTGTGAGAGAGTCAGTGTGATAAGGATTCCATAAGAGATTGTTTCTTTTTAAGCAACTGAGGGTCTGAATGGGGTTAGCTGGCATTGTAGCAAAGCAGTTGGCAGAGCTGCCTGGTGTGGTAGGAGGAAAAGGAGGACGAGGGAAGGACAGCAGGGCACAGCACGCAGGTCTGGGCACTGGCATGGTGGGCATGGCTGAGCTTCTCCCAGGGGGTACTTGGTCATGTGTGAGGTTGTGTTATGGGCCCAGACACAACTATGTCCTGGCGCAAACTCTGCTCCTGGACCTAGGAAAGAAGGAGTGGTTGAGAATTTAGTAGTCACACTGATGCCAGAGACCGAGAAGTGATGGAGTGGAGGAAGAAGATGGCCAGGACTGAGAGTCAGAGGTGGGTTAGAGAGTTTGAGATTTTCAGCATCTGCTGCTTGTATTAGAGCTCTCCAGGGAAACAGAACCAATGGGATGTAACAGTGGGAGAGGGAGAGGCAGAGACAGAGAGACAGAGGCAGAAACAGAGACGGAAGAGGAGGAGGAGAGAGACGTGAACATGGAGGCAGAGAAGTCCCACACTCTGCCATCTGCGGGCCGGGGTCCCAGGAGAGCCGGTGGTGTATTTTGAGATTCTGCCAGCCTCCGGGACTGTGGTGTAGATTCCAGTCTGAGTCTTAAGGCCTGAGAACCAGGAGTGCAGAGGACAGAGGATCAGCGTCCCAGCTCTTCAGTCAGGTGGGGCAGGGGGCCAATCCAACCCTCCTCTTCCTTTTTGTTCTGTTCAGGCTCTCTAGGGGCTGGATGACCTCCACCCACAGTGAGAAGGGCCGTCTTTACTCAGTCCACTGGCTCAACTGCTGATCTCTTCCCCAAAGACCCTCCCAGACACACCCAGAAACAGCGTTTAGCCAGCTGTCTGGGCATACTTTGGCCCCGTCAAGGTGACACATGAAATTAACAATCAGTCTCCTCCATGACCTTCCTTGAATGGTCACCTAGCTTTCCATGTCTGCACACCTGTTCTCCACATCCCAGTTATGCATGAGCTCCTCTGTGTTCTCTGTAGCTGACACAGCACATTCCATGTACTAAATGTTCAATAAAAATGTGTTGGATGGTTCATTGATCCAATAAACTTATGTCTATGCCAATATGGTTGCTCTTGAAAAGCTGTGGGTAGATCAGTTCTTTGTAAATTGAATCCTATTTCAGGTGTACCAGGGATCTTCAGCATTTTGAGGAACCCTAGGTCAGTCTTTTGGGAACCCAGAGCCCTTTACTCTGTTATTATCGTTTTATAGATAAGGAAGCTGATTTGCAGAGAAATTAAGCGACTTGTCGCAATCCGATTTGCTGGCCAAATACAAGGTTCCGTAAAGCTAAGTATACATGTTATTTAGGTGGAGAGTGACTTGGTGAAAAGTCTGACTATGGGGTTTACAGCATTGGATTAATAACATCATATTTCCAGCAGTACTTATCTTCAGTCCACAGAGACTTAGCAGATTTAGGTTAAATCATTATTTCAGGATGACACTAATGAGTAAAGTCCATCCTGAACAGTTTTGCATTTTATGGCAGGTTAATAAATAAAAACAAAGAACAAAGGAACATTCAAACAGGAAAAGCCTCTGGCCGAGAAAGTGCGCTCATCAAAGACCCCTGACTCAAAGCACTGAGCTCTTCTTGGGCGACCTGTGTGAGGAGAGTGTGCGTGATGGACAGGTTCCACGGCTGGGGTCCTTGGGGTGCTCCTGGATTCCCCCCATGTGAGGAGAGAGAGCGTGCTGGGCAGGTCCCACGGCTAGGGTCCTGGGGGATGCTCCTGGAGTCGTTGCTGAGGTGAAGAAAGTCTTCTCAGCCATGACTTAATGCCAAGTGTGAGAAAGATGTTGCAAAAGATTTAATGAAACCTTTTGGACACCTCACTGGTGATTGAATTATAAATTTTCAATTGATCAGGGCTTATCAATATCTGGATCAGGCTGATTTCATTTCTTCTTGCTGTGTTCTAGAGTAAAGTAATTTATTAGATGAGGGAAACTTGAGACAAAAGAAAGCTACTTTGAGTCATTACTGTGGACGATCCAGCAAAGAAATAAAAGAGTCAAAGCATGCATTTGGTTTGCTCTCCTGTCTCCATGGTCCTTTTCACATGGCGTCTGCCTGTCAGAAGTGATTTTGAAGTTGTCATTTACTACAAAAGGAGCTGCCTTTTCATTTGGGACTTAAGTTTCCTGACATGGAACAGTGAATCGGACGTGAAGGGCAGGAGTTAATTTGTACTAATATTAGTTAACAGCTGTTGTACGGATACCAACGCATTTAATCCTCACCATAATGCGGGCAGGATTATGACCCCCATTTTGCAGATCCTGGGACACAGAGGGGCAAACAGAGTTGCTCACACAGTCAGTGTGGCCCTGGGCCACCAGGGCCTGGACTCTTCTTGGTCATCAACAATGTCTCCACAGCTGGAATGTCTCCTTCTGGTTCTTACAGGTGTTATTAGCGCCGGCTGGGGTGACCACTCTTCTTGGAAGACAATGTGATGTTATTTGCATAATGAGCCCTTGAATACTATGCTATTTGAGTAATACAAAAAGTGTGGATAAATCGAATCTTTAGCTTCTCCAAATTCTCAGTCTTTGTGCTGATCAGAGTCTCCACTTTTCTGGAAGTATATACTTCTTGATTTAATTATGTGGTGCTGTGCTGGGATACACACAAAAGTGACAGTGAGTGGAAGGGCTGACTTCATGTTGGCAGAAGTATAAATACATCTTGGGGTGGAGGGGAAACGAGCTGTGCACGGGCTGACACAGGTGACGGCTGGAGCTGATGTGTGTGGCTTGCAGCAGGGAGAGGTTCTTCTTCAGGGGGACCTGACCAGTTCTCCACCTGAGTACTCCTGGGTGAAGCTGAACTTTAGCAGATTTGAAGCAGAAACATATAGTCTTTTTTGAATTCTAGTTGGTTCAACATTTTAAAAAATGAGTAAATTTAGACTTTTCATCTTCTCTGTTTTCGTTTCTTTGCCTTTCTTTTGATTGAAGTGTGAATGAATAATGCTAAAGACAAAACACAACAGAGAAGGCAGATTATGGGTAAATTGGAAAATCAAACTCTGTGGAACAAAGACTTCTTCTTTTTAAATTATATAATAAATTTAATGAAATTTAATGAAACAAATAAACAAATTTAATGAAGAAGTGAATTGACTATTTAAAATATTCTGTTTAGCTTCTAAAAAATGAATACTAATAAGTTTGAAATCACTAAGTCACAGTGATTTCTTGCTTTAGGCAACAGAGTTCTATTAATTAAAACGGAAAGTCTGAACATATTTAGGGGAAGATTGCTCATGTCAGATAACTGTGCGTGGTTATCTTCAGTTCCCTTAAATGGTTCTCAGCCTTAGCAGCCCAATGAAATCACAAGGGAAATTTGAAAAATATTGATACCTGGGCCCCAGCCCCAGACATTCAGATTTAATTGGTCTAGGGGGTGGCCTGGGTTTTAGCACTTTTAATAACTCTCCAGAGATTCTAGTGTGCTTCCAAAGCTAAGAACCACAGCTATAATCATTCCTTAGTCACATCTGCTTGTTTCTTAAAAGGTAGGTCGGAGTATTTTCACGTTTTACCTTTGGAGCTGTAAAATCCTGAGCAGGCGGCTCAGGCCAACTTACTGGCAGTTCAGTGCTGCCCTTTATCCTCGAAGCCTTTGTGCTTTAGACGGCAGTCGCTGTAAAGATTTCCCTTCTCCTTTGCAGCATCATAATGCTGAGTGCCAGGACCTAAGTTTTTGAAACCTCCCAATTTTAAACCATTCTGAGCCTGCAGGGCATGGCAGGACCAGGCTGTTAATTCTGCACTTTCATGTGACTGACACGGGGAGGATCACTGGCCACCTAGGGGAGGCCTGGCTGTTATTAATTCCTTTCTGGACGTCCTTTATGTGCTTGCCCAGGGGCCTTGGCATTGGGCATGTTGTGAAGGTCATAAAACTAAAGTATTTTGCACTGACTGCTCGTACTGACATTCAGAAAAACAAATCACAGTGATGGCTGGGGCTTCCTCCTTCAAAAGCGCATGCACTGAATGACTTTCCGGTGTCTGTTCCTTGGTGGAATTTGCTCTGGGCCTACTCTGCCCTGCTGGGTGAAAAAGGGTTAATGAGCATGCTGGGGCCACAGCTGCTGGAAGCTGTTGCTGATCTTTGCTCATGGACGTGTTGGGATGTACTTATATTGATGGCTTTTTTTTTTTTTTGTATTTCAAACATGAAACTCATTTTTTTAAATGTTTGCAAAATTTGTGCGAAGAGAGGAAAATCTTTAAATGAGTGATTCTTAAACTTTAGTAAGCATATCAGGATGGGATTTAGTAAGCGGAGTATGGGGTCCAAAGTTTGAAAAGCACCGATTTAAATAAATTTCCCCCAAGCTATTTTTCTTAGATGCCCTGACACAGATCACAAACAAGTCTATTGATGGTGTTACGGAAACGACAGGCCAGTCAAGAAACAAGCACCACTCAGAGGGTTGGAGTACTCAGATGTATTACACCGGCGGACTCAGAGGGGCTTCTTCTCCGAAGCTCTGAGCACCTCCAAGACGTGCGCATGAGGTTTAATAGGGTAAAGTACAAGCTTGGGGTATTTGGCCAATAGGCATGGAACAGCTTTAGCAGCATTATCATCACAAAAGTGGAGGCAGGAAGGCAGCAAACCAACATTCCAAAGCCAGATATGTATCTTTGAAAACCCAGCTGGCTAGCAAAAAATCATAAACAGCAAACCAACACTAATTAACCTAGATTTACAAGTTAGTCTAGCAGAACTCAGATCAGTATTCCAATACTTAGACTTGTGAGTTATATTGTTAGACCAGCCCAGCTTTTCCTTCACAATGGTTTCATGCAGAAACAAATGAATGTATTTTT
Source organism: Camelus dromedarius (assembly GCF_036321535.1). NCBI lineage: Eukaryota > Metazoa > Chordata > Mammalia > Artiodactyla > Camelidae > Camelus > Camelus dromedarius. Next base: position 117,322,759 of record NC_087438.1, read on the forward strand.
ACCATTTGTGGAAATTATAGTTTTGAAATTAGGAAGGCCTGCATATTACTGTCGGCTCTATTTTTGGGAGTAATGGCGGAAGTATTTCAACCTGATTACTGCCTGTGAAGTGAGGAATTTCTTAGTATTTGACTGATCACCTGCTGATACTTTATTTCCTTAGAGCTCCTTAAGTCATTATAAGAATCACCCAACAGTTTGAAATCAAAATGATGTCTTACTGTAAAATGTCAGCTATCTGTCGTAAAAAGATTGCATGCTGTTTTGAATATAATTGCCAGTCCCCCTTACATGCAGACATTGCAGAACAACAGAATCCTTGCAAAATGAGGAGGTGCACCCAAGGTTTAAGCCTTGCAGATCTGAGGAAATGCCTCCTCTTTTTAGGCCTTTTAATAGTCCGGGTAATTGTAACTCCACTCACTGCCCTTTTCTTCCTTCCTACCTCCTGGTCATCCTTGTGACATTTTAGTGATGCTGTTTGTGTGTGGCTGCTGATGATTCTGCCCAGTGAAGCTTATTTATTTATTTTTTCCTAAGCTGGGGTTTTATCCTCTGTTTGCTTATCTTGGTGTTCTGGTTCCTTTCTGAGCTGTGACCAGACATTCCTTTCAAGGCCATTGTGTGGTGCACAGCAGGCTGCTGGAGCTGGGGGGCTCCTGCTGTGGAAGCCCTGTTTAGGTAAATGTCACTGCTCTTAGACAAAAAAGAACTTGGCTAAGTCACAACTTCAGAAGCAGCTGAGATGGCCTCATCTTAAATGTTTTATCTGGCAATTTGAAAGCATATGTTTACTGTATGCTTTTGGAACACTGGCTGGTATGGCCCAGGGTTTTTTAACTCATTGCTTATCAGTATACTTGGGGTGGAGGTGAAAACTAGCTGGGGGGGGGATGAGTAATCCAGAGTTGGTGCCCTCCCGCCCCTCTTCCCCCTACAGGCAGGCGGGGAGTGGAGGCAGGCAGCGGGGAGAGAGCTCATCCCAGCACGGTCGCTGCACCAACACTTGTTCTTACTTGTCTTTTTGATTATAGCCATTGCAGTGTGTGGCCTGGAACAGGTCTTCTCATTATGATTCTGATTTTCATTTTCCTAATGACTGATGCTGCTGAATATGTTTCCTGTGCTTATTAGCTTAAATACACTGTTGAGTGTAAGGACAAGTTCTTACTGTTACAGAGATAACACAGCTATTAGAAATTTCAGTTCTTGCTTTTATAAAGTTTGCAACCATGGCGAGAGAGGAGTTTTTAAGTCAAGCGTACTTAACGAATGATACATGATTCTCATTAACAGTGAGAAAATGTAATTCGAGATAAAGTAAAGTCATCTTTGCTTTAGAGTTTAGAATTTCATCGTTTCCTAATAGGTTTATGTGTAGAGAGATCATTTTGTTTGATTTCATCTGTACTTGCTTTGGTTTGAAAAACTGGTGGTTAGTAACATGGAAAATACCCTTTTTGCCACCACAGTGAGTTACAATTTGTTCTCAGCAACTCTCAGAAGATTGGAGTCAGATGCAGCCAATTTTCTCCCAGTTGTGTTTTGTTTTGTTTTGTTTGTTTTTTCATCTTGCCTGAATGATGTAAGTTTTCAATCCGCTACATAATAGTGGTTTTTCTGTAGGATAGGTGAGTTTATGTAATTTGGCTTATAGGAAATTATATATACTCATTTTAATGCCTCAGTTTGCCCTGTCCACTGGACGCTCCATGCAGGAAGCACTTGGCTAAGGCACTGATGACCTTTGACCGCTGTTGTGTTAATGCTTTCCTGCACATAGCTTCGTCTGGTGTGAGGGGCATGTTTGTGTGTACATTTTATGGATTTTGAAACAGAAACATGAGACACTCTGCCTGATTTAAAGCTTGCCAACCCTAAGGTTGATGTTTAATCATGCAATTATATTTCTACCCACTTTTGGTTTACATTGGAACCAGAAGGGCAATGAGCCAACTGTATGGTGGTGGAATTAGTTAAGGACAGTGGTATTTGACCTTAACCCTACGAATTACTATGTGATCTAGACTGAGTTACATAACCACATTCTGTCTCAGTTTTTTTACCTGTATAATGGGCATTTAAAAATATGACCCATCTGATGGGGTTGTTGTGGGGATATCTGAGATATTATTTGTTCAAACATTCCTTCCTTGGTACACAGTAGATGCTCTATCATTGTCAGGTTGGTAGTAGTACTGGCAGCATGAATAGAAGCTATCACCTTGTTGACTCCATGTGATAGGGAAGTAAGACGTGTAAAGGCTTAAACAGCAATGGGAGAACTGGAAATTCAGGAGCTCTAGGCAATCTCATTAGCATGGCAGTTCAGGAGGGTGTGTCTCAAAGTGCTGGTGACCCCCAGAGTGGCCATTAGTCATTGCCTTAAAGCAGTTTGAGGCAGTAACTGAGAAAGGATTGTCTGTATTTCTGAGATGATAGATAGATGGCTGCCTTAAGGACTTTTGAGGTAAAATTTATAAATTCACAGATATCAAGTGTACAATTTGGTGAGTCTTGACAGATGTATAAACTCATGCCACCACCACCTCAGTCTGGAACTAGAACATTTCTGTCACCATATCAAATTTCTTTAGGTCCATTCCAGTCAGTCTCCATCCCTGTAAGCAACCATTTTTCTGATTTCTTTGCACATAGATTGATTTTACCTGTGCTTAAATTTCATAGTAAGGGAATCATACAATATGGGCAATTGTGTCTGGCTTCTTTCACCCAGTATAATATCTGAAATTCCTCCACAGTGTTGAATTTACCAATTTGTTCATTTTCGGTGATGTGCATCTCTGTTGTTTCCAGTTTAGGGTGTTATAATTAACCCTACTGTGACTGTCCATGTAAAATTATTCATGTGGACATTTGCTTTCTTTCCTCTTGAATAAATATCTAGACCTGGAATCTCTGGGTCATTGAGTAGGTGTTTAATTTTATAAGAAATTGCCAAACCTTCTACTCAGGTGGCTGTGCCGGTTTTACACTCTGACCAGTGAGGAGGGGGAGGGTTGCAGTTGTGACATATTTGTCCACATTTGGTGTCTGTCTTTTTCAGTTTGGCCATTATAGTTCCTACTGTCAGATAACATTACACACTTTCCTGTCTGCTCATTAGCTATTTGTATTTCTTCCTCTGTGAAGTGCTTTTCAAGTCTTTTGTTCATTTTATTTATACCTTTTCATCTTATCATGTAGTAGTAGGCATTCCTTATATAATCTGGCTATAAGTCTCTTCATGTATGTCACCAGAATATTTCCTCTTACTTTGTGGCTTTCATATTCATTATCTTAACAGAGCATTTGTTTTAATCAAATTTTTTGATTTTGAGGTAATTATAGATTCACATGGAGTTCTTACACATCATACAGAGGGGAGCTGGGGGCCCTATACAGTTGACTCAGTGGTAATATGTTGCAGAGTTATTGTTCTCTGTTACAGCCAGAGTCCTGACACTGATGCCACCAAGACAGAACATTTATATCATGACAAAGGTCCCTCATGTTGCCCTTTCATTGCCAAATCCCTGACCCTAGGAACCACTAATTTGTTTTCCCTTTGTATAGTTTTGTCATTTCAAGAATGTTGTATAAATGGATCATATGTGACCGCTGGGGATTAGATTATTTTCATTTGGCAGAATTCTCTGGGATTCATCCAGGTTGTGGTGCGTATGCATAGTGTGTTCCTTTTTATTACCGAGTAGTATGCCAGGACAGATGATGGTTTGCAAAACTGTTCACTTTTTGAAGAACGTCTGGATGGTATCCAGTTTTGGGCTGTTATCACTAGAGCTGCTGTTAACATCTCGTCCAGGTTTTTGTGTGACTCTGTCTTCATTACTTTGCAATGAATGCTCAAGAGTGCAGTTACTGGGTTACGCGGTAGTTATATGTTTAATTTTTAGCAGAAACCGCCAAACTGTTTTCTGGAGTGGCTGTATTACTTTCTGTTTCTACAGCAATGGTTGAGTGAGTCAGTTTTTTTTTTTTTCTTACATCATCAGCATTTAGTGTTGTCACAATTTTTGAATTTAGCTGTTCTGATAGATGTGTACTGATAACTCACTGTGGTTTTAGTTTGCATTTTTCTGATGGTTAATGATGTTGAATTTCTTCACTTGCATACTTGCCATCTGTAGACCCTCTTCGGTGAAATGTCTGTTCATATCTTTTGCCCAGTTTCTATTTGGATTGTTTGTTTTGTACTGTTGACTTTTTAGGGTTCTTTATATGTGTTAGGTGCTAGTCCTTTCTCATGTACATGGTTTGGACATATTTTCTCCTAAGGTATGCACATGTTTTCATCCTCTGCACAGGGACTTTTGCAGAACAAAAGTTTTCAATTTTCATAAGGTTCAATTTGTCATTTTTTTTTTCTTTTCTGTGTTGTGCTTTTGGTGTCAGGTGTAAGACCCTCTGCCTAACTCTAGATTTTAAAAATTTTGTCCTACCTTTTAAATAAGAGATTTATAGTTTTACACCTAAATTCATGATCCATTTTGAGTTAATTTTTACTGTAAAATGTGAAGGTTGAGTAGAGGTTCATCTTTTTGTCTCTGGATGTTTAGTTTCTCCATCACCACTTGTTTAAAGGTTCCAGTTTCAGTTGCTCCATGGAATTTATTTTTCACCTTTGTCAAAAACTGGTTGGCTGTGCTTTGTGCTCGGCTTTTCCTAGGTCCTCCTGCCATTCCTGGGACACACCAGGCTCACTTGCACGTCAAGCCATTGTTCTCGCTTTTCCTGCTGCCTGGAATGCTCTCTATTGCCAAGTGCGTGACTCCCTTCCTTAGCTCCTTCTGATCCTCACCCAGTGCCACCTTCACCATGAAACCTCCCTTTTCTTCCTCGTAAAACTGCAGCCTCTTCCTCCAATTCTATTTCCTCTCATATTTTTTCTATAGCATTTATTATTATCTGAGTAATATGTGTTTTTCTTATTATTCCATATATGTGATCCTGAAAAATTCCTATGTTCTGTAAAATTGTACACTAATATAACAGAACCCAAGAGATCACCCAAAACCTATTGAACTTTGCAGCCAGGACACTAAGGCAAAATAATGTTCCTAGTAACTTTCTTCATTGATTGGCTGTTTTGATAAAAAGGAAGAAGCTGCCCGAGTTTATTTATCTGCACTTGCAGCTTCTCTGAATAGTGTGAAGTAGTGAGAGGTGAGGTGGTCTGCAGCAGCCATTGTGCACACTAAACTAAGGAAAACACTTCTTTAATTTTAGGGTAGTCTTGTTTATTGTTACTGTTGTTGCTAATTGTTTCCGTATAGTTTGAAGCTTTACTCTTTAGTAAGTGAAAAAGATGATCTCTGATCACATTCCTCATTGCAACTCACCCTTCTGAAACTACCACTCATTCAATTGTGGTGCAATATCAAGAATAGTCACAATTACCTGAAAAGACTGCTAAAACACTCCCTTTTCCAACTACTCATCTGTGGGAGGCTGGATTTTTTCATATCCCTCAATTTGAAGCAACATAATTGCAAGAGACTAAATGCAAAAGCATATCTGAAAATCTAGTTTTGTTTTATTAAGCCAGACATTGGAGAAATTTGGAAAAAATATGAAACTCTTGCCACTCTTTTCAGTAATATTTTTGGTTGGGGATAATAAAGTTACTTTTCAAAAATATTTTTTATGATAACATATAATAACTTTAATGTTATTATTTTAAATTAATTAATAAATATATTAAAAGTTCCCAGTTTTGCTTTCTAATATGATGAATATAGGAATCTGTAACTCACATAAACAAGAATTTTGGGGTTATCATGAATTTTTTTGTAAGTTGTAAAGGGGTTCTGAGACCAGAAGTTCTGAGAACCACTGCTCTAAAAAAAGTTGGTTTTGTTATTTTGTTGATTGGGAAACGCAAGTGTAGGAGGTTGAGTTACCCAAGGTCACAGAGCTGGCCTGGGTGGAGCTGGGCTGAAGCCAGCAGTCTGGCTCCAGGGCCCTTGCTCTGAGCTGCTGGGATGCACGGGCACTTCTCTGAGAAACCCTGATGGTTCATCATAGCTTTGCTGATATCAGTGGGCCTTATCTATCTGAATTTAGATATCCTTCAGAAGTTCTTTTCCCATGTAATTTTCTTGGTTTAAATTGAAACCTTCACTGTTTAGGGATATTTTGAGTCCCAGTATTTAAGACAGTGCACGTGTGACAGAGACTCACCAGTCACCATTGATCAGGGAAAGATAAATCTCATCTGAGTTTCTTTTCTTGGACTTTATGGCCTTTTATTTAATGAGTTGGGTTTTTAGGATTATATGAAAGAAATTCTGTACCATATTCAAGAAAAAGATTGGTTATTTCTGATAACCCTTCTCTTATTTCGGTCAGTCATGCTTTTTCCCTACAAACCATAGAAATGACAATTTAGTGCAATTCTACTTTGAAGTAAAATATTGAGAGCTGGGAGATTATTTCAGTTTGGAGAAATAGGGGAATTGTTTTTATCCCACTGCCTCTTATTATTAATTTATATGCTGAAATAGATTAGCAGAGCACAGGATCAAACCAGTACATAAGTACAACCATTTATTGTTTCTCCCGTCAGCTTCACTGTCGATTAATCTCTCTGAAAGCTTGAATAGTTTCTTAGGGGAAGATATTGGAAGGGAGGTTTTACCCCATGAGTCCCCTTAAATATGCTGTTAATTCACATTGATTTTAGGGAAAACAGAGATAATCAGTTTGACTTCCCCCTGACTGAATGCATCGGCAAGCTGTTCACAGTACTGTTTAATGGAAATCTCCGGGACTTCTCCTGATTTCCTGTTTTCACATGCACAGACCAGAGTACCAGGAGAACATGCAGACAACTGCTCTACTCGGAGGAAATCCCACACTGGGCAGACGAACTTTTGAATCCAGAATGATGAGCTTACACTGAGATCTAGGCATGCGCAGTGTCTGCTTTCCTCCGCCTCCTCCTTCTGACTACAGCGCCCCCCAGAGGAGAGTGGGAAAAGGAGCGAAGAAGAGAGTCTCTTCCTTCTGCTCACCGAGTTCTCAGGTGTCTTGGCCCCCAGCCCCCCAGACTCTGTCCCCAGCCAAGCGTAGCCGTCGCTGCCACCCCCCAGGCCATTGTTCATGTCAGAGGCCTCGGGTCCTGCTCCCCTTTCACAGCTGGGCCTGGGCACACACAGAGTCAAATCGGCTCATGAAAGTTCCCTCTGAGCTGGGATGAGGAGTGCATTTATTTAAAAAAATTCTCATCCGTACAAGGAGAGGGGCAGTTTTTTAACAAGACTTCCAAAGCCTTTGACAGCCACCGTGCAGCTGCAGCAGTGTGCGGAGAGATGTTTTAAGGCCAGAGCCCCAGCCCCGTGAGCCTGGGCCTGTCTGCATGCCCAGGGCTCCCTGGGCGCAGGAGCCCCTGCAGCATCTGCCCCGGCTGCCATGCTAACCCCTCCACCAGGGCCCCCTGAGCCCCTTCAGCGGCCACCTCAGACCTTCGTGCTCTCACCTCATGCAGTGTCTGTGGCCAGCCTCTTTCTCCCTGGGCCATGACTCCCCAGGGCGGTGACCGGCTGCATCCCCAGAGCCACCAGGAGACATCAACGAACCCTAACCCTAACCCTGACCCTAACCTTAAGGGTGATGAGGTATGGAGTGTCTCCAAGGCTGCTCCGTGTGCATGAGCATGTGTGTGCACACACGTGCACCCACTGATTGGTGCCACTGATTCATATCCAGGAGTTGTTCTGTCTTATAACTCAAGCATTGCTTTATTATATCCTAGAAAACTGCTTTTAGATCATTGATTGAACTATAGACCTTCCTCTTGCCCACATTAGGAGGTGACATCTTCCAAGAGACAGGTCTTGTATGTATGTATAAGTAAGAATTAAATATGTATGTCATCCCCTCACATATTTAATTTGTGGCTTCCCAATCGAATGTGCACAGTAAAGGCTAACTTCCCATAACAGGAGAACTTTTAGGAAGTAAGAAGAAGGAATTAGCCACCAGGGAGAAGACAGGGCAACAAGCAGGAGTTTGGTATAAAATCATTCTAAAGCTGCTATAGCTCAATAAATAAGTGGAATTGACATTGTTGTATCATGCCAGAGCATCTGCTGTTGAAGACCGATTTCAATATACTTTGATATAAGTGGAAAATTGTGTTGGAACAGCATGGGAAATGAAGCACACTGCATCTATCTGTACTCCTGCAGTGTGTCTCAGAGCTGCTCAGTTTTCAGGAAAAGTATCTTGTCAGGAGACAATAGAATTATTTTCCTTGTTGGAATTTTTGTAGCTTCCAGAAGCACAACTGCAGGTGATTCTGTAAAAGTCTAGAGTTGAATTAAATAACAGGGAATTTTAGCCTATTGAAATCTAGGAGAATTGAAATATTTTTGTCTACCACCACCACCACCACCAGGCAAGCACATGTACACCCAGAGAGACTTCACATCAGAGGAAATGACAAAGCTGGTTCTGTTACTGAGGCCAAACTTGTTCTGCTCACTGCACAACAGTGATAAATAAATAAATCAGGAGACGAGGTTTTGGGGCAAGGAATAGTAACTTTATTCAGAAAGCTGGCAGACCAAGAAGATGGGGGACTAACATCCTGGAGAACTATCTTGCCCAAGTCAGAATTCAGGCTCCTTTTAAACTAAAAAGGGGAGGGGGTGCAGTTGGTTGTGCAAACTTCTTGCTGCAGGCATTCTTTGTTCTTGCAGCCATCCATGTGGGTCAGGCTATGGTGTCCCTGTAAACCTCCAACAAAACAAAGGTTATTATCTATTTTGCAACTTGCCATCTCTGCATAAGTGCAGAAGTGCTAACATCCTTAAAGGTCAGAGCCCCAAGAATAGGCTTTCCTGTAGATTTCAGGCCAAAGGCAGCATTGTTTTACAAAAGGTGCAGAGCCAGCAAGATTAAGCCTGGAAAACAGGACACAGTGCTTAAAACTAAAGGAACAGATCCAATACGGCGTCAGACTTGTTCTTCTTATTACAGTTCTAGTTTGGGGAAATTTTGCAATAGAAAATCCCCTTAGTTGTTTTTCTTGCTTTGTCTGAGATCTTGTTTGTTGGTTTGTGGTCTCACAGTGTCTAAACCGTATGTTCAGATGAATACTATTAAAATCATATCAGAAAACATATCTGTTCTGCTTCAAAAAAATGACTGAAACATTTAGCTTTGTTTATTCCCATAGAATTTGGATTGGATCTATTCTCGACTTTCCTCTTCCTTCAAACCAGTTTTTTACTGGAGGGTTTAAAGCCCAAATTAAGGAATTTTGGAGAAAACTCATGTCATTCATAAGAGCTTTACATCTGAATTTAACACTGACCCATATTTATACTTTTAATCAAGGAACACACTAAATTTTGTTAGTCGATCATTTATGATGTCTTTAACTTTGTCTATGTAATCTTTTGGAAGTTGAGAGGCTTAGACAATTTATCTAACAAAACAGGTATCATTTCTTGACTCTGTGAATGGAACAATCCCAGTATAGCTTCCTGCTAGTATATTTTATTAAAAATAATAAAGAATTCTTGCTCTCTAATAAAGTAACAGACAGAAGCACATACTGAGTGTTTAAAATAAATCAGAATATGTGTTGACTTATCTAAACAAGTCAAGATAGTATAGAAAAAAAATGTATGAATTTGAAGGAAAACATATTTTATGCAATTAATATTCTATTTTTAAGAAGCAAATGATAAAAAAAACAAATTTTTAATCATTTATCTACAAAGGAGTTATACAAAGCCAACTTATTTTCATAAGTGTTATATATACAAAAGGGCTATCTAAATGTACATTATTAAAGATTAAATTATACCAAATAGAACTCCAAGGTTGATTGATTTTCATGATATTTCTAATTTTTGAAAATATAAATTACATATAACATATCCAAGCAGCTCTTCAGTTATCCACAGTACCATAGTCTACAGTTATACTTACTGTACTTAAAAAATGTAATAGGCAAGGATCAGGCCCTTGCATTTAAACTGCCACTGGACTTCTGGATATTCCCTTAGGTTAAAGACTAAAAGTAAAGTAACTACACTACTTTAAAGCAGTTGCTCAAAGATTTTAAGATATTCACTAGCTATGTCCAGTTTACAGGAAAGAATTAAGTTTTCTGAATCTTAAAAAAAAATCTACTGCTGAAAATGAAATTCTGTCATGTCTGTTGACCATAACTATAAAGGCTCTAAATTAATGCTCCCTTTACTCTTTTCCTCCCAGCATAAGTCATGATCATCACTTTCACACCAGACATGATCTCCTGCCCGGTGTATTACTGGTCCTTCTCCATCCCACCCTAGGGGGACCACCTGCATGACACCATGGAGGGACACATCAAAAAAATACTCTGCTAGTTCAGCATCATGGACTTCAAAAGCAGAAGCAAGGAAAATCCATGCATTAGGGTTAATAACCATACCTCATGCAGGTAAGTCCTGTTTACAGGTGTTTAAAAATGCTTTTCATATTCTATAGGACTTTTATTGTAATATAATTGTGTTAGTATCACAGCTGCCAGAGGTTTTTTTTTTTTTTTTCCTAGTTTTCTTTTCAATTAAACTTAAAAAAGGAAAAGATAAAAGTTAATACAGACTAGGGTTAGAACCTTCAAACCAAACCATAAAGCAACATTTTAAAATGAGAGTTTCAAGGGATTAAAGGGAGATGGATCCAGGAGAAAACTTTTTTTTTTTTTCTGTTTTACATTTGAGTGCTTTATTTTGTGTTAAAAATGTTTCTTTTTTCTTCTTTTTCTCTTTTTAAACGTTTTTATTGAGTAATAGTCATTTTACAGTGTTGTGTCAAATTCCAGTGTAGAACATAATTTTTCAGTTATACATGAACATACATATATTCATTGTCACTTTTTTTCACTGTGCAAGAGAAAACTCTCATATGTTAGAAATGAAGAAACTCTTAAGAGTTCCAAAAAGTAAGATAATTCAATTGTTATGAGTAATGTGTTATTTAAGCACACCCTGATGATCCTGAATGATGACAAACTAGCAGTCACTTAACAAAGCAACACAAAGACAAACAATGTAACCTGGTAACCACTAGTTTGTTCCCTATAAGTCTGTTTCTTTTTTGTTATATTCACTAGTTTATAATTTGTTGTATTTTTTAGAGTCCATGTATAATTGATATCATGCAGTATTTGTCTTTCTCTGTCTGACTTATTTCACCAAACATAATACCCTGCAAGTCCATCCATGTTGTTGTAAATGGCAAATTTTCATTTTTTATGTCTGATTAGTATTCCATTGTATGTATGTGTGTGTGTGTATATATGTATGTGTGTGTGTGTGTGTGTGTGTGTGTATACACCAAGAGACATATGGTAGTTCCATTTTTAGCTTTTTGAGGAACATCCATACTGTTTTCTACAGTGGCTACACCAATTTACATTCTCACCAACAGTATATGAGGGATTCCTTTTCTCCATATCCCTGCCAACATTTGTTCTTTGTGTTCTTTTAGATGACCATTCTGACAGGTGTGAGGTGATGCTTCATTTTGGGTTTGATTTGCATTTCTCTGATTATTAGTGATGTTGAGCATCTTTTCATGTGCTTGTTGGCCATCTGTATGTCTTATTTGGCAAAATGTCTATTCAGGTCTCCTGCCTATTTTTCAATTGAATTGTTATACAAATATAGTTTATAATGATATATGTAACAAACATCGAGTCTCCTAAATATATGAAGCAAACATTGAAAAACTTGAAGGGAGAAGTAGACAGTTCTACAATAATAGTAGGAGACATCAATAACACACTTTCAATAATAGGTAGAACAACAAGACAGAAGGTCAATAAAGAAATAGGGGGCTTGATCAACATTATAGATCAGTTGAACCTAAGAGATATATATAGAAAACTCCACTTCACAACAGCAAAACACATTTTTCTCTAGTACATATGGAATATTCTCCAGGTTACACTATGTCAGGCCACAAAAATGTCTCAGTAAATTTAAAAAGATTGAAATATAAATAATCTTTTAAATCAAAATGGAATGAAACTAGATATCAATAGCAGAAGAAAAACTGGGAAGATCCACTAATGTGAGGAATTAACACCCTTAAACAACCCATGGGTCAGAGAAGGTATCATAAGAAAATTTAGGAAAACTGAGTCAAATGAAAATGAAAACCTAGCATACAAAACTTAGGGATTCTGTAAAAGTAGTACTAAGAAGGAAATTTATACCTGCAAATGCTTATATTAAAAAAAGAAAGATTCCCAAATCAACAATTTACACCTTAAAGAACTAAAAAAGAACAAACTAAATTCAAAACTAGTGTCAGGAAGTTAATAATAAAGATTCAAGCAGAGATATTCAAAATGAGAACAGAAAAGCTACAGAGAAAAATCAATAAAACCGAGTTGCTTTATTGAAAACATAAACAAAATTGACAAACTTTTCGCTAGGTTGACTATGGAAAAAAGAGACAGACTCAAATAACTAAAATCATAAATGAAAGAAGGGATATTACAATAAAATTTACAGAAATAAAAAGTGTTAGCATTATGAAAAATTGTACACCAATAAATTGGATATCTGAGATGAAATGGACAAATTCCTAGAATCACAAAACCTACCAAGACTGAACCATGAAGAAATAGAAAATCTAAACATCCAAAACTAGTTAGGAGATTGAATCAGTCATCAAAAATCTTTCAACAAATAAAAGCTCAGGACCAGAAGACTTCATTTGTGAAGTCTACCAAACATTTACAGAAGAATTAACACTAATTCTCCCCCAAAATCTTCCAAGAAATTGAAGAGGAGGGAACATTTCCAGACTCAATTTTGGTGTCAGCATTACACTGATACCAAATCCTGACAAGGACACTATAAAAATTGCAGATCAGTATCCCTGATGAAAATTCTCAAGAAAATGTCAGCAGACAGAATTTAACAGCACATTTTTAAGTATTATACACTGTGACCAAGTGGAATATATTCCTAGAATGCAAGAATGGTTCAACATACAAATATTAATCAATTTAATATGCCACAGTAGCAGAATAAAGGTGAAGGGAACCCATGATCATCTCAATTTATGCAGAAAGAGCATTTGACATAATTTAACACCTTTTAATGATGTAAACCCTTAACCAACAAGAATAAAAGATAACTACCTCAACATAATAAATGCTACATATGAAAAGCCCACAGCTAACATACTGAATGGTGAGGCTGAGAGCTTTCTCTCTAAGAAAGCTTAATAAAGAGACTAAATTCTTCCCAAGGAAATTCACAAAATACCATTAAATAGAATAATATTCAAGATTCTCTATGTCTTTTTTAAAGACCAAAAAAAGCCACCCCCAAAGCAAAAAACTTACACCAGGAACATAATGATAAGAGTACCTGGTTGAGGACAGCAATGAAGAGGAGACTACAGTAGACAGGTGACTAGATTGTGTAGTAGGAAATATTTAGACCCATTACATAAAATTTATATTGGTCAATAGACACATTAGTCAATGGAATAGAATAGAAAACCCAGAAATAGCCCCTACCCAAGGACAGGCAACTGATTTTTGACAAATATACAAAAAGAAATTTTTGAAAAGTCTTTCCAACCAATGGTACTGGGACAATTGGATATGCATAGAAAAAAATGAACCTTGACCTAAGTCTTACACCTGATGCAAAAATTAACTCAAAATGAATCACACACCTTCATGTAAAACATAAACTATAAAACTTTTAGATGATAGCATAGGAGAAACCATGGGGAGCTGATGCTGAGTGGTGACTTCTTAGACTTGACACCAGAAGCATGACCTATAAAGGGAAAAAAATCAGCATATTGGACTTCATCAGAATGAAAAATGTTTGCTATATGAAAGAGACTGTTGAGAAGATAAAAAGAGAAGCTAGAGCAAGGGAGAAAATATTTGCTAACCAAACATCTGACCAAGGATTCATCTCTTAAGTCCGTATCAAAACTCCACAGTAAAATAAAGAAACAAAGACAATTCAATTCAAAAAATGGGCAAAAGTCATTAAAAGGCATTTCACTAAAGATATAGGTTTGGAAAATACATACATGAAAAGATAGGTGATATTAGTAGACATTTATGGAAGAAGTGAGCTTTAAGCCTGACCTCAGATAGAATTTCATAAATTAATAGGAGTGTAAAACATAAGCTCAGAGATCCCAATGCATCCCAGTAATGTTCTTTCATCTACCATTTACTTTTAACTTTGTTAGTTGATCATTTATGACGCTTTAAACTTTGTCCATGTAATCTTTTGGAAGTTGAGAGTCTTAGACACTTGATCTAACAAAACAGGTATCATTGCTTGACTCTGTGAATGGAAGAATCCCAGTAGTTTCCTGCTAGTATATTTTATTAAAAATAATAAAGAATTCTTGCTCTCTAATAAAGTAACAGACAGAAGCACATACTGAGTGTTTAAAATAAATCAGAATATGGGTTGACTTATGTAAACAAGTCAAGATAGTATTGGGAAAAAAGTATGAATTTGAAAGAAAATATATTTTATGCAATTAATATTCTATTTTTAAGAAGCAAATGATAAATAAACAATTTTTTAATCATTTATCTACAAAGGAGTTATATAAAGCCAACTTATTTTCATAAGTGTTACATATACAAAGGGGCTACCTGTTTTGTTAGTTTAAATTTTTGTGCAATAAACTAGCATTATGTCTAGTATAGTTCTGTTATATATATGTATATAGTTTATATATTTTTTCAGATATTTAGGAATACTTGAACACTACTTCATTTTATTGAAGTTATTTATTTAGAAAATTTTAGGTATGGTAATGGTGTTTAAATGTCATGTTTTAGAGATAAATAAATACTAAAGTATTGACTAATAAAATATTATGCCTTTTTTTTTTTTATACAAATAACCCAGTGAGGGATGGAAGACATTGGGTGGGAGTGTGGATGAAGCAAGACTGAGGAAAAATTAAAAGAGTTCAATTTGGGTGAAAGGTATATATTGGCTCATTATAATATTCTAATTTCCAGAACTTTGAAATTTTTCACAGTAAAGATTAAACTAAATTAAAATATATGTACACGCATGTTTCTATGTGAATAGGAAAATAAAATCTGAAAAGATACATGTCAAAATGTTAACCATGGTTATCTCTGCCATGTAAAATTGGAGAGAAGGAAAGAGAAATTTCTATTTTAACTTTACAGATGTTGAGAATTGCACAAAGAACTTATTTTTAAATTAGAAACAATGACTGTGAAATTCATGATTGCTTTTTATAATTAATCCCTTTAATCAGTGGATTATACATTATAGAAAGTTTTCAAGTTTGTAAAACTTTAAGAAGACTCAAATATTGCTAGAACTGTAAAGAAAGAAATGCACATAAAACATATTGATGAAGCTAAACTCGAACCTCTTGTCCACAATGTGATCCAGATATTATGATTCTTTTTAAAAAGAAAATAAAATTATCCAAATGCACTGGCTAATCCACCAGATATACATTTATTTCTTTAAGGCATAACAACAGAGTTGGGAAAATTACATAGTGGAAATATTCAACAATGATCCAGAAGAATGAACTTACCTTGGGCTCAGTTCTTGAAATTTTAGTCTTTGAAAATACACTTAATTATATTCATAACCACTAGGGCTCCGTGTCTTCTTTAAAATGTGAAATTAATGATATATTTTTAGAAAACAAAAGAGATCACAAAACTTTCTAACTTGGTGCTAAGTAGATAAGAAACTGTCTTTGGGACAGTCTCTGGTCTTATCTAAAACAAAATGCCGGGGAAATTTGTGAAAGATAGGGATGGGTCCCCATTAAGACACTTCTTTTATTTACTCCTGAGATGACTGAGAAAAATGTTGTTTGTAAATTAAAAAACAAAACAATACTGCCCCTAGTGATGGATTTATATTTTCAGTCATTATTTGAATTTTTTTTTTTTTCCAAATGGAGGGACTGGGAATTGAACCCGGGACATCATGCATGTTAACATGGGCTGAATCACTGAGCTATGTCCCCCACCCTGAACTGATGCACTTAGAATATTGATGTTCAAAGTGTTCACTGATATAGCTGGGTTAATATCTATCCATTACAGCCCAGGTTTTCTTGCTCCAGCACTGATTCCTGTGGCAGTTTCTGCTGGTGAGTCTCTGCTCTAGTGACCCGTGTCTCCCTATATTTACCTGTATGTCTCTCCGAAATTGGAAGTAGCAGCTTGTCATGTGTCCTCTCTTTTCTTATGGATCCTAGAAGAGTTGCTGATTTCTCAATCCATTAAACTTTTTACTTATTGTTAAAATGAAGTAGTGGCTTCCAGTCTCTTTGCATGTGGAGCTAGAAACTGGACATCTTTCTTAAGATTTTGAACAAAGAAATATGGAAAAAATTCCAAGTCTGTGGGAGGCAACTGAGCAAATAATTTACAGAATTCAGCTGAGGTGGCTGTGCTGGTCAGCGTGGGAGAGAATTCACAACAGAAGGAGAGGAGGGTGATCGGTTAGAGGGATGGTGAGGCTCCCTGCAACCACCAAGACTCTACATTTCCAGTTCTTTTGGCCGGGCAGTTTTATGCAGGAGCCAACCAGATCAGCATCCCTGCACAAAAATATTTTGTTTACAGAACTATTCTAATTGGCTGATAATAGTTTGCCTGTCAATAAATATTGAGATAAAAGATACTACTGAATGCAAAGCAAAGTTCTAAGGTTGGAAGTAAAGAGTGGCACAAGAAGGAGAGAACCCATGGTTTTCCATAAAATCATAGGTCCACAGATGAGAGTTGAGAAATATGTATTTGGGGATCCTTAGAGTTTTGGACATAAATCAAGCCACTTTACCCAATCGTTAAATTCAAAGGTTTCTTTTCTTTTCTTTTCTTTTCTTTCTTTTCTTTTCTTTTCTTTTCTTTTCTTTTCTTTTCTTTTCTTTAAGTAGTCTAAGTTACCTCTAAGTTTACCTCCAAGTTTACTTCAATAAACTTGATGTGTCCTTCACAAAAGTGACTATAGCTCACTTGTGTGGTATATGTTTGTGTGGCTAAAAAATCACTTTGAATTTATTTTTCTACTTCACTGAGTGCCTGTATGTGCTGGATTCTCTGTGCCAAAGATACAATGGAAAATAATCCAATTTCCAATTTCCAGAATTCAAATTATCATCACTCTATAAGTAAGTAAGAAGAGTAGGGACATACTAACACTGGAAAGATTTTGTCTCATGGAATACTAGTTGCAGATACAGAGTGGTGCTTGATTTATTTATATACTGTTTTTCCTGACCACTATTTTTATTCCACTTCTTTATGGTCCTAAGTTGCCTAATTACTCTAATTTTATGCCAGCTACTTAAGAGTGAATCTAGAAGTGGAAGGTAAAGCAGACAGTCACAAATTAGCTTCTAGATAAACATATTGCCCACTGGTGATTTTTCTTGTAAGAACCTTAGGGTATTCAAAAGCTAAGTTACCTAAGGTATTCAAAGAATAAGGTGACAGTCCAGTGACATTTATAAATAGCCATTGCATGCAATCTGTTAGGTCTTAGGAATTAAGTAACACAGTCACTCTTCTTTGCCATAAATATCAAGAGAAAACTTGATAAGTTTATAAGAAGTAAGTTTTTTAAATCTTTAAGAGAATAAGGTATTACATGGGAGGTATATCAAGGAATTATGTATTTAAAGTTTCACAGAAAGATGATACATGAGATAATGTTACTGAATTCCTCTACAGTAAATAGTGCTGGTCTTATGGATTTCAGAAAGGAAATATTTATGTGAATTAGGCTGGATAAAGATACTCCCTAGAAACACTTACCATGGTTTCTCAGCAATTTTCCTTCAGCCAGTTTCAAGTTAAAGGCAGTTTGCACTGGAAAACCTAGTAGGAGCAAGTGCCTCCCTTTATGTATATGGGTAGGCCAGTCAACCTAACACAGAAACTATGGGTTCCCAACAAGCTAGGTGAAGGATGGCTTCCACACACATTCCGATCCCAGAATGGAACATGTGGAGAAGCTTTCAGTTAGCCTGAAAGGTAAGGGTACATCTAGAAACACTTACCCTGATATCCTAACATGTTTCCTAGAGAAGGTTTCAAGGTAAAGAAAGTTTGTGCTGGAAAACTGAGTTCGACTGAGTGCCTTCCCCTATGTATATAGGTAGGCCTCTCAACCTAACCCGGAAACTGTGTTCCCAACAAGTTATGTGAAGGGAGGCTTCCATACACATTTGGATCCCCAGAATGGAACATGTGGAGAAGAGTTCATTCAGCTAGCTTGAAGGGCAAGTGTACATCTAGAAAGATATACCCTGATTTCTCAGCAGGCTTCCTAGAGCCAGTTTCAAGGTAAAGGCAGTTTGCTCTGGAAAACTGAGTTCGAGTGAGTGCCTCCCCTTATGTTTATAGTTAGGCCTGTGAACCTACCACAGAAACTGTTCCCAACAAAGTAGGAGAAGGACAGCTTCCACACACATTCGGATCCCAAACTGGAACATGTCAGGAAGCGTTCATTTAGCTACCATTAATGGCAAAGTTACATCTAGAAACACATACTCTGATTTCTCAGCATGTTTCCTAGAGAAAGTTTCAAATTAAGGCAGTTTGTGCTGGGAAATCGAGTTGGAGTGATTGCTCCCCTTATATATATAGGTAAGCCTGTCAACCTAACACAGAAAATCTACCAACAAGGTAGTTGAAGGACAGCTTCCAACACATTTGGATCCCAGATTGGAACATGTGGAGAAGCGTTCATTCAGCTAGCCAGAATAGCCATGGTACATCTAGAAACAATTACCCTGAAATAAAAATCAAGCTCTGTAAAGATGGTTTGAAGGTAAAGGAGGTTTGAGCTGGAAAACCAACTTGGAGAGATTGCCTCTCATTATGTATTTAGGAAGGCCTGTCAACATAACACAAAAAATCTATGTTCCCAACATGGTAGGTGAAGAACAGCTTGCACACATGTTCAGATCAAAAAATGGAACATGTGGGGAAGCCTTCATTCAGCTAGACAGAAAGTGAAGGGTACAAGTATAAACAACACAAATTCTCAGCAAATTTCAAAGAGCTGGATTCAAGGGAAAGGACGTTTGTGCTGAAGTACTGAGTTGGAGCGAGTGCCTCCCCTTATATATATATGTAAGCCAGTGTGGAGCCTCCCACTTGTAGTTCCTCCCCTCTCACCACCTACACAAGTGGGAACACTTGTAGTGTTTATATCTAAAATAAACTACAAAAGGAGGAAAGGTTTCTAAATAGACTGCATATAAAAGGCTGAGCCTGAAGTTCCCTTTCTATGAAAACAGAATGCCTGCGATGCTTTACCAGCATTACTGCTAATGCCACAACCTGCACGATGAGACAGGCGCGGAAGGCAGACGAGCCCTGGCACCCAGACTTGCTTATCCAGAGGCTGCCAATTTGTGTTGTTATTCAGGTGCTTTTTCTAAGATATATCTGGTTTGGAATATTTTTCTGTTCACATGAAGATGGGCAGGGAATTTAAAAAAAAAAAACACGTGAAATTTCCCTGCCTGTACTGCAAAATGTCACCTCACAGCATGTCGCAGTACCAAGCCAAGAGATGGCTTAGGCAGGCTCTCTGCCAGCTGGTGTGGGCCTAAGATTACTTGGCTTCCTGGAGGGCCATCTTTTCCCCACACAACAAACCTCACAATTTACCCTGCAATGGCCCCAATGTTAAAGCTATATTCCTTTTGTGTTGTAGAACAGGCGTTAGCAAACTTCTTCTGTAAAAGGCTGGATATCCAATTTTAAGCTCTGCAGGCCACTTGGTCTCTACTTTAACTCCTCAACTATGCCTTTGTAGGAAGAAAACAGCCATAGGTAATACATAAGCAAATGGTTTGACTCTGTTCCAATAGAACATTATTTACAAATGGATAGACAATATATTAAGGAATGCACGTGGTTGAATGCCAATAAAACTTTATTTACAAACATGGGTGGTGGGCAGAATTTAGCCCAAGGGCCATAATTTTCTGATCCTTGAAATAACATATAGAAACTCAGGATTAATTAAAATTTCTTCTTTTACATAGTAGTGTAATATATAGAACATAGTTAAGCCTCATTTTCATACATATATTTAATTATACTCAAAATCTGTCCATGGAATTCATTCATTTCTCTAGTTATTTTTTTTAAAGTATTCTTTCCAACTACATCCCAGGCATTGTGCAAGGAAAGTAGACCTACTATCAAAGTAATAAATAAAATAATAAATAAGGACTGGTGAACAAGACAGGCAGTCTCTGCCTCACAGAGTATAAGGTCTGGGGACTATACTCTGCAAATATTACCAAGGTCCTACTATGTGCCATGCACTCGTCTAAGAGTGATGTGTGCTGCAGGGAGCAAGACAGACAAGAACCTCTTGTGGTGTTGGCATTCTTAGTAGAGGGAGACAAAACAAATTATATGACAAACAATAAGCAATAAAAGGTCACAGTGGTAAATGTCATGAAGAGATAATACATATATTATGCTAGAAAGTCACTTAGCAAAGTGAGGAAAAGTGGTAGGTAATGGTGCCCAGAGAAGACTCTGTGAAGAAGATTTCTGAGCAAAGTCCTGAATGAAGAGAAGAAGCCATCATGCAGAGACCTGGGGCAAGGATTTTTCCTAGCTAAGTAAGCCATGTGAAGTCCCTGAGACAGGATGAGCTGCTCTGCTGGAGACATAACAAGAAGGTTAAAGCCTTTTGAATGTCTGGAATGAGGGAAAGGCGGTGAATGGTGAATCCAGAGGGGAGTGTGGAGGCAGATTATATAGGACCTCATGGTAAAGAATTTGGATTTTATTCTTACATGATGGAAAAATGCAGGGGGATTTTAAGGAAAAGAATGGCACATTCTTTTTTATTTTAAATTACATTTAACCAATAATTACATATGACATAAATGCTACTAATGGCACAGTCAGAAGTAAGGAAGGTCTGCAATCAGCCAAGATAAGAACCTACTTGCCATGCTTCTGACACCTGAGATCCCCCAGTGGAGACAGTTTCGGGGAAGGCTTGCTCCTTCCCACAGAGAAACCTGAAAAGTTGTTAGACACCAAATGCCCAGCTTCTGGGGCCCAGAAAGGCTTTCTGACTTCTTGAATCTTTGGATTCTAAACTATAACAAGCAAACAATAAAACCTAACTATTTATTGAAAAGTTAATACAGAGGCATTAACTAAAGGGCTCCTACCTGACTTGAAAATCAGGTGTTATTCTCAAAGTTGGCAGGGAAATACTACTGAGTTTAAAAGACAATTATTCTTAGTAACCTTTCCTAGCAATTGCCTTTTTTTTTTTTTTTGCTATTTCTATGCATAAATCACATATGAATATTTTCTCCAAATTTAGTGACAATTAAAAAAAACATACTTATCAATTGTCTGCTTATTTTACACATTCTGGAAGTCCCTCGACATATTTATTTAAAACAGAGCACCTTCTCTGGTTTAGTTTTGCATAGTCACCAGCCACCAAAACAATGCATAGATAAGAAGTCACTTCTAGTTACTGAGGTTCACATGTGCAAATATTATATGTAAATATATGCCACTGTTGTCTGCGGTAAATGTTTGCCTACTGATCTGAAGTATAAAATTCTTTGTCATCCCACAGGAAGGTCAATTTCACCCTCAAGTAACTTAGAAGCAAACTTTAGCATCTGAAAGCAGTTACAAGGTCCCTTAACCTGCATTATTTTATACTTAGCACCACATACTTGAGCATTTAATGTTATTTGGAGGTTTTTTAATTTTCATATTATCATAACAGAGACACTGTTCAGACACTTATTAAACATTATCAGAGACATAAAGATGGATAAAGAGATATTTGTTACAGTCTAAGGACTCACAGTCTAAGTAGGCAAACAGCCCTCAACAAAAATACTGAAAATGACAACAGCCATACAACATGGAAATGCAGTGTTAACATGATACATGAAAGTGATAGCACAGGAGAACTTAGCCTGGGATGCTAAGTGGAGCATGGGAGTATGGGGACATTTCATGGAGAAATTGTCAACAAAGCTGACTCAATGAATAATTAAGAGGACAAATGGAGTGACTGTAGGAGTTTTTAAGATCCTAGACTAAGTACAATTTGGGTAATTACCACCTAATCTAGACCCTTTATCTTTAACATTAGGACAAAAATAATTGTAGGATGTAGTTGAAGGGGAGCAGAATAAGTCACCCTAAAAAAAGCCTTTTTGACATAAGGATTATTTCAGGCTGATTATTTTTAAGAAACAGCGGACACAGAAAAAAACTCTGAAAACAGAGTAGAAATTACACTTTCATAAGAGAAATTTACACTTATAAGGGAAATTTCCATTTGTAAGGGTGTCTACCTTTCTGTACCATGAAAAGGAGGGTGACTAAACCTCTAGCAACTCTATCAATGAAAAGACATGGACTTAAATCTTCATAACAACCATACCTTTGTTTACTGTGCTTTGCCTGAAAACCAGGCTCTCCTCACCAAATGCCTTTTTTTGTCTTTAGCTGGAAACAGTATTTAAGGCGGCAGGTTGGGTCATTCTGGGGAGTTACTCAGTTTTCCTGGGTATCTCCCATGTATACGGAAGGTATACCAGTTATTAAATTTCTATTTGTTTTTCTCCTGTTAATATGTTTTTTATTACAGAAGGATCTTAGCCATGAACCTGGAAGTGTAGAGAGAAAATAACTTTTCCTCCCCCATGTAGTCCTTGCTTAAAAGACAACTTAAAATCTACTTAGGGAGGTAAGGTATATAATCCAAAACGTTAATGACATATAGTATAGTGTAGATTGCAACACAGAGACAATGCATCCATTTATTCAATCAGCAAATAATTATTATCTATCTGCTACGGATCATATACTATTCTAGGCCCTGAGAAAATGACAGCCTAGAATGGAAGCCACATTCTAGTGGATAGTAATATGAGTAAAATATGTGTAATACAAATATAGTCTTTAAAAAGACTATCATCATCAGCAACATATTTCATGTAATGGCATGTTAAATCCTAATTCTCTGAAGCAAGAATATAATGAGACTACACAGCAAGAGGATGCTGTTAGTCCAAAAATGGTGTCAATGGAAAAACTCTCTAGTGTTCATATGACCTCTCTGATGACAAAAAGAGTGGGAAAGCATTCTCCCTCCTTGCACGATGAACACAATGTCATTCAGCACATATTCTATGCACACATTCTTAGAATATATTCTATATCCTAGGGACATCAGATTCTATGGCTCTGCTCTGGCACTCGAATATCAGCAGGCTGTGTACTGGCAGCTCTGTCTAAAAGGAGGGAGCTTGGCTGAAAATCCTGGAGGCAGAGCCAAGACACCTTCACTGGACTATGTGACTATGCAGGCATCAAAGGTATCCGCCACAGATGGGAAAACCACAGGGGGCTAAAACAGAAAAGCAAACAGATGAAGGATGTCATCTGGTGACTGACAGCACTTTGTAAGTACATGTGAAATATCAGCTGGGAACTCTCAAACCAATTGGGAAGACTTTGCAAAGAGGTGGAAACCCTGCAGTGGGTGGAGACATAAGTGAGGAAATCAAAAGTATTACATAATTTTCCCTTGCCTTTTAATGAGAGAAATTCCTGATAATTGGCAGGTATGCTGCTTGCTAAGTCAGTTTTTAGAGGCAGCTATGAAAGTTAGAAAGAGCTGAAACAGAATTAATTTATTATATTTAAGAAAGAGAAAGGATTCAAGGAAAGATCTGGAAATGGAGGACTGGAACTAGAGAGGTTTAGAGAAGAGTCAAAAGAGAGAGAAAACGTGTGGCTCTGTGGCTGTGAGGAACTTGGGAATATAGATCAAGTCCACAGGTTTGGTGAGAAATGGTGTTTCCTGTCCTGTGAGATAAAAATCCCTCTTATTGTTTTCAGTAAAATATACGCTTGGGGGCAAGTGGCTTCTTTAGAGTGAATGAGAAAAATCATTGGCCCCTACTCCATGTGTGGGAATAACTACCTTCTGGGTTCCTTTGACTGTTGATGTGAACACAAAGTCACCTATTCCATGTTGGTTTCCACACTAGGTGAGAGCCTCCCTCGGGCTGGGGCTATGCCGGCCATTGGTCACTCTGTCCCCTCTTCCTGGCACATAGGAGGCAACTGACAAGTATTTGTGATTCAGCTGTCTGGCTGACTCACTCACCTTTATCCTTGATGAAGGGATCTAAAGACAGGAAAGTATTATTCTCTCTTTGAGGTTTTCATGTGTTGATCTTGCCTAGGTCCCCAAACCTCACTTTCTGGAGAGACACCTAAGAGACTCAGAGTCCACAGATTTCAAAGCAAATCCCAGAAGTGGCAGCGGAACAGAACCTAATGCTCCCAGCCACTCACGAGCATTGTTGTGGTTGAAGAACCATCCAAGAAACACTGCAGAAATACTTTTCAGGGTGAGGTTACTTGTTAATTCCACAGTGGAGGTAACTTCTACAAATACTTAAGTTAGAAAAGTAAACAAGCAGCTGGAGAAAGTACCCAGCACACGTGCAGATGCCAGCACTCCCTTCCCACCAGGATGGAGGAAGATTTCCACTGGAGACCAAGTGCAATGAGATTTTATTACAGGAATACACATATAGACCACTTTGCATCTACCGTCTCCTTTGCTTTTTTCCCTACATTAAGTCTTAATCCCTAGAGGAGAGAAAAACACAATGGTTTCTCTGCCCTAACTTTTCCAAATTCAAGAAAAAATACATATTTTACATGTTCTCCAAAACTCAGAACTAGTATGTATTTGAAAGGAATGGCTGGAATCCCCATTTGAAGACTCTTGTATCCAGTAGCACTTGAGTGGTGGCTAATCCTTGTAGCCAAAGTTGATAAGTGCCCTCCATTGAGCAGTGGCTTGAAAATACAGGACTTTCTGTGATTTTGCATTTGTGATTAGAAATATGTGACAACCTATTGTCAGAGATGGGGAGGAGGGGGCGGATCAATCACAAATATTGCAAACTCAGATAAAAATATGGAAATAGGATCCCTGAATTTTTCTAAAATCTACCACTTTTTGATTTTTACTCTTGTATTCATACTCTGTGTTAATCTAATTTTTTCTCTTTCCCCCTGCCATGATGGATGAACTTTTCTATGGTGGTTAAGGTGGGGGGCAGATTGCTTTCTTTTTGTTTTTATTTCTTATTTATGCCATTAAACAAGCTTGGATTACATTGGAAAAGACATTCAATTGTTCTAAGTTCAGTGTCCTCATCCATAAAATGAGGGTGATAATATAGTACCACTTATATAAGGGAGATGTGAAGATTAAATGAGATAATAAATACAGAGTGCTGAGCAAAGTGTCCAGAGCATATCAAGTGCTCTAAATGTTCATTCTTGTTGTCTTTAAACGTGAGTTCTCTTTCTTGTGCGCTACCTCTAAACTTGTTTAACTGAATTTTATGACCTAACTCTATTCCCAATCATTTCTTAATTGTTTAAAATCACTTCTGAACTTCTTGAAAATAAGAATATTTAAGAAGTACATTTTAATGTAGGAAGGTAATCATGTTCACAATGATAGTTCGCATAAACAGCTCTGGTTTCCTTGAGGGCAGGGACTTCAGTGGTTTTCCTCACTGCTACATCACCAGCACCTGAAACGGTGAGTGCCTGACACATCAAAGGTGCTCAATAAATATTTGTTGAACAATTTAGTAAAAAATATATATATACTACTTCACAGAGACAATAGTAGGGCAGATATATAAACCAGTCACATTTGGTAGTACGAAGAGAATATTATTCCTTGGAAACCATGGTAGCAATGTGGATGCCATTTATGTCTTCATCACCATGACTTGTTCTCTGACTCATTTCTGGCCAATTCAACTTAGAAGACCTTATTTTCAAGAGCTTCTTTTATGCCTGGACTTGTGGCATATATCACTCCATTGTTTCCTGGATTGGGGAGATAAAGTAGCCAGTTTTTGCTTCTGATAAAAAAGAACTGAAACACTCTGCTATTAATCTTACATGAAACATACAGCTTGGCATGACTTGCACATAAGCAAAGAAAACTTATTTTATTTATTTTTTTTCCAGTACTAATTTTGCTTCCCTTCAGGATCCAATAAGATTAAGAATCTAGCCATTAAATTACAAAATAAATTCCAGTGCTACATAAAACATGTGAAAATATAATGGCTTGAGCCAGGCTCTTACTTCATAAATTGACAAGAAAGTCTGGTCATATTAATGGCCATCTTAAATGAAGTACCCATTAATCCAAAAATTTACACTTTCTTTTTCACTGAATATGTGTGTTGGTTCTTTCCTCTTTATCTTTCTTTTATAATTAGTAAAATCTTTAAAGGGGAGAATTGTGACAAGCAAAGGAAAGCTGGTATAGAAGATAACCATACATGAATGAAAAATTAGAAAAGACTGTCATAGCCATTTCATTCTCTACAGCTAAATGTACCCCTACTTGTGATATATACAGATGGATCATTTTTAGCTCCTGAGGCACCAAACAGCCTGCATATTTTGCAACACGTTTCCCAAATTTGTATCACATTCACCTTCACTGTATTTATCAAAACTGCATACATGCCCCTTATACTATTGTTCACCTAATATTTCCTTACCTCAAATTTTAAGCTTTCTATGTATCTTAGATTTACTTTAAACAAGAGTATCTGGGAAAACAAGCATGTGTGCTTTTTCCTAATGTATATTAAACACTGAATATTAAAATAAGTGCCTGTCTATTCACCACCCATCAAATATTTCATGTCCCTCGTGGGATGTGTACCAAACTTTAGGAAACATGACTGAGTGCTATCAGCAGCAGAGTCATCCTTTCCTGAGAACTGAATGAAGAAACACCTCCTGTTAATATATTTGCAGAAAAGACTATTGTAGATGCTGCTGTGCCTCAAGATCAGTTGGCATCACATCCAGAGCATTTGGGGATGGTTTCCATTCTGTAATCAAATTAAAATTACAAAAAACAAAAAAGCTTTTGAATAGAGGTATCTGCACTTACACTGCCAGAGAGCATGTGAAGGACTTCCCTACATCCCAGCCAGGAAGCCACAGAGGGGGACTGGCAGCCCTGTTTGAAATGCTGTCCACTGACAGAAGTGCCCAAGTGAGGGTCTGAAATGGAAACTAATGATTGACCAAGAGTTTCAACATCTCTTCTCTTGATTCTCGCAATGGAAATAAAAGTGAAGTTATTTAGTGTCTGAAGAGTAACTCTTCACTCCTTCTCAGTCTTGTATTTAGAAGAGTGTTGCAGAAACAGTAAACAAATTTCTTCTCCAGAGTTGCATTCCCCGTGGGGAATTTACATTCCTTCCTGACATACCTCAAGGAACTATAAAAACACATCAGCTCAAAGAGGAAAACGAGAGTTAATATTTAAAGGAGCAGTTAGGAATCAACTACCCCTCAGATTAATAATAGTTAACATTTATTGAGTACCTAAGACATGCCCAGGACTGTCTAATCACTTCATTGCATTATCTTTTCTGTTACAATCACAATAATTCAATGTGTAGGAACTCTTATTACCATCACTTTACAGAGGAAAACAAACTTAGAGAAGTTTCAGACAGAACTCAAACCCTGGGTTTTCTGACTCCAGAGATGAAGCTTTTACCCACTACATACAACCAGTAAATACCCTCAGTCAGTTCTTTGAGAGCCTCAGCTGAACTCCCAAATTAATTATCTTCTTGATTTTTAACATACATTTCCTTATTTATTAACCAATAAGAAGAACAGAACTTGACAGCCAATTAGAACAAAGGAAAGTTGTGATAGTTGGAAATGAAAGCTATCAAGAAAAGTTAAAGATTCTATTTACTGTATGTCAATCACTTTACATATATTATCAAATTTAACACTTAAAACAAGCATATCATACCCATTTCACAGATGAAGAAAGCAGAGATTTAAAAAATAAGAAACTGTAAGGTACTGGGTTCAATCCCCAGTACCTCCATTAACAAAAAGAAAAAAGAAAAAGAAAAAAATAAGAAATTTGACCAAAGTTACATAGAAGGGGCATATTTAATCAGGCCTTCTGACTGTAAGGCCCATCATCTTAATTAACATGCTAAAGGAAATTCTTCAAAATAGGTAAAAAGAATAATTTTCAAGGTATTTATATGGAGGACTTTGGCCAGTACTCATCATCACTGAGAGAAAAGGACATTAATTCATTGTCCTCAAAATTGGATCCTGGGCTAGCAGCATCAGCATCATTGGGGATCTTGTTCATCTCGTAAAACGTCAGGTCCCACCCAGAACCACTGAATCAGAATCCAAAATGTGGGACCCAGCTTCTTTTTAACAAGTCTTGTAGGGAACTCTGATGCTCATCCAAGTTTGAGAAACACTGGCTTGAATCATTACTCCCTCACCCTGGTAGCATCTTAAGATCACTTGAGAATTTTACTTAAATAAGATGCTTGGGCTTGTTCCTAAAGACTGATTCAGTTGATCTGGGTGGCAGCATAGACAAAGGTATTTTAGGAAATGTACTAGGCAGTTCTGACACGCAGCATGGCTGGGAAAGCAATGGTTTCACATTGAAAGAGCTAACCAGGAAGAAAGGCTGTGAAAAGAGCTGGACTGGTTCTGTACAAAGAAAGAGTAAACTTACTTGGATAGGCCTAAAAACATTTCTGGAGAGTTATTTAGTTCTAGGATTGGAAAACAATGACTTTAGTGACTTTAAGGTGTTATATATTTAATTTCTAAAGCATTTAAGGACACAAAGATGACCACATATTAAATAAACTGAACCCAAGAGGTTAAGCATCTCCATGGTTCACATTGTTTTATTGTTGAAGAACTGTATCTCCTATTTTATGTTTTTGAAGCCTTTAAAGAATAAAATATTTATGTCTTGATCACTTATGAGAACAATGTTGACTCTCATCTAATAATTTACAATTGCTTTTATGATGACATTTTGTCTCTGATCTCATAAAGTGTTCTTATTTGTTCCTCCCAAAATAAGCAGTCAGTGCCTGTGTTATCTCTAAGTGCTCCAATATTTGATTCACCTGGGATGAAGGAATGACTGAGAAAACTGCAGTGACAGGTCATCTTTCCCAAATAAATGACAAACGCTTAGAGTTACTGGTTGTAACCCACAATATATAACTTACATGGATTCTACACCTTCCGCAAGGAAAGCATGGACTATTTTCTTGTATTAAATTGCCACCATATGTCTATAGCAAGACTATTCACAATAGCCAAAAGGTGGAAACAACCCAATTGTCCATCAACAGATGAAAGGATAGACGAACCATGGTGCAACCTTATAATTGAATATTATTCAGTCACAAAAGGAATGAAGTACTGATATATTCCACAACATGGATGAACCTTGAAAACATTATGCCAAGTGAAAGAAGCATGTGACAAAGGTCCTATATTGTATGATTTCACTTATATGAAATATCCAGAGCAGGTAAATCTGTAGTAGAGACAGCAAGTAGATGACTGGCTTTCCAGGGGCTGCAGGTAGAGGGGAGTAGATACTGGTAGTGAGTGCTTAATGAGTACAGGGTCTCCTTTCAGGCTGATGAAATGATTTGGACCTAGATAGTGATGATGATTGCACAGCTTTGTGTACTTAAAAGCCCCTGAGCTGTATGCTTTAAAATAGTTATTTTTTAATGTTATATGATTTCTCCTCAATAAAAAATACTTTTCAAAATAAGTGGCACTATATCTCTAAAAAGCATATTTGGCATCTGTATTTTCTTTAGATAACCATTATGCACTGGAATAAAACATGTATTTTTTTTTTTTACTTTTATTTTAAAATATTGATTAAACAGGAAACTGCAAAAGTAGTAATCAAGAGGACCCATGTACTCTTCACTCTGTTTCCCCACTGGCTGCATCTTACATTATTATAGTATAATATTATAATCAAGAATTGGACATTGCTACTATGTGCATGGATAGTTCTGTGTCATTTTTATTGTGATATTCTCTTTATTGTAGTCTGGAATCAAACCCACAATATCTTCAAGGCATGCTCATATTTCTTTCCTCCAGGTGGTACAAACTCGGTGATTCAATTTACACCATTACCCCAGACCTAGACTTAGCTGAAAGCAAGCCTTTACTGGGCTTTTTCCATTTTATTAAGTGTATAGATTTGTATAAGCATGACTGCAATCACGAAACAGAAATATTCCACCAGCACAAACATCTCCCTTATGCTATTTCCTCACAGTCGTGCTCACATTCTCTGCTCAACACCATCCCTAACCCTTGGCAGCCACTAGTCTGTTTTCCCATTTCTATAACTCTGTCATTTCAAGAATGTTATATAAATATGGCACAACATTGTAAAATGATTATAAATCAATAAAAAATGTTGTAAAAAAGAATGTTATATAAAGGGAATTATGTTGCTTGTGATCTCTTGAGATTGGCTTTTTTCATTCATTGTAATGTCCTTGAAATCCATCCAAGTTGTGCAGGCATTCCTTATCACTACTGAGTAATATTCCATGGTATGGATGTACCACAACTTGTTTAACTGTCACCTCCCAAGGGACAGTTTGGTTGCTTCTAGTTTGGGGCTATTACAAATAAAGCTTCTACAAATAACTGTGTACAGGTTTTTGTGTAGACATAAATTTCCAATAAATGTGCAATAAATGCCCAGAAATACTATTGCTGGATTTTATAATAAATGTATATTTAGTTCTTTTAAGAAACTGCCAAACCAGCAATATATGAGAGATCCAGTGACCCCACGTCCTTCCCAAATGCTGATTTGGTATTGTCACTATTTCTTATTTCAGCTGTTCTAAGAGGTGTGGCTTAATATATCATTGTTATCTAAGTTTGTATTTCACTAATGGCTAGTGACATTAAACATTTTTTCATGTACTAATTTGCCATAATGTACTCCTGTCAGTGAAATTTCTCTTCTTCTCTATGCTCATATTCTAATTAGATTATTTGCTATTTTTATATTAATTTTTGAAAGTTCGTTATATATTTTAGATGTGAGTCTGCTGTCAGATATATCACTTGCAAATATTTTCTCTCAGTCTGTAAGTCTTCTTTTGTCTTTTCAATTTTCTTAATAAGGTTTCCAAGAGCAAAAGTCTATAATTTTGATAAAGTTTAATTTATCATTTTTTGTGTGAATAATGCTTTTTGTGTTGTCCTTAATAAATCTTCATTTTAGGTACTGAAAATTTTCTCCTATGTCATTTTCAAAATGTTTATAGTTTTACATTTCACATTTAAATGTATTAATCAGTTTAAGTTAATATTTGTATAACATGTGAGGCTTAGGTTGAAACTTTTTTTTTTTTTTTTTTTTTTTGCTTGTGGACATCCAATTGCTCCAGCACTGTTTATTAAAAAGTTTATTCATTTTTCATCGAATTGCTTTTGCATCTTTAGAAAAAAATCAGTTGACTGTATTTGTCTGGGTTTATTTCTAAGTTCTTTATTCTATCCAAGTGATCTCTGGGCCTCTCCTTTCACCAGTACCACTGCAGTCTTGGTTTCTGTGGTACATCATCATTCTTGAACTCAGGTAGAGTGAGTTCTCCCACTTTATTCTTCTTTTTGAAAATTGTTTAAGCTATTCTAGTTCCTTTGCTTTTCAATATAATTTTGTCTACATCTATAAAAAATCTTCCTGAGATATTTATAGGATCTGTATGTTCATTTGGGGAGAATTGACATCTTTGCAATGCTCTACTATGTTGAGTCTTTCAATCAATGGACATGGTTTGTTTCTTCATTTGATTTATTTCATCAGTGTTTTGTAGTTTTCAGCATACAAGTCCTGCGTGTTTTATTAAATTTACAACTAACTTTGAATGGATATAAATGGTATTTTTGTATAACTTTGGTTTCTACATTTTCATTGTTAACATTCAGAAACATAATTGATTTTTGAATGTTTATTTTATATTCTAAATTCCTGAACTCACTTTTTAGTTCTTGAAGTTTTTTTGTAGATTTCCTTGAATTTTGTACATAGACTATCATGTCACTTGCAAATAGGGACAGCATATTTCTTCCTTTCTAATTTATGTCTTTTATTTCCCTTTCCTGACTTCTTTCCCCAACTAGAACTTCTCCATAATCTCTTTTAGAAAACAGAGGAGGAGGCACCCTTCTCAACTCATTCCATGAAACCACTATTACCCTGAAACTGAAGTAAGACAAAGATAGTACAAAAATTATAACTTCAGACAAATATTCCTCATGAATATACAAGCAAAAATTCTTAACAAAATATTAGAAAGTAAAATCCAGGAACATATAAAGAACATGTGGAGTTTATTTCAAGGATACAAGTCTGGCTCAATATTTAAAAATCAATCAGTATAATCCACCATATCAACAGGCTAAAGAAGAGGAATCATCTGATCACATCAACTGATGCTTAAAAAGTATCTGACCAAGTGTGACACCCATTCATGGTACAAACTCTCAGAAAACTCAGAAAACTAGGAATAGAAGGAATCATCCTCAACTTGATATTTATGAAATCAATAAATTATAGATCAAATGAGATCAAATTAGATCATATCCTGTGTTATGAATAAGGCCCTATTATAAGGACTAAGGATCCACTATGTCACTGTACACATGTGAAAGTCCAGTAAACTCCATTACTTATTATGAGTCCATCAGTAAAAGTAAATTTATAAATTCTACAATCAATCCATGGGGATACTGGCTCAAAATGTATTTCATCCCTTGATTTGGAAAGTCTACCTTAGAAACAAGGTAGGATCCTTGGGTTTTAATCCCCACTCCTTCTTTCATCCATTCATTCAGCAAGTATCTATTGAGGCTATCCTGAGGCACTGCTCAAGGCATTGCAGTTAGAGCATGAAACAAACATAAACTTTGGTGACACCACACAGCTTACACTCTGATGAGGGGGGACAGAAAAAAAACAATTATTAATATATACCACACTGTATATTATAAGGTGATTACTATTATTAGAACAAAAAAGTAGGAATGTAAGAGAGGGAATACTGTGGTAGTGGTGGATCTAAATAGGAAAAGTGATCTATGAGCAAATATTAAAAGAGATGAGTGTGCTAAGCAAAATAATGGCCCTCCTCCCAAAGATATCCACATCCTAATTCCTGGAACCTTAAGTGTGTTTAACTTACATAGCAAAAGGGAATTTGCAGATATTAACAAGGTTACCAACCTTGAGATGAAGAGATTATACAAGTGGGCCCAATCTAACCACACTGGGTTCTTAAAATCAAAGCACCTTTCCCAGCTATGGTCACAGGGATATGCGACTATGGCAGATGGATCAGAGAGATGCTATCATTTTTGCTTTGAAGTTGGATAAAAAGCACCAAAAGCCAATGAATGTGGGTGACCTCTAGAAGCTGGAAAAGGAAAGGAAATGGATTTGCCTCTACAGCCTCCAGAAGAGAATACAGACATCCCAACATCTTAATTTTAGCCCAGTGAGACCTGTGTCAGACTTGCGACCTACAAAACTGTAAGATAATAAATTTGTGTTGCTTTAAATCACTAATTTTGTGATAATATTTTACAGCTGCAGTAGAAAATTAATACAGTGAGGGAGTATCTTGCTTATTAAACAAGGAGCAGTGGGGAGGTCTGTGAGTCTGGAGAAGTGCAGTATTAGAAGATGAGGTCAGAGTGAAAGAGTGGAGGTAGATTATGAATGGCCTTGGAGGCCTGTGTAATAACATTGATTTTAACTCTGAGGTCAGAAGCCATTGTGAAGTTTTAATCAGAGGAATGTGATGTCTTACGTCTTAAAGGGATAGCTACTTTGTATGAGGGCAAGGATAAAAGCCTAGAGCCCAGTGAGTAAGCTCTTTCAGTGACCCAGGTGATGGCGGCTTTGATGAGGGCAAAGGCTATGGGGATGGGTAGTCAGGCAAATATTCTGAAGCTGAGTTCAGAAGTATTTCCTTGGGGCTTGAATGTTGGGTGTGAGAGAGGTCTGAGCAAATGAGAAGTTAAGTTTGTTAAATGAGATGGAGAAAAATATGAACAGACTTAGAAAAGAGAAAGAATAGTAGCTTAGTTTCAGATATGTTAAATTTGAGGAACTTACTGAAGAGACATTTAGTAAGCATCTGAATAGATGACCCTAGAGTTAGTGGAATGACCCATAATGGAAATGTAAATCTGGGTATCATCTGGGAGGTTCAGGAGGTGAGAGACATGAGAAGCAGAAGCTTTGAGAATAGAAGTAACCACCAAGGGAGTGAGGGGAGCTAGGGAAGAGAAAAGATTGGACTCGAGTGTCAAGAGATTAGGAATATGAGGAGGAATCCGCAAAGCAGCCTGAAGAGAAGAAGTAGCCAATGAAGTCGGAAAGAAGCGGGCAAGTGTGTGTCCTGGAAACCAATGAAGTATGTTTCAAGGAGAAGGATGATCAATGACAAATGTAGCTTTCAGATCAACTAATATGAGGACTAAGAATTGACCAGTGGTTTAAGCAACATGAAGGTGATAGATGCCCTTGAAAAGAGCAATTTCAGAAGAATAGTGGGAATGTAGGCTACTGATTTGAAACAGAGTTGATTTAAGAATGATTGGCAAGTGAGGAATTGGCATTAGCAAATGATGATAACCTTCTCAAGAAGATATGCTGCAAATATCTACATAAGTTTCAAAAAGGAAAAACCCATAAAATTATTTGAAAAGGTCTTGCACTACAGTTTCTGCTAGTGTCATGGGAGAATGAGGGCACAAATTTAGCCTTCCACCAGTGCTGGTATGAAACATGCTAACCTGGAGACATTGAAATTTTAGATATTGGCTTTGATCTTACTTTTATACCTTGTTATGCCAATAGAAGAAAACATATCCTTAGGTTAGAGAAAGCCTTTCTAATTTAAAATCTAGAATCATTTTTAAATTGTAAAAAAAAAATATAATAATCATTTTGTCTACCTAAAAATATGTCTAAATACCAAATTAAAAAGAAACAAGGAGACAGACTGGAACTCGAAATTTGTAGATACTGACAAGTATATATAGAATAGATAAACAGGATTATACTGTATAGCACAGGGAAATATATACAAGATCTTGTGGTAGCTCGTAGTGAAAAAGAATGCAACAATGAATATATGTATGTTAATGTATAACTGAAAAATTGTGCTCTACACTGGAAAATGACACAACATTGTAAACTGATTATAACTCAAAAAAATTATTGAAAAAGAAAAGAAAGAAACAAGTAGCAAAATCAAAAGACAAATGATAGAGGAAAAATTAATCTCAATTCATAGTGTAAAAGACAAATGTCAAAACAATCTTGAGAAAGAAGAACAGAGCAGGAGGTATCATACTCTCTGACTACAAACTATACTACAAAGCTACAGTAGTCAAAACAGTATGGTATCTGCACAAAAACAGACACTTAGATCAATGGAAGAAAATAGAGAGCTTACATATTAACCCACATATTTATGGTCAACTAATCTATTACAAAGGAGGCAAGAATATGCAATGGGGAAAAGATTGTCTCTTCAGTAAGTGGTGCTGGGAAAACTGGACAGCTACCTGTAAAAGACTGAAATTAAAACATTCTCTGACAGCACGTACACAACAAAACTCAAAATGGATTAAAGGCCATTCACCATAAAACTACTAAAAGAAAACATAGGCAGAACACTCTTTGATATAAATCATAGCAATACTTTTTTGGATATGTCTCCCCAGGAAAAGGAAACAAATCAAAAATAAACAAATGGGACCTAAGTAAACTTTAAAATTTTTTGCACAGTAAAGGAAACCATCAACAAAATGATGTCAACCTATTAAATGGGAGAAAATATTTGCAAATGATATGACCAACAAGGGGTTAGTATCCAAAATATATAAACAGCTCATACAAATCAATATTTTAAAAAACAGATAATTAAAAATTGGACAGAAGATCTGAACATATTTCCAAAGAAGACACACAGATAGCCAACAGACATATGAAATGATGCTCAACATTGCTAATCAGAGAAAAGTAAATCAAAACCATAATGAGATATCACCTCACAACTGTCAGAATGGTTATCATCAAAAAAGACCACAAATAACAGATGTTGGTGAGGATGTTGAGAAAAGGGAACCCTTGTACACTGTTGGTGGGAATGTAAATTGGTGAAGCCACTGTGGAAAACAGTATGGAGGTTCCTCAAAAAACTAAAAATAGAACTGCCATTTGATCCAGAAATTCTACTCCTGGGTATATAAGTAAAGAAAACAAAAACACTAATTGGAAAAGATACATGCACCCCAATGTTTATAGCAGCATTATTTACAATAGCCAAGATATGGCAGCAATGTAAGTGTCCAACAATAGATGAATGGATAAAGAAGGATGTGATTTATATATATAAAATGGAATGCTACTCAGCCATAAAAAAGAATGAAATTTTGCCATTTGCAACAACATGGATGGACCTGGAGAGTATTATACTTAGTGAAATAAATCAAACAGAGAAAGACAAATATTGTATGTTATCACTTATATGTGGAATCTAAAAAAAATAAAGCAAACATGAATATAACAAAACAGAAACTGACTCATAGATAAAGAGAACAAACTGGTGGTTACCAGTGGGTAGAGAGAATGGGGAGGGGAAATTCAGAGATAGGGAACTAAGGGTACAACTACCATGTATAAAATAAATCAGCTACAAGGGCATATTGTACAGCACAGATAATATAACCAATACTTTATGATAACTTTAAATGGAGCACAAACTATAAAAATTTAGAATCACTATGTTGTGCACCTGAAATTAATGTAATATTGTAAATCACATATATTTCAATAAAAAATTAAAATCAAAAGGAGAAATTTCCCCAAAAAGGCAAATTAAGGTTACACCAAGAAATTAGCCTAAACAATCATAATGGCATAAATTCAAAGTTAGACAATACCAATTTGCAGGCAATTTTATGAAGAAACTGACGGTCTTACATATTACAGGTGAAAGTGTAAAATAGTGTAACTCCTATGAAGAGAAATTTGGCAATTTTTATTTAATTATAAATGCATTTATCCTCTGACCCAAGACTGCTTTGAGGAATTATCCTACAGAAGCATATGTATAAAATGAAATGATGTATGTGCAACTATTCACTAAAACCTTGTTTGTAATAGAAAAAAATGCAAATGTTATCAAACTCAAACTTATACCTGTGAACCCTCCACCCAAGGGAGCAGCATACAGCAACTCAAAGCAAGGAGGGGGCGCTTTGTGCGTGGCCCTGGGAAGCGCTCCAGGATAAATCACTAACTGCATCAAAAAAAAGTCATAAAAAAGGGTACATAGTATGATATCTTTTATTTCTAAAAGGAGGTGTGACTATAGTCGACATGGACAGGGGCTGGAGAGGGACTTCTTAATGCTGTTCCAGTTGGATTTTTTAATCATGTGAATGTGTAAACTATCCAAAGCAAAAAGAAACATAATAAAATAAAAGCAAAGAAGAACTGGAATCAAAGCTTGATTCACTTATAGACTATGTAACCTTGAACAGTAACTTAACCATCATCCTGAGCTTGGTTTCTTAATCCACAAAACTGGAAAAACAAACCTTGTTTATCTCATAATTTTTTCTTTTTATAAATGATGTAAAACATGTGAAAATGCTTTTGAACCATGGAATGGCATGAAAGGAAGACACATTATTTTTTCTTTTCAGTTTTCTTAAAATGAGTTGCTAGCAAACATACAAAACAAGGCATAATCTAACAAGTCAATGGACACAGAGCCCTCTAATATTCAGTGTAAGTTCTTTACTCATTCTTCTCACTCGTCATTCATTCTTCCAAAATTCTGTTTCACTTGTAAAAGCTTTTCTCGAGGCCTAGATGCAGTTACAGAACAAAACAGGGACAACAGATTGGAGTCCCTGGAACAACAGCCCCTCCAAATTCTTCCCTCTGGGGTGCCTCTCAATTGCCTCACTTCTCTTGGTGGCTAGGTGCTTATGGAGATACCCCTGGTCTCCTGTCCTGCTGCCACTCAGAGAATCCCCTGCTACCCACTGTAGCACCATATTCTTATTTCTGTCTACAACTTTTGCTATCTCTGCTGTCCCCTCTCCAGCCAAATTTGCTACTTCCAGGCACCCACGTGTGAGGAAGGCAACCAGGTGCAGGGGTCAGGAATGAGCCATGGGAACAGCTCCTCAGATTGGCCTCCCACATGCTGAAGCTTCTCCTGCTTCCATTGGTCTCCACCATGTAGAGTGGGAATTCCTCCTACTGGGGAGGGCCTGGGACTCGTAGGGCCCAGGCACACCAGTGATTATATCTTGCCATAGCCTGATGAGTGGGATTTTTCCCTTAAGATCTCCTGCATCTGTTCCCGCAAAGGAACTGCACTTCACATAAAGGAGAAATTTCTATCATCCCCCCCACCTTATTTTTGGTTAGCAGTGAGCGGGCTTGGTGTCCCCATTTATCATACCCCAGCCTCACTCCCTCCCTGTCCTTTCACCTGTGTTCTGTCTAATTTCACAGTTGATGGAACCAGGCCTCCCTGT
Organism: Camelus dromedarius; assembly: GCF_036321535.1. Lineage (NCBI taxonomy): Eukaryota > Metazoa > Chordata > Mammalia > Artiodactyla > Camelidae > Camelus > Camelus dromedarius. The sequence goes on from NC_087438.1 coordinate 117,361,388, forward strand.
TTTCCTCCTGCAAGTATCACCAGCCTGTGGAAGTTTCCTCTACAGACACAGCTCTCAATTCTGGCCAATTCTTCATTTAAAATGAATGATTCTGGGGCAGCTACAAACACTGTAGACATTTTCTAAGATCATTGCTATGCAAAATTACAATTTCAGAACAGTAATCCCCAGCCTTGGTTAATGAGTATCAGGTTTCCCAAAAGACAACAGCCTCGAATTGACCAAAATTCCCTCTAAGAATATGTTTTCATTCATTTTAAGGATGACTGTCACATGACACCCTAAGACCCACTATAAGCAAAGTGACAATGTCCCTCAAATCCCACACAGGTACTATTACATATCTTGCAGTTACAGGGTCAGTCAGAAGTGAGAAAGAATGTTAATAAAACATTTTAAAAATCAAACTAATAAAGGTTTTAACATCTAAATTATTCAAGTCAATTTCTAAAAGGAAAGATCATAAAACCCATAAGATAAACACATTTGTAAACAGCATAATTTAAAGAAATATACACATTACTTTGATGAATCCTGTATTAAAAAGAGGAAAAGCACAGATACACACCACACCAGACAGTCACACAACAAGGAAAGGAAAAGCCACCATCTCTAATACCAATGGGATACGATGTGTGATCCAAGGGTACAAGGCTCACTAACACTTGAGAATTCAGAAATGCACAGCCATCTGCTGAATTACTTTTTGCTTGTCTGGAGCTCAGTTTGGTCAAAGTCTCTGTTTTTCATGTATACCCAAAGTCCCCACTAAGAACTGAGACCAAAGAATTACTGTGGTTTCACTACAAAGTTTCAATAACTGCCACAGAACATTTCTAGGTTACACTGGAAATCATTTGCTATAAATATTTCCTTGTGTCTCTGTCTTCCACTCAGCTGAATAGATCTCTTTTCTTTCTGATCTTTAGCTATTGCTGAAGTGTTACCTGCCTGTCCTTATAATGCTTCCTGGATGCCATGTCCTGTAACCTTGTGCTGTGACCTCAGCTTGACAGCTGTTCTGGTGGCTTTTGGCTGAGGCTGTTGCATTTACTCACCAAAAGCAGCAGACTGTTGGTGCCCCTCACTTGTTGTGTGCCTGTGCCCCTGGCTGGTGGCCTCCTCACAGGCTGCTCTGTCAGTTTCACTAGGTGACAGGTCCTGAGGGTCACTTTTCTAGGCTGCACGATGTTTCTGAAATCTCCTCAGCAAGAGAGCAAGTGTCACTGCCCTGAACCTCCAGACGTCGTGCTCATGACCCCCAAATGGATCCATTTTCTTCAAATAGCCACGGCAGTGAGGATAATTATATCCATGTGATTCTAGGTGAATTATGAACACAAAATACAGGTTAGGTCCCCTTGTACACTTAGTCTAATCTTCAGATAGTTATTTTAAAAATAAAATTTTAAAAAGAATATTTAGAATATCATTTGAGTCATTTTAGAGGCTCAAAAAACATAACTTTAAACAAGGGAAATTTTAAAAGAATGTAAAATTTTGACACAGAATGATCTAAAATAAATCCCTTTATTTTGCAGACGAGGAAACTATAACTCAAGGATTTCCCCAGGTCACAGTGGCTTTCAACTAGAAGTCAGCTGACACACTCTCATGATATTTTCACTGTACTTTTATAATTTGTATGTTGAAGGGCAGGCTCCAAATCAGGATTTCAGTAGCCAAGCACCAAAAGCAAATTTTATTTTTCACTTTTAATGTTTACCACTGAAGTCTATTTAATAGAATCTTCTCTCCCTTCCTTTTCTTCACTGTCTTACCTGATTTTCACAAAAATTACCTTCCAATCCCATCGTAGGGTTGTTTGACACATTCAGGGGGTTGGAGATCTTCAGGATAAGTTCCTACATGGCAAACCAAGTAAAACATGACTATAAATCATCACGGCTATAAAAGCCAGCCTGCATGCCCACAGCCTGAGAGGAATCTGAGCAGGAAAAAGAAATGAGGCAGAAGATCCATATGGAGCCAGGCAAGGATGGACGGTAACATGACTGGTTATTCTATTTACATCCCTCTACATCCAGGCTGTGTGTGTGTGTGTGTGTGTGTGTGTGATGGGGAGAACGGTAACTCTATTTTCAGCCATCAGCACTATACTTGTAATTTCTCACCTGAACAATTTGATTCCTGTTAAAAGACATAAAGAATTCATAGACTGTGACTGTGACCCCAGAGACCTGGGTTCGAATCTCCGTTTTGACACAGCTGCTGTGTGCTTGGGGGAAGGCTCTTAATCTCTTCAGACTTGGGTTTCTTCCTCTGTGACAGAGAAGTAACCGTGTCTCCCTCCCAGGGATCATGGTGAGGTGAAGTTAGACAGGGCGGGCAGAAGGCCTGTGTTCACGGAGGCCCAGTTCGTGCAGTTCTCGGTTGTGTTGATAAAGTAAGACTGCATTAATAAACAGGAGGGGAAATACAAACAGCACAGAGCAAAGGAGATTGTTGTTTTAGTTTCTTTGCATGCTAGAGATGTTTAAAAACCCTTTCCAAGAATACTATAAATTCTCCCCAGACTCCAGGTGGAAACCTTTCTAATGCCATTTGAAAGTTCACTGAGTTTAACAAATTCTATCTGGGGATGCCATGTCTCATACAAAAGCTAGGAAAAGCATTTTTCTGTCCTGGTTTGTTTTTGACCCCCTATCCTGAGATCCTTTTCCCCCTCCCTCCTCCATTCTCTCTCACTCTGCTTTTCTCCTTCCTGGCACTGCCCCTGGTAACTCCTGAGGCAAAAGTGTTTCTTGTTGTTAGCCTGTGCCCTTCTTCAGCAGGTTCAGTGAGATCTGAAAGGGGTGAGGTATAAATGGACAAGAGAACATCACCCCTACATGCTCCCACTCCTCCCAGGCCCAAAGAGTGCTCTCCAGTGGCCTCTGTTGTGATCCTCCTTTCCTTTGGTTCAGCTTTATCATCTGTTCAGGGCAAAGGCGAAAGGCCACTGGGTGGAGCCACAGTAATTGCACTCAGAAATCTCTCAGTAATGGAAGGACGTCAGGGAAAACCATGAAAGGAAAAACAGAAGCACAAAGGAGAAACTGCTGCCAAAAATTGTCACTAAATCCCCTTGGATTTATTTAGAGCATATTGCTCTGCATACAAACATGAAACCAAACCTCTAGCCCAGCCTATTTAGAGCAATTTGATATTTCAATGGAAACTAAAGCTGCACCTCTGTCATGCCAAAGTATCCGGATGAAAAGTGAAAAACTGTGTCAATAAACAAACATCTGCTAAGCCTATTGCCTATATCCTGCCCTGTGCCCGGGCACTGATGAGAGCATAAGAGAAACAGAACAGAGCACTTCTCTTCAAGCAGTTCACAATATGGCAGCAAACGCTAATAATAGTAAGTCCTGCTTGTCAGCTTTCCTTCACCACACACGCTAATCACTCACTCACATTTTCTTTATCTGCTACTATTATTATTTATTTATTTCCTGTTTTTTCTTATAGCCTTTATCAACTTTATCTCCGTCTATCCATCTGTCCTTCCAGCCATCTATCCATTGCTATCTCTCTCTGTCTATCTATCTAGAGACAAAGAGATTATTTTCTTAGTCAATTTCTCCTTCTAGAATGTAAGCTCTTTGAGAAAGGGGGCTTGGTTTTGTTCACTGCTATAATCCTGGACCAAGAATTGAGTCTGACACATAATGGACATTCAATAAATATATTTGGAATGAACTAATGATATAGAGCAATGAGATATTAACAAGAGAAGTCAGGAGAATCTTTATGGACAAAAGGCATCTTCAGCTAAATCATAAAGGACAGATAGAATCTGTATGGCTAAGAGGACGGGCACAGCATGACCTTAGATGCCAGGCTGGACTGGCCCAGCACAGACAATGTGGAGGAAATACTTCATCTCTAAAGAACATGCAGGACACCAATGTCTAGCTGCCTGGATTTAGGTGGATAAAATATTAGAACATTTCTTTAATTCGTGGATGTTGATACCATTCAAACATTGTTTCCCAGTATTTGTCTTCCCTTTTTAGAAGTTTGCAACCCAAGGCTTTCATTTAAGGAATGGATCATCATTGCCTGTCTGAATAATTGAAACTCAAACTTCAGGGAGTTCAGAGAATGAGCAGCTATTGTTGACACCCAGCTTGTCCTCTGCTTTCCTGCTAGGCCTCTGATCTTGCTTATCTTCCCTGCTTTATAGCCACTTGCAATAGAACTTGATATATACTCCTTTCCTCTCTTTTTGCTAAAAAGCAATCTAGTGTGTGGTGGTATGTGACAACATGGACAAACCATGAGGACATTTTGCTAAATAAAATCAGCCAGCCGTGGCAAAACAAATACTGCATGATTTCACTTATCCATGATATCTAAAATAGCCTAACTTGTCGAATGGGACTAGAATGGTGATTGTCAGAGGATGGAGGGGAAGGGAAGTGGGGAGTTTCTAAGCAACAGGCATAAAGTCTCAACTATGCAAGATGACTGAGTTCTAGAGATTTTCTCTAGAATATTGCCCCTGTAATCAACAATCCTGTATCGTACACTTAAAAATTTGTTACAAAGATAGATATCATGTTAAGTGTTCTTACTAAAATAAAGATAAATAAACAAAACTTGGGGCTAGAAACCCTGTCTTCTGCTCGTTCTAATGGCCACACATTCCCCCCACACAAGGCCACACACTTACTCCTTGGTGATAATCTGAGATCTTAGATGCAGGTCTTAGCCCAGCAGCAGCTATACAAGGCACAGCTAATTCTGAAGATGACGGATCATTGCTGAAGAAACCCATGAGTTCACTAAAGTGTACAAAATTAGAATCAAAGTATCATCATCATTTCTTATTTAAGCAAGAGATCTCAAAAATAAAATAGTCATATTATTTCTATCTTGAAGCATGTTGGCTGCTATTATGTGCATGTAATGTGTCTAGCTGTGTACAGTCATCACTATTATAGGCAAGAAGATCTAGGCTTAGTCTGAGCTATGTTAAAAATACACAGTAGGAGTGGGTAACATGGGTAACAGGGTACTGTTGTTAGAGATAAAGAAGTTCAGTTAATCCTGACCTTGGACCATTTATTCAAGCACATTTCAGAACAAACACAGTTTCCCACCTATCTTCCAACTTAAAGAGTTTGGTATTAATTCTTCTGTTGAGGCAGACACTTTCATATAAATAAATACTTGTTTGGCAGAACAAATTATACTAGTGAAAATATATCCTTTCATTCCATAGTCCATTTCTTTTTTCTGAGTTTTTTTCTTTGAATCTGCCGTGTCTTAATTCAAAGGTTCATCTTTGTCCTGAATCCTCTCGTGCCCTACAGCTTTTCTGGTGGCTCTAGGTCAATTTGCCTACAGACGGTTTGCCAGTGTACAATTAGCCAAAAGGCAATTTCCTAAATGGATAATTCTCTGAAAGCAATTCCCTGAGAAGGACAGCTTTTTGCAAATTGCTTTTTGGTAAAATGACCCATATTCCTCCCTGGATGAGTAATCTCATCCACTCACACGGACTGAACTACTGCTGTGTGCTCCTGTCTCCCACATCCACTTAAATATTCAACTTGTTCCCTGGACACATTAACATTTATATGTTTAAAGCCTATTTCCCAGCACTCTTAGTTCCACTTTGTTCCTCTAGTATTTCAGGTCTCACTGAAAGTACCTCTGTCACCCACTTTCCCAGATCAGGAACCTGAGTCAGTGTTGATTCGCTCATCCTCTCCTCACCCTTCATAGGCCATCAATTGCCTAGTCCTGCTGACTTTAACCTCCTAGTTTAATGGGAGAAGGCAATCACCAGATCCGTGTTTCCCATAGATTCCAAAATGCTTTCAATCAATCACCTGCTCTTCATCTTTGTTGTCTACTAGTGAAGGCTGGTTCTGCCCCATCCCTCTCTAGGCCACTCCAGGACTATGACAATGAGATCATAATTAATCTGCCTCCATCTAATTTTCCCCTTTCACTTTCTTCCTCTACTTTTCTACTAGAATGCACTTTTGCCAAAAGGGTTTTCCATGAAATGCAAATCCTGCAAGATGACCTGCTGAAATAAGTTTAGAAAATGCTTCAAATCCTGCAAGATGAAGCACAAAAGCTACAAGATGATCTATGTCCAAGTAAGTTTAGAAAACGCTGCATGCTGTGTCCTCCTCTTGCAAAATCACAAAGTCCATTGACATAATAAAGGTCCCAAAAAGACTTGAAGTAAAGAAACACAAAATATTGTATAACAAAACATGGCCCATAAGCGTTTGACTCATGATCTCTTGTTTTCCCCAAAGTAACAGCTACTAACAAGCAGTGGAACACAGTTTGAAAATGCTGGCACAGTGTGATTTGATCATACTAAGGAAATAAAGTAAAGGGACTGACCCAGCCCACTTCCCTCATATTTCCTGCCCTCTCCCCCTGACAGCATGCCTCCTGAGGGTCCTGTGACTTGCAGTTCCTCATGAGCAGCATGTTCCTTCCCACGTGTCTTTGGCTCCCTTTACCTGAAATTCCCTGTTCCACCTTCTGACTAAGTCCTACTCATCTTTCAAAACACGCCTCAAGTTTCATCTCCTTTAGGAAACTTTTTCTAACCTCTCTGACCTATGTTTGGTTTCTCTTATAATGTCCTCCTACTCATCACGGCACTTACCGCCTTCTAACTAAAACTAGCTTTATTCCCCCATTTGTGCAATCCCCTCAGAGACCAAATCATTAGTACAGAGTAAGTGCTCAAAAAATAGCTATTGTGCTGAAATAAGCCAACCCACGATAAAAGTGATAGATGATAATATAATAAAGCTTTTAAGAATTTGTTAATTTAAGAATGTAAAATACCATAATCCCTCAATATTTCAAAAATATATGTGAAAAACTTCTTTTTCAAAAATTTATGTCTTATTTCTTTTTAATTAATGTCTTTTTATTAATGTTATTAGTGATTTGCAATAAAATTGTCCTTCTTATTTGCATTTGCATGCTTAAATCACTCATATCAGATATTCAAATATTTCTTTCTTTATTAAGAATGAGGAAGAAAAAGAAATTACTGAAAATATTCACTAGGGCAACTTTCTACTGTGGAAATTAGCCAACACCACTTTGTGTCTTGAAATGTAACCACCACCTAAAATCAACATAAGGACGCTGAATCCACATCTCTACATGACCTTATTTAAACAACAGCTGTGCTTCATTTTATTTGCTTTGAACCTACCAGACCTCTTTGGACCATGAAGCTGGTCTGAGCCAAGACTCCTATGTTTAGCTGTACATAAAAATGACAGCTTTTCTTCTGGGTAAAATTACCCCTAAACCTCAACTACCTTGTAGTCAAGGTCTAGAATTCCAGAAAAGAGTAGAGATTACTGACTGAGTTTGACAACCTTATCAACTTACTTGGGAATATAGGTTGTGCCCGGAGGTGTTGAATAGCAAACGTCTGAGCTGACTGCACTCATTCTGATAAACTTTTCTCACAGTAGAGGAGCTGTCTCCCTCATTTATTCATTCACTCACTTGATAAATGTGGGCTGAGCATCCATTATGTGGCAGACACTACACTGTCACAAAGGCCACAGTATGATAATCACATAATCATGATCTGTGTAACAGCTGCGTGAACTGAGCACACACCACGGGCAAGGAGCCATGCTATGTTGTGTATGTGTGCTTTTGCATTTGACCTTTACACAAGCTTGTGAGGCCAGTGCATCACTATCCCTTTTGATACAGTAAGAAACTGAGAGACTTAGAGACTCATACAACACCAGAGATTGCAGAGCTAGCAAACATCAGAGCCACATTTGAACCCAGACAACCTTCTCCTGAGAAGCCCCTTTGTGCAGTTACCGGGAAACACAGCCTGTCAGTGGTCACACAATACCACTGTGCCATCAAAATTTCCACAGACATGTTCCTTGCCTGACCACTATCATGCTGTATCTTAAACAGCATTGAGCAGGAACAGTTTAGAGGGTCCTGAAGTGACAATAAAGGCACAGGGAATCAAATTAAATTCTTTGTTTTTTAATTAAAGAACTTTGGAGCATAGGTGCTGGCAAGTATTCCATGAATATTGACTGATTGTAGTTAATGGTAAACTGTAGTTAATGTGGTGATACTGTGTGGCCTTTTGAGGTACCTTTCAAACAAGAGATTCTGTGATTAAAGAGGTAGCTTAACCTAGTTGTTTCTAGATTCCATCTCAAGACTGTCTCTTGAAAATCACGTTTAACTCAAGCTATTTTCAAAGGAATGACTTGGGCTAAGCAAGACACTTATCCATATTTATACCAAATGAAAGAGGTCATCTGCAGAAGAATGGCCAGTTAGGACATATTTTGTCTCAACTTGCATCCCGTGAGAAAAAGGAACTCAAGATTAAAAAATAGAGCTAATTTGTTTTATGGCATCATGGAAGGACGTATACGAAGAAGTATTAATCTATTCAATTATGTAACAAATGATTTTCTTAGGCAGTAAGCTGTTCTAAAAGAGTGATAAGTGTCTTTTATGGATCCAACATACTTAAAGTTGTTTTATAAGCATCTGACCAGTACAATGAATTATGGTGGATCCTGAATGCACAAAGAACGCAGTTCTCCAACATTCATCTTGCATATTTCCTGCCCCACCCTCCCCCTGGATCACTTAGCCGTATATTCTCTGCAAAGGCCAAAAAACAAGATTGCTTGAACAATGTATTTCCTGACTAATTTATTAAGATGGTTTCTTGGGTTATACAATATTCCCAATCCAAAGGCCACTCACTGGCAAGAGAAAATAATTCCTTTTTTAATTAACAAGGAAAAAATATCAGACCAAATTCCAAGCCATTTGACTACTTTGACCTGGTCTTAGCCCATCCTCACATTTCCGTGAGCTCAGAGGTGAGCTCCAAATCCCACTTTGGGTTTAAGTTTTGTTTAAAGTACTGTTTAATGGGAAAAGAAATTTTTCTAGCTCTCCTGGAATTTGAATGTCAGTAAGGTGACACCCAGGTGACACAGTGGTAGACTGCCATAACATGACATGATCTAAAGCCCATTTATGCCCAGAAGCCTGGGCTTTGTAGCAAGAATTAAAATGTTGTGCATCAATTCCTATATCCTGAATTTATCTTTTACCCATGGGAAGCGACATTTGCACAGGAATTTTTGGAGCTGGGTCAACCAGTGACCTGAAGTTATATTTAAGTCCAGTGTCCCTATGTTTCTTAAAGAGGCATTTATAGAAAACCAAATAAAATACCTTACATAAGCCAGTAAAACTTGCAGCAACAATATGACCATGCTATAATCATTACCATTAAAAAAAAATAACAAAGTTTGTGTGAACAGAACAAGAGTTCACCAACAGTTTAGCTCCTGATAGAAACTCTCCAACTTTAACCTGTTTTAAGGATTTGTATCCTAGTGATCAAAATCACCCCCCTGGAGTGCCAAACCTTGCTTCAAATACTGCCTCCCGCACTCACTGGGTGACCATGGATATGTAACAGAAGTCGCGTTTCCACAACCAGACCTCATAGAATTATCGTGGATTTGAGTGTGATAATGCAGTTAGAAGTTCTTACTGTTTAGCACACAGAAAGTGCTCAATAAATCTTGGCTGCCAGGTTTTAGCCATTCAACCAACAATTACGGAATGCCTACAATTACCAGATACTAAGCTATGGGTAGCAAATAAAAAATGACTAAAAGTAGAATGATAATATGGTTAAAATATTATTTTTAAGTTTTATTTTTTTTAAAATTTTTGTGAACTTGGGTATTTTTCCATTGGCCCTATTTCCGCCAATGGCTTATGAGCTCCTCTAAAACTGTATGCCACATCTGCAGTTGCCTTTGAGTCGCTCCTAGCATACAATGATTACTTTGTGGTTGACTAATTTTTCTCTGCCACAGGCCAGTACTGAAAGTTTAGGGGGTACATACTCAACCAATAACATAGTTAAGGCTCAGTCAGACTTTCTTATACATGAGTCTTATCACTGCTGAGATCATATTATGGACATCTGTATAAACTGACCGGGTTAGGGGACTTTTATGAAAGCAAGGCCTCTAAAAACTAACTTGTCTTCCCAATCAGATGTTGTCACCCCAACAGACTGGACTTTTTCAGAATTGTTCAAGATATCGGGGGTCAGGATCTCAACAGGATTTAGCTGCTGTCCTGTCCTCACACACCCAAATGTTCTGCTGTGACTCTAAACAAATGGCATGTATCATGGATTGCTTTAAAAACTGTGTGCGTTCATGTGTGTGCTTGTACACATGTGTGTGTTTTGAAACTTACCTGTGGAAACTATCCATCTGCAAATAACACAAGGGAGCCACAAAAATTGTATGTGATGCTGAATTAAAATGTACAATATACTTGTGTAGCTAAAATTAGTGGTGTGGCATAATAAATCAATGACATAATCACATCTTCTGAACTTGATACTGCAATATTCATTATATGGTCCAACTTGCTGTTTTACCCAAATTAAAAACTCTATAAAATTTATCTTTGACTCATTAGTTTGATCTTAAAAGAATTTTGAAACTAATTTTATTAAATTTTGAGTAGTGAGTCCATTTTATTTTTTTACCTTTGAATAAAACTTGCCTTAGTTTTTATTTTCATGCCATGAGTACAATCCAGCACTGGCCTCATAAAACTGACTTTAACTTTTCCAAACTCAATGTCAGGTTATGACCCAGGTCACTACTCGAGGATTAGATCTGTTTCTAATACAAGTCATCTTAAATCATTTTTGAAGCAGGGTAAGGGGAATGTTGCTTTCCTGGGTTAAAATGGTAGTTCTGTGCTGTCACTTAGTAATGATAGGAAATCAACCAAGTCAATTTCTCTGGGCTTCAGTTTTCTCACTAATAAACTAAGAGAATCAGACTTAATGAGTACTAAGGCCCACTGACTGCAGTTTTTAAACCCTATGATTGTTTCAGTTAACAGGTTCTGTTTAGATTATATGATGAGAAACATGGTTTCTATGTAAAAATTAATATAAATTTACATAGAAAGGAAGGAAGGAAGGAAGGAAGGAAGGAAGGAAGGAAGGGAGGAAGGGAGGAAGGGAGGAAGAAAGAAAGAAACTTAATTGTGAATGAATATTTGAGTTGAAGGTTAGAAAATTTCCTTAAAAATTCTTACTGAGCTAACTCCAAATAACTACTTGAGACACTTTTTCTTTTTGAGAAACTGCTGAAAGAAATAATTGTGTAATTAGAAGCAGGATGACCATGAAGATTTTAAAATCAGAAAGATCTAGATTCAAATCCTGAGTTCATGTTATATCTTGGGTATATTGTATAATCTCCCGGGCCTCCATTCCTTCACCTGTAAAGTGTGGATAATATGTACCTTCTAGGGCTGCTGTAAAGATTAAATAAGACATATAAGGCATCTAATGTGGTGACTGGCTCATGATATGCACTCAAATATTTTCCACTTTTCATTTTCCTTTCTAGAAGTCTTTGCACTAAGGACAAGAAATTCTTGTTTCAGTAGAAACGAGTGAAATTGATGGGCTGTGAATCTCCTGAGTCTAGTAAGGCAGTATTTCACAGTGGTTAGCAGTGGGCCCTGAGGGGTCTTAGAGACTTGCATTCAAATGCAAACTATCAATTACTACCTTTGGGACTGTAGGCAATTTATTTAAGTTCTCTGAGATACATACAGTTTTTCATCAGTAAATTAGCTATTGTAACCCTTAGGAAGAGAGAATGCATCACAGTGTCTACATCAGCATAACAACACAATATATGGTAGCTATTTTTATTATGCTTCTGCTCTCCAAACTTGAAATAGTAACCAGAAGAGAGAAGGAAATCAAGTAACATTTTTGAAGGAAAAGACTGGACAAGTGACTGTTCCTTGGCTGATGATGAGCATCACCTAGCATGTCTGTGTGTCTTCTAGGAGCAAGGATGGCCCTGGGGCCCCACAGCTTCCCATGGAAGGCATGTCATTTTCAAAGACATCTTTCCTGACATGAAAACAATGCCATGAAAACTACTTGTGTTCTTTTTATGGAACCAGCTAGGGATTCCTCATGTCTTCTATTCTCAGTTAAAATACTATCCCATGACATTTTTCATGGGTGTGCCCTGGCTGTCTGCAGCCAACATTTTAGGAGATGCATGTTTATGGAGATGTGGATATAACTAAAAACTTTTGGGAAATCTGAAATAAAGGTTAAATCTGTCCCATTAGGTAGCCTTGAATTGGTTGCATAAATAGATCTAAAAACTCTTTACTTACATAAACATGAGTTAAAAAATACTGGCACTTCATTAGATTTAAACATCAACAATAACAAAATGACATTAGAGGATTTACACTTTGCCAGGTAGTTATCTCTAGAGTCCCAAAATATCGAAAGTTCTATTACTGGAACTTGTAAAATTGTATCATCATTTTAGACTGACATTTAAAAAACAGCAGTAATGTGTGGGCTCCCTCTGCTGGATCTTCAGACTGTGAATGCCAGAAAGAGTTTTCAGTACTTTACATTTACCCAACCAATTGGATTACTCATGGTGATGAGATTAACACAAAGAAGTGAGGTTGATCCATTTCAAAATCCACAGGAAAACAGTTTGCTAAATAAAGAAGCTGAAATTAGTTGGGAATGTTCTTCTGTTAGTGTTAAAAAACTGGGATTTTATTTTGTTTTGTTTTAAGTAGGAGACAGTAGACTTTGTTTTGTTTTGTTTTATGTTTTAAAAAAGAGGCATAGATTTTCTTCGGAGGAGGGTCACATGTGGTCCATGGTACCTGTTGCCAGGGTAACCATGTCCTCTGTCTATACACATCAAGGCCAGTTATTTCATTTAGAGACAATCAGACTATCAGGTCAAAGGAAACAGAAAATGCAAATCATGATGTTCATGCTGTTTCAGAAAAACTACAATGTGATTGTCCTGCACCCCAACTCAGAGAAGTTTTCTCTTTAATAATGAATTTCTTTAAATGTTACAAATATTACTGTCTCCTTAACATAATTATTTTCTGGTGGATACGTAGGCACTTCATGCTTTTGCACTGGGGGCTTTCTCTATTTATTGAACTTGGAAAGGAGATTTGAGGACAAAATGTTCTTTAATAAAATTAGAACTTCTCTCTTCTGAGAGTCATACAACATTTTTCCAAAACTCTATAAAAATATTACCCCATTTAGCTTATGGAGCATTTCTGAATAGGTTGATTTTTTTAGTGCCCAATGATCCTGAATTTAGATGCTGTGTTTAAAAACTGTTTGCTGAAGGAAGGCTATAATGAATATAAGGAATACTGAATTCCACTTTGAGAGTGGCAAGTTATTGGTTGACTATTTACATGAAGAACAAAAATAGAACTTGTTGCAGAAGACTGTAGTTTGATATATTCCTTAGTTTAGTGTAGGTTTTTACAGTGAGATGCACAAAATGTAAATATACAAGTGAGCGCTCATGTATTTTCTAAAAAGCAAAATTTATTTTGTTGTTTAATGAACATTATATTCTTATTATTTACTTTTTATTATAAAATTCCAAACCCATTAAAAAGGTTTTTTTAACCTTACTCCGTATGTATTGATAGTGATCCCCATATCAAACACAGCCACAAATTTATCAATATATCTAAGATGATCTTTTTTATATCTCTGGAAAGGTAACCAAAATAATTCCTTAAGCTGAAAAGTCTCAGTAAATTAGCATCTTCGGGGAGACCTAATTCCTTATTTTGCTTGAAAAGGCTAAACACGTATTTCCTCGAAGTTTTCATTTTTAATTTTCTTTTTTATGGTGCACTGCATTGCTGAGGATTTCAAAAGACCTCCCTCCGAAAGGAGTGCAGCTATTCTGCCTCCTTTCACACAGGGCTTCCCCTGGACCCACCTCCCAAGGGAGCTGGAAAAACTAGAAAGTGTATTTGGGGGAAAGATACGAATGTGCAGTAAACTGTAACTACAGCGACCACATGTTCTAATTTACTGGGATAACTTTGTTTGACTCCTGCTTTCCTGGCGTAGTTATTAACATTGCCATTTCATTCTCAAAAATGTCTGTCTTAAATGATAAATTATATGACCTTCCTCTTTATAATCTAAATACTTCTGACTACATTACCATTTGTTTTTTAGAATATCATTTCCAAATTTACATTTACCTAAACTAATTTCTCTATACACCAGGAGTTGTATGGTTAATTAATTTTAAGAAATGCTGTGTATTATATGCAGTAGTCTTCTTGGAGAGTCTAAGATACATTCACATATTTAAGGCTGCTTGACTTTGCTCAAAAATTCGGGGGCTAACTACCAGCCTCACCGTGTTGTTTGTATAGAACTATAACTATCCATAGTTACATAGGCGCTCAGTTCCAATTAGCACAGGATCCATACCCCACCCCTATAATTATTTCCTTGCACCCCATCAGAAGGACTAAAATTGTGGGGAAAGAAAGGTACCCATTAAAATGCCAGCTCCAAGAACTCTGCTAGAGAATATCAAAAGGGCTCCAATTTAACACAGAAAGTGTTCATAAAGTGCATGTCTAAACTGTTTAGTTAGAAATTAGATCTCATTTCCCCATGCATTCCCACTGACTTCATTAGTTCTCTATTTAGTCCTTATTACATTCAAAGTACTAGTTACGTACTATTGTGAATGCATAAGAGAAACTGTTGTATCCAGGATGCTAACAGTGGGTAAGAGACTCCGCCCCTCCTCAGTCTCACTGACTCTGTTCTGTTTTTGTTTTTTCCTCACAGCACGATAAGCTTCTCCTATTCTTTATCATTCTCTAATTAATTATGTTTACTCTTTGTTTTCTGTCTTCCCAACTAAAATGTCCATTTCTCAAGAGCAAATGTTTTGTCTGTTTTATTCAGTAATTTATCTCAAGCATCTAAAAAGAAGTCAACACAAAGTCAATGTTTAATCAATTCATCTTGAAGAAACAAACAAGCAAATATATAAATAAATAAATAAACTCTTTAAGTAAAGTTTTAGTGATAGGGCCCAGCTGACAGTATGTGTTTTTTGAAGAATGAAAGTATGAAGGCATAGATGAATGAGGGTACAAGTAAGAGTGGGACACAAAGTTGGGAAGGTATATTAGACACAGGTCATGGAGAACCTTGAATGTCATGTTAATGGCCCAGTTACCATTTATTTTGACATTACTATGGGTCATGCACTGGGCGAGAAATAATAGCAACATCTTCCTATAACAAACCCAGAAGGAAAGACTGTGTTCCCCATTTTAGATGAGAAAACAGACTCTCACGAAGGTTAAGTAACTTGTCCCAAATTGCATACAAATTAGCCATGAAGCCTGGATTCAATTATCTGTCTAATTATCTGTGACTTCAAGATTTATGCTCATCATGCTGCCTTTCATTCGGCAAGTAGAAAGCCATAAAGATATGTGAGTAATGGGGTAAAATCTTTGTCTCATATTTTTACAGATAATTGCTACCACTATGAGTGACAGATTATACAAGAGGATGAATGTTAGATCTTAGTAGCAGTTGGATTCCAGCTGTGGAACTCAGAATTCAGGACAGGTTTGTAGATTCCAGAGTTGGAACACCCAAGACAGTGGCTACTAGCTTCATGAGACTAGTGAGTGCTTGAAATAAGACCAGTACCAACTGAGACGTGCTCTAAGTGTAAGGTACACAATGGATATTGACAGACATGTTACAAATGAAGGATGTAAAATATTTCATTAGTAATTTTTAATTGATTACATGTTAAAATGTATCATGGGTATATTCAATTAAAGTATGATAAATTAATGTTTCTTTTACTTTTTCTGTGGTGGCTACTAGGAAAATTAAAGTCACATATGTGGCTTGAATTATATCTTTGTTGGACAATTATTCACATAAAGGAATCCTTTGAATTCTTAAGGGATCACAAAAGGAACAGCTTAGAGTAAGTAGGCCAAGGAAAGAATATTGATCATCTTGAGAGAATCCTACATTTAGGAGCCAGGAAAGAAGGAGGAGATGACAAAGGAGACTGGGGAGTGATCAAAGATGACAGCATTAAGATGGAAACTTGGCCACAGGTTACAGAAAGGCCAGGGAGAATGACAGCAGGAAAGAGGCTGTTACATTTACCAGTTAAGAGGTTATTTGTTTTTAGGACTTTTCATAGGGTGGTTGTGGTGGAAGCTGGTTTAAAAAAGGAATAGGGGTGGGACTCAAGATACATTTTTAAGAAAATGGATGATGTGAACATGTATATAAGTTTAGAGGAGGGGAAGAGAGAAAAGATTCAAAAGGAAGAAGAGATTGTTGAGGTAGTGAAGTCCCATCATTAGTTTTAGGAAAGTAACTTGCCTAGGAGAGGATTCAGATACTTTTTCTCTGAGGCCACAGAGAAGGAAAAGAAATTCAGGAATTTCACTTGATTTTATTTCTTATGTTCTCCGAGACAGAAGAGATAATGTTATAGTCCATGTTAGAAGATTGAGGCTAAATTTGAGAGCTTGAGAAGTATGAAAAATGCTCAGAGAAGACACAGTAGCAAGTCATCAGCGTGAAGTAATAAACAAGTAGAAAACGAGCAGTGAAGAGCCAGTGCAGTCTGGGCGGCATAAATGCTCAGGAGCACAGCTGATGCAGTGATGTCCCGTCACCGACAGAGCTAAGCTTTCTGAGGCTTACCCAAGATTAGGAAAGAACCAAGTGAGTGTGATTGAAGGACATGGGGCTGCTCCTCTAGCTTGTGTGAAAGTAACAAAAACCGTAGAACTTGATGTCCAAGTTGTATTTAAAAAAGGTTTCAAAGCCATTCTGGGAACGGACCTCACTTGTATGAAGCAATGCCTGGATCAGGTGTGTGTGTTTGGCTCTGTGACGAAGGGTCTCATCTTCTGCAGATTACCCACATCACCAAGTCAGAAGCAGCAAGAACGAACATGGATTTCCATCCATCCTTATGAGGTTCCAGCGCATCCTCATGTGATTCTAGTCTGCTTGGTGACTGTCGCTTCCCAACTGCCCGCCCTCTGAACGTCAGGCCAGCACCAGGCGCAGAGACGGCCTGGCAGAAACTGCTTATCCAGCCCCACAAGCTAATTCCCTGTAAGCAAGCCTTTGATTTGTAATATAAAAACAAAAAATACATCTATATTGCTACTGTTTTACTTCTCCAGTTTATTCCTTACTGATACTGAATTAAAAGACTAGGAATGATGGCAAACACGGCAGTTTATTTCTTCTTTTTTGTTAACTGAAGTATAATTGACTTACAATATATATAAGTATCAAGGCACAACACAGTGGCTGGATATTTTTACACATTATGGAATGATCACAGCAATAAGTGTAGTTACCATTGGTCACTGTACAAAATTACTACAATATTACTGGCTATACTCTCTGTGCTGTGCATTATATCCTGTTGACTTATTTTATAACTGAAAATTTGTACCTCTTAATCCTTTTCATCGTTTTCATCCACCCCATGCCCCACCCTCTAGCAGTCACCAGTTTTTTCTCTGAGTCTATGAATCTGTTTCCGTTTTGTCATATTTGTTCATTTGTTATTTAGATTTCACATATGAGTGAAATCATAAAGTATTTGTCTTTGTCTGGCTTATTTCACTTAGCATAATATCCTCTAGGTTCATCCATGCTGCTGCCAAGGCAAGACCTCATTCTTTTTAGAGCTGAGTAATAGTCTATTGTAGATTTATACACCACATCTTCTTTACTCATCTACCAATGAGCACTTGGGCGACTTCCATATCTTGGCTATTGTAAATAATGCTGCAATGAACAATGAAGTGGATGTATCTTTTCAAGTTAGAGTTTCTGTTCCTTTTGGATAAAAACCCGGGAGTGAAATTGCTGAATGTATGGTAGTCCTACTTTTAATTTTTTGAGGAACCTCCATATGATTTTCTGTAGGGGCTATACCAATTTATCTTCCCACCAGCCATGCACAAGTGTTCCCTTTTCACCGCATCCACACCAGTACCTGTTATTTCTTGTTTTTTTGTTTTTTTGTTTGTTTTTTTGATACAAGCCAGTCTGACAGATGTAAGGTAGCATCTCATTATGGTTTTGATTTGCATTTCCCTGTTGAAGTGATATTAAGCATCTTTTCATGTGCCTACTGGCCATCAGTATGTCTTCTTTGGAAAAATTGGTGTATAATTGTTCACAGTAGTTTCCTATGATTGTTTGCATTTCTGTGCTCAGTTTTAACTTCTCTTTCACTTCTGATTTTATTTGGGCCCGCTCTCTTTTCTCTTGATCGCTTCCCTTATGGTTTGACAAATCCCTTTAGTGTTATTTGTCATGTATCTATTGTACATTTTAGTTTGTGGTTACCATGAGGTCCGTGAATATCAACCTATTCATATAGCACTTAATTTAATAAGCTGATAGTCGCTTAATTCAAATGCCTTCTAAAAGTACTACATTTTTACCTCCTTCCCCAGATCTTATGTTCTTGATGTTATATTTACATCTTTTATTTTGTGCATCCCTTAGCTACTTATTGTAAGTATCAGTGATTTTATTGCTTTTGTCTTTTAGTCTTCATGCTGAACGTGGTGATCACTGCCTTTGCTATATATTTGCCTTTGCCAGTGAGTGTTTTTTTTTTTTTTTTCTTATTTCTAGTTATGGCCTTTTCTTTTCCACTTAAGATCCTTTAACTTTTCTTATAAGGCTGCTTTAGTGGTGATGAACTCCTCTACTTTTTGCTTGTCTGGGAAGTGCTCTCTCTCTCCTTCGGTTCTGAATGACAGTCTTACCTGGTAGAGTATTCTTGACTGTGTTTTCCTTTCAGCACTTTAAACACACCATGTCACTCCCTTCTGTCCTGCAAAATTTCTGCTAAAAATTTAGATGGTAACTTAATGGGGGCCCCCTATATGTGACTCTCTGCTTTTCTCTTGCTGCCTTTAAAATTCTCTCTTTAACTTTTGCCATTTTTATTATATGCCTTGGTGTTGATCCCTTTTAATTCATTTTATTTGAGACTCTGAACTTCTGACCTGCATATCTGTCTCCTTCCCCAGGTTAGGAAAATTTTCAGGAATTATTCTTCAAATAAGTTTTCTATCCATTTCTCTCTCTTCTTTTTCTGGGACCCCTATAATGAGAATGTTAGTATACTGATTATTGGCCCAGAAGTCCCTTAAACTATTCTTATCTTTTTAAAATTGTCTCCCATCTTCCAGCACTCTGATCTGTTCTTCCGTGTCATCTCTTCTGCTGTTGATTCTCTATAGTAAGTTTTTAATTTCAGTTAGTATATTCTTCAGGTCTGATTGGTTCTTTCTTATATTTTCTAACTCTGTTGAAGATCTTTTCTCCTTCATTCTCCCAAGTTTGGTGAGCATTTTTATGAACATTATTTTAAACTCTTTATCAGGTAAATTGCTTATCTCCATTTCATCAGGGTTTTTCTGGGGTTTTAGCTTGTTCTTTTCCCAGAACATATTCCTCTGTCTCCTCATTTTGTTTGACTTTCTGTGTTTGTTTCTATGAATTAGGCAAAATAGTTACTTCACCTGGTTTTGAAAGCATGGCATTGTATATGTAGGCACATTCCTGGTGTAGACTGCATGTTCTGGGCAGCTGTGGCTGGCTGGAGATGAAGTGTGTGCAAACCTGTACAGAGGCCCCAGGCATATTGCAACAGGGCTGCCTTGGTGGAATGGCTCGAGTTAGAAAAGATATGGACCTGGGGTCCTGGGGTGTGCTGTGATGGGGCAGCCTTGGTGAGACAGATGGTGCTGGAATGGGTATGGACAGGGGAGCCAAGGGCATGTTGTACCAGGGCTGCCTTGGGGGAATGGCTGTACCTGGTGTGTGCCAGGGCCCTGGGGCACTCTGCAGTAACCTTGGCAAGCTGGCTAGAGTGCCTGGACCATATTCCCCCTGGCACGATCAAGGTTTTGGAAGAATGCAAAACATAGTACTCCTGAGCACCTCTGAACCCAAGGAGACTTCTAGCAGTTCCCTGCCTGTTTGGCAGATATTCTAGGGCTAGTAAATGGATTTCCTCCACACATAGTCTAGGTGCCCTTTAAATGACTGTTTTTTTCCACTATTTCTCATGGTGGATGAGTCTGCATGCTGGGCCCTCAGTGATATCCCTTCCCACTACAAGTTGCAGCCTCAGGGTGGGGTTCCCATTGATACCATGGCTCTTTCTCACCTACCCATCTCTGTGTGGCCCCTCTATCTTTTCTTGGGCAGAAGCTTTTCAATCAGCCCGCAGGTATTCCTCAGGAGGAATCACTCTTTATGTAGGTGTAATTGTGTATGTCTCTGCGAGGAGGTCAGTTCAAGGTTTTCCTATACCACCATCTTGAACCAGAACCCAATTTATTCATTCATTTATCCATTTATTCTGGGTGCCAAAATCATACATCATATAAGATACAGGTCATGACAACTTTTCATTAAAACGAACAAAAATAAACCTGTCTGCATGGAGTAGAGTTGGGGCCCAAGGCAGGGATGGTCATTCTGCCTTGCTTAGATTCCAAAGGAACACTGAATTGAGATTGGTGTCTATTGTCTGGAAGACACATTTGAGAATGAAATGAAAATCAGTCACTCCTTTGGGCCCCAAGATATGAAAAAAGTAAAAGGAGATACTGAAACTTGGAAGAGATTTTCAGAAAATCATGTAGGCTCCTAAGTTTTAAAACTGTAATTCCACTCCAAGCATCACCTATTCGTTATCTATCACTCCAATTCAGCTCATTCTCTCATATTTCACGAGCACATTTCCTAAGCTCCTCAAACACAAATCTCTGCAGTATCCTCTACTCTTTTTTCCCATTTCTTCCAACACTGTTATCCTTCCTGTCCTCTGCCGCTGCCTTCCTAGTTGGCCATCAGATTCTGATATGTCTACTTCAGGACTGTCTTTTGCATGAACATCCTCCTTTTCAACTCTGCTGCTGCCATTGCCAAAATAAGACTATCATTGTTTCACATTTGGACATTTTCAGGAGCTTTCTAATGGATATTTCTGCTCCCAAAGTTCCTACAAAACAAATCATACCCAGTCACTCTTTCGCATAAACTTCACTGAAGCCCTTCTTGAAATATTTTCACTCTTGATCATAGAACCTTTTCAGTCAAGGCTCTGACAACCATTTTCTGCATCTCCCATCATTTCTCATTATCTATCACCACTGGATTTCTTCTGGTCATTTTTAAATAACACCATGCCTTTCAGAACTTTCTGGCTTTTGCATGTGGCATTCCTCTGACTTAAAATGCCATGCACACCCTTCTATTTAGGATAAATGCTTCCTAATTCTTCAAGATAGTGTCAAGTCTCCATTGGGCAGAGTCCCTCTTTGGTGCCCCAGAGCACTGCATGCTCACCTCTCCTCTCACACAAACTCTACATTAAATTGTAATTATCAGTTTGTATAAATGTGTCTCATTCTGGCGCTGCCATCTACCTGGGGCTCTAACCGCACGGTGATGATGCTCTAGCTGTGCATGGGAATGTCCTCATAAAAGTTCATTAAATTAATGAATTAATTAATGAATATCAGAGAGAACCATATTTCAGATGGAGGTTTACAATTTTTGCCCAGGCTCCAACCTAGTCTATTTAACCTATAATGTAGACAGTATATGGTAGTTCAGATAAATTTGCCAAATGTTGAATTCTAGAACTTTGAATGCAAAAAAGGTAATATGGCCATTTATTGAGTTAGATCTATACTGTAGAATGGCACAGGAAGCCAGTCAAAATGTATACTATTATTTCTATAGGAAAGTACAGTCTTTAGTTTTCAGGGACAAGGGAACATTACCACTCCAGAAGTGATGGTGCCCAAGCTGCAGCCATGCAGCCTGCCTGGAAAATGGGAGGGAATGGAGAGCAGAATGCCAGCAATGGCATTTGTTTTTGCTTCACGGGGCATGGCTACTTGGCCTTGGTGTATACTGAGAAGTTAAGCCCGTGGTTTGAGATGTACAACAGCCCTCGCCATAATCCAGAATATGTGCAGCTGTATCAGAGAAGCAGGAGACATGGGATTCACAGAACAGCTCTTGTTCTTCGGGAAATCCCTTTCTGCCCCTGCAGTCTAATGCTGTCTGTGCTATTATCTTTACATGTGGATATTTGTAACCCTGGTTACTAGTATTTTAAGGAGTGACTCTGAATGTTAAATTTACAGTGAAATTCTTTTTTCCTGAATAAAATTCTTCTGAATTATCTCAATAATAACATTTTTCATCTAAGCAGTCTTTTGACAAACCTGGGTTGAATGTCTACCATGTAACAGCTAATGTACTAAGCAGTGAAAATAGAGATAAATGATTCCTATTCAAAGGAACAAATAAACAGTCAATAAAAGTTTACTTTATGTGAAGTAACATAAAGAAATGACAGAGATAGACTATTTCTGTCCTCATGGAGTTCATATGCTAGCAGGGAAAAATATGTATAATTATAATGTGATTGATATACCCAATAACTGGGTGAGTTTAATGCATACAAAGGTAGTTCCTAACCCAGATGTGGGAGAAACACAGGTGGGAAGGGCAGTTGTAGTTACAAGTTTAAAAATAACCACCAATTACTCTTGCCTTTTGACATTCATGAATTTGTGTAACGCCTTGACTTTATGAGTGTGGGTGGGACCTAATCCATAGACTATGGCAAAAGTGAGCGGTTATAACTTTTATGATTATATATCATAAAACTGTGGTTTGCATCTTAGTTAGACTTTCTAATGCATTCTTGACTTACACACGTTGACCAAGCGAGAAGCCGTTTTGGGC
Source organism: Camelus dromedarius (assembly GCF_036321535.1). NCBI lineage: Eukaryota > Metazoa > Chordata > Mammalia > Artiodactyla > Camelidae > Camelus > Camelus dromedarius. The sequence continues at coordinate 117,384,177 of NC_087438.1, forward strand.
CCTCAGTCCAACAGGCCTAGAGGAACTAAACCCTGTCAACAATGATGTAAGCTTGGAGATGTACACGTCCCAAGTTGAGTGCTCACAGAAGACCACAGCCCTGGGTGACGTCTTAGTTACAACCTCATGACAGACACTGAAGCAGGACTCAACTAAGCAACGCCTGGATTCTTGACACATAGAAACTCTTAAATATATAACAACAAGAACAGCCAGCGGCACAGGGACCAAGGGGCCTGCCCCGGTGAGGTGGTCATTTTGCTCCAATCTCCATGAATGCCTGGCCTGCGTGCATCCTCAACCGGCCCAAGTTCACCAGAAGCACATCTCCAGGTCAGTCAGCTCCCTGCAGGCAGGTGCAGTGTGGTCAGGAGGAGGGGGCGGGGGCGGCTGCAGAGAGGGCGGAAGCGGGAGGCACGGGCTGCCCAGGCAAGCCTGCGGATTTCTATCCAGTGTCCCCCTCGGCCTGCAATGAGGGCGCCCTCTGCTGCTTCAGGGTGGCAATTGGTATCCCTCCAGGTGGGTCGAATCCTGGGAGGCTTCCTCCAATTAGACAGACAGACAGACAAATAAATAGACAGACAGACACACTAGCCTCTTCATCCATTGAGAAACAGCCGTATATCCTAACCTCCTCCTCCTCATTCATTATATAGGTAGACAGATACATACATAGACAGACAGACAGACAGACACACACACACACACACACACACTAGCCTCCTCCTACTCCTCAATTAAGTAGGTAGAGAGACACACTAATCTCCTCCTCTATTAGATAATAGATAGACAAACTTAATACACTGCCGGAGCCTGCCGGCAAAATGAACAGGTCTGAAGACGCGGTCGCCACAACTAGGAAAAAAGAACAGAACACACACAAAGAATGGGATCGAGAGGGACAGGTCTTGCAGCCTGCCGAGGCAGAGACCTGACACCGCCGAGGCGGTTTGTTCAGCAATTCTTTTTATAATGCTTAGGAAGAAAAAACATTGCATACCAAGGAGGATTACATAGTGTGCCTCAAGATCTTTTACAATGCTCTTTTGGACATATTTATTGTAGTCATAAAGTTAAGATGTCAAGCTTTCCTTATCTTGTTTTCCTTGGGCAAGGAACAAAGTCCAGATCCTCTTCCAGGGCAAACACCTGTTAATCTACAATCTTTAAGGTGGGGTGGCGGGACAGGGAATCTTTGCAGAGCAAGTCTCCCAGGGCTATGTCTTGCAAACAGGGTTGTTAACTCCTGAGTGCTCGACCCTCAGTCTTTGAGGCAGCTCCCCGCATCTCCCCCTTTCTTTTTCTAAACATTCTGGTTTTTGTTCCTTGTCAGGGAAATCTTTAATTTCACGATTTTCATTTTGTAATCCTGGAGAACATCATTAATCTTTGAGTAACAAAATTTGTAAGTGCTTGAAAGACACATGGTCCACAGCACAAGATTAATAGGAATATAGCACATATCAGTATTAGATTTTTCCACCAATCACTTCTAAACCAAGATAAAATTTTACTTAGAATAGAAGACTCAGGAACAGCCATAGCAACTACTTGCTTCTGAATATCTTCGACAGCCTGAGATACATTTCCTGACATATCCAGGATAAAAACACAACATTCTACCTTAATTATAGCACAAGTTCCTCCCTGAGCTGCAGTAATTATGTCTAAAGCCATTCGATTTTGTAACACTGCCTTTCTGATTTGTTTTTGTTCTTCATTTAAATCTTCTATAGCCTTTTTTGCATCCAGCAGCGCTTGTTGAGTAAAATTTGTAAGCGCATCAACCTTTAACATGATGTCTAAACTTCCAAGCGAAGGTATAAATGTTGTGGCAAGATAATCATACCATTTAAAAACAGCTCAAGACCACCTAGCATGCAAATAAGGGAGATTAGCCGGAGTACCAGAAATAGTTTGTCTAATTCTTCCAGGAGCAAATACAAACCCGAGGGTACAACGACCCACCCATCCTATGGGGAGCCAAGGCCAAAGATAACTTCCACAAACCCATTTTGTTCCATTAGGGGCCACTCAACGTATTCCTGGATTATTAAGCCAATCAGATCCTGGCCAAAATACAGACTTATTTAAAGAGTATGTTACATCAATAATTTGTTTACACAAAGATGGAGATATATGTCCCATAGGCTTTAAGTCAGTGCTCCTCAAGGGCTGATTCCCAAATCCAGTCTTTTGTTCTCTTTGCTTCCAACAAATAGGTGCCGCCGTGACCAAATGTCCATTTTCGGGTGTCATCCAAAAGTACTCGTCCCAGATTTGATAGAAATCTTCTTGATATCGAGCGGATCTCCGCCTCCTGAGCTTATTATCCTTTCCGGCAGCCAGCGTGATCCTTCGGCATCCTGTGGAAAAACACAAACATGGCCTCGACCCCGTATTAGTACGGGGTCGGGTCCCTTCCATACCCCTGTTAAGGGATCCTTCCATCGCACCAAGGGCTTCTGCTTAAAATTATTATCATGATTCCAAAGCCTTTGTGCAGTGGATGCACCCTCTGAGTCTAATTGTAAAAAATTTAAAATAAAAAGAACATGGTTGAGATAATTCTGGGGGGTTCCTGGATATAATTCCCCCTTCTTAATTTTAAATAGTTGATTCTTAAGGGTTTGATGGCTGCGTTCTACTATGCCTTGTTCTTGTGGATTATAGAGAATTCCAGTTTTATGACATATACCCAATTGGCCACAAAAAGTTTGGAAGGCCTTTCCTGTATAGCCTGGGCCATTATCAGTTTTTATGGTTTTTGGGAGTCCCATGACAGCGAAGCACCGTAAGCAATGAGCTATACAGTGTTTACTAGCTTCACCAGTTTGTAAAGTAGCATGAAGAAAACCTGAATAGTTATCAATAGTTACATGAACATAAGGAGTATTTTTAAATTCCCGAATATGGGTAACATCAATCTGCCATAAATGATTTGGGAGAATTCCCCTAGGATTGACTCCATACTGGGGAATAGAAATAATTTGAGGACAAGTAGGACAACTTCTCACGATTTGGCAAGCAGCTTCGCGAGGGATCTTAAACTGGAGTCTCAGACTGTTACTATTTTGGTGATGTAGGTGATGAGATTGTACAGCAAGTTGTTCTTGAGTAAGAAAAATTCTGGTAGCTGCATCTACAGCTGCATTGCCTTCGGCTAGGGGTCCAGGCAAGTTAGAATGGGCTCGTAAATGACCAAAATAGCATGGAAATTGTCTGGATTGGAGAAGCTGCTGAATGTTAAGGAAAAGATTACAAACTAAGGAATTAAGGGTGCCTACAAATGGAACAGTTTCCAGAACATTTAAAGCTCGAACTATATATTGACTATCTGAAAAAAGGTTAATGGGAGAGGCAGATGTGGCAATCAAAGCAGCTTGTAAGGCAAGTAATTCTACTGTTTGTGCAGAAGAAACAGAAGTGTTCCAAGAAATAAGTTGGGTTCCAATTTTATAAGCAGCAACACCATTAGAAGAGCCATCGGTAAAAACTGTAAGAGCTCCTACAATAGGATGAGATTGAGTAATTTTTGGAAATACAAAGGCATGTAACATTGCAAATTGTAAATTTTATCTGCTAGGTAATGATTACTGATTTTTCTAGCATAGTGAGCCAAAGGAAGTGTCCAGTAATCATTAAATTGAAAAAGCCAATCCTGCTGTTGTTGAGTATAAGGAACACAAATGAGAGCAGGATCTTTTCTAAATAAGAGAGAGAATCTTTACGTCCTGTGGCAATTAAGGTAGCAACTAAATCAGGATAAGGGGCCAAGGCTTTTGAGGGAGATGCATTTAAATGAATCCACAAAAGTGGAGTATCTTGATATAACACTGCCGTAGGTGTATGAGCAGTGGGCAAAATAAATAGTCCCCAGTCTCTGTTATAGTCACAATATCTGATTTGTTGCTGAGAAATAGCAGTTTCCACAAGAGATAGAGCTTGTCTAGCTTCCATAGTAAGTACACGAGACGAATTGGGATCAGGGTCTCCTTTTAAAGTGTCAAATAAAGGTTTCAACATACCAGTAGTAAATTTCAAATATGGTCATATCCAATTTATATCGCCTAATAATTTTTGAAAATCATTCAAGGTTTTTAAGCAGTCTTTTCTGATTTCAATTTTTTGTGTTTGAAAATGTCGGCTAAACAATCGAAAGCCAAGATAAGAAAAGGGAGGAAATTTTTGTATTTTCTCGGAGGCTACTATTAGTCCTTTTTTAGACAATTTTTCAGTCAGAATTCCAAAAACAGATAATAGATATTCTTCATTCGTATGAGCCAAAAGGATATCATCCATATAATGTATCAAATAAATTGAGGGACATTCCCGTCGAAAAGCCTGTAACACTTGTGCCACAAATTTTTGACATAATGTAGGACTATTTGCCATACCTTGAGGTAAGGCCAACCAATGGTATCGTCTCATTGGTTCTGTAAAATTATTAGAGGGAATGCTAAAAGCGAAACCCTTGCAATCTGAAGGTGCAAGAGGAATGGTATAGAAGCAATCTTTTAAATCAATAATAATTTTATAAGTATTATCAGGTATAGCCATGGGCGAGGGCAGCCCAGGCTGCAATGCTCCCATAAGTTCCATAGTTTCATTTACTTTTCATAAATCCTGTAATAGCCGCCATTTTCCTGATTTTTTCTTTATAACAAATATTGGGGAATTCCAAGGAGAGTTAGAGGGGGCTATATGGCCACGATCAAGTTGTTCCTGCACCAACTGTTCCGTGGCCTCGATTTTTTCTTTTGAAAGGGGCCATTGATCAACCCATACAGGCTCATCAGATTTCCAAGTTATAGGATCTGCATGGGTTGCAGGATAATCAAAAGCCCCTGCTAAAAATATCCCAAACCAGTGCCTGTATAGTTGGGCTTGGGATCAATCGGCTCAACAATTCCTTGTCCATTCTTTCTTAGCCCCTGATCGGGGAGCAAACCTTGACTTAAAAGTTGATTAGTAATTTTTGCATTAGTGCTATACAAATAGACACTCATACAAGCCATCACATCCCTTCCCCATAGATTGACCAGTAATCCAGGAAGAACATAAGGTTGGAATTGTCCAGGATGTCCCTTACCGTCTTTCCAAGTCAGGATTGCAGAACTTGGCTCGGGATTATGAGACTGTCCTATGCCTTGTAATGTTGATAAGGCTACCTGTTTTGGCCAATGCTGAGGCCAATTGTCTAAAGAAATTACAGAGATATCAGCTCCTGTGTCTAAAATTCCTTTAAATTTATTTCCTTGTATATATAAAATTAATTCAGGGCGCTGAGCACTTATACTTTGAATCCAATAGGCGTCTGAGGACCCAAATCCATTTGACCCTCGTCTTACATCAGAATGAACACGTCCTGATGACACTAAGGGCAAAAGCAGGAGCTGTGCAATTCGGTGCCCTGATTGAACAACTGTAATATTTTTTGGAGAATGAGCCATAATTTTAATTTCTCCCTCATAATCTGAATCGATAACTCCAGGAACAACTAAAAGTCCTTTCATGGTGGAACTACTGCATCCCAAAAGCAAGCCCGTGGTCCCTTCAGGCAAAGGCCCATATACCCCGGTAGGTAGGGCTTGCATACCCATTTCAGGTGTTAATACTGTATAGGAGGAGGCACTGAGGTCCAAACCTGTG